>NC_089647.1:65766400-68538900 GCF_037042795.1 Molothrus aeneus
TGTCCACATTACTTCTTTCCATATAAAGAGGTAGTTATTTCCCATTCTGATTTTTGCAGCAATATGGTCCTCATTTATCTGCTTTACCACATAGATGTGTTAATGGATTTCCCGGTCATAAAAAGTTGAAGCTCTAAGACTTGAATGCAAACTCTGAGACAAGCGCAATGCATCTCCATGTACATCCCGCTGACATTGCTGATGGGAAAGGACCTATAAAATGCAGTTTTTAAGAACTGCCAGAGTACACAATTTTCTACATGCACGGGCTCAATTTAAGAAAATTTCTTACAGTAGATGCCTGACTTGGGGCCTATGGTTGCCTTTCCATTACCTGGAGAATCGCCAAAAATGCTCCTTTGAACACAGACACATGCAGGCATATTATGTTTGCAAATACAGTCTGAGTCTCTAGAACTTCTTTGCCCCCCTGCCCCAGGATATTTCAATTAAACAAAACCCTCCAAGCATTCAATACTATGAAATTACCTTCAGCCCTAAAAATAACTGTTGCCTAGTTCATACAACTCAGAAACATATACACCAGTCAGAAAAGGATGCATATTTTAAATTCTGTCCCAAAAATAAATGCAGCTCTATGTAGTCCTTTGTCCTGTATATGAATGAAAAAACTCTGCATTTCTTAAATATCTATATAACTATAGAGAAAATATTTCTTTGGGTAATATAGCATATTTACATGTCTGTCACACAGAAAAGAGACACATTTTCATGATGATAATTTAATTATTGTATGACATTGTCACTTATTCCACCAGAGACATTATTTCCTAAAACTGAACTAATAACCCCAAAATTTACTGTTTTCTTTTAAAAAAGTAGCTTCTAATTAATATTTATGATGATCCTGTAGACTATTGTAACTACTTAGTAAAATGAGGTGTGTATTAAACTTATATTTCTTAACATAGCACATCCACAATATCAGGTTTTACTATATTTACTGCAGATAACAAGGAACGATGGAACAAAACTGAATGAAAGCTTAACAATTTTGTTAGTTTCATACAAGGCACTAATAAAAAGAAAAAATGGCCATAACAAAAAAGTACACATTTTGAAATTAAATCACATTGGAGATTAAATTATCCAACTATTTATCCAATTAGGATTATCTTTCATGGAACAGGAAATAAAGTAAATGTGATCAAACAATATAAATAGCTTTTTTTTTCTCTTTATCTTGCTGACAAGATAGACTTATTAATTTAGATTTTTCCATGAACTCAATACAGCTTCATAGCAAGCCCAAAGCACAATTGTCACACTGGAAGCTTTTGCTTCTGCAGTTTTAGAAGCCTGCTCTCTAGTATGCTTCATGAAGGTAAAATCACTCTTTTCAGAAGCAGCTTACCCATACAATCAGAAAAACTTCTGAGTATATTTATATCTAAATACTTTCCTGTGAGAATAGTTAAACTTCTCACCTGCTGTTTCTGAAGAGTAAATTTATTTCTTTTACTTTTCTATTTCACTGTGCCTCAAGCACTATTTTGCCATGACTGTATCACTGTCTTGGAAAGGACCTGTTACCTCCTTCAAATCTTCAAATCTTATTCCAGAAAATATTAATTGCATGCATTGAGAGTGAGATCCATTCCTTTAACTTCCTTTATGTAACTACAACTCCGTAGTCGCATGACTAAGCACTTGTAAGGTGCAATTTATCTGATCTACTTTTGCCATCTACTTTAGGATGAGATGGATCACCCCTACAACTGCCTATTGCTGTCTGTTGAGTCTAAGGTGACTCTGATGCAAATGTCTACATTTGTTTCAATGAACTTCACACTGAAGATTTAATCTGGATGAGGGAACTGTTATAGCACAACTGACCTTCCAATATGAAATGCTGAATCTTTGCTAATAATTCTCCAAATTTACTAACTGGTGCTCAGGTCATAACAACCACTTATTGCCTTGTTTAGCAAATTTAACCATAACAATTAAAGTCTAGGGAAGCAGATATGGACTAATTATATTCCTGGTTGACAGACAAACATTACATTTTAGCTATAGGATGCAAGATTTTTTTCCCATGACAAGCAAAATTCTAGAAAAAAAAGCTTAGTGACCTGATTATAACTAAATGATCTGTTTCTGGTGTTCTGTGTGTTCCCAAAGCACAGTTTTATGAAAGCATTCCTTTAGCTTGAAATACGATGTGCTCCACATAGCACATTTGTCCTTAAGGCTGTATGATTATGCTTTTGCAAGCACCTAGACAGCACTTTTCACCTACAGATCTCAAACAAATTTACAAAAGTAGATATCTGTCACTGACAAGCATTTGTCTTATGTCCCACGATGTCAAAGTTGCATGCACAGTCTCATCATTAAAAGAAGTGCTATGTATCATACAATAAACAGTGATGTTCTGCAAAGAATCCTCCTGGTCTGAAGTTAATGTTTATCTTATTTTCATTTTTGCAATACTTTCAGAAAGGAAACACATCCACCTAGGAATATACTCATTCAGTTTACACTAAGAGAAAAGTACATATTAATAATAATATAAAAGTAAAAAAAACAGCCCAGTGTTTAATCTGTTAAACAATAGAAAAATTCTTATGAACTACTGATACTGTCATTGAACTGGAGAGAGTTTGAGAACAAGCTTGCTCTGGCTTTTTCACCCTATGATTTGGAATCTGCTCACAGTACTGCCAGCTTAACCAAAAAGGATTAACTCTCATATCCAACTGAGAACACAGATAATTCTCAGTAATTGGTAAAAAATGAAGATGAATGGGGCTGAGAGATAAGGAGCAATTAGCTCATCAGCAGTTACAGCTGTGCACTCAATCCGGATCCATCTCTTGAGTCTCGGCCCCTTTTAAAGAACCCAGGCAGAATAAGCACAGGACACCCCCTCCCAAAAAATTGCCATGCCTGCCCATCATTCCTCTGTCTTCCATTTTATTTCCATGCTATACAAAGACACCTGTCATAGCATTCTGTGTAAATTACTACCTCTCCCAGGACCTGTATCTACAGCCAATCTCCTTTTACATTAAAAAAAAAAAAAAAAAAAAAAAAAAGAAAGGAAAAAAGCCCCAAACCCAAAACCCGGAAACTAAATGACTACTGTAGACACTTTTAAGTTCCCTGTCAATCGTTTCCAATCGTTTCATTACAGCAGCATCATCTGTTTGAAAATATAAGCAATTCCCTCATCTAATTATAGGGAGGATTTGAGGTTCATTAACA
Organism: Molothrus aeneus; assembly: GCF_037042795.1. Lineage (NCBI taxonomy): Eukaryota > Metazoa > Chordata > Aves > Passeriformes > Icteridae > Molothrus > Molothrus aeneus. The sequence goes on from NC_089647.1 coordinate 65,769,632, forward strand.
TTGCCAAGGCAGAGAATCAGATGTGCAACTGCAGAGCTGTGCTCAGTGGCCTGCATTCTCTGTTTCCTTTTATTTGCTTTTTCAAGGTCTCCAAGACTTTTTCCTGAAACCATAAAAGTATTTCTTTCCCTTAAAATAGACATGTGTGTTTAGAAAAAGGAAATTACTGCATTTTGTACTGTTCTATTATTGGGCAAGGTCACCGGAGAAAAATAATTTCATCTAAATCATTTTATCTCTGATTCTGGATGAAAAAAAATTGCAGAATACAAGCAAGCTTTAGTTTTGAATAACACATCACAGGAAGTCTTGTATTTGTCTCATCATTTTAAATATTGCAAGGTAATGCACATGAAGAGGAAACCTAACATGCCAAGAAAATATCTTAATTTTCAACACATTTTGTGGTTGTTTATGGATTAACATGCTAGCCAAGTGTAAAATGTTGCCTCGTATTTCCTAACCGTGTTTAGAAATTAAGAACACCAAAGTCTTCATGATTGCTTCACTTCCTTAAAGAAATAATAGCATTTTTTTTGTATGAATGTCGTTTAAACAATGACATTTTCTTGGGACATCTGTTTTGAGATCACATTTTGAATAGATATGAACTCATTTCCTACTAAGCAAGTAATTTACTATTGTTGATAGTTGTTTACAAGTTTTATGAGTCATATTTTAGCAAGTGGCAAAGGTCTTAACAAATCCTTTGAGTATTCCCTAAAGTGTATGCATAGTGTTTTCATTATATAAAATGTTCGGGAAGCAAAAGTATACGGACTGTTCTTCACTTCCTACCAAGTTATAGATAGCAAACTCTAGCCCACAAAAATAGCTTTTAAGAGGTATTTATTTTCAAAGGCTTTTATCTTTTGCTGCTGCAGGTTAATGAAGTAGGACAGCAGGGCAGTAAGTACTTAAGCAGCGAGGAAATGATTGAGCTGCTTTACCTATCCATTGCTTCAGAGCATCAGATGGTAAACATACAACTGATCCTAATATCACACTAAGATGCTAATATGACAAGAGTAGAACCTCAGCAGTGAAATTTAAAATTTGACCTTGCCAGTCTCCTTCTTTTCATTCTGCAATTAGTTTAAAAAACCAAACCAAATTAAAAAAAAAAAAAAGAAGAAAAAAAACCACCAAATCCAACAACAGCAACAAAAAAAATCCCCAACACAGAGCACAATCCTTCTTTTCCCTTTGCTGCCCTACGAATTCATTTTTTAGACAAAACCCCAATAATTTATCTATCCTGCATGTTGTATGTAGGATTGCCACTAAAAAGAACCTGGGACATTTTTCCTTCTTATCTGCAATGTAGCTCATATCAGCCAAGCTGTCACAAGACAGTACTTGATATAAACAAGAGATTGCAAAGACATCTCAGTAATCAATATTAGGATGGCTACAGTATGGAAGCCCCAACCACTGCATATCATTTGTCTCAGCATCTATTTCTATGACCAAATGAAGCATTAATTCAAATCATAAATCTATGGTGATTTAAATCTGGGAATGAGCACCTGCCTGCTTTAATGATTTATTTTGTACATTTCAGTAAGCAGGAGATTTGTCCATATGAACTGACAGGTCACCTTCAGATGCCAGTAGCAGACTGTTTATCACCATGCAGACTAGCATCTCATCTTAGCAAGTAAATATTAAACTAAAAGAATCCAATTGATTGTGGATGGGGGAGAAAGGCGTTGCAGCCATATATTTTACTCAGTGTGCTAATACCTCACTCTGATTCCTCTGTAATTTCTTTTTTTTTTTTTCCCTTCTAAAATGATAATTCTGGTGGGAGGATGCAAGCTCAAGGTTACCAGCAAAACAGAAAGATATAAAATAATTACTTATTAGTATCATTGGCTTCCTTTAACTCCCTTCATTCACTAACCTTTTGGCCATTGCTTCAAAGGACCAAGTTAATAAATTTGTGTAGTGCACTGTATAATTATACAATGCTTGACTACAAGAATTACTTCTGTAATTCACATTAAGCATTTGATTAAATCCAAAAAGCAAGACAATTCAGAAGTAAACCTGACATGTCAATACGATAAGATAAATAAAATAAGGGCCCTTATTTTATTTATCCACCTTTATGAAAGCATTGGAGCACAGGATGGTAAATCCACACCCACCATAATTCCTGCTACATATGGGCTAGGATGACTCAGTTAAGTTTTTAGTCTGGTTGGATCATTTGTTCCTTTTCAGTTTGGTCAGGCACACAAGCTAATTTAAAATGTAAACTAAAATCAGGTTGTTTTCTTTTGTTTTATTCTTTCCTCCTGTCAACATTCAGTAATGTAATATTTCGTATTCTTCCCTAGCAAGCTGTAATTTAAAACATTACTGGTATATGGACTTGATAATATTTATTTGAAAATACATAAATAAACACTCTCCTGAAAAAATGCAGGAGAAGAAAGTGTACGTACTTACTACAAGCAACACCTTTGAAATATGAGTTCTTGTCAAGATAATACAGTGTGCTAATTTTCAAAAATGCAACTAATAAACAAAGAACTTAACTCTTCATGAACCTAATAATACCCTGTCATTAGTAGCATAGGAGTCACTTCTCTGATTTCATATGCATGACCAACACTGGACACTAGAAAGGGTTCACTATTAAAAAAAAAACAAATAAATCAAATTGCTCTTGAGAAATCCTCTGCATGAAGGGTGCAGCTCAAGACAAGATGCACAGACAAGAAAACTGTATTTTCAGAACCATTCCTCATGCAATGGAGACAACTGGAAAGCTATTCACTCTATGCAGAAGAGCCATTTTTTTCTGTACAAAATTAACTCAATTCTTCATTCAGTTAAATTGGGAAATTAACTGAAGCTAACAAGTAAGTTAAGGGGCTGAGAGGAAATTTTGACAATGACAATAAATAATCTTGCTTCACTAAGTTTGCCCTACTAAAATAGCTAGAATGTATTTTCTTAAATAGGGAAAATGATTAGGCTGTCTAAGAGCATATTAGTTATCTAAATTTTGCCTAAAACAAGGATTTCAAAAATATTTCAAAATAGATATTTGTCTTTTTTATTCAGAGGAAGTTCAGATATTCCTTCTATCCACTCTTCTACAAATACTCTGTGTGGTTTAGATGCTGATTAATTTTCCCATCCCCATGGATGCACGTGGTTTATAACTAGAACTGCCAAGCAGAATAGCAGCTCCACAAACCAGTATATTTGAACATTTTATTCCACATAATGGATTCATCTAAGCCTGAAAATCTAAATTAGCTTCTAGTTCTAGTGCACACTCTTTATCTTCTCGGCTTGTATTTACCCTGTTCACCCTTTGTCATTACTTCACTTTTCTCCCAGTGTGCTAGAGGCCAACTGGTCCTTCCACTTCATTTGTACCTATCTCCTCCTTCCAGATTTCAAAGACACCTGCACTCTACCCTCTCTTGTTTTTTCTCCAAGAGAACAATCTTTACACTTGTATTAGAGTAACTGCATATGTTGGTATCTCAGTAATTTAAGACTATTTTCTTCACCATCATAGAGGTATTTTTTAAGCCTTTATTTAAAAGGAAAACAAAACCAATCATATAATCTCCTTGCGCAGTAATGCACACATATTGTTGCTATTTACAGTAGTATGTACCCAAGTGATCCTGAACTTTGAACTGCAATTCATATTATTTCTAAATAATACCCTACTCATGCCTACTGAACTGTACAGAAACACTGTCCTCAAACATGTATTTCTTTATGTTAAGGCTAGTGCATACCCTCAGATTAATTCCAAATGTATTTAGAAGATGAAAAGCTAAAAAAAAAAAAAAAAAATCTGGACAAAGGGCCAAAATAAAAACAAAAAGCCTATCTGAGGCCATTTGATTCCAGTATACACCCAGTCTTCTGAATGTACCTCTTGTCATTGAATTTCTGTTGCTGAGTTAATACTGTCGCAACATGATAAAAGGATCCAATACAATGAAATGGCATAACAAAACATTTTACAGCAGACACACACAGATGATTAAAGATTTAATCAACAACAACAAAAGTTATCCTAGCTTTGAAGTATGCTTTAGCAAAACAAATTGTCCAAACAAATGAATAAAGTATATTGAAACAATTCTTTTTTGAAAAAGAACAAGAGTTGCTGATGGCTGCTTAAGAAATGGAAAAAAATGTTAACTACATTTTAAGAACGTGTTTATTAAAATAAAATATGATACGAACTGCAGAGCATGGCAGAATTTATTGTGTATGTATGTTTTCCTTTTGTCACAGGGCACATGAAAGTATGAAATATTTTGCTTTCAAGCTTGTGTTCTGAATTACCTAAAGTCAATACCCAGCACACTGAGCAGGAGACATTGTTAAATTTCACTTTGACACCATCATCTGTCACTCCACCTGTACTTTGAAAAATGAACTCTAAGCAATCAAACCACTTTCTTTCATGGAAAATATTAACTGGAGTCTGCAAAAGTAGCCTGTGAAGAAAAGAATGTTTTTGTAATAGTAACAGCAACACTGAATGGTGTGTAAAGGTCAGGTACAAAATAAAACTGAAAACATTAAGAAAAGGAAAACAAATATGCAACTTTTTACACCAAATCAAAGCTTAAGAAGGAAGTTCAGAAAGATTACCATTTTAATAAAATATCTCAGTATTATGGACATATAATAATGCTATGTCTGAAACTTACCAACACTTGAATTCAGATCTCCATTTTCAGAGTCTGCTCCATGCTGGTTATTATTTGCATGATAGTTGGACATAGCTTCCAATTTGATTTTTTTCACTTTCATTGCTTCTGCTATGGCAGCATTGGTGGCAGCTGCTGCTGCTGCAGCTGCTGCTGTCAGACCTGCAAAGAAGTATAAAAAAAAATTTAATATTCATTATTCTATGAGTCTCCATTATTGTAGGGACTGTTATTATTCCTTCATGCTTGTTACAAGAACAGAGAGCACTGCAGAGTTTTATTCCTCTTATTGGCTTTGAAAACTATCAACTTTTTCAAGTAAAATGTTTCACACTCTATTTAGATAATTACTCCTATACATTCATCTAAACTTTAACTTGGTGTCCAGTAAGTGCATTCATAATAAAACCACAACTAGATGCAGCTACAAATAGATGCAGTCAAAAATCTAATTTAGCTTCAAAATGGTGTCCTGTCTGACTATGAATAGGTGAATAACCATACTTAGAAAAAAATTCCCATCAGATCTTTAATTTTAGTAATGCTAAAGAAAACAGAAATAACAGGTCTATAATTTCTGAGTAACAGATTATAGAAGTCAGGCATTTCTCATTTCATACATAATAGCAAGGAGATGTAATTTTTCTAGGAAGCATTTCTAGAAAAAAATAATGCAGAACATTATTCTGCTCTCCTCAGACTGTAAGGCATTAAAGTATTTATCAATGAGGAGAGGAAGTATTACCCACTTAATTCCAATCCCAAAATCACCTACAGGCAATTCAAGTGCTCTTCCTACCAAACCAAGTTTCTGCCATCCAGCCATTTACAAGAATGTTCTACAAACCCAGAAAAATTTCTCTTTTTCAAGAGCAACTAGGGAACTGGTTCAGTTCTCCCGTTGCCTTCAAAACTCAAAATTAGACACAGCCTTTAACCAAAGTCACAAGCATCAGTTTTTGCCCTCTTCCCTGAGGCAGGGTAATTCTCCTGTGGTCTCCAAGCCCTGCTCATGCCCACCCAGATCCCTCTGCCCCAGCCTGGGTGGCAGCAGAGAGAAGACAGTGTCAAAACTTCACAAGAGCTGTCTCCCCCCCACAACTGATGCAGGGGCAGAGATGGAAATGATAGAGAACTAAATCTAAGAAACAAAAGAGAAGGCAACAAAGCAGGTAAGTTTAATGCATTGATGCACTCTCAGCCCTCAGCCTGTGATGCCACATGAAGAGAACAGACCCTCAGTCATTTTGAATCAAGATTCTTGCCCTGAATGTGGAGAAGGCTTGAAAAACTCCATGTAATTAGTTTGAAGGTGCCTGTTTGTCTGATTTTCAGCTACTCTGAGAGGTGTGAAGTGTCCTACGGATCTCAAGAGGAACTAACGCCACAATTTACTATTCTAAGGCTGCTGTCTAGCATAGGAAGACTGCAATTTAGCAGGAAAGACCAAATAAGCAAATAATCCCAGGCCACTGAGGTAAATATTGCTAGCACCATTGCTTCCCAGGGTCCTTTGTTGTCTCCTTTGACTCCTTACATGGAAAACAAGTTCACTTTTGCCATGTTTTTGGCTAGCGATAGGGAGGGACAGAAGGCAAATTCCAGCAGGGAAAAAGCAGAAGGTGAGCAGACATCAGGAAATCTATGAGGTGGCATAAGAGGTGCCTTTGAATATATTGTTGCTTGACTGAAGGTTGTTTTCCCTTATTGTTTTGCATGACCACATAAAGATTAGCAAACAGTTCCAGCCTCCCAACCCTCCTCACAGGCTGACTTCTAACACCTCCAAGTGTAATGAGAATTACTGACCAAGTGATAATTACAGATCAATATTCTTTACAAAAGTGCTGTTTCAGGTAGATGTACCAAAAACCAAAAATAAATGAGAAGATGAATAAATATGAGGGTTTATTTTTATTTTAGCTTCTGCTACTATCACAAATTGTGCAAGTTCTGATCTTAAAAAGATATTGACAATAACATGGATCGCTTCCAATTATATTTTTACCTTAGAGGAAGGATATGAAGCCATACATTATACAAATTTGGTTACAGTCCCTAAATTTGGCCACAGAAAAAGGGATGGTGCACCTCTGAACTTTGGTTTGCATCCGGTGCTCATTAAACAACACAATAACCTATACTTCCTTTTTTAATATATGTATACATCCCTGAAAAGCTAAACCTAGCATTTTTAAAGAACAATTATTTGGAGGAATATCCTGGTACATTATATTCAATGACTACAACAGCAGGCCTCAAATTTTTGGTTGCGACTACACTTTTACACCAGCAGTTTTAAAGTGCTTCCAAGTGCTGGGATAAATTACATATGAAAGAGATGCTGGACAAAGGACTTGTGACACCACCTGCAATTATTTTCTTTCATTGGAATAATGACCTGGATGCAGAATCCCTGAAATAAAAATCCTCTTTTGCTACAAAATTTGCAAAAAAAGAGTATGCTCTTTGGATGGGGACTGAGAAACTAAAATACTAATTGCTTAGTTCTATAGTAAGATTTTTGCAAGATAATGCTTGTGGCAAAAAAATGATAATTTTAAACAGTAGGAATTAAACTAATAATTTCATTCCTTCTCTTACAATCACAGAAGTGACTGAAATGATTAGTTTGCCATACAGCAATTAATGGAAACCATACAAATCTGAAATGTGTGTAAGCACTGGTGCAAGTAAGGAGGGAAATGGAAGGAATAATGCTCAGAACTCTAGCTTAATGGTGGTCCTTACAGCAATTCCAGTCTACAGCACAGTTTCTCCTTTACTGCTGCTTTTTCCTATCCCCTGAGCAAGTGGCAAGGGAGGCCCAAAGCCACTTATCAGAGCCAATTGCTTTATAATGACTGGTGCACTGTGGTGTACCAGAACTTCTGCATAGGGCCCAACTTATCTTTCTTAACTCACTAGTATAGGCAGGGAAATATATTGTAAGCAGAAGTTAATACACCACTATGTATCTATATTTATATTTTAAAATACTAAGTTTTAAAGTCCCAGTACGGGTACATACACAGGGAAGTAACTGGGATTTTAAAAAAATTTATTATTTGAAAAAGCTGTTGGATGTAAACATTATTTAAGATCAATTTACTCTTACAATAAGTAGCCAAGGAATTTCCAAGGTGCACACTTCTCTACACTACAGAAATGTTACCTTCAAAAATGAGATAACTAAATGTAACCTACAAACTCAACTGAAATGAAAGAAATAAGGACCACACCAAATAGCCACGTAGGTATTTTTTGTTCTTTACAAATATTTATTTGAACAGTTAAAAAGTATTCAGGCCAAAATATTCAGTGGATTAAAGGCAATGGTAGTTGTCATTAATATTCTGAAATTGATAAGTTGTTTATGTCTGGCATTCTTCCTGCTGATTATGCAGTGAGACAGGCAGCTTTATAAATATCTCATCACTCCATCGTCACACAAATTTCATCGACAGTGCTCATGCACAGCTATTAGCAATATGAATCTAACCATTACAAGAGGAATGAAAATCGAACATGTGGCATTAATACGCAGTCCTGGTTCCTAACCATCTGATAGGCAGATGGTGTAAAGCGGATTCTCCAGCTGAAATGAAGGGGCACATCATTTAAAACCTTGTTTGCATTCTAACTGATATCAGTGCCATATTGATATACATGATACATCATGGCAGTATTTGAACAATCTAGTTTGTTTCAGTCATAAATGTTTACAGCCTTGTTTTTTATCTTTAGAAGCATGTTCTGAGGAGCGTATTTTTAATTTATGAAACCTATTGTTTACTTCTGTTGAACCAGAAGATTAGCAAAGAGCAGGAATATTAAATTACCACAACCACAGCAATATAACTAAGATGGATGAATAAAGTATGGTTTTTCAATATGTTTGTAAAGGAATTAAAAAATTAGCCTAGACATTTTATGCATTAAATACATTTATTCATTTAAACCTTACAGCTTTTTTCCCATGTGACATACTTAGAACTTTAATGCTTTATAAAGCCATTCATTTAAATCTCTTACTGCGTGCAATTAATCTTGTCCAACAATTTAATTCAAAAGGCAAAACATCAGAAAGTAAAGTTCGATTCAACCATCACGCTTCTGAAGTAATCTCCGTATTGCTGACAGTTCCTATAGACTCATCAGCAAAAGTCTGTTCAAGGTGTCTTGCAGGAGCCGTATGAATTTGAATTACAGCTCAATTGAATGCTCGCCAAGCCTTAGCAGGAACTCAGGAACAAGAAGCAGAACACCAAAAGAGAGCGCAAAGGATCCTTTCCTACTAAGACCTTCTCTCTTCTGTCACTAGATTACTTTGGCCTGTTGGGTGTGTTTGTAGCTGTTAATTATGTTAATAAAGTTGCAGCCTGCTGTCTCTGCCAAATATAATCATAAGCTTTCCCCTGCCAAGTCCTGGTCTAATTTACACCCGTGCAACTCTACTGAAGTCAGAATTTCATGGGTGAGAATGAGACCAGAAGTATGCCCAGTATGTGTGGTCTCTAACGCTGAAAAATGAGTGAATGAAACAGAAAACAATGACAAAAAAACCACAGCATCTTCAGAAAACAATTCTGTTCTAAAAGCAAAGTCCCCAAGAGAGCTGTCATATATCATGACAGGTTTTCAAAATGTATACGAATTACTGGTGGGCACTAAATCACATCCAGGGTTTCTGCCTTCCAACAAATAGTATTGCCTGCCTGCCTTAAGAGAAAGCTCTTAAAACTTTCCGTTTTGATGGGGTGAACAGCTTACAACACATCCTATTTGTGAAGCAAAATAGAAAAGGACCTGTGAGTGGAACTTTTTCAGACTTGAATATGTCTCAAAACACACATTTTTTAACTGCATCCCTAAACTTCATCCTGGGACAAATTACAGAATTATTTAATTGATCTTAATTCACTTTTAACTTCCTTCACATAATTATGCCTAAGAACAATAACAATTCCTAATAGTCATTCCAAATATTTCCTTGATGCAACTATTAGCTTCTATTATATTTTATTTTATATATGTCTATATACATATATTTATGGCTACTTACAAAATTCAGTAACATGTGTATTTACATAAGCTCCTTCTTTAGGACTTTTACAACATTTTCAAGAAACTTTACCTTTGTCATCACAGAACAGGCAGAAAACCAAAATACAACTGTCAGCAGTGTGTTACATTTAATTTTAATTTATTTGCTGGAAAGTTCATTCTGCAGAAACGCTTTACTCATTGTATGGGAGGAGTTCCAAATCTCATCTCAATTCTGCAAGAACTCCTTTCAATATTTCAAATTAATGCTTAATCCTTTTGCTTGGAGTTTATTTCAATGGTACTGACTTGAAAAAAATGCAAGCCCTTTCTTGATTTAATACCAGATTTCATATTGTGGTTCTTACTTTGGCAAAATTCCTACTAAAATCTGCAAAAAATCTTCCTCAGAAAGAAAGGCAGGGTTACCTCCTAGGACCTGACCCCGACCACTGTAGGTTATTGCACTGGTTTCACGGGTTTCAGAAGTTCAGGTACAAGTTTTTGGTAGCTTATTATGCTGCTGCCTAGTTATTTCAAATGAAATAGGATCCTAACCTTAGTCTCTGATCTAATGGGTGTTTTATATAGTGTGATACATAAAACAAGAAGGGGAAAGCAATCTGCAGGAGGACAGAGGTCTGATTACATAGACTGGATTGCAGAAAGGAGAACTTCACCATAATGTTCCGCTAAAATATACTGAGTTTCGCTAAAAGAATTCTTTATGTTTAATGTATGCCCAGAATCTCAGAGTTATCCAGAAACCTTATTTTTGCTAAGCTGTCTGGACTGATCCAACGTAACAAGCTTGGTATATCCTAAAAATTTCATTACATGTTATTTTCGGATAATCAAAAAAATCCTTGTCTGGTCCCCATAGCTATATTTTCCTGATCAACTAGAGTGGTTCAGCATAAACTGCTCATCTAGATAATTTTTTAGTATCTCTTAAAGGCCTATTATTAAAGGTATCATTTTAATAAAAAAACCCCAAAAAACAACTGGACTTCAAATATTGCTAAAGAAGGAGTACTTAGAAAAAAAATCGTCCATGGTTTAGACTGGTGCAACTAAACTGAAGCTGACAGTCTTGCACTGGGAGAAAACCAGTATATGTGAAGTTCAAACCATCTGTTGTTCATCAGTCTAATCAGACCTTTTTCCTGTAACTACTCCTAACTTGTAATATGAATTTTGAGGCCTGGGTATAGCATTTAAGATAAACAAGCAAAAGAGGTAAATTTCCACAGCAAGGCTTGAACCTAAAAATCTTTCTCATTAACATGTGCCCTCCACAATTAATAACATTGTTGCAGAAATAAACATTGATGTGGAAAGCAGTAGTGTCCTTCTGTTTTATTAACACTGCATTTTTTAAAATAGATCTACTAGTAAGTCGAACAATGCTTCAAAAATGTGCAAATGGAATTATTTTATCACTAATATTTGCCATTTATGGAATTGACCGACTTACATTTTGTCAAGTTATTCTTTCTAGTGGACGTATTCCTTTGTACTGAAGAGTAAAAAGTGAAATCACAAAGTGTATTTCAAATATCACAACAAATTACTAACTGCTACAGCTTCATGGGGCTTTGTAATCTGTGAATTTACTATTGGCTTGGTGCAATTGTGACAGAATTAAACAATGTATGTTGCATAACTGCCTGGCTATACTGCAGTTTTCAGCAACAATTTAAAATCCTACTGGAATGCACACAGCCACAATACAATACAATTAAGAGAGAACATTCTTTCTTAAACAACAGTCATCTTTTCAAAAGCAATAGATTCTCAGTTCTCATTCAGTCTGTTGCATTATTCATTTCATGTGCAACCTCATGCTGGACCATAAATTGTTACTTTATCTAATCAAAGGCGACTTAACTCCACAGAAGGTCAAAGGTTTAATTTTGTGAAGTATTATCTTACGCTATGAGTTTAACGGAAAAATAGAAGAAGAAAAACAGCCAAGAAACTGGTAATAAATGAACCTTTATTGCCTCAGGCACTGGCCTAGTTAATAAACTTTCATTGAAGGTTTCTTTCAACTGTTATGGACAATGAGGTAAAAAAAATCTTAAATTACAGCCATGTGTGACTTTTAAAGCAGGCATTCTTTTTTATCTCAACCTTCCTAGCTTAGGAAAAAGACAAAGAGATTGTCTTCAATTTCTTAACCAAAAATGTATGCTTCTAAACAGATGAAAAAGTGCAGATCAAGCCTTTTAAAAGCAGAGGTCAGCTTTGAACAATATAAAAAATACTTTTCCTTAAGTGCCAAATCCTGATCCACAATCTCTTTAACCAAAAACCATGCAGTTCCCAAAAAAAAAGATATGTGGGAAAGCAAAACATATATGTACTGACAATATATTATGCTAACAATGATGGTTGGTTCCTGAAAGACTTTCTGTTTTACATTTGCATTGCTAGACTGCAATAATTGCTCTTCTTTAAGAGAATGACTTATTATGGGAACAACTTCCCTGCACTTTTTACAAATAGAAGCTCTTTTCTTCTTTTCATGTGTATTATCTCATGTTCTCACAATACTATTCTTGCTGTTAGGAGAAATTAAAAGGTTTAACATAATGACAGTTACTAGTGGTTATTGGTGCTCTGTGAATTTTCTTCATTTAATGTTCTTAGATTTTACTAAATACAATGTCTTTTATTGACATACTCTTTGGGACCAGCTTAGAGAAGTGTATTACAGTTGATGTTATACAGTCAAAAACAATAAGACCAGTAGTATTTAAAAAAAACCTTAGCCTTTAACTTAAGTCTAATTTATAACTAGATGGACACAACTAACTGTAAGTGCTATAGTTCAAAAATACTGAAAAGACGTGTTCGTGTCTGCAACAGCAGTAATGTAGCTAAATACTCATAATCTTTCAACCAGCAGGAGCTTTTGTAGTTTTTTTTATAAACCTAATCCACAGCTTGACACAGATCCTGGGGTAATGGCACACAGTTCTTTGATTAAACTAATATCTAAACACTGCTGAGGCAGTCTGATGGCCCCATGGAAGTGTTTCCCTACAACCTCCAAACTCAGCTTTGCAAACAGAACTGCCAAATTCTTTCCCACAGACCCACTGTAGTCCACGTGCCTAATCGTGTGAGTGAAATTTAACTTATCCATGTGTATAAGTATTTGTGGCACCAGAACAAGATCAGAATAAAATTAGATTTTAGCTGTGGACCACAATGGTATAATTTTAGCTTTGATAGCCTTCTGGTGGAATGGATGTGTTCCCAGAGGGACCTGTTCTCTGCACTGAGTCCACACACTGAAGAAACAGCCCACTAATATTTAGGTGATGTGTTATCAAAGGCTTCATGGATTTGGTCCTCAAGCAACACTTTTGCCCAAAGAAAGAAAGATTTGATTCGCACTTCTGGTGCACAAGAATAGTCAGCTACAGACTTATTTCAGGCTCCTGTCAACCTCAGGAAGTGAAAACAGCATTATTCCTAGTCATGGAAAGAGAAGGCAAGAATTTCAGGGCTCTAGCTAAGATGAAATATCATAGCTGCTGATTAGAGCAGTAGACCTTCAGCAAATGTCTAAAATATAAACTACTACTTCAAGATACTTTAAATAAGGTTTCCATTGGTTTATTCTTTAATAGAGTTAAAATATATTACACATATTAAAAAAACCCTAAAAAGTCTTTAAAGAACAATTTTGATCCTGTTTTGTCATATTTAGCTTTTAAAGTAGAGATTGTTTTGAATCCTTTTGCCCCTAAAAAGAAACTTTTATAATACAATATACATTAACAAATTCTATAACTGTTTTCTGATTATCTCTCTCTATTTGCAGTGTGCAAAGCAGGTTGTGCCAAGCATTAGAAAGACAGAAGTCAATAAAACGGTGGGAAAAAGTCCCAGAAATCCACTGGTTATTTCAAGACATTTGTACCCTTGTTTTAACACAGCAAGTTGAGTAAGAGAATTGTCACATTTCTGAATGTAAAGAATTCACCTGTAAGGGTCAGGAGAGTCCTCTCTCTTTCTTCACTCTTTTATTCACTAGAAGTGTTGTAACTTCAAGAGCTGCACTGTGGCTTTGGGGCTCTTTTTTTTCTCTTTTTCTTTTTCTTTTCTTTTTTAAGTTTCGTCAGATCCATTATGCATTACTCTGTGCCAGAGGCAAGGCATGGGGCTAAATGTACTGTTACAGCACAGTGATAGCAGAGTTTGTACTGTGATGCAGAACTGCGATACTGTACAAAGTAGCTGTGATAATGACTCACAGGTAACACTGTGTAGTCCTTTTTTCAGATGAAAAGGCAGTCAATTGTCACAGACAGTCCTTTCTCACCTTTATGCTCTACTTGTTGCATGAGGTAACAGAACACTAAATCCCACAGGTAGCACCCTGGGCGCTGATCAAGGCATTAGATTAATGTCTTTGGGTAGCATGTCAAATTTGAAGACAAAATACCTCTTTCCAATACTAACTATGGCACAACAGGGGCACAATGTGCACTTGTGTTGTGTCCCAGCACTTCATCAAAGCACGCATATTAGGACAAATTTACTCACTAAAGAGTGGTTAAGCATTGGGACAGGCTCTCCAGGCAAATGGTGGAGTCACCATGCCTGGAAGTGTTCAAAAAGTGAGTAGATATCGCACTTTTTGATACACTTTAGTGGGCATGGTGTTGTTTGTCAAAATTTGGACTTGATCATCTTGGTGGTTTTTCCCAAATGTAATAATTCCATTTTTTTTTATTCCTAGGCCAAATTATCACCCCAAATCAAGGGAGTTCTCTCACACTCAGAGTGTTCAGTGAATACTGAACTTCATTCAACAAAATACTTTCATTTTGTAACTCAGAATTGTCTGCTACACAAAAAGTAAACACCTGAAGACTGCTACTGATATTGAAAGGAAGTGTGGTATTAACAATGGATACATTATTACTGTACTTGATTGTAATACAAAAAGAAACATGCAGTAGCTTTTCTACAGTTCCTACCATATTGGTATAATTGCAGTTCTATATTATGATGACCTGTAGACATTTGTAAATTCAGATTTACATGCATGATCATATGTATTGTTTCTAAAAGGCATATTCTTTAAAGTCAACAACTGATTGGTACCACTGTCTAACACATAGTGAATAAACATTCAACGATCATTAAACAAGCAACCATAAAAGAGCCCAAACATTCTCATTGGGAGAAATCTGAGCAATCCTCATAATGTGGCCATTGCCAGAAATAATTTATGAAATAAAAAGCTTTATGTTAACATGATCCTCTCAACTTAGTAGTGCCCACAAAAAGACAAAATATGATGACAAGGTATTTCACAGCTTCCACATTTTGTGGGGAGAACTATCTTATAATTTGCTGCAGATAATTTAATTATCTTTTTTTCATCCTTTAATGAACAGTATATCAACAGATTTGGATTTTCACAAATCTGTTACTGGAAATCACTTTTCTCCACCTTCTCAACACTCGCACAAGTGCAAAATGGGATGTGTGCTTCCTAATTTCTTCTCTCTCTAGGTTATGACCTTCTTTCTGATCATTGCTAAATTCCAAGTTTTTGACTTATCTGACATTCAGATTGTCAAGACGGACTGCACATTTAGCAGAGGGTGAGTAATAGAAATAACTGACAAAAATTTAATTAGTATCTGGATAATAACTCATTATTTTTATCCCAACTACAAGTAATCTAACTTTAATCAACTACAAGATGCAACCTCGATACATAACAATGAAAGGATCAACATTCCAAATGAATTTATTTTTCAACAAAAAAAATACATAGCCCATATAGTGTACATGTATTTGTTTTGTATTTTCTAGATATTACTGGTCTTCAGCATAATGACTTCTAGACTAAAATTTATAGCATAAATAATTTTAAAAAAACATGGAACAGGATCACTACTGTTACTTTATCTTAGAAATCAGAACATCATTCTAGCAATTTGACACTAATGTTGACTTGCAGTCACTTTGGAAAACATACAGATAACTAATAAGATTGCAAATATAAAACATTGATTATAACCAATATTTGTCACTGTATAGCCCAAAGAACTGATGGATATTTCCCAAAATTAAGAATAAATTAGCTCTGAAAACATGTCTAAGGTATGCATAACATTTACAGGAATGAAAGTTACTGGATTTGATGCAATTTCTTACATTAAATTGCTGAGTTTCTTTACAATTGAATTCTTAATCACTACTTAAGACATGCTAAAACACAGGAACTACTTTTGAAAGGATGCAGATCTATTGTTAGATTTAATTCTGTAATGTACTAACAGCCCATAACATTAAGGAGATTTTTTTTTCTGCCAGTGCCTTAAGAAGTTTATGAGACATTTCTAGAATTCTCTTTGTTTGCTCAGTTCTCTAATTGGTTGTATTAGTCACATGCTATATTTCTTTGCCAGACTTGAAAAAGAGTAATTCCTCCATCTATTGAAACAGATTTTCTATGGCAATAACAGGCCCAGGAGGACTGTATTTCATCTAAGCTACATACTAACCATATTTATATGTGTGTGTGTATATCTATATATATATGTGTGTGTGTGTGTGTGTGTCGTGAGGTTTCATGCAGTAAAGGAAGATGAATCAACACAATTCTGTCCTTCCAGTAACAATATTTAACAAGGATGGCACATCATCTACAGAGACATTCATATATGCACCACGTAGTACCATGATCTGTGTGTAAATGCAGTTGTATTTAAATTTTTCTTTCTTTGCTGTTGACATCCTGCCCTTCTCAACTACAGCTAACACATTTTGAAGGAGGCAGTATAGTGTTGTCTCAATTGACCATGTTTTTGAAGAAAAATATTTACAAATAGCTTTTTCCATTCTCATGGTTTTTCCTAAGAAAGCTTACATTGTGGGAAAATTTCCATGAATATTAGTAAATGTTCTACTTTCACTGGAAACTGCTACTATTCAAGCATAAGTGATTGATATTCCTCATATCAAAGAGCATGAAATACAAAATTAGTTATAAAATGGCTTCAGTGCATGGAAAAAGATTGCCTCCTACAATGTTGATGATATACAGGAATTTTGGATGGATTCATATTTCCAATCTGCTGAATGAATAGTTGACACTCCTCACCAAACTAACAGATTGCCAGAAATCCAATTGCATCCTGGGTTGCATCAAATGAAGCATGGCCAGCAGATTGAAGGAAGTCATTCCCCCCTCCTGCTGGGCTCTCATGGGACCCCAGATGAAGCACTGTGCTCAGCTGGGGCCTACAACATAAGCAGGACACTGGACCTGCTGGACTGACTCTAGAAAGGGGCCATGAAGACAATCAGAGGGCTGGAGCACCTCTCCTATGAAGACAGGCTGAGAGAGTTGGAGAGTTATTCAGCCTGGAGAAGACTCCAGGGAGATCTCACAGCACCTTCCAGTAACTAAAGGGGTTACAAGAAAGCTAGAGAGGGACTTTTTACATGGGCACGTAATAATAGAACAGAAGTTAATGGCATTAAGCTAAAGAGGGTACACTTAAATTAGGTATTAGGGAGAAATTTTAAACTGTGAGGGTGATGGAACAGATTGGCCAGAGAAGCTGTGGATGCCCCATCCCAAGAAGTGTTCGGGGCCAGGATGCATGGGGCTCTGAGCAACCTGGTCTAGTGGAAGGTGTCCCTGCCCATAACAGAGGGGTTGAAACTAGATGATCTCTAAGGTCTGCTTCAACACAAACCGTATTCTCATTCTATGAAATATCAATTTTTTCAAGACGATCAAATATTTTTTACATCCAATTGCAGCATCAGTTCACCTTAATCTTAAGAGTTTTTAATAAAAGAAATATTTTAATGAACATTTTTACTTTAAGCTACCATATAAACAAAAAAAAACCCCAAAAGCAAAAACAAAAAAACTTTAGTCCATTTCAAAGCATCTATCTTTCTGCTGTCCCTCCGCAAATCAGTCCTCCACTAACAGAGTGTTTCACACAAGTATTTACAGAAGGAATTCTATCTGCAGAATGCCATTAATACAGAGCACTTCACCCTGTATTAACTTTCTTTTTCTCATCCTATATGTTCATATAAAATGCCCAGATAAAAATTATGGAAGATATTTTATCCAAGAGTAGGATTGTGCTTTTTGACAGATTATATGAACAGTTATTTTGGCAGCTTTAGAAATGCCCCTAGGCTGGTTGCTTGGTTAAGACTGCTGATGGCCTGAGTCTCCTGTTTGTCATTTTCTTAGAATTTATCTTCAGTTAGTAGCAAATTAGATCCAAAAAGATCATAACCCCACACCTACAAGACCTGTGCTTAACCACAAGTGCCAAGCATACCTTCTATGGAAATCCTTAGGTGGTAGCAAGAAGAAGCTGAAGAGACTGAATAATACGTGAATTGCTTTGTTCACCCTTTTAGTTAAAAATACCATCAGAAAAAGAAATTAGAGGCCCTTGAGTTTTAATTCTGAGATTTCCAGAAAGCATCAGATGTCATCTACATTTTAATTTTATTCCTTTACCCATTAAATGGAGATAACACTTCCTTACTCTACAGAAGGATTATCAATACAAATCAGTCAAGAGTTGTACAAAGCTCTAAAAATAAAGAAAGTTCCAAGCATGCATTAATTTTGTTTTCAGCCCTTGTTCCAAATCTAACAAAGTCAAACAAAGTCCATAAATTCAAGGTAGATTTGCCTAAGAAGTGAGGGCAGCAGTTCAGTGCAAAGTGTACATGGATAAAAATCCACAAAGGAGCTCTGAAGATGAAACGTTGCTTTCAATTTTACCACACACCTTAAAAGGTCACAAACTTTTGAGCCTGGGAGACACTAAGAAAGAATAGGAAATAAATACCTCCATTAGTTTAGTTGCGGTGTTTTTCTTGAAACCATTAAATTAACGGATACAAGTTTTTTACCAACTTAAATTTCAAGTTAGCACATGGTCAATTCAAACTCTGCAGCAGGGAGGGCATAAGATCAATAGCATAGCACTTTTAAAAAAAATCAAAACACTTTTCAATTTCTGATGATTTGTCAAAAATTTTTAATTCCATGAAAGCTACCTAAGGCTTTATTAAAAATGAAGTTTAAAAAAATCTCCATCCTTCTGTTGTTACCTGAGCTATTTAAGTGTTAAATGTGCTCTTCCTAAATCTCTGACAATCAGAAGGAATATAATGATTTTAGCTTATGTTTGTAAAATGTGACTAGTTATTTTTTTGTTGACTGTAAAGGAAGTTGTATTCTGAAAAACAGGATATTAAGGATTAAAAAAATACACTACAAATCTAATTGTGCCATAAAGCTGTCAGATTTTTTTAATGGCCTGAAAAGAAAAAGAAACTATATGATTATCTAATAATCTTTCCATCCTTTACAGACAAGAAAAAACAGGTGTATATTTAAGATCTATTACATCAGGTTACCTGTTCAAGGATACAGTGGAATAATGCTTAATTCTTTATCGCTACATTAATTTTGAGTTGAGAAGTTCATAAAAGCACATTCTCAACTTTCTTTCTAACTCCAAAGTTACACACTCGAAGAAGAAAGTCAGCGGTTTTTTGAACAGGGAAGTAACAACACTGGGGGAAATTCTCATGCAAAGGTCCATCTAGCATAAATTAAGGAATTAAAGCCTGATGTGGACAACAGCCTCTTCAGCTGTTCGTGCATTTTTCCATCTACACTGGATCTGGCACAGACTTTTCTCCTCTAAAATACCTTCATGTATAATATCTGACAACTATGAAAACTTTGTGATAAAGTCTAAGTCATAACTGTGTTATTTTGTTTGTTCAAATGAATTGTTCCAAGAAGGTTGCATACTGCATGCTACCCAAAGAGTATCTTCTTTGACATACTACTGCCTAATTGAAATACGCAGGTATCTTCTCATTGTCTCAGAATTTCATTGGTAGCCAAACACAGACTTTAGGGAAGGTTCAAATAATGCTTTTAATCAGTATTTGTTCATATTTTGTTCAATACAGAACTATTTCTATTTCAAATCGTTATGGTATGTTATCCTTTACAAGAAGCAATTAAAATTCAATATATTAGTTCTAGTTTCCAGAATATCATCTGTAGGTATATTTTGGAACCCTGAACAAATAAACATAATTAAACAGCACACACCATCCTTAACAGCCTTAGAGAAGAAAGAAACGATGATTACTTTTGCGGGTCACAGTTGGCAAATACCAGCAGTTTTGCCTGGGTTATTTGGCAAGGTGAAGCCATGAACTGTGGCTGCAGTCCTCTAATTCCTAAGACATGAAACATTTTGTATGTACCTAATCTGCTAAATATAAAATCTGTGAGATTTCCTGGGGTTTTTGATGATCTTTTTAAAAATAATATACTATACAATGTGTTTTTTAAAAGCAATGTCATATATATCTTGCAGTTTTAGTATATACTGTTCCTGTTCTGTATTAATTGTACTTTATCTTATGCATTTTAAGGAGTATCTTCTTTTTTTTTTGTCATTACTATTTTCACTTCCATTCTTAACTATTAAATGGATGAATATGGGGAAAAGAAATTGAAAGAAAAATGAGAAATGTATTTTGCAAATATCAGTATATTTTTACTAATATTCAAACTTCATTTTCAGCAAACTTGCTATTTTATAGCAAACTAAGAGGTTTTGTTCTTTTTTTTTTTAATTTCCTACTGGATTGTATATTTTTAAAAATTAGCCTACCAGATAGGCTAATTCTGATAATAAATATTTACCCTGCATCTTTATGTTAAGTTACACGGTATGCCCCTGTGTAGCTTTAGAAATTAATATGAAACCAACACAGTAGAGAGAGATATTTGAAGTTCAGAAGCTGCTGACATTGGGCATTAGAGCATAAGTAGGTCAGAATAAACACTTAACATTCAAATTTAAATATAATATTGTGTAATACAAGAAGATCTATAGAGCCATAATGTCTGAATAAATTAGGTATGATGATAATACTTCTATCGATTTCAATCTGTTAAAATAATGAAACTGGATTACACAAATCAATTCTTGGAATACAACAAAAAAGCATATATTATTTGCTTTGCACATTCAAAATAGGCTTTTCAAGTGAGATTTTAACTATTTTAGACTTTAACTAAAAACAAGTGTTAATTTTCCCAACATCACCTAAAAAACAGGCTCATAGTAGTCTTTTTGTTATCTTACGGTTGACAAGCTTTAACAGTCTTTTAACCATCTAACAAACAGCTTTTTCTGTGTGATCAATTATTTAAGCCTCTCGCTCTTACATCATTACTTCTGCAAGGAGAGGAGGTGTTTCAATAGGAGGATCTACCATTAAAGACAATTAACAGGCACTCAGTTTCCTTTGGCAAAGGGAGGACACTCACGAAATGCTGTAAAACATTCAAGAATGGAGTTTCTGGTGATGTCTTCACAGTTATACAGAACTAAATATTTCATAACTTCTTGAAGTCTAGCAAAAAAAAAAAAAAACAGGCACTGGCTTTTCAGGCTGTCAGGAATGATGTTTTGTTTTCCAACAAAGTGCTCAGTATATGTTAAATTATTTCTACTCCAGATGGGAATCAGACTGTACTCTTGAAATTATTCTGCTATAAAAACATTGAAAAGATTATGTTTGTCCAATATCACTACTATGGTCACGAAACAAAAATTAAGACTAAGGCATTTTTGAGGATGTATATTACGAAAATGAGTGGTGATCCAGAACACAGAATACGATAAATCTGCAAAGCACAAAGCATGCATTCAAACCTGAAGTGTGAAGCAAAGAGGAATTTGCATTGTGAATGCAATAAAAACTGTACATCAGTTCCTTAAAAGCAGAACAGTCTGAGTTAAGGGCTGCAGGCATCACAGCCTAACGGGGTGTGCAGAATACTACAGATTTCCATCCTGGCATAGCAAGTTAAAGATCTGCGATGGAGAGTCACACTCCTCTGTTGTTACCAGAAGGTAATTATACAACAGTATTTCTAATGATGGAGTCCCAAAGCAATGCTTCTCCTCTTCCCAGTGGAAAATATCTTTTGAAGCAAAGAGTGGCTGTGGGATTCAAGAGGAGGGAAAACACATACCATAAAATATAATTAAAAATTGTGGAGGCTGCCTATGACAAGAATAACCATAAAAAACAGATACAAACCAGCTGGCTGTTAACAACTCCTGAGTTATAAAAATCTTAACCTGCTGTAAAGCACTCAATTCGATTTACATAACCACAGAGCTGACATTCCTTTTAGGCTCCTCTGCTGGGGATTATTTTGACATGTTTTAAGGCAGCATAAAAAGCAACTGTGAATGGAAGACATGTATCATCTTACATAAAATTCATTCTCGCCTTAAGATTGGACTTACACGCTTTAATCCCAGCATCTTCACTGAAACTGGAAAATATCTTCAATGGCTACTGGTGAT
This sequence comes from Molothrus aeneus, assembly GCF_037042795.1. Classification (NCBI taxonomy): domain Eukaryota; kingdom Metazoa; phylum Chordata; class Aves; order Passeriformes; family Icteridae; genus Molothrus; species Molothrus aeneus. Next base: position 65,791,824 of record NC_089647.1, read on the forward strand.
TCAATTTTATAGCACTATCCCTTTGGTGCTCGTATTTTAGAAAAAGTTGATACTGTATGTATACAAACAAACAAACAGGAAAAAAAAATCTATACAATCACAGAAGCTTAAGTTTTGCTAGTACTGCACAAAATATCAGCCACACTAGAATCCACTACAGAAAACAGCACATCTAGTCTTAGATAGATTACGTTGCTTAAGATCGCAACTGGCCTTTGCTAAACAAGGAAAGCATTTCTTAGGAACGTAATGATGCAGACAGCATTTTACACAACTAACACAGCTTGCTGTAGGGAATTAAAATAAACAAAATAAAATAAAATCAATCTTACACTGAGTGAAGTTTTGATGTATAAGTGCTGGCAGCTTACATTGCCCAGAGCACAGAACGAGTTTTGCCATTTGATAATTTGCTTGATTCACTGTGCTGCCTCATGCAGGGCATTTTATGCCTGATTTATGTTTAATCGAGTCACCTGCTTAATGTTAAGGAGGGTCACAGTTAGATAGAAGGGTTACGACCATATAAGGCTTTCAACATCTTCCATTTTGACATAAGAAATGGGTGTAAGTGTTAGAGGTCAACCTTTTTCTTTTATTTTGATTTAATGTTCTCTATGGAATATTGCATAAAACATTAATGCACCACAAAACCAATTTGATTCCCTTTTGAAATGCAGTAGGCAAATATGGATTAAGAGACTCAAAGCACAGACAAAATAAAATAAAAGCAATCTACAGTCTAAATGATCATGTGTATGTGAGGGGTTTTTACAGCTTATAAGGTACATCCTTACTAATACAAAAATTAATATAAGTTCTCCCTTTAATAGATAAGCAATCAAATTTATTCTGGTGTCTCAGAAAAAGAAAGATTTTAAAGACAAAAGGACCATAAACTTTTAATATAACTGAGGTGTCCAGGTTCATTATTCAGGCTAGATGTTCATGCTTTTAAGCATATATATATATGGATATTAGAATTATCAGCATTTTCTTTGCAATAATGATATAAAAAATTACATCCATATCTAATAAATAAAATAAGATGTGGAAAACTACTACCAACTAGGGAGCTTAGACAAATCTGATCTTTCTCTCAGTGTTTCTACATGCTGAAAGTACTGCAGGACATTATGAATTTTGATATTAAAATTCTCCCCTATAGCACTGAAACAAATAGAAATGGCACCAAATAAGGTATTTAAAGATGTATTTTTAAGGAGGAACTATTGCAGTAAGGAAGTGCAGATGGAATTCAGCACTTACCAGTTTGGAGAGATTTATCAGTCTTTTAAGTGCACTAAAGTATGCACATGTTATGCCAGGAACACAACTACCAGAACCCAACAACAGACACAATTCACAGTGAATTCAGAGGTATATCAGAAGTTTCAGTCCTTGGCTAAAACGTGATTTGTTTGCCTGCTAAATTGCATGTGTATGACACACAACTTCTTGTGCGAATGAAAAGAATAAATATTTCCCTATTTCCTTTTATTACTATACCCAGAATACACTAAACTTCCTCAAATACTTTAAAACATATCAATAATTTCCAAAGACTCATTTAACAGACAATGCACAGACATAGTTTTGCATCCACATATTTGAAAATAATTTACCTACATCGACAGCTTCACCCACCTAATTTTAAATTAACCTTCTAAAATTTAATCATTCCGACCAAACTCTTCATCTAGGTTGCCTATAGTCAATGAAGAGACACAGGAATTTCCAGAGGGTGATTCAAGTTGGCCTATTTTATACTGAGATGTATCACTCTCTAGAGATGTCTGCTACTTTCCACTGGCTATGAAAGGAGATGTTAAGATTTCAACAGCTACATTTCAGACATATTAGCAGATGAATCTCCTCCTTGATAGCTAACTGCTTGCACAGCTAAAGCTAGGGAAAATTTAATTATTTTCTCAGATAGTAAAAGTATAGTGAAGATATTTACCTGTATGCCTGCCATTTCTATGAAAATGTAATCAATCTGCTGTTTTGGAATTTTATTTCTAGGTACATATTTCCTTTAAAATTCATTTTCTGCTCAGAAGAAAACTACTACAAAACTATCTCAACTTTATACTCTATTAAAACCATTGCTTTATAAAAGTTTAAAAAACCTTAGTCATAAAAAACCCAGAAAAATAAAGTAAGTCTCAAAATGATACATGCTTTGAAAGAAGAAAACAATTTATACTAAACACTCTTTCCTTCTTTCTTCCAAGGACTCTATTTTTACAGGAATATTTTTAAAATAGAACCTGATGGACAAAACAAAAAAAAATCTACTCTGAATGCTACTAGTTCTCATACATTCTATCTGTTTCTGTCAAACATTTTGCCAGGTTAATTTTTTTTTCCCAGTTCTACTTCCTATTAAAATCAAATTAGAGAGGCAAACTGATTTCACAATATAAATATTCACCTTCTAATCAAAATCTAGATTTAATGCCCGAGTACATATTGCTAACAAATGCAAAGCACCTACAGAATTGAGTGCTCTCCAGCTGGATTACGGGCACAATCTGGCCCATATTAGCAGTAACTGGGTTATCAGTAGGAACTCTACTGAACCAGACATTTAGTGATTGGTCCCAAAAGTTATCACCATCTCTTGAATTAGGGGTAGGAATCAGCTGCAGAACAGGACAGGAGCAAACGTCCCAGGCACTTTCATGTGACACAGAATCCACCACATCACTGGGCTGTTCATTGCTGCAAGAAAAACTTGAAAATATGAACTCACTAGAGCATAGAGAAAATCTAAAACACGCTCAGAATGATGTAGTTCCATTCACTTGAGTAAGCCTACAGGGATGATCCTCAGTGCTGATCATGGCCCTATTTATTTCATTTAGTGGAGCATAGTAGTGAGGTACCTGAATTAGCACGTTCACATGCATGCACTCATACACTACACAGAGGTATTAACTCTGGAATGAAAACTCTTTTGTCATGTTATAATAGCAATGCACCCAGGATAACAAGAAATAGTCTCTTACAGATTGTAAATATTCCCTTAATTTCTCCTTCCTAAAGGCAGTGGCAGACCAAAGAGGGAGAAATATCTGAAACTATTTCCTACTTTGAAAAGAATTTATGAAAATCTGCCAGCTTTTTCTCTCCTTCTGGCTGTCAGGTCAGGCTGAAACTGTTTTAATTCTGTGCCCAGAAAACTCTGTTGTCACTAGCACACACTCTAAATAAAGTGCTCTTACATAGTATATTTCACCAAAAAAAAGAGATGGCAACAGCATGGAATAGCATGGAATTCTGAAAGCCCCAGCATCAATGAGATGCCCACTGTCCATGCTGGTGAGAATTATGCAATTCCAGCTCTATTATATCAAATAGTAAACTTATATTAAGAAAGAAAATTTTTTAAAAGTTATTTTAAAAAGAAACTGGCAAAGTGTTCATAAGAATTAAAATTTTAAAAGAACTATGAAAAGTATCTTTATAGATCTTTAAATAGGTTAGCATTTGTGAACAGCCCTTTTTGCTCCTGTGCACCAAAAGTAGTATTTTCATGCTATGATAGAGATCTAACTCCACATTTAGCAAGTATTTTTCCAAGGATATGTTGTTGTAAACAAATGCAGAGACAGCACAAAAAGGTATATTTGTCAAAATATGTGTGTTGAAATGTTCCTTTTTTTGTGTCAGTTATAGAAAGCTAGAGATTTGTCATTAAGCAGCCTCAGGGACTGAGGTTTCTTCTTGAAGATGTATGCAGTACATATGAAAGAAAATCAATGCAATTCAAAACAATTACATCATCTGAAAATTTTCCTAGAAGCTGCTAGGAAGCAGGAGGAAGTGAAGAAAAAAGGGGTAAGAATGCAAGCTTGTATTCAGACATTTGGCAAAAGAAACTTAAGAGGCCTTTAGGAGAAATTATGAGCAATGTCAGCACTGGAAATCCCTTTTCGTTTGCTATGTATTTATCTATCAGTGTTTAGTGTTTTTCATCTTTTCTTTAAAAGAACATTACTTAATGGCATTCCTCCCAGATTTACTAGAATAATAGAAGTAATAAATCTGTCAAGCTTAAAGCAACAGTATTAAGGTGTCTAAAATGAATCTAATAATCTTGCCAAAATACAGTTACATAACTTGATTTAATTTTTGGTCAGCACTGAAGTGGTCAGGCAGTTGGATTACATTATTGTTGTAGGTCTCTTCCAACTGAAATATTCTATTCTATTTCATTCTAGTCTATATTTTATGCATAAAACCAACAAGTGAAATTTAAGTGAGCACCTTTATTTTGATTTTTGATATGGTGAAAACATAACAGTGTAAAGTAGGAAGAAACTTAAAGGGGACAGAATTCGGATGAATCTCAAAATCACAAACTTTTGAAAAATGAGAGGAATGCTTCTCTTTAGAAGACAGTATAGTGGCCAAAACTTAATCATTTAATCAAAACTATTCAAATAAATGAGGAAGCTTCAAACCACACACCCTGAAACCAATACCTTCTTCCCAAAAGTAAATTGATTATGATAATCAGCTCCTAAATCTTTTACATCTCTGAAAAAATTGTTGAGATCTAGGTGACAGGATATCATAATAATGATAATGTGATAATAAGATAGTGTGATTTTTGTATACTGTGTCAGGGCAGCAGAAACTATACCAAAGCAACAAATAAAAAGTGAAAGAATCAGATAGTAAACTCTGGTAGAAATAATCTCTGCAAGTAACCATAGGAACAATGCTATACAAAAAGTGAGCTGGAGCTAAGCAATGCGTGAGATGTTCGCATGTAATGACTGAGGATGAAATGAGGAGGCTTTTACTGGGAGCAGGCCACAGATGGATCCATGTAAAGTGAACAAATACAATTAGATCATGAATAATTCTAAAAGGAGCAATGAAGCAGATTCAAACACAACTCCAAAAGACAGCGTTATCTCAGAGGTTATATAAACAGTTCTGAATTACACAGTAGAACAAAAAAATCGCCACTTAGCACAAAATTTTTACACAAAGAAAAATAGGATTTTCTACATGCAGACTAAATACAGTTTCTGTGGTTTCACTGAATTAAAACAGTCCAAGATGTGAGACAGAAATTAAGTTAAATCCATTGGCAGTAACCTTCACCCAACTTGATTACAAGTTATATAAGGGCTACACTAAATATCCTTCTGTTTTGCCTATGTCCTACTTTAATCTGGGCTACCTACTGAATCTATTAACTTACTTGATTACTTCATAAAAATAAAGTCTGAAAAATAAATAAAAGTTCTGAAAAGATACATCATTACTTCTAACATAAAATCCTGTATTCTTTTTAACTTTTAAAGTGCCAGTCCATTGCCCAAAGAAAGTTCTGTGAAACTCTTGCCGGGTCAGCTAGACAGGATAAGGGAATTAAATATTTGGAATTAATGGCAAGGGAAAAACATCTCAGGGAAAATCTTGTTAGTATTTACTGTTACTCCTCCTTTATTGTTACTCTTTCCAGAAAAATTTCTTTTTGTTATTAAAGGTTTAATTAAATAAATCTGAGTATTAAATGAAGTGGGTTTGAGAAAGGAGATAGATGAAGGATGATATATTAAAATACACATTCTTACCAGAATTCTGTGAGTTTGTAAAGCACCATTTGCATAGTACAAAATTCATGCCATGGCTAAATCTGTGCAATCTGGAATCAGCACTCATTAAGGAAAATGTCTCAAATTAGGATGAATTAAGAATTCAGGGGAGACTTCAAAATACATCACAAAGGTGAGATTTCAGACCATTTGTAGAAAATTCTAAAATTCCTTTTCACATACAATAAAAGTAAATGTTTTCTCAGATCATGTGACTTGTAACTCAAGGTACTTTGAGAAAATATAGTGTCTCAATACCAAGCTTATTATTTTGACTAATATAAACAAATTCACAACAGGTAATTTGAGCTGAGATTCCGTTAAAAAAATGGAAAACAAAACTCATCATAAAACACTGTAGTAGGAGTAATAATTACAACAATAATATCAAGATTTTCTCCTGGACTAGAGAAGAAAGCAATTAAAGAATCTAAAAAAAGATTCCACAAGAAATTTTAATGAAAAAAGTCATCATCTTTAACACACAATGGACAAATGGTATCCAGCTATTGAACAGAAGGTGGAGAAATCAAGTTGCTTTTACTTAAACCAGAACTTCCAAATCAGAATTTTTAATTGCTTTCAGCTGCTTTTAGACCTCAGTAGTGATTAACTTCATTCAGCAGACATAAGTGCTTGTGTTCTAAAAGCTGTAGAGTTTTTGGCACTTGGTCTAATAAGATAGAGATAAACTTCCCTAAAAACTTTGCCTCCACTTTCTTTAAACACATTAGAAACCCAACAAGACAGACATTCAACCTAGTAGTGATTTTTTAGTATAGCTACAGAAAATGTTCTGTAATTGGCCATTGCCAGTACAAGAAACAAAACTGGCCAGGAACTCTTCCTTGGGAGAACATATAGATCATTTTTTTTCCTTAAGTTGGGAAAGATTGTAATAAGAAAAAGATTTTGGATCTGCAGTTGAAAGCTGCAGGATGCATGCCTGCCATCCAAGGTAAAGAACAGCTCTGAACTGTTTTTATTTATCATTAATTTATTGGCACCAATGTAGCTATGAAAGTCATATTCTTCGCAGGAACCATAGCCTAAATAGTACAATCCCTTGCCCAGACTTTTCCTGGTGAGCAAGCATTTGGGAGGTTTTTTCATTTAACTTAAGAATGCTCTGCAATGGTAATACTAATTAACTTTGATTCTACATACGTGTCAGCTCCTAACAGTCTTTCCCTAAAGAATTGTAGCCTGGGTGATAATAGAAATAAATTTTAAGAGAAATCCAAGAAATTTACATTTTATATAAGCATGTTCTTATGGCTGTACTTTTAAAAAATATCTGTATTCTACTTCATAAAGATCACAAAAAGGATGCTCGCAGAAGCTGAAGTGCATTTTTGTCATTCACCTCTAGGTGTGAAGGCCCTCAGTGTGTTAAGCATCTGTATATCTGAGACATCAAAACCTGAATATAACCTGAGATTTCAACAGAGGAAAATAAATACTTCAAGAATTGTTTTGTCACACAGTCCTTGGGTTCCCAGGAAGCACTGTTTTCTTCCACTTGAATGAAATATTAATCTAGCAGAATCTTTTGAGATACTTTTCAAAACAAATGGACTGATTGACAAAAAGATCACCTTTCTCTTCTCAAATATTTACACTGAATATTGTTTGGATGCTGAAAATCATTTATGGTTTGAGGGTTTTTTTTCTTTTCTTTGTAGTCTGGTACTTACAAAAGTAATGCACTGTTGTGATGTACTAAGTTACTCGATTATCAAATCACCCAAGTTACATCATTATTTTATTCCCATTTCATATAGATTTATTAAGCAAGGTTACAGGGAAATTCTCTCATTTTTTGCACTGTGTTAAACAGCTTTTCTCACCATCTGAAGTCCCAGTTTAAGTGACATTACAGAGTCAGTACTCTAATGAAATAATTACATTTACATCTCTGTATACTGGATTGATGCATCACAGCATAGGTATTAAGGATTCAATTTACTGTCAAAGAAACCATAAAAGTTTATCCTTTTTAGTAGAGAGATTCCTGATCTAAGATCGTATCCTTGATTTCATGGTTCCTAGCAAGGTAGGTCTAACAGTCTGAGGCAACCAAAAATGGAAATTATTGGAATACGCAGCTGACACCAACTCAAGTCTCAAATTTTGTATTCCCACTATAAAGGCTGGAAACATTCTTTTAAAAAATGCATATGCAGAAAGAAATGCTACTCCATCAACTTTCCTCTTAGTAAGGGCAACTGGATTGTTCAAGCTGTATGTGTGGTCTTAGTGCTTGTGATAGCAGACAGCACAATGAATACAGAGAAAAGGAAATTTCATAGAAGCATCTGCCCATTTAAAACACTCCTGACAACTTATTCTACTTCCCCTAGGCCAATCTAATTTCAGCTCCCCCTAACAAAAGGGTAGTGTTGACAAAACCTTAATTCTCAACAAAACTTGTTGGTACACTGCCAGACTATCTGCCATTTATATGGATTTTGATGAGTTAAAACAACCCAGTAACATTATTAATTTTTTCTTAGGAAAACTAGGGTCAGTTTTCCTTTCCCCAGCTTACTTAGTCCTAGCATGCTACTGTTTTCTTATCTAGAAACTAATACATCATTAATTGATAACCAGCATCATTATGTAGTAACAGTAACATTCTCCTCAAACTAAGACTTTTCTTCCTAAATGTCAGGTCACATCTCTAATACTAGTATTAGTATCAGGTTATTCTTTGCTGACAGCTTGGACACAGTATCTCATTGTAATTAAGACTGGACTGAAAAAAGATGATTTAAGAGTCATATGTAGAACATTATTACTAAAAAATATTTCAGAAAAGCAAAAATGCAGGCTCCTGTGCACATACACACTGTGGAAAGAGAATAAATCCTGAAAGCTATTATATAAATAGCTGGTGTATATATATGGTATTATATAAATAGCTGGTATATATAAATTTATACCAATATAGTCTTGTAACTTCTTAATAGTCATGAATTAATACACAACAGCAAACAAACTAGCTTGTAAATAAGTTGATTATACCTATTTGTAAAGAACTTCTCTCTCCCTTCCCTCCCCTTTTCTCTCTTTCCTTCTTTCCATCAACACAGCTACCTTCCCCAGTTTCCATCCCTCTCTGCGTTTGTAACTGCTGTCTCAGGCACACAGCAAACAACCAACATATCTACCCATGTCTGCAATTTGAAGGAATAAGACAAGTCTTCTCACATGAAATGAGGTTTTCAAACTGAGCATCTTGAATGCATGGAAACTGAGACCACCAGCTCAGCTCTTCATAAACCATAAGCTCTTGGAAGCAGCTCCAGGAACAACAGTCTATGGATTGGTTTCTGTTTGCAACACAGTTCATCAGCACATGAACCATTACAAAATGCACTCAACTTCACATCACTAAACAGTTCTGACACTGATTGCCAAACAGGAAGGAAAATGTTAGGCAATTCTCAGATGATACTGAATCAAGTTTGAATATTTGACCTTGTAATCCCAAACTTGAACCAGAATAACTTTCCTTTTCAAATACCCTCTCCCAGTTAAGACTACTTTTTGATAACTAATATATTGCACAGGACAACATTAGTAACAACAGCACACTGTGAACAGCTGAGACTGGATTCATTACAATTCTGATAGCATGTTACTGTGCCTTGTCCAATTCATGCAGGCAATGTTTCTAGAGCTATAAGTCATAAGGACAATTCACAGTGGCCAGTTCTCCTTGGAAAACTACATTCATAGAACTATAGAATCTGCTGAGTTGGAAGGGACCCATCAGGATCATCAAATCCAGCTCTTGGCCCTGCACAGGACACCCCAAAAGACAAATAAATTAATATAGTACTTAGCTAGTAAAGTTTTTTCCTTGAGTTGTAGTCTTTTAAAGCTTGCCAGATAAAATAATGCTTCTTTGCATACTTTTCCTGAAAATACCAATTACTTAAGTAATTGGTATCATATATCATATGACACATCATATATCATATAACAAAAACACTTGGGCTACCTGACTTATTTTCTGGAAATTCCCTTCATATTTAAGTCCTTGCATGAAATCTGCAAAACTCCACAGCAGACAGATTGTTCTTAACCAGGAGACAATCATATTAAATAATGACATTTGATGCTGCCTTCCCCCCAAAAACCCAAACTGAGCAAAAAACATTAAGCTGCAGTTTTTTCCTGGACTTTAGAGAATCCCCAAATATACAGTAATGAAATCACAGACCATAACTTTGGAATATATAAATTTGAAGGGGTATTTTCATTGAATGCAAATCAAATTTAAAATCAAGAGAAGAAGAAAATCATTCACCCTTCATTGAGTGTGCCATGCAAGGACATAAGTAGTCTAACTCTACAGGAAAGGAGCTGGGCACTCCCATAACATTCAGGAACTTCACGTGGACGTGATGATGCAGAACTAAGTCAGTAACCTGACGGAACTGAGCTGTGTACCAGACCCTGCTGTGTTCACCCTAAGAACGACCATCTCCCTATTTTGCTACAACAATCCTATTTGCTACAGCTAAGGGCCCGAAGTGTCTGCAAGTCTGAGATGTTATTCCAAATTCAACAGCTCAGGTTCACTTCTAGTGGCAGCTTTTAACAAAATAATACTCTGTATTTCATGTTTAAAATGACAGTGTGTTGCTTGCTCTACAAAAGGTTCGTTTCGAACAAATTAAGAGATTAAATGATTTGGAATCAAATTATTTTGGCTGAATATTCTCACTAAAAAGCAGGAGTGGGTGGAAAACCAACAGGTTTATTATATGAAAAAACTGTAAACACAGGATTATGATTATCTTGATGCTTTTCTATTGAAAGACTCTGCCTGAAAGCTGAGCAACAAGAAAATCTTGATATAAACCACAACTTAGAAGCTTACAATTTGAATGATTTAATTTTAAGAGACAAACAGAATATTGTGCAATATATATATTTTCAAAATTTTTTTCAATTACAATTAATAGAATGTTGGGATTCAGAAAACTGTAGAAACACTTCCATTACTAGGTCCTAATGTAGTCACTGATATCTTCACCACTTATCTGCCTTTAAAATAAGGCTTTAATTGTTTTCTTTTGTATCAAGTGTTTGGTGTTTTGTTTGATTTTAATTTTATTTCAGTTTACACGTTACTTGTTTTACAGAAAACTGTTATGATAACAGACTGTTAATTAAATATTGTTCTGAAAAGTGGGGAGCTTTTTGTCCCAAGGTGTTTAATATGCTTCTACTATTTGAAACAAGAAACTGGAACTGGGGACAGAGTCTCGTCCAAAGTCGGAAACTTTTTCTTTTTTTATGATCATGTTAAATCCAGCCTGAAAAGCTGCCAATATATGAAAATCATCATATATCATTAAAGACTTTTCTAATACCTTCTAGTAGTTCATGTTCACAGAATTTGGCCATTCAACTGGGATCCTACATAACTGCCACAGGAATAGCATTCTTATGGTGAAATTCAGAAATCAGTATTATTACAAACTAAGCTTTCAGAAGGCAAAATTATTCTGTGATCCAGGAATAAACAAAAGACTTTTATCTCAGATTTTCCACTAAAAGGTAATAAATTTGTGCATATTACAACCTAATACTGAGTACTCACAAGAGACAAGTAGAAGAGAGGATTCACTAGCCTATAACTAAAGCTTAAATAACTTCACTCAGTTTCTTTTTGAGTACCTTGAGCATGTCGAGGTACATGACTACCTTAGCTGCTTAAATAATTAATCCCAGAGTCTCTTTTGAAGTGAACCAACTTGTTGCCTTCACATCAAAAAGGCTGGGAGCATTTCTGGAAACACTTCAATCTAGGGAAGGCTCTCAACGGGCAGTGGGTGAACCTGCATGAGCTGTGACTCTGACTTACACAGTTTTCCAACAGTATCTTTTAATCTTTAAATATATGTAGTGTTGTATGATACAAAGTTGCAGAATGTGTAAGTTCTTTGTGATTAATAAAAGGGTTCCATTTCTGCAAGTAATTCTTGGTTTTAAAAAGATTTCATGACTGAAAAATGTAGGGACTCACTGGAACTTAAAATTAGTGAGCTTCCAGAAGCAGTTTTCAGTGATAAATCCTCTTGTGATAAAGTAGAATATAGATAGCTGTTCAGTGGGATGATAATATGACAAAATTCTGACTGTTTTCAGGAGATGACAGGTGGCCTGAATTACACCTTAATTATTATTTTTTAAACTATGAAAAAATACATTTACAAAATTAAGTCAGTTTATTTTCCCACTGATACATCAACTAGTGAAGACGACAGAAGCTTTCACATTAATTATAACGACTACTTCCTTAATGAAGTGCAAAAATGTTTTGTGTAATTTGTTCAGCCTCTTGAATTAGGTTACAGTTTGTCACTCTCAAAGCAGGACTTTGTTGCTTATTCCTACAATAACTTAGTTCAGCCCCAGCAGATAACCAGCTTCTCATCCTATAACACCAATCAAAACCAAGGTTAACGATAAAAATTATTTAACACTAATAACCAAAATACTGTGCTAACATGGAATGTATTTTAAAAAAAGTGAGCAACAGTACTCTGTTTTATCGATGTGTATCTTTTTAACCAACACAGAATCTCAGAATATTTAATCCCAGTGCATAAAATAAATAACTGAATATTATACTTGCTTCTTAAAAGTACTAAGTAATTCCAATTTATAGTTTCTAGCCCCTTGAATACTCACAGAAATCAACTCTATTCATTTCAGTAAGTTAAATATATTTTTAAGGCCTTACAGGATTGAGACTGTCAGGAGGAAATACTTCTAGCTACAGATTTCATTTCTTGGCAATATCATATGGATAGAGTAACAATGATAATTATATTTTAACCATTCTTTCAGTCTGCCTAATACAACATCAATAACTATGAGCCAGAGAAAATGAAATTATTTAATTATGTGATTAATCTTTCTTTAAACACCAAATAACTTCATCATCTACTTTAGCAAAAACATTACCACATTTTATCAATTGCTGCATCTGTGAATGATGCTTGCCCTCCAAGCTGAAACAATCCATACAAAACCTTTCAACTCTCTCCTTACTCTAGCTCCCCATAAAAATGCTTTGTGGTGCAAAGAATTTTGTACAAGACGGAAGTTAGAATATACTTATATTGATTCAGGCCCACAGCAAGAGAGAAAATAAGGATGAGATTAGAAATTACATCTTCAGATTACCATTTAAGAAAAGAAAAATAATGGTTTTAATAGAGGAGAGCAGTTGTTATTTGTGCACATGAAACATTTTAGAGGAACCTTAATATCTTTACACTGGAACAGTCTGGATTCAGATTGGAATAGTTATACAGAGTCATAAAGCAACCTGTTCAAAATAATAATAATAATAATAGCAACAATAATTACTCAGATTAATTTAATGTAAAAGTAATGTAATAAATTAAACATGCTTTGAAATTACTTTTTTTAATTGACAAAGATATATCTATAGATATATATCAATATATGAGGGAGTATTCTTATCCTGCCCTATGTCAGCAATTTCCAAAAGCACTTTATATTCTCATTTTAACTTTGAAAGATGCAGTTCCTGAACTAAGCACAAGAGATTGCAGTTACTCATTTTGTCACCTGTAGGTTTTAGACTCACTAGGCCAAGTTGCAGAAGAATTAAGCAAGGAGTTTTAAAAGCAGCTTCAAAACCTAAAATACTGAAGAATAATTACCAAAATAATTAGAAAAGTGAAGAAAATTGCTTTTCAAAGTTAGTACAAAAAATAATGGAAATATAATTTTATATGTTATATAGCTACTCCAGACATAAAAAGTACAGACCACAAGGTATATCACATATCCAGGACATACAGCCCTTCTTTTCTGATTGATCACAATTACAATCATCCAGTGTTTCAACTTTAGAAACAACTTTTGAAGCATATTAGCCAAGAAAAGATCTGCAGTACACAGAGACATCAGATCAAAGTTAACTATGATGAGCCATACATTTTTGGAAGGATTTCAAGGTGTTACCTAGATAAGCTGGAAACGTCATACAACTCTTTGAGCCTACACCAAATTCTTTCTTCTGACTACGCAATTTGTAACATAGGCAGATTTTAATTCTCTGGACAATTTCTGAAGCTCTTAATTTCCTGTTAACACACATTTCTCATTTTGTCACATTATCAAAGGTCCTACATATTTATTTTCATAACTATAAGATTTTTTTTGTGAAGTGACCAGTCTTCTATAAATTTGGGAGCATTCTGTAAATTGACCTTAGTGAAAGACAGTGGCTAGATCAGCAATTGAGGGTAATATTTAATTGTAATAAAATGGACAGAATATCAACTGAGGGGTGATCCTCACTTCTTCAATTTATAGTTCATTAAAAACATGTGGAATATTATACCTTTTTTCTCCTTTATTTTCCTTCTGTATATCATTCCTACATCTCATCGTAGTCCCTAAATACTTCCATAAAGCAAGTTCATTTTAACTGATGATGCAATGTTCTCTGCATGCATTTTGAGAGTTTATATCAGTGATATAAAATATTTTCAAGGGTTCTTTAATTTGGCCTCCTACAAAAATATACAGTACTGGAATATCATGAGAAATATCAGGATACAGTTTAACACCAGCATTATTTGCCCACATAAATGATGTATGCAGTACCAGTCACTTCAGAAATCAAGATTTCCTCCTTTAAATCTTTATTTCTGTATTATGCAACATATTGCAAAAGAAGGAAAATTTTCAAGTAAAAATCATGTATTAAATCCTAGCATCGTGTATCCTAGATATACCTAATAATTGCAGACCTCTATACTTAAAGAGCATTAAATAGCACATAATTGTTTGTGTGATCACTTATACTTTTTTGTAGGCAGGAAGGAAACTTAGTTATTACACTCAGATTATTAAATCAATCAGAAAGTTTAAAAAGAAGAAGTTATTACAAAGAAAAAAATAACAGAGAGAGAAGGGGTAGGAAGCACTTAATAATCTGGTAGTTTTATTTTTTCTGCTTAGAGCTGGATACTAACAGGAAATTCACACTTCACAAACTTCTTCAATTAAGAACCATCTTTTGGAATTCCTGACACATCAAGAAAGACTGAGGGAGCTGGGACTGTTCAGCCTGGAAAAGACATGGGAGTATCTTTCTAATGTGTATGAAAACCTGATAAGGAGAGAGATGGAACCAGACTTCTCAAATGTGGCCCAACAAACAAACTGAAATACAAGAAACTCCATTGAAAAGTGAAAAAAAATTCCAATATTATTATTATTAGAGTAGTGAAACATTGTAACAAGTTGCAAAGAGACATCATGGTGTCTCTATCCTCAAAGATACTCACGGAATCTCAAGTGTACCCAGCCCTGAACAACCTGTTCTGAGCGATCTTACATTGACCAGCAGAGGCTGGGCTAGGTGACCTCCAGTGGTGCCTGACAACCTCAACTAGTCAGTGGTTATTCAGAGGTTTTCTTTATGTACAGTCAAAATATGGAGTAAAATTTTACAATTGGAAAGATTTTTCTTGTACCAACTAATGTGGCAGCACATAACAATGGCACCTACATCATCTACCGCAGTTATCGCTGTCTTTTCTTTCCAGGGCTCTTACAGTAGTTTTGGTACTTATTTACAATGTAGACCCACAAATTTTCATTGTTTTGAACTCATAAGATCAGACTGTAAGCCTATTTTTATACTTGCCTGTCTATAAAATGCCGGAGTGACTGTCATGTAGCACTGCTGTCATGATGCTCTTTATCTTTGCTGAAACTTTGCATACCTCATGGAACATTAGACCCCAGAGCTCTCTTTTATCAGAGTTATTGTTTGCATTTTTTGTGCTGTTTGAGACTCCACACCACCACAATGGGAAAAATATCATACCACTCCTTCTGTTGTGGTAAGCCATGTAATGTGAAACCAGTTCAAATGCGATAGCAATTGCATTTTAACCTTTCTTCTTTTGCAAGCAACTCACAAAGCATTAGCATCCAAAGTGGATTTGATGAATGATAATCTTACATATGCCTATTTTCTTTAATTTTGAATTGTTTTCTTCTGTTTTTTTTCAATCATCATTTTTAAAAGATTTGCATCTGGTTTTGTGGGCTGATACTCTAAGAAATTGGATCTCTGGTTTTAGTACCGTATATTTTTACTGTTGACTTGTTATGACCAGCTTTAAAGGACTAGAGAGGAATTGGATACTTTTAGGCCTTAGTTGTGGTTTTAAACTACTTTCTTAAAATAAAAAACCAAGAGGTGATCTGCTCTTAGATATTAACTGTAACACAAAACCCCGAATGATACTGTTGACAAGGTTTCTTTTCCTGTCTTCCTCTTTTTCGCCTGCTTATTTGTCTCTGACTTCTTTCATCTCCTTTCTACTTTTCACATGCAATTTTTTCTTTGATATTTTCTTGCCTTACTTCCCCCAAATAATTTCCCTTTGCTTCTGCAATTTTTGATCTCTCCCTCATGAACATGAATGTTTCCGCCCAATAAAAACTTTCATTCTCTCCCCACATCTACTATTCTCATGTTGCATTCACTCTGCACTATCTCTGTTTTCTATACAAGATTTTATCCTGTAAATGCTATTGTATAAAGTATTTCAATCCCTTTTTTTTTTGTTTTTTTGCTGGTCACACCTGCCCAGACTACTACTGTGAGTTCTACTTGCCTGACACTTTCCCATACTCGCCTACACTCTCAGTCTTATCCCTCTTTCTCTCTCCTTATTTTATACCTCTATATCTCTCTCCTACCCATGTTTGTTGTCTGACCTCCCTTCATTTCTTCATTTTATCACTTCTCTTCATCTTTAAAAAACTTTAAATGTCAAACAAAATATTTCTAGCTATGTGTCTATCTCACCATGTAAAGCAGCTCCTGAGCCTAAGACAAAGTACAGGTCCCCTTTTGTCCACAGAGCTAAGTCTTCTTCACTTTCCTTCTTCCTCCAGACAAGCCATTTACATTCAAACAGTTTCTGGTATTTGTTGTTTCCTGAACTGAGCATTTCTTTTGAAATGTTAGTCATCTGTGATGAAAATCATGCCAAGAATCATGTTTGTACTTAGAGAGATGTGATCATGGGCAGGAACTCAAACATCCACCTATCATCCGGTCCTCAAGATCAAGTAATCTTCCTCTCTATTTGATCTGTCTAGTTAATTATTTTTTTCTTTTCCTTAGAGAAAATCAGTGTTAGAGACTGAGCCATGCAAATAAGCAGGAAATAACTGGGCAAGAAGTAGAAGCTCAGGTGGACTTTGCTGAAACAAGTCCCAGAGTTTAACAGGGCTGTACCATGAAGAGAGAGAATGTGGCACCACCAGCCACTCGACTATCGGGTGCCTCCATCTTTGGGTGACTGTTCATCTCCTCCCTGCAACACAGACTTTCTTAATTTAACCATGTCTAAGAGCAAGTCACTCCTAGGAGATGGTACAGTAACTTTCAAAAGAAAATAGTAGTATGGGAAACAGATTGTTACAGGACTTTATATTAGTGTAAAGCCTCAGGAGACATATCAAAAATAGAATTTCAGGATGAAAAATTAAGAAAGACATGTGTGCAGCATGGAGTTATTTTAACTAACTCAGTTTCCTCTGGCAACTATATTCATGATGACATTATCTAATGAAGCAAAGCAGCAAAAAAAAGCAGAATATATCTGATCTATTAAAAATGAATAGGGAGATTATTGTCTAATGATAGGTAATTCATGCTTTGAAAGGCTTTTGCTTAAAAAGAGAAAGAACAGGGGGAAACAAATTATAAAGGATTATTATTTGTTCAGTTATTTTGAAGTACTAAGCTGACACAATTTCCATTACATACAACATGTTAGTGTGCCAATAGTGTGACATTAGGGGAACTATTGTGATATTTGTCTGCTGCTTTCCTAGACTGTTAATCTACTAACAAGAGGATATAAGCCATGAATTCAAACAATTGCCCACGTGAAGGTGTTTCTAGCGATCCTACCTGTTGGCGGGATGATTCCAGGAGACATTAGGCCTGGGACAGAATGTGGCATGATATGAGAATTCTCTGGGGAGGTGACACTTTGAGTCCTCTTAGGAGGCCTTCCAGGTCTAGAACTGAAACAAACAAACAAAAAAATTTTTACAATTAAGCTGTTGTCTTACACATCATTTCAAAGTTGTTTCAAGTGGTAACATGGACTGTAAATAAATTTGTTTCAAGGACGGTTGCTTTTGCAGTTAGATGTAATAGACTTCCATCACTAATTAGATTACATGCTGAATTCATTTTCCTCATTGAAGATCAGCCGCTCTTGATGCATAATTCATAGCCTGCACCTCGTTACCTGCTTCTTCATATTAATATCTATACACAGTTTGAATTGCCTCGTTTGCATATGCTAAAGTTCTGCATGCAGCCTTCAGCACGAAAATTATGCACTAACTTGTAATAATTATTACAGTCAGCCTGCTATTGATTTATGAGACTTTTAAAAACCAAATATGTGTAGTACTTGTAATGAATGATATTTTAAGGTTCTTCAGGAAATTAAAAGGCAATGGCTGCCTAAGGAAATGTTCTGCTTGTTTGATTTAATACTACAGTTAGCTGGGAGGTGGAATGAAAGAGTGATTCAGACCTATAGCACATTTTTCGATGATATGTTTTATTACTTCGCACTGCTAGCCTGATATCTAGATGATAAATGACAATACATATCTAATGTGTGAAAAGGTCTTGCAATTTCTTTATTTTTTGTCATTTAAAAGATAAGTCAAGTTATCATTTAACCCTTATTCTATTTAAAGTGAAAATCTCACTAAGACACCTTACTTTAAATATACTACTTTATGTCAGAAAGGACTTGGAATTATTTTTATGATATTGTTGAGCAAAAGCCATCACAGCAGCTCATATGTGTCCTGTATGGAAAAATAAAGGGCTTCAGGTTTAAGCACTCCTTGTCTGTTAAATGCTCACATACACAACTTTGCAACTCCTGGACTGCCTGAGTAGCACACAAATTAGAGGCGGATGACAATGAAAATACTTATTGCCCACTTAGATACAAATATGTACCTGCTAATACAATATATATCCAAAGGCTTGTATTCCTATGTACAGATCATAGCATGGTATCACTGCAACATCCTGTTGCAGTGGACATTTAGGGGACATTGTGGAATAACTTCACATCATAGAATAAGGTGATGTGCTGCTCTAAAACTGCAGTGTTAACTTACGATCTACCAAACATTTGAAGTCCTTAATTTGTTTCAGAGCAAGAAAGAAAAGAAAGGTGGGTATGAAAGGTTTTCCTCCTTAGGTCCTCATACTAACAAAATTCTAATCAGGAATAATGGCATTTCTAGCTATGCTGGGACCACAGAATGAGGCAGATAATAAAATACTTCTGTTTTCTATTCATATTAGTTTCCATTGTGTTTGGAAATACTTTCTTTTTTTTTTTTTTCTTTTTTTGGCACCTTCTAAAACCTAACTTTAATAAACCAAAAACAATCAAAGTACAGAGCATTTTCTTGAAGTTTAATGACTCAAGGCATTGAGTCATTAACCTTAACTGATCATTAATTCCTAACTTAATGTCCTGAGCTGAGGTCATTATTAAAATTATAAGCTTGGTAATTTCTTTGATTGGTTTGGCATTTTTGATTTTCTTTAGTGTAAACAAAATTGTCATATGTTCAAAACAACAAGAAAAACAGCTGTAGAAAAAAGAACATTGTCTTATTCCAGCTCAGAAAATCAAATTAAATGTCTTTGGATTTTCTTTGATCTTTCCTTTGTGATTTACAATAAAAATAAATATACCATGAATACACATAAAACTGAACAAAACATTATAGACAAAAATGATCTGATTTAAATGGAGTGTTTCTAATATATTCACCCACCAAAAAATGCCAGTGTGTAGGAAAACTTTAATGGTTTCATTTAAGTATCTATGATGAAGTACTCGAATCACTATAGTGATATGACTATTGAAGGGTCTGACAGCAGCATAAAAGAACACAAGCAATGTGGCAGTAACAATGCACAATGTACCAGTAACTTCCAGGTCTTTATAAAAAGCAAGCTCACACCTGCAAAGACTCTCTTTGATGTTAACAACCAAGCGCAGCCATGGTGAAGCCTGGATGCTTTTGTCTTTGATTTTGAGGAATAAAACCACTCCTCTTCAAAGCCTAAGGGAAGACAGTCATGGACCAAATCTCTAAACAAAGGTCAGCAGCAAATTATAGGTGAGTGATACTGAAATACCCAAGGCAGAACTCCTCCTTTGGTCACCTTCTAGAATCAAATTGCTTGTGCTATTGTGTACAAAAGCAGGGGGTGTTACACTCAAAGCCATAAAGGAGTCCAGCAACCCAACTCCATGCCATGATTTATCCCGAAATTTACCAAGTAAATGTTTTCTAAAGTCCTATACTTCCAATTCCAATCTTACAAATAATATTTCACCCAGTAGATGGTTGAGCACTGGAACAGGCTCCCCAGGGAAGTGGTCACAGCACCAAGCCTCGCAGTTCAAGGAGTGTTTGGACAATGCTCTCAGGCACATGGTGTGACTTGGGGATGGTCCTGTGCAAGGGCCAGGAGCCAGACGTGATCCTTACAGAGCCACTCCAACTCAGCTTATCCTGTGATTCTATTTAAATGAAATTTCTGAGAAGGAAACCTATTTAATCCTGATAAAATTTTTAAGTGACACTAGTTCCAATCTACTATTAAAAGGCATTTACCTATTTAAGAGACATAGGTTTTTTCCTAATAACAAGGCAGAAAAACACTGTAAGACAAATTAAGAATTATTTCTTAAGGCCTGGAAGATCTGATTTAGAGGCATGGTAGACTATGCAATACACAATTAAAATGAATATATCTAATTATCTAATCAGTCCTTAATAACTGATTGAGTAGCAATACTTGACTTAATTTGTTAGTTGTCATTTGTTAAGCGTTTGTTTCATTAACCATAGTACTAACTTGAAATACTACCATTTTGTAAGATTCGTTTTCAAACTATAAGAATTGCAAGAATTTTAAATGAATCATTACCAAAGTCGTGGGGAGAACAGCATAAAAACAATACTTTAAAAAATAATCACTTTGACTAGAATTGAAAACTCGCATGTTGTTTTGTAGTTCATTATCATTTTTATAGCTATATGATAAACTCTTTAAAAAAACATCAAAAGCATAGCAAATTAGTTTAACTATCATAAACAAGATGATAAAAATAGCTTAATAAATCATTTTGTTGGTATTTTTCATAAGCTCTAGTAGAGTAAAGACCTACTTATTTTTAGATTCGGGCGCGTTCATTTTCATTCCAAGATAAGAAACCTTCAAAATACTCATCATATTCCTATTTCTGTATCTAAATCAGTAGATTTATGTTCAGTATAAAAAATTAAACATAATTTAAATAGGTATGAGTTGATTTATTATGTAAAAGATACATTTAAATTCCAGAACAATCAGTAATCTTTTCTTCTGGTTGATGACACTGTGATACAAAAATCATCATTTAAAAGCTGATGATATTACTATTTTTACTCAGATTTTGTATATAAGAGTTTATAGACATATAAAAAAACAATGTAAGATTTTGTCTTTTATCTGAATACAATTATTGGAAGAACTACATTGTTTTTTCTGAAAGCACACTTGACTTCTTACAGAAATGCTAATTATTTCAATGGGTAAACTACTCAAAGATGACCCATTTTGATTTTGAAGATAGCTATAAAAAAATCCAGATTTTAGACAAGATAAACAGTCTGAAATTCCAAAACCCCAAAAGCCAAAGTGAATACCTTGTGACTACCTAGGGTTATAATACAGAGAAGTCAAGGAGTGTTTTGGGACTCCAGAAGAAGATGGTGGAAGAAACAATGCTACATCTGGAAGACATAGCCGATCTTCCTGTGTACTATTTCATTCTTCAAAGAGTAAATTAAAGAAAGCAGAAATTAGACAATATCAACAAAGATTCAAGGAAGCTTGATTCAAGCGAAACTGAAGATTCAAGATTAACTGTGCTAAAGACTAGGGGAGAAGTCTATAGGGAAGTTAGCAGTTCCTTGTGAACTGCATTAGAAAAGATATCCAACAGACTGTCATTCTGCTTTTAGAAATATGAATAGGTTAGATATTTTCTGCTCTAAAACTTAAAATTTTCATATGTGAGATAACATATGTTGTAGAAAAAAACAAAAGCTTTCTACAGGACTATGTATTACTAACTTAGTAGTCAAGTTTTTGTAGTGAAGCACCTAAATGAATTTATTCCCATGAAAATCCATCAGCCTTCTATAAGCTTGTGTCCATTTGTGATAAAATGATCAGACTTTTCTCAAGTCTTAAAAGACATTCCTACAGACAAACGATCTTTATTTTTGCAGAAATTATCATGGCTTACAGTTACAATATGCCATTATGTGAATGAGGAACTCAAGGTGCAGATTAGTGAATCTTGAAAGTCTCAAATATTTTCTTCACTAACATCAGCTAATTAGATAACCAGAACACTTTCCAGAATGACTGAAAATAAATCCATCAATTTTCAGCCAGATTTGCATTTCATCTCTTCAATTTCATAAATACATCAAGGAATACTATGGCTGTAGCATTTTCATCTTTGAAGAAAAAGGGTGTATTTGTGTACTGCGCTGTGATTAGCATGAGAAGCAATTGAGACTACATTTAAGGCTGAGAATATGGTTATTTCTTGGTCTTTTGATCAACATATATTAGTCTTCTATCCTTCCTGTCCTACCAAATCTAGAAAACAACAGATGGCTGAATTAAAGAATAAGAAATGAAAGAATCTGTGTTCCTTATCAGTTAAAATGATGTGCTTTGATAATATTTTTAAAGTTTTACGTAATTTCAGTTATATTATCAAGTATGAGCTCGCTCCTAGAAATGTTTTGATTGTGCTAAACAATTAAAAGCAGTTGTAATCAAGAGAAAACCTGGCCCTGTACAATCATATGGAAAGAGACAACAGGACAATAGTACAGGCTTATCTGCTTAGCTTTAAATGCAACCAGGCTGCATTCAACTCTTATTACTATCTGCCAGAAGACAGACTTGATGTTAAAATTTAAAGGTCTCATCCTTGAAAGCCTAAGATAAGTAGACCTCCTACTGATTTCTGTTAAGACCTTTGATCACCAAGGAAGGTTTGACTCCAAAACAGCTGAAACTCTTAATGAGTAGTATGTAATTCTCAGAGCACACCCCTAGCATTTACAGATGACTAACTGCATGGCAAAACACGTGCTAGGAAACTTAAAGTGTTAAAAAATGTTGAGATAATTCTGTGATTTATCTTTCTCATGTCCCAATTTTGAGGAACAATTGTGCAATATTAACACTTGGTAAATCAAGTTTTACTCCTAAAAATTATTTTTATTAAATACATGAAGCACCCATAAAGAAAACTGCAAGTCTTAACCAGTAATAAGAAGGCAAACTGCCTTTCCTGCCAAAATTAATGAATTTCAGGGTTTGTTTTCTACATGTAAAGGTTTATTTTTAATCTTGTCTGTGAGCAACTTTAGTGCATAGAAATACTGTCCTCATCTGTAGCTGGCCATACACGATGCAGTGAAGTTACCATTGGCCAGGCAGTTTTATAATCAGTAATATTGGGGAATGGCAGGAAAAGTTACATGCCAGAAGTGATAGGAAGCAAATCTGTAACAAGGATTTGGTGTATTCATTTAATGTATTTTTTAAGTTCTTAGAACTGCCTGAAACAGTTTAGAATATCAAAACCAATTTTAGCTACATCAGCACTTATGCATCTCATTTAGGTACATTTTGAAAATCTATGCTTGATTTCTCATTTGTTCCACCTCCCCTTAGTGCTTCAAAGCCTGACACAGAACTTTTGACCTCAAAGAAGCAGGCTGAATGACATTTAGGTGATCAGCCACTGGAAGTAGTTATGTGCTCACCATATAAAGGACACTGCAAAAGGGCCGAAGATGTCACTTGCTGACTTAATGCAAAGACAGAGATGCCCTGTGACAACCTGTAGCCACAGGCAGTGGGCTCTTCCCGCATGGTATTTCTGGGTTTTGGGATAGCTTCTGTGCTGTTCTCATCATACGTGCAGCCTTCACACTTGCAAGACTTGAGCCAAGGGCGTGTCAGTACTGAAAAATAAGGTCTAGGAAGACTGACTAAACCTTTTGTGTAATTTAATTCCTTTGCTTGGAAAACACTTGCTTGCCAAGGTAACCTTCATAAATATTTCTGATGCACTGAACTAGCATTTTAAAGGCAAAAAAATGACAAAGTACATCGATCCAAACCTTATACTTTACTATTTTAGGTTTTCCACTTCTGCTCCCACTCAAGAACAAAGTAAAAAATGCAATTCTAAGACAGAGCATACACTTATTTTGGCAGTTAGTAAAACAACCACCAGAAGTCACACCATGTCCTTTTTACTTGCAGCAGTCTTGTAAAACAATAAAACTCTCAGTGCAATTACCTTAAATTTATTTTTCTTCTCACAATTAAACAGAAAATGTTCTCATGCAATAATTAGTGCTGAACTCATGATATATTAGGAGTTACTGAGACAGCAAACAATGCTGATAAAAATAAATACAAAGCTCTGTTTCAAAATCTTCATAAAGAAGTGCATGAATGATCTCCAAAAGAATTAGGTTGTGTTACAGAGTGAGCAGTGGAGAAATCATGCTGATGAAATATTATTTCATTTCAGTAACAGAACACTTTACTGCTATTTTTGAACCAAAATGGCCAAAAACTGGATATTGGGTCAGACATGCAATACCAGCTTATCAGTGGAAGAAAAAGAAATGGAAGAAAATATATTTCACTTCATATCCCATTCCAAAGTCATTTACTGCAGTAATACAGGAGCACAGGTTAGTCCTTGGATTCTACTCTTTTGCTGGGGTAGAGAAGACCTTGTTGAATTATTTCTTTTCCTAGCAGAACTGTCATGTAAACAGCATGTCATTTTCATCCTCCTCAACACTGCAGCCCAAATCACTCTGCTTTTCAGCAAGATTAGTAATATTCTTGATACAAGAGTCTAAGATACAAGGTACAAGAGTGCAAGAATATATAAAATATATATTACAGCAACACCTGCCAGTTCTCCCTTGATGGCTGAAGTCCTACTACAAACACAATAACACAATGAAAGAATCTAAGAAAAAGATTCTCTGTGACTGATCGTAATACTTGAATATATGAATGATCTAAAGGGCAAGAAATGAAATAAAACCAGCTAGAAATCTGAGTGTTACTGACATAAGTTACAGTACCTGGTTTAAATACAGCTGTGATTGTACATAAGCTCAAAATATTACTGGCATATGCCTGTTCTCTTAATGAGATTGAGATCTGTAAATAATCTATTGGAAATAGAGAAAAATAGATAAGAAATGAAGCTAATTCTGTTGGGTGGCAGAATTATGATGTCAGAAGTAAATTAAGTCAAAAAGCTCACTGCTTCATCTAATTAGCTGAAACACTAGATCTTCCTAAAAGTTCTTAAAACATGTAAGTATGTTGGCTCTCATGATTACATAATAACTGTGAAACACAAGCTTCTGATGATGACAGCCACACAAGCTAGAGTTGAAAATAAGTCTGAATGAACAATGAAATGCAATCATTACAGAGAACTCATGCACAGATTCAAACCATATTGATTTTTTTTTTTCTTTATATAAACCTTGCTTCAGAAACAGTACTCAGAAATCACAGCATTGGCGATCCTGGATAAAGTTATTTAAGAATACTGGCAATATCAAGAAAACAAGAAAATAACAATAAAACGATAACAAGAAAACCTCGAAAAATTGTATTTATTTCCTCAATTTACACTGCTGTCTTTTCAGAATAATTCTGCAACTACCAAAAAAAATTAAAAAAAAAAAAGTGGAAAAAGTTGTGATATAAAGTGCATGCTTCCCACAAAATGCTCTTTCTGTCAAGTTATAACAGATGCCTTTCCCATTTCACTCAACCTTACAGCATAAACCCCACCCAAAATTTAAATATGCAAGCTAAATGATTCCTTCTAACAGTGTTATTCACCCACATGAAACCCCAAACTATAACAGATGCAAAGCCTATTTTTTCCTCAACTGTTTTCATCTTTTCTTAGGCTTTTAATTCTAAAAACATCCCCTCAAAACATCATCTACTATATATACTATACAAATGTCAAGCATGGAGTTAATAGGCCAGAAAGGCAGGCTTGATCCACAATGACACAAATCTAAAAAAATTTTAAGCTTTCATTTTTTTACAAAAGTTTTTACTTCAAGTTGCTGAGATGATTCCTAATGTAAAGCAAACCTAACTCTTTTGGTTATGTGTGTTAGAGTCTGCATATGGCCTGAAACAATGATTTAAATGTATTAACTTTAGTTGGAATGAACAGTCCTGCTTCAAGGCTTGTTTTCCAACCATCTGTATTCATCTCTGCATATGACTTGCACATGTAATTACAAATTTGTGAACATAAATCAGATAATTGCATGTACAAATAACCAATTAGACTAAAAGCAAAAACAGGCCATATAACAGCATACTCCTCTTTTGAACACATATGTGACCATACATAAGTAACTATCTTTATTTAAGAAATTTTTGTTTAACTTCTTTAAAAAAAATATTATTTGATTTGTTTTCCATCAGGACATACTGGGGAGCAGCTGCCATTTTGAGAACCACTTTTTGAAAAAGAGCAAAAACACTACAAGTAAAGCATCTACATAAGGTGCAAGCCCACCATTGCTCCGGGGTCACAGAGCTAGTGTTCATTTCTGTCTGTATTGGAAATAAGATACATAAACATGTCAATAATGATTTAACTTTTAAAAAAAGGAAAAAATACTGTACTATTCAAGGTATTTAGTGAAAATATTCTGGTTCTCCTGGCAGTGCAATGATTAATATGCTATTTTTATTCATAGCAGTTGATAATGAAGTTCTATCATATCAGTGTATCCACTGTAATATCTGAATGCACTCGTCAGTTAATTGGCCACAATTCCTTATATGAAATGCTGAAACAAGTGAACTGTCACCTCTTTAATGAAGTTGCCTATATCTTAAACCCTTTGCCCTTTAAAAAACTCTTTATACTCACTATGAAAAATTTTATACTCGCTTCTGCCAGAGACCATGGTTAATGTTCACTGCCCTTCATTCACCTTATTTTTAATTCTGAAAACCCACACTCATTAACTGCACACTTCCAAAGAATTGCTGGAACTGCCTAAATAAAAGCTTGAAAGTGACTTTTATTGTACATTTGAGAGTAACAGTAGTGGTATGAAATACTGAAAAGACTCTCTCCTAGTCTGTACAGCTGTAACTGCTCAGCTGGAGTAACACAGATTGATGGTAACCATGCAGTATTCACTAAAATCAAGAATTCAAATAAGGTGATCTGTGTTTGCATATATTTATAAATACAAAATAAGTATTAATCTTCTGATGATTACTGAGCATTAAAAATTACAAGTTTCTTTGAGCAGATGATGTCTGGGGTCGGAATGAGAGGGTCCACTCTTTGAGTGCACTTCTATTTGATATCAGTAAGCAAGTCCAAAACTAGAAGCTAAAGAATATGCACAACATTAGTTTCCTCTCTGCCACTCCGACTTCAAATTGTTTGGGACAGTAACCAGCTCTCAGAAGAGCCATGGGTTTGTGCAACACCCAGCACAATGTTCATCACTGAAAACCCATGCAGATCAAGAAATACAAGGTAGGGATTACCCTTGTAGATGCCCTTTAATTAGTAAATCCTTGTGTGTACTCTAAATGTACTTTACTTCCAATATAGAACAAAATATGAACTCAAAAGGAAAAATGAAATTACAGTACACTCCAAAATACTGACCTGTGTTCCCAGTCCCCAAAATCTGTTTGTGAAACCAAAATGCCTGGTGTGTTATAGTGTTCCACCCTTGCAAGTCTAGATGTAGACTTGCTTGGCTACTATACTCTATTATGGAATATTGTAAAATAAACTTGCATTTTATTTTCCTTGTGCAAGGCAAGGAACAGAAACAATCAACCTCCCATTTCCTTGCAGAGCAGCATCTATAAACATATGAACAGTAGCACAGCATTCCCTCCAAAGCAATAGTACTATAGTAATTTGAACAATAAAGAATAGCAGACCAAGACTCCTCCATCCTAAAAAAAAGAACCAAAAGAATACAGACAGTACTATAGGTCCAGATGGAAATATTACAGTGAGTCAAGCAGAGATACTCTGACTTGTTATCCTTTTAACAATTCAAAAGTCATTCAGTGCATTTCCATCAAGCTGCAGAGGATCCAATTTGGTGACACCTTAAAACACGTTGCCATAACCCTTAGTTGGTGTTTGAAGGTAAATTATTTGCAGGCCTGAAATGCAGCCAGTTCCCCGAGCTGTCCCTTAACCACCTTACGTAAAGTCTGTCCTATCAGAAATAACAGTCTGCTACTAATGTGTTATCCTAAGGAAACACTGAAAGGTTAATGAGGCATTTCTAAAAAGTAGTACAAGGAGTATGCTTTTAGATAACAGAGTTGACAAATGTTTCTACTTCTGATTTTTTTTAAATTATTATTATGATTATTTATATTTCATTGTAATTCTGGTAATTCCATTATGAATCTGCATACAACAGAATTACATAGGAAGATATCAAAGAATCTATTCTATGGAAAAGCCTAAATCAATTACTGAGAAGTTTATTTTTATATGGATATACTATATTTACTCTGTGACTGGAAGTTACACATGCTGTACTAGTCCCTTTACCTTTCATCTTCAAAGCACCTGGTACTTCAGTAATGTACCAAAGTACATTAGACTTTGAAATTCAGTCAAATTTCTCTTGCATTGTGTCTGAAAAAATGTGTTCCTCAAAAGCATCTCACTCAAGGCAGAAAAAGAACGTCCAAAATCAAATCACCAAATTCATCAAGTTATTCTAATGCTTACAAATGCATTCTCAACAATGAACTCTCAATAAGAAACTTCCAATCCAATTCATCATTCCTTTTAAGAACTCACATCTTCAGCTGCATGGGACACATACCACAGGATTTCACGTAAGGGAATTTTAGACAGGAATACAACTTCCAGGATGGGCAAAATGGCACCAAGACTTGCAGCACACTCTCCTGGGGCATAGCTGGCCAGTGTGCACATCCATATGACACCTGATTGACATACACTGTGCCTGGCACATCTCCATACATAACATGCACACAGAGCTCTCTTTTGGCTCTGGCCATATAGCTCATAGCACAACAAGAACAAATCCTGACTGAACATTCAGATGATAATGAAATACAAATTAATCACAATAATTACAAACAGATTTTCTATCTATGCCCAGAGATAAGTAAAACAAGAGTTAAAATAGGTGCCAATTCACAATTATGTTTTGGTTTGCCATATTTCCAACTTTTCTCAAAGACTTACCTCAGTTTTTGTTCTGTTTTCTTACCAACAAAACCCTACTTTTCTATCACTCTGTCTTACTCAGACACAGAAAAGCTCAGAAAATATAACATGCAAGTAAAGGGCTCAGGAATGAAAAATCTTCCAAATTATCAAACATACTAATACAAAGGGTTTTTTTTCCCTGATATTGTTCTGGCTGATGTTCCCTGAATGTTAGATGTGGTGATCAAATTGTCATGGATCAAAAAGATACATTTTCATCAGTGCTAGAGTTTGCCCCAAAGCATTATATTTGCTGGAGACTTTGAGCTTTAGTTGTTTCAAGCTTCAATCCAATACTAAAGATGATACTAAAGGAAGACCTACTTGACCAAACCATACACTTTCCTATGCCCTTTGTAAGTACTTTTGGCAGAACTGGGTTTGGGTGGTAATGGATCAGGTTCTCAAGAAAAAAAAAAAAAAAAAACAGCAGAAGACTGTCCCTTTTACAGAACAAGAATCAAATTAGACATTATCCTGTCAAGAAATGTGCTTGGTTACATGCTTGGCTGAAAGTCAGAGATATTACTCCATTACTTTATTGCTCACCAACA
Source organism: Molothrus aeneus (assembly GCF_037042795.1). Taxonomy (NCBI): domain Eukaryota; kingdom Metazoa; phylum Chordata; class Aves; order Passeriformes; family Icteridae; genus Molothrus; species Molothrus aeneus. The sequence goes on from NC_089647.1 coordinate 65,821,557, forward strand.
CAAAAGCACTCCCAAGCTTAAACTAACAGTGTGTTTATGCAGTTTTTCCAAAAAAAATTATCAATATTTGAAGAAGAGCAAGTTTGAAGAATTTTGTATCAATCAATTATCCTTCTCTAAATTTTCTTGAAATGGATAACAGATATTCTGTTTTAATTTAATGTATGAAGTGGCAAAGTATAATATGTTTGTAATGTTGCTTTCTCATTCTATTTCTCAGTATATCTTCATTACACTGTCTTTTAAAAGAGATAAAAATTCTGAAGATTTTAAGCAATATGTGAAACAATAGAGCAGACATTTGTTCCCATTTATCTGTTTATTCAACAATTTAAGAGGGGAAAAAAATGGTAAGGCCTACTTTGGACTCGTGTGAGTAGGAGATGTAGTCCTTGCAAGAGGACTACTTGTTCTCTCTCACACAGTAGCCCTTCACAGGAGATACATTTGCTGGCATGAATGTATATTACACATACATGTCTATACAGGCCATACAGTGCAGCACACTCTCTGTGCATGGGAGTTTCCAGGCTGACAGTACCAAGGCAACAGGTGTTCTCATCCCAAAGCACCTTAAATCAAAGGAGGAATCAATCTAGATTTCATTCTCTTTAGTAAGTACTGACTGCCACCCTCTCTCCCACCGGGCTGCAAGACTATGTGCTACTCAACTGGACCAGAGAAACACAGTATGCAAACAGTTCAGCTTCTGACTCTTCCACTAAGAGCTAAATGGTGGAAGATGAGTATTCTCCATTTCCCCACCATGACAGAACCACACTCTTCAAGACTGATCATTATACTATCTTCAAACTAGGAATTACAGACCTGTCAGTCTGAGGAGGTGTAGGCTGGATATTTGAAAGAACTTCTCCACCCGAAGGGTTATCAAGCATCAGAACAGGCTGCCCTGAGAAGCTGAGTCACCATTCCCAGATGTAGCTGGGACGCTTAGGGACATGGTTTAGCAGTGGACTTGGCAGGGTTCAGTTAATGGCTCCAATCTAAATGATTCTGTGATTCTGTATGCAAACACACATTCACAGATGTGTGTGCCTATCTGTTTGTGCAGTATGCATACACACAGACTACAATCCCTGCAGGTGATTAGCAGGGTACCAACATTAACACAATCATTTAAGAAAGAAAACGAGCCCCATAATCAAATGATAAACCAGATGTCATTTGCTAATGGATACCAACCCTAGAAGTGTAGTCAAGGATAAAAAAAGGGTAATAGAGAGTGTACCTAGTACTCCTTGCACTCTTACTTTTTCTAACTTTCACATTTGCCAAACAAACATTTTCCCTTTTTACCTCCTTTCCACATCAGGATTGTTAAGACTCAAATATCAATTCAGTCAATTGTAATTTTATAGTGAGATAAATTTTTCAAATGACCACAGACCTCTCTTGTAAACCTCTTTGGGTAGACAGACCCTAAGAGCTGTGCCTTGCACTGTCTTGGAAGATTAATGACTCATACTAAGTCAACAATATTATCTGTATGTTCCCCAAAGATCTTAAATTAAAATACACATTCATCCTGGCCCAGCTTAGCATATGTGAAATTTGTTTTTCTTAATGAGATCACAGTTAATAATGATAGAAGCAGGCAACTCTGGAAAATAACAAACATAAACTCATCCCTGAAAGCTGGTTTCCAGAACTAGCATTCAACTGAATACCATTATCTCTGACTAAAAATGGCTTCACGTACCCAAGAAGGGTCTTATTAGAATTATACATAAAAGCCTTTATAAATAAAAACATATTGCTAAATATTATGCTGTGTCACAACCTTGAGAGTTCAGTCAAATTTCATGCAAATCCTTCCATTAAGAGAAATGTTTGCAAAACCATTTGCTTTGCAGAATTTCTTCATATTGGTACAAATACCAAATTTTATTCTATATTATAGCCATTACATGATTGACCTCTTACACCAGTTCTTGCGTATAACATACTAACATTGTGCTAAGTCCTTCATTCTTTCTTTTTCCATTATATACGTAACAAACATATTTCTCTTAAAATTTAAACCCTTTTGTAATGGTACCTCCACAAGTGGTTTACAACTGTGCCATAAACATTACACACATATGATGATATTTAAGCTCATGCTTTTCCATGAAAATGTTTCTTCATTTTATAATCACAATAAAAAGAAAATCTTCAATGGACAAGTTCTATTTTAGAGAAAAAGCAAACATACTTATTTCAATAGGCTTACTGTGAGTTAATTAAAGTGAAAATTATGTAAACAAGAGTCAGTATTATAAGGCTGCTATGAAGTTTTAATTTTTCTATTGACCTAGTAACAAATTTAAATGCTAACAGTTTGGGAGATCAAATTAAATGAATACAAACACTTTGTTTAATGACATCAGCAGTCAATGCAGAACATCTGTGTTTTACTTTAAAACTGATCAGAAAATATTCTTTTGTTTACATTACAGATAATCAGGAGGTTTATATTTCTGTGTTTAATTTAAGAGGAAAAAAAGATCATACTACCTTCAGGGCCCAAGGAAGCAATAAGTTACAAATGCAGGATTTCTCCTTTTTTTTTTCTGTTTTGTAACCATGGTAAAACAATAGAAATGAACTTTCCCTGAACCTTTCTCCTTTAATGGCCTGGGTCCATGTTGACCCAGCAAGCTGGAACCTGATACTATCAACCTGACTGCTGCTAAAGCAATCAGATTCAGCAGAAACTATACACAGTGCATTATAATACTAATTTCAGCATCCCACAAAGCCAGTGCAGAGGCAAGCTATTAAAGCATTATATTCTATTGTTTAAAAGTGAGATTAATTCAATAGCTTAAATGCACCCAAAAACATTGAACTAAATGGCAGACTGTACAATTATATTGTTATTCTTTTATAATACTGTACCAAAGTGAAATTGGAGATAAGGTTCTCCCTTCCCCTCTCCCTTCAAAAAAAAGCACTACTGGATGAATTATTAGTAAACAGATTATTTGAGCCATTACAGGTTCATATGATCCTGCATTTGAATGAGGCATGTAATTAAATTATCAGGACTTTGTTCTAAATGCTTGAAAGAAGAAGAGCATGATAACCACATTTTAAAAAGGTAGAATAAAAGAAGAAACTTTTTTTTTCCTTATAGAGGACTACAGGCAACTAATGTATGAAAGCATAATTGATTAATTCCACTAATTAAGATATTTGTTATTCCTGAAATTGTAGGTTGATAAATAATGTATTAGATGTGACACCATTTCCCATCAGTTCTAAAAAGACTGTGATGATGTTTCAAATATATATTGCTATTTTTTGGAGGCTGAATAGCTCACGTCTATGCTTCTGTGTCCAGGCAAAAAGCAAGCAAAATATATTTTGAAGTTGTGAATAAGTCAATCTTTAAATAGTAAATACGGCATTACAACATATTCTAGTAATTTTACAAAAATACTCACTTATAAAGACTTCTGGTTTTTTTTCAAAAGTTTTAAGGGGAAATAGTTTTCAACAAACCCAACTTTTGCAGAAGTATATATTCCAAGGACATCAGTCATTTATGACATTTCCCTGAAGAGTGAGACACATTCCAATATCTATTCATCCTCTTTTCTTTTAAGTATAAATCACTTTGGGGAAGTGTTTGAGGCTACAGTGGTTATTGTATAGAGACCCTAGTCACCTAACCATTAAGTGGCTTTAACCTTTAACACAGCTACTGCAGAGAGAGGAACAGTCACTAACTTGTATGCAATCATCATAACTATAGACTGCTTCTGCAGAATGTGAAACACACAGAAACCTTTTTCAGTTGAAGCAGAGCCATACAACTTCGCTCTATTACAAATTAAAATAATCATCCTCTAGACAGATCAGGATAATAATGCTGAGACTGAAGAAGAGACTGACAGATCTACTAAACTACAAAGAGAGGGGGGGAAAAAGTAGCATTAGCAAGACCATTCATCTGAGTGAAGGATTTCTGGCTGTAGTCTACAGATTTGACTTAGTTTACAATAAAACATTATTTAAGCACAGATTAGCACTCAAGTTTTTGCCTTCTAGATGAATTTCCTTATCATGACACAGATTCATGTTCATTTTTTTCTCTGGTCCAAGAAATTTTTCATTCCCTTCCATGTACCTAAATAGCTTCAACAAAGATGAAGAGAGTCTATTTGTGATATTAATCTTCTTGCTGACCAGCTTGTTGCATTTTCCCAGACAAAGAATTTTACTGCTACCCAGTAGGTCCCCCAATCTCATTTACACCACTAAGCCATGGCAATGGGAGAGAAAAGGGTCTCCACCTCTACTTCTTCACTGAAACAGTTGTGAAGAATCAGAACAGGCTACACAGGGAAGTGGTTGAGTCACCACCCCTGGAGGTGTGTAAAAGACTGCAGATACGATGCCTTAGAGTCATGGTTTAGTGGTGGACTGGGCAGTGTTGGGTTTACAGCTGGACCTAATGATCTTGAGGGTTTTTTCTAACCTGAATGATTTTAAGATTCTCTGATCTTCATATTTCTTCTCTTTTTGTAACCCTGTTTTCAAAGGTGGTGACCACTCCACTTAGACTGCACTCTGATCATGTACCAAATCCTTCACAATAATATGTAGGACCTTCACTTTATTCAGGTTGCAAATAAGTATGTGACCATTCTGAGCAGAAGAAAAATACAATCTCTAGCTCAAAAGGGTCTTATATTTGCCAAAACTTGTTTAAGGATGAGAGCCTGTTAAAACTTATGCTGGAATCCCATCACTGAAAATGCTTAAGTCAAACTAGCTTTAAATTTTTTTGCACCTCTACTCTGCACGTGCATGTGAATTTTCAAATAATGCAGTCACAGTCAAACAGGTGCAATGCTGTATTGAACAAAGTGCAACACAAACTACCCAAATCTGGTAGTTTATAGCTGCAATGTAAATGTTGAATATTAGCCTCCTGAGCATATATGTGTACCAACAATACCTTCTATTAGGATCCTCTTTCCCTGCATATGTCAAGCACTGGTCCTTCAGAACAGCTTCTGATCTGATCTAGTGTATTTGCAAGACACCCAACACTCAGTGGTGCTAACATAAATGCGAATGATTATGTTAGAAAAACACAGATCCGAAATATGAAACAAAGATGTTTTACAGGGGAGGGACAAGTGAGAAGAGATGCTTTGTGCAATGCTGCCACTGACTACTGGATTGGAAGATGTCTTCTCACCAGTTTTCCAGACTTCCTCTATAATAACCATCCTCCTCCTCCAACCATGTTGGGTTTTCTTATTTAGCTGCCCATTTTTTTTTCACTTTCTTCATTAATTCTAAATGGGCTTGACCAAGATTTGACAATCCATTTCTGATTTCAACTAGCCAAGTTGAAGCTACCCGCTCCACCTCTCCTGCCTCTATCACTTCGGAAAACTGTAACTTGTGGCAGGTGAGGCATTTGCACGAGGTGGAGGCAGTGAGCAAACAGAGCAGAACCTCCGTGTTGGAAGGGTAGCACAAAGGTTGCACTGAAATTTATTACAGTCTTCACTGCCTGGAATTGACATGAAAGAGAACTTGCTTGCTACCCTTCCAGCATGGTTATTGTGCCACTGTTGGTTGGCAACAATGGTCATGAGCTCTTTCCTCCCTTTGATTTTTTGTGGTAACTGTAGCATAACCAGTTAGTTCACAGAATGTCTGGTCAACCCATCTGTGAAGAAATTGCTTCTAATTTTCAAGACCTAGGTCAATCTACAACTTGCAAGAAATTAAAGAATAGAACTGAGCAACATAAAATATTTTCTCTTCCTACGTTAAAAATAATTTAAAAGGTGCAAATCTCAAGGTTTGGAAAAAAATGGGCTTCATAAAAATGGAAGTGAGAAAGAGCAGAGTGAAAAACAGCTCTCCAAGTAGAATAAAAAAGGAAAGACCAATCCTCAGGCAGATGAAAAGATGAAGATTCAAAAGAAAAACACAAAATTTCTTGGCAATGATAATCCTCGGTCCTGTAAAACGACAGAAGCTGTAACATATAAACAAATACGGTATTAATCTCTTTAAAGCATATTATTCTGCATATACAGAATGCCACAAGGTATTGTCCAATTCCAAAGGTGAAGGGGCTGCTCACTGTGCTACTTCTTCCCAAGCACAGATCAAACCCTCCCGAAAGACCTGGAGAGAGACAGATACCTCTATGTATCTCTGCTTCTCAAAATGTCTGTGAATCGGTAGAGATGTGCATGCAAAGTATTAGTTTTGTTATAAGATTGTAACTAATCAGAATTGCAAACCAAAATGCAAAATTGCACACTAGGAAGATTGGATAAATAAATTAAATTTTCAAATTTTCAACAAGACACTGGGAAAAAATAAACTATTCCTACAACATGTTAGGTAAAGATTTTACTAATCATTTTCTTAGACTTGGTGTTTATAGACAGAAATAACCACCTGAGTACTAAAATAATTTCTAATTAGCTTCATTAACCCAAATTTAATAGCACATAATGGTCTGCAAACTACAAATACACTCTACTAGATTACATATAGGTCAAAAACAATGAAGTTTTTATGCATATCAGTACATTTTGAACAGAAAATATGAAGAGAAGAAAAACAAGGATAAAATAGGAAAAACAATTATTACTGCAGACATTTTACAGAAACAATTTAGTATCCTATTTAAACAAATTACCATGTAAAATAAAATATGGATTTAAACTAATATTTGTGAGCATGAAGATATGATTACTAGAGAAAATACTAATAGCAGAAAATACAATTGTCCTGAACAGAATTTTGATTCACTGTAAACTGCATTTTTTTAGTTTAAGATATCTGTGTAACTATACTGTCAATCAAATAACCTAAAATATTAAGTCGTCATTGCCCTTTTAAATCCTTTCAACTAGAATTCCCTAATTGTTCCCTCACTTTATCTCACTGTACCAGTAAGTAAATAAATTAACAAAATAGCTTTTATCGCACAGAATAACCTTTTAACTGAAGGATTATCTCTGGTTTATTTTTCATTTCTTTCTCTGCAGATAGCAGTTCATGCCTCATTGATTAGTTTGCTGAGGTGGTGACCAGAAATGAAAACAAGGTCTCTCAGATATTGCCAAGACCTGTAAATATATATATTAAAAAAATAAAAAAAAAGAAAAAAGAGGCAGAAAAAAGCACCAAAGCTAATTCATGTTATACTTCCAGCATTCAGCTTCTAAGCCAGTGAAAGTTGATGGTCAGGAGAGGTTCATTTATATTAATCAGCCTTTGCCAGGATGCAATTCCACTAAAGAATTCTAAAATATCATCTCTGTGGTTTGGTTAGGTTTGTTTTTTATCTGTACTTTCACAAGATTTTCCTTTTTCTTTCTTTTTTTCTCATAAAGTTTCACTTTTAAAATGTGTCAACACTCCAATGATATGTTACGGAGGTGTGGATCACTTGCAAACCAGGATTTTATATCTCTTTCTGAAAGAAATTATTTCAAAAAGCTGAATTTCATTTTGAAAATTCCAAAATATTTTCTCCAATAAAGAGTTCGTTTGGATTTATATAGATTTTTCCTGTTTTGTATTTTAAACTTTCTTTTTTGGAAGAAAATTTTAGTTTTCTTCAAAGTAGTCAGATTAACCAGATTAACACCATGTATGTCAAAGTTCTCTATCCCCATGTCTGGTAAGCCTCATTCTTTAATTAAATGGACAATGACTTCAAGTGCAACAAAAAAATCAGCTATTCTGTTTCTTTAGACTTCAGCCTTTTCATCAAGTCTACATGTATCACCAACAGGCATGATACTTTCTGTGACGTGAAAAACTGAGTTTATCAGCACAGTTCTCCTTAGTTTTAAAAATAATAAGTTATGTCACTTGTGTTACTGGGCTCAGAACATAAATATTAAAACAACACGCACATACTAAACATGTATTAGAAGGATCAAGATCCAAAAGAAGAAATAATGTGAATTATAGGTTTCAAAGATTCTTGAACAACCTATGTAAACAGTCACATAGTTCTCCTGCCATTTCATGCAAGTCAAATTTTACTACTGGCCGCTGGAGAAGAAGAGATAAGAGTCACGTGAGGTGGATCACTCAGTCATTTCTTACACATGACAATTTCCCTGGCACACTGATGTAGCATCTTGGACAGAGATGGTATATTATCAAAAAGGCAACTCCACGCCCCCCTCATATTCAGTTGCCATAAAAATATGGAAAATTAACCACAATTAATATTAGCATGCTCTGAAAGTTTTAACCCCACAAAAAACAAAGATAATGCAATGTTAATTTTTTCAGACCTCTGCTACCTCAATCTTGCTGTATTCATAAACAGATTAAAAGATAATAATTTGCATACAAGATGTACATGGACTTCTCTAGCATATGAACAACTGATTTCAGACAAGTGCTATATGCAGAACAACATTTCAGGTAAAAGAATCTGTCACTATGGCAAGTAGCATAATTCATTCATTTTCAACATTGGCACAACATGACAAATCAAGAATAGTAGGAAAGCTTTTTTTCCCCCCATGTCCTTGAAGCAGGCATCAAGCATTTGTTTTAACATTAATTAAGCCAAATCTGATAACATGTTTTAATTACACAGCACAAACTACTGTTCAGATAAAGTACCCTGCTGGTAAAAAATGAAGGCCCTCATTCAAGAAATTGCTTAATCATGTGCATAAATTCCTTTAAGTTTAGGACAGAAAATTTCTTAAATGAAAAATAAAATGTCAAGGTTCTACCAGTGATTGAAGAGGCCACTTTCATTGCACAGACCCTAAGTATGTTTCACAAAACCATACTCTTAGTTTCATTTAAAGTAAAAACACAGTAAATTAAAGAATCAAGATTACCTACAATCTAGCAGGTTCTGATGAGCTGGCAATAAATACAATATTTATCCATGCATACATAGCATTAAAATTGTACTATTTTGAAACAATGTTTTAAAGTTCACCAAGACTTACAATGGGAAATATATTTTTTCCTTTCAAATTTACTTTTTTCAAAAGAAATTAAAGTTGAAAAAACTATCACCACCAGTGGTTAAGAAATAGCACAAATTATTACTAATTATTAGACTTCATCATTGCCTTTTCCACCTTAGTAGCAAGTACTAAGCTGTAAGATTCTAGCCTCAGACAGAAAAAAGTATTCGTTTCATAGCATGATTAGTAAATTGCAAATACAAACTCTACTCACTGTGTACAGGACTGGATTTCTTGCATTTGTTTATTAAATAAGCATAAAATTAATGTCTGACTATGTACATTCACACAAACATTTTGAAATCATATCTAACATGATAAAATACTATAAGTATCTACTTTTTTTTGTGCTTTGGTCTGTGACATTTTCCTATTAATTGCAACTTTCTCAGCTAATTTTAATGATCCTATTTCTATATGAAATTAAATCAACATATACCAAAATATTAAAAGTTCCTGATGTTTACTCCATGATAGCAACAGGCTGATTTAGGATGCTATTTCTTAATTCAGACAACAATTTCTAGATTATACAGGGTTTCAGATTAGCATAGGTTTCCACTTATTTTCTTCTTTAAAATACCAGAACACTGTATTAATAATACTCAAGAGCCAGAATATGTTCCCAGAAAAAAAACACAAGTAGAGAAACACTTTTATTTCTATCTTATCATTATAAATGAAGTAATAATTTTCACAGCATCCACCTGCTCAAAACTTAATATCAGAGAGATGTTAACATGGATATGTCCATAAAAGCTCTGAGAACTGATAAAACAGGAAATAAATTTCTTAACTATTTTTAATTTTTAGCCAACATTTTCATCTGCCTCTCAATCCATCAAAATGTAAGTAGAGCTATATTTTAAAGAAATAGAAAAAGTATTAATTTTGAATGCTTATAATACTGCATTGTTTAAGTTTTCCATGTTATGAACTAGATAGTGTCTCTATTTTAATGAATTATGAGCCCTTTGCCTGTTAAGTTGTCCTTGATCTAAAGATTATGCTCCCGCTAAAGGTACATTATACAAATGTCTATATTCAGTCATCTTTTGTCAATGCTTTACTATCCATTTAAAAGATCAAGATCAACATAAAGGTAATAAAATGATACATAATAGCAGACAGTTATGTTCTCTGTACTTTACTTATCAGTTCTAACTAAGATGTCTTTATCAAAAGGTTCATTTTCATGCAGTAGTGAGTTTATATCAATCAGTTATCCCTTACACCTGTCAGAACGTTCCTACACCCAGATAAATGTGACTGTTATCAGATACTGGTAGAAGGATAATGTAAAACTGCTTTATGAAAATTATTCTTTATTACGGCTCCACAGATGTTTCCTGTTATAAATATCCTACATTGTAACAAACAATACTAATAGCATTCGGTGAAAAAAGAACCAAAGAAGAAAAGTCCCCTCAAGATACAGCCCTTCAATGCCAGAAGCAAATTTATCACTACCCTGTCAGCATTTTGTAGTATATATAGAAATCACCACATATGAAAAGCACCAAATGCATTCTTCATACATTTTTCAAAACAATAAAGAAAATTCATGGGAAAAAAAAAAGTTCTGTTATCATGGTCAAATCGATTAAGAGGAACTGAGTGAGCTGTATTATACCAACAATTCTAAAATAAAGTTCCCCATTAACCAAGGGGTCTTCTTGTAAAAAACTGAGGGCACAGTATCTTTCTACACACCTGCACAGCCTTTTTTTTTACAATTAATCTGCACCTATCCTAAAGGATATTTGGGCTGTATTCTCTTCTGCTCTTGTGAAGATTTAAGAAATTAGATAGAGGTAAATTGAAGCAGCCATGACTCAACAACATAATCAGAGTATCAGATCAGAATATAAAAAAACTAATACATTTTAGTCTATTGAAGCCTTAGTACCTTAGGACTATAAAAATTTTGGGGTTTTTTATTTACTCATTGTGGTAATAAATACATTTTCCCAAAGCTGAAATCAAGCTTTTTCTTCATGGAATAAGAATTTGTATCCAAAATTTTATACAAAACCTGTTTGATCACACTGTCCCACAGATAAAAAATTTAAAATTTAGTCTTTCTAATACATCATGTTTTCATTGCTGGTTGTGAGGCAATCCTTGTGAAAGAACAGTGCATAAACCTGATATCAAATTCTTAATAAATTAACTAATACAACAGTAGGTTGAAAAATGCTTCAATATTAGAGCAAGAGACATTTGGAAAATATATAAGTAAACATTAATTTTGCCTATTTAGCCTAAAGAAGAAACAATTTGAGAGGTGCATACAAACATCCTGGGACAAGAGGATGAGGTAAGACTCATTTCAGTGGTGCCCAGAGACAGAACAAGGGGCGGTGGGCAAATTGAAAGACAGCAAGTTCCCTCTGAATATGAGGAAAAACTTCTTTGCTTTGAGGGTGACAGAGCACTGGAAAAGGCTGCTGAGAGGTTGTGGAGTCTCGCTCTCTGGAGACATTCAAAACCCGCCCGAATGTGATCCTGTGTAACCTGCTCTGGATGACCCTGCCTTGGCACAGGGGTTGGCCTGGATGATCTCCAGACATCCCTTCCAACCCCAACCATTCTGTGACTCTGTAACTAGAAATAGATGAGGTAAGCAGTACTGGATTTTAATTTTGTATTCATGCATCCTGTATCTGTTTGTTTTTTTTTCAAAAATCTCTTTTGCTCAATTATTGTTTTGGCTGGTTTGAAACAATAGTTACAAGACTGATTTTTTTTTTCATGTCCTTGAAACTTTGTTTATAGCTATCTGTTAACAGATCTTCTAAGGTTATGTTTCATAACACTTTCTAAGTGAATCATAGCAGGTATTCCTATATTGCCTACAGCAGCAGCAGCTGTCTTTTGCCAATGGCAGTTGCATAGCAGCTTACAGCCTCTGTAAATCATCTGCTCTACAATAGTTATAAATACTCCATTTAAAGAGAATCCCAAAACAAAATCACTATATTGTACAAGCTAGATGTCCACAATGGGTAACACAATCCACCATAACCTTGCAAATCAACAGGTACCTTAGCAATATTAGTAATCTGATTTTTAATAGTCTTTACTTTCAATTTACATGGCCACTGAACAAGCAAGTGATGTTGTTGTGAAATTCAAAATACACCAAAACTGAGTAACAAACAGAGTTCTAACTTTTGATCTTTGTATTCCCTTTGCCTTTCTTGAAAGAGGTCAAGAACTTTTTTATTCTCAGATACATACTAGTATCTCTGGGATCTGCCAACTATTCCCATGACTCATAACTTTCAGAGCTGTTGCCAAGTCTACCTGGCGCCAGCCAAGTCCTATGTGATGTAGGCAAGTCAAGAGTCGTTAAAACCACCAAATTGTGTGTATAATTACTACATTTTGATTACTCAACAAATGCTTCAAACCTTCCAACCTAACACTTCTGCATGTCGGCCATTTGTCAGTGTTAATGAAAACAAAGCTACAAATCAGACCTTCACAAACCTTTCCATTCTATGCAGCACCCAACCACACTGAAAGTGCTGGTCTCCCTTTTAGCCAGTACCTGAAAGTGTTACCAATGTTGTAGGTTGAAGAGGAGCATTTTCACAAGACTGAGGGCTTTGGTTATGTCTTTTGGATCCAATTCTGCAGTATGAATTCTATTTATTTAACAGAATTAGAGATAATTTATATTGTTTAAAATGGAAAAAAATAATCACCAAAACAGAATCACCAGCTGGGTTTTTTTAAACATATTTTGGGAGCTATTTGTTCTGATTACGTTTTGCACCAGTTTGTGGAATATTATTCATACTAATAAAATCAACTAATTCTACTTTTACTGATGTGAGCATTCACATTGACTAAACAGCTGGAAGGCTGTAACAATAATATGAGATATGATGTGTCTGAAATCAGTGAAATTCTTAATTATTGAAGTTATGCACACCACATGCATGTTTCCAAAACTCGTAGAGAAGTGAAGTAAGAGGAGAGGGATCATTAAAAATACTGGAACTTGCTATGCATTTGGGATACGGTCAGACCCTTATTTGATTTATTCAGGTTCCTTCAGAGTCTCCCACACTGTTTGGGTCTGATTCTTAGTTTTGACAACAATAGTCATATAATGGTTGGATTCTACATCACAAACACCATTAGAAAATGCTAATCTGGCATTAAATAACAAATTAAAAAATGAGTAGCCACTGGCACTGTAAGTACATACAAGCACCACAGCACACCTAACTAGGAGAATGAAAGACCAATTCTAATATCAGTGTATCTTTTCCAAAGCCAAAGAAAACCACCCAACAAAGGTATTTTAAAGAAGATATATACAAGCATGGTTATCCACTGAAATTAGAACTGAGAGTATAAATGAAGTAAGAGTTAAGCTACCTGCTTTGTTTTTGCTAAATTCATATGTATGTGAACACAAGGGACACTATGACCTATCTATGAAAACGCTTAAGTCACTGCAAAAAATTGTCCAAAACTGCCCATACCTTTTATAATACCTTTAAACTTTTTTAAATTTCCTGGTTCTCCTAGAATTTCCATTAAGAATCTGCTTTAACCAGCCATCACTGCTAACAATTGTTCAGATAGATTTCCTTTATATGCTCAAAATGCAACTGCCATATTAATCCAGTTTATCAGAATTTTGTAAATATTTTAAAAGCATCTCTATTGTCAGTTATGATCAGATTATTAGGTGGCTTCTGACACTTTACCATCACCATTATCACCTTAAATAACTTTTCAAAATCCTTTACATGCAATGCATATTTTGTAGGCTGTCAGTATTATCGTATGCAAGAACACATCCCATGTTTGCAATCCCATCAAGTCAAAACCAAATGCTAAATCAAGAAACTCAGTAGCACATACCTCTTTAGAAGTGATCATACTGAGGCCCAGAGAAAGTGTTCAATCAGATAATGCCTGCAAATCAAGACACATACTCCAAACTTCTGGAATAATACGTTCCAGTGAGTATGGTTGCTTATTGTTCCCCATCTAAAAGCTGCACACATTAAAAAATTGCTAAGTTAAACAAAACTAGATTCAATTTTTGTTTGCTGTAACTTGTTACACGCAAAGCTGAAACAAGATGGACTCACAAGGCAGCTGAAGAACTACAGACTTGTAACTTCACCCTACAAAATAGTGTTACACTTAAAACTAAGCAAAATTAACTTTTTATTGTTAAAATAGAAAAGTAGAGTCAAAAGTGAATTTGAATGGAAATTTGCTGTAAATACTGTAATAATAGTTGAAAAAAGTATAGGAGGCACAAGGCCGGTCTAGTCTGGCACAGTATGGTTCAGTGGGCACAGTGGTACCCAGTCAAAGGTTTGACTTGATCTTGGATCTCCTTTCCAACCTTAATGGTTCTTTGATTCTGACTCAGAATTATTGAACTTTTTGAAAGGGACCTTTGGAGGTCATCTAGTCAAAACCCTGTTCAGGGAAAAAATAATAAGAACAGGCTACTCAGAGCCTTATCCAGGTGAGCTTTTAACATCTTCAGGGCTAGAAAACTCTCTACCATGCTGAGCCACATGTTCCAGTACTTAATGGCTCTCATGGTGACTTTATTTTTCCTGCTATCTGTGAATAGAATTGTAGTTACTGCAACCTAGGACTTTGGTTCCCTTGTCTTTTTGCAGCATCCCCCTGAAAAAAGTCTTCTCTAGAGTTCTCCTTGAGGTAGCTGGGGACCTCAACAAAATCCTTCCATTTCCTTCTGACATTAAAGCAGAACAGTCCAGGCCCCACAGCCCATCCACACAGAACGTGTGTTCCAGCCCCCAGCCACCATGGTGGCCTTCCTGGCACTCGCTCTGCTACTTCTCTCAAACTGGGGAGCCCAGAACTGCACAAATGCTCCAGTCTCACCAGTGCTGAAGAAGAGAGGAGAACAATTACTTTTCTTGACATACTGGCTACATGTGATAACCAAGTATAAGGTAGCCATCTTCACTGCATGAGCATGCTGGATACTGATGGTCTCCAGTTAGCTCCCAGGCTTCCTCTCTGGGAAATTAGTAAAACTCTCAGCTAACAAAGAGGAAGTTTACTCACTGATTAAGAAAACAAAATTTTTTCCATTTCTTTTTGCTGGGAAAAGGATGGATTTTGAAAGAAAATATATCAGGAGGAGTGGGCTAAAAGTTCTCTTTCTAGTGGAAATTCAGTCAGATGGTAAATAAGCACAGACGCATTATTTAGAAGCTGAGGGATTCAAGCAGTGATCAAGATCTTTCTGCTCCCTCCACAGCCAAGGACAGGCACAGCTGTCCTTGATTCTGCTCCTTTGAGACCAGAAAAATTGGTAGCTTCTCACTCCATGCAAACCAGGACAGTGATTCTTCTCCCCTGAGAAACTCCCTGGTCAGCTAAAAGCTAATCTGAGTCTCAAACAACCTGACAACTATACTGGTATAACCAGATCATTTTAACTATCTTGTGGGGATGACAAAAAGCACAACACAGCTAAAATCACCTTCTTCCCAAAACCAAACCAGAGTAACAATTTGACACTTGCACAAAACCCTGTCCTGGTGAGTTTAGCAGCACATACCCAGCCATTTAAACTCCGCTTGTGGAATGAATCTAGTCATGCGGAATTGGCACTGTGCTGAGGATGTCAATTCAAATTCATAAATGCTGAAAGCCAAATCAAGATCTGTAAAAACGTCCTTTTCAAGGAGATCTTATAATTACCTCTCACAATTACAGCAGATATATTGGGCCTGATTCCTCTCACAAGACAAAATTCATGCTTTGCAGGGAATCCATATGTATTTCCACTTAAATAATTATTTTGTTATAAACTTCATGCAGGCCTTCTTGAAAGAAACTATGCATTGTAGGCAGTAAAATTGTAGCATATTACAGTTTGTTAAATATGATTACTGAGACATTTTATCTTGTGGAACTGTATTTGTACCTCATAACTGTGAAGTCGAAGAACTCCCTTTTCTTTCACATTCATCCATCCTTTCTACTTTTTAAGATCAAAGCCCATTTTCATATTTAAGACAGAAAAAGCAAGTAAATAAAAACAGTATACAGATAATAAAATACATGTGCTATATATGCACAAATTCTAGCTAAAGGCTTCAAAATTCTTCTATGATTTTCTACAATTTCCTTAGGAAGCAATATAACAAATAGATAAATGAATATATTAATCTATATATTTAGTACATATATAGATATCTATCTTCATACACAAAAAAATTACAGCTTTCAATGGCCGAATCTTATTTCTCTAGGGAGGTTACTGGTCTTTCTATTTAAATGCACCCACTAATAAAACCAATCTAAGTGTATGTTAACTAGCTCAGTAAAAAAGTTGGAACTTTACTTTTCTCTCTGTCTTTATTCTTGATTTTGATTCACAAATGGAAGACACTAGCTAGAATGGTCAAAGCTCATTATAAAGTATTATAAAAGTCTACAAGGTAAACACAAAGCCATGCCTGAAATAGCTCAGACATGATATATAATGCTGACATGGCTGGATCATCTTCCCTCCCCACCTTTTGCTAGTTCATTACCAGACATGGGGTCATTACCGGAGCTTATTTAAGTTCTTGAAGGGACTCATACATCCTTTTGTTGACACAGTCACCATTTGAAGTTTGTGAAAAGAAAATGTCAGCATTCAGATATTTAAATAATTCAAATAATTGAAGAAAGATGTCTTCTGACACCTGTCTTTAAAACATAAAAGGGCTGCAAATTACTTACAGTTCTGAAAAGGACACATATAGGTTCCATTTTAATAGAGGAGAGTGACAGCACAGAAATGAAAATCACTTTTACCTCTTGCTCTTCCCTTTCTTTTTCTTCAACTGTCCAATAATACATGTCATTCACACTGCAATTTTGTATCAAATATCCATTCAAACTTCCTACTTAAGCATTTGCCAGACCTGTTAACTGCGTCCTGATAATTACAGACAGCAATCATCTATATTTGGACAGTGATCAACAAATATATTCTTTTCCAAATATGCTGCTCTTCATGCCAGTCCCTCTCCCCAGTAAATAATTTGAGCATTCATCTGCTTGTTAGGATTTTTAGAGTGCATGCTCAGTTACAAACACCTTATGCTTTCTCTTTATGCCCCATGCACATCCAACAATACACAAGGGCTGCAACACGTACCACAGTAACCATGCTGGGTGAAACCAAAGAGTCACCTACCCAGATATCCTGTCCCTTGTGATGACCATCACTAGCTGCTTAAAGGGAAATCTCTAGAAAAGGAAAACCATGTTGTGATACAGTACCAGAAGGATACATTACCAGCCTCCAGAAACCAGAATCTTGGGCAGTGGTCTTTTACCATCTTGAATGGATCTTTCTGACCTAAATTGTGACTTTCTGAAACTATCAATTTTTGGCACATACAATGTCCTGGGGCAGTATATCTACTTTTTGTGAAGTATAGATCCAGACTTCTAGGTCTGATCTCTAACACCCTCAAGAACCCTTTCTGAGCATCATATTTGCCATGATTAAACCAACACCAATAGTATTTTAAGCAGCAGGTTACAACTTGGCATTAATTGTTCAGCTATTTCATACCTGACTTCCCCGTAAAATAGAATGCCACAGGTCTCTTGGGACTCATCTTGTCAATTTGTCTTGCATTTTCTTCTACTGAAATTCTTATGAAGCTCTTTATTTAAGCTCCCAGTGACTCAGGAACATGCAGAGGAAGTAAGCCCTGCTGCACTGTGACACAGGCCACTTCTCCCAGCAGTTCTCCATGCCTGCTCACAGCTGACTTGAAGAGGTCTCAGAGATTAAAGATATGCAGGACTCCTCTCTATCTACTCATTAACCATAAGAGACCAATTTTCTTTACCCTTCTCCATGTTCTTGCTACTGCTTCTGACCTTTTCTTTTGGTGGTATTTACAGGAGTTACAAGCCAGCAGAAAATCACCTGAAGGAGCTGGTGGTTTGGCCATGGAAACACTACCAAGTTTGTCTGTAACGCAGACAAACTCAATCAGTGAAATAAGGCTGAAGAATCATATCTTGCACAACTTCACTGCCTGTATTTCTGAAGTTTGCTCAACTTTTGCTCACAATTCAAGTAGATTCTTGTCACAGTCTTAACAGCTAATTTAAAACAGGTGTGAGAGGAACAGGATCAGTACCCTTATTCCAAAGACAGCTGGGAATAGCAGGCACTGTTGCAGAACACTTTTATCTTAGAATTCTGCTTGCTAAATGTTATTTACAGCCTTCTGTGTTATTTATCATTTTATCTCATTATGTATTGTCTAGAGATGCAATTTTCAAAATGGGGTGGGAACACCTTGTTTTAGTGGAATTAGATTTAGTATTTAAAACATTCATATAGCCAATCAAAGTTTAATGAACTCTTCTGCAGACACTGTTTATTTTTGGAAAAGTTTTAATAACTTTTCCCGTAATTAAAAATAGCAAACAATATCAGAAGCCAGCAGCAATTAAAGGTAATCAAATTTGGGAAATTCTGTAGGAAGTACAAAAAAGATCTGTAGATATTTTGTTCGGTGTTTATTATCAGTTGAAGTACTGTTTGCTTCACAAAACAGAACAATGCTTATCATTAAAACACAAAAACATTTCTACTAAGTTCTTTGCCTGATTTTCTTCTTTCATAAAATGCACTCCATGTGAAACAAGTCTTCAAAAAAACAAGGCCTAAAAAACCCTACTACTCAGGGTGCCTTTGAGGATATTTAATTAAAATCTAATCCTGCATTCATTAAGGCTCACATAAATTAAGCTGTCATTCATAAGATTTATGGATTCTCATTTGCATATTGCATACAATTCATCAATTACTCAAGTATGAAAGGAGCACATTTCCCTTGGAGCTGCATGCTACCCTGCCAACATTTGAAATGAGGGAAAGAGCAAGACTGTCAGGCATTCACACAAACTTTCTTCCAAATGTCTGCTCCTTGATTAATCTAATTTTCTAGCTATTCCTTACAAGATACAACAACAGCCCTTCTGCAAATTTCTATTATTTCTCCTGTCTTCATCACAAAATCTTCTTGTCTTTTACTAATACTTCATGTCTGACTGATTATTGTTTGTTTGCTAATGATATGGCATGAATGTTTTCTTTATATAAATGCATAAAGCACACATCAGAGTTAAAATAAAATGATTAATATTTTCAGGTTTTGATTTTTCTGTTTAACATCACTAATTTGCTTAGCCGAGCTAAGTAAAGAACCTAAGCAATGAGTAAAAAAACACAACAAATTATAAATCTACCATTTAAAACAGCCATCAGTATTGAGCCAGACTATTTCTCTTAGTGTGTAATGGTAATGTGCACATAATTAAACCATTAAAATTTAACGTTAAAATATAATTAAGAAAGGACAACAAATGTTCAATGTGAAAAATCAGCTTATTCCCAGATGCTGTAGTGTGTACCTGACTGCACTTCTGAAAGTTGCAGGCAAAGTAGAGATACAGGTTAGGGGTTTTTTTGTTGCACACAAAACATGCTGTGTTAATTCAATTGTCTTCTCTCGGGAGTTAATCTTAATTTCAGTGGCACAACTAGGAAGTAACAGTCTTTGCTTGCCCAGTCTCTGGATACCTTCCAACATGCATGTGATCAGGTGCTGAATTTAATGCACAACGCTCACTCATGTCTGGGAGTTTCTAAATTAAAATATAGGAATGTATCTACACCACCTAAAATAACCCTGAAGGTCTGCTCTAAATCTATTGGCTCATTTAATATTGTTAACTACCTAGCAAAAAAAAAAAAAAAAAAAAAGCATAAAAATACCAAAATAAAGTTGTAGTTTTCTCAAAAATAATTTTGTTTAACAAATATAAGGATGATAAGGTATGAAACAATAAAAATCCAACATCAAACATCTGTGAACTGCTTAGCGAGATCACGAAACACTTTAGAGTGGTACTTCTTAGACCAAGGTAACAATTTTTTTTTTATTATAATTTCAGTATAAAAAGTGTTGGGATCTTTAAATATGTGTAATATAAACCAAAGAATTTCAGAGCAGATGGTGAGCAAATTATAAATAAATACTTCAAATATTAGTGATCTAAGGTTTTATTGTTCAAATGTGTTAAGCACCAAGTCTAGCTTAAAAGTCATATGCTGCCTCTTGCCACAGAGGGACTGTTGAACATTTGGACTGGATTACTGAGTGACAAACAAATATTTTTTCTCTTCTCTCCTCCCCCAAATCTGTTTAAAAACTAAGAGAGATTTCATTCTAAACATAATTGCTAACATAATCCCATGCGAATAAAGTTAACTAACCCTGGAAAAATAAACAGATGACTAACTTTAATCAGAGAAATGAAGTCATCATTATGCTTGGTTTATAAAATAGATTTTCATTGTCAAAGATAACATGGGGGGGGGGGGGGGGGAGGCCTGTTATTTTGTATTTTGGTTTGTTTATTTTGAGTTAGCTGTTCTACTGTAGACTGTTTAGGTCCACCCCAAATAACTACCACATTTATTGTCCGTCTTTTTAACTGTTGCATTCTCTGAGTTTCAAATTTCTCAGCATGAGCTGTCTGCTTAATTCCATCCAAGCAGTGTGTAATGAGAAAAGAATTTTCCCTGTCTACACTAATATAGCTTATTTTACTTCCTGAACCCAAACCACCTGTTCAGATTTTCTATTTAAAACTTTGTAAGGCAATCAACTACCTCAGGACATTTGTGCTGAAATGAAAGGCAGTCAGAATGAAGCTGCAACTTCTTCAGACCTGGTTCAACAAAAAGCATCACCCACAGAGCACTTTCTTGGCCCCAGGGTCAGGTGGAGTTCATTTCATAAAATTTTCAATAGATCTCACATTTGATTTTCTTATTTATGTGAAATTTACTGAAAATATTTATAAATTTAATTCTGCAAGAGATTTTGAGGTAAAAAGAAATAAATTGCTATAGAATTCATTTAAGATTAAAACCTAAAAATCTTTCTAAATGTTAAAATTACTTAATCAAGTTTTTCTGAGTCTGAAGATATAAATCTAGGCCAAATCAACTTATCACAGCACTTCTGTGACTAGTCTATACTATCAGGACCCATCTCAGTACTAACAAACAACTCATCTGAAAAACTACATTCCAAAAAGAAACAGAAGGCAAGAAAAAATGTTCTGGAGCAAACTTAAGACTGGACTTTGCCTACCACTATAAAATAGATCCTCTTCCAAAATGTCTTTGAATTTTTACATTTTACATCATTGCAGATTGAATGCAATTTGAATCCATTGGAATGAGGGCAATGGAATAAAACAAAAGTTATTTAACATTATTCTGGGCTATTTGTTTTTCAAACTTTCCTCTTTGTCAACACTTCCACTTTGTCGTTTAAATGTACCTCTCCAAACACAAACTCTGTATGAGTTTTGGCTTGAGGAAAAGTCTCATTCAGTCCTTCCTAGAGGGAAGACTTTAGGAAGAGAGATCAGCCTATGCACGATCAGCCTAAGTATTTCCATAACTAAAGCAAAGTTTTGTAAAACATATTTGAAACAAGGCTTCTATTTCTGAAGACATAAGAGAGGGAAGGTTCAACTTCTTATGAACAGTATGGATATAGAAAAAGAGCAATAAAAAATCTGTAGTGATATGAGATTACAAGAAACGTTTGAAAATAAATACCTACGTTGCTTTATGTCTCTTCAGCATCCTTAACTGATAAACTTATCCACCCTTTTCCCTTCCTCTCCCACTCTTCTTTAAATATGAGGGAAGGTGGCTGGGGAGGGTAAACAGAACACTAAAGTACAGGGAAAAGAGGAAATTATTCCTCTTGAACCACACAGAGAGAGCAACAAAAAGTCCCAGATCATCTTTTGTTACACAAAAAGGCACTAGACCTAGGATATGTAGGCACCTTGCCTCCAAAGATTAAAAGCCTTCCCTTTCTCCATTCCTGTTAATTATTTTCAAATCTGTGTAGATATAACACCTTCTTCCTTCCTTTTCATTAGCTCATGAATATCTGCAAGACAGAAGTTCTGGTCTGATAATACCTGCTGAAGCACAAAAACCCTCCTGTGGATGCCAACCCAAAGCCAGTGAGACTTAAATGCTGGAGCTGGTTCAAACACCTAGGGAATTTTCAGATAAAATCTTTACTAAAACAAGTTAGGATTGAAAGTACATTTTAGGGGAGTTCCTGTAACCTCAGCAGAATATTATAATTTCCTTGCAAGAACTCTGCATGCTTTAAATAAATTGTCACAGAGTGACATCTTAAGTAAGATTAAAAATAAAAATTGAATGTCTCCATACACTCACATGAACCTAAAACTCTCTCTCTCTTAAGAAGAGCCATTTCATCTGTATTTGTTAACTATTCTTCCATGCCATCATATCTAGATGTAAAACAACATTATTTAAAATAACTCATGACTCCACCTTTTTTCAAGTACTAAATTCTGAAGGAAAACTAGATTATGGTCCTAAATTCATGGTTAAAAAAAATAAAAAGAGATTAAAATTCATTGTATCTTAGTGAGCCCAAGACTCAGTAGATGCATCCTACATAAGAGTAATTTCTTTTTTTCAAATATACTTTGGAGAAATGCTAGATCATAAACACCTCTACCTCAGGACCTTCTTTTTTCTCTTTTCACAGATATTTTTGCTGTCCTTACACAGCTGAAGTTTTAACCAAAAGGAAATGGAACAAGAAATCAAACTGTATTTCCTAGTAAACAAGATTCACTCACACATCATCAAGATAAAATAAATCATCAAGATAAAATAATGGAGTTTTGCTGAAAATGGCAGTGAGATTTAAAACAAGAAAAGAGAAAATGGCAATGAAACTTTTCTTGGTACATAAATGAACCATCCAGTTTACAATTTATATACATAAACACAGGCAGTCCTGAACTTAAACTAGGTAAGTGGGCTACTGGAATACAGAAAGTTTGCTCTTATGTAAAACCATCCTTAAAGATGGTTATTTTTGTAAAGAACAAGAAAATAGCATTTGATTTGATTCTTCAAAGAGTAAAATCTAGCATCAAATTATGTCATAACTACTACATAGATATTCAGCTATTAATGTATCACAACTAAATCCACGGATCACCAACTAAGTCGTAACTGATCACACTAAATCTGTTACTAATAGATCAGCTGAAGTATCAATTCATACCACAATTATCAAAATCAGCTTCCTTCCAAAAAACGCTTCTTAATATTGATGCCTTCTTTTCCTGTCAAGCATTATTTAAACTCACATATGACCTTGCTTCTGCAGATGCAGAAATTGTAAACTGTGTTAAAGTGGAAACTACATTCATGCTATGGCATGTCACTCTACAATACCTGGGCACATGCAGGTGCCATATCTGTTCATTCATACAGCATGGTACCACAAGCACTCTCCGTGGAAGCATGTTACATGTTTATCACTACTGCTAAAATAACAAGATTTAAGTAGAGTGCCTGGAAACACCCAAAACAGTCTTGAAAAGACAAATGGCCTCTGTTTTCCTAAAACCACAGCAGTTAAATAGTGGAAAAACTCTGGTGCCAGTGACTCATATGAGGCGCAAGAAGCCTAGAGCAATAGTTGCAATCCTCATTACCAAGCACGGCAGATACCAATTCATTTTTCTACTAAACTGGGCAGCTTTCCCTCTTCTGTTACTTCAAACTCTCAAGAATTAGCTTTGGCATACTGATAAGTGCTTCAATTTTAAAATGATAACTGAGGCTATGATATGTACATCATCTGCAGAGAAAACTTCTTTTTCAGGTGACAATCCCACATAGTATAGTACTAAAGGTTTTATCACACCTACCTATGGAATGTCAACAATTACCACATGCTCTAAACAGAAGCTGTCTTACCTCCAAAGAAATCTTAACGAGCAAAGACAGTAAGAAGCAGGAGGGGCCCAAGAAGTCTCAAAGAGCATTAAACTGTATCCTCTTAGGCTACAGATGTTTCCAACAAAGAACAGACAAACTATTTAAACCTTTGAATTCCTTACGCATACATCAGAACTAAGCACAGCAACCGCAACCACTGAAAGCAACAGTCCCAAATATTTGAATGAATTTAGTTATAAGGAATTGAACAAGACCTACAGCACAGTTATTAAACTGAAGTCCCTGTAGGGACTTCAAACACAACACAACATACAGTACACAAGAAAAGCAATTTCATAAGAGTAATATCTCAAACATAACATTTTGAAAAAGATGCTGTGAACAAAAAACTAGTACAGAGATTCTCTATTGACCATCTGGAATCTTCCTGTTCATCTACACATCCCCCTCAAAGCCACAGATCTACAGACTCTCCACTGCTGCCTTTACTCTGTCAAATATCTTTTCACTCAGCTTTAAACCTGTCTCTGTTAGGTCAATCAGCTTTCAAAATCACTAATGCTAATGGTTAGAAGGGTCATTTCCAACTCTAGTTTCCATTCTTTAAAAGAATAATGTGATTTAAAGAGCAAGTTGTAGTGTTCCCAATACTTAGGGTTTTGGAAACAGACAAAACACCATATTACAGTGTAGGACAGACAGGATCAAACTAGAGATTCATACCAGCCACACACACTGAGAGGCAGTGACACAAGCAGATGAATTACTTCAGCCAAAGGAAACCACGGAGCAGAACTTATCAAAAGCATTCAATAACAGCACAGCTCTGGTCTATGAACTTTGATGACTTGGTTTCTATGAATGCTAGCTTTCCCAATTTCTTTTTTTTTCCTGAGCTTGAAGCACTCAATGCTGTAGTTACATCATGGGTTTTTTTTCCTTAATTCATAAGAGTATTAGGAAGGAGCAAGTAGGGTCAAACTCTAATTCTTTCCATGAGCTGTACAGAAAGGAAGAATACTTGCAGACAACAGGAAGGAAGGCTATGTCTTTTGACTTATTCTGCCACAAAATAGATTTACTTGAAGGGAAGCATTAGTAGTGGCACTGTCTGAGATGTTAAGACTTTGATCATCTCTGGCTGAGGCAACTTAAGGTGTTAATCGTTTTCAAGCTCTTTCAGCCCCATGACATGGTCTTCCTTTCCTCTGGGAGAGCTTAGAAAAGGGAACATATATCTATTTCTATATTTAAACATACAATTTCTACCTTCATTGGTTATTTAAGTTATTCTTAAAACTAATTGGGTTTTCACCCTCAGGTTTCTCCTGAACTGGTATTGCTGCCTACTGCCCCAAGCCTAGAGAGCATTTCAAAGCTGCTGTGAGAATTGTGGTGAAAAACAAGTATATATATATTTCACTCCTCATGGAAATTTCATCACTATAACTAATGTAAGACTTCTGTTCCTTGTCTAAGATAATCCACCATGAAATAAAATTTCCAGTAATCTATGGAAACACAAATACTTCTGCAAAAATAACTGTTCTTCAGATAATGCTTTTCTAAGTTAATTATTCTGAATGAAAGAATGACTGTAATTTTAGGTAATGAAATGAGGACTGAACAAGTTTTGGGATTGTGAGCCAGAAGGACACATACAGCAGTAAAAATTGCTTAAATCAAAATACACCAGAAAACTAATGGTTGAATCACTGACACATAAAAACGTTACAAATGCTTTAGAAGATCTTGTTTTTCAAAGTGAAGACAATAGGTTTTGATAGTTGTTTAGAAAGCACAGAGAATATTTATCACAGATAATGTTTCAAATATTTGTCTGGCTTCATGTTTTGAACATGAAGAAAAAAAGTGTGAATGTTTTTTAATAAACATATAGTTAACAGTTCATTCAGTCAGGTGAACAAGAAGACCATTTATCTTACCCTACCCTAAAAAGACGCTTAAAATGCAGATGTTGCCATTTGAGTTTGTCACTCTGTAATCTTTTTGTAATCCAAATTAAGCAATAAGCACTTTTATGTCACAATTCACTTATTTTCTACGCCTACCTGATGATGATATTAATAGCTCTGTACAATTTCTCTCTGCTGACTATGTGCAGAGTGTAGATGACAAGCTCACTTGTAGGCATTTACACCCTACACCACAGAGAATAAGGAAGCTTATTAAGTATCACCCTTGCTCTCTTAAAATTGAATTCACTGATTGTACATTAGCCTAAAGTAGTGGAATCTGTACTCTGAGCTGCTTTACCTTTTACCAAGTTGCCTCTCAATATTAAAAATTACTAATTCTTCTGTGGAGTAAGTATCATTCCATTACATATTCCTTTAAACAGGCTTTGAATCCTTTCCAACTTAAATGGAGATGGCGGGCCTTGAATCCTTTCCAACTTAAATGGAGATGGGGAAATAAGTCTGTTACATGTTAAATTAAGGGAAATTTAACTTTTTTTATTATTAACCTCCAGCTTTTCATAAAGGCAACAATATCAATTTATGTAGAGTTAGTATAAAAAATTTCATGAGAGTTCAATGAAGCATTCAGAGAATACAATGAAAGGTAAGGAAGTTCATCAGTATTTTTAAAATTATCTGCATGTCTTTGAATCACTTGCACACTAGGAAAGTATGTAACCTTCCTCACAAAAGCCTGGTGTATCTTTGCATCTCACTCAGACAAAATAAAGCAGACACTGTTCTATTTTTGACACATCTCTGTCAGGAGATCCTGCTCCTGGAAAGTTTAACATCATCTATGCTTCTGTCAGACATGATCAGTTATACACAGATGCAGACATGCACTCTTCACTTGTGATTTCTGTTTCTTTATTTCACATTTTGATTTGCAGTCATGAAAAGTGATACAGAAAAAAGTTATTAACATATAATGATTTTTTATATCTTTATAATTGGATAATTGCTATATTTTGGTAAGTCATAATAATTCAGTGTATTTTAAAATTAGTAATTTACAAAGTAACACAACTAAGAGATAAACCAGATGGTTACAGCAAGTAGATACACTAAAAACCACAAACCAGCTTGTAACACAGGGCAACTGATGGAATAGCACATCTTAAAATTTATTTATAGGCCCAAGAAACTCCAAATCACTTCAAAAGGAATTCTCAGGACAAAAACCAGGAAAAAAAAATCAAAGGGTTTAAAGGATCACTTGAAAGGGTGAAGCTAATATCACATTTTGAAATCTCTTAAAGCATCATATGATATGCAGAACTTCCAGCTAACACAACTGCAGAAGTTTTAGGGTTGAGTTAGTTCACAAACACTAAACTAATTCTCTTTGGGTTTTTTATAGATTCCAGTAAACAAATAAAATTCCATTTGGTTAAACTTGGTTCATTTCTGACGCAACAAGAACAGATCTACAAAACAGAAAACAAAAATGGGAACTAGACGTTTTTTAAACATAATAGGTCATTTCAGTACTTTATATGTACTCTTTGTAAAAATATATAGTACAGACACAATATAATTTTTTAAAAAAACCTTCCAGTAAACATAAGTAAGATTTTCAGGGCATAATTCCCATATCAAAACATAAAGATAGTGGGTTTTTTCAGCTAGATCTCCAGTACATCTTAAAGCAGTCTGAGGACAGACAAAGCTAAAGATTGCCTGTTAATCTCTATATTATGATGTGTCATTAATTCTCTTGATTCCTTATTTGAAATCCCACTAGTATGCATTCAGCCCCTCACCTTTTTTTGAGTAAATCCATTCTCTATCAGCCAAGATGCCAGGCTAGGTTCTTTCTACGAGTGACTAACCTCTCCTGCCCACAAAACATGTAAAGCTTTGTCATTTTTCTCAGCATCTTAACTACTGACTTTCATCAATGTTCCTAAGTACTGGAATCATTTATGATAGCCCTTAGCAATTACTGAAAAGTAACTATACTATATTACTTAACCAAAAATATTAGATCTGCATAAAAGAATGCATATAATGTCCAAATCATGGCCATAGTTGATAAAAATAAATTGAATGCACATGCAACAAGGACAACCAAATAGTTACAGCTCTTTCAAAATTATCTCAGGTATTTAAAAATTATTCCTTCCTATGCTGTGAGTTCTGAAAGGTCAGTTTGCATTCTAATAAGTATGAAAAAGATTTGTATTCAGCAGTAAAATATGAAGATATTAATTTTACAGGTAAGTAAACAAAGAATGAAAAGTATAGCTTTCTTGGACAAAGGGAATGTCACAGTGGAGAGAAACTACTAGCAGAGTTAATCGAGAGTCAGGTTTTGGAACAGTCTTTTTTAATAATACATTAATGTCCAACACACATGGTGATGACACAAAGTTGGAAGACGATTGAGCATCATACTGAAAGAACGGGATGGTCTTGAGGAAAGATGAATTTTAATGGAGCAAAGTGCAAGGTCACTCACTCAGGGACTATAAATAAGAGTAGCTGATGTAAGCTAAGAACTCCTAAGTAGAGAATAACAAAGGAGAAGAAATATCCAGGTTTATTAGCTGATCCCTGGGTGATTATCAACAACCAATGTGCCACAGTGATGAAACAGACAAATCTCCTTCCTGAACATACCAGGCAATGTACCTCTGGTAGATCAGAAACATAGCACGTATCAGTGGAATATTTTGCCTTTATAGCCTTAGACAACCTTCTTCAGGAAAATAAAATTCACAGAGAAATAAAAGAAATAGAGGAGGACCAAAGGCATGATCTTAGAATGTGAAGGCTCCCAAGACAAGGCTGAAAAAGTTTGACTTTCCTAATATTGAAAAAGTAAAGGGTGAGGTAGGATATAACTCTTTTTCACAGCAACAGGAAAGCTCTGATGGATTTTTAAGGGAATATTCAGATACTGCAGGAAACTGCAAGCTGCTCCAAGTTAGTGTTGTGATCAGAATGATCCCAGTGACTGAGTGAACAGTCCTCTACCAGCTCACACAAAGTTATTGGCGCTACTGGCCATACAGAGAAAAAAATTCAAAGGAACTTTAACCTACAGATTTGCCAAAAATTAAACTGGTTGAGGAAGCAGTTTCCACAGTATTTCTTGCTTTATTATTTACCTATCTGATGAGGTTTTATGCAATGCCCCACCAAAATGGTCCGTGAACAATTTCTCACTTCTGAAAGTGGTATTATTTGAGCAAAACACATCTCTTGAAAGGATGTATAAAGAGCTACCAATAGGATGTGATGACTGCAAGGCTTACTTCCAATAATGCAAAATGAGGTCAAGCACTCCAGATATTACACCTCAATTTAATATCACTATGACAAACTTGAGAAAAGTCTTACTTTCATCTGCATTCAACAATATGCAATCACCTCAAAACTACATATTATGAGAAATCTATTGAAAATGCTTAAAAAATGAAATTCAAAAAAGAAAACTTAGATATCAAAGCATCACAAAAGAAATCATAATTACTGATAGTTATAACATGAAATATCAAGATAAAAATTCCTTGATTCTAAACAGTTTCAAGCCTAAAACTTACAAAGCACTACTTCCTTCAGCCATTTTTTTCATGCTACAAAATTGTATTTTTGATTAAACTCTAACTAAATATAAATGTATATTTGATAGGACCTAACAACATCACACTGAGCTATTCACAAGTGATCCAAAGAGCATACATCACCGTAACTTCTCCCTGTGGTTTTTTTGCCTTTTACTGGTAGAAAATATTTTCATGATTATAACTTTTGAAATACACATCTGTTAAATCCTTTAGAAGTACATAATTTTGGAAATTGTGGTGATTAATGTTGATCTAATAATAGCATGTTTTGTTTACTTAATCTTTTGTTTTAAACAAAAAAAGATATATGGATTAAATGCTGATTTTAGGAGACTTTGCTGTTAACTACAGAGTTCCAGTCAAAATCTAACTGAAGATTCCATAATTGCTTAAATAGCAGCTACTTTTACAATTGTCCTTAATTAGGTCCCAATTTAGCAAATCACTTGGCCATATGCTGAGGTCCCACTGGATTTAAGAATGTGCACAGAGTTGTGCACATGCATCAGAGCTTATCTGAATTGGGCTTTAACATTAGACATTTTAAAATTCTTTTAATTTCTGAAACTTCTGTAGCCTTTTGATTTTTTTCACGTTTCTCCAAAGTTCTATTAGACCTATTACCAAACACCTAAAAACAAGATGGGCAGCTCCTTCAATTAATAGGAAATCTCCAAGAGTGGACAGACTGATTACCCAAGAAAACTAAAGAACTGAAATTGTTGTTGCCAACCAAATTTTACTACTTCAACTTTACAAGTAATTTTGTTTTCCTACAGAACTCTGACATTTCTGGAGCCAAACACAGCATAGGAAAGCTTTTTTTTCCCCCAAGGGAGATGTTCACTTCTCCCTCCTGTGCAGCTGAAATTGCATATATATTTGTCTAGTGATACTGATCCTCTGTGCTGAGACAAGAACTGTCCTTTGGGTCTTGTGGAGCCTGTAGCAACAGGCCTCTCTCACCTGGACATATCATCTTGGCAATATCAACAAACTCTGCCTTCAAAGACCATAATCCCAAATGAGTACAATAACCTACAGGAAAAGATATATATATATATATATATATATATATAGATAGATATATATATATATGGACTTTTGTATTTACTGTTGGGTGCTAAATGATTCACTAGGCATCCACTTTATATTTGCAAGTATCTTTAGGCAAATGGGCAGGGAGGACAGATGGGGGGAACACTGGTGTTTATATGAGAAACCTCTTTCATAAATCATGCCACTGAGAAACAGGACTATAACTCCATATTGTGGTATCTATGGTATGAACAGACAGCAGATAAGAAGGGTATGTATTGAACTTATGCAGTTCTGAATACCCCACATTTAAAGCAGTTTGGTGGAACTACAAAAGATGGAAAAAACCAGCAACCAGGATTAAGACTCACCTGAATGAAAAGATAAAATCAGGAGTAAGGTGAAAAGGATTACTATCCTTACTATCCTTTCCCTTACTATCCAAGGGAACAAGCTAATTGTTTTGTAACTTTTCACAAGAACTTGAGACTACCCTATGAAAACACCAGGCAACAGGTTTGGAATAAATTGAGGAAATATTTTATTTCAGCAATGCCCATGAAAGCCAATGCCAGAGGATGCTTTGATAGTCAAACTATAATTCTGCTCAGAAAGAGCAGAATTTAAATCCAGCTGAGAGTCAAGATGTAACTTCAGGCCTGGAAATCTGTAAATCATTGATCGCCTGAATAAAGTGTGTGTAAAAATGGAAGGATCTACATCCTAAGCAGCCTCTGCTGGCAAATACCACAGAAAGAGTAATGGATTAAATAAAACTCAGCCCTTCCTTTTACAAGATGATAAGGGAAGACAGGAAGGAGATGCTCAGGCTAAAACTTGGTTGTGCAAGCCAAATACACTTAATTTCCACCAACATAAATATTGGCTTTTTAAATCAGGAAAGTTTTCTTTGTGCATGCATGAGGCACTATAAGGACACAGAGAAGCAGACATACTAAATTTACTAGGCGTGCATGTTTCTAGATTTAGCCTGCACAACGTTAATCTGTTCTATTCTATAGTTTAATTTTATATTATCTGTTAATCTGATGATGAAATATGGGTTTCTTATTAATACTTTTAACCAGAAATTCCCATCCAGTTATATGTACAAATGAAGATGAAAAAACACCGTTAAACAAACAGTTCCTTTTAATTTTTCCACAAAGAAGTTAAATATACTGCAACCTATTCACAAATCCAGGACCTGTGTTTTAAAGAAGGATACCAAAAATCATGTGATGGTGCTTACAGTGGCACAAAATTAAAAACTCTGATATTTTGGCCTATATAAACAAGAAATTTCCTCCATCAAAAGCAACAGGAAAAAAACAGTCCTTGCTACTGTATCACATGGAAATGTGATTTTTATTCACTAGCTTCACCATATATTAAAATGGTCTAACATATGCATCTAGAATAATAATGTGTAGAAAAAATTAGGATGGATAATTGTGCTTACTTTTTTAATGGGAACTCAATTATGTTATTATTTCTATCTGTTAAAATTAAAAGAATACACCAACAATAAAATAAAATCATTTTTTGACATATCCAGGTACTTCTGAGACTGACAAAAGAGACCATAATAACACCAGCTGTCATATTCTATTATAGAAATAAGCAATTCTGAAATTATTAAATGCTACATTATCTAATTTCAGCATCACTGTGTTCAAGTATTTCATATACACTAGCTTCTTCCAAAATCAGTTTTTGTGGAAACTTTGTATAAAAAAAATCCAAAGGCACATCTGTCTTTTCACAGTTAATATAAAACTGAGCTCAAAAGATCTTTCATTGAACTTCCAGAATTGTACTGACAGCAATAATGTTATCACCAATATGCAAGAGAGAAGTGAAGGAGAGTAGAACTAGATCAAATTAATTTGCAGGGTTCCTTTCCTCTAAAAAAAGAAAAGAAAAAGTCTAAACCAAAACAACAGAAGAGAAAAAATTACAATAGAGAGCTTCTTCTGTTAAGTCAAGTACAAGTACATAAAGAAATTAATATTTTTTTAAGGAGACATTTCACAGCAAAGTTGTAACTGTTCATGTGTCATACTAGATTTTTGAAAATGGGAGATGCTTATGCCTAGACCCTAAGGAGTTATCTTCAGATGCAGAATACAGCTGATACTCTACAAGAGTATCAATGGTGATACAAATTTTCAGAATGCTACATAAATCTACAACATAATATCATAATACCACATTCATTACTTTAATTTTTCTTCTGTGCCAGCCTAAGGCAACTGTTCACTTCATTGACAGCAGGATTGGCATAATTATGAAAAAAAATACAGATAGACATTTGTTTTGTTTTCTTTTCCAAAATCTAAGCCATTCAAAATTCAGGGAAAAAATAAAAGAAACACACTTTCAGAAAAACAATGCAAGTATTTCACTTTCACTTTCATAAATGCTTGTCTATGTCAGTTGTATCTATACTGGCAATCAAAATTAGACCACAAAACAGCATAATGGACATGGATTTTATTACTTTAATTTGATCATAGATCCAATAATGAAGGAAAGGCAGATAAAATTGACTAACTTAATATTTATGGGAACTTGAACTACTGAAGAGATTAGTACTTTTACCCAGTTAAGCTTCCAACTGTCAGCTGTCATTACAGGACCTGTCAGGAAAAGCAAATGATACCAACGTTGAACTCGTAACATGAGCGTCGGACCCTTTTACTGAGAAACAAAACACGCAAGTTAAACCAGGAAAATGCATTGCTTCCTGCCTTTACATTATGGACAGATCAATGTCCTGGCCCAGCCACAATAAATTACCTTTTGCCAGGACAGCTCTGCTTGGTTTTCTCTGTAGGAAATGTCACTGGAAGGTATTGACAAATGTCCGTGGAAAGCAGAAAGACTCAGCTGACATTTTTAAAAAGAGCCCAAACCACCTCCACTCCCTTACAGACCATACCCCAAAAAATCACAGACCTGTCAGCTGAGTAAGTTTGGCAGTATCCACAGACACCAGACAAACTGAAAACCTTTCTGGTGAGAAGGCAGTCTTAAGCCTAACAGTTTGTAGCAACTCTGAAGTTCCACACCAGTCCACTGCTACTGCTGGGGTGCACACAGCACTACCAGTTTGAACCCACATCTTTTAGTTCCAGTAGAAATGCATAATTGTGGTAGTTTTCAGCCCATGAGAACTTACAATTTCAGGTGGTGAAGCACTTCATGATACTATGAATATAGAAGGTCAGCATAAGACTATCTATCTATATCAGGCCAAGAGAAGACATGTTCACTCTCTAATCAGCCATTTTCTGATCATCTTTTCTTCCTCCCTTTCAATCTGGATTACAACTTTTGTCCTTCATTACTCTGTTTTCACATAATCTTGCATGACATGCAATCCTAAACTAAAGAACCTAGTAAAACACCTAAAACGCCTAAAAAGAACCTAGTAAAACACACTCTTGCTAAATCTGTAGACCTATTACAGTAATTTCCATGGGATTGCTTGGACCTTTTCAGGATTTTGACCACTTCATATCACACACATAAAATCAAAAAAAGTCTGAACCCTTAAAACACAATTGCTGTTTCCCTAGGTGCTCCAGCTTCAAACTGGATGACTACATAACTAGTCTGAAGTTCCATCTCTCCTTGGGCTGTGAGCTGGTAGTAAGACTGGAAAATATCCATTATTTAGTGATATGTATCAGAGTGATGGAGTATGGCTTTATTTGTGCACATACACAGAAGGTTTGAAGTGCTACACCACATCACAGCATTGTGCAACTGTTTTCAGAAGTTTATAACTCATCTCTATGCCCCTCGTCTTTTGGTAAGTGAGTTTTATGAAAGAAAATGCAATAAAATGTGATGCCAGGAGGTCAGCTCAAATGTTTGCTTTTGATTAATAAGAATATTGCATTTGTGTAACACTGCTTTTGGGAGAAAGGCTGAAATTAGTTTTGGTAGGAAGAAGCCATAAAATGACCATAAAATTGTCAGCACCTATTCTGGGGCAAACTGTGTTATTTATAGAGAATCCCACCTCCAAGAAATTAGAAGAGAAACTCAAGTTTCGCTATGAGTGTCTATGATTTTGCTGTAAAAGTCAGAGCACTAGAGTACATTAAAAATCAAAGTAAAGTTAAACGGAAACATTACATTTGTACATTTTGGGAGACACTTATTTCTGCCCTCAGAATGGGGGGAGGGGAAAGGGGGAGCTGTCTGTACTAAGAAGCTAATGAGCAAACTCAACAGAACTTCACAGGCATTCTGTGAAGCCCCAGAATGAGTCTCAGTCTAATTTTGGCAATGACAAAGTGATGGCAGCCTCTCAGAAGAGAATTTGATGCCACCAGTCTATGCAGCTGGACTCAGAGAAGTGTCCATCAACAGTCTTCTGCATCACACAACACTTGAATGAAATCCTCAGCACAGCTTCCATCCACATCCCTCAAAGAGAGCCAGTGAGAAATAAAAACATTTCACAGCATCTTATGTAAGGGAGAGTCAAGTATTCACTTAATATAGCCTTTTTTTAATTTCTGCCTTGGCCTCCACCTTCTGCTTCCCTCCATTGTAATCACATAATTTTTAATGTATATCTTGTTTGAAGAAAAGTCATTATGTGAGTAGACAAACTCAGTTAAAAAGATAGAAAAATAAGTTTTCTATTGTTTGAGTTTGGATTGTTGTACTTTTTGTTTTGTGTTAATGGTCAAATAAATCAAAAGATGACACTGTACGCTGCAAAAGTACAAGCATGAATAGCTGTTTACATGGACTTTAAATATTTTGGTAATGTGTGGTGCACAAATTACCAAGATATGAAGAGAAGTTCTGATTTACATTGTGCAAGAATGAGGTTCATACACTATTTATCCTACGTTTATTTTTACTAATCCAAAATATTACAATAAAAGAATAGCAATACGTGGTCACATAATTAGCTCTCATAATAATTAGAAGGGGAAAAATCTCTTACTGAGGCAAACACACATTTCTGTGCAATTTAAACAGGAAGTCCTCGATGATTAACATTAATTGAGAAAAGGCTTTTCTAGCAAAGAAAAAAATCCTATGTGAAACATTAAACAAACTTATCTGATATTTATGGTTTTTTTCTTTAATAATTAATGAAATGTAAATAGTCAAGGGAGTCTAGAGTTTTGCTTTGTAACTAGCTACTATTATAAACAGCAGTCAGATGTTTACAGAATACCCAGAACCCTTTTGTGTGGAAGGAGGTTACAAATCTGCCCCTTTTCCCTGTTCAAAGTCAAAAATAATGGTGCCTGATCCCCAGAGCATTCATTGCAAGAACTGTTTGCATATTCAGTTATTGTTTCTGCTGCATCAGTCATCTGCTGAAGTTCACTCTAATGTGGCCCTGATCAATTCTGCCAGCTGTGCTTAAGTGCTGTTTACTATAATAACATCACACTGCATTCTTATTTGGCAACAACAGCTATGACAGCACCTAAATGCATTGAGAAGCCAAGATTTTATCATGTACACAGATCAAATTGGAATTGTTTATGGAGGCCAGTGTTGTTCTATTTCTGTCCTTTCTAGTGAATACCAATACCACAATAATGGCTTTGCCAAAAGCATTACTACTCTGCCCTTTTTAATAAGTGAAGGTCTTGTTGATCTAAATACACTATAGGACATGGAAATGATTTCATTATGGCAGTATAACGTTTACACTGGGTAAGAGAGAGGGAGAGAACTTGGAAGATGGGCAGATTAACTATAGACATATAAACTGGCATCACTCAAGGAAGCACATAAATACTTTGTAATTATACCAATATATTTGGTAAGACTCAAAGAAATGATGTAACTGTCCAGTGTTTAAAAGGTAAAGAAACAAAAAAAACAAACCAGAGTAATTGAAAAAACAACAAAAACGCTTGGTGTGGCACAAAGGTCTCCAAACACATTTGCAACATTTCAAAGTAGTTTCACATATTTTTCCCAATATGCCCAACAGTTCGCTTGGCCATATGTTAAGTAAATCAAATGTCTTCAATATACAGGCACGGTTGAGAAAGCCATAAAGAATGAACCTGATCCTCCTTCTCCTGAAATTGGTTATAAATACTGCAATAGAATCTTGTCCTGGGAGTTATTTTTTACACTGTGATAACACTCCACAGTATGCTAGATGTTTTCCAAACACAGATGAAGACACATTTCCGGACAGTGTACATATAAAAAGACAATAACAGATGAAGCAGGGGAGGGGGGAAAAGAGAATAAGATATCCACAAAAAGGCTGTAATATAGAGAAGCATTGGTCTTATTAGCCTCACTATTTTTATTTAGAGGGACAGAGGCTTTTCCATTATCTTTATGGTTTTACAATGCTGAGCTTCCCTCAGTTTATCAACCTACAATTCAATCTTTCTTTTTTTTTTTTTCTCATCAGCTTCCAGGTGCTGCTAAACTGTGATTTCTTCTCCTCACATCCAGTACACAGTCCTTCCTTTCCCATAAGTACAGCTCAGACCACTGAAATGAAGAGAGAGGTTCTGAGGAGCCACAAATGTGTACTCAGAGGACCGAAGCAAAGGAAACTTCACAGGAGGAACGCTGCGTTTTGACAATCAATACGGGAGTTATTCAGGTCTACCAAAGGTCTTTAGTAGGCATGGAGAGTTTGGAGACAGTTCTGGGAGATAGTTCCTGAAAACTATAAAGATGGGACTAGTAAGTATGAAAAGTTCTGGACATGACCTAGCAATGTGCTCCTGCAGACCAAAAAGCTACCTGTACCCTGGTCTGCACCAAGAGAAATTCAACCAGAAGGTCAAGAGAGGGGATTTTAGTCCTCTACTCTCCACACTCCACCTGTGTCCAGATCTGGGGCTCTCAACATAAGAAGGGCATGAACCTGTTGCAGTGGGTCCATAGGAGGCCCATGAAGAGGACAAAGGAACACCTCTCCTATAAAGAAAGCCTGAAAGAGTTGGGGATGTTCGGTCTGGAGAAGAAAAGCTCTGGAGAGACTTTAGAGCAGGCTTCTGGTACTTGAAGTGGGTCTTTAAGAAAGATGGGGACAGACTTTCCAGCAAGGTCTGTTGTGGTGGCCCCACAATAAGTAATGGTTTAAAAGAAGGTTGATTTTTAATTAGATGTTTTAAGAAGAAGTTTTTTTGAGGAGGGTTATAAAACACTGGAAGGGCTGTTCAGAGAGGTGGTTGATGCCCCACCCCTGGAAACACTGCAGGTCAGGCTGGACAGGGCTCAGAGTGACCTGATCTAGTTGAAGATGCCCCTGTTCATTGCAGGGGGATTGCGCTGGATAATTTCTAAAGGTCTCCTACAATCCCAACAATTCTTTGATACTATGATTCCATGATATCTAGAAACATGAAGACAAGGACAGTTAGGACCTTGATGGAAATTTTAAAAAAACATCAGCTTCATATATTGGAGGAGGTAGGGTTCTTTTTTTTTTTCTGAAAAGCCTAAAATACATCACAGAGCAGACTTCTTAAAGGAATTTTTCTACACTGTGGCAAAAATTCCTTCAACTATGCAGAAGTCTAGAAAACAAAAACATTTTCCTCCCCAACAGCTGTACAGAAAACAATTCAAGAGAACATAAAAAAGTCCTACACACATTCAACGGGAAGGTAATACTAGAGTTCACCGAAGCTCAACTGGTGATTCACGCAATTCTACAACCATAGAAGCAGCTGAGCTGTTTAATCAACAAAGCCACATATGAAAGTCACATAATTTGAAGTGTTGCCCAGCCATCAGCCTCCAGAGCGCACCTTCCACCCCAAATTTCATTTCCTTTGGGCTATTTAAGGTAAGTTTTTGTTTTGCTGTGCATATCTAAAGAACCATGTTTTTAATGGGGGGAAAAGGAGCAAATAAATTAGTAAGTAATAACACTGTGCTTTGAATTCTGTGCCTTCCGTTAACTTTTGTCAAGTTACTGGACTTCTTAGGAATATTACATAGAACATGGATAAATCTTAATATGCATTCATGTCATACTTCCTAACAGCACAGAAGGCTCCTTCTGAGCAACAGTAGAGCATGCTGTGGTTGTATATTAAAGAGTACTTCACATTTGGCTTTTACAGACCCATAAACAAGTCAGTTTTGCACCAATATCAAAACACAATACAAATTCTTATTAAACTATGAAAGCAACAATACCTGCTTAAAATCCACTTAATACTAACACTAACATATTTTTTTAGCTGTAGGAACTGCAACATTGACAAAGGTTCTCTAATTTTTCTTTCTTAAAATGCCTGAATATAAAGAATGAATACACTTTGTGTAGTTATGAAGAATTTTGTGACCAATTCAGAAAACATTTCCAATTCACAAAGCAGCTGACTGGAATTATGGGCCCACAGAGTTACAAGACATCCTTGGCACCTTGCAAGATAAAATCAAACTGTAATTTCTTTGCTTTTTTTTTTATGCTTTCTCTTTGTATCTTTTAAAATCAACAAATGACAATTTAATTGCTCTTCTGCTAAACTCCTATATACTAAATTTAAATTGGGTGTGATTACTTACAGTGTATGTATAAACTACAGAAGTCAGGCAGTTGCAGCTGCAGAGCAGACCCTTAGTTTGGCTGGGTTAAATAGTTAGATTGTTTCTTATATGTGTAAATAAATCCCCTTTACATCATGGCCTTACAGAAAACATGACATCCTTCTAAATTCATCATCAGGTTGCCAGGCAGACTCCAAAACAAAAATAATTCATTCAAACTGTTTAATCTACTCAGTGCAGATTGACAGTATCTTTATATATTTTTGAAAGCTCTTTTAACATTAGCTGATACTTTAGTGTGGGAAGGAACTAAAAGCTTTCTACATATAAAAGTTCATCGTTTACCTTCTCACAGCTATCAGATAAAAGTATTATAAGGGCAATGAAGCCACAGCTTTCAGATCTATTACTCCCAAAGGACTGAACCCAAATGCATAAGCATCCGTAAAGGCAGCAGGTGTGAGCTTTGACTAAAGATCAAATGTTATACAAAAGAAAGACGTCGGAGGAGAGATAACAAACTCTGTCAATGTCCCTGTGCCTGAAATAGAAGGGTTCTGTACCTCAAAGAAGTGAAATGGCTCTCACAAGATGTAAATAAATAAATAAGCAAGAACACTACTTCAGATGTTTTAGTGAACTTTCTTATGAATGGATTGCAACACACAATGACAGAACTCCCTCAATTCCGCTTTTCAATAACTCCAAGGCACTAGGGATGTGACAGCATGATGAATACCACAACAGACAGGTCCAATATGGTACCATTTTACCAGATCAATATCTCACTGCAATATAAGAAAAAAAAGAAGCTGATATTAGTCTACACAGTGTATTACAGATGAGGTACATTTCTTCTTTCTGCACTCATGCTGAACCAAAGTAATAATTCATAGATGCCTTTTAAAGGTTTGCACACTACTAGAACATGCAAAAAAAAAAAAAGGCTAATCTAGGCTTCAACATCTGTTTGAACATGCAATAGCTTAAAGCAGCAAGTACGTAGGATTCTATGTATGTATCTATTAATCTACCTATGTGTACCACAAGCACAATGACAAACATATCTGGAGACAGAGAAGTAATAGGATTTATGTATGCTGTGCCATTCCTTCAGGAATAGCTTTCTTCAGGAACAGATTACTTTACATATCAATCAAACATTTCTTAGTAAGTCTGTTTGCCCCTTCTCTCCCCTTTTTCTATGAAGACATAGGAACATTTACTGAAGCTACAGTGGGTACCATTTTAAAAGTCTCCATTTGCCAACAGCAATCACACAGGGTTTTTTTTTTCCCTGTACTTCAAATAGGAAATGAGTGGG
Source organism: Molothrus aeneus (assembly GCF_037042795.1). Taxonomy (NCBI): domain Eukaryota; kingdom Metazoa; phylum Chordata; class Aves; order Passeriformes; family Icteridae; genus Molothrus; species Molothrus aeneus. The sequence goes on from NC_089647.1 coordinate 65,861,888, forward strand.
AGCTCTCAGTTACTGCTGTGTGATAAGTCCTTGCAAATTTAACCTTTTTATAGCAACTACTGTAGCTTTCAAAATAGAAAACAAATAGCATGCCTTGGTAAAAATAATATATCTAAGGCTAGCAGAAAGAAACTCTAAAATAGACATTATCAGATATGTGTTTGCTTTGAATGTTCCCCAGTATTCTCAGAAGAAAACTAATGGGGAAAAAAATTCTCTCATGTGAAAAATAATATTGGACTTTATTCTACTCTGATAATGCCATAAATGCCTTTCTTGAATATAACCTAATAGGTATAGTTGGATAGGTAAAATAATGTAGCTTTTTTTACCTGTGGCAATGTGAAAGATAATTCAAATGATCAAATTAATTAGTTCTGTTGTTGGACAGCTGCCTTTATTTCCTATTGATTGTTCTCTTTTGCAATACAAAGTAGAGAAGTCAAACTTTAGACTACTTTAAACTTTAACATTCACGAGTACCTGCAAATTATGTGACACCTTACATCTTTCTCTTTCTCTCTCTCTTTTCCATTTGACTTATTCTTTGCACAGGTAACACTGCTTAAAGGTACAGTGTATGGAAATTACCATGTAATGTAAAATTAATTTTTAAAACTAATGATGTATATAGTTAATATCATATCATTACTAATGTGCAGTTGAAAGGACTTTGTGAAAATTAACTGCAGTATGACAGGTTGAAACAGAATATTTTATTACAGCAAGAAAAAACAGGGTCAAACTGGCTTACAGATAAATAACAACACACTGCAGACCATCACCAGAGCAGTAATTGAGACAAACATTACAAAGTGACAGAGTTCCCTACAGGAAAGCATCACAAATGTGACTTCTTGTATGAAATTGGATCCAATCCAGGTGAACTGATAAATCTCCAGAATGAAAGAACAATTTGAGTTTTAGAGCTCACATTTTTCAGCTGTTCCTACAGGACAGGAGGATACAAACTACAACAGAAGTCCCTGCAAGTGAGTTTCATGGAAAAGGATTCAAAAACTGAGGAAGGAAAACTACAACAAAATCACAACAGAATTCAAATGCGAAAAAAACCCACCAGAAGAAAATTACTTTCCAAGCTTTATTCTGTTCTCAGTTGATATGACTCCAAGCACAGAAGTTACCTAATAAGTACCAGCCATGAAAGCAATGACCTATTTAGAGTGCTGGTCCTCTTTCATTATCAACTTTCTGAATGTAGGATGATGGTGAATTAGGTACCCAGATTCTCTGGCTCTGTATACACTGCGTGCATGCTTTACTTAAAGAGGGAAGAAGCACCAATTTACCATTCTAAGTGGAAGCCTTAAATAGGAATGAAATGTAAGACAAAAGAAATAATCAGTATAAAGTAGCAGGATTTGAACTTGCATAAAGAAATAAACTGCACATGAACATAATCAGAACGTATATCAAAGAGTAAATATACTCTCATTGAAAGGCTGATTATTTGATGACATATGAGCAAGTACCTGATCTCATAACAACCTGCATTTGACTGGACTAGCAAGTTTCAAGTCACTCACTGACTTTTTTCATGCAGGCTTTTATTAGTAGCATACAAGAAATCTGGCCCATAAAAGAGAGCAAAAGTTACCTTTAAGTCCATTTACCAGGCTACTTAAAATTTTATCTTCCTAATTTGCAACATAAAATCTGGACATATTTCAAGGCAGTGACACCTTTGAGGGGAGTAAAGCCCTAATTATACACTTGCTCCTTCTGTTTTGCAGTACAGCTTTGTCCAGATTTTGGGTGCTGCTCAAACAGCAAATTTCCTATCCTAAAGGGGAAAGATGGTGGGGCTGGCAGAAGATGCAAGACAATCAGTGAAGTACATTATAAGTGCATACACTTAGGCACATATACATCCACTGAAGACTGCTCAAAGTACATTTATACACAGGCATTAGTGAGTTGCAAACTAACTCAGAAAATACTGTACAGTGAGGAAGGGACACTGTTGTGCGTTGCACAGCATTACATCAAAATTTATTGTCGCTTCAACTTCTAAACTGACAATGAATAACTATGCAAGAAAGAGGGAGAAACTCCTAAGAATGACAATTTTTTTCATGATGAACACACTTTTCCCATTTAACTACTCCGAGATTGAATTCACACATATTCAGCTCAATGATCAAAGAAACTTGAAGAAACCAAAGATGGAAGAAAAACCTGGAGCAGTATTATTTATTTACATAGTAGTAAAGTCTTCCACTACAACCTGAGAATTTTGTACTGCACTTAGGAAAACACTTAACTGCTTAAATGTGGATTGCATTAGGTTTATAGCTTTATGGACCCTAAGCTACAGTAACAGAACCTTTCTGGTTCCGTTTCCTTTGTTCTCTATACCATACTACATCTATACACTGTTCAAAAATACCATAAAACCCGTTTTACAAGAAATTATAAGAACTTTCCCACAATATGTATACATTGATTAAGTGTAGCACGTGTGCTGAGTTAACATGGATATTTTTAACCAAGAAGTACTCCATGAGAAAATCCTCTAAAAGACCAATTATTAAAAAGGCAAAAAACTCTTTGGTTTATCAGGATTCTTCCATTACACTATAAGCTATGTAAGTTTTGTATAGCTCTTAGAACAATGAGACCTATGACTATGACCTTGTGTCACTCTGATGGCAAGTCAGTAATAAACCCGGATCAATATGAATTACACCTCTGTGAAGCCTAAACCATTGACACTCTTACACAATTGTTAAAAAAACTTTTCCTTAAATTACCCAATATCTCTGAAATGCAATACAATCACATAATAAAACAATATGAAGGACAAGTGTTTCTTAAATTTAGCTTTTTTTCACTTAAGTAGCTATAGCTTAAAAAAATCAACAGGTTATCAGCAACATGAATATTGGATGATAAGCATTATAAGATCTAAATCCTAAATGAGCAAGAAGACCTAAGATGTATCAGAACATAGAAAAATGAGAAAAACAGAAGACTCCACCTTCATTAGCAGCAGTAAACCCAATGCCAGACAGAAGTCCAAGATTTGTTAACTGTTATGATTGGTACAAAGTATTGCTTCGTCAGAAATCATCTTTCTGTCTTTAGTGATTCCTAAAGAATAAAGGCGCTAACGTTTTATTAGTCCATGGCATACAGATAATGTGCCTCTAAAGAGACAGAGGCACATTATCTGTATGCCATGGACTAATAAAACATCATCTCTGCAGAAGAATACAGAGAATGTTTAAGGAAGTTCACTAACGCAACATCCCATAACTTCACATGAAGTATATTTTCCACGACAGTATCTCATAATGCGTCCACATACATCTCATATTAAAGCATCATTTAGGAGTTCTTTAGTAACACACAAATCTAGGGAAAGCGAAACCTATCAAAGGGTGTGATTCAGAGAAACCATGCTTAGTTCTATCCTAAGTTTTAAAACAAGTATTACCTCTGATGATTGCGAGATTGGGTTTAGCCCAAAAGCAAGAAATGCAAGTTCTTTTAAAAAAAAAAAAATTTAATTAACAAATAAATAAAGACTGTCTCATTATTGAGCCTTTTAAAGACCCGAGAAGTTGAAATGACCGCGTTCTGGGAACCGTCCCGGGGCTCCGTGCGCTCCTTGCGGGGCCGAAGCGCCCGTGACCCCCCCCCGCTCTGCCCGGGCTGCTGTCGCAGGGCTTTGTCTCTTTTCCTGTAGTCCTGTTTAAATTCTCACCTTGCTCTGCCCTTGTCATCAAGTCATTCAAGCACAAAGCAGGGAGCACGGGAGTGTTTACTCATTTCCCAAGTCCATTATCTCACACATTAATCACTGGTCTGGAACTTTTGGACAATGCTGAATCTGTTACCTTTTATTTTTTATTTTTTTTCTTTCTGGCTGCTTTACTCTTGGGTCCGATAGTTCACCGGTTCCCAGCTGTACTTATACTGGATGACCTTTACATCTGATTATTTAGCTACTCTTCCTCCTGATTTTTTTTTTTTTTAAAGACTTCAAAAATAAACAAGTGCATGAAGTCGGCAACGGTGTTTTCCATCTTTAAAGTTACACTTGCTTGAGAAAAATACAAATATGACTGCTCCAAATCCTAAAATCTAACCTAACTCAAAAATTCCACAAAGGAAGCGAAAAGCTATGGGATGCGTCTGTGGAAAGCACTGGAGAGAGTTTATTTTTCTTTGGAGGAACTTACGTTTCTTTATGAAACTTGAAAGAGCACACACTTTAGGGTTGTTTCTTTTTTTTTTTTTTTTAATTGTTAATGAAAGAAGCAGCGAAAAGTTAATTCTGAACGCAGGAAGTTTGTTGCTGTAGAAATGCATCTTCTAAAATGGCGTAAAGTTTATTTGCAGTAACGATTGGGGGGGGAAGTACGGGGAAAAAAAGGAAAAAAAGGTGTAAATCTGGACAGCTGGAGGCTCTTGAACTCCACTCGTTAAAAGATTTGTTTGTGAAACACGCATTTTATTGCCTTGTCTGCACGTTATAATGAGGCACGGACAACTGCAACATTGCACTTAATGATCGCAGTTCCCGTTCCAGCCCGGTCATTGTCCTGCCGCAATTAACGCTTTCCCAGATCACCCAAGGCTACTTCGGGGGGCGGGAGGGGGGCGAAGAAAGGGGGGGGGGGGGAAATCTGAAATTCACATAAATGAGCAATGTCAATAGTTTAGAAAGAGTTACTTAGGGAACAAAGGGCCCTTATGAGGCACTAGTGAGAAGAAATGGGGAAAAAATGAGTCCTCACAATGTCGGCCTTTTCTCCCCGCGACTTGTTATCAAGCAGCCCGCGCGAGCCCCTCCGATCTGCATGAAAATGCGGTTCGTTCCATTCACTCATTTGCATTAATTTCTGCCATTATCTCTGCAAATGGCGGCGCGTCTCCCCGGCACAATGCGGCGGCACCGCGCGGCCTATCCCGGCTCCAGGTGCCCGCCGCCCCCCGGCCGGCCCGGCCCGGCTCCCGCCTCCGCCCGCGCCCTCCGCCTCGCCCCGGCCCCGCCGGCCCGGCCGCTCCGCCATTGGATTTGCTGGCGGTGACAGCCTCGTCGCCGGCCCGAGAGGAGGGGGGCTCTTTTGAGCGGGCGTCTATCACGCTGCCATGGGAAAGCGAGAGGCGAATGATTCTCAGTGGCTCCCGATTTCCCGTATTTGTTCAGCATTAGGCCCACTTATCTCCGGGAGAAAAAGCAACATGTAGAGGGAAAGTGACAGGCAGAAACGCGCTCCCTCGCCCCTCCATTCTCCCCGCGCTCTGTATTCAAACAAGGGGGCCCTATTACACTGAAAGCTCCGGATCAGCCTCACTCAATTATCGCCGCTAATCCTTATAGCTCTATAAAGTAAATATTTCATTACAATTTCAAATAAACAGTCACCCAATCTAATGAAGCAAGAACTCAAAGTGGCAATGTCATAGAACTTGTTACCGTCATCAAAGGAAAGGACACAGGCCTGTCTGCTAGTAACGCTAAAAAAAAGGGTTCTAGGGCAGATTCACAAGAAGGGGCTTTTTTATTATTATTCACTTGAACCTCTTCCTCTTTCCAAGAATTCTTCAATCGTCAAAAATACCTCTGTTTTCTTACCAATTACTGAGTTCAGGTACTCACTGCATCAAGATGAGGGACATTAAATGTCCACAGGCCACATTAAAATTTAGCAGCCCTGATATCTTTCGAGACCAGCCTCGTACTTTGAATGACTTCATGCTCTTTTAATACAACCGTTACTTTTTAAAAGAAGGAAACTCATGAAGTTTCAAAACACCCCCATTCCTTGTACATTTTTTCCCCTAATCTCAAACTCAGTATTTGTACTGGTTATTTATATGGGAAGATGCCCACACCTTTATTATATCCAAGACAGGCAGTGAAAAGTAACAGGATATTTTGTGCAGCAGCTCTTTCAGAACCCCAAACTTCTCCCAGTTCATACATGACAGAGGTAACAACACACACTTTGCAGGTACATAGCAGCATTGCCATTCCCTGCTATTGTAGGCAAGTTTGTCATAAAAGCCCTTCTATAAATTTTTATTAACTTGGGTTATCTTTAAAGTAGACAAGCTTTTTTATCCACAATTTTTACAACAGGAAGAACACTAAGTTTATGTCTTGTGTCTCTTTTCAGAAAAATTTTTAAGATGTCTTCTTTCTTCTGCCCTCAATCTCCTGGAGGACTTTTCCACTCCCCTCCTCCCTTCCTTCCCCCCTACTATTCAGCTGAGAAGGGGATATTCTTTGTCATTCTTTCTCTTTCTGACACAAATGAAATGGGCTTTTCTTCTATCAGCTGTTCACAGAGGAGATATCCAGTGCCTCTTTGAGAAGCCCTAGAAATACTGAGATCTCAGAACAGAGCTCAGTAGGTCAGCACATAAAATTTAAACCCCCTAGAGTAAACTTTCACTGAGCAGTCTCCTTAGGTCCTGCTCAGATTCTCATGTCATCCACATGTCCCAAGACTAACCCAGGTTTAATGCTAAAAATACCCTTACAAGGAACTAGCGTAGGCTCTGTGCAGTCATCCTGCAAATTCAGCAAAACATTAGGAATTAGGAATCAAACTAGCATCTTTTTTCCTCATACATCATCAACTGCAATCAACTGATACAAAAAAAACCCCAGCAAAACAACAAAACAAAAAAAAAAAAAAAAAACCAAAAAAAAAACCACCAAAAACCCACCAAGACTCCAGTTATAGTATATTCAGAGACTGTGTTTAAGGAGGCAAATTTTAAATCTGTAAGTTTAGTAAATCAGCTGGTTGAGACCTGTAATGACAGAAAAAGCAATATGATCTCCCAATAATGTTCTAGGACATCTATGTAACCCAGTTTTCTATGCAACTATACACATAACCAGTTGCAACTGTGCAATTCTTAGGATAATGAAACAGCATATCCATCTAAAACTCTCAGAACTAAATAGTCACAGAAACACTGACAGAACAACACAATGAAAACGTATCTTTGGCCATAATGCCAGTAGACACCAGGCTGCATAAATACAGAAGAGAGAGCCACAAGTAAGAAATTACCATATGTATACAGACATCTTTCAAGCACACTTTAGCGCCTGTCATAAGGGGACCTGATAAAATTAACTCGTACAGAGAAGGCTAACATAAAATCCTATACCAATTTATGCACTTAATACAGGATTTGAGTGTTATACTGGAAGGTCTTGAGAATGTTCTTCTGCAAAGGAGTGAAGCTCACCCTCAATTAGTAGCTACCCATTACCCCAAATTACTGCCATTCAGATGTCAATCAGTAAGGATGCACTACAGGAATTAAAGGAAAGAAGTCATTTACCACAAGTATTCCCCCAAAGATTGTCATTGTCTTTATTTCTTCAGCTATTCTGTATACATTTTTACCCCTTCAAAATTAGTTTTCAGTTTTTGATTTCTACTTCAATACCTAACTATGATTCACAAATATACAACATTTCAAATGGAAAAGAAAGAATAATCGAAGCCAGTTTACTATTTCACATCTGTAAATCACAAGATTTACAAGAAAAGCCTGATTTTAGTCCAGGCACAGTTCCCTCAACTCTTGGTAATCAATGGTGAAATAAATCTTGACTGCTTTAAAGTGCTAAACATAATTTCCTTATCTTAAGTATGAATATTCAAACATAATGGTATCTATTAGGTCAAGGCTAGGCAAAAGGGCATTTTAATGGTTTCTTTGGTTTTTTACTCCTGACACATTGTTTCAAACAAATGCTGATCTTTTTGATAAAAGTAGAATTTTCACTGGAGAAAAGGATTGCAGTTTGCCAATTGAAAGCAATATTTTCTCAAAAAATATGTGATAATGAGAAAGCCAGGAGTTCTGACTTGCCTTTTTCTTGCTGCTGAAAGAAAAGGCTATGCTAGGAAAAAAATAATGTATGACTTATAACAAAACTAAAAACTGGAATTTAGCTCCCTCATTTCCAGGTAACTCCTTTAATGAACTTTAGGTTATGGTACTATTCAAAATTTCTCTTTATATTATGTACTTGGATATACATAAAAGACTTTTAAAATTTGTTCAAATTAACAAAACTAAGTTTAAGTTAAAATTAAACAGGAACATATTTACAAAGATGCTTATTCTGTCATGAAATGCATTAGATAAAGTTTAGGAGTGCCTGCACAGTTTTAAACTTCCTGAGTGTAGAAAGCATATTCCTTAAATCTTGAAACATTCTTCCTTTATAAATCTGAAATGCTATTTTTGTTCAAAAAAGAATAAATAAATTATTATACAGGATATACTGAGAATCTAAAAAGGAGGAAAGATTTTGTAAGCATGACTACAAAAAAAATCAGATTTCATTTTACATCTATTTTAGTTTCACAGAGCAATAAATAGAGGAATGGAAGTGTGTCCCCATGTAGAAAAGAAAGCTGATCAAAAAAATAGCTGCAAGAGAGATGGATCAACCCTGTTCCAGCTTGAATTGTGGGGAAAGTGAGGGGTAAAATTCCCAACTGTAACCACAAAGTCCACGTAGCAGGACAGCATATCGACTTCAGCCTAGCCCCTTATTTTAAGTTTGGCTACTCTTCTCCAAATGATTGCAACTTTTTAAAAATTTCAAAAAGTTTTAAAACTTGCACAAAAAAACCCAACATAGATTATATTTTCCACTATAATAGCTTCTACTGCCATACTCCATATATTTATAGCTATAATAGATGTACATATTTTGACAGATTTAACATAGAAAACTGTCTACCAACAAACGTACAAATGAAGAAACAAAACAGAATTTAAATTATTAAGTAAAAAAACCATGAAAAATAACCATACTTTTAAACAAAATTGCACCAAATTTTAAATTCCTTTCAAAATGCTGGGGAAAATCCAGTTTTGTTTCATTTTCACTTCATGTCTTTTCTTAAACACAAATTCGACTGGTTACTGCACTGCTTTTGAAACTTTGATATGTGAAACCATATATGAGTGTAAATATCTCAGCAAGGAATGCAAAATCTTGCATTCTACAGCTAAGGATTATCTCTGAAATATGTAAACAATACAACTTTTCATATGAATGTACATTTTTATACACCCTTTATTGTGCTCTTATCTGTAATTTTGTGTCTTTACATAATATTACGTTTAGTTTTATCAAAGATATTGATAACTTAAGTTTTGTGCTTGCAGATAAGAAAAATGTGAAGTAAACCATTCTGATACACAGAAGTGATTTGAAGACATGGGTCTCCATGAAGTCAAATGGCAAAAAAGTCCCTAGATCCACAATCAGTTAATTGAAGGATGAGTGCTGGAATAAGGGTGTTCAGCTTTGGACAAGTGATCCTGGAGCTGCACATAACCAACCAATACAATCAAGTAGGTGGAAAAGAGATGACACTTGATGTCTTAGAAACTGAAATTAAAATTGATTACAGTTTTGAAAAATACTTGTTGTAAAATACTGCAGTATGCAAGTAGCATTTTTCATTGCTGCACACACCCATCCACACTGTCTTCAGTACCTCCTTAAAACTTGAACCTCCTCAGCACTGACCTGAGAAGTTCTGAGTGGAGCTTCTCCAGAAAGCCCAATGCCCCAGTTCCGTCAAAGCTACCCCCTTCTCCACAACAGGTACCTAGTACATTGCAAGCTCACTCTCTTAGGACTAGATCCACTCAAGGTAATTAGTGAATGTGCACCTGACAGCCAAAATAAAGAAATATTTAGGTGTTAGGAATAACCAAGCCCAACGAGGCACAGAAAGCCTACTGGTACTGACAGGAATCACTTCTTTGCCATCTCTTGGTATATTTAATCAGAAGACTTGTATTACTACAACAGATCTGAGTTCATGACAGTAGGTGAGCACGGTGGTCAAGAAGAGCTTTCAGCCAGGTCCTAATTTTCCCAGGTGTGCTAAACCCAGATTACTGAAAGCTAAAACCTCGAGCAGTTCAGCTTGTGCAGGGGGAAGCACAGTAGAAACTAAAAGATAACACTATCTTCTTCAAATTATCTTCTTCTAAAGGATCTTTTTTTGACCAAAATCTCCTAAAGCTAGAGCTCATGGGTACAATAATTTTCTTGATTCTAATTCATAATTACATGCATGCTTTGTTTGCTTATTAATGCAAACATTTGAGCTGTTTGCATTTATTTTCTGAGAAACAAAACTGAAATTTTAAGGGTGATCTTAATTTTCAAACAAATTTTGTCCACTTATAAGGAAGGAATACCTCAAAATGTCATTTGATGAATTTGTTTTCTAAAAACATTTTCATCTAAAACTCTCCTACCTGCATTGACCTATAGCATAATTTGTAAGTTTAAAAAAATAATTCAATATAGAATTAAAGTAAGCATAACATTTGGATAAGGTTGAAAGATGGTTAAAAGGATAAGATTTTAAATGCAAACAGAATAATAATTAATTGCTAAGGTGCTTTTGGGAAAAATCATACACTTGACCCAAGCTGAAGGCTGAAATATTAATCTGTTTCTGTGACAGAGATCAAGCTTCATAGTCGCTTTTTATCCTCCTCATAATAGAAGCAACAGTTGTAAACCATAATGTTATAGTTCAAACAATGCCCCCCCTAAGACTCCAAATTTATTATAGCATTCATCTCCAAGACAAAAGACCTGGTACAGGAAAAAAGCTCTTTTTAGCAAAAAGCATGGTTGTTATTTATGGCTCAGATGCAAAGAATGAGTTTGGGGAATTTATCAGAGATGAAGGTATGAAATGTTTTAGCTTGTTCTTCTCTCTCTAATCCATAAACCATTTTCTCAGCCACCCAAGTGAATTCTAATGGAACAGGAGTGATGAAATAATATTTTCCTAGCCCTTTAACACTTTGCCTACTGTGTGCATTGTGACTTGTTCAGGGAAAACACAGGAGCTTATAGTTACAAATCTTTTAAATCAGAAAGTAAAATGATCTTGTTAATAAATTATGTAAAATGGCCTTGTGGGAAGATTCAACATACCACCGAGTACTTGTGCCCACTATCAAACCATATTCACTTGCAGCCGTTCTTATAAAGGACTTCTTATTAATCTTTTGTTTGATAGTAATGTGAATTTCCTGTGGATGCCTTGGAGTTATCCAGTCAGCCCATAACTATCTAATTTGCTCTGGGTAGCAGGAAGGAGAACAAAGGTTACTGATGAGTCCCTTAGTTTGCATGAGGCCATGTGACTTACACTCTCTGAGATGTAAGCAATGCCTTGCCTGGTTAGATTTTATGGCAAGCAGTACTGCTATGACAGAAATGTTGAAGATTGCTGCCCTCACCTCCCAGTTGCCATGTGGTATATACCCTGTTATGCAGACTTATTTCCAGATAAAACTTGTTCCTCCCTCTCAGTTTCTGCCGAGTCCGATGGCTTTGCAAGCCCCTGATCACCAACAGTGCCATCCTGGATGTTCCTTCCTCACAGGATAGATTCAGGCAAGAGTATATGTTTGTCTAAAACTACAGTGGTTCTTTACTGGACATCCCTAAAGCTTCACTATTCTAATAAATTCAATTTGGTCTTTTCCTCTTGAATATTTAAGTATTTAAGTAAGTCTTCTGAAGCTATAGTCTCAGGTGGTTCAATGTTTCATCTGCAGACCTTGAATCTAAGAAAGACTTAAGACTTAAGTTTTCCTAGATGAGGTGTAAATAGCAGCTTGGCTTCAGGATTCCCTTAGTATTTGGCACAAGAGATAAACAATTTTTATTAACCATTTACATAGACACAGAAGTTAGGGGTCAGAGTACAAGATTATGTGTCTTTTCATTTACGGAACAAGACAGGAATAGACCAAGTTCAACAAGACTTTGGAAGCAATGTCTGACATTAGCCATTATTTGATTGTCATGCTGGTAAAATTTCAACAGATCTAGCCTGCTGTTCCTTTAAATCTCTTTCCATATTACCCTTCTACAACATGTACAGCAAACGACATATTACTCTTCTGTGACACATCAACTCCTCCATTTAATAATATAAGCCTAATTATATTGCCAGGTCTTATCCTGCTGAAGTCAACTGGAGAGTTGCCAATGAATTTCCTGAATATAGAAACATATATATACACACAATGAAAGAAGATAAGGGAAATACATACTTTACAGATAAATTCTTTCTCCTCTAGCTCATTTTACATCATGTTTCAAAAGAAATGTTTCAAAAGAAATTGACTTCAAAACAATGAAACTAAGCTATTCATAAGAACAAGGAACTGCAGAGTAGCCAGAAGGAAAAAAAATATCCTATTTAACAAATAAAGTGAGCAGGAAAGAGATAATACATAATCAATCCCCAAACTCCTTTTATTCTTTCTTTTTTGTGGTGAGGTATTCATGTACCTTCCATTTACACATATTTTTTTGTCTTAGCCAAAAGATAATCAAGTTCTATGACTGTCTTTAGCTTTGCCATGACTCTCATTTATAAAAATATTTCCCCCTTTCTGTGTGAAGGAGTTGATTATAGGAAAATTGCATAATTGCACATCCCCCCTTATCCTTTTTTTTTCCTAAGTGCAATATTATCCATTCTGTTTTAAGTTCACACTCCAAGCTGGAAGAACATGCAAGAGCAAGAAGTCTTGTATTCATTAAAGCATAAATTGTGCACCCACTCTACTGCAGATTTCTTTTTTTCCACAGATTTCTTTTTTTCCACTTCTCATCTAAGAAATGTAATCCAAAGAAAGCCATCACTTTTTCAGTCACCAAAGGCCCATCCTTTCCCTCTAACTCACACTTTCTATTGCCCTCTTGAGAATTGGGCAAGGGGCTAATGGGGGAGAAAAGCAGGAGAGAGGGAGAGGAAGGAAAAATATTTTAATCTGGGTCAATTACTAATCTGATTCACAGCACAGCCCCACAGACAATGGCAGCACATAAAATTAAGCAAACAGCAAAGGAACAAGACTGGCATGGGCTGGCCACTGCTCTTGGAAGTGTGCATGGAATTGCTGCCCAGCCCTGCTGGCCTGGATGGATGCACAAATTCTCCCCATGAGACTGGGACCTATGAAGCATGAATCTGCCATGGAGCACAAGGCTTGCTACATCTCTGTTGTAAAAGCAAGCTGGACACTCTTCTCACATCTATTCATGCCAGTAACCCACAAAGCAAAATGCTTCCCTGATTTGTTGCAGGCTGCTTTCCTCTTCTGAAGAAGACAAAATGACAGCATAACCCCATCTTCAGCAGAGGAAAAAAAGGCTATAGTAACACAACATTTTTGTCTTAATAAATCATTTTTAATGACTTCCAATAAATCATCTTGTAATCACATTCCTTTACCACTTAAGCCAGTCAAAGTATACCTCTTACAGTTAAAATATTAATATATTCACATTTCATGTAAAATTGTAAAAGCTCATAAAGAGAGAAACTAACTGGAGAGAAATCAGCTTCATTCATTTGAGAAAGCAAAGATTACACTGTTAAGTTTTTAAAGTTTTTCTAACAGTTAGTAGTCTGTAAGTGCCATTTATATTTTAGACACCATTTCTGATCAGAATTTCATTATTTCATGTGCACATATACATGCTCCCTGGACACATTCATTATCCCCATACGTACATAAATGAAATATACATAAACCATACTCTTTTGTCAGTTTAGTAACATTCCAAGCACTTCTGAAGAAGCAGATTATGCAAAAAGACCTGGTGAAATGAGGCATTTAACACTGTAACTTCCCATCACATGTTTTGCATTCCCGATGTCCTGCAGGAATTCTGAAGGTTTTGATGTTTTCTTTTTCTCTAGTTTCATCCTGGTGATTTCTGAACTACAATTTACATCTGCATAACACTACTTTGCCCTGACACAGAAATGAAAGTTAATTAGTTTCTATGACAACCTGATGCATGAAAGGACCACAGGTTCTTTCACATTTGTAAATACATTCCAACTTAGTATTCAGGGTGCAGTGTGTATGAGCCTTAAGTACAAATAGCATGAGTTTGTTTTTAGTAAGGCAGAAAAAAGGACTTAAGTCAGATGACATGATTCATTGGAGCATACATTTGTCAATGAACAGATGAGTCCAAATTTATTTCCCTCATCTTTAAAGAAGTCTTCAAACTTCCACTAGAAAAGAGTATTTAGATGTGAACTGGCATTCCTCTAAAAGATTTGACAGAAACGAAGTCTAAACCAGATGCAGTCGTTTTAGTTTCGCAGAACAGCATTAAGCATTTTTATTGTAAAAATATATACCTTTGAAAGTATTTCAAGGTATGCTGTATTATTCACATTCAAAAACCAATGTAAAAAACAAGCTTAACATAAGTCTTTGAGCTAATGCTGTGCTTTGACTCCCACAATCACCTATGCTACTTTTTTCATAACAGCTCCCCGAAATAAAACCCCCAAAGAATATGTATTTCAAAACCTTTCTTCCTTTTTAAAAATGCCATAATGGAATTTAAACTGCAGAGGTTTCGTGCTTTGACTCACCCGTTGCCGGCAACAGAGAATTGTTTGTTATCATACTGAATGCCCAAGAGAGACCCTTGAGCACCAGAACCTTCCCGACTGTAGCCAGGCCTCCTGCTCGCCAAGGAGAGGCTGTGGGACAAGGACTAACACTTCTCACAGGTTTTCTTCCAGCAAGGACACAACATTGGGGAAGTGATTTAAGCACTATAGCTATTCTTTCCCTAACAAAACCAGGACCATATCTTTTCCCAGGCACAAACACAGGTCACATAAGTGGAGTCTGTTGGGCAGAGGAAAATCATGTCCTGAAGATATTCAAGAAAATAAAGTCTTAACACATCAGTGTCAGACAATCTGCCCCATATCACCCTTAACATCACAAAGCAGTTGTATTATTTTTTGTTGCAATCATTACAAACATCTTCTAAATGGTATGGGTAGCATGTCCCTGAAATCACATACATAAGTACTATGACCAAATCAGGTTTTTAATTCTATGACCAAAGAAGCAAAGGAGAAAAAGAAGGAAGTATACAAAGACTGGATCATTACTACTATATTGTGATTTCTTTCAAAATGAGAAAACCAGTGTCACAGAGCAAGCTAGAGCTGAAATACCAATGCAGATATTCCTCCCTCCCAGCCCCTAGATGCAGAAGAATCACACTGAATGATTTCCCAGTAAGATGCTGGCGCAAATATCCAGGATTATTCCACCTACTGACAGGCTCAAGTACTGACCCTGCATGTTGCCTGTTTGGGTGGACTACTGAATTTGTAAAGACTTCAAGACTCCTTCTTGCACAACTGAAATCCAATTAACAATGTTCTCTGAAGGGACTGTCTTCCACCCTACCTCCAAAGCTTGTCGAACACATGGCTCCTAGATTCCAATCAGAAACCCAGAAATCTATAAACAATGTGTAACTTACAGATGCCTTTCAGTGCATCAGAACATGTTTTAGTACTGTTCTAAAGTCCTAAATCACAAATTATTTATCTCCAAACTTTCCCGTATTTTAAATGTCATGGTGTCAGACTAAGTAATAAAAAGATTAGAAGTTAATAACTGAACTCAATCAGTAACATCTGAACACTGTATTGAATGCTGAAACTACTGATGGGATATTTGTATTTTCAATCTAAGGAATAATTCTTTTTTTCTTCATTTTTTTGCCAATAAGCCAGAATTTAGACTTAGGAAAGGAGTCACAATGAAAATGTGACTATGCAATCTCCAGTACATACAGATGCAGCTCTAAGCTAATCATAAAAAATAGTATTTCAGATGATCACACATTTTTCAGCTTCATCTGCTCTTTTAGAGATTTTTCTTAACTATAAATTGAGCACTGGAATTTCATTTGCTTTTCACACTAAATTGCCTCCAAGATTTTATATTCCTTAAAAAAAATGCCACAAGTTGTATTTTTGGATTGTGGAACTTTATCCTCATAAAATAGCATATTACAGTTAAATCCTCACGTACAGGTAAAGTATAAAGAAAAATATGAGTTATCCTAGCAGATCAAGTACTTTTCCTAACACCAGGAAATATGTGGCTCCTTTCACCTTAAAAAGTTAATATGGAAAATCTTCACCTCTCAAAAATAACAAAATCCACTTAAACGCTAGCAAGTCATGCCTGACATTTGTATAAAAACAAAAATAATCTGCTGTCAGCAAAATGTCCAAGTGCCTCTGTCACTCCTCTCAAACATGAACCTTTCCTTGACTACAAGGGTTTTGCTGTTACACTACGCTCATTAGAATGGAATTTGTGTTAACTTCCATGTACCACGACTTACTAATAGGATTGCTAGCAATTATTATACTGAAATGAAATCAGCACAAACTATTAGATCTGTTTAAACAAGTTAAAAATAAACCTTGATTAAATGTTCTTTTTAAAGAAACTGCTCATTAGGGCTGCAGGGCCTTCCGATAAATTGGTGTTTCATTAACATCAAAGCATGAATCAAGTTTAAACTCACTTACCAAACAAGTTATACTTAAAAAACAGCTTTAAAAAATAACCTGGATTACAACCATCACGTAAGATAGTAACTAAATGGCTCCTTATTTACAGAGGTTGGGAGATTTCAAAAGGGAAAATACTTTCCATGAGGCAGGAGGGAAAGGATATAGAGCAGAACTGTTGGTATCCACAGGCACCAGATTTATTCCTTGAGCTGGGATGCACACTGCAGTTTGCTAGTATAGAGCCAGAAAGGCACTATGGGTACTGAACTTGCAAAAGAGTACAAAAGCACACTGTTTACCTCCAGTATGCTTAGCTATAAAGAGGAAAAAACAATTAAAAAGCAAAAAGAACGTGGAATTGAAACTTGAATAAGGCTTAAGCAAGCCATGCGTATTTGCTTGAATATTATCTGTTTTCTGTTTCTAAAGCTATTGTCTGTCCTGTAGGCTTAGAATACAGATGCTATGTGAAATAAATCTAATGAAAGGATGGAGGTTAAAAGTGACAAAAGCTTCCAGAGCTGCCTGAGAGGAAAATTTTATTTTCCCAAGCATGCTGCAATGTTGCAGTTTATCCTAAGAACTCAGACTTGACAATTTTATCACATGTATTTTAAAAATAGTGTAATTAACTATTCTTCTGTCATCCCTCTTCAAAGTGAAGAAAGACTTTACAGGCCATTTGAAAAAGCAATGGTAAACTGGGCACTTCTCAATATAAGAATGATTTTATAACACTGTCTTGCAATCATAAGAATTATTAAAAGAAATGAATTAACAGTAACTCAGTATAAACAAAAGTACTCAGTACATTATACCTAGCAGTTTATATGTTTTGAAAGGCATTTTTAAAATGGCTTTTTGATATCACTATCATAACAGATCATACAGTAATGTTAACTTAGTCTGTCCTTTTCTGTTTCTATCTTCTAAAATCTACTCCTACTTTTCCTGCCCCAGTATGGCAAAAATGTTCTGGTTTAAAAAGGAACAAACCTCTCAGTTTAAGTAATTAATATTCCTTAATTAAATTCACCAACCCATAGACAATGAATTCTTTATAAAACTGTGAGCTTGCCTAAAGCAACAAAGTCACACTTTTGTTAAAGCATTTTTAGTGTGTATTTTGCACAATTTTTTAAAGTTTAACCTCTGTGGATCAATGTGCTTCCTTAAAAGACTTTAATAAATTAAAGTGCAGAGAGCTTTTTTTCACCAGGCAGAAAAAGCTGATGAGACAGGTTTAGTTTAATCTCAGGCAATAGAAGTCATTAACCATTCTCTCAGGGATTAAAATATAGCTTGCCCTTTTCTTCTCTCACTTATCATTAGCATCACTTTAATCTCCTAGCGTTTCACACTGCTATTTTAATCATTACTTACTGCCTTTTGACAAGTGCAGAACATGCTTTTTCTCATTGAGGCAATATCCTGGTTTTAGCTGACAAATGTAGGACATAATGTAAAAATATCAAAGTGACATCTCTTAAACACACCTTCATCATAAAAATCTCTAAAGTTACAGTATTCCTTTGTCTAATGTTTCTATTGAAATTATCATTTAAAAGGTTTCTCTCTTCCACAGAGACAAAAGTTTGTTCTAAATAACACAACAAATAATTTCAGTCAATGGATACAGAGCATATAAACATTTCAGGGTTTTTAAAAATATATACCTTAACAATTTTGTATATCCCAGCTACAATCATAAACTTACAGGTATTTCTTGTAGAGAGGAATAGTCTTCCAGCATCACCCGACAGAACTCAAATACATCATGAGAAATGCTGACCTGCATTATTTGATATTTTGTTGTGCACTACCCTTGAAAAAAATAAACCAAGTATCTTCTCTGTCACTTAGGTATTTGTGACTTACTTTCAAGATGAATTTCAGCGAGGGGAGGTGGTGAAGCCAGTGTCAGATATAATATTGTTTGAAGAAAAAGCATTATAAAAAGCTTTTTTTAAATGGAATATTTTACTTGAACCCCCTCAGAAACATTTTAAATGCTATAATCCTTTCAGTTTGAGAAAATCCTATGAAGTTTATTCACAGTTCTACAACTTTCAGTCAAATTTAACACTAAATATATTATCCAGGGTATAAAGTGTGGTCAAATGATCTGTATTACAAACAAAATCCCACAGGATTCATACAGTTATTAAAGTTTCCTGTCATCCTCAGCTTTAAGTAAATGAATATTTAAAAGATTTAAAACACTTTCTTTGAAATACTATTTTGGTTCAAAAAGAAAAACTAACAAAAATAAATTGGTAATGACAGAACTTAAGAAATTATTTTAGTTAATACTAACATAGTTCCTAATGTTTGGCCCTAAGGTCTTTAATCTAGTCCATCTGTAATGATCTCATAGTACTTTCAACCATTATTTAACTGTTAGAAGAAAAAAAAACTATGTTGCACTATATGTTTCAACAATAAAATCCCTTCTTAAGCTTCACAAAGCAGAACAATTCATTATTTGATCTCTTTCCAGGTTCAAAGTCTGTCTTATTGCAATACTTCAAAGAAATATGTAATCAAAGACAAACAGCTGTGAAAACAATCTTTTATTACTTTATTATCATCTAGCATATATCTTTAGGGTAAACCAATGAAAATGCTATACAAATAAAACAAATATTTCTTTCAAATGTCTCCTTAGCTATAAATAGACATATCGTTATAATCATTTCAAGGTAGGGCCCAGTCCTAGAAGGTGCAAGTACAACTCCCACCCTGGTATTTCACAAGAACATGCCTTCCACTAATTAGATCTCGACTCTGCAAAAAGCCAAGCATGCAAGCAATTTCATATTTATGAACTGATTTATATCTTTCAGTTGCAATGTTAATAGGAGTAGTTTTAGCCTGTGAATTGTATTTATAGCTGTGCAGCCATACTTTAATTTCCCATACCATATATTACATTACACAGAACAATATTCAGGTTGTCAAATCAAGCATTTTGAAACTCAGAAATCTGAGAAGATGGCTTTTGTTTTAATCTGAATTTTGCCTCCTTTTATTTTTTACATTATGTAATAATTACTTAGTTATATAAACCACATAGTATTTTTTCTTAAGTTTTTATGTTTCTGCCCATATTCTGGATAGGCTATATTAGGGAAATGGGCAGATACTGTGTAATTCATACGCATCATCCAGCTATTGCACTACACATTATTCACAATTTAGCAGACTAGATATATAGAAATTATTGGCTTCTTGTGTTCCTTTTTTAGGACATTCATGAAAAAAACTCATAGATTCCAACTGAAGCATTATTTTCCAAATATCTACCTATATGTAATTTTTCACATATAGCATAATCAGTGGTAATCTAGCACAGGGAGGATCAGTGAGAAAGATGACACCAGGATACAGGAACTTTCACCTTCTCCACGTGCACATTCCTCTGCTATGCTAACAAACATGCTGAGCAGCCACTACTTCCATTGATTTCAGTGGCTGTAAGGAGAGTAACAACTACTGCTAGTAAGAGCCCACATATCTCAAGCTGAGCACCCTGAAAATGAATTATATGCAGTTAGTGGCCATCTGCCAAATGCTTTAATTGAGTTGCTCAGCATCACAGAGACAGCCTGTGACAGAAACAGGGACAAAACTGGGTTTGCCAGAGTGTCTTTCTCTTGAATCAATCACAAAAAGCATCCTCTCTCTTTTTGCAGCCCCTGATTTGTTCCAGTTCCTGCAGAAAATAAGCCAAAGTTCCCATAAACAACCATCCTGTGCACCAAAATAAACACGGATGCTAAATAAAAAATAGCATATGATACACTAAATAAAAACTGTAGTCTAATAATAACAACTTAGTGCAAATGCTCCATGGGCAATTGAAGTTGGGTGTTCAGGAATTTTCAAGACTTGGTTTTGTAATCTTGAATATATATATGTGTATATATGCATATATATACACACATATATACTATACACACTCCAATCTTGTATCACAGTACATCAGATTTAATTGATCATCTAGCCTTCATCATTGCATAAAATATTCAGTTACTGAACATTATCTTCGAATAAGCAGCAGAAGGTTGTAGGAGCTGAAATGAGTTATTGGGGTCACAAGTCTGGCTCTAGCTGATCCAGGGTATGAAGAGTCCTGTTCATCCTGTCCTCCTCTGTTTCCTTCCTCGGGAGATTGCCCACAAAGTTGGCAGAATTGGGACCTCTGAATCCAGGTACTTACTTTGATTTGCTATGAGGATACTTTTATATTTTTCATCATTTTCCTGACCATCTACCAGCCCTGTGAAATTAATTATTTTGTCTGGCAGGCAGAATTTTATTGAGGAACACAAACAAGAAGAAAGTGTGTTTCAAAAGCATTTGTCTAAGCTAACCCAGATCAACAAGAAAAAGCACTGCTTTGATTTCACATCTTCCTTTGCACAAAACTTTCAGTTCCTGCCACAATGCTCAAAATGCAGAGAGTTCTTTCATACAAGATTTTCTTAAGAAGAGAGAATTAAGCAGTCTGTTATACATCAAATGCAGTGATAAAAATCACGATGATCTGACTGCAAACTAAACCACCTTGTTTTCAAACAAGTTTATGCTTAGGATCAGCACAGTAAACATCACTGAGTTTTCCACAAAGAGCCTAGCTGTGTTGCCAGGAACAAAATGTCAAATGCTGCTTAGCTCTAAGCAGCCCCACACGATGAAATTTTTTTGAAAGCGTTTCCCTGAAAAATTATATTCAACTTTCAAGACTAAAGAGAAGAAAATGGAAGTTATGTTCTGATCTGCCAAGCCAAATATATGAGTATCTCTCAGGATCCTGATTCCTCTCATGTTGAAACCAGTACCATCTGAATCTAAAGCAATGTTATAACAAAAAATACATCTTTCAATACATACAGCCAATATCTTCTTAATCACATAATGTGATGTGTCTACAATGAATTAATAGTTGGAGTAGAAACTTTTCTTTAGCCTCCTAAGGTTATCTGACAGTCCATTCTGGAATTAACTGGTAAGGTGGATGTTTATCAAGTAAGGTGGACATCCTGTCAAATTTTCTTGTGTTCTGCAGCTAGAGACTAACAGTTTTACTTAATGCACATTTTCAGGTGTCCACATTTTCAGATATGAAATAAAGTTAATTCTGTAATGCTTTTGGTAACACAACTTAGACGTCAGAAAATCAGAAGGAGAAAATTCTTTCATTCACGTAATTTGAACTGTAGGTCTCGTTCTGTATTCTTTTATGTGGGGGTAATTTTCTGGGAACCAATTGTAAACTTTAGGTGGTCTAAGAGATATAAAAATAATTTTGCTGCATCAGTTCATATTAAACAGGTCACACAAACATATCATAAATGGCCTGGAAAGCAAATCATGTATTTTGCCAAAGGATGGACTAAACTAATTATTTGAGGTCCTTTTAGCTATGGATTTCATGATTCAGTGATTAAAATATGATACGGTAATTCAGCTAAAAAGGCTGTTCACATACCTATGACGAATGTTCTCCCCTCAAATACTTCTAATCCATTTACACAAAACCTGACTAGATGTTCTATCCACTCATAATCTCTGGGAAAAAATATCCTGCTGGACATAGACAATCAACTCCTATTCCATATTGCTATGTGAATGTGCCATCTTTCCTTAGATAGATGCAAGGTACCAAACGAAGCAGAAAAAGGAAAGGGTTGCAAGAATTTCCTTTACAGAAAGAGAAAGATGTTTTTTTACACAGTTCAACCAACTAATCAAATCATTAAGAGATCTGCCACTGAATTCAATTAGAACAGAACAGTGCCTTTGGTTACAAGAGTTTCTGTATACATAAATTTTATAAGCGGGTAGACTGACTCAGCAGAAACAAACAGATGATATCAGCAAAGGTAGTCTTCAAAGGTTAATGCTTAAAACAAGAATCAAAATAAGGTAGCACAAGAAAAAAAAGAGCAACAGACATTTGCCCTCAGTCTCAGTTCCACCCACCTTTATGAGGAGCGGTGTCAAGTCACGTCTTTTTTCTCTTCCTACCAAATTATAGCCCTTCCAACAAGTAATTATGTAAAGGGAGGGTGAAACTGAGATTGGGTTAGTCACTTGCTTATGAGTAAACAGGCAATAGTTACTGACTTAAGACATTACTATTATTTTAATTATTATTATAAGCACACTCATATCAGCTATCCGAGTCACCCAACTGTTTAGGGATTTTCTTGTAAAACTACAACAGAAAATCTTCTGTTTTCTTGGTGTTGTGTGGTTTATAAAGCCATGGATGAGGCTTCCAGATCTACAATGCTCAAAATACATGTTCAGCATTCCACCAGACGTTAATTTTAAAGCTATATTTAAGTGCTGAGCTGCACATGAAAGCTACCTTGTCTTCAATTTTAGGTGCTTCCTAAAATACTATCTCTTTCTATATGAATGCTTCAGTTAATCTGGGACATAGCTGCTTTCGCTCACAGTAAGGAGCCTGAAGATTCACATACATTTAACAAAAGAATAAAGAAACACAGAAGCTGTAAAATGTCTCAGCAGGTTATGGGAGTTCCCATTGGTATATAGGCAGCCTCCTATGCAGCGTTGTCCATACCAGCACTGCAAACCTGTGGCTGACCATACTTTTAACCCCAGTACTGCTACTCCAATCAATAATTTCTAATCTACAGTACTATAATAAAATAAAATTTGATGCACATCTAAATGGAATAGGGGAAAACCAACTGAATCCAAATCAAACACAGCTAGTATGTCCTTCTAGGATAGATTTGCTGAGAACACCTTTCTGTGTGGAAATAAAATAAAAGCTATTTCAAGTATACGTCAGATATTTATGTCTTGTTCAGGGAATGGGCTCTGAACAAAGAAAAAGGTGAAACTCACCAGCACAGTAGAAAGGGAAGACATTTCTAGACTATGTTCAGGTGTAATTTCCATCTGATGAGTAAAGGAGCATCTAAGCTATAGTGTTTGTTAATGTAACAGAAAAATTATACCTTTCAGATTAATTTTCTTTTAAAAAAACCATAAAATAAAAAGGTTCATGGAAATGCACATGACTCACCCGAGAAACAGGATTCCTTTTATGTAATATGTTTCTTCATACCTATGTAAGGTACATTTCTGGGACCTTAGAAACCTTAACAATGTCTACGAAAGACATTCACACTAACAAAAACCTGATCTTATTATTTATGTTACTAATTCAAAATTAGTTAACTAGGAAAGAGAAAGAACATCAAGGTGCTTGTCTTCCAAGAGAACAGATGTAAAAGAACCTTTTTTATTTCAATATCATTAGAAATACTTCATACCACATAAAAGTTTCTTTCAGTCAGACTGAACTTAAGATGCTGAGAAGACAAAACTGTATGAATAGCTTACAACAGCTTTAAAGCTTCAGTGAAATTGTTCAGTCTTCAAAATCTGTTTTTTACACATTCACTGAGGTTTGGGATAAATGCCTGGAATATTGGTAATGGATACAAGCAGGATGTGGTGGGGGAAGGAGATTATTGAAGAATAAGTGAACTACACAAGATCAAGGAACTGAGAGGAGAAAGACCTAACAATTCTTCTACAGTGAGTATATTTAGCAATAGCTGGAATTACTATTAAAAAAATTCCTTAATGTAACAGAAAGTTAAGTAACTGGTCTTTCTAGAAACATATAGCAAACCATGAAGAACACACTATTTCAGACCTATTCCAATGTATTTTCAGTAAATGGACCTGACAACTTCTTAAGCATCCTCTGAATGCTCCATGAAAAAACATGAGTCATCACAATGTGTGTTAATATTTGCATTGAGACCTTTCTAACAACAGATATCTACATGAAGAAAAACAGGTTTATCTACATGCTAAGTGTAGATAGTGCAGTGTGATTATTCTGTCCCTTCCCAAACCACTTCTGAAACTGGATTCTTCTGGGATTCTTCTAAGCCTTCTGTAGTGAGACACCTTTAAAATGCCCCTCTGCACATCGAAAGACTTCTGCCAAATCACAGGAAAAGCTTACTTTCTTCTAGAAAAAAATAAATAAACAGATCCAACAAATTCTGTGAGACTAACCACAGAAGTGAACTCCAGAGTTTGCTTGACCCTTTTTACCCATCCCTCAGAATCCTTTCAATAGCCTCAAGCATACACCCAAGAGCTGTTTATCAAAAGCATCCTGGGTGATCTCTACTGTCAAGATGTACAGTAAGTGAGATAGTTCTTTAAGGTAAGTTGTGTTTAAGAATTAAAACATCTTGGAAAAACAAACAGACAAACCCATCAACTCATCAGAGAAAACTACAGTGAAGTGTGTCAGCTGCACAACATCAGAAACGTCATTAGCAAGCAGAGATATTTTGAGCAACCCAAAATCCAAATTTGCTGTGCAAAATTTGAATAAGGTTTTGCCCAAAGGTCTTGATGATTTGTTTTTAAGTGCAGAATAACCAGGATTAAAAATGTAAGTGCCTATTTTAATCATTCCATAATTTAAGTTCTGCAGACTCCAATCCCAAGAGGAGGAGGACATGGATGTGGCAAGGCAAAAGCTACTTCCATATAAAATGGTTTTACAGCTGAACACTAATGGAAAAAAAAAAACCTCCTAGCTATGACATCATTGTTTCACCGTTAGCAACCACAGATCAGTGAAGAACATGACAAAATTTCAGGGGGGAAAAATAAGATAAGGCTTTACCCCCCTGCCATGGGAAGAGGTTTTTTCCATCCAAAATATGGAGGTTTTAAGTGGGACATGAATTCACACAACAAAGTGCAAAAATCACCAATCTGTCATAGACACATGCAGGCGTAAGACTAAAAATATACAAGCTTGTTTGAATATTATCATGATTCCATCCATGCATGTTCACACAAGTGCACAGCCCTTAATTCTTCACATTATTTCCAGCTATTCTAGAGAGCCCTGTCCAGCACTCAATGCAGCACAGCACATGCTGTGTGAGGAAACATTCAGTGCAAATCAAGGCTGACTGCAATTTAAAATCTGTTGCAAGGCTTCTCCTTACTTTATCGGAAGTTCTATCACAATCATGCAAGGATATTAAATATTTATTTGCAACATCTGATATCTCAAAGATTTTCCCAGTATAAATGAAATAGAATTTAAAAGCGAACTGGGGACTTTTGCTTTGTTTTAACTCCAGTTAAAGGTTATAAAATATGCATCAGAATGGGCTGGCACAGATTAAGAGAACACAAAGCATTTATAATTTTATGTTTACCACTTTTCCCAAGAAGTCTAATTTATTTGCCCTAGGGAATTATTCTTTCCATAATATTTAACATTCTAAATATGATGTGATTTCTATAAAGTAGGTCATACAAAACTTGTAGAGTGTCTCAGAGGGTGGGGAGGAAGGTTAAGCAAGTCTATTGTTTGTTCTGTTTACCACACATGGTAAACTGACAATACTTAAACACTTTTTTTTTCTATCTTTTTTTTTTAACTTTTTTTTTTAATCTGAGTCTTTTCTTCTTGGACCAAGGAATTTTCTCCGTCACAGAGTAATAGAGCTTGAAAACTCCAGCATCAGCAGGGAAGGCAGGCACTCCTTAGCCAGCCACTGTGTGAGAGAGAAAATGCAATTAAGGCTCCCACCAGGGACAGAGAACTAAACAAAACCTGCGTCTTCACACAAGAGCCTTTTTCTTCAATGTGAAGTACAAGGCCTCAAATCTTGTTGGTGAGATGCTAGCATTTAGGACAACACACTTTCACATTTTCTCACAGCGGATCAAAGTAAATAATGCAAGGGCAGCAAACAAAAGGGAAAACTCCAGCGTGCTTACATTAAAAAGAGATTACAGGGGGCTTACAAGTGATTGAAGGAATAGATGACATTTTCAGAAACATATAACTAAGATCTTTAAGTACAGCTAGCACAGCGATCTGAGTAACTCGCTGACATTCTAGCAGGAGAGACATGCAAGCAAGTTATGTGTTCAAATACACAATGCAAAAAATATGATAATTGCTATCTCACACATTTCATGTGAATTCAACCATTCCTGATCTCACTGAAGTCAGGGGAAGTTTAACTACTGATCTCAAGAAAAAAGAAGTGTTCTGGCCTAGTTTCAGTCCACACCTTTAATTTATCTTCATCCCCGTCCTCATTTAAATAAATGTTAATGGCATGACTAATTAGGATTGTTCCAAGATGTGCATGGAAAAAACATATACCTTTCAGTATATCCACCCCCTGCACAGGCCAGCATAAACCTCTGTTAGTTCCAACTTCCCTTTCCTTTGAGAAAACAAATCATTAATAAAAGTAGTAGCCATTCTTTATATCAAGTCATCAATGTTCACAAATCTTTATCTCAAGATGAACACATTTCACCCATGCTCAGATCTTTGAGGCTTTCCTATCTGTCTTGACAAAGAACTCAGGAAAGCAATGACAAATGCATAGCATTGCTTGATGGTTTTTAAGAGGTTCCTTGTGACAAATGTCATCAACATCTTATTCACTTTGCTGGGACACAGCTGT
The DNA here is from genome assembly GCF_037042795.1 of Molothrus aeneus. NCBI lineage: Eukaryota > Metazoa > Chordata > Aves > Passeriformes > Icteridae > Molothrus > Molothrus aeneus. The sequence goes on from NC_089647.1 coordinate 65,888,853, forward strand.
ATTAAACCATGACTGGATGTGACCTGGAAAGAGAAAACTTGCATGTTGAAAAAAGAAAGATGAAGCTTCAGTGAAAGTACTGAAGTGAATCAAATGCACTTCAAGTAAGGTTAAAGAAAAAGCACTTCAAAAAAAGAAAAGGTTTCATTCTGGTAAGAAATGCTAAAGATGGCTGTTGCCCATAGCACACACATAGAAATTCTTTGCTTAGTTCTGACTCCATTAAAAACCTGAAGCTGTGGATGAACACACTTACTGAGTGTTGTATGCCCTAACGTAATGTAGTTGTGTGCATAACATATGCCTATTTTCAGAAACTCATTTTTTACCCCATTATCTCCCTACACTGCCTTTCAGCTCCGTGGATTGGCACCTCCAGATGATGATTTATCTCTATCCAAGGAGCTTCCACTAGATGCCTTGGGCAGAATCCATGAGAATCCCAAGCATTTGGTGCAAGTCAGTCATCTAAGCTCCCCCTGTGGTCAACAAAGGGAGAGGAGGAGAGGGAGCAGAGACAAGCATCCCCAGAGAGCAATGCATCACAACTGTCTTACAACACCCCCTGAAAGTGTCTCTCTCCATTAGAGATAAAGTCCATGACCTCAGAGAATCCACATGACTAGATCAGACTAGCTGACTAATTTCTAGATGACAAAAGTTAGTGAGATGAATCCCATTCTGGCTGATAACAAGCAGAGTAAGTCTCTCAAGAACTGTACTGTTGTGAGCTCTATCCACATCTGCTTATTCAGCAGAAACTGAAAGATAACACTGTTTGGGACAGTAAAATCAGGTTCCATCTAGATATTTTCCAATGTCACTGAAAAGTAATCCATTAAATCAAATTATTCTTTCCTCTTCCCAGTCTCATCCTCAAAATGCCCCATTTTTTCAGTTAAGAGTCCTGGTACAACAAAACATGCCAAATTCCAATCTTTCTTGTTTCCTACCTGTCTCCTCTTGTTCTACTATTTGTAATAATTTGACTTTTTATCAAGTATATTGTATTGAAAAAACAACTGGTAATACCAAAGGAGGAGGGCAAAAATGTCAAACAATATCATGCTCTATATACCATATCTCTCTTGTTATCTAAGTAAAAATAATAATGCTATCTTATAAGGTTCAAAAAACAAATACTGCAGTTGTTACTTTGGAAAAAATATTTAAGTAAATGGATGTCTTATCTACAGAAAGACTTGCAAGATCTGTAGGGCTTCCTGTGAAAGCCTTTTAAGACAGACAACACTTCAGGACTGACCTTTCAATATATAGTTAATCTGCTTTCTATTTACATGAGCATACACTCAACTGAAACAAAGCAGTTATGACCTAAGCCATGGCAAATCAGCTAACACCATGAAAGAAAACTGAATTGCATAAAAACCAAATTAAACCTGTCTTCTATCCACACGTACAGACTACGCATCTTCTGCAACTTTCTCCCAGAGAAATAGCAGCAACATGTCCTGAGTGAAGATGTTGTCCAGTAACCATTACAAAAGAAAATGTATGCTTACTCTTAGCATTCAGTAGTGTCCCCAGCATCTCCTCTGATGAGCTGGTGCTGCTGCTGAGCACTATTTCAAAAAACACTCAAATATTGATTTTAAACATTTCATTTCAGTTGGGTAAAAGCCTACTAAGTAAAGTTAATTTTCAAGGAATTAGCTGGTGCTGGAAAACGCGAGTAAATCACACTAATTTTCATTTAATGGCACTAATGAAACAAGATAAATATTGCATACGACTTATTACAATTTTGTTTTGAAAATCAAACAGTTCAGAAAATAATCAGTAGGCATTCAATCAAGGAGTATTTTATCATGTGTAAATACAGCGAATTAAATTAAATTCCTACCACTTTATACATTCATTGACTTTTATGTCCTTTGTATATTTTTATTCTGTTTCAAGAAGTCTGGATCTAATTTAGAAAGAAACTGAAAAACAAACTATGAAAACTAGCAAATATAAAAAGCCTATTACTCAACCACAGAAGATACTGTCAGGCTTCATTATTTAGATGAGTGTTATAAGTTATTCTATTGTGTGTTCTGTTTAAAATTAGAAATACACAAATTGAAATTCTCATTGAGATTAATTTCAGGAACTGAAATAGAATTTAAAATGCAGACTTACAGTGATGTCTAGAACTCCTGCATGTGGTGATACTTGATACATACATTTGTATCACAAAGCAGTTGAGATTTAGGATACGTTGCAAATGAGAGGAATTAAAAAAAATAATAATGATAAGATTTGAATTAATTTTCGGTAGCTAGGAGAATGCATTGTAATACAGCAAAGTTTTTTGTTCTTTATAAAAACAGACATTAGAATATATTATTAAATGACACTTTAACCCATTATTTGAGTTCTGGTTGACATACACTCATGCATGTATATGTGAGTGATCGCTTATGCAATAAGCCTGGGAAAAATGTAAATTGTATTTCCTCATAGTAAACTGCAACTGAATTAGACTACTGGGCAGACATAAGCAATGCAATCAAATTCCCTGGCTTTTTATTTAGCTTCTATTTGACTTAGTATATATTTGAAAACAAAAAAAAAAAAACACCAACAAAAAAAAACCAACAAAAAAACCTTGTGTTTCTCAGGGTCTGTGACATTGCAGGCCATGAGAGATTCATTGTCAGTGCCGACATACAAATTTATTAGTCTATAAAATTTGACATTCTCTTATTTATTCACAGAAAGGACAAATAAGATATTTTTTCATACTTACCAGAAATATCTGGGAGTGTTTATATGCTGCTCCATCTGGAGGATGCAAATAGTCGAGGCTGCTTTACAATTCAGCAGGCAAAGGCCTGCTGAAGGATAACAAATGACTTCATGGTGAAACAGCTATTGAAATTCTTTCGGTACGTGATATTAAAAACAACTGAACAAACAGAGATAAGGGACAAATAGGATTTGAAACAGACCTTCTTTTTTTTTTTTTAACCAGTGTAAAAGAAAAACAAATGGAGCTCCTAGCTGAGTCTATACCTTTTACTAGTTTCTAAAAGTAGTTTTATTTTATACTTAAGACCTCTCATAGAATGATAGATACTGAATGATAGGTTTTGACCAAGTTTAGTGTCCTAGATATGAAAATGGTAACAGGACACTCTGGAATCCTGAAGATGGGACAGGAAGGACTTTATCATTCTGTAATATGTTTTTTTTCCAAAGGGGAAAAAAATTACTTGCTCCCTATGTGTATAAGACATTCAACACAGAAAATATAAACATTTATAAGCAATGAAAATTTAACTTAATTTTAAATGCCAAAGTCGTTTCTGTCAGAAGTTTGGTTGAATGACCAGTACAGCTAAATAACTGAGGGAGCACGAAGATGACCAGGTATTTCAAAGATGGAAAAGAAGGAAGGAAGGAAGGAAGGAAGGAAGGAAAAAAAAAAATTAGAAATTATGCTGTGATCTGATGATTTAGGATTTCCATTTTTCACCGCATCATACTGTTATGCTCATTATACTGCATACTGCCAAAAACCCCAATAACAAACTCCCCTAAAAACATGCAATTGTAAATTATTTATATCAGAAAAGACTTCTAGAAGTCCTCTGGTCCTACTCCTACTTCCAGCAGTGCTAGCTTTCATTGGGCCAGCTTATAACAAACAGTAGCTGACACCAACAGGCAGATAGACAACAGCAGAAAATTCACCTCAGCTGTTGGGCTATTGCTGTATGAAATACAGGTTGTCTATGAAACAGTCACATGGAGCCCAGTAAATTCCCAAAGTCTCCAAAAACATGAGTAACTCAGGGCACAGTCTGTTGTGTACTGCTATGCAGGGCAGAAATTCCTTGCAGAACCCTGATCATCATAATTTTATACCCTGAAGCATGGGACTGGACTGTTTGTATTTTAACAGGTATTAATATAAATGTTACTGCAGTCACACAACTACTCAGATCTTTTAAAAAATTTTCCACGGTATTTGGTTTAGCCACCTCCTGCATCAGGGAATGTGTGGCTTGAAGGAAGAAAATGGACCAGGCTCCTTGCCTGTACCTCTGCAAGGAGCTGACATCTCAGTGATGATACATACACCTTCATCTTCCAAAAAACCTTCTCAGGTGCTGCATAAGTATATTTTATTTACAGACTTCTTTACTTCTCAAGTACTATAACCTTTCTTTTCTCTTTCAGGGCAAAAGGGAAAAACTGACAATGAAACCAATCTCAAGACAAATATTCATTCCTAAGTATGAGCCTACATCAAAAAAATCAAGTTCAGCTGCACTGGTTACAGTTACAACTTTTACCACCTTTTACCAGGGTTTTAATAAAATCCTGCTCTACCTGGCATGTGCTCACAAAATTGTCACTGATTGGGTTAGCATTTCTCAAGAACGTATCGACATAACGTAACTATATTTACCCCAACTTTGCACCGAAATGGGAGCGTGTACAAGATTAGACACCAGTCTTTATGCAATGCAAGAATTCATGCTGACAAATGAACAGCACTACCCAATATACAACTCACATCATTTTATCACCTTCATACCAATCCAGTTGCATTCACTCCACACTAAAGAACAGAAACTTTGGGAAACGAACCTGAAGTGACAAAACTGTCTGGGTTAGAAAAGCCTTGGTTATCACTATAGTTCTGCTCCTCCAGATACAGAAACCAACTCTAACAGCACAAAAAATACAACCAAGTTTCAGTGTTTTGCCCAGACCTTCTTGCTTTAATACACTTCAAGCACCATGACTGATGTACAGAAAAGTTTCGTGTTCTGCCAGAACTGTGGTAAAATCTAAGTCCTGCTATTTTAGTGTTTCTTTTCTTTAAAACTCCCTTTCCTATTTAAAAAAGGATAGAGGGATAGATAACATAATTCGTAAAAAAATCCTATAAACAGCTTCTGGCTCCATACAAAGAAATAAAATATCAGAACTTATTATTTCAGTGAAATACAGAGTCTAGGTCCATTAGCTTATTCTCCTCAGCTCAAAATTAAATATAAAAGGGGAAAAAATTAGACCTACATGATTTCTGTACTTTCTTAACTTGGTAGGATGTAAAATACTGTTCAGATTTAAATCCACTTCTCTAAAGTAGCATTTGGCATTTCAATCAGAAATCCATCAGATGTTCTAGTTTAGCAATCTTAAGGCTGCTACAATTCCCTTGAGAAAAGATATTTCATGTTCCCCAGAGCGCAGGTATTCTAAGAAGTGACTTGCTTAGTAAGGGGACATTCACGAAATGTTACAATTTCAACCTAATTAGAAAGAAATCTTATTAATTAGATAATCATCTAAAAGGATATTAGATTCTTTTTAGATGGAGGGCAAAACAGAAGTACAGTAAGGTCCCATCTTTTCCTGCCATTTTAAGTAAGTGCTCTTTCAGTTTACTTCTCAAATCATTGAGAGTTTAACAAGTTAATCATACTGGAGTAAGAAAGTTATCTGCTGAAATAACTGCCAATGGCAATCCTCCCTCATTGTTTTATGTACTTGCACGTATGTATGTAATACTTATAGACAGGTAATTTTATGCATGCACAAATATGTCCATGCTTAAGTTCATGGAAATGTCGTTTCTCAAGGAAATGTCTGTAATTTTTAAAAGTACTCCTTCATTTCAGAATAAAACAAAGCTTTAACATTCCACAGACCTTTTCTTTTCCAGCCAAGTGATACACTTCTATCAAAACTACTTACTGAGCCCTATTTTACTTTACTGAACATAGGGCCTCTTCATTTATTCTAAATGTTTTGTTCCAAATCTCCAAAGTATTAAGAGAAAAAGCATTGAACTCTTCGTTTTCATCATCTGCTTACAGTAACTCTAATCAACAAACAGAATACACAAATCTATACATTCAAGCTTCAGACCACAGAAATAATGTGTTTAAATGGTTTTATAAAAGAATAGCAGCTACCTTGGGCTGGTTGCAACACTCCTTGTTCTACTGCCCCAGTGCAACAGGGTGGTGTTTGTTATTTCCATGGCTAGAATTTCATAGATTCTAACTGTATTTCCCATATAGACCAACTAATTAAAAAGTTCAAAAGCTAACTTATCTCGTTCAGAGAACTTGCATATTCCCTCTGACAAACCAGAATGTAAACTTGTCTTCCTGTTTATTTACCTTCTGTAAGTTAGCATAAAGTTTATCTTACCTTTTCTAGTTAAGAAAGGTGTCTGAACTTCCTCAGCACTTAAAGGGTCAAAATTTATCATTTCAGTTCATCTAATAAGTAATGTTTTTGCCGAACAAAACCAATTCCCAATAAATTCTCACTGTATTTGTGTGCTCTGATTTGATTTAGAGGCCTGTGGGGAGACACCATTTGGTAGCACAGGAACACAGAGGGGTAGGTGGTGCTGAGGAGAAGTAGAGCTCATGTGCCAGAAGTGTTATTGTGTCAGGTTGATTTATTGAGTGAGCTTCACTTCACCGAATGTTCCGAGATATTTATTTCCCTAAAGGCTCTGCAAAGATATGAACAGACCTGCATCCACAGATGTCATCATTGCTCATTTTACCGAGTCATGAAATTTTCTCAACTGCAATTTGTCCATCTAAAATTGCTGCAACAGAACAATGTCAATAGTAGCTTCCTACTCATACTACCTCCCTCTACTACACACTCTTGCCACATCCATCTCCTAACTTCAGAGAATTTAAAGACACAGAGTTCCGTCCCTCTGGATGTTATCAAGCACTTCCTTTTCTTAACCTGCTGGTAATGGAAATAAATAAGAAAATGCAAATAAAGGGAGTAATTAGATGCCAAAAGTAATGAATTAGTAGTGCATATGACTGAAGAGATGAAAGAATACCAAGTGACAAGAGAAATGTCCTACTTGATCAAACTGGAGTAAGAATCCCATTACCTGAAATTTAGAATAGTCAACTCCTGTCCTTTTCCTTGGACTTTTTGTTTTGCTACTCTCTTTTTCAACAGTAGGTGCTGAAGAAGTGAGCAAATATCACTCTCACTCTACTCATAATAGTAAAGAAGAAAGATTCTGTTTGGTCCTGACTTGATTTTATAACAGTGTGGAAAGGAAGAAATAGAATATTTCTATATACTTATATAGAAATACACTAAATTGTACATAAGTATACTGAATGTATACATGCTCTGACATGTTAAAAAAAAACTTTAACTTTGCTAGAAATAATAAAGAACTTAAGGCATTTTAAGAGCTAGAAGTGATATGAAAAGCAAACATCCCAGACAATGAAAACAAACAGTTTGTAAATCAGTCATAACTTATGAAAGCTAGTATTTTTTTTTAATACAAAGGAAAAAAAAAATTTGTCTTTAACACAAGTATTAAGTTCTACTTAAAACCTCAAAGTGTTCCTTTAGGGTTTCAGAAGGATAGTGTCCTTTTACACAAAGTTTCAGGTGCTAGCTGGATTTAAATAATGCAATCTATAAACAGGATATTACAAATTACATAAGCTTTTGCACAAACTTTATCTGAAATGCTGCTTCTATGCTATAGGAGAAGGTCTATTTAAATACACATGTAAAAGTGAGTGCTTGTGGCCTATGTCAGAATACACTGTTTTATTTAAATATGTTAATATTTCTCATTATGCCATTAACAATAACCTTCATCCATTTGTGAAAAACATTTTGCCAAGCATGCACATAAAAAATTAGCAAGTGAAGCAAAATCACCTTAATTTGCTTTGGACCAGCAAATAACCAACTAATTTGCAGAAATCCCTGCCAAGCACTCATATTAAATGCTTCATGCTTATTTTATGACCTCTGCTGCTCCTCTCCTTCCCAGGCCCTGAATCATATGATCATTAACATATTGCAAGGTCTGAAACTTTATTTTTTACATTCTTTAATTAATGCCTGTTTATAGAAGGCCATAGGACTTCAGATCCAGTTAATGAAACTTCGCTCCCCCAGGCCCCTGGAGCCCAATAGAGAGCTTTCTCCTCTGTTGTTTTAGTAGCTTTTTTCCAACTGTTTGTTTATACACACTTAATTGATCTCTTTAGTCCCAGAAGCATTCCAGAGACACAACCTGTTCTGAGGCAAGCTAAAGTTTTTTTCCCCTTCTTTATAAAAGCCCTGATTGCCCAAGGTTATCAGTTTTAATTTGAAAGTTGAAGATTCAGCTTTATTTACACTGTCTAAAAGACAAAATTGATATGGGCCCTGAAGTGTTCATTTTTACATTCATACGCAGCAGAGTGGATTGCAAACACATACTGTATATAATTATTTTGATGTAGAACTAAGTAATTACTAAACACTGCTATGTCTTGTTTTATTGCATTTAAAGAACTCAGTCTTCATAACAAGTTGAAAATAAGAACAAATCAGCCTGCCAATGCATGAAATTTTCATGGCTCTTCAATTTACATTTTACATATTCCCTATGACAAGAATTTCTATTATGCTATTCTCTTTTTTCTGCTATAATTAAATTAAAAAAAGTAATTGGCTGGTGCTGCACACTGCTGCAATGTCTTAATCACATAGACAAACAGTTTTACAATAGCTTACACCATTTGCCACATGGGGCAATGACATTATTGTACCAGGCTATAAACCAGGAGACAGATATCACATACCAGCTATCAGCTACTGTGTTGAATCTCCTGGTGCCTGCTTGTGAAAACAGAGGAGAGAGGTACATTTAGTATGTTGATTGGCAACTCTACATCTGAAATCTTAATTAAGTACAAGTGACCAAGGCTAATAACATGATAAAAGCAAACTTTTCTGGTTAAAATGAGTGACTTTAGAAACATCTACTTTGATTTCAAGATGTAAAAATCCTTGAGCAGAGAAAATAACACAATATACCGCCGTCTAAAAAAAAGAAGAAGTAACTAAAAATACGTTCAAGGTTGTTTTAAAATGTGAAAAATAACACAGCTAGCAGCCATCAAGTAACTTTAATTCAGTATAATCAATCTTTTTCAATAGGATAAAAAAAAATGCCAGCATAAAAAACACAGTTGCCCTTAATTATAATTTCCTAATCACCTAAACTGATTTAGACAATACTTCCTCCACATTCCTGTTTAGAAAAAACTACCATGAGAAAATAAAAGGCTTCCAAAACTATTCTTGGATCAGGAATATTTTTAACAGAACCTGGTTTCTAACAAATGCTACCATATTCAACTTGAAAAGAAATGCATTTAAGAACCTATCAAGTCATTTAACTTGAAACTTGTGAGAATTTTTAGATGGAATTTCAATTAAATTCAAAAGCTGAGGATTTCTCTAAAACAGAAACTAGTCCTGTAAGTTCCTATGATTTATTATTTTACTTTTCTCCCAGTTTCTGGGATATACATATCATCCCAATTATAAGGTCAACTGGGATCATAAAATGAGCATCTCAGTGTCTAATGAACTCAAGCAAACTGGCATGGTAGGAGAATAGCTAGCATACTCTAAAAGGCTTAAATTCCTTGCAAGAGTCACCATGATTGGCCTTCTATTTTTTATTTTCTACCCCAAAAAGTCACTTTTTTGTGGAAAGTTTCAGGGATCTGGGATTTGGCTAGACAATGAGATACAAAGGCTGAGGTTCTTCACGTGAGAAAGTTCAAAACCACACGAGCTCACCTCCGAGGAATACACATCAGACAAATGGCCAGATGATCGATATTACAGATGGCTATTATTCAAACTGAGCCAACCATCACACAAAATTATTTAACATTTTATGATCACAAATCATTAGGAATTAGGGCACTCAGTCGTAGTTCACAGCCTGACTTCTATACTTTTTTTCAGAGTAAAACAAAAGCTTTCACCTATTACGTATGGAAGGAGTATTTTGGGTGTTGCTCCAGAAATTAAAAAGATTTTGGTTGAAAAGCCCCTTAATAAACTTAAACCTTGGTGTATATAAGTATTCGTGGATATGATACATGCATCTCGACATTATAGTTACATTTCTTTATCTAGATTTTCTTCCACTTCAAGGAAGAAAAAAGATTTTGTACTATTTCTCACTAAACTAAGTTGTCAGAAGAACACTTACTGTAGGTGTTCATTCTAAAACACAACCACTGAACTCCTAACACCAAATCTCAGCTATTTGATGGGTAGACATGGGAGACCAAATCAGAGCAGCAAGTAGATTCTAATTGCATGGAATGGGAGAGGTCTAATAGTCTGTATCGAAATCCTGGTCCTTAGCATATAGTAGGCTCCAACACCAATACTAACAGTTCCACGGTTCCTTTCAAAAACTCATGCTGATAAATCAAATCCATCTTGTGTTAAGAACAATGAAGCCACCATAGGGGGGTATTTAGTCTTCCTACTTAAAATCCCACAGAACCTAATGAAGCTGACCCTGGAGAAGAAATGTGATGGGAGAACTCCAGGGAATTAGCCAAAAATCTTATAGCTGTTAGCGTAAACTCATTGAACTGGAAACCGTTGTGTATATACTTCCTACCTATAAATCTCTCATATCGTAACTGATTAAGGCAGAATAGGCATGATCCTGTTCCCACTGATGACAATGGCAAAACTCCAATTGACTGCTTCATTCCTGGATTTGGCAAAAGAATTCATCAGCTCCCAATTACTGTTCAGCACAAAGGACTTGGATGTATCCTAAGGTTTTTCTTACCTCAGCCAAAAGATATTTTCTCACTTTAACCTATTTGTATTTCTACTGCTAAGCAGAACACAATGGACTGAAGTCATGCAGAGAGTGAGGAAAGCCCAGAAAACTTAATATGTAAAGAGACAATCTCTGTTAAGGCTTCTTAATACCTCTTGAGCTCCAAATCTCAAAGTCCATTTCTATTATTTTGTATTACCTCCAGTATTTTTTCAAAAGAGCAACAGCTTTTCTCTGTATCATCTAACAATACAGTCCCACTGCTTTGAAGTGCTACTGTAGCACAAAATAGTAATGAAAAAAAAAAAACATTATATTTTACCATGTCTAAACATTCTATACCAGGAATGGCAGAGTAAACTGTCTTGAAGACCTCAGGTCAAAACAAGATAAGGACTTTGATTCCTTTGAGCACTTCACAAGATTTCACTAACTCAAATCATGAAAGACTGAAAAATATGGAAGTTATTTAAATGCAATTTAAATTTTTTTTAACATGACCCTTTAGAAATGCTCAAGGGAAGCAATATCAGGCGCTTGCATTTGGAGGGCCACCATTTCAACAAGGCTTTCAGGTACAACGCTGCTCTTTAAAAATCCTCACCAAGATCTGATTAAAAGGAACTGTCAGCCTCAAGTAACTGTATCCAAACTGAGCAGCACGAGGCCACAACCTCTATCAAGACTGGCTCTGCTTACATCTGACCTTCCAAGCCAGTGGAAGCAAGTATAACACCACAGATTTTTTCTGCTGGTATAAAAAGATGCGTATTAAGTTTTTACAAGATTTACCTTTGCCATGACTGTCTTTTTTTTTGTTTTAATACATTTTCTTGTTGGAACCTGTGTGAACACATGTATAGCTTGGTTAGCATCCATACATGTAAAGAACTGATTTTTAAAGAAATTTATTTTTGTGGTAATCTGTTTAAAAAAAAATAAAATTGAAAATGCAGGTTAGCCCTAAAGTAAGCCCATTCTGCAATGCAAACAAAGCTAAATTAGCTCCTCCCTTTCCCTCAGACTTTGAAATTTCATCCATGTCTACAAAATTTACCTCACAAAGCAAATACTTCAGTATCACAGTTCCTACTGTAATATATGGAACAGCCAGGAACTTAAGTTCTGTAAAAAACAGCTTGTAGGTGTGTGAAACACTCTTGTACTTCTGTACAAAGAAGCAGTCCTTGCTGCAGATGTTCAGCAAAAAATAAAATTAGAACAACATTTACATAAAGTGTGTCAGTATGAAACCTGGATCCCTGGAAGCACTGCAGAGTGTTCAGCCTTTGCTGGAGCTGAAATAAACTTAGCATGGCTGACTCAAGTTCTGAGAGTTTCTGGTTTACCTGCAGAACAGCCACAGTTCAGAATCTCAAAGGCACAGATTTATGAAAAAGTGCTCACAGACCAACAACCAGTTTTGCTACAAAAGCATCTCCAATGTTGGTGTCACAGGAATGTTTAGAACCCAAGCAAAATATTTAGTCATATTTCACATCTCATCCAAAAGGAACAGGTTTTTTAGGCCGTTCAATCTAACCAACCTTCAGTCAGGAAAATGCAGGAGGTTTTACAATGTCACTATTTATTTTGTAAAAATTTATCTCTAAAACACAGAAATATTCATAACTCTAGGCAACAGAGTTCGCATCTAAGAAAAGTTTGTGGTGCCTTAATAATGACGGAAAATCAAAGCAGCTCCCAATACATCTTATTTTCTAGGCCAGCTTTTAACAATATTTCTGTTTATGAATAGATAATAAGAGAGCATTTACAGTGAGAAAAATTGTACTTCTCCACCCATCAATTTAGGGCTTGAAAATAGAATTCTTTGCCTTTTTTTCAGCATGCCACCCTTTAGGGCAAAGAGTGGTAATGAACACCTACTAGTCACACAGAATTATAGTGCTCTTTATTTCACCCAGGGCTGAAAAAATTTCCAAAGGTTTGGAATCCTGAAACCTGTAAACAAAATCTGTGGAGCAGATAAAATTTTAAATGGCACAATGCAATTAAAGCTGAATTCAATTTGAGCGCACCCTGTCCATCTGTCAGAGGGAAACAAAAGCCGAGGAGCTCCATTATTGCTGAATCCCTGCTCTTGTTAATTTGCTTGCTGAGAGATTTCAATTTCTAGGAAGTGCACAAATTAGTGTTCAGTCAGGGCTAGATCCTCAGTAAGTATAAGCAGATGGTGGAAATCAGCCCTAATCAAGTAGCCAAAGCCCTTTTTTTCTGTCTGATTAAAGCATTTTAATCCTTTCATATTGTCTGTGTTTTTTAGTAAATATCTACCATCATTTTTCCCCCTCCCCGTTTGCTATAATTTTTATTCCGAAATAGAACAAAGTTCAGTTTCTAATAGATTTACTTATTTTTACATGAGTGTACTTTTTAACCATACTTGTGTACTTTGGGCTAGGCAATGTGGCCAATTAGATTATCCCATTTATTCAGTTCACTGAACTTTTTTTAATTTTTTTTTTTTTTACTGAAAACAAAATAGTTAATATACAGCCAGCTAAAGCAACATATATTGTTTAGCTAGTTTCTGATTATCCACTGGAAGACTCCTCCAAACAGTGAATTCATTATGATTATGATTATGAAGGAAAAAAAAAACCCAGAAAGTAATTGTGCAAAATGATGATACTATGTTTTGTGAACATTTTCTACCTCTGTGGTGGAAAAGAAGCTGAATTTTCTATTAGTGCAAGTCACACAGATGTCCATTGCAAGAGGGAAGCATGTTTATACCACAAAAGAAGGCCCTAATAACTCATGGATGCCACAGGCATTTGTGAATAATGAGAGCTAAGATTAACACAGAAACATTACAAATATTATTGTGAATAGAATACAATACATAATTAACTCTTCACATTTTAATGAAAAATAGCAGAATTTGTTATTTCAATGGTTACTTATTGTTGAATTTGCAGATAATGGTAAGTATGAGGGAACTGCCTAACTGAACATATATTTACAGAACCAAGATAAGAATACCAAACAAAACAGCAGTAAATTTGATTTGCATAAAATATACATGGTAAAATTTTGACTGCAATTTATATTGTTTTATCCTTTGGAAAAATATATAAACAGTTTTGTTTTTTTTAAAGCTGGAATCTTTTATACCAAAATCTGTTTAACATTATTATATATGTTACACTTTCATGTGTGTATTATATAAAACAGCTGAAAAATATAAACTTTGATAGCTGGATCTACACAGAAGTGTGTAAAACAATAACCTTAGGGACACATTCTTCAAAAACAGTACACAGGATTTAGCCACACATTTGCCATTAAAATTAATGGGAGTTATTTAGCTATAAATCCTGAAGAAAAGACTTTGAAAATGTACCCCTTAAAGTCAACACCATCAACATAATGCACAAGGGTGGAGGAAAATTGAATTTTGAACAATGAAGAACTTGAATATAAACCATGTGTAGTATTTTCACTGAATGATATTTCAGTATCCTGTAAAGCAACTTTATTGCCTAACTGCCATATTAAAAAACCCACACCTAATATTTTCAGAAATGCGATAAATAAGAACAGATGATTACTTCCATTTATCAGAGGTTAAAGTCACAACAATAATGAAAAATAACTCCTTGGCAAGTATCTGAAATGGAACTGAAATTTATCCAAAGAATATTTTTAAATCTTCTGAACGTGCTTCTAAAACTTTTGGGGTGTTAGTACTGAGGTTTTTTTCAATACAGAAATCCCACATACAAACATACCTACTGTATGCTGATTCCTGATTTAATACTTGCATTTTTCATGTTTTCCTCTACTTTTCATATTAAAGAACCTTTATTTCTTCTAATAGCCTCAAGCAAGTCTCCTTATAGTCTCCTAAGCAAACATTAACACTTACATTATCGTAACACTTGTAAAGCAGCTTTTCTTTTAGTAAAATGAAAAAAGGCACCAGTTCATCACTGAATTAACCCCATAGAGAGACTTGATCCATTTGTAGTTCCATTCCAACCCCACTCTCCCAAATGCTCACTTCCTTCTCCTATGCTTCACTAGAGAAGGAAGAAAACCAAAGCATATTCTACTAAAAGCTATTTTTTAGCACTAAAAGTACTAGCTATTTTTCAGCTTACCAAAAATAAGCTGGAAAATTTGGTTTGGTTTAAGATTATGAAAAAGGTTGGCCCATCATTTCAAACAGTAATTTTGTGAGATGAAGACTAAAGGACAATGCCATCCTTCAAAAAAAGTTTCTAATCATGCTTCTACTTTCACCAAGAAATAAAAAAGAATTTACTCCTATGATCTTTCACTCCTCAGTTTACTTCTGGAACTGAGAGGATGTCTTGGTGACAAGTACTAAATATACGCCAAAAGCACAGACTCAATTCCTATGGGCCACTGAATACCTGTAACTGAGAAGAGATGCCCCACCCTGCAAGACCAGAGGTACCTCATCCATTTTCAGGCTTTCACACCATGTTATTGCTTAAAAACATTATTAATGAGAGAAATGGTGCGCCAGATAATTATTCCAAGCATGTAAACTCAGTTCAGGATTATTACCAACTTCCTAAAAATAGCAAGTTCCTATCTGGAACACAACACAGAAAGCAACATTGTTTGTTGCTGCAGCAGGATACATTTAAACATTAAGATAACAGTAAACCTAGATGAATGAGAAGTGAACTCTAGACACGCTCACCTTGTTTTCCACACTCATGTCACCTTCTTCAATCTAGCCAGAATAAAATTTGAATATATTTAGAACCAACCATACAATGCTGCCAAATACTAAGCTAAAACATTATGTTTCACTAATTTATGAAACCAAAGGAATGTTTTGCTCTACAAATAAAACTCTTTGTTTTTCATGTTACACTTCAAATACATCAAATCCTCTTCTCTTTGTTTTATATATTATTTCCTTCTTGATTTGCAATAATCACCTAAAATTTCCAATATAGTTTAATTTTCGTAACATGAAACATGATCATGCATATTGCAAACATATGCATCAACACATGTGTGTTCCATCCTTTGATTGCTGTAGTACTAGCGTTACTTTAAGAATAAAAGAACTGATGCCTTAAAAATCATATACTCTTCAGATAAAAACAATCTGATACTATGTTTTAAATATGCTGTGCTGTTTTAAGTAATACTTTTGAGGATATCTGCAACATCTGATTTTTTTAAAATGTAAATTGTTCTTGACAGCATGGAGATTCTTTTTCAGGCTTTTTATTACTATTACTGCAGCTGTGACCTTATATATACACTATACATAGAGTATATACCATATATATACTCAGTAAAACACTTGAAATGGGAATGTGAAGAAGTTGTCTGCAAACTGCAAAAAAGGTTTACATATAGTTTAAGAGTCACAGCGTGCTTATCATGTTGATCAATATTATCTCATTTGCATATACTCCATATGGCAGCATTCATCTGTTGTCTTTTGCTTATACTTAGACCAAGGACTCCTTGGGGCAGGATCTGAGTGTCTGAACTGAGCAGTGCAGCAGTCCACAGTGAGGACTTCAAGAAACAACAGTGATGTGAATTGGAACAGAAATACAGAAAATAAAAATACAAGCTTTTCACAGCTAGTAAATAATGCAATACTTCCTTAAAAAGAAAAAAATCTAGACCCTAAAATTCATATTATAAACAAAACAATTTTTTGATTACTGATAAAATTGTCAGAGGTGAGACTAATGCTCTTCAAAGAACTTCTGAAATCAAGATTGGGCAAATTTCTTAATAGAGACATTAATGCAGATATAAACTAAAGGACATCCAATAGTCTTTGTTATTGTAAGCAGATAACAGTACATTATATTACAGACATTTATGTAATTTTGCAGACTTACCAGTTTGAGGATGCAGTTTATTTTTTGCACATCTGCAATTAAGATCATTAACAAAACTTAAAACTAAACAGTTAACAATGTACTTATTCCTATGTTTTCTCATGAGAAGACATCTTGTACACATCATCTATAAAACACTGCAGTATGAAATCTACCTCATCTATCTTAAGATTCCTTGATCATACAACCACATCTCTTAAATATAATTTCTTTACCTTATGAATTTGAACACACCTCTAAGGTGCTTGGAGTAATTTGCATATTTGGCTTTTAGACTTCAAATAAATGAATGCTACTAACATAACTTTACACAATGGAAAATTTATTAACTAAACTAGTCAAGGTCTTTTTTGACATGATTTTCAAGAAAACTGAATCTTTGGAGAAGATTGACAGGAAAACTCTGCAGAATCTTAGCATGTTCTCTGCAATACAGTAGGAAAATATCATTAGCTATTCAATGTAAAACTTTCAGCAAATGTGGCTAAGACATATTGACCTTCATACAGTCAGGAAATGCATCTTGCATGTTTATGTGCTTTTAAATATAATTTGTCTAAACTGTCTGAAGTAAATCAAAAAGCTATCACTCAATCCTCTCAGTAGAAAGGGTAAATTTTAATTGCAGAACTTAAAACCTCACAATTAAAAGCTGTGTTGCTACTTAAAGCTAGCACAAACACAAGAATGAGAGTTCATGCATACAAATCAGCTTTTCTACCACATACAGAAGGGTTCTGCAGAATAGCCTGCTGAATAGTCTGTACCTTCTAAATTTAGTTACAAGGAAAAAGAAGTGAAATATTAGCCATGTTTTAACAAAATATAAATTCTTTCCTTGTCACTTTGATTTGTGAATGACTGTGTAATAATCTACATTTGATAAGTGAGAGAGCTAAAATGATGTTGATAATTCAAAGGTAAGCATGCAAATAAAAATGTGATGAGAAATAAATTCAACTAGAAACTGGAGAGAGTGGGTTTTGTTGTTTTGGTTTTTTTTTTCCTGGAGCGAGGCATTATAGAAAACCTTTCCGAAAGCAAACTCAGAAGTTATTATTTTCTAATTAAAAGAAAAAGCCTTAGCTATAGTATCTCACACAGTCAATCCAACAGGTAGACAGAAGTAAATATTCATAAATAACAACTATGAACAAAAGGGAAAAGAAAACAGTCATTGAAAGAAAAATTACATACTTCTCAACTCCGTGTTCATGATTTTATGCCAGATTCTCATCTGTTTTACCTTAAAAGCTCTTCTGTTAGTTAATGGGTCCATGTCTGTATGCCAGATGAAATTCTAGCCTTTTGTCTGCAAAATCCATCTTCTAACCCTGCCTAAAGGAACCAGTATACAGTTTACACAGCTAAACCAGCACTCAATTATCCTTATCTGCCATCCAGGACTGGATACACCAGGAGGATTTTGTCTATGATAACAGGAATCACTTCATTTTGTCAGGAAGGAGAGAAGAGAGAAATGGCACACGTTTAATAAACACCCTGGCATAACCTTGCACTAATCTTCTCCAGGAAGAGGTGCAGGGCTTAAGGCAGGCATTCCCAATGGCCTCTAAACCATCTCCAGACTCCCTACAAAGTTTGGACAGAGATTTTCACCAATTTAGTACCAGAACATCTAAGCTACCATTTTCTTAGCAGCAGAAACCTGATTGGAATCACACCTTAATGACTGAACAAACAGAAGCAGGCACTGGTTTTATCACAGCACCTAAAACCTTTGGATTTGATATTGTTCACAGGTGGGTGAATGGACTAAGCAAATTTTTCATCCATTTTAAGGTAATTGTTTGAATTCAGTACACCAACTTGGGTTCACAAATTTTCTACCACTGGTGGCCCAACTAACAACAACATAAGAAAGTCCTTTTCCCTGGTTTTTAGAGGAAAGAGAACTGTATCTGAGATAATGGCTGCAAATAGAAAAAGGTACAGGAGTTGTCACACACAATTTATCTATTATGCCTCCCCTGGCTTATCACAGGATAATCTTTTAATATTTTTTGTCTTGGCATAGGGAGGAGAGGCATGTCTGACTGAGATGATGGAGCAGAAGAAAGGATTTGGAGGAGGTGAAAGAGAATGTTAATTGCAAAATAATGTATTAATTTTCTGGTGTCAAATGAACACTGCACCAGACGTGTCCCTGGGAAAAAGAAGTTTCAAAGGTTTTAAAAGCATCCCTGGGAAGAAGAGGTTTCAAAGACTATCTTATTGCAGGCAAATGTCCAGGAATAAGCACCAGGTGGTGCTTGCTTAATGCCAGGTTTGACTTAAAAATCCTAACTTTTTCATCGTAGAAACTTTGGGGAGTATCTATTGTGGGGAAAAAAGTGTACCAGCTAAATTGAATTCAAGTTTAAGTAGTACTTAAAATCTGTAAAGTTATCTAAGATCAGAGCTTCCAGTCCTAGTTAAAACTGCCAAAACTCAAGCCAGTTCTTTCTCCTCGCTGCTAATCTTACAAGTCAGTTAAATTAAAAAGCAACTTCTTCATAACCAACAGAAATTAATCTGGATTTCCATTTTCCAGTGTCTGGTACCCTAGCTTGATGAGGCCTCTTGGCCTCACCTTACCTTGGACCAAGAAAGAGCAAGTACTGAAGTCATTAGCTCTAGGGACATCAGTGTATGCTCAATCCTGCTTAGTGCAAGCAACTTTTCCAGCATTGGATTGATACACATGACAAAGGACCCAAACCTGACATCAGTGTACCCGCTAAAGGAAGCATTCCCCAAAGAGGACATTTCTCTTCTGGGCAGGTGTCCTCTGAGTCAGAGCCAACATGAACCAGCTCTTCTAGAAACTACAGTAATCCAGGAAATTGCACATCTCATCTTCCACATCTGCTAGCAGGATTCTTGTACTACATATTTATCACAGACCTGACTTACTTGAAGAAGAAGGATTAATTATGTTTCTTGGCCAATGGGATATATCTTAGATAAATCCAGGAAGATTTTTTTGCATAATTTGCCACAGTTTTAAGGATCAACATAGAGGCAGGTCACAAAGAGTTCATCTGCCTACTTTTTTTGTCATTGGAAAATAACTCAAAGGGAAGGTAAAGATTTGTTTTGGTTTGGCTTTTTTCAAGAAACAGTTTGAAAACAATGGTGTTTGAAGTTCAGGAATTTGGATAATTTCTGGATTCCACTTGTAAAAGTGGAAATCAAAAGAGAGGCAGCTGTTGGACACTGAAGCTATCCTAAGAAGTTGTAATTTACACAGTCAAATTTTTTCCAAAATGTCAAAGTTTAAAAGAAAACAACACCTTTAAAGAATAAATAAACAATACAACAATTGTTATTAGAATAGGAATGTGGCACTGAGCTTTCTCTGCCACTTTAAATTATGGGAAACTTTAAGTATGTCAAGCATGAAGGAACTAATAAAAAGGAGGCAAGTTCAACTTTATACCTTATTTGTTCTTCAGTTAAATTATTTCAGAAAGATAATTTAAAGAATGTTTTCCTCCTAATGTTCCAGTCTTCTCTGAATTCATTGTTCACGTGGTGAGGAAAGATGTTCTACCGCTCTCCATTATTTGCATTTTTACAAAATCTTAAATTGTCAGTATTTGCATATATTGATCATTACACAGTTTTAGTAACTTGCTTTTGCAAGGATCAAAAAGGGAGAAATTCATCTTCTAGCTTTAGTATCACTGAGTGGCTCTACACAGGTACTCTACACAAGTACTCTCCTGTACTTGGAAGCAGCAGCAACAGAAAATAGTGGCCAAAAAAAGGACAGTCGAAATTTTGTGGTTGCCTTTAACACCAGGTTCTCATATTTTCTTCTTGACAAAAAGGTAACAACTGGTCGTAGCTCCTCCATGCAGAACAGTTCAGTGTTCCCACTTGATGTGTCCCTCACCATCATGCAATACCACCAACAGCGGTGGAGGAAGAAATCTTTTCCATGCACAGAAGTGAAGAACCAATAAACTCATCCTTTCTGCTTCTCCTTTCTTATTTATTCAAGCACTCCACAGATATTATTCATTACACTCTTTCTATAATAAGCAAACTATGAAAATAAAATCTACTCTGTGCTATTACCGAAATATTTGCTACCTACTCAAGTGCTTGCCATCTCTCTTTTAAACACCATGTCTGGAATCACCACAGATCATGAAATTATGTATCTCAATTTTTGTTAAAATTAGTCTAAATAAAATAAAGTCTGAAAGCTATAATCTATATTATCTATTAAGACTACTGTTGGAAAAAACCTAAAAAAACCAGAAGTGAGATAGATACTAAAAATCAAATTTATTGTGATTTTTAGTCAATCTGAAACTCTAGGGTGAAAGATCTGCATGTAACTTTTGTACGGCATGAAAATGGTGTTACTGATGGAAAACCAAATGATAACACTCACACATGCATACAAAAAACAACATGAAAAGTACTGCTGGCTAGCACACTTCCAGAAGCAAGAGTCAGGGACACACACTAAAACACAAGTCTGAGGACTGCCAGGGTGGTGGAACCCAACACAGCTTCATATCTCACTTGCTGGTATTATGTCAGCGTCACTCTAAGCAAAGGTAGCAGCCTCCGAAGGAAATTTAATCCAGTCCACATCTTGTAGAACGGGTGGATGATGACGATTAAATATCTGAAGACTGGTAAATAAGGAAAATCAATAAATAAGGAGTTCGTTAGTATTTCTCTCTTTACGAAGAGAGAAAAGAAAGTGTGAATTTTGAAAGTGCCGCCAGCATACTTTAGATTAATCTAGAAAACAACATTCAGAAGTTTGTGCAATTGCCCAAAAAATATCAAAACATCTAACTAATTGGAAACAGCATTCCTCAGATTACTTCTTTTATAAACCACTTTCATCACCCATTTACCAAAAATATGCACACAAATTCCTTTCTGGGTATAAGTATAGTTGCATAATATTTATTTCTGTTCATTAGCATGCTCACTTTGTTGATAGATTGCCTTCATATCATATGGGGGGGAAAGGAAATTGGAACCAAAACCAAAAAGCAATTTAATTATTTTAATTAATTCCAGCATTTGAAATTATGCAGAATGCTACTGAATATTTAAAAAGCTATACCAACCAAAATATATTTATGCTGCATTGTACAAAACAGAATGCAGTAGGAAGATAGCCTTTTAGGCTCTTCGAGAAGTTGCACTGGAAGATATCACAATCTAGATAGCAAGTGCACTTTGTTTAAATGTAAATGGATGTTTTGGTTAACATGCAATATGTTCATGCAGGTTACAGATTACCAATAACATCAAAAGGACATTTGTAAAACTGGTTGCTAATCTATACGATGCGTGCAACTGAGAAACATTTGCTATGGAATTAGGGGTCCTGGGCTCACTATATGCCTTCACTCTATTTTAACATATTGGACCAACTAACTAAACTAATTAGTTAAAAAGTAGAAGTGCAACCTGAGTAACCCTCATAAAGAATGTAAACTAGACGGGTGGGGAGGTCTATAGGTGTCAATCAATAACAAAATGCAAACTGTCAAGCTTGCTTTGCTAACAAACTGTCACATCAACAATATGCAGTTAATGACTACAAATTAACTGTATACCAGATGCTTGACACTTTGTTATGACACTTAGCAAGCTAGTTGACATTTGGGGGATCAAAGCTTCTTTAATTACACTTTGTATAACATGTGCAACCTTTATGCTAATGTCCACATATTCCTTAGAGCACGACTGTTCAAGTGGCAGAGACTGGGTTTTTTTGGACTTTGTAACAATCCAGTAAATCTGGATTTTAACTGAAACAAAAGTGCTTTTACATCATTATTCAGTATTACACCCTGTCTAAAATAACTCTTTAACTTGATGTACTATACCATATTCACTCACTTATAGACACCCTCTGTGTGAAATAATACATTTTCAAACAGTGTTAACAGTATCTATAAAAGAGAGAAGCACTAGACACACTGCATTTAAAAGCATCTCTGTGTTTAAACTGATGTCTAGAATCAGTGCTACACATTGATACATCTTTCCTAAATCAAATTAACTTTCTCATCACACAACTAAATGTAGGACATAGTATTAACAACATTTTTATTTAGCCAGCACTTATTATAAAGTTTGCCACGTTCACGGAAAAAGTATGAACTAAAAGCAGCCCCAGGGTTGCAAATCCATTGCCCTACTGTGGTGTGGCAAAGGTGTGTTTTCAAACATTTACCTTTCCTGTTTATTCCTTAAAATACAGGTCCCTAACTTTCAGAGGAACTGTATGCAAGTTGAGGAAGGAAAAAAATATCATAATGCTAAGTACTAAAGATTTCTCTTAGCAAGGGAAAATAGTCTTTAAAGCAAAACAATGTCAAAAGTAACATTCCTATTGTGGACAAAAGTGATACTTGGAAGAAATACTATAAAAGCATAAATTCCAATGGCCTTTTTCCATCCTAGACACATGACTCAGATTTTAAAATACATTTTTATTTGGACTGCATTAACATCCTTTAGGACCACTGCCCAGTTCAGGTTTTACCCTATAGCACTTATTACACTGGATGTTAACTCTGTTGAATGTTAACTGCTATGATCACTACAGTGCATCAGTAGAAATTAACTCTGTGGAGGGTTTCTCTTTATTCTCCTTGTTCTGTGTGAGCTGCTAAATTAATTTTCTGTAAATTCACAGCTCCGTGCAATTTTTGTCCTATGTAATACTAATAAGTCAAATAATTTGTACCCTTCTTTGAAGCATGCTATCATCATAAACTGTATTGACCAGACTCATCTAACCTAACAGAGATCTAAAGCATAAGCATCCCCATCTAAGCAAATCATTCCTTACCCTCAGCTGAAAGGAACAGGAAATTTTAAGGCACAATTCATCTGATCTGTTTTAGACTTTCCCATCAGGGGCAGATAGGCAGCACTCTGGAAGTGTTTATTTCTATTTTACACAGCCCAGCTGCAGAGGAATCCCTTCCTCAGGGCTTCCGGTAGGATCTACCAGAACTATTCTATCCAGGCATCTACAGGGTCATGAAAAACACCTGTAGCTTGTTCACATGAGTGGCTTAGCAAAGCAACTTGATCTTGATTGCAAACTTGATCAATTGAAGGTTCAGCATATCAGAATCACTCAAATTAATCCAGCTAAGAAGTCAAGAAAGAGAACAGGAAAAATGCTAATCCTAGATGCTTTCTAACCAAGTCAGGGATACAAAAAAAGTATCAGCACTGTAAATGAGAGTTAGACCACCCAGCTGGATAAACTGTGTGAAGAAGAATATTAATATTCAGGATATTGATTTTTTTTGTTTTTCAGGATTCAGTTAGATCTTTAGGTCCCAAGACTGAAGATACTGCCATCAAGACTCAGATGGTATCAAAGCCATTTAAGTGCCATTATTTATCCTCTTCTATGTATTCCTATACTTAATTACTTCATACCAGATATAGCTTATTTGTGTCATAATCTAACTAATAGTTAAATATATGTGTATCTATCTGCTTTCCATTTCATGGCACAACACTGCATGTGGCAAAATAATCCAAATAATGGATGCACATGCTTTTTATTAGAAAACCTTTTAAAACATCACCCACCATCTACAAAGAACAGCAGAGAAACAAAAAAGCTGCAGAGACTATCACAGAGAAACATGAAGCGAGAATCTGTTGTGTGAATTCCCCATGCAATGTTCAAAACTCACTGTCTGCACTGATACACTTCTGAATGCTATTTTAACCCAGCTATCAAATCCAAAAGCTCTGTTAATTCAGTCCACATCTTTACTCCATTTTCCCCTTTATTATGGGTAGTGACAGTGGCGTAATGCTATTCTGTAGTCACTTATAGAGTAATATATGGGACAAATCTGATTTTCCAAGTTCTACATATTTATCAATTTTGGTTTTCATATTCTTTGTACAAAAGCCACCACATTTTGGCTTGCACAGCATGCAAGTAATAAAAAAGCATTCCTTATTAAGAGTCCCAAATCTCACTTAAATTAATTTTGGCTAATTGTTTTATACTAAATAAATAAAAAAGGAAAACCATAAAACTTCATGATAGCATCCTATACCTGTAAAACTTCGGGGAGTTTATTTTCTTTCATCTTTAGAAATATTACTCAGATGAAAGGCACATGTTTTAGACCCAGAATGATTATACAACTGATATAATATCAGTGGTTATCTATTAGGAAAATAAAGGAATTATCATTTCCATTATTTCCAATATGCTGCTGTGAGCTATGTAGTAATAATTCTGTAAGCTTCCTAATATAATTTTAAGTGCTACATGTTTGAAAAAAGTAAAAATTATATGAATATACCCACTTATGAAAAAAGCTTTCACTGATTAGAGCTCATTTCCCTAATATACAGATTTCTAAAGACAGCTCTATTTTAGTTATGTAAAGCATGTAAAAATTGGCATGTGCTCAATCACAGCTGAATCTGAAATTAGCCTGTCATTTTAGACACCATACTTTGAGGGTGGAAGAGGGGAAGCTCCTCCAGAAAAACTTTTCCTGGAGATGAAGTGGCTAATGGTCTGCTGGCACGACAATGTTTTGCAGGAAGATGTTATCTGTTTATTATTATTTTCCAGGCAGAAGAAAGCAGAAGATGCTATTTCTTCACAAAAGACCCCAAATGTCACTTTTCTCTTTGCAGAATGAACAAATTCCACCAATAATGCCCTACTCTGGCTCTCATCTTGCAGCCCCTAAAGAAACAGAAAAAAGCTTCTGATCGAAATAAGAAGACCTGCAACTGTAAGATTGCTTTAATTCACATATACATACATACTTACGCATACATATAGCCTTTTATGTGGGAAAACAATTCGTTATTTCTTTGGGAATACTCAGCTCAGAAAAGGCTAAATATCTTCTCATTAACTGAAATCAGAAACATTAGAAAGAGCCAGCCTCATTACTGCCATGTTTAGCTTATTTTTGCCCATTTCCTGAGCAAAACATAACTAGTTTTTTTTTGTTGTTGTTCTGATTAAAATGGGTACTGACTTTTTCAAGCTGTAAAAACAAAACCAATCTTTAAAACCTGCTTAAATTCATCACCAGAGTTCACAAACTTTATGAGAAAAAAATATTATAGGTCACTGTATGAAAACTGAATTTGAAGAAAAGCTTTTCATCAGTTAGCAAAACCCCTTGATATCCAAACAGCATGCACATAATGATACTAAAAGCTTGCAATGGAACTTTAGAGGGCTATCAAGCCATGAAAGATCTCATAAAAAGCCAAGTGATTAACTTATTTAAACCGAGCAGGAATAGGAGTCAAAACCACCTCCCTCTTCTTCTCATGCATACAGCATTTTGCTTTGGAATAAATGGATCTCACTATTATAATTTATCAGAGAAAAAAGAAAATATAGGTAATTCAGTTAGTTCATAGAAAAATATTCAGCTGCTCACAAAATAACTAATTCAATGAACAACAACTTGCTAACATGAATTCAAAGTAAAAAACATGAAAATTGTTTTTGCAAAATTGTCCTGAATCTATTGATTAGCAAACTAGTGAGCAATTGTACTGTTTTGTATCTTTTTGTACATTTACATCAAAACTGTTTATAAAACCTCTAGATTTAACAGCTGCAAATAGTTAACAGCATTTTTAAAATAAGTACTTAAATGAACACAACCTACCAAAGAAAAAAGTACTCACTAAAACTAAAAAGCCCTACAACTGCTGGGTAATGTGTCCTTAATCAAGACAAAAGTAGTTGGTAGGGTGTATTACAGTTAAGAGGATGTATCCACAGCAGATGAAAGTTTGCTCTCAATTTATGACCCCTAATAAAATCAATTAGATTAAGCACAAAAAGCTTGAGTAAGGAAATGGTAGCTAAATACATGAAATTCAAAAGAAATAAAAGTTGTTAGAGAAGAATTATTTAAAGGTTTTAGGTCACTTAGTCTTATAAAGAGTTCAGAATAGTTAGGTAGAATAAATATTTGTTTCACAAAATGTAACTTGCTTAAGATGTTAATACTGAACATTTTCCAGGTTTGCAGGATAATGCAACCATTTCAAAGCACACAACACAGACCTGCTTATACTGTGGTACCATGTCTGTGCTTAAGCCTGAGAGAAATGTTTTCATAAATCAAGGAGATACCTATAGAACAGAAAAAAGAGAGCTCATATTCTCCTATCAGACAATTTATGGACAATGGAAACATGGTCCACTATTCTGTATAGTCTTCAGTATTCCATAGGCACAGTGTTCTGTATACAGTAGCCAGTATTTATTTTGTTCCTCAAATTAAGCATGAAAAACAGTCAAACACTCAAGTGCTGTATTTTTTACTGCTTGTTGACTTGTCACATGAAACAGGATCCTGGGACATGACTACCATAATGCAGAAGTAAATCATTCAGGCTTTAGATGTCCTTGGCTGTCATAAAGGTTTAGAGTAATCTTCTCAATTTTTGTTTATCCTTCCATCTCTAGCAGCAGTTAAGGCTAGATTGTTATTTGGGAAAATACAACAGGGGAGTAGTGCAGGGGACACTCAAGTCTGGCAATTTCAGTGATAGCATATATAATTAATAAATAAATTGATAATTTATTATTTAAAATCTTAATTTTAAATGCTTGGGCAGATAGATTATTTGCAGAAACTTGCAGCACTGCCCCGCTTCCCAGTGAACATGCAATTATTACAAACAGAATACATAAAGGGCCTGTGATTTATTGTACTATTTTAGGCTCTCACTCACTCTATATCCTTTCACTAAGGTCTGATGCCTGCAATGCAGAAATACCCATGTGGCACAGCCATCCTGTGTGCTTCTTTCACAACCTATGGTGCAACACAGGAACTTCTATAGTTTGCTTCCTCTGACCATCTTTATAATGAACTGTAAAACTACTTAAAAATCCAGTTCCTTGACTATCATGCAAAAGATCATTGGCCATTGGGTCTGATGGAGAGTTCTACAATGCAGACGTAAACAGGGATGAACCAATTCCACCACTGCAGATCAAAGTGTTTGAAATACTGCAAGTATAGGTCCCATTGGTGGGATGTTTAGGAAATTTTCTCCATCTCTAAATCACGGCTGATATGTGTGAGGTAGGTATCACATAATCTAGGAAAGAGCATGAGAGTGCAGGGCCCTAAGAGAAAGTGCAGTTTACTGGTACAGTGTTGGTGGATTCAAAGAAATAAACCTAATGTTGCCTTTCTGTAGTGCCTCTGGGAAAGAGTGTCTAGAGTGGACTATCGCCAGGACTACAATTGCTCTTTTTTTTTCCAGAGAGAACTAGCTGGTTTATCCTAAAAGACTACACAAAAAATATGATGGAGTGGGGGCAACCAGGATCCAGTAAAAATGGAGCTACCAGGATCCAGTAAAAATGGAGCTTCTTTAAAGCTCCATAAGAATGCCCACAGAGATCAGCTCTACATAACATACCATACACTTAATTAAGGAAAAAACTTTCTTAAGATAATCACTTAGCAAAGAAAATCTACCCAAGAGTACAAATATTTAAAATGGTTTTTTAGGCTTTCCTTGTTAAATAGACTCAAATTTGATATGTTTTAGAAACATTTTGTTGTGTTACACTCTAAAATACATATTTTCATAATGAAAACATTCAGGAAATAGAAAAAAATCAAACTTACTGGTTTAATACAAGTATGTAGTTTAGAAATATACATATATACATATGTGTATGTTGTGTACACATCAATATATAAATCCATTGCATACACTAAAGCTACACGGTTAATTGATTTTTTTCAGTATGCATTCTAAAATGCAGTATTTAAAGTCTTGCAAGTAAAGTTTGCAACAGTGTTTTTCAACTACATTGTAAGTATGCCATTAGCTTGTCTTGCTCATGTTAGATATCTGTTTATGCCATGAAGTTCAAACAAACATGTGACTTCTTTAAATTCAAAGCAAGCAATTTGTAGGCTGCTCATCCATTATCTCCAAATGCGCTCTCTGTACAAGGTCTACTAAAGTAATGGTTGTTTCATCAAAGCCTAATGGTTTGTTTCAAATAATCAAAGTAGTGTTTATATCACTGTCCTCAGGTGCAACCATTTTGTTTCCAGGAGAACGGTATAGTACACGCTAATGTCACAAGTGATAAATCAAAGCAACTACATTTGTTTCTCTACCTTAACCAATCTACCCTATGTCTTCAACAACAGCAACAAAAAAATCATCCTGGCATTTGCCCTCTGTAGTTTATTCCAAGAGTAGGAGTAATTTTGCAAGAGCAAAACATTGTATGCAAAACCACTCATTCCTTTCTCCTAAACATAACAAGTACCGCTTGACTTAGGTGGGAACTAGCACTGTTGTTATCTGAAGCCCGACAGGAAGATGCTTCTCCCCACTACAAGATCTCATGAATCCTGTGATTATTTTTATGCAACATCCCGCTTTTGGTTAACTACAGTGTGTCTGACCAACTCAATCATCCAAAACTCTGTTTTTTTTAATTTTTAAACTTGGCTGTCTAAAGGGGGAAAAAAACTTGGAAATCCTTTAACTGGAAAAAAACAAAAATTGAACTTACCTGCTACTTTGGAAGATCTCAGACAGTTCAATGGCTATATAGAGCAGAAGTTAAGTTACAGCTACAACCACATTTTCCATTCTTTATTCTTTTGCAATACCTTGTTGCATCATTGGTAAGTTTTGTGTGTCTTAAATGATAAGATGGGAACTTCAGATACCCTGTGCACCACACTGGATTTGGTGCAGTAATTACTGCAGTGATGTTATTCTCTTTACCAAAAATGTGCTGGGAAACTCAAGCAGGGAAAGCTTTCTGTCCAACGGGAAGCAGAACCTGCACAGACATCAATCATGCTCTATTTTCAATTAAAGGAATGACACCGATAGCAGCAGTAGGAGATGCTGTCAGTCCTATTAGATACAGGATGAGAGTTGCCTATATAAACAGCTGAAGAGAGTGAGAATCATGGAATAACAGGGGATCAATGATAGACAAGTGAGCTAGAGTGAACCAGAGGTTCGCTTTATGAGTCTAAGTGCAAACCATCATCTTCATCAGCATCCAATATCCAAGAAAAACTAATACTTACATTTTGTTCAAGAAAGAAGACAGGAACCATTGCAAGATTGGCTGAGGTTTCTGAACAAAGAAGGCACATAATATACTGCTGGGCCTTTGGAAAAGCTACCACACCGAACATCATTAGAACATCATTAGAATAGTGAGCTGTAGTAAAACAAACAAGCAAACAAACACCTTTCCATCCACTTAAGTTTGGAAACTTGAAATGCAAGATCCATCATGGAGTAAGCATCTCCCTGTACTCCACGACTCCTCATGATATCAGCCTGCTTCCTAGATGACAGAATTTAGTAGAGTACCCATATCTGCCAGAATGCATCTCAGGAGTTACTGTGGTGCATCCCAACACACAGGAGGAGGGAAATAAAAACCGCAAATTAACAAAACTAATAAATTCACATTTGGATAATTTTTGTCTTATGGAACTTCCTACCAATTTATAATAACTCTGAAATACAAAAGCATAATGAGACAAAAAATAAGAAAAAATTTTCAGGGATGTTATGCGACAGCAATTTTTTTTCTAAAATGTCAGCAAAAAAGAAAGTTTGTTCAAAGTATTTTTTTCCTGGTTTTTGCACCAGAAGTTGGCCTATCAGGTGTAAGTTTAAAAAAAAAAAAAAACAGGCCTGACTCTTCTATTTTTAATTGTGTTGAAAGATCTGGATAGCTCCCAGAGCAAATGGAATTAAATACCATGACAAAAAATGTGGAGCTTGAGAAGACTTCAGAGGAAGCAGTCACTGAACCCTCCTTCTTTACACTTTTAAAGCACTACATTTATTCTTTTCCCAACCTCACCTGTAGATGCAGGAAGTAAGCAGAAATAAAATTGGTGTCAGTAGTATTTATGTACTTAAAAGGCACATCAAGGAAAGCAATTACCAAGAAAAGTCTGCCAGGGTTTTGCTTTAGAAAATATGGCCACCAGGAAGAGCTAAGAGCAGTAGTACTCAGTCTGAGGAGGGAGGTGTGGAAAGCATACAAGGGCCTGTCTGGCTTCTCTTTTCTATCTATTTTCTGCCAGCCGCTTGTCCTTAGTGCAGAAGGACAGAAGTTGTCTTCTCAGAAGCAGCATTCAGGCAGTAGGCACCAAAATGAGTCACCAGCTCATAGCTGCAGCATGCTGAGGAAGCAAACAGGAACACAGGCAAGCACTGGAGCATTCTCCTGGCTCCTCATCTTCTCCTCTCCTTGCACTCATCTTCCTCTTCAGCCATCCCAAGCGTGGCTGCTCAGTTCCCTACCTCTCCACTTCTGAAGCCACTCACCTCACAAGGTGGGTTCAAACATCTGGGAAGATTTTGGAGAAAAAAAATTAGTGGTGCCAGAAGAGCTAGCCAAATAATAGCAAAATAATTGGGGGGCTTAGGTGTAAAAAGTCAGAAAAGTAGGAAGAAAAATCCCATTTCTCACCTTTCTTAGCGCACATCAAGGCTACTTGATGAATATCTACAACATGTTCAGATGTATCAAATGTGGAACCCCAAGGAGCAAGACAAAGAAGAACAAAAAATTTCCTCTAGCTAATTTTACCCAATATAGAATAAGCTCTACAAAAAAGTGTGAATAAGCTGATTAAATTTGACATTAAAAATACATTCCTATCAACTTGCTTTCGCACATGAGTCACTACAACAACTAACTTTTTGAAAAGGAAATCACTGGATATAAATTCTCCTCAGTTCATTAAGGGGGGTATTTTATTCAGTGAAAAAAGCCTTGAAAACAAAGACTTACTTGGCTAGCCATCTAATACTAAATAGTGATTAATTTTCTACTACCACACTCCCTATTAGTATTACTCCCAAATGTTCAGTTTAATTTAAGTACTTTCTGATTCATGAACAAGGGAATAACATACAGCTATAAAAAGGTAATCCAATCCTAAAATGGCCTTAACCCCCATAATCTGCACTTCAATGGCAAGGGAAACTGTATAGTTTTGAAACTGTAATCAAGATTTTTTTTTTCAAACACACACACTGGAGCCGTCCTTTGCTCCCATCACTTATTAGATTACAATAAAACGACCATGTTCTCTTTATGGTGGGAACACAGCGACCCTGGGGTGATTTATAATCTTGTGAAACCCTGTCCACACTGCTGACCAGACTTTTTTTTTTTTTTTTTTTGGAGGCCGCTATCTGTTTCTTCAACTGATGTCTTCCTGCTGTGACAACACTGCTGGATAGCTGTCAGCACATAAGTATTTTTCAGACTACGTATTATCTCTGCACTCACTTCTTGTGGTTGTTGTTTGTTGTGGGCTTTTTGTTTTTCTTTTTGAAAGCATTTCTGTGTTTGGTGTTTAGACAGAAAAACAGACCATTCTAAGAATGGTTCTAAGAGTGTCTCTTCAGTCTGCTGCCTAAACCAGAGAGGACAAAAACTAAACAGAAAAATACTGAACTGGATCTCTTGATGACAGAAATAACACTGTTTCTTCTAAACTTAACACGCTACTGTTGACTACATATCATGCTGCTTTTTGTCACAAATGTTTTTGCACTTCAGGAATAAAATATCTGGATTATTCCCTGATGAAAGTAAAGTATTTCTTATATGAATTATATGCAAATTTTGGTAAGCATCTATAAATTTTTTTAAGTGGCAAAACAAAAAGAGAAGCAGAAAGAACCAGATAGTATACAAACAGTACAGTAGAAAATATAAAGAAGGGTACTTGCAGATACTGAAATAAATGCACAATTTTCTTGTTTATTAAATAAATGCACATTAAGAAAATATTTTTGAACTTCACCACCCTCAGCATGCTTGCTCTGAGCTACACTTATCTAATTCAGTCTAATGGAAAGCATCGCTAATTTTACTATCTACAAATATTTTTTAGCAATGTAATTCAAAAAAAGTTCTAACTTTATATAATGTTTGTTCCTCACACATTTTAAGCTACTCATTTTAAAAATAAACATCAATAAAAGTGTATAATTCTTTGCCTCTCCTAAAATATACTAATATTAATTTGATTTAGACATTCAAAAATTAATCATTAAAGATAAGTTAACTAGAGCCCAACAGTGACTTTGCTATGATTCCTAGGGAAAGACATCCTTGTACAACCTCAAGTGAAAGTTCATGATGATAACAGCCACCCTTTTCCCTCACTTGCCTGTGCTATGTCAGGAATTCAGTACATTGTCCTGGGTCCCACCCTGTACAGCAGGGATTACATGCTACCCTACTTTGGATACTGAATAGAGAGTTACAGATGCTGCTTCCCACCGATTTGACTGTCTGCACAAAAAAAGCTTCAATGTGGTCATAATTAGAACTTGACTCATTAGTAGCAAAATTTGCACTGATCTGAATGTTGCAAGATTTGTCTTTTGAAGCAAATGCTCAGCTGCTCCACATAATACCTACTAGATCTTCCCTTCCCCTATACAAGCCAGTGGCATTTCATAACAACTTTCAATGGAAGTAGAAGCCAGGTAACTATCACTTGAAACAATATTAGATAGCTGTGAGTAAATACAACAGATAATTGAATTATGCACAAAACTTCCACAACTTTCTTCATATGATAGACTCCAGCTAAACATATAATGATTTTTTTACTGAAATGTAGCTGTTCAATATTCTAGTGAAGACAACAAAATAAAGCATTTCAATCAGCTGTGCTTGACAGTTTCTTCACCTGCCAAATATCTGGTTTAGGAAAATAAAATTACATGTAGTCTTCACAATATTGCACTTGATATTTAAAAATTAAATAGGCTCATGCTGGAGTTAACACCAGCTCTTCTTTATTGTTTTATTCATCACTGTAAGCTATTTCAGAAGGATAAAAAAAGTATTTCACTTCATGGAGATAAGGACAAATTGATAATTGTAGCAAATAAGTCAGGTTGTCCTTTGCTCTCAAGGAGGTAACCTACTGTTTCACTCCTCTAAGGACTTGCTTAATAAGATGAACAAATTCTCAGGAAAAAAAAAATCAATTAAAATTGAGAAAAGTCCCCTAGGATAAAGTTAGTTTGGCAGTCTATGCATTTCTCAATCATTGCTTCAGTTTGGTCTAAGTAATACATTCTCACTGCATGTTTCTAAGTAGTACTCCTTTTGGTTAGAAAGCACTTTCAGAAGTGAACTCTAAAAACTGATGCTGAATCAGCAAGGGCAGCTGGATAAAAGAGGGGTTAGGAAGTAAGATATCCAATGGATGCAGAGAACACCATTAGAAACAAAGTACATATTCCTAGGATTGCAAAATGAAAAGTCAATAATAGTTGCTAATATAAAAAAAACTTTTATAATGGACTGTTCACTGATTAGCTTTTCTAACCAAGTCTTTATAGAGCCTTTGCATTGCTGTATATCTTGGGTGAGTAGAGAGGTTATGCATTAATTCACTTGTTCTGTAAAGTACAAAAAGCCTCCCAGTCTGCAGCCATGAACCAACAAATCCCACCTTCCTAAGGTGGGATCCACCTTCCAAGGACAATCATATAACAAAACAGGAAAGCCAGGAATAGTTTCTCTTAAGCACCCTTCATTCTAATTTTTTTTTTAACCAAAACCTCCTCTTGCTCGTTAATATGCAAAACAGTAACAACTTTTTTTTTTTGATCTATTGGATTAATCACTGTCTCAGATTACCCCACAGGTACTTTTCTATAACAGCACTAGTCACTAAAGCCTCAATGTCAATTCCAACAGTCTGGCCCAACATAAATTAGTAAATTATAGCGGACTCATACAAAATTTCCTATCCTCTGGATTAATAAATAGACAAGTAAATATATATTATCCCTTACGTCTCAGAACATGGGTAGATGCTGTTATGTAGATGCTATGCTTCAGTCTACTTAGGACTAGCAATTTCAACGATGAAGGAATGACTACAGCACTCTGAGAGCATATCAACCACAGGGGCAATGTAGATAAAATTGTATTTCAAATCAGAAGAAAATAGAAGTGGCTATGCTTATTCAGGGAAGTCATTAACAACAAAAAAAAAAAAAAAAAAAAGCAGCCATTTACAGCACACTTCATTGAACAAAATCTGTATACAGACACGGTAGGATTCAGCTGCCTCAACAGGCATGTAAATTTATTTGAGTTTCCGTAGGTTATTGTGATGGCTCCTAAGAAGAAACAGATCTCCTCAAAGTCACTCAGTGTATCTGCCTTTACAGGTGTCTCACACTCCTAGGCACAGAAGCACCTCAATTGGCACTAGATGCTGATGTTCAGGCAATTAGACTGAGGTCAACTAAAGTGGGATTATTTGCTCCTAACTTGAGACATCTAATAGCTGTTTAAGTCTAAA
Source organism: Molothrus aeneus (assembly GCF_037042795.1). Taxonomy (NCBI): domain Eukaryota; kingdom Metazoa; phylum Chordata; class Aves; order Passeriformes; family Icteridae; genus Molothrus; species Molothrus aeneus. Next base: position 65,923,769 of record NC_089647.1, read on the forward strand.
TTCATATCAAGACTCCTTCAATTGTTAAAGGAATAAAGAGTGGCAGTTCTAGAAAGCAATTCATCTTGTCTATCTTACCATATACTTGGAGGAAATGAATGGCTTTTCTGGAGGTGCCCATCCCTCTCCATTTGACTATAAAGGGAGTGTAGCTCAAATTAAAAAAACTTTACATATCTGAGGCTAATGGACTGAAACTCATTCTCAATCATGCTACTTTAAAAACATATTATGCTGCTTCTTACCTACTGCATGTAAAGGAGGAGTGTCTAAAATTAGGTATCCAGAAAGTGGTTGTCTAAGCTCCTATTATTGTCAAAGAAGATCTAGTCAAAGAAGGCTAGAAAGCTATTCAGTGGAGAAAACGTAGGTGTCTGCCTTAAAATAATGACTCTTCCTTTGACTGCATCAAGTAATCCACAATTGACTAAACCCTGATTTGAGTTCTTCCCTGTGAGCTTGATTGACTGCCTGAATATAGGAGCCTCGTGCCATCTGCAATGCCCTGAAGTATCCAAGACATGCAGACGAGCTGGCAGACTTGACAAAAGACCTGGGAAAGACTTGCACTCCTCTAAACAGCAGCTGTAAAATAGACAAGATACCCTAGGGCCTTTCAAATGCATCTAGATGCTTGTGTTTATGCAATTGAATCATGTCCTACAATTCCAAACAGCAAGTTAATTTGGAGTAGCTAGAGTATTAAATGATATGTTAGCTTACTTGAAAGTAACTTCTCCATGTCTCTTATCTTGTTGGTCTGAAATGAGTGACTGGAAGATCTCCCCTTGTCAACCTACAAAACCTTATTCCTTCAGACACTTAACCCTGGATTTCTACTGTATCCTGTAATAACCTTAGTAATAATTTTTTATTTACCTGTGGTCTTAAAATAACATTTTTATTTGGACAAATATATCCACATTTTCAAAATGAATGGCAGTGTATGGGTCATACAACACCTAAAAGTGAAGAAAAAGAAACTCAGTACGTTTTTACATAAAATCTATTCTTTGCAAACAGCACGTTTAATGCTTTCTCCACCATTATCACAAAAGTTTGAAATATTAGAAGCTGTTAAGATTTTCAGATACTTCACCTGACAGCCACCCCATAATGATAATCACAAATTTGTTATTACTCTGAAGGTGAAGAATAAGAACGCATGCCATAAAAATTTGTTCTGCACTCCTTTTGTGATACTTTAGACATTTAAGCTGTTGTTACATGTCATTATTCTGCCAGTAACAGATCAACTAAAAGAGGTTTTGCATGTATTTCCCCATCATTCTTTCCCTTTACCTCCAGTTCTTACTCATCTAAAGGTACTTGTCCCTTGCTATAAATCACATTAGTCCAACTGTTTGGCTGGCTGTATTCCAAAGTCAAATGCATGAAATGAAAGGGGAAGAAAACCTCTTAAAAGTCTGAAAAGTCTTGCGTTGGATGGATTTGGATCTTGGTTTGTAGTTGTGCTATTTTCTTTTTAAATACAAATATTTCACTGCAGCAGTTTAGACAGGTAAAGAAAGAATTGAATCAATATAATGCACAGGACAGAGTCATTGGTAGGAACAGGGAAGGGAATCACTTAAAATAGCTGCCAGGTGAACAGTAACACAGAATCACTATCTTAGTTTGCATCTAAAAACTATATTTGAAAAAAACTTAATTCCTGACATGGAGAACACAGCTGACTGGACAAAGAAATGAAAATCGGAAAATAGACCAACAGTAGCCCATTTTATTCCTAAAAAATAAATATAATTTTTAAAAATCCATACTTTTGGATAGAGAAATAACTTCCAAAAACTAAGAGGACAAAGAGAGGAAAATTATATGCTAAGAGAGAGTACAGTGCTGAAGGTTTCCAAGCTGCAGAGACTGGTGGTCCTTTTGAACCCAAAAAAAGCTGGCACACCTGGGACATCAAGAGCCTCCCACTTCTGCCCAGGACATCAAGCATCACTAACCTGCTCCCTGATGTCCAGGAGGCTGGTGGCCCCTATGCACAGACAGAGACTACAAAATGCATACATCTGATGAAACACATGACTCAGAGATCTTCTGAGCATGGAAATCACTAAAGCATCAGTGTCCTCTTCCACTTATGAATGCACAGTTTGGGTCAGCTTCCCAGCTCTTGTTCCAACCAGTGAGATAATAAGGGAATGCACTGTATGAACAATTATCTTCTACTGATAGCTCCATTCTACAGCTAATAACAGCTAGAGAAGTAAAAAATCATTCTCAGAGATATTGGTCAAGATCAGCATCTTCTCCTAATTTGATTCTCTAGAAAGGAAATGCAAAGTTTGGTGTAAAAATCAAGGATTGTGTTAAATGGGAGTTACAAAACTTTACTCCTGGGAACACCAACTCCAGACGTGCTTCATAGCTGGCATTCTCAAAACTTGATTCCTCCTCTGACCTTGTAGGATGTTTAATACATTTCACAAGTCTTGAGGTAGTTTCCTTCATCTCATGATCCTGTTGCACCTCAACATGTTGGTTAGTTAGGTTGAAACTTTACCATTAATCAAACAGGTTGGCAATTGGTCAAATAATTGGCCAGCATCACTAGTGATTTTTCTTTTCTAAATCACCACCCACCTTTACTTACCCTTAAGACTACAAAATGCCAGCTCTGGTGAATAAATGCCAATTGTCTAGCCTACCTTTCCATCCTTAGGACACAGTTTTCTCAGAACTGGAATCCTAGTCTAGCCGAGTCCAGTTGATTTTCAATAACTGATATTTTCCCATGGTGTTTCAAAGTTTGTTACCAGTTACCTTACCCTGATTTCTAAATCCGAACAGCAAAAAGTCGTTAAACATTCATTAGACCTAAAAGATGATGTTCAGAATTGGTGTTCTACTAACTTTGTTCATATTTCCTGTTGTCATTATATTGCAAAGGTTCCATATTGTTGTCTCCTTAGTGCAAGAGTTTCACACCTCCTTGATGTTTCTCATAGGTAGCTCCTCTAAGCACTGACTCTTCCTTCTTCTCACAACAGCAAACTGACTCCAGTTCCCCCTCAACCACCCAATCCACTCTTTTATAGCACTCTTCTTCTCATTGGCTACAGCTGTGGCCTGTTAAAGGCAGGCCTGCTCCTAATCTTTGATAATCAGCTCAGCTGCAACTCCTTAGGGGTAAGATTACTTTCTATACTACCTTTATTTTCTTAAATTCTATCCCCCTACAGTTTCCTTTCACATAAAAAAAAGCCCAAATAACACCATAACAGGAATATAGCTACCTAAAAGTGTTCAAATCTAAGCATATGCTTCTAGAACAGCTTAACTTCATCTACACTGAGGCCACCAATTTACAGTGTTGTCTTCCTCCTGTTCCTAGACATGTACTGCCACCCCTTCCTCCACACAACACTAGAATTTGTAGCAAGATACTTTGAGTAATTGGTCCATCTAAAAACTAGTCCTTCCAAAGAGGGGGGAAAAAAAGTTTAATTTTCAGCTGGTCTGAGCAGGGAAACAACCTGCTTACCATATTCCTGTTTAATTAGAACACTGTTGTTCAGGGACAGTGGAGAGTTCTTAACCTTGTCTAGCAGAAATGTGTTGCAGCCTGTCTTGATCTACATAAAATGAAAATGTGGTTATATCAGAGCATTCATCTCACTTTTAATTTAGCTCACATAGGTGAGAATATTAGTGAAGACACTGCTGCACTGCCTTCATCAGGAATTGGCAACTGTAATGCTTGGTACAGGCTTTTAAAGGGACAATACCCAAGCTGCTAGACCACACTGCCAGACCTCCACTGCTCCTGTTACAAATGCTGGCAAAGTTATTGGCTCCTGCTGCAGTCACACTTACCCTGTGCTGTGAAAACATACCCTATTAGTGGCTAATTTTTTCATGGGTGCTATAACTAATTCTTGCTCCCCAAATGTACATTCTTCCAGTGATGCTCTAAGCAAGAAATACAAAAGACTAAGTTTCAAAAGGACCTCAAATTTTTGTGTCTTTACAGACTAGAAAAGCAGATTTAGCCTGCATGTGACTCACTTCTCTCATTATCTTTGGAGAAGTGGCTCTTCAAAAAATTACAAGACCCTGAATTCACAGTTTAAAAAATAAACAAATCCCTATAAAAAAAACAATGAAACCTTTTTCCTAATTTTTCTTATTTTTCTTGAATGGTATGTCAGATAGACTGTAAAGTCAGCCCAAATAGAAAAAGGATACAACAGAATCCATAACCCATTTTCCATGACCCTACTCAGATGGCTTTCATTCAAATAAATGTGCCCATTTCAAGTCTGAACCTGAACTACAGCTCTTCTGTAAAACACACTGAGAACCTCAACAGGGCATTCCTCCCAAGTGCACAACTGCCTGTAGTAACTATTAACTCAGGTAGGAAATGCAGCAAGTGCATCAGTAACAATTATGTTTTCCTGGGGATAAGACCTGTACTACATAAGCTGAAACAGCTTCCTGGGCCAAGAGCACCAGCTTCCCGCACGGTTTGCTGCTGTTCAGCACCAGACATGCTATCAGAAAGCAATATGGTGGTGCAACTCAAGGTACTGATGAGCAAATACTAAGCAAAGTGAGTTATTTATTCCAGGATAGGTAAACAGTCCAACTTTATATTCCACAAACAACATAGAATCGTAGAATCTTTAAGGTTGAAAAAGACCTTCAAGATCACCAAGTCCAACCTTTGACTGAACATCACCTTATCAACTAAACCACAGAACCATAAATGCCACATCCAGTTGTTTCTTGAGCACTTGCTGGGATGGTGACTCCACTACCACCCTGGGCAGTCCATTCCAGTGCTTAACCATCCTTTCAGTGGAGAAATTAATCCTTATGTCCAACCTGAAGCTACCCTGGCACAGCTTGAGGCTATGTCCCCTTGCCCTCTCACTAGCTGCCTGAAGAAGAGACCAACTCCCAGCTTACTACAACCTCTCTTCAGGCTGTAGTGAATCTCCCCTGAGCTTCCTTTTTTCCAGGCTAAACAACCCCAGCTCCCTCAGCCTATTCCCACAGGACATGATCTGACCTTCATCAGTTCTGCTGCCCTTCCCCAGACACACTCCAGCACTTCAGTGCCTTGTAGTGAGGGGCCCAAAACCAGACACAGCACCAAAGATGCAGCCTCCCCAGTGCTGAGTACAGTGTGACAATCACTGTCCTGGTCCTGCCGGCCACACTGTTGGTGACACAGGCCAGGATGCCACTGGCCTTCTTAGCCAGCTGGGCACATTGATGGTTCATGTTCAGCTACTGTCAACCAGCACCCCCAGATCCTTTTCCACTGGGCAGCTTTCCAGACTCTTCCCCCAACCAGCAGCACTGCACGGGCTTGTTGTGACCCAGCTGCAGCCTCAGGCCATTGATCCAGCTTGTCCCGCTCCCCCTGCAGAGCCTTCCTACTCTCCAGCAGATCAACACTGCCCCGCCAGGCTGGTGTCATCCGTGAACCTACTCGATGCCCTCTTTCAAATCATCAACGTTTGACAGAACTGGACCCAATACTGAGCCCTGGGGAACACCACTGGTGACTGGATGCCAACTGGATGTACCACCACTCACCACAACTTTCTGGACCTGGCCATCTAGCCAGTCATTACCCCAGCAAAAGGTGCATCTGTCCATGCCATGGACTGACAGCTTTTCCAGGAGAATGTCGGGGGAGGCTGTGTCGAAGGCCTCACTAAAGTCCAGGTACACAATACCCACAGCCCTTCCCTCATCCGTCACAGGTGGATCACCATGACATAGAAGGAGATCATGTTGGTCAAGCAGGACCTGCCTTTCTCAAACTCACGCTGGCTAGGTCTGATCACCTGGTTACCCTGTACATGACACATGATGGCACTCCAGGTGATCTGTTCCATGACCTTCCCTAGCACTGAGGTCAGGCTGGCAGGTCTGTAGTTCTCCGGATCCTCCTTACAACCTTCTTGCAGATGGGTGTCAGACTGGCTAACCTCCATGGAATGATGGTGATGATTTCCTGCTCACACAAAAACCTGCACATACCCCAAGCTCTACATCTGGCAACTGTTCATTTAATGGTTGCAGTTAGTTGGGTCAGACTTTACGAACCAGTGAATAAACAGCCCATGTTCAATAACAACATTAATGGACCAAAATTTGGAGATAGAGATCTTAATGTTTTACTGCTATAACCTTTCCCCCTGTTCCTACACCTCAGAAATGTCATAAGATCTTTCAATATTTTAGTAAAAGCCAACATCTCAGAAAAAATAACAAGTACCAGTAAGAATCTAAATAAAAAAACCAAAATTTAGTAAGAACTTCTAATTCTATATTCCACTATAAAAGTTAAAAATATTAACAAATATAAACAATATCCTTTTAGATAACTATCATCATAAACATAACTGAATGGCATAAACATGTTACAGAATCACAGGATGGGTCAGGTTAGAAAAGACCACAGTGGGTCATCTGGTCCAACCTCCCTACTTAAGCAGGGTCATCCTAGAGCACATTGCACAGGATTGCATCCACATATTTCTTGGCTAAAGTCTGCTCTTTCCTGCAATTTACTTACAGACTGTATTTGTTCTTTCATTTGAGAATGCCATGCATCAGTCAAATGCTTCCTTACCTTTTTTCCCATTAATTTCTGAAAATGTTCTATTATTGGACTATTCCTTGGGCTTGATTCAACAATCTCAATTAATTGTTGGGTTACTCTAGCTGTAGTCAAGAGTCCTTAACCATGCATTTTATCTCACACTGTTTAACACTTAATAGACCTATTTGCTAGCAGACGGAAGATTTTTTTTCCTTTGGAACTCTGGTCCTTCAATGCTGTTTGATCCTGAGAAGTCATAAGATACTGTACCTTAGAGCATAAGTGCATTACAGTTAAAGGATCAGACCTGAAAAGTCTGGTATTTTCTGTACTTCATGTCCCTATCTCCAATGATTTCCTTTTTTAGTCTGGAAACAGGAACTATTTAAAATACTTAAAAGAGATTTTCACTAAAAGTGTCATTCTGATAATTACTCATGTCACTGGACCCTGACTTTTCTGCAGAAAAGTCACGTAGTACAAATAGTACACAGTATTTTAAAAGCACCGTACCTTAACAAATATCAATTCTTAAATAACAATTTCATTCCAAGAAATAACTTGGAAAATATCATCTTCTTACTGAACGGACCTGCTTTTGGAGAGTATTAAAGCAAATGCTTCCTCACATTACAGTTCAGTTTTTGCCACTCTTTAGTGCTGTTAAGCCAGCAAAATCAACCCAATTTCGCTCATTCTAAGGAGTCCCTGACCTGTTCCTGCAGCAATAGTATTATTAACAAAGTTCTCTTTGCTCCACCAAAATTTTAATCTTCAGTATATCTCTACAGTCCCACTATGCCACCTTTGTTTACCAAAAAAACCTAGGCTGTGCAAGCTTAAACAAGGGCAAAATAATTGTTACTCACGATGAGCATCTTAAAGAAAAAAACTACTGCAAAGGGAAAAAAAAAAAAAAAAAAGACTGAAAGATTTAATGAGCTCAAGCTATTTAACTTATCAAAGAGAAGAAGTGAAGATCTGAAACTACCTACCCAGGAAACAAAATTTCAATAATGTAAGCAGCTGATAAGCACATAGCAAGCAAATGTAGAAGTTAAAAAAAAAAAAAAGCCAACATGACAGAAGGCAGAGACAAAGCAAACTTAAGACTGATATGTGACGAATCACAGTTACTTTAAATCTGAGAAAAGTTTGATTACTCTTCTGAAATATGTCATTACGTATAAATTATTATGGAATCTAAAGCAGAAATTCTAAAACTGTACTTTAGAGACAGGCCATTTATTTACTCTCTCCATATATTTATCTTCCTTCTGGCAATAAAGGTATAAGGTGTCTCAACCTGTCTTTCCTGACTGCTTGTTCATACACAAATGAGTCTCACTCCTTTTCATGAATGCAGAACATCCAGTGCCCTATTTGTAATTTCTTCTTTAATTTCAGCAGTTTCTGACAAATTCCAAAGAAACATCTCTAACTATAAAATGTCCTGAGCAAGAGACCTGAGCTAGCTTCAGAAAGTTTGTGAAAGAGAGCCATGCTGATAGGTTGTTATCTATGATAAGATGAACAAACTGAAACAAAATGAGAAAAGTGAACTTTTGAAACATGGTATCAGCTCCTGGAATTATTTGGAAAGTGACAGAACATAAAGAGGAGCACAAAACCATATGCACCTTTGTGTACCTCCAGTATTACAACAAGGTGATTTGCCTACACAACCTATGAAGTAGTCTAATTAAATCAGCCTGGATAAAGAAAGAGTTACAGTGACTTTAGTGGGCTGCCATATTGAGGAAAAAAAAAAAACATAAAGAAGAAGAAAAACATTTAGTCTTAAAATTGTAGGAAAAAGTACATAAGATACTTAAAAAAATACCAATTGAAAGTCTTTCATAGTTTGTAAACTTAGTAGTGAAAAATATTTTCTAGCTTGCAAAAATAATGATCATATTTTATTTTACATTAGCAATTACTTGAATTAAGATGCAGGAAAATATTTGGAGCTTCTTGTCAAATTTTTAAGGGGAATATTTTGATATGAATGGTTAGGAGTATGCATAGATAAATTCCCTTTTGAACTGCTTTCATACTTAAACATCTTTAGGAAGAGATAGAAGCAATTATTTCTGTTCTGATAATCTTGAGAACCACAAAAAGCAGAGTGGAGAGTATTTTAAGACTCACAGGAACATTTGCTTATCCAAGGAAATTCATTGTAGCTGATCTAAACCGCATGCTCCATTTCAAATGGCTTATAAGATATCAGAGAATGGCACTTGGTAAGACAAAAGCAGTTCAAAGTCTTAAAAAAAATAGCTAGCAGAGATACAACTGTAATAAAGCTCTTTGAAACTAGTAAAAGCCTCAAATACAAGCTCATTTAGACATGAATCCATTCTTCTGGAAACCGCTTTGCAAACACGAGACATTTCCAGAGCAGTAACTAAAATACAACATAATTATGTTCCAAATAAAAAGAAGCATTTGATTGTGAGTTGTTTCATGAGCAGGTCTGTGGGCACAGAAGATGTCTGTTAAAACCAACTATCAAAATATTATCTAGCTTTTCAAGAACAATAATGAACCTGCAGAATTATTCACTAAACAGTAGTGGAGGTTTAATATTTATCTTTCTTACAACATGTATTTTCAACAATGGTACAAGTACAGACAAAAACATTATTTAAATTGGAATCTAAGATAACTACAATTCTTACAGCTACAATACCTTAAAGAACTCATTCTTTCAAAACATGAACCATCATCTCAGAATAGTGATAATAAAATAGTAATCACAATAGTAACAGCAATGGTGAAAGATGGTAACAATAACTTTATTGAGTTAAATCTCTCTCCCCCTCCATATCTACACATATAAAAAGTGTTTAAAGGGTTTCTTAGCAGTATAATTAAAGAAAAAAACCCAATCAGCTAAATAACTTTTATAATAAACATACATTATGGATGCTTAACAAGTGTGTTTTTATGTAGTTCAGCTTGGAGGTTAACGGCCAGATCTCCTTGTTTTCACCTGAAGTCCTGCTTGCAGTCACAGAAAATGCTAAATCAGTAAAGAAACTTAAAGCATACAATGAGAAACACAACTTCAGGGTGAAAAGGGAGTCATGGCAGTAAAAAATATACATTGTTTCTACAAATATAAGATATGGCAACTATATGTATCCACACTTTTCACTAAAATAATGCCTAATTTCAGTGACTAGTAATCCTGAGAGGGGCCTTGATCATTTTAAATACAGGATATATTGAAATTAACATAAATTCAGCTTGCCTTTGAAAGCTCCTGAGGAACAGTTGCTTGGGGAATGTTCTAATATTGACCTGTCAGAAAAGAAAAGCTAAAAAAAGCAGTCCTGGGCTGCTCAGTCTCAGCCAGTCTATACACAGAAGTTAGAGAATTACAGGCATATTTTTTTTTCAAAAATACCATCCCAGAATCAGCCTTTGAACAACAGGCATATTTGGTATACCTAGGTAAGTAAACCAAATTAGGTAAGAAATAAAAATATATAAAATATTCTAAAAATATGTCAGCTTCGTACTTGACTATTTTTCAAGTCCCTTACAAAATGGAAACAGAGTGGTTGAACCATTTTTGGTCAGGTCTCCCCTCTCTACCTGAAAGAGTTATGAAAAATGCAGATTCGTCGAAAATGCAAAAAAGTGGAGATTCCACTTGTTAACTTTTTTACATTCCAGATCATCATGTGTGGCAGGTAATGTAAGTGCTTTAGTAAACTGGTGCTGGGATCTTCTAAGGAAGCTATTTGTTTCAGGCAGAAGAGTAGTACGTGGTCTATTAAGTCCTTGGGCATCTTGCTATTGCTTCCATATTCAGTGCACCATAAAGATTCAAGCAATCTATATTCTAGGTATCCCATATAGCAGAATGTCTGAAGTATTATTAACATTGCAACAATAAATATGAACCACTGAATATTCAGCACTATGTGAAAAAAGTGGCATTTGTTCCTGTTAAAAAATGTGCTGATGTTTTTAAAAGATAGAGCAACACTCAACGCTTTTCATACTGGATGGCATATCCAATTCTAGACTTCACAAAACAAAAGACTTATCACAAACATTCCTAAATCTCCTGACATCTTCAGAAATTCAGACAAAAGACATTCTTCTCGATTGTTCATCCTAGTAAATCTCAGACATTTCAGAGTAGACAAATGCCAAAGGAAAAAAAATCAATCAAACAATTAAAACAACCTACTAAATTTCACTATATAACAAAGGAGGAGCAGTGTGTGTTACATAATTTACAAAAACAGCACAACATTATCATAAATCCTGCCGACAAGGGAGGAGCTGTAGTTCTTTGGTACTGGGATCATTACACTAAACAGGCAGCAAAACAAATGGCAGAAATGCGTCACTTTAAAATGCCCTGGTTTTTTCATCCAGAAATTGTAAAGTTATTTCTACAGCATGAAATCCCATATAAGTTATAATGATATAGATTATAATGATATCAGACTGGGGAAAATGCCAAAATTCACAAATCAAATAATGGGACACCCTACCACGGTAAGGTACTCCCAACTTCCTGAAAAAGTAGCTGTCTTATGGTGACTTGGCATCAAGCCCATGTTGAAACCCTATCAACATAAATACTGCCTTCTTTGCATGCACAGCAGACCTTAATGAACGTCACTTCCAACAATACAAAGTACCTTCTCTCCACTGTGGACATTTGGTGGTATATAATATTACCATCTTGATACAGAAAGTTAAGCAGTTAAGCCCCTTACAGTTCAAAATACCCCATAAAGTCTACAAACCATTACTGACATCAAAAATGGACTAAAAGAATTAATATTTCAGAAATTCATTAAAAATTAAGAATACTCATTTTTACAACTTCCTAAGTTTAGCAGAGTATGTTCTTCTGCCAAATTGTTTCACATTTAAGGAGAAGATTTTTATTCCCAGGAAAATACTGCAAGCTGTGGAACTGAACCACAATTTCTTGTCTTCTTTTAAGAAAATGGATTGCATGTATCTAACAAACTCTTATAACAGGAACTAATTCTACCAGCAACAAGATATACTAGATACTCCATATACTAATATTTAGAGCACTATGTATAGTATCTAAAATATTTAATAGAAGAAACTTTTCATCATTTATTGAAATGATCTGCGGTAATTCCTGGAAAATGCTATTTAAACACCACGATACACCTTAATTCTGAAAGGCATTAATTTCTGTGGTTTGACTGTGAATAAAATGGAATGTTTTCAACCCAATTTCCAGCACTACAACTCTTAAATTCTTAACTCTGAGAAATCCAGCTCTAGACCAAATGCTTCCGACAGAAGTTATCATTCTTCATCCCAGTGAAGTGAGAGTGAAAATGAAAACAATAGGATAGAAGCCCATCTTTCAACTCAATATTCTACATCTCTCCCTCCATGAAACCTTCTAATCACATCAATACAACTCCAAATCCTGCCTCCTTCTCTAAAAGCCTCTTTTGGTTATTTAGCAGCTTCAGAAACAGGACTTCTCCACAAGGCAGCCCTCTCTTGCTCATTATTAGCTACTTCTATCCCGTATAGCATCTTAAATCCTTCCCCAGGTGTGAATGCCCTCCGCCTCACTATCATTCCCCACTTAGTTCACATCTCCTGTGGTTGCTGCACGGTCTGCAGGGTGCACTGTTGGGGAATCACAGTTCTGCCCTGCCTTCCTTGCCCATTAGGTACCAGAAAACGTTTCAAAGATGATGAAGACTGCAGGAGTCAGCACTTACAGAAGTAGCCATGGGTGAGACATTCTTAGGTATGGATATGACAAAGGGGAAGGAGGGTTCAAGGACACAAATCCCACTTTATCCAACTGCCACCTGAAATCCGTACTGCCTGTACTGTGGATAGAGCTAGTGGATAAACAAAATATTGGTATGTCAGTGACAGAAAAGGCACGTGGGAAGAGAATATGCACAAAAATAGTCTTCAGATAATTTCCAGCACTCTGTCCGCACCACCAATAAAGCCATCAAGTACCTCTTTAGACTTAAAAGATACCAACTTCTACAGACTGTTGTCAAGTAAACTTGACAAAAGTTTCCAGATTATGAAAACACAGTGTAAAAGGATACAGAGAACTTTGATTTTCCTATGTAATTTCGTCCACCTACATAGCTTTCGGTTTTTGTTCTGAATGGCTGTTGTCATTGCCTCTTTCCACAAAAGAAGGGTACTTCGGGGGGCGGGGGAGGAAAGGAGCAGGGAGGTGGAAACAAATGCCTTTAGAATTCTTGAAGATCGGACTCAAAGTAACTAGCTGTAGCAAAACCCAGCTTGCTGTGCTTTAGCCAGACTGAAGGCAATCACTGAAAGAAAACAAGAGAGATTTCTTTTCTTCCCCTCTTCCCTCCCCTTTAGAAGCACTAACAACTTTTCTCTTCTAGCTTAGCCACTGAAGGAGGAAAGTGATAATCCCTTTGAAATTCAGCACTTAACACCTATACGGTAGGTGATAATTGCTGCATTCCAAGAGGATTAGCACAGTGGAACCTACTTTACAGTGAAGTCAGACCATTCTGAACAGAGTGAAGTTTTCCTAAAACCATGCCTACTCAGGGAAATCTTGAGTTTCCCACTGTTTCTGGGTAGACAAGGATCTTGTAGCTTCAGATGTGTTTCCATCACATCTGCAAAAAGCCACTCAAGAAACCAACTGGTGTTTAAAACAGCTAGAATAGAGTATTCCTAAGGAAGTGCAAACTAATAAAATTTTATTGACATAGCTTGCAGAAAATGCTACACCGGCTAAGTTTTCTTAGACAGTGGAATATTTCCATCATCATTAATATTTGGTAGGAGTATTGTGAACTAGGTCCTCACAGTAAAACAGCAGTCAGTAATTTAATCCTGTATCAGAATCCAGAAGCCTGAGTTACACTGTCTGATCCTGCATAGCTGTAAGAGATGCATTCTATGCTAACGTAGGGCCATTAACAGGAAGAGAAATAGTCCTGAAAAAAGCAAGAGGTATGACTGGTACAAGTCCACTCAAAAAAAGAGAATAATTTAGGGCTTTCACTCCAGCAGCAGAGACTTAGGCTCAGCCTAAGTTCCAGAGTTCCTTCCACTGCACAGCATCTTCCAGAGAGTAGAGGATGCTCTGTGACAAGTGAGCTTCTCTCTCCAAACAAGCCAAGATATGCAGGGCATGGAGGATGGTGCACACCCATGTCTCACCTTTCTCTGCACCAGAACAACGCCAGAGGGAGCATCCAAAGGAGGAAATCAATGCTCTACCTCAGACACCCATCCCATTTATTTTGCAATACACAGTAGGAGAGCTTGCCAAGATTTAGTAAAGCAGATTTCCAAGAGAGAGAGGAAAGTGGCTTCCTCTGCCTTCATATATTCTTCTTTCAACGATTTTATTCCTCCCTTCATTGCAGCTCACCCCCCTCCCTGTGTCCTCCTTTTAAATACAGCATTAAAACCACTGTGTAATCCACAGTACATTTTCCAGGCTAGGCTCAGGGCACTGCCATTTGGATTCAAAAAAATTTCATGGCAAAAAGAATGACAAAACATAAAATTGAAGATAAGTTTCACCCACTCCCCTCACCCCCATCATTCATTTCTTTCCCCATTGCCCGATCACTTGTAGCAACACAACTGCTGATGAAAGCACAGGGTGATCTGTTTTCCCAAAACAGATGAGGACTAATAAAAATAATAATGAAGGGGAGAGAGGAAGGAGGGGGGAGACAGCATTTTCAACCTAGACCTGATTCTGTGCTGAAAATGGTCACACATGGATGTACAGGAGTGCAATCAGGGTGCCTGGAAGAAACAGAAGAAAGACAAAATTATCTAAACAAGTCCTGCTATCAAAAAAGGCTGTAAATCACAGCCTTAAATCTACAGAAGGAATATCAACAACAGAGACCTTTTATCTGCTTAAGGAACCATTTATCTGATTCTTTTACCTATCATATTTATGTGATACATTTATTAACACATCACCAACTAATACATGGATTTATTTAATACTTGCTTTTCATTAAGTTTCAAGTTGCCGTTATTTCCTCTCTGTATGAATGCTCCAGATACTGATCTCTGCAAAAGAACAACCCCCTAGCCAAATGCCATTTATTTTAAAGGAGAAAAAAATCAGTAAAAGTTTAATATGTTAAACTTGCTTATACATAAATTTGTTTATTTATAAACACATATCAATTTCTCTAAATTTCTCTTGAATTAATAAAGTATACCTCAAGTTTTCTTGTTTCACTGCCACACATTGGTAACGAAGGGAGACTAAACTGAGAAAAGCTGCCAGCTGTACATGTCAAGATTATTCCCACTTTATTACTGATACTCTTTTCCACGTAGCCCTCAGATCCTCTGATCATCATCTATGGCAAGTGAGCACTTAGGAACAATGTCAAAGAAACTATTTCAACATCCAGACAACTTTTAAAACCAGACAACTCTTCAAGTGAAGATAACTCCCAACAGCTGAGTAGATTAAAAATGGTGACAGAAGACAGAATTTTCTCCTGGGCAAATTGCCAGGTTTTTTTTAAAGGTAAACTCCAGCTTTTAATTATCATGAACACTCCTCCCTGTGAGCATTGCCACTGACTGGATCATCTTAAAAAGGAATAAAAATGGCATCCCACGACTGTGCTGTGGAGCTCGGATTTCCAAGAAGCACAATAGAGAAATTGCAAACTACTGCCTATAAGCAGAGCTGCAGAAGTTGAACTCTGGTATATCCAAAAGGAAAGAAATTTTTTAAAAGCAAACAGTGCCACAATCAAGTGAATATAGAGTGAAACAGGGGTAAAGAAAGCACATTTAAGCCTGGTTACCACTTTTCCTAATGGCAGTTTTTAGTTGTTACTCTTTCTTCTGGTTCTGTAAATTAAATTCTCTACTAAGAAAGCTAAATCAAGGATGATTAATATCTTCTGATTTAGCTTCCCTTCCTCCCTCAGTTCAAAATGAAGTGAAAGTTATCCTCAGCATGGCTTGTCATGGTGGGCAATGGTCCAAATCAAGAAAACTGGGTCAAGCATCTTTTAAAGCTAGTATTATATGCTTTAGTTTGCATAGTTATATTTTTGTTTCTAATACAATACCGTTTCACGCAAGATTTTAAATAATACTTTTTTCTAAGAGTGGAAAATTAACATAATAATGAAAACAATATACATCCACTTGTCTAAAGTAATGTCCATAACACGATTATCTTCTTTTTTTCCAATTTATATGTCTACTGCAACACTTTATAATTATTAGAAGATACTCCAGGGCACATGTTGTGCTGGTGTACAGCGACTTCTCTGGTGGCTGAAATCATTCAGCCTGTGGACTCGTGAATCACAAAGCACCCAGGGCTCAGCAAATCCTCGTATGACACATGTCATGTCATGTCTCATTGCTTCAACACAGTCCTTGCACCCCGCCCATATCACCAGTAGCCACACGCTTAAAACTACAGATGGGCTGCTGACATCACAACCCCAAATTCACCCCTGCTCCCATCCCCACCTATGGAAAGCACAAGACATTTTTCTCTGGGTTAGGTTGGTACCAGACTATTTGCAGGGGTGTCTGAATTTTGTTGCAGGGTGGCTGTGAGGATTTAGCAATTCCCAGCAGTCTTTAGTAGGTGTTTAAAACCACCTCAAGTTAGCCGAGCAAGTCATCTGCGTGGGGAGAGTACCAAGGAGTTCCCACATCAGACATTCCTGGGAGGTGCTGCCCAATAGCAGTGGGTACAACCAGCGCTCTAATCACTGCTGAAATAATTGATAGCGCTGTCTATCCACACTATGACAGACAAAAGCTGAAATGTATTAAACATAGCAATCCATCATCCCGCAGATGGGTAGCAGGAGCCAACAGAGTTCAGAGGGAGCGACTCCTGCTGCTAACAATGGCTGAAGTACTGACAGTTCACTACTCCTCCTTGCTCCTCACCAGGCTCTTCTCCCAGCTTCCCAAGAGATAAATGAACAAACAGTCCACTAAAGAAGGATTTAAACGCTGTAG
Organism: Molothrus aeneus; assembly: GCF_037042795.1. Taxonomy (NCBI): domain Eukaryota; kingdom Metazoa; phylum Chordata; class Aves; order Passeriformes; family Icteridae; genus Molothrus; species Molothrus aeneus. The sequence goes on from NC_089647.1 coordinate 65,940,390, forward strand.
ACTGCTGATAGTTATTATTCCAACTCAGAATGTCTACAAACAAGCTTAATGAGATATCAATTCCCCTCTTTAAAATAATAAAAAAAAGAGGTAGTTACATTAAGGAATTGTGAATTCAAATAAAATAAGAACCCCCCCCCCCCCCCAAAAAAAAACAAAAAACAAAAACCACCAAACTTAAAATTGTTAGGTGTGTAAATCTCATCTGAATATATGAGAAGCTGACGAGCTAAATATCTAGCACTGGCAGCTGGCAGCTGGAGACAAGCTACAAACAACAGTGCTCCAAATTAAGAAGTAATTTATGTGGAATACATCATTATTTTAACATGAAGGATACAAAGCTTTAAAGGGGAGAGGAACTGCTAGCAGACTTTTAAAGAAAAGTAAGTCCAGAGCAAAGTAAAGCTATTTATGAAAGTCGATTTTTCTTTCCTTACTTATTTCTTGTAGGACACATGAGTCACACAATATAGCCAAAGGAAAAACTGCAACTGCTAACACCACATTAGTAAAGTATAAAAGGGAAAGACACTTTTCTTAGCATTTCAGCCTTGTCATTTCCAATTTTCTGCTCTTTGGACATGCTTGTATTCAAATTCTGGAACATCTATTCAGCATATCAATCCTAATTAGACAATCTGGGTCTGGAAAGGATGAGAGCTGGGTCATTTGCATAATTTAATCATAAATACTCAGTGATACATATTTCCAAATGCATTTGTACAATTATCTTTTCATCCTTGGGGCAATGGTATTAATATGATTAGGCAATATTTCTGGAAAAAACAGACAAGTATGCACTCTTTTTAACTGCAGCTTAGGGCGATATGAAAAATTAATTAATTTCTGAAGAAAATCAATTTCTGTACGTGACCACATTAGACATTGCTAAACCAAGACACAGAGTCCTTTCTCAATCAGAACATTTTATCATTCTTTTCCAAATTCTGATTGTTATATGAACATTTCAATAATAAAACTGTTAGATTATTTAAATTATCTTAATGCATAGGCATGGAAAAGTGACTATTTCTTCTTCATGTTATCCTGACAGACATGGTGTTTTAAAATATGTATTGTTTGACCAGTCAATAGGAAACCTTAGCATTTGGTCTGAACTCATCTTATGTGATCTTTTATTAATGCACATTATACCGATTGAATTCAAGGACAGCAGGAAATAATTCAGCTCTGAAAACCGCAGCTGAAAAAAAATAGAACGATGCTAACCGAAAGTATTTTAAAATTAATATAAGGTTTCTTCCTTGTTTGTTTTGCTACAAAGAATTAGATAAGGTGTTTCTTCAACAGAAGCATACACATTACAAAAATGTTGTGACATATGTGGGATACAGCCAAGCACCCAGGTGGCTAATCTCATTTTTAGAAGAAAGATACTGCTTTGTATGTTAATTGGTGCAAAAAAAAATTACATTTATGTTTTTATATGTACCATCTTTATTTCTTCTCAATCAACAGAAAAAGTAGAAATTACTGCATGCAAATGTTCAATATTCATTTAATTTGCATGAAGGTGCTTGAACAATTTTTTTATTCTAACAAGCTCATTTTTCATGCGTTTTGTCTTTCATCCTAATCTAGCATCTGTCATTCCTTTTTGAAGTTATTATCGGCCCAATTCCCTCTTGGACATGGTTGCTGGGTGACCGGTATCTTAGCACCCACTTTGACAGGAACAGATGTGAATCTGATCAAGAGATTTCCCATGAGTACCTGAAATCACAAACAACTTTCGAGAAAAACAAACAGCCTTGCTGTCACCGTCCCTCTCTCGCCCTCCTTCCCATCCCTTCCCCCATACCCCCCAAAAAAGAGTATGAGAAAGTTGATGCAGAGTTAACCAGCATCATTAAAACGCATTATTATCTGGCAGGTGAGCTCCCCCAACACCTCTCAAGCTGCTTCTGCCTTCAAACGCCAACTCTCAGCTTTAAGTTTTAACAACCCCCCTTTGAATGCTTCCAAAGACGACTGTTCGCTTCTAAGGTCACCGTCTTCTAAACATTCTCACGTTGAACCTGTTTTCGTCACTTGAATGCTCTCATTTAAATCAATGGGATTATTCGTGTAAGCAAATTTCACATGCACACAAGCACCCACCAGTTGGTTTATAACACCTAACTCACATTTTGATTACAAATAATGTTCTTTGATCGCTCCCACACTTGGTTGCCGCTGTCTGTGAAATTCCAGCTTATGAAAACTCTGCTAGCTATGCTGAGTAGCAATACTGAAAATATTTAAGGAACTGCAGAATTTTATTACTTTAAACCATCCAACTGAGATGCTATAGGCAACAGGACCCCTCACACAAACCAAAGCTTCCTGCTTGCAGGATTAAGTCTTCTATGTACAGCCCAATAGCATAGTGACTACATTCATTGCTGCACATGGGATATGGAAAAATAGGAAGAAACAGGAATTACAGCAGTATACTTCTGAAATAAACTTAGAACCATACAAAGCATAGGTAAGAATTTTCAGATTAAGTGTATTACTAAAAAAGACAATTTTTTCATTCCCATTTAACATCTCTGCCACAAGAATCTCACCCAACATCAAAATCTATGGTAAAGCTTATTTCCTCTTGCTTGCTTTCCCAGGCACTACTCTAAACATAGCCCTGCTTAACGAAGAGAAAGGACACAGTTGTGATCCAAAGACTGAAAATTTGATCATACATATGTAAACTCATAAGGCCGCATGTGACAGCAACACCGGATAAATTTGCTTTAACATGCTGTCAACCAGCCTTTCACTTCTGCCTCTTCACCATGCTACTCTTCAGCATGTTCCCAGCCCCATAGCCTCAGGGCTCCTGTCCCTACTGCTACTGCTAGGGTTAGCAACTGCTCCCACTAAGCATCCTCTGTATTTGAAGTTTTCACAGTGCCTCATAAAATAGCTTCCATGAAGAATTGTAAATTTTCATCTTCTTTTTTTTTTTTCTAAATTCAGACAGGTGTGTGAGGAGAAGAAAGTAACCAGGAGAAGAGGAAAGAGAAAGGAAGAGCTTGAATTTTCAAAGATCAGAATTTGTTCCTTCGTTCTGAGTTGTTGTTCTATGATCAAAAAGATAACAAAGAGATTTTTTTCTGTCTAGTTTAGATGCAAAGAGAATTTAAGACAAACATTTCAATCACGATGGAAGAATTTATTGCCACCTATAGGTGATCTTAAATTTAATTTAATTTCCCTCATTTACTACCAAAATCAGAAAGCAGCCAAAACATTTTATTGATAGGCCAAAAGCCTAGTCTGATCTAAACTTACTCTGGATATAGTAAAATTGAAAAAAATTTTCTACACAACTTAAGAACAACAGAACTACAAAGGAAAAGCCAAGCAAATAAGAAAACTGTTTAAGCCCCTAATTGTAACTGGACCTCTCTACCTTCCATTAAAAGTCATGTGGGAACAAAACCATTTGCTGTGTCTTGGAAAAAAATATCCCCCACTGCACCCACTTAGGATATCAGCACCACATAGTAGTCAAACCTGTTGATGGGACACGATGTACACATTTATAATAAATGCATAATGGTGATAAGTAATCACCATTTAGAAGATCCGCCTTTCACTTTGCCAGTCAAAACAAGAGCAAGTCTTTGATAAGGTCCCTACAATGATACCTCATGAAACAGTTCAATTATCCAGACTGGCAAAGTCATGAATGGCTCAACGGAAACTGCACAGAAAAATTCACTGGTATGAAAAACAAACAACCAGAGTAAATAAACATCTTCCTACTTGTCTTGGTAACACCCTTATATCCATTTCTCACCAACCAATCCCTTTTGCCCAAGCCAAAAAAGGCCTACAAACTCAGAACTAGCTCCCTCTGCCACATCCACACTGACAAAATGAAAGCCTACAGCCAGGGATCACCAGCTGAACTGTTCAGTCAATTGGAGTGCTAAGATGGCATTAAAGAGAAAAGCATCTATACTAGATTATTAGTATCCAAATTTGTCATTCATTCACTAGAAAGAGGTAGACTTATGCAGGCAGTTAATGCCAATTTCAGCACTGAAAATGTATTTCAAGGATTGGAAAGACTGACTGAGAATTAGAAAAGAAGGTGAAAGCAAAGCCTGGAAGGTTTGAAGAGCCTCTGTGGGATAGTAATTGCTGAGGCAAACTTAAGCTGAACAGAACACTCACTTAGTTTGTTAAATAAATCAAAATGCAAGCTAATTCTATTTTTAATGTAACCCTCTAAGTGTTTGAACTAAGGAACCCTTCCATGTCCTTAGGGCCCACTATTTCAACTTAGCTGGCATAGTCCAACCTGGCAATACACCATCAGGAACACTTGGACAGTATAAATACCACACCACCTCACCCGAGAGAGGTAAGCACTCACCCTGGGGTATTTAGGCTCCTAGCTCAAACCAAAGTACTGAAGGAGGAATGCCATGGGAGCATTATTATTACTCATTATTTCAATTGATTCCAAGATGAGGCAAGACGAACCATGTTTTCCCAAATCCCAAGTTTTTAGTCCAAGTAAGGGAAGGAGAAAGGAAGAATGGAGTCTTGGGAGCCTTCTTGTGAACTGTCTCATCAGGTAATCCCTTTAGAACCTTTAGAGCCACAGCATCGCACATTCCAGGTGAGTAGCCCAAAATCTGCAGAGTTGCTCTCTTCTCTATAGCCCACACAACATGTACTGACTGCAGTCACTGCCTCCTCTTTTTCACACACAGGAAAACAAGGCCTGAGTTACTAAACCAAGAGGAGAGTTCACGGCTTGAGGATTTAGTCAATACCAAACAAATTCTATAATTTAAACTTTTTGCAGCTTAATTATATCAAGAAACCATTAGACATTTTGAAGAATTAGGATAGTGAACTGTTAAATATTAGGCAATTGACCCATACCTAATGTAAAGTAAGTTTCTGAAAACGTCCTCAGAAAAATTTAGAAGAACAGGTGTAGGAGAAAATTCAAATGTGACCCGTAAGGCCCCAGAATTTAGAAATGAATTGGGATCAGTTCATTCTTTTCCCATGGGGTAACTTGTATAAATGTAATTCTATGGTTTCATAAAACCAGGTCAAGTTTCTGTCCCCAGAGGTCCTTTGGCAATTTGAAGCATGGCAGCACTTTTTCCTGGCTACAAGTTCAAATCTGCATACATTCTGGATTTTTGAAAGGAAGTGATTAGTCAAGCTGAAAAGACAGACCCATCCTGTTCAGAGCACACCTTCCACACAGAAAACTACTTGTAGGGATGAAACACAACTTCACAGAACAGTATTTAGAACTAGTTGGCTCTGCATTTTTCACCTCTAAAAAAATTCCTTTTCTCTCATCAGCTGGCACACCAAAGAGCAGACAAACTTACCACATTGCCAGCAGTTTTAACTAAGGACATTCTTCTTTTCTTAAATGTCAGAAAGTTCTAGTCATGTAGTCATACCTCAGAATATTTCTGAATACATGCATTTCATAACTATTATTTTATTACTTCTCATGATATCACTGTATTGTTCCAATTTAAGACACGTAAAATAAGACTCAATGAGACAAAATCACAGAAGGGGTCACCAGAAAAGATGAAACCTCTGCTTGGCAGACCCACAATAGTACAGGCTCAGCAGCAGAGAGCTGAAGGCAGTGGAAGAAACTCCTTCAGGAACTCCTTCAGTAACAACCTGAAATTATTCTGTTTAACACCACATCCACTGTGTCCAACTTCTATTGCAATGAGGCTGGAATGATAGTGGGTTGAGTCCGACTACTCAACTACAAATGCCTCTGTGTGGTAACACATCTTCTGGGTCAACTAAAGAGATTCAAAGAGCAAAGGAAGGATAACAAAGAAATTCAGGTTGTTTGAGCAAACTTCTTAGTGTGTAAATCTGACATGCACAAACTCTGGCAGTGGCTGTTCCTTCTAAAGATAAAATCCACCCTTTCCACCACTCTATTGACATGGTACCACAGAAGCTCTGTACAATAAAATTTGTTGAAAGTTTATGAATTCTTAGCAATGTCCCACCTGTTGTACCTTGAGGTGGCCTCAAGCCAACCTAACAGCTGTGGCTATCCCCAAATGTGTTGACTAAAAACCTCACTGATGCCCTCCCCAGGAAATGCTATGGCTCCTTTCTTACATGATTTGCATGCACGCTCCTGAAACAGCTACATGCTGACGAATTAGTATTTCTAATATATTTGTCTCATAGTTTCTCAAAACTGTATTTTATGCACAGCTATACGTCAAATTGTAAATTATTGTAGCAGGAGCTTCTTTTACTGTTAGTGTCAACTTTAACATCATATTTCAGCAGCAAATTCATTTCAAAGGAACGAGTAGAATCACAAACCATCTATAATGCCCAGTAATGTAAGACAAAATATCTTATTAACATTTAATGTTTATTTTTTTAACCTGGCCCATTAAAAACTATGAGTATCAGCTTAAAAAAATCCATAACAAACCAAAACCAAAACCAAAACCAAGCAACCCTGCCTTGTATTGGAAAAATAGGCAGCGTAACTTGCACCAGAATCATGAAATTAGGCTTTACTGGTAGATACAGAGAAATAAGAAAAAATATCCACCTATTTTGAACGAACTGTTCTAACAAGGTAAGATGTATTTAAAAAAAAAAAAGAACATATGACTTTTCACTTGTATTAGTCCTTATTATATATTTAATACCACCTGAGGTATTTTCTTCCCCCCATGCAGTAAATTACGGTTAAGGAAACAGAGGATAATTGGAAAATGGTTTTGCTTCCTTCCCAGCAAACTACCAGTGAGAATCAGCACTAAAATGTGAAAAGTGACAACCACGGCACATATTTTGGGAGCATGTATTCCCTTCAAGAAGGGACAGGCTGCATCCATACTACAAAAATTAATACAAAAAATCCCAGCAGAGGGTATGAAGCCACAGGTTATACCAAATTCTGATACTTATTCCTGCAAAGATGTTGATTGATTTGCTGAAATTAATAGGAAAGAATGCTCACAAAAACACTAAGATTGCATTAAATGCATGATGCATTAAAAAATACATAATGAATCCAGTTTATGCAACAAGAGGACACTAAATCTCAAGCATTTTTCCAATGCTTTCAAACTGTCCCTGCTAATGCAAGAAAGTATACAGCAATCCAACTTCCTACCTAAGATGTCAACTGATTCTTTTATAGCACTTCCAAATATATTTTGCATATGCTTGGTTTAAAAGATGTAGGCTATTGAAAGCAACAGTAGTATCTGCATTCTTAAAGCTATACACATGGTTTGAAACCATAGCACTGCTATTTTAATGTAAATAATTAAGTCCTACAGGTGACCTTGTCCAACAAAGAAAGGTTTTTACAGCAGGTCAAGAGACTGGAAACAAATTACATGCTTCATAAAGACAGATAACATTGTCATCCATTAAAACATTATATAAAACCAATTAAAGTATTAAGTTTATATTTTTACCACATTTGGAGAAAGAATAATTCAAAAAATAATAGCTTTAGTAATGGGGTTTTTTTAAGGAATGCTCAAACTATCAATAAGCCCTGACTAGATTTATCACAAAACTGTACAAACTGTAGAAAACTGTAACACATTGTTTGTATTTCTCTCAAAAATATAATATCTAATACCAGAAAGGGGGGGTTTTGAGTCCCATATATAAAATCACAATCCAGCTCTTAAAAAAAAAAAATCATTTGTAAGTATGAGAACAACATTAAATCAAGGTTACAAATATGTTATTAAATAGTAATACAACATATTACCTGTTTCCTTTATATTTTGCTTTATATAACTGCTTTCTTTTTGATTCCTTACAATCATTTCATGTCGAATGAAAAATCAAAACATTTCCCAGATGTAAAATTCAGAAATAGTTTCTATGGTACAACAGTTTGTAAATACAAGCACATGCTGAGAGACATGTCCCAAACAACAACTTGTACTCCAAATGTAAAATACCTATTACCTGTTCTCAGTACAGCATGGTTAACAAGTGCTCTAACAGGAACATTCAGAGTTATGAACTTCAATCATGGCATCGTAACATTACAAGTATATTTCAGCTGTCAATTATGCTAAAGCATGTGCAGCAGTCCCACGTACTCCCATTCTTCTCCTTCTCCCCATCCAACTCCAGTATGTAACTCTTGTTATTTTGTCAGTCAGCTAATATGTATGCACACCTACTGTGCCCTCTCATTCAGTCATACAATCTAAGGAACAAAATGAATGTAAAAAAATACGTCTTAACAGCTAAGTTGCACTTTTTTTCAGTATATTTTGTACCACAAAAAATTAAAAGGTGAATAAGAAAATTAGTCTGAAAGCTTTGCTTGAACCCGAGCTTTTTCAGATCAAAAGGGATTTAGGCATAATTTAGCCATTTGGCCAATTCAGAGATTAATTCTAAAAATTTATAAGGATGAATAAAATTTCGTTACCAAAATATCTACTTATTTTATAGGAAAAAAAAATCCAGTTGGTGTGGTAAGATGCACCAGCAAATTTTAATTGCACCTGCTCCATTGTTCCTGGACTATGGCTAACTTCAGCCTTTCAATGCCCATAAAATGCCACTGTTCGATATTTGCAACAAAAAATATATTTCTTTTTCATACTGAAATAGCTTTCTTTTTCATGATGAAGATGCAAATTATGTAGGATGCAAAGAAAGTATCTAAAATAAATTAGTTTTGGAGTGAACAGGGTACCTTTACACAGATAAATGAACAGAAAGTTATGTTAAGTTACTCATGTGAGTAAGAATACTCACATGAGTATTCTCAGGAGTGCACTATAAAAACTTTGGAGTATTTTATTGTATCATTAACATAATTTCATGAACACTAACAAAAAAAAAGCTTATATTATTTCAGAAACTTTCTGCCTATAGCTAGTAATGTGTTTTGATACCCATGATTTAGAAGATCTTTCCATTCAATTCTGCAAACTGCATTGTGTATATTTATCCACCTGCCATAGGAGGATGTTCACCCTAAAAGCAATTATCACAAAACATTGTTTAAAGCAAGGTGAACTAAAATACATTTTGTGATCCATTTCCTCAGTCGCAAGGAGTTTCCTCATGCAAGCACTTTCATCAGTTTTGGTGGATGTATCCTGAACTATTGCTCAGGGTCTGCTTGGTTAAATATCCCATCTCTAAAAGAGACCTACAGAAATTCACGGAGGAGAAAGCAAGTTTTCAGTATTTTCAGAGTTATCTCAGCTAATCATTGTGAGTGACTTAGAGCAGAAAATTCCAAATTGGGATGTAACTGGATGGTCAAAAACTGATCCCTCCTCTGATGAAACTGAGTGACAGTATTTTTCTACTTAATGCTATGGAAAATATACTATCACCTTTTTTCCTTTTCTTCCATTAAAAAAAAAAAAAAAACAAAAACAAAAAACCAAAACCCAAAAAAGTTTAAAACAGTTCGCAGTTATTAACACTCAATGCTAATATTCCACATTCTGTAGATTACAGTTGAATATTCTGCAATGCCTGTGAAATGAAACATCAGCACTTGTTAGGAGATGCCCCAGGCTGAGCACAGTATCAGATAAATAAGTAGAACATAGTGGGTTAAGGATAAAGTTATTCCCCAAAGCAAACTGGATTTTATCATTTCAAGTCATAGACATATCCTGATTCTAAATATAAAGATTTTTGGTTTATATTTCAGGATTTTTGAAAATAATTTAAATGATAATGGAAAAAGAAAAATTCTTCCTTAATTCACACTGGAGAAATTATCTATATATGAATTAACTCTCTGGATCATAATAGCTTTTTGCAGATGACTCTTCAGCTGTATCATTTAAATACGTATTTAGGCAACTAAAAATTTACTGTCAATTCCTATTATGTCAGTCCACATTATGGCGCTGTTACAGCATGCACATTTAAAGATTATTGAAAAAATTACTGTTCACGTGCAGTATATAATTTGCAAAAGGGTAATCACTATTTTAAAACAATGAATGGAATTAACTCATAATGCAAAGCAGATGCCCCAAACGTTATTTTTAAAACAAAACATATTTAACTTATAAAAGAACAAAGACGATCTAAACCCACTCCTGTTGCTTAAAACCAGACAGGCATCATGGTTGTTTTGGACTCTTACTTCACTTATACAATTTAGATAAAATTCTGTAGTTTCTAACTACTCTCTGCTATCCTACAGCCATTAATGAATTTTTACAGCTAAACTTGTAAAGCTCCTCCATAACTAGGCAACACTGGCAATGATGAAAAAGAGGTTTACTTGTACCAGACCAGCAGGGATTGTAGTAACAATTTAATGTATCAATTAGGTAGTTCAAAAGGAAAATATTAAAATTCAATGCAGTGTATGAAAATTCTCTGCTTCGTATGCAATTCACTTTAGATGACCAGTCACAGAGATGGGCAAAAACAGGCATCTGGAATGATCTAGGAACAGGGGAAAAGAGAAGAAATACTATATGGCAGTCAAACAAGATTAGTGTCTCCAACAAATATTCGGAACCCACTCCGGATTACAGAACACAAGCAGGACAACTTGCAAATAAGAGTGCTCTGAGTGCATTTTGGTTTACAATGCTGAGGAGGGGCAGAGAAGAAGCCCTGGGTGGGCGCAGCAGCCTCCCAACACAGCCCATAGGGACACACTGTGGGGCACTTGCTCCATGTGCCCAGGGGGCTCAGCAACCCCAGGCAGAGGCGCCTGTGGCTCCAGGAAGAGCCTAGAAGCCTGAGATGGAACCGAGCATTTTAACAGACATGGCAGTGGTCTGAGGAAATAACAAAGCTATCCATATAGCCCTTTCTTGTAAGTAAAGTTGATTCTGACCTGACAATAAAACTAAGCTTTTTTACATAAACTACATCTGCCAAGAAAAGATTTCTTAATTATAAAAAAAGAAAAAAAATACACAAAACTTTACCAATGTTCATAGCTATAAGATAAAGGAGGAGGTAATCAAATTGAATCCTTGAGGAAGATTATGTGAAGCAATCAGGGAAAAAAATGTCCCCCTGCCCATCACTAGCAGGCCCTCAACAGCGTCGGCAGCACTTCTCGACAGGCAGCCAGCGTTCCCAGCGAAGTGTTCCCTTCCAAAGTATCAGATACCCTGCTCCTGCCAGCGACTGAAGTATCAGATTAAAGGGATAAATAGTTCTATCCTGTTGCAGTAAGTACGGGCCAAGGATCTCAGCTTTTAAACTACAATATTTACCATTAAATATATAATGTAAGATAGATATTAAAGTACTGTTATTATGAGCAACTGGAGTCTTTTATTTTATTTAAGTCTAAGGAAACCACTTCCACACCTTTTACTCCTTCTTCATAGTTACTACAATTTATCTTCCGCCCTTCCAGAAGTCATCTTTGCTTGTAAAGCCTTCCACATTTCTGCTGATTATATTTTAATAATCTGTGGCAAGAAGGAAGGTCATCAATATAAACCACAGGTACTATATATTTGACATTCCTTCCAGCTGCACTTGCTGACCTGTTCATTTAAACTATCTATGATCTGTACTAACCTATCTGGGTGAGATACTCCTTTAATTAATACAAACAGGGAAAAAAAAAAGCTATGCAAGTGAGCAGTACTCAGTAAACAAGGACATGCTAGGTCCACATAATTTGAGAGAAGCAGAAGCTAGGAAAGAGGGACTGAATAACTGCCGTGTAAGATGGGCTTTGAAGGGAATTGTTTCATGCTCAGCATCTTTCCCCTTTACATTTAAAAATCAATTGGTTGTTTTCCAAAAATTGTAAATAGCTTCCAAAGCCTGCAAATAATTCCCCACTTTAAGTATGAATGTCAATGAACTCATTCAAAATCATCTTCAAATGTCAGAAAAGATTAACATGTCCTGGTCACAGAAGAGAGGTCAGAAGAAAGCGCACGCTTTTAGCCTTTACTCGGGTGGGCACAATCCAAAGCCAGGCTAAGTCTATGGGAAAACTCTAGAAAGGGACCCAGCATGGCAAAATTCCATAACAAGTGCTCAAAACACAAGAGACCAGAAACAATCTGAGATCAATAGCTTCCAGGTCATTAATCCTAGGCAGGTGACATCCAGTGCACAGTTCGCTACTCTTTTTCACCCACACATTCAAGAAACCTGACTCGATTGGCATCTAGTAGCTCTAAATATTTTCCATGTTTTGCCTTTATCCTTCCCCTATTTGTTTGGCATATGGCTTTCTAGCATCCCATTAATGTCAAACCGTTTAATCGGAATGTAAGCTAAATGCACAGTTTGCTATTTCCTGGATTTCTGTTTGGCAGCCAATGCTTTTTATGAGGAAAATAAAAGCAAAGGTCAGTATGACCAGAAAAGAAAAGTCATCTTCCATAACGGAAGCTTATTTTTCCAGTGAACTGATACACAAGCCTAATTTAGAAAAAAGGTCCTTTAGTATCATGTTATTATTAGTAGTATCACAAATAAACACAGAAACCAATTCACTTTACAGACCTCCACATTAAGCATTCAATAGAAAATCCCTTGGTGTTTTATTGATTTTTGTTTTATTGATTTTTTAAATAGCAATATCACAGTTAAAATGTATCATTTTGGTGAAACACATCTAAAACTTTTCCATCTCAAAATAAGTTATTACAAATTATTTCCACAGCAACTGGCAACTAACGATTCAATCCATTTAAAGAACAACAAAGTAATGGCTTTATTTGGATGCCTTTTTTGATTAAATAACATATTAACCTTGATGAAGCTTTCCAAAAAGGGATTAGCGTACTCGAGTGCATCAGCTGATTATGAGACAAATATAACAGTGTTAAGATGCTGGTTCAAAATTTTTGAATCTGATGAGTACAACAATTTAGCCGCTAGGATGGAGTTGGTTCTTCCAGTTTCCATCTCAACAGTAAAGTGTCCACCCGGGATACAAAAAGACATCACCCAGCCAAAGTATGCAGTAACTGGGAGTCAGGAAAGGTCGCTTAAATCACTAAAATGAGTAGACCAAAATACTCTGCATAATTACTGTAATGTCAGAAATAATTAAAAATAATTTGCAAAGAATGAAGAATTAAATGTATTAGAGGGGAAATCCAGAAAGCAAATACAGATTTATCTTCCCATTTTGACCAAAACTCACTGACCCACTTTGCTTTATTTGTCTATACTGTAATAATACATTTTGCATACCTATTGTATATCCTTTCCATTAATTTATTTGCTTAATGGATGTATAAGTAAGCCTACTACAATTACGCTTTTTAAGGGTCAAATCCTACTCACTTCTGAACCCGCTACTGTAATTTCTACTACACTGGATGATAATACAGCAGACCTCAGGAACAGCTGAAACACAGCCGATTCTGTGCTGTTGACATAATCAAGCCATGTTACAACCAGCCTGCCAAACCCTTTTATAACCCTGCCAAGTCCAGGAATTGGTGTCTCCATAAGCCCCCAGCCACCCCCGATAAAAAAAGAAAGTTTCTGTATTTCTTAATTCTACATGTTCAAATTAAAATTCACATGGTTATGACCGTGGCAAAGTAAAACTTCCATAAGTTTATTTTAAGGACCAAATCTTGGAACTCTTACAGAGTTGTTGCAAGTTACACACCACAGGGACACACACACACACACACACACACACACACACACACACACACACGCACACACACAAAAACCCCAACCCAACAATTGTCTAAGAGCAGCTATTAATATTCATGTTGATTCCACATGAAACAACAGCAGAGTTACCCGAGCAGCTACAGTTATGTCAGCCCTTGGAAGTTATTCCAGGCTGTTTTGTCCTGCTGCCCTGAATATTCAGGAACTTCAACAATCCATCTAGCAACTGCTACCGCAGAGTAAGTGCTCTGCTTCTCCTGGCTCTATGCTAATGACTGCCAGGCACCCTCTGCTGAGTCGTGGGGGGATGAAGGGAAGGAGGAGGGGATGTCACACGCCCCGCCATTGGGGACGGGACGGGACGGGCAGGAGCACGGCATCGCGTGGGGTTAATTCTCCACGTGTTGGTTGTTGCTGCACCTTGAAATCTGACAATGGGAAAGTGAAACGAGCCCGGTCTGTTTGTTTGGGTATACTGAAAGCAGCATCGGGACTTTATCCACGACCTCCTCCGTGGGAAGTTCCCGGCGCCCCTCCAGCGCGGCACAGCCCGAGCCCCCCGCCCCCTCCTGAGGCAGGGGGAGAGCCCCCGGGAACTGGAGGCGCTTCCGACCGCTCTGATCTCGGGGTCACGGCAGTTATGCGATCCCTTCTCCTTATGAGCGGATTCAGCCCTGTAACCTACAGATTGAGAGATAACAGCCCCAGGCTTTCGCCCTCCATTGCAAAGGCGGCTGCTATTGCATCAGGAATTTCCCTTTTTGCCAGCTCCTTCTATCCCCCCGACACTCCTCCCCGGCTGTGGCAAGTTTAGGGCTCGCTTCCCCGGCCCGCGGGGTGCGGGGATGGCCCCGCACCGCCCGCAGCCGCAGCGCCGCTCCCCGCCCCCGGCGCCGGCCCCGCCAGCGCGCCCGCGTTACTCTGCGCGGCAGAGCAGCATCCAGCCTTGCCAAATCCCTGCCGCGCTCCCGCTGCCCCCCGTCTCCTCCTCGGTTGGTGGGGGCCTGGAGCTGCTCGCACCTGCTCCTCGGGGACCGACACCCCCACCCCCCGCACCAAGGAAGCAGCCCAGCCCGGCCGCCTGGCGCCTCTCCCCACTACCCCAAAGGAAAGCCGCTTCCACCTCCTCCTCGCCGTCTTCCCGCCCTGCCTTCACCTCCCCCGTTCGCCATGTGGCAACTGCCTTACAGCCCTACACAAAAAGTGCACGTGCCCCCTCGGATGTGTGACAGCAGCTGATGGCCAAGCGGCCTCCATCGCCCCGGAACGGCCCCGGCGCCGGGCAGCTCCGCGCCCCATCCCACTTAACGCGACACCCCAGCGTCTATGTCGCCGTCCCCCCATCAGGACCGCTCCCCGCCCACTCCCGTGCACCCTTCGGGCGGCTTTTTCCCAGGGTTGCCTGCTTTAAAGATACATCCAAGGATAAACTTCAGCTGGAGGTTCGGTCAGAAAGCACTTTCTGGCCCCTTCCCACCCCTGCCGGTCCTCCGCTCCCGCGCTGCGCTGCCCGCGGCCACCCCTACCCCCGGCACGCCTCGGCCCGGGGGGCAGGGAAGGGGACAATGACAGGGCGACACTTGCAAAGCGAAGCGGGAGGGGGGCACGAACACGGCTTTCCCTTCCCCCCTCCGTCCCACCAAGAAGCAGCGCCGCTGGCTGCGGAGAAGGCCGGCTGGGTGCCGGGGCAGCGCGGGAGGGGGCAGCGGGAAGCGGCGCAGCGCTCGCCCGGACCGCACCGCGCGGGGGTGGGACGGGGGCGGCGGCGGCGGGGGGGCCGGCGGGGCGCGCGTGTGCCTTGCGGCGCTTACCTGGCGTTGGTGCAGTCGTTGTAGAGGGTCTCGAAATCCTTCCTGGAGATGAGTTTGCAGCGGTTGACCCCGGGCTGGATGGCCCCCAGCCCCCTCAGGATGCGGACCTGCTCCACGTTGCAGACCACGGGCGTGATCTCGAGCCGCTTCAGCTTGGTGTAGACCGTGTGCAAGCCCCCCACCAAGTGCTTGAGGAAGAGGTCGAAAGCCTGGGGCAGGCAGATGAGTTCGCAGCCTTCCACGGTGAAGGAGGCCACTTTGGCCCCCCTCAGATCCACCATCTTGCACTCGTTATTCTGGGGGGTGTTCTCCACCGGGGACGGGGTCGAGTACACGGGCTTGCCGGGCAGGCTGCCGGCCGCGCTGGCCGCGCTGGCATTGGGAGTGGAGGTGCCGCCGCTGCCGCCGCCGCTGCTGCTGCTGCTGCCGCCGCCGGTGCCCAGGCTGGGGCTGCCGCCGCCGCTGCCGCCGCCGCTGCCGTTACCGCCGCCGCCGCTGGTGGTGGAGGTGACTGTGGCCGCCGCTGCCGCCGCCGCCGCTGCGATGGGCTCCGGCCGGAATAGGTTTGTCCCCGAAGCGGCCGGCGGGGGAGCGATGGACGGAGACGGAGAGGAGGTGGCCGACGACGAGGTGGCCGACGACGAGGTGGTGGTGGTGGTGGTGCAGGCGGCAGAAGTTGAGACCGGAGGCTGAGGGGGGACCAGCTGGGTCGGAGGGATCAAAGCAGCCGGTACGGCCATGGTCACATATACGGCGGAGGGGCAGGGGGAGGGGGGAAAGTTCCCACACACACACGCAGGGGAAAGGGGAAAAATTTAAAAAAAAATTACTAAAAAAAAAAAAAGAGGAAAGGAGAGAAGGGAGGAGGGGGGAGAAGAAGGGGGGGATAACCCCAGATCAGGTGCTGCGGCGAGCGAGAGAGCAGGGGGCAGAGTGAGAGAGAGAACGCACAAAGTGTCCCGCAAGTGGGGACGGAGGAGGAGGAGGAGGAGGAGAAGTCCGCTCCGGGCGGCGGGGCTGGGGCCGAGGGGAGGGGGAGGGCAGTTTCTTTTTGTGGTCCTTGCTCTAGCACCACGTTAAAGACGAAGGTGAAAAGGAGGAGGTTTGAAGGACTTCGGTTCTCTCTGGCAAGTACATTGATCAAAGATTGAGAGGGGAATGACAGAGAGAAAATGAGCGGGGAAGTGCTGGCTGCTGCCGCCGCCGCCGCCGCTCGCTCGCTGGACGAGTTGTTGTTGTCACACGGTGCGGAGGGGAGGAGCTCCGGCAACTTGAAATACCCTTTGAAGCAGCAAAAGGCTCACTCACTAGTATTAACCCAAATTATCCAACCAGGAACCCGGAGCAGGAAAACAGAGAGAGAGAGAGAAGTCCCTCTCCCCCCTCCTTCAGGAACCGTTAGATTACATGTTTCATATTTCACCCCACCAGAGATGAGATGTAATTTTCCCAGCCCTTTTCAACAGTCGCTTGTCAACACAGTTTGTGGAGAAACACGAGCGTCTCTAGCGCTCCCCCAAAGCCGGGCGGGAGCGGGGGAGCCGGGGCGCGGGGCGGGCGCTGGGCACCGCACACCTTGCCGGGGCAGACAAAAGCAGACACCTCCGGACGGGGCTGTTGCTCTTGCTGCTGCTGCGGCTCTCCCGGGACCACAGACGCTCCTCCCGGCGGGGTGGGAATTGCTGCCGAGGGTGCCCTTTGTTGCGCGGCAGGCGGCGGCGGCTGCGCGGGGCGCGCACGGGCAGCCCCACGCGGCAGCATCCGCGGAGGACTCTCCTGCGGCGGCCGCGGATCGGAGGGGGACTACGAGGCGCTACGGCTCAGGCCGCCGAGACGCCGCGCCGACCGGGCTGCGGCGGCACAGAAGTAACTTGGCAGAGGGGCAGGCGGGCGGCCCGCGCAGGTCCCGCCGCGCAACAGGTGCGGGCGGCGCGCAGCGGGCGCGCAGCCCCGGCCCGGCCCCTCCGCGCCCCGGAGCGCGCAAAGTCAGCCGGCGCGCTTGCCCGCGCATGCGCGGTGGGGCGGCGGCGGGCGCGGTACCTGCCGGCCCCGAGCCGGGATGCGGCTGGAGCGCGTCTGGCGGCGGGCGAGCCGGGCTCCGTCGGGAAAGCCCGGGGCTGTCTCCTGCGTGTCTTCAGGGCACTTCGCACACTGAAAGGGGTAAAGAAATGGCCACTGGTACAGACGGGGGGGTCTGCAAAATCAGGGGTCGGTGCGTGCGTAGTTCTTCCTGTTTCAAAAATCCGCCCTGCGTGTACTTAATTGCCATGCATGTATGTGCCCATAGCCTTTTTTTTTTTTTTCCTATGATACTATTACATGAGACATGACTCACGGGATGACACATCTGTAGAGTGGATAATCTCAACTGTATTAATTTGGTGCAGGGGAATTTCCACAGTATCAGACATAAACTGTTCTCATATGATCTGCTTGCTTATTATACTTTAATTTACAGGAATTTGTTCTAGTGCCACTTAAGACAACTTTTGCTTGTGAAAGTTAAGCTATCCTGCACTAAAATCTTTAAAATTACAAATAAAACCATGAAAACACAGAGTAATGTTTTAAAGTTTTGTGTACCCATAATTGTGCAGAACACTTATTTGAGCCATTTTTATGGGGTTTTTTGAGAATGTTTATCTGGAGGAGCATATTCAACTTGAGTTCCAATGGTAGGATCCCAGTGGTGGGATCTAGTGTTGCATAAAACTTTTAATTTCAAAATCTAAATACACTGCCTCTTCCTGTTTTTCACTTGTAGAAAGCCAACTCTGTCCATATTTTCTTTCCCTCACCTGTTCTTTTTGCATGTCACCTTCTCTCACACCTCGTGAAGACAAAACAGCTCCGTAAGAAGATCAGGACAGAGCCAGACACGTGTGATACTGCCACTTGGAGATCTGGGTGAACTCTGAATTAGGAAAGCTACCACTTCATTTGTTCCCTACTTTTCCTACAACATGATTCCTACACCAGCTCTTCTGTTGTTCTATTTGCTGTGTGTTCCCACAGATACATAATTCTCATGGTCCAAAGGAAAATGTAGTTTGAAAAGGTTTACTACCAGGGGTTTGGGTTAACCTTGATGATATCAATTCAACACAGGGATTAGGAACCTAGAAAGAAAGATTTTTGAAAAGGCTCGAGATTCCTCAAAGCTTCTGGCACGGTAAGTGTTTCTAATTATTACGGGGAGTGTCTCAATTTAATTTAACTCGCACCTGTACTGACACACTCACATACACCAATAAATCCTGAGGTCATCCTTTGTAAACTTCTCTAGATTGCATTCCTCTTAGTTGCTGACGCTTTCGTGTAATAATATTGTTGGGTGTTTTCTTTTTCGCTCTCTGAGTTGATATCAGCAAAACTCAAATTACTGTAACTGATATTTGAAAATTCTCCCTGTGTCAAGTGAAGACTTATGGTGCTGAAATCAATAAGACTGTTTAAAATTCAAAGACCTGCAAATCGTTCTGTTTGTCCTTTGATAGGGCCTGGGCTGATTAAAATGCGACCAAGAAAGCTTAATTGCTGCACTAATTAAGAAGTCTTTAATTTCTTTCCTGGAATATTGTTTGAAGCAGGGTTTCTGTTCTGCTCATGTAGCTGTTCAGGGCAGGTATTCTCTCTCTTTTTCTCTTCTTTTTTCTTTTTACCATTTTGGTATATTAAAATGTATGTTAAAACAGTAAGATGTATTGACAATGATTATAATTTATTGCTTTAAAAAAAAGACTGATACGGAGTTCACTATTTTATTAAATTACAATTTTGAGGGCAGCTGTAAAGGGTAAAATGCAATTACAAAATGCATTGTAGCTGTTGCATTTTAAGGAATTTGAACACTTGACTGACAGGAGCTAGGATAGTACACCAGCTCCCTCCCCCATCTTCAGTTATTATTGATAATTAAATATTTAAATTCATTCAGTAAAACACCCCAGAAAAGTGTTTGTCTCTTGAACGTGTGTGAAGGAATGGACCGGGAGAGGGGATGCAACAGAAGATATGCACCTGGTAAGGATGAATAGTGCATTATCATTTTAAGTTCATCTACAATTTTTTTCCCCCCTGCATTTCTTTGGAGTTTATTTTCCTGAGAAACCTTTCAGTCTTGTGTCTTGTCTTACCCTTGTATAGTGACCTATTTTGCTCATTGCTTCTGAAGAGGAGAAACTAGATGATTTCACAAAGCTTTCTGTGATCAATAGAGTAATGTTTTAGGTTTAATGATGCTGCATTATAATTCTTGCAAACAACTGCCGAGCAGAGATTCTAAGAAATGAGCAAGTACTGGCACAGGGAAGGTAAGTTCTGCTTTGCTTTAATCTCAGGTCTCGAGCAGCAATCCCCCTTTGAAGAGCTATCTGCTATTTAGAGGGAAGACTGAGAAAGAGGGAGGGACCTCATACAGAATCCCCCCCTGCATCGCTCAGGAAAATAGACTCATAGAAATGTAAGTGTGTGAAAAGGGATCCTTTTTTGCTTCTCTTCTACCAAGACATTTACTAAACATTGACAAACACCATGAATACAATTGAGATTGATGTGAAGTGTTGTATCAGTAGTAAGAAACTGGATACTGCAGCGCTGTTTTTCTAATTGTTGTGTTATAGTCAAAGTAGCACAAAACCTTGTCCAATACAAATACAAACTGGATTCCTTTCAGTGACAGGACAAGTAGATAACATGCTTAATAGATACAAAGGGAGATTTGCCATTCCAAGCACGATGTAACGCTAATTATGTTTACTCTAATTGAAAGCAAGGTTTTGGGGAACCTGAAATTACTCATAGGATATTTTTAATAGCTGAATAATAATAAAGTGCAGCAAACGTTGATCACAAACCTTTTGGTCTTTCAATAATCTATTGGAAAATTAAATGAAAAGTGGAGTTTGGTACAAACAATGCCCCAGGGCAAAAAAACAACTAACACTAGATTTTCCAGTCCAGCCATAACACAAATCAATTTGAGCACACTTCTATGGCCAGACTGCCAGATTGTTATGACTGCTAATTCACTCAATCAAACAGTACATTAGTACACTGGGCACAAACAGCTTTAACAATAGCATGCATTTCTGAACAGTCCACCATATATCATAAAAAACCCAAAATACATGGCAAGATTGCTTTCACATTCTGTTTACTACAAATTGCATTTACATATGGTGCCTGCCTAACAAAGGGGAAAAAAAAAGTGGTGGGAGAATGAAAGTGAAGAAACTTCTGAAGCCATTAAAAATAACTTTTAAAGTCCTTAAAAACAAGATTCTGGGAGCACTTGCTCCTGCTTGCACTGATGTTTAATGTGAACCTCTCAGCCAGAGAGCTGACAGCAGAGGCTGGCCATCCCATGCACAGAGCTGGATGGGGAATTGCTGCGGGCTTGGCAGCTCGCACACGCCCTGCCTAGCCCCAGCCCCGGCACTTCAGCGCTAGAGCGGTTTTTGCCGGCTTTACTCCCGCGAGTCAGCGCACTGGCTCTGGGGGTATTCACCGCCTGAGCAGAGGGGCAGGATTTAGCACCAGGGAATATGCCTCAATTCTTCCCCTTCATCCCCAAGAGCGATGGGTGTTATCCCGGGGATGCTAACTGGTGATGCGACCAAGGACGCGCTGTACTGAGGGATGCGATGACCGACGGCTCGGGAGCCCGCGCATCCCTTCCCCCTCTCCGCGCCGGCAGGCATCCGACACACGGACACACGCACGCCCCACACACACGCCCACGCACAAGCGCTTTTATGGAAATTGCAAAAACCAAACGCCAATTAAGCTACTTGCTTATTTACGATTTTTTTCCCCCTTAAATCACTGTTCTGACTTCAGAAAAGGCGTTTCGAAGTCAGTAACTAAAACAGCTCTTCTGTCTATCTGAGCTTCTCGGTCACGTTGCTGCTACCAGAGCCACATGGTGAAACGGATCGGGTCGTGGTCCCCTCCCGGGCTGGCTCGGGATGGAAGGATGGATGGGTGGATGGATGGATGGAGCAGTGGCTGGGCACTGCCCGCTGACATTCACCTGACAACTGACAGCCGAGCAGGAGAGCTGCAGCGCGGGGAGGAGATGATAACCAACTTCCCTGCGTGATTTAAAAGAGGGCTGGGATAGACGGGGGGCCCTCTGTGTTGAGTTAGACTTGGGCTCTCATTAGAGGTCCTCAGTCCAACGTGCTAATTCACCTACCAACAGGTAGGAAGAGTCGCTCGGAGCAATAATTATGAAGTACAAAGTCCTTGCCATTAAATTATGTTAAAGCGGTGACCTAATCTGAGCTGCCCTTTGCCGTGCCTCCCCCCCTTCACAGAATTAGTTCGCTCAGCCGCTCTATCCCTCGCTCCCAGCCTAGGCTAATCGGAGCACCGGGGAGCCGGCCCCGGGTTCAGCGCTCCAGGCTCTCCAGTGCGGTCTCTGCCGGTGCACGGGGACCGCTCCTGCTGCTCCGTGCCCGGGAGCTGGGGGAGGCGGCTGGATCCGCCTCCCTCCGTGCCCCGCCGAGCCCCGGTGCCGCCGGGAGGGGAGGCGGGCGGCGGTCGGGCCCCCGCGCCCGGCCGGGCGGAGGGCGGCGGCTCGGCTGCCGCTCCGGCGCTAATTGCTTCCCGTAACAATATTAATAACAGCGACAAAAAATGCACAGTGCTGCCTTCTTTTTATATAGGAACTGACAGCCTGCGAGACGCTGCCTCTTCTTCCTCATGTCACTTAAGTGAATGGAAAACAGTTGAGGGAGGAGGGTGTTACCTTTATTATTCCCATATTTCAAAAAAGAAAAAAGCAGACAAACATTATTAATTGTTTGGGTTTTTTTTTTTTTTTTTGGGGGGGGGGGGGTGAGGAAGGATTTTTTTTTAAAAGTCCGAGCCCTTGCTTGAAAAGTTTCAGCACAGAGCGGAATTTTATAGAGAGTTATAAACTCTGGGTAAAGGGGGATGTTATAAATGGAAGTGCTGACACAACCTTAACTATAGCGTGTAAACGGCTATGCTATAATATCCATTAAGCAGAAAGAAAAATAAGATGGCTGATCAATAATTTATACAAAGAGTACCAACTGCAGACATAATAACTGTAATGTTTGCAAAGCAATCTCTCGCTCTCCAGGCTTAGCAGTAAACTAGCGGGGCTGTTAATTTCCAACTCCTACAGGTAAGAGGACAAACAAATTACTTAAACTTGTATTTTGCTCGATATTTTGCATGCCTCGGTAGGATAAAATACAATTTAATTACGATGCAACTTGGGCTGATTGAGGAGCCTCCCCCTCCGTCCCCCTTTCCTCCTGCCCGCCCGTCTGCTCCTCCGAGGGGACCTTCTTGGGCAAAGCTCCGCCCGAGAGACAGGAACAGGTCGCTTGGACGGGCGTTGTAAACGGGCCGACTTTTGGGTCACTGTAGTTCGACTTTTGGGTCACTGTTGTTCTTCGGAGAGTTATTCACACACGGAAACAAAACGGAGCCATTTAACTTCAAAAGAAAGTTACAAGGTTTTTCAGTGCCACGAGCTGAAACACAATACCCCCACCGGCCCGATAAGCATCAGCTGTCAGAGGACAATGCACTCGCTTTCCATGCATCAGGCTACCGGGAAAAAAAAAATCTGCTTTAGGGAAAACCAGTGCTTCTTCCACTGTCGTAAACGAGAGTAGGCAAGCAATTGATCTCTTCATTGGCATTGGGACCGTTATCTCCCATTTCTGTCTACTGTATTTATGTAGCAAAACAGAAGAACAAAGTCTGAAAGTTGCTAAGTAGACTCCTGTAACGTGCCCAGGTTGTTTTTTTGGTGGTTTTTTTTTGGTTTTTTTTTTTTGTTTTTTTGGGGTTTTTTTGCATGACTCTTGCAATAGTACCAAAGAGATCACTTCTTTGTGAAATAGCAGGAGATAAATGTGTCAGTGGAGGGCTTTTTTTTTTTTTTTTTTTTTTTAATTCTCCCCCATGCCAGCCTGGACAAAAAACCAAAAAAAGTTATGTTGCCAGCCCCGCAAAAATAAGCCTATATTTAACTTAGTGTGCACAGGTCTGCGACAGCTTTCAGCTGTCCTTCTTTGGGACGTCACGGGTGTTTTGTGTAGTAAAAACAGAGAAGTAAAGCAAGACACACCTTATTTCTGAGCCCTGAGCTGGGATGCAGGGAGGCTGCTCTGCTCTGCGGGGTAATGCTTAACACACACATACAAAAAAAAAAAAAAAAAAAGCGGCTGTAATTGCCTGCATTGCTCGTGCTTGCTCACCAGTGACCTCTCTCAGTTCAACTTCAATAAAGTAAAATAGCGTAAATGACAACTCTCCGTACAGTCCGCACACAGACAGAGTCCTTTATATGGAAGCAATAGTTGCCCCGCCCCGGCTGCCCCAGCCCGGCTGGAGTATCGCAGTGTGGTGGATCTCAGCGTGGTATATCGCAGTGTGGTATATCGCAGTGTGGAGCATCGCTGCTCGGAGAGCCGGAGCAGAAAGCGCAGCGCCCACTAGTGCCTGTGAGCGGGGGGCAGCGCTCCCTCCGCGCCCCTCCGCGCCCCGCGCAGAAACGTCCTCCAGGGAAAGGAAATGTGCGCGGGACTGCGGAATGTGGTACGGACAAAAGAAAGTTTAAGCCCATCTGTGACTAAGTGAGGGTTTGTTTCTTCATTGTCTATGCTCAGAAAAAGCATAGATGGAAGAGTTGTCTTTCCCCTGCTGCTCCCCATCTGTCCGAGAAGGTGTGTGAATGGGGCAAGTGTTCCATACTATGAGTCTTCACACTCATAGTGAAGGGAATTGGAAGGGCTGCCTGGCTGTAAAGCCTTGATGGGAAACATGAACTACACCAGACACATTTCTGAGCTTTGGATATTCTGCCCTGACACTTGAAAACTACAGAAGATTTGTGAGATTTTTCCATTAGGCCCTGTTCTTTTCTCAGGTGTTTTTGGGTTGTATTTTGGGGGATTTGTTTATTGGTTTATATGCATGAGAGATTGTTACTGGGCAGTATTGAGATTTTCTTGGAGATTGTCTGATCTCCTTCATGTGGAGATGAACTTTCCAAGGAAGGCAACAAACAACCCTCTGGAAAAAAGATACCAAGTAGATAAGTTCAAAATAAACTTTCACAATGGCAGTGAATGTCTCTTGCATTTACTTATTGTTTGTTGTGGATTGGGCTACTGGTTAATGTTCCCAGTAAGATCCAAGCACTTAAAATTGTGTCCAGCATAATATAATTTCCTGTGCAGGGTTCCCAAAGCTCTAAGAGGCAGTTTTGGATTATATCACACATGCTGGAGCACAAGTAGCTGATGATGAACTAGACCTGTCTTCTTCTAACTCTGTCTTTAAAAGCTTTCAGTAAACCATTGGTTCACATTGTATAAATGTCTTAAGATACTAAGACCTTGTTTAGCAGAGAAGGAAAACTCCAAATATGTTCTCAAGCACCTTGGGCTCAAGGTCTAAAATCATCTGGTGGATAACAAAAGATAGTCCAGGATTAACATTTATCCATTCTCTACCTCTATTTGACAGTCACACCTTTCCCTTACTTGTGCTGTGCATTCTTCATCAATAGTGAGAACCAAAATGTACATCTAAATAGTTCCCTATGCCAAAAATTAGTTACACAAACCCATTAATATGGAAGGTACTAAATACCAAACTAGTTGAAAATAATTTGCAGCAATTCATGATTTTCTCCATTTTCTCATTTCCCCCCCCCCCCAAAAAAAAATCCACTTATTTTATTACAGGATAATACTTGGCATGGATATAAAACATTTTATAAAGTTCCTGTGTCTTTATGGTAAGTTAAAAGTGGGTTGTAGAATCAAAATAAGTTTCCTTGCAATATACACAAATTGATTGTGGATAATGGCAAAAGACTTTTATTAAGACTGTTTGAGTTCACTGTTGTCTGTTCCTCTTCAGTGCTCTGTGATTCACTGCAACTGAAATTTATTAATATGAATACTTGGTTTTAAGCTTATGTATATAAGTCTTTATACAAAGTAAATTCTTGGAATATTTATCCAATAAAAATACTTATAAAGTTAGAAGTTCCTGAATACATTCATAGCTTTAGGTGCAGCTATAGTTCTATAGGCAGAGACTTAACTTTGGAAAGCAAAAAGCTGAGTCACAAAATAGTAAAAAAAAAAGAAAACCACATTTTATCCTTATACTTTGGAAAGGAATGGAACTTTTTACAGAAAATCAATGAATACATTTGAGCAAGAAACAAATTTAAGAAAATCATAAATATCTAAAAGGAGGTGAATCACAATAATTAAATTTTATCCACACAAAATACTTTTTAGTTAAAAGTATATACTAACAAGTTTGTTTTATTAAAATTTGTTCTTCTAAACATGTGAGTATAAACTTAAGATGTAAATTTCAAAACAAGAAAAATGAGCTACCACCATCTAAATTGCTTTCATCTAGCCGGTTAGAAAGAGTTTTAATTGTTGTTCTTTTGCTTAATTACACCCTTCTATCTGATGATCAGTCCCAGGCAGTTGAGAATAATTCTGTTTTCACACGTGAAGAGGAAAAGGGCAGCTTAGATCCACAACAAAACTCAGGTTCCACGCTCATACTTCCAATTGTCTCATGACTTAGTGGGTACCAAAATCTCTTAGTAAGCTCACCTTAACACAATTCACCAAGTGGGTTGGTTTCCACTGTTGGCCATATTGATGGAAGCACAAATCTCAGAGCTGCTGGGGGTTTTCTGAAGAGAGAATCCATGCCTAAACACAAGCAGTCTTGGCTTGGGTTCACTACATTTGCACAAGTGGACCTTCAAGGAAGGTTAAGCTGAAATGAGGCTGTGTGCTTCTGCGTCCATATTTGCATTCTGTGGTACAACTAATAACCAGTTGGGCAGGTCATTTCCAGGGTGGGAAACCAGTTTTCACACATCCAGCTTCTATTGTTCCCACAGGACAAGAGAACTTGAGCCAGGTTTCCTACATGGCAGCAATGAACGTGAGCAGTCAAATGTGAGGTCTGCAATAATTAAGGTTTCCCTGGTTCTTCCTTGGAAAATTTAGACCAGTTGATGAATACACTACTACCAGCAGGAAGACTTTCTTACTTCTCAAGGAAAATGTGCCATGTTACTTAGAAAGGATTTTAAGGGCTGAATTCAACCATACCTGCTGTGGGCTTGTACCATGTCTTCACTGTCAATATCATGGAGTACCCCTCACTGAAAATGAAGGTCTTTTGTTCTCTGCTGGTAAAGTTGTCCTCTTTTCAAAGTGGGACCCCTAAGTTGTTTACATACTTCTAAAATGTTCTTCTGTGGCTTTTACTTTCTGTTGTAATCTATACTATCTACAGCCATATTCAAAACAAACATTTTCTTAACAGCTCTAAGTTTTATTTTTTCCTATCAAGCTGAAACAATTACAAGGAAAATAATGCATATAGAAGTACCTATAATTGAGAAAATGTTTTCTTGAGTGTTTTCTTTCCTACTGATATAAACTTAAAATTCAACATACAGTTTACAAGTAAGGGCTGATAGCTGAATACTTTTAAATACTGTGATGTGTAATGGCTGCAGTAAACACGGTTTTGGAAGCTAGGTTTATGCTAGCAAGTTAAACTTGCCTGGGAATGTTCCTATGCAATAGCCAACTAGCACATATGCCTCTTTGTAAATTTCTGCTGTTCAAAACAGGATAGTAACAGTAGTAGACTTCCAGCTGGGAGGGTCTCAGATGTGCAGCCTCCCTCTCCTTCAAACTGCAACCAGGAATTGGGGTTTAGGATGCTTAAAGTGCACCAAGGGCAATTCAAACAGTTTTACAGTGTAGACCATCATGTTCTATGAAACATTCCTGGCACTAGTGCAAATGTAGCTTCAACTGTTTTATATTACTGTAAATGTCTTAAAACATATATTCACATTGGACATTTTTATAGGTACAAGCTCTTGATCTTGCAATCTTTACATGGGCAACATTCCTATTGACTTCTAGAAATGAAATCTTAAAAAAACAAAAGATTCCTTCATTAGGTAGGAATCCAGCTTTGGCTTATAATTAGAGAAGAAAAAGGAAGTAAAATTATAACACAGGAGGAGCTTGCTAAAATGCTCCCTAAAACAGTTTTCCAATGGCATTAAAGTATTACGCACGAATACGAGTCCTGCTTAATTAATTTAGCAGCCTAGACTAGAGATTCAGGTTTTTGTGTTCCCATGCTTTTGTGCTGGGTATTTGAAGCTGAAAATGTAAACATGAATGCATTTTCTATAAGAGCTTCTAGAAAAATGTTAAGGAAGGCAGGGCACATTCCTTGCTGGGTTTTGTGTTAGATTCTTTACACTCAATGTCAGTCCCAGAAACCAGCCTGGGAAGTTAGAGTCTTCTTGCAACAGGTTGCCTCCTGTTAAATTTATAAGGCTATTTGTGACTTTTATTGATAGGAACGCCATAAAAAAGCATTATGCAAAGCGACCAATGCATTTATGCATGTGTTTTCCCCCCAGTTAATGTGAACTAACACAGTATTGGCCTGTTTGGGAGTCACATAAATGCAATGTCTTATGCTTCTTTTTACAGCTGTAGCTTGTTTTGAATAGTCAGACATGTATAAAATGACAGAGGAAAGATTATTCTTTAGAATTTTCACTTTGCCATTTACAAATCAATGATGTTTGCATCTGTCTTAGCACATTTGTGAAGTGGCCTGTAAAGGAAGATGGTGTTACAGATTGAGCTGGGAAACAGTCTTGAGAAGAAAAGTATTGCTAGTTTTATTCAGAACCAGTAGATACTAAGAATTATATACTTGACACTTCACACACCAAAAAAAATCAGGAAGAAAATTACTTTTTGACTCAGTCTTGCAGTCAATTGTTATTTTTCCCAAATAAAAATTTCAGGGTCAGTTTTGATAATCTAACCCTACAAAGAAGAATAAAATCTTACCTTCTTCCACTTGAACAGCTTTCAGATAGCAATTACTAATTGGAGGTCTGTTAGAAAGATTTATTTGGGAAATGGTTGACTTTCTTTCTACAGCTTGTTTTCCCACAGACAATGTTTTTAGTACGCATCTCAGAAACATTTTTTAATGACAAATCCCTTAATTACTGATAGAAAGAAAAAGCCCCTAAATTTATGCTCTTTAATTTGCCTCAGCACTCATTGACCTCTCATGTAAATTCTAGTAATCTTCAGTTCATCACCTCGCTTCTTAGGAGACACTATAATAATGCAGAAAGAAACATTATTTCTTGCTGCTGAGTAACAGTACAAAACTTGGTTAATTAAAAAGCGTAGGCAAGCAAGGTCCTTGTGTCTGCGAGAAGTCTGAGCTCTCTTTAAGGCTCAGTTATTTCTCTGATAACCAGCGATTATCTTTTTTGCAGAAGCAATTCCAATAAGACAAAGGTGCCCTCTGTAGGGGACAGGCTGTAAATGATGATGGGGAGCTGGAGTTTAATATTTGCAGAATGTGACAGAAAAGAGTAACTTCCTAGCAGTTTGGCTCTCTGAGAGGCACTACAGATTAAATATTATGTACAAATTAAACAGTGCAAAAAATAAAAACAACAAAACCCCCTCACTTTAAAATAAAGCAGAAAACAATACTCTCCACTGCAGATATCAACTAACAGGTTTGCAATAAGCTTCCCCAAAGCTAAATGTGTAGCACAGTGAAAACTGCACTGCGAGAATCTCCTGAATAAAAGGAAATATGAGTTTCAGTCAAAAGAACTTTATACAAATAATAAAATTCCAAAAGCAACATGCTTAAAAGGTCTCTGTAGGATGTACTAAAAAGTTTACCACAAAGCAGATTCATTAACCATCCCAGGCGACTCACATATTGCTTGCTAAGGAATTGCCTTTGTTAGCATGCCCACAGACACACATTAACTGGTGTGCAGAATCTCTAGTGGATATTTGCAATTATTTTGGGAATTCTTCCCTCAATTTATAATGGCAGCTAATGCCAGCCCAGAGAGAGGCAGGGAATTCAACACTAGATATAGTTCATTGCTCATTATTAATTTTTTTTTAGGCCTCATTTTTACAATCCATGAGGATGACCTGCAGTTCTTGTTATCTTGATTTTCTCTGTCTCCTTTTCATTTTACATTATTTTTAATTTATATATACCCATATTGTTGGAGTAACCATCTCATTGCATTTAGTACCCTTCACTACTATGTAATGAACTGCAGCATGGAGTGGGAAAACCCCTTAGAAATATTATTTGTCCTCCAAATGACTTTACTGGAGAGTCAAAGAAGCAGAATGTAGTTGTAGTAGTTAGTGTTCATTATATGTTGGTTACTACAACGTACTTGACTAAACCATAGTTTAGAAAGCAAAGATCAGTGTTGTAAATGTGCAGTCTATTTTACTATAGACTCTAAATATACAGCCTGCTTCTTAACATGACTGTAAAAAGAAGGGTGGGCTTGGGTCACCTGTAGGAAAGTTAAGGATAATAAATTTTAAAAGCTATGGATTGGTAAAGGTGTTTGAGATTTTTTTTTCTGGTCTAGGTCATTAGTAAGGGTCCATTTTCCCAGTTCACAACATTAAACCTGACTGCCTTCCAGAAGCAGGATTGAAGGAAAGGGAGAATGTAAACCGATAAACATTGCCTTTCCTAATCACAGGTTCTGGTCAAAGAGAGCTTGTTCCTTTCTTTGCCCACTGTAGGAAATGCTTGTATGAGAGATGTATCCCATATCTGAACCACGTAAACATCAGATTAATGCTGTCTTTTGTTTTAACTATTATCTAAATCAGTAAACTCTTTTCCTTCAATCCATCAAATAGCGTTGAACCTCCCAGTCTCATTGAAGAGAAGTAATTTCACCATGCTACTTTTTGATCTTCAGGGCATGCCTCCAAGTCTATTTACATAAATAAATGTACAGGGAATGACTGAGATTATGGAGCTTTGTGGGCTTTTGATGTGCCCTCTTCACATCCTGTTGCTTACCCTGTGAATCAGATCTGACACTTAGCAGGGTATTCACTTTACCTTCTCTCACAGCCAAAATTAATGCAACCTAGAGGACAAAAGTGGGGATCCTAACTCAATGGGGAATGCTTGTAGATGCTGCCATTCTGTGTGAATGTCCTTCACAGGTCAAGTGACATTCTTTTCCCCTGACATAAAGAACATTTATGCTGTAAAATCCCTGGAGTAAACACTGCCTTACTCTGCTTAATTGTTGCATCTTTAATGGAAGTCCATGGTTATATTTGAATACCTGTCCTGAAGTCTGAAAGTTACCTCAGGGTAGGTCTCCTAAAAG
Source organism: Molothrus aeneus (assembly GCF_037042795.1). Lineage (NCBI taxonomy): Eukaryota > Metazoa > Chordata > Aves > Passeriformes > Icteridae > Molothrus > Molothrus aeneus. The sequence goes on from NC_089647.1 coordinate 65,971,131, forward strand.
TCTTTCTTGGCACTATCCAACCCTTTAGCTAAACACAGGACAAATATCCAAGGTTGTATTTTCCTTTTACTAGACATCTTGCCTGTGTCTAAACATGCAAGCTGGAACCTTCTAGTTTATTTTATTGAACCTTCCTGGTCCTTTTTAAAGACTGTATTTGCAGTTGCAAAGGTATTGTTGTATCTTTTGGAAGATATGTAATAGATGTGAAAAGCATTGCTTTTCAAGAATTGTTTGGATTTTTTTCCCCATAAGTTTTCTTCTTTTAAATTTTTCTTTACTACTAGAGAGTGCCAATTATTCTATGGCAGCTGCTTCCAGCCAGTACTCACACAACCTATCTTTAGATGGTTTATGTGTCAGAGATAGGAGCCTGGTCTCCTTATGCAGTCCGTGAAGAGAAGTATGCATATTCAGTGCAGAGATTTGGAACACCTAAAAGACAACCTCTAAGCTGGTACTGTGAGAAGCATCCTAGGTGATCTGAGACAGGCCTCTATCACAAGTGGAACTAAAAATATGTCAAATTCTTCTTTCACTTAAGGTACCCAATTTATTTTAATATTTAATCGTCCTTTCTTTATTTCATCACTTACCATTTCCTTTGTATGCACTTTTGGTCTTTATTGTGCCATCTTTTACTTGTTGTGATCAAGGTAACATTTTAAATGCTTTCTCAATGACCATTTTTTTTCTGTTTTTAAACAGTCATAATCAGCTTTGACTTGGAAAGAACTATGGTAAGTCTAAACACACAATTTCTTATTTTCTGATGTCTTTTTATTTTCTTCTTTTTTTCCTCCTTTCCTTTTGTTCTTGCTTCTCATTAGCCAAATTCAGCTTATTACCTATTCCTGGAATTGGTTTGACTCTTTCTTTCCAGTTTAAGATAATACAAACTGTAAAAGTTGTACAAAAAAAACCTGCTGTATGTAAAAAAACTGTAAAAAATGTGTGAAGTCTGAAAAATCTGGGGGTTTTTAAATCTTTCATTTGTATAGTTTTATTAATTTTATTCAAATGTCCACAGTTTTGATACCTCTACCCCCAGTACTTTTCCTGAATGGCTGCCAACTGTCTTTGGGCTCTGGCATTATATTCCTTGGCCCTAGTCCTGAAACATTTATACACTAGAGTAATTCTACACATGAGAGCAGGCCCACTAACTGTTGATGCACAACATTATTCTGGAGTGCATGCATTTTCATGGCTTGGATAATTGGTTTGATTTTACTGGTCAATCATTGCAAACTATTTGTAATGGAATTTTACTCAATTCTAGAAAATTTTTTTATGCTCTCTGCAAGTTGCCACAAGTTTTATACACTCACATGGACTTAGACATTGATTAGGAGGTCTTAATTATTAAATCTACTCTTTATTTCCTATTCATGATGATGATGCCCACAAACATATTAGAGTCTACATGAACTGAATATATTACAGTTTTTCACATGTACACAGAGCTGGATTTTTAATGTTTTTTTTTTCCTGCAGTTGAGTAAATAAACAGTAGCTGATTCTCATAGCCTGCTCCCATCCCTTAACCATTCCCATGATAAAAAATGAGCTATCAGGTCAAACCTCGGAGACTTTTATTGCAACATCCATAACTAACCATATAAATGTGTCTGTGATATATTTATTAATTTAAAAGAAGTTCAGCCTTTAGTTAATTTACTACGAGCTTCTAATGCCCTCTGATTGCATCACTGCTGGAATGCCTTCTTTCCTGACTAGCAACAGAAGATCACGAGTATGTAGGCCAACAAGTGTTACAGAGAAATTGCTACACAATTATTTCTCTGCCTCTATGTCCATCTTTCTATTACTGAAGTCCCAACTAGTAGCCAAACCGGTTTCTTGATCCTTTTTCTAATTTAAACAAAACACATCCAAATGCATCAGGGCTTGAATCCCTAGCTGCTATGAATATCCAGGCTCCTCCTGAGTAAACCAAGCAATGTCACTTTTTGCCAGCTAAGAAATTGGTCAAATAGGTATGAAAGCCAGGTTACTATTCCCTGTCTGATATTCAATATTGGTTTAAACTGCTTTTCCTTTTGCATTTTTGAACACCTTGCATCCACTTTGCATCCATAATAGAGAATGCCTTCTTAAACTGTAACCATCTTTAAACCTGAATATTCTTTTGGGCCTCTGTTTTCACTCTTTGAAGGATGTCCTGTCAATCTCATCCTAATGCAGATATCAGTAATATTTATTTTTCCCTTTGGAATCTTTTCCTAGTGTTGTCCATTTCATCCCAAAGGTTCAACAGTTTGAGAGTCAGCAGTATACTTATCCAGACAAAATAGGAACAAAACTGTATGTGGTGAAGCCTACTTAGTGTAAGCTTTTTTGAGCAGTTTGAGCTAACTCTGAGATTTCTATCAACATAGTTTTTCTTAGATATTTAAGACTTGTACATATTACAGCAATTTGCTAATCTCACAGATATATATGTGCTGCCCCTCGTGGAACCTTAAAAAAAAAATTTTTTTCCTCAAATTTACATTCTGCTTCAATTGCAGTGTCACAGAGTGACTAAACTTTGTCCATAAACTTGGTTTTAAGTATGTGAGTAGCTTTAATAATTTCCATGCTGAATAGGAGGAGCCTTCAAGCAATATAATGCCAGAACTGTTTCAGATTCACAAGTGTATTGTTTCAGAGAATTCTTAGCACTCTATTTTGAGTTGTAGCTACCAACCTTTTGTAGTGGTACTGAGCACACAGAGAAATCATTAAAGTCAAAGTGGTGAATATTTGGTAATAGAAAATAGTAATTTGATTTCAGCTTACATAGATGTGGTCTTGAAATATTGATTTATTAGATACAAAAAATGGATCTGAACAGGTCCTTATCTACCATTTTTGAAGCATTTATCAAAAAGCAATAGAAATTCTATAGTTACTGAACTTTTATTTTGTAATGCAATTGCATATTTGTGTTACATCATTTAAATACTTCTGTCAGGGTTTGAGTTTGAAGTTATAAGAATTAAATAGAATTATATTCTTTATTACTCTCTTGAGATTAAGAAAAGTCTTCTCCTTATGATGAGAAGTGTTTGCTGACTGGGTCAGGGCTTTTATATTTCTGGTCCTTTCATTCATATTTCTAGAGTCAGAATAATCCAGTATTGTGTTTAATCAGAATTAGCTAATTTATTGGGGTTTTGTCTTTCTCTGATGTTTTTGCCTACCAGAATGTAACCTTTTGTCATAAGAGTTAAAAGAAGATTTGTTTTGGTTTAGCTGTTTGTAGGGGGTTTTTGGCTAAAGCTCTTTTTTCTAGTTTTTTGGGGAGTTGGAATTTTTTCTGTGGATAGTGTTGACCTTTTTGGAAGTGCTGTTGACTCATCCTGAGGAGGAAGAGTTTAAGGGAAAAGTAGTTGACCTAATCTTCTATTTATCAAACAGAATTTGTCTGCTTTTGTAAGTTGTGTATACTTACTGATGTATTGTATCACACTGGAAATTATTTTTGCTATGAAGAGCAGTACAAGCTGTCTCCAGTTGTTAAGTCAGTGAGGTCACTGTTTCACAATATGCTATCCAGTTTCCTTATTTCTATTATTCAGAAAGGCTTTTCCTTTCTGCCTTCACAGATTTTATTAAGAACATTTATCTGTTTCATCAGGGAAGAGAGTCAAATACTTCTAGTTTTTCTGTTGTGATTTTATATCCTGCCTCTTTGTTATTTGTCAGCTTCTTGTTTGTAACTTGTCCTGAAATCCTGATGGGGTGGGATTAGTGTTTGGTTTTCAGATATTATATATAAAGCTGTGCTTGAGATAAGGAAATGCTATTAATTATTCCCTTTAAAGAATCCTCCCATCTCTTCTGTTTCAGCAATGAGAATTTTCCTCCTTTACATTTGGTTGTCTCATTTTAAACATTGCTTGGTTAAAAATACTAAATGGTTTCACAGTTTATTGTACCATGCCATGAATTCCTTAGCTCTTCAATTATTGTTTACTCATTTAGGCACCACATTTCCATTTCTTCTGTGAATATACTAAAACCCAGTTGTGACAGATGAACTGAATCACACTGAGTCTGTGCCCTTCCCTTTTTTCTTTCATTTGAGCTTCCCTTGTATGATAATGGACTAGTGTCAGCCCATTCTTAGGCCCATGTTGGACTTCCTTATACTGCCCTTTTGTTTTCATTTTTGCAATGTTGATCTCTGTCACTTCCTAAGCAGAGAGTACCTTTGTTTTATTTTTAGTTTGGCAGAGCACTGGTTGTGGTCACCACTGTCCCCTGCTGCCTGGCATGCTGGTGCATCACAGCCACTCGTGATCTGTCTTCAGAAAACGCAGTGTGGTCAAAATTTTCTTTTTGTGTCTGAAAAATTTCCCTCTTTTTTTCTTGTGAAAATTTGGAGAGCATATGTCAGACAGCAAGTCATCATTCTGGTTGATGATTCCTCATTTCAGTTTTCCCCTCACACTGTCTTTTCCATGTCTCTTGCTTTGTAACTCAATGTTGAACCCATTCATCCCAAAGAAACAAGCTGTATTCTATATTCTGTCAGTAGCAGCTTGGAAGCAGCTGCACAGTCATCTTTGTCTTCAGCGCCCTCTTCCTTTACTGGAACATTAAACTGTTGAACATTAGTTTGTTTAGCATTATGGTTTGGAATCTGATGTATGTGGCACACTGCTGTGTATGTTTTCAAATGCTTAGTGGGTTTATTTTCTGTCTGTTGTAATAAATACTACTACTCTTCTTGCTTGCTTACCATCCCTGCTCTATTCACTGGTGAAATATTTATTCTTTTGTTCCAGTTACTCTATGTGTCTACAGTAAAATGCATTTCCTGTAGTTGCTCTTGGTGTCCAGACTACTGGAATACAGTAGTTTATGTCTAGTCTGCTTAATTTCAGTCCCATCTAGAAGAGACTGGCCACACCCTCACTAAACAGCATTTGATCATGGGTCTCCTCTGAGCCTCATGTACTTTCTTCTGCACACCACAGATAAAATTTTTACTTTTTAGGGATGTATTCCAGTTAAAAAGGCATTAAGTAATGTGAGAACTGTGCTGCAATTCATGCATTATCTAAAGTTGTTTTGGGTGCCCTAAAGCACAACATGGAATACATGGCAGTATTTGAGAGTGCAAAGCTCTTTAGGAGAATGACAGAAGACATCAAAACAGATACAGACCAATCTCAGGTGTCTCTTGGAATCACTACTGCTGCAATACTACCCAGAACTACACTGATATTTTTGTTTTGGAGTGAAATAGTCAATTAGCCTTGGCTAACAGGAAACCACCCACCCAGATGCCTGATTATTCCCACAACTCACTGGTATGGAGATGGGGAAAAATAGTAAGAACAGGAATGATAAAACTCATGGGTCAAAATAAAGGCAGGGACATCATTTAACAATTTCAGTAATGGGAAAAACAGACTGATCTGGGAAAATTAATTTATTGCCAATTAGAATAAAAAAATGTAACCATTAATTTTGATAGTGGGAAACAAGATAAACATTAACGCAATACCTTTCCTAGTCCCTTTCCCAACCTCAACTTCACTTCCCAAAAAACAAGGGGGGATGATCAGTACATAAGAGTCCTGCCTCCTCCCACTTTCCCCTGTACTGGCAAGGGCTCCTCAGAGGCTGTGATTCTTTCAGGAGCAACCATCTAAACAGACCACTCTGCTGTCTTCCACAGGCTGCAGTGGAAATAGCTCCTCTTCTGACCTTGGTGTTCTCCCTGATGTTTCTCACTCTTTTTTCCCCTCTCTCTCTGTCTTGTGTTTTCTGCCCTTTTTTGAAATATGATTTCATGTTGTGTTACCAAATTGGCTGATGGGCTCAGCTTTGGGAAATTTGACACAGAGATCATGGGAGATTGCCACTCTTCTAGAGCACAGGTTACCCAAAAAGGATACTCCACAAGTTATAAAGTGTTATTATATACTTGTCCTTAGGCAATGGAATTAAGCCCAACTTCCATGTAAACAGAGGGCGGTCTTTGAAGACCCCCAGAAACAAAATTTGCACATTTTGGTTACCTAATTATAAAATTATAAGCATAATTAGTTGAGTAGCACATGACTACTGAGAAAGTAATATCTCTGCATATTTTACATTTTTTCTGGAAAGACAGACAATCTCATTTCTGATGTACAGCCACTTTAATCACCCAGAAAGGAATATATAGTCAAATTAGGACATTACTTGAGCATATACTTACCAAAACTATTGTTAAATATTCCAGAAATTGTGTATATACTAAGACCTTTTTTCTTCTTTTTATGGTATAACAGATGTTCAGTGATATCTGGCCTCCAAGACAAACTGCAGCTCTCAGTCTCCAGTTTCCATTATCTTGTTCCCAACAGAACCATGGGAACACAGAGTAATATCCTCTTCAGGAAACCTCACAGAGAAAGTTTTTCTGTGTCTGCTCCATGCCCCAGTTTTGAATATCTAATTTCAGCAAGCTCAATGTCCACATTTTCTAGAATCAAAACTGCAAGCATAATCCATTGTCCAGGTTAGGACACCTAAGTGAGGACATCAATAAGTGAAATGCTATATATCATCCAAAACATAAAGCATTTGACTGCGTCACTCCGAAGAGTCAGGATAGCAAGTGGGATACCCTGTTGGAGCTGAACTAACCCCTTATGCCTGTCTTTCACAGCCAAATCCTGCTCTCCACTTCTGCTGACTATAAAGGGAGTTTAGCTGCCTGGTACATAATATTATTGTTCAGTTTACAGACCTGTGACCTACTAGCGTGTTTAGGATACTCGCTTGTACATGACACAAGATCTATGAGAAACTCATGCCATCCCTGTGCAGAATAGTAAAATGGTTTGGGTTGTAAGGGACCTTAAAAATCATCCAATCCCCCTGCTATGGGCAGGGACACCTTCCACTAGACCAGGTTGCTCAAAGCCCCAGCTGGCCCGGCCTTAAAAAGGCAAGGAGAGCTAAACCACAGCATTCAACATTACACTTTCCATTGGCATTCAAACTACTGCTGTTCTCTCCCCTTGTCTGTATAGTTACCTACTGAGAGATGCCTATTTCTAAGTGTCTTCCTTTCAGACTACATCTTACCACTGGAGAAAGGAAGAGACAGTAGAAAACCTCTCAAAATGGCTTTCAAGTGTTATTTCCACACCATTTCCAAATTTTCAAGGCAGCAGGTCAGCCACCAGTCCCAGATGTCTCTGTTGATTCATTAATGGCAGTAACAACAGTAATTGCTACTCAGAACTATGAATAGGTTTTTGCTGAAGAAATTGTATAGCTGCCTCACATTAATATGGGAGTTAAAATGAAAAATTTACAATGTTTAGCTCAAACCTGCTATGACTTTTTACCTTTATTGTTATAATTTTTATATAGTAACAAGCACACTATATAGCGTATGAAGAGTTTAAGCATTTTCTCATAGAGTGACTTTTAGAGTATAATTGATTCTAAAGAAACAAACAATCTGGAAGTATATATAATACAGCTTTTAAGCACTTGATTGTATAAAAAAAAATCCATTTCACATTATATGACCTCATTTTGAAACCCAATAGCTAAAGAAAGTACGTTATGAATTTCCAATACAAGAGAAATTGTAGTTTACGATCCATAGTGTGTGAGATGTGTACTTGCATTTTAACTATAGTGTTATATATTTGTATAATTTTAAATACAAAGGCCTTATGATTGTTTTGGTTTTGTATTTTAGTGACTAGAATTGCATAACCTTTACAACTATAAATTAGATAGTCTCCTGCTTCTGATGCAAGTTAATATTTAACTAGTTACTGCTGGGCTTAAGCACAGGAGAAATTTTACAAGAACATTTACTTTGCTTTTACATTATGAAGAAAAAATTTGCAGAATTTTGTGCCTTTTCACGTTTTATTTAGATAAACATGAAGAATGAACATGTACTAGAAAGAAATTTGCATTCATCCATGTATGTACATTGATTCTCTAAACTTTGAGTTGTTATAGACTTTCTTAGAAAGTCTTTTTCATCCCCCACTTCTCCACTTTCCCTCTGTCTCTGTTTTCTCTTACATTGTTGTTTTTGTCAAAATCATATTGCCTGTCCTATATCCCTTTTGTTGGATATGGGAACTTCTACATTACACCTGCATGTACAGCTGCTTCATCCTAGTCTTTAGTTTCTTTCCCTTCCACTAGATCAGTGGGACTTTTCTATGCTGTCAGCTGGCAAAGTATTTCATGCAGGTTCAGCAAGTGTCACATATCCTAAACAAATGGTGTTGCAGTTTCCATCTTGGACTTGGATGCAGCTAGCCCAGGAACAACTGCAAATCTTTATATCCCAGTCCAGTCTTAGTAAAACAAAAGCAGAAAGGCAGCAAAATGAAGACATTCACCCAGGAAAAATTGTCAAGCATTCTGACAGAGTATAACGGCTAGATTTATAGTGTTTTTCTCATGTGGCTCTGAGATAGGCTGTTTGGGTACAAGTGTACTCTCTGGTTTACATAAACAAACTCTGGGGCAAGGTTAGGGGCAAAAGGTTGGGCCCATGTTAGTCATGGGTGCAGAAAAGCCTCTCAGCATGTGCTTGCCAGCAGTGTAAAGAGGCTGTGACATACTCAACTAATCTGATGTCTTCCCTTGCGAGGACTTGTAGCTGGTGTTAGGGGGCCAGTACAGCAAGAGGGATGTCCAGGATCGCAGAGCACAAGGTCAGGTGGGATCTGCAGGCAACTGCAGCTTTGAAATGAGCACACACCCCCTTAGGGATACCCTAAGCCTGCCATGGGGATGTGTGGGGCCAGGTCACAGCACACACTGGTTTCAGTCTTCTCCCTCCCAGGGTCAAATAAAGATAAAACTAAGAAATCTGGTGAAAAAAAGGGTGGGGAGAGAAAGCTAATAGGGCTGGAGGATATGAAACTAATTGGAAGAGGGAGTTATTTGTTCCATTTGAACTACCTTGATCAAAGAAGGATTCATGTGAGTTTTGGGTAAGGTTTATAGCAGGGTTGTTTTTTTTCTCTTTTCTTTTTTTCTTTTTCAAAACCTCCTTTGCTTATCTGAAGTATTAACTTTCCATTTCCGCTGCTGAAGCAGATGTTTTGCTTGTCGCAGACATTAAGGCACTCTTAATGTGCAGTTACTGAATTCTTTCCTAAAAGAGCATTTTAAATTTGACAATGTTTCTTACATTTTTAAAGCAGTGACCTCATTTTGAAAAGATTTTTTCCAATACATATGTCACCACTGGAAAAATACTAATCTGCAAAACTTAGTATAAAATGTCTCCATTTATTAAACATCTACTATACAGATTTCAGCTGTCACAAAAGCCAGTCATGCATTCTTGTGGGTGCTGGCATTCTGAAAAGGGGTTTGTTTCAAGCAAGAAATATATTTTCATTGTGATTTCACTAAAATAAATATTTAAACAAATTCCAACAGTTAAAAATGTCTTTGCAAATCGTACCCTTAATGACTAGAAAGTATTACTATGCCAACAAAAAGATTAACTCCGTAAACTCAGTTAAGACTCATTCTCCTTATGTCCAGACCTATCACCTGTTGGATGCTATAGTGTCCATTTCTAACATTAGTGTTTCTTAAAGAAACTGTTATCTAAAAATGGCAGAATGAAAGATTAATATTGAAACACAATTAGAGATCTGAATCCCTTATTGTTCTTCCATTCATCTTCATTTAATTTGTAACTGCATACATTTGATTCATCTCTATATTTTTGCTTTTGCAAGTTTAATCTGCCACTATACTTTGATCTTTTAAATGATCTTTTTGTGGCAGTTTAGGAAGAGTTACAAGGAAAAAAAAACCCATGTTTTCCAAAGGGACCACCAATACAATATATTTTTAAAAAATGTTCATAAGTTAATCAGAGGCATTCTTAATGATGATATCTATTACAAAACACAAGGGAGATTGGAAAGTCAAAACAGAGGGTGTTATAATGTGGCAATCACTATATCTAGACAGTATATTTTTAAGATAAGCATATCAAGGAATTGTTTGCATTCTTCAGTTGCTGATGCCATCTTCCAGTCTGCCTGCTTTTTTTTTGTTTGTTCTATCCTCTTTTCTTCCCATCACACAAGCTGGAGTTCATTTGAATCTTTCTTTCTGTGAGATGTTTCAAAACACTATGCTCCTCTAATTTGCACAGTAATGAGGTTGCCCTGTCTCTGACCTTGGAGACTTAGCTTGGACTTCCTATATATTTTTGGAGGAGATCTCTACCTCTGATTAGAGCTAATGGGTGCTGAAAAGCTGTGTTTAAGAGTTGTTTTAAGTCAACTCTTTGGGAAATCTGGCCTTCAGTTCCCAGAGTCTGCAGCTGTTTTGTGGAAAAGGGAACCAGAAAAAGAAGAAAGGGGTGTGTGGGGTGTGTGTGTGTATTTATGAACACTCGATAGCTAACAGAGAGTCAAGTTTTTGCATTAAACAATGATTCGACTTCTTGTCTTGTCTAATGAATACAGCACACATTCCCCATAATTATAGCACTTACTTTTTCCTGTCCAAACATTTTGAAACAGCTGAAGACTCAAGCAATATTCAGTCTGGAAACCCTGTACCAGAGGGCTAGTGTATGGTTTTAGTCAAAGGAGCTAATCCTTCTGTGCAGTCCTCCAATTATTTTTCTTCACAAATAAGTATCGCTACTTTATTTTATCCAGAATGAATTCTATTCAATGAGCACTCATCAAATTCCAATCTTAATTAGACTCTAACAAAGCCAAACAAACAAATCACTGTGCTTGGATAAAGGCATGTGGGCTGGAGCGTGTGAAAAGAAGAGGTTATACATTTAAATTGTTTTACTTTCTTAACCACTGTAGGTGCTACAAAGCAACAGATGTAATTTATTATGGCCTTTGACGGTCAAACAGACTGGATTGAATTATGATCACAACATTTCATGCAATTCTGTACCACTGCTATCTTTGTGGGTATCTAAAGCTGTTTTCTCATTTTGCTTTCACCCCCCCTTTTTATTTGTACATAGAGTTATATTTTGTCTCAGCTATCAGATGACAGCCACTGTGTAAAAATACTTGAGCTCCCTTACATGGTTGGTATCATCACCAGAAAGCCTTGATAAAAATGCAGCCTTATTATCTGTGTAGTTTATTCTCTCCATATATTTCAGAATGTATGTCCTAATTTGATATTCCAATATATATAATCAGTCAGCACTTTCCTTTCATGTTTTTTGACAGAAACACGGGCAGCATACCAGGCAATTAGTCTGAAGAATGATTCCAAAACCCAGTCATACTTCTACCCTCACCCCTTACATGCTTTGCTGATATAGGATGTTTGTAATTTATTTCTCTGTGAACTCTTTTTATCTTCTTTCTTCTCTTAATTTTGAGCTAAAGGGTCATCCCCTTAAATACTTGTTGTTTTCTCCTTTTTAAATAAACTCAGTTCTGGAAATAAAAAGCTGCTTGGGTTTTTTGTTGTTTTGTTTTGTTTTGGGTTTTTTTTGTGGGGTTTTTTTGCTTGTTGGTTGGTTTGTTTGTTTGTTTTGGGGTTTTTGTTTGTTTGGGTTTTTTTTTTGAGAAAGCCTATATTTAGTATTAAGAACCTTATTAATTATTAGCCATATAAGAGATGGGTTTAGAAATGCTAATGTGTTAAACTTAACTATAGTTCTAAGACACAGATAACAAGTACTCCTTATTACAAATTTACTATCCTCATGATATCTGTCCACAGAACAGAGGAATCGGTCAAGATATGTCTTCCCATCAACATTTCTGTACACATGTGAAAGTTTTATGTTCAAGGTATGCACTTCCTTTTTCACATTTCTTTCCTACTTGGTAACTTTTAAAAACTTCCAAAACTGTGTTTTAACACAATCTTTTCATTTTCATTCCCACCCTCCAACAAAAATGTATTTTAATATTTCATCTACTTGGCATGCAATGACATGCATACAACAACTAAAAAAGAGGTTCTTAAAACATGGTCCAGATTTGTGAAGAGCTTCATGGTTCACTGAACGTTTTATTTAATATGGAGATTGTATTCAGAGTTGTTTGATTTGCAGAAATAACAAGCCCAAATGCTTCAGTTTCTAATGGTAATTAGTTTTCAGCCTACACAGTCTGTTTAGTTATATATTTACTACCTTGTAAAGAACTATCACAACAAACCCTAAAGCATTATTTTAAAATTAATAAGCTAAAGAAAGAGGAAATTCTTCACTTTTGCATAGCAACACTCTGTATTCTACTTTTTGATTGCAAAATCCACCTTTTCAATTATAGGTGTACTAAATTATGATGCTTGAAAAACTATAAAAGGCAATTATCAATGTTTCTTAATACCATAAATGACTAATGCAAGTATGTTTTGCTGTAAGGGAAACAAAGACTAGTATTGTGAGCAGATTTCCTTAGCTTCCTGAGTCAGAATAGAACAAACTTTGATTCACATACTTTTGGTGTTATTTGCAATTAATGTTAGTTTCTGTGGTGGTTAAAATAATGTGCTACAGGTTCCATTGCAGCTTACATATTAAAAAATAAAGGCACACTATTTATCCATGTCTTCAAGTTCATTTGGCCTTCATGACATCAAGTAAGGAAGCAGAGAGGAGGTTAGAGCACAATGCCTTGCAGTGGTTCATATATTCCTGCCTTATACAAGAAAACATCTGAAAGAGCCACTTCTTCACCCAGGTAAATATTCTGATCTATCCCTTGCTACTTTTCAAAGTTAATGGAAGGAAAGTTTCCTTTACCAGATACTGTGTTGGGTTTTTCGGACTGGACTCTTCTTCAACGGCTCAACAATGAGCGAGCTCTCGCTGTCTGCAGGGGCTAAGAATGCCCCCATTATACTCACTCAGCGTGCCTTGCCATTGATTTCTGCCTCTGAACATGGATAGAGGACACGCTTGAGCTGGCAGAAGGAATCACATCATGGCATAGACACCTCAGAAGAAGTATGCATTATGGAAATCTTCTTAACAAAAAGAGTTCCTCAGCAATCATTAGCATTAGAGGTTCTCTCAACTCTCTTTCACAAATGGCAAGGGAAAGCAAAGAAGGGAACATTTTCAAATCTTGGAAAGACTGACCCTCTCCCTTTGTGCTGCTGTGTCAAAAGAGCTTTATATGCCCTTTCATTCCAAATCAGTATAATTGCTTTTGTTCAAAACCAGGTCCAGGCTTCTTAGCAGTGGAAGCAAAATAAGATGTGTACTATTTCAAGGCCAAGGAACTAAGTCACTTTGTTGTTCCTCATCACTGCCAATAGTTGCATTAAGTTTTGTGGGGATTCCAGAAGACTTTCCAAAGCAGAAAATACATGAGATGAAGTGGAATGGGTTGGTAGGATGTCAGGCTGCCAATCAAGGCACAGCCTCACCAAGAGTGGGAAGCTCTGCCTTCATTCTCAGTGCCACAGGAGCTGTTCTGGTAGGCAGTGAAATGGTGGCCTACTCAGGGTTTTGGACATGTGCAGCAGTCATATGAACTACTTGATTTCTCTGTTAGCCACCAATAAGGCTCATGCCTCTTCCATCTTCCCTTCCCTCCTCTTTGTTTCCCTGTCTTCTGCTCTGATCCCTTTCTTTTTCAATGGGGTTAATTTTCTTCCAGTTCAACACTCTGAAACAGATCAGCAGGGTCAAGGAAATACTTTAAAAAAATGTAAAAGAAAAGAAAAAAAAAAAGCAGAAAGCAGGAAAAGTGCAGGAAAAGTGCATGTCTCCTTGCGTCTTTCACTTTCAGTAGAATCTAGCAATCAAATCAGCTGAGTTATATCATAAAACTACACACTAAAATAGCTCCTTTTAATTCTTCCTTGAAACCTTTAGCTAGGTAGGCCACTTCAGAACAACAAAGACTACATTGAAAAGGTAGTGAATTTGAAACCTCAGAAAATTAGATGCAACTAGTCATATTACAACTCTGTAATCATTTTCTAAGGGCAGTCTTAGTTTGAAATCATTCCTACCCAATCCTGAAAGTTACTGCTTCCTATTAACAAAAGCTGGTCTGAACCTGAAAACTGGTCTTAAATTGCCAGAGAAATGACAGAACTGCTCTGAATGTTCTCTGAGAAGGAACTTATTTTTTCCTAGTGGTATTTGGTGAGGGCATTTCCTTGACAGTATTTACGAGGATGACAGAAGTGGTCATTCATTTCTCCAAGTCTCTTCCAGTAAAAAATATTTATTCACTGTAGATGTGAATGTTTATTGTGTCAGAGAAACAGGAAATACAGGCTTCATATCTGAAGATTGCATACTTTAACTTAAGTGTGCTTTCTAAAAGTCTGTGATTTCTGCAAAGCAAAGGAAAATCTTTAAAAAAAGTCCAATGCTTCAGTTTCAGGGGACTTATATTAAAACCTAAATAATTTTACATATAATTTTAATCCTTTTGTTACACGTATGTTGTTTATTTAGTGTCCTAAACAGCAATGTCCATGGAAATAAAGAAACAAAAAGTAATTAGTCTTTTAAGAAGACTAAAATTTTGAGAGTTTCTGTGATACATTCATGGACATGAGCATATGATGACTTACTTTTAATACAATGAGAAAGATGTGGTTTTGTTAAAGCATTAATAAGAACAATTAACCTTGTAGTACATTCATACATATGTAAAATACAAGCTGGTCATAAACAAGATAATAAGTATGTTTAACCATATAGTTTTCCTTTTAGACTTCTGTGAAGTTAGGCTGGGGTTTCTTTATATTTGGGAAGTTAAAATGTACTGAATGATGTTGTAATAAGAACAGTCATATCATAAAGTATGTTAGGTATTGTTTGAGACACGTAGTTTACATGTCTTGTTTACAGGAACATTATTTACAAAACCATCCAAAACAGATAGTGCAAGAATTAGAGGAGTCTAAGAGTTAAGTTAGAAAAATAATTCTTTCCCAGAGGAAAAATTCTCTGTTTTCTGTAATTTGGCTTGAATAGCTCAGCCAACTGGCTAATGAGTCTGATAAAAAACTGTAGAGGTTTTCTTGTTAGACTCATATGAAGTTAGTATTAAAACATTATAGTAATAATTTATTGGTTTTACCATGTTGGCACACAATATTTTTGTAATAGTTTTAATAAGTTCCATATGACCCGTTGGAAAGATGAACTTAAATAACACATTATTGATTATCTTTTGTTAACAGTCAACATTTTGATTAAAACTTTAAAACTAATTGGAAAAATGATGCAGAAGTTTATCCTTGATATAGTGTCACAAACCAAATAAAAATTTTAAAAAATGGTTCTTATTTGCTGTTGTATTCTATTTTACACATTTCTTTTTTAAAGTAAAACCTCTGCTGTGCCCATTTATACCATCTGAGGAGAGCAGTGGCTACAAGTTTTAACCCCTTATATTCTTTCCTCTGAAATTATAACTACTCTTTCTGTCATGGAAACAAGGTTAGAAAATCAAATAAGTATGTCTGCTCTGCAGAAGCTTTACTACAGAAATGTTTATTAAAGAAAGTAAACATTTCTTTGGAATGTGTTTGCTATAGCTAATAAGACAAGATGAAAGACAGTTTTTTCAAAATGCGGTTAAGATTCAGAATTCTTAAAGTACTTGCATCCAAAATCCTTAGGTCTTTTTTGGTTTTTCTGTAAATTTTAACAAGCACAACTTTCAGAACATGATTATATAGTTAAAGTGAACAAGTTTTGCAGAATTGCATTTGCATGGACAACTGAATTACTTGCAAGTAAATTGGAAGTGGGAACTCTTACAAATTCCTTCCTAAATTGAAAGAAACTAAAGAAAGCAAATGTTTTCTAAAATCTTGTTTCTTTTTTTCCAACTACTAGTAGGGAAAATAATAGTAAAACTTCTGGGAAACCCAGTGACATTCTTGCTTTTCTATTTGCCTATTTAGGCTACAATTTGGTGCTGCAGTAATTTCTTAAGACTGCAGTAACTTTTCAAGAATGTCAAGAAAAAGTTATCTGGAAATTAGAGAAACAATGGAATTACTTCAATTTGTGGAATAATTTATAGCTGAAAGACAAAATATACTCTTCAAAATCTAAGACCCTAATCATTTACTGCTAGTAAAAGAAAGTAGAATACAGTATACCCAGTCCTGCCAGGAAGACAGTTTTTACCATAATTCTTCCTGGAACAACAGGAATTAGGGAACAGACAAGCTAAACAGGGCTGCCACCTCCCTATCAAAACCTGTCAAGCCAAAATACTATTACTTTTGGGATGTCAGTGTCTTACTAAACCACTTAGCATTAATTGACAACTTCTCCTGCAGTGTAAGAGACTTAATTGCAAACTTAGCACAACTCCATAGTTTGAAGTAGCAGAGCCCAAGTGTCAAAGCTGGCAGTTTTAAAAATTAGTTAGCCCAGAAGAAGACAAAATGCAGAGGGTGAAAAGTTCTTCCTGTCAGGGAAAACTATACACAGGCTTGATGGAATGCCTGTCCTGGTCTCTGCTGTCACCAACAAACATGGTCCAAATTTTGCTGCTGCTGTGTTGGAAAATATATTGAGGAAACTGGAGTGGAGAAGTCCATGGTTATGGCTGGCAATGTCCAAGGACCATCTGAGTCCTGCACTAATTCTCATATGTGAAAATAGTTCTCGTTTCAAGGAATGGGACAGAGTTTGCTGCCAGGGCAGAGAGCAGACAGCCTGCTGGGGTGTGTGATCAGCTGCTTGTCAGAGAGATTGTCAGACTCACAGCCTGGTTGGGACATGGCTTTTCTCTCCATAGTGTGAAGCTGCAAATGCACTGGTATGACTTTGATGATGATGTTTCATTGCTTATGAGAATTAAATGTATCCCAGTAGAAGATAGGGGCATTTGAAAGAAACTTGATCGATTATTGCAGGGTTACTCCTTTTTCTCATTCACCAAACTGACACATTTTCATTCTGTTTTTTTCTCAACACTTATGTTCAAAAATGTTGCTTGACTTGAAATTCTAGAGCTATTTAAACCTCTAAATCACCTCACAGTAGGCCAAATGAAAACTGACAGTTTAAGAAACTTTAAACAATCATACTTTAAAGTTAAATTAATTTTTTTGAAACTTCATGTAATTTGTTTGTTTGAGATTTCAGAGAAAAACTGTCTTATAGCACATTTAGAGGGTCTACAGCATAATTTTCTAGAACTAAAGATGTACATGAAAATATAATTATTTTATTACAAATAATTTATTAAGAAAAGACTAGACAGTAACTAGACACATGCCTGTGAATTTAAATTATAAGGGATATAAGCAAATAGATTTCCAAGAGCTATTTATAAACCAGAATTTATTAGCAGTTCAGACAGAATTGTACTTAAGTGTAAAGCAGTCCCAGCAGAGAAATGTGGGATTGTTTTGTGGGGAGCCTTTCCTGTTAGGCATGACTATGGAAAGCAACTTATTCTTGACACTGCCACCTTCAATAGTAGTATGCTATGTATGGTCTTTATATAAAGTTAGTAAAGTCCAAGAGATAATGAGATTAACAGAAAAATGTATAACAGATGTTTTGTATAATGTCTAATGTGATGTATAAGCAACTTCAATAAGGCTTTTTAAAACCATAGTCTCCTAAAAAGGACCATTGAAAGTATGGGACCCTTAGCTAGCAAATTAAAGCCAGCACATGTAATGATAGGTTTGTTTTCTATAATTACTTTTCACAGACCTTTTAGAAACAGTTTGTGGAGAAACCCCAGGGTTCTGTGCACCACAGATTGCAAACCACTGAATTAAACATCCAGGACTGGTGGAGGAGTTAGCCAGTGGGCTAAACAGGAACAAAAGAGTAATAGTTTCTAAACACACAGAGCACCCAGAGCTAGGGATTTATATAGCTCACAGTTGGTTAGGCCAGTGATGAGAGTAAAGAGCTCTGGGTTTATTTAGAATGGTTATAGCCACTTGTATTTGCTACCAAAGTTTACAGTAGAGATGCATGTAATGAAGAAAAAATTTTACTGAATGATACCCTAGAAGATAAGTTTGTAATGAAAGAAAAGGACACAAAAGAAGTGTTTAGCTGGAGCTAATGGGAGATTGATGTTACACAGTGAAAAAAAGAAGTCACTGGTACCCAAAATGAAAAGAAAATGTAATGGAATTTATGTCTCAAGGTAAGATTTGAAAGCCTGAGCTCTGGGGGCTTCTTTCTGAGGATCCACAGCTGTAAAGGCTGAGGAATGTTTTAGGAACTCTAGATAAAATGAGCTAACTAATTAGAAAGCTCTAAGTAATTAGAACAGGATGCATTTTATGTATTTTGATTGTAGCCATTTAATGTAAGCAAAGGCCTAGCCTAAATCTCCTTCCTTAGTTTCAGGCTTTACTGTTCTGTGAGACAAGATGCATGAGAGAGAGAAATCAGAGCCAGTGGAGGCAGCAAACAAAGCAACACTGCATTTGTGCTGTGCTGAGGGACTCAAGATTGTAATACATTTTCTGCCAAATTTCTAGAGGTATTTTGGTGTCAGTACCTCTGGTGCTGAATTTTATGAAGGACCTGCTAATAGTGGTACCATGTAGTCTGGTGTAGACAAGGAAGAGACCATGTAGGGTCACTCATACTCCAAACTATCACAGTATTTACAGTCTAGGTCTGCTGCTGACAAGTTCTACATGCCAACAAAGTCCTTAGACCCCCTTGCAGCAACTGTCTCATTCTAAATGTGCATAGTAACCTGAGAGGTTTCATCCCAATCCCCCATTGCAACCAAACAGGTCTCTTTTGTCCCTGGTCACTGCCTTAGCCAAAAGGGAGTGTCACTCTCTTCCTCCCTACAAGGTATGCAAGGAAAAGTGACCTCACATGAATTGTCCCAGGAAAAGTCTCTTCTATGCCCTGAGAAAAGCACAGAGCAACTCTTTGAAACTTAAAATTTACTCTCTCTTCACATTTACAATATCTGCTTTTTGGCTTCCCAGAACATTAAACATTTTATTTTCCCCATGTCTGTTTCTGTCCAGTTTTGAGAGTGATGGTTCTAATGGCCAACAAAGATTTCTAGAAGATAAGCAACAACTTTACAGTTTCTGAGGAAGTGGAAAAGTCAAGATTTTCTGTTTAAAAACTGTGATTCAGAAATACCTGCTCATACTTATACAGTGATAGTATTTTAAATTAAGATTTTATAGCAATAATAAGACCAGAAACCCTGTGAAAATGAGGTAATTCATAGTATGTTGTATAAAAGGCAGTGGTACAATAATAATAGGACAATGAGAAACATGAAGAGATTTAACAGTTAAATCTTGAGGGGATATTTAATAACTAGAAGTCTGATAAAGCACTATTTACCATAATTACATATATAGTTAAACTTTATGTACATGTTTTAGTTACAATATCTCAAGCTAGTGAAAGAGAATCTGCTGCCAGACCATAACAGATTGTTCCCACAGGACATCTGTTTCATGTGTTTAATTTCTTAAAAAAAGTAGGCAATTCTTTGTGGCTATAAAAGTATGAAAGCATAAAGTTTTATTTGATATTATGTCAAAATTAAATAGTTGTGTCACATTTTTTCTTTTATCCCAAATAATATTTAATGCTGACACGGTTCTGATGCACCAGTAAATTATAATACAGTCTTCTAAAACTATTGTAGCATTCAGAACACGGAAAACACTAAAATACTTTTGAGCTAGACACAGAGCATTTCTTTGGGATTAAGCACCTTATTGAAATGGGATAAATGCACTTATACACACACACACACACACACACACACACACACACACACACAGAGAGAAAAATTATCTAGAAAACCCAGCATTCACAGGTGTCTTTTTAGGCATCTTTAATTCAAGGCAGACTCATGGCCTTTGGCTGATGTATGGGTATAACATGGAGCAGGGCAGCTTCACTGGGAGCTCCAGTTACAAAGACTTGCATGGGATTTAGCCACTTCTAGGCTGAGGTGTCTTGTGTCTATGGCCCAGGGAGGACACTAATGCTAAGTATCCTTGGAGTGAAGGTAGTACCACCACCAGTTATAGACATTTATGCCTAAGCTAGTTGTCAGCACTGTCTTTGTGGAAAAGGAATACAAGTACCTAAATACAAGAGCTTGTTCGGGGATTCATTTATCTCGTTCTACCAGAAACATCTCAAATAGTTATGACTAGTCTCTCCCTAAAAATATCTGTTTCCCTCATTGATTACAAATGGAGACTAGACATCTTGCTTGGGTGTAGATATTTGTTTATTCATACATAAAGTTAAATGGCGTTCATTCTCCTTGATTTGTAAGCTCCAGATCAAACCCAGTTACCCCAAACCAAACACTGGGCCTAACTACCCAAGCCATAAGTGTGATCAAAGGAGAACTAGGAAACAACAGGACAATTTTATTCTTATCAGTCAAGACAGATTTAAATGCTGCTGCTCTCCACTCTTTGCATGATAAGCTGAAGTATTTGTAAGGCAGGCAGATATCCAGGATCCAGCGCCCACACCATGGAGAAAGGTTAAACACCTACTTCTCACTCTCAAGAACAATACCTTGCTCAGGAGGGTCTCATGGAGAAGGCTCCCACAGCCTCTCCTGAGAAGTTAGTTCACAGAAGGCAAAAGTACAAGAGCTTTGATGCCATAAAAGAACAAACAAGGAGCAGGCTGATTCATAAGCCAGTGGTGAATATAGTCCACTAAACCAAGAAGTAAAACCTAATGCCTAATGAGGGAATAAAACAGTAAAAGATTTAGGAAACAGAGGCTTGCCACCAAGATTTCTGTCTGTAGTTCTGGAAGCCTGATTTCTATGTTGGTGGTCAATCTTCCTTTTGCTTCTTGACTATGTCTGCACTTTTTAGTTTTTTTTAGATCTAATATTTTTCAAAGCTCCATGGTGGGTGAAGGGAAGCAATATAATTCCCATTCTAACAAAAGTGAGAGAGACATGTATCATCATGGCTGATGGCATGTAGAGCAAGAGGGCAGATCTAGGAAGAGTAGGGTAGGACATCAATAAAAGATCCCTTAATGGAGAGGCAGGTAATTTTTTTTTGATTGGTTGGTTTGTTCATTTTCTGTTTCTTTAAAAGAGAAAACACAGAGAATTTCAAGCAAAACAAGTGCCACCAAATCACTGCATTCAGAAGAGAGAGGGATTATAATAATCAAAAAGTTATATATTTCAAGCTATTGGCATTTCTGTTGGGTGCTGGAGGTGTAAGAAAATATCATCATTACTATTTCCTGGCACAGGTGCAGGATTGGCAAGTGAGACAGTGATTTACAGTGCTGTCAAGGACAACTCCAGCTCCTAATCAAGGAAAAGTTCAATTTTTTTCTGTACTCAGGCCTATATTTTATTTTTTATAATCCTTTCCCACTTCAATACACAATACTCAGCCAGACTCTCACCTGAGCCCTTCAGAAGCTGTAACTAAGCTGGATAAACTGCCCACCTTTAGGGACTGGGCTACTACAACCTAATATGACAGCATTTACAAAAATGAGAGCAGGACTCGATGTGTTCAATCTGGGCATCAACCTATCCTTGAGTCTTTCATTCATTTGTTCTTATGTGCACCAGACTAAACCCAAAAGTTTCTAGAATCGATGGGTTTTCTTTACAGATGCTGAAAATGTAATCCTCAGTGACTCAGTCAATAAAAAATCACTCATCAAACCACACAGCTTAAAACCTTCATTTGATAATCTTAGTGTTAACTAAGTGTTAATTATTTCATTAATTCTATTAATTTGGTTTGATTATAGTAACCTGGTGTTCAAATAAACCACATTACTAAAAATAATTCTGTCTTCATTTTTTTAGGGCTAAGACATGAAAAATCAACAACTTCTCTTGCTCTTTTTGTGCATTATTCCAAGTAGTAAACATGAGTTGTATTCTCAAACCTCAACACTCTAGCAGAAGAGTATTCTTTCTGGACCTAAATGTCACCTTGCCTGTTTGTGCCTCAAAGACCTGAAACAGTTCTCTTTGCTGTGTTATCATGTAGGGTTTGACGATATTATGACACCTCTCATTGTTTCCTGAGCTGCTGATTTCCAGAATATAGTTTTCTACTGTTAAATGCGACCTAGATGCATAATTTTGCATTTAACTTGAATGGGTTCAGCTTGCCAAGCAATCCAAATTTTTCTTTATACCTTCCTGGTCTTCATCATTATGTACCACTCTGCCAATCTCTATGTCAGCAATGTGAGATATCAACAATGTTTTGATATTCACTAAGGCATATGGAAATGTTGAACAGCATCTTTTAATTCCTAGTTTTTATGACCCATATTTGAAACTATTCAATTCTTGTTGAAAAACCCCTACATCTGAGAGTGGAGTGTTAGCCAGTTCTCAAGGTATTGAGTGTCTGCTTATTAATCCTGCAAGGTATATGAATTTAGGATACTTTAACCAAGCATTATTGACACATGGGCAACCACAGAGTTACTTGAGGTCAAAGGTGATAAATATTTCCATACGGGAAAACTCAGGGACACAATTAAAGATCCTTCTCCTTATAATTCATGAAATAATAGACTTTTTCATCCCATCATTACACTGCATATAAATTCAGGGAGATGTAACTGATTTGCATGTAGTACTGCCTCTGTAAGAGAGAAATAGTCAGAAAACAAGCAAAGAAGTAGTACCAAGCAGAATGAAAACAGGGGAAAACCATGTAGTCATGACAGAATTTCAACAGCAAGAGCTTTTTGAGTGATATTCTGTCTGGAAAGCTGGCATAGAACTGTGAGAAAGGAAATGCTCTCCTGTTGTTTAATTGTACTGTGTTTGGAGTAATGGAACCTCTGTGTACATTCTTTGTAAATTAGAATGATTGCAGTAAGAAAAATATTTAGCTCCTATGGCATCAGGGAGGCCAGGGTTTCTTAGATGAGGGCTGAGATCACATTGGCTTTTTATTGCTTGGAAGAAGGATATGCAAGTGCCAAAGCAACCCATCCCAGCCTGGAATTTCAGCAAAATTCACAGAAAGTGTAAAGTCAGTGATGGACATCAGCTCTTCAGAGAATGGTTTTTTCTCCAAAGGCTTGTAACTCCTGAACTCTTTTGTGAATAAAATGACTGTGATTAAGAACTTCTTTGTGCCTAAGCTTGTGGTTTTGCACTTCTAGCTGTCATCCTCAAAGGTTTGAAACTGAAAGTACAGTTTTGGTAGTTTTATTAGCATGATTTTCAACAATTTTATGATCTCCGTGTAGAAATAAACCAATATTTTTATTATAATAATGTTCCCTTCTTAGTTTTCCTATATAAATGTCCACATTTCATGACTGTTATTTTGTATTATTTATAGTCTATTACCCACTTTTATGCCCATTTTGCCTCAAATTAGCCAAGTAATTCTGTCTTTTTGTAGGAACAAAATATTTTAATATTCTAATAAATTATGGTCTTAGGTTATATAAAAATACTAAATAATACTTAGTATTAATTAATTAATTTCTCCTTCCATGGTGTCTTCCAAATAAGCTGTGCCTATCCTCAACTTTGTGAAAATAGTTCTTTCAAAAATTAAAGCATGCATATTGTCCTTTTCTTTGTTTACCTGCACGTATGTAAAAAACCTTACCCATAATAAGCAGCAATAAACAAGGCAAAGTCAAAAATACAAAATTCAGTAACCATTCCCACCATTGGGAAGTTTTTATTCATCATTCTAATATCCAAAGTGAAACTATCCTTTTCCTGGCTATAATGTGTTTTGTTTTGTGTCATAGTTCTTTAGAAATTATGTAGTTAACTCCCAAAGGTCTTGGGGACCATCCCCATGCTATTGCCAAAACCCACCATCCATAATCTATGAAATCATAAAGCATAATTTTAAAACAGCTGGAATTTTTTTCCTGTTATTCCCCTGAAAGTGTTTCAGGAGTGCTTTCTATTAGTTAGAAGCCTACTGTTTCGTATTTTGTACAGTGGTTAACTCACCCTTTTAAAATAGAACAGAAACTGAGGTACATGTGTAAAGTGATATTAATACTTCCCCATATCTACCAAAAAATCTAGCCATAGGTACATTTTAATGCACTATTTCCCAGGTTTGAAGTTGTAGCTCATTGTTTTCTTAGTTATCCTGTACAAGATCGATTCTGTCACTTCTTCTGCCATATTATTAGTAATTTTGAACTCTGGAATTGATTGATTTTCACGGGGTTGAGGTAATAAGGGATCTGTTAAGATCATCTCATCCAATCAGCCTGGTGAAAGCAACATCACCAAAAGCAGATTTCCAAGGGCCATGCCCCCTTAGGTTGTAAACATCTGTGGGAATGGAGATTCCACAAGCTCTCTGAGTAACTTTTTGCAGTGTTTGAATCTCTTTTATCCAAGTTTCCAAACTGAAATTCTCCACTGACCTTACTTTTCCCTACCTCCCATTCTTTTCCCCACCCCCACATATATTACAGAAAGGCCCAGAAGACAGATACTTGTGAACCTCTCAGTCACAGACTTCAGAGAACAGAGACTTGCCTCTTGTGTTCTATATCTTTTGATTCTTGTGTACCAGCAGCTCCTTCACAGCATCTACTCAGTCCCTTCCGAATAGGTTTTAACAAGTACTTGCAGTATTCTGATTATATGAATTACCTCATCAGATTTCACTTGCTTCACTTATGCAAAATTTCTTCTTATCAATGAGAATTTACCATTCTTCTTGCTCATTGCATCCAACCCATATGTAAGCAGCTGAAAAAAAGGTCATTTCTTGATGCTTGTGGTCATTGTTTCAATTTACTCATGACATGCCGGTTTGAGCTACATTGATGCCTCTCTAGTCAGTTATTAGTTTGATGATTTTTCTGTCACCCAAGCAGGAGATGAGAAGTTCGCTCTCCTCCCTTGGAGGAGCTGCATGCCATCTGAAATTTATTGTCCTTTCTGTGGCCTTGATGAAGTTTGAGATTTTAAAAAACCTCCTTCAGTTCCTTACCAACTACCCATCCTCCTGCATCTTCTGCTTTTTTCTTTCCACGATACCAGAAGATTGACTGCCAAGACCAGTTTCCCCTTTATCTCTCTTTTGGACCCCACTGTAGTTTGCATATTCTCTCTGTAGGAAAATTGACTCTGGTGTATATCATGACAAGTAGAGACTTGCCAGACAACCTTATAATCCAGCCCAATCTTGCAGTTACAATGGATCTTGTGACCACACTGTGTACATATGTAAACAGTGCAGGTATTTACAGAAAACCAGTGAGAGGCAGATAAAATATTTCCTCTTCCATAGAATTTTACAGTGCAAAGATATCAAAAGCATAGTTTAGAGCACCTGTTTTATAAATGATAATATACAATAAACAAAAGCTCAGTTACACACAGTCTAATGGAAAAACATAGGTGATTCATTTCCAGGGCTAGAATAGAGCAAAATTCTTTTAACCTGAAGTCTGCCCTGGGAAAATACAAAAATGACAAATAGGATTTTTTTACATTGACACAGTTGGAGTTTTTCTATTTGGCTTTTAAATTTTGCTGTTCAATTTTGTTTACTATGCTTTATGGCATATTTGCCAACCTCGTCTATTTTATCTCAAAGTTTCCCACTATCTTACTGTGAAACAGAGCTCCATTGATTCCACAAGTCTGTTAAAGTCTGCTCAGACAGGACACTAAATGAAATGCTAGTATTTCATTAGTATTGCTAGTATTTTATGTATCTTTAAAAAATTGGGATTATGTTGGAAAAAGATCCATTGGAAACATGATGACATCCAGAAATCAACACAATTGGTCAGTTTTTGAAAATGACAAAATTAAAGAATAAAATAAGGAAAATTCTTTCAATAGGGAGGAGTAATGAAAAAATAAGCCCAAGCAAAACCAGCCAGACTTGTGTTAGGATAGATCTAGTGTAGGAAATAATATTTACATAAATAAATACCTAGAGTATTTTAGAAGACAAGTCCACATTTGATACTACAGTTAATAATGAATTTCTTCAGGTGATGGCAAAAGATAGAAAACCCACCACCCAAACAACCAAACTAAAACATTTTAAACTCCTAAGTACTATGCCAGGAGAAATTGAATAGTCCTTTTCATTATTTTAAGTCTGTAAAAAGTTCTAGAAATTTACAGAACTATGAATTCCCTGCATCCAATGAGAGACCTAACAGAACATGAAGGGAGCAGCTAGTACATGAAAGATTTCTATAAGATTAGGATCCCTAAATTATAATATCCTGCTGTAATTTCAGCCAGTCTAATCTTCTTCTATAATAGCTTCAATATTTTAGCTTTAGAGTCCACTCAAACCTGTTTGCCTGGCCTAAGCATTATCTTGGAACATTAAGCAAATCTTGGTACATAAAGTTCCCAGGGTTTGATACAAATAAGTGTTTATACAGCAAGTTAGGTAAAAGTTTATATGATTTTTTGAATATTTGTTCAAACAAAGTGTTGCAGTTGAACAGATTCTTCCTAAGACCAGAACAACTCTCACCCTAATGAGAGTTTTTTATTCTGATGTTCCTCTCATATGTCAATGGAGGCATAAAACACATTGCTTCAGCTCCTAACTCCAGTTTGGGCTTCAAATTTTCCATTTATTTCCAAGGAATAAGGCTAAAAACTCATCTTCAGGAGTTTTAATCTTTGTTGAAAGAAGACATTTCCAGCTAAATAAAGAAAGTAGAGTTTCAATGCAAAATACACAAGCATTCTTTGAGGCAGATCCCAGGACTCCTTTTGATCTGATATAAGGTCCTAACCAGTATAGTAGGTACTCAGTGTGTGCTGGGCAGTTAAGAAGAAGAAAAGGTCTCTTGGGACACAAGTCTGCAATTCAGACTGTAATTTATAACAAAGAAATAGCCTATTGTTTCTCTTTGGGTTTTGTTCTGTGTTTGAGGGACAAGAATACCTCCTGGAAACTACAGTAATGCCTTTGATATATCAGAAAGACATAATTTAGAAACGAAGCCGAAGTGCATGATAACTCGTGTTGTTGAATACTTCTGTCCATATGAAGAATGTGCCAGTCAGTAATTTAAGAGGAGATGTGACAGTAAAGTAATGACCATGTGCTGTCTTCCTGTGTAGTTACACAACTTTTTCAGAACACTTTGGTACAGTACTACCTTTACAGCATAAATTGCAACACACTTTGGAACTGCAGGTATGCTTTTACTGGTGAAGAATGTTTTCATAAGAAATTACCATGCTGCAGCAAAATGGAAAAATTCATTGGAGTTTCTTCTCTTCTTCAAAAGACAGGAATTTTGGGATTAATGTGATTTTATTTCAGTGTTAACAGTCACCCCAGGATCCTTTGTACTCACAGTGAAAATGCCTCCACATTTAGGGCAGGATTCATCTGACCTACTTTGAACAGATATATCTAATCAGTGTAATCCTGCTGTCAACGACCCAAAAAAAAAGGAGCTCATGAAAGCATGAAAGTGTTCATGCCAGTGCCTTGGTAATAGCAAAACGCCATCCTAATAATCATCAAAAGCAATCCTCATTACAACCAGGAGGGAAGGAGCAATCGGTGCTGAAAAAACTGAGCTACTTAGATGTATTTTCCATTTACAACATAGTTCTCAAAATGAAAAATTACAGATTTTGATGATTGAATGTCCACGTGGTACAATGACTTCAGGGAAAACAGAGAAATGTTCTTGAGGTATTCTCACTCATTTAAGGCTACAATTCAGAAGTCATTATTAATCAAACAATACATAGAAAATGCATTTTTATTTTAAGGTTAAACCCATTGTGTGATAGCTGATAGCAGAACACTAATTCCAAAACATGTTTTCTCATCTGCCTATGATCAGACTCTTCTGTCATTTACCTGAGGGATGTAGAGTGGGAAATTAAACTCTGGTTAACTCCATGCTCCCTCTGGATTAGGTAAAGTGTTTTGCTATGCCATGCATCAAATATTTGAGTCCTTCAGTGGAGACTACAGGTACTTAATATTATACACATGCATTTTCAAAGCTCTCTCATTGCCATTCCCACATTTGTTCCCATTTTGTGACATTACTGCAACTAGGAAAAGATTGTAGCTAACCCAAGTTGGAAAAACTTTACAAAATAGTAGTGGTCTCTGTATGTCTACATCAAAGTAATTCTATGTTTATTATTTTTGTTTTAAGACATTACCCAAATGCTGTAAATCCAGACTAAATTATTACAATGCTAGACAATACACAAACATTCCCTGCCCCAAGGAACTTACACACAGGAACACAAACACAGGAAAAATACCGATAAGGATTAGATAAGGATTAATTCTTTCTTTTTGACCATTCAACTATGTGGTTGAAGAACTCATAAACTATGAGTTTTAGATTAAATTTATGTTCAAGTTACTTATAGTGTTGTTTTTCTTCTTCTCCACTACTGATTTGTTGTAAATGCTATGATGGCATTCCCAGAATTGCCAGGGAATTATCTTTGAAGCAATATTTTATGACCCCCTTCTTCAGTCCTCAAAAACATTCGCAAGAGAGATGTAATCAAACTCATAAAAATACCTTAATTGTTCATTCATTTAAATGACCTTTGAGATGTTCAAAATGAGGTTCAGGTGTTTGCATGCTATTGGATCTGCTTACAGCAAATACCACAGAAAGATTTTCAGGTGTGTGTTGTGGATTTTGGTCTGTTTTCAAGCGCTTCTTACAAAAGTAGGCTTGTGCTTAAGAGAAGACAGATTACTTGGTGTTAGAAAGAGAAGACCCAAGCAACTGAGAGCTGTAGAAAAGATTTCTGTTCTTTAAAGAGGGCACCCAATTGTAACCAAATAATTTAATTTCTGAAAGGAGGAGCAGTTAAAAAAGTAATTTTAAAGGAAAAAAAACAAAATGAAAACAATGAAAAGGTTTCCTGGGTACAGAAACAAGGCAGTGGAACCTCAGGTCAGCCCGGCCTCAGGTCAGTCCCTCACTGTCACTGGCAGTTCCTTTATCCATTCCTCCAAGTCACGCCTTTTATGGTTTGGAAGCCAGTGACAGTGAGCCCGAGATGTCACTGCAAGGGACAAAATGGGAGAGAGAGTGACGGCAGTGCGGGGCTGAGCCACATCGAGCCTGAGCCCAGCAGAGCTGGGGGTGCTGGTGTTGGTGCTGGAGACAGAAGAGTCTGATCATAGGCAGATGAGAAAACATGAAACAGGGATCCTAAAAAAGGAATTTGCTTGCCCAAGTTCCCTGTTGGACCTTTTGGACTGATAGGAGAGAGGGTGTTAAGCCACAGAAACTCTTGTCCACCACATTGGGAAGCATGTTGGTTTGTTTGGTGGTGAATACAGTTCTGAGCATAGATGACCCTCTCTCTTTTGCACACTTTTTGTTGCTAATATTGTTGTGATTATTGCAATTTTCAGTAAATTGCTGTTTCAGCTTTTAATCTTTCCTTGTATTCCTCCATTACCAGAAGGGGTGAGGAGAAAAGGGAGCAGCTTGGGTGGATTTAAATTTTCCAGCTCAGTTTTAAAACCAGCACAAAAAGTTGTGTTAAATACAATGAGCTTTTTGAGTCAATGGCTATTTCCTCTGTTTCCTTTGTTTTCTTGATCCTTTTTTACCTTTTTACAGAAGTATTTGGGCAGAGTAGATTGGCTGGATTTCTGTTGGAACAAATAGAAAATTCCTCTAAACCACAAAGCATAACAGAACTTAGGACTTTGTTAATTCAAAGAAATACTTTTCTGTGCATATTTCTCTCACTTTCCTGGAAGTTATATAGGGGAATGTAGGCCTAATGCAGGCAGTGAAGCTGACAAATACGTATCAGACTTTATGAACTTTATGCAATACCCCTTTTTGTCTTCTCAGTCATATGTGAGAAGGAATTGTCCTTCTGTCCGTATAAAAACATAGCCCAGGACCTGTACTTCATGTGTTGCTCACCCAAGCATCCTGTAATTCAGAAGTGGCAAGATCACCTTTGCTCTGAGACTAACCACAGGCATTCTACACATCTCCACAACATTTTACATGATGTCAGACCTCCTGGGAAGGACCTGCTCGACAATAATCATGCAATATTGCTGCGAGGGCTGATAGAACACAGTGAGGATCTCTGCACTGTGATCAGCACCACCAGCCTCATTGACAGAACAGAAACAGACCTGAGTACATGCTGGCACATGAATAAGCTTCATCCTTCTCCTCAGCCAAGTATTGGAGCTCAAATGCAGACCTTCACTGAAGAATTTTTGACAAAAAACACTGTGTTGATCCCATGCCTGACCCTACATTTCCACCCTAAGATGTATGGCCACATAACTAAATAAAACAGCTCTAGGACAAAATTTGAATAATGTCAGTCTGCTGTGTGCCTTCATTGTTTAGCTGTTGGCTCCCTCTCTGGCTCTGTTCTGGCCTGCTCCAACATGTTCCACTCAAAGTAATACCCAAGCAGAGATCAAGGAATATGCAATCTTAGGAATATCAATCAAAAGACAGTCCAGGATAAGTGTATCTCATATGGGTCTGTCTCCAGCCACAGCTGTTTTTCAGTTTTATCCCTAGGGGACTTTGCACTCTCAGCAATGCCCTTACACCCCTCCAACAGAATACAACTCACTTTCTTCAGTTTCCTACTCTGGCAACATGAGCCACTTCACAGAGCTGCAGCAAAGCCCTTGCGCTGTTTAAAACAGTTTAAGCTGTCAAGACATACAAAACCCAAGGATTAGTGTCAGACCAATAGAAACACCACACCAGGTAGGGAGGAACTCCAGAACGGTGTTCTGTGGTGTGGACACAGCTGGTTTGCTCATCCTAAGTACTACAGTTACACGAGCTTCCAGTCTGTTTGTCTGCTGGGATAGGTATTGGTCCCTTGTCTTGTTTTATTTAATGGTATTGATCTAATCAGACTGTCCTGTGCACCAGGAGCTTCAGTTTTGACTTGTTCTATGCAGGAAGCAGAGGAAGGCAGAATCATCAGAGCTGGAATTCAACAAGAGTGGCACTGCTTTAGGCAATATTCGCAGACTAGGAGATGGCATGCAGAAAGAGCACTCAGAAGGCCTGGACCATAACTGTTCTCCTTCCTCCACTGTGGATTCTGTGCTCATGTTTTCCTTTCCTTCTCATTTGAAAGAAAAGAGGACAAACTACTCAGTAGCATCACATAACTATTCCGGTCTAATAAGGCACTGCACAGTGCCTTTATGCTTTTTTTGAGTAATGTGTGTACCATCTCTGAGAATTATGAAATTACCATTTCAACAGAATTCAACGCTGCTGCCATGAAAAGTTTGTAAGCGTGACAGTTCACGCTGAAATTAATGCAAATGGCTTTTGTGTTTGTTTTGGAGATCTCTCTATCTTAATTCATATATCAAAGTTTGGTATTTGGTGCATCCATCAGGCATTCCTCAGTGCTTTTCAAACCTTCAGAGAAGTAGTCTAAGTACATTACTGACTTAAATTTTAAGTCATTAAGGTGGAAACATGTTAGGGAAAACACATTCTGAACTATAAGGATTAAAAAGAGTGTTTTAAGTAAATATAAGTAAATAAATAAATCAGAATATTTTTTTAGAAATAAAATAACACATAGCAAAAATACAGATCATATTAACTCAGCAAGTAGGAAATTGCTGCTAAAAATCTTTTCGCTCTTTTGGGAAAATGATAATAATATTGAAATTGTGATTAGAAAGAGACAAATTTCACTGTAAGGTTTTCTTGGTAGACTTATGGCAGCAATTGGCCAATTGAATGTACTTCATCATCAGTAGGCTTGAAACAAAAAACAGCTCTCCATATGGATAAGAATAGTTCTGACACCACAGGTGCTGGAGTGTAAATCTGTATTTTGTGTGAATAAAGAATTAGCACCAACCCTCCTTATCCAAGAGAGATAATCCTGATCCAAGAGGTAATACCTGTGTCATAATGCCACTCATATACATAGCTAAGCAATTTTTTAATTGACTGGCTGGTGTATAATTAGTGTTTTGTTACCCAGAGCTCAACACTGGCTGTAAAAACTGACCAGGAGCCTGTATAAATATGTGGATTTCTAGCCTGTAGCCAGAGACTGCAGTGAAGTACTTGTCTGTGACCTGCAAGACAAACAAAGGTGGAAGTAAAAGTTCTGGTTTACAGGAAGACTGTTTAGAAGGTACATAACCTTCTGAAGATGCAGTTGTGTAATGCAATGAGGGAAGCCTGGATAGTGCATAAATGTCATTCTGTAAAATTTCTCGGAATTTTAGTATATATACATCTCTATCATGGTTGTTCTAGAAATTCAATGTACAGAGTTTAAAGATACACCTCTACAGGTAAATAAAGCAGTGAGTGCCTAGAAAAGCTCCTATGGCAGTTAAAGCAGTCTCTGACCAGATTCCAGCTAATAGAGCAAACACCCTACAAATAGAATTTTATTTTGAGTGTAAGGGACCATTTCCGATGGATTGTTTGCAAACATCAAGATTCCTTGGGAGAAAACTCCTTCCCCCATCTTCTTAGCATAGATATAGTTGTTTCCTGCTAGAGGGCCTAGGGACTTTAGCAGATGATCAAAACCTAGACTGGACTTAAGTAAAAGGTCACCAAGGAAGTTTGTGGCAGAGCCAGTGAGTCTGCCATATCTTAGACTGCCTACCTCAAAAATATAAATTATACAATAAAATCAAAATAAAACTTACTTCCAAAAGTAAAGCAATTTTTAATACTATTTTACAACCATTGGAATAAAATGGAAAACATAGAGAGTACATGGAGAAGAAATACAAAGAAAGGCCTTGTGATTAACAGAGAAACATTGCTTAAAGAGGTTTCAAAATACCATTTCTACAGGGGTACTTATCACAGACAAGGAGGGTAGAATGAAAATAGAAAATGTTGGAATCCATTTATTTAAGTGCCTGCAGTTATCATTTCAAGGCAAATGAAGCAATAATAAATACAGAGCATTTGAAAGAAAGATAATCTGTATCCACCGCATTTTAATAAACAGTAATCACAAAAATCAATGCAGGCACATTGGATCTGCTTTTCTATTAGTTTTCCTATTACTGTTCTCCCTTTCTCTTCTTTCACCTCCCTTTTCTATCTAATACTTAATGGAATGATCTGTAGTCCCTATTGTTTTACTGTCTGAACTTTTGTCTTTATTTTTCTTTCATAAGCTGGGTTTTAAACTTAAAAATTAATTTCCTCACTTGTATTATCAATACTACCAGTCCTAACACCTAGGAGACAGTATATCTCTTAATTTGTTTTCTTTTTGCAATCAATAGGTCAGAACTGCTTCTTGCTAATTTTAATCAGTATAAGGGTGACTGAGAAGGATGATGCTTCCCACCATGAAGTCTGGGAAGGAGAAAGTGGATCAGAAAAAAAGTCAGATAAGTTTATTTTGAAAGTATTATCTGTCACCAGCCAATATTAAAACACCGCTAGATATGTATAAGATCAAATTTTACAGATATTCAGCAAAAACATGATTATTTTTCCAGGAAATAAAAAGAGTCAGCAAAATCAACATTTTCTGGAAAGTACAAATGCTTTCTTCTCACACAAACATGATTTTGTATCTGAAATTTAAGCATAAAATGAATATTTTGAGAAACTGTGAAAAAAAATTAGTCTAATTCAATGCACGATTTTATACCAATGTAGAAATGAGGAAAATATTTCGCCACTGAGTAGAAAATAACACTAGAATTAAATTATAAACAGTTATTTTCCATCAAATATGTTTCTGATTTAAGAAGTGAGCTACGTGTCTCCAGAAGAAATTTGTTGCATCCTAAAGTAGATGCCTAAGTGAGAGTGATTGAATCATCTGCTGGACATGTCCATCTTTCCCTGTTCAATACAGAGGATGCAGTTCTTGATTTTTACCTCTTATACAGATAGAGCCATTTAGGTGAATTCCATTCTACAGAACAGAAGTAGGATATTAGAACAACAAATAAAGTGAAGGATGACAATTTAGCCTCTCAGCCACAGCTCCACAAGAGGGTTTTCCTGGAAATTGCACAGGGTATGTCCCCTTGTGTCAGGTAACTCCAAGTGTCCTAAGGCCAATGTAGACTTGAATATTCCTTAGGAAAACACATCTGGGTCAGCTCAGAGTAGTTTTGGCCTTAAATCTAATCTGGTAGCTTAATATATCCATTTTCACATTATTTGCTATGATGTTACCAGAGAATGAGGTAAAAAGGGGAACTATATGTTCTGGACACTGTATGAAATAGCAAATGGATCTTCTCCAAAGGACTTTTAGTCTTAGTAATTAATGGACAAAATAAGGAAAAGGTTTATGATCCATAAATGAAGCCAAGAATCATGTTAATTCCTAAGCTTACTTGATGGATTTTTTTTTTTTTGAAGGAGATTGCTTTAGCTGAAAGAGAAGAGCTTAAAATACAAGCAGACCAGAAAGGGAAAAAAAAGTTTGGTGGAAACTGTGGATGCTGATTCAATGAAAACACTAAGAATGGATGGATAGAAATGCTGTCTTGATTTAGAAAAGGAACTATGCATCATGATATTCTGTGAACCACTGGCTCATCTCTTTGTTTGATTTTTTTTTTTTAATTATTTCCTGTAAGTTACATGGACACAAATAAGCCCCACTGTTCATTACCATCAGTGCAGAAGTCTGTTTCATGTGTCTTTGCAACTGCATCAGCTTCAACTTCTATGTGTTAGTTTGTACTCCATGTTGATATTTCAACAAATGACCTGAACCACAGCTGTGGTAGGCAGATTTCTACATATAAATTAACACTGTTAATGTCAAGTAGTCAAGGTTCAGTGCTGACCATCATTTTATATTATGCCATGTAAAGACTGCAAATATCATGTCCCTATGTTGCCTGTTTTTACTGACAACCAAGCATCCTAAACACTGTAGCATTTTGTCAGTTCAGCAGATCCAGAGCCATCCATCACTGCTGCTATTTCTGTCATACACATTTAACTTCAGCATCAGCCAGCAGTCTGCAGCCTTGGTTACTGATCAGTATCATCACAACTGTCAGATGGGGAGTGAATTCTTTTTCTCTCCAAAAGTAGGTTCATGTAATGTTTGATATAGATACTTTGCTTAACAAGTTTTCTGAGCCACGTTTGATATTTGAGTGTGGGAATGTTTCCATCATGATCTTTCATAATTTATTTACATTGGTAACACCTTTGTGGACATTTTAAGCATCAATATTGGCTGTTCTAAGGACATATGTTTTCTTCTTCCCAGCAGTCATAGTCCAAAACCCATGAGCTTCCAGTTATCAAGGGAAGGGGTTCAAGGCATCCTACAGTCTTAAACACAGCTGATTTCAAAGACATGTAATAAAACTAAGGAAATTTCATTGAAGTATTGCTATGACAGTTTATTTTGATTTCAGAGTTAAGAAATTTTTTTTCATTTTTTCTGTGAAGATGAATGAAAGATTAAGGAAAGTACCTAAACAAAGTATAAATCCCATTGATCTCAGATTGTGATCTAGTAATATTCTGGAATAAGGTAGAGACACTCTGATTAACAAGCAGTTTGAACCACAGCTTGTCTTTTATCTTTTTACAAAAGCATCTTCTTCGAACTTGTCTGAAAACAATCAAATGAAATTTTAAAAGGGAGGACTGTCTCAGATCACAGATCAACTGGATTTATTTAAAGAGGAAGCTTTAAATTAAGGCAAAAAACTTTCAGGGACTAAGGTGGTGTTCCTGCAGCAGTGTGATGAGACAAAATCCAACCATTGTAATTTTTATATATTAAAAAATAAAAATGCCATCTAATACCTTATGATTTAAATAAGCATAACAATTTAAGAGATTCCTTTTATCATTGACTACAGAACTTTTTTTAATAGTTGAATTCTTGCAAGTAAAAATTTCTTGAAATAATCCAATCATTTAAAACTTAGTATAGTTATCCATAACATCAGCAATAATTCTTTACTGGAATTATTGTCAAATTTGCAAATTAAACACGGATATGTTGCATACCAGAAGAACCTGTGTGTGTGTGTGTGTGTGTCTGTGTGCATGTGTGTATATATATACACAGGCACAAACTGAATTCTGAATAAGCATAGATCTTTGAAATTCAAAGCAAAAAGAAAAAAAGCACACATCATGAGTACTGAAGATTTAGTTTTTTAACTAAAGCTAGGTCAAACAAGTCATGAAAATGACTCTTCACTAGACAGATATATTTATCTACTGTATATATGCATCTCAGGCATTGTTTGTATGTTTTCTTTTTTAATACAATAACAGAATTTAATTATAAATGAAATATATTTAATATATAATAATAGAATTTTGATTTTTTTTTAATATTTTTCATTACAACCTTGGAGAAGTCAAGAAATTAATTTTCCTAGTAGACAGCTGTTACTTCTTAGTAGAGTGGTTGGACTGTGATATTTGCCATTTAAAAAAAATCATTAATACAAGCTGAAAATTAAAGAAACTAGGGAAATAAAATGAAATGACTTCAGATCCCTGCATTTCTCTCCTTGGATTCATTTTTTAATATGGTAAAATATAAAATTATTTTCATAGAAAAATAATAGGAAAAAGTCCCTGAATCCTTTCTTCATACTTACTTCTAATGCTATAATAATTAACTCTAAAATAATGGTGCATTAGTTAATCACCATATTGCAATGGAATTTCCATGGATACACATATAATGTGCATATTAATAATAGGTTGGTTCATCATAATTCATCTTTTAACAATTAATATGAAGTGAATGAATGAATGACCGATTAGTCATTTATTAGCAAAGGAAGATGTGCAATTAGGTACTAAACACTTTTTGTTAAAAGATTTTTTGTCTATTGTAACAGAAAAGATGATAGGAAAAGGTTAATGCTATGAATACTTCCTCTATTTCAAATCACCATCAGATGTATTGGTACATATGAGAATAC
Organism: Molothrus aeneus; assembly: GCF_037042795.1. Taxonomy (NCBI): domain Eukaryota; kingdom Metazoa; phylum Chordata; class Aves; order Passeriformes; family Icteridae; genus Molothrus; species Molothrus aeneus. Next base: position 66,008,019 of record NC_089647.1, read on the forward strand.
TGTAAGAATTGTCACTTGTTTTAATTAGAAAGCACAATTATTCATATGAAGTAGATGGATTCAATAGAGGGTGAAAAATGTACTTTTATACATTAAACTGAATAATTCCACTTGCCTTTTTTTTTTTCAAAAGAATAGTTGCAAAATGGTTGGACTTGAAACCTGACAAACACCTCATAGAAAGCAATGTGTACATGGTGGTTCTGAAATTATTATCCCAAAACCTGAATTGTTTTAAGGCAGTTAGAAAATGTAAGTTATCTAATTAATTGTTCTAATTGTCTAATATATGCAGGGCCATAGAAGGCCATGGGTGGCTAGGGTAGGCTTTAGTTAGAATTGAGGATTTTGCAATCCATATTTTGCTATGGAAATCTGCATTTATCCACTGCTTAGCCTGGAGGCTCCACCCAGAGCTCAGGGCAGCTGATTGGGGAAAATTTACAGCTATACATGAAGGATACATCTGAGCTTCACACCAGTCTATTAATGCTGGTCTATTTATTGGAAGAAGCTGAATGCTAATATAATTGACCTCTGTGAATTACCTTAGTTGTGGGAACACTTCAGTAGAGAGGAAGCATTTCTACATCACTGCCTTGAGTGCTTTCCTGCTCTGGGAGTACCTAGCCTACTTGTCAGTGTAGTTTGAGCAAAAATGACTCCAGTGCTCTTCTTTTCACCTCTCCCAATGTCAATGTGTCTCACAGAGAACGGAGCTCTTACATTTAATTAGCTCTTTTAATTTTTTCTTCATTTCTTATGCATACGAATGAAATAATTATATAAATCTGAATTTGTTTCTTTACGTTTAATCGTTGATAATTAAAAAAAAAATTATTTTGGGAACTCATTTTAACCAGAGAAATTTCAAGTTCATTAAGGAAGTACATGTCTTGACAATCAGAAACATTTGCAGAGCAGCTTTTATAAATGTTTCAGCTTTGTGTGCATTCTGACACTAATAAGAAAGACAGTATTTCTGTGCAGGAGACTATAATATGCATTTTATGACCATATTTGTCTCCTTCAGCTTTTATAGAAGACATTCTTCAGATTATTTATGAGTGGATAATTAATATTTACATTAATATATTTTAGTCTTATTTAAATAAATCAAGTGTCACAGTTCAATTTTCTAACAATGACACAAGTCCCCAGTGAGCAGAGGAATATGTTGACATTGACCACAATGTTCAAATTGCCATGATATAGTAATAAAAAGTTTAAAAAAATAATTTAAAAAATCAACAAATCTATCTTTTTTTTTCCCCTGCTTCTTGTTGCTCTAGGATATGTCCCATCTGGTCCATATTTAGATGAGTGATTATGTATGTCACTCAGTACCAGAAAAAAAACCCTAGTAATTTCACTTGGAGTTTACTTTCCAAAGATGAATCATAGTTCTCAGCAATGTCTGGGGAATAGTGGCACGGTGTAAGAAATGTATGTGTTAGTTTATTTTCTGAAGTGTCTAATATGCTCCATTTCATCTGAGCAAAAGCTAGAAAAATAGCAATCATGCAATGAGAAAAAGAAATCCGAGAGACAACATAGAAGGAAAGGAGTCTGATGTATGTATATTTGAATAGTATTGCATTTGCTTTAACAGCATTAATCCATTTTTGACAGGTGAAGTATCATGCTATCTATAAAAGTGCAATTGCTATTAATAATACCTCATATTCTTAGGGAGAATCCTTCCATCCCAAGGACTCACATGAGCTTCATTATTGCCAATTTATAAAACTACAAACTAAGCTTTACTTAGAACACCAATTTTCAAAAGAATTTCCTGTTTGCCTGGTGATCATTTTTATTACACCAGCAGCATAGACCAGTGTATGCCTTATCTGGAAATCTGTCCAGAAAAAGGCTGCAGAAGCCAAATTATCCTGTTTGTATTCTACATAAAATTTCAGGCCTCTGCCTTCCAGCTCAAGTTGCTGTGGGACATTCAGGTATGGTGCATGCATTTCAGGAGCAAAGCCAGCTGCTCTTTGTCACTGGGAGAATGGAGAATCTGGAAGGTATTAGGGATAACCAGAATGATTGGAGAATGGTGAGCAAAGGGTAGAGTCAATTATTAACCCTAATTATCTTCAAATGTCTTGGTGAAGGTGTCAAGTACTGTCCCCCCTTCACTGATAAGAACAGAAGAATAGGGCAGTCTGTCCTGAGCTCTTTCACACACTGATCTTATCTGGTCACATCTAGGACAGCATTTATTTATTCAGAGAGCTCAGAAGTGGTTTTTCATCTATTTAGGCATATCATACGATTTTCCTGGTTGCAAACACTGAGGCAATAATTTAAAGCATGTCTTGAGTGCCTCTGTTCTGTGTCCAGCTTTATGTGTCCTTTTCCAAGTTGCTTTGTCAAATTTCCCAGGGAAATTTACAGTTAGCTCTTGGAGGTGATATGAGTCAACAAAGTCATCAGTGTTTGTGAGAAAAAGATACTCAAGACAGACAGCAGTCTTACACAGACTATTATTATTTCAGTCAAACTTCTGGAGTGCCTTGTGAATGGCAAGAGCAGTGAGGCAGCTCTGTCTTGAATTTTCTATTCTTTGTCAGTTCCCCTCTTTTTTAGTGTAGAGATGCCCAGTCAAGTTTACCCTAGCAATTTTGAAGATTTCTGTCTGTTGAGACCAAAATTCTCTGGAAAATCGAAATGTATTTTCACCGTAACCAGAGCAAAACTGAGAATTTAGGATTTTCAAAGACAAGAAAAATGACTATATTAGGAATACTTAACAAAAATCTAAGATAAACTTTTCATGTGAGTGGGATGTCCTAGTTCTATCTGTATTACTATAGCAACCAGCTAATTATTCCACTCCTCCTCCACTGCCCTTGTGTTCATGGAACCTTTCTTTTCTTTTTTTCCTTTTAGGATCTATTCACCATCCAAGATATATGGAGGGGTGATGGTGCCAACTTCTTGTTCTGAACTATTTTTGCAAACTGAAATTTCCCTTAAATCTTCATCATAAAGCAAATCAAAGGGTTTGCAGATAAAAGAGTCAAATCAGTTTGCTTTTTGGAGCATATGCTTAGAATGCTTTTTAAGAAGCTGCCTGAACTGGTAATGTTAATGACAGTAATGTACCTCCTGATTTTGCACAGAGCTTCATTTTTGCATCACCTTTTCAAAATTCTCAGGATTTTGAGTGCCAGTGTAATGAGAAAAAGCAATAGTAATTTCAAAATTCCTTTTTTAAAGCTTGAGGGTTTGTTCTTTTATTTCCTCACTTTTTTGGGACAGGGGAAAAAACACACTGAAAAAAAAAACAAACAAAAAATCAACCCACCAAAACCTCTCAAATGCCCAACTCTTACTCTCTTTTGTGGATTTAGTGGAGGAAAGAGAAGGCGCTAGTGGGATAGTAAACTGACTCTTCCCTGGCAATTAGCTGCCTCTGGTTATCTGCAGAGCAGCTCTGCTTGGCACAGCATAGCAGGCAGTGACCTGCTAGGGCAGCAGAATGCACATGGCACCGCTTTTGGCCCGGCTGCAGTGCACCCTTCAAAACTGTCTTGAGAAAAGAGTGCAGATGTTCTTAACGAGATATGTTTGGCATCCTGTGTATACACAAGGAAGAAGAAAACTATGTGGCTTCCTGCTATCAAATAGACAAGCAGCCTTGATAAAGCTACTGCAGAGACTCAGGCCTGCTTAGTGTCACAGAAGTGAAAGCCATTTTGTCACTGACTCATTGTGAGCTCCCTTTAGAAGTCTTTTGGGACAAGATTGCTTCTTTTAATTTATTTTTATTAGCAGTTAATCTTGGGGAATATGATCAGATTTCCTCTTCATCAACTGCTTGGTGGACAGCTTCAGTTTGTTTTTCCTAAATATGAGTCACTGTAAAATGTGATGAATAGAGTTAAGAATTATATCTACCTAGAATAAATTAGAATTTAGCTTAAGATTTAATACTGTTTATGAAGACTTTCAAAATTATCCAACAGAAAGAAGGGATTGCTGTTGCAATTCTCTAATTGAAAGTCCACATGGCTGACTGAGAGGTAGACAAGGAAAAGGAGTCTTGACTGAGAAATTGCCCTTTCTTTCCCCTTCCAGGCTCCCACTTGGGAAAGAGGAGAGGGAAAGGGAATACATACCCTATGTCTTATTTACATATAAGACTGGTGTTTGTTGGACAACATCCTTCCTCCTGGGATATCAATGTGAAGTGAGAAACAAATGTTCAATTGATTGTTTAACAGCCTTGTCTCTGCTCAGATGCCACTAACCGAAACGTGAAGTGAGAGCTTAAATAGTGGCAGAAAAGACTAAGTCATCTTCTACTTGTTGAAAACATCTAATACATATGTCCACTATTTTTTTTTATTAAAATATTCAATCTTTTTCTCTCTATTGGATGCCACAAAGTAATAAGGTTCTCTCATTTACTAAGCTGACCTATCTATTCCATGTGGGGCTCTAATTATAAGTCAGGGAGGGAGAAGAAAATGCTCTCTGTAGAAATTTGCTTCAGATTTTTTAATTTTACTTTACAGATCTCTCTTATAATGCATTCCTGTGGTTTTGTTGGGTGAGATGATACTTAGTTTAAGAGTCTCATGCTAAGTTAGTGACATTTCCTTGAAGCTGGCTGCCTCCCTGCACAGATAATGAAACATTTCATCAGCTTCCCCACAGGAAACTGATCTTAACTTTTAACCTTTTTTTTTCCCTGCTTGGACAAAGCAAAAAAGAAAACATCTTTAAAGTGTTTATTCAATCTAAACATTAGCTTGCATTTCTGAAAAGTTTCACAGTTTTTGACTTCACAGAATTCAGATTTGAAAGAGTAAAGGGTTTGAAACATTCAGAGAAGGACAAGACCGTAACTGCTTCATGCTGCATTTGCACATGGGTAAAAACTGATTTCAGTGCTGTTGCCAATTATTTCCATGCTATCTGTAGATAGTTTTGCTTTCACCTAGCTCTTACATGAAACATTCTGTGATTCACTAGGTTGTATTGCTGTATCATTTGCAGCTTCCTAATGTGAATGGATCTCCATAAACAAATGGAACAATATAATTGGTGGAAAGCTAGGGTTACATACATGTAACATAAAAATTCTATTTAGTGCATGATGACATATATATTTTATAGCAAGAATTTTCCAATAAAGGGAATTTATTTAAAATCTACATCATTGGCCAAAGAGAAGCCACCAGTCAGAGGCTATTGGTCAATTTAGATTACCATAGTGGTTTCTTATGACCTTAAAATTTATTGATCGAGGGATTTATGCAGTCACAGATGATCTAGAAAACTCGAAAAATTACTTTTACTCAGATGAGATATACTCATTCCTAGATCATATCAAGTAAATTAGAATGACTTAAATTAAAAATCCTTTAGGTCAGTTTACTTTATATCTACCCTGAACTGAATTTATGCCACAAAAGTAAAGTAACTATGAGCAGTCTTAAAGGTTGTCTTGATAGATTTCTCTCCCTCACCCTGCCTTGATGCATTGTATTTGTTTTTCTCCAGCTGTACTATTATTCACTGTTGAATTGACGGAGAGCTGCTGCTGGACTTGTAATTCTGGATGTTGGCTCTTTTTGCACTCAGAGACAGAGTGAAAACAGGCATAACAGACACAGAGTTTGAGAGCATTAAGACTTGTGTGTTCTGTTTCCATCTTGGTTCTAATAATTATGAGTTTATTATGTCAGTCTTGTTATTCATCTGGCTTTTGCCACTATAGTAGAGCTGCCACATTCTTATTAAAACCCCAGGCGTTCTTTTAGTTAATGAACCAGAAGCAATGACTGTGTATGGGATACAGCTTCCTTCCAGTATTCTTGTTTCTGGTTTTAAAGACTTTGTTGCTTGTTTTAGTAACTTTTGCAGTGTCATATTTGGTTTGATTTTTAATTTCTTGAGTTTTAATTCTTGACCTGCTAGGAATATTTTACAATTCTTCTGTATTTTGATTTTTGCTTTCTGCATTTTCTTGATATCTCTCTTAAAATATGTAGTTGTGTCAGTAGGTCAAGCTCATTTTTCTCCAAATTCATGAGCCTTTCCAAAGTGATACCAGGTTTTTGTCTGTTTTCATCCACTAAGTCTTCAGACCTATTGGTCGATTAACATTTTTCTGAAATTTATGTGGGAAATATTTCCTGTTGAAATCCATAACTTGTTTTTTACCAGTCTGTTTTTATTTATCTTTCAACTTAATAGACAGAATGAATTTATGATTACTTCACACATATTCTAGACCTGCTATTCTATCACATACTAATTAGTTTCAATTTTGCATGTAAAATAGAAAGACCTCTTGCTGATCCAGTTGCTACTTGGTGAATAAATTAGCTAACTATCACATCAAAAAATGGCTGATATCTGCTGATATGTTCTAGTTTGGACACGGGAAATACATTTTTCTTGCAATATAGCTATTGATAACATTTATATCTCCATCAGTATTGCAAAGATCATACAGTTAAATCTGTTTCTGCGAGCCTACAGCAAAACCCCAAAAAATACCTAGTAGAATATATTTTCAACTTTGCTTAAATAAACTTTGAATAAATAAAATTGAATTATATTGAAACACTAGTTAAAATATTTATCAAGTGTTAATTCATTTTGGAAACGATGACACTTAATCTGTTCATTTCAGAACTTATCCATATATACAAGATGTATTTTATGTATTTCAGAGTTGTGAGCCATGGGAAAGGTTTCAAAACTAAGCTAAGGTTTCAAAGTATTCCATAGCCTGGGTAATATTTTAAGACAGTCACTGCTGCTTTATAATAAAAGTATAGCTTCTTTGTGAAAAATGTAACATATGATCCAATATAAATAGAAAATCACCTGAAAGATCCCCAGTGCAGTCTCATCAAATGTGATAGGAACATATTTAGAGAGTTGTCAGCATTTTCAAATGACATTTAAGTTTTCATGTGTCAAACTTAGAAAACTACTGAGTCCACAGAACAGAGTTTGATAACCATTACCTTGTCCTTTCACTTGCAGCTTCAAACAAAATACTCAGTGTTAGTATGGATTTCACAAAAGGATTTCATAAATGGTGTTTTTCTTTTTGTTTAATAAGATGTCTAATAAGATGCACATCTTTTTCCAAATAAATACATACCAATTAACACAAATGCCAATACTGTTTTAAGAATTGTCCTTTCTTAGGAGTTTGACTTTATCACAGCAATTTAGATTAATATAATCTGGTTGTTTACAGATAAACTACAATCCTGCAAAAGGTCCTGAATTATTTTTGCTTTCTCTTTCCATCTGTAGAAAGTAAACCTTACGCTTAACAATTGAGTTTATTTTTTATTGCTGTGCCCAAGGCAAAATCTCAGATTGGGGTTTGCAATCTCAGAAGACAGACAGATTTAATATATTTGTCACTACCTTGACAGGGGGAAAAAATTGCTTAAATTCAGGTGTGAGAGACGAGCCTTTGTGTAACAGATGTAATCCTCACAATGAAATGTTTTTCAGGCACTCAGCCGCCCATGTTCTGATTAGAAGACATGAGCCTTTGTTCTAATTGGTCTAACTGTAGTCACTACTTTCATTCAGATACTTCCATTTTCCTTACATTACCCAGCTCAAACCTCTGTGGATATTGTACCCTATTTACTGACTTCATGTATTTCTAAATAATTACAGTATTTTTCTCAAACATAAAAATGCACTTTAAAAGGCTGGAAATGGAAAGGACAACATTCTTAACCACAGTAAATAGCAGTAATAAAATTATAGCTGTAGGCTGATAAAAATGGAGTCTTTTTGAAGATCAAACATAGTGTCATGTTCATGAGTATCAGGTGAGGTGTCCAGGGCTTCAATTTAGAAATACATCTGTAATTGTCTTTTGTCTTTACTTTCTAATTCATATTTAGGGGCTTTAAAGATCTGTTGTAACAGGACTCTTGTTACATTTAATAAGTGCCATGTTGATTGGCGTACTCTAAGTAGGCTTTTCAGTTTGCCTGTGGGGAAATTTAATATAAAAACATTCAACATTCTTTTATTAGTGTTTTTTACTATTCCCAGTCCCATCAGACCTTTGGTGCAAGCAGTGTATTATTGAAAAGCTTATCTGTAAGAAGTGAGCCAAGGGGAAATTCAGCCTTTATTAATATTGACATCATGTTCCTGCACAATGGTTGTCTAAAGAAACTTTTCAATTGGATTTCAACTGCTTTGATGCTGTATAAATGGAAACAACTGAATGCATGATTTAACAGAGAACAGTGAAAAACGTTGCAGCCTCTATGCTCTAACATAAAGCATGTGTTCAAAGATACTACGTGGCTGTATTCTGCAATGTTTTCAGTCAACTTTTAGTTAGGAAACCAGAAAAAAGAACTCCTTTGCTTCAATATAGACTCCATTTAAAATGAACTTACTTTTTTTTTTGCATTTTTAACAATTAAGTCTTGTGATTTTAGGTCTTGGACCTTGGTGAAAGGATTCTAGTCCCGTTGCTTTTAAAAAACACTGTACAAATTTGGCCTAATTGTTTAATGGACCAGATGTCCTGGCAAGGCAAAAATTGCATGGGATTTGGTGTTGTGAACAACAACATTTTCTAGACTGGGCTCTAGCTTCAATCAAAAATCCCTGAAAATGACAAATTTCCTGATAACATATCTTTAAGACATCTAGCTATATATAGTCTCTGGAATATTTTCATAAAGCAAAGATACATATGCCATTATAAATTTCAGGTGGAATACATACTGCATACACTTGGTTTCAGCAGTGTTTTAATTTGAAAAGAGCAGTGGGGAGGTAGAAGATACGATGGCATCTGAGCAGGGTAAGGGAGATCTAATCCAGTTATTTTCTCATGTTGAGGAAGAAAGGGTGGAAGAGTTAAAGCTGAATTCTTACATAGGCACAATGCATGGGCACTGTGACCTACAACCCTCCTGCTGAAGGTAAGTCACTGTTCAATAATGAATTTAAGGTTTTCTGGGCCAGAGATAGAGGATGTAATAAAGTCTGACTCTATAGACAGCTCACTAAAGCACTCATTCAGAAGTGCTTGGCCTCCCCAAATCTGTAGCTATGTCTCTTTTTCAATTCATTATTATCTAATAAAGAGTGTCCTTAGTAGGCATTCTTTTTCATTATAGGCTTGAGCCATTTTAGGTTCTTGTCCTGGCTTCTGCTGCAATAGAGTTAATTTTCTTCATAGTAGGGGGTACAGTGCCCTGCTTTGGATTTAGTATGAGAATAATGATGATAAGAAACTAATGGTTTAGGTGTTGCTGAGTCGTGTTTATGCTAAGACAAGATCTTTTCTCTCATCCTGGCCTACCAGTGAGGAGGCTGGGCATGCACAAGAAGTTGACACGAGACACAGTCAGGACAGCTGACCCCAGCTGACCCAAGGGATACCCTGCACTATATGGTGTCATGCTCAGCACACAAAGCTGGGGGAAGCAGGAGGAAGTGGGGAACATTTGGAGTGATGGCGTTTGTCTTCCCATGTCACCATGAGGTGTGATAGAGCCCTGCTCTCCTGGAGAGACAGAACACCTGCTGCCCATGGGAAGTGGTGAATGAACTTGTTCTGCTTTGCTTGCATGCATGGCTTTTGCTCTGCCTATTAAAGTGCCTTTATCTCAACCCATGAGTTGCATCATTATTTCTCTTCCACTTCTCTCCCCTGCGCTGACACAGGAGAGTGAACGAGTGGCTGTGCAGGGCTGAGTTACTGGCCAGGGTTAAACCATGACACCTAAAGTGTTTTGGTTTTTCTTTCTGCTGATAAGAACAATGGTGCTTGTAAAATACCTCTTTTCTTTCTGTTAATAAGAGCAATGGTGCTTGAAAAATCTGTCTTCTTAATAAGAGTTGTTCATGGTGACCCAAAAGGACATTTTGCACTTTATACTGGTACCTCCTGGCAACCATGTACATTGTAGCAGACTAGTCATAAATGCTTTATCTCAAATATTTTTTAACTTTTCCCTGCATAAAATGTGTGTCACTAAGGACTTCAGCTGTGCATCATAGGTGAAGATCAGGTGGTGTTGAGTGTTGCAGACTTGCAAGTAGGTTTTGATGGAGGGACCACATTATAAAATGTTTCCATTACAGCAAAAACAGGCCCATGAGAAAGAGCTGTTATTAGGTACTGAATATATTAAAGATTATACTGTACGAGTCACAGAGCTGAGTTTAGATGCTATTCCCTTCCCTCCTACTTATTTCTGCTGCTTTTTCATCGCAATAGCTTTTTCAGTGGTCTCATAAGATGGCCTCTGAGATGTGGCTGTCTCAGAACAGTTACATGCTTTGTGAAAAAATGAAGTACTTCATGTTCTGAATTTCAAAATATTTAAGAGATTATGTCATTGGGCCTAGGGGAAGTGGAGATGACTCAACATGATAAGCAATCTTTTCCTGACTTTAAACTTTTTTTTTGTTTAGTAGACTCACAAGTCTCTGAGTCAGTGTAATTTAAGCTAATGAAGAGTGCAAGAGGATCGCAACAAAATGAACAGGGCATCAACAAATATCAATAAAAATTATTAAGTCAGTTTAGTCTCAAGAAAACACAAAGCCATGATGACAACTGTACTTTATGCAACCTATACAATATGCCAGATAGAGGACGTGTCATGGAAAAAGTTTAAATGAAAAATATGAAGCACATAGATGCAGTTCTGATGTTAGTTTTGCTTCCCAGAAGTAGTACAGTTCTCTAGAAATATTACATAAATTGATATCAGTTGAGATATTAGCTGAAGTATTTGAAGGAACTCCTAGGCTACAAGACAGAAAATAAAGAGTTAAAATCAAAAAGAAAGATTGATCTTTCTTGTCTTTTTTTTAGATTTAATCTTGTTTTAACCTAGGTAATAAGAATGAAAGAGAAATAGTCATCTTCAATCCAAAATGTCTTATTAAGGATTGAGAAAATGTGAATGCTGCTCCAGCTTGGAGATCTGTAAGGTCTTTTTTTGTTTTAGTTGAGCAACAGTATCTTAGGGCCTAAGCAATTAAACTTTTCGTAGCTTTGGTTTCTTGATCTGAAAAAATTAGATGCCACTTGTGAGAGGAGGTGTAGGCGTTCATATCTTCTTGGATCTTATTTCAGACTTCTTAAGGTAACCATCTAAAATAATTTGAATGAATCATGGGGTTTTTTGCAACTATCTTTCTCCATTGTTTATACAGGGAGCCTAGGAAACTGGCTTAGGCTACGTGACTACATTTAGACAGTGGAAGAGATATGTCAGGATAGATGCTTAGCTTTAAATGGCCAAAGATATATGAAAGGAACATGTGCCTAAATGTTCATTTAGTCAGCAAGTTGGTGAGGAGAGTAATCTCTTTAGCTGGAAAATAAAGACACATTACTTTTAAATGCAGAAGCTTATTGACACAAGACTCTAAGCAGAGGAAGATACTGTAAATAGTAACTATGGAGACATGCAGTTCTTTAATGTCTAGCAGTTGTAGAAATACATTTATTTGTTGGACAGCAATAAATACAAATGGAATTGGGAGCCGAAAAAATTAGGAAAATGGCCTCCATAAGCAGCAACTTTACCTATGTGAAACTTGGCAGGAACCATTATCAAACAGATTGTTTCTAAAGCCAAGCACTTTAGATTAGGTACTATGTTGTTAAGTCTTCTAAGTAATTCTTGCCTTTTTCAGAGGCCATTTAATTTACAAGCTTAAGATATAATAGACAATAGAATATCTTGTATTTTTTCTAAGTATTGTCTCAGAGCCTCCAATTCTTTCCCCAAGGACAGAGTCCCAACAGCTTGGCTAGCTGGTCTTTCTGACTTGCATACTGTCCCAGTGCACTATTTTAGACACTAACACACTTTAACAGGACTGATAAGGGGACCCTGTTCTGAAAGATGGAGCTTGAATTCCTTTTACAGAAGCCAGCTCAGGCTGTCACACTTGTGCTGAACCTAAGTTAAAGGGAGTAATGAAGCAGAGTCTGCTGCTAAATAGAAGTCAGCCTGGGAATGACCCAAGGATCAGGCAGAAGGGACCTGCTGTGGTAATGCTGCTGAAGGCTGACTCCACCCTAGACACACTTTTTTTGAAATGGACAAGGTGAAGCCCTCTGAAAAAAATCCAGGGAATAAACTAGCAATTAAACAATGTAAATAATCCGGGATCAGTGCTTCAGCACTCTCTCCCCAGTCTTCTTTAATTTTATCAGCGTAGACATACCAAGTAAGCTCTCATCAACATTAATAAACTATTAGCAGTGCATCCCTCTCCTTTCTATCTCTAATTTTGGTAACACAGTGCTGAAACATCCACTCTGGCTAGCACAGGATCAGCTGAAATTACAGGAGTTTGTTTCATTTCTCTGTCATATGAAGGATACTTGACTCTTTTTGGACCTAAGCTGGCTTTGGCATCAGCATAATCATATTTGCATTTGTGCCTGAGCTAATAAACCCAGCCAGATCCATGCAGTCTCTGAGCAGAGTCAGCCAGAGTTGTGGCAGTTCACAGCAGGGCTAGTCCATAAAGCAGATACCTGAACAATGGCTGTGACTGTAAGAAAAAAAATGTTTGTGCCTTCTGGCCTTACATTGCATTATTACTTTACAGGCTGCAATTTTTGCTTGCAAAGGACACAACAAAAGAGCCCCACCCTGAGATGAGAACACTTGATTTCCGAGAATAAACATGATTACTGCTGTGTATTTTAGACAACAGTAAATTAAAAATAGCACATTAGTATCTCACAGGAGAATTCTGTCTTTTACAGTACAAATGATGATTATATACACTCCAGGTATTTAAAAACATAGTTCTTATAGTGTGAAAGAAAAAAATGTTTCTATACTCAGTAGAGTAGGCTGTATACTACATTAAGGAGCTGTATGATTTCACTCTTGAGGCTTTAATAATCTCCAGATAAACTTACTTTACAAAGTGGCAGAGTATATTGCCATGAGGGATCTCTAAAAACTTCATAATACAGTTATTATATAAATAGTAGCTATGAGAAATCAGTCAAGTTTCCAGAGTGACACATGAGATTCAGCAGGCTTATGGTCCACAGAATTTAAATTAAGGCAATTCAAATTCTGGCCTTTGTGCTAGTTCCACAAAAGGATGACAGGGATTTTTATTTGTCTTGGGACTTTGTCCAGCTTTGCCTTGTGTCCAGTCACAAAAATTTTTTTCAGGTAAAGTCTACCTTTAGCAGATCTAAATTGAAAGCAGAGTGTTGGCATATGCAGGAACAAGCAAGAAAAGGAGCAAGGTTAGCTGAAGGATAGTTTGGAACTGGCAGCAACAAGTTGAGAGGGATGAAAAAGGAAAAGTGCCTGAAATTGGTTCCAAAACTCAGCACAAACCCTGACATTGCCCAAGTAAACCTTCTTCCACTGGCTGGCTCTGGCTGGAGCGATGAGAGGTGAGAAGGTCCCAGTGTGTTCTGTGCAGAGAGGGCAGACACTCCTCAGCAAAAAGGCTGTAATCCTGCCTTGGTGTGTTCTCTCTTGTGTGGTACTTCTTCCAGTAAGGCACATCAGACCTGCTCTTTTGGCTATGGCTTTAAAAATGTCAGCAGGTCCCTGAAATTCCTTCTTTTTACCTGATTGTCTTATCTGACTTCAGGGAAAAAGATCAAGCTCTGCTTGAGACCAAAAATTACAGAATTCCTTAAAAAGAAAATACTTGCAATTTTGTGAATCCTCTATAAGGTGTGAGAGGGGAAAAAAGGGGAAAAATTTAAAAAAGCACAAAAGAAGAAAACTACAAATAAAGACGAGAATTGTTACTTATTTAGCAAAGCATTGGTTTTGCCATGTCTCCCCTTCTGTGAAGTAAAATCAAAATCACACATTAAAACCAAACACACACTCATAAAAACATTGAAACTCACAGCATTTCTTATGATTAATAATTACCAAAACATACAAAGCATGGAGTGCACTGTGTCTCTTACAATAGAAAATACAGTATCATAAAAAGGGAAATTTTAATTACAATCTCAAAACCTTACAATTTTACAGTTCTACTTTCCCCAGGAATTCAACCATCATGTTTTCTCAACCCTAAACTTTTTCCCTTAATTTAGAGCTCGATCTTGTGAATGGCAAACATATAAGATTGGGAAGGCGCACACAGAGAGATACTAATGAGGGTGTTAAAGTTTCCAGCAAATTATCCTAAAGATATTTTATTATACATGGAAGCATTCTGCTAGCATGTAATGATATCTTGGAAGAGCACTTTTTAGATTCCTGAAAACAAAACAGCAGCTGAAAAACTAGAAAACCTAAAAAGTATTACAGTTCATCATAAAGCAGACTTGGATAAAATAGGTTAGCTCGTAAATCAGAGTTATAGAATTGACTGCAGTATAACTAAAACAGCGGAAGCAGTACTATTTGCAAAGGAACTACAACTCCAAACAATGCATCTAACCAATAGAAAACAAAAACATTAAAAGAAAGGAAATTAGTGAAGTCATTACACAAACCCAGCTGGGAACCCAGCTGTTTAAAGATGAAGCAAGCACTCTAATTCTTGATCTTTGGGAGTGTCTAATTAGAAAACAAACGAAAAAGTTTTTCTCCAAGACAGTATTGAAATAAAAATAAAAAGAAAGCTTCCTTTCAGAATCCAGCTTGTCTGCTGTGACAGTGCAGGATTTTAGAAACCTGAATAACCAAGCAAAAGATAAGCATTACTATTGCAGAGTTATGGAATCAATCATACTTAAATAAGGGCTTCAATCTGCCCAAGCATAATTTCATGAAGTACTCATGAGGAGCTTTTGTTTTGCAACTTACCTGTTGTGCTTTTACTCCACTGTTTAAAGTATTAAATGGATAGTTTGGAAGCCTACAGTGTTAATCACCCTGCTTGAACAAGTCAATCAGGGAAGTACTGCATTGTTGAGAACATAATGGCAAATTGTACTTCAAACCATAGGCCATGCATCTCCGTCCAGAGCCACCTTACCTGCAGGAGATGCAGCAAAGCATGTTTGTTTTATTATAGAATTGAAATCCCAACTTTGCACTTCTTCATTTTCATGGCTCTACTGCTTTGATGTCGGTAACTTTAACGCACAAAGGAATAAGAATTTTGTTGTAAGCATATGAATTGACTGAAACAGGCAGGAGAGGATAAAGGAGACTGGATTTGAAATAATACAGATAAGGATAAGTGTAACAACACTTCTGACCATATGCATCTAGCAGCTTTAAGATTTCCAAGAAGATTAATGGGAAGGTAAAGAGATTTTTCTGAAAGAGCTGACCTATGTCATCACTCTTCTATTTTGGAATAATTGTCATTAGACTTAGTGTGAAAGCTGAAAGAATTTGAGACCCTTTTCCCAGCTGATTTAAAAACATGCCTCAGATTGTCCTCACAATTCTCTGAAACAGAATTTCCTTTATTTTTTCCAAAGTGCTGCATTACTCCTTATGCGCCTTACAACTTCAAAATCTCTTCACTGTTGTTAGTACTCTTACCTACTGTTGTTATTACCTCATCTACCATAAAGACATAATTTATGTCAATATAACGGCCATGTTTAACTCCAGTAGTAAAACAATTTCCCCAGTATGATTTGGTTCTAGGGTGCCATCCACTGAAATGCTAGTACTATCAGCCAGAATCCAATAGCAGACAAAGTGAGGTTTAGATTTTCTGAGGATTTAGTGCAAGGAAAGGATCTTGAGGCATCAAGAACAGTATAAAACATGAAGCAAGACTGTGCAGTGAAATTGTTTTAATGTGCACTGACTTTTTAAGAATGTTATGTGTATGCTGGATATTAAGTCAATACTTGAAGATATTGGTGTTAATCTTTTGAAGAGTACCTCCTTTTACATTATATTAATAAAACTCTAAATTGCTATAATAAAAGAAGCATGCGGGTTCACTTTTACAAAAACGTATTATCCATCACTAACCAGTTATTCTGCAGGCTAAATTAATTGAAGCTATTTTATTAAAAATACCTTACCAGTATGTAGTATTTTCATCCCTCCATTGGTTCAGCCATTCATTAAATTAAAATCCATCTTCCTTCTGAGTTTTCAACCTACCCTCTCACCTGGATTGCATCCACACAACAAAGATTTAAGTTTGGAGAAAGTGTTCTAGGATCCAAAGATGTGACAGAGGGCTACTTTCCTTTTCTGTAATATCTGCAGTGTTTAAGTTGTTTAGTGTGCTTTTTCAGTAACTGCTTTTTCAGCTCCCCCCTGACCAGACGCCTGGTCATCTTCCCTGTCAGGAGACATGATGTACAAATAACCTTCCTAGCAGTTGACAGATGCCTGTGATTGTGTAGTGGTTATTTTCCAAATTTCAAGATGGATAATTATGAGCAAGAAAGAAATTTTGGAAGAACTCAGGCAAAATCTCTCCTGAGATGGCCCATCACAGAACAGTCTGCCTGAAGGTCCTCCAGAAGCAGTTCAGTCAAGGAAGGTCTCACTCTGAGCCTTACCTTTTCAAATCTCTCCTGAGCTATCCTGTTAAATGCACAGATTTAGAAATCTTGAGATTACGATGTAGAGGATTGTTACTTGGGGATTTTAAAAAGTGTTGGTCATTAACTAAAATTAATTAACATCACTTACAATAAGCAGTGAACTTGGTGGGCAGCTGGTAGGAGACCTATCTTGACATTATTCTACCAAAGAGATACGTTTCCGTTTTGAATCCATTCACCTCTTCTTTGAAAGAACTCAATGGTCCATAGAAAGAACAATTTGGAATTTAAAACCACATATAAATATTTAGTATGACCCAGACAATGACTGCTCACGTATTTGATATTTTATTTGAATGAAAATCAGCTCTTCTTGTAAGCTTTCAATCAGCTTTTTAAGAGAAGTGATTCTGCCAGGTAGAAAATAAAATATGTAATCTCAAAATATTTTGTAAACTTAAACGGGTTGTTAAAAAATTAATTTTCTTAGCAATTATATAGTTCAAGGGACACAAGTGCACTTGGAATTTAGGCAAGGTATATGGGGTTTCAGTACAATTCTGCACAAGCAAGCAATCTTGTGACTGAATATGATTCCTAGATTATACCTTCAACTTGCTATTCCATCTTTTCCCCCACCTTTATAGTTTTTGGTTTTAAATACCTCTGTTTTTTCTGTTTTCTTTTCTTCTACCTGTTTTAACTTGTCTTGCATTTGTTTGTCATGTCTTATTAAGAATGAAATCTCTCCAAGGCAGGGAACTTGTCTTGTTTATTTTTATTGAATTCAGAACAAATATACGGTATTATGTAAATTATTTTAATTTAAAAATAATAATATTTTCCTATCAAGTCTCATTTTGAGGTCTGTGCTCAATTTTTCTCTAGTATGCTTCTTATGTTTTTGCCAAGTTAACTATTTTTCTCATGCATATTTAAATCCTTTCCTTTCCTTATTGACTGCCTAAATTAATTTACTTTACTTAAGCAGCTGGTTTTCCTATGAGAAGTCCCAATTTCAGGGGGCAAATTCATATACCCACTGGAGGTAATAAGAATTTTACCATTTACCTCACCAGGGACAAGATTTCCACTAAACCTCAGCTAGCAGTGCTCCCTATGCCATGAACTGCTATTAAACTGACTGCAAGGTAAACTCTGATTCCAGCTGCCACTGAATGGGGGAGAAAATACCAATTATTTCCCCTTTAATTAATTTCATTTTGTAAAACACTTCCTGAGTGATACTCAGTATCACTTTCTTTGACTTTTATTTTCCTTTATGGTATCCTCCTTTGACTTTAGTTGTGCTTACTCTTTAGCAAGAAGGTTGTTTTTGCATGATGTTCACCCTTCAGCAAATGAACATCTGTTGATGCTCTGAGCTCCCCTTTTCTTATGCCTTCTTTACCCTCTGTTTTCTTTGGGTTGTGTTTCCCCTTCCACCCCTTTAAGTGAACTCACCCTTTTCCAAAATTTTTCTTTTTTTCCATTCTAGTTCTTCCATGTCTACTCTCCTAGCTCCACATTGTCTAATAATAGCATTCTCTTTCTTTACATTCACTAGTGAAAAGCAAAACCTCATCTCCTGAAGAAGCTAAATATTGTTATTATTATTGCCCTTACTTTCCAAACAGGAAAGCAAAACAGAAAGGCGGCGAATAGACAAAACAAGAGAAGGAATCAGTGTTTAGGTCTGGGATTAGCACACAGAAGGCAATCTGCAATTTGTCTCATGGTTGAGATTTTCTCCCAGTATTGGGATATTCATCTAGTGGCCTTGGGATTATATTGCCTGCTATACTGAAGCAGGCAACAGCCACACTCATTTTGCAGCAGCTTGGGCTGCTTCCACTGTTTGCAGCTCACAGAAGAGCCCCTAAAAAATTGAGGATTAAGTATAAATTACACTGAATAGGCTGAGATTAGTTTTGGGAGTCACTGCATCCAGAAACTCAAGCACCCAACTTTACAGACATAGGAGTGTGTCTTTGATACATAGACCTAACACTCAATGTGCCTGGAAGTCTCTATATTGTATCACTACACACTCTATTTTATCTTTCTTTGAGAGATAAAATCCAACTCCAACCCCAAACAAAAATAAATAACAAAAATTAAGCCGTTTTCCTAAGTAAATTCTTAATGAGTGATTGCTTATAGAAATATTTTCACCCTGTTCTGTTAATTCTTGAAACGAGTGCTAAAGTATTTCTATTGGGAATGGATTTACTTTATACTATCACAAGTATAGAATTCTTCAGATGGAAAACGAAAGGTGAATTTTAACAAAACTGAAGAATAACCAGTGAATGTGTTTGTTTCTTTTAAACATTATGTACAGCTGTTGTTAGTTGGCAAAGATGCATGCCAGAGAGCTACATATCTGATACTACAAACTGTTTGTTTCACACGTTATTCAGTAACAGCTGGTAAAATGGTATTTAAGAAGAGTTTTGATTTAATCTAATGAGAAACTATGTTGTAATGCACTGTACTGCCTGTGGAAAATAATAGAGCAAACATTGATTTTTATGTTGCTATAATAGTTTCATTTTCAATAAATAGAAATTTATATGCATAGTTATTTGCTATCATTCCTCTCTCCATATACAGGCTACCAAACCAAACCAAACCAAACAGTCTTGGAATGAAGTTTAGTCACTCAAGAACTGCCAGAACAGGAGAAGATCTCCCTTGTTTTATGTTCCACTGACATAAGACCAAGCTGGTGGCAAAGGGAACTAGACGGTGGGACCTAGAGAGAGGCAGAAAGGAATTAGGGCACACCAATACCAACACCAACATGAAAGGAGCATAAACAGAAAACAGAGCATGGAGAGTAGCGTAAACTCAACTCCAGTTTCGTACATACACCAAGTATTTGAATTATTAAATATCTTATTTATGTATTTTAAGAATGACATAGTTCTTAAATACACTGAGACAAGACAACAGACAAAATGTAGCTCCTACAAGAGCTCTGACTCAAAGCAGCTCTTTTCTTCCATTAATATGTATACTGTTAGAATTTTGCTTATTTTACATCAGTGTTAATCAAGGTCAGAATCAGGTCTAAAAGTATGTGTTTATGGTAAAATGAAGCAAACAATGAGCTGGACACCTAATAATTCACACTAAATAGGTGTTACTTACCTTGTAATTTCGTACTACAATTACCTCTATCAAAAGCAGGGCACACATCTGAAAATAAGTCACTCAGTGGACTTCACCTCAATGTCCAAACCACACAAGATATTATCCCTTCTCCCTCAACAGCCTTCTACTTTGTCCCAAGAGGCTTTTCATTCCTGAGCACCCTCACTATCTTCAGCCATACAAATCCGCTCAGCTTTATCTTATACATCTTTAATTTTGTAGATGGAAACACAAGACCTCACATTAATTCAGACCCTTAGAACTGAAAATACACACACACAAAAATGAAAATGTAGTATAAGAGTCACAGAGAGACCTTCTATGAAAGAAATGTGGCCAGCCAGTGGGGCACCATGAGAGAAACTGTTCCAATCCAATGTGGTGTTGAATCAGTATGTACCTCCTGAGCTGGCTGTCAAGGATCACTCTGTAGATCCTTGCCATGTAGACATGGGTGCCACCAAGAAGACAAAGTTCTCCTTTGAATTCTAAATGGAAGTGCAATTGCCAATGAAGCAATCATTGTCATGAGGAGACCAAGGTCTTACATGATTCTTCTGGGAGTGATTTAAATCCGTCCATATTCCAGAATTTCTTGGAAGTTATTTTGCAGAGGCTGGCTTAGTAATGCACACCATCAACCATTTCAAAACAGTTCTACATATTTCCAAGCAGATTTTTCCCCACATATTAAGAATGAGCCCTGTCAAGTAGT
Organism: Molothrus aeneus; assembly: GCF_037042795.1. Classification (NCBI taxonomy): domain Eukaryota; kingdom Metazoa; phylum Chordata; class Aves; order Passeriformes; family Icteridae; genus Molothrus; species Molothrus aeneus. Next base: position 66,028,367 of record NC_089647.1, read on the forward strand.
CATCCTTTCGATGATTACAACTTCAATTTAAGTTTATTGGGACTTTTGAGTATGACTTTAATACAGGATGAAAAGCACTCATGACATCTGATACCTATTAATTTGGGAATTCACAATTTAATACCTTCAGTGTTATGAGTGTCTTACTTATTTGCAAATACATTTCAAAGTGTGTTTACTTGTGCTTATAATGACATTATGCTGAGAATATTTCCTCCTCAAAGGAATTTATCATATTTTGTTTGCTATTACTAACATGTTTTTTGAGCTGTTAGTCTGAAACAAATATTTAGACAAGTGAAGGAAGTAGTATTATTATTTCTCCCACTGCACATTAGTAAAATGTAAAGTACTGTGCACCTAGATTGTTATCTGTTTCTGATGAAGCTTGTGATTATATTTTCTGGGTTTAGTTTGAAAGCTAAGACATCTGTTTATCTGGTGCATACAGAATAACTCTCATGTCTCTTCATCTCTTAAATTTTCAAAGGCTTTCATTCTGTTTTAAATCCTTTGAAGAAGCAGTAATCAAAGACAAAAATTATCAGAGGTACATTTTTGTTTTCCAAACAATGAAAATAACAACGCTCATCATACTCCGATTTCAGGCACTTGCAATGAAACTTCAAACCTGGAGATTTGCCACAGAAATCAAAAGTAATATGGGTAGCAGCAAACTCCAAAGTGCTGGCTGGATTACAGTTAATATGGGTATACCCCCCCTAGACTTCATCATATAAATTTAAACCAGGCATTTAAATAATAGAGACCAATAAAGCAATGCAAAGACATCAAAAAACATATCCCATCACAGCATGACAATGCATCAAAGTTTTTTTCTTCTCCTTTTTTATTCAGATAAAGAAACCAGGGAGAATAATGGTGAAATGCCTTTGTAGCACAAAAGGATTCTGAAAACAGAACATTGAACAAACAGTACTTTGCCATTCAAAACTGATTTTGAATTTCAGAACTTAGATTGAAGCAATATTTTGCAAGGAGGAATCAATATATCCCTGTGAAGAAATTTGCATTGGAGTTGAACTCTTTTAAGTAAGACGTTTTTCTTGCCAAATCTATCCAAATTAAAGTTTCACTTAGCACTTGAGGGGAAAACTAACAGAGGTCTTTCTTGAAAAGTTTCTATGTATTTTTCATTCATTTATCACTTCTACATACACCTCCACCATGATCATTGCTTTTGAAATAATCTTTGGGCAGAAGAATTAGCAGATTTAGTCAAGTTAAGAAGAGTGGGAATATGGGATTTTTTTTTTTTCCAAAAACTCTAATTAATTTGGGGCAGATTTGAGTGCCATGGGTAAGTCCACACAAACTTGGAGTCAAACATGGTCTTTAAAGATTTGCCTATTATCTTTTGTTTTATTAGAGATTAGCATGATGAAGATGATTGTTAAGAACAAATTCTGTAGTCAGTGATAGGATACCTGCTGCCCAGATTTAGATCCCTGTGCTGTCATTGTCTACTTTATTAATCATCCTTTACAGTCAGTGCTGAGAAACACATTTTACTAGTCTCCTCTCACCTGGCCTATTGTAGACCTCTGCTTCAAAATGAAGTGAATTGCAGCCCAGGACCATCTAATAACAGGAGCTTGAATGACCAATTCACTGGATATATATCCATGTTTGGTCAAAAGGATTTCATTTCATTTCAGGTATGTGCATTTCCTTCCCTTTGTGACAAGTCCTTGTTGGTCCCACATATGAACAGTAGAGAAGGGAGGAAGGAAGGGAGGAAGGGAGGACGGGAGGAAGGAAGGAAGGAAGGAAGGAAGGAAGGAAGGAAGGAAGGAAGGAAGGAAGGAAGGAAGGAATTAACTTTTGTGAACTGGGCACAATTTTCACCTTAAAGATACATGCCTCATTTGACTCATCAGTATTCCTACAGCTGCCCAGCCACTGAAATTAGGCCGAGGACATATTGGAAGAAAAGAAGGAATGTAATACAGTATCATTCTGCTCCTCAGCCTCCTCTGGAATGCAGAGCAGACATCACACAGGGTCAGAGTCCTACAGGTTCCACAGGTTCAGCCCTGCACTCTGCACTCTGCACAATGGCATGTAATGGGACTCTGGTGGGTTACTGTGCCAAGACTGTGCAGCCTTGTCATGCCTCACCATTCTGGATACCAGTTGTACAAATAGCATGCAAATTCTATCTTCACAGTTGCATTGAACAGGAGGAAATAACTTAAAGTATTTTTTGCTGTACTGGAAAGCAGAGACGAACTTTCAAAATGTCAAGGTTTTTGTCAAGGGACCTTTGCTTGGTTTGTTACTGATGTGTAGCACATAGATATCTAGTATGGAGAAGAAAAACAACAATTATCTATCACTCAAAAGTAGATAGGAAACTATATTCATGTATATTTCTTTTGACCACATTAGTTTCCCTTATCCCTACATTCTCTTTTTAAAACAAGTGTAGTTTGATTAGATCAGTAGTGATCAAAATAGGCTTCAACAGAAGCAACTTTCCGTTCATTTAATAACTATGACACCTGAGTCCTTTGCCCCCCAAAACACACACACACACACACAAACATAAAAAGAAAGATTAAAATGTAAAAAAGCATGGGATTTTTCTAATTTTAATAATTTGCAATAGTTCTCACTTGTTTTAAAAAGCTGCTTTTGCTATCACAATTCATCTTTGAGATTGCAATGTAGTTTACATAGTTTGACTAGGCTTAAAATAACTGCAGCAAGTGCTAAAAGTGGAAGCTTTCCCCCATGTTATCCTAGGACTACATATTTGCTGTCTGTGAGGAGCAGTGCTGGCTTTCAGTCCTGTTGGGCTCAGGGCTGCCCTCACAGCCCTGTGAGCAACTCAGACTGTGGCTTACAATGGCTTTGAGGTGACTTAAACCCAAACTACTACTGAGAGTGCTAATTCCCTCGGTTCTTCCTCTGCCCACACATTCCACTCCCACACCTCCCATTAGCATTTATGCAAAAGGAACTGGTCCAACTCAAAAGTTTAAGTACTTGGGAAGATGGGTGTTGGACCAATTCCCAGATCTCTCTAAGAAGTTAGCCATCAGATCTCACGTGCTGGCGCAAGGGAAATGGCGGGAACAGTGAGACAGAGAGGAGAGGTTGGAGGGATCATCTTCTTTAGCAGCATTTTGTACTTAAGCTAAAGTGTTCATGAAAGAACAGCCTAATTTTATTCACATTTCCAAGTTTCTCAGTATTTCCAAGATAGATGAGCGACTGTCACACTCTCTGACTCTCGGTTCTACCTCCCTCCCCTCCATCTGGGAACAACCTCAAGATGCTATCATCACAGCAGCAAAAGAGCCCTCAAAAGCATATTTGCCTGTCAGCTGGGTAGTTGACTTCAATTAGAAGTGTGAGGAGTTTTGTTCAATAGGTTGCAGATAGATTTTCCTAGCCAGATTGGGTCGGTTAACAAATCTATTCGGGTCCTTTGCCTTTACCTGCATGATTTGATTTTTTGGTGAAGGGAAATAACAGTAGGGTCAGCTATACGTGCCTTATGACCTTGATCTAAATGGAAAACACAGAATTAAAGTAAAAACCTAAGCAATTATTATGAGGAAAATTAAGATTTTCAAAAAACGATAAATAGAAAAGGTGAGGGAAATCAAAAGTAAAGAAGGAAGGAAAGAAAACTAAGTATATAGTAATTTTGATAAACCAGCATAGTGAAAATGGTGCCACGAAATATTGAAAATATATTGGCCTTCTGCCTCAAATGGACAGATATTCTTTTAAAACCCATGAATATTATGTCTTAATAAAACTCATTTCAATGTGAATTTCAAAAATATTAAGAGAGCAACTTTTGAAATATTGAAAGCCTATCTGCTAGGAAAGCCAATATGCTAGGAAGTATTCCAGAGTGACAGAGAAAAAACTCAAACAACTGGTGCCTTTGTTGAATATAAGTCTAAGATGGTATATGGCTTAATGATTTTCTTTTTCCACAGAAACTTATCATCTTGCCTCTTGGCTTTCAGCAGGTCTTGCTCCCTCTTCTGCCCTGGATATTTGCTCCCCTCCCCAGCTGGAAGAATATCCCACTTCTTAGTGACAATTTGTACGTGTACAAATCATTGACCCGAATACCAAGTCAGGTCTACTTGGCCACTCTTTAAGGAACAAAATGCCTGGGACTGTAAGATAAGGTAAGACAGGTATTTTAAAATATTATTTTTAAAAAGTAGAAGGGGTTGTGTTTAGAAGACAGAGTTAGCAAGCAATATCTAGAACAGATTTAGGACCCTACACCTGAGAGAACTTTGAAGTGTAACCCATCCTGCTTCTTATCCTCTCTACCATTTCCAAATGAGCCTTCTCAGGAAGGGAAAGCCCAGTTTGTTTAACCATCCCCCAGTGTCAATCATTCAGTGTTAATAAAATATCCCATAGCAGACAGTGTCTGTCAGCAGCAGGCTTTCCTGAAATGCTGCCAAGCAATACTGAACTGCAGATGGAGGTGAGGAAAAGGCATTTTCAGCAATGGGCTTGCACGTATATGGGGTTAAATCCTATTCTGAAGCAGGCAGATGAAAATGAAGAAGGAATTCAACTGTCTAATGTATCTGGTGTAATTTTAAATGCCTTAGGCTATGTCTGCATGAGGAGCTCATGAAATCCAAAAGGAGCACTCTTGCAGTGCTCAAGACTCCATGTCCACACCACTTTCATCTCACATTTTTTCATTGTGGACTATTTATAGTCTGGTCTGAGAGGGTGAACTTGGTGTGCTCATGGGGAAAGCACTCTCCAGTTTAGTTTAGACTCCCCCAAACTTGGTTCACTGGCATTGGAACCCCTTTGTAATGGGAACCACATCTTACATAAAGGGAACCTGTAGGAGATTGTTTCAGAAATGCACTCCTGATGCAAACATCTGCAAGAGATTGTGGAAGGCCCGTGCCTTTTTGGAGGAATATTTAGAAGGTAGGCAAGCCACTCTACTATGTCTAAAACAGCAGTGTGCCACTCCCTAAGGGGAAAGGGAATTGGATGAATACATCTCATGGCAAACTGAAAAGAAATCTGAGCCCTGTGCATATTCTGACCAAAGCAAACAATCTCCTTAATATTCCCATCTGTGAACACAGACCTCTGTGACAGTAAATGAGGTATTTATATATATTTGCACAGAATCTTTTTCTTTTATCTTCTCTGTTTGTATAGTCCTATGAACCTCTGAGAATTATCTGTATTTATCTGCCTGATTCCTCCCATTTGGTTTTGTATCTTTTCAGTTCTATCTTTTCTTTATTTCCAGAAGTCCACATGGCAGCTTTCCAATTGTATTTATCCACTCCAACTAATTGAGTCACATAAATGTAAGTAATTTGAAACATTATTGTGAGAGATTTCTGTTTGCCTCTTTAATTAAGCAGTTGTTCACAGGTGCATACAGTTACAACAAAATTAATTGATAGCTTTATATTGCAGTTCTTGAGTCTACTGCTCTTTGGTGTTTGCAAACAGTGCCATTACATAGGTCTTACATTGTTCATTTCTCATTTTCCTTCAGAAAAGGTTAGGACAGATAGACCTATATATTGGAAAATCTATGCAAGCACTAAAGGTAATTTTACTAAGAAGGAAACTGAGCAAATGTTTATTTGTGGAATAGTTTATTACCAATGTGAAGAGCTACAACCCTGTCCTATTTTTCTGCATCCTTAGAAAGTATCTTGAAGGCAAAAATCATTGCTAGGGGCAGCTAATCACTTCTTATTAATCACTTCTTAATCACTTATTTATTGTTGCCATAGACTTCATTACCTTAATCATACAGGATTACTATAGGATTATTAATAAAATTTATTTTAAGTGGTCCATAAACATTAAAAACGGTACATGCAAAAGGATTTTAGGAACAATGTGGGAAAACTTTAGAAGAGTAAGCATGTAAGTCTGATCCTGTGTAACTCCCATACCTAACTTCAAGCTACCAGTAGTCTAAATGGAAAAAGATAGGCATAAGCTCAGTGGGAATTAATAGAATAATAGGATCATGGAATATCTCATGTTGAAAGGGACTAATAAGGATCACTGAGTTGAACTCCCTGCTCCTCCCAGGAGCATAACTGCACGTAATTTTATAAACTGCAAAATATTTCAGTTTGCTTTTAAATAACCTTAATTTTAAAATTATATAATATTAAGATTTATATTATTATATTAAATTTTTAATTATGACAGTAGATTGGGACAATCAATGCAGTGCTAAGAAGCTGTGCACAGCAAGCAGACATGAAAGCTGTTTCCCAATGCATCTGCTGAATCTCCTATGATCCGAGGTTATGGATTTCAGTTTTTGGCACTGGATTCCAACAAATCTTTTACTTAATTTATTTTTGTTGCTAAGTAAGGTGATCCACCATTATTGTATTGATTCAAAAGCATGATTTTCTTTGGGCTGACTTTGGACTTGCCAGCAGATGGACTTAGACCTAAAATACACCTAACTTCTCGCCTACTCATTTTCTGTTCAAATCCTTTTTAGTTTAAAAAAAGATTGGAAGTTTAAATCCATTTGCTGTCTCTGTAATTGCCTGGTCCAATGGTTTCCAAATGTGGAAAGCATAACGACCTCGCTTTCTTCTTAATGCCTTCTGTTACCTTCTTACTTTTGTTGCCACCTATTTTTTGCCAACTGCCATTAATTCTTCAGCTCAACCAGCAGAAGAAATTCTAAGAACATTCCTCTTCTGCTTCTGTAAATACAACAGTTCAGCTTATCTAAAGTTAGAATTGCCATGTGAAAGTGACTACTTCTTTCTCTTTGTCTATGTGTTTGGTATCAGGTCAGATAGAATGAATTTAGGCTACAGGATTGCTTTTTAAACATACAGTATTCCTGAAATATCTTTATTTTCTATTTTCTATCAAGGTCTTAAATTAAGATCAAAATACATGTTCAAGTTGCTAGGTGAACACTCTTGTTTAGGTAGTAAATATGTAGATAAGAGTCCGTCCCTCTGTTTAAACTCTTCTTAGCAGGATTCTTATTCCTTGCAACAAAAATAAGATGAAGTAATAAAAGAGTAATGAATAAACAGATAATAATTTACCATTAACTGAAATGGAAGCAATAAAAAGAGTATATTTTCTTCTACATTTAGATAAACCCAAACTACTACCATATGCTTTTCCTACAGGCTACCAGTGACAGCAGTAATATAAGCTCTCCCCTAAAGTTGTTTAGTATCTAATAATTTCATACAGAGCAAACTATGCTTAGTAGAGTCAAATGCAAACTTATTCCATCTGTAAACAGAACAGAAATGTCACACTTAAATGAAAACAAATTGTGCCCTGTGACTGAAAATGTATTAAAGGTTAGAGAGGGGAGTTGGACTTGATGATCCTTATGGGTCTCTTCCCCTAGCTTGAGTTAGTCTATGGTTCTGTGAATTGCTGCCTTCCATTGTGATAATTTGAGAGCTAATCTGGAGAGTTCTCATATAATTTTCATGACACTCTTGGAACAGCTGAGGTATTGCTGTGCCTGGGCCAGAAGACAGTAATTGGGAGCCTTATTTTACTCCATATACAAAACAGGATCATGTGCATGATAAGCCACTGTGTTTCAGGAACGGGAGGCAGAAGCTTCCAGCTGAGGGATAGAGGATGTCATGAGGTTCATCTGAGCATGAAATCCTGAAATGTTTCAGAAGTAGGGTGCTGAGAAGCAAGTGTGAATCTTTTAGTTACATTGAAAAAAATGTAATAGAGACATACTGTGCCCAGTTTTTCTGTCACACTTGATAGTTGCAAGAGAAATCAGAGAGAAGTTCTGAAAAGAAGCTACAAAAGAGATTAAGTTGAAGAGTGGTAAACTTAAAGAGCTCAAGTTGTTTCATTTCCATAGAGGAGAAATACTCAACATGGCTGTAATGAACATGTGTCTCATTTGGAGAGAAGGATTTTGCAAGTAGAAAACATTCTTAATATAGCAGAAAAGGAAAGAAATGAGAGAGAAAAAGACCCAATAGCCGAAATCTGAAGGTAGACAAATTCACTTGTGAAACACAGTGTCCTTTTCTAAGGAAGAACTTCACCAGGATCTTTTGTATTTCCATTATCTCTTCAGTTCTCTGTATTAGTTTTGGGTATTCTTATTAAAATCTATTCTGCAGGTCATTTAGAAATTATTAAATTACTCCCAGAATAGTTGACTGAAAATCTGTGTTTGGAGAAGTCTAGACACTAAACAGTTACAACAGTTGAGATGTGAGTGTATTAGTAGTGACCATGTAGGTAACTGACTGAATAGCATATAAACCAGGAGATGGCATGATTTTCCTTCCCCTCACAAACTCAAATACAGTTAAAATACTGCTGTAAATCTGAACACTGCTGCTCACCATTTAGTTGGGACATCCTTTAGAGCTTATCAAGGTTGTCAAGATTGCGCCCTATGGCACTTATGCAAAATTGCATATATACAAGAAATTCTGTTCAGTGTGGTCTAAAGTGTTAGGTAGAAGAATGCCATGCAGAAGTTAGTGCTGCTGGTGTTCTGTCTTGAACTTTTAGATAGCATCCATCACTGCATTATGTATGGACTTTTAGCAGAGCTAGGCAAGAAAACCGAGGAAATAATCTTTTTTCAAGAAAAATCTGCCCTGATTTGTTACCATAATTGTCTACTGGAATAGAATATTGTGAATGCTTTCTCATCTGTCATTATGTCTAGATTTGTTCTTTCAGGGGGCAAAGATGATTTCCTTGATGCAAATACAGCAGCACATTCCTAGCTTTCTTCAGACTCTTTAGGAAGCTTACCAGAATCTTCAGAAAGTTTGCTTAAGTCTATTATATATCACAGAGTTGCAGAATCATTTATGTTGGAAAAGCTGAGATCAAGTCCAACTTTTAACTGACCACCGTGACAGTGTTCACAGGGGTTCTTGGATGAGGCAAGAGACGAGAATGTTGACTCCATGTTCAGAAGGCTTGATTTATTACTTTATGATATATATATTACATTATAACTAAACTAAAAAGAAATAGAAGGAAAGGTTTCGTCTCTCAGAAGGCTAGCTAATAATAGAATAGAAAAGAATGATAACAAAGGCAGCTGGCTCGGACAGAGAGTCCAAGCTATCTGGTCTGTGGTTGGCCATTAATTGTAAACATTCAAAATGGCCCAATCACAGACACACCTGATGCATTCCACAGCAGCAAATAACCATTGTTTACATTTTGTTTCTGAGGCCTCAGCTTCTCAGAAGAGAGAAAATCCTAAGAAAAGATTTTCACAAAAAGATGTCTGCGACAGACCACCACATTATCAAATAGACCATGGCACTAAGTGCAATGTCCAGTTGTTTCTTGAACACCTCCAGGGATGGTGACTCCACCATCTCCCCATGAAGTCCATGACAATGTTTTATAACCCTTTCTGTGAAGAAATTCTTCCTGATGTCCAGCCTGAACCTCCACTGATGCAGCTACAGACAATTTCCTCTTGTCCTTTAGCTACTTGCTTGGGAGTAGAGACTGATCCCTGACCTCCTTTCAGGCAGTTGTAGAGAGTGATAAAGTAACTCCTAAGTCTCCTTTTCTCCAGTCTGAACAACCCCAGCTCACTCAGCCATTACTCACAAGATTTGTGCTCCAGACCCTTCACCAGTTTTATTGACCTTCTCTGGACACTCTCCAGCACCTCAGTGTCCTTTTACAGTGAGTGGCCCAGAACTGTACAGCACTAGATGATGTGGCTGCACAGGGGGACAATCCCTGCCCTGGTCCTGCTGGCCACCCTATTGCTGATACAGGCCTGGATGCCATTGGTCTTCCTGGCCCCCTGGGCACAGACTGGCTCCTGTTCAGCCACTGTCCACCAACACTCCCAGGTCCTTTTCTACTGGGCAGCTCTCCAGTCACTCTGCTCCCAGACTGTAGACTTGCATGGAGTTGTTGTGACCTCATCTAGTTGGTGTGGGCCATTGATCCAGCCTGTCCAGAGCCTTCCTCAAAGATTAATGAATCATGTGACTAATGATCATTCTGGACTGATTTATAGGGCTGCTTTTGTTGATGAGGAGGAAACTAGTTCTGAAATGAAGTATTGCAAAAATGCATGGTGGCTTTCTCTGTTTGCTCTGTCTCTGAATTTGCATAAGTTTTACTCAGACTGGGCATAAAAATGTTTTTCTTTTTAAGTGCCAGCACTGAAAACCTTGTACTGGGTTCTGAAAATCACTATCAACAATAAAGTTTTCTCAGGCCAAATTGTTACAATTGAGTAGACACCTTGTCTCCAGCAGGTTTGTGAAAGTGCAAATAAGGGAGGCATTTGGCATTCCAGAGGGAAACTTGGAGATAGAATAGCTTTGCTGATGACATATGAGATTGACTTGCATCCAGCTTACTCCCTCAGAGCTTTTGGGTCTGGTAATAAAAAAAAAAAGAGTTACAAATCAAAGTCAAAGCATACAATTGTTTCTGAGCAGACGTATATGACTCACAGGCAACCTATCAGTTGAGCATGAGGCTGCCTTTCCTTTGAGTCACCTTAAGCATATGTCCATTTGACATGGTCTAGCATTTACAAAATAAGTATATTCAGCCAGGTACAACAAATAATTTGAAAATTTACAGGGCTGGTGAGTTGCAGTTAGGAGCTTGCTTGCACACAAATGACTTTCCCAACCTGCTTAGGCACCTGTGCAGCTTTAGGGTCAGGAGTCACAGAGGCATTTAGCATGGCTCTTCAATTGGTAAGGATGTCACCTATTGTGAACTCCAGTTCAGGTGCCAATCTCCTTTGGATGCAGAAATCAGCCTGGTAAACTTTGCCCTTTGTCTCTTCAGTCCCTGTCTTTTTGTCTTTCCTGTTCCCTATTTCTGTCACCAACTATTTTCCATTTGTTACATCTCCAGTTACTACCATTCCAGCTGATCTTATTTCATGTTCTGAGATAAAAATAACTGCAGCATCTCATAAGCTGCAACTTTGGGAAATAAATGATGAATTTCAGGTTTTAGCAACAACAACCAAGTAACAGGAATTTGCTCCCAGATGAACCTGGGAAGAAAAAAAGCAACCCTGATTGAATTACTGTCCTGTTTAAAGCCCAATGTTATATGCAATATTGGCCATGCAAAATGGGCTCATCACTTGTAGAATGAGGTACAGCAAGAGAGAAATTATGGTCAGCTTCCCCAGGGAGGTACACATTCAAGTGCAGGGGTGAAAAGATTTATTTTTAATCAAGTGGATGAGCCTCTTCACTGTGCAATGGGAATTACCTCAGGTATAAACATTAACCATTGTAACTATTAAATATGAGGGAATATTAGATTAATTATTCTGTAGATGTGAAATAAACTGCTGCAGCTTTTGCAGTATGTAAAAAGGACAACGAGTCGAGAGTCTAAATTGGGTATTTAGCTCAATACACAGAAAGATACTTTGATTTAGTGATCACATGATTTAGTGATAACAGTTACAAATTCAGGGTCTAGGGTATTGAATCATGTTAAATAATACTCACTTGTTCCATTTAACAATATTTAATGCAGTGATTGGAAATTCCATAGTAGGCAAAGGGAGCTGGGCTGACATCTTAGTGTTTTTTATTAAGATTTGTCTTACCTAACTCCTCTGGAAAAACTTAAGAGTACAAGTACCATTGTTTTCAGTGATAATACATAAAATTTCTGTTCAATGTTTTTGTTTTGATAAAGTTTTTTTGTTTGTTTGGTTTGGTTTTTTTTTTTGTTTTGTTTTTGTACTTGTTTGGGGTAAAATAATGAAAAATGATCATGTATGAACATGGAGATAAATATCTGATAAAGTCAACTTTTGCCAGACAAAAAAATTTCTTTTTTCTTCATTTACAAAAAAATAATAACAAGTTCTAATATATTAATTTAATTTGAATTAAAATACCAGCACATCACAAGGGCAGCAGTTTTTAAAAGATAATTTGCAAATTCTTCAGTACATAACTGCAGTGATATCTCTGTGTTACAAGTTAACAAGAGAAAATTATATATAATACTTTGCTGAATTCAGTTGTGATACTCTGGAATAAAATTCTGGTTTTATACCATGGTTATATCAACTGGTTCCCACAGTATTTCCACAAAAGATTAATAAATCAAGACAACACATCTCTTATACAAGTTAAGCATTTTTCAGAATGTATAAATATTATTTTGTGTCTCTACTTAGATTAAGGTTAATATTGTTGAAATATCTACATCTGCTCTTCTTCTCACTGTGATGTTTCCCACCTAATAAAAATGCTGAAGTTACTGAGGAAAGATGTTTAATTTGTTCTTGCTGCTCAGTTGCATGTTGCATCCTATTTTGTAGTAAATGGCACAATGTCCCAAGTGGGCTGCCATACTGTCAGATACATTATTTATACATAACATTACTGGTTAATCAATGAACAAAAATGCAGGATTCTTTTTTCCCCCTTTTCCTGTGACATCTTTAAAGTTACAGTAGAGAAAAATAATTTTGCAATGTATTACACTGTTAGTCACTTTTAAATATAGCTTCAGGAGTTTCCTGGCACAGTTTACACCATGCATCTGATTAAATTGAATGTGATTGTTAGACAAATGCAGTAACAATTTGTGCAGTGCAGAAGAGTAATTTATTTAACTATGTAGGGCTATCCTTACCAGTTAAAAGTGAGCAAAATGTACTCCAGCAGATGTTTTAACATATATTTTTAAAATCCAAAATGAAAACTGAATATCCAGCCCATCATGATTTTTCATGTGTATTTACAAGAGAGACATAATTTAAAAAGTCACTTGAAAACTCATCAATTTTAGAAGTTCACCCTGCATTAAATGGAAAACAGACTTTATAAGTGAACAAAGAACTGAAATATGAAAATATATTTGTGCAAACAAGAAACATAGCTGTACTGTGTCACAGTACTTCAGGGGATTTTTGTTTCTACTTCAGCTTATTTTGTTGTATTTTGTTCATAGACATTTCAGATCAATACAAAATATTCAGCTCTGTTCCAGTGATTGAATATGAATACATTATGTGCATACAAAAATAGTGATAATCTATGTTGATACAATAGTTCATTTTGCATTAGTGTCCTAGATGGGACAATGTTAAGAAGCAATTTAAATGAAATTCATTTAAATGTCAGCTCTCATGCTTGCGATTTTTCTATAATTGGTTATTTAATTAAAATAATTCTCATAGTCATTAATTTAGACTAAAACTTGCTGTGCACTGACATGTTTTAATTACATGGTATTAACAAAATTGATATGCTTTAAAAAAGCATGGTTAAATTTTAAACAAGAATAAATTAGAAATCTCATAGATCATCCTACTTAGAGTATTAGTAGAGAAAAAGTCAGTCATTTAAAATGTTTATTATAAACAAAGTCCCAACATTATTGTGCATGCATCATATTTGGTTCCTGCTTCAGTGTGAGGAGACTTTTATGTTAACACAGCACCTCCATCTTCGAATTCCTTTAACCAACACACAATAAATAAGGTAATGAACCAAATTAAATATTAATAGAAATCCACATAAACCACGGAAGACAGACACAGAACTGACGTTTGAATTATACTATACCTTTGATATCATTAGGACAACATATTAATGAAGTTTTAAAGGGTTGAATCTTTATCTACTGTTCATGAAGACAAAAAGGATTATATGAGTTTCCTTATAAAATGTAGATAAGGAATGAAAAAATTAAGTATTCTAGTGAAACTACCTGAACAGTATAGAAGAACTAAAGTCTTAGACACTGATTGTGCAAGGTAATCCACAGACAAGGAGCCACATGCCTTTATGAAGTACCCTGATGTCAAAGGAACTACTTCCATAAATAAAGTAGGTACTTTGTTTTCAGGACTGGACTATACTGAAAAGTGAGAATCAGAATTTTATCTCATTGTCTATTAATTAGGCTAGGTCTATATTACTTTGACCTTTTTAATATTCTATGATTTAATTGGATGATCAGTCTACCTCAGCCTATGATTGCCAATCATTCTGCATAATGTACTTCTACTCTTTCTTACCTTGACGTGTGCAGGTTCAGACTCTTGTTAACATGAAATTATGATTTTATTGTGAATTCCTGATTCCCAAAAATTGATTTGTGGGGCCAAAAAGGATGTATACAAAAATGTAGAACTTTATTAATTCCAAAACAATATAAATTAACAGTGTTGCTTTTTCTGGCAGCCAACATATAAAGCATTTATACCTCTTCCAGACCTTTCCCTTTTGATCTTCAAATTCTACAGTGCACATCCCAGAGCCTAAAATGCTGCTCAAGACTGAGGCCTTACCCAGTGTAACATTGCTCACCAATCTGACTTACAAAACACATTGTAGTAAGAAAATGCTGCCAAAAAGCAGCTCTTGCATTTGGAGAGTGCTTCATGTTCTCTTACAGTCTGAGGACTGGATCCAAATTAGTGTGGATGTCTAGAGGTGAGCTAATGATTGTAGGCTCTTTATAGTCAGTGGAGAGCAATACAGCAAAACATCTTATTCCAAAGAGACTCTGGTTAGATGAACTGTGCTCTAGAGGTGGCTGTAGTTTTCCATTCATTATAAAGAAAAGTTTGGACAAGGTCAGAGCTTTGAGGTTCAGCTGGATGACTTCAACCCATTCTGACTGTATAGATGCATTTGCTTTAATATTTTTTGTTTGGTTCTGATTTATGCATAATAGATTATCTTTCTATATATTCTGTGGATATAAATTCTGCTCTGCAGAATCATAAATTCTTTGTGTCTCTCAGTCTTTAGAGTCCTTATCCTCCATATGTGTGTTAAGAAGTGAAGGCCTTTTATTTCTGCAAGATAATGGGAAAACTCCTAGTTTCCTAAGAGAGCACAGGAAGCCTGTAGCAGAACCAGAAACAAATCTACCATCTAAGCTCCAGGCACCAGCAGAGTGACCCATACTTCCTATTTTCCCAAGTATGACTTCCTTTCTTTTCTGTGGCTGCACTGATATGGTTTTGCATGAAAGCAGCATCACAGTTGTTTTGTGAGCTGATGGGGATTCTAACTTCTCAGTTGGATCATCCTGTCCTACAGCCCTTGCAATGAGGCTGGCTACAGGATACCTCTCTTACAGCAGATTAAAGTGTGATTGTAGCTAAGTGTGTTAACTAAATGTGACTAACACAATTACACCATCAGCAAAAACCAGGAGAGTGCTTTATGGTATGCCAGCAATCTGAATGTTGGTGTATATACTAATGATCCTTAGTCAGTTGTAGTCCAACTTCCAGCATGTAAAAATGCTACCTTGACTTTTCTGCGCTTCTCTGCATGAAGCAGATCAGCTACAAGGTTATATAGTATCTCTGATTATCATATTTTCTTTCCTCACTGTTAACATGCTTCTTGAACTGTAAGTAACCCTTATTTACATTGTAGAAAATCATAGAATCATTTAATTCAGGAATGATCTGCTATCACCCTTCTTCAGCAATGAAATTCTTGGGATATAGGACCCACTTGTGCACTTATTAACTCATTTTCAGGGTAAATGAAACTTTTGAAAGAAAAGTTTGCTGATGCAAACTCATTTACCCTCAGACTTTTTTACAGGACTTCTTCAATGTGAAAGTATTTTCAAGTGTATGTAAACATAATTTATTGATAGCCTCCCTGGAAGGTTTCCATCAGAGGTATCTTCAAGACTAAGAGGAGTACATTTTCAGATTAAAATCTATATGCAACTTTAGCAGTGAGGCTTGAAATTCAAGAATTTTTGAATAAGATCAACTCTGTCAAATTCTAGATTATTTCACTGCTTAATACATTGCTTTAATTGAGAATATTCTCTGAGTGGATATCTAAAGGAAAAGGAAAAAAGAAAAAAGGAAAAAAAGCAAAGGTAACAGTGATCTGCAACTTTGTTGTATGGAATGTTAAAGACAAAAATCTTCCTCCTGAGACAGAAAATAGTTTCTGCCTTAACAATAGAAGGACAGAATAAAATCTGCAGCACTTACAAAACAATGTAACTTGTAGCATCACAGCTATGCATCTGATCTACATTTGGGCTTGGTAATTTGCTCTAAACTATGACCAAAAAAAGGGAGAAAGAGAAAAGATAGGTAGAGCAATTAACAACACCCCCCTCGCCCCCACTTATAATTAACTTAATAATAAAAAAAACTTTGGGGCTTTTTTTTCTTTAAATACACATATTTTTTCTCATTGTATTTTATCACACCCTCTGTATTGATATCCAAGTCCTAAATCACATGCATAATTTTCAAGACTGTATTCTATGCTAAACACACTGGTGTATTTTAGGAAATGCATAAATGTAAAGATAAGATATGTGATATCACACATCCTGTAATTCCATCACAATTTGTTGATGTGTTGCCAACAAATCTGTTTCAATTTCAGGTTCAGAACTGATGTTTTCTCTTGGAAGTTGGTCACTGCTATACAAATGTGTTAGTCCCACTTCAAGCTTAATGCTGAAAAGAATTCAGAAATAACCCTGGGAACATTTAGTATTTCCTTGAAAAAGCTGTGGATTGTCATTAACTGACAAACAGTCCGCTGCCAAGTTCTTGCAAGAATTGTATTTGTTGTCTGATGCCAAACAGCCTCTTTAAATGCTAATGAACAAAGTATGGCATGCATTCTGTTCTTGATGGATTATGCCTATACCTTCTGTGGTCAACAGAAGGGGAATTCCCGGCCCATATGATTTCCATTCTGGCACGGAACTCTTTTCTCTGCTTACAAGGCAGTAAGCACTCAAATAGATTAGTCAATCTTATTTTTAAATTAAGTATAGCCTCCGCACCCTAATTCGCATGTATGAAATCTGGAGGAACCGTGCCAGGCTGCCTACGCACTGTATGAGTTTTGTTTTCTTTAGAGAATTAAGCTTCTGACTTAGTATCACTGATGCTCACTGTATACTGATATGCCTTTTAAATTCAAACATGAATGTTTCATAAACAGCTGATTTACATGTTTGTCTTCAGCTCTTTGGAGACAGATTTAAGGAATTAGATTTTTTAATTGTCTTCTTTAGTGGTTTTCATAATTTCCTGCAACAGAAAGAGCTGGCTTGGTACAGAAATACATTAAAGAACAGTACCTTACTACCATCTATACATGAAGTCTTACAGCAAGTAGGAGGCCCAGATTTGTATATATCAATATCTTTGATTACACCTTCAAGCCCAGCTTTCCAAGAAGACTAAATTATGCAGGAAATAGCAAGCTCAGGAGTTGTGCACTGAATAATTTTTGAGTGATATGATATTTTAATTTGTTTTAATTATCATTCAGTAACTTCTGTTAGTCAGATGATCCTCTTTAACTAGTTTATGATCTGCTGAAAAGGAAGAAAAAGCTCTTGTAGGATAATAGCAACCTTCAAGCTTTAGGTACAGTACAATTGATCTTTAGTTAAAATGCACAACTACAAGATAGAAAACATGCCATTAATAGAAATAAAGAGTAATAAAAGTGAATAGGAAAAAATTACAACAGTATTTTTTTTAACCACCATGAAGGAATTTTTCCTTTTAGATGAGCCACTATAAATTTCTCTTAAAACTGACATTTAAGGCTGAATCCAGATGATTCCAATATGGAACTAACTTAACTGTTTGTGGTCTTCCTGCAACTTTACAAATAGCTTTGCTAGATAATATGAAGTAAAAATTTAATTAGCTCATCTGGACGTGAAGCTTTCAATAAAATATGAGTTTGAAGGGGAAAAAAAAGCTTCTACATACCTATACACATAGGAGGAATATTTATTTTTCTCTATTATATATGGACCCATCAACACCAGGTTGGATGAGTCTTTGAGCAACCTGGTCTAGTGGAAGTTGTCCCTGCCAAGGACAGAGAATTGAAACAAGATGATTTTTAAGGTCCCTCCCAACCCAAACCAATTCTATCATTCCATGAGCTCTGGAAATTGCGCTTCTGCATGGAGAAAGCATGCTTCTGAGTTAGTGAGAAATTTGGTCAAAGCTTGTCCCTCTCTGTGGAGAAAAAAAAGACCTCAGTACTTTTTGAATGAAATTCCTATGGAGAAAAGGAGGAAAAAAAAAAAAGAAGAAAGAAAAGTAGCAAAAGTATTCTGTGTCCTTTGTCTCTAATTTACTGGAAGAGCTGGAAAATCAAGATCTCCTGTCTTCTTATATTCAGAATCATTTATTAAATGGACAACCATACCTATAGGTATTAATTTTACAAGAAAACAATTTTTTTTATGGCCTCGCTCTCTTTTGAAATGAGCAATTTCTTCTGGTCTTCCAGCTATTTATAGTAAGACCTTTATAAGCTCAAACTAATTAATAAACGAGATCAATTTCAAGATTTTTTTTCCTTGTTCAAAACCACATAATCATTCATTTCAGTAACATTTTAAAGGCCATGTCTAAAATAGATTTGCACCCATGTCCCCAATGTGAATTTTTCACTCTTTGGCAGCATGCAATAGGTAGTGTATAATGACCTTTTCTCTGTTTGGAACAGGGATTAGAATAATATATTTGACCCTTTTTACTCACCTGGGAGTGATGCTAGTCTCCATGTTCAATGAAGTAAAATATGTCTCTAGTGTCCCAAGGTTAAGGCCATGACTTTAAACTATTTAACACAGGCTATCAGGCTGATTCACCTCATTCAGACTATACAGAGTGGTTGGTTTTAGTTTTTCTTTTTTCTTTTTTCTCTTTTCTATTAGGCTGCATTATATATACTTCATCACAACTATTTCTTATCCACAACGCAATTAAGGGAAATATTTTGCATTACAAACAAAGCAAGTTAACCTGGTCACATTGTGCATTATAACAAAATTTATGGCTGCATAAATGGCAGTGTAAACTTACAGAAAGACTGGTAATTATAGTGCCATTGATGGTCTTTGTTGCTTTAATTCTGAAGCAGCCAGAATGATTAAACTGAATCTTAATCGACTTCTCCATTAAAAATGCTGGCAGAGAAGCTCCCTTAACCTTTCTCATTGATTGAACACAACAATCACCATTCAATTATAATGCAAAAGGACATTTGTTATAATGTACGAAAGATGCATGAGCCATTTCCTTTTACTCAAGACAATCAATGAGATGACTCCTACCTCAAAGAAGGTAAGGTGAAGCTACTGTACCTGGAAGAGCATTAAAGTCAAAGCAGAACTCAGATAACTGCAAACACTACAGTTTTCAGGGAATGGGAGATTACCTAAGTGAAAATAAAGCAAGCAGTTCCTCACTCTATGAAAAATAAATATCCTCTATTATAAAAGAGAGATAAGAATATAGAATTGTAAATAAATTCCTATTTTATAAAACTAAGTGAAACTCTCATGTGAAAATAACTAGAAGTCCCACATGGATGTTTAGTTTTAATGATTTTTTTAATATCTTAATTTTTTGCCTAGGAAGAATATTTTTTGTATTTAAGTGGTTACAATTGAGAATCAACAGACCACAGGAATCACAGAATGGGTTGGAAACTACCACAGGATGACCACAGTGGGTCATCTTGTCCAACCTCCCTACGCAAACAGGGTCATCCTAGACAATATTGCCCAGGGTTGTATTCAGGTGGTTCTTGAATATTTCCAGTCAGGGAGACTCCACAACCTCTCTAGACACTGTCCTAGTGCATGGTCAGCTGCACAGCAAAGATCCTCCTCATATTCAGGTGGAACACCCTGTGCATAAGTTTCTGCCTTCTGTCCTATTGCTCATCACCACTGAGAAGAGTCTGGCTCCAGTTGTCTCTAGCAGGCCCAGCTCCCTCAGCCTTTCCTCAAAAGAGTTTTTCAGTCATCTTTGTTGCCATCTGCTGGACCCACTCAGGAGCTCCCTGTCTGTCCCATACCAGGGAGTCCATAACTGCACACAGCACTCCAGGTGAGGCCTCACCAGCGCTGAGCAGAGGGGCAGGATCACCTCCCTTGACCTGCTGGCAATGCCTTTCCTAATGCACCCCAGGATACCTTTGGCCTCCTTGGCCCTCAGAGTACTCTGCTGGCTTGTTGGCTGGGTGGCTTGCTGCCTACCTT
The DNA here is from genome assembly GCF_037042795.1 of Molothrus aeneus. Classification (NCBI taxonomy): domain Eukaryota; kingdom Metazoa; phylum Chordata; class Aves; order Passeriformes; family Icteridae; genus Molothrus; species Molothrus aeneus. The sequence continues at coordinate 66,048,440 of NC_089647.1, forward strand.
GACTGCCAGATCCTTCTCTGCAGAGCTGCTTTCCAACAGGTGAGCCCCCAGCCTGTGCTGGTGCATGGGGTTATTCTTCCCCAGGTGCAGGACCCTGCATCTGCCTTTGTTGAATTTCAGACAGTTCCTCTCTGCCCATCTCTCCAACCTGTCAAGATCCCTCTGAAGGGCGCTCTGGACCATTCCTCCCAGCTTTGTGTCACCAGTGAAATTGCTGAAGAGGCATCTGTCCCTTCATCCAAGCCATTGATGGGGAAGTCAAACAGGACTGGGCCCAGTTTTGAACCTTGGGGGACACCACCAGTGACAGGCCTCCAATTAGACTCTGTGTCACTGATTATGACCGTTTGGGATCCTCTGTAAAATCACATGCTGAATATAAACATTGCAATTACTAAGAAACAACACTGCTTCTGCACTTGGAAACTAAGTGACAATATTTCAGAAAGTGCATGGTTTTCACTGGAACAATTGCCTTCATTAGATCTTTTTTTCCCTCAAGTGACCTGGAAGAAAAAGGACACTAGATAGCACCTCACACATATTTGGGAAGATTGCTCTTCAAGAGGTTTTATAAGCAGACCCAGTGAGCTCAACTTTTTAAATCTGGCATATCCTATTCTGAAAATATTATTCACTTCCGTCCAAAAAAAGGTGTAACTTCGGAATTCATGTGGAAGCTCTTATGCCACATTTGATATCATTGAGAGACTGGAAACCCATGGTGGACAGAAAGAGGAGCATCCAGGCCCCTACTACTGCTAATGCCAGTAGCAGAGGTGGAATTGCCTGTCCTTCAGTTTGCGCCAAGTCAGACCAGCCCCATAGCTGCTGGAACTCATCAGAATGAACTCTACTTTCAAAGCAAAATGTACAGGAGCTGGAAACTCAATACTACGTTTTCATCTGTAGTCCCTAAACTGTTGGGTTGTGTCCATCACTAGATTTTGAGTGGGAGAAATCCATTCAAATATTTACTTTAGCCTCTTGATCATTTTGCAGCATTTCTTTGCCTTCTCCAGCAAGTCTTTGCGTTCTGAGTGTCTGATGGACAGGATGAGTGCTATTTCAGAGTTATCCATACACTGTTCATTGTTTTCAATTTTGCTGTTCTGTCTCTATTAAAATATTGAGATACAGTTCAACATCCATTTTCTGAGAGACGTTGGTGCTGCTTTTCGATTTTAAAAGCCTCATAATACAGTAGTCATTCTCTGAATCCGTACATGCATTTCCCAGTAGAAAACACCATATGTTGTTATCTGCCTGGGAAATTATTTCTTCTCTTGTTTAGCCTTTTTCTCATTACTCCAGCTTGTTCTTTAATGTAAAACACATCCTTTTTCCAGGCTGTTAAGTCAATTGATAGGTATCTGTAATGTTCACCAGAATCAAGAATAGCCAAGAGGTTCAGAGGGCTGGGAAAACTATCCTGTATAATCTAAAACCCTGAAGAGTTACTCCAAAATTTGTGACACTCACTCTTCTAATCAAAATTATTGATAAAGAAACCAAAATAACAACAGGAAATTAAGGCAAAGGAAATATACTCTAATGGTTATGTACTGGATTATCCGGGAAATGTTGGTTTTCCTGTATCTTTTTAGCTTTACAGGACAGATCTCGTATCCTACTATTTCTTATAGATTGATAAGCAGTTTTCTGATATCACAACAATTATTTGTTAATAACAACCAGGAGATGAGTACTTTCTGCCTGAATATCATAGTTCTGCTTATAAGAAATGCTCTTCTTCAAATTTTCTGTGATATTATGATGACCACAGTTATGGCATAAATTGCTGTATAATTTAACACAGGCTATCAGGCTGATTCACCTCATTATATTATACGTATAATTGACATGGCAAGAAACATTAATTTTGAAATTTGCTAAATTTCTGTCAGATCCTATTAAATTTTATTGTAAAGAATATGATTTGCTCAGTGTTGTTAACTATGTTTGTAAATTCAAAATATAAATAAAATCAAGTCTATTTTTCTGAATGGTGGAAAGTTGAATATTTAATCACAACATAAAATATTGTATAATGCAATGTACTGTGATTGCACTGTAATTTACAATACAAGATATGCTAAAACTCTGGACACATGCAAAATCCATGACTAGTACTGTAACCAGAGCTCAAAATTTTGATCATTATCACATTAAGGTGGTTTTATCAATCTCCTCCTCCCCAAGCTTTACATACTCTTGCATAGGAGGTGAAAAAGTGAGAAATGTGAGATGTGAACTTCCCTTCTCCATTGTGGAATATTTATTCCCTTTAGAAAAGTGAGCAGTAGGTTCAAATATGTTGTTCAAACTGAAGGAGACTAGAACTGTCTATCCTTTAAGGCTGAAGGAATTGCTACTTCCAAGAGTAGCAGCTGTGTTACTCTTGGAAGTAGCAATTCCTTCAGCCTTAAAGGATAGAAGGAATTGCTTGTCTGTTCCTTTTTTCCCACCTACTTTTCCTTTCTGTTCTTTAATTTGATGGTAGTCAAATAGGGAATTGATTCACCATTTCTCACATTTGGTAATCCAAAGCAAAGTGGAGGGAACAAAAGGACTGACACAATGAAGTACAAACACACTCAAACATATCAGCCTCTAGCAGAATAGCCCTCTGTTTTGACAAAAGCATGTCAGCTTTAGAGCAATCCAGCTGACAGCTGCTTGTTTCTGTATCTGCTGCTTTATCCACTCCTTTATACAGAGCCAGCTGTTTGTGTGCCATCCTTTCTTGGGAAAGAAATCTCCAGCTTTAGGGCAGAAAATAGAGATCTTTCTTACTTTTTAAATATTGATTACTGATTTTATTTGCAAGCCAGTAACCAGCAAGCTTGTTGCTAGCCGACAGGCAGCAATGCACAGGGAGGTGAGCTCCCTGGCTGCCGTCTGTCCAGCCTGTCCTGGTTGTTCACAAGTAGCCATGGAGCCCTGAGCTGCCAGCACTGCCTCTGCCCCTTCAGCAGCCCAGAGGAGATGAAAGCTCATGAACAGGCAGCCTGCTCTGGTGGATATCACACAGGCAGGGTTTGGAAATAAAACTGCTGGTACAAGACCGCATTTTCATCTAAAGGCAATTTTTTTGCTTCTCCTAACATAGGTAAGAGTCTACTTGTAGTAAAAGGCAGCCCTGTTCTGATGGAATTAGACCTCACAAAGAAAATATATAACACTTAGGAAAAGTAAATATATTTGAGGAGTCAAATCAGAAACATACAGCATAAATTTTATGTCAGTCAAAATTATCACACTCCTTCATGAACCCTGTAGAATTTTACTTGCCTTCTGTTGCCCGGAATGAGAATCTGTTAGTTTGATTGCTCCTGCCCAGCATTACTGACAACTGCATATACATCTTTATTAAATTTTATTTCGAGTCAGATCCACTGCAGAGAACTCATCTGGTGTGTCCCAAGCCAGCAAAATTTCTTGACACTGCAAAGGGGAAAGGAAAAGTGAAACATTTGTTTTCATAAACTGGATATCAAAAGTAATCTAAAATGCACGATGTGAAAGAGATCTCATAAACATTATTATTTCCAGGTTTAAGGTGAGATGCTTTGTAAATATAACTTTTCCTATAATGTAAAAGCTGTTCCTAAGAAGTAAGTTATTCTTAGTAAATGTCATATTTTATATCCAGAGGCTTCACCTCATACTCAATGTTATGCAAGCCTTTCTTTTTTTTTTTTTTTGTCAGTAGGTTTCTCTTGTCCATTATAAGAGAAAGCAAACACACTGAAAAGTGCTGCCACAGAGAACTAGGGCTAATATAGTGGTGACTAAATTCAACTGTTCAAGCACTTTACCAGTTCTCACTGACAAATTGTAGGATATTCATGTGCATACATTGGGACCAAAAATACTAAAAATACTGATCTGGAAGTCTTGCTAGAATAGAGTCTTTCAAGGTACTAGGAATATTTTTTCTACTTGGCCAAGAATTAATCTGATCGGTGTGCTTATGGTATGTTGGTACTCCTGTTTTCTTTCCTTGTGGGCTATAAATATTCACATGGAAAGGAAAAAAAATACAGCTAAGCTGTTAAGAAATTCACAAATGTTTCAATTGCTAAATATAAATTTTGGAAAGTTTTATTGGTCCCATGTCCCTTCTCCCCAACTTTAGGATATGGAAATATTGTAAAAATAAAATTTAACCCTTAATATAAAAATTGTGTATTTGATGTCTATAATATACCATTAAAATGCACTTGGAATCTTCTAGTTTGTAATACCTAGTACTAGAATATGACTACTGGTAAACTGCTGAAAATGCCTGAATAAGAGCTGAAGATGTGACCAGGAGGGAAATTACATGACATAATTTTTTAAGTTGATGAAATTGAACAGAAAGCTGTTTCGATTTTACTTTAAGCAAAGACAGGTTTCATATGCAAGTAGCACTTATTGGAATTGCTGCCAGTCAATCCATAGATACTATGTTCTTACCTTCCTATCACAAGAAACAAGGAAGAAGAAGATCAGAGAAAAAGAGAGAAGGGAAATGAGTTGGTATCCTCAGTTATGACCATACTAATTTCAAAACAGAATGTGATGTCAAAGAAACTTGTTAAGGAGTATCACACTGATAGTTTCACTGAAGAAAACAATGTCACGTATAAAAATTGCCTCTGTGGGAAGATCATGTAGAGAGAAAAGGTACAGTTTTCATTTGCAATTAGGTAGAAAGAGTTTGAGTGAGTCTGAAAATCATCTAGAACTCTCCCCAAATTCTAGGAAATAAAAATCTTCCAAACTAAAATGTAAAGGGAAAGGGAAAAAAAGGGAGGGGGAAGTAAATTCTGAAGGAGGCAACATTTCAAGGAAGAATTTCTTGTCTGGATAATGTTTGGGGAACTGTTTGAGATAAAGTTATTAGCCTTCAGTAGGGCACCCCTTCTGCATAGACCTGACATTGCAATCTGGTTATACTGCTGCAATGCACAGTAATCTAACCAGTGAGAGATCATTATTTGTTTATTGACTAGAACCAGACAAAGAAAACATATCTATATTCTTAGAACTCCTTAACTGTCATTTTGAAACACTGAAATGATTTTATCATGCTTACAGGTAGAAAATATTTCATCATTTGAGATAAAGTAGGATGGCAATTGGTTGAGATAAAGTGGAATGCAATAAAATAAAATGTATTAGATCCATGTACAAACTCCTTTATTATTGCATGTATTAAATCATTATTGAAGGGCTGTTCAAGAAAAGTGCATAAGAAACACCTGCACTACACTTATTAAAACACACTTTTGCCTGTAACTCACAAAACTGTATGATACAACCAACCTGAGACATTGGGGTTACCTTAGTTGACTTCTAAGTCTCACTTTTACAGGAGTTTCTTTTTCTTAATAAAACAGTTGTTTTCACTAAACACTAATCATTTTTCAAAAGCACATCAATATGTGTGTGACATTCTATAGAGAAAATGTAGTGGTGGTAGTTGAGTAATATTATACAGACAATAGTCACATAAGATCAGTTGAAGTTTTTCAGAAATTAAAACAAAACTATGTTGCAGTATCATTCTTACACCTCATTGCTAGGGGAAAATAGGAAAAAACTGTTTGTAAATAAATCGCCAAATATTTGATAATATGTGTGCTTTAACTGGTTCACGCATAAGGCCTCTAATTCAGGTGCTGGATTCATCATGCCCCCATAATTTAGCTTATAGTGCAAAGCTAAATTCAAATTTCTGGATACTGTTTATGAGCTAAGTTCAAGTTATAGTGAAGTTTTTATGGGAACTGTACTGTCATTGTTATCAAGAAAGTGTTCTTTTGCAACAATTTAATGCAGCAGAAGATAGATTAGATATTTTTCTGTAGTGGTGATACAGGAACACTGTCAGTTTCTGAGTGATGTAAACATTTGTTCAAATAAAAAAAGTGTCTATTGTAACTTTTACTGCAATACAAAGTTGTTCCTACATTACATTTCTGATTAAATGTATCTTGACATGATGTAGAATCCATTAAAGGTCACACAGAAAGGAGGTTTATGGAAGTGGATAAACGTTAATAATTGCATGTGGCTTAATCAGATAGTCATTGGGGTCAGGTTGATAATGGTGAACACTGGATAGAAAAGTTGCATTGCTGTTATGTCAGGTAGTACTTTAAAAGTACCAAACAAGAAAATTTTCAAGCTTTGACTCAGTATCTACTTCCTCAAATAAGCAACTCAAGCAGTGTCATAGTTCACATAGTCGGTTTTGCTCTTGTATGCTCATACTGAAGGATATTATATTACTATATTCCCATTATCTCCTAAAGATCTCCAAGTCCTCATACCCACTCTGTTGCTGAAGGTCTCTGATTTCTTCATGCCCTTATTTCTGATTTTGTGGGCAAAATATGGGTGTTTGATTTACCACAAGATAAGGTTTACTCCAAATTTGTATTTTGGTTCTTCTTCTAAGAAGAATGTTTCTGGAACCCTAGGTTACAAAAGGGAAAAAAATCACAATTATCTCCTTGATCTGCCCTATAGATAAGTAAGGTTTCTTAGAGAAAGTAGCTTGTTAACCTGAGAAAGAAAAAAAAAAAAAGAAAAAAAGACACCTTTGATATGGCATGGTTAATATTTAAGAAGTAAAATGATAAAGATCCAACTGAACACTCCATACCCACTGTCTGTCTATACATCTGCACTGTAGTGCAGTCACCAGCTGTTGTAACAACTGAACTTTTATAAAGATCCTCATTCTGTTATTTACTTAATTTCTTTCTTCTATTTTAACTTACTTCTAATTATGGATTATTTTAACTTACTCATAATTATGGATAAAATTACTGACTGCAAACCATTCCTTTGACTGCACACCTTGTAGCACATATGTGCATTATAGCACTCACAGGAGCTCACTGGTTGTACTGAAATGTTGCTAGATATGTCTATGGACTACTTCTGCTGAACACAGAATTTTTATTGAAAAAAAATTGGTGAAGAACTTTATTTGCTGATACCATTCAGCCAGACTTTAACTTCAAACAAATTCCAACTTATTTTTCTATCATTAAAATTTGGCCCTTGGAAGAGTTCTCCTGTCCTTCTCTTTCAATTCTATCAGTAGTGTTACTCTGTCTTTCTAGCCTGAGATCTCACCTAGCTGTCTGTGTTTTCTAGAAATATTTTGAGGAAGCTAACTGAAGGGCTACAAAATGGCTATTTTGAAAAATATAATCCCGAATCTGTCGACTTTGTACAGGCTATTTCAACCTGAAAAGTTGCATTTTAAAAAAAATCATTATTTTATTTTATTTTATTTTATTTTATTTTATTTTATTTTATTTTATTTTATACAAGGAGTATGTCTATTTCAGCATTGTGCCATCAATCCATCAAAAATCATCCAATGCTGATGTTTAGATACATATGTGTTTTGTTAAAAGTATCTTTTATATTTATCCTTATTTTGTCCATTGCAGGCTCTTGTTTATTGCACTCCAGTTTTGTTAATTTACTCTTTGTTTTTCCCAGACATATTCTCATTACTGCAACCATCTGGAAAAACTTCCTTTTCTGTAAATGTACATAACCTCTGTGATGAAATTGATATTAACCAAGGACCTTATCTGTATTCTTAAAATAAATGCCTGCTTTGCTCAAGAAAGTCCAAAATAGCAACAAGTGACCTTGGCAGGAGAACCCCCGCAACAAACAGTTTGATAAATGGTTGAAAAATCAATCACTGGGAATAAGTAGAGGATTTTATGCCATGTTATTTCTAGAATGAACAGCACATGTAGAGCATGAGCTGTGATTTATAGAACTAGATAAATTCCTTTTAAATCAATGAGAGATTAAACTAGGATATATCTGGAAGAGATTACATTAGGACATATAACATTGAACAAAGTTATTTGATATCATGCATTAATGATTAATCATTGCTTAAAAAGATCTCTTGGCATTGGACATGTTCCTCTCAATTATACCAAGACCAAATGACAGTGCATCACACAAAAAAAAAATTTGAAGAAGATTTTTGAAACAATTATTAACCGGAAGGTAAGGAGAAGAACTGATATTGATTCAGATAGTCACATAAATGTTGAAGATATTTTTGAGTAAAGAAAAGAAAAGAAAAGAGAAAAAAGGAAAGGCATTTAAATTCCATAGGATTTTTTTTAAGCTAAATTTAACCAATGCTTAATAATTAACACATCCTAAATTTAACCAATCCTAAACCAGAAAGATTTGCCAGATCATTGAAAATGTCAAGATATGTTGAAATACACACAGACTTGGTGAATCCCAGTTTTATGAGTGCCTAATTGAGCTCCAGCAGGCTAAGTGAGGCAGTGCTTCCTTAGCAGCCTTTGACAATATTTCACACATAGCAGTGCTAAAACTTCTTTTCAGGGACCAGGACATCAGTGGTGCTTCTGTAGTACTTCGAAGCAGACACCTAAACATTGGGAGCACTACAAATCTACTGCTCTTCAATGTCAACAGAGGCAATGACACTTAAAATATAATTCTAGAATAGCCATGAATTTAAAGGCAAGGACCTCACAAATGCCAATTTATAATGAGATCTCTCTTAATCCATCCCTAACGATTATGCAAATTTACAATTTACTAATACTCTTGATAATTTTTTTTTTTAATCTGCAGGGAGGCAAATAAATAGGTGAGAGCAAATAAAGAGGAGAGCATCCCAGCCTTGGAGAATGTGACAAGTTGAATCAACAACACTTGGTATCACCCTCAGCAGATAATTATTTCACTCTACTTTTTTTCCATATTCTTCTTTTGGCTTCCACAAGAAGACTGCAGGGTAGTAGCTAGGCTACTGGTATATAAGCTAGTATTAGGCTCCAAAATCAGTGTAGATGGATCTCTGTGAAACTTCATCACAGTTAATGTTGTCAAGCCCATTGATAATTGTTATTTAGATCCTTACCAGGAAGGCAAACACACAACAGAATGCTTCTGAAACTGTAAATGCCAGGTTAGTGATAAATGCAGTAACACTTTAAATTTCTCTCTGAATTGTTATTGATAATTGTTAAAGTAACAAAAATGAAAACGGAAGCCAGGTTTCCTGAATATTTTCATTTTCTGTGTAGTTCCATACTGCAAGTATTCTCCAGACAGAGCAGCTGAATTGTCACTAAAATAACATGGAATCTTTCTTAGACATATAAATGTCTCTCTCCATGTGCTGGCATTTACCGTAATCAAACCCATATTGCTCATCTTCAAAGAACCCAAAAAATATCTCCGGACTATATGAAAAAAACTCATTTGTTTCACTTTCCTTTAAAACTTTGTAGTAGTTCATCACTTTTCTGGTGATCTTTACTCATTAGTTAAAGAAATTGAAGGTGCTGTTAGCTGACATCACACCATGAGTTCAATAACTGAAAGAGAAAATATTTGCTCTGCAAGTAAAACATTGGAAAGAACTCACTAAGTTCGATATTATTAACATGAAAGACAAGACACTTAAAGGTTGCTTTTCTTTCCTATTTCAGCTACCCAGTGCTTAGCCTTCCCTCTGATGCACTCTACACAGTGTTTTAAAAACTAACTTCTAATTTATATAAAGTTTATTGGAGAAAGGTGATTTTCACCCTTTCATTTCTGAACATCTCATCATACAGTGTGAATAAGGAGAAATAATCTGGTTTTCATCATGTTCTGTGTTAACAGAGAAGACAGTTATAGCCTAGGTTATAGCTGAGGTAAATCTTAAACTGAATCCTTAACATCTGAACATTTCCAAATGCAATGAAAACATCTCAGATTATTCTAATGCTATTTGTTTTTAGTGTGAGAAACAATTTGAAGTTTTAGATACCTAACCTGACCCACTGAGGCTAATTTGTTGTAAGGCCCTGGTCTATAATCCAAGCTCTTAGTTGAAATGAAGGTTATTTTTAATACTATTAGGTACTGAAATTATAAAAAAAAACTCATTGAAGATAAAATTGTGCTCTTTTTTCCCCCAATACAAACCCCAATATGATGCTTTTTACTTATTAAAGCTGATGAATAACAGCATCATTGTCTTCTTCCTGAAGATAGCTGTTACTCCTTGCATCCACGTATATTTGTGGCAGAGATTTTCTTTCCTTATTCCAAAACACATAGTGATTAGAAGGTATTTTTAATTAAAATAATGGCTGTTGTGGTTATGTTATTGAGCAATATTTTGGGATAAATACATTCACTGTTAGAAGTGTAATTCTACTTTTCATCTTCATGCTAAGTAACATTTATATAGTTCTTCTTTAAATTGTGTAAAGTTGGATTTGATCCCAACTGCTAGAAGGTGTTGTTTTTAAAACAAGGCTAAGCAAGCACAAAAGTTTATATGAAGATAGAGATTTGATTACCATTCAGACAAAACAAGTTCAGCCAGGTTGGCTTGTGCAGTTATTCCAGTCTGACTCCAGTGACTTTCCAGTGTGTTGACCTTTTAAAGAGGGACTGTATTTTGTTACAACCTATAGTGCTTTTGAAAGGAAGAAAGGGTGGCAGGATGCAGTGCAGGTCACAATGGTTAATAACATGCATTCAGCAGTCTCTTATAGACATCTGCATTAGAGCCAATTCATTAACAGTCACAACAGAGCTTATTAGAGGTATAAAGAAAAGCATTAACAATCACACCCCTGTGAGGCTGTCTCTTGTGCAACACAGTCTCTAGAAATATTCAGAATATTCAATTTAGTAACTTCCTTCTTGAAAGACAGTATGCTAAAGCAGTGATACAGGAATTCATATAAATCTCTACTGGGTCAAAGATTATGCAATGATTCATATTTATAGCATTATTTTGGCATTTTCATAATAGTCTAAAATCTCTGTTTCAACAGAAAAACAGGCTTCCTGCAGAATACTGCAGATTCCACTATTAACATATCAACATATAGAAAAAGTATATGAACACAAACAACTGGGTAAACAAAATATACATAACTCAGTGATACTGAAAAAAACCTCAACAACGTTCCTTTCAAAAATAATGAAGACAGTCCCAAAATATACCACTTGAAAAAAGTCCAAACCATTTCAATCCAAGAGCATTAAGTTGCCTGTCAATGGTGCAGAAAGCCACCTGTGCCAGCTTCTCATCTGTTTGAGATTAATCACTACAAATGTCAGGGTCTAATCCTACCTGATATTGCAATGGAGCATCAGACAGCACATACTATCTTGGTGTGATTCAAAAGGACTTCTTTGCCTGGAAAGAGCCAACCTAATGTAAAACAATAACTGAGTGGGGTTTTTTTTCAGAGTCGAAGTGAAAACTACAGAAAATTATGTCATTATAGTCTTTGATAAGTTCAAACTGGCAGAATAAAAGGCAAATTTCAATAATGATTACTGCAAGGGTCTGACCCAGAGGTAAAAAGACATAGAAGAGATGAATCCATGATTTTCTTTTCATCTGTCAACTACTGCCTTTTCTTCCCGCCTGGCTTTTCGAAAGTCTGTGGCAAACAATGCTTTCCCAACTCATTGCTTTGACCTTGCCATTGATTTGTTGAATTCTTTTCAGTTAGATGTATTGCACAAGGCCCAGAAGCCCTGAGAACACATCAGAACTGCACTGTTAGTGCTAAAGAAATATAAACCAAGGACTTGAGTGGGTTTTATCTTTCTAATTAAGGCATTTAAGATCTAAACTCCTTATGTCTGCCTTGGTCACCTGTCACGATCAAAGGAGAGAAACACGTGACTGTTTCACGATCAAAGAGAGAAACTATGCTGAAACAGGATTTCATATTTTAGATGTGACTTCAAAATAACCTGTTGACTAAATTTGCTAATTTCTCACAAATTACTGGAAAGCAGAATATACCCCTTTATTACAGGTGTTTGCATTTAGTCCTCTTTATAGTCTCTTCTCTCAAGGAGCTCATAACATATGCACCACCCCCAAAAAGTAAACAGGATGCCACTAAGGGAAAAAATGGAGGAACATAAGATGGCATTCTAGAATGAAAATCTCTTCAGTTGCACATTGCCCACTTCTGAAAACTTTTATTCCTTTTATTCCTTTTATTCTGCTAGTAGTATTTCCTGCAGAGATGGCAGGTTGTTCCATCAGTTATGTAATAACATTTCATTTCAATGACTAGCTGAGTAGGTGGGGTGATGGTTTGATAGGTTATTTTTTTTCTGGAATTTGGGATCATAACTGACTACTATCCACATGTCTTTGTGAATAGTCATTATTGCATAATTTACTAATTAAATGTACAGTAGATGCTATCTATGCAATTTTGGTACTTGTTTCTTTCTGATTTGAGAGGCTTGTGACTTCCAAAGTTCTTCCACTTATCCCTAAGCAAAGCTTCCATATTTTCATATTTAATATTTCACATTTACAGCATAATATATCTACCACTGGCCTAAAAATTCCTTAGCCTCTGACTGAAAGGGACTGTTCTGGTCTCAGTCATGTAAGTTTTAGTAGAATGTTGATATTGCTCTTCCCCCTACATGTTGATTTTAATGCGTTAACACTACTAATATCTAAGTTTATTTTCTCTTAGATTCTTATCGCTCTTGCTTGCCTCTCCATAATCCTTTGCTTCTTTCCCTTCACTGTGGTTTTTTTTTTTTTTTTTTGCTGCTTCCTAGAAAATCCAGTTGTATTTTTCCTGTCAGCTTTCTTCATCTCTGTGTAAATTTCTTGTAACTCTTTCACTATCAAGAGAGGCACAAGCTCTGGTGTTGGCTTAAAAGTTTGTTCAGGAATGTTGCATGATCCAGTAGACTGTATGAAATAGGCTTTCTGGTTTTAAGTTACCTTTTTAAGCTTTTTTTTTTTTTCCTCCTTTATGCTTATCATGACTTGACCATGTTGTTTCTGCATAAAATCACAGAAGTAGTGAGTAGGTCAGATGGGGACTGCTGTGGTGTTCTTTACATTTGTGACACTTCTTTTCTGTGTTAACCCTTATTTGCATATTTAGAGCCATGTCTTGTATCCTGTTGACTTGGATTGCTCCCGGTTGATGGTGGTACTAAAAGACTTGTTCAGCTCTCGCTGCCATGGTTTGCTGTGGGTGCACAGACCTTTGCATATGTAGAGAGCAAATAAAACTTCACACCCTCACAGGTCCTTTTACTGAAATCCTTGTTCTTCCTGTCTTCTTCTTTTTTATAAGTTACAATGTTGCCATGAAATCAGAGGAAAATTTGAATTGTTTTTTGAGAGCAAAACATGAATATCAATAAAATATCCATGGTAAGCTCTAGATAACTTTTTCTGTGGTTCAGCAATAAAAAGTTGTTCCAGCCCAGAACAGTACAGCACAACACAGCACTAGCAGCTCCAATCTGTCTACTGCCTTTTTGACTTGGTACAGGCAAGAAACAAATTCAGATCAATACCCACCATTTGGCATCAATATCCCAATTTCTATCAAGACATCAGCAGTAAGAATCTTACTGTGCAGAGCATTCAAAATATTCTCTCCAAAAGCACTATTGACAAAAGAGTGGGGCATAATAAGAAATCAAATGAAGCTGAATAAATACTAGCATTGAATGCTTGACATCGAGAATGCATTAGCTGAAAACAATAAGCAAAAGAAACAAAAGTATGTTTGGGCAACCATATATAAAGCAAGCTTTATGGCTGCATCATTAATTCATGTGCCTTAGGTGCTGCACTGCTAAACATGGAGAAAATCACTAGGCCTCAGAACTCTGGAAATTGGAGGGGGAAATGGGATACCCAACTTGTGTCATTGTTAGATTGTCAAATTTTTGCATGGCCATTTTGTCTGTTTTGAGGGACTACAAATTGAGCATGCCCATTGTGACTGGTATTTTCTAAATTTTGTGTGTTCTAGTGCCAGCTGTTTAAAAAAAAAAAAAGAAAAGGTCAAGGACTTCTGGGCACCAGGAGGAAGAGATTAGATGAGCTAAGAACAGAGTAGCATCAGAGAACTAAAACTGTTTGAGTTTCACAATTATCCAATAGGCTATGCTGAGGATGCTGCTTGAGTAGGCAGATTTACTGGATTTTAAAATAATTTCCTGAGGTACGTGTGCTGAGATAAATACGTTTTGTTACTGTAGAAATGCAAATTGAAATGAAGAAATAAATCCTACAAAGGCTTGAGCAGTGGCAAATTGCAGTCATTAGCTCGACGTCATTCCTTTGTGCTTCCTTGTTCTAAGCTTTCTTATGATCATCATTATTTAAATTTAATGTTGTGCATTGCTAAGGGGCATCACTTTGTAACACTTATAACTATAAATATCTGCTGTTTTATGCTTTAAGATACTTTTTAACCTTATTTTCTTATTTATGCGGAAAAACTACAGGTGTGTAAGACGTTGTAAGAACAGGAATAAAGCTGTTTTAACAGGGAGGGGAGTACCACCATACCATCCTTCTGAGGTTATAATGTATTTTTTTTTTAATCAGCACTTCTAATGTTAGGAGTTCCTTACCTGGATTTCTTCTATATGTGGGAGTGTTCCCTGTTTAAAAATCAAAGCAGAGACTTCAACAGTGTACAGTCAGATGGTAAAGAGCTGAAGTCTGCATATTACAGGCCTGATTCATTTGTGCTGTTCCAACCCATGCTCCAGGGTTCCAACAAGAGAACTAACCACAATTGACCTTGTGAGAGTAAAAGCTTTTAAATTGCAATGCTTTGGCAGGCAGGTGTGAATCTATGGAGTAGCTATACAAACAATTACTCAGCTTCCCAGTTTGGTGGTTGTATTATGATCACTTAGTAAGATTGCTTGGGCCCCTGGTGTCTCCTTTTAAGCTTGGATCTTTGGGGCAAAAACAGATTTGTATTTTTTTTCATGGCAGTGTGTCTGCATTTGTGTGTTTCATTAGTCTATCCAAAGTATGGGCAAGCACCCCAGTTCCCTAATAATTTTCTGTCTCAGAAAAATGAAGTACAGTGAGCAACAGAGTCCCTTCCCTAGCCTGTGCTCAACCAGCACAGTGGAATTTGAAATACTTATTTAAAATGTAATTTTTGTAGAAAAATGCCTTTAAGTAGATGGAGGAAGACACTAGAGACCACAACAGGATGAACTACTAAATTAAATAAAGCTTCTGGGTTTAGAGAACATAAATCAACAGCTTGTTGCAAGAACAGTCCTCAAGTCAGCAATTTTGTGCTTGCCTGTATCTCTTATTCTCCACCTGTTGCTTCTAAGCCATTTCTAAACTTTTTACTAATTATGTAATTCTTCTAATCTTAAACATATTTTTGATTCTCAAATTTTATAGTATTCTCAACTCCTTGTATTGTCATCATATACACTGATGATGACATTTATCTCATTCATCTTAGGCATTTACAGTTAAGTTGCTTAAGTCTAAACTGATCAGTTTGCAGTCCACGGAGAATAATGGAAGCCAGAATTAGTAACTTAGGCCAGTGCTATATGCAGACCTCACAAGATGCATGTCTGCTCCTGAGGAACTCTGTTAGTGTCTGCATTTATTCAGTTGTTCACTTTCAGGAGGTTCACTTTCACACTGCTCATTTGTAGACTCAAAGCAGCTGGTTTCCATCCACAATGCACTTTGTACCAGGTGACCCCTATCCCTGTCTATTACCCCCACGAAACTAGAACATCATTGTTGTATTTTTGTTTCATCTATTTCAAAGAGTTTGAAATTATGTGAAACTTGTGTTGCAGGTTACTATGATGACATGTTTATAACACAAAACTGAGGGTACATTTCATACCCTGAGGCCTGACTGGAGGATGTAAAGCAGTGTTTGAGAAAGAGTTTTGGAGCTGTATATGGCAGAGAAAGGCAAGGCTGGCTCAGTTTTGCCTATTCTGTCCTTTAGGAAGACTACTGGCACAAACCATCAACAAAAACCAAGCCTGTTTTATTTTGGGGGGAACAAAGAAACCAATCGAAACACCCTAGGAGTGAAGCAATAAATAGACTAGGGAACTGAGACTCAAGAATGAACTAAGAAACGAAGTTATTTGATTGTGTACATGTATTTAAAGAAAATATTTTTTAATTGTCTAAGGTAGAGTTAGGTGAATGCCATTCTTGATTTCTTGTCTACTTTCACAGGATGAGCAGACATAAACTTCTTTTTGTCTAGAAAAATCTTTACCAGGAGGACCACCCATAGGAGCACCTTCAATGTTGTACTTTTTTGCTGTTAATTTTGGGGTTTGATTCTACCTTTAGCAATGTGATGCACATTTGTATCTTGTGAAAAAATGTTCTCATGGGACAAATAAGTTGAGGTAGTATTTTGGGATTGTGAGGATCAAACTGGTCATCTATGTCCAAAAAATTTACTGCGTAAAATTTTTCTTTATTTTTCATTCCATTCTCATTTAAGCCCAATAGACCTTAGACTTCCTAAGTAATATTGAAAGACTTATTACTTGAGCTATTTAATACTTTAAATAATGATATAATGTTTAAATCATTTGAGTGTTTTTAAAATTTTATCTATGGTTTTTGACCCAAAGATTAGACACAATGTCCCTAAACATCAAAAAATTAAGAGCTGGTTTTCTAAGAGCCACACCAGCATTGTTAAGAATCTTTTTTTTTTTTACATTTGCATCCAGTCTCTCCTGCCTGTGCAGGCCCATACAGAGATATAACCCTGTACACAAAGATAAAATTCAGACAGTATCTTAACATCCTGAGCTGCTATTCTGTTTCACCACTGTCTGAATAGTCATTATTTACTTCCTAGTTCCCTACTTCTGACAAATTTCTGCCTGAGGGGTGCCTTTAGGGTATAGATTTATATTTTTCACTCTCTTGATGAAAATAATTTTCTCATATTGAATGAGATTGTGATTGCTTTATTTTTCTAAATATTTCCTCTTGTAAGAGGTAACTCATATGGCTTTGCCCATAAATGCTAACCATATATTCATTGCTATTTTCTATATACAGGTTTTTCTTAGATTGCAAGCTCCTTGAGATAAAATTCTGCAATCTTACTCAGAAGTTAGAGACTGAAATGATCCTAGTTAGTACTCTTAGCCACAAATGTACCAATTGTAATAGTAGATGCTGAAAATAGATGGTGTAGGCATTTTTTTAAAGCAAAAAAAGCCCCTGCATCAAGACCTGAGATTGACACAGTTCAACCTCATGACAGCTGACCCTACTTTGACTAGATTGGACTAAATGACCTCCTGAATTCCCGTGAAACATGAATTATCCTATGATGTTATGAACTTCAACTGCTACATTTCATTGTCACTTTATCTCTCCTGGAAACAAAATACCAGAAAAATATAATTTCTGCTGTAAATTTTTTTATGCATAGGTGTGCATTTTATATATATATATATATATATATATATATGTATGTATATATATATGTGTGTGTGTATATATATATATAAACAGGGATGTAAAAATACTGGCCTCTTGCTATTCTTACAGGATTCTAAAATGAAATCACACCCTTTTCAAAGTTATTTGGTACTTCTAGTGTCATGGAAATAAATTTACTTTGTTTTAGTAAGGGAAACCAAAATGAAACTCACTGAAAATGTTACCTTAAGAAGCAAGTCAATGCATTCATGGGAAAATATTATCCATCCCTCAGCAGAATATTTTTAATCTACGATTGTTGTTGCCACTTTTTAAGAGAGGTTCAGTTCTTCTAGGTCATATATTTTTCAGTGATAACAAGGGCTGCAAGGTGTAGTTTAGAGTCACATTCTTACTCTGACATCAGTTAAAACATTCAAACTCCCTCTTCTTTTCCATTCCTTTCTTTCCTGTGTCAAACCTATATCATATTTTGTGTACATTTTCTTGTAGGATTGAGGAGAACAATTTTATGTTTGAAATATAAAATCAATCTTGATGCTAAAATTGAGCTATATGGGCTTTTTTAATATTTGAGAGCAATCATATTCTCTGAGGAATCTGTGTACAAACTCAGATCTGAAAGAAAATGGTAGTGTTTTTACAGTATGTGAACACAACCATCTGATTTATAGTTCAATCTGTTAATGCACTCTGTTATTAGGCCACCTGGCAGTTTTATGCATTGTGAATTTAAAGAGGAGCTCAATGTAACATAAGCTTTACAAGCTGGGGAAATATTATTGAAATGAAACATGAATGAGAACCATTTAAACAATAAAATAATGTGTGTAGACTATATATTTTTTCATTTTAGTAAATGCACAGCCTAGGTTTTATTTGCTGAAGTTAGATGAGGTTCTGAGAGACTCCAACGATGAAAGTTTGAACAAGCTTCTTATAATACTGACAAGTCTGTAGTTTTTGAAGCTCACATCAGTAAAACCAAGCACACATCTCTCTATTGCACCAGGAAAACGCAATTTGGAGAACTATTTTCACAGTTTCCTTAAGGTAACACTTAATTATTGTATGGGTTGCACTTCATTCCTCCAGAGAAAAGAAAAATATAGATATATGTCTACCAGAAAAAAATTGATAGAAACAGTTTTACCAGCCCACACTGTAAATGGTCATGAGCAAAGGCCTTAAAGAAAACAAGGACCATCTTAATAAGATGGAGTTAGTATTAGCTATGTGTGTGTATATATATATGTGTATACATTAGTAATTTACACATGCATACAAATATTAATTCTATTTCTCTTTTTGCTTTGGTTTTATGTCTTTAAAATTCTTGTTTTCAAGGTTCTGTTCAATTCCAGAAACTTCCTTTTTCTGTTTAAAGTGAAATCTAAGCACATTCATATGACCTCAGGGCCAGCAAGAAGAGTTGGCAGAGCTGCAAATACAAGCATTCTATTATTCTGTGTTATAACCCCTCCTCACCTGGCACAGAACCCTGGAGACACCTAAATTTTCCTAGGTGCTTATGGGCACGTCTACATTCTGAGCTGTGTTTCAATTAAATGTTTGCTAATTTGCCCAGTACCCACAGGAGACCATTTTCATTGGTGTTAAGAATCAAAATGAAACCTTATCTGTCATTTCTTGCTTTCTTTACAATGTTAAAACAAAGAGATATTTTGCATACAGTGGAAACACACAGTGAATAAAACGGGTAGAGGGCCTTTTTAACTTTGCCTGGGTAGTTATTTAGGGCACTTCAGAACTCCTGCTTTTTTATTTGCCCTCAACTACAGGGACAGGATTGGAATGATTTGGGAATTTGTCTTCTCAGGACTTTACTGGTCATGAGCTGGGAAGGCTGGTTTAAGCTCTGAAAAAAGCACAACAAAAGACAAATTCAAGGGAATGGTTACAAACTTGAGTCACAGTCCTTTCCCCATGGCAGTGCAGATAAGCACCTTCCCTTTATTCAATACAAGAAGTGAAGCATAGTACTTTTTATAGGAAATCTTGTGAGTATATCTATTAATATAAATTTATTAGCACCTCCACGCTTCAAAAGGCACAGAGTAAAGAGGTGTGATTCCACAAGGAAATAGTGCACTGTTGAAAGACCTGTGTGTATATCCCTACAAACTTGGCCACGGTATTTAAAGCACATACAAGGCTTTGTAACTAACCCTGAAATACAGAACCTCAAAGTCTTGCCTAGAAAGGAGTTTATTCACAACTGGAAGATCTAATTTCCTTATTTGACATCAGAGATGAAAACTTGAATCCAAGTTGTGCACGTCTTTGATGAATGCCCTAATCACAGAACTGCAGAATAGCTGAGGTTGGAAGGTTGCTCTGAAGGTCATCTTGTCCAAATCCTTTGCTCAAGTAGGGACCAGCGACATCTAGATCCAGTTGCCCAGAACTTTGTTCAGAGAGCTTTTGTGAAGCGGTCAAGCTGGAGCTACCTTGTCATAGCATGTGGCTTGGCTTGTGGTTACACTCAGTAGAAACAGAGAGCGCTCTCCAGCTGTGGGGAATCCAGATTTATTGAGTCCCACGGGAACCAACAACCAAAAAGAGAGCACGCTTGCAACAGCTTATAAGGAGGGAGAGAGACAGGGGAGGAGTCAGTCCTCTGGCGAATAGAGCTTCAGAGGGGAGTGGGATACAAAAGATTGACTTAGGGAGAACACCAATGGGGATAACTTGAGGGTGGGGCCCGGGCCTCTGAACCAATCACTCGACACTCTGCTGGAATTTTCTAGAGAGAAGGGTGGGAGCACTGAGTGATGGACAGGGCACTGGGGAGAGATTTGAGAAAGGATACATTAGTCTCCAAGGCAACTGGGGAGGAGTTGGGATAACTGGCAGCACAAGGGAGGGAGGCGAGAACCAGGGCAGAACCATTACATGATAGGGGGAACAGAACAGTCCAACTTATACAGACACAACACAACACTTTTGATTATCTCTAAAGACAGAGACTCCACAACCTGTCTGGGCAGCCTGTGCTAAGTCACCATGAAAGTAAAAAAACATTTCCCAGTGTTCAGATAGAACCTCCCGTGTTTCAGTTTGTGCTCATTGTCTCTTGTCAAGAGGTGCCACTGTACACCACTGTAAAGAGTCTGGAGCCTTCCTCTTTATACCTCTTTCAGGCATTTATGCACACTGGTAAGATCCCCCTGGAGCCCCCTCTGCTTCAGGCTAAACAGCCTTATCTCTCTAAGGCTCTCACGGATGAGATGCTCCACCTAAGTGCACCTTCACTAGACTGTCTCCATGTTTCTCTTGTACTGAGGAGCTCAGAAGTTGCTCAGGACACAGCATTTCAGATGTGGCCTCACCAGTGCTGAGTAGAGGGAAAGGATCACCTCACTCAACTTGCTGGGAATTCTTATGCTAAATAGCCCAAGATGTCATTCAACTTCTTTGCACGCCAGGCATACTGCTGATTCATGTGAACTCAGTGCCCAGTAGCACCCCATGGTCCTTTTCTGCCGAGCTGTTTTCCAGTTGGATGGCTCCCAGCACACACTGATGTGTAGGGTTATTTCTCCCCAGATGCAGGGCTTTTCACTTCCCCTTGCTGAATCTTGTAAGGTTCCTGTCCTGCACATTCCACCACTCTGCTGAGATCCCTCTGGATGGCAGCATGGCCCTCTTGTGTAACAGCTGCTCCTCTCAGTTCTGTGTCATCTGAAAGCTTGCTGAAGGTACACTCTGATGCATCATCCAGAGCATTAATGATGATGATGTTGGACAAAACTGGAGCCAACGTTAATTACTGGCATACACTGCTAGTTACTGGCCTCCAACTAGACTTGTGCCTCTGATCACACCCTCCAGGCTCAGTTCACTCAGTTTTCAACTCACCTCACTGCTGCTGCAGCCCATACATAAATGGCTTCTCTGTGAGGCTTAGTGGGAGACTGTCACAGGCCTTACTGAAGTCCAGGTATCAATCATAAGGTATTAGGCAAAGATGCTACTACTAATTGTCTAGATTTGTCATAGGATGGGGAGAAGCAGACAGGTGTTCAATGCTTTTACAAAAAGAATAATTTTTTGCACTACCTGTATCACCTTCACTGACTATAGATGAAGTATGGGATTACTCAGCGTGATGCAGAGAGCAAACAATGGCCATAAGTTTCACTTTTGTGAGCCCTTAGGTGAGATAGAAATCTTACATCATGCCATGGCCAGAGAACTAAGGTGAGAGGCTGTATTATTCCTCTCACATTTCATTATATCTAGTTCAAGGAAGCATATTTGCTAAGTGGGCCCAGAAATTATTCTAAACTTTTTGTAGATCATCACTGAATGATTTTCAGATGGTGTACATTTGAATTTATTTGTCCAAATGTAGATGTCATTATTTAAGAGATCTCATTTTTTTCTCCTAGGGAATGGAGAGCTACCCAAAGATATCTCAAAATGGCTCAATCCTCTACCAAACCAGAAATAACTAGTACCACTTGACCTCTCCATCCAGTGTCTGATACTCCAAGAAAGTGTGTTTGCCACAGGTTCTTTGCCTTGTATAACAGCATATGAGACTGTCTCAAATAGTCATACTAGACACTAAAATTTTGCTCTTGGCCACTTTTAAAATTCTATCAATTGCTTTGGCAGACATTTAGCTCACACAGAATCATTTTCATTACATAATCATGTGTATTTTTGCACACCTAAATATAGGTGTTACAGGTGGGAGCTAAATCTGGTTTTGGTGAAAGAGTTCTATATAAATAAATGCTTGTAAAACATATATTTTGAGGAGAAATACACCACATATATACTTTGAGAAGTTTCTCAACACTACTCATAAACTGTCTATGCTCTTTGAAGAGCACTAGTACACTATAAGTTTGCAAAGAGTCGGTGTTAAAAAATAAGGGTTTTAATCAGTAAGTTTTGAAAGTACTTGAATGCCGTCTGAATCCAGAGTGCCAGGGCATGGAGTAAAAATAAAGCTGTTTCTATTCTGCTTCATTTTTGTAAATCATGATGATAACAACAAGAAAGCTATATTCTTACTTTAAAATGAACAATGTTAAAATATCTTTTAACAGTATTGGGAAATGTCGTTAATTTTAGGGTTTTTAATAAGTCTCCAGGCTTAGTCCAATGTGTAGTGACTTTCACCCTACAAGTCAGTGCATCAGGAGACTAATTTGTTTGTGTTAGTTCTGAGAATATTTTTGCACAGATGGAAGGCTTGGCAGATTCATTTCTATTCTACTTCTATTTCTAGTCTGCTTCAGTTTTGTTAATGTTGATGATCACAAAAAGAAAACTATATTATTATTTCTTTAAAATAAACAATATTGAAAAATATTTTATCTTGAGAAATATCCTTAATTTGGGGCTTTTTATAAGTCTCCAGACTTAGTCTAAGGTGTAGAAACTTTCATCCCAGGAATGACCCTACAAGATCAAGTCTGAAGTGCTTATGAAAACATGAGCAAGAAGACCATGAACTACCAGTGTAATACTGAAAGAAGGAATGCAAAGGTACAGCATCTCCTCTGTGAAAACAGAGCAACAAAGTCTCTGCAGTTGACAGCTAGTCACCTTTCACAAGCAGAAAATTCACTCCACAGGGTTTTTTAAAATTCTTCTTTCCTTGTAACAAAGCTGAGCTTAGAAGTTTGAAATCAATGCCTTGTAAAAAGAAACCAAGTGGGTGGCATTTTCCAACCATGAGACATGTCATTACCATTGACCTCACCACTCTTCTTAAATAGCCAGAGAAGGGCAACAAAATTGTCAATTAGATTTGCAGTGAGCAGGAGTCAGCTTTACTTAACTTGTGCTTGCCTGCATAATCATGCATATCTCTCCTCTATATCAGGAGTTATTCAAGCCTATAATAACTAGGGTTCAACAAGTCTGAACCACCTTCCTTTGCTGATGATATGGAAGTCATTGATTTGCTACAGATTATTCGGGATTTTTTGTAGCCTTGACGGATTGTTGTATTTTAAATTCCACCCCTAAGAGTTTCTGCTGCAGCTTCTACCAAATAGGAAACAGTGTAAGAAGTGCAATATTAGGCAAAACATGATTGTGTTTTCACTTGTTTAAAGGCTGACAGGTTTCTTTGTTACTCTTCACATTATAAAGCAAGCACACTAAATTTGGCATGATGTGCAGTCTCATCATAGGACAGGGTAAGGGACAGACTGCTGAAGGTGAGAGTTAAGCAACATTTTGAGAGTTATATGCAGCCAGTGGGTGAAATGTCGCAGCATTATGACTTCCTTAGCCACAAATTCTACTGCCAAAAAAAGCAAAATATTTACTCAAATGTTTTTTAAAAGTTTAATCAGGTTAGATTTAAAGCTGATGAATATGCTTGTCAGCAGTAATAGCTGTGCAATGTTTCTTCAGTTGGCAGGGTCCACTGTAGGAAGGGTGCTTTTTAAAAATTAGTAATTCTTCCTTCAAGGTTGGTATCTAATTGTTCCCCCGAAGAGAATCTCTCTTACAACATTACAACAATATAGTCTTCCAAGATTTCCTTTACATAATATAGCTTGTCTCTTCACCTAATCATGGCACTGAACTTCCCTGTTTTATAGAAGCAGCCTAAAGCTGTGCTGCTCTAACGAATTCCCACTGACTCACATTTGAGTCTGTGGTTTCACATCCCAAGTTACACTCTGGATACACCAAGCTAGAAAGGCCTGTTTTATGTGCTGAAAACAGGCACACAGTAGTCCTGTTAAACAGCAACAGCTATGCTTATCAGCCATTTGTAAAATGATAATAATCTTGACTACCTTTTCCACATGCACATACTCTGTAGGGGATGGGGCTTTCATGCAGATCAAATATACTGTTCATCAGCAATTCTATGCAGCCACTAGACTAGGTACCCATAGGGACACATAATATTCCACTTTACTTCAGTGATGTAGAGATTCCATGGGTTAGAGATGTGACTAGTCTGGAGCAGGATTTGGACCCCTTTCCCATGTGCTTGTTTTTCCTTTAACATCCATTCTGAAGGTTTTCTGCCTAATCTGTTTTTCAGGTGGTTGATGTCCTGTTATACACTGGTCTTCGTCTTCATTGAATATCTCCATGTAAAACATGTTGCTTCCTGCTTTATTTCATGGCACACCTTATGTGTGTGAAGACCTTGCCAGGAACATCCACAAAGACACCTCGGAGATCTCTCCTCCTGCCCAGCACGATATGTACACAGGGATGCACTGTATCTGCTGCTTGTTGTTAACTTACGTGCCTCATTTGTTTGCTTCCCCATTTTTTGACACTCAGAGGTTCAGAAGACATTGATCTACATTCAAAACTGAATTCTAAACACTAAAACCCCCTTAATTTAGATGTTTCATACACAGAAAAAAAAATGAGACAATCTTTTCCTTTCCTCTAACATTACTGTTTTCAGTTTACACATTTCTACTATATCTCCTTCTACTATACCATGCTGGCCCTGGAATTTTTAATGCTCTAAGGCCTGATTTGCTACAGAGGCTAATATTTTTCAAGTGTTATTCAACTCAATTCATCACATTTACTTAAAATACATATAGGAAAACATAAACCATAACAAAATTAGTCCTAGTTATTTAAAAGTGTAGAGCTGTAAACTACTACATCACTGGAAGAAATCTCAATTAAGCAGAATTGCCATTCACATTAAGCAGTAGTCATTGCCATTAAGTATCATTGGACTTAAATTGTTCCCAGAGAGACATCCTGATTAAGTGGACTTCCTAATCTAAGTGTATCTCAATTAAATAGAATGTGCTGCATCAGCATTTCATTTTATGAATGCTCTGAGAAGACATTTGATTAGGATTTTGAAATGGTTTGTCTGATTGCTATCATTATTGAAAATTTAGATGGGAATGTGTAAAGAACTTAGGGGAATCAGTATTTATGGCAATTAGGCACCTAGCACAGAGCCCTTTTAACAATGATCAGTCAAAGGTTTTCGGGTGGTTTGTACAGAATAGTTTGGTTCTCTGTTGACATGGTCAGTTGTGCTTAAAGGGATTAAACAGTAAATCTAGGGGCAAGTATGTGCCTGGTCTTGAAGGTTTAAAAAACTTTTATTTCCCTTTCTAAATTTTTTTGGCTTCAAGGAGCTGGTTTTCTGCACACATATGTTTAGGATTTTAATGCTTATTTAGAACTTGTCAGGGCTTCTTACATCCTTCTATCTGATCTCTCTCGTATTTAAATATCAGATGCAACCATTCTGTGTTTTAAGCCTGATGTGAAGTAAAGTCATAATCCAGAAATTTTCATTTGCATCCTATCAACCTATATTTCCAGAGTAGGACTAGGTTTCTCTTCTGAATTTTTAATAGACATTTCTTTAAAATATCTAGGTTCTTATTGAAATAATTATCACTTGCATGAGCCAAATAAATATGGATCCAGTGTAGGACAAAGAGCAAATGAGGGAAACAGAATCATTCTTTCAGGAAAGAAAAATGATGATATGGATATTCCAGTGGTATAAATTACTCATTCTGTAACTTCTATTTCATGAGATTTTATTCTGAAATAGTTATTTTATGATAGAGTAGAAGTCAAAAGAAACCCATTTTTGAATAGTATTGTTAATATGAGAAAGAAATGAGGAACAACTGAAAGTCATAAATGTCTCTAAGTACATCACCTAGCTGAAAAAGATCATGCAATTTAACAATGTTTGCTTGTGCGTTTGTGTAAGCCTAACAATCTTTTGGAAGCTACTGACAGTTTATTCCACTGGGATAATCAGAATAAAAGTTATAATATAATATCATAATGAATATAATAGTATCGATAATATCAGAATAAAAAACTCCAGAAATGTTTTATTCCTCCCCTCTGTATTTGGGCACTTCTCTGATCTTGCCATGTGCAATCATGTCCCAGCTGCACAGATGAAGACTCTGTCACCTTAAAAAATGGAAGTCCACTTATCCTCAATGCAAGAAGGTATTTATCTGCCTAATTCCCATTAGCATTAATGGGAGTTACATGCCTAATGCTGCTCAACATTGGTGAGAAATGCACCTTAAATTTTCAGCTGCTTGAAATAGCAACCTCTGCAACCACACATAAGAGATTATAAATAAAGGAACAATAGAAACAAAGCAGGCTCCTAAGAGGTACCAGCAGCATATAGATAGAAACAGACAATTTTCCCTTCAACAAGATTTTCTGCTTAAATCATTTTAGTAAATAAATATTTAACAAGTGACAGAACTTAATTGATGTTTATATTTACACGGCAGTTAATTTATATTCTGCTAAAGCTGAATCCTCCATCCACAATAATGCTTTATATCCCTCTGTGGTGGCAGACACCCAAACAGCACAGTTGTGTTTTTGAAGAAAAACATAACAACAACAAAAAAATACACTACTCAAATACTATATAAGTCATTACATTTTTTCTCCTCTCTTCAGCTGTCAGATGCATTGCATTATATTATCAGATTGATAGATCTAGTGTTATTTCAACATTTACCATTTTACAACAACAAATAGAAAACATATAAGGAAGCTTTGGTAACAAATCTTTCTTAATATGTATGTGAAGTAGACAGTTAGTCCAAGAAAAAAAATATAACTGATGACAGATTTTATTTCAATCTGCTGGCGCTTATTAAGATGTCTACAAAGAAAAAAGCTGCATATGAATACATCTCTTTGTGCAAACAAAGGAAACTTTTAATTGCTTTAATCAGCATTTGCTTTGTCTTTGCAGTGACATAGAAAAACAAGTCAGGTACAATCAGTAAATGTTTTCTAAAGGAAATTTGTAAGCAGGGACTTCAGATGATTTTTATTATTTGTGTTTAGAGCACGGTTAAGTCTGTGTTACAGGTGCAACATCTTAAATTTGCTTTATAAAACAGATTTGTACAAGATTTTGTTTTATATCATTCTAGCACATGGAAAAGAAGCCGACATAAATCTGATCAAACTCTCTCCCACAAAACCCTACAGCAAGAGCTGTAGAAGCTATATCAGATTTTAGAAATCAGAGCACAGCCCAAGGAAATAAGCTGCATGTTGACAAAGATGTGCAGCTCAAAAGATAATAATTTGACAAAATCCATGTCAGCCAACAGGGTTTAGAGAAAGCAATCCATTGCTTCTTTCAGCTCATAATCTCTTGATTTTATATCCTGATGGGCCTGCAGCTCAGTCCTTCTCAACAGAAAGAAGGGCCAAAAATTCTCTTCCTTCTATTGAAAAAAAGGAATAAAAGGAACCACAACACCCAAATCTCTCTTGAGCAGAAAATGGGAGTTAGTGCTTGCATGCAGAAAATACTCAGCACTTTCTAGATCAGGTGCCACAAGGGAATTAATTTTTCAAATTTCTAAACTGGTTAGATAAAGTCCTGGTCCTGCTGAAGGGATGGACCATTCACCTATCCAGAGAAATCTCAGAATCATAAAATGGATGAGGATGGAAGGGACCACAGTGGGTCGTCTGGTTCAACCTCCCTGCTCAAGCAGGGCCATTCTAGAGCATGTGGCCGAGGATTGTGCCCAGATGGGTCCTGAATATCTTCAGTGAGGGAGACTCCAAGGCCTTTCTGGGCAATCTGACCCAGGACTCAGTCAATTGAACAGAAAAGAAGTTCTTCCTTATATTCAGGTGAAAGTTCTTGTGCATCATAGTCTGTCAGAACCACCAAGAAGAGCCTGGCTCCATCCTCCGGACACCTTCCCTTCAGAGATTTGTATACATTGATGAGATCCCTTCTCCATTGTCTCTTTTGGAGGCTGGCCTGGCCCAGCTTGCTCAGCCTTTCCGCATAAGAGGGATGTTCCAGTTCTTTAATCATCTTCCTTTCTGCTGGACCTGCTCCAGGAGCTCCATGTCTATCCTGTCCTGAGGAGCTCAGAACTGGACACAGCACTCCAGGTGAGGCCTCACCAGCGCTGAGCAGAGGGGCAGGATCACCTCCCTTGACCTGCTGGCAATGCCTTTCCTAATGCACCCCAGGATACCTTTGGCCTCCTTGGCCCTCAGAGTACTCTGCTGGCTTGTTGGCTGGGTGGCTTGCTGCCCACCTGGACTGCCAGATCCTTCTCTGCAGAGCTGCTTTCCAACAGGTGAGCCCCCAGCCTGTGCTGGTGCATGGGGTTATTCTTCCCCAGGTGCAGGACCCTGCATCTGCCTTTGTTGAATATCATTTCAACAATTCCTCTCTGCCCATCTCTCCAGCCTGTCAAGATCCCTCTGAAGGGCTGCACAGCTCTCTGGGCCATTCCTCCTAGCTTTGTGTCATCAGTGAACTTGCTGAGGAGGCATCTGTCCCTTCATCCAAGCCATTGATGGGAAAGTCAAACAGTAGTGAGCCTAGTATTGAACTTTGGGGGCCACCACTAGTGACTGGCCTCCCCTTAAATCTTGTGCCACTGATGACAACTTTCTGGGATCTGCTTTTCAGCCAGTTCTCGATACACCTCACTGTCCACTCATCCAGTCCACACTTCCTGATTTAGCCTATGAGGATACTGTGAGGGACAGTGTTAAAAGCCTTCTGGAGGCTGGAGACACTTAGATAATAATACACACATACATAATATTGCAGACAATATTACTGCGCTTCTCTCATCCTCCCAGTTAGTTGTTTCATCATAGAAGGCAATCAGGTAAGCAATCAGCAAGCATGATTTACCTTTAGTGAATCCATGCTGTCAACTGCTGGTTACCTTTTTTTCCTTCCCATGGTTAAGGGACAACATGCAGGATGAACCATTCCATCACTTTTCCAAGGACTGAGGTGAGGCTGACTGTCTGGTAGTTTCCTGGATCCTTCTTCTTGTCCTTTTTGAAAACCAGGGTGACATTTGCTTTCTTCTAGTCCTCAGGCACTTCTGATCACCATGGCCTTCCAAAGATGATCACGAGTGACTTTGCTATGGTATCCACCAGCTCTCTCAGTACTCATGGATGTATCCTGTCAAGGCTTATGGACTTGTGGATGTCTGTTTTTCCTGGGTGTTCTCCAAACCAAACCTCCTTGGCCACGGGAAAGTCTTTCAACATTGCTTGACCCTGGTCTCCTGGGCCAGTCATTCCTGAGGACTGGTCTAGCCAGTGAAGATGAGAAGAGGGTGTTAAGTAACTCCGCCTTCTCTGCCCTCTCTGTTACCAAGGTTCTCCTATTTACTAACGGGCCCATATTATCCTTAATTTTCTAAGCATGGTTTCTTTCACTGTCTGCAATATTTTGCTCTTGTAAATACAGAACTGTTGTCCATCACAGAGGAAGAGTGATGGAGAGAGAGATGAATCTTGCTTTTGTCCCTTTCTGCACCTAACATAGGATTGTTCAGTGTTAATACCCTTACAAGTGATTCTTAACTGTGGTCCCATGGAACATTCTCAGATGTTTCAAGCATTGTCAGTATCTGAAAGCCTCTGTCCAGTTATGTCTCCTACTGCACACAGGTTGCATTTGCAGACATACATGTTTTAAATTAATACTGATTTTAAGTGCCTCTGGGCATTGAATTCCTTCAACAGGCCTCAGTATGTGCAGTGATTGTTGCACTATCATTGTTTACTCTTTGTCAGATCAGTAGCAGGCTAAGTGAACATTTAGTTTCTGTGTAACTGGTATGACTGTCTTTCTTTAATGTAAATACATACACCAAAATGTTTTTCTTGGAATGTCTTCAATATACCATAGGAGAAGACGCCTGATCAGCCTCACCAGCTGTTACTCTGAGCATATCGTGGAGCTCCGTGTCATGGCATCTCTTGGACTGCTAAGTAAAAAAATGGGATTAAGAAGAAACAAACATTAATTTAGCTCTTACAGGTCTTTCTTTCTCTGGTTGCAAAAATTTTCTCCACCTTAGTGAAGAAATTAGCTAATTCTGTTTTCAAGCTGCAGCAAGGACATGCTCATATCTTCTCTGAGAATGGATGTTTTCCTGCCTTGTGACATTCCTCAATACACAGTCAAAGTGCCCTGCCTGAGTTTGCTGTTTCTGTGGTCCAACCTCAGCGTTTAGCTGAAGTCTGTGATCTTCTGAGGCTAGCTAGATGTTCAACAAACATGAAGAGAAATATGTTGCTTCAGAAGAGACCTTGAAAAAAGAGATTAATGTCAGTGCTCTGAATTACCCTCTCAAGAGGACTGTGAATCCCATCTCTCTCTCCCTGACCCAAACAGAATTTAGGAAGCTCAGCCTGGGCCTGTCTCTTTTGCATTTAAAATTGGGAAAAGTGTGTTAGGGTGTCAGTAAAGAGCTGGTCCCCCCCAAAAGCTATTATAATACAGGTTATCAGTAGATACAGCTAATCAACAAAAATAATTTTGGTGGAAGATCAATGTCAAAGTCATACTTCAACAGGGCCAGTATTTCATCCTATGTGTTTATAAACTAGCTGTGAAATGCACAGTACTGTGCTACTGACATTGGAGCTATCATTTTATCCCTAATTCAGACAGTAAACATTTCACTTGCTCGCTATGAGATGGACAGACTCATACAGAATAACCCTTCAAGGATAAACACCCTTTTTAAATCACTGAAGAATTTGTGTGGGACCTTAATCACTAGCACAGACTGGCAGGTCATTTTTCTGACACTCGCACACAATTTTGAAAATCAGCCAGAACTGACAGGTGCAAAGTTTCCGCACTCCTGTTATACACAATAATTCAGTGGTAAATGGCTATATGTGTCCTAGGTATAAATATAGATATAGATTGATATAGATATATCCAGACATGTTTTGGCAGTAACTGGTGCCCAGTAGTGGGGGAATATAGTACTCAATTGTGCTCAAATAAAGCAGTAGAGAAAAATAGAAGGTATTTAGATTTTTTAAAAGTTTAGTATGTTTACTCTTTGAACTTTCCTATAATACTACATGGTTTACCCCCATTGGAAGACCTAAAAATGAAGAAAAATTTTAAAAATAATAACAAAGGTTCCACTTTGTGTGAAAAAGCCATTCCTCAGAAAGCTTAATCTTGAAAACCTTTGCAAGCAAGAAACATTTATGAAATTTAGTCAGGAAGCATATAATTATATGTTGGATTACAGTCTAAATCAGCAATGCATAATACAGAGGTCATCCAGGAAAGATGCAGTTCGAAGCAAAGGTCTTCCAGGGAAATTCTTTTGTCCTCCAACCTTCACGTTCTCCTTAAACTTACTTCTGTCCCCTGCAGAGTTCTTGAGAGACCATGAGTGGCACTCATCCCCTCACCCTCTATTTAATAAAGTACTGAAATTGTGTATTATTATTTTATTGACATTTTAACTTTTACCTATCATAATTGCATGAGCAACATTTTGCATGATTAATGAGAGAAATCAAAAAGATTGGTGAATGTTTGATTTTTATTTTTAGTACAAGCTACTGACCAAATTCCCTACACATATCTGAACATACTTGTTAAATAACAGAATAAATAATCAGCAAAACAATTCAACTGAAAAAATCCCCGACTTATGCCAGTATTTCTCACAAACACCGAATTGTTGTCTGCATCCAAAACAAAGTCCGGCAAAAATCCTTGTAAAAGCCTAACACAGGGATCAAGGATGTTGGAAGATGCTGCTCTACTCAATGCAGAGCTCTTGCTGAAAATATCACAGTATCAAAACCAGATCCTTTGGGCACTCTCTTGGTGCATCAACTAACACATTCTTCCTCTAATATTCTATTTTAGTTTCCCAGCCATTAAAATGGGTGAAATGAAAATGGTTTATGTGGCTATTCAGAGTACTGTTAAGAGGAAAATCAAGTCCATTCATTTAAAATATTATGTAGTGTTTCATACAGAGTGGGTTGTATCACGCCTTGGTGCCAGAATTTCAAGTCTCTGTTTCTAGATATAAGAGTGAAAGCATGTTTTTATTTTAATAAAATATGATTTTTGTTGCACCAATGCCCTGTAGGATGTGCAATATGAATATTAAATCATGAAAATTACTACATTTTTTAATAACTTGGCAAAACAGAGAAAATAATAGAAAAATCTTTCACGTTTGTCATAAGCATGCCATTAACTCTACTTCATTTAACAGAAATACATATTAGTTTCAACTGTGTTAAAAACATTTATCTAATCAGAAGGTTTTAATATTTTCTGTTCTAATCTAATAACTAATGTAATCATTATCCAAGCAACCATTGCATATCCTCTGATAGAGTAAATCTTATTAAAGGTGGACAGGTTATACTAAGTCTCATCTGTCACTTCCCTGAATATTTGATTGTTTTTTAAACAGAGTATTAAAGACACTTGCATATCTGCATATTAAGTCCAGAAATGCAGTTGTTCAACTGATGTTAAAAGTCTAAAATTCCATAAAAGAAGATGAGATATTTTCATTAGATAAAGTTTTTTGTCAATAAACATTGGTAACAAAGGGGAAACCAGTTCTTTCTCTAATTCCATATTTTAAGATAAAACTGAAGGATTAAAGTAAGAACAATAAGCATGTTATCATGCTATTATTGTGAAGTGTATCTGAGTTATGCTAAACTATAAGAAATAAATGACAGGAAAAATAATCTACTTAGCTGGAATAAGTGTGATACAATACTTTGTATAAAAATAAAAAACATTCAGGATAGAAATCCCCAAATTATTATTATGCTAAATATTTAACAGATATCACTTGAAAAATGAAAGCTATTCACTAAATAAACCAAAATATACAAAGAAAAACAAAGGAGGTTAACATTGCATACAACTCCTAATTTTATTTATTTAATCTTATCTCAGGCACCTATAATATTCAAATGTTACACAATTACCACAGTACAAAGCTCTGAAAATAAATTCAAAAAGCTGATATCTAGCCAAGACAGCATCAATCAAACCTCCTATCAAAAGAAATCAATTGCTCAGAGGTACAAAGAATAGGAAAAAAGAGAATAGCAGGAATGAATTACACAGTGGGGAGGGCAAAGAGTGGTCAAGAATAAGCCATCCCAAATCACAATGACTTTTGCAGTATTGTAGGGGTTCAGAGTACTTTAGATACCAAACCCTCTGTAACTCTGTAGCAGCTGATTTCAAGCAGAAATATTGCCACGTCTGCAAGAACAGTGACAGGAGGGGACAGGATCCCCCAAAAAAGTTAAGCATAGATAAGCCACCGGCCCCCCAATGCAGTAAATGCTAGCACATTCTGTTTAGTTTATTTACCTTTTAAGAATGAGACTATAAGCATGGAATGAGGTCAGAAAAGGATTTTCTTTTTTTTTAAGCATGACACATATAATACATAACCCAGACAATCTTCTCACAGACTTTTGAGAATTGACCATACAGTGAATAAGCCTTGCAGCACAGCAGAAGTGAATAGCTCATTGTTCTCCAGAAGTACAAATGAAAGGCAGGTTCTCCATCAGCTGCAGATTCCAGGTCAAGGAGTTCTGTTCAGGGTCAAACTGTGACAAGGTTAGGTTTGGCAAAGGACAGAGATAGACATCATAGTTCTTAACTTTAGCAATGTCTCTAGAACAGAAATTGTAACATCTTATTAGGTATCTGAGATACCTTCCTTTTTTAGAGAGGGATGCCCAGAACAGCTAAAATTGGCTTAGTGAGTAACACCAGTGACACAGGTTAGCTAAAGTCCCATGCCTTCTTTAAGTTGACATGTCTCCCTGGGACTTTGGAAAGGCACTTTGCCACCTAGGAATCCACACCACAAAAATAATTTTTGAAGGAAAGCCCCTCCATACTTTTCTTCCCCAAAGAATTTAATAATGTTTTTACTTCCAATTAAAAGAAAAAGATATCACTGTGTAGCCACAGACATAGCAGTCTTGTCAAACCTATTGCTCACAGTAAAGCACTGCAGCCAATTTGGGTGTATCTATACTAGCAAATAAAAAAGGACCAGGAATCAGTCTCTGGCTTGTTGCCACAAGGCCATCTGACTGACAGATTTTATACTCCTTAGGACTAGTCTCCCATAGAGAGATTTACTCTGCAGTCAGCATAAGAAGTGTATCAACTAAGAGTTAAGCAGTGTGGACAGCAAGGATTCAGTGCTGAAGTCTGCTCTGCTGTTGTCTTTTATTTAGAGAATTCTCCCCCCACTGCTCTGGGGAAGGAGTATTGTTTTCTCTCCCTAAGAAATTATGCAAGAAAAAAACAACATTTGTAAAAAAGGATTACAGAATATATTACACTGGTTGACAGATATTGGGAAAAAACATGCTTTTGGGACACACACTTTTTTACATTTCTGTCATAGAAGCTTCAGTCTTGAAAGCTAAATACATGTTGGAAGAAATTACTCTTGTTTTAACCTGTTTATAAGATATGCCTTACTGTGACAAGGTGAATTTGAGATTTGTTGGGCCAGAAAGAAGAACAAGCTGGGAATAGAGCTTTCTAGTCTGGTGATTAGTGATCACTAGGCTGCTTAGCGATTCCAGGTTCTGTTCCCTAAAAATATCCGGCATTTTGGAATATAAGCCTATGATTATTGAATGCAAAACTCAGCAATGTGATTGCAGGGAAGAACAAGAAACACAGGACTCTCCTTCTAAAGTAGGTGCCCTATACATTCACATTCAGTGGAGGTGTTCATAAACTGCTACTGTCCTAGTGACTAGAACCTTCTTCCAGGAGGATGTTATGGAACACAGACTGCCTGTGTGGATGTTCTAGCCAGTAGACATGCCAAAAAAAAAAAGCACCAAAAAAAACCAACCCAAAACCCAAAAAACAAAACAAAACAAAACAAAACCAAAAAAAAACCAAAAAAACCCCCCACATTATTATTGTAACAGACAGGGAGAAAGACAAAAATTTCCATTGTACTTTATAGGCAACTTGATAGTGCTGGAATGAAATCAGTAAGAAAAGCCACTGCGTGAAGCCCCATGAAGCCTAAATTGAGAAAGGCTCAATTTCCAAAATGAAAAAGAGTATTAAGCAAGAACTATGGTATCTTAGTGTGTCTCCTGCTGTTCTTGGAAAGTGACAAATCAAGATGCCCAGTGAGCAACAAATATTTCCAAGGATGCTGTTTTGATCTAATTTCTTTCTGAGTCTCAGATTAGGTGCCTAAATCTTTTATTGGAAGCAGTACTGCTCTAAAGGTATAGTCACCCAGGGTGAAACATGTCCATGCATTTGCAGTGGCACACAGATATTTGCATTCTTCTTTAATCTCTGTTATCAGCTTAGACAAAATCGTTGAGCAAATCACATTAATGTTGTCCCCTGTCATTACCTAGTTTAGGTGTTATGACTACACATCATCACTGAGAGGACAGAAAAAAGTGAAGATTTGGCAGGCTGGGATGGTAGGCAGGCTTTCTTGAATTTAGATGCTAGTCACTGTGACTGAGTAACCTGAATAATGTCTAGTTTAATTCATCATTTATAAAATAGGAAGTTGATACCAAGCTCTGCAAAGAGGGGTAAAGATATATATGATGATGAAGCAGACAAAAAGAACTAAATTAATGTCAAATACTATTACAATTTCATGAATGGCAGCTAGGTACTGACCATCATCCACCTGCCTCTTGTAGCCCTTTCTTCACCAGTCCAGAGGACCATAGTTTCTGATGAATTTCATCTAGCTTTTGATCCTGTTTTGAATCAAGTTTCAGGCTCTGAATCAGAAACCTAAAAATGATACCAGGACAAATATCTTTCTATGATGCCATTCCTCTGACAGATGACACATTTTTCTCATCAGGGAAAAATTAAATTCATGCAGTAGGAAAGTGTTGTCCATCTTAGCAGCGAGATATTGAGTTTAGTCATGAGGATGCCAGGCCAGCTGTGTCAGTGCTAAAGAGACAAAGAGGTGTGAAAAAGTGTGTGATCTTTGTGCACTCAAGCAAGTTGAACTCTAGACCCTGAATTTCTAATTAACTCTTAAAAGTTTGTTACCATTTTACTTTGATGTCCTGTCTAAATGCACCATCACACCAGCAAAGAAATAAATACTGAAGACCCTTAAATGACTGCAGAACAGTAAAAGGAAAAAACCTCACAACAACCATGGAAGTCAAAACTTTGTTGTATCTCTTTCTTGGAATGGATCTGAATAAGTACAATGCTAAAAACAGTATCTCCAACAATGCTATGCATGTGAAGACTGCTTAGATTGCAGTAAGACATGGCCACAGTTGTAGAAATGCTGCTCTAACCATCCCCAAATTTAATGTAGAGAGTATTACCATATTCTTGTCAAATTCCTTCATAAGGTAGGACTGAAGTGAGTACGTATGTTAATGCTCACCAGATCCTTCATACAGATAAATCTCTACTGGTACTTCCCTTAATATGACCTTATTACTGATTTTATGACCTTCTGAGTAATGCAAGTGTGCTATGCAAAGATACATTATAGGCTTAAAATCATATTTTTACTTTTGCTAGAGGATTTTCATTTTGTTCAGCATAAAACACAATCTTGAATCCTGAAAAGGGTGTGTTACATGATTCTGCATTGTACCACAAGATTGTACTGCTTGTAAAATGGGATAATTTTATTTTGCCCTTCTGGTAAATGGCTTTGGGGTTTGCAGAAGAAACAGGGGCATTTATTTTAACTGTTGGATGTTAGTTTCTGCATGAAGTCATACTAGTTATATCTTTTACTATGCCTCTATTTAAGCACACAATATATATGTATATAAATAAAATGGAATGTAAATTTGGCCTTTAAGTCTTGGCTCTGGCATGTTGTATTACTTACTTTATGTCAGTCCTGTGTAATATGATACAGATCTGCATTCTGGTATCACTAGTTTGGTCAGAACCAGTGTTTGTTTTACCACCTTACAAAAGCAATAACTCTTACAGCTGTCCAGATAGATAGAAATCTCACCTGAAACATTCAGAATGAATCCTAAGGTGGTTTGCTGGCAGCCAGAGGGGAAACTGTAGTGCTCTTGCTCCTTTCTTCTACCATGGCCTAAACACTGAGAATAACAATATTTACAATCGCGTGAGTTTCCAAACTGCCTAACTTTTCAGATGTGTGTTTTTTATATGTTAAATATGGTTCAGAAGATTAAAGTCTTCATTTTAGGCAAAGAAAGGAAATAATGTTTCCTGTCCCATTTGCCAAGCTAAGTGAACAACTGTTCCAGCACAATTAGAATTGTTAATTGATTTGAAAACATAGGGCTTTGAAGGTGGAAAACTGCTGACATTATTTCAATGGGGAAATGCACTCCTGAGAGAGAGCACTGCAGTACAATTTCTCTCCTTGTTTTGTTGAATATACATCTATAAAAACACTGTGAATCATGCAGTAAAAACTGCTGTGCTGATATCATAAATCTCTGATAATAAAAATTTCATTGTTGAAACAATAAAATAGACTTTTATTATAACACAGAGTATCCACCTAAACATTGTCCTTTTAGCTTCTTTGAGTTAAATGTATGCACAGTTTTACAGTCTATAAACAGATCTGGAATAAAAGTTAATAAATGTCAAAATTTGCATTTCAAAAAATTCTTGCTGCATTTTAGGGAAGATCAATCTATGAACCTTTCAACATTATGTCAAATGAAATGCTAATTGTACCTTTAGGAATTTCAGAGACAGTGACAAGAAACTAAATGCTCTGTTCCTTTGCATCAGCAAGTCGAGGATAATTGTATATCTACTCTTGTGAACTTCTAAGAAAAAAAGAGAAATGCTAAGGAAAAAGGATTTTCTATTCTTTAACTCAGGAGGGTAAACTCCTTCAGCCATCCTTCATCAATCTACCTTCAAATAAATTGTGTTAACATGTTGACAATGGACAAATCACACAGAGCTACATTTATTCATTTTATAATAGGTTTGTCAAATGAACTTCAACTAGAGATTTGAGGGTGAGAAACATTTCCATCCAGGAACAACTGACTTCTCCTATCCAAGTTTCTAGAACAGTTCTCAGCATAAATTTCTTTTTTTGGGAACAACTATCTTTCTCATTCCTCCTCAAATATTAGTAAAGTACTATTTCTTCTAAAGAGTAAAAACACTAAATACATAAAGGAGACACATAAGAGGTTTTTTATATCCTCTCTAGACAAATGTGTAATGCATCCCTTGTTTTGTTTAGGAATCAATCTTAGCAGTTTATCTCTAAGCAGTACAAATTGTATGCCATAGTGGTAAGTGCAAGAACACACTCATGCAATAAGGAAAACTAGCTGCAAAGTAGCACCCTTTTCAAGTTTGCAGCGTTTTCCTTGATATTATCCTATCCTTGCTATATTGAATATATTTCCTACAGTTGCACAGAGACTGTTGAAATGTTCACTTACTGTGTGAAAATTGAGAGACAGAATAAACCTGGGGAAATGTTTATGCTCATGTTAACCTATTCAGTCAGCTTTATCCTGCTCAGGCCTGGACTAGGCATCTTCTCACTCTTTAAATGCTTTTACAGCAAACAGTTTGTGGTTTCTAAAACAGAGACCAGCCTCATCATGCCTTTCTGACTTATGGTCTGTAGGCCCACATTTTGCATTTCAGGTTGTTCACTGTAAAAACATTCCAGACTATATTTCAGTTAGGAGTTACATAACTCAGATGTACTTCAGAACTAGAATTCATATTGGAGAATGTACTTCTCTTTGTGTTGCTACTAAATATCTGAAAAGGAAGCTTCAGATCCTACAGTCAGGTATTAGAGCCAAATCCTGTTTTCAGCTAAGTCGAAGACAATTTTCTCTTAGGTGTGAATAGGAATTAGGCGGAATTACTTTTATTTGTAGGTCCACAAGAATACATAATGACTGACATATTTTAAATTTACCCTAAATAAATATTAAATTATATACTCAGAAGGGATATATTTGAGTAATTTCAGCCCTGTGTATCTCTCACTTCTACCACACAAGCTACTCAATGGTTCAAATTTGATACCTGTTAATTTTATTTCAAGGAAGCTAAACTCTATGCCATCTCCATGCCACATAATAGCTAGATGATCAGGAAAGGTGGTAGACATGGACCTTTCCTACCTAGCACTTTATTTTTTATACCAACTATTTTGAAATGCACAATTCCTGACCCTATTTACTAAAAAATTCAGTTCATAGTCACCATATATTGGAACAAGAAGCAGTAGATATTAGAAATAAAAGAATATAAGAAAGATATTTTTTAAAAGTGGCATAATCTGCATAATTTATTACATATTCCATGCAATGGATAACTATCCCACGTAGCAAACAGCACTGTGCTACAACTCTTTGGAAAAAGTGTATTTCAGCATACAATAGTCAAAATTTTTCAGCATAAAAGTCAAACTTTTAACTGTAATTTCCAATAAAATTGAAGACAATTCACTGGGGCTCTTTTTTCACCAGTATATCTTTCACAACTATAAAGATTGCAATAAGGTGGATACTTTTTCTTTTCTTCTATGTAGGTAGAAAGTGAAATGAAAATAAAGAACAGATAGGAAACAGACAGAACTTTCTTAACCACAATGTTCATCTCTCTTTTTTTTTTTTTAAGAGTCAAAACTGCAGGCTAATAAAGACCATTTAAAATAAAAGGGACCATTACTCCTCAGTTTTATATGAGCTTACATGCTTTCATTGTGCAAAGTGTGTTTTTAATTTAACATGCCAGATTCATAGGTTTCTGCAATATCAGGTTTGATGTATTCATTATCGGCACTCAGTACATTAATTCACGCTGAAGTCCGGTAAATCAAAATTATACCATCTGGCTTCCTGTTCTTAATGATGAATTTGATGTAGGGGTGATTAAGATTGTTAGGCTTTTGAATTTTAATGTAAAAATTAGGGGATTAAAAAGGCATTTAGAAATGACCAATAGTTAGAATAAACTTACTGACAGGATCTAATTTGTGTACTTGCTAGTAAAGCTCCATTTTAATTAGCAGCCACAGTCTTTCAGCACAAGCTCAAAGAGACAGAAGTTTAGTGATTAAGAAGATGAAGCTGTTAAATTGATAAATTGACCTTGAAATACTTGTAACTGTGGGGGATGGCCTAGTAGTTGTATGGTTGGTATGTTGTGCTACCACATGGGGGAAAGGGTTCCATGACTGACCCTGTAATTCTACCTTTTTAGATGATTGACCATCTGGGGATGGGACAAATCACAGAGGTGACCCCCTCAATGTCTAAATTCAATTGCTCAATTTGTAAGCAAACAAATTCCATTATTATTCAGCATTTGCTGGCAGATAGCCTGAAATACCACCTCAGCTCTTCAACATCTTACTCACTACCTTTGCCAGAGAGAGGTGCTAAAACAAGGTGGAAAAGATAATGGGGTTGAAACGACATCATAAGGTGAATGATGACCTGTCAGCTTCCATCGAGAGCAGAACAGTCAGGGACAAATTTGGCTCTCACTTGTCAAATGTTCTTGACAGTGTCCAAGCAGTCAAATCTTTGACAAGACAATTCCATTGTATCTATGATATTTTATTAATCTAAAACAAAGATATTGCACACTGTTGCAGCAAAATTGCTAGAAATCTTTAACAAGGCAGATAAAATATGTAAGAGCTATAGCATGCAAGGGGAAGATAGCTCTGCTTAGGGTATTTGAGCTTGTTAGAGCTGCATGACATCGTGTGGAATCATAGTATGGTCAACAAGCTAAGGCAACCCAAATTCATACACATAGTATAATTGAAATAATAATAATAAATGCTATTGCTCCCATGCTTTGGCAAAGTTCCAGTTATTTGTACCATCTCAGAGAAATGTGATAATATGTTAGATCTCACCTTCCCATTAAAATTCCTAAAGGTAGTCACTAATATGGGTACACTGTGGCAGGTATAACTTACAAGAGAAAACGAGTACATTTGTACATATCAACAGTTTGAAGGATTCTTATTCCTTGGCAAGTCACGGAATATTTTAAGTCTTATATTTTAGAGGAAATCGAATCTTGACTAACCACTGCAATTTATGTCATTTAAAATAAGATATATTTGAATAAGTATATTTTTCATGCCCTAAAAAGACTGATGTCTTCTTTTATAAGCTCATCCTGTGACACACTTGAGTAGGTAGGTATATTGATTTTTTTCTTTTTCTGATGGCAATGAAGTGTAAATGGAAAATATCAGACTTGGCAATCACTTAAACCATGTGAAAATTTCAGAGTGAAGGCTATTAGAGTCACTTTGTGATCTCCCTAGATGACCAAGGAAAAAAACATTTCTACATTTCTTCAGATCCTTTGTGTGACAGCTAAGGAGAATAACATTTTTTCTAATATGCCAGTTTTAGTCTCTAGTTGAGAATAACCTCAGTGCTTTCTTATGTCACTAGCTGAGAGAAGATGAAAGACCCAGCCTTGTGTAAATGGCTTTGTCTAACCATCAGTCTTTAGCTCTGCATGGCAGCTGTACTATTGACATTAGCTTGTGCACTGGGTGAAATTGAAGTGAGTTAAATGTGACCTTGGCTTAGTTGTTGAAGTAGAAATGAACTCTACTGGGAGTGAAAAAAAATAAGACCAGTTTCTCTAACTTCATTTTTTCTTTAATGAGTTTAACAGCACTCTTAGGATTTGATACGTTTTATAAAAAAGCTTTTATTTCCTTTTCTATTATACAGTGAGTAATCACCATTAGTAAGGTTAGCTTGCCCTTTCAGTATAAAATCCTGATTTTAGGTGTTTATATCCCAATTACTATAAAAAGCAGATCTCTCTCAGAAAAAAATCCAGTCTTTTCCTCTATGCTGTCTGCTGTACCATTTCACAAAAACCTGTTACCGTATTATTATTATAGTTGAACACTAAAAAAACTGCCAAATGTTCAGTGTTTCTAGTGACTTTGCATTGTCTTTAGGTTAAATTGAAATTTACTGTAGCCCTTGCTAGTAAATCATGTGCTCAATATGAGAAACGTGAAGATAAGTGATGATGGTTTGGAGTCAACCCAGGATTTTCATCTTGTTTATATTCTGCATTTCTTTCATGTGTACAAGACAATGAGATATCTGAGGATGGTCACAAGAATCAGGAACAACTGGTTACATTCCCTCCATCCAGATCGTCAGTGTATTGTGTATAGGGTTTCAGCTGGGGACAATAGAATCATATTGTTGGAACAAGATCGTCTTGTTCCAGTCTCTGCCATGGGTATGGATGCCAGCCACTAGATCACGTTGCTCTGGACCCCATCCAATCAGGCCTCAAACACTTCCAGGATAAGGCATCCACAAATTCCCTGGGCAACCTGTTCCTGTGTCTCATCACCCTTACCTGAATTTTCTCCTAATATCTAAACGAAGTCTCTCTTCTTTTAGCTGAAAACTATTCCACCTTGTCTAATCACTATCTGCCCACGTAAAAAGACAACCTCCTTTTTTATAAGCCCCCTTTAAGTACTGGAACACCCCAGTGAGATCATCCCAGAATCTTGTCTTCTCCATGCTGAGAAACCAGAGTTCTCTGAGCCTGTCTTTGTGGAAGAGATGGTGTAGGACTCTTTGTGACCATCCTCTGTACCCTAACAGATCCATGTATTTCTTATGCTGAGGACCTCAGAGCTGGAAGCAATACTCCTGGTGGGGTCCCAAGAAGGCAGAGTAGAGGGGGAGAATCACATATTACCATCTTTTCATCCGCCCTCTCTGCAGGGCTGCTGTCAATGTACTGATGTCTGGGATTGCCCTAACCCTGGTGCAGCACCTTGCACTTGAACTTTTTGAACCTTGTTAGGTTCTTTTGGACCCACTTTTCAAGTTTGGCCAGGTCCCTCTGGATGGTATCCCTTCCTTCTGTTGTGTCAACTGCACCACTCAGCTTCATGCTATTTACAAACTTGCGGAGGGTGCACTTGATCTGTCTCAGTCATTAATAAAGATTTTAAATAGCAACGATGCCAGACAGAGCCCTGAGTTACACCATTTGTCACTGGCCTCCTCCTAGACAGAGCCATTGACCAGATCTCTCTGGATGTGTCCAACTAGCCATTTTCTTATCCACCAAACAGTCTGCCCTTCAAACCCATGTCCCTCCAATTTAGAGCTAAGGATGTTGAGTGAGAGTGTCTTAAATTTCTTGCAGAAACCAAAGTAGATCCCAACAGTCAGTCTTCCCTTGCTGACCATTGCAGTCACTCTGTCATAGAGGGCTACCAGGCTGACCAGGCACATCTGCCCTTTGTGAAGCCATGTTGGTTGTCTTCAGTGACATCCTTGCCCTGCATGTGCCCTAACACAGTTTCCATTAGGATGTATTCCATGGTCTTCCCAGGAACAGAGGTAAAGTGCATTGCTCTGTAGTTCTCTGGTTTTTCTTTCTCCCCTTTTTTTAAAATAGGTGTGATGTTTCTCTTTTTCAAGACACTGAGGTTTTCACCTGACCACAATGACTTTTCAAATAGGATGGAGAGTGACTTTCAATCACATGAGTCAGTACCCTCAGGACCATGGGATCATCAGGGGCTAGTGCCTTGTGCCAACTGAGTTTCATCAGGTGGCCTCAAACCTTCTCTTTTCTTACAGTAGGAGGGACTTGGCTCCCTGACTCCCAACCTGGAGGTTCAGGGACTTGTGACATGGGAAGCCTGACTGCCTTTGAAGGCCGAGATGAATAACTTGCAGAGTAGCTTGGTTTTCTTCATATTTGTTGTCACTAGGGATGTATTGGGATAGATGCATCAGATACTCGCACCAGTCTACAAGACAATCTCAGTGAAATCTCACAGAAGTATAAACCTTGCATTCACTGTTGGGGTAATAAACTAGACATATTTCATAGAAAAGGATTTCAGAGGAAGCTGCGTAGCTTACCAGAGAACTGGAAGAGGGACCATTCTGAGGCTCTGTGACCCCAAGACCATTACAGGAGAAAGGAGGACAGAAATTTTGAGAGAAACAGTCACAGAGAAACAAATCTTTCCTTACCTTCAGGGAGACACACTTCCTGCCTGCTATTGAGACATCTCAGCTCTGCTGCTCAGACTGAAGGCAGGGTGCTCAGATAGATCTGGGATAACCT
The DNA here is from genome assembly GCF_037042795.1 of Molothrus aeneus. NCBI lineage: Eukaryota > Metazoa > Chordata > Aves > Passeriformes > Icteridae > Molothrus > Molothrus aeneus. The sequence continues at coordinate 66,092,737 of NC_089647.1, forward strand.
AGTCCTGGGTTCAGCAATCTCAAAACTGAACATAACTCTGGGGGAAGAACAACTTGTTCTTGGTGGGAGACCTACACCAAAAATACAATACATTTTGGGAAGATTAGACCCAAAGTGGGGTTGGATGCAGCCATTTATCAAAAAGCTATCCATTTCTTCTGGGCATCGGGGCAAGCATTGTTTTTTCTGGAAGGTGAACTTCAATGAACCTACATTCACAGAATTAAACAGTATAATGTGATAAACTACATGAGGTATTTGTTTAACTAACTAAAATGTTAACTAAAATCAAGTGGAAGCTATTTTGTTTATGTCAGACTTTTCTTTCTTTTTTTTTTTTGTATATATATTCAGAAGCCTGTTAATTTCAATGAAATGTCTTCCAGGAATTTAGTCCTTATCAAAATTTCCTTATTCTATATTTGCAACTCTTTACTTGTGGGCATTATGCCCAATAAAACATTTTCCTGGTCCCATTTCTACACCAGACAAATAATTCCCACTCGATTACATTTCCAAAGTCCTCTTATGTGGCCCTAGCTCCAGTTTCTTACAATTTACTGCTTATAAGCAATAGGTCAAAGGTTTACGTGATATATTCCACTACACCTAGATTTTCTGTATTGCTGTTTGAAAATTGAAAACCTTTCCTTTCATCTTCAGTGTCTTTCTCTTATATTTTTCTGAATTATGTCATAACCATATATCTGTCCTTGGTCTTAGCCTTTCCAACTGCTCTTTATTTTAGTGTCCACCTCATTCATTTTGACTTATTTTCCAGTTTTGTGCAGTCATCAAATTTCAGCCTGTTACTGCACATTCTGTGTTTCAGGTTACTTTTATATAAGGTGAATAAAATCTGTCTTAATAGTGATACTTTGGCCTTATCCTTGTCTGATACTTTCCTCATTCACAACTGTTAGAACTTATAACTACCCTTTATAATATATATGTCAATCCTTAGGACATTAATGTAACATACTGCCAGTACCATAGATCACCAGGCCTGCAGCAAACTTCTCTTGAGTTCTCTGAAAAAAACTTTGCAATGAACTCTAGAGATAATTTTTCCATAGCCTTTGTCAGTGTTAATCCATTTGAATTTCTTTATAACCTTTTTTGCAAACTAAGCAAAGTATCTCAATTCTGTAGTTGTCATAGTTTCTTTTTGTTGAATTTAATTAAGTTCATAAGACTTCTGGATTAGAGGATTATATCACAGGAAAATCCTTTGATAAAATCAGGAATGAGTGAAAACTTCAGTGAGCTGACATTTTCAGAGGGTTAAAAATCATATGCAGGGCCAGATTTATGTTTTTTAAAAAATCTGTCAAGCAACAGAAGTTGTGGGCTGGAAATATTACAGCCATTTCAAGCATCCTGTAGGTGTGCAGTGCAGGGCTAGGATATTCTGGACTGCAGAGAAAATGCCTGGCAATGTCAGATTTAGCCTTAAAAAAGCACATGGTCAGAAGCAGAGACACAGATAACTCCCTGGAATATCAAAAGAGTCTCTAGCATACAGAACAGAATATATATGGCTGTGAGTATTAGGCAGCATTTTCTCAGTATCTCCAAATGAGTATACATTTCCATAACTCACTGAAGGACATGGCAAATCACAGAATCACAAAGTCATAGAAAAGCTGAGTTGAAAGGCACCCACAAGAATCATTGAGTCCAACTTCTGGCCCTACACAGGACCACGCTCAAGAGTCACACTGTGTACCTGGGAGCATTGTCCAAACTCTCTCTTGAACTCTGTCTGTCTTTGTGCTGCAGCCACTTCCCTTGGGGACCAGTGTCCACCCTCTGGGTGAAGAATTTTTTTCTAATATACAACCTAAACCTCCCCTGACACAACTTCAGGCCATTCCCTCAGGTCCTGTCACTGGTATCCAGAGAGAAGAGATCAGTGCCTGCCCCTCCTCTTGCCATTGTGAAGAAGTTGTAGACTGCAATGGGGCCACCCCTCAGTCTCCTCTTCTCCAGGCTGAACACATCAAGGGACCTCAGCTGCTCCTCATGTGGCTTCCCCTCAAGGCCCTTCACCATCCTCGTGGCCCTCCTTTGGACACTGTCTAATAGCCTTATATCTTTCTTGTTTTGTGGTACCCAAAACTGCCCCCAGCACTTGAGGTGAGGCCGCCCCAGCTCAGAGCAGAGTAGGACAATCCCCTCCCTTGCTGGGCTGGTGATGCTGTGCCTGATGCACCCCAGGACAGGGTTGGCCCTCTTGGCTGCCAGGGCACGGCTGACTCATGTTCAACTTGCCACTGACGAGGAGCCCCAGGTCCCTTTCTGTGGTGCTGCTTTCCAGCGTCCCATTTTGAAGTCTATCCATACATCCAGGGTTGCACTATCCCAGATGAAGGATTCAGCACCTGTCCTTGCTGAACTTCATGCAATTGGTGATGGCCTAGTCCTCTGATTTGTCAAAGTCTCTCTGCAGGGTCTCCCTGCCTTCAAGAGAGCTAACAGCTCCTACCAGTCTTGCAAATTAACCAATTTATGATAGAATAGAATTATAGAACAGACCAAGTTTTGAAAGAACCTTGAAACATCATCTGGTTCAATATTTCATGGAAAAGGGAGCCTATATGAGATTACTTTGCATCCTGTCTAATTGCACTTCCAGGAGTGCAGACTTCACTTCCAGTGACTGATTCTTCTCACCATATAAAATTTCTTTCTTGTATCAAGATCAACCCTTTCCTAATGAAACATGAACCTGTTGCCTTTCATCTTCTCCATGTGGTTCTTTGTGAAGGGAGAGTCTCCACCTTGGCACCTGCCCTTTAAGTGTTAGAATACTATGAAAAGGTCACCCTGAGTCTTCTCTTCACCAAGGGGAAAAGACTGAATGCCTTCAGTCTTTCCTCATAGGACAGGTGTTTCAGTCCTTTAATCATCTTTGTGACCTTTCTTTGAGTCAACTTCTTTCTGGAATTTTGGGGACCCAGTCCTACCAGAGCCATAAAATCACAAACAAATGTTGGTAGTTCTTCAGAATGGAAAGTGTAAGGCTTAAAATTTAGTCTTGTTCCTTTTTTCCCTTTTCCTTTTTCTCTCAGAGTACGGGATCCAATGCTTTAAATGTCTTATTCCTAGAATTGTATGACAAAGTCTCCAGTATTCACAAACGTTACTAGTGATCACCCATCATTTTATCGAGTTCATTAACACAGAAAGAGTACCAAAAGAAACACAGAACTTAAAAATATTAACAGATAACCAGAATTCATAAGGTTTTAAGACAGAAATGCACTTCTAAGTAATTCTGAAATTCACACGCATGGCCTTGTACAGCTTTTGAAAATCCATGTAATTAATTGATGTCTTTACCTTTTAAAGTATTTGGTTCACCTTTTATCTTAGAAGTCAAGCTTTCTAGATTTTAGCTAGATCACTTCTTAAATATGTGCTACTTTGCCCTTTTCAATTCCAAAGGGATTATAAATAAACTTGCTAAAGGTTTTCCTATCTCTTTTGGGACGCTTCATCAAATGTGTACCTTCTGGTCCTTTAGTTTTGTCAGTCTTTAAATGTTCTAATTTCTAGGTCACCTCTTCTGGCACGATCTTGAGTTTCTTCAGTATGCTTTCCACCTCTGCTGTTAAATTTATGTCTGTTTCTGGCATCTGTTCCCAATCCTCCTTTGTGAACACTGAGGCTCAGAATTCATTAAAATTTTTAGCAATGCTTACCTAGGCTGTCAATAAATTACTTTCACTGTCTTTTTGAGGCCTTATTGTGTCTTTCAGTGATGTCTTGATCTTATTAGTCAATTTATCCTAACTTTTTCCTGGTTTCTCCTTTCTCTTACAACAATATAATTCAGAAGTCACTGTGTTGAAAATTATTATAGGAATCTTTTAACATTTTTTTTGTCTTAATCCTTCTTTTCTCCTCCATATTGTTGCCTATTTTGTGTTCTTTTTGACATTTTTCCACATCTCCCAACATTCTGTAAACAAGTGAATTGCCTTTAGGCAGATCACTTTTCTAATACTACTCAAAGATCTTATGCCTTTCAAAGATATAGTAGATTGGATTCTAATATACTCTGTACTTAGTAAGTTATTTTAATTAATGTAAATTAAATGCAAAGAACCATAGAAAAAGCTATTGAAGCACTCGCATTGCCTGAGTATCAACATTTATCAGACAGAGATCAAATCCATTGTATCAATGAAGATGTTCTAGGCTGGTGTCCATTTTCTTCCTCTCAGTGTTGAGATTTTTGAGGGAAAGTACCTACCTCAAAAATCAATTCAAAAGTTTGGTGTTTGAAGTGGAAACTTAGAGTCCGCTGAAAACTGAATGTGGATATTGCTAACCAGTAACAGCTGCAAATCAATTTAACTATGGTTATCTATACAAGGGTTTTGCATAATGTGGACTAAATGTTAAAGATACCATTAATGTTTGTATAATATCAATAAAATCAGTACAGCTCTGTGCATGGATGCTTTTATGCCTGTTTAAAAATGCTGTAGATCAATTAAGATTGTGCCAATGTATTTGTATATCTATTTTAAAAATGTCTAAGGAGCACCTAAAAAGATGTGGGTATTTGTACCTTCCATTTTGAGACCATGTATAATTCCAATCACAGTTGTACACCACAGTCATTAACCTGTTTGAGACCTTGATAAATTCAGACTTATAACAATTATTACTACTGATACTATCTTTGCTATGCATCTTTGCATACACACATGTTAGAAAATCCCATGAATCCTCATTTTATTTTCAAAAACTTTCATATTTACCTGTTTTTCTCTCCAAGTATAGGGAATTATTCCTTCCTTCTCCCCCCTGCCTGGCATTTTGTTGTCTACTTTGTTGTTTGATATTATTGTCACTGTGTCCACCCATCTGCTTCTTCAGGCTATTTCTTCCCTCATTTTTGACAGTGCCTGTATAATGTTTCTCACACATCTGGTTTCTCTCCTATATACTGGCTTAAGCCCTCCCTCATGTTTCTGTGTATCCTCTTAGCATCTGGTAGATCACTGCCTGTTTGAGGAGCTGCCTATTCAGAAAGCAACTTTCTGCTGCAATGTTGTGAAACTCCAGGTAGGCTGGGGTGAAGCTATAGTAGAAAATAATTATTATTCAGTGACTGATGCAAAAGTTCTGTACATAATGAAAAAGCCTATTGTTATGCATATACTAATAAGGATAGTTTGAGGGTTTCTGAAGAAGCCGTTGGTTTAAATATTTCAGTTAAAATCTCATTCTTAATGTTACGTCAGTATAACTTTTTATTTTAAAAAAATGGACTAAGCTTTGAGAGTACCATTTTTTACAATAATTATCCTGCTTATTTCTTCCCAGTACTCCAAGAATGCTTTTATTTACATGTTTTCAGAACCCAAACCACCTAGGGCTAGCTAATAAGGACATAAGAGCATGCAGCCTTATTTAGACTAACACATTTGCCTTGTGCTCTTTTCCCCTTAGTGTTTTTTCCTCCACAAACAGACATTTCTTCTTTCTATTTCTTGAACTCATAGATGCTCCTTGCTCTTCCTCCATCACTGTTCCTATATAACAATTCAGTTACTGTGCTGCCAGGTTTGTGCAATTTTTCTTATTGGTGGCGTGCTGGTGCAATACCAGACTGGTTCACATTTACTCCTAATACACATAAGATTTTTGTATTTTTGCATGGCTTTGAAAGTTTTCTTACAGGAAAACACTTGCCATATATAGTACAGGAGTGAACAAAATCAAGTGGAAGAGCTTTGCAGAACCTCATTTGGAAGAAGGGAGTCAGACAATCTTTCAGCCATGCTCGTGACACTGTCTCCCCCTGCTCCATACACTAATAACCATGCAGGGTTTACATCTCTCTTTGCCTGCAGACACATTGCTTGTCTTATGGCTTTGGTGGCTCAGCTTTCCTTTGACTCAGACCCATTTTTTTCTTCCTCATGCCTTGCTCCTGGGAAGAACATTGATGCCTATCATTCCTCTGTGGTACACAGCAGGAGCTGGGGGAAGCACCTTCTGTTAGTCACTGTTTGCCTGACATTAAAATCACCAACAGTTTAGAAGACTTGTTTGTCTTTGTCAAAATAACTATTTATCTCTCATCATAAGTGCTACCTTGGTCCAATAGTGCAGGCACATCAGCTCAAAATTCCATCTGTGTGACCATTGACAGGTCTATACACTTCCTGCCCTATGCAGAGTGGAGTAAGCACAAAAATGGATTCATTGTTTGGTTTCCCTTCTGTAGTCATGCACACCATGACTGGGAGATATAGAGGAGTAGTCTTCCAATTTGTTCCTAATTTGTATATTTAACCCACTTTTTCCTTCTTTAATAGGATGAAACATCCCTGTTCAGGTATTTTTTTATTCTGTTGTTGTACCAGTGTTTTGTCCATTACTGTATAATTATTTTCATTCCATGATGGTACCTAAGTAATTTATCTCCAGTATAGAAAATTGTTAGTTGTTTTTTTTTTTTTAATTCTAAGTATAGTACATGCATTGAATTTCTCTTATCTGTCATGGCAGTGATGTCTTAAAAAATTCCATGTGGTATATAAGTCTGACCTCTCTAGCCCAAGTCCACATTGATTATCACTCTTTCAAGGAGAAGTATTTCATTAAAAAAAAACAGAAGGTGGCTTTGAATATTTTAATTAAACAAATTAGTTAAATTCTATTTTCTGAGGTGGCCTCCCTTTCCTTTTTAATAATTAATAGTTTTAGAACTCTTTACTTCTGTCTCTAGAGCTTAGAAAACCTTCTTTAAGAAACTTTAGGAAATTTCTTTGGAAAGAAAGAAAAAGTGATTTTACTGTGATAACTGTGACAAATTTAGTTGGACAGAGCATCTAAAAATATTTCACTAGTGTTATGTAAATAGCAAATGCTGTTGGAAATAATTTGATGCAAACTTAGCAAGAATCCTCTTATCTGGCTCACTATTCCTGCTTGAGTTAATGCCTCTGTATCAGGAAAAACATGAAGTAACGCCAGGATTTTTCTTGCTTCTCCATGCTTTTAAGTTATTCCCCATAGAAAGAAGTTACAGGAAATACATTGTATTGGCAGCACCTATATTTGTAAAAATTGAAATGCTTTGCCCATAGGTAGGGTCTTATAGCATGCCCTGAAACTGGCAAATTCTCTTTGCCCAATTTTGATAAATTACTACCTTCACTGTATCTTGACTGCTTATGTGCTTTATCTAGGCTTTTTTGGCTAGTAATGTCAAAAATGTGCAGTCCAATGAGGTGGCACACGCTTGCTCTACTATGGATGCTTGAAACATCTCAGCTATGTTTATTCTGTTACTACTCACTTAGAACCAGCTGAATGCTGCTGAAGGCAATGGGAGTAATTCTGACACATGTGAAAGGAATCAGACCCATCATCAGATATTCTGCTGAATATTCTATTGAACTGTTGCAAATGACATCCAGAGCTGAACTGAAGACAACCACATTTTATAGCGAAATAACATTGTGTTTCTGAGTGGGGCATGCTCCTTATGCCCAAATGCCAGAACTGTTTCTGAGAAAGGTTTCTTGATGTGGAAGGAAAGACGAGGTGATTGAAGGGAGCAAGGACAACAATATAACACAATTGTAAGGAGAGACAGAAGAGGATATTGGGGTAAAATTGGAGCCAAAAGGTGTCATGACAAAGTAACAAAAATAATTTCCATTTTGTGCAGCACCTTTTAGTCAACATATCAACATACTTTGCAGCTTAGCTTAATTCTGTCTGTTGCTATAAATAAGTACTAGTAACCCATCCTATGAGTGGCATGTGTTAAACAGTGAGTGGCTTCCCTAAAGAGCAAGTCCACAAGAAAGTTGAATGCCCCGTTCTGACTACTTCTGACTTAGCCAATAAAATATGTTCCTCTGAAGGACATGGAAACATAAAGCAATAAAAAATGGAAGAAACAAAATGATGCAATGAGTCTGGAATACAGCCTTCACCCTAGATTTTCATGAAAGCTTGTGTTCTGTCTTTGTTGCTCTTACAGCACAGCCATAACTCCCAGCACTACTGGGATTTGACTTCTAAGGTTGCCTTTGATATTTCACTCTGGAATACAGTGACTAGAGGAACAGACAAGGAAGACAATTACTTCTAACTTGCACTCTTGCTTTTCTAGTACAGCAACTATCCATGAGAAAGTATTTTATTATTAATGGTCAGGTCCTTCAATTCCAGCTCAAAATCATGGTTATCAACATGACTATGGCAGAATACGTACATCATATAGACCTCCAGAAAAGTATTTATGTTCACCAGGAATCTTATTTGTGTTCACTGGAAATACAGAGGCAGAACTTACTTCAGAAAAGCAGTGTCACACTCTTTTCTTTCAAGGAGTTAAGGGCAAAACACTTTTCTTTCTGGATACAACTGGTAGCAGGTACGATTTCACCTCACAGTTTAGTGGCTACAGGATTCACCAGGGAGGCAACAGTCTTCACTCTGCTTCAGTTTTGAGGAGGCTCAGAATAGTGAGACCAGGATTGTTATTTTGTCTTGTAAGCACAGCTGGTAATCAGTTTCAAAGAAATCAAGAAAAATACATTCTTCTCACCTTCTCCCAAAAAGATTTCTTTCTTAATGAGGCAACTGTCACACAAACAATTTGTTTGTTGGCCTAAGTATTAGACTGAAGCCTGACTGGACAAGGAAGAGAACAGGAAGCTGGAGGAGAGACAAAATGTCCTGAGGTAGATCTGCTACTTATGGAAACATTTATTTTATCTTCAGCCAAAACACCTCAGGAGACCTCCTCCTTCCTCTCCACCTAATTCTTTTCCCTGTCCCATGAATACTTCAAGAGTTTCTTGCTTCCACAGTTCAATGAAACGCTGAGTCTGCTGGCTTTGTTTGAGAGGAAAGAAATTTTGATGGGGACTGGGAACAGGCATTTGTGAATGGGTGTAGGAGTATGAGCCTGTTACACAAAAACAAAAGCATAACTTGATCAACATTTAACAAGCTCAGTTCAAAGATGCAAAGATGTATCACCCACTTTTCCCAGAAAGAGGCCTGACCGGGAGGTCTGAGACTGCTGTGGGTGGGAATGTTCCCTGCCTTCCCAGTTCCCTGCTTTTCTTTGTCGTTGCAAATCGTTCAGTAACTGAATAGAGAGATGTACATAAAAAACCCCAAACAAAACATGTTTGTGAATGTTGTCATTAATGGCAGAGAGCCATTTATACATTAATAGCTCATGATTATGAAAGTCTGCAGTGTCAGTGTCAGAGTAATGATCTAATCAATGCACTGCCTTAAAATATGTGCATATGCAGGATTCTTTGATTTCTTGTGAACCAACGAACCTCAGGGCCTTGTTGCTCTTGGGTATAAGTAATTCATAATTTTGTTCTAAGATAACATCATTTTTCATATTGCCTGGGAAGTCCTGTTCCATGGATTGCAGTGTATTTTGGACTCATATATGGTTCCTGGTATCTTTTTCTGACTCTGTGCACAGAAAAGCATTCACTGAAAGGTATGAAGTCTACCTTAGATCCACACTTATGTCAGTAGGTAAGAGTGCTATACTGGGTCTGCCAAATGTAAGTTTTGGTTTTATGTGGATAGAGCACTTTGGCCCATCCAGAACTCTGACTCAAAAATTGCTGGTAAAGGTATCGGGGAACAAAACTTAAAAGAAGAACAAGAAAATTAGAAAATGTCAGTATCAGCCTCTGGATGCTTTCACGTGCAGTTTAAGGCATTTATCTATTCAATATGATGTACCTCAAACTGAAAAAATAATATATATCTATCTATAAGGCTTTTTATAGGAAAAAAACCAGCAGAATCTGTAGGAGACAGATTAAAATGATAGCTTGAAAAGCATGCTGCCATAACAACAAAGAACTGAAAACAACACTTCTGCAGTGATGTACAGATAAAAGAAGGGTGGTGGAGTGTCAATGTGAAATGCTAAATTTTCTTTCCAAAAATAAAAACAAATGGTAAAAATCTGAACTCATTTGCATAAAAGTAAATAAATATACTTTATTTGGTGGAATTGTTCTGAATGCAACAAAGATTAAAATCCAAATTAATGGTTTCTTCCTATGATCAGACCTCATTTAACTGTAGGAAATACAAGGAACTTAAATATGATGAAAAATTACACAGTGCAGTAAACTTTAGTAGTGAAAGAGTAGAGCAACCTGACTAGCATTTCTATCTCTGCTCCTCTGGCTTTGATGAGTATTACAGAAATAACAATCTCAAGCCTTTGTCCCAGGGAGGATAGTGTGTATGAAATCTGACTTGCCACATCTTACAGAAAATTTTCTGCATGGTGACCTTTTGCCAAAACAAATTGTATGAAGTTGCTAGCGTTTGCAGGTAGTTGGCAGTTTGCTGTCCAAAGCAAATATAAAAAACTCAATGTGCAGTGACAGTTATGAAAACTGTTGTGTCTAAACAAACTAACCAGAACACAGTTCCCGAGACACAGTGCTTTATAAATTATTTGTTTAAGGCGTAAGCTTACGGAAAGAAGCATTGCATAACTCAGCCATAAAAATGGAAGAATCTGTGCTTAAATATGACTGCATACTTCTCCCAAATATATATTGGAAAAAATAATATATTTATATAAATAAATACACATGAATACAGTAATGCCTTATGCAGCATTGTTTTTTCTTGTGGAGATGATAACATGGACAAAAATCATGTCCCTGACTCAGACAAAGTAACATTTCACATTAATAAGGACAAGATTTTGTCGAAATTTTTGACAGGGTTTTAGTGCTTTTGGGTAGAACTAGTATTTTAATTAAAAAGAATGATGTATTGTACTGGCATAAGTCCCAGTAAGACCTAAGTGACTTATAGACCATTTACTAGTATAACAAGTGAAGATCTCCCCAATATCCCATTTATTTTCAGCAAAAAGCTTACAATGGGTTCTCAATATTTTACTTTTCCCAAAAGTCCATCCCTAATTTTTCATAGAGAAGCAACAAGGTATAGCAGTTGGATATAAATCAGTATTTCCCACTATATTCCCAACTTCAAATGTCAGTGCTCAGTCTTAAGTGTGTCATCCAGACTCCATTTACAATTTTAAAATTCTTTCAGCTTGTGGATCTCACAGATTTTCCAAAAGCAGTATGAATCTTCCTGTCAGTACTTCTGCTGGCAACAGTCTTGGGGCTTTTATTTGCCTTTCCTGGATCAAAAGCCGAGAGCCACCTATCTCTTTACCAGTCTGTGAAGGGTTACTTCTACACACTACTAGAGGATAAACATCCACCATAGGCTGGGTGTTTAAGTAGACCTCTTTTAAACACCCACCATAGGCTGAGATTAATCAGTCTCCAAAGACACCTATAATTTTCACTGTAACTGTAGATGAGTTTACTAATAAATGTATGCGAAGAAAAATCCCACCAGGAGCATCAAAACCATAAAAAGATGCCAGATGATTTTTTTAAGTACCCAGTGCTTTAAGTTGCTAAATTTACTCATTAAATAGTCTTATCTGACATTATTCATTGTTTATTCTGGTTAACATTAGACTAAAATGTGATCATAACCATAAGGGCAGGTATGTTTATAGTAAGAGACTCAGACTATAGCACCATGCCAACAGACCTTACTTCTAGAAAAATGATACATGATCTCATTTCAAACACCTTACAGAAGAAATCAGAATACTGTTGTAGGGAGCTGCAAAAAAGATTTAACATAATTTTAAATTGGATACTTTGAACTGAGACACACCCATATATCAGTGCTATGTAGTTCAGGCACACCAGTCTGGTGGAGAAGAAGCAGCAGTGATGATGTCAGGCAGTCTGCAACACTTGTCAAAGAATTCCTCCTGGTCTTTCTTTTTCAGAAATACAGATGCATCTCCCATTGTCCATCCCAGCTTTTGAATGTTCTGTGGTGGAGGAAGGTCAGGAGCTTTGAGTATTCCAATCCCATTGGGAAGGCTCTCAAACTGTCCAGAAAAATTTTTCAAATAAAATTCAGGAATAGATTAAACAACTGAGAAACCAGCAAATGAGGGACTGCTGTTTTAGGAATATTTCTGAAATCCCACTTATTAGATTTCTACACAGGAAGAGGCAGCTTGGGGGAGAGCCACCATTTTGCATTCAGGGAAAAATGAGAAAGACATTCTGTTTATAATAGGGACCCTTACAGATACACACAGGACACTTCTTGCCAGAAAAGGGGTTTGTTGAATAGCTCCAGAGCAGACATATTTAGATACTAAGGCAACTTATTTCTTTGAAATCAAGGCTATTCCTTTCATTTCCCCCCACACTTTTCTACTGAACTTCTAACAGAGTACCTTAGTAAGTAGATGATTCCTACTACACAAAGCCCAAGGATACCCAGAGCTTATGTAATGCAAGACAAATAATAGAGCTGAATCTAATGGAGAACTGAGGTATGCAATCTAGATTTTATCTATCTTGTAGCCTCATCAAAATGAATTTTCAAGCTTTAAATATTTAAGGACAAAAAAACCAAAACAAAACAAAAATCAACCCTGTAGGGAGAAATCAGTTTGAATAGTTTTTGTTTCTGTGAAACAGAAAAGAACCCAGATATCCCTATGACTTCAAAATGTCACTGAAAGATTGATGGAAAAACCCTTCAGTCTGATTCCCTAATGTCAGAGAAAAGCTCTTTCAATTGCTTTTCCGTGGGGAAAAGGGTGTCAATAACCAGTTAGGTTGATCACAGCTGGTTATGACTTATATCAGGAGTTATTATATTTATCCATTGTCAATTTTTCTAATTTGAAGAAAATTGTTTGACTTCAGGGGAGCACTACAAACTTCTTGAACTCAACGCTTTTTTTTTGTGTGTGTGTGTATGTGTCTCTTATTTATTTATGTTTAGCACTAGCAGTTTCCACTAATCAGCTGCAGAATGCAAACAGAATTCCAGCTGGCCTTGGCAAGAGACTCTGCTGGGAAGTAACCCCAGACAGCATAACTGTGGCAATTAGGGACTCATTCATTAGTAGTGTGAAAATATAAAGGCTGCTGGAGGAAAACAGACATATATAACATCCAAACTTTTGAAGGAAGGATATTTGCACTAATTTCACAGATTCCATTGCCCCAAATCAATTTATTTCAACACTGCAAGAAGATGTCTTGAACTGCAAACAGTAGTTTGTGAAATTTATTTTCTTTCTTCCTAATGAAAAAATTTACCAAGAAACACTAAGGGGAAAACAAGGCCCACTCTTCTGGTCTATACACAGTCTTCTTCATAATTTCCATGAACATTTTATGATGAGAATTAATCCAATATCATAGGAATGCTGGACCAGCTGCTGCTGCAAATTGTTCATGCTGTGATTCAGAATTAAGCTACAACTTAGAGAAATTTGCCATTTTTGGTGGCGCTTGTGTGTACAGCTCTAAGGCTCACCCTCTAAGCCTATGTAGGAGAAAATCATTTACAGAGGACTGAGGGATAAGGTGTAACCGAGGTGCTGGAGTGAATCAGTGTCACTGAGTGCAATTTTGCTGTCAGCCATCGTTCAATAGAGCGCCTGACCGTATTCTTAAGAAGACCGTGATGGTAACCAAATGGGTTGCATTTGTAATCACTTTTATGCTTTGACTTAGGAGACTATTAATCTTGTAGACTTTAAAGAGAAGTTAAATGCAACTACTGCCAAATGTTCAACCACCAAAGACATTCATGGATTCAGATGTTTTCTGGTAGGGAACTTATATCTATTCTAAGGGAAGGCAGTGAAGGGAATCCTACCAAGGTTGAACTATTTTCCATTGCATCCATTACTGATAGAAAATAGCAGAAGGGAAACAACTAAAACCTGGTTAAGACCCTTTTTTATCTGAAAACCATCTTGCAGCGGTCTGAAATACCTTAAAGTAAGTTGTGGTTACACTAGCTGGCATGTAGAGCCAACAGCCCATTAGCCAGATGAAAATTGCTGCAATATGACAGATGTTTGACTCCATTTCTGCCTGGAGGCTGGTGTAAACCAGTAACATTAGTTCTTTGCCAGCTGGATAATATTCCTATACTAGGTATTATTTCTTGCTCAGGTAATTCAGTGACTGTCCATTCTTTGTTAGAAATGAAGGAAAAGAATCAGCCCAGGCAAAAGGTAATTAATCTTATTAAAACATACCAAAACACAACAACTGGAACTCATTACACTAAAACAAGGTTGAGCTTCTGGTCTCAGTTTAATTCCTTGAAGATAAATGCCCAGAAGTAAGCACTTTTATCCCTGTGGCACATTTATTAAAACTCTTAAAAGAGAATCAACAATTGAGAATCAGCAAAAAGTCCAAATAACTAATTTGAACCATGCAGAAGTATTCTAGGTCACAACTAATGAATCTGACAAGGTAGGGCATAGAAAATTGTGATCAAGTGAATTCATTCTATATTAAACAACCAGTCCACTCAGTAAGAATTACTTGGGAATATTTCTTAAGTCAAATATACTTTACTTGAAATAGGAAAATATACCAATAACATACAAATGTTTTTATTTATACATATCAAATTTCTGGGCAAATTCCTATATTAGTATCTTACACTCAGTCTTTTGGTGGTCAATTACCTCGGGTAGTTACATTAAAAAGTAAAATTCTTATTTTTCACTATAACCACCCACTTCTCTATAAAAAACCAGTAACTATTATTTATCACAGTTGTCAAACTCTGCCTTTAGTATCTGCCTAGTATCTTATTTATATCACAAACACATCCAAGCAACTCAGTTAAAACAAAATGCCAGAAATGTTTTTTCTCTGAATTCTGCTGTAACAAACCAACAGAAGAAAACCTCCTCTCTCCTCCACAGGAACCATCTAGATTAAATGCTTTGTCAGCCTGATTCTAGGTGATGCAGCTCTCAAGTTAACAAAAACAATTAACTAGCATATGCACTCAAAAGTGCCTTTTGTTCACTGGTACAGAACCAGAGCCATTTTCAGACTACCAGGAACATGTGCAACTACATAAGCTGTACAATTATAAAGATGTTCTTAGGAAAGTAATATCTGAAGAGTAACAAAGCTCATAGTTTATTCGACCTGCATATAAAACCATTGAGGTATAATACATTTATCACATTAAAAGTGCATCATTAAAATTTAAAAGCAGGTGCAGTTACTCAATAAGCTAATGGTATAGTCTGAAGACTCCACTCAAGATTGTACTGTTGAACTCCCATTTGGATAAAACAAAGAGAGAAAAACAGAGGGAAGGAATTGGAGTGACCTTGCACCAAGGTGTTAGTGCCTGAGCCTATGTTTCTGGTAGACTGTGGTTGAGCTCCACTCTGAGGATCTTTAAAGCACTGCATTTTCTCTGCTGTGAGTGGATGCATGCTACAAGTGAGCATGAAAATAAGCAACAGCCAAACTCTATGGAGAGGTACCTGTAGATGATTCTGCATGACAATAAGCCAAAAGCAGTCTGATGAAGGAAAATAATTAATACATATACACAGGAAAATAATAAAAATCAAAGCATGTGACAATTTCCCCCAACATCTTGAAGAACACATATATTCATAAAAGGAGCTTGTACAATTCCTGGAGAAAGTGAATAAGTGAGGGGATTTCCACTTTACATAGTACAGAAATCAGTGGCCTTCTCAAAGAAGCAGCTGCATTTTCAAGAAGATTTGTCTTTTTTAAGAGCTCCAAGACAAATTTATTTCATTTAACTAAAAGATTAAATTCAAAATCCATTCTAATTTTGTAAAACAACCATTTGGCTTCACAGATATAAGATTCTTGTCAGATGGAACACATCACAGCTCCCTTTAGCCAGGGGTTTGCACTGTGGAAGCATGTATATAGATCACAGCTAGTTTGGCTGGGAGCTTTACATCCCCACTGTTTAAAGTTTAGGATATTCTCCTTTGCTCTGAACTTAATCTGAAAAGAAATTTGTCTTATTCAAATCACTTCATGGATCTGTGCACTGTAAGTGGGGAAACTGGGGCATCCACCTCCAAACTGCAGCATGAGGACATTGCTATGTAACCAAGACACTTAACTTCAGTAAGAACCATATTTGGGCGAGTTCCCATTGCAGGCAAAACTTAAGTGGATTGATTTAGATGATTCTAAAATATTTGTTGCCTCAAACCTTGGGAATAATAGGGAGTTTCTCCTTCATGTCATATTTTTGAAGGAAAGAAGAGTAGATCTGGGCTGAAGGGACAGAAATGACACAAACTGATAGTGGTAGGCTATGTACCAGGCAGCCACATTCTTTTCAGGAAAAGAGAGCTGAAAGACTATGTTGACTTAAAAATTGCATTTCAGTTCAGCCTGTGCTCAAAGTATTTGCATCTAAATTCCCATGTGTTTTTGAGGTCTGCTTTATTTAGGATAACTGCAAGGATGTAGGCCACATAGTGCCAGGTAACATTCATGGGCTTATTCACAGATGAAGTTTATAAATAATCACAGAATCATTTAGATGGAAAAAGAACAGTAAGATCATCAAATCCAGCCAGTAACACAGCACTGCCAAGTCCACTTCTAAACTGTGTCCATAACAATTATGCAACTCAGCCATGTTTGTAAGTGCCACATCTACATGATTTTTAAATGCCTCCAGGGATATGACTCCACCACTTCCCTAGGCAGCCTTTTCTAATGCTTTACTGCCCTTTCCATGAAGAAATTTTTCCCAATACCTCATCTAACCTCTTCTGGAAGCTTGAAGCCATTTCCTCTTTTCCTATCACTTATTACTTGGGAGAAGAGACTGACCCCTAGCTTGCTGCAACTTCCAGTGGTTGTAGAGAGTGGTAAGATCTCCAATTCCCTTGGCTCATGTTCAGCCAGCTGTCAACCAGCACGTGCTGGTCCTTTTCCACCAGGCCTTTTCCAACCACTCATCCCCCAGCCTGTAGCACTGCATGGGGTTGTTGTGACCCAAGGGCAGGACTGGGCACTTGGCCTTATTGCAACTCATACAATTGGCCTTGGCCCATGGATCCAGCCTGTTCAGATCCCTCTGCAGAACCTTCCTACCCTCCACAGATCAACACTTCCACCCAAGTTGGTGCTGTCTGCAAACGGACTGAAGATGCACTCCATCCCCTTTTCCAGATCATTGTTAAAGATATTCACCCCAATCGTGAGTCCTGGCAAGCCCCACTCATTACCAGCCACCAGCCACCAGCTGGATTCCATTCACCACAACTCCCTGGCCTTGGCTATCCAGCCAGTTTTTTACCCAGAAAAGAGTACACCTGTCCAAGCCATGAGTGCCCAGGTTCTCCGGGAGAATGCTTTGGGAAAAGTTGTCAAAGTCTTTAGTAAAACCTGGGTAGACAACACCTTACAGCTTTTCCCTCAGCTACTAAGTAGTTCACCTTATCATAGAAGGAGAGCAGGTCAGAACCTGCCTTTCATGAGCACGTGCTGGCTGGACCCAGTCTCGGGGTTGTCCTGTACATACCATGTGATGGCACTCAGGATGAGCTGCTCCGTGACCTTCCACGGCACTAAGGTCAAACTGGTCTGTCATTCCCTGCATCCCTTCAGGCTCTTCCTGGAGATGTGCATCACATTTTGCTATCTTCCAGTAAAATGGGACCTCCCCAGTTAGGCAGAACTTCTGGTAAATGATTGAAAGTGACTTGGTGAGCACTTAATGTCAGTTCCCTTATTACCTTTGGGTGGATCTCCTCTGGCCTCATAGACTTGTGTGGGTCTGTGTGCTGCAGCAGGTTGCTGAGCATTTTGCCTTGGATTCTGTGAACTTCATTCTGCTCCCCATCCCTGTCTTCCAGGTCTGTGGGCTGGGAACCCCAAGAACAACTGGTCTGTCTAATAGTAAAGACTGAGTTAAAGAAGGTGTTAAATGCCTCAGACTTTTCCTCACCCTTCGTCACTGTATCTACTCCTGCATTCACTAAAGAATGGAGAGTCTCTTCAGCCCCCCTTTTGTTGCTCACTTCTTTATAGAAATGTTTTTAAAATGTTTCTTATGTCAGTAACCAGATTAAGTACTAGCTGGGCTTCAGATCTTCTAATTTTCTCTCTGCATAATTTCACAACATCCTCGTAGACTTCCTGAGCGACCTGCCCCTTCTTCCAAAGTTCATAAACTCTCCTTTATTGTTTTCCTGTGTTCCAGACAAAGATGTCTGTTCAGCCAGGTCAGTGTTCTTCCTTGCTGACTGATCTTTCAGCACACGGGTATGGCCTGCTCCTGCACTTTTAAGATTTCCCTCTTGAAGAATGTCCAGCTTTCCTGGACTGCTTTGTTCTTCAGGACTGCCTCCCAACGGATTCTTATCAACCAGACCCCTAAACTGGCCAAAGTCAACTCTGTAACTGGCAGTTCTACTGATCCCCCTCCTCACATCACCCACCAGTCCTTCTCTCTTTGCAAACACCAGATCCAGTCAGGCACCCTCTCTAGTTGGCTTAGTCACCAGCTGTGTCAGGAAGTTATCTTCCACACACCTCAGGAACCTCCTAATGAAGTGGTCAGGTCTAAAAAGAACTAAGAAACATGTTTATCTTTTGTTCATTTTTTCAGTTGGCATATGATAAAAATAAAGAAAAATAAATGCTACGGTTGACAAAAAGGAAATGAAGAGGAAAGAGGTAAAAATAAAGAATTCTAAAATATTGCTTCAATCCTTCTGCAGATTATTGGGCATTTTGTCAGTGATCAATAAAATTTTATGACCCCCCAATATTGGCTCAAAAAGCTTTGCAATGTCTGTAAGGCATTATGAAACGTGAAAGTTTTATGAAACATCAAACTCCCACAGCTTCCAGACACACTTAAATAGTGGGGCATTGCAGTGGAAGTCAGAAGCTTCTGTAGGAAACGTGCAAGGAGCTTTTGACAAAAAAGCAGCACAGCACTGTTCACTGGGTGATGGGAAAATGTGTGTCCCTCTCCTGCCTCTTCTGAAACAACTGTCCTCTGTGAGAGACTAAGGGTTTTTTGGGTCCTGTTTCTTCAAACATGCCTAAACAGGAATATGCAGAAGTAGCAAATTAAGTGCAGAAATACATTATTCATGTATATGTATGTATGTATAATGGAAATTGTCTCCTTCACTGAGCAAAGCTTTGTCTTGGAATTGATATGGATTTACACTTTCTGAATGTAGGCCACACAGCATCAGGTTATGCAGCTTTACAGCACCACCTCACAGCACAGAGACAAAAATGAGGCGAGGCGTCACAGACTCAAATCGTACTGCTGAAAAGCAGTGTGCTAAATGCTGCTTAACTGAAACATAACCTGAAGGCCTTCAAATAAAAACATTTTTGAGGTGTAAATTCCTTAAACATAGTTGGCATGCGTGCCCCACACAGGAAAATATCTGAGGTATACACACCTGAAGTATACATAGCCTTATGGCGCATTGATATGCTCTTTCTCCATGTAAAAGTACTATGCAAGCTTCAAACTAAATGATGCAATACATATGAATATCTCAATAAACTTACACTTTTAAAAGAATACAGTTAACATATCTAGAAGCAGATTAATTCCCAGTATAATTAGAAGTTCAGGAATACCACTATGATTCAATATGTTTCATGTTTCTTGAATTTCACTGGCAAAGTACATTGCAAATTGGCCCAGAGCTCATTATCAGTTTAGACGTTGAAACTGTCATTCATTTTCTGCTGATCAAACAAGGAAACTTAGTTTGGTATGCTCTTAAGTTTTCTATCAACATAAATGAAATAGTTAATTTTTCAGTATTTATTGTTCATTATTCACTAAGGAAAATTATCTGTTTTATAATTTATCATTGATGTTCTATTTATGTATCATGAGTGGTTGTCATAGTTTGTTTTTCATCTTTCAAAAATTAAAGATGAACTAGTTCTTTTGTTGTTATCCACAAATGAAAGAAATGAAAACTTGTTCTTCAGGTTTTAAATCTATATCTTTGCACCAACAATATATTCCTCTAGAGACAAGTCACCTTCATTGTGAACTTTGCCCAGTTCCTAGTTTATTGGTTAATATATTAAATAGTATATTTAGGGGAACACTACATAACTTACTGTTTGATCCAGAAAATTTGCATTATGTTATTAAAATATTTTCAATAATGTTGCATATTCAACAGTTTTAAAATATTTTCATCAATACTTCTCCAAAGTAGAAGCAAACACTTATAGACAGATACCTTTATTCCCAACTTGGATTTTTTTAAACTGCTATTCCTTTTGACTTTTGAGTCTTCTCCTTACAACAGTTAGTTGTGAAAAAAAACCAAAACCACCAGGTGTTCAAATTCGTAAACACAGATAAATTTTGCAGCGTGTACAGAAAAAGCTGATGAATATTCTTACCACAAGCTCATGTCCATATGTTTAGACACTCTCCAACAGAACTTTCTGTGTAGGAATCTCAAGTTTGAGAATAGTGTCTTCTATGGATGACATTGCAGTGCCTATTCAGGGGCATAAGCATACTCAGGGAAATCCTCAGTGTCTTAAATTATAGATTTTCCACACAAAGTTGGCAGACATGACTCAGAAAGTGCAGAACACCACATTCTTTCTGACCAGTAGCCAAAGGAAGGGATATCCTGAGGAACTGAAAATGCATCATCTACAGCTGTCATTAGGGAATGAAATCTTTCCTATCATATTCAAAACAGATCCGTAGAGTACTTTGTCTACAAACTGCACTTCAACTTCCTACAACTGTACTGAAGAACATTTTTGGAAAGATGTGCAAAGTTTTCAGCTGTTTAAAGAAACCTCACATATACCTGAGTTCAGTGAAGAACAAAGATGCCAAGATCAGCTGTGATTGTGTCTTCCAGTGACCTACTTTAAATGCATGCAAGTTCTAAATTGCATCATGCCTGTCTTATGTGTGGACATCACAACCAGTGAATCCCAAGGGTAAGGTCAGCCATGTCCACCATGATTATGCTTGCTATAGCCCAACTGTCTGATAACCTGTAGTATAGCAGGGGAATGCTCAGACAGGAGAGCCTGAGTGGATCCATGTCTGAATTCCTGTAGGAAAAATTACTGGGAGATTCCATGTAATAAGAGGCCAGCCCATGTGCTTGTGTGGCTCCTTGATGTCTCAAATCACTTTTTCCATTGATGAAGTGTGAGACTGGGCAGTGATTGACAAGCACTTGAAGTAACAAATGGTATTTTGAGAATAGCATTGAGAGAATGATTTAGAAGTGTTTGACATTATATTTAAGTATGGTTGATAACTGGTGATAACAATTGGTGATGACATTACCAACATGTCTCTTTTCTTTAAGCACTCAAGATGTATAGGAGTTAGGCATGTAAGTGACTTGTTTCAGGAAATACAGACAAAAGTGGATGTCTCAAGCAGAAAGTGAGTTGACCCCACAGAGAAAAACAATCTGTTAAGAACCCAAAACTCTTGGCAGGCAGCCCAGACCCATATCTTTTCTTAGATAAAATTCTTCACAATGTACAACTGAAGGGAATGTTAAAGGAAATGAAAAGCCTGGATTGTGATCCTAAAGATTTTTATTTGAGTTCCCAACTAATTGCTTATAGACATTGTCATAACAAGTCAGGACATTTACCTGTGTTCCAGTAAACAGTACAAGGGCTACAAGAATAGCATATTCATTAGTCTCTGGGGTAGTAAAATACTATTATCTTCAATTTCAGTGTGTACAGTATCATTTACAAAACAATTGTGTAGTACAGACACAAGAATAATTTTGGAAGGCGTAGAATTCCTTCTTGAAAAATCACCGTATTAACTCCCCTATGCTTAAGGAACTGGTTTGACTGGGTGTACAGAAGATATTTCACAACATGGATATTTACAAAAATAAGTTTAAAAGCTCAAGGACATAAAATTTCATACCACAAGTGTCAAATAAGTTTTAGAATGTCACAACACAAGTTCCAGAGTGAGCTCAGCACAAGTTCTGTGAATGCATCAATAGCAGTGTAATCTTTCCCATAAAAATATTTGGCAACAAATGCATCCTAGCAGGTCTCACAATCCCCTCGCAACACAAGGCACTATTTGGATTGGAAGTATTGTGTAGTAACTGGGGCACACCCTGTATATTTATCTGAGATTTCTACACTTCCTCACACAATAGATTTTTCTGCGCATAATTATTTAGAATTATTTACTTCAAGGGTTGCTTTTCCTTAGATTTCAAATGGTTTTTTTGTGGACTGCATATTAATAATGTTCCAAAATATATTATCTCCTCCAAAGGGATGCAGTTACAAACTATAATGAAATAGACTTACAGACTGTATTCAGCCCCAGTGGGCTGAACATGGACTCTCCTGTCCCATTTTACAGTTAAACAATGACTAGACTCCCTGCTAATGAGGTTTTGGAACCCTTTATTTTGTTTTCAAAGTAGTTGGCATTCTACAAATTTGTAGTTTTGATGATTACTATAGGCTTTTTGTATTGAAAAATATATTTTCACAGTTAAGGGATTTTTATTTCATGTATGTTAATTAGTCAGTGGTAGTATATTCTGCAGTTCAGTTTTGATAAATGTTGTCTGCAGTGGGTTTTAAACAACAGACAAAGAAGAAAATATCCTCAGTAATTTTTATGTTGATTTTAATCTGCATCATACATGTCCATTTCTAATAAAACTAATGGTAACATCCAGTTCTACAAGTGAGAGAATCTGATGTACTTACTATCTCCTGTTTCTAAAACTCTGGAGATGAGAAGTGAGGGAGCAAGGAGTATACCTGAAATTTAAGTTGCTCTTTTGCAAATATCTGCTACTCAGATACTCTCTTTTGTTTCAGTTGGAGCTTTGTAATGTTTTTGTACCTATCCTTATAGTGACAAGTAAAGACAAATCATTGCTTCTGTTATATAAATGGGGAATTTAGGCAAAGAGAGGGATAGAGGGATTTGTTCAAGGTCACTCGAGCACTCTAAAATAATGCTGGAAAATGAATTTTTCTACTCCCAAGCTAACAAGTTATTAAATCACATTTCCTCTCAGTGTGGTATTATACTCCAATTTGAATTTGGGGGGTGGAGGGGGGTTTAGACTACTTTTGCTATTTGTAGCTGAAGGCATGTAGAAGGAGGAAGATGTTAACTATGAAAAAAAGGTCTTCTCTTCCTGCTAGAGTGAAAAAAAAGGGCTATAAACAAATTTCATTTCATAATACAGAGCAGGTAGAGCTATCTCATGGCACAAAGTTTCTGTATGCAACAGATAAATAGTAATGCCCATTCTCTCAAGGATGATATCAAAGTGTAACTATTTACTATCTGGTATGAGGCAAATTTCCTTTCAGCCTGGCATTTAGTTATCAGTGTCAGTCTAAGTATATCAGTGATCTGTGTTCAAAACAAGGAAGTAAGTTATGGCAAAAGATAACATGATTACTACCTAATAATGAGGTATTTAAACACAGCAGGGCTCTTGAAAACGTGTGGGTGTAAATTCACTGAGAGGAGGGGGCAGAGCAGTGTTCATTACATACCCATTCCCTCCCTTCACAAGAATGAGGAGCCACCACCAGGCTGACATATGGGCACAGTGATCCCAAAACCTAAACCCCTTTATTCTTCAGAGAATCCAAAGCTTAATCAAAGCACACGCAAACTTTCCTTGTAGTACGCAGTGACATATTTGCAACAAATATCTGGGAAACTTTGGATTTGGGAAGAGGAGAAAAGATGTGCAGCCTGGTACATTAAATATTTGAATATGTTTGCCTTTCCTTTGTCCCCTTACCTTACACATGTCATTTGTTTTCTGACAATGTGAACTTTATTTGAGGTCTTGTCAAGCCCTGCCTGTGTTTTCACAAAGAGAGAAGCATGTGGACACAAATGGGGGCTGTGGATGATTCTCAAGGGGTTGAGAGGGAGACTGCTTCTCCTCTTTTCCTTAGAGGAGAAACTACAGCCATATACCTCAGGTTTGATTTAGTGATTTAGAGTTAACTTCTCTATTTGAAGAACAAGAGGGAAAAAAAGGAAAGAAAAATAATTTAGTTCAGTTCTATGAATAACTGGGCACTTATAATTTAACAGCCCAGTTCTGATCTGAGTAAAACAGCAATTCCCTTGAAGTTGGTGAAATGGTGCTGGATTTACCTCAGGGCAGAATTTGGCCCCCCGTTAGTGATCCAGCTATTATTAGATTTGCATTGAGAAAAATCATTGAATAAAATAATTACCTGTCTTGTCAGTGGAACTGTTCTTTTTTTTTTTTTTTTAATGTCCTACATAAAATCCTTAGACCAAAATTTAAAAGGATGTAGAATAAATTAATTAATTGGGGAATTAATTGGGCCATGTTGCCTTTTTTAAAACTAAGCTGTGTTTTAGTTATATTTTGTTATGTGCCCAAAGGCTCCTGGGCATGGATGGCCTATAAATACAAATGGATAACAGATCATTAAGAATAAAGCTACCACAAAATAGTTTCTCTGTTTTCTCCATACAGGTCTGAGAGCAATAACAGTGGAGCAGTAGTGAAGAAACAGCTGGGGCTGTGAGAAGATGCTGTGGAGAAATTGTTTTGCCAACAGAGATGACTATGTTTCAACTCATTGTTCTTTCCCACCTCCTCCTCCTTCAGCCTCCTCCCCAGTCCTTCACTGACTTTTCATCTTTGCTCATGGTTGGCAGCATAATGTAGCTCCCATTTCCATCCTGCTTACACTCTCTCTGATGTGATTCCTGCAGGAGCTGATCTCAGGCAGCTCCTCCTTTCAGGTTCTTCTCTTCTCTTAGGCCTGAAACCCTCCCTGTCTACTTTGCTCAACCTCAGCTCCACCCCATCCACAAGGGCTGTGTAGAGCAAGACCCCATAGATCTGCAAGCCCCGTCTTTATTTTTCATGTTTCCCTCTCCTTTTTCAGCTAGATGTTTTATTGATTTTTCAGGCAGTAGGAAAATATATCTTACATTAAAAAAAACTTAAAAAGAATCTTTTGACTTTACCAATTCTTGATGTAAAAACCCACCTGGCATTTTGACAGCAAATGATTAAAAGCCTTTCTCAGTATTTTACAAGCAAATATGAATTTTAACAAGATAACTAAACTTACAGAAATGAAATATTCTATTGTTGTCTAATGCTAAACTAGCTGTCAAGTTTGAGACACTTGCAGTTAGTGCTAGGAATGATTAGAATGAAGATATGTTAAAAAGAAATACAGGCCAGGTTTTGCTCATGTGTTGCAGATATAAAATTCAGATTTATAGACTCTTTGGATGACACCAGCAATAAAGTGGTGATTTTGTTCTGGGGTTTTACATTCTGCTCCACAGATTAGTATATATCATGGGCCTACATTTGTGTTTTAAACGTACTAGTTCTCAAAGTACTTTCAAGCTAAGGTATGAGAGATCTTTGCTAAGAATGGGTTGTCAGGAATGCAGGCAGAATTAACTGAAAAAATTATTTTTTGCAAACTTACAAGGAGAGAAAAATTAGGCTCGAAGGGCCAGTGGGGAGAGAGAGGCAGAGAGGTCAGGAACTCAAACAGCTTTCTGTGGAGGATGTGGGAAAGGAGTGAGAGGGATGGACCACTGTTTAAAACTGCATATGAAAGGAATAATGCTAATGATTAAATGTAAGGACCTGGATGAACTGTCTGAGGTACACTGAAAAAAGTAAGAGACAGTGAGACCTCTTCACCTAAATGTAGGGAACAATGACATAATATGGCTGAAATAGCATTAATATTCTTCCCTCACAATTGCTCTCTTTTTTTTGCTCGCTTTCTAATCACTGTGAAGAATACTGGCATCATGTCAGTCAGGCCAATAATCCCAGTGTCACTGATGGCCAAGGCATCATTCCATCACAACCTTCCAGCAAGGCCTTCAACAAGTCTAGCAGGTCCTTGTCGTGTGGTATCTCAGCATGCACATCTTCCACTCATGCAGCCTCATACAGGAGTGGCTGAGGGAACTGGTGTTGTATAATCTGGAGAAAAGCAGTCTCAGGGAAGATGTTATCATTCCCTACAATGACCTGAAAGGATGTTGCAGTGATGTACGGGTCAGTCTCTTTTCTCAGGTAACAAATGACAGGGCAAGAGGAAAGGGCCTCAAGTTGTGCCAGGGGAAGTTTAGATGTTATATTAGGAAAAAAAAAATTCTTCACTGAAAGAGTGGCCAAGCATTGGAACAGAGTATCCAGGGAAGTGGCAGAGTCCCCATCCCTTGGAGGTATTTGAAAGATGTGTAGATGTAGCATTAAATATGAATCAGTGGTGGACTTGGCAGTGCTGGGTTAATAGCTGGACACAGTGATCAGTTGGACGCAAGGATCTTAGACCTCTTTTCCAACCTAAAAATTCTGTGATCCTACACCAGAACCTACTTCTAGAACCTACCAGAAGACAGATTGTTCTCAGGATGTGTTAACTTTCCTGTAGTGCTCTTTTAGTACCTCTTCTCTAATTTTGGTGCTATCTTTTTGGCTCATGAATAGCAATGTCTCAATGCCCATGAAAAAAGAGTGACGTGGAATGGAAGTTTACCTAGATTCATCGACATTAAAGTGTTATTTCAAAACAGTTTGATTGAACTAAAGTTTACAAACAGATAAGTCAGCACTTACAACTCTAGCTATGTTAGTTGTGATTGCTCTGAATGCACCTTTTTACCATGTGATGTTTTGAATCGTGTTTTTGTATATGTTTCATATTCAAATGTCAGTTTTGAAAAATGAAAGAAGTTTGGGGATAACATTGCATTTCCCAGGTTGTGACACTAGTATGTGAGACTGAGTTTTGAATTTACTTATTCCTTTAAAATAAGTTTTTCTGCACAGTCATATCTTCCCAGCCAAATTCAGCAACTAGACCATGTGAAAAGCTCTGAGTAAAACAATGCTCCATGTGCATAGATATGGCAGAATCTCATCTATGAAGGTCAATCTGTTCTCTTTGTGAGCATGGAAAATCCACTTTTATATGTATGAACAAAAATATAAAAACACCTTAATATATTAGACTTTTAGTTCTTGTGTAGAATTGGAAATCACGTTATGAAGACAGCAAAATGAAGAGATTTGGATGCTGAATGAGTGCATGGCTTACATACACAGAAGTCGGGGTGAGGGAGGTTTCACTCATATAAGCAAGTAAAGTCTTAGCCAACTCCACCAACATTGTTCATGGACTTGTATTCAAAGTACCTCTAAAAGTTAGGCTGAGTTCACAAATCTGAGGTAAATTTGCAAATTTTACCCTAAGAACAGCTAGAATCATATATCTCCCTACAGCACCCTCCCCCAACATTACTTCTCTGGCTCTAACTTGAGAGTTACTAATACTATCCTGAATCAAACAAGGCCAAAATGAAAGAGAAAAAAAGAGAACAAGGAAATCAATTGTCTCAGTGCTCTTGTCTTTGTTGGAATGTTTACATCAGCTATTAATATGTATTTCTCTAAAAACCTGTGATTTTTTTTTCTGTTTGGGAAAGAGTAAGACCTGTGTAAGAGTAATGTGAGGCACAGTCTTCAGACTAGGTTTAAATTCACAATTAGCCTAATTCTAATTTATAAAATTCCATTGAGAAACTAAAATTTAATATGAGAAGGTGTGTATAATGTAACTATTATAAAGAGAATCAGACATTACTTCAGTATCCTGTAAAACAGGTTTTTGAATTAAGCAGAATGCATGCAATAAAAATGTAACCAAAATGATTAGCATAAGTAACTGAAAAAATCTGATTATAAAAAGGCAAAGTAGTTTAACACATGACCACATTCATAAGTATGAAATATTATAATTCTATTGTCTATTCTTTCTGTGAAAAGTTAGCTCCTTCAGGAATGTCTTAATGAATAATAAAACTGACTTGATTTTCCCACTGCAGTCAACTTTGCTGTCAGGCTATTAATGATTCATAATGACTGTATGTTTAATAGTTTTATGCCAGATAAAAGCCGTCCAACAGAAGCAAGTAGCCGGTGTCACTTCTGCAGCTACTCTCTTGATATTTTCAGTAATATTGGTAAAAACAATCTCTAAAAATGCAGAACAGCTGAGTTACAGTGGGAAAATGCTTTTAAATCACCCAATAACATCAGTGCTGAAGTCATATAAAATTCTTTATTACATTACCTCTGCTGTAGAAGAAAACACAGAGGACAAGATTGCATGAGGTTCATAAAAATAGCATATTTTCCTGTTCATATCATTCCATACTCTTGTATATTTTATTTTCATAATGCAGTGATTTGGATAAAACAACTAGCCAATGCTTAAATGAGAATAAAATGTGTACTCTGAGAATAGCTGAGAAGAATAACACTCAAATCAGTTCTGCACAAGATGATAAACACCCAGACTGCTCTGAAGCTGCAGGAGTTTATCTACTGTATATGTAAATGTTTTTCTTTTCTTTGAGGAAAGCCTTTGCAAGAACAATGTCCTTTAACAAAGGTCTAAAAATGCATGCGAAAACCAAACATAATAACACTGTTATTCTGCCACTTATTAACAGTACAACAGGCCTTACAACAATTAGATATGAATATTGCAAACTGAATTTAATATTAAGCTGTCTTTGAAATGCCACTTTGCAGCAGGTTTTCAAATGCTTAAAGCACAGCGGGAGGCTAACTCTATCTTCAAATATTAAATCAAAACCTTTTTTTAACCTGATAAATCTTTCTGAAGGCAAGTTCTCCTATTCAAGAGAGAATTATTAAAGTATCAGACAAGGAAACTAAACCTTGCAGCCTATTCTTGGCATATGGTGTGTACCCACAATGATTAAAAACAATAATGAAAAGGATTAATAACATCTTAGAATAGTGTCTGAGAACATTCTTAACCAAACACAGGGTATAAACTGCTAATAAGTCCAGTGAATTGGAAACAGCACATACTCAAACATGCTCCCACTTTCTCAGCTAGAAATCTCACATTAAATACAAGTCAGTTAGAAATGTTTCCTACAGCCAGTTACATGCCATTGAAAAGACCAAAGATCTCTAGAAAATGGTAAATGCAAGGACATCTCACTGAAGAGCACCATAGGAGAATCACAGAAACACATTCTGTGCTTGAATACCTGCTCCTAATGGCAGCAGGAACTGTATGCAGTCTTGATATATTTGGCCCATATTAGTGACAGAAACCACGTATTAAGCCATATAAAACAATGTATCTCACAGAATTCTGTCCAATCCACTTTTTAATGTTCCAAGTGAAAAAGCTTCCCTTGGAAGATAGCCTAATAGTGACAATTGGCAGGAAATATACCTGGTTATTTTGCCTACATTTATCTACTATTTTTCTCTTCAGCCTTAGCTCAGTTGTGGCAGGACTTGCATCAGACAATTCTTTTCCAGCCCTGACAGTTCCAGGGCATTTTCAAGTTGTTACACTCTTCCTTTAAACATTGCTAGGTAAGTTTTCACATTTAGCTTACTAATTCCCACCCCCTCCACCCAATGTCAACAATCCCTTGTTTCCTAATTACTTTGGCACTTTCCAAACTGCAATCCTGATAATGAGATATCCAGGGAGGAATGCAGTACTGTGGATGGGATCACACAGAGTCCCAGTGGAAAGGGCTAGGACTCTCTTCATACTCTGTGGTGAGGTGCTTCATTCCAAAATGGATGGCATTTTTTTGCTCTTGCTTCACACCACAGGTCAATTTCCCATTTAGTAATGCTTTCTTCACCCCACATAAATCCTTTCAGTTTCTGTGTGGTATTGGTATTTCAGATTATTTTGTTTGTTAACTCGCACCAGCTCAGCATGTAACTGACTTTGCTGTTTTCTATCCTAATCTCTTTGGGATGCCTTTTATTGCTCTTCTATCTTTGTAATTAATCCTCTCATTGAATTTACTATCCTCCAAATTACTAAAGTAAAGGTTAGATAGAAGACTCTACCAAAACCCCGCCAATATTCTTTAAGATGCTTCCTCATATGGGAAAAAAATGACATAAATTAGTTGTCACATACGTAATTTTCACATCACTTATTCACATGATAAAGGCCCTGGATGAAAATATTTTCATGCTGTTTTTTTTGTATATGAAACCAAAATTTGCATGCATTTCATCTACTGTTCTCTTTTTTTTTCCCCCCTTTGGACTATTTCCACAGCACCACAATATCTCTCTGTGATTACTCTGCATGTGTGACCTCAAGCAACCTACCATTGTTGTTTCCAAATTGGGAAGCAGGTAGGCACATGTCCTGGAGGAGGGTAGCAGGCTCTGGATTTGCCTCTCAGCTGGTGTCTGCCTCCTCCCATGTGAGATGGTGCCAACTAGGAGGTTTTTGTTTTGTTTCAGAGATGTTTTTTGTGCAGGGAGGCAGTCTCAGCTGCACTGCTGTGCTTTTGGTGGCCATATCCTGGGCCACCCTGCTGTGAGGTTGTGGGAGGGCTTCTCCATGTCTGCTTCAAATTTCAACCTCACCTGCTTGATTTTGGGCTGAAGTAGAAAAGATGCTCCAACAGCTGACTGGAGAAACTGGAAATAACAGCAGCATGTTTTATATCCCAAGTCACACTGAATAAATATCAAGACACAGTTCAGCTTATTTTCACATGACTTTTGAGTTCTTTTGAGAGTAGGGGTCTAAGAGCCCTCAGGATTCTAGGAGAGGTACAATATGCTCAGGAATTATGGCTACACTTGAGGTTCATATACACTAATATACATTCATGCAATGCCTGTACCCAAATAATATCTGGAATTTATAAAATTCAGCGACCTCCTTCACTTCCAGCGTCAGTGCTAATAGGAATATCTGGCTGTAAAGATATTTAATCCCTTCTGATTACAGTATTGCATGCTTATGGATAGATACAGGGGCTGGTAGGATGTATCCTTCCCTCAAGTACCCTCTACTTTCTCCATAAATTTATTAGCATGTCCCATCATAATAGTCTTTGCAAGCACTTTGCATCAGTTTTGGAATTCCCTGACTCATATAAACATATTGCATGTATTGTTTTCATCTCTCCTTTTTATGTTCTTATAAATGTCCTGGACAGTCTCTCAAGAGCTAAGCTTGCAGTTTTAAGTTCTTTGTCTCCTTTTGTGTGGTGATCTGCAGCAGGAGTTCATTCTAATTATTTCTTTTTATGTATTTATTAATTGCTAATAACTTTATGCACAAAAAGTTGCTGTCACAGCAGTCTTCCAACCTGAAACTGTGGCATTAGCACTATATTTTGACATATAATGTTACTCTTCAGCATCTTCTTTTTTCACCTCTCCACTTGAGGGAACACCTGAGATTTTATTTCACTTACAATAATCACTCAAATCAATTTCAGCTGTAGCCACCATTTCAGAATTAATAAATGCATTGCATTTTTCTTGTCTATTTTTTCAAAATGTCTCTAAGCACTCCAGTTCATTGATACTTTACATGTTTCCATGTATTTCCATCTTCCTCCTCTGTGTGAGTGGATGCACTATGATTCCTTGTAAAATTCAGATCTCATTTTTAGAGTACCGTGCCATTTCTTCCTACAATCAAACTAAGCAAAAGTAAAGCAAACCAAATAAAAGAACATTCTCAGAAAACTCAGATTTGAATGAGTTTATTTTTTACTTATTTGCTTAAATTAAAGCCTAAATAAAGCAAGTAAGTTTCTTACTCCTCCATAAATATTTTGCTGACCTTTTATAGTCTTTAGTACTGGTCTGTCTTCTTATCCACTCCTAATACGGGAAGGAAATCATGCTATCATTGGGATTTGTCTATTTTCAGATCTATTTTAGAATTCCTGAACTTTTTCTCAGTATATTCCATAAAGTAAGGTCAAGTATGTCTGAGCTGCTCTGGAAATTCCCTGGCATTATTTAGGAAACCTCTCATTTTTATTATAACAGTGTTTGATGGCTATCTGGAGGGGGATGACGTTAACATTTCCTGCCTGAAGTCCAATTATTTTTTTATATTCTGAAGAGCCAGCAAAACGATTGAATATCTATTTTCTCTTCTAGTGTTTCTCTTTAAATTATTTTGGGGATTCTATCATCTAACAAGGTTGTCTCAATACCATTACCTTTTCAATGGCAAAATACCTATTGGAGTAAATAAGTTTAAAATATTCTATATATGATCTCTTAATTTCCTTTTTCTGGATCTCCCATCTCTTATTTCTTGACTCACTACCTGTCTTAATGCCTTTTGGTCCTCATCATGCCATTTGCCTGGCTTGCCTGCCTTCATTCTTCAGCAGTCGTGCATAACAGATACAAGTGAGGTTGACATTCATGTAATTTAACTCATCAAAAAGTTAGATGTTTAGCCTAGGTGAACTGTCCTAACTTCCTCTGTTGTCAGGCCAGAGAGAACGATACTCCCAGCCTGTGATATAATCCATACAAGTTTCTAAACAAGGTGGAATAAATCATCTTCTGAGGAGATTTGCTCTGGACATGTCCAGTTCTTTCTATCACTTTTGGGAAAGAATGGATACTGACTATCTACCTGCCTCCCATACAGACAGCTGAATTTAGAAGAGAAACTTTTATACTTCCCACGTTCCCTAAAAACTGAAATCAGCCATACCTACTGTATCAAGACACATACATGTTCTCTCGTGCCTTTGAAATCAACTGTCTTTTGATAAAGGTTTGAAAAAAAAGGTACACACTAGAGGTGCTATCTGCCAGATGAACATCAGCACTCATTAATTCACCTTTGGAGTTCTCATTATTTTCCTCACTTCTAATACCACTGCCTGTCTCCTGGAAGTAGGACATCTGGCAACAAAGTGGGAATATTAACTCCAGAGTAACACACCAAATGAACCAAACTAGTATAGGAATGGGGGTAATAAACATTTTTCTTTTTTTTCTTTTTTTTTATTTAATAAATCTCAGTTACTGTGTTTTGTGTCATTTGTGGTTATGGTATGACCTAGTTTTAGAGCATGTGAACCCACAGTTCCTAAGGAGTTTAGTATTTGGTAACTGTTAGCTGTCATGGATTTGACACCAGTGGTGGAATTTACCTGATTGGGAGGCACAAGTTACAGCATTTGGAATAGAGAGATCTTAACGCATAAATTTTCTGTATCCTGGATGATGACTATTTTAATGTTCTCATTATCATATATACATGGGTAGCACTATAATACTTTAAAAAAACCCAACTAAAATAGTGATTCAATTGTCTGTAAGTGGTTCTCCTAGTGTATGACTGTAACCATTTAGGAGTTGAAGACTACATGAATAGATCAGTCTAAATTTCCTTTTACAGTGAATAGAAAAAAACTTCCTAAACACAGTTCTCTGCAGATGCAGCACATGCAAAGTGAGCTGAATCATCTTCCAGGGATTCTTTGCCCACCAAACATGGAAAAATCCAAATTTTAAATACTCAGAGTTAGAAAGAATAAATACCATAAAAAAAAAACAAACACCAAAAAACCCCCAACCAACCAAAAAAAACAACAACAAAGAAACAAAGAAGAATGTAGATATCCAAACAAGGCAGCTAATTTTGCACTTATTGTTTGTTTCATGTATGCATGCTTTTCAGGTCTTTGAAAAAACCCCTTAATATAGAAGAAAGTTAAAATTTCATGTATCTTTCCTGTGTTGTCTGCTAACTACCCTGGCAATCCTCCTTCACAGTGGTTTTATCACAGGACTTTTCCAGCACAATTTCCACCAAGTCTCTGCTCCTGCCTAGGAGCAGACCCTGAAGCTTTGGGCCTTACAGAACCCAACAGGAAAGACACATAATGCAGGTGGTGCTCCACATGAGCTAATGGAAAGGTTAAACAGTCATTAGCTAGTGAAGCAAGCCTGTTACAAAACTTGTGAATATTTCAACAATACCACTCTATCCAAGAGGATCCTTCAGTCCAGGTCAGCTGCCAGCAGCCACAAACCACATGAAGGGAGGAACTTACAGCAATCAGGTATCATATAAGGACAACCACTGGGAAGGAAAGTCCTCACTTGCCACGATCACAAGCCTTATTGAGGTCAGAGGCAGAAAGAACACAGCTGATTGGCACAAATTCTCTCTTTCTCTTTTCTAGTGTATCTCCTGTGGATCACAGCTACTCCAAACATTATGCTGCTGGTGGAAAAATGCAGGTGATTAAGAAAGGATTGAGTGTCAATATAGACATCTGTTTGGTTGGGTCTCCTGGAAGATCCATATAAACCACTTGGAACACACAACCAAGCCTTGAGCAAACATTTCCCTGAGGCAGCTAAGAGACGTCTAGAGATTCAGAACATTGGACTGAGAAATATCCTTACCTTAGCAACATTTGTTTATAACTTAGGCATAATGTATGATGCACCTTCTGAGCTGTGCAATTTATCCAAACATCTACAAGAAAGACATAACATTGCCAGAAGCTTATTCTGGGGTGTCAAAGCAGATTCAGGTTTTTGCATCAATGGCTGACAATCC
Source organism: Molothrus aeneus (assembly GCF_037042795.1). Lineage (NCBI taxonomy): Eukaryota > Metazoa > Chordata > Aves > Passeriformes > Icteridae > Molothrus > Molothrus aeneus. The sequence goes on from NC_089647.1 coordinate 66,127,155, forward strand.
TGGCTCTTCTGCTGAAGAGGCTGTCAGTGCTTTTCAGAACACGTTCTTAAAAAAATAAATCTCTGCACCAGGGGAAATGTCTTAAAAGCGGTTACGGAGAATTTTCATGGAGTCTCAAAAATAACACATATTGTGAAATGCTGTTCACAAGAGCATTGAAAATTAGCACTGCTCTGAATAGTGTTTCTTGAGAAAACCACGCAATGTGATTACATACCTCTTGATAGGAGGTGTCAGCTCCTGTGTTACGGCCAAATTCTAACCTGTATAATTACCTTCTGCTTATCTAAATTCGCCTCACAATTCCAGCTGAATAAGAGCTATTGTTTCACTTCACGCCCTAAAATGTTGAGATGTGCAGTGTTAGTGTACTTCTAACCAGAGGTGGCTGCATCTTGGTCTTTGGTTTTGCGAGCATTTACACTTTCAGAGAATACCAGACAATTTTTCACTGTATAGCAACTTAATTTAGAATTTTTTCTAATGTTGCAAGTGCAAAAACTTGTAGCTCAAGGAAGTCACTATGAGGTAGAGAGCCTAAAACACTTGATGTCTCTCTAGGATACAAGAGTTACATATATGCACACATACATAAATTAATAATGCATATATGATTTAGCCTATACATCATATATTCTATGTGCTTTCAAAACAGAATCAAATGTTTTCTTTTATAAAATCTTTTGCTTGAAGCAGACTAAAAACTAATAAGGAAAATTCTATGTTTTTTCACTCTATCAAAATTTACAGCTCATGTTTGCAAAATTTGAAAAACCTTTCAGAGTCTTTTCCTGCTATGCAGTTGGCTAAGTCAGAAATGAACAGATGAAACTGGAAAGATCTATGCTTCACCAGCAGTCATGTCAATTAATTTTTTATATACTGCTGGGCTTAATATAGAACTTTCTAAACTAAACAGGCATTAATTTTTATCAGCAAGAATGCCAAGGTTACTTATAGCTGTTTGTTGCCCTTCACCTTTTTTTTTTTCCTGAGAAAATACATTTTGCAGAAGCTTAATTTGTGGTATTGATTTGGAGTAAGCATATGTAAACGCAAATCCTTCAGATAAATAACAAATTTGATTTCTTAATGTTATTTTTAAAAAAGAGAGTGTGCAATGGAATCTGGTAGAAAACAACAAACCAACTTGGTTTTGTAGTCATGTCATGTACCCTGGGTCAGGTCTTTTTTCTCCAGTCAGTCCAATCTTCTGACATCTGGCAACAAATTCCCATTTATACATACCTTTGTACTTCCCATTTTCTTTCAAAATCAGAGTTTATTTTTCTGTTCAAGTTCAAAAAGGCCAGAGGCTACCAGATGAAAAACATGTAGGAGAAAAAAGGTCATCAATCATGGAAGTAAAAATCCTTATGGAAAAAAGAGACTTCAGAATGCAAAAATAACCTTTGTTTGGTCATTTCAGAGCTTGACTTTAGTTTTAGCCATTGCTTTCACATATTTTTTACTATTGCACATATTGTATGGAATGAACACTTTTTAATGAATAAAAGCAATCTGTGTTTTCCTTGGAGCAAAATAGCTGCACAAAGTTTTGGAAACTGAAGTAGTTATCTAATATCTTCCTTAATGCATTTAACACAATGGCAGAAAATCTCAGATTTTGAGGTTTAACCTATAAAGGGATTGCTTCAAAGTTTAAAACATATGAACTTTCCTCCTCGCACAAGTTGTGGACACCACTGTTCTGGGACAGAATTAATGTTATGTAAACTTCATTTTGCCTAACTACATTACCCAAATCAAATTAAGTCAATTCTCTAAAGAGAAATTTAAAACTTGACACATATTCCTCACTTAACTTTGTTACACAGTTGCATTTGTTAGTAATTAAATGCTGACAGGACCATCCAATTTAAATGCAAAGGACAAGATGTAGGTAGACACCAAAAATGCAAAAGGAGATAGAAAAAATTATTTCGGTACATATAAAGATATAAATTTAGAAACAAATGAGCTAATATATGAAGGCCATTGCCCTATAACTCTCAGAGGCACTCATAAATCTGCAATATTGTTTTTTGATGTTATGTCACAGCACAATCCCTCCCATTTCTTCCCAGAAAAGCCAACTTCAAGTGGTAGGTTTAGTTTCCCGGTTACACCTTCCTGAGACGCCATAACAATGCAGCCATAGAGTGGAAATTCTTATCAATTTGTAGCTTGTTCTTAAAGGATTATACAGCAGAGACAAAGCCCAATGACTTTCCAAAATATACGCCTGCTGAGGTAGCTCAAAATGGACCTTCCCATATTCTTCCAGTATCATAGAATCATAGTTTGGGTTAGAAGGGACCTTAAATATCATCTAGTTCCAATCGTCCTGCCATGAGCAAGGAGCCTTCCACTAAACCAGGATGCACATTGGTCCATCCAACCTGGCCTTGAACATTTTTAGTCATGGGGCATCCAAAACTTCTCTGGGCAACCTGTTACTGTGCGTAAGCATGGTCACAGTAAAGAATTTCTTTCCATTATAAACCTACTCTCAGTTTAAAGCCGTTCCCCCTAATCCTGTCACTACATATCCCTGTAATCAGTCCCTCTCCAGCTCCTGTAGGCCTCCTTTAGGTACTGGAAGGACTCAATTGGGTCACTCCAGAGCCTTCTCTTCAAGCTAAATACTCCAAATTCTCTCAGCTTTTCCTCATAGTAGAGCTGCTCCATCCCTCTAAATATCTTGGTGGCCCTTCCCTGGCCTCGCTCCCACAATTCCATGTCCTTCCTGTGCTGGGACCCCAGGGCTACATGCAGCACTGCAGGTGGGGTCAGAATCCCCTCCCTGTCCCTACTGGCCACACTGCTTTGGATGCAGCCCAGGACAAGTTTGGCTCTCTGGGCTGCAAGGGCAGTAGAGAAGCTCTTCAGTGCATTCTCTGTCCCACACTCTAAATTTTGACAAAGGAGTGGTTTTCCTAAAATCCTCTAACAATAACAAAAAATAACACTGCCCACTAGAGCACATGTCCCTAACTGGCCATTGGTTAAGATCCAGATCCTGGCTTTTCCTTCACACACATGACTGACTGTGTGTAAAGAGACAAAGTTAATGATATTACTGCTAGGCCAACCAGTCAAATCATTTTATCTAAATTCAGCTTGCAAGCTGTAACATAATTCTTTACTTTACTGGAAATATTACAATAATAAATGAATTTGTGAGATGCTGAGAATGCACATTGATGAGTTCCAAAGAAACAAAGAAAACGCAATTAAATAAAGAAGCTGTGTGTATGAACCACTGCTGATCACTGCTCTTTATAGCACTCAAATACCACCCCAGGACAGAAAATAGAACTGGACTACAGGTAAGTAACTCTGTGTGCAAGATACCCTTTGCTATTCAACAAAGCTCTTAGGGTCCTGTGAGTGTTCTCATTCCCACAGTCTCTGTAAAGTCACAGAGGTTTTACACAATTCTCTCACAATTCACAGTTTCCTAACCAAAGCAATCTCCTCAGTATCTCAGAATGATGGGTGGGTTGTGATTTAGTAGTTATGGGTTTCAGCAGCACCTAAGTCAAACACTGTTTATTGCTTACAGTTGCTTTTCTGTTAAATAGAAAATTATACTCTACCAAGAAGACTTAAGTTATTGGCTTTATTTCAACATGGTACTGACTGACATATGCCAATTTACTTGTCATCGTATTCAACATGCCAGTATTAACATTTTCCTGATTCAGATTTTTTATCACAAATCAACAATAGCAGCTCCTTAGGGTTATGAACATGTTTTTATTACATGATAGGATAAAAAAAATAAAAGAAAATCCAAATTTATTCATTATCATATATATCATTTATGTTGGGTAAACTGGAAAATGCTTTCAAGAATCAACTAACATGAAAAGCATATTTGATAAACATGAATCATTTTTATAATTCATATTCTGTTTTTCCATGTTTCTGCAATATGTTCTGACATATCAGACTTTGTTATTATTTAAATATAAAGTTTTTTTAAGACTAATAGTACAAAACTCTATCAGAGACTCTCTGAAAAGACAAGAAGTTATTTAAATGCATAACTGGAAATGTTCAGAGTTTTAGCTAAAAACACAGGTAAAGCAAAGTGAATATACCCTGTTTCTGGGTTTCAAAATTGGAAAAGAGGGACTTAATAAATGAAGTTTCCGATCTGTCAGCCGCACACTCAGTGCATCAGATACTCAGTGCATCAGCAAGTTGTTAAACTCCTAGCTTCCAACTGCTTTCAGTTTAAGAACAACAGAAATTTAGAAGCCTCAATTTAATTTCTTTTTTAATATGGAAGCAATGCACAACAGCTTTTAAGCCTGTGAAAAACATAAAACCAAAGGAAGAATGAAAGCACTTGCGAAAAGCTTGCACATTATCATTCCTCTAAGTGCTTCATAATTTGTGGAAATGGAAGTCTTTATACTTTGTTCATACCTGGGAAAAGAATGAACACTTCCTTGTGTTTGGCAGTCCTTAGAAGCAGCATTAACCCATTTGGGTCCCTGGGCTTTATGTCAGGTTAGTGGAACATCCTGAAGCAGCCACTGTCAAAGGCCCTGGATTGGCTGCTGGGTGCAACCTCACACCCAGCAGTGTGCAGCCAGCCAATGACCATGCAAAATATTAGCAAGGTCATAGTAGTGTAACACATTCCTATAACTCAGAGATTACAAAAGACATTAAAATTCTGATGTCCCATTCATAAGGAAAAGATTGTAATGAGAGTAGAGAATGGCACAACATTAATTCATTGTGTGACAAAGAATATAATGAGAATAGGAAATAGTACAAAGGTAACTCATTCTTGTTACAGCTTTAAGATTGTAATGTCATGGTTCATATCACATACTTAGGAAGAAAGGTATGGTAGAAGAAGAGTTGCAATATTAAACATAGCTAATCTGAATGCAGCACACATTACTATAAATGCAATACAATAAAAAAATTTGAAACATTACTTAGAAATGGTTTGCTAAAAGTGTTATAATTTCTTTGTACACTTTTGTTAACAATTTATTAATACTGTTGATATGAAGGGCTGTAGTGTGTGTGTGCATTTATTAACAGAGCTGTCCTCAAAAATCTTTTTACTCTTGTATGTCTTTGGAAATCACTTAGAATTAAAAATAAAAATATTGACGACAGTATCTGTGTCTCTTGTGACACACATTATGAATCTGAGAAGACACAGGCACTCATGCTCAGTCACTTTGTCTGATACAGTGGAAAGAAATAAAGCCATGAAACAAGTAATGTATTTACCTCTTGAAATTATTGAATAACTTTTGTTATTGCTGTCTTCCACTCATTCAGTGATGTCTAATATCCTACCTAATGTAGTAGACTTTATTGAAACATGTAACTGATAAGAGATTAAAAAATCTTTGACCATCCATCTGAGAGTTTGACAAACCCCAAAGCAAATTGTGTCATTGCTCTATGCAAGCTCTCATTGTGTCAAGCTCTATGGAAGATCACCATATCAATGCATTTTATTTTGCTTTTGAAAGTAAAACATTCTTTGTGGTTATTTCTGTTAAACAGAAAAATGGGAAATATTCCCAAAGACACTACAAAAACATTGAAACTTCAGGGACTGTTGCTTTGGAGATCATCTTGTCCAACTTCCCAGCTTGAGCAGGAAGACCTAGAGCCAGTGGTTCAGTGTGTGCCTGTCTTGCCCTGTGACTGAAACAAGCCTGGCTCTGTCCTTCTTGCACCCTTCAATCAGGTATTTATGTACATTGATAAGTTTTCCTCCCCAGTTTCTTTGGGCCAAACAGGCTCAGCTCTCTCAGCCCTTCCTCATGGGAGAGATGCTCCAGTTCCTTCAACAGCTTCAAGGCCCATCACTGAACCCTCTCCAGGGCTTCTGTATCTCTAAACACAGTACCCCACATGTGACCTTGCCAGTGCTGAGTAGCGTTTACCAGTACCAAGTAGAGGGAACATGAAAAAGAATTTGCTCCTGAATTAGGGAAAAAATTAGGAAAAGTATCATCAAAATATTTTACTCTTGAATTAAAAGATCTACCACTTTTCAACTAAAAGGGTTAAGACTTTGAACCATATCAGCTAGATCAGGGATCAATATGACCCATTTACAATATTATTGGCAAATTTAGAGAGATACATTGTAATACAAATAAAACCTAAGTTCTTTTACTCTCTTCTAAAGTAAGGGGTAATACATATTAAAAAAAATGTAAAATTGTACTATCTGGATTAAACTCAGCCTATTAATTTGTTCAAATGACAGTTTCTTCTTGAAAATTATAGCACTGTTTTCAGTAATTTGGTTTAAAAAAAAGAAATGCTTCTGTGTGGTTACTGCTTTTTCTAATCTAGGTGGATTTATTTGATTCTGTATTTGTATACATAAGTCAATTCCAAAAAGTGGCAAATGTATTTTTGTGGTGTTGGTTACATTTTAGTATCCATATTACTTCCAGGCCCATTGTCAAAATGAGGTAGGTGTAAAGACCATGAGCAGAGGAAAAAATGTGATTGTATGAGGGATGTTATGACAGTTCTGTATGCATAATACATGCATCCCAGGAGGCAATTCTGCATCTGTTACATATATTTATGTATTTTTACTTGTAGTTTTGGAGATATTTAAGATTTATGGTGATAGATTCTATCCCCTTAAAGACAATAAAAGGAAACATGCAACAAGGGTACTATTTTGTTAGTGAGTGAAATGAGCTGGGTGTGAAAGTTGTGTACCTGGTAGGCTCTGTGAAGGTTAAGGATTTTCTGTTCTCTACAGTTAGTAGCATTTCTATGGAGGTTTTCAAAATACTTGCAAAACAAACCTCTAATAGATTTGATCTATGTGCAGCTAAAGTATGTTTCTGTTCATTATAATGACTGAAAGAGGGTAAGAAAACAATTGCTAGATGTTAAAGACTAACACAGGAATGATGAAGACATTTTGTGAGTGAAAAGAAAAATCCTGAAGTCTCAGGGAATGAAGAAAGTGATGATAAATGAAGACAACAACACAAGGGTAAAAAGACAGAAAAGATAAAATGGCTAAAGAGACATACAATTTTATACAACTAACTGTTTGAAGAAACAACTCACTGTGTTGTACTGTAATGACATTTCCTGACCATTGAATTTTCTGTGAAGAGATAGATGAGCCTTCCACTGCCTTCCATTACACAGCAGGTATTTCTTAGTCTCTGTTATATAGGACATTTCAAAAACTATCTTCATAGAAAATTCCTAGATACACTTGGAGGACAAAGGATAATATATTTGCAGTCTAATTTTGACTCTTTGAAATAGTGACTTTTGTCAGCCTTCTTTGAACCATCTATAGAAAGAAACAATCAGAAAGGTGTGATTCAGGGCATAAAGCAGACAGAGCCTTCGCCATTCTTATGTATGTGATTCTAGTGTTTCCCCATATATAGTTTTGAAGCCTCTTTGAAGATATCTTGTATTGGTCCCTCTCAGACACAGGCTTCTAGATGAACTCCTTGTCTTTCATGGTATTTCAATTATTTTATATAAATTAAGAAAAATCCCAAACACAAAACTTTAAAAATAGGAATGGAGGAAACCCTTAAAATGAAAATATAAATCTGGCAATTTCTTCTTCCAGCTGTAAAATTTCAAAGCAATTTTCATTTACATGAAGAGCAGAAGAAATGGAAAGTCTTTATGGAATATAATATATCACAAAAGTTAGCAAATAATGTATTGCTACTAACTAGGTGATAAAAGCATATATACTATCAATAAAAAAAATCTCAGAACTCATATATCCCTTCGCTGAAATGAAGAAGTCAAACAGTTATCAAATGGTAAACCAAATAAAGTTTTAAAAAGAGATTTATAGTAAAACATAGCATAAAACATCATTACTGTAATAGGGAAATAAAAAATTATATTTACAAAGAATGTGTGAAAATCATGTTGTATTTATTGAGCTCGAGGAGCTTCAGAGCTGGATCTGTGTGAACCTCATGAGGCTCAATTAGGCCAAGTGGAAGACTCTGCACCTGGATTGGTACAATCTGAAAAGCTGGACAGGAATCCAGAAAGCAATGGTATCCTGAGCTGCATCAAAAGAAGCACGTCTAGCAGGCTAAGGGAGGTGATCCCGCCCTTCTGCTCCGGGCTCGTGAGACCTCACCTGGAGTGCTGCATCCAGCTCTGGGGTCCTCAACACAAGGAGCACCTGGACCTGTTGAACTGGATCCAGAGAGGAGCCAATAAAATGATCAGGAGAATGGAGCTCCTCTTCTATGCAGCCAGACTTAGAGACCTGGGGTTGTTCAGTCTGGAGAAGAGAAGACTCCAGAACAATGTTATTGCACACTTTCAATACTTAGAGGGGGCCTATTGGAAAGATTAGGACAAACATTTTAGTATGTCCTGTTGCAAGAGGACAAAAAGAAATGCTTTTAAACTAAAAGAGGGTAGATTTAGACTAATGAAGGATTTTTTTTTTTTTATGATGAAGGTGGTAAAACACTGAAACAGGCTGACCAGAGAGGTGGTAGATGTACCATCCCTGGATATATTCAAGGTCAGGCTGGACAGAGCACTGAGAAACCTGGTGAAATTGATGTCCCTGTTCATTGCAGGAAGGTTGTAGTAGGTGACCTTTAGAGGCCACCTCCAATCCAAAATATTCTATGACCCTATGATCATCAGTTCAAATTTCCCATACCAGTCTACCCTTAGTTTCTTTAAGAAATAAGATGCAAACAGAATTTAAATATCAATAATATTTACTATTGCAAATTAGAAAATGTTTGGAACTACAAAAATCAAAATATCAACATCAGACAGCCAAAACACATTAGATACATCTAATGTGTAGTGAGCCATACACTAGTATGCTATTTTGAGTTGAAATAGAAATTTACTTGCAGTTTTTGCAAGCTGCAGGTCCTAGATGTTGACATAGGTCTAATCCAATGTTATTTTACAGTTAGTAAGGTATTTATGTCAATGCTTATTTTATCAAAACAGGTAAATTCACAAATATTTGAGGTGAAAAGTTTCAGGAAGGGTGGAGAGAGAGAAGCACATCTTTACAAGTACTTCTTAATGAAGTTTCTACTCTCCTTAAAAGCACAAGTTCTACTAGGATGCTTAGGCAAGTTTCAGCAGAAGCCCTAGGAAGTCAAATATCTTTACACAAAGTATTTTTCCGGCAATAAGAGTTTAGATCAGGTAATAGTAATTGAACAATAGGGAAATAGGGATAATAAAAGTTTGTGACTTAACAGATTTCCTGTGGAAGTATTTTGTTTGTTGGTTTTGGTTTTTTTGGGGTTTTTTTGTTTTTTTTGTTTTTTTACTTTGGTCATACTTAAAAAGAATAGAATTTTCTGAAGGTCCAATACATTTTATTGTAGGTGGGTGAAAAGACTGCTTTTACCTATTATGACAGCTCTATAAGCAAATTAAAGTTTATTTTGTTACTTTTCAAACTTTTATTTTCCCCATATTTTTGGTAAATTTTTCCATTCATCGGTCAAAGATAAATTAATGCACTAAAGTTGAAGACAGCTATTGAAGTGATTTAAACCTTACCATGCTTAATTGGCATGTTAAAATTAAAGAGTCAGAGTCAACTCCAGTACGTAAAAATGTATAAGCACACAAATTATGGCACTTTGTTCCACAGCTCAAGAGGCATCATGCCATACACTTCATTAATCGAGGGTATGCCCCAAATTTCAGCATGTGATGATTTACAGTTATCCTTCATACATGTTCAGCTATAAGAAGATACAGATCTCTCTGCAGTGGAGGAAAATTAGCACACAGATATCAAATTTGAGACTAATTTAATAAGCCCTTTTGCTTATCTTAGTAGATGCATGGTTTCTTATCCTAATCCTGAATAGGGCTGCTACTTCTGATATAGTTCAAGCCATAGTTCTAGCACTCAGAATAATTTTATCTTTATTATAGTCAATGGTGTCAATTATGAATGGCTCCTTATGAAGGAAGACACCTCTTTAGAAAATAGATTAACACTGCACCTGATTAGGAATCAGTGCAATATTCAGGAGACAACAAACAGATGTAAATTACTGTGGATTCCTAGGTTGAAACCTACTCGTGCCTCAGGGATGAAAGGCTGTCTGAAGGAAAAACTGAAAACAATGGAGAGTTCTAGTAAGAAAGAGAGAAAGAGAGCAAGGGAAAAGAGAAGAGGAATGAAGAAAAGAGGGAGGAAGGGAGAGGGAGAGAAAAAGAAAGAACTTTTCCATCTGTTCCTTTTAAATTTTCCCAGGATATATAATCCTGTTCAACAAATGCTTTTTTTTTTTTAAAGGGTCATGAATTACTTCCAAACTCTTGTATTCATGTTTGCATTATAACGTGTTCAGTATTCTCTAAGGGGAAAGTAAAGAATTATTCCCCTTCCTCAGTGTCCATGTCAGGATAAGAGGTGTAGCATACTACAAGAGTAGGAGATCAGGATGCTGTGGTGTGCCATGGGTAGTCAACAGGTGATCCATGGAATTTTAGTTTCCAGTTCCAGTGCAAAACATCCTGCCATGGGCTAGCTAACTCAAAACTATACCAAAGTCTAACGTTGAGCTAAGAGCATGCTTTATTTACCAGCCTGTACAGTATCCTGATGATTCTCTTTTTCCTCTTGCAGAAGTTGTACAGTAATTCCTTTCACTCCACTGTTGAAAGAATTTACTCGGAAGAATAGAGATCTTTGCTATGGCACAAGGCAGATAAAGCTGATATCTCTCATCTGCTCAGGAAGTTTCCTACCTCCTGGATATATATATCCAAAAGGAAACATGATGTTTTTTAAGTAAAAAGTGGGTTACCATCACAAATATGTGTTTAAGATGTCTGAAAGAGGTAACATCAGTCTAATCTAATAACTAGGCACTGATCACTTGTTAGAATATTTAAGTATTTTATTTCATAACTATTTCACACCGAAATAGTCTTTAGAGCTTTAACCACTAGTCTTGAGTCCCTGCTCTAGTCCAAAAAAACCTATTTCCTTAGGAGCTTGGCATTACTCTCCTTGTCAGTGTATTTTTCAAGTGACTTGTATTTTACCTGCACTGTGCGGGAAAGGTAAATCTGAATGCCTGGTCTTGGGGATCTGGAGCGAGCTATTTCCATAGTTAGTGCACTGAGCAGCAAGTAAAATGGACAGGTTTTCAGTGGTGAACTGCCACCAGAGCAAAGGCAGAGCTAGTTGTTTGGCATTTGTAACCCATGTGACCTGTTGCTTTACATCTGATTGGCAAACATTGACCAGAGTTTGTAGACTACAAAGACCACATTGAAAGTGGCCAGCACAGATGTAATTAGGAAAACACAAAGCACTGCAGCAGTCTCTACTGAAGCTACTGAGTGAATAGTCAGTCTGGCTAATCTAAGTCCCAGAATCAGATGTCTTCTTAAAATCCATTACCATAGAATTCCCCTTGGAACTGCGGTGAGTTTCATCAATTCATGACTTTATGAGCTAGCCAATTAATATGAGTGATATCCTGACTTCCGCTCGTAAAAACAATCTCTCTCTAATGCTAGTATAATTTGGAGATATAATACTCAAAGAAGTAACTTTCTGAACAGTGAGGATGGTACTCTGCAAGAGCTCATATACCATTATGCAAAATCTGGATGACCAAGGCAATGAATTCTCTTTTTGAAGACGTACACTGAATAGCACATACCCAAAATATGTGACAAACATTTAAAGTACATACAAGAATTAGCATCTGGTAAAATATTTGATGACTTATTTTCCTCAGACTCAGTAAGAAAGTAGTAACAGCTATCTCCAGTTTCTCTAGGTGTTGCCATCATATTTTATGCATAGTCAGTTACAAAGAACCATATTTGTTCCAAAGGCAGATATATTCACTTCAGTGAGAGTCACATCTATTTATTCCAGAAGTGAATATGATATTGAATTATTCAAACCAACAAAAGTATAAAATTATAGTTATTTTAATTGAGGTCCTGGATATGATAGTCACAGATCTTTTAGAATACATGTTAATTATACTGTCATTGTTTTCATAGTTTCCAATTATATTGTGAGGGATCTCATAAAGGGGCAGAGATCAAAGCTATTTGAATATCACTACCAATCAGCATTGCTGATTCTTTCTGTTTACTTGACCTTTAAAGTAAGTAAGATTTCTTTGGAAAAAATAGAGATTCTCATATCACTAGGCAGATTCGGTGGTTTTAGTTTTGTTGAATTTCCTCAAACTATTTATTTGATATAACTTAAAAGTAAGGACAGCCATAGCCTGAAGTGATTTTTTATTTTTCCCTTTGTGGTTTTATTTGCTTTGTTTTGGTTTTTTGTTTGTTTGATTTTTTGTTTAGTTTTTGTTCTTGTTTTAAATTTTGTTGGTTTTGGTTTTGGGTTTTGGTTTTTGGTTTTTGGTTTTGTTTTTTGGTTTTGTTTTTGTTTAATTCCATTTGATTAAAAGTCACTGTACTTCCTTGAGATGAGAGCTTTGTTATTTTGATTGGGAGATAATACCAACATTAACATTAGAACATAGCTTGCAAGAGAGAAATAAATATGATGAAAAGGAAATAAGCATCTGCTTCTTTAAAATATAGTACGCATGCTGTTGTGCCATGGACAGTCATTTTAAGGAAAACCATGAAAAATATCAGATATTTTTCTCCCCCTGATTATTTTGAACTTGTCATATATAAGTAAACAGATGTGTTTATATTTTTATATATTATGGTTTCACCAAAAACAGTGACATATAAGCTTAGACATTATTTGGAGTGTCTTTACCCTATCACCTTTAACAGATTTTTAACTCTGATTATCTGCTGTCATTCTTTAATGGACAACCTGATGGCAGGCAGTTTTCAGGGACACCACATACCTAGCCTCAGCACCTCAGACACATAAAGCTTGGGGAGGTAGTTGCACTCTTAGTTGTTTGTAGGATTTCATACAATACCAGACAGTGGCATTAATCCAACCATGGAGCAGGAGATGCAGTTTGAGAGTATTGTAGGATAGATAGGTAGTCACTACCCTCCAGAGAGGTATTACACCCTTGGTCTTAAGGTCAGCCACTGAGATTGTAAAAGAGAAATGTTTTAATGATTGCTTCCACCAGACTCAGGATCAGACCAGGAAGCTTCTGGATGCTACATGTAGGGATCCAGCTATCTTCAAAATCCATCCTTCAGTTAGTGACAAGTTTTAGACAAATTAATCCTGGACAACATTACCCAAAGCCTTCTAAAATTCAATTTCTGTGTGATATATGTTCTGTAAAGCAGTAGTCTCATCTCTGTCTTGACTAGAGAATCAATTTCTTCATTACTATTATTCAACAAGTATATTTGAGAAGGCAGCTTGGATATACTAGCCATAAAAATATGGTTTCACGCTCAGCCTTTAGCTATCTATGGGTCCTAATTTTAGATTATGGAAGTCTGATGAAATTAAAATTCAGAAGTAAGGATCTGGTTTGGTTTGTAAAGATTTAGCCAAAGATTTAGCTGAGCATATATAGTGTAAGTAGGCGGATCAGTCTGTCTAAAAATATCTGTGGTCATTAGAGGTCAAAACATAGGAGACAAAATCTATTTCAAAAAAGAGTCTATGGAGGTATAAGCTTCATCATAACAAAAAAAAAAAAAAAAGAAAAAAAGCCCTATACAATAAATATCCTGCAGATTAAAAAAGTTATGGAACTGTCAGCAAATGAACTCAAATACACTTAATTTTCTACCTATACATTTCTGTATTAAGTTCCACTCTTCTCCTATTTTAGGAAATACCATAATCAAGAAGGAATCCAAACATCTTTGTAATTTCTCCAACAGAGATAGCAGGAGAAAAAATATTTAAGAATCCCAGCAAGTATTTTTTGTTTCCTTTGTGGGTTGGTTTTGGAAAACAGAAACCTGTGGACAAGTAGTGTTATCAAGGTCTGAATAATTCTTTACTCAGTCACATCACTTGCAGTTGTTTACACAGCTGCATTTTATTTACATGCACACACAAATATGTTGTGTTATTCTTTAATTTTGTCATACATATCTAATGTGCATTGGTAGCAGAGTACTCAATTCTTGCTCGCAATGGATGTGAAGAGATAGACTGATTTTTTCCTCCTCAGTGAGATTTTTCTCACATGAATGGATTTAGTGTTTAGAGGGGCTACATAAACACAGATATATACATTGACATCTTAAAAATTTAACTCTTTTATTTTTTTCTTATATTCATAGGAAATTATATCTTCCTGCTTGCCCCTGCCCTACTCACTTATTTAATTTTCAGACCTATCTTATCTGGTCCACATGGGAATCACCAGAGATATCACAGCAGCTTCTCAACCTCTTGGGAATCTGCTTGCTTCTTTTTCTTATGCTAGTTCACTTTGTCCTCCAAGTAAGAATTCAAATGTCAATCATTTTTTGTTCAATTTCATGGGGTAGAATCACAAAAATGGCAACCAATCCAATTGCAAATTACTTGATGAATCTTCTTTGAAGAGTTGCCAATAATGCTAATCATCAAATGGTTGAATTCAGCTCTGTAGAAATGCATTTGTGAAGAACAGCAATCTCTGTGACTTTGACAAAGGAACTGCTGACTTGCCTCACTGTTTGTCTTTTGATGTGAAAGAGCAAATCGATTTATAGAGCTTTTGCTTGCAGATGTAGGATATGATTAGTATGCAGAAAGACCTTTCTACAGTGTCATTTGTTTATTTAGCTGTCTCTGCACTCAACCCTGATTGTGTATACTTAATTAATGTATACAAAGCTAAAAGAAATAAAATCCTGGAACCATGATCATAGAATACTGTACTACATGTCATTCGTCACCGTGAAAATGCTATTTATATTTTATTGGCTACAAGGAAGGGAAATGCATACATTTAGGAAACTGTTTAAAAAGTCCTTATGTTTGCCAAAAGCAGCCAGTTATATTTACACCAAAAAAGTGTCAATGAATGTGGTTCAATTGAAGTAGAAGGTTCTTTTTTTCCCCAGTGTTTAAATTTTTATTCCAAACAGTTGTTGAGTCTTTATAAAAAGGTACCTCTGATGCCTTCCTGAGGTCAAAGTACTCTGTAAAACATCTTAAGAGACCTGAATCATCCCGTTCTTCAAGGCCTCCTGGTTCTGTTGTTTGGAAATTTTAGCTGAGAAAGAGTTTAAAGAGGAAAGTAGAGACACTAGAGACCTTCATGTCAATAATGAATGATCAATAGAAGTCACACACTAGAAAATTGACATTCAGTCAGCAATTCTGTGTTATTCATGCACATTTTACATTGTCTGTTCAGGTTTGTTGTGGGGAAAGTTGATACAGAAAGGCAGAAAAATTTAGAAATCGCCAGAATACCAAATAATGGAATCCAGAGTGACATCTAGTGACATGTTGCATAAGAAGCATGAACATTTAATTACTGAAATATACTGATTTTACTAGTCATATTAATTACAGCTTTCCAGAGAAATTCCTTTAAAAAATGTTAAAGTTAAAAAATGCATTTCATATGAGAACATTCACAATTCAAATTACTGAAATGTTTGCTTTTGTCTGTTCTGAGCAGCAATTAATATTGAAGCAAATTTTGTACAGAAACATTTTAGAAGTTTATTAATACTGATGCCATAACTAGTTTGTCACTATGGATTCACCTTATAAATAACTTCATGAACTCATCTGCAATATCTTAAACTGTTATGTTCTTCAGCCATGAACACTGAGTCAAAATCATGAGCTAATTAATCTAATTCAGGCTTCTGTACCATATTTTTCAAGATGGCAGATTACTATCTACCTGAGAAAATTGTGTTTGACCTTCTGTTTTAAACTTTTTCATGGTATTAACTACAGAATTCTGGTCACTGGAAGTGCTGTAAGGAAGAAGATCGCTACTAGAAGGTTGAAATCCAGAATACTCTGTTCTCAACTCAGTGTCCATCACAGATGACAATGCCCTTAATTTCAATGGCATGAATAAGCAAGAGAAATTCATGTTATTAAAAGAAGGAGATGGTCTGCAAAGATTGTGGAATCATAATGAAATGCGGCAAGGAATCATATAGAATTCTCCAAATATATCTCCTAAATAATATAGAAATACCTTTGAAAAGCCACTTGCAAATTATGTTGATGATACTACGCTTCTGTAAATAAGAAAGTGAAGAAATCCCTCCCTGGGACTAAAATAATTTTGTGGGTTGTAATGGATTAATGTAGAAGTTTCTTTAATCGAATTTGCTCCTTTAAATCATATCTTTGTTCATTTTTCAACTTCAATGTATAAGAAATGTTTGTCATTTTCATATTTTTACTAAAATCATTGCAGCACAGAGAGGAGGCGAGAGAAAAGATATCACATCTTAGACTGATTAAGCTTCCATGTCAGTAACTTTAAATCAACAAATCAATTAATGGGAGAGAGGAAAAAAGAACACTTGGAGTATTTGGACAAAATAAGTCTATATTTGTCTCTGGAGCCATCTTCTTTCTAGATAAGGAACCAGGGTAAATATAAGTATTATGTATTTATGGCATAACAGCCATAAAACAGAGACATCTTAGATTTAAAAATTAGTTGATTGCATATAAACCTCCATCACTATATGCACTAGATTTCTTTCTATGTTTTTTTTATGGGTTTTCTTCTTCTTGCCCTACACTTGGACTTTTAAAATTTCCTTTTGGAGACAATTACCACTTTACTCACATGTTCATCACAAATATCCTCTTGAAATCTAAAAAACGAAAATGCACATCTAGGATACATTTTCCTGCAAATGCTCAATTCTACAAATAACGAGCCTCAGAGGCCAACTCCAAAGAGGGAAAAAATACTAAGTGATAGTTTTAATTTCAGTGTACGGTGTACCAGTCTTCTTTTTTATTTTTTGTTTCATTTTTAGAAATTCAGGATTATTGAGAGTATCAAAAGTCTTCGGTGTCCTCTCCCTTGCTTATGCTCTTCTAGAATGTGACATACTAGCCAAGTAAACTGAATTGCAGGGTTTTTTTCATTGACATAAAAGAAAGTAGATTATGCTTACAGTGAAATTTTACTTTTTGTCTTAATTGCCCAAAACCCTGCATTCTGTGCATATATCCAGTAATTTTCTTTCTTCTTTCCCTCTTGAAGATCCTTGTCCCCATACTCTATACAGCAGTTTTTCTTAATTTCTTCTCCCTACCTTTTCATGTGTTTTTCCCTCTTCACAGTTAAAATCTCTTCCAAAATTCCTCTTCTATATCCTCACTACCGAGAACAGTTTATCTTTTACGTTAGCAGAAGCAAACCAAATAACCAACAAACTAGACAAGAATGTCACAGAAACTCAATAACCCTCAAAAGAGGGCATCTATTTTAAAAATCTCTAATTGCTTTTAATGCTATGACATCAGGTCAAATTTATTATGACTACCCTCCAACTCCCTTTTTCCCCAACAATCGTAGGAAAAAGTTGTCTTCCTTTAAAGACAAAAGGATAAGAGGTATCCAATTCTATCAAGAGACAAGGCAACAAATGTTCTTTTCAGAAATCAAGGAAAAATTTTAAAAAACATGGAAAGCATGTTTTTTAATTGAACTTCTCCTATGGTTTTAACAGAACCATATTGATTTTATCTACACAAATGAAAACAGCTGCAGTTCTATTCTTAGTGAACATTACCTTGGCTGAGACCTTCTTAACACATAAAATCTTTCACTTCCAGGCTGAGAAGTGGTAAAATTGTCAAACATGTAGAAACAGAGCAGCAGTAGTTACCACTTTCTATTTGAAAGGCCTGAATTTTTGGGTGTTACACATCACTTAAACCCTTTTTCTTTCATATTTTTTTCCTTCCCTGAACTGCTCAAAACTCTCCTCCATCCTCTTTGCTCCTTTTCCATTTCCATCATCTCCACTGTATTTCATCACTTAGGGGCAATTCCTCCAGTTTTGTCCCTGGTAGTTGCTGTGATCAGTGCTCATATAAAACAAGGTACTTCTAGCACAAAACAAGACCAACAAGTGCAATACAAAACTTGAGCTCCAGTATGCATAAGATAGCAGTCACAGTGACAACTGGATTGTACCATGAAATCGGAGACCCTCAGAAGGTGTTCCTTTAATTAAATGGAGTTAATTCAAATATGTCATGCTTTGCACTTTCTCTGAAGCTGCTGGTGCATTATTTTCCTAAGAATGATGACCTAATTAAATAGATTTTGGCATAGACCCACGAAATCTGCTCTTATTTCATTCACTCAGAAAAGAGTATAATTCCTTCATAACTGTAGGAGAAAAACTATTTCTCAATACCTCTTCAGTGCATAATGAACATTAAACAGGAAATACCAGCACAATGTACCTTTATTATTTTTTAGATGTTGAAAAGGTGTAGACCAAGACAAGGATTTATTAATGGATTTGGGTGCCTAATAGCCCTAGGCTTTTTTTCAAAAACACAAGCCAGGAGAGAGATGTTCTCAGCATGTTTGCACAACAATTTGATGGAATAACTTCTTATATTTTAATCATAGTCCTCAGATTAATGACTGACACAAGAGTGTGTAGATTTCCTGGACTGGTTTTCTAGTTCTCATTGTGGTATCATTACTATTAATGTTCTCTTAATTTTCCTTATTCTCGTTAAGGTTGATAATCTCTCTCTGATCTCAGAAGTTTTTATGCCTTGATTCATTCTTCCCCCACAATGCTATAAAACTTTCAAGCAAAGCTTGATTAACTAATTGTATGAGAGAAAGGGGAACCACAATCTCTTTCCCTGACCCTAGTTTTAACCAAAGTGGCTGCTGCTTTCCTTCTCTGTTTCAAGAGAATGTGTGTGTGTGGGCATGCATGTTATATTTGTTGTGAGAATGTCTACCCAACTGAGACTGAAAAATGACATGGCTGAGGCTGCTGAACACTGTTGGGGAAAAAATGTGGAAAGCAAACAAATAGAACCCCCCAAAATCCACTGGTTTGCAAAGCAGAAGACTGTTTTAAGCATCATGCTCTAGAAACAAACTTGCCCTTTGATATATCTCCTTTGATCCTTCCTCAGTCCTTTTAACAAAGGGGCAGGGGTAACCTTTAGATAAACCAGTGGCCATTTTGAATCACTGTCGAAATTATCAAACACTGGATACCGACAGACAATATAATTTTAAATATCTTTCTTTTGCACACACTGAGGAGAAATAATTTAAAAGAAACAAGCATGCAAACACAGACATTAGGGAAGCATAGAGGTCAGGTTCTAGTGCCAACTATGCTTAGATTGGAGAGGGAAGAGAGTGATGGACATGTTACTATTCCAGCAAAAAAGATCATATAAGTCACAGAACACTTATACTGCTGCTCTTCCAGATTTACAAAGGCAGAAGTTGATCCATAACCAGAGACTTGCAGAACATCCTCTCTTTTTTACCTTGTTTTTTGAGCTGATAATTTTGAAAATCAAGTTAAAAATCTTGTCTAAACCTGCTATTAATATATTACAATACTACTCTTTGACTTCAACCAAAGTAAATACTAGACTTAATATTCTGAAATTAAACATAATTAAAGAAAATCTGTAAATAGACCTCTGTTGTAAAACACAGCAGAACAAAAAGACTGTTGAATTTTTAAATCCACTGCTGCAAAAGTGGTTCATGTGATTGCAAGGCTGGGCTCACCTCCTGCTGTTTGCAGTGCCCTGTGAGCACCCTGAGTGTGGAGCTTTGGGGGCTGCCATTGGGAGCTGTAATAATGATTGTACTGGGGGAACCAAGTGTGGAAGCATTTATAGCCCCTTCAGGACTTGATTTTGTACTCTCCCTGACACAACCGTAAAAAAACAGTTCTTCTGACAGAACATCTTTGGGAAATTTTCAGTTCAGATGGTGTTTCATATAACAAAATGGAGACTTTTTGGGTTGTGCAAAGACAAGGAGAGAAATTACAAAGAAGCTGTATTAAATAGGAAGAAAAACTACACAGCTTCTAATTTTACTTTGCATATCAGCATCAGAAACATCCAATAATCTGCATGCAAGTTTTGGGGTTCATTTTCTCCCTGAGGCACTTGGATCTTAGCACTGACCTTTTCTCCAACACAGGCTGGACTCAGCCTTTTCATCTTTGACTAAAAAAGAATTGATACTTTCTCTGCAAACTTAGTCCATATTTTTTCAAAAGCATGACCAAGAAAAAAAATACAGCAATAGAAAATTACACATTAGTCAGAGCAATTCTGCCAAACAGGTAAACGCTTCCTTGGAATTACCTGACTGGCATCCATATGGAGAGTCTGGATGAAATTTACCTTCTGGCATGTCAATGACAAGAATAGTTTTTAATGCAATATCTGATTGTCCTGCTAATGGTCCATTTCCATTTGACCGTTTTATCGCACAAATGATAAAATAAAATTACACAGTACTGTATTTAAGAGGAAGACAAGCCATGTGGATTCTAAAGCTGAATATTTTATAGAGAAAGATTGACAGAATCGGTGACTCTTATAGGAGACTTTCAAAGGAACAGAATTCCAAATGAAAAATTTTTGTTTTAAAGATGCTAAGCACAAACAAATTTAAGACAGAAAAAAACAATTAAAAATCAGTTTTAAAACATTGCTAAATAAATATAAATTTTTCTTTCCCCAAGTCCTATAAAAGTAATTCCAATTTTGGGGATTTTTAAGGGAAGGTCATATTAAAATATATCTGAAAACCTCTCCAATACTCCTCTAGTTGCCACAGAATATTCTATGCCCCAAATGCAAGAGGAGAACAGTGACTTCAAAAAAAAACATTGCATAATGTAATGGTGCCCTCATTCCTTAGCCTATATTATAATTCACTTCTACTTCTAAATGTATATAATTACATTTAAAGATGTTCTTTAGATGAAACCTCATGTAATTGCTATGATACTGCTTAATAATGAATGCTTTGAGAAACAAAACAACAGATCCAAATAAAATATCCCTCCTTAAAGTGTAAGTCAAAGGCTATCCACATGGAAGATTGAAAAATAATCAGATTTTGCATTCCATCCTTTCAACAATGCAACTGCACTTTCAAATATGCTTTGTTGTTTTCTTTTAATTCACAAAAATTAATCTTATAGATGTAGATGCCAGATTTGCATTAATTAAAACTCCACTGTAGAAGCCAGGCTTAATTGCAATCAAATTTGCTTAATTATGCATGGCGAGAGATTCCCAATTGAGAAAGGTTTTAGTAAGGATTTTTGTTTTTTATACTGACAAAATAAATTGAAATTGTCATTTTTTGTGTTTTATGTAACACTTGTAAATAATTTGTGGAGCACCTTAAGTCTTCTATGTAAAGCAATGTTATTGCTTAAGTAATTATAACAATCTGCATTTTTCATTGTTAATTGTGGGTGTCAGCCTCATTAATTTTAATTTACAGCCTGTAATGAAATTAAGAAAATTTTGTGCTGATCTGCTGAAACTTGTCTTATAGAAAGTTACTTAATAAAACTGAAGTTCAGAAAAGTAAGGAATTTGTTCATACATTGTCAAGACAAGTAACAAATGTTCATTTTTCTCAGAAGCTTTGCTTCTAATTTTAAATCAATATGTAGTACAGCAATTTGTGTCAGAAAGTTTGAGAAAGTTCAATCTGAAAATTTTTCACTTCAAAGAGTAATTACATAGAATGTACACATAATATGTAGTTTTATTTATAACAGATAATGTGTCACTGCACTGAAAAAATATGTTGTAGCTCTATTCTATTGTTCGTCTCACAGGACCAATTTTTTTCCTCTGCAAAAACATTGGGGTTTTTTTCTGCACATTTCTGAAACTTCCCTAAACCATAATATTCCTAAAATGAAGCATAATAACCTATTCAAAAGGCTATGCTCACATTGTCTATGGGCCCTTTACTTTGAGTTTCTTTTTTAATATGCTCAGTCTTCTGCTTTTCTGACTTCAGCCCTTCAGAACTATATCCTCCCCTTCCTCTGTTCTGCTGAGCTTGCATCAGCCCCAGCCATGCAAGAAAACAGAAAGATATGGCTTAATTACTCTGCAACTTTATTAATTTAATTTATCTGGGGACTATCCAGCAGCAATTTCTATAATACAGGTAATAAATTTTTCATTAATTATTTTCCCTTGTAGGAGGGCTGCCATTAGCTTTCATTCCCTCTGGTAGCAGGTCCTTGGCCCTCTGTGTGCGATCCACCACCATTGTTAAATGATGGATAGGAGGGATGGCTTTTAATCTTGTCATGCAAGGCTTTGAGAGTCCTGCTTCCAGTACCCACCTCTTTTGGATTGTGCCTTTTCCTAAGGCAGCTTTTCTAAGGAAGCAGATCCTCTATGAGTATCTGAGGTGGATTTTACTTGGAGAGGCAGATGGCAGGAGGAGCAGTGGGCTAGACAGTCTGAGTTATATCCCTTTCACAGATTAACAGGGTCACTTTGTTCACCTCAGCTCCATTGACCTGCCAAGCTATGCACAGAACTTTCCTCCATCTGAATGACTGACTCCGAAAACCTGTGAAGGAAGGTGATGTTTAAAGGAGTTACAACTCTTTTTCCTAGATAGTCTGCTAAAACAAGAAAGGATCAAATTTTTACACTGTGTATCTCATCTCAGAAGCTCCACTTTGCTAATTTTAATATTTCCTGTGCTATTTCATTTTTTTCATTTTTACTGAAAGCTCTCTCAATTTTACTGGATTTACCTGTCTTGTTTTCTTAGTAGGTTTAAAGAAGACTTTACTGTTATGATCCTGCATACATTTACACAATGCTTTGGCTGGAAAAGCACCATATCATTCCATTAAATTAAATGAAAAAAATTTGAAGGAACATAAATGGCAACAAGCAAGTTGTGGGGAATGTGGGGAAAGGCTGTTATTTTTCTAGCATACAAAGACACTTCTCAAATATCTAATACATATAATAAATTCATAAAAGTACAAAAATTATAATATTCAATATTTCTTATGAATAATTTTATATAAGATATAAAATAAATTAAATATAAAGCTATTTTTTATATTTACCTGCCTTTAATAATTTCAATCTGAACAAGTGGAAGCTAGCAGGATAGAGGAAGAAATAATAAACCCATGACTGTGAAGATGTGAGAAAACCCCCTGAGCTTTTTCTGCTCTTTGCTGTTACTTTTTGGATACATAACTTGTTATCTTAGCTAAACATGAAAATGGAAAGCACAGTCTTCTAAAACAGATTACCCCCCAGAACATTCTGCATGATCTAGCACATTCTTTACCCACCACAGCAGTACAGGTGAGATCTAAAAACACTGAAGCATATAACTGTTTTATTATATCAGAGATAAAATATTTTAAAATTTCTGAGGTAACACTTCTCTACAGAAACTAAGGGGGAGGTGCTTGTTTTTTCTTCCTTTTTTTTGTCCTTTACCCTGTAATGAAACCATTTTCAGTGTGCCTTTCAATATGAGCTAAAAATATGTAGCTAAGTCTTCCTAAGATTTGCCAGAGATGATAGATGAAGTCCAAAGCAGATTGCCACTCCTCTGTTTGAACTAAGATTTGGTGGCCATAACGATTGATGGTCTTTTAGTGTGCAATAAAATTGAGAACACGATTGATCTGGTGTGTTATAAAAATGTACAGAATTAAAACCAAGCCGTAATAATCTAGGCTTCTAATATCTAGCACCTAAGCAGTTTTTCCTTTTTGGATTGACAACAACTGAGAACTGAGGTTCTTATGAACCTCAGTGGTCTCCTGAATGTTGACACTGCTTCTGAGGGCTGAATATAAAGCCATGTCAATAGGAGGTGAGTTCCAAACTACATGCAACTTCAATTTCAGTGCTACTAGTGACCTTCATATCATCTTCTGATAATAAATGTTACTTCTGAGAGCAAGACTAGCAGTGAAGTACAAAATAAGTTGTGTTCTTTAAAAGACTGAAAAAAATTACACATTCTAAGGATATCTAGAGATCTAAGTCTTCTGATCATGAATGTCTGCTACTCCTCAGTGTTCTAGTGAGCTGCCAAGATGTAGAGATGAGGTCTGATAGGAAAGGTATGGTAATAATCATAAAAAAAAGCAGCACATTTTTTAAATGATGGGGCATTTAGCATGGCATAGGATAACATTTTAAATTTTAAAGCCAGTGTGGGTACAGGGTCAGGGGTCAATGAAGATGGTCACTAGCAGTTTCTGGATTGGTTGTACTGGGCCCTTTCACAGGCATCACCTCAGCCTTCCATTTCTGCCATCCTCACAGTAGCAGCAGTTTTACTTTGGGGATAGTCTTTAATGGTTTTTTTTCTTTGTGCATTTCCACCCCGTTGCTGTCCTTTCTTCATTGTCTTCCACCCCTTCATTTCTCTGAGCAAGACCAGAACAGGTTCCGCTGCTCCTTTCTGATACAGCCAGATTCCATTTTGCCTTCCTGCCTATGTCAAATCTTGGCAGCTCTGCACAGACAGGAAGTATTTAATCTCTTACAAAACTGATAATCTCTAATCTTTTCAAGTACACACGAATGCTTACCTAATAATTTTGGTGTTCTGCTGAGGTACACAGCAGCAGTGTGCACAACAAATTACCAAGGGGTTCTTCTGAAGCCCTGTGTGTAAAGTTATCCTTACATTCTTGCAGGTACAGCTGTGGGGGGAAAAAACACATTCTTTGCTCATCATAGAACCACAGAATGGTATGGGTTGGAAGGGACTCTAGAGATCACCTTGTTCTAATGCTTCCTCCATGGGCAAGGACACCTCTCACTAGATGGGGTTTTTCAGGGCCCCAGCTATGTGGTCTTAAACACTTTGAAGGATGAGGCATCCACAGTTTATCTGACCAACCTGTGCTAGGGGCTTTTTGGTGACATTTTCACATATCCTGAATGAGCCAGCATAGCAGAGTATCAGTTTATCCTGTTGTCAACAAATTTTTCAGCAGTTCAGCTAATATTTAATCATATTATCCTGTAATTTTCTTTCTGTTTTCAGGCAGGAGCACCTTAATCTGTGAAAACTGAATGACTAACAGAAAAAAAAATAATAACAGAGGAAAAGAAAATGAAAGAAAAAACTAAACTCAAAGACATGCAAGAGACGAAGAAAAAAAAAAAGAAAAAATCTTGTTTGCAAGGGAAGTACTTTGGCATTCTTATTTAATTATCAGTGGATACACAGGATGGAGTAAAAAGCTCTATTTCAAAACTGTGACTTAACGACAAGTTGATGTGTAATATTTTGCCTGAAGACCCAGACAACATCGTTAAGAGAGAGACAAGTAAATTGTAGGTAAGAAATAAAAATAAATGTTTCCACACCTCTGACATAAATATAAAAGTTAAAAGGCTACTGATAAATTTGAGACAAATGACTATTGTTCTGGCAAAATAAGGAATCTTAACTCATTTTTGGATAACAATATTGCCAGCTCTTGCAATTTTATTATTAGCCTCATGATATTTGATGCTTCTCCTTAACACCCAGCTCCTAGATTTATACTAATTAGGAGGCTATTAACTTCCATTAAAAAATCATGTTTCCAGTCCTGATATCTAAGCAGAAAAAACCCCAAGCCATTTCCTAAAACTGTGAAAGATAGAAGTCAAACAAGGAGAACCCAAAACAGGTAGTAAAAAAGCCCACAAACCAACCCAAACCTATAAATTCTGGAAGCCTTAGTCATGATTTCTCAGTATTTGACAACACTATATTAACTATAATTAAGTTAGAGATTTATTAGGTATTAAAAATGGAAAAGCTGATAAGAAGCTTCTGCAATGAAAAAAGCAGAATGTGCTGAAAATGAGCCAAAAGAAGGTGAAATTAAAAAATATTTCAATTTGAGCTGTAAACTTCCACTTTTTTAGTTGCTTCCAACAAAAAATTCGTTCTAGTTTTTCATTAGAAAAAAGTCTGACTAATTTGAAAACCTAGTTTTCAGAGCCTGACTTGTTCCACTGGCAACAAACCCAATCTACTATCATAGTTTTCCCACCTTAGGGATCTCTAAATATTGCTGAATTCCTGTTCAGCACTATTATAACCTTCTCAGACTGCAGTAATTTGATATTGTTTAGGTGACATAAGATCATCCTGCTAGGAAGATGACTTGAGTAGATGGTTCTATTTTACTGTTAGAAAAATAGAGTGTAAATGTTTTAGGAAAAGTGTGTAAATTTGGAATCATACTCAGCTAATACCCAAAATGCAATAATTTACCATGATCTCAAACACTCTCTGGTAAAAGCCAAAGACGGAAGTATTGGGCCATAGGAACCAACTCTGCTTTTCCGCAGCACAGTCCATCCCATCATAGGGGTGGATTTGGGAATGCTCATTCAAATGCTGGAAAAGTTATGAAGAATTCCATCCACATTGTTTAGACAAAACATACAAGCCCTGGAGGAATACTATATTAAATCCAGTGATAAATTAAATAAAGAATATGATCTCAATAGTGTGTGCAGCTCTATCATTTCCAAGAAATAACAACAATGACCAGGTGCTGTTATAAACTGAAAAAACCCAAGGGGATTCCTAGATCCTTATCTGTCAAATGGATTTTTTTTATGGTGCTGTCCCTCCTGTAATATTTTGAGAAAAAATTATTTCTGTCTGTGTTTAAATTTGTCATTTATATTGACTATATACTCCTTCACCACTATGTGAGTGTCCAGTTCTTAATTACAAGGGAAGTTCTCAAGGATTCACTGGGTGCAATCACTTTTGCTGTAGTGAAACCACAGTTGTTCCCTAACTCCTAACTTTTCAGATATGATGGGCACAGGATAAGTCCTTCAGGTCCATTTGTCTCCCAGTGCCTGAAAACCCTATCACATTTGAACCTGGCAAACATAATTCCAGGAATAAAAACTCCAGCCTGACCAAAAATGTCATCATTGTCAAATTTTGACAGCCCAGTCAGAACTTCAGTCCCACAGTCTGCTGCAGTAATGTTGTCATTTGAGCATTGCTGAGAATAAGGCTCAGATCTCAAATATATATTCTATATATATATAAATATATAATATATTCTGTATAAAGAAACCTGTATATTCTGGCTGCCATCTGTCGCACTCAGTTCCAGTACCATAGTGTCTAGGGGAGTTGTAACCACTGCTGGATGAACCTCAGCCTCTTGTCCCAGTAGCTCCTGCATCCTGCTCTGGTCTCACGCTATTTTGGATGGAGTGGGAGCTTCAGACAAGGTTTACTAGAGAAGCCCTGCCACTGAGCCACAAGGAGAAATTTTCATCCTGAACCCCTTCTCAGAGAGGAGTCTAGGTGAGATTGGGTTCAATCTTAGCCCCAGCCTTTGTCAATAATTTAATCAACTTTGTCCCACAGGATCTAAAGATCTGGCAAATAAGATCTATTTGCACTAAATGAGTTATTTTTTATGGCAAATGATCTTAATAAGAATTATTTATTTCACAGTATAAAAGGTAAAACTATTAGTAGTGTATAGCATAGAATATGGTAATGCACTATATCAAAGCAATTATATTAAAAGCAGTTATAACAAAGCTATCTAAAGTAAACCATTATTAAGTAAAGACTGATGTAACAGCACAGCAGTGCTCATGAGCAGATCTTTTTCACTCAGCCTCGAGGAGTATCTGTGGTGGACATCCTCTTACCCGAAGGAGGAAACTGCACACACACTCCAAGAAGGAATATGTTAGAGGAACCCAACTGCATGATTTTAGTGTATAGTGAAAGACTGACAGTCATATGTCTCCAGGTCAGCTTAGTAACTTAGCTGCCAAATCTTTCTCTCACTATAAGGACATTGATTCAGGATTAGTTGCCAGACTGGTCTTAACATAATTCAAAACCAGCATATGGGCCCCCTCTTGGTCCACCACTAACACATTTGCAAATAGGACGTTGAGTTGCTTGACACATTCTGGGCACAGCATCCAGCGCAAAGCATCCTGCTACAAACTGTAGGTGTGATTTGAAACCTAGGTCTCCTGGAGCTTTTCACCAGATAGCACTTGCCTGCAATGGTGTGCCCATGTGTCCGTGTTTCTGTGACAGACTGGGAATACCTGCAGCTCTAAGGCCCTTCTCATCTTTCAAGGAAAGGACAATTTTTTCTGCTAGTTATGCATAGCTCTTATTTCTGTGCAATTCTGTTGCAAATTCACTCCGTGATCTCTACAGTCGGGCATAAGAAGAGAGAAAGGACTCTGCATTTCCCATGTTCCCTCTTTGACGGAACATCTTTTTGAAATCATTGCAATACTATCCATGAGATTCTCATTTGACCTATGTGCAGATACACTGTTTGGATAATGTTGCTCAGTCCTAGTGGCTGCCCTGGATCAAGAGTAAAATAACTTTCCTTGAGGTGAAGAGACCATCATAAGCTCTCCTGTTTCTTTTTCCCTTTCATCAGTGTTTTCCTGACCAAGGGCCCACCATGGGAAGGCTAAGGTGATTGACATCTAGCTCTACCTCTCACATAGGAAAAATATGTGATTTTCTCACATATCATACAATGGCAACTTTGGATTGCCATTGTATGATATGTGAGAAAATCTCACATACAGTGGCAACTTTGGAAGGGATAAAGTACTAAAACAGTGATGGGTCAGAAGATTTCCTGAGTCCTCTGATGTTATTTTAAAAAAGGAAGATTTTCAGAATAATTCTTTCCATTGGTTTCTTTCTAATAAACTAAAGAAGTGGGGATAATGAGTGCAAAACTTGGTTAAAAATGTACACATATATTTCAACACAATGGAGGAAATAAGATGATAAAGCTCCTCTCCTCTTTCAGAAGCTATTTTTTAAAATAAATAAAGTGGTTTCTTTGGAACTGAATCTTCTTCACAGAAAGTTTTGGAGCCATCCTTCAAATTATTTGACTGACTGACTGAGTAGCTTAATAACAAATTACACTATACCCTTACCAGTCACCATGCTTCCTGAGAAGAGGAAAGTCATTAGCAAATTTTTTTTTGTTTTTTTAAGGATTTTGGGGATGTCTTGAGAGTTACAGTTTGTTACAATGTCTGAAAATTAAATAGTAGTGCAACATTTAGGGAGTTGTAATATATATGGCAAGGGAAAAACTAACAACCTTTCTGTAACTGAGAATTGTGCCTCTCTAATGTATTAGAAGGTTCTGAAAATATTAATAAGGCAGTAGATGAACATGACCCAATAGACATAATTTACTTGGATTTCAAAAAGCTTTAGAAAAGGTCCCTCATAAAAAATATTAAAGATAATAAATAACAATGAAGTAAGGGGCAAAGGCTTGTCATGGATTAAAAAATGATTAAATGATAGGAAATAAATAGTTATAACCTCAAAGAAGAGATATGTTAATAATCGAGTGTCTCACGGGTCAGTACTACGATCAAGTTGTTTAATATATTTAATAATTTGAAGTAAGAGGACTGCAAGGTGGCAGAGTTTGCTGATGACTCTACTATTGAACAAGTAGCCACTTGCATAACCTCCTACTCATTATAACAGTCTAAAAATCTACATGTACTGCTCTGAAAATCACTGACAACAGGAATCTCTATGAATACCAGTAAGGAATAAATTTTTCTTCATGCCACCTGTTCAGCTCTATCTCAAGATGGACACAGTGAAGGGCTACATTCTGGAAAAGCTAAGCTGGGAGCTGAGATAGAGGAGAGTGTAAACTTGACCTTCCCCGTAAAAAATGTTTGTAAGACGTGCCATCAGTACTTCACCTTCAGTAAAATCAATAATATTTCTGCATAATTGAAGAAAATTGAAATCATATCTGGAACATGCAATAACTCCATTCTGTTAATCCTTCCAACAGAAACTTTGTATTATTCGTTTCTCAGTTATGGGTAGGTTTGAATGGTTATGGGTTTGTCTCCTAGAGGATGCTGTATTTTAAAAAGACAAGTCAGGCTTCATTGCAAGTAAATGTGAAAATCTGGATGCATTTATCCAAAGTGGAAGTAAAAGTTTATGACACAGAAAAGGAGAAGTTATATTCCACAGTTTCTTCCTAAAATGTGAACAAGTAACAACAATCATCCAGACAAAATGCTCTGGTCAAACACAGTCCCAGCCCTTCATACAAATTACATCCCTTCAGAACACAGTCTGTTTTACTCACAGGGACAGATATGAAGATTTATCCACAACGTTGTCTCTCGTCGCCACCTTTGCAGAAAAAAAAATATTTTATCCAGATATTAGGCAACTGAAGGAACAAAAGAGATAATGTAGGCAGACCAAAAAGCTGCTATTATTGAAGTACAGTGCTAATCCACATTTTTTTAGAGGCCAGTGCAAGCATTTGGACGAACACAATTTTTATATTACACAATGCAAAATAATGCCAAATAAGCTTTATCATTTAGGATGCCAAATTATGGCTACCCAAATTGCAAAGCAGTTGTTTCATTATGTCTAAAGTGCATACATATCTGATTTTTTGGGGAGGTAACCTGAGGTATTTGACAGTGGCTTCATTTGTAAGCAGATCACTAACTTTGAAAGGCCAGCCATTTAATCCATTATATGGTTCTCCATTATTCCAAATATCATGGGAGGAATTCAGTCCATGCACAGGTTGAAACAACTTGCAGCAGCTTAGGTGGTAGTTGAAGCCACTCAACAAGACTTGCCTTTGGCTCATGTGTTTTACATGTCTGATGAAATGTATAGTTTTAAATGCATTAAGTTTAATCAGGCAATTGCTTTCTGAATTTGCAAAAAATAAATTAAGGGATCTCCGTGTCAGTCTTTATTTTTATTTTTCAAAAGACATTAGATAAAACTTCTTGTTCATTGTCAGCTGTTTGAGAATTACAGTATGTTGCAGTATAATCACAAACAAATACTATTACAAATATCAAGGGAAATTTAGGCCATAAGGCAAAATGAAAAAAGAATTTGACTGTGGAAAATTAAATTAATAAAACATTAAGGCACTAAAACAAAACCTATTGCCTGTTATAACTAAATTGTTTGCATAGCTAAAATAAAGAAACAATCCCAGTGTTTGCATTTGTGAATGTTACATGGCAGTCAGCAGGTAAAAGAGAAACAGTGCAGTTATCATCTCCTATCCATTTCTCCTACATAGCTGAACACTGAAAAGAATTTAATCTCTAACATTTTTATTTAAAGCAATTAAATTAGGGATTTATTACCTTACTTATAGTTTCTAAGAGACAACACACCAATAGGTTACAAATACAGACATGATATTTCATGTCATGGCACATGCTGGGAACTATTTTTATGTGGAAGTCAATGACAGCAGAATTAGATGAATGCTAAATCATTCCCAAGATGACTTTCTCAACATCAAATAGTAAGTCTGTAGCAGAACTGGGATTGGACTTGCACTCAGATCATCTAAATCCAAGTTAAGTGCCCTCATCACATGACTTACTGGAGCTCCCCTAAATGAATTCATACATGTTCCCATCAGTTCTTCACCTGTAGACCCAGGAATTCTGTTCAAAAGCAATCTGAGATAGCTGCAGTTATGAGTCATCTCCCTGTCGTCAGCTCTCATCTGCCAAACATGTGCACGAACTGACCCCCATAATTGCTAAAGGAGGGGAACAAATTCAAGTGGAATCCACCAGAACACTGAAAGCAAATTCCTTAAAAGACACTAGTTCACCTAGATCACCTAGAAGGATTTTTTTTCCTGTCAGTGTCTTATTAGTAAAATGCACTATTCCTTTTCATGACTGTTTGGTTTCTTGTGGAAATGGAGTACAAAAAATTACAGAAGTGCTAGCTTCAATGCAAAATCATCTTTCTAAGAGGAAAAAGATTCACAGAAAGACAAAGCTTCAAGGACATTTTTTTGTGAAAGTTTGAGAGCCACCCAGACCAGCTGTGACATCTGTACTAATTGAAAAAGCAAACGAGGCCACAAAGGACTGTTCTTTGACCATTTAATCAATTTTCCACTCAATGCATTGTTCATTCTTAGAGACTTTAATGCTAGAATTGATTTTAACAGCCATTACCGAAATACGTAAGTCAAAGGTCTCTCAACCTTTTTTAAGTTTGACCAATGGGAATAAAAGATTATGGATATGTGAATAAATCAGTGGCTATGATTCAAATGCCTCACTAAAAAACACCGTGTGAATCACAGTCTGCCCGTGTCCTGCTGCTCACGTGAGCTGCTTAGAACACAATGGGAGAAATAGCAAAGTGGTGATTTCTGATAATATCTGGTCTGGACTCTGTGAAATTGCCTCTTAAACTTCCAGTACCACAGGACTCACATAGCTCACTTCAATCCAGAGTTTTATGGCTCACTTCAATGCAGGAAGAGGTCAAATGCCTTCAAATTTTTGGAAATTGCATATTTGACTCAAGCAAGCAGAGGGGACCAGAAGGATGAAGAATATTAAGATCACTTATTAATATGCTTTTAAGCATGGCTAGTGGATATATGCCCTGCAAAACAGAATAAAAGGAACTATGGAAATATGCCTTGCAGTTATAAATGCATCCATAGAGAGAAAAAAATGAGAAAAATTAATGCTTAAAAATTTTTTTTCTTTCATTTTGAGCAACTTCCTTTAAAGAGAAAAACATACCTAGCCTACCATTTGCATGCTACTGGCCAGAGCTAATATAGATTTAAGAAAAAAGAGTTAAGCTTTAGGGAAAACAAAATACACTAAAATAATTCTGGAGTAAAACCCCCAAAGCGCTGTTATTGTATTACTTCTGGATTTTGGGAAATTTTTGTCTTCAGTAACAAATATTAGAATGTAGATTTCTATCTCAGAGAAGAAAATCTTCTGTGAAGTTGAAAAAGGGTGTAAGAAAACTCTTTTTCACAGTACAAATATACAGCAAAAGGCAGCAGTGGCTGTGGGAGTTATGTGTAGGCAGTGACTTTATCATCTCTGTAACATCAGCAATTCCCTGATGTGCTGCCTTCTCTTTCTTCCGTGTTTGGTCCTAATGAAACAGATTTACAGTATGACCTTTGCATACATGCATGATATATTGTCATGACAGCCACTCCACTGTGAAATATGATGCTATGATCTTTCAGTTGTTTCCCTTTGGAAGATGAGCCTTACATGATTAGATTGATAAGCATCAATGTATCAGAAATTATGCCAAAACAGCAGCTACTGGCATGTTGTACTGTAAGAACTTTAAGGGTATTGACATAGTTCTAGAAAAACAACCTTAAGGACAAGCTGAGCCACAAAAATCAAATAACCTAATTGACAGGTTATTTGATGCAGTTCCTGGAGAAAACTTTCCTGCTTTACTGAGATACACTGACTTACAAAAGACCTTTGACACTCCACTGTAAGTGGTATGACTGATTTAAGATTTTTCATCATTATCATGCATGCCTGAAATTTGTTTATGCTGTCAGGAGTTTGTCATGGAGTCCTCGATATTGTTGTAGTATAAAAGGGCATCCATCAGACACATTAAATACCATGTCTTCTCCTTAAGGAGATCACCTGTATCTGTGATATGTTGCACTCTTGACACACACATGACATCTAATTGAGAAGTCTGTATTTGCCCAGAGATTTGCATGCACCATAAAGCAGAGCTTTAGTTTTCTTCTCAACTGGGAAACAAAGGAAGTGGGAAAAGGGTGCTGATTTTTGCCATCCATATTCAATGACACAATTGAGTGTTATTCATTCATCTGAATGTTCAGGTTGGTTTAAATCTTATTTTAATTTATAAAACCAAGATGGGCTCAACAGCTGCAATGCAGAAGTAGGTAAAATATCAGTCATTCCCTCAAAAACCTCTAAGGAGTCAAAGCATTATTGGTGGATGAGATGGAAAAGCAGGTTAAGGTATATTGAGAAAGATGA
This sequence comes from Molothrus aeneus, assembly GCF_037042795.1. NCBI lineage: Eukaryota > Metazoa > Chordata > Aves > Passeriformes > Icteridae > Molothrus > Molothrus aeneus. Next base: position 66,161,005 of record NC_089647.1, read on the forward strand.
GTCAAGAGATAGAACAAAATGTGCACCTGTGTATCCTAAGTTCTTTTCACATGGCTTAATCCTTACAAAATTTACCTTTCAGCTCCATCCTGATAACAGTCTAAGCTAAAGTTTCTGCATTATTTCTAGACTTTGGATGTATTCCAGGTCTCTATGTGGTCTCAGAGTACATGATGGTGTAAGCATCTATACTAATTTTGAATGCTGTGTAATACAAATGAACTCTGACCTATTTTTCACAAAACATTTTTTATGACATCTAATGTGTTGCAATCCATAAACAAAGCACAGAGTAGCTTCCATGTTTTAATTTTTGGTGATGTGTGTAGCAGCAAACTGAAGAAAGCCAGGGTGCAGGCTTGAGCACAGACACAAGATGATGTGATTCATTTGCTGGTTGGGGAAGTGAACATCACAGCTTCAGAATGGGGGAAATTGTGCTGTTTCATAGTATCTCCGTGCATGGCTTTGAGATTATTGTGGACCAAGGAGTAATTCAGCACATTCTTTAGGGGTGACCAGTCTGTTCTGAGAGGTGAAATTTTGGCTGTATAGATATGGGTTGTGCCATGCAAGGGTTTTTTATTAATACAGATACAGCTGTAATGCTGGGCACTAATGTTCATCCTAACTCTAACAGAGTTTTGTAAAAGATATTTCAGAAAACAATGACTAAAAAATGCACAATATCTCGAAAATAATAAGAATCTTTATATGGATTAGCTTGAAATGGAAGTCTGACTCGTTCTAATGAACTGCTAAACATTGACATGAAAATACGCCTAAATATGCAGACACTAAGACATCTAGAAAGCTCTTCTGGTTTCCCATATCTGGTGAATGTCTTGAGGTCTTCATTTAGTCTTCTTTAGAGTGAGTAATTACATCTTGTTTAAATTTAAGTAGTTGAAAGATAATGCAGAAGGCTTAGTTCTTAATTTTCCTGGTGAAATCTGAGTACCCCTTTTGAATAAACTTAACCTTAGTTTGAAAGATTTCATGATAAAATGAAATGTGTGAACTCATAAGAAGGAAGAGCAAACAGCCCCACCCAAACTCAACACCAACACACATTTCCATAGCTGCTATTTAAAGTGGTAATTCTCTCCAGTGTTCAGTTACTGTTATTAATTTCAGGGTACAGTCACACTTGGAGATGGGAGAAAATATAAACAGTCAAAAAAAAATTAGTTATTGAAGAACAACTTTTGAGAAAATATTGGAAAAGACCTTGACCTTTCAGTCTGGATTCTTATAATTATGATGACAGTCTCTGGACCATGTGAATCAGTATTTCATTTTCTTAAGTACCTTGCTAACTTTTGAAATTTTCAACATCTCAGAAAACTAGAGGTAAAATAAATTATGGGGTTTTGATACATTTCTGAGATACAGGTTATCATTAAAAAGGGTAATCTAATTTTTTGTTTTGTTGTCACTGAAATTCTTTCAATGCTGTCATCTCAGTGGAATCAGTTAACTATGGTATGAATCTGATATGTTTTAGATATCAATAATGCTTTCTTTGCTTGTCTTCCCATAAACATCAACATTTTGGGGGTAGAAAAAGGATTTAAACTGTTTCAGTTGTGCTATTATTACAGCTCTGACCTTGCTAAAGACTCTCGGCAAATTGATTAGCTCTGAAAAGCTGCCATCCATCTGCAGAGTTAGAATAATCTGTAAATAAAGCTGCAGAGAGGTCTGCTGAAAAGAATATTTCACTCTTGCTGGTTGCTGAAATGTCCCTTCAGAAAAGGACAATTCACCTCCACCTAAGGAAGCATGTTGGCTGCTTGCACTGATACAGAGCAGTGTCAGCATACTGGCAAAAAGAGAGAGAAAATCTGCTGTTCTTTTCATTTTGTGAGATAAACCCCAGGGCTTATTAGGAAGAAATAGAACAAGAAGTGGTACACAGTTATGCTGGTGTGATTAAAAAAAAAAGAAATATGGAAAAAAGAAACTAAACTAAAGAGCAGAAATCATAGTTGCTATATAAAGTGGCCATTTCTATGCTCCCAAGAGCAGTCTTTGTATTCAGGGGAGCTCTCAATCTACTTCTGAGTAATCAGGCACTACTGGAATTGACACAGAAAACAAAATGTTCCTGATTTTATTTCTCATTTGCTTTATAGTTTTTACAGTCTATTTAATTTTGTAGCTGTATTTAATTTTGAAGGTGTCTCAGAATGTCATTTTTAATAAAACACCATAAAAAATGCTGCACTGGCACTACATCAATTAAAGTTTTGAATAATTATATGTTAGTGCTCCATTTCTGTTGGAGGCATTGCACATATCATTTATACAAAAGTCCACTCCTCGTCCCACACAACTTTCATGCTAAGCTGACCACCATGGAGTCACTCATCTGCAACTCATTTTGTGTTTAGGAAAAGAAACAAAAATCTCATGTAAACCAAAGTGATGCAGAGGTGTGCCAGCTGACAAGAACTTAATGAAAACACCAGGTTGCTTTTCAATTTTCTTTTCCCTTTCATTTTTCATTTTTTTTAAATTAATTTGAATATTTCTAAAAAATTAAAGACATCTGAATGACTGGAAATTAGGGAAGAAAGGTTCTCATCTCCTCTAACAGGATGTATGAGGAAGGGCACTAAGGCAAGGATAATGGAACGATAAAAAACAAAAATGGACAGGGAGACTTGGGTTAACCAAGTCAGCCGAAATGAAGAGGAAGTGACCATAATAAGGCAGAGATATGCAGAATTTTCAAAGGACAAATCAGATGGTATGCAGAAAATCCAAGTCTTCCACATTAGAGCAAACAATCAGACTAGGGATGGTATTGTGCATTTTATCTTAATGTCAGCGATAATTTTTTTCCATCCTTTGAGCTTTACTCAAGCTTTTTTAATGAGCTTTTCTAATTTATCAAAAAAAAAGGCTATTTGGATAATAAACATGAATATTAAAACAAAAAGAAGTATGGTTTATGGAAGTTCACTGCCCAAATGTCTAAGCCCTCTATTGTGAAGCAAAAGTATTCATCTGCTCTTTCAATTGCTTGGTTAAAATGCTAAATTATTCCTGGTGCTTTGTAGCAGATCAGTTAACATTACTTTTAGCTTTATTCAGACAGCACGATCTAGTTCTTCTTTGTATACGAGGCACTGGCAGCTTGACCTTCCCGTTTATTCCTTTATAAGACCATTATCATCAAAGTTCTGTGGCAGACAATCCACAATTTTCAAATGTTAATGTTAAAAGACCTAGATTTCTGACTGATGTCAAGCTTTATTTACACATTTTGAAAGGAAAACAAGTTTCTTATCACACTTTGAATTAATAAGCTCTAGATAAATAGTGAAACACAGACTGAAATATTTCTGTATCACATTTTTGAGAACAAGATCACAACAGATGCTATCCAGATTTTATGCTGGGGAATAGAACCTAGGTGATATGTATGTTGGGAATCCATACTGTGAGAGCCAAATGACAGTACATTTTAATTTTTTTCCTTAATGCAAAACTATTTGCAAGCAGGATTAAAAATGTTCCATTGAAGGGCTCCTCGAAAGTAGTTCCTCTTTGTGTGGATTTGGATCCTAGCTTCACATACAGCATCAGTGGTGCTAACCAGACTGAGCAAATAATTAGTGAAAAACAACCCAACTGATCAATTCAGCCTTTTATGCTGAATATGCTATAATATATGTGATCAAGCAACAATTACTTGAAACATACTCCAAATTCCCAAATAGCTTTCATCTGTAAATTTTAGTCTCAGCTTCCTCTGAGTTTTCAGTGCTTATATCTCTGTAGTTGTGATGGGTGAAACAAAACATGCAGCAGTGCTTGTGTCTGCATTGATCACTGCTTCAGATGCTTCATGGCTAAAAATACTATTCCAGGGTATAGAATGGGTGCTTTCCATGGCTTTTCTGCACACATGGGTTTGGCATTCACCTGTGATGGCAAGGAGTGCCCTCGTGCCAGCACCCAACCACTACTTCCAGTGACAGTGGTAAAGGAGCCACCTTCAACTCAGAGCAGGGAGGAGGAACTAAGGAAAAGTTTTATTAACAGTTTGGAGTTTACTGTTCCCAGCACTCTGTCAAAGAGACAGTTATATCAATTTGTATGCTATTAAAACCTATGCAGTTTGTGTATGTTATTCTGTTGCCATGTTTAATGAAAGTAATTTGACAGTGGAATGTTCCATAAATGTAAGCTGGTTGGCATATCTAGGGACCAAAATTATATTGATTTATTTGTGGCTCAAACTAAAAGCTAAAGAGGTAGATGCTGACTTTAAAAAAAAAAAAAAATCATATTCAGTGCAGAGCTGATAACACAACCTTTATTTACCACACCATATATTTGGCTTTAATTTTTGGTTGTTTATCCTTTTTCTCTGCAAGCTGCAGCCCTTGCACTGAATATAACAGTGAAATAGTGGGTAAACAGGCAGTGTTATTCAGTTTTGCTGGCTGTTCTAAGTGATGAAACTATAATTCTCTGGGTGATAGATAACAGAAGGTAATTTTATGGTTACTAAGAATGAGTTTGCATTTGTCGGGATAGTTACTACATAAATTTATAGATCTATTTTGTATGTACCGCATTTTAAATTTTAGTGGCAGCACAAGGAGCAGTATGAGAGTAACACAAGTAGTCCTGTCATGAACTCCTAGTTTAGCAGCCACTTGTAAAGGTATACTGTAATTCAACATGAAATAGCTACAGAATGTTCTCACAATCTTGTTATAAATCATGGTCTTTGGAAGGGAAGGTGTTATTAAGTTTGTTTTTTGATTTTCTTTTGCCCTTCCTCCATCATCTTATCTAGGGAGAATGTTGAAAGGTAGGAAAGGCAATTCTGTACAGGAGGTCCTTTTAAGTGCTGGATTTAAGTGTCCTTTCAGGATTTAGCACTTTTCTAAGCTTAACTGACAGGTCACTTTGCCCCTTGTTATCTGGGCAGATAGACCCTGGGACCCTACAAAGACAATAAGATTAATTGTGGGGCAGGCAATAGGATACTGCAGCTTCAGATCACAAAATTCAGACAAGGCTCAACACCTGTCAAGCTATTATGACATTTACATTCAATAAATATAATGTCTCCAGAGAACCAGAACTGTTTTTGTTTAAAGATGGAGATTGGGCCCCAGGGAAGCCATTTTGTTGAACACGCCATTCTGTGGTGAAGAAATACCAGCTTTTGTCAAAGATTTAATTGTTGGAAGACCCATTAAGATTTCAGTTCAGGTTACAAATCTGAAGGAAGCCTAGACTGACAGAGGGGTGCTTGATTTGATGATCATGGGAGCAGAAGAGGAATGGAGGTGGTAGATGTGCTAAATTTGCATTTAAAAAGCTCACCTAGGAACATAGCAATTAGACTTTTAAATATAAAAATATAACTTCAGAGCATCCCAGAAGTATTCCAAAGTACTGAATTATGTAATGGCCAAACCAAGGACATTCCTTGAAAGTTAGGTTATCTGCAAAGTACTGTAACAGAAAGTGTCAGAAATGATCTTCAGGAGTTCAAACAGAAGTTTATTCCATTTATAAAATTAAAATGGACAGTGTTAAGAAGTTATTTTTCTTAAATTAATTGAGGTGATTTCTTCCACCATGTTCCCAAAGAAAATCTTCTACTCAACTGTAGTGTAGCCACAAACAGCAAAAAAGCATCTGGAAAAAGACAGAATGGATGGGGAAAGAAATTGAGTGCTGTCCAATAAAAATGTTATTGCAAATCTTCCTTTACAAAAACTGATTGAAGTGATGGCATTTTCTGGTATTTCTTACCTTATGGGAATAACTTGGGATTTTCATAGGAGAAATACTAGATGAACCAAGATAGCTTTATATAGTCATTAAGAATAGTGATCAACAAAATCCTTGATGAGCACCTGTAGACTTGCTAATAATGCAGAAAATTTTCAGCAAGACATGTTTTAATGCCTTAGAGGCAACATGAACAAGGAGCTGGAGCAGCACTTGGTTTTGGCTCCTAAAAATATTCAATTGCTTTTCTTCTTTTGAGAGCAGTGGGGAGGTACTCTGCATTTGTATCCTATTTGTGAAAGTGAGGGAAGACAATTTACTGCCTACAGCAGCACACATTGATGGAGAAAATGGATTGGAGCAAAGTCAGTGCTGGGTCCTCTAAGATTTGCACTCCCAACAGCCACAGCTGTCACAGGAGAGCTGCGAGTGAGACCTGCTGCCCCACTGAAGTGTGGGGATACACTGGTAATGGGAAGAGCCAGAATCAGGTCCTCACTCTGAGAAAGATTTCATGCTCTGCTTCACTCCAGCATTTAATCAACCACAAAAAGTTTATTGCTGTGTATACTCCAGTGCCAGAAACATTATCGCCTAATTAAATTGTTTAATTGTTTTGCTATGTCTAGCAACACGTCTCTTTAACTCTCTGTTTTATTTAGCAGTGAGATTGCTTTAATGTCCTCAGAATGGGATATTAAATTGAAGGGGTGGCTGTTTAAATTCAAGTTCAAATCAATAATACAGGTAGAGTTTTGCTGCCAAAGTCTAACTTAGGGCCTTTCACTTTGCTGCAGTCCTGTGTTTGCATGTGATTTATGGCTATTCCTTTTGGTATTACATGTGTTTCAAGGCCTTCTCACTGTTTAAGCTTTCTGTAATCGGTGGAATTTCTCTCTTCTGCAGTTCTTTTGGATATACTGCCATGCTGAGTTTCATTATTAATTTCAGGTGTCAAAAAGGCAAATATTTAGATATGCCCAGCCCTCACAAAACCTGAAATGCTAAATACATATCCCGGAGACCCTCTAAATAGTGAATTTATTATAAATACCCAAGATTCAATTTGTGTTTATCCTTTATTAGTTTTAAGAGCTCTAAATGGATGATACTTAAGTGTTCAAATGCCCTCAAGGTTATTCCAGATATTCTGAGATGGTTCAAGCCATAAGGTTCTCATTCTTGTAACTATAAATCATTAGCTATGTTACATTGCTGCTATTTTATTATTTCATTTGCATAATGAAAATTACTATATAAATAACATTGCAAAAAAGGCTTTATATCACAGTATAAATAATTACTACCTATTTAAAGGGAAGAAAAATGGAATTTTGTCACCTGATGGCTCCTAAAAAATGTTGCAAGTCCCTTGTTCATAGTTGAAAAGTTTATTGTGTCGAGTAAAATTTAGAGTTACATAGATGAAAGGAAAGGAGGAACTACATAAAAGTTGTTTGTCATGGGATTTTATGGGGAAGATTATTTTAGGGAGAAAATGCATGCTAATGCATGACTGGTCAAACTCTGGCTGTGAGCTGAAGTGTGAGTATTAGCAGAAAAAAACAACATCTCTTACTTTTGCCAGCAAACCCAGAAACTGAGGAATTTAGGATCCCTGTCAGAAATGCAGAGGACTATCCTTGAGCTCAGCATCCTTCAGGCTGGTGGAGGAGCCATGTGTCACATTGGTCCCCCCTTCCCTATCACACAGACACCAATGGCAATGATGCTTCAGCACTAACAGGGACAAAATGTTCTCTTGCATGGTGGAGAGCATTTTCAGCAAGCACAAGCAGAGGGGACCCTTTTGGGTGTACAGAAATCCGCAATATATCCATATTTAAATTTACTTATCACACCTTCACATTAACTGATGAGAGTTAACTGATAAAATTTTGCTTTTTGCTCCAAACCCTTGTAAAAAGTAACTGCTTCCCATGACCTTTTCACTGAGTGCTCACATCTCCACCATTAAAGAAATGAAAAATTATGCTTTATTATAATTTAAACACTCTATTTAATTTGTTCTCCATTTTTCCATAATGATAAACCAGCTATCCTATTTTCTAGAAGGTAAGAACTGTGGCTTGGAGATAGTCCAGTCAGTTTCTAAATGCAATAAAGTTATAAAAATAATCTGACATCTAACTTCTCTTTTTAAAATATTTGAGTATTAAAGATAGTTCTTGGCCCTGACCTCCCAGAAATAGGAGGAAGATGCAAAAATCTTATGAGGATCCCAGATGTTTCTGGATTGTTTAGATGTTGGAAAGTAACCTTCTTTACAAATATTAAGCAAATGTTAAATAGAGGAATGCAAAGTCAACAGAAAAGAAAGCAGTTTGAATTGCATGCAACATTGTTTCTTTTTTTTTAACCATTTCTTCTGCAAAACAATGGTTATGCTTAGTGAGAATCACAACATAAAATAAAGTATTTGTAAAGAAGGGGTAATTTATCCCTAACTTTTCAGTCTGATATTCAAACAATTAATGGCTAGAAACCAGAAATCTTGACATGAAAGTTCTACCTACAAGTAAGAATTTCTGAGTGAATTTCCATGATAAGGGTAGGTAATATTCCACCCACATATTCCATCCACATATTAATGGATTCTCCTCAAATGCACATTATTGGATCAAGCGCCAAAATCATCTTGGGGGAGAAGGAGAGGAGAGGAGAGGAGAGGAGAGGAGAGGAGAGGAGAGGAGAGGAGAGGAGAGGAGAGGAGAGGAGAGGAGAGGAGAGGAGAGGAGAGGAGAGTGCAGAGAAAAATTCCAATTTTTTTACTCAGACATCACATAAGTCTATCACAGTGGTCTGACTGGATTTTCAAGCTAGGAGGAAGCAATACTTTAATATGTTGTGATAAAATAATAAAATTTGCTAAAAATTGCACAAAATCTATTTTGTGCTTTTTAATAGTTTCAACAGTGGATCTAATAGTTGCAGAAAATACAATACCATTTAAAAATGGGCCAAAATTTAGCTGTGCACTAGATGGGCTAAGCCACACCTTCTTCAAATGACAAATTTTAAAAAAAGTTTTAAAACCACACAGAATGAAAAAATATAGATTCATTGCCTTATGACTGAAAAAGGACTCACAAGTCTCTATTTCTTGTATTTCAGAACTTCTATTTGTAAGGAAGGGAAATAACCTTTACTGTATTGTTGGAATAAAAGGAACTAGATGATTCATCTCTGTGAATCTGCTTGTTGAATTTGATGGATCATTCTTAAAAGCGACGTTGCTAATCTTCAGGTTTTCTTTTTTAGGTTATTCACAGATCAGTGGGTTTTCCGGCTAATACAGGTCCTGATGCTCTTCTGTCTTCACACATGGTATTCATCATATCTTGACAAGAAAAGACCTTCAGTCTACAAATAACCTTCACTGAAGTAAGACATGTAAGTGGGTTTCTATATGAAAGATAGATTTTATGGCTGAATAAAAAACAACTGTAGTTAAAAAGTGTCATTGCATGGCCCTATATGAAGATTTTTCCTCAAGAGAACTTTTAATGTTTGTTGTTAAAAATCTCTTATAGAAAAAAGAAAACCAAAATTGAATTATTTTATCATTAGCCACAAATTCAACAGGAAAGGAAGATCAGTTGAGTATTTTATCATTCTGAAATGTGCAGCCTTTAAAATATTTAAGTATCCACATTAGTTCTTGTCAAACTAGCACAAAGCAGTGCATAATATGACCTATGTGTAAAAGCAGAACAAGATAAGAGGCTTTGGTAAGGGTGAAATATTCCCAGCATGGTTACTTTGTGCAACAGTTAATAATTTGGTTTCCTAACACTATATTATTGTTGTCATTATTACTATCATTATTTTATTATTACTCAATAAAGTGAAAAAAATAAAATGTTTCTTTCTATGTTTGGCAATTCAGCACCAATACTACTAAAAAATAATGAATGCTTGTCAGCAAATTTCAGCACAGCAGAAATCTGATTACATTTTGTTGTCCCATACTACAGAATCAATTTAGTTTTGTATCAGAAGGATTGTTCAAATTTTACTATTTTCCACACACCATAATCCTAGTGAAGCCAACAGATCTCTGACATTGCAGGTTAGAACTAATTCCTGCTCAAGTGATTTACTGATTTCAAAGGGCATATAAGGAAAGAATTTGTCTCTCTTCAAAGAACACATTAAAAAAATCTAAAAAATAGAGGAACTAGAATTAAATCTAATGAAATTTAATTCCTAACATCTGTCACATACCAGTCCTATGAGGTGTACTAAAGGATGTTTTGATACATTTTTTTCCTCATTAGGAAAGATTTCCTCATATACTGATGAGGAACACTAAGAACTCCCTTGTTTGAGACACACTCTTTTCATGCAGCATGTAGAAGCTTAATATCTTCATGGCATCTATTCCTAATAAGTCAGCTGGAAAATGGTCACTCGTTTCCAAGAAGGCATCAGTGGGTGGGAGAAAAGGCGGCAGGGAGACTTGTTGAGGTGCAGTAATCTACCTGAAACTCTCTCAAGCACATAACAGCAAACCTTATCTGTGATCATACTAGAGCAGAATTTTTTTATTTTCATGACGAGTTAATAAGGAAATAAAATTTATGCTAACAACAATACAAATGTCAGGACATGCCCCTTAAAGATGTAAATTCAATATTAAGATTTAATTGACAAATTGTTGAGCAGAAAGGGAAAATACAACAAATCTGACAAAACTAGGATCATACATTTTGATCATTTTCACAAGGAATTTCATATTATTATCTTTGATGTAGATATCTGAAAAAGAGTAAGAGAATAAAAATAATGTTTTTAAAGTGTTCTGAAAAAATGCTGTATTATATCAAAAGAGTTACTAAGAATGAACAGCAAACATCTATTTTTAAATGCCTCAAGATACAAGTGCAGTTCTAAGTGGGATCAAAAATGATGTAGAACCAAATATAAACATAATGCATTCAGATAGTACTATGTAGCCTGACAGATCTTATGGTTTTTACTTTCTCCATTTTTTTGTCTGTTGTTCAAATTCCTGGACTTAATATATCTTATATGTTTGCATTTATTTGATTTGAAAAATTGTGTTTCCTATGTCCTCGAGTATCCTTATCAGGGAACTGGTAAATACAAAATACCATAACTTCTCTATTTAAAGCAGAGAGTGGTTTAAAAATATTTTAAGATATTGATATGTAAACAATTGAAAATGCATAATAAGTTCATACATATATAAGTTCTTAAGCAAAACCATCATATAATAGTTAACTCTGACTAATGAGAGAAGAACTTCATGGACTTGAAAATTTAAATATTACTCTTTTTTTTTGAGTCATTTGAAAGAATCAGAAATCTTATACCACATTTGAAATCTAGTATCTCAAATTTCAATGCAAAAGTCATATTTTACTGAAGACTGATTGAAATGTCTAAAGAATTAAATGCTATTCTCTGTACCTTCAGAAAACTCATGTCAAACTCAGTAACCAGTGTTAGTGGTAATTTGAATGTTATCAGTGCATGTCTATATGCTATATTTTTTTGTTGTTTAAAATTTACTTACAAAAAATCAGAACAAAAAGACTCCAAGTTAAATTTGATAGTGGCGTGTTACAAATTTAGTTCAAAATTATTTTCTCATCAAAAAACCAACAAAAACATAACCATTTATTGTGCCAGAGGACAAGCCCACCACATGCTATTACAGTAAAAACTAGGCATTATTTCCATCTGGCTTTGAGCGCACAGGATATTGTACAAACTACCAGAAGAGCTCTATTTCATTGTAATTAAAATTTAGTGTTACACTTAAGCAATAAGGCAACTCCAGGAGATGTGATTATCATGAGATAATGACCTTGGGGTGTTACAAGGCAAGGAAGCAACCAAATGCCTCTAATCCTCCAGGGGGTATGATTATTTCGGAATAACCACACCCCCTGAGGTTGTGTGATTAGTATCAGAGACAAAGTCTGTACCGAGAATACAAATATGATTTTGTAGGGAAATGTTGGGGGGCTGGTCTGAGTAAAGTTGGTAATGAGGAGTGCTGAAAAAGCAGTTTTGGATGAGTTGTGTTTCTCACGTGCTGATTCTAAAGTGTCTTTAAGAACTCTCAGGACACATATAGAGCTGACAATGATGTCATACCTGTATAAGTAATCCTCCATAAATGCACAGATCTAATCTTTTCATCCTATTTTGGTTTCATAATTTCCATTTCATAATAGCAATAAACTGTGGAAAGCAATGCATTTCTGGGGGATTATTCCACTTCTCAGGTGGCTGAAGTCACTCAACCTTTAGCCTCATATCTTTCAAGACATCTGAGAAGTGCAATAACTCCCCAGAAGTGCACTGCCTGTCATGTCTTATTGCTTAATTACTTTGTACTTATCAAGTAGTCATTCTTTAAATGAATGTAGAAGCACAGTATGTTTTACAATTATGGTGTGTATAGGAGCAGTATAACACTGTTATGGCAAAACATAAAATAAGTAATTGTTACAGTAGAAGTACAAACTGAGGCTGCAGTACAAACTACGGTGCAAACTATGATGTCTGTAGAACATTTTACTGTTCTGATAAATAATCTTGTGCATGGCTAAGTAAGGTGACATGTTTGGCTTTAATAATGATGCAAAACAAGGACCAGAAGGAAAAGATACAACAGATGAAGCAAAACTAAACTCTAATTGCAGTTTATATTCCTCTTGCTATTGATAGCTTTGGGACTATGTCAACATTTCTGAAACTGGTGGAATCACATTAGTACTGATTCTAGTAATGAAAAGACAAGTCAAACCAGTGTGTAAACAACAATGAGGAGAGGCCACATATTGCTATTGATCTTTCAGAAAAGAAAGTGCCCAAAAATGGGACATGGTGAATAAAACACAGCTTTTACTTGCAGTAAAAGGAAATCCTGTTTGATTTTTTCATGAAATCCTTAAAACTAACATGTTATTCATAGTTGTGAGCCACAGGAAAGGATGTGGAATTGAAAAACTCCATTTGCACAATTCCTATGAGAATTATTGTTGAAACCATCACATCTAGTCACTGTAAGATCTCACTTCAGTTTCTTGCTGGAGGGGTTTCCATCCTTCCTTTCCTACAGCTAAAACTGGTTTCTCTGGAAGTAGGTGTTTATCTTAATGAGTGAAAAAAAGAAGACAAGAGAAAGCTGCTCAGACTTCAAAGGTGAGGGTTTAGTCTTTGACTATCTGTATAGGTTCACAATCTACTTCTGAGCTACAGAAGGTCAGAAATGAAAGATTTAAAAATTATTGGGTGCATGGCTATGGATGTCATGAGTTTAATATATGTTTGAAAATGTCTACTTATGACAGAGATCATCTTTCCCTCCTGATGGTGCTAAAAATAATGCCCATCTTTTTAAAAGCAGGAAATGTATGAACACACATAACAAAATTTTCACATATTTGTCTACAGAGTTTGGAGCCCTAGATGTCTAGGGGGAGCCACACACAAATATTTAGCCAGCCCAGGAGTTCTGTTGCAGTTCAGTAATATAAAAAGAAGGAAAAAACTTGGCTGCTTTCATTCAAGGATGCTAAGCTCAAAGACAGCCTAAATGACTTGGAAATACAAAAAGACACATTTAATGATGTAATAAAATAATATTTATTCAAAAATGGTTTTGTCTGAGTTGTCTGCACCAAGTAAATAAACTGTTATAGAGAATAGATGGGATTGCTAATACTGATTTTCTCATTTAAAAGTGGATGTTAATGCTAATGTAATGTATTTCAATAACAGAACTATAATGATTCATTAAAGGAAAAATGGATGAGGATAAATTTTACTTTACACTTACCAAATATCTGTCTTACATTGCCCATTTTGGCTTGCCGGCAAAATCAATTCTTGTGCCTGCTCAGAGATTTGTTCTTCCCCTTCAGAGTAGGCACCTCACTCAAAGCACATTACAAAAAATTACCAACTGACGGACTTACTACAGACATACAGATGCAACTACAACACCTCAGTTCTTCACAGAATTTTTTTCTTCATTTGGTACTTAAAGAAGAAATTTCCTTCAGGAGAAAAAAGGCTGAATTTGGCCAAAATGAAACCAAATGTCCCCTCATTACCTTGATAATATGTGACTCAAGAAAACTATAATATATAACAGACATCATTGGTGAATCTATAGCAATAACTATGAACCTGAAAGAGAAGAGACTTCAGAATTTCCACCCAAACTTATAATGTAGCACTACCTCTGTTCATTGCTGTATGAAGATTAATTCATGTTCTAACAAGCTCCTTCACATTCTGCCTCCACTTTGATGCTAGGAACTTATCTATTAATGCTGAATACTGGTGTTGAGCAATTTTAATACTCTGCCAGAGTAGAAAAAAGACTTGCCATTCTAGCATCCTAATTTTCTCAATAGTTACTGTCACTGCAACCCTTAATTTAGAGCACAGACGTGGCACAATGGTGAATTACAGCACTCCTCAAAAGCTTCACCTTCCAACCTCAGCACTGTGATTGTGTCAGAATTTGAAAGAAGAAGAAGAGTTTATTTCTCACTGAGTGTGATGTCACACTGAGCAAGAAGAAACGCATGAAGTGAGGAGATTTGCAATGCCAGTGTACTAGTTCAGAGCTCGTCACTGACATGAATTTCTGGAGCGTTGTTCTTGGTAATTTTTAAAACTTGCCACTTCAAACTTCTTGAAAACAGCTAATAAGGGTGCTGCAATCTTAAATGTCATTTAGATGTAGATACACTTGCGCTTCCTATTTAAACATAATCTGTTTTTATTTTTTAAAAATGGGGGGGAAAAAGAGGTGTCAAAGAAAGAGTATCGCATAGAGAGGAGTACTAAGAAGGGATTTTCTTCCTAACTGCTGGAGGATTTATTCTCAACTGATGTTACTTGGATGGTGATGGCTTTTCATGCCTTGGGTAAAGATATGGAAGGTATGTCAGAGATGAAGCTATGTAAAAACCACAAGTTGTTTTTCAATGACTAAGATAAAAATTGTTAAAGTACTTAATGAACATTGTTTGATCAGCAACAAGTTGCAGAAATATTAAAAATCCACTCTGGGGCTATGTATAAAGGCAGTCACAGAGGCAAAGAAGCATGATATATTATCCCAGAGGATGGCATCATTTGTATGTTCCCTGTGGACCTGAAAGGTCTTGTAACCCCCAGTATGAAAATGTTTAATTAATTAACCTACCTGAATTCCTCTCAGCTAGAGCCAAGGCTCTAATGTACAGCCAGTGAGTGACACAGACTATATTAAACCAAGGAAATTCAGAAGCCAGTACCCTAGGCTCTCTTCTAACCAAGACATACCAGCACCATTCTGCTTCTTGCACCCCATGAACACAGAAGGGGGATTCATTGCTCTCTCAGAGAAAGAAAAACACGCCTGGATGAGTGAGAGGGGGTGTCAGGGCTTTGGCATGCACAGCCACACATTTCTGCAAATGGACTGTGATCCTCTCACAGCACTACCTTTTTTCCTGGCCCATCAAGGGGCAGAACAGTGCTTTGGTGCACCTGGCAGCTGGGAGCCAAGAGAGAGGCAGGGGAACAGGCCAGATGGGTCTCCCAATCAATCAGCATTTACACAACTCAGTTCATCCAGCAGCAGAGCCCATTGTTCCTTCCACTCCAGTTTGCAGATCAGAGAGGGAACTGGAGAGAGTTCTCCAGTATCTGGAGAACTGGAGTACTACAAGAGCAAAGAAGGTAACAAGCATTGTAGTGGAAGAAAACAGGGATATGTGGGAGATATTTTGGCATGGGGTGACTTGGGGTGCTAAGACAACAGAGACTTAAAAGTCTGAAGGGAACCAGGGAATAAAAGGGCCCAGCAAAACACTAAAACACCCAGCAAAACAAAAGGGCCCAGCTAAGCAGAGGGAGTGGACAAACTGAATCCTTTAACAGCTCAGTTTAAAGTGTGTGCTGCTTCTAGGACTAATACCATTTTAACATATCTGATATGAATTTTGGATAAAAAAACTTGTATGCAGGCAAAAGTATTATTTCTGGGAAAGTGGCTGTAATATCTTCCAAGCTGAGGAATTAATTTCTCCATAATTTTCTACATGCAAATGTTGAATGGAGCTACCTCTGATCAGAAGCATCATCTGGATGAGGGATGGCACAGTCAAATTTTAAAAAAACTGATACAACTGAGGCAACAGACAAAGACAAGGGAAAAGCTGAGTCAAATCAAATGTAGAAGTATTCATGGAAGATAAATAAATTAAGAATAAAAATTGTACCTTGAGGAATTCACTACAACATGGTAATTTTTACATTGAAAACCCCCCTACTGCAAACTGGAACATCCTTCATCTCACTTGTGAGTCTTGTTACAGTAATTTTATTTAACTCATTCCTCATTAATTCTGTTCAGCATTTGTAAGCACTGCAGAAAACTATCTTGTTGCCTAGTAAAATAAGTATACCAGTCCTATAATCACAAAGAATGGTCATTTTTGTTTTCTTAATGATAGATAGCAAAAAAATCTTGCTAAAATATTCTGTATGTAAGAGTAAAAACCTATTATCATTCTTGATACTTCTAACCCAGAAGAATTCATGTTTTATAAATGAAATGTTAGATCTTATTTCTTTATTGACTGGCAAAAGCTAGGTAAATCCCAGAAGAATACCTACAGTAGATCTTTTCTGACATGGGGCAATTGGCTGTTTCATTACAGGAAAATCAAACCAGATGTAACTTGATTCTTTATTACCTTCTTGTAGGGCAGAAATGGATCAATCTTTGGAAACTAGTATGGACAATAATTTAGATGATAACTTGAAGAAAGCATATTTTAGTGTTTAAGGCCCGACAAAATCAGGACATTTTGCTTTGGAACATTTAAAACTTAGTGAAAAGCACTGCTGTACTTAAAATAGAGGGACATATTGTCAATACATGTACAATTAATTTTAACAACATTTTATTTCATTATTACTTTTAAAACACTTTGTGGTGTGAGGGTTGGGAATTTAAACTCATATTCATCTAATTTAAACTGTATTTAACTGTATTTAAACTTATATACAGGACTGTTATTTAATGGGTAAATCCATGTGTATTTCATCCGTGTTAGGTAAGAAATGACAGTATCCCCAAATCCCCTCATTTAGTGACCACTTCTCATTTCTCTGTAGTTGACAAATACTGCTCATGCAAATTCCATCTGTGTTCAGTTGAGAACAGGAGGATTTCCAGATAGTGAGTCAACACATGTGTTTTATAGGTATTTTTATGGATGGAATGAAACCCACTTTGGAGAGCTTCCTTTTCTCTAATCCTTCCTCAGGTAGACTTACCAAAGTTTATAATTAAGCTTGAAAAGTGGACTGTATAGATAAAATGAATAAATTAGTTTAAGTGAGACATAGCCCAACTTTTACTGATTAATTTCTAATTACGTAAGTATGTAGAGAAAATAAATGAAGTGATATTTACTATGTACTGGCTGATACAACATTCAGCAGTATGCAAGTAAAACACGACATATCAGCAGAATCTCAAGAAATTCAACAAAAGGAAATAAAGTGGCTTACACTGAGAAACATCTGGAGTGATGGAACCAGTACTGGGCTCTCCTGAGTCTGGAACATGAACTTACTGAAGTGCAGGAGGTAATGGGAACAAGAAAAAAAAAATCTTTTACTGAAATGGTGGTCAGACACTGTAAAAGGTTGCCCAAAGAGGCCCTGGGGTCTCCATCCTTGGACAAAATACAAACTTTACTGCACACAGTCCTGGACATCTGCTCTAGCCCATCCTACTTGGGTAGGCTGGACTAGATGATCCCCAGAGCTGTCTTCCAATCTCAGCCATTCTTTGATTCTGTGTTATAAAGCCTGAGTGTATTCAATCATGATTTTCCCTGATCTCCAAAGATGTGAATAAGAACCAAATCATATCAAAATCAGAAAGGAGCACTGTGCCACTGGGTGGCCTGATCTCTATATATGATAAGCCAGGTGAAAATACATAGCCATTATCAAATATGTATATTATTGTCAAAGTTCCACTATGTCCCAAACAGTAAAGGAGTAAAGATGGCATCCATTAGATAAACCTCTTCAGCAAGGTATTTGGCAACAATTCACCAAAAAATGTTATTGACAATTACCAAAAAAGTCACAAAGCATATGTTTTCTAACCAAATCATGCTAACAAAATAAACTTATCCTGACTGGAAAGTGTAATTAAATACAGAACAGGAATGAGTTAGGATTTAATCTAGACCTTTCTTTTCCTTTGAGACTTGGTCAAGACCATACTTGCCAGAAGTCTATTTAATTTATTCTTTAAAATATCCAATTTATTCTTTAAAACATCCAGGTAAAGGAATTCTAGAACAACTATGTCTAATTTGTTTCAAAGAATTTCACTACCTTCAAGACCTGGAAAACTTTTCCTGATACCAAAGTTCACCTCAAGAACTCTTTACAGCATTTTCATATGTTGGCAAGCAATGATGATAGATATAGCCACTCATTAGTCTCTCTCTTAAAGAAACAAACATCCCAAACATCCAACCATTTTCCCTAATTAAATGTTTTTCACCAGGGCTGTTATCAGGTAATCTTTTGGAGGTTTACAACATTCCAAACATCTTGCATATATGACTTAAATATTGCAATGAGAAGGAGAAACAATAGAGAAATGACTGCTAAGCTACAGAAAGGGATGTGGATGCATTAGGCTGCAATCTAAAAGACTTAGAGAATCAACACAAGTGGAGAATGGGGGAAGAACAAATTTTACAGAAAGCAGTTGCAACTCGCAGGTATTTTTTAATGTGCATCCTGTCTTGATAACAGCAAATTCAAGATCTAAAAGCTGGCACAGTACTTTCTCAACCTTTCACAGCTGTGGTGCATTAAGGTATTTACTATACCTTTTCTAATAGCTAAAGGTCATCCAAGATTTATGCTTGTCAAAATAAAAAGCTGGGTTGTAAAAACTAGCAGTAGCTAATGTAGCCAGGCTCATTATGCCTGTTCATTTTCAGCTCGTTTAACAGAAGTCATGAATCCCGTCTAAAATGAGCAAAACAAACAAAAATAATGTTGTGTATTTTTGTGGAATGAAGTACAGGACCAGAAGCACATTGCACTCCAGTATTTGAAACCTAAATTTTGCAGTAAAGTTCTTAACAGGCAGATTCTTCAGCCTTTTGTGAATGGAAAATTTTCATTTAAAAAGTAGGATGTAGGCATATGTTCTACATCTGAATTAGTATATATCTTAATAGTTTGCTTAAAAATAGACTCAGGTATTTCCAATTTTGGTTGGTTTTTGTGTTTTTTTGGTTTTTTTTTAACAAACCACAATATAAATGGAGTCAGCATTTTTCTAATTGTTGCAAAGAACACAAAGAGCAGAGTTCTTTCTCTGTGATATTTTTCTGAGACCAACAATCTCATATTCTCTGTCAGCATAAAAATCCTTGATGTGATATTGAATTAAGAGCTACCTTTTGACAGCCATCTTTCTGTAATATCCAAACCCTTTTCACCATCACAGGTGCAATATATGTCTGAGATCTCTGCTTGAAGAAAGTGGAAAAGTTGATTCATACCTTTGTCATGACTAGGTTGGACTACTGAAATTTATTATTTTAGACAAGTCAAGCTAAAATGCCTGTTAAAATGCATCTCCAATTTTGTTAAAACATCAGTTGCTACAAATCTACACAAACTCAATATTGTTTATCAGCCCAGTTCTATAAGTGGTTCCATTTACTTCTGGTGAAATATTACATTTACTTTAAGGGAAAGATTTCATCTGGAGAACCATACCAGTCTTGCTAATTTGCTTGTTTATTTAACAGAATACATTTTGAAAGAGGCTTTCAAATATGTAGTCATAAGCATTCACACGTGTAAGTAATGGAGTTTATACTTGTAAAATTCATTTTGACAAAAGGGATTTGCTTCAGAAAATTCTATGCCGTGTGTAGGTAAGTTCCAGATCCATCATATGCAGGCAGAGATGACAATGTTTTAAAATATATAAACAAACAGAAAAAAGTTTTCAGTATACCTGTGGAGTCAGGAATTTCAGAATTTGGGTTAAATTTAGAGTGGATTTGCTCTGAAAGGAACACCCTCTCCTGGAGAAATTGACTTCCCATGGCTTGGACGGATGTACTGTTCACTGGGTAAAGAGCTGCCTGGATGGTTGAGCCCAAAGTGGTGGTGAATGGAACTAAATCCAGATGGCAGCCAGTCCTAAGTGGTGTTTCCCAGGGTTCAGTACTGGGACAGGCCCTGTTTAACACCTTTAGCTGTGATCCAAACAGGGGGATTGAGTGCACCCTCAGTAAGCGTGCAGATGACAGAAAGCTGGGTGGGAGCATTGGTCTGCTGGAGGGCAGGAAGGCTCTGCAGAGGGATCAGGATATGCTGGTTTGATTAAGTGAGGCCAGTTGTGTGAGGTTCAACAAGGCAAAGTGCTGAGTCCTGCAGCTGGGTCACAACAACCCCAGGCAGCACTACAGGCAAGGGAAAGAGAGGCTGGAAAGCTGCTGGGTGGAAAAGGATCTGGGGTTGCTGATCAACAGCAGCTGAACATGAGCCAGCATGTGCCCAGGTGGCTGAGAGGGCCAGTGGCATCCTAGCCCGTATCAGCAGGACCAGGGCAGTGATTTTTTTCCCTGCACTCAGCACTGGTGAGGCCACACGTCAAATCCTGTGTTCAGTTTTGGGCCCCTCACTACAAGAAAAGTGTTGAGGTGCTGGAGCAAGTCCAGAGAAGGGCAACAGAGCTGGGGAAGGGTCTGGAGCACAAGCCCTGTGAGGAGCAATTGAGGGAGCTGGGGTTGTTTAGCCTGAAGGAAAGGAAGCTGGGGGAATCTTGTTCTCTCTGACTACTTGGAAGGAGGCTGTAACCAGGTGGGGGATGGTCCCTTCTCCCAGTTATCAAGAGGCAGAATAAGACCAAGTCTCCTTAACTTGCCCCAGAGAAGGTTTAGATTGGTTATTAGGGAAAATTTCTTAATTATAAGATTTTTTCAACATCAAAACAGGTCATCCAGGTCATCCAGGCAGAATCCCCATCCCTGGAGATATTTAAAAGATGTGCAGATATGATGCTTAGGGACATGGTTTAGTGGTGTACTTGGCTCTAATGGGTTAACAGTTGGTCTCAATGATCTTAGAGGTCTTTTCCAATCTAAACAATTCTTGATTCTTTGATTGTTAAGGCAGCAATTTCAGGACAATACTGTCACAGCTCACTTCCTGTTTTAGTGGTTTTGAGGGAAACAATCTGGTAGTTTGTCTCAATTATTTTTTTTTCTCATAACCTTACTTACCATAAATTGTTAAGAACAGAAGTGGAAACTGTGCTAATCTAAACCAATTTTCTGCATGAAAACTGTAGATTTCTTCTCCTTATTTGTGCATATAACCTAATAAAGTGTTATTGAAATAGATTGTTTCTTCTAGAAAGACACCTGACATTGATAAAACGACTCCAAGTGATGAGGAATTTACCATATTCTTCACTAATCCATTGCAAAGCTGATTGCCCTCACTGTTATAAATGTGTATCTTGCATCTACTCTTTCAACTGCAATCCCTTGCGGCTGCACGTTGGTTCAAGTAAGATGCCATGACTTGTGTAAGAGCTTAATACATCAATGACTGCTCCAAGTGCTGACAATACAAAATGAGTGAGCTTTCTCCAACCATCAGATCAGATACAATAATCTTGTTACAGAACATTTATGCTTAAATTTAAATTTATAAAGCATTGCACAGGATTTTAACCATGCTATTTCACTGACCATAATGGAAATTGTCTGACTGCATGCCCTACAAGCTGCTGATAAAATGCATGTGTTAGACACTGAGGGCAAGATATATGAAATGAATTGGGTGCTGCTGTGCTGGGATTTGTAATGCCTAAACTTTTAAGCGGCTTGACTTCCTTTCTGCTATCAAGGTCCCAGATTAGATGGCCAAGACTCAGTGGGAATAACAGCATAAATCAGTGGGAGCACATAGCTGCCTCTCAGCAGCCAGCAAGTTCTGTAGAAAGCCTCTTAATTCTATCTGTGAAAAAGCTTTAGCTATTGCTGAGGAAGTATATATTAAATAACATTTCTGGCCATGGTTTAGCAGCTTACTCTGCAAATAAAAGGCATTGAAGATACCTTCTGTGCTTCCAGATCATGTGTCCAAGCAGTAAATATACTTATTTCCTTTCGTGTGAGGGAATGAGGCAGAAGATACAATCCAAGAGAAGGCATTAAGGGTGATAGTTCTTTTACACAGGGAGACCTAAGTGAAGCCTCCTTTGCAGCATGTGTGAAATTAGAAATCACCTGCTTCCTATCCCTGAAATAATTATATCCCCACCACCTGAATCTAAGTACAGCAAACATCATCAAGCTCTTTTCTTGACTGTACTACAAAGTTGCATATAGCAATCAACCTTCAAATTAATTTCCTAAGCCAGGTCACCAGCATGATGTTTCTGACATCACCATTCTCTAACCTGGCATTCCCAAATAAAGATGTCAATACTACATTCCACATGCCTCTCAGCCTTCCACAGGATCCTCAACGACTGAGGCTGGAAGGGAGCTCTGGAAGTTACCTGGTTTAACTTCCATTGCATAAACAGGGCCACCTAGGACTGGTTGCCCAGGACCATGTCCAAATAACTTTTGAGGAGGGAGATTCCACATCCCTTCTGGGCAACCTGCGCCAGTGGTCAGTTACCCCCATGGTGAAAGAGTGTTTCCAGATGTTCAGAGGAATCATCCTGTGTTTCAGCTTGGGCCTGTTGCCTCTGGTCCTGACACTGGGTACCAATGAAAAACAGCCTGGCTACATGCTTTTTTCATACTCCCTGCAGAAATTTATATACATTGACAACTTTCCCCCTGAGCCTTCTCTTCTCCCAGCTAAATAATCCCAGCTCTTTGAGCCTTTCCTCATAGGAAAGATACTTCAACCCCTTCATCACCTTCATGGCCCTTTGCTGGACTCTCTTAAGTGTACCTGAGAACTCTCCAGTACTGTCTGCTAATCTCCAGGACTGAGAAGTCCAGAATTTGAGACAGAACTTCGGGAATGACCTCACCAGCACTGAGCAGAGGGAAAGGATCACCATCCCCTCCCCCTGCAGCAACTATATGAATCAACCCAGGATGCCATTGGCCTTCCCTGTGGCAAGGGCACAGGCTGCTTCACATTGAGCTTAGTGTCCAGCAGCACCCTCAGGTGCTATTCTGCAAAGCAGCTTTCCAGGTGGGCAGTCCCCAGGGTGTATTGGTGCATTGCTACTCTGCTGTTTCCATACTCCCAGTTCTCAAACTCCTGCATCATATACAGGTGAGATGGTTTTGATGCTATTGCCTGAGGCCTTACCTTTGAAGTGTATGTGTTACAGGAAGCAGCAGCAATACCATAACATCTCAGAGCTATGACCTCCTGTTCTGATGAGATGAGAGGAAGTGGGGAGAAGAAATGGGCGGAGGTAAGGAGAAGAATACAAGAGTTATGATCTACCACATTCAGCTGGACTGTCAGACAGGGAGACACAACTTATTCACTTCACATCATCAGTCACCAGGACTGCCAGTAATTTCATGCTCTTATGTAAAAGACCTCACCAATAAGTGCCACAGTTCTATTCTAACTCCTCCATTTACCGTCAAATTTAATGCCAGATTATTCTATAGAAAGGAATTCTAAAAATAAATTTCAATTTATTTATGTATTACACAGTAAATTACTTTTTGTCTTAAAAAAAATCAAACATCCCTCAAGCAATGATCATTACTGGAATCAAAATTATATTTACCCCTTTCACCACAGTTGCCACTTACAAAAAGAGCAAGAAAAAAAGAGTGATCATACCCAAATTTATAATATAAACACTGGGGTATAAGAGGATACTTTCAGGTTTGAATCACACAGAGGTAAATAAACAATTACAATCGTGAGACAGAGAAAGAGTTTTTCGTTCCTTGTCCCATGCCCCAAGTGTCTCATTTATCGTTGCATATATAATATTAGTCATACAATGAAATTATAATTCAAAATTGTGATCTAGTTAGGAGCAGCCAGGGCAGAAGTTAGGAGACCTGTTTGCTATTTCACATTCCATATTTTTTCCAAGTGAGCAAATCCAAAAACATATTTGTCTCAGGAATAGAATTATGTCTATCTATTTTTATTTATTAATAAATGAGATGTTACATGGTCAATAATTTACTAATTATAAATATTGTTGGTATTAGCAGGAAACCAAGATGTATCCTGACTTCATGATTTAAATTTTGTGATAATCCTTTCAATTACTTCATTGCCCTGAGTTTAATGAAGAAGCATTCAGAGTGCATCACAATGTTCATGGCTGCAGTTTAGGACATGCTGATGTGAACTGAATAATACATATTTTTTATAATGCTGGTCTAAAATATAATACATGTGCTGTTGAATCATGAGTTTGCAGGCTGCTCTGTTAGTCCCCTGGCTAGGGAGACCTAGAAGTTTTTACACAAATTTCATTTGTACCTTGTAGACCTTTGCTTTTGGATGCAGAAACTTATGTTGCCCTTTCTATTTTGCACCTAAGAAGAAAAATGTTAAAATATGAAAGGTTAACTTTTTTGCTCTCATTGTGTCTGGAGTGTGATATCCATCCTTGCAAGCAGGAAAGGGGATTCATTCAGTGTTCAACTCTGACTAACTTTATCAAATCTCTTACCTTTTTAAACATAAAAAAACAGTTGTTCACTCAAGGTAACGATATGTGCTGATGACAGAGAGGTTCCTTCTGAGGTGTGTGGATTGCAAAACTGCTGCATTGGTTTCTGTAAAATCTTGAGATTCTAAAAATTCATCACGGGATATGGCAAAGGCAAAACTGAAGTAGCTCCATAAAAGTGCACAAAAATCTTAATAAATGATGTGGGCTGTATTATGGCACACCAACCTCTAACATACCTGGGGGATGAGGGACCTCAGCAACATCTCCAAAACCTATCATTAAGCTCAGCTTTATATCACTATGTTACAAACCAGCTGAGGGAACTCATTTTCCCTGTTTGTTAGTAATCAAACAAAGCATTTCTGTGTCTCTCAACGTTTAACATTCAATTTGTTAAATGTCACAGAAGAAAAATTAAATTAAAAAGACATCAGTTCATAATGTATTCTTTAAAGTTTCATCATCCCATGACTCCATGTTTCTCTATATTGACCTAATTTGCCATGACAGGAACATGGTCTGTGTTTCAGAATATTCCAAGTGTAGAAATTACTAAATCTTTGTGAGAATTGTATGCTAATTTAGCAAACAGAACCATCTTTATTGACATTAATTTCACCATTCATAGTGAAGATACATCATTAAGGAGACACAAATGTACCAAGAGGAACATCATTTATTTAAGTGCCCAACATTTTAATTGTCACAGTTAGGGGTTGATCCTTCCTCATATGGCACTTTGACATTCTTTCTACATCAGACCTCAATGTAGTTATTTGGTATCTTGCCAGACTAGCTGTAAATTCAGATTTTTTTAGGACTGTCTGAAACTCTAAACAAATCTGACAATATGAAACCTTCAACTGGAACTGGACAAGTAAGCTAGAAGGTTAAAATAAATTCATCTATATCTGTTATCAATGAAAATCCTTATGCACTGACAGGAGAAGCTGCTGGAGGAGTTTCAGGAGAGGGAAGAGGTTACTGCATTCAGTCATGGTGGACAGAAGTCCACATCACAAAATCATAAATACAAGTAGTCTAACCTTGTAGCCTTTAAAGATCTAAAGGGAGAAGAACTGAGGTGCTGATAAAACTAACCTTCTCTTTCACCTTCAAGGCAGCCATCCTAAAAGAAGACTGAGGCATTCTGGCACTATTTTTAGTAAGGTTCTATTTCCATGTTTAATTATTCTGCAAAAGCAAAAGGTTCTATAGCAGTCATTGCTATTAGGTGCCGACTCAGAAATATGAGAATTCAGAAAATGGAGGGGTAGGATGAGCAAAGTAGTGAAGATTTAGGTTAGATGTCAGATTGGAACATTCTGCTGAAATTATTGCAAAATACTTACTGGCAGAGAATAATAAATCTGACTGACTACATTTATTAAAAGTATTCTCTATGCATTATTTATTTACAAATAATCACCTTCTAGATATTTAAGTATTAGAGAGACTCTGTTTTTTCCTAGAAAATTAATTAATTTAGCTATCCCAGTATAACCCCATTTATCCAATTTACCTACTTTTTTATTCTACAAGCTCCCCGTAATTTGAGCTGTCACATTAATATATAGTGACTCTAGTGCACTTAATCAGGACAACTCTAAAATGAAAAAATGGAGAGAAATGCATAAACATTTACAAGGTCATCTGCAAGCAAATGATTTCATGAGGGAAAGTTTCCTATGAGGCACACCTTAACCTTAAAAGACAAGGTCAACATGAGTTTATGTATTTGTTTATTCCTAAATAAATTGGCACCAGTTTCCTTTGTTTAATGGCAACAGAAGGAAACTCCAGGAAAACTAGTTGCATGATGTATTTGAGACATTGACTATGTGAAACTGCCAAATTTTCCTTTTTTCCTTTTTTTTTCCCCCTTTTTTTCCTTTTTTTTGTGGTTTTTTTTTTGTTTTGTTTTGTTTTTTTTTTGTTTAATTTCAAGTTCAGTTAAGCAAGAGATAGAGGAATGTGTCATTGATGGCCTCATGAGTACAGGTGACAGAAATTATGAGCAGTAATTTTAAATTATTTTTTAAAATATTTAAAAGCAAAAGTATGGAGAATTAGTCACCTATCACCACTACTTATAGAGAATAAAGTTCCCAGCACAAGATTCTTGGTTAGTTTCCAGTTAGATTCTTGCTTACTTCAACAATTATTCAGCATCACTTTCTTACTCAACGTATTCGTATTTTTGTTCTTTAGGACTAAAGCCTTCCTGTAAGAACCCAGGGCTTTATCACTTCCATGTTTAATCACAGTGTATGACACTACTCAGAACTACCCAAACAAGCAGGATTTGGTGAGCCTCCTTGTTAAGTAACCTACCTGAAAAAATGTGTGAACCTTGGCTGCACTTGCTGTAAATTGACCAGAGAAAATATTTGCAGCAGTCACTTGGAAGCATAAAGTTCCAAATAGACAAGATACCTTGTCCCTCAGTCTTTGCTATCACTGTGGCAAATCTAATCACAAGTGTTTGCACTTACACTGCTGTGCCATTAACGACAACATTTTCTCACAAGAGTTCATCTATATTTGATTTTTTAAAACTGTAAATATCCTATCAGTTGTCAATTTTAGTTCATAGGATATTAGTAACATAGACATTAGTTCCTCAGCCTATTCAGCATTAGGCCACAAACCAGACTTATGCACCACAAGAAGCAAACTCCTCTTTTAGGCAAAGTTTGTAATTGCTTCAGTTAAAAGTACAAATGTAGATGTGCCTTGAGATCTACTTTGCTCTGAGAGTTCCGTTTTCTTCTTGATTAGACAGGATCTTGTTATTTTTAACCATCTATTCTTCCAGGCTTTTTAAAACAGTTTGCTCATGGAGCTGTGAGGGTTTTACAGGAAGGAACAGATCTTCCTTTGACATTGGAAAGATTCACAAGAATTCCTCTTTTCAATCCTTTTATGCATATTTCTGTAAGATGTAGTTTTAAAATTGTGTGTTGCATTTAGAGCATGAGTGCTTATATGAAAAACCCTTTAATATATAAATGAATAGCATATCCTGTGTGAGCTATGTAATTCCATATCTTGATACAGTAGTTTCACACTGTGGATGCAGTCCAGCTGGTAAATCAGTAATAATGTGAAACTATAACTGCCGTAATTCACTACTACCATTTTTAACCAAGGTAGGTTTTAAAATCTCTTTACAGTTATAAACCAAACATTGATATTTACCATGAAGTCTCTTCATGCTATGTTTCAGCCCATCTTGTCAATCAATACCTAATACGGGGTTAGACTAATTAGACACATACAATGTAATTATATATACAATGTTATTATATTGTAAGTAGAAATCCTCCTATTAAATGTAACAATGCTTTAGACATGGGTACGCTAAAGAAACAAAGCTCTACAGAGTTGTGTACAATTATTATTATCTAAACAAAGAGCTGAAATGTCATATGAAGATGGAGCACAATGAAAGTGATTGATATGTCATTTTTTGTATTAGTTAAGATATTGTATGCTGACTACTTTACAATGCACTCTAGATAAAAAAAAAGTGTGTCACTATGCTGCTTGAAGACATATATATTTCTTTTATTGATCTAGCCTGTTTAAATTACACTATTGTTTTCAAAGAAAGCTTATAATCCTTTTTAGATGAGTGACATGTTTTCTTTTTAGCTTTAGTGCTTTACAGAAGAAAAGATGAAGCAGAGAGAGCATCAGATCTAGGAAGCACGTGCATCAGCTATTATCAGTCACCTAGCTCATACTTGTCTCCTTAATGTGGTTTCAGAAGGTCAGACCTGTAGCAGATGTATTACTCAGGTGACAACAGGAACATCAGCACTGATGCATATCACTCACAGAAGTAAAACCTCTCTGCTTGGGCCATTGCTGCCCTATCAGGACACCACTGCAATGAACAAATTGTTACACTTAGTCTCATAAATGTATATAAAAAGAACTGCCATCAGTGTACTTCCTTCAGGCCTGCAGAATAGATCTCCTCAGATGCAGAAAAAAGAGGACTTTTGCAGACAGAAGGGGAAAAAACATGTATATATTCTCTAGGTTGGTGATACCATATGAGAGGGAGCCTACAAGGCTGGTGAATTTCCAAAGCATGAATTTGACAACAACGAACACAATGGATAAGCATTCCCAAGACTACTCAGTGCAGGGTGAAAAACCCCAATTTATTTGTCAAAATGTCAGTACCTATAAGTAAATTAAGAGTCTAAGCTCCTGTGGTCAGTGGACTTTGGCTGGACTGGAGGTGCCCACCGAGCTGCTCTATCCTTGCCCTTGTCAGATGGAGAGAAAAAATAAGTTGGAAAAAATCTTGTAGGTTGAGATAAGGCAGTTTACTAGAGCAAAAATGAAAGGCTGCACATGTACAAGAAAAGCAAAAATGCCAAATGTATTATTCTCTCCTTTCCATCACCAAATGATACCTGGCCACTTCTTGGGACTCAAAGCTTCAGCACATGTAGAGGCTGCTTTGGAAGGCAAATATTGTAAATAACCAATTCTCCCCCTTCCTGCTCCTTTTCTTAGCTTTTGTGTCTGAGCTGACACCATGTGGTATGGAATATCCCTTTGGTCAGTTTGGGCCACCTGTCCTGGCTGTGTCCCCTCACAGGGTTTTGCCCACCCCTCTCCTGCTGGTGAGGGTGAGATGTGAGAGAGGGCAGGGATGCAGGGCCAGCGCTGCTCAGCAGTGGCCACAGCCCTGGGGTGTCACCAGCCCCTTCCCAGCTACCAGTGCAAAGCTCAGCACTGGGAGGGCTGCTCTGGGGAAATGAGCCCCATCTCTGCCAGACCCAATACAGTTCCCATTATGGTCAGCTGAATGTTAGCCTAAACAAGCAAGGCTGTACATCTGACTAAATATCATTATCTACTTTGCGGTGATTTTAAGAACTCTCATCTTCTATTAATTTTATTGACTAGATGAAGGCTTAGGTAGCTAACTCTCATGTTGGTGCTTGCATTTAGAAACCTAAATTTAGATTTTAGAATCCAAAGCTGATGATCTCTACATCTACCTTCCAACCTTGGCCATTCTGTAATCTTGTGGTTTCTCAGTTCCACATGCCTACTCAGCAGAAAATTATGAAACAATAAAACATTTTCAATAACTCAACCTTCTGAAAACTTTGAAATAATAATTTCCACATATTATACAAGAATATTTAGCAATTTGCATTATGACAGAGGTTTAGCATAAGCACAGAAACATTTAACCTTGACAAACACAAATCAAAGTTTAAAGCACCAGTGACTTTCATATTCATTGCCCTTTTTTGTTTCTCTCTTCAAGCTTTATTTTCCAAGTTCTATTATATTTAACCATTAAATTTCAAAAAGCGTATTCAAGATGAGTAACTGGATCCTCTTGTATGCATCATAGTTGCCAGTTCATAGTTAGTGACTGGTGAAGGGACATAGCCATTAAGTTTAAGTAACCTTAAAGTACTAGTTTAGTGTGCTTCACCCATCTACAAAGCACACTCAGCAAACTGAGACCACTTCTAACCCATGATACACCACTCTCAGCTAGGGTGCCTTCCTTCTCCTCCACTTTCATGTACATCTTCAGCTCTCTGCTTCCTTTGAGGGCATGCAGCACTTCCTGGAGGTGCACCTTGGTCCACCTTACACAAAACAGCTCACACTGAAGTCACCTGCTGAATATGTTCAAGCATTGCTTTGAAAATGTATGCCTGTATTTTGAAGTGTTTTTAAAGAATTTTCATTTACAGCTGAAACAAGATTTACAGGAGATCAATGAAGCTTCCCCCAGCTGATACAAAACCAGATTTTTTTAGACTTTAGAATAATCAAAGAGTTAACCTAGTTTCATTCCTTCATGAGTAAAACTCACTGGTAGGCTTTTATTATGGTAATTTTCCAAACTTGCAAAGCAAAAAACTCAGTAAACTGAAGGTAACCAAAGGGGCTGTTTGGTAGAGACAGAAATGAACTGTGTCTTTTGAAGTGTTCTAGAGAAAATGTGTTCAGAATATTTAAGTCTCAAGTGAGTTACCAAAGGTTATTCATTCACAAGTGAGATAAATTCATACCTGTCAAATTGTCTGGATCCTCTGTGTGATCACTAGGGCCTCAAATCATTTATTTTTTTCCCCAGTGAAAGTTCAAGATTTTCACATATCCAAATTTAGTAGCATTTCCTGTGTCTGAAAGTAAATGAATTCATTTTCCTTTCATCTCACTTTCCACTTTTACAAGACTAGTGTGAAGAAAAAAAAAAAATCCAGGTTGGCTGGCATAAATTCTTTTTAAGTACAATTTCACAGTGCAAACAGCCTGCAACCTCCTTACAACAGACACTATATTTATAAACAATCTTTTTAGAAAAAATCCTATGGCTGGCAGTGATTTAAATGAGTGTGTAAAATATAATTTCAAACCAATTCAAGACCCACATAAATCTTGAAGAGTTTTCTATTTCTTAAGCTC
Organism: Molothrus aeneus; assembly: GCF_037042795.1. Classification (NCBI taxonomy): domain Eukaryota; kingdom Metazoa; phylum Chordata; class Aves; order Passeriformes; family Icteridae; genus Molothrus; species Molothrus aeneus. The sequence continues at coordinate 66,192,002 of NC_089647.1, forward strand.
TTGGATGTGCAAAAAAAACCATTTACTTCTTCTCCACTTTGATATTTGATCCAAAAGGAATTACTGCAATCAGCCTAAATTTGCATTATTGTAATAACATGAATCACTGTTTCCATTATGCAAAGTGTCCACTGTGTTTGGTATCAGTCCCGTGGATTGATGAAAATTCCACAGAGTGGAGTTAAGGAAGGAACTGAGAAGTCAGAAAGAATAGCAAAAATTCTTACATTTCCAGTCCAAAAAGAGGTGGTCAGGGCAAGCAACAGAGACACTCTTTGCTCATGAAACCAGAACATTAAAAATGAGGACAGAAGCACTGACCAGGAGACACATTACTGAGGGACACAAAAAGAGTCAGAAACTGTGGAGTTTTCCTATATTTTCCTAAACTGTTCTTACCAATAATTGAGCAAAATAGCAGCTCAAAGTATAGGTGGGTTCAAGGTCACACACACTGCCTAATCAGATCTTCGTGAAAGAATATTTATATTTTGCATTTCTGACTGCGTGGCAAATAGCCTAATTTTATTTCATTTCAGAAAGAAATAAAATGCAGAAAGAAGTCCCATTTTTTTTTCCCATGCTTTAAGTCAAAATTAAAAATTTCACATGCTTTAAGTCAAAATTAAAAAGAAGCCAGTATATAAAGTTTCTGAAATGACAGTTAAGGTTTGTGGTTTTATATTCTGGTTTTTTGTGGGGTTTTTTTTGTGAAGTGTTATATTTCACAGCATTTATGTCCGAATTTTTGCTGCATTTGGCATCTCAGAGCACTGAAATGCAAAGAAATTTTAAATAAGACAGTAGGGCAAAAAATTGGAAAACCTGCCTCCTGCCTAGATATGCAATTTCAGAATTCTTACTTTTCTATATATTTTTATTAGCTCTAAGAGATAGTAAAATACCTTAAACAGTATTTCATTCTATTCAATTTATATATTTCTGGATAAAATATTAAATTCTTCCATCCAGTCACATTGTGTGGTTGAAATTTATTTATTTATTTAAATTCCATTAATATCTTTTATTTTCAAATCTATGCATTACCCCTCACTTAGGATATGTTGGTTCTGAAAAATGCAGCCCACATGTTTTCTACTGTTTTGATGATGCCTGATTCATGGTGGGGAACAGCTATTTGTGGAGAATTAAAACAATTAAATAGTTAATCAAAGGAAAAGCAAACTATTCAGTCGCCTAAAACTGATAAAATTAAATATCCCATGCTTGTACCTTGAATTGCTTCTTTGGATGTCATTTTTTTTATTTGCATAGCTAAGTTAGAATGTGCATACTAATGAAATATAAATTACTATTACTATTATTGTTGTTGTTGTTGCTGTTGCTGTTGTTGTTTTTGCTGTCAGAAAGGAGCTTCTTTATTTGATCACCCATTATATGTATTCAAAACCTCAAAACATTGTTTTCAAGGGTTCTGATAGCACTTTTAGTGTACTGGCTACACTATTTTAATCCACTGTTGTAGAATGTAGAAAGCTGAACTATTTTGATCGTACCAAGGGGAGAATCTGGCCCGATGTGGTCAGAGGAGAATGTAGCAGCATATGTATATTGTATAAATACAAATAAAATAGATCACAAGGTACTCAGAAAATGACAGATACTTTAATTCTTAAAAGGCTTAGACTTTCAACTCCTTTAGAAATTATGAAATGAAGAATAACAAAAAAACAACCCCCCATTATTATCCAAGCAGAAGTGGTATAAGATCATTTATCTTGATGGATGTCACCTTAGAGCACATATTATCCCTATCTCTCAAAGTGTTTTTTCCCCCTTATTTCATCTCTGACATTCATTGTAAATTTAATGATCCACATACGATTTGCTGGTGTCTCAGTCTGGTGTTTTGAATCATGAAACTAGTACTAAATTTATGGCACTGCAGTACCACTTAGTGAATCATTAAGCAGTACAGTGATTTTAATGATTTGGATCATACTGGACCTCATCCCTGTATAATGAGGTTCCATTTAGTGTAAATTTTATGTAAAAATTCAATTTGCAAACCAACAACATGAAACTACAACATTTTTTTTAACCTGACATTGCATTTATTTATCGTGATTTCCACCAGCATTTCACATGGGGAAAGAAAATACTGCCTCATTACAAAAATAATTTTTTACAGTCCTTGCATCACTGAAAAATATATACTTTCAGACTGGTATTTTTGTAGAAATTGATTCTACAACAAAAACCTCTAGAGGGCTCGGAAGTGGTTATTAGAGTATGCTGAATTAGACTGTGGTATTACTGATGTGGCTGAGCACTTGGAGAAATGATTTTTCAAAGGGCTCCCAAACCCTTCTCTGCTGCCCAAGAGGATCCACCAGCACAGAGGGGAGCATTCCTTACTGACCAGCTCAACCACTTTGGGTCATCCCATTGCCTTTTTTATTATAAACCCTGTTTCTCAAATCAAAGACTTTTGATGCTGAATTGCTTCTTTAAATTCACTGTTACCAACCCAAATACAGACTACTCATTTTGAGGAGTTTTGCACTGTAGAAACTGTGAGGGGTACGATAGAGCTAATGTACTATTAGAACAGCTAGCAGCTCCTATAGAAAGTTTTCCATTTGCAAACTAGTAATTTTATACATTGTTTTCAGTAAAGTTTGCTTCTCAAGTCAGTTTTCATTAAAAAGCCATCTAAAATATTGAAAGATAATAATTGGGTCATAGTGTCTAAGTCCATTTCACCACAGAAGAACTTTAATGGGAAGGAAGCACAGTTCTTGAAATGAGTGATGGCTTTTCAGTTCTTCCAGTCCAGACTATATGCATTTATAGAACTTGAGATTTAATTAATTAAGTCATTGAAGCCCTGCAGTATTTTTAAGGTGGTGTAAAACAATGGGGATATACTAAAATCCTTACATTAATTGATTTTCTAGTTCAACAGCACGTGACAGGTCAGAAGGTCAGACTCTGAGTATTTTAGGGATGCCAAGAGTAACAAAAGATATGAGTAGGATGAGACTGGAGTTTTTCCTTCCAAAGGAAAATCAAAGAAATGCATCAAATCAAGTGCATATAAGTGGCAAATAAGAAAAGCAGCCCAATGATTATAACAAATTCTTAGAAAAGCTTGTGCTACAAAACATCCTAAAATGATGCAGCCACTTTTCTTCATGCTGACGCAACTGAGATGCCCAGTGCTAGACATAAAACATAGGAACTTTCTGTCAAATAACATCAGTGGCTAAAAAGTATGTGATACTATTTACCTGTGCATTTTTTAAATGGAGAGTAATATACCAGAGAGATAAGATCCTCTCAGCCTTTTAGCTTTCTTTTCCATGGTGCAGTTGTAGGCATAATATTTTATGAAACCAGGAGCATTCAGTAATGTGGCTTGAGCGACAGTAAATCTTGCTGTATTGAGTTGTGCTGTTGCTGGGGAGTTAGAAAGAATAGCAGATGAAACGCAACCTAAGATCTCTAGCAAATGAAATGCACATTTTAAAAACTTTACAATTGAATCCACGTTTGTAACAGTGTTTAGGAAATAACAAGACTTGCTTTCATCTAGCTGAAGGAATATGCATGTGCACTCTCTCACATATGACAGATTCAATAGCGTTCTCATTCACAGGTTAGTGAGTACTAGAGCTAAACAAGCTGAGTTTCCTATGGATTTGTTTGGCACAGCTAATACTCTCTCCCTCTACAGATGCTGCATTTCCAGTGAACATTTCCTGTTCAGAGAAAGCACACCTGCTTTGTGTGGCTTCTCTGATGTCTAACAGTGGTGAACAGTGGTTGCAATATTTTCTTCAGCTGGGTCACTAATGGGGTCCTTCTCTCCAACTTTGCAATCTACATCACACATTTCCTCTGATCTGTGATCCATGAAACCTGTGAAATTTGGTCAAAAGTAACTAAAGGGTATTGAGAGGAGGGGTCGCAGCAAATAACTGAACAGACCTAGGCCAAGATAGTATAAATGCAGATATTTTTTCCTTTTTAATCAAAATTGAAAAGAAGCAAAAAAACCAGAAAGCTGGGTTAGCAGTTTCAAAAAGGCTGCCTTTTGCTTAAATTAGATGGAATATTTGAATTTACTCTTGACATGATCTCAAAACTTTACAAGATTTTTATACATGATGTATGAACTCACCCCAGTCAGAGCATTCAAATGAATTGACCTGCAAATTTGCTATAAAGTGCATGCAGCAAAACCACAGAAAGCCTTTGGAATCTCAAAGGAATGATTTTGTTATAGCATGAGCCAGAATAAAAAACTTTTCAAAGAGAAAAAAAATATGATTTGCCAAGTGAGACAGAGCAAATTATGAGGGCTGGCAAAAACACCCCAACATTCACCTCTGCCTAACACACTGCACATATGAGCTGCTTGTGCTGGTTTCCTAATGAAAAAAAGGAGTTTGTGAATGAATAAACAACTACTTGTCCATCAGACCTGGTCAGCTCCTGGCCATTGACAAAACCCTGATCAATTTTAGCCAGGCTTGATAAAGTGATAGAAGAGCCAAAGGTATTTAATTGGAGCAAGTCTTTTGAGAAGTATCAGATGGGCTACGAATGGTCTCCATAGGTAGCCATGACCCTGCTGCCCTGACTCACTTGTGCTGATGGGCTGCTGGCCCCTGTGCAGCCTGGTATCAGTGAGCCCTCGGTGGCCACTTGCCCAGCCAGGAGTTCAAGTCTATGGGAGGTGACTGTGGGCAATACAGGAAGAGAAAAGGAACTTAGAGAGGCATGAAAGAGAATTGAAGGTGGTGCAGTAGCAAATTAAATTATTTTATTAATTTAGAAGATGGAAGATTTGATTCCATGAGTGAAAAAAAAATCTCCACAATACAATGAAAACCTATTTCCTCTTTTTCTGATGTCTTACCAATTTAACTTTTCATAGTTAGAAAATACGTTATAATGTAACCTTTGGACAAGAGGAAATAATTATAGCAGCAGCACTAGTTACTTTATTATGACTTTCTCTGGTGATTCAGATTACCCAGGGCATCTGGACCACACAAACAGTATGACCAAAGCCAGCAGTATTCTTGACAAAAAACACCTTGAGCCATTCCTCAGCAAACGTTAGCTAACTGACAAATGAGTGCAACAGCTTTTTGCTGGTTTTCCCAGCAGCTTTGTTCCCACTCACACAGAGTACACAGTTCACCCAACACAGAGATTAGACATCTATATGCACACCAAATAAAACTTCAAGGTAGATGACACTATTGAGAAAAATATTAAATTATTTTTATAGCATTGGTCCATGACAAGGTAACGGTGTTTAGAAAAAAACCCTTACTACTATTGTCAAAGAAGACTTGTGATTCTGGCCAACAGCCCAAAACATCTCAAAGGTTAATGTATATTTCAAAATATTTCATGTAAACCAGAAATTTTAAAGGCAATTTGAATTATCCATCTCATAAATCACCATTTTTTAAAATGTTGGCTGGAATCTGTCTCAAGTTTGAATTATTTCTTATATGAAATATAGATCAGTCATGTATAGTCTTTATTTTAAGGGTAAAATGAACATTAAAAAGTTTCAAAAATGCAGTTTCTGAATGTGAAAATGTAATTTCTGTAGCTGTTATTTGCAAAAAATCCATCCAAGCCAACCCTGAAAAAAAAAGACATGATACTCTTCTCTACAAATCTACACATACACACACATACACATCCAAGGTTTGTTACAGATGAGCCGAGGAAAGAATGCATTTGAATACCTGAAAATCTGTGTATTCTTTCAGTTAGCTTTGTTTTGCCAACCACATTTTCAAGCATTCAGAAAAAAGCCAAACATGTACAGCTAACTTGTTTTTGGCATTGTACCCACACTATGACTAGATAAACTTGTATTTTTCTATGTTTTTATTCAATGATTTGTTGTAATAAGAAATAATTCTTCTGCTTAAAATTTAAGCTGTATGCTGCTGTGTTTTTAAAGCACTGTGTAATGTTTTGCAGCATAATTATCTGGGACTATCTGTATATCAGGGCAGCCAACATCAGTATAGTATTCTAGATCATAATATGCTTGGCAAGATAGGGTTTGTTTATTTATTTATTTTTAATTGGGCATTTAATTCCTGCGTAATAAAAAATCTATATCATAGAACCAAAGAAAACTTTCCCATGGGAATAGTTTCCATTTTTTGGGTCACTTTTATTTTTTCAACATGTTTCTCTTTTCTATGGACAACAGCACCAACCCCCTTACGTGCAGTGCTACCCTCTTATAACACAATATTAATTTTATGTTTTGGTAGCAATTAACCATATAAAAACAAATAACAAGCAAAAGTTTGTTTGAAAATGGCATGACTAATATCACAAGAAAGCCCATATGAAAATGACGATGAAAAGCTGGATCCTGCTAAAGGATTTCACCATCAGCCCAGCAATCCATGGAGGTGTTTAGCTAAAGCAAGACATTTAAAGGCCATTTTTATATGAATATGTAGTCTGCAAAAACATATTAACCTTGTTAATTCTTAGGTATGAAATGAAGTTCCTGTGCTTAAAGGCTTCATATTTTTCCATTTACAGATATTTGGGGTTTACAAATACTGTAAATGTATTTGTACATGTACTGTTCAGGTACTTCTGCTCCTTTCTTCCACTGTGCAACCCTCCATGATGATATTAATGAAAAGTAGCAATATAGACATATATTGTGTGGTTTTAGCACAATGTACACATGCTTACATTTAGTCTATTATATTGAAATGGTAATGGTGAAAAACGTTTAGAGATAGTCCAATTTTTATGAAACGTCACAGAGCCTTAATCTAATGGACAAAATAATATAAAGAAATTGGTTTTTATATTTTTGCTAGTTATTTACTTTGATGCTGAGTTCTAAAATATTATTTATAACATTAAGAAACCTTAGATACAAGGTGATTTATTTAAAAACTCTGAAGTTTATTGGTAGCCCATTGTTGATCTTATCATGCTGATTTTAAAATATCTGATCAGGGATTTTTTCTGCTCCAACAGTTTTAATTTTGCAAGCCACTGGACCTTAATGTGAGCTAATCTCTTCACCTATTTTGTAGGGGGAGTGGGGAACCTAAGTAGGCTTTTTTGTTTAAAATAACGACTTTATGTGCATGGACAGCAATTACTGACATTTTATAAAGTTCATATGGCTGATCTGTACATCTCAAATGTCTGTATTGGGGCTGTATCAAAGAAAGAAAACACTTTGAAAACACAGCCTGAAATGAGAGGCTAAAGCAATTCAGGAGTGAGTCCATTTTAATACCACAGTTTTTGCTTTATTGCATTGTGTTTTGAACATAATTGTTTTCCATTTTCCTCCTCTTTTACACTAATAGTCTGTATCACAGTTTAACCACAGCCAGCAACCAAGCCCCACACAACCATTCACTCCCCCATCAGTGGGATAAGGGAGAGGATCAGAAGGGAAAAAAAGTGAGAGAACTCATGGATTGAGATAAAGACAGTTTATTAGGGAAAGCAAAAGTCATGCAGGCAGAACAACACAAGGAATTAATTCACCACTTCCCATGGGCAGGCAGGGGTTCAGCCATCTCCAGGAGAGCAGGGCCCCATCACACCTAACAGTGACTTGGGAAGACAAACACCAACACTCTGAACATCCCCCCTTCCTCCTTTCCTTCCCCTTTATATACTGAGCTTGATGCCTTCTGGTCTGGAATATCCCTCAGGCCAGCTGGGGTCACTGGATGTGTCTCCTCCCATCCTCCACGCAACCCCAACTTCCTCACCAGTGTGTCAGTATAAAAAGTAGAGAATACCTTGGCTCTGTGCAAGCCCTGCTCAGCAATTACAAAATCTGTTCAATATTATTATCCCTGTGTTCAGCACAAATCTAAAGCACAGCCTCATACCAGCCACTGGGAAGAAAATTAACTCTACCCCAGCTAAAACCAGCGCACTGTGCTAAGGGTATTCTGCCATGAAAAGTAAAGATCCTTCCTTGTACTATGTGCAGAAACTATAGGAAGAGTTGCAGCAGCAGAGAAGAGTGATATGTGTCCAAAGAATTCTCAAAATAACAGGAAGATAAGTAAACTTATGCCTAAAATGCTGTTAAAAACAGAGAAAAGTGAAAGCAGCAAGTGTAGAAATATTACAGAAAACAGTGATGGTCTTAAGTATGAGATGTTTTATATATGTATATGGTATCAGACTGTATCTGGAGTTTCTATTGAACTCTGACTTCTAGACATTTCAATATGTACTTGAGACTTGCACTTGAATCTTGTGCACTGTTAACTATAGTGTTACCTAGGTTAGTTCACATTTTCATACTTTGGACCATAAAGGACTGCATTGGTTTCGATGGTTTAACACCGTCTAGTCAGTTAGAATTAAATGATGAACCAAAATCTATCTACTGGACATAAAGTGACAATTTTTAAACTGCAAAAAATTGAGTAAATTTTAAAAATATGAAAACATGCTGCAAAATAATAATTATCATACCAGCTGTAATAATGGCAAACTCAAGCCTGGGCTCTAAGCTCTTTTTCTATTTCATGGGATCTGCAAAGTTTGAAATCACATTTGAAATGTCATCTTAAAATACTTCTGATACGTTCTAACTGTGTGTCAGAAAGGGGAATGTTCAACTATTTATAAATGCAATTAACCTACTTGCACTTTATTCACCTTCATGATTTTGTGAATTTCAGCTGTATCACTTTTACCTTTCTCCTCTAAAAACTGAATGTCTCCTCATAAATCTGCTACTCCGCCTGCTATTTCCCTACACTCCTAAAATTCTTTATGTCCACCCACGGAGAGGCCCAAACTACCCACAATACTCAAGATGTTGAGCTAACAAAGTCTGAGACTGTAAGAAAATGAGAGCTTCTGTTTTGCTCTCCCTTCCCTTCTTTGAGATGACCAGCATTTTGAAGGCTTCTTTGGACTTCAAAACTGATGATTTAAGGACTGACCCTTTCCATGGTTATGACTTTCAAGTTTGTGCTCAAACTTTACTTTTTCCTAGAGGCTTTAAACTCACCTACATTAAACTTCATTTGCCATGTTTTTGCCCACTGACTCAGATTTTTAAGGTCATTCTGGAGTTCCTTGTCATTGGTAACATTTTACTGAAATCATCTACCAACAAAGAGATTTTTGGTCTAGTCCCTTCTCTGGGTTGTTAATGAAGATTTCAATAAAACTGATCTGATCAACTCTCTGTGTAGTGCTTCAGCATGGATTTATCGCTGTTCCAAAAAGGGCTAGTAAGGTCTGTTCTTTGTTAAATATCCTTTAATCAGCTTTCATAAAGGAACCTTTCTTCCTATCCTGTGTCAACTCAGTTTCTTTAAATGGTGAAAAGACTCATCATAAATGTTTGAATATAGAAAACTTTTGAGACCTCTGTAACAAAGCTGATGTATATTTATTCTAAATAGCTATTGCAGATTCCAGAGGTCTGAGGGTGTTTTTTAAATAATTTTGGTCAAAAACTATAATCTTGGCAATTTTCCCAGAAGACCAAAAGAGAGACCAAAGTTTCCTACGTTAGAAAGTGTTGCCACAAATAAAAGAATTGAGTGGAATGTCATTCTTTTATTTTAAATGCACCACATGTCATCTAATACCTATGCACAATAGGGTGCGAGTTTAATGACTTGCTTATTGTGCCCCTGTTGTAATTAGATATTAGAGGACATATGGCATGGTGAAGACTTAGCAGTGAATTTTCTTGTTTTGATTGTTTTCTGCTACAGGCAAAACAATACTTCAGTGATGATACTGTTGAACAAATTAATTCACATGTTGACTTCTAGGTTTAGGAACTGAAATTCCTTCCAGATTATACAAAAACCAAATATGTAACTAGTATCAGCAAGTGAATGATCAATAAAAAAAGGGTATAATCACTTCAAAGGATAAAATTTTAGACACTATCATGAATGCTGCATTTATGCTTCAAATTATGGCCAGAGTTCAACATTCATTGGTGAAGGAGTGACTTCTCTTTCCCTTTCTCCTTTTCCATATATACATGCTCCCAAAATGAGCATCCAGCCTCACAGTTTTCTTCCTCAGTTCTCCCTTTCTTTCTAAAGTCCCTGAGTTCTGTTACCTTTGGTATCTTTTGTCTATATTCAGTGAGTCTGACTGGGCACAGGCATTTTTCATTTTTTATTATGAGAATTTGTGGTTAACCATTTTCTGGTACAGGGATGATACAATCATTTAAAATAAAGTATTATTTTTGTACATATAAGCAAACCTTATATGGATAAGGTATAGAAAACATCAAAAAAGGAATTTCAATGTTATATAAAGACACAAAAAAGATTGGAATAAATGAAGTCAGGATGTTCTATACATTATTGTTGTAATATGATTCTTACCTGATTCTATAAAATTAATTACCCAAAATGGCATGTAAGTATGGTGGGGGGGGGTTGTTTGGGGTTTTGTTATATGCCTGGTATCAGACCACACAGCCAAGTGCTTTTTACTTGCAGTTCTTCTGGCAAGATAAATTTGCCATGTGTTTTAGAGGACATATGGTATTTCAGTAATTCATACTGCACTAACCTCCTAAACACATTAAAACATTTCTTCTTGCCTGACAAAAGCTGACATTCTGTTTCCTCAGCTGGCAATCTGGGGGACATTACCAACACACAGCAGTGGGAAACTATCAGTAGCACGTGATATTTCAGTAATACACACAACAGGCACCAGTTTTGCCAAGAGTCATGTTTTTATCATGAATCTTGCAATAGTTAATTTTTTACCCAAGTACTCATTCGTGAACAGTGTAAATAAATTAGAATCTTAGCTTGTGTGTATTTTATGAATATGTCACTATCTTTTCCAGGGGCACTGAAAGCATGTTCTTAATGTCTCTGAAGAGCTCAACATGCAGAGAGGAATAGAGAAACACTGTTTTTTGTTTTGTTTTTTTTCTATTATCTCATGTTATTTACTGCAGTTTAATGTCTGTGGAAGGAATGATACAAAATCTTTTCATATGGGGATTGGCATCATTGTGATGAATCACAGTGCTGCAAATCAATACAATCTTAAAATTTTTTGGAAAATATTAAATTACTTCAAAATTACCATAATCTACCAAAATTATCAGGGGAAAAGTCAAGGAAAAGAGAGCAAACACTGAAATTTGTCAAGTATTGTCATTGCTTCTTTCAATTGATGACAGTTTCAAGAGTGGCATTAATGTTTTTACCCATCTTTTCAATTTTCCTTTCAGAGAGACTTCTGCAAATAACTGTCCTAAGGGGTACAGAAATGTTAGAAAATTTACATTAAAAACTCTCCACAAGTCTCCTACCTTTGATACTGAATTTGTCAATCAGACGTTGCAGGATTGTTAGGTCAGCACTACATTTCTTCACTGAGAGATTATCTCATAACAGAGAACTTCTGCAAGTCCCCATTCTTAGCAGCACTGGCAGTGCTTGCCCCTGTCCCAGTGAGCACTGGGAGTAGATCACAGTGTGGTGAGCCTCTCAAATGAGCCATGAAGACTGATAAAATACAATCTCAAGTAGCTGCTGGCACCTCCCTGTCAAGCTTACTAATGAGTGCTGTGTTACTGCTGGAGTCAACTGTCACATTATCTCCAGGCTAATAAACTGATCCAGTCACAAACAATACACAAACAAAAAGGAGCTGATAGAGGATCTTTGCTTTTAATTCCTTCTCTGCATGTCCCTAGGACACAATCAAATTGTTGGCAGAGGTGATTTTCATGTCGCAGAAGGAAGTTTTTCATTGTTCGCTGCTTTATGCATTTCTTTATTTTTAGTTATGAGCAGCAGAAGCCAGATAAGTAAAAATATTGTGGGTCTTTGTTTAAAGTTAAATCCACTGAATATGCAATACTTTAGAAGGTCAACTATTTCACAAACCAATTTTCATGGTTCCCACTGTTTCCTGTTTGTAGTAATGGCTGGAAAGAGATATGCCAAATCTCAGGATGAAAATCTTAGCTGAGGTATTCCCTGCACTAGAAAAAACAGAAAGGATAATTACCTGCAAAAATTGGGTCACAGAAAAAATTAATTTCTGAAGACTCGTGTCAAATTTAAGGAATGGCAAAGTACCTGCATAACCTTAATTCAGCACCTTAGTGAGGGCCATTAAAATAGTTTGAACATTAGCAATTCCCTAAGTTCTCCTCCTGATGCTACCCACCAATCAATGGACTTTTGTAACATCAAATATTAGAGGAAAGCAAATTTCTAAGCAGTTGTTGATGTCACTTGAAAAATCTCTGGAACTTAACAGTGTTAATTTTGGAAGTTACTATATCTGAGAAAACTCTGTTATGTATTTCTTTCTGCATAGATTTTAAACTGAAGAAATTTATCACAAATTTATTACTGCCTAAGTATCCAATTTCACAATTAAATAAAAAATGAAATAAGAAAAAAAAAGGAAGAAGAAGGAATAATTAATGAACAATGTCAGAAAACACACTATAAAGGCCATGAAAGTGAAAACACAATATTTTTTTGTGACCTAGACTCCAAAGGGAGTAAGATGCTTATTTTCCAGTTGTGCAGCCATGTCCCATACAGCTGAGGGATGTTGCAACTCAGCTACTCTGTTTAAGGCTCTGGAGAGAAGCGGCTGCTAGTGCTTGCAAGCTTTCCTTCCTCATCCTCTGTAATGTCCAGGCACAGCTCATGTCCTGCTCTGCCCATGCCAGTCCTTTCTCTCTTTATTGCTATTAATCTCTTCTTCCTTTTTCTACCTCTGAACAGGTTCCCTCCAGCCTGCTCTTCTGTAGTTCTCATTCCCTCTCTTCTGCAGTGATTCAGACCACTTCCAAAATTTGAAAATGTTGGTGCATTTACCAAAGAACTGATGTGACCTTCCAGAAGGTTAACTTTGGATGTTAGATACAACACTTAGCACTTTTTGTACCTTGTACTAGGAGTGGTCCCACATTCCTTTTAGCTCAGGAAGTAATAATGCTTATTTTAATCCAAGAAACATCAGTTTCTTTCCTATATATGTATTTAAAAGTACTGCTTTTGGGTACACATCACATGGAATACTGAACTGTCTGAAGATGTTTCAGAATTTACATCAAGCAGAAAATAGAGGAATATTGGTTTCTTTAGTTTTCCATTGTCATGTGACACTTATTGGAGTGATTATTTTAGGAAATTAAGTTCTGTCATTTTATTGCAATTATCATGCATTATTTTTTGTAGAGTTTTACTCTTCTTCAAATCACTTGGACATGTCATTCAGTACAAAAGAAGAATTTGAACAATAAGGGAGTTCAACAAAGGTACCAAAGATGTAAAAGAACTGTTGCTAGTGGCATCCCTTTATATTTATTGCGGGCAGAAAAGGTTAATATAGAAGAATAAATCAAATTCCCTTGTCCTTGAATTCATAGTTTAGCAATCTGGACAGAAACTCAAGATACGATTTAAACTCACAACACAGTATGTTGTGTAAGTGACACTTCATAAGCAGCATGATTACCAGAGATGATTTAATGTATGCATATCAGTTCATGAACACTCCTGCACCTACAGGTGGCTGCCTTCCAAATCCAGGCCCTCTTCTCTACAAAAAGTGTAGTGAATTGTATTTTAAAACTAAAGAGGAATAATGGATGGAACAAAGTCATAGTTGAGTTATTCATGAAACAACATTGCACATAATTCTATGTACTTATACTCAGTGCTAGGGGAAATCTCTTTTGAAAGGGAAGAGTTTTACTGACCATTTCTTCAGTTCTTAAGGCACACTATTCCTTTAATACTGCTCCTATTTGTGCTGTAATCACAAATATCAGAGATAAAATACCAAAATAAAATGGTGTTGTTTATGCTGTCATATAATTCTTCACATTGATTACAGCAGAGACAAAATTCTTACAGTACAGATAAAGGAAAGTTATTCTACATAATAATCAATACAGTTTTGTGTTTCTTCATCCTTAAATGCTGCAAGTTCAGGCTAGTTGTATAGATTACCTATAGATTGATAGGCTTAAATAAATTTGTCTGAGCTTACTTGCATTCTGCCAGGGGTATAAGTCAGTGGGTGGTTGTTAAAAAGCTCCACCTGCAAGTTACCACTACACATCTGTTTCCAAGCTGTAATTCCTGAAAATAAGTTTTTCTCCAACAACTTGCAGATATCCATGTTAGCTGCTCAATTCAGTCCAATACATGTTAGATCTCAATTCACTTCCTACCAGCTACGTGAGAAAAGAGGTTGTCAGCATGGTTCATTTTTAAATATTTGCTGGAACTTTCAGCATGATAAAACTTGGAAAAGAAAAAGCCACAATTTTAGTCTCCTGAAAAACATTGTCCAAAATTGCAGTCAGACACATTTTGCAACACAGTGGGAAACAGTAGCATTGTTCTAGAAATTATTCCAACACTTCAATTTTCAACCATTTTATGTTTCTCAAAAAGAATACATGCAATACAGCAAATAAATAGGTATGTACCTAAATATTAGTGAGCAGCAAATTAGAGCTTTTCCCATTTTCCCTCTGGAGAGCTTCTTTTTGTTTTGTAAAAAAACCCCATGAAAGCCAGGCTGCTTCTGTAAATATGATGCCACAACAAATAGTACTGTTGGCTGTCTCTGCTTTGGTTTTATGTCCTGCAGAGAGTGACATCTGTGTGCAAATTAACAACAGATTTGTGTAAGCTAGCTCTGAATGCAATATTTGGGGGGAAAAAAGAAGAAATTTACCTATAAAATAATGAATGTAATAATAATATGATATAATTTGGTTTCAAATCACTCTTGTTACCTTCTAGGTGTGTACATGGTTAAAAAATAAAAGTGTTAATTACTGACTTCCAAGTTTTATACTTGGGTTTTTACTGTCTAAAGACACCCTTTCTTTGACCTGCATATACAATGTCTTTGGAGCTAAATGACTGCTACTAAGGACCTGACACACAGAGAAATGTTTAGGGGGAAATTTACAGTGAACTTCTAATCTGGACCACAAGATGAACATAAATTAGCAGCTGGAACTCCTTTGATGGCTCCTAGATGACATTCTTTGTGCTAATTTCATCCCAAAGGGAATCCAGCTCACACACTCTTAAATTTGCTCTGCAATACCAGCCACAACATGGAAAGTGGGAACAATTTGGTTACTGATGTTAAAAGCATATTCCTGATTTGAATTGAAACATTAATGCAGTCACCTCCACTAAAGTCAGCCAAATCAAAATATAGTCCATTCCCAGACCCAGAAAAAGTTTCTTCAAAAAATAAGTCTGTGAATTTGTCAATTGAATTGTATTCTTCCCAAAAACACTGATAATTTTTGAATTTGCATTTTTTAAAGTCCTGAAAGGCTAGAAATACAAGTTATTTCCATGAGGGTGTCTAATCCCACTTGATATTAACATGAAATCAGCTTGTCTTAAATGTGTTAATGGTGTGTGGAGCAGAGGCTGGGAAGTAATCCCACTCTTTTGTCCAGTTAAAGCCCTGCCCATGACATCAGAGAATTTTGTTCCCTCTTCTGCTCAGTGAAAAAGTCATTTAGTTAGTGCAGAACTTCATCTAGAGAGCCTGTGTCGCCTATACATCAAATCACCCAAAGCCCATCAACTCACCCAATCATGAACAATCAAAAGCCAGGAATCTTTACTGGAATTCAGCATTTGAAGGCTTTCAGTGGCATACAGGACTGGCAGGAGTAGCATAGGAAGGGGCAGCAGCTATTGCTGTAGCTTTCATGGAGACTGACCTTCACCTGTTGAAAATGTCCACTGATGCAACTCCCCTTGGACAATATGGAGAAAGGGAGGTTCAAGTTATTGATCCAAACAAAACTGAAATATGAAACAAATAAAAGACTGCCCATCCTGACAAAAAGGAGGCAGCCAGAACCTGAATTGGAAGCATTAGCATGTCTCTCCTACTCAAGTCTGAGGCACAAAAGTACTTCTTCAAGACTCAGAGATGGCAGAAAGCATACGTGAGTAGGACCAGGAGAATTGAGGTTTCTGGTTGAGCTGCCTTGCCTTTCTCATGCTCCCTTTTTCAGCTTTCCAGACTTTAGCTGTTCCTCATTTACCGCTGCTAACACTAGAGGTGTGTGCAGGAATGTGGTAGATAAGCATGAGGCAAAGCATGGCTCCCAGATTTCATCTTTACTAAGATCCCTACCCTAGATTTATGTATTTTCCTGAGTGTGACTTGCTCACCTCTCCTGTTGTGCTTCTTAAATGTCTTCTCATTATTTTCCCCTTCATGATTAGCTGTGAAATAAAAATTTAGAGGTGAGTTCTCTCTTAAAACATTCCATTTAAAATATCTAAACCTTTAATAATTATGAATGCACAGTTATGAGCAAAGGGATGCTTATTCATGATGGCATGGTACAGCTACTAATGATACTCAAAGCACTGAAAATTACCATTTCAGATGTGTCCAGAGAAGTAAACTGGTAAACAAGTCTGCAGTTAGTGCTATGGATGGTTTGAATCAACAAGGGTGAAAAGATTTGGTTACTCTGTGTATTAGCGTTAATAGGAATAGATTATAGAGGAATATTTGTGATGTGACCTTCTGTGCACTAATTGAAATAGTATTCAGAGTCAGCAGTGGAGTAATCAAGTTAAACACTGAATCATAAATCATCATGAAAAGTGCTGTCACAACTTAGCCATTAATGCCCTGTATTGCTGGGCAGCCTTACGAAAATATCTGCTATGCCGATCTTTAGGTTAATAGGAACAGAAATGGCATTTAAAGACTATTTGGATCAAATCTGCTCTGAGGTTGAAAGTGTTACTCTGTTAATTTACTGGTAATTTGAAGTGATGTAGTTGGGGTTAGAAGCAACACAGCTGAGCCCCACACAGCTAAACAAAGAGTAGCGGGAGTTTGTCTAATATTTATTTAATTGATATAAAATGTAACACACAACTTTAATATATCTATAAGTGTGTAACTTCCCTTTGTCCATCAGTTAGCATTTGGTATAGAGATCAAAATCAAAACACATAAAAGCTTATCTTCATGATATGGTTATGCTACTAAGGCAGTTCAAGGATAGACTTCTATGTATTTTATAAATAGATGGAAATACCGGATTTTACTGCTATTATGAAAGCTGAGGGCCTTTTAACAAATTATTTTATAAAACAAAGCACTTTGCATTATTTTTTTAAATGTAGAATTCTTTTAATTTTGTACTTGCAGGAAGGAGAAATAAAGCTTAGCCTCCAGAATCAGAGATAAATAGTTTCCAAAGTAAATTTCTTTAGAGTAATTTTGTGATTCAAGTTTGATCAAAATAATAAGCCTAAGAAATATCACAGCTGGAATGATGTATACTTTTTCTAATAAAGACCTATGTCTAAACACTGGCAAAGCTTGTGCTAATTTGATTACCTAGACAACTAGATGCATAATGTTTGGGGGGGCATCTATTTATCATTATTTGCTTCAAATATTGTTAATTAACATTAACATAAATTACACCAGGCATCTGGTACAAAGTAACTCATTTTAAACAATGAGCAAAGCCAGTCCTTAAAAAACTTCATAGATTTCTGTTTCAAGAAAGCATCAAAAATGTACATTTATATAAATATGTGCAAAATGATGCTATGACATACTAAAATCTGGAAGAAGTGGTATTCTATACACAATTTTTTCATACAAGATCGGCATGTATGGCTTTCTACATAAAATGTATTTATTAATGAGCAATGAAGAACAGTGAACAAAGTTTAAGTCTAATAATAATAGACTGTAAAATGAACCCAAGTGTTCGACTAACTGCAGATCATTTCCATGCATTTATTTTTTGCTGGCATGTGCCTAAGAAGTACTTCACATTATTGAAATTAAATTCTGTTCCCCAGTTTACTATTGTAAATTAGATTAATGTTATCCCAGAAATTCCCAAAGTAAACTGACAACAAAATTCAGCAGTAAAGATCTAGAAATTTGTCTTTTTAGTGATAAGTGATAAAAAAGGGAGTTAATGTGACAGCTACAAATGAATAAAAACATACAGAGCATTTCTAAACAAATTGACTGGAAACACCTGCTAAATAGAGTCACAATAAAATCTGAGTTGCAAGAACCAGACATCGTTTTGTGCACAGCTCAAGGAGATTTCGACAACTGATTTATTCTTAAGTGTCAAATCGTAATGGAATTTGGTGTATTTCCAACATTTGCTTGAACATTTTCATTCTTTTAAAGTTCAGATCTCAGATACAGTAAAATAACAGATAGATGTGTTATGGGAGGATGTCCCAAATGTCTGCATCTTCCTGGGCCAAGAGTTGAGGTACTGATGTGGTGAGCTCTAGGAATGATGAGCTCTGGAGATGGAGGAGGTACCACACAGAATCTCACATGATGTTAGACTCCTCTCAGTACACAAGTGAATCATGCCCCTGCTCTGGTGTGAGGCATTTCACACAGAAGTTTGAAGCAGGTTTCCTGCAAACAGGTGTGACAGCACAGTACTGGAAGAATTGCATGAAATTAAAATTGGAAGCGGAGTAAAAGGTACTCTTTCTACTAGCAAGGCAGTGAAATCTGGGTAAGCTACCAGTCAAAAATCAATCTTGGGTTGCCCAAAATTAGAAGTGATGATCAATTATCTTGTATTCTTTCACTACATTGTTATTTACTTTGCTCTATTCTTTCAAATGTAACTTTTAACACATATTAACATCTTTCTAAGTACCTGGCCATGTGATGTGAAAAAATGGAATGTTTATGTTTCACCTCATTTAATATGACATCTTCCAGAATTTGCTTCCACAAATGTTTATAGAAATTTCCAGGGCATTGTCTAAAAAGCCAAACAGCTGTTCCCAATTTGGATACAGTGTAAGCCTAAATAAAATTACCAGGAAGAGCTTATTGCCTCATAGAAAATAAATTTCAAAGCATTAGCTGTATCTGAAAACCTTCTTGGTATTTTCAATATATTTTCATTTAGTAGCACGAAGTTTATTTCAATACTAAATTTTGAACACAAAAACTAAATTAAAAGATCACTGCAATCTAGTTTTTAGGATCACACTGCTGCAGAGAAGTATTATACTTGCTTCATGGTAATAGATCTGGTGGACAATGAGAAATCAATGTTTGGACCAATTCTGTAGGTCTGGGCAACAGAAGCTCATCCCTTCATTCCTGCAAGTCAGCTCAGCTGGCCAGTGGAACAAAAACTGACTTACCACAATATAAACTTCAAGGAAAACTATCCTCTGTGGCCTTGACTGATCTTTAGGTTATACTGCAAGAGTATTTTTGTTTCAGTATATGATCCCTTCCACCCAGAAAGTAATTTCTAGACTCCTTTCCATCTGGGTGAGACTAACAAATTATATCTGATACAGTAAAACATAAGTTTTAGAACTTTAAGTAATAGGAGATTCCAAGCAATTTATTTCACAGAGTTTTATGAGAAATTGCAATTTATTACATTTTCGGGATATGTTCGTTTTTAGCAGTTATTGCCAAATTCAGCCTCAGTATAAAAGGGTATAATTCTATTGAAGTCAGTGGTGGTATATCAGTGCTGCATATTCCCTAGTTGGACAATGAAGCTGTAAATAACCAAATACATCAAAAATAAAAATTGATTACTCTGTTTTATAGTCTCTTAGACTGAATAAGTTTATGATTTAAAGCTGTGTCATAATAAAAGCATGCTGGGAGGAAATCAAAGAGAGAATGCAACATAATGGGCCAAATCTAGTGTTCAGCCAGAACAATTACATTAACTTCCATAGAATTGTGCTCATTTCAGAGTTTATTTTGATTTAAAAACATGGGGGAAATATATCACTGCTTTGCCTTCTTGTTTGCCTATGAAATAGTATTCTGTATCTTCAAGATATTCTGTATATGCTCCAAATTTAAACTTCATTCATAATCAATATTGATTAACAAAATTTCAAGCATTTTTTGTACTTGTAACAATCAGTATATTAGAAGCTCAGATTTGCTTTAGGAACACTTTAGAATAATGAGATCTTTTGGCCAGAGAGGAGCCATGGACAGAAAAAGCCATTTGTGTTTCCAAACTAACCTGCAAGATTTCAGAGGTACAGGAAGTGGAAAGCTTCCATCTACTAAGAGCATTTGTCATCCCTAAGTGTCCATAGTGGCTTTTAATTGTTTGATTGAGATCTTTGGGGTATGTTTTTTTTATTAGTGTTCTCTTTTTCTGAATGTGTAGTATTTTTTTATTCATTATTGTTTTTATTAAAATCAATAACATTTAAATTCTTTGTGTTTGCCTACTACTCAGTTGCCAGTACAACCTGTACCACCAGCTAGGTTCATTAGAACAAGAGCCAGTGCCTGGCTTCAAAGGCATTGAAAATTGCTCTAAATTATTCACACAGTTCTAACAGGAAATCATTCATATATATTTATGCACACACAAGTGTGTGTATTTCTACATATAAATAAAAACAAAATAAATAAAAAGTCAATGCAATATAGATTACAGCTCAATGCACTGCTTTGCTATAATCTTATATAAATCCAGCTTGCACAAATTTAGCAGGTGCTTTGAAATTTATATATATGAATGTAAATTGTGTATTATTATGCACACACAAATTACATTTTCACACACTATGCAGTTTACCTCACTTGATAGTGAGAATATATAATTTCATTCAAGGTGATGATAAAGAAAAAGGGAAAGGATGTGTGTGTTCATTTAAATTGTTAAAGCTGATTTTTTTTAAAGTCTGAATTAAAAATCTACAGTAGTGACCCTGTCTTGCACACTATAATACTCTAAAACTTCTAAGTCACTCAATGATAAGAGGCTGATCTAAATGCTTCCACTGCATTAATCAAATACCAGGTCTAATTAAAAGAGCCATGCACAAAGCTTTTTCAAAATGTTGCTCAGGTATTGCAATAATTTCTGATCACCCAAGCCTGGAAGACAAATAATTAGAGCTGCCAGAGCATTCTGATGAGTGATGTCAGCATCTCCAAGTGACCTTCCCTCCACTAATTAATTTTCATCTTAAGAAAAGAGACCCTGTTGTTGCACATTATTAATTGAGTTCACTAAAAGATGCGCCTGATTAATTTTTGTTGATAATACTTGTCATTCTATGCAGCGGCTGTAATCATTCTATTGGGTTTTATTTTTTTAAGTTGATCTAGGTCTTTTACAATGTGACTGATACAGTATCTTCCATACAGAATATTGTGCATAAGGGCATACTCTATAATGTGAGTACACAGCTTTCATTGTTGCTGAAAGTTTAGGTCAAGTGGAACTTTGTTGTCTAGTTTGCTAACTCATTTTCAGTTGAGTTGATAGAAAATTTTCCCTTCTGCCTTCTGGGACTTGCTTCAGTTTCCCAATTTAAGGGATTCTCACCTTTTCCCACATACTCCCCATCTCTCTCCCATTTTCCCAGCCAAAGAGCAGTGTGTGGCTGGCTTAGGAAAAACACCCAGGAACCCAGTTGGTCCAGACAAAAGCAGTGGTCAGAAGGATGACAGTGAATGGAGCCAGAGTGCATGGCTCAGCCTTATCCATGATGAATCATCCAAATGCAAGTTTTGTCTATCCCAAGCAGAGCTCTTCCAAGCAATGATCACATCTGTTTCGTGGGGCCATGGACTTTAGTACAAACATAATCACCGTGGGATTTTGGGTATGGAGGGATGCGGGAGACACATAATTCCAGGTGGATAGTAATCATGATTCAACATCAGCTTCATCCCTTAATTTAGAATAGACTCCCCCAAATAAATGAATAGACCCTCCCAAAATAAGTGAATAACAAAGTTACCGATGCATAACCAGGTCTTCCATTTCCTCATCTCAATTTCATTGGCTACTCCAAAATTTGGATCTCTCATACTCCTCTGAAACCCAGTTTATATAATTAAGCATTTGTAGGACTAGGGAGAGACAAACACAAGAGCACCCTGCAATTAACGTATTTCTGCCATTTCCTTAGGTCAGACTTCACAAGTTCATGTAATTTCTTGCAGTCCAGACCTATGCAGTTCTGCACATCGAGGTACATGTGCAGACACACCTGAACATGTTGGGGATCTTAAGTCCTTGGGAACCCCACACTTGTAAGGAACACAGCTGAGCATAATGATGTGTTATAATTTGCAGAACACTACCAAGAATTTTTGCAGGAGGTGAAACCGATTTCCTGTTAAATGATCTTAAAGTGTATAAGCAATGTAAGCCATGAAAGTATATATATTTTTCCCTACTTTGAAGAGTATTTTAATCATGTTTTAATCAAGATAGCCATGATTACCAATTTATCAAATACCAATTTAACAACAAAGATTATGGAAATTTTCCCCCAGCCAGTGAACAAAATATGATTAAAAGAGTTCTTCAGAACACTGTGATGAAAATATGCATAACTCTATTCTTCAGCTATGTTCTAGCACATGAAGGGACCAACATATTGTAAAAGCAGTAGGCTATCTAGTTATGTAAAAAAAAGAGGAGAGTTATAAGTTGCAGTAAAGATAATTATTTTACAGCAGATTTAAAGGTGTCTTTCTTAGACATTCAAGCTTGGATTGCATGTTCTGCGCTTCAGAATGTGATGAAAACAACACTATACCTATATTTATTCTTGCAAACATTCTTTACTGAGCAGTGTGGTTCCAAATTTTGATTAACATGTAAGCAATGAAATTATCTGAATCGGGTATAATGTTTATTACCCCGTGAATTTTTATGTCCCCAAGTAGTAGTAGTTGTCCCCAATAGTACTGACTTTTAAATCTGTGATTGCTCTTCCTAAAATCTTGTCCAGAAATAAATGCTGGTTTCTGTTAGTCTTTTTGTCCCCCCAAAAGCACTATTACTTCAGCTGCAATAGCAGCTTTGTTTTTTCCTTAAAGATATTGATACATAAGCGAAGACATTAATAGAAAGCCTTTGGCTTTTTTACTTTCTTTGGCTGGATACACAAACACAGATCCCAATGATTAGATCCCTTTTGCTACATCAAATCACTTTTCGTTCATTCAGGATTCCTTTGATATTTTCTTCAAACAGATTCACAAAACATTTAAAAGACAAAACAAGCATCTTAACATAACTAAGCTACTTGCCCCAAGACCTGGAAGGAAGATGGCAAAAAAATTATTTTGTTGTTTGTATTCTTAAATGCTTTGCCAGAATGAAAATGAGATCATATGCAGAAAAGACAGCTTCACAGAACAGATTTGAAAATACTCTTAACTACTCTTAAACTACTAAAAATATTTTCTAATATATTAAATGCTTATTGGAAGTTTAAAATGGTAATTAAAAACATACATTTGTTTTAAAGCATTTCTCATTTTTCTTCATAATACACATATCTGATGGTATGATCACCAGGCAAAAGTAGTGGGTTCAAGCATTTCTATATTGATTCTGAAGTGTGCACACACACACACACGCTCCAGTTTACTCAAAAACCTGTGGAAAAACAGATATCTTCCTTATCATCCCCAGGAGGTACTGCTTCCATCATGATACATATTGACAGCATATAAAACAAACAAAAATCCGGTAAATATATCTACATATAAGCAATAGATTTACCTATGTGTTACAAGTTGCTTTCGCTCTGTTCCAATGCCTTTAGGCCAATGCTAGCACTACAGTTATGCCAAAAGAGTCCAAAAAGCTGAAGGAAAGTCTTCAGTTTCCTTTTCCTTCTTTTTGTTGGCCTGGATAAGCAAGTGGCTGCAGGATGAGTTGATTCACTGCATGGTGTTCAAGTGCAAAATTAACAGTGAAAAATACATTTTTTTTTTTAATGCAGGCTTTTGTCCTCTCAGCCTGCTGAAATAATCCATCTTGCTGATACAGACAATTGATTTCCTGAAATGAAAAAGGAGAAGTCCATGGCACAATGAGGGCAAGAGAACAAGGACTGCCCCTTTCAGAGGCAGCTTGACATTGCATTACTCACAGAAGATCACATCCTCAGTTTTACTGTAAATTTTGCCCATGTAAATATCACTGAGTGATGTCTTTTTGACAGCCATACTACACTCACTTTCTGCTTTGGACTCTGTAACTGGGAAATTTCCAACCCTGCTCCTAGCTCCAAGAAAACCAGTTTTCCATAAAGAGATACCTGAGGTAGAAATCAGGTCCCACCTGTAGCCACCTAAATTAGGCATCTACATGTGAACTAGATGCCAAAACTCCAAATATATTCAGTGGAGGACAAGGATTTATTTACTTCCTCCAACAATGGTGATTGGGGACACCATGAAGAGCTCAAGACAACTGTTGGGATTGGCAGGTATGGCATAGGACTTACAGGAGACTTACACATGTGTGATGAGACAGCCAAGGACTGGTGAAATATCTTGAGGTGTCTCAAAAAGCATTAGATATCCCTGTAGAGGTCACAGTAACCACACTGGCATAGTGTGGCACAAACTAAGCCATACTTTGGCTTACTGTAAAAAGAGCTTAAATATCTTACTCCTGGTTCACTACGCTTAGGTATCAAGTTGTGAGTTGAAATCAATCCCACTTTGTCAGCACTAAACTGGTAAATTTCTCCAAACTCCTTCTGTGGCATCATCTCTAATGAAAACACCAGATTAGCACGGTGTAGGCAAGTTATTTAATGCTGATGCCATCTAGTTCAATTTTTATATTTTATACCTCCGGGTCTTACATGTTACTGCTGGTTCCATTTTGTTGTTTCTCACCATCTTTGGCTACAATACTAGCTTCTGCTATCAAACCAGCAATTAAATATTTTTGCCTTTCACAATTGTTAGCCAGTTGAGAATTTCAGCAGATGGTATTTAGCTCTGGTTACTTCATTTTAATAAGCAGAAAACCTGTCACTGTGAAGAGTCAAACTGACCTATGAGAAACTGACCCGATTCCCTCAAAACCAGGTATCCCAATACACTAATCTCCCCTCTCTGTTCACCTTATGTCCCCAGAGCTAAATCTGGTGTGTAAATACTAGCAGTCTTCTTTGGAGGAATTAAAGGAAATACCTCATCAACTTGCAGACCCATTTATCAGCCTGCTTTGTACATTTTCTTTCTCCTGTACAAAATGACATGAGTTAGTTGAAGCCACTGAACCTCACCATCACTTCCCCCTGAGAGAAACCAATTCCCTCCATCCATTTCCCCTTGAATTAAATGACAGAAAAAACCACACTTACAGACCACAGAAAGCCTTTACAAAATTAAGATAAATTCAATCTCTCCCACAGTGCTTTGCCAGTATACATCCAGCCTTGCAAAATGGGTGTTTTTCATCCAATGTCCAAAAAAGCCAGTCTATTTAATCTGTGTATCAACATGAGTCTTCACTACCTGGGCTCCTGGATGTTTGAAGCCACTGAAAGTTTCAATCAAATACAATCTGGTAAGATCCTCAAGTTTACATTCAAGTGGAAAGGAACCAGCATTAGTATCTGCATTCGAGATAGGTTTATGAAAGAGAATTTATCTCCATTAAAAATTAGAGACAACACACTGGAGACACCTGCAAGAGCTGTTCCAGCCACAAGTAAAGCAGTTCCTAAGTTGCTGGATCCCAAAGTATCTAGGCTGGGGCCATAGGTTTGCAGAAGGTTGGCTTCACAGAGTTTGTCCTGACTGCAGCTGTGGATGCCACACCTCAGCTGCTTTGTTTGTGGGGTCACTCTGACTCTGGTGGGATTATCCACATCCTCAGTGGGTGAGACCAGCAGGGTCTCATTGGTGATGGGGCGTTTTTGTGTGACCAAAAAAACATCATCAACTCATTGTATGCTATCATAGACTTGTGTCAAGTGATGATTTTTGCCGCAGCTGACCTGAACTGATTGAAGCTATGAGTTATGGATGAGAGACTTTGCTGTCTATTACAGATCCCCAGAGTTTCTCAGTCCTTCAAATAATGTCCAACATTAACACTAGGCCAATGACACACAATGATAAACTTTTATTGCTATTGTAGACTTTTCCAATTTGGAGTATTCTCAGAGTCATCTTCACGTGTAACTTTATGCCAGCTATGCATGTACATACACAGTATATGTGTAATTGTTTTGGATGATATAAGATTCCATCAGGAAGAAGATGAGCTGAAATTACCAAATGTGCTTTCATCAATGACCTCCTATTAGGCTCAAGAGCCCCTAGGTTAAATGTCAATGATCTGATATCTATCCTGTAGCAATGCCATCTCTTTACTCACATAATATCTACTATTACGGCAAGTACAAATCAGAGCAACTGTTTTCCCATTTATGAGATTTATACAGCCATTTAAAGAAATTTTTCTCATGAAATCACTGATAATATCATCTCAATTGTAAAGTGGATGGTTTGAATCAAATTTCTTCCAAGCAAGTTTTGTGTGTCAGCAGGAACTTTCAGAACATGCTGGCTTATAGAAATGAAGATAAATATTGGCGTATTAAACCTGTCTTTTTCCAAAGAATGATTCAAACCTCCAATCAGGTTTTCATGTTACCTTGGAGGAGGGAGAGGGTAAAATAACACCACCACTTCTGGACACACACACACAAAAAAGCCAGCCAATCAAAATCGTTCAAAAAATAAACACCCCAAAACACCATGCTAAAGCAGTCCCAGCAGAACTGAGGAAAAGCTCTTTGTCCAGTTTTCTTTTTTTTCAGAGCTATTCTTACAAAGTCCTCAAGATGAAAGAGAAGGCCAGACCTCCCAGCAGACTGTGAAATAGTTCAACTGTCCAGCTGATGATTCCCATTTCATCCAGAGCTGGTTCCTTTCCTCCTGCTGATCTCTGCCTCACAAGTATGAGACTCCTGCTGGTCATCTCTTCTACCCTCCCATTTAGAAATAGAAAAATGTGCCCTGCCAATGGCCTTTTGCACTTCTGCCTTTGCTTGTCTTCTTGCTGTGGTGTGTGCAGTGGTCTCTGTGACCTCTACTCTTTTTTGTTTTCTTTTACCTCTCTCTCAAAGATGTTATAAGAAACAGAGAACACAACATGTGTCTGACATCCTGAACTACTTCTGCTTCTCTACCTTTAAGGATCACATTGTCAAGCCAACAATGGCTCTGTTGGCCTCTCTTTTTCTCCCTGGGATACAGATCCATTTGAATTTCTTGCATTCATAAGCTTCCTATTCCTTGCTCTACAGAGTTCATCACATACAAAACTCTTCCTATTCTCAGTCTGGGAGATATTAATCTTGTTTCCCAGAGTAAGAGAGTTCACCCATTACCATATAATGTATTCCCTCTCTTGGGCACAATAGATAAAGATTCCCTACATTTCTTTTAAAACTGACAATGAAAATATGTTAAGAGCAGAGTCAACTAACACTTGATGGCAGACTCATTAAGGTCTCAGAGTGGAGACAGGAAAGGAGAGTAGGGAGAAAGAACGCTAAAAAACTCCAGATATTAATAAGTAAAGGTTCCAGACATATAATGTGCATGCCATATAATGCTTTGTCACTCATTATGTTGCAATCACATGTGTGAGGAAAAAGCTCCTCTACACATATTGGGATTACATCCATGAGAAGATGAGGACTTTAATTAGCTGCACTTCTAACTTTTAGCTATTGCCCTTATAATAGTAGAAGGATTCTATCTATCTGTTATAAAATTGTATCTCCTCCTCCACACCTTCTGGTTCTATACAGCATGCTGGGCGCTCACAGTGTTGGTTTTGCTGTTTGTTTGGGGGTTTTTTCCAGTCTCATTTCCCAATTGATTTCCATTTTTTTCATTTTCTTTTGATGTATCAGAAATCATCAATCACATAATTAAAAAGGAGCTGAAGAATCATGATTAATTACTACCCAGAGCAAAGGAATGTTAAATCCCCACAACAATTGAGCATGTTCTGTAAAGGGCTGAATACTTCTCCAAGAATCCAGTTTAACTGGTTATACCAGTTTCACCTACTTTGGAGGCAGTGTTTAGAGGGATGTTTTTCTTGTCATAAATTTTTCTTCAGAGTTGTAAAGAAAAATCCTCAAAAGTCAAGGAATTAATAATGAAAAGTCATTGTTTCTTTTGGCATCCTTGTTTTAATTAGTCGTTTATTATACAATTGCACAATATATTTCCATAGGAAAAATAACCACATTTTGTCTACGAGATGGACAAGGTTCTGTGAATGAGACAGCTGTTCTGTGCTTTCTGCTAGCATCATGTTTCAGCATACAGTCCCATACCTCATTTACCAAACAACATCTGAGCCCCACTTTAAAAATAAGTATCTTTTTCCTTGATAGGATTTGTTTTTATGGCACATCTAAAAGGTGTCAGAAGTCCCACAAACATAAATAGATGCATGTGTGTTTACAACACTTTGGGAAGCAGGAATGCAATCTGCATTTTCTGTTGTTTGCTCCATCAAAACAGAGTGTCTGCTTTATTTCAGGTGGTCCTTTCAAGAGCAAGTGCAAGGAAGAGTCTTCCCTCAAAATGCTGTAGCTGCATTCTTCATGTCTGCACATTTTTCAATAGTCAAAGATGCAGCAGAACTTACAAATTTCTCCAGACACTGCACGTGTTTACTAACAAAGCATTTGTAGTAAAAAACAAGAAATACATTTTGAAGATACTAAAAAGACACAAAGCTTGACTTGTTCCTTTCCAAATACCAGCTCCTTGTAACCACTTACTAACATCAGTCTACAGATATTGTAAAACACTATCTTAGATGAATTGTTAAAGTATTATAAATAACCCCCCCACACCCATCTGGGTTTTTTAAGATACCTGAAATTTTTCTGTTTGCCATCCCAGAAAAACTCACTTCTGGGCAAAGAGCAGCCCAACAAACTCAGGCCTGGTATAATAATCAGCTGAAAATTGTAACTTAGAATTGGACAAATATGAAAAGTAGAAACATTAAGATTTGCTAGAGTGAAGCATGGATTTACTGATGCCCATAAATAACAACTTTGTCTAGGGAAAATTAGAGGCCTCTGCAAGGCATTTAATCTCCACAGAAGTATGTAAAAATGTTCTCTGAACAGACTATTTAACTAAATTCAGTCAGAAATGTTGGTCCAGTTACATTAAAATACAAAATCCCCAGAACTGAATTAAGTGGCAGAGCCAGGACATAATGAATCTTGCCTCATCCCACAGTCCACGATGAGACATTAATTAGCATTTTCAGTCCACTGCCCATGGCTATGTTGTTAATTTTACAGGCTTTTGAGTAACTCCTCTGCATCAGTTCCGGGTGGTAATGTATCTCCTGGAGAGACACAGAGTCAAGAATACTTTTTAACCTAGAGTTCACAGAAGAACCCAGCTCAGAAGACAAGTGGCCTTTACAGTTTACAAATACTGGATACAAAACACACAGAACAAAAATTACTGAAACTGTGCCAAAGCAAACACTGATGTTTAGATCTGTGTTTAAGACACTTTTGTACCTTGGAGATGCAAAAGGACCACCTATTTCAAACACGTGAAAGATGGTAAATTGACTTAACTTCCAAGAGAATTAAACAGATGGTTATGAGAAAGGAAAACCAGTGAAAGGGTGTTTGACCAGCATGCTAAAAAGTGTTGCTATGGTTCCAGACATCCAGTTCCATAATTTGGTGTTGGTTTTTATATTGCCCCATAAACAGACAAGTACAACATATGTGAGTTAACTTCCTTAGATATCCAGAACCTCTCTTTTAAACTCAACTTACATTTAGTATATAAAATATTGCCCTAAAATATTCCCGAAATAATATGACTTTAAATCTATTAGCACTACCTGGGTAGTGCTGTTCAAACTCACAGAATTATCTGTGTTTTAAAACTACCAAACAATCTCCTACAGTTGATTGTTGTCCAGAGTAGTTTTATCAGATCTGAATTCACCAGTTTGAATACATCATTTTACTTACTACCTTCTGCTCCAGACAATCTCAACAAGCTTCAAGGGTTTTCCATATTGCATGCTTTGTATATTTCGATTTTGGTGGATTCCTTGTTTGTAAATAGCAATTGGCAACATTTCACATTGTTTGAGTATTTTATTGTGTGCACAACTAGAAGAAATAACAAACAAGCTTCAACACAAATAATTCCTGACAATACTGTATATTAGCTTTCTTACAGTTGTACTGTAGGCATGGATAATAGGTCTGTATATCCATATTTTTTTTTTTTCAGAATTTATTATGTTTTCAATCTTAATTTTATATTTGTATAGGTATTTTTAAGTTAATACTGAAAATCAGATGCCAGGTACTAATTTGAATTTTTTACAAGTAATTCTTTAAAAATTGTGTGAAATTCAATGTCTTCTGCACATTTATAATTGTGACCTAAATGAATAATTGTATAATTAAATTTACATAATTTGATTTATATAATGACCTCTACTATTTTCTACTGTTAAGCATTTACAGTAATACTGTAGGATATTGTATTAACCTGCTAATGTGATATTCTTCTTTTTTTCCTTTTTTTTTTCTTTTTGACCTTTGTGGACTGCATTAAAATCTGTCTGTTAAAGGGTAGAGTGTGATTACAGTTATGGTGTTGTAAATTTGGGACAATCATTTGAGTGACAGTGAAGTTTAACCGTTTAAATGAGTACTCACTATCATTGTAAGAAAAAAAGCCCAATTACAGTAATAGAGCATACAATATAACTAAAACATGGCAAGAGCTGAGACAAGCCCAGCTGCTTAAAGCTCATTTCTCTTCTTCTCATGCAAGCAGATCATTAGAGAAGTCCTAGTCAGTGCCACAATTTTATCTCACACATCAACTCTCTGATTAAAACGTATATATGGGCTTTGGCATCCAACTTAAATAAGGCTATTCTTGCCCTCTCATAGAGGGAGCACAGGCACCATGGGGGTGAATATACAAGAGAGAATGAGAAATGACATGATCCATCAATACAGGCAAATGGGGCAAGGATGTGTTGCCCGAAATGAAAGGGTCACAATAACTCCAAAAGTCCTATGTGGATCTATGAAATGAGAGACATCTTATATGCCATTTACTAGGGCACCATTTGAAAGAATGCACTGCACAGGGTTCCTCATTATTCATTAGGGCTGAATCCTCATTCATTCTCCTTTATATGCCATCCTGAATCTGCCCTACAGAGTCTTTTACAGGGAAATAACAATAAACTCTCTTATCAACAGCTTGTTGTAGCAGATACAATACATGGGGTACTGAGATCAAAAAGAGCATGAAAAGCATTTCTGCCAACATCGTACAAAAATATTGAACATCTGCTATATCTGGGATCCTGGGAGTTGTAATTATAATTTTTGAAATCTGCACACAAGAGTTATAAATATTAGAACTGTAGCCTGTGAAAGCCATGAAATATTTAAGTTGTTTGGCAGGCTTAAGAAAAACTCATAAACTTAATTTAAGCAGCCAAACACTGTATTTTTACAGGTTTTACATCTTTCATGTCATTAGTCATATAAATTAAAGCAACCACGGAACAGCCCAGAAGTTGCAACAGCAAGTCCTGTGGGTGAAAAAATGGTCAGCTTGAGATTTAAGACTTTCACCAACACTTCACCTTTCCACTTACCCTGTATTTCAATCCTTGTATTGAATTTGTCATAGGTATTTTTAACGCATCCATTATTTTATTGTCTGTTAATTCTCAGGAGTGTGGCTGGTGCTGACTGCGTGCATAAACACAGTGGGTCAGATTCACTTGGCATCAGTCTAGCAATGCAAAATACTCCTTAACCCACCCTCTTTATCCTTTCCAGCAAGGCTAATGGCTCCTGTAGGCTAGTGAGGAGATGCTCAGGGTCTTCCCCACACTTCTTGCTCTAAGGAAGCAGGAGACAGGGCAAGTACATGGCATCCATATGGTGTTCAAACCTTAAGGAGAGGCAGGTAGCTTACACAAATCAGTGATGAAAGGCATTGAGGAAGGAGCCTAGACAGGAGACAAGCTTCACAGGAGACAAGGAAATTGCCACACCTAAAAGGGTTTCATGAACCACAACCACATGATAGTAGAGAGGGAGGAGTAGGAAGAAGAGCAAGAATCATAGTTGTGCATAGGGGGTTTTCAGTTTGTAGCAATCTTTTAAACTTGTTCAGACACATCAGAAATGTGCTGGATTACCATGAGTAAAAAAAAAAAAACACCAAGTTTAAAATAGCAAATTAGTAAAAAATGCAACAGCCAGATTCACAGAAACTGAAATATGAAAAGACCCAAAGGCAAATTCTCATTTGTACAGTGTCTGCTCCACCTGTTAGATACCCATATGCTACTAGAGAAAATGGAGCTCTGCAGAAGGATTCAGGGATCGCCAACTGTGCCATCAAAAGTGAAGCAAGAAGTTCACTTGAAAACAGGAAAAGCAGAAAATGTGAGAATGAGGGGCCCCAAATTTTGCTCTCCATAAATCCAGTGTTCAGCAGAGAACACTGCTGTACAAGAAAGTCATCTGACATCAGAAATGCTACAATGGATCAGTAGGGGAAACAAAAGAGAATGTGTCTCAAGGGGCACAAATATATACCACACATTCCCAGAAATTCTTCTTTGAACTACTGAACTGTGAGTAAACAGAAAAACACATCCCCATTCTTGACTTCTCTAATAAAACATGTATCTCAGTGTCAGATGCCATGAGACTATGAGATGTTAGGGTAGCTATCAGTTAATTTAATGAACCTAATTATGATCTCACTTGTACGTATTTTACACCAGCCCAAGACCATTTGATCCATTCACGAAAGCCATTCATGAACTGCACCTTTGTGCTGCACTTGACAGCAGATTCCTCTTTCAAAGGTGCTGTAACCAGACTGAGCTACACTGTCATTAGGGAGGGATCACTGTGATTTAGAGGCTTTCATCTGAACTCTTTTCCTGGCTGCCATTTTAAGATTAGAGGGAAAAGGTGTTCTTTCAATATTCCCCATGGTACAAAGATGATGTTTCTTTCATTTAGACAGGGTCTGAGAGGCTTTTTTCATGTTACCCAGAAGTGTAGCTACTTTGGCTAAGGAAAGTAGTGAAAGACTCTCTTCAGTGCCTACTATCTCTCACTGATAATAAGGAATCTGGTTTCTGAATAAGGTTTGGAATTTACTGAAGCTCTGCTACTGATTTTGCTCTGAAGAGCAACCCAGGTAGTCACAGCGTGTCTGTAAATCTGAAAGTACTGAAAGTACTCTACAAAGAAAGTATTTTACAAGACTCTTCTTAAAACCAATTAGTTCCAAACACATAATTTCAAAAAATGTCATTACCTGTCCCATTTTTTCATACACTCATTGACAATAATATCTGTTTTACAGACTAGGACACAAAGAGCTTTCACTCCTCATTTTCACATGAAACACTGAGAAGAGAATTCGTGTTATTCTCAGCACAGGCAGTTGTAAGTATAATAATACTCCTGGTATACAAGTGTTTTAGGGAAGCAGGCAGTCCCATTTCCCTGATAGACAAATACACACATGCACACCTCCATCCAAAGGTGAATACATCAGCAAGGAGCCACTCTCTCTGTTGTTATCATCCTCTCTTCCTAAGTCCTTCCTCCAAGGGTTTTTTTCTCTGTCTCATAGGTGTGCCATTGAAGACAAGCTGAGAGAACACTAGCAATGAGTTTATGCTTTCTTATTTTCTACTTCTTCCTTCAATTCTTTTGTCATCTACAGGAAAGAGGAATAAAAAACCAGGAAAGCTAGTGCCTATCAGAATGGAAAACCTATAGAAGACCCTAAAAGGCCTTAAGAGACCTGGAGATAATAACAAGGTGTCTGCATCTCTTAATTTTCTAAGCTACATGCTCATCTGAGGCTAAGCTCTCTAGCCAGCCTCTGGCAGAGAGACAAAGGCAGTGTTCTCCAATAATAGGCCAGTATTGAATTTCCACCTCCACTTTAATGCTGAAAAATTTCTTCAACAATGTTTTGATTAAAAGGTAAGGTCAAGTGAAAATAAAAATTCATAAGATAAGCAGTAACATATTTCTAAGAGAAGAAATAGAATACAATTCAAAATAAGAAAAGAATCTTTCTGCTTTCCTGCTTGAAAGTGTACAAGAAGCTGGAAATATCACTGTGAGGCTTCTCAGACAGCAGTAGAGGGTTTAATTCAAATGGCAAAAGGCTGTATTTCTAGAAGATTAATTTCTCAGATTTGAAAGCGATATTAGTAGGATGATAACTATGGTGTCTGCCTCAGTCACATCTGAATCTTACACCCATATTTCTACAGCATCGCCACAAGGTGTTTGCAAATACCAATGATAGATGTTAGGACCACCTAGCAATTTCCCTAGGAGTTCAGGCAAGCTTCTATTGACCTTAGCTGGACCACAGATCCTAGTAAAAAATATATAAACAAACAAGGGTACTGTCTTAACAGCTAATACATATTTATAAAAAAAATTAAAACTAAAAGGAGATAATTCATAGTCACTTTGATGTGACAGTGTTACTTGGCTCAAAAATTAAACCAAAATATACTGAATACAATATGAGGCCCACATGGACTGATTTCATCACTGGCCACACCTGCCACATTTTAAATAGTTGATATTTCTCCATTGTTATCTATTCTAAAAGGAAAAAAATCCCATCCCCAAAGGATAGGTTTTTCTATGTTAATAGCAATGTTGAGTGGACTGGACTGTCAGGTGTGTCAAAAATAGGCTGTGCTGCCATACCCAAAGGGAAGTGATCAATGATTTAACATATGGCTGCTATCCAATAACAAGCACAGTACCCCCAAGGGTCAGTACTGGGGCTCATATTTTCCAACATCTTCATTAACAACATGGATGATGACACAAATTACATCCTCAGCAAATCTGCAGACAACACAGAATTTAAAGAGGTTGGCTGACACAAATGAATGGCTGAGCTCTGATCCAGAGGCATTTTGAGACATTTGAGGACCGGACCAACAAAAAGTTCAAAATGGAAACTGCAAAGTTGTGTGTCCAGGTGAGTAACCCCGTGTGCTTGTGCACTCTGGGATGCAGCAGCCCTCAGGACAGCCCCACAGGTGTGTAATGCTGAGTTTGTTTCCAGGACACAGCATTAACACAGGGCAGCAGCATGGCTCAGCACTAGTAAGGTGTGTGAGGAGGAGCATGCCCTGCTCTGTTTAACCACAAATAGAGGAACCCCAGTTACAACTGGGGTGAACAAGAACTGAAAATGTTCACTCATTCCATGTGAATGGAATTCGCTCATGACCATGTGAATTGTTTCTGTCCTCTGTATCAATAATCTGGTGTCTCTGCAGGGAGTGCATGTGCACAGCATGTGTGTGCATCTAAGGGCTCATGTAATACTCTTAGTCACAACGAAGCCATAGGAGTTCAAAATTAACAACCCAGTTACAACAGTGAGGGCAGAAGCAGCAAACTGGCAAAGAGCAAAGGCAGAAAACCCTGAAAGTCTTGAAAAAGAGCCCTTCATAGCCCAGAGGAAGCAGGCAAACACAGACGCATGCACACACAAATTCCCTTCTGAGCAGGTTAGATTGAATGAGAGCAATCATTTTTAAGTGCCCAAATTGCCTGACACCACATGGTGCTATCAAAAGCATTTCCATTTTTATCCAAATCATTGTCACCATTTTTCTGTAAAAATCAATGTGGAAAATAGAAGCAGGTATAGAAGAAGATGCAGTTTCTGAGCCCAGTGGAAGCCACCATATGGCAGGATGACTGTAGGAACTCAAGACTGTTGACTTAGCAGCTAAGGCATGTCCAGCTACTTCTGATGAGGGGTACTGAACAGCTAGAGAGAAATTCTGGGTTTGCACCTGGATCAGGAAAACTGGTATTTCATTGT
This sequence comes from Molothrus aeneus, assembly GCF_037042795.1. Taxonomy (NCBI): domain Eukaryota; kingdom Metazoa; phylum Chordata; class Aves; order Passeriformes; family Icteridae; genus Molothrus; species Molothrus aeneus. The sequence goes on from NC_089647.1 coordinate 66,227,819, forward strand.
TTTTGCAATTATAATCTCTCTGTCCCCCAATCTCATAGCTAAAAACATAACAGCCAGTCTTCCGAACATATTTCCTTCATATTCCCCTAACTTGTATTAGACAAAAAAGTGACTCTAAGTGAAAATTCAGTGAGTATCTGTCTTATAAGGCATGTAAGCAACAGATAAACAGGACTACATTTGGTGCCAGTGTGCAGAGCTGCTGTGAGAGCACATGCTTTGAAATTCTAGGGAGGAAGCTCCCTTCAGCCTGTACTCCTGCCTGTTAAAAGAAGAAAACTGAGACCCTCTCTGCAGACTCATAGTGTGACTTGTGGAAACTCTGAAAATACATTAAGAAATTACCTTTCCAAAGATATTTACTGTAAACCTGTCCTTTTAACATAAGGAAAACACCTATGATAGCTTTTCAGAGCCTCTATATTGTCCATCTGGATTTTCTTAGAAAATAATTTTAACAGTTCCCTTTTTGAAGAAGAAATGCATATCAGCACATCCTTAAGGAGGACTTCCTTTCTCATTTTCAGCGGGACCTCTTAGTAGGATGAACACAGACTTGTCCGGAGCAGTCAGGAATATATAGACTTCTCCTAGAAGTCCCAGCCAATGCAGCTTGCATCCCCAGACCACATCACACAGTCACTTTCCAGCTACATGATAGGTTTAACTGAATGGGGACCATTATAAATCCTTGAGAAACTCACTTTGACTTAATCAAAAGCCAGATTTCTCTTCCCCTAAGCAAAACAACCTCATGCCATTTTTTGACATGTTTCAAAGAAAAACTGACATTGAATATACAGCAAAATATCCAAATCATAAGAGATTTTCCTGTCACAACCCAGTGAATTCTAATTAGAATACCCACATGATTTTGGGTTAAAATACTGGGGAATATGTGCAAACAATACTCCACCATCATTGTCTTGCAGGTAAATCAGAATATCCTGCTACAATTTGGCTAATGTCAGGCTTCTCAGATGGAAAATCTAAATTCTCCAGATATCTTCCTCATTAAGGGTCTGGTGTTGCAAATCTATGTAACTGAATAAGGTTATTCAAGGAGCACCACGTTTTGATAACAAAATCCTTTGTGATGATTACCTAATAGCCAGCATTTGTTCAAACATTTTTAATAGACCCTTTTTATCACATGCAAAAAGAATTTCAGTGCTAGTTCAGTCTCCTGTTTCATTCTGTCATGAATCACTTCGTAGAGACATTTAGAAGTCAATAATCCACTGTAGCTTTGATGACAGGTGATTAATTTCTACATTTTAGAGACATAATAAGATTTAGCAATAAAAAGGCCTTGAAGTAACCTACCAAACAGCTTTAATCTCAGCCTTGGGACTGTTGCTAAATATGAATGCTTGTACACAAATGGAGATGATTTAAGTTAGGAGGTTTTATTGCAGACTTCTTGCCTTTCGTATTAATCTTACTTTACAATCAGGCTATCTATACAAACACTTTATACTGAATATTGTTTCTAATGCAGTACTTGAGGAAAGAAAGTGTGATTATTTAACCACAAGGGCTATATTCTACCTAAAAACTAGTTTTACATGCTTTCCATTATGTGGCTTACCAACACTTTTTGTGTGGCAAGGTTGGATGGGTAAAAAAAAAATTAACAGACAAACAACTGGTCAGTACTGGCCTGCACAACCATGCAGAACCCTCAGGGCTCAATCCCTCACTCGGCACAACTGGTAGGAGTATTTTGTTAACATCAGTTGGCAGATCACTGTAACAGACATACTTGAAGAAAGGACCAAATTCTAAACTCTCCAGACATGCTGGTGGTAAATACAGAATACCTGTGGAGGTCCTGATCTGGCCTTTCTGAGCTCTCCCAAACACTGCCTGGATTCTCATCTTTCAAAAATGGTTTTCTGCTGAAAACAGTACGTAAGAAAACTGAAAAATTGCTCTTTTAAACTCCCAGTCTCCTACGGATTTTTTATACCTCTTCAGGAATGCTTCATTTTTCTACTCAAAGTACTTCAGTCTGAAACCTTTGTCTATAAAACATTAAATCTTAGCTTAAGTTCCTTCAGCCAGGAATCTCAAGATAAATTCACAAAATGGTTCTCTGGTGTCTTCCTTGAGAAGAAAAGACACTGCAGTAGCAACTGCCTTAAAAAGCCCATTTGCTAGTGCCAAATTGAGAAGACTTTCTTAAATCAAGTGGAGGCCTAAGGTGTCTAGCCTAAGTTACTCTTTGTTAGTGATCGTATGCTTTCCTGTGTAAAAGTAGACTAACAAAAAACACAAACAGCTGTAGAAGCTGGGGAGACAAAGCAAGGCAATGAACTCCTTTCTTCTTCTTGAAGTGTCTAAATTTTGAAGTGATCAGTCCTTGGGAGAAAAGGTAATAGAGGAACTGAATTTCTCACATCCGAGGGCAGCATTAAAATGCCAAAGAATATTAAAAGTATTGTGCTGCTCCTGCTCTGTGTTTTGTGAAGGGCAAAGCATTAGCAGAGAAGGGATGGGTTCTGCTTTTCTGTCTCTCAAAACCTTAGGGGATGGAAGAAGCAGAAGGACAGATCTTCCACTCCTGAAGTGACACCCTCAAATATCATCTAAATAAGCCCTAAAGATGGGAAAACTACAAGAAGAAAAAAAGGCAAAACAAAACACATGTGACAGAATCAAAGACAGCAAGAACACCTTTTTCCTGTCAGCAGACTTTGGGGAGGAGGAACAGAGACTTTAACAATAATGACAAATGGTGTTTTATCAAAGACAAATGGCGGCAATATTGCTTTTCACTGGCATCTATTAAGAAGCCATTTGAATTTTAAACTCATTTGAAGTAAAGGAGATTTCAATGTCAGGAGATGTGGATGAAGATGTTTAGGACAAGTGCTACGTGTGAGGGTAATTGGAAGGTTGGGAGGCATGGGTGACACAGTGACAGTGGCAGTGATGATGACAGCAAGAAATCTGTTTGAGATATCATCATCTGTTGAGATGATGACAGCAAGATATCTGTTTGAGAGTATAGGTGTTCATATTTGGCTAAATATAAAGTGAAATCTGTGGGAAATCTATCTCCTAGACATATTCCAAACCTATATGAAAGCAAGACATGAGTGTATATGCTTTTCTCCTTTTTTTTCCAGTGGACTTAAGTTTCTGCTGGAAGAACTCCTGAGCAGCTTTGTTAGAAGTCATTGCAATATGGTCTGAGTAGACAATTCCATTCTAGATGATCAGGAACAAGGACACCTTAGTCTAAATATACCTCTCAACTTTCTTTACAAGCTTCAGGAACATACCTTCTTTAAGTTGAAAAATTCAGGTTTCATCCAGGTTCATAAGTGCTGAAATCTTATTCTTTTACCTTCTTCATTTTTCTTGTTAAGTAACAGGAATGAAAATGCAGTTTTGCTCATAATAGCTTGAATGTAGGAACCTGATGGTTAAGAAGTCTTGATTACCACAAAAGTTGTGCTAAAAAGAAAATAAACATTTTTCAGACCTATAAAGGAAACAATATTTGGAATAGCAAAAGTGGATAATGAGGAAAACAGACAGAAAACAAGCAGTCACAAGTAGAATCTGAAGGCAAAGAAAACATAATCCATGATTGAAGCCAATGTTGAGACATGGTATAAAACTGGAAGGAAAGATGAAAATCATAGATTTCCAAACAGGAAAAAATAAACAGAAGCCCTATATGCATTTATGATGTGTAAAATCCTTACTGTTCTCACAAGTACAGGACATACTGATTAAGTTCAATATTTCAGAATATAACTTTTGCACTTCAGACTTTCCAATAGCTGTGTCTCAGTAGGAGAAAGAGCTGCTTCTACATGTAAAGTAGCAAAATTGTGTATGAGGACAAACACATATTGAGGAAATGAATCATAGCAAGAGACTGGACAGTTGAGGCAGATTAGATATATCAGACAGCAAATGGCAGAGTGAGGTACTGCAGTGGAGCTGCCTTCGCTGCAAAGCACAGGAAGAGTTACGACATTTATGCATTTTCATTTCTACAGGTGGGGACCTCAAATCATTCCATGTGTTAGGCTCCTGGTATCTCTAATATGGTCCTGCTGTGGCTCACAGTTGATATACTTCTGACTTGTCAAAAAAACGCACAAGACACACTTAAATCTCTTCATGGCCCTAGCATGAGACATTAAGTTTGAGCTGCTTGTGAATCTAATAGTTACTTCAGGATGTTATGTCCCAAGCAAAATATTAAATTTTCACTTTCAAAACTTAATTTCTCTTTATAGAGTGTGATCTTTAATTCCTACAAATATTTCTTATTTAGACCTTCAATATGAATGTCTAGATTGTTTGAACTACTGTGTGAAAGCATTTCTTGTCAATTACTGAATCAAATTATTTATTACAAAAATTGCCCAAACATTATTTTTTTTTAGATCTAAGGTATTAATTCCTTATTCTATTCAGGTAAAACAAGATATAAAATGGCCTTTTTAGCTGTTAAAAATCCAGTATACTCACCATTTTGGGATCTTTCCTTTTTCTCAAAGAAAATCACTAATCACAGAAAACAACGAAACAGCTTGTTGGCTAAGTAATTTTTCAAGGAATTGAAATTCTAGTGTGCAGCTTAACCCTGGGACCTTCTCTTACAGAGGAACATCCTACCTATTCTGCCCACTGTCATTAGCTGGGAGTCTCTTTCACAAAAGTTTTATGCAGTCAGTTCTGCAGTTTCAAGGTCAGAGTGGACGCTTTAAAAATAAGAGCGCTGGCTCAAGCCCTTTTACAAAAACAAGCAGTCAGATAATACATTTCAGTGAGTTCTGTAACTTTTTAAAATATCTGTGCCATTTTAAATAGTTATTTCCACTGCATGTGATCACTAGTAGCTATTCTTGCTTGTTGAGCTCAACATAACTGTTCTAGACTACATCTCCTGCAGGCTGCTAGATCATCTCAGTACTTCTGGTATGGAGACTATGATGTAAACATGGTTTTGCTACAAAAAAGTATTTCCTTTTTCTTTTACAGAAAACAATTGGAAAAAAAGTTTGCTCAATTCTTCCTCAGCCCGAGGATGTAAGCAACCTACTAATATATGTTCTAGTCATGACAGGCAGCCCTGGTTTGCCCATGTTCTCTCCAACATGACTGTAACTCTCACTATGTTTCTATGTTTGTAGCCTAGTTATTTCTAATAGAATATATCCCAAAATAATTAAGGACATGTGAAAATAAAGGTTATTTAGATCTCCCCATTTCACCTTTCTAGTTTTAACTCTGCCCAGCAAAATAAGATTAAAACACATTTCCTGTCTTACAATCATACCGGGCCTTCACCCCTTTTAAGTTTCTAGGAAAAGCAAAATCTAAATTTTAGGAAAATTTCCAGTCCTCTATATTCATGGATTCAGTTTCTGCTTTGAGAATCCGAAAAGTAAGTGTACCTTTGATGTTGTGCTTCTTCCATGGCACTGTGGACAGTAAAAACTGTCTGGATGGCCAGGCTCAGGGTGCTGTGAATGCAGTCACATCCAGCTGGCAATTGGTCACTGGTGGTGCTTCCCAAGGCTCAGTATTGGGGCCTGTTTAACAACTTTATCCACCATCTGGAGGAGGGGATAGAGTGCAAATTCAGTCAGTTTGCAGGCAACACCAGGTTGGGTGGGAGTGCTAATCTTCTGTGGATAGGAACCACGGTCTTCCATTGGGAAAAGCACACAAGGCAAACCACAGAGCAGACTGGTATCGACTCCCAAATGCTCTGCAAGTGTTTGATAGGAAGCCCTGATCACAAGGTGTGTGCAGTCCTCCTCAGTCTGCCGTGCTCAGCATCTCCAGACTAACTCTGGTGCCACCCTTGACTCTGTGAATCAGAAATAAGTGCATGTTGAAAATTAATGATGTGGCGGAACAGAAGTTAAAGCAATGAGATACCAGCTCCAGAATATATTTTTTTAGATTGAATTCTTTAGCATGGATGTTTATAAATCCAACATACCAACTTGCATATAAAAGCAAATATTTCAAACAATTTCATACTTAATTTATTGCCATCTATCATCCCTTGATTTCCTTGCATAATATTTGCCAAGGGCTAAGTATCAGCTGAGTTGATTAAATGGCGAAGCTCCCACAGAATTCAGCATTCTTAGAATTTTATCTGAACTGTCTTCTTATCCGTGCATTCTAGACTATTTCTTTTTATATTACAAAATATTTTGTTTAAGATTAATTTAATTTTAGTTCCTGGTGATACTTGAACCACTATAACATTCTTTATCATCTGTATCATTCTGATTTTCACATGTCATCTCAATTCAGAATTATCTGTGAAATCTGTGCGTTTCCATGCCTTTAGAAGCATCAGAATTCAAAGGCAAAAAAATACATTGTTGTAATAATATAATATTTTAATCTATCATATCAATAGTAAATTACAAAGGAACAACTAGACTTGTTAAAAAGTAGACTTCTAGAATGAAGCCCATTCTAGTCCACAGTGAAGTAATTTTAATTTTCAGCTGGATGTGATAGCAGGCTGAGCCTGTCACTGGAACAAGCAGGCAAATAGAATTTTGTAAGTTGAAAAATTGCTGTATGAAGAAGTTTAATACATACATCTGCTGCTGAAGCAAATGGCAGCAGCTTCTCTGAGGGCCAAGTCTAGAAAAGCTAATGTTAGCAAGATGTGCAAGACTAAATAACAGGCATCAGGGTCACGCATCTTATTAAAATCAGTATTTTAAAAACTGCTTGCTTTAAACATTTACCTTGACATTGTAGATTATGTTTAATACCAAGCCAGCTCTTCTTCAGTTGACCTCTGTTTGAAGCAGCTAAATCCCAGATATATGATTGATTTTTGGTCTTCTCTATTCAAAGAAAAATATGAAGCAAAAATAAAGCTTCAATATATTTAAAATTTATGCTTGCAGAGACAGACTCTGGTGAAATTCATCCACCTTCATTTTGTGATGAACAAGATGAGAAGATTGGACAAGATCCATTTTGAGAAGAGCTTTACCAACTGATAACCTAGTTGGTTATTTAGCCACTTCAAGTATTTTTTACAATATGTTTAGTACAATTCACAGTTTCATGGCTTTTTTTTTTTTTATTTGGTGGTGCTATTTAAACTGCTGATGTTCTCTGCAATACCCACCTTTGAGATAATGCTATCTTTGTAATTGTTGTCAAAGATGACATGAAAAGGGAAACAAGATTCATGCAGAAATCTTTTGATTTAGTAATAAGAATTACATAAAGATACTTCAGTTACAGCTGATTAATTGTCCAGTACTGTAACATTTTCTTGCACGCAGAATTTGGACACAATGGGAAATGAAAGGAAAAGCGCAAACATTATATAACTCTTATAAAAGAGTGGTTGTCCAAAACATGAAGTTTCTCTAGGTATCAGGTAGCAGTACAAAAAAATTTTTACTCAAGAGCTAAGCCACAATAAAAGAAAAATGGTCATCCATGAGTATATTTTCTTCCCTTTCCAGTCAGTTCAAATGATTCAAGCAGAAAAACTGCCATGAGAGCAAAAGAAAAGTGAGCAACCTAAAAATTTCTGCATAATATTTAAACAAAGTTTACTTTTTTGTCTTTTGGTTACTATTGAGCTCTTGATGCTTACTAATAAAACTTCAGTAATATCAGCACTAAAGTTTCGTTTTACCTGTCAGCAGATAAGTAATAGTTTAGTAATGCCTCAGGGTGATTGATGGCAAAGTAGCAAAAAAATAGCTAGTACTATAAACCCTATTTACAACATGTAAGAAGAACCTTGAAAAGTTAATACAATGGATTACCTTTGTGTTATTTTCTATACTTGTTATAAAATTTGTCACGGGTTCTTTAATTGTCTCATTTTCCATTTTTTATGGTCTTTGTCATGACAATAAGTTTTCACATAACTCACTGTCTGCTAGATTGCTTCAAACTATGCAGCAGAAGTCTGAATGCATTGGAGATGCTGTAGCATGATTATCCAGCTCCTCAACCCTTGTTCACCTAGTTATAAAATTTGTGAATGAAGAATGATAGAAAATTTTATGCCCTCCAAATGAGAAGCCATTGCCTACCTGTTAATGTTTTAACCTGTTAATGTTTTCACATTTTTATTCCTTCTCTTTCCCTGGACTTTCCACTCAAGGACTAGCTAATTTGACCACAGAGGAGTCAGGCATGTGCAGGCCCCTTTGTAGTGCCAGTAAAACCCACATTTTTCACTACAGCCTCCAGAACTCTGGGATTTTCTCATAAACCCATATTATCATAAGATAATACAATTCTTCACATTCTTTTGATGAAATCCAGCACCCTTTAAAAAAGCTAATGGGAGGGGACTCATGAAACAAGCTAGAAGTTCAGTAAGATCCATAAACCCCATTTCCCCCACCATGTATTATAAATTTTAAGTCCATTACAAGTTATTTTGGGGTATGATAAATGATTTTTTAAATGCCCATGGTTGGCAGTGTAGATGATTATTGAAAAGGGTTGATGGAAGATACTAAAAGTCTTATATTCTAACAAATACACTGATGGCTCCTAGTGCAGCCTGAGGAAAGCTTCCTTAGAGCCTATCTGGCAAAGCTTATGGAAAATGCTTTCTTCCCTCTCCAGCTGGCTAAATGACTCCATTTTATCCTAGAAAATTGTAGCTTGGCCTCAATTATTCACATTGCTCACATTTTGCCATCATGTTGCATTAAAGCAACAGGATACTTGTGCATAAAGACTTGAAAACCTAAGTCCAAAAGGTGGGTAACCACGTTACATGTTACTTACATTACACAGATAACTGCAAACACAATTTATTTTTCTGATGCTCCCTACTTTATTGTTCAGATTTAGGTATATTAAAATACCAAGCAAAGCAAAAGGATGATGATAGCTTTCTTCTTTGGCAAAACTGAACTTTCAAACTTCCTTAAACATAAGTAAAGCGCCATTTCTCAGAGGATTTTGGGCAGTTCCAGAATCATACAACTGCATCCACAGAAAGGAGAACAAGCAGAATTTCACATTCTTAAGTTGAATGTGAGGTCAGAAATCTTACACAGAAGTCAGCCTGCGCAGAAATGGCAATGGGGCAATGTAGTTATTGTTTTGGGAAATGGAGAAGATGCTGACCAAAAACATAGGCTGCCCCAGCAGGACAAAAAGCTTTACTGTCTGTGGCCAATGCAGTTATTAGCTCTTAAGAGAATTAGAGCTCCAGAACTTCCACTTGTGAGAAAAAACTGCAAAATAATACAGAAGCAGCATTTGTACCTCCAGGAAGCAAGTCCTTTTAATGGTCAGTGAACAAACATCAGCTTAAGTAGAAAATAATATAAATAATAATAAAAATAATATTATATAGAAATTGAAACCTGACCCTTGCAGCACGTTTACACAGGAAAGCAAGGAACCAATGTCATCCCTTCCTCTCCTGTGCTGGCTATTATGATAAGTATTTAGGTCAGTAATGAGAAAGGAGGTGAGATGCAGTTGGAGTGGATGGAAATTAGACATTTAATAGCAAGTTTAACATCTCGTTGCCATTATTTTTATCAATGTAGAGCCCCATTTTAAGGGACTTACAAAAGAGCAGAATGATACTTAAACAAAAAGATCTTATGTTCTAAGTTACAATAAAAAGTGAGCTTTCCAAAGGTTCATGGATACATGAGGAAAGAGGTCCGAGAAAATGGGATTCATGTGTCATGAGTACAGGTGTACCATGGCTATCGCCTTGTGCCCACTGCCCAACACCTGGAGAGGGGCCTGTGCCAAATGGAGTGATCAAGCTGCACAGCCTGTGGCTCTGCCCAGCCCTGGAGGCAGAGCCTTCTGGGGACACAATGCAGAAGAAGGTTAAGCAGCAATTTTAAAGCAGGGAAATGCTCTACCTGGGAACATCTGCAGTTGGGTTCCTTTGGCCGAATAAAGCAGAAATGTCAAGATCTTAAATCAGCTCTGCTAAAATGTAACTCTGTGAAGGAACTTGAGGGGTGGAATGGCAAATGAAAGAAAATAAATAATATTTGGGTGCCAAGAGAAGATCAGGGAATTCTTTCAAAAGGAGGAAGGAAAAGACGCTCCTCAGCTTTTACCCTTACCCTACAACTCCCAAGATTTGCACATTGAACTTGGATGTTACAAAGGAGACAGAAATCCTCAACATGACAAGCAGTAATTTACATAAATTTGATCTCCCAAGAGCTGACTTTGAGAAAATACTGCTTCATCTATTTCTCATCTATGTTCACTGTAGAAACTGCACTCAATGTTCCCAGATAAAAAGTAGCAATACAGGACTATAATAAAGGGGTGGGGAGAAGAAAACAAAGGCCCTTAGATAATAAAGTATGCACTGATATATTTCACTCTGGAATATTCAAAAGCACATTGGGAAAAAAATATATACAGCTTTTGTTTTAATTTATATTTAGCACTGTTAGTTTTATTTGGCAGTGTATATTTGGCAAAAGTTTATCAAGGCAGTTACTCAACAAGCAAATTCCTTATCTTGAACAGAGCCTCAACTTCTTACTTCACTATTTTGTTCCCAGCAAGAAGATGGGAGTTTTGGTTTGTTGTACATTTCACATTGACCATATCCTAATAGGTCTGCTTAACAGAGGGGAAAATCCACAAGGAAAATATATTTAAAATGACACAATGAAGCATTGTTCCCTCAGTGTCATTGAACAGGGCCCAACTATACCATTCGGGGGTAAATAGAGAGCTCTGACATTTAACTCTGATATTTCAGACCAATGTTTTCCAAGAGTCACATGCTCAGTAACTGCACCACATTTGCAATTGTCTTTGAAGTTTTAATCTCAGTTCATGCTAATAAAGCACCATGAAGGTTTATTTTTAACTTGTTATATAAAATGTCTTTAAAAAAAATAATTCAAGGAAACATCACCAAGTATGAAATATGTCAAACTGAAAGCTGCTAATTGTGTAATTTCAGTATAGTGGGGGTTTTTTCAGCTGTTTTTTTTTTTTATTATTTTTTTTATGCAAGAGAAAATGTGCTTCTTGGTTTATAGCAGTTTTCAGATTTTATTTTAAGTTGTTGTAAGGGAAGTAGGAATTTTGAGCATATCTATAGTGAAATATAAATAAGACTAGAACAGATGATCCCACTAAGCCTAATTTTCTCAATAAAATCCTGAAAAAAAAATTATAGTGAAACTATAAAGAGAAAGGATAATGTACTATTACTGAATTGCTAGCACATTCCAGTATTTCAGTATTTTGTTTAGAAAACCCATTTTGCGTAACATCATATACACATCAGACAAATGGATTTCATGTGGGTTTGCTGTGGGGTCAGGGTCTGAACAGAGCAAAGCCAGTTGCAGCCTGCTGTGACAAGAATTACTGTGTGTTGCCACCCAAACATGACCACATCTAAGGCTCCCACTAAACCTGTGTAAAGCAAAATCACCACTGCTGAAATTTCTCACACCCACTGCCTCCCACTCATCCCTGCTTGGCATTGCTCTTCCCCTTCATTTCTAACTTCACCAAACAGCGTGTTTACAGTCAGTATTGAGAATTTTCTTTCAAATCCGTGTTCAATCTCTAAAATTGCCCTCTGCTGAAACTCCTTCCCCTGTTGCCTCAATTTCCTCACTAGCAAAGTTCATATTCAATCTTTGTTTACGCCTCAAACATCTTCAAATCAAGTCTTCCCTTGATCATACAGTTTGCTGTCCCAGTCCTCGTACTTTCTTGGTTGTCTTTCTGTTTCTTTATTTGTTTGGTTGGTTTTTATTGTTTGTTTGGGGAGAGTTGTGGGAGGCTTTTTGTTTGTTTTTGAGTCTCTTAACTTTTTTTTAGAGTCTCTCAATTTTTTTTTAGAGTCTCTCATTCAGCCTCTAGCTTTGGGAGTGGAGAATTGTTGTAAAGGCAGATGGGTCCCTGCTACCCTAACTTTAAGGAAATCTCGCAAACACAACTGCAAGTTCAGTGATGAGGTTTATGCAGTTAAGTCCTAGCCATTGCATCTGGCAAGTAAGTCTGATGAATAAAACTGATTTTCTTCTTTTCAACATCACTCTCTAAATTTCTAGTCAGCAGGGCTAAGACTTCCTTGTTCTTTCTTTGCTATTCCTTTTTGGATTGTCTGGACAGTACTTTAGTATATATGCCAAATATCATGCTTATCAGTCGATGGAATTTATAATTAGATTTTTTTTTATATAGATTTTCTATGTGTATCTTCTTAAAGACACAACTTTTTTTACATATTCAAACAATTGGGAATTTTTGTCCAGTGTTTGATCCTCTCAGTCTTTGATTATGGCAACATTTCATGACAAAGGCAAGCCTTCCATTTTCCTAGACTGTTGTTTAGACAATATAACTTTTTTTTAGAAATCTTTCCCCTAACTACATTGTTTACCATCCAGGCCCTTTATGGTCTAGCCCCCACACTATTTTTTTCCCTCTGTATTTCAGAGTGTCAGGTCCCAACACCAGCCAGTGAACAATGCTCATGCCCATGACTCATTTGTTGCATCCTCCAACACTTTCTTTCATGCTACCCTTCATGCTTGGGAGCTCTCCATAAACATCCACCTTCAAACCCATTTGCTGCAAGGCCTCTGAAAGGCCTGGCAGCAGCTAGGTTGGTACTGTTGGCAACACTTCTCATCACACTGACTTACAGTTTCCTGCTACTCCCTCATGTATCTATATCAATCTGCTCTGGTTTCATAGTTTGAAATTCAAAAGTTTATGTATCCATCACCAACTTTTTGTTCTGATTTTTTCCAGCACCTAGGACAACTGGGACATGATTCACAGCATTGGTTTATAGCAACTCAAATAATTGGGACAGAACACAGATTTTTCTCATCAGTGAGAAAAAGTTTTATTTCTTACACTGACTATGAGATTATAAGCATACTATTTTCAGGTTACAGAACACACATGCTAACATCTCCAGGCATGGAAAACAGACTAAAGCTTCTGGCTCTCAATCCAGCTTTGTATCTTGGTGAACCATCCTACTTCTTAAATTTGTTGGACTGTTTCAGAAAGTTGCAAGGTATCAAAAGGTGCTGATTGAGATGAATGAGTGTATCAGTCTTTGAGGGATGGTCTCAAAGGTGTCCATCTCTGCAGGGTTATCAAGTAACCTTGTGTGCTATGTCTATGATAAAAACCGTTGAGCAGCAGTTTGGAGGCAAAACACCTGCTACAGAAGTAAGATTTCTCTGAGATAAGCTTTGTTCAAGAGAACCACCTCAAGTGGAATCATCAGATTTTGTTTTAGAGTGGATTAGACCACATTCTCTCAATGGATATGATCACTTGCAGGTCAAGACAAAAGTTAAAGTCTTGACCTTTTCTTTCTTTTCACTATTTTGAAACACAAAAGTTCATGAAGAGGTGGGCAGCCTTCAGTACTACACAAGAGACAGAAGAGAGAGCAGCAACTAGAGTATACCAGTTATTTCTAACAAGTGCATCAGCCTACTTCCTTGTTACAAAGAGATTCAGCAAGATTAAAGTTAACTGCAGTTTCCTAAACACTTTGATCCAAGCTTCAGCATTAACTTACTTTTTTCTTCCTTTTTTTCCTAAAAACTAAGAACATTTTGCTACTTAACTATGTACATGAACAAAGTTTATTGCATTATAAAGTCTTATTAACTTGCAATTTACTCTGAAATTTGAGAATATGAAGGTTTAGCTTTACTTTTCATACTCTACAAATATGAAATAAAATGGAACATTTGTGAGGACAGGCAATTTCCATTTGAGTTTTGTATACAAGAAATACAATCAGGTAAGGAAATGGGTTAAAAAAATACTCATAGCACAGTATTTTCATTCAGGAGTTTGTATCCCTTAGAAAGGTAGACCTGAATAACCTAAATCTGATGAAAGAGTTAATTATGAGGGAAAAGGTCCAAAAAGTTAGGAAAAAGAAGAAATATCATAGATTTGACAACGATGGCTGCCAGAAACAGCTTGCAAATCATGGAACTAAGCAGGGATGAAAAGTTGACTCTAAATTATGGCAAGACTGGGTCTCTCTAAATCACTGGGGAGCAAAATTATTTCAGTGGACCCTTAATTTTCAGTTATTGAAAGTCAACATCATGGCAAATAGCTACAATGTTTTACAGCAGACCATCATGAAAGTATTTTATTTTTCACTTCCCAAAAATGTATGAAATTTTCAAACACAGGTGAAAATCAATCATCTCACCAATAATACAAAAAGCAGCTCCCTTCCCAAGTGAGGTATGGATTCACAGAATAATGAAGGAGATGCTCAAAGTCATCTGCTCAGAATATCTTGCACACATAGTGCCTTTATCCAAGGACTCCCAAGTGCTCTACCAGTCATAAAGATATTTTACTTTAGCAAAGCCAGCAGCAAAACAATAAGGAAGGAATATTCATTAAAAAGAGCAACCCCTTTCAAGCTTTACCTCCCCGTCTCCACCCCTTCCCCCCCATCCCACTCCAGTTACACTTTCTGAATAAAGAATTTTCTTCTTGGTCAGGTAACTGTGGGGTCAGGCTCTAAAATAATCAATAGGAACCTGATAAAATTTTTGCAGTACCACATGGAACAAAATTCCTGCTGCTTTTCACCTTCTCTCTCCAGCTATACAGAATCCCACCTAGAACTATGTCTCTAGTCCCCAAAACAGAAATAAGTACTGAGCATGAAGGTGAGAATAAAGTTTTGCTTTTTCCCACAGTATAGAAAAATATCTCAGGTCTGTGAGCACTGGCTGTTTGGATCCTAAAATCTTCCCTGAAAACAGAGCCCTATCTTTTGCAAAATTTCCCTTGTGTATCCAACCAGTGAAAAAGCTGAAGACAGCAATGCTGTCCACCTTCAAGATTCAGCTTTGACCCAGAGATAGGAGATTTACTCTGCTAGTGAATAAAATGGGGCCAACACAAAAGCTCAAACATTTTCCCGTGATTTTGCAGATTTTCTGTTGCCATATACTCTGGCTCCTTCCAGACTCTAACTGGATTGGTCTCAAGGATAACACACAGGAATAGCATTTACAAGGAAGCATTTCCAGTATTATTTTGGCTGCGGCCACCCTTTCTTAGAGACAGAGTAGAAAGAGTATTCCAAATTACTTCAGTCTTTTGGGATGCTTGAAATGCTACTAGCAGTAAATGACAGTATTAGGAGCTGAATCTTGCATGTCTTAGTCATGTTAACCTGCCAAAATGTCCCTGGCTTTCTCTAGAGCAACCTCTCAAGCCAAGCCAAAAGCTAAGCCTTTGTATTTGCTTAGTCCTTGACCAGATTGGTTGGCCAGATTGGAATGACAATGCCAACAGTGTTTTGGAGACATATACACTGTCCAGATTGGGAAAAAGTGACCTTCAGATATCTTTGACCAACTTCAATGTGGAAACAATTCCTAGTTGCTATGAGATAGGACTCAGTTTTGACTTGTAACTAGAGCTATGCAAATGATTTTAGCTCAATTGGTTCAAGCTCTAACTTTTTATCCTCTTAACACTCTTTTTTAAAATCTTCTTTCATTTTTCTTTTTTTCATAGAAACAATTCTTATCCTAAAGGTTTGATGTAAAAATGAGACATATAAAAATATCAATTTTTAAAACCTTTTTTTGGTTGTTGTTTCAGTTTCATTCACCAAATTAGGAAATAGTTGTTGTCTTTTCTCAGAGGATTTATTATTGTCCAAAATTATTCTGTTTGAATTTTGCATACTTCCAAAGATAATGTCCCCTTATTTTCCAATTTTACATTTTTTCAGAAGAGGACATGTGTTGTATTACAAAAGAAGATACAGCAAAAACAAAAGGTCTGCTGGTAATTATCAGGCACTGTCAATGCCGATGAGCATGATTTCTTTATGTTACTACACTCAGTGACACCATCTTTACATATTTATACATATATACAACCCACAAATAATCAGATACTACAGACTATTTAGACAGCAAAACAGAGAAGGAAAAGTTAAATATCTGTTTTTCAGAAAAGCAAGACTGTGTGCAAAAACTTAAGAGAGGCTCAGAAATATGTGAAAAAATTAGTATCTGAACGTAGAAATGATCATTCTTCTTCAAAATATATACTGGAACCTCAAGGCAGAACTTGTTTTCACCATCCATAATATATTTCCAGGATGGTAATGCACATTAAAGAGTACAGGAGGATCTTTTGTCCTGTTTTAACTCCAAGTTCAGTCATTATAAAGCTACTGATTTTGTGTTGGGGTTTGTTTGTTTGTTTGTTTGTTGATTGATTGATTGATTAATTTTTGGCATCTGGGTCTTTTTTAATGTAAGCCCAAAAAAGTGCACAAAAGAAATTTGTGAGCAGAAAGAAGACAAAATACTAGGATGTCCAAAAGCAAAATAATAGGCTAATGATGGCAAAACTTATTGCCATTTACCAATATGTGTCCCTTAACTGAATCTTTACAGTGCTTTAGTTCCCTCCATACTTTATGTAAAAATATGAAGAAGGAATAGCCCTAACTAGATCACACTCTTTGTGACTAAATCCCTCTATTGGATATAAGGACTCTTCAAAGAGGATAACCATAATGCAAAATGAGGTTATTCTGGATCCTGTTCAAGGGAATGAGCCAAGCATGATCAGCACCATAAGGCTGCATCTACAGAACATCTTGTACAAACAGTATTAGAAATATTAAGTCAGGAGGACACAATGTGTACATGAAAATACAAGCACAGTGATTTAGGGAAGCTGACATTGATGGGAATTAAGTACTACAGAACATATTGATTCAAATTTCATAACAGTGTAAAAGATATGCATAATAAAATTCCATAGGTGAAATCTACTTCCTCAGATATGGGAACACCTACAAAAGCAACAGCAACAACAACAACAACAAAGCCATGAGAGGAGAATTAGTGACCAATAACGCTGAAAGGACAGACGTTCTCAAACTATTTCTTCCCCTCTATCTTTACCAGCCCTGTTGGGCCCTCGGCCCTCAGAACAAAAACTCAGATTGATGCAAACACAAATCCTACCTCAGTGAAGGAGGAGTTGGTTTGTGAACTGTCACAGGAGCTTGACCCCTATAAAAAAAAATGGAGACTCCCTATTTGCAAGGAGACACATGGAAAAGATGAGGCTTAATGGATGCCTGGGGAGATTACTTCTGGGGAGTTACTTCTGGGGAGATCCTGATTAGATATAAGGGAAAAATTTTTCACAATGTAAACAATAATTCATTGGAATAATTTCTCCAGGGAAGTGGTGGATTCACCAACATTGGACACTTAAGAGTCAGCTGAACAGGATGTGGGGTCAGCATGTCTGTGGTTTTGCCAAGAAAGTTTGGACCAGATGATCCTTGAGGTTCCTCCCAGCCTGGTATTCTCCGAATCTATTAAAAAAAAATTAAAAGTAAAAACCCCAGAAAATATTAGATAGTATTTAACAGAAATATTGCCATTTGCCAAAAGCCATAGCTGAAGAGCTTGCCATTTGTTTTAGTACACTGTGAAGTTCCCTGTGTTTGAAGTCAGAGAACATTGCAAATCTTATCTAGTAGGAAACAGATCTTTTAACTAAAATTATTTTTAAATACTTGAGAATTAAAAACAATTCCATATAACTGGCAATAAAAACAACAATGTGGAGTTACGGACAAAAAGCAAAACTTCAAGGGAAGTCAAAGTATTATGTGCTGCATGCCAGTTACAGAAGAAGCTTGGTGTGACTTAGATATAAAAAAATAACCATCAGTGACTTGTTGATAGAGCTGACCTCCCAGGAATTGGCGGTTGGACATCCCCCTCAAAAACAAGTGAGTAGGAATGAAGTTCTGCATCAGCATAAGACACCTACACCAACGTGTCTTTTGGGAAGGATACTTCTCACCTAGCTTCAGAAATTGGACATGTAGTGTCATCCAGTCATCAGTGTATGGAGAGAAAAATATCCAGAGAAAAATTCATCTTCTACTCAAACACCCACAGCATATGGACAGACATTCCTCCAGAATTTCTCTCCAAGGACTGTGGAGGGAGTCAACATGACCTGCTCAGGCTGGGTAGGTCAGTCTCAGACTCTGCCAACTCTGCTTTATGGCATTTATGCCCTTCCCTTTCTGCCTTCTGGCCAGAAAGGCCACCCACACACAGCTTCCAGCCAGGCTTACCTTCCTTACCTTCCACCTGTTCTGGCCTCTACCAGTAACTGCTGTAACACAGAAGCTACCAGAGCCTCCACTTCTATGTGTCTTGCTCCATTTTGCACAAAACTATGCTATGTCAACAAATATACTTGAGTGAAGCAAACCTATTAAAAATTAACATTGTTTTATCTATTGAATGAAAATATTTCTTACATTAAATGTTTAAATAGCCGGTGAAATTAAGTTCAGCATTTATACCAAAATATTTTTAAAGCTTCAAACACAAACAATCATAATAAAAAATGTTCTTGTTTAATCTACAAAATAAGTACATTTGATTTTAATTATCTGGCTAATGACCAAGCAAGTACATCAAGCACATCTCTTCCAAGATATAATGAAAAGAACAGAGGAGCAAACAATATCCCTGAGAATAGACCAACAAACCTGACTCTAAAGATGACTCCAGTAATGAAAATCTGTTGGCTGCAAATGACTCATCTTCTGAGGACTGCACTGAAAATGTTGAAAATCAGGATGATGCATGTGAAAATAAAATTATCAATATGAAGATGAGGAACAGCAGTGCATCACTGAAGAGCTATTTGATAATAATGAAATTGAGGAAACAGCTAGAGGTACAGAAACAAATGAAAGCAGAGGAAATGTCAGTGATTATAGTGAATCAGTAACTATTTCTTTAAATGCAAGAGGAAGAGATAGAAGACTGTGAGGAAATACACTAGACAATGATGTTCCTAACTGAGTAATGAACTGGAAGGACTAAAAATGTTAAATCATAAATAAATAAATAAAAAATAAATAAAAATCCAACCAAAAAAAAACTTTCTGATGAGCAAAAACTGTTAGCATACTGCATTAAGGTCTACAGGGCAATGTAGTGGCATTATTACTAAACCCAGATTTTCCTGAGAGGGTCTGAAAAGAATGAATCAATGGGAAGTGTAGGTGCTTAGGCCCTCTTGGGATTTGACTCTTCATTTTCACTGAAATCAAGACTCATATTGACTATACAAGGAAATCATTTTCTTCTCATCTTAATTTTCACATTAGCTGATGGTACCAGCAGCAGTACTGATGAAAATGTACCTGATGTAACACCACCACAGGAAACTAATGATCATAATGAATCCCCTTCTGCTGCTGAAGTACAAAGATGCTAGAACATAAATCTATTTAAAAATAAAACCAAGCAAACAACCAAAACCTAAAAAGCAAATTTTTAAAATACAAACCAGTATTTTTATTACCAGTGTCTTCCTGCTTTATACATTTACTTCTGGTCCTTCTTTTTTCCTCTTTAAATATATTCTCCATAAATAACCTTTAAAAATATTAATCTGTTTCTATCTCTTATTTTCATACCTCCATAGAGATTTCTGAAGAATTTCTCTTTCTACTATCTCTGTCTAATTGTCATTGTGTGATGGCTGATTAATCTCTTTCTTTTTCATCTAAAGATAATCAGTGGTTAACTGGTATAAAATATCAGTTCCTGAAGCAGTTAATGCTCTGTCAAACCTATTTTTAGAAGTTTTTAACTTGACCATAGATGATCACCTTCACCTGAATTTTAGCTAGAGTCATTATTTACAACATTCTGTTAGAGAATTTTAAGAAGTAAAATTGCACAAATTATTCACTGAACTTTTAACCAAATATGTCCTTCATCATTTCATAGCAAGTGTTATTTTTTCTTCTAGGCTTAATCACTGTTGAAGTGTTGGGCCTTATTTTATTTTTTGGACAACAGGACAAAAACAATCATGAAAGGAAGACTTCTTTCACACAACACACAACTAAATTATGCAACTCAGATGTGGCAGAAGCCACATCAAAACAAAGCCACATTAAACCGTAATTTGTTTTAAAGCAATTACATTGAAAATGGGGAAAAAAATGTTTTAGAACTTTTGAACATTAATGTTGCAGACAAAACCAGCAACCAAAGACCCAACACATTCATAGAACTCTGTGCTAATGGTATTTAACGAGATGGATTCAAAGTATGGAAATACCAAAGAGAATTTGTTCTTGTAAAGCAAGAATTTTATCTCCAGATGGAGAGAAGTAGGTTGGCTCTTTCTTTTTTTTTTTGATAGGAAAGAGGAGAGCTTTAGACTTTAACATGTTTTAGATATGAAAGTCGAGAAAGTTGAAAGGCCAGAAAGTTGAAGTTGTAAGTGAGGATGTAGCAGAGATTGAAGCAGCAAGGACAACTAGGAGTTGCAGACCAAGTAGACCCAACTTAGAAGCCAAACCTATGGAGACAGTCAAAAAAAAGTGGAGATGAACAAAAGTTACTGTTGTAGGTGTAAACAATGTCACTGGACATAAATGAGAGGCAGTGTGAGTAGAGGAATGGGGAGTCACAGCAACCATAAAAGTGGCATTCAGCACATGGGTTTATATGGGGAGAAGGGAGATAACCTAAGAGATGGGTACAGGTAGTTGATTTCAGAAAATGTTACTTCTCCCTAGGATGAGGATATTAGAAAATAATACAAAATAATATAAAATAATACAAATGGATAGTAGAAACCACATGGAGATTTCAAGAAGATGCTGAGAATCTATGGATGATGAAAAATCCATGAGGCCAAGACTGAAGACCTTATAAACTTTATAAACTGGGAATTTTAACAGACCATAAAATGAGACAGCAAAAAGACAAGAAATGTCACCAGGAAAAAACAAGGAAAACTAACAGGAAAGGAGAGCCTGGCATGCACCTTTTTGGTTTTTTTTGGTAGACTACTGTAGAGACAGATAGATGTGGTACCAAAAGTTCAAGGAGGAAATATCAAGCCTATGATTAACAAAACTGGTTGCTTTAATACATTTTCCCTTCCCAAATAATGAAACTATTTATAAGGTACTGCCAGCTTCTTTACACTGAGGGAGAAAACAAGTATGAATTTTGCTCTTTTCCTTAAAAATATCAAGAAGCAAAAAGATCCAGGATGAAGCTCTCATTTTCCAAAATTACATGAGAATGCAAAAATAACAGATTCTCTGGTTCTCGACAAGTCAAAAATTAGAGGGGAAAAAAAAGGATAGAGACTTGCACATTCATGTACAGCAAAAGCATGATGCGAACTGATGCTACCTGGTTACTGTGTGGGGAAGCATATTGTATTTCAGAGTATTATCTGTATCGTAATTCAGGTCAAAGAATACATTTAAGGTATCTCTTATGATTCTTGGGCAAACTTAGATGAATAAAGAATGAGCTGAGTAGTTTTTGATACTACAGATGTGTAAAAATCAAAGGAAAAAAGCTTCCATTCACTCCTTTGAGCTTTCAGAATGCCTTTAGGTCCTTCCATTAGAAGACAGAAGTCCCTTAGAAAGATCAGAAAACAATATTCCATTGGGAGCAATTTGATATCTGTAATACAGTTGGCCTTTAAAAAAAACCCCAAACTTTACTGATGAACAAATTTAATGCAAAAATGCTTAAGATAAAAAAGCATTTTAGATCTCTTAGCTTTGCAAAGTCAAGCATACAAGTATGTTTTATTTGAAATAATGCAAATTATCTTATATTAGCTAACCATCTTGGCTATGTAACCAAGCACTCCAAGGGCTTGTCTGACTATTACAGGCATATGAGTAGAACAGAAAAATTGCCAATGCTACCCCACAGTTTTACAGAATGCAAGCAGACAAAAAATATTCATGACACTGTTGAACACTGTATTTAAACTAAGTCCTCTTTAATATACAGAGGACTCATGCAAAGATTGCAAATCAATGCACACTTAGTATGTGTTTAAGCATAACCAATATGTGATTCAGGAAAGAGGCATCAGTTCAGTAGTGTTGAGGCTGCTACCTGGTTTTGGGAACACAGGACTAGAAGGGACCAGGTAGATCCTAGTCCCAGGTGCTGACAGTTGTGAGCAGCAGAGGCTGGGTTCAGGGAGGTCTGCTGAACATCCACTCCAAAACCAACACACCCAAGGGGGCACAGAGCAAGTACAAAATAACCTATCTCTCCCTGGAATGTTGTTCATGGGAGGAAAAAAAAGATAAAAAACATTTTTCTTAAATCCAGCAGTAGATTTGGCCCTAAATATTTTAAAGATACACAGAATCCAAACACAGAAGATATTTTAAACACCTTATAAGAACAAGAAGACTCTGCTATACAGCTGTGATAGTTTTTAGATTGCATAAAAATTTAAATTTTAAAGTTTAAAATTTTAAAATACCCTTCTCATAGTAAGACACTGTTATTGTTTAGCACCCGCTTTACAGGCATTAAAGAAGATTCCTGTCTTCAGGAAAAAGAAGATCCTGCTGAGGTTTCTCAGCAGGCACATCACACTGTTACTACTGTCTAAATTTTGTCTTTACTTTCCTTTGTTTCCTCCACAAGAGTGGGATAGTTTTCTGTCCTGAAATGTAAAAAGGAACCTTCTGAAAGTACTCTGCTGAGAACAGCTGATTCGACATTGCAGTTTTGCCTCTTCAGGCTGGTACTGGTGAAAGGATTTATCTCAACTAACTTCAGCTATTTAAAAAATTAAACCTTTCACTGAGGTGGCTATCCAGCACCTTCTCATTAAATTTAAGGAAGAACAGCACATTCATAGGGTGAGCTACCCTAAGTAAATGCATAGGGTAGCTAAAAAAAGGAAATTCTTTGAGAAAAATCTTTAGGAGGACAACATTTTTGGCCATCTGCTGAGTAGTGCTGGATGTCAGGGTCTTGCAGAGCATTTCCAAATTTGAAGGGGTGGTGGGGAAGGGGAGTAATGCAGTGTCTCCCTCTGTCATATTGTTTTATTCAGACACATACACACACACACACACACACACACACACACATGTAGATGCAAGCACAGGGTAGCTAATTGCACTCATCAAACACAAGACTGCAAATGACTTTGACCATAATTGTTCAACAATACATTACTGGTGGGAGATAAGGAGAACTGCTGTAACTGAATTTAAATGGACTTAACAGCTGACTTTTGAACACCAGTGAAACACTGAGCAGCCCTCTGAATATCGATGAGGCACCATTTACCATGAGGTGTCGCCTTCCTCTTCCCCTGCTCCTCACAGATAAAGCCCTGCTTTGTCTCCTCTCATAGCCTAAGACCAGTTGTCAGAAAAACAGGTAACCTTAGAATTTCCAGCTCCAGTAGTGAGTGTTGGAAGGGAACCAGAGTGATGGTGAGTGATGTTCTGGGATCGGTGCCTGTACAAAGCAGTTATAAACATCTTGCTCTTCCCTTTTTTTTTTCCTTTTATTTTCCTTTCTTTCCCTTTCTTTCCTGTTCTTTCTTTCTCTCTCTCTCCCCCAGTACCCTCTGGAAGTTTGGCGTCAAATGGCTGAGAAGCCAAGTCTGGAAACCTTAGGGCTGCTCCCTATTTAACTGCTGTCGTCAAGACCACTGAAGTAGAATAGGAAGGGAAACAGGAATTTCCCCTTCGAAGCCTTGCTTTAGTGATCCTGCCACGACAGAACTTCAAAGAGATGCTGTTCCTTCCCCTCCCAGGCCAGCTTCCACCCTCAGCAACTCTACAGAGCAGCTGGGCTCATTAAAGCCCTAACAGCACAGGAAACAGCACAAAGAACGAAATGAAGTTAAGCACTTAATTTATTTATTTTGATGTATGAATTAAACAACATTGCCATAAATCTCATAGCAAATCCTGGCCACATCAGAAAAAGAAGCCAGCAAACATTTCCGAGGGAAAATTGAAAGTCCCTTTAGTTCTCCAGATAAGAGTTTTTATTTGTCAGACTCCATCCCAAAATCTGCTTTACAACAGGCTGATTTAGATCAAGGCAAAACTACAAAGAGGAAAATCCCTATGGAAAAGAGCCCAGATCCTTTTTAAAACAACTGGGTTCCAAAGCCTGACAATAGGCTAACAGAAGGATGCTACCTCTTTAAATAGGAGTTTTAACTCATCCCTTTCTAATTATTCATGTAAATTAAATTCTACAAGTGAAGAAAAATTAATAAAAGTCGTACTTATTCATCTCAGAGGGAGATCTGGCATATGAATAGTGCCCATAACCTCGGAAGGTGAAATGTAGAAAATATCACAGGCAACTCCCACCTCAAGTTAACTGAACCAAAAAAAGGGAGAATCTTGATGTGAAGGAGACTTGAAGGAGATCCTCCCTAATCGCTTCTTAATAGACTCACAGTCCTGACACAGGAAACAAATCAGAAATTCTGAGGACATGTAATTGTTAATCACTAGCATTCACTATCAAATTCAGTCAGAACTTAGAAGCACAGACAATGAACATTATCAGACGGAAAAATAAGACTTACTGCTAAGTCTTATTCACAGACTTCTATAGTGTACTAAACCAAAAGCTCAAGCCATGACAATGCCATTGTACTTCCATAGTTATTTATTTGCCTCCAGTGAAGAGAGGGTGGAAAAATCATTATCAGTTGTAATCAATATATTTCATAAGCAATTTTTTCTGTAGGATTTAGCAATACTAGATTTATAGTTCTAACCTGTTCAAAATACTTATTAGACTTTCAAAAGATGAAACGGACTGAGCTTCCTTGGGAAACAAAAAAAAAAATACCAGGAGAAAGAAATTGAATTAATAGCTCTTACCACACCACCACACTCTGTATTAATGAACATTGTGTCAGAGTGACATTGCAACTTGAAAAGTGAAATTCAATTTTTTTTTTTCATATTTCATCTCCCAGAAAAAGAACAGTGGGGTTTGCAAACAGGGCTTTAGAAATCAGCTAGAGTGTCCATGGAATAAGCCACATAATTTGACACAAAAATGGTTAAAAGTATGAGGGGAAAATATATTAAGGATAATTAGACGCACGTTTATTCAGCACCAAACCAACAGACCCATACATGCCTCCTTTTCATTAAACCTTCCTGTCCAGAGGCATGAAAGAATCCCAGACTGGGGTTTTCTCTGCCCAGAAAAGCTACACTAGCAGAAATGGTGTAACCCCTGGTGAGGTTTCCAGATCATGTATGGTTTGTTGTTTAATTCCATTAAGCTTTTCCAGTATAAATAGAGCTTACCCTTACAAAAGAGTACTTTACTTGCTAAAACTTCCTAAGCCAGGTCTTCAAAAAGGAACTCTATTAGTGAGTGCAGGTTTTTTTCCTTTGGTGTTGTCACTGCCTCTACTCTTCACCTTCTGTGAAAATTGAAATAACTGTGAAAAGTAAAATTCCATTCTGGACAGCAGAAAATACAAGCCAAAATTGCTAGAATAGCCCTCACCCTGGTGTGAATACAACCAGAATATATATCTATGTGTATGTGTGTACCAGCAGAGCTTCACTCTTACAGAATACAGAGATTACTCTTGTACTGAACTTTCATATCCATATCAGTATCTGCCTATCTAACTATTCCATACACATTTACATGTAGCACACACACTTATATTTGGTGGATGTGTAACTGTATCGATAGCTAAACTGAATCCCTGTAAGTATACTAACACAAAATACAGATTACCCTTCCACCAGATAACAGAACAAGACATTCTGAGTGCAAGCAGAGCCTAACACTACACCAGAATTACAACGTTAGTCAGAGATGAAAGTTGCCATAAACATCTTTCCCTTTAATTGGGCCAGTTACTGGTTCCCCTTCAGTGAGTTTCCTGACAGGAGCCCCTATCCTCAGAAGGTTTGCTGCTTAAAATTGCCTGTTTCAGCCTCTCCTTGCATCTAATTGCCAGCTTTCTTCTGTTGCAGATAGAAAGACTGATTGCCAAGTATGAGGGATGGGATGGATTTTTCCCATACCAACAAACTTCTCTGTGTATTTTGGTTTGGTTTTGTTATTGGTTTTTTGGTTGTTTTTTTTTTTTTTCTGTTTGTTTTATTTTGTTTTGTTGTTTTTTTTTTTTTTTTATGTTCTAGCAGTCTGATTTTTTTGGTATTTAAACAAGCATTCCTGCAACATTGGGTAGCTCTGCTGTGTGAGGGGGCTGGAAGGGTCCAAAGGGCTCTGCATCCCGGTAAGACACTGACAGGATAATGTGTGTGCGTGTGTATCAGGACAAGGAATGTGTTTCTTCACCTTGGCTGGTTCATGTCTCACTGTGTCTTCTGTCCCTGCAGAGTCCCTTGTGATGGATCAGAAGAAGTATGGCTGTTCCTAGATACCACTTTAGAAGGTATTATTCCCAAGTGAGATCCAGCTTTGCCAGCAACATTGGCTGGTTTTACTCCAGGGAGATGAGCAGCTGTTAAATACAGCTACAGCATCCTCATTTAGCCAAGAGTAAGGTCTCTTACCAGGTACAGGCTCGGGGCTGGCTCTGCCCACACAAATACAGCTTCATAACACATTTCTTTTGGAATTTCAGAGGATATTGAAGTTTTTTCTGTGACACTGCTGTTCTGAACTCATTTTTGAAAGGTTTCTTTAGCACTTCTGTTCCACAGAGCAGTGAAGTAGAACTCTGTACAAAGACAGGTAGGTTGTGCAGGAGAATAACCCACCCTCTGGAGTCTGGGTGCTTACTATTCTTGGAGTCTTGCAGAAACTTGTACAAAATCCTCTAAAGATTGCTAGTGAAATGTTGAAATTCCCTCCCTATGATTGATGGATTTAATAGGCTCTCCAAAAATCATTCAGAACTGGCTAAACCTATCCAACAGTAACAACATTAATGTGACATACTTTCCCAGCACAGAGATAAGCAACATTTCTGAGAGGTCAAAAAGGTAGAAAATAATTTCTAACCCTAAAATAATAGATGTTGCAACAGCCACAAAACTTCACAAAATTTTTTCCAACCATACCATATAACTTAAGTTTCTATTGCAGGGATTTATTCCAGTATAGTTAGACGAGAGATCAAAACTGGCCTTACAGCTCAAAGCTAGTTACAAACTTAACTACAACGACTCCAGTGTGCTTCCATAATTAGCCCATCAAACAGGGAATGTACTTGTCAGCCTGTGAATGCATATACAATTATTCAGCAATGTTTAAAGGAGCAGAGGAATAAACATGATCAAAGAGCATCCAAGAATTAGGGATATATCATTTTAATCTCTGAAAATTGCGCTACACATCAAATGCATGACAAATAGAATAAATAACAGACAAATCTGATTTATGAAGTTTGAATACCACCTAGGGGTTATGGTGACATCATGCAACAAAAAAACCCCTGAATTTAAGATTAAATTTCACCTTCAAAATTCACCAATTTTTATTTTCTATACATTGAAATGGATCTTAAAACTATGTCTTTCACACCCTCCTGGCTCCTTTGTATGTTTTCATGAACTGTTCATATCCCTCTCCCTGGGTTTCCAAGCTGTTGAAGGAAGCCATAATGCATTGTGGTAAGCATAAATATTTGTTTGCCTCCACACTCTTTGATGCAAATTTTCAGTTGATCACAAAACTATAGTCACTCTTCCTTATCACTGAAACTTGCAATTTAGCAGAATTCCTTCCAGACATTTTAGGAACATGTAAAACACGGTAAATATATGAGTGATTTCTATTCTGTTTGATCATACGGGGTAAGCAGTTCTCAAACCTCACAACACTCCTCTGCTCCAAGAGCTCATACCTCTGCACAGGTGAGATAAGCTGGCGCAGTCTCTGTGGGTCCCTTTCCTTGCAGCTACACTGGCTCCTGGCTCCTGCTACATGGTATCAGCCTCTAGCATCTACACAGATATGAAAGACTCACACAACAATTCTCCTTGTTATCGGGTGTTTGGATCTTGAGCTGTTCGATTGAATTACATCAGCCATGGTGTATTTACACCAGTCAGATACCAAGGCATTTGGGCATTTTTTTGAGTCACAGAAATGCAGAAAGAACAAAGAGGGCAATCCTCAACGCAGCCCAGTTCAAAAGTATAAACACTGGCACGCTCTTTCTGTTTGTTGTTATGCATGTCAAAGTAAAACAACCAGCAGGCAAAAAGCATGTCTAGACTCTGCCTCAATTCTCTATTTCATGCTGATTAAGATGTGGCTGTCACTTGTCCCTCCTACTCTTGCTTTATGTGGGATGAACCAGCTCAAAACCTGGTCTGTACTATACATCTCCAGGTGGCAGGTGGGAAAGGAGATCCATGCAACCAGAAAGGACAGTCTAGATGAAACAAGAGGATAGGAGAGTGCAGCTTCTGTACAGTACCATTAACAGAGTTTTACACATAATGCTATTCATGGACCCAAAGTCCTGCACTTGTGAAGCTTCTGTGCAGAAAAACTGCACATAACCGTTCACATAAATAAAAGTCTACAATTAAAGAAGAAAAATGCTGACATATCATTGTGTAGTGGATGTCTGCCCCTCCTAACTAATACAGCCCTGATACAGGACCCCAACTCACCCAGAGTCTTTCAGCTGAATCTTCATAAGCCCTTCACTTCCACCTAAAAAACAAAAATTAAAAATAAATTAATAAAAAATACTTCAAACTCTCTGGTTTTTTGAAATAAAACCACTGAAAATGACAGAGAATAGAAATGAAATAGTTAATAAACCACCATCCTCCTTGTCCACTGGCAAGGTGTGTTATTTTCTTCAGGCTTGTACTTTGGCCAACAGCTTTTCTATTGCAGCAAGTTCGGTGTGTCTTCCCAGATCCTTGGGAGAAGCTGGGAGGGTTTCCCCACTTCAGTGCTTGGGCTGCTTGTCAGCTTCTTGCTTTCCATGGGCAGCCCAAGCACCCCACAGGTTCCACCCCCATGGTCCTCTCACTCCCTCCCTGCCAACAGCAACACCTGGGAAAATCCTCCCAGAACTTGCTCCCAGGGATGAGCAAAGGTCTCCCTGTTCTTTAAACTGTACCCATAACTCCCGTGCACCCACCAAAATTAAGGAAAGAAATGCCTTCTTTCAGGCTGCCTTTCTTGGCTACCTCTTTAAAAGAAAGATGACATACATTGATGAAAAACTAGCCAGAAAACACATCAACCAGGTGCCATCTATCACAGGTCTCCCTATCCTCAAGTAACTGACAATTCAGCTTTATTCCCTCTCCTTCCCTGTAGCTCACTGTGTGCCTCAAAGCTCTCTGAAAACAGGTATTGATCCAAGATGCTGCAAGGATAGAGCCTTTTGAGCAGCTCTGTGCCATCATTTTTCCTGAGGATCTGAAAATACAGAAAGGCTGGGTCAGCTCGGACTGAGCCTGGACTTAACCTGGGCAGGTGCAGGAGTGGCAGTGTCTGCCCCAGATGAATACACCCAGGACTGTTTCTCTGAAGACTTACTGGCATGAAACATTTGCTCTCTGCAAAGGTGTATTTTTTATTGCTCAGCCACTCTCAACTAGATTAAGGTTTTTTTATTACCTTCATCAGCTTAGTATCTGTCACTTTCAATTTTACTGACTCATATTTAAGAATAATGTTAATTATTTTAATGTGTTTGCTGTAAATCTAGCCTATGCTAAGAGCTATAATGCAAATAATTTGCAACCTGAATCTTGAATTATAATTTTAAAAAAATGCTTTGTATTGTTTGTATTTCCATAGTGTTCACAAACCACTGAGGGTTGGGATGTGACTGCAGAAGAATTACATCAAACACATAAGAATACTGGCTTCCTATCTCTAACTAAAACAAACAAACAAAAAAATATTAACAAATGGATTGAAACTATGGCAGGTCCTAAATTGTTGTTTCAGACATGTCTTCTATCAGACATGCAACATTAAACAAAGAAAAGGAAAAAACCATCAACATAAACCAGTTAATACAGATAATTTTCCTGGTGGTTTGGGGTTTTTTTTTTCTGAATAAATATATAAAATATAAAACTAACAAGTCTTAGCATCTACTCACTTTTGGGTGCCAGGGCACAGGCAGCAGATATTTAATAAACATTTCAGAAAACAAAAAGCTCTTGAATTTAGGAAAAAAATAATTCAATTCTCCTCAGATTTTCCAGAAGTATTTAATCTAGGTTTACATTTTTCACTTTCAAAGTTTCAAATATAAAATATTACTCCTTGGGTTAAAAAGAGATAAAGTGACTAAAACATGCCTTTTAAAGAAAAAGATATTGCAGCCAATTTGTAGAGAGATTAATAGTGAGTACAGTTACACCAGATTGTCAGAATAAGGCAAACTAAGAACTAAACATATATCACTTACTTATAAGCTGGAAAGTACTAGCTTAAAAATACCAGGTTAGAATGAGACATCAGTGACCCCAAGTCACAAGACAGCCATAAGACAAAATATTTCCATGATGTTTTAGGGGCTGGGTTGTAGAAACAAGCAGTTGGAAAAACATTCTATAAAATGTTAAGCCAGCAAGAAAGAGTAGTCAAGAATACCCACAAGCAGGTAGCTGTGGGTATGGTTTTGCCGTCTGCTGAGGAATTCAATACAAGGAACTGATAGCATAGAAGTCCTGCTTTCCCTACTGGTGGTGTCATCCAGAGCTCTGGTGCTTGCTGTTATCACTTTTTTCACAAATTTTGATTTAAAGACTTATTTTCAGAGATGCACAGGGAATCACAACTGGGCCCTTCTCTTTCACAGCTGTTTGTAATGTGTCAGCCTCTACCTCAAGATTATAGAGAAGTGACCTGACTTACTGTCTTGCAGTAAGTTTATGTGATAAAATAAATCAAAACAAAGACCCTGATCCTCAACATTTCTACCAGAAAAACAGGAAGTAAGTAGCACTTTGATATGTACAGCAATAAAATAGTGTTTTTCTATTTGGCACATTTACCAAGGGACATATTTTTGGGTTGGACATGCATCTGAACCACTGTATTATCATTCCCAAGCCTGTGTGATCTGTTGAGTTGGGAACCATATAACAGGGAATTTCAGGTTTTGCTGTTCTTAGAAAAGTTTTTAAAATGTTCCTCTGTACAGAGACAGTCATGTGTGTGACACCATGTTCAGATGTGCATTTCAAGAAGTTCTAATCTCTAGACTTTTATTGTCTGAAAAATACAATTAGTCTAGAAACAATCTTCTTTTGAAACTAGTGTATAGCTTAATTTTCCATCCTGTACTTACAGCCCTAAATCTGGAAGACAATTCCTACCTCAATTTTATATATCTTGGAGAAAGAAATATCAAGAAAATGTCTGTGACAGTGTTCCCAAACTGAGAGGTTCTGGGAGCTACTCACCTGATCCAGAATTTCAGACAATGGGACCTCAGAGACAAGTCCACTGCCTGAAGAGTGAAGGGGAAGTATAGGCAGGATATCCTCTTGAAATAATTTTGTGGGTTTGGTGCCAGATTTATTATATTGGTGTGGTCTAAAGTGTTTTTCCATGCCAGACTGGTAACAATGCCCATGTTCACTTCCACAAATACAGAAGTTTCAGATGGATAGTTAGTAGAGGCTACTGCCGGTAAATCTCATTTGAATTGGGTATTGACATCAAATACTTTCTTGTAAGTCTGTTAAAGATGGGGGACACCTGAGGTACAAGCCTAAATCTCCCCAAATGCAGGCCAACCAGCACATTACCTTGCCCTATACAGCCCTACCACACAGAAGAAGTGTTCTTGATAAGGTATCCCTAGCAAGTCTTCTATTTCTTGTGGCTAAAAACTGCAGTGACCTCAACAAATCTGCTGTCTTTTCTGACCAATCTCACACTGCAGAACAGTCAAGGTCAGTCACAGTGTCCTCGATGAAGCCTTATGAGAGAAGAAGCAATAACCTCTCTTTCCTCATTCCTTTCTCCTCTATTCCCTTTTCTGTTTTCACTCCTCAGGAGTACTGGGGTATACATGACTTGTTACTTTCACTGTACAGCAGAGTCTTCTTTTGTTTCTTTATCCCACAATCAATCAGCCAGTGAAAATAATTCTGCTTCTAGACCAACATAAAATTACTAGAGTAATTAATCTTGTTTCAAATTCTGGCCATCTGTATAAAATCTCAAAAGACAGGTGCTTAAAATTATCTTTGAGAATACCTGTGGAAAAAATACTGATCATCCAGCTATTTGCATACCTACCACATTAAACACAGAGAGGGGGAGCTTTGAAAATTCTGGCATAGATTTCAATGCTCTCTGCAATAATCTTAGATAAATTGCATTCTGCCTGTGCTTCAAAACCCCACTTCAAACACTTGTGCCAGCAAAATGCTGCCATTTTAATTCTGAGCAAACAGTGGATCACCTGCTGAGTCCAATGTTAGGTCTAAAGTTTTCTGTCATTTAAAAGCAGTCTTCTGACTTAAATATAAAATCAGTGGCTTACACAGTGAATCATTAAAAATCTCTTGCAAGCTTTTAAATCAATCAGTCAAGCTTAGAAAGCAGTGATTTGGAGAATCATAGCTCTGAGGCTTTGAGGTCTTTTTGTACAAGAGTAATAAAAGTAAACCATTTTGCAGCTTTTACAGATAGTGGTTAGTTTGTTTTTTACTTCCCAAGGACTACTCAGGTTTGACTAAGTAGGTTTCCCACAGTATTTGGGGGGAAAAAATCCATTATTTAATATTTTTAAACCATAAAAGAGAGACTAACACTCAGAAAAAAATCATTTTTGTTCTCCTTAAACATAAAACATGATCTAAAATTATCTTTTATGCAGAAGATGTGTTATTTTCTGGCTGATCATTAAGATTGAGAATCCTAAATGCTTTTCAGTGCAAGGCTAGACAAATAATTGCTACATTGGTGGCAAAAGTACTGTCACCTAGAATTAAGGATGCTTAGCACTTTCCATAAATACAACACTGTTTCCAGCTGCTCTAAATTTTGGAAAAGCTGAATTGGGAAGTTGTAATTTTCTATGCCTCTGCCCCGCTATAGCATGTTTGTCAGAGAGAAGCAGAAATTCAGCAAAGGGATTTGGGAATATTTCAGAATCAGGGTAGAGAAAAATTTTTATTCATTAAAACTGTATTTGACTTCATACAGATTCCACAAATTTTCTCATTTGCCTAAGGACCATAGGACACTAATTGTGCTTTTTAGTTGCCATCATAACTCCTAAGTACTGGATGAAAAATGTATCTTTGGGATTAGAGGTACAATGTTTGATTTGCTCCGTTTATTCTTGATTTTGTGTGTGCTTAAACATATATATTTATGTGTGTCTACATTATTTAAATATATGTGTATGTATATGTATAGGCAAATATATATATAAATAATATCTATGCATGTGTGTGTATTTATTTTTCTTTCATACTGTTACAAAAGTTGTGTCTAAGCATTAGAAAGGAAGGCTGCCTGTTCATTTTTTTCTGTCATCTCCACTCTGGCAGATGTGAACCTTCTGAAAAGAGAGGGCTATATCTTTCCTGAGAATGAGATCTTTTTCCAGGGGTAGTTTTGGAAGCAGTTAAAGGTGGGAAGACAGAGATATATGCAAGCTGGGCTGGAAGGCTAAGGAGCAAAGGATCTGGCTGCAGTGGGGAGGGTGAGGAAAGCTATATCCAAAGTTTAGAGCTGACAGAAAGCAGGACATTTTTCATGACCAGAGGGGTGGCATGGAATCTGTGTAGCTTTATGAGTAAAACAATCTTGCCACTCTGGAAAGCCATGATGGAGAAAACTAAGAATCAACCCAGAAAGACATAACATGGAGAGTGATATTTATTTCTTTTACTTTAAATGGTGCCACTGAACATACTTACTAAGGACAGATTTATTTTGGGGGCTGTTGTTATCTATTTTAACTAAACCAAGCTTTACTGACTGGAAGCCCAAAGGAGCATCCTGGCACACTTGCTGTGCTGCGGCCTCACCACAAGGATCCAGCGTATCCAGGTCTTGTTGGCCTTCATATCCAAAGGCTGGAGATTTTGCTGGAATCTAGGACCTGCATCTGTGCTTCAGCTGCTGGCAGAGCTATAGGTTTCTCAATTTAGGTGCCCAGCTGGCTCTCTGTAATACAAAAGAAGGAAAAGAGAGACTTTAAGGATCTGTGAGTCATTTTCCTCCGCTCAGCAACACAAAGCGGCTTTGGCTGTGGACCTGGAGTTTCTGCTCTGTGCCATATCCCTCACGGATGTGTCTCAGGAGGGAAAGAGGCACCAAGAACAGAAAATCACAGATCATTGTTTGATATTTGCTGTGATTTTTCCTGATGTGGTGTTTGTGATGATGTGAGGAAGCCACTACAGTGCAGGAGAAGCCACAAACAATCAGCTCAGTATTCCATCCATTTGAGTCATCTTCCTTTGATAACATCTACCACTGGTTAAATCAAGGCATAAACTCAATAAAAGAAAGCAACAGAATTTCTTCTGGAAAAGATGGTTTTCTGCCATCTCTGAGGACTGTATGTGTTTAAACAATAAAATGGATTGGGACAGACACTCTAAAATTATTTTATCTAACTCAACAGTGCATGTAGTCATTTTGTGCAGCTATGCTTTTAAGGTATATTCTTTCAACAAATACCAGGTGTTTGGCTCCCACCTATCCTTAAGATGATGCGTTTCACATATTGATTATTCCTTGTATAAAAGAAAATTTCCTTTGATCCATTTTGCTCTTCAGCTGCACGGAGAGCTGCTTCTTCCTTGTGCAGTGCAAGGTAGAGGAGCAGCCAGCCCCTCACCTGAACTTCTGCTGGCTTCAGTGAGACTGAGAGGTGCTCAGCCCCCTTAAAAAAAAGGCTAATTATGGGACTTCTTGTGATTTAGGAGCCCAAACTTACACATTCTATGTTAAAACAATTCTGCAATTAAGCATAACCCATGATTTTCTTTTGCAATGACTCAGCCCCTCCTGCTTTCACATCACAGCCAGAAGCTATTCTTGCTGTTCTTACAATATTGCTGAAGTTATGAATTAAATTTATCATGCAAGCAATAAAAAACTTTTCTTTTTTAGATAATGGCCCATAATGTGTATAAGTGATGGAAAGAATATGTCTACATTTGGTCATCTTCAGATCAGGCCTAACATGCATTTTGTTCCTAACATACACTTTGTTCAAATTTGCTTGTAATTCCCTGAGCTTTGTGCCTTTCTGCCTATGGTACTGCATTAACATACTTTTATTGAATTATATTTCTCATTCATGTTAACCGAAAAAAATTAAGAGCTTGCAGCAAAGTAAATTCAGGTAGCTATAACATCATAGGAGCAGTGTTTGAATAGAAACATGAATCAGGTAATAAATAGCTCTCTTTGATCATTGTTTTTAAAATCTCTTGAACCATACTTTGATTAGTTCTATTTAATATTTAACATCTGGTTAGTCAATTTCAATCTGCAACGAGCGCTGCTGGAAAAATTCTATGCTGACTAAATACATTTATAATACTACAAAGCTGACATGTAATTGATTTTAGTTCCCATAAAAGGATTATGTTAACATTTCTTAATCCATATATTAGGGTTTCGTGAAGTCCAGTGAATTCACACTAGGGATACTAAGTGTTTATTCCTTATCAATATTTTATGTAAAAATGATAGGACTATATTTTAGCCTAAGTACTGCTTGCTAGCTTTTCCTCTGGAAAAAAAAAGCTAAAATATAGAAAATTGCTGTTGTAACATTGGGGCAGTGAAGGACTATTTGGTGTTTTGTGGTTTTATATTAGCCCAAACAAATCCTACTGCACAGAAATTTAGCATGGCAATAATCTACCCAAGCTTGTTTTTCTTTCTGCTAAAGGAGTATGTTGGATGTTTGGATTTTTTTAAATTTTCATAATTGAACAAAAATTATGAAATTCTTACCCAGGCTTTTGACTCAGCAAACATACCATTTCAGGTCAACATGAGTTGAGGAAGCCATGAAAATTGCCAGTAGCTGCTGCTGACTGTACCCAGTTGCCCAAGTTAACTCAGGCAATTTGGTCATTGTGTTTATCTCCAGTCTAACAGAATAAGTACTATATTAATAGCAAATTTAAAGTCCTTATGTGTCTCCAAAAATGCAGAATTCTTAAATACAAAACTGAAGAGTGTTGCCTGTCTGAGGAGAGTTTATTTTATAGAAATTTCCCTCTTTATCTGATCAGGCTTATGTGCATTGGTGTTCAAAACCATAACTAGAAATATGAGATCAGGCAGTGCGAGTTGCTGACTACATCTCCTCTTTTGCCACAATAAACTCATCCCTAATCTAGAATAGTAAATAAAAAAGGGCTTAATCTGAACATTTGTTCTAAAGTGAGGACCACTTTAGGACCATCCCACTATATCCACCCCACTACATAATATTGGGTGAGGAACCAATTTTTTGCTCCAAGGCCAAGCGCCAAGGACCATGTAATGTTCACCCCTTCACAAGAAATTATCTTAAAGAAAGGTAGTTGATATGGTCTAATTTAGAGTGGGGGGCAACAGCCTGTTAATCACAGTAGCATCCACACAATTTTCAAGACTGATGGTCATTTATCATTCTCTTACATGAAATTCACATTTGCTTCCCCTGCAATACTAAATAAATCACAGCAGCTTAAAATCACTGATAAAAATTAAGAACATTTTTGCCATTTCCAAAAAAAATCGGAATTGCACACAGTGCAAAAAGTGGTTTTTGTCCTTACACCAGCTGCACTGCAATGAACCTGGATTTCCATTTCTCATAAAGTATTCTGTTATATTTTCCTAGCTATTCCTTTAGATTAAGAGCTAGCTTACACAAAGTGTTATAAATTGTGAGGGATTTGGTGATGAGAAACTTGAAAATGTTAATTGTGAATGCCTAAGTTATGAACTGAGATCTCAGTTCAGGCAAGGAGGTAGCTTTGGCCCTCAGAAGCAAGAGTGCCTAGGTGACTTTAGTAGCATGTACACATAAACTTTCAAGCACTAGATAGTGGTCTTGTGCCCCCTTCTCTAGGATGTAAACACCTACTTTCCACCAGAGCCCTTCAAAAGGCAATAGATTTATTTTTAATCCTGCACCTTGCCCTGTGTCTTCCTCACAGGGAAAAAACAGGCATCTGTTTGCAATCAAGAAATGAATTTCTGAGGCAGAAAATTACTAAGCAATGAGGACAATCCAGAAATTAGTGCTTTCTACAATCATAGATCCTATTTTATGTTTCCATAAATTATTTTCCTCTGTTCTTTTATCTTCGCAAGAATACAGATTTACAGCTTAATAGTAATTTTTACATGAACTAGTAGACAACTGCACTTTAAACCACTTGTTAATGTAAGTCTTCACCTCATACTAATAAAAAAGGCAATCCTTTCTCTTTGGTTTGTCCAGGGCATCCAGAAATTTCCTCTGATTAACACAAAAGCAGCAATTTGTGTGTTTGGACCATACATATAAATGAGTGTTGCACAGGAAAAAAAGACCAAAAATGTCCATTCCACAATGCCATCTGTTGGCTGTAACCCAACACAAAAGCTATTATGTATGATACACAAAATTTACATTATTTGCACTATTAAGAACTCTTGAGCAACACTGAGGCATTTGTTTTGGAACTAGGACCCTTCAGCCCTGAAAAAGGTAGTTAATAATGGAAAGAGTTTATTCCTTAGCAGCAACACCACATTGATAGCTCTGAACACTCCTTTTTTGAAGTCAGCATATGGCATATAAATGATATATGACTTCAGGGTGTATTTCCATGAAAAAAAACCTATTCCAGCCTCTCTTCTACCTTGAAACACCATCCCATTATAAATTTAGAGAATTGAAATATAAATATATGATTAAATGTCTCTGTACATTGTTCTCTTACTAGTGTTACCCTTTCAAGTCCTTAGTATAAGGTATGGACAAATTTCTGTTGTTTTTACTGAACTTTTTCAAATAGTCAGTCTGAACAGATCCCATGTGGTTGCTGTGTAAGGTACCCAAGCCCAGTGCAGAAAGTCCTTTACCCACTTGGGCAGAAAAAGAGCCCCTGAACTGAAAGAAAACCCCTAGGAGGGATATTTAAATCCTAAGTAAGTGGTCAGGTAAGTGCCTGCAGAAGTGAGAGGACAGATAGCATATTTGGTATGCTAATAGAAACCTATTTACTGGAGGAAGTGACAAAAACATCAATCAAATCAGAAAGGGCTATTAAGAACCGTTAACTCCCTTTCATATGAGCAATGATTTCCATTGGGAAGTAAATAAATATTCATGACAGGGAGCAGTGACAGAAATTTCACCAAAATTACACTCTGGCAAGGTTTCCACACTAGACAAATCTTTAGGAGAGACAGTTGGCCTGCATGTTGGAAGGGGATTGAGTATTTAAAGAACCCCACATGTCCCAGGAAATCTATTTCTGTATTCTCTTTTCCTTCCTTGGAAATCTGCTGTAGATATTGTATTTCAATATTGCCCAGTTAAGTCATCCAAATCTGAGATTTTTTAAGGAATTAAAGTCTACTTTAAAATCATTAGAAGCCCCCACTTCCTCATACACAAGTACCTTCTCAAAAACATATTCTTCTGGTACCTTCTCCAAAATATATTTTTATTTTTCCCAATATAAAAAATCTTGCAGAAACTGATAGCAGATCTTGTTATCTCATACCATTTGAAAACAACATTTGTTCCAAAATCCATTTGAAAACAACATTTCCATCATTTCAGGAGCTTTTTATGCAGATAGTTCTGTCTACAGAGCTCTAAATTTATCAACAATACAAAGTAATAAAAGGTTATTATGCATTTACAATATCCCATAACCAGACTGGAAAAAAGCACCTGCTGGCTTTTCCTATATTTCTGTAAGAAATAAATAAATCTTTGACTCTTATTTCCTCCTTTTTAAGCTGGCACATGGGAAGGCATATTCTAGCTTGGTATATCCCTTTTCCACCTGTTCAGAATAGGAATACTTTTGTCCTTTTATTTAAAAAAAAAAAAAAAAATCAATGCAAGTTAATAAATATAACAGCTCACATTGCATTAGTGCATTAGTAATGTAGCCTGAAATGAAATAACCTACTTACAAATATGGCAGCCTTCCATGCCAAGTTTCAGCCTGAAGCAAATTTTTATGGTTAAGTTATGAACCTCTAAAATGATGACATGTCCTTAATACACAATCTTAAATGTCTCCATCTTTACTCTTTTTTTTGGTATCAATTAAGGTACTTTTTGCAGATCTCTTTACAGATTGGTTTCTTACAGGGAGTTGGCTGGTAAGAATAAATGCTTATGCCTTGTCTCAGTGAATGGAAGAGATTTTTGCATAGAAAAGCAGAATATTTTGCCTGAGATCTTAAGTGGAAAAAAGAAAAGGATAGCCTGGCTCATTTCCTTAAAAGCCACCTCCCTTTTTATCAAGATTTCATGTCAAAGTCACAGGAGCAAAAGATTTCTTCACTTCTTTCTGCTGAGGAATATAGCAATTTGAGGAATAAAGATTTTCTTTTTTCCTGTGAAGATTCTCTGATCTTGTGAAAGGGTCTGGGGGATGTTTAATTTTGTACTTTTTTTTTCCTTTTTAGATGCATTGTAGGGGTTTACATGTAAATGTCTAAGACTGGTGCCTAAAAGGTGAAAATATTTGTAAAACTCACCTGTAGAATTTCATTCCAGCTTGTTGCTGGTATATAACAAAGGTCAGGGACTCAAGGCAAAAAGAGGATTAAGGAAAAAGGTTGTGATTTTTTATAAACTAAAGGAAAAAAAGGTTTAATACCAAGGGTCCAACACCATTTAGTCATTCAAGGTAGCCTTCAAAAGTCACCTGAGATGCTACTTAGAAAACTTACAGACGTAAAAGGTATGACAAAAAAATAAAGGAAAGCCCAAGATGGATTTACAGTTGGAGACTAAGCAGGAAACCCAGGCTACCCCATGTGACAGCAGCCTCATGCTCAAGCAGCTAAAGTTTTGCTTACAAGGCAGGATTCAGTTGGAGATCAGATCTTCCATATGTCAGTGTCTATGTTTAGGTTCTCCTCCTAAGTGAGGACCTTGATTCAACTCAATCTAAATGTCAATATTCAGTACCTTTTGAACTGTCTCTATGCTGGAAGAACCAGAATGCTCTTCCAGAGGTGCTCATGTCTCCCTCGGGTCCCATGTCACATTTGCCAGCTCTGTGTGCATACCAAGGATGTCTTAAATGGCATGAGATGAGCTTTCTGTAGAGTCAGTATAGGTCACCCCATAGAAACTGAAGAGCTACTTGATTTACTCTAAAATAGACACGCTTGGTTTACTCTAAAATAGGTGAAATTCAGTTACTTAAGGAAAGACATGGCCATTTCAGAATTCTAATGGAACAGAGATACCTCACAGGGCTGCTAGATATGACACACAATTTTGGGAGACCTGTAGCCTCCCAGGGCAGCAACCAGAATTTGATTAAATACCTCACAGTATCTGATACAACAGTATAAACCTACTTTTAGGCATGAATCTCATCACAGGCCTTTGAGTCAGTGGCAGCCTAGAGACCATGTCCTATGGACACCACAGGCACAGCCTAGCTGCTCACCCATAGGCCCCCTTTTGAGGTGTCCTTGGCATGCTGAACATCGACATAGGGTGTCAGAAATTATACAGCACCTACAGGAAACCCATATCCTTCACAGCTGCTTGAGTCCAAGTACTCAGGTAAATGCTGGGATATCTCATGTAAATGCACACCCAGGTTTGGGCATCTGATCCTGGTCCTAAATCTCTGCAGGCTGTTAAGGGCTTCTGGAGGAGAGCTCTGGGGGTTTTGTCTGCTTGTTTCTTTATTGGTATTAGTTATTTTTTTTTTTACTATCTATAAGAATAAAATCAAGGCAAGAGAAGGGGAACCAAATCTTAGTAACAAGAATCACCTGAATACTGATTCTATGCTAGGGAGTAGGCAGGCTATGTAAAGGGAGTTCAAGAAAACCTCAGCCATTCAGATATGGAGGT
Organism: Molothrus aeneus; assembly: GCF_037042795.1. NCBI lineage: Eukaryota > Metazoa > Chordata > Aves > Passeriformes > Icteridae > Molothrus > Molothrus aeneus. Next base: position 66,268,730 of record NC_089647.1, read on the forward strand.
GAAGAGACATTAACTGCTGCACATTCAGTGAATTTGAAAATTACTATAAGTGCATCTACCCATTTTAAAAATTCAGCCTCAAGCAACTGCTTTATTTTTTGTGTTCATCCTAGGCAGCAATTGATACTCGCATGGTGTGTATTGTCCAGCTCAACTGTGGCAGCTGCACAAAACACTGATTTGGATAACAGTCTAACACAAATCTGATTTGGATAACAGTCTAACACAGCTGTGCTGTGGTTCCAACACAGCATCATCACACCTCAGTGAAAAACTGCACCATGCATGCAAGTACTTAAAGTACAAACCAAAGCACACGAATTTGCTTTGGTATCTTCACTGGTAATCATGCAAATCATGAATTTGCAGTGGTATCATCAGTTCTGTCCCTAAATCTGGCATTATTTTTAACTTGACCCTCGATTTGCTGGTCATTAGCAGCATTACAGTCACAGTATGGTCACCAAATATATAATGTACCTGTATGTAATTACATTACTGCAGCCTATCTTACCCTAACAGGCAGATTCAAGTGCTGCCACCTGATCTCTTTTGCATCCCTTTCTGTTTTGTAAAAGGATGTTGTCTCAAACACTGTGTAACTGATAAATCATTACTTGGAGGAAGGCACCTAGTCTCATGTCTGTTTATTGTCCTTATCAATATGCACTTTTGGGCAAGGGATAGAATTTCTTGATGCCAGCTAAACATCAATACCATGTCACAAAACAGCACTTCTAATTGTGGTGCTGCATTAAACTAATATTGAAAGTTCCATGCATTTCTTTGAATAACATATTGTAAAAGATCTCAAAAATAAAGTGGTATTTTATGGGATCACCAGTCATTTTAAATTTCTTCATTCTAAACCCAGTAATATGTGGGCTTCAGGGAATGACAGCCAATGCTAATGTGTGACTCTGAAGCCTGTGCCTAATGATTGTGGTTGCCAAGTATCCCTGTTCTTTCCACAATGACAGTCTATATCAAGACAAGAGCTGATTCACTAGTCAAAGTCAGTCACATCTGCCTTTTGACCACTCTACAGCTCAGCCTTTTTTGTTATGGAAGCTGTGAGATGAGATTAGATTGTTGCTACTCATAACATAAATAAATAATGTACAGCTATCACATGTATCAGCTTCATCTTCATTCAAAGGTCTGAAAAATATTATAGTTACTGTAAGGTTTTAATAATGTAGATTTTTGGACCCTTTCTTTACAAATGCCTACCTTTGAAAATATAAATAAATGTAGACCAGCATATCAGGGTTGAAGTTTATCTCAGTTTTTACAGACATGACAATAGACATATGAATTGTAGGTACTTTTAAAGATTAGTATTCTCAGGACCTTTGGAAAGAAAGGACCTTTGAAAGAAAAGGGAGTACCTGGAGTGAAACCATAAAAGCAGCTGCCAGAACTAAAGAGATATAATTAAATCTATAATTTTGTAACAAGATCAAAAAGGACCAATCTGGTCAGAAAATAAAACAACAAAAATTCAGTAATACTTACCTATCTGATCATATTCAAATATATTTAAAAACCAGTTTAGAAGATTCAGTTGCATAGATAAGTCAATCAATAACTAGTTCTTGCATCCCTGAGTGCTACTTGAGAATGTTATCCATTTAAAAACCATTAAGGTACACACCATATCACATGGCTGGAATCTATTTGGTTTTACAACCAAAGAGATTATTCCCTGACTGGGTTTAGCCAAACCCAGGACAAGTCTAATCTTTTTAAAGGTTTGGTTATCAGAAATGATGTTTCCAATATAACTTCAAACACCATTTCATGATCTTATTGTTGGCTTAGGGGAACATTTTCTATGCGAGTGTTTACTCACCAATTTTATACCTGAAAAATTAACCATGCTTTAGTCAAAACACAGGGTGAAGACAGTTTCTGCAAATTTGGAATACCTAACTGTCCAAACTGTAATGACTGCAGCCCCTTTATGAGCTTCTTAAGGATGCCAGTAGAACACTCATTGTTTAGGACACTTGGCATAGCTGTAGACTTTTGCATTCTTGTCCCCTCTGAGTTGTAGAGCCAAGACTCAGGCTCATGTTACTGAGAAGGAATGTGTGGGCACCACTGGAGCTCAGCTTTCCCACATGGTTCAACATATCTGCTCTTGCCATAAGATAAAATCAGGCTGATTTTTATTAGATTGAAATATCCTACAGGAGGGACTGGGTGACCTTCACTGCTGGAATACAAGAAATGAGCTGAAATGGATTACTGTAAAAAATGGAAGGTCACAAAACTAAGAAGTAGTAACAAGAACTTGGATTCTGAGCTGGGAGCTTACAAATTAGAAATGACAAAGGAGAAAGGCTGTGTCAGTCAGTCACAGAATATTTATGTGTGCCTGTGTGTTTTATCTGCAAAAAGCCAGCTCCTAGAGTTCATCACAGAATCACAGAATTTATGAAGATGTTGAAGAGCACAGGGCTGAGGGTGGAGCCTTGTGGAACCCCAGCAGTGACAGGTCCTCAGTCTGATGTCACCCCATTCACTGTAACCCTTTGTGCCCAACCTGTGAGCCAATTGCTCAAGCACCACATAATGTGTTTATCCAGCTATGTGCTGAACATTTTGTCCAGGAGGGTCCTGTGAGAGACAGTATTGAAAGTTTTACTGAAATCCAGAAAGATTACATCAGCTGGCTTCCCTTGACCAAGGAGGGTTACCCTGAAAGGGAACCAGTTTTGATAAGCAGGACTTTCCCCTCATGAAGCCATGGTGGTTGTTACCAATGATTCTGTTGCCTTTCAGGTGTTTTTCAGTATCTCCCAGAATAACCTTCTCCATAACTTTACCAGGCAATGAAGTGAGACTGAAAGGTCTGTAGTTTCTGGGGTCCTCCTTCTTGCCCTTCTTGAAAACTGGGATGTTCTCCAGATTTCAGCAGGGACCTCTCCAGATTCTCAAGACTGCTCAAAAATCATTGAGAGAAGTTTTGTGACGACATCAGTCAGTCTTTGAAGATTCCTGGATGAATCCCATCAGGCCCCACAGATATGTAGGAATCCAGCTGGAGCAGCAGATCCAGCACAATTTCATGGTTGACTGCGAGTTGATCCTTATCCTAGTCACAGTCCTCCAGCTCAGGGCACTGGGACCCCCTTGGTCTGTCATCCGTGTTGAAGACACAGGCAAGGAGGCAAGGAATGTCTTAAAATCCTCTGCCTTGTGTCTCTCCCTGTTTGTGAGGTGGCCATCCTCATCCTGTAATGGGTTGATGTTATTTTTACACTGACTTTTGCAATCAATATGTCCTGGCAGCTTCAGCTCCAGTTGAGCTTTGGCCGCATCAATTTTCTGCCTACAGTGGCAAGCAGCATCTCTGTATTTTCCTCTTAACTTTGTTTCTACTGGGCATACACCTTCCTTTTTTTGCCTTCATTCCAAGAGAAGATTCCTGTTCAACCAAGCCTGCCTTCTGCCTCACGTGCTTCACTTCCAAAACTTGGGAATTGGATAAATACCAGGGAAGTTATATCCATCAAATACAGGAAAATATTAATGTCATCACACACAATTTGCATTTCACCTGGAATACAGTGTGAGGCTCTGCTTATTCAGGAAAGATGAAATCATATGGTGGGAAAAAAGTCCAGAAAAAGGCTAACAGAATATTCAGGGGAATGAGAAGGAGAGAGCAGAAAGGAGACAAAAGCTGGGGTTCCATGTCACTTCTGCCAGCAGCAACCCAGCCATGTGCTGTTCCTGATTGCACATCTCTGCCAGGGAACCTGGACCCCCAGGCCTGCCAGCTTATCTTCTTGGAATTCAGCCAGGGAAAAGAACAGTGTAAGGAACTCTAAATCTGTACATGATTTAATTTGGTGGAAGTTGAAAGATTTCTCCTGTCCCTCAGAGTACTGAGCTTTTGGAGTTGCATTCTTATAGGAGTGGGGACAAAATTTTTACTAGTTTTCAAGGCAGCCATGGTAGGATAACAATTAATATTACATGGCACAGTGCCCTTAAAAGCAAGGAGATGGACAGAGGACTGCTGCTGTGCCCTTCAGTCCCATGTTCTTTTACCAGTCCCATACTTGTTTCTATGTATATGAAAGACTTCAGAGATGTATGTCATTTTTTATCTTTACTGCATTAAAAAAAAATAAAAAAAGTAATAGCACAGATCTAGAAGAGAAATATTCCTCCAAAGGAAGAAGAATGGATTCATAAAGCTTGGCAAATTACAGTCATTGACAAATTAACTCTCTCACTGAGAGATCAATATCAAGATTGTGCTGTGACTTGGGCTCCATTCCATGTGTCCCACAAAAGGGTGAAACCCCTGCTAAACCATTCCTTTTTATTGTCACTTTAAATAAATGAATGACAATTTTATCATTCAGAGGACCTAGGAGAAGGTAATTGATATTTAGGTCTCTTCTTTTGTATCTCACACTGAACACATAAATGTGTGTACAAGTGGGTGTTTGGGTGTGAATAAACATGTATGAAATTGAACTAGTATTTATTGTTCCATGAGAATAATTCCCCATAGTGCACAATTACTATTCTACCAAAAAGTCAACTGCTGTGTACTAGTTTATTTAAGAAATTTCTGTGACCATATTTATGAAACCGATGTAGAAAACCCTCAACGTTTAAAGGAAAAAGTAGAAAGAGATTGAGTAATGGTGTATTGAATGTACCAGGTTTGGCCCAGTACATCCCCACTGTTTTTTCAAGTCAACCTCAATTTGCCAGATGTCACATTCTTGTCCACATCAGAGTTTCCTAGCATATATGCCTATCTATTTTTGCACCAATGTCATTCCTATCTTTCATTTTGCCAAATCTATGACTGGAATAATACCTATCATTAAACATGCAAATTTCACAGAGATCCCGCCCTCTGAAGAGAAAAATCAGTAGTCATCCTTTCAGCAAAAGGATAGAAAAGGAACAGCCATATTTGATAGCAGCCTTCAGATGATTTGGATGGTTGGTATTTTAAGTCAGTCATAAACTCAGCCTCACTGGCCTGTTAAAGAGGAATATGGCTGCTTTGCAACACCAAAGCAGTGTAAAATGGATAGAGCACATCAGTGGAAATGGTCCCAGATGTCTTAAATAATAAAATAATATACTAAATGCTTTGCAGTGCTAATGTGCCTTGTGCACACAGATCTCAAGGCACCTTACAGACATTAATGAATTAAGCCCTGTAAAGTGGGTAGGTATTATCCATATTATGCCCAAGGGAAAACTGAGAAACAAAGATGTAAGATGATGGTCCAGGAATCCTGTGACAGACGTGGGAATAGAACCCAGGTCTCCTGGTCCCCACTCCAGGGCTGGAGCAACAAAATGCTCTCTAAATTCATCTGTCAGTTATTTTTTAAGTAAATTTAGTCCTTATGAAATTGACAGCCTCAAAGACCAAAGTGCTCAGTTAAACCACAGGGCAGGTACATCACCAGCACTGGCTGAGCACATCTTTCCCACACTGTCTCAATAATAAGCATTAACTGCACTTGTTTGGAGGCTGTGACTGCTCCTTTTGCATCCTGACCATCCAGCTCTCAGGTTTCTCAGTAGAGTCTATTGAACTACACACAAGGTGAAGCTTGTTCTGTGAGAGCTGGTAGTAATAACTGGTGACAAATACTATTTCTTATTCAAACTAAGGACTGAGAGTGATTCATCACCACTTTTGTACACTGTCCAGCCCATGTTTAGCAGGCTGGAATTTTGCTCAGAACTACAAAAATCATATGTCCATTGCATCAAACCTCAGTAATATTACTAAGAAACTGGACTGTGGGGTTTACTTCTCTCATCACAGCTTTGAACTCTTGCAACCGGAATATAAATTAATGCCAGTTTTATGAGCACTTTCACAGGATCATTCACACATGAAGGCACTTCAGGATGTCTCTAGTCCAAGCACCTGCTCAGAGCAGAGGTAGCTCTGACCAGGTTTCTCAGGACTTTATGCAATCAAGTCTCAAAAATTTCCAAGGTTGGAGACTGGATGGCCTCTCAGAGCAACCTGATCAAATGCTTGGCTCTCCTCAGAGTGCAACTTCTTTCCTCACACCTAGATGGAATTTCCACTGCTTCAGTTTATGCCCTTTTCCCACCATATTCCTCTGTGAAGGGTCTGGCTCCATCCCTTCCAAAACCACCCATAGGCACTGATGTGCTGTTAGGTGCCCCAGCAACTGCCTCTTTCCCAGGCTGAATAAATCCTGGTCCACTAAGCTCACCTTTGCAAGGCCAAACAACCTCAGTGGCCCTCCAGGAATTCACCTCAGCTTATCAATGTCTTTCTTGTACTGGGCAGCCAAACCTGGCTGCATCATTCTGGATACAGGTTAATGATTACCAAGAAGTCAGAGATGAATAATTTCCCATCATCAGTTGTCTCCACTCCTGCTGCTACTGCTCAGGATGCTGTCAGCCTCCATCACTGCCAGGGTACAACACTAGCTCAAATTTAGCCCCCTTGCTCAGCAGAAACCTCAGCAATGTGGTAGGAGGAGATAGAAGCTCTGATCTATGGCCTTTGCCAGTTCCAAATCCATAGTGTTTCTGCACAATGTTTTTGTGTTCTCATTTGCACCCTGTTCTCACAAACCTTGCCTTTATACTGCCTTTTGCACTGGAATTCAGATATGAGTTTCAAGTTCAGCCAAGCCAGTCTCCTGATACATCCACCTTCTTACCTTACCTTCTTACCAGCCATTCTTGAGCTTGAAGATGGTTTGCTTCAAAGACCTGCCAGCTGTCCTAATCTCTTTTTTCCTTAAATGCTGCTTCCCACAAGATCTCACCCATCACTTTCCTGAGGAGTCTGGCCACTCTGAGCCTGTGGGCTCTGCTCTGCTCCTTGCCTTCCTCGCTCTCTTTAGGATGTTGTAGAGCATTGTTTAAGAGTAGCTACACCCAGACAGCTGCCATTGACTGGCACACCCCCAGCCAGTTTGTCCAGCAGGGCAGTACCTCACTTAGCATTTGTGTTGTCTCCAAAAATGTTCTGGGTGGCTTCTTTCCTACTTGTAAGTTTCCACAAGTGAAGCGATAAGGGTTTCTGATACAGGATTTTCCAGTATGCATTTTATAGATACACTGGAGTGTCCCAGACCAGACCAACAGCACAGACCAAAGGAGGTGAGTTTGTGATTTGGGACTTGCACTTATAACCCTCCTTCTCAAAACCAATTTTAATTAGAAATATGTTATTTTTCAAAATGAGATTAATTAACAGAACCATTTCTTCAGAGATGTTGCTGACACACTATCATTTGAAAGTTTTACATTTAAATTAGCTACTTTCTGAAAAAATTATTAGCTAGCAAAAACTTGTAAGTTTGATGTAAAAGCCACTTGGAAAAAAAAAATAAAACATCTATTGTGTCAGACAAACATGCTTCAAATTAGAAGTTTATGCTTATGTCTCACTGTCTGGAAAACTCACTCAACTTACGCATAAACCAATGGCACTCCTAAGAAAAATTACTCTTTGCTGAGCTGGTTTGGATTAAAATCAGTGACCTATAGGCAGAAAGCTTTGTACATCATTAGTGATTCCCCAGGGCAGCCTGGTAAGCACTAATGTTATGCCTTCTAGAATGAAGCTTGTTTTCTGGAAAGATAAGCTTATTAATTCCTTTTTTGACCTTTATTGAGCACTCAGGCAAGGTTGTCCACCCGCTGGACACTAAGGTAATATCTGTTGCATACTTTGCTCTCAATGCCATACACATTCTACAATTAAATATTCCAACTTCTTCCTAAAGAACCCATGCCCATTAAGTAGCAAAGAGCATTGCAGAACAATATTATCCTAGATTGCTTCCTGAATGTGTATTTCAAGTTAAGAATTCAATCAATTTTGCAAGGAAATTGTATGAATTTCTGGGGAGGTTGTACACAGGCACACCAAAACATTTTGTCAGTCATAGAAGATTTGACTTTTTTGATCTTGAGACACACTGCAACTGCATGGAGACCTAGGAAGGACAGCAGCAGTCTGCTCTGCTTTCTCAGGAGCCCTTGCTTCCTAGAAATATTCCCTGACTCTGGATCTTGGTTCTTCATGTTGCTGAACCATCAGAACAGATTTTTCTGTGGTTTTGGCCCAGGCCAAACAACCTTTTTCCAGACATTCCCAGGCATTATTTAGGAGCCAGCAAAGACCAAGGACCATGATTAAGTGGTACCAATTTACATGTGGCTACCCCCGGAGGGTAAGGATTTTAACAACATTGATGTCAGTCATTCCATGCCAATTAGTCTTGGTGCCAGAGAGAAGTCCTAAAAGTATTCAAAGTTTATCATTTTAGATCTGGTCTTGTGGAGACATAACACAGACCTCTCTTTTAAGGTTGCTAGAGTATTTAAAAGGCAGCAGAATGAATTTAAAAGGCAAAGACATTTCTGTTTTATTTGGGAAGCAAATTGAGGACTAGGGATTGCAGACTTAACAGGCAAGCTTGATCATCTGTAAAAATAAAACCTGAAGATTTGGATTTATAACTATAAGCATTCATGGTGTTTTTTTGCTGTACACAATGGTCTACTCTATTAATGAAAGGCTATGCAAACAGCCTAGTTTCTCAGCTTGTCAAAATCCACACGTTGTTTCAAGGTCAAGGATGGAATAGGGTGAAGATCTGAAGATCTGTGGGCTGCAAAAGCACATTATTTGGTTTATTCCATTTTATAAAAATTGCAGCACAGTCAATAGCATTGGGGTCTTCTATACTACAAAGCATATTCTGTTTATAGATTTAATTCAGTGACATTGTCAAACTCTTATTTTTCTTAGTTTTCAAATGTGTGAGTGAGTTACCTAGAAAGATATCTAACAATAAAGATTATTGAGGACATAGAATTGGGTAAAATGCTCTTGGCCTGGAGCTCAGTGCAAGTTAAGGGATGAGAAAGAGGCATTTTCATCCAGAATCAATTATCACAAATGATCCCACAGTCATGGCCAAAATCACATTACTCACAATAAATTAAAAATATCTGGGGATTAGTTTTAAGTGCTTATAGTTTTAGATATAGAAAAAAAAAGAGTTCATGTTCAATACAAGCAAGGAAGATTCCATCTTATTAAGGCCTCTATAATGCCCTACTTTCTTTCAGTCAGAGCCTCAGCCTGCTCTGTCCACATCCCATAGCACCCTCCATGCCCATTTTGATGCCTCTGCTCCTTAAATGTTTCTTTCCTTCACTCTTCAGCACTCCTGTTTTCCCTTGCCATTTCTCTACATGCTCTTTTCTGTCAACCCTCCTCACATTTAAGTTGAAGATTCAACAACAGATCTTCATCCTATTCATTCTTTTACCTCGAAACAATGTGCATTGATTTATACAAGGCAAGAAACTAGGTTAAGAACTTTTTAAAATTGCTCCTGTATTTTTTTTCTCTGAAATTACATATAACACACAGCATGTAAAATTCCAGAAGTCTGGCAGGTACTGGTCAACATGAGTTGAAGCAGGCACTGCTTCAGTAGTTTCATTAGGCACTGAAACTGGTCTCAGACAGAAGGATAATTCCTGACATAGTTACCCATACTGATTGCAGTTTCATAATACATAGCTGGGTCCAGAAGCAAATGTCAGAAAAATAATTCTGTGACCATTTGCAAAATTATATATAGCATAAATAGACCTAGTAGGCACATTTACTTCTTAAATGTTCCTGGAAAGTAAACATGAGTTAAGAAGACTAATGCTGGTTTGCTTGTTCTAATGCTAGAGGAGGAAGAGGTTTAAGCCTATATTAAGGATGCAAACATCTAAAGCACACAGATTGTTCTCTACAGTTACTGTGTCAGGAGCTGTCGGCTGGGAAATGCAAAATTAGTAAACTGGTAAATGGAATACATTGATTGCTTTTATATAACATAATACAAGTTAAAATAAATGGTCAGTGTCCTCATAAATCTTTGCTAGTGCTTTTCCACAAAGACAATTAAATAATATAACAGCACCCTTCACTGCTACAGGCATGCAGTCACGAGCAATGCCTTTGTGATGAAAGAACATCACATTTTAATTCTTCACACAGACACTAATTTTTAGTGGTCTACTTTCCTGTAAAAATGACACTTTGAACAAGATAGTAGCAAGACCAAAAATGGAAAGTTTCTGAAGTTTTTAGTCCTGCATACTCGATGACAGCTTCAAAATCCTAGTGTTATTTTCAAGTCATTCTTTTGTATCTAGGACACAGGAACCAACAGAGGGAAATATTGCCACATGAGCTACATGATCAGTCTGTGCCATAAAACATCATTTGATTTTAGGCATGAACTTGCCAAAAATCTTTCCTGCTTAATTCAATAAGACCTTTCAAGCCACAAAGAATATTAAACAAGTTGAAAAATGATTCTTTGAAGAAACTGCAATGTAAATATTCCAGAAGAAAATTAAGAAATGTCCACAAATAAAATGAGTTGCTGAAAAATCATTTGATTCATTCTAATTAACACTCTTTCTTCTAGCTCATATGCAGCTGGGTGAGGAGCGAATAATATTGATGCAGACAGGAGTCCTGCTTTCAGTAAGAAAGTACTCCTGTACCATCTTGCTTAGCTAAAAATAAAAAGAGAACCTTCTTTTGTTTAGTTATTGTTATTTCTCCATAAGAAATACACTGGAGAAAGGAAAGTTGTTTTTAGAACATCACTGAGGCAGAAAGAATGGGAAAATGTAAGGCAACTGTTCTCTGATCTTCATGTACATCAATTGCATGCAATAAATTCCCTGCTGTTTGAGCACAGACAGAATCTCAAATGCACATATACTTTTGCTATTAGAAAGTATAAACCAAATAGTGATAAACAGCGACTATTCGTTGTTTAGATTTATATTCTGAGTAATATAACTGGGTGAAAAAAAAAAGAAAAAACAACCTAGTATTGAAGGATGTATCATTTTTAATCTCAGTGCTTTGGCTACTGCCAACATCAGATAGAGTGTCGTATTGCAATAATTCAAGGATCTCTCTATTAGTTTCTCTAAGCCTTTAAAGTAAGGGAAGATGTTACAGCGGGAAATGTTAGGCACATTATCTAATTCTCCTCAGGTCTGGGACTTAAATTTATTTTAAGGAGAAATTCAAGGTAAGCTGTATTTTACTTAAATGCATTAATCATTTTAACTGTTATTGTTTGATACAATATCCAGTTGTGGGGTTGTATTTTTTTTTTCTTTTCAAAGCCTGCAATAAAAATTGCTGTTGCTCCCTTCTGCAGTTCAGCTGTATTAGCAGCAGCATATTACAGCTCTGAGCTCCTGCCTAACATCGCCAACTTTGGGAAGTGATGTTCTCTAATTGCTCACACCCAGCACTTACATGTACGTGGCACTCAAAAAGGGTTAAGCAGCTGAATCCTCCGGAACAGTGTCACCTAAGGAACAATAGAAAAATCATTAGTGTGTTAACTGAAACAATGCCATACTTTTCTCTCTATTGTTTAACCTTTCGTCCACATTACAAATATCTCAGTGTAGTTCTTATCTTTGACCTTGAGGGACTGTAGCTTTATCAGTGCTTCCGTTTAGATCACAGATGACCTTCAGCTGATATCATTGAGCCCTGACCTGCCTCAGTGATCTGCTCGCACAGAATACATATGCTGAACAGTGCTGGTGTGTGCAGTAGGGGTAAGTGAATTATTTACAAAAATTTGAGTTGACACCTTTTATCAAATGTGGAAAGATGAAGACAAAACAGCTGCTATTGCTGTCGTAAGCAATCTGCTGGTGATTGAATAAAAGTGTCAAGAAAATGGCTGCTTGATGGCCTTTTGTTCTCTCTCATCCAGCTTGATGTTAGTTTGAGCTGTCAGTTAGGAATCACGGCACAGTGATTTATCAATAGGCTGAGTGACCTTCCCGTGCAGCCGGCGCTACCGCGGGCAGACAGCACCCTCTGCTGCGGGCCGGCTCCGCTTCCCGGCGGGAACAACGGGCAGCCCAAAGAGCCGCATTTTCTTCTCTTTTCCTTTTTTTCCCTTTCCTTTCTTCTTTTTTTTTTTTTTTTTCCTTAATTTTCTGCCTTTGTTTTGTTTTTTATCAAATCTCGAAAGCTTAGTTGTGAATGTTAAAAAAATATACATACAAAAAGGAACGCTGTAAACTGCGCTACGTATTTCCAGGCTTTCTTCCAACAAAAGGGAAAGTACCAAGTGAATCAGTCACTGCTGCTGGGGCAAAACAAACTTGCTGCAATGATACAATGGGCCGGGAAAGGCAGCGCTGTCAGACGAGGCCCCTTTGTGACACGGGTTTCAAACGCGCTGCTTTTCCCCTTATTCCCGCGTTTGTTCCAAAGCTCCCAGTTTTGCAGCTCGCAAATATTGCCACGCAATGAGGCACTGACTCCACGCAGTCACACTGCTTTGCTGAACTTCTGCGGCCAAAGGAGCGCCCGGGGTGTTCCACGCCGTGCGCCCCTCTGCAATAACCTGGTTCTCTTCCCTCCCAGCGCACCAGCTCAGAGCAGCTCGCTCCTCTCTCTCATCGGCTTCCCGGCGGCAGCTGATCCCGGCGGGGCTCCTGAGCTGTTCCCACGTCAGCCTGTCCCGGGGTTCCCCCTGCCTGTCCCCGCAGCCCCAGCAGGGCAGCAGAGCTTTCAGGGCAGCCCCAGCCGCGCCGCTGCTGCTGCCCACAGAGCCCACGGCACCTGCAGCGGGCAGGCGATGCACCGCACCGGTGACTATCGGTACCTAATAGTGATTGTTAGAGGCTTTCAAAGACATTCGCATAACAAATTGCTTTCTGCACCGGTTTTCCCTTTTCGAGGTTCTTTTCACGTGTTTTTGTTAAGATTAAATTTTGCTCTTTTTTCTTTCACAGATTTACAGGCTTCCAGAATATTCTGACTTGGAAGAGATGCTCTAAATGACCTTTTTATCCCAGAGTATATGGGACCGATATTCCTGTACAGAATAATATAATCTAAGGTCCATCTTCTGTTTGTGGAGATGTGATTTTTGCTGCAATTTTCAGGTGAAACAGCAATTGTTGATACTTTAATTTTATTTTTTTTTTAATTAAGGCTAAAGTAATGAGTGATTTTCTTTTTGGAGGGCCCTGCTTTTCATATACACATGCCTGCATACACAACACCCAGATTGCCTTTGCTTTTTCCAAGAAGTGGATTAAAAAGGGAACTAGTGACTTGAAAGGACTAATTCATTTTCTGTATACATGCTGAGTTGAAAAGTAATTCCATGAAAAAAGTTTTCCTTAAAAACTGCTGTGATAAAACAACAATTAACTATCCCAGGAGCTGTCACTTCTCAGAAACAAGTTTTTAATTTTTCTCTTTTTTGTTAGTTTTTCACAGTAGCTTCTTCTTTTATTTATTTATTTATTTATTTGCTTCCTTTTAGGACCCACTAGTTAAGCCTGCTTATAGCCAAGGTGTCAGGTTCAGCTGAAGTTTTGTGAAGCTTTGTGAGTTTTGTGCATATTCGTCCAGGCCAGTTCCTGTGGTTAAGTCCACAGCAGCAAGAAACTTCCACTGACACTAGGACCCAGATTCCAGGGCAGGCACCAAAGAAATTTGACTTGATCAAGGAGAGAAATCCTCTTGGTGGCACACAGGTGATCAGGTGGCTGGTGAGAAGAATACAATTCAGAGGATATCCTTGGAAATCCATTTAGTATCCTAAACTGATGGAGTGCGAAGAAGATAAGAAATATTTTACTTACAAAAGGACATGAATTTCCACATCTCTGTCCAAGGCAAGAGTAGTCAGTGGCTGAATTAGGTGTACACAGTCATGTAATTTCTTCAATCCTCTTCTGAAAAAGAAAAAAAAACAAGTCTTTTTCCCATTTATTTTTCATTGCAGTCTCACTCGTTTTCCCTGCCTTGGTTTCATGGGCATGATTTCCTTTCTGTCACTATCAAGTTAGAGCCAATGCTGTGGAATAGTACAGTTATGCCGGGGCTAATCTGACAGAGGTGAAATCAGAATAATGGCCAGCATTTTCTAGCAACAGAGTTGAAGCAGTCTTTGTGCTCACAACATGGCCACCGTGCTGAGAAGCACCTTGCTGGCTTGGTTGAAGGTTACTGAACTGCAAGTTGTGCATGGGTCTTAAAAGCAAAGTTCTTTGGATCATGAGAGCCTGTAATAGGACATAAATGGACATTTCATCTATAAAATGCCTGCTCATACACTGTCCTCACACCATAGCTAATGCATCAAAATCTGAAATGGGTTCTATGTGACAATTTATTCCCCTGGTTACAGAAAATAATGTCTTGTAATATCAGTAGATTTTCTGTAGTACTTATGTGTTCTATTAAGATGTCTAGCCAGCTTGTAGTGTGAGCTTTATTATCAGTTTATATTATTTCAATAAAACCTGTTATTTTTGATTGTATTTTCCTGGGTTCAAATGTTTATTCATTTAATTTTCTTGTTGCTTAGGTGCTCACTTTATTTCTCTCAAACTTAATAGCTGAGGAAAAAAGATGTGTTGAATGCTCCTGTAGCAAAGATCAGAAAAAGTATAGAGGGCATGTCTTTGGTGTTTGGGGTCATTTTCATAGGGATAGCATTCATATTTTTAATGAAGATATTGATTATTTGCTTAAAGCATATGCGGCATCTTTCATTGAAGGATCTGAAACAATTTTGAAACCATTCAATGAGCATAACTTCCAGAGGAGATGAGGACGTTGTAGATGGCACAGTAGTACAATCTGTTAAGAAGGCTACTCAGAACTTCTCCAATCAAGACACTGTTTTGCTTGCAAGAATTTTTAGAGTGAAAATTTTGGTGCCAAGCATCTTCTCCTTACCCTTGCTGTGTTTCATCTCTCGCCTTTCAGCTCACATCTTCCACATTACAGCAGCACAGCTCTGGAGACTATAAGGAAACTCTCCCATGTCTTTGGGACATGACATAGATGTTCTCAAAGATGTCAGAAATGCCTTTCTGCTCTGAATAGGGGAACTATGTGAAATTTATCTCTTGCAGACTGAGGCTGTTTGGGACTGTAAGACACAGCCTGGGACATGGTACAGCAGTCTTGAGGTGGGGTGACGGGAGGACTTTCATGCACACTCCGAACCAGACATTTCTGGGAGAATTTACAGAGCAATTAAAGTCCAATTTACCATTGGAGTGTGGATTTTCACCCTCAATAAGCCTACCTCAAATTTGAGTGTATTCCAAATCTCTGAAATGATGTAAAGTGTGCTAGTAAGTGACTAAGACACACCAGATTAATTCCTGAGAGATTCTATCCATGTCAGGCATGCCCCATCACAACTGCAAATGGCTTTTCTTGCAACTGGAACTTAAATTCAGGTTATCTAAATGTAGGTATCTACACTGCAGCTATGCCTGCATAAGTAAGTGTGTTGGAAAAGGAAACGTGGAGATATAGACTATGTGGAAAAGTATTTGGAGGGGGACTGAGTAAATCTCAGGATAGGGATGCTGGGCAGTCATTTGGGAAAAGAGTTTGGACAAGAAGCAGAAAGGTGGAAACATGGGGTTTATGCATCTGTTGTTGAAAACCCTGAGGGAAAGAGACTGAGCATGATTTGTGGAGAAAATGGAGAGCTGGTGTTAAAATTTTGTAGAAAAGGACAGCTTGGAGGAAATGGGTGACCTAAGTCCAAAGTGTGAAGCCATGCATGGTTTGTGCCCAGAAGTGCTGATCTCCCAGAGAATGGCAGGAAACCCAAAACTCCTAGGTCTGATAAGAGCCAATGTCTATGAAAACCCCCACATTGTCCACACACGGCATCTGCACGGTGAAACTCTCTTTATTTGTATGCCCTGCATAACTCACGATGTATTCAGTGAAAAGGATGAACCTGCTGCGCTAACAAGACAAACACAGTAATCTGGTATTCCTAGCCATTAACTCAAGTGGCTAATGTTTTTGTGATTGATGTCCACCATCCAGAAAGCGCTACCGATGGCTGTTCATGTGACATAAAGTGACAGTTCTGGGTGGGATTTTTTTTCCATTTATTGTCTTAGACATAAACCAAAATGTGGTAAAAGAGCTTCATGGGATTCTGTCAGTCAAAAACTGTGAAACATCAAAATTAAGGTGACCTCAGAGAACTTTAATTTGCTCCTGCACTGGCATTTTAAGAACTCTTAAACTGACATAATCACATTCTATCTTTTTCCCTTGCTCCATTTAATTCATGTTGAGGCAAATACTTAGTTAACAAACAGGTTTTCAGTATTGTTGCCTCCTCACTGTTCAACATATGAACCAGGGTCTTGCTGCACACAATTCAAATCCTGCTCTGAACACAGAATTATTTGTTTCCCCAAGGGTTTCTTTGCAAAACTTTCCTAACACCTCTGGGAGATGAGTGTCATTATTCCCATTCTACAGTTGGGAATAAGGGAACAAAAATTTGGGTCCCAAAGTATTCACCAGTTTGCAATGTTCAGTTTAAGAACAACAAAACCAAGTATTTATGAGCATGTAGCATTCTACAATAAAATTACAATTTACTTCAATTTCAGTTTCGAATGCTTATTGCTTCTGTAAATCAGACTCCAGACACCCATAACACAGGAAACACACAATTATTGACCACCTGTTCAGTGACTTGCCAAGCATCCCACAGGAATTCCCTGACAGATGCACAGATAGAGTAAAATTCCCTATGGTTGCATTCAGCTCCCTTAGCCATAACACCTTCTCTCCTTTTTTTGCAATCTCTTATGTTGCCCACTACACATGGGATTATTTCATCAAATCTGAGCTACCTAGAAGTTAGCCCCAAACTGGCCATCATGCCTCTCTCTTGACAAAAGGGAGATTGGCTGAACCACTAAACCTCTGTAAGCATGAATTGGACAGGAGAGTAGGTGCCCATCCTTACCCACTGGCTACAGAAAGATTCCAGACTAACTTAATAATTAGCACCCAACATCTAGAAGGCTAACTTATGGTAAAGTAAATCCTTCCCAGTATTACTTTATTATCTGTAAGAAAAAAATAAGAAGAAAATAAGTAGACAGCATAATTTTTCACAAAAATCTGATAAACCCAGTGTTCAGGTTCACTTTTTAAAATAAATACAGCAAAATTTATGCAGGTGGAGCATATAAATAAAAATAGTCTTATAATGCATATGTCTAGTCTGGGTAAATTAAACCATAATTATTACCAGCCCTAATTACCCAAACTTACATCAGTCTATGCAGCTTCTGAAGGTAGCTTAGTCACATTCTTGCAAAATTGGCTTTGCAAGTAAAACCCTGCTTAACTCAGGCAGGACATGTCCTTGTCTCAGTCCTCTTTTTCATCTCTTATGCACATTACTACCTGTATTATCACATTTTGTGATAACAATAAAGAGCCCATGTTCCGTATCCTAACAGAGGGTGGAATTTTCAATCCATAGAGAATCAGTTCAAATTCAAAGCCTTTGCTGAAGGCTATGTGATCAGCAACCCTTAGATAAAACAGGGTAACTGAGCTTGAAACCAAATTTTTGGGGTTCTAGCAAATCAATTCTGTCATAAGTGACTTTGTTCTCTGTCTAACTAATGGAGAGAAATAGATGGTTTTAAAGACCCTAAGAAAGTAACTTTCCCTACCTAAATCTAGGCATCTGGATCTTACCCCTGGAATCTGACTCCCGGAACAACAAAAAGCAAAGTGATCCAGTCTTGATCCACTCTTCTCCAAGTGAAAATAATGTTAAGCCTATGATCTGGACATAACACTGAAATCTGTGAATAAATTCTGATGTTTCGGAAAAGGCTGCTTTGAGATTCCATAGAATGCCAACAAAGTCAAGCGAATCAGCAGAGAAGGTAGCACAGCCTTTGTAAGAGGTTACAGCTAATGTTTGGAATGAAGGAGCTATCCAGCTTCCAACAAAAGTCAATGTATACTGCTTATTTGTCATTACCACACCTCTACACAGACTTTGAAGCTTGGACAATTTACAGACGATTTTGTTGTATCAAGTGTCTTAGCCAACCCCATGTATTGCCTTTGTACTTTTACTGGTACAAAATGATAGGGTGCTCTCCAGCAGCAAGGTCTTGGAGCAGTGGCACAAATGCGGCAGAACAGCTGCTGGTATGAACACCTGGTGCTTCTCCAGATATCCACAAGTGACTGCACAACAGCCAGGTGCACAGTATCAGCTGTACACCTGAGGTGTATCAGTCATAGAAAGTGGTAGACTGCAGCTGCTGCTCTCTGCTGTGGCAAAGAATACATTTTCATACCCCCAAAACAAGAATAATTAAGCAGAGAGAAAAAAAAAAGGTAGGATTGCTGGTAGAGTGTTCAGAGTGGGTTCCAAGTGAGTATGTACAAACACAATGCACAGAAAAACTCATCAATTTCTCATTGATGAAATCCCCAGCCTGAGTCTTCATATATCATATCAGTGCAAAACTTCATCAAACACAGGAACAGAGACAGGTAGGTCTTGTCAGGATTTACAAAAGACACAGGAATACAGCTAATATCCAATACAGCATTGTCTCTGTGTGCTCCATTTATTTTTTCTAAGACATTGTTCAAAAAGATGCAGCCAGAGTCATCCATTTCATGGATTAAAAAAGTGAATCTTTTCCAAACTGCAATATTTTTTATTTCACATTGTCTTCAATCTCTACTCTTCAATGTGCAGGGATAGTTGTCTGCCCTAAATCTCATGTACGTATGCATCATGACTTCTTCATAAAAGGACAGTAGAATGTTGAATAATATGTAAATTTTATGTTGTAATGAATTGGGTCCTAACATCTTTAAAGGTCAGACACCTGATATAATACATCATGTTCTTTAATATCAACTACAAAATAACTGTAATAAATTTTGCCAGTACCATATCCTCACACGCTGTTACCCACAAAGAAGCACCAAAGGAAATGTGTCATTTGTCAAAACATGTAGGGAAGGTGATGTGTGTACAAGTAATTTTAAAAATATTGCTAAGGTTAGGCATAGTTATACAAGTTACAAGGTTGACTTTTCAGGGAAGTAGCACATTGTCAACAAGCCTGTTGCTTAAATTCCCTAGAAGATTCATAAAGCCACAAGGCTATTTCTTTTACAGTGAACTCACATCTAATGAAATGCCTGTGAATTAAAATTAGCTAGCAAAAGCCAGATAGATTGCAAATCGAAATTAATGCTGTTGATGTAGAGGTAACAAAACACCAGTTTTGTTTTTAACTTAAAAACCAGTTTATTTTGTCACAAATTCGATAAAGCCTATAGTACTCTTTAGGCCCAAAAGTTAAAATGTTTAAATACTTCATTGAACAGGAAAATCATGGACATATGTTTCAATTTAAGCACATTCTTGAATGTTTAATATAAGAGGTAGTGAGCAGTTAAGTTCAATAGGCATTTCCTTAGCAGAATATCTACTGGCAATACTGATGCTAATGGGAGGAGAGATAGACAAAAATGTGAAATATACACAGATTTTGCATACTGTGATGACTGTACCCAAGATTCCTTGGGCACACCAGAGTGTAAAAAGGATAGGGCAAGCACACAAGAAAGTATGTAGCTCTCTGATAAACTTTGACAAAGATAATATGTGAGCCAATTTACTGCTTCTTCACAGTCTGCACAGGTAGGCAGCAAAGCCAAGGACAAGCAGTACACATACTCACTGCTTCCTTCTCTGGCTCAGTTTGTGCCTACCGTTCCTGTCTTTGAAATGTGAGGACAGTGAACCAGTTACAACCTATATGAGTGGCCAAATCACCAAACTGTCCTTACAGAAATAATAAAAAATATGACGTGTTCCTGACCTTCTCAAAGATAGCAAAAGGAAACTCAGGATCACATCAGCACACAAAAAATGCTTCCAACCATAGGTAATGCTACTGATAAAATTTTGACACTTAATTAAAAGCAGCTTCTGTCCAAGTCAATAAATGGTTTGCCATTGTACTATGTTCCCCATCATGCAGGTCTAACAATATTGCACTCAATCCTCATCTTCCAGTATGCTCCTCCTTGTACGGCTGCTCTTTCTCCTACAGACACAGGGTAGGATTTAGATTCTGCTTCACATTCACTCACCTAGATTTAGCCACATCCCACACAGTAGCTACTTGAGAGTTAGACGTCCAAGTTCCAGTTACAGCCAATAGAAGGATCTGGGCCTTGATTCCTTAGTGTATGCGAGGCAGCTTCTGGTCCCACCTGAGTCACTCTGAAGTGTCCCAGTGAACCTCACGCTGCTGCCCCCAAAGGTCCCAGCTGACACGCAGCTGGCCATGTCTGCACAGAGCATGACTGGTGGTGCAGCTGACTGCCCTGTGAGCTTAACCACCCAGCTTCGAACAGATGTCTGCAATGCAGGCCCAGACATTTAGATAAGAGAGCTTTGAGGTGCTCCCACACTTGCTGTTTTTCTTTGATAAGACCAGCTTAGCCAAAATCAAACTGTATATATAAATAATGGCTGTAACTATAAATAATGGCCTAAAGAGAGATTGTCTGTTGCTGGGATCATCTAGAACTCTGAAGGCCAGGCAGGAGTGGTGAATGAACAGGTTTCATTTCAGCCCTAATGAACAACAGCTTTCTCATTAACTATAAAATGTAGCCCCGACAAGAAGCTCTTTAACAACTAAACCTAGGAGGAATGAATGTGGTGCTATTTTTATGCATTTCTTTGTTGCCATTCATAATGTATTGTTATAGTTCATGTTAGTTCTCTGGTTCTATGGAGTTATAGGCATGGTCAATGGCAGAAAAATAGTCCCAGAAGAGAAAGCCCCTCTGAACAGCAAGTGTAGAGGGGAGGTTCCTTTTGGCCCTCTTGCAGCAGGAACAGACCTGAACAGAAAAAGCATGAGAAACAGGGAACAATCAATGAGATTTCAGTCTGCATATTTATCAGATTATACTTACCTACCTTGCAAAAGTCTTTGGAAAATTACTGCTTAAGCCTGTGCAGCATTTTACAGGGGATAAAATGTGCAAATTGTTACTTTTATACATATTTCCTAAGATACATTCTTCCTTTGATACCAGGACATAACCATCATGTATTAAAGAAATAAGATATTTCCTCATTAGTGTAAAACAGATGTATATTATAGGATTAGCACCTGAAGAATATAATTTTAATTTTGCCATTTCATAAAGAAGCCTTAATTCATAAATGTTAATGACACTGGGGAGTAACAGTCCTTTCCCTGGAGAAAGATTAGACCTTATATCATACTGTATATTATTGGACAGAGTTTAAACTAGAATTTTATTGTTGTGTGCATTTGATGATTTTTTCAGAGTTTATTCCATTACGTAAAATATTTTCATTTACATGAAAATTTTAGATTTGGATATACATGACATAAACATAATTTTTTAACCACTTAAACCATTTCTGTTAAGGCATCACAGTTCACTCTCAAAGAGTGTGTCTATACAATGCATTTTTACTTACTAGTGTTGTTTACCACAATGTGTGATGCACAATCTTCTAAAACTGTTTCCTACATTTTAAATTAATTCTAATACAGGTTTATCAGTTCCTTGTTATGGTGCAGAACTTTTATTAAATTCTGTGATCCATAAAACCTTTTTTTGAATGACACATAGTTTAGTTTTTCATTTAGAGGCTATAAAAGTGTTCACAAAAGTTATGTTGGAAAAAAAATGATTGAAAGTGCTAAAACACTGTACAGAATATAAAATCCTTTCATAGACTTTTTATGACACATGAAACATGAGTCTTAAAGGTTTAATGTTACTGACTTTTATACAAGGCTTTTTAATTCTTGATTCCAGTTATGGTTCTGCAAATGAACTGTGACATTAAAAAGAATCAGGCTGGAACTGCCTTAGCTTACTCTCTAGATGAGTTTCTCCTGGCCATGAAGGGTTCACATAATCTGCCCCACCCTGCCCACGTCTGGTTAGCACTAACTCGCTATAGCAGCAGCCAAGTGTAAATCCTGCACTGCATTAAATCTGCCTAACACAACACATCCTACTCAAATTTGTCATTTAGGTTAGGTGGGCTTATAAATTGTTAAGAAGGGTGAAGTGTTACTTAATTTCCCTTTCTCTTAATATTTAATAGTGTGCTACAACAATTGGGCGCATGATTTAATTGACTGAATACAGAACCAGCACTGATATAGACTCAAATAAAGAGAGACAAAGCTAGTTAGTGCATTATTTGCATAGGGGTGAAGAAGCTCATGCTATTGGGAGCAGTGGAGGAACAGGTTCTTACACCTTCCAACAGCTAAAGGAAGCCAAATATTCACACGTGGACCACTCTCCCAGCTCAGCAGATTTCAAGGGCTCCCCAAAGCAGTAGTGTCACACATTCTCTGGGCCCTTCTCTGGGGGGATCTATCTCTAGAAGACAACTGTACATTAAATGTTCTCAGCCAAACATAGCCATGGTGCAGCTGGAGGGCTTCCCCAGCCCCCCAAGTGACCTGCAGCACATACACCACATCAGGGACCACTCATGGGGGAAGGAACTGCGGTCTTCTTGCTCTCCTAGAAACCCAGCTGTGCACCTTGGATAATGCCATTTTCTTGAAAAGCAGATCAGCTCCATTGCCCCAAAGATTTAGGGAGACCTAAGAATGATTGAATCTGGGTTTTCTTTGACCTGGACATTTGCAGCTGCCTTCTTCAACAGGTTTATCTGAGCAAGTTATCTGGGTATGTTTTCTATACAATCAACAGAAAGGAAAAGGATGTGACTAACCCCATCTTGAAATAAATATCTTACACCATTGGAAATGCCTATTTCTCTCCACAAAAGCAGCCAGGATGACTAAGTCAGGTGTAGGTTTATATATTGGATCTTGGCCTTTGAGTCACTGACAGCAGCCAGTCAAGAGAACACTGCAGCAGCCAACTGTGCCATGCAAGGGCGGTGTCTTGCAATTATTCCCTACTGTTTGCATCTATACAAGTAAAATTCCTTTATCTCCAAACACAACAGCCCTGTCTCTGCTTCTTACTGAGAAGAGCCCTCAGCTCATGCAGAATTCTGCCCTGCTGTCATTAAAGATACACATAAGAGCCCAAGTTGTTGTGGCTCCTTATTTGCCATAACTTATTTGGACAAGATGGGTGATTCTCGACTGTGCTTAAGGCCAGGCCACAAACCTGTTTAGTTAACTTGTACAGGTACAGTCAAAAGCTGCAGGTGAAGAGGGTCTTTTGCTTGCTAGCTGGTGCAAATGTAATATCAGTAGATTAAATGATTGGCTGGGACTAAGTACCAATTGACTTTGGGGCTTGATGGAATCAAAATATTTGCTATAGATTCTTGTTCATGCTTGCTTTATATTTCATTACAAAATTATTATAGCTGTAGTATGCACACTTAACGAATTTCAGAGTATGCCATATCATAAATTATTGAAGGGGAACCTCACTATTCTCTACAGGGTTCAAAAACCTCAATAAAAGTTTTCTGGCTTTCTTTTTTCTTTTTAAATCCAATTACCAAGTGGCAAAAACATTTACAGCAAAAGTTAATAGTGCATGATTGTGAAGCAACAATCTAGTTCATGTGCACTCTGTCCAGCAAATGTTATGAGCAGTGTGATTCAGCTGCTGATGAAGAAAAATTAAATGCTGTTACCACAGTACATTGATCTATTCTGAACTAATTTCAAAATTCCAGGGTTTGCTTTGGCTGCTCTTGAAGATTTGACAAGCATATTAAGAGCAGACAGAAAAAAATTTGCATATTGTACATCAACCTTAGCATCCAAACTTTTTTTTCATTTTAATTTTTAAGGTTTTTTATTTAGTTTTCATCTAGAGAACATCTTTGAGTTGCATTTTTTGGAAGACACATTACCTTTACAGTGTGAAGGAGAAGAAAAGAAAAATAAAGCTGTATAGTGCCATGAAAAGCTGTCTGCTACAAGAGCAGTATTTCTCTCCTGACAGAAAAGCTCCATTTTCTTTTTCCAAAACCCCTCACTAAACTCAGAAACATTGATCCAGACATTTCTATTGCTTCCTTGCTCCACAGGTTGATTACATACCTCACAAAAACTCAGAGCTATTGTAAATTTTCGAACAAGAGAAAGCATACCACTTATCCACCCTGCAGTAGGATGGCATTTTCACTTTCCTTACAGCTTCCCCACCCACCATTTCCATTCAATCTCAGGACAGAATAAAGTATTAAGTTATGTTAAGCTGCAATGTAATGCAAATACAAATTAGAAGTAAGGTCTTGCTCTCAAATATCTGTAAAAGCAATCCAGTAATTAGAAGAGTCCTTTTTCATGATATATCACAAAAAGTGACAAAATTGAGCTGAAAGAACCAAGGTCAAAATCTGGATTTTTTTGTTTTGTTTTGTGATGGGGTTTTTTGTTTGTTTTTGGGTTTTGGGGTGGTTTTTTTGGTTTTGGGTTTTTTTTTTTTCAGCAAGTGCTTGGGTAGAAGTTCCAGTGCCCAATTTCAAGTGGAGGTGTACTGGGGAAGGGGGTCATTTTCTTACAGTGAGTCATCTTACAGTCTCAGGTCTCCCTTTTCCCCTGGCTCTCTCTTCAGGGCTTCCCCACTTCTCATACAGCCTTTTGGAGCTTCTCTCTGCAAACCATACATTTAGTCAGAACAAACCCATACTCAAAGCTTCCCTTTTCCTTATTCTCAGTGTTGTCTAATGCATGACTTCTGAGGTTAGAAAATATATTTTCTCAAGTATTTTGAGGAACGGTAGCTTAGAAATGAAATAGCACTTATACAAGCATAATCTCTTGGACAAATGTTTTTACTAAAGTGACAAGGCATATTTTTTTCCTCAAAAAATCCAAAATATCAGAATCAAAACAATTTTTATCTACAGTTTAAAATGTTGAAGACATTTTCTTAAGCTATTGAATTAAGGTAGTGATAAGGGATAGGAGGAAGAGTGAAAAGATGAAGAATTACAAGATAGGAAATAAATTTTTCTTCTAGGAAAAAGTGAATCAACGCCTTGTCAAAATTCAGTAAAGGTACCTAACCTGGATGCTGAAAATAAACACAAAAGAGTGCCACATGGATGTAAAGCAGAGCAAGAGAGAAACAACATTAAAGTAGGAATAACAGCACTAGAAAGGAAAGCAGAGCTAGCAGGAATAATACGAGTTGTTGAGTACAGTTTTCTGCTGTACCCGGCGTAGGTATTTGCTACTGGCTGCCATGGTTTCAGAATTCACTTTCATTCTGTGTTTCTTTCCTTGAAAATTTCTTTTACCTCTCATTTACATTTTCTGCTTGTCCCTAAAATTCTTTTCAATATATAACATCTTTTCTGTTACATTGGGTTGTTTTTGTAGATGTCTCCTCACTTTCTTTGCATAGAAACTCTAGTTTATGTATTTTTAACTGAAGGAAATGTCAAGTCTCCTGTAGATTTGACTAGATAAATCCACATGTAGGTACCTTACTTGAAATTATTTATTCATATTTTTTATTATTATTAAGATACCCAGCTACAGATATACTTCAGCTTTTCTTTCCATTAAATTCAGTTTGAAGCAAGTTGTGATTGCTTGATCCAAGACCAGCTCTTCTATTTTTTTTTTTTGAAAGTAAGTCCAAACTAGCTCCTTTGTTCAGGAGGAGCTGGGGAAAGGTGTGTTGGGCATGTATCATTGCATGTACATTTCTAGGCACTTGCTGTTGTCTCTGTTGGGACTGGGCTAATGGGAATTCTGTTTGAGTGTGATAAAGTCATTCTTATATTGCTATTAGCACCACTTAATCCAGTAGAGCCTGGCTTTCCTCTACAATGAGAAAAAGACTGACTCATACTGACTGCACTTCTAAGAGTTTTCTTCTCTCTTACTGCAATAGAGGATTGCACACAACTTAAAACAGAAGAAAAACATTTATAGCTGACTCCTAGCACTAGACCAGGACATCTTTTATCTTTGCTTTTTTATGATTCTGGGACAGATTCTTTCTTTTCCCTGGAAGCAGTCTCTCCTGGGATCTGCAAAGACATATGGTTCATGTGAGAAGCTGGACCAGGAGGGTCACAGCTGTGGGAGCAGCTAACAGAGACCAATAATTTCTTTGCCTAGACTGTGTAACATTCACTCTGCCTCCTCAATATGGATATTTTTCTAGATGGTATTTTAACTTACACCTATAATTTTAAATGCTTTAAAGAACCCTGCAAATATATTATTAAATATGGAGCCTGTGAAAAGCTGCCCTTGGCTGGTAGGGCAGCTTTTCAAGCCTGAATCTTGTCCATGGTGTTGATCTATTCTGCCTGCAGAGGGAATTAAATTAATGTCAAAGTCTCCTGGCCAATACATATCTACATCCACAAAATGGAAAGCATCTTGATTCTTGCAATAGTGGCACTGAGCTGACTAAAATAATATCCTTTTCACTGCCATTATACTAACACAATATAATTGGGGAATTGCTAGTGTCCCTATATTTAATTTTAGTGCCTCAGCAAATGATCCTAATAGCCTAATGGCTAGATGCTGCTGTTTCTAATGCTGTTCAATTGACTAGGTTTCAAAGTGCATCAATGAGTCTTTTAAGTATCCACTAGAGCTGTAAGGTTTCAGATTACAGCTCTTAAACTATATGTGATCTCTAATGAAAAAAGGGGAAAAAAAGGAATTGATAAAGCAAGCTAAGGCAGCAAAGTCAGCAAAAATTGTGCAGGCGATCTAACTTCACTCTATAACCGGGTGAGCACAGAAATTACATTTGGTCACTAAATAATGCACCTGGGAAAGTAAGAAACAATGCAAATAATAATCCATTTTTTAGTAATTAAATCTTAGCAAGGTCACAATGATGATTTTTTTCATACACTATAAGTATAATCAGGGGATTTGTAAACAAAAAATATTGCCTTGTAACTTTTTATGAAAATTAACGCATATCTAGTATTGATCCTGATTTGTGCATGTTAAAACAAGTCTCCTTGGGTAAAATATTCTTGAAGTCAATAATATGCTGTAATCTCATGTGACACTAATAAAATAGCACAAATGACAATTCACTTTTGTTTACTTGTCTCCTCTTTAATGGATTGATAAATGTTGTTAAAAAAACAAACAAACTAGATCTTGGTGCATAGTAGGCATATTTCTAAAATAGTTCTGATTGATTTTTTGAGTCATTTTTGAAGAAACAATCAATCTCAAGAATTATTTCCTGAAACATATTTTAATGGCTGTTGATGTATGTTGTGCATATCACAAACACCAAAAATGCTGCACTGAAGGTCTTAATCCAGCAAACACTTCACACTTGCCTCCTCCAAACATTTGATTTCTCCAAACACACAAGCAGCTCCAGTGAGGCACAGCTGATTTCACAGATTTCAAGCTAAGCATATGTGTTTGCAGATTCTAGCATAAAAGAAGCTGAAATGTCACAGAAAACAATTCTGTCATAATCAGAGTTTATCTGTCTGCAATGCCAGCTGTATTTATTTCAAATTACCCAAATTAAAATTGCAGCTATTACCATTCCTCAAGAAGCTGTACTTTGCAGCTTCTGGGAAAGAGAATAGGAAATGGTGAAAGTGCTGTCACAGTACTGCTAAGAACTACATGTATTCACTGAGACAAAATGAGCAAACATGAAACTATTCTTCTGCCAAAAACAATATTCCATCTCCTCGGTTACAGGAGAGAAAGAAACAAAAATTAGCTCATTTACTCCACCTGTACAAACTGCTAAAAGGAAGCAGGGCTTCGCTGCTGCGATGCTTTTAAATTTTGTAGGTATGAGCAAATATTTTCACAGGAGTAATCTTAGTAGTCTCAGCTGATATTTTGATGTTCACATAACAGAGCTAAGAGCTCACTAAATGGCAGAAAAATAAAGCCTGAATGGCGAAATGCCACCAACCTATCTTTTCAGAGCGGAGGTGGATTTGGAAGAGTGTGTTCACTGGACCAGAATGCAAAGTGCTGTTGGGTCCAGTAGAAACATTCACAGATCCAATCTATGGATTAACTTGCTGCCCTTTTGCACTGACCACTCCAGATCTTTACTTTCCTATGACTGGGTATTTGGGCTGTCCTTACTCCCCATTTACACAGATTCAGGTGTGACTCAACAGTACTGAAATGAGAATGAGCTAAACAAAGCCAAACTGATTCCTCTCTTACACAGAGCCACAGAGCCTGCTGGAATTTTTTCTTCTCTTTTTCTTTTTTTTTTTCTTTAATTCTAAGAAAAATCTCTGCCTCATAGGTTTTCTGGACCAGAAAGGATATTGCCAATGCCTGGCAACTTTTTAATAAAAAGCAGGAATTGCTGCAAATAAACAATACATTTATTACAAAATCAGAGTACTGTCATTTGTTTTAGTTTATTGCTTATGAAGTAATCTAAGAAATTATTCCTTGTCAACAAAACCAAAGAAAAAGTTTTTATATGTAAACCATATCTATTAAAAAAAATACATATCCTAAAAATTCCAGTTTAAACCAGTTGAATTCTCTGGCTAAAGAAGTTTTTCAGTGTTGCTACTCTGTTGTGTAAAGATCTGCTCCAGAGACAGGTTAACCTTTATGCTTTCTGCTATCTGTAGGTATGCACTGGCTGAAATACCTTTCTACCTCTTCCTGATTCAATTTAAGGAAACAGATTAATTGAATTACGTTACCTATTAAGTCCTTTGCTTTGTTTTTGTCTTAAACAGCCTCACTTCTAGTCCTAAGCTCCTAGAAATTCCATCCGGCCCCCCACTGTTCCTTAAAACAAACACTGCCTATTTTATTATTTGCAGTCCTGCCATCTCCCTGCTGAAACAAAAGGGTAGATTGTCTGCTACAGGAGACACCTGGAAAGTGCACAAAGTACAAAGGCCAGAATTCAAAGGAGTTCCCAGTGTATTCAACAAGCAATTACTTCTGCTTCTGATGGGAGACTGTCATCTTCAAACGCGAGGCATTCTTTGGAAAGATTAGTCCAAATTACATTTTATTACATTGGCCTTCTTGGACAGCCTAAACTTCATCTCGTTCTTATTCTAATGGAATTCAATCAAGGGTATTAATATATTGTTTATGACATGTTTGGAGTTCTTGTGTTATCAGCACACATTCATGAGAGGAGCTTCAAACAGTATCAGATAACAGTGAGCTGGATGTTGGATGTTGTACAGCACAGGGGATTTTATCATCTTGTTGAACCAGTGGCAGTGATTAAATTAAACTGTCTGAACAAAGCTTTTGCATGTCAGACTGTTGAATGGCAAAATGAAAGAGTGACACACTTCAAAGATCAAGGAGAGAGAGAGCTGAAAAATCATACTTACGTAACTTATTTAATATACTGATTAACTGAACCATTGGCTGCCTGAGCTTTTACTAAACAATAACCAGAGCAAAATATTTTATGCATCCAAGCATCAATACACTACATGTGAATGCCAAGGTGCACACAAAGTCTTTGTGTTTTTCTCTCATCTCTGTGAGCACCACATTGAATCTTACTGGTTTTTCCCTGCCATACCTCCAAAAAATTTCCAGAAAATATCATTTCCACTAGTTTCCATTATGGTTTACATTTCATATTTGTGAAGTCTAAAGGCAAAATTCTTACATCGTCTCTAAATGTGCAATACCAATATGCATCATTTCATGGACACAAGTAGGACTGTTTGTGGGAATAAAACTGTTCATTAAAGTAAGGGCTAAAATACCCAGACCCCAGGATCTTGAAATGCAACAAATACAACGTGGTAAATAACTTTTGTTCTCTTTTAATATCATTTAGAAGAAAAAGAAAACAAACAAACAAACAAAAAGTGCTAATATGGGAAGACTGGTTGAAAGAGAAGTAAAAACAAATTAAGGACCTACTATTGTCCCAGACTAATTTCTGAAAGTAATGACTTTAGACAAATTTCATTTCTATATGTGAGAGCTTTTAATGTGTGCAGCATGATTTACAGTTTAGCATAAAGATTGCAGATATTTTTGGTATAAGCTCAGATATCTTCCTTCTGCCAAATCTTATGTAAAAAATATCCGGCTACCATTTCATCTATTACACTGCAATCTCCATAAAAAATGGCTTTCTTCTGAAATCCCAAATAAGAGAGTCCTAGATTTAAAATAAATAGGCTGAACCAAAAGGCAATTTCTGTTGCAAGGTTTAGCTGAATCTTCACCGAGGATGGATTATTGGTCAGGTATTCATTTTTTTAAATATTCATTGCTACCATAAGTCAAATTTTAAGAAACATCAGAACGATTTTCTTTCAATTATCTGAGAACCCAGAATAGGTCTTGACCTTGTGCACAGTGCTAACATAATAGGATTATCATTTCTTATCAATATTAATTTCATCTGATTACTTTACTTTGCACACTTAAAGAAGCTTTAGTATGTTTTCTGCATAAATAAATAAATTTCTTTTATTTATACAGCAAGATTAATTTGTTTTCATGGGCAAAAATGAAAGAATCCTTATTTTTGTCAGAGCTGTGGATTAAAAAACATCTTCTTCAAAACTTCCAATGTCTTTATTTGATGGTAATATTCTTCCTTCTTATAGAGCCATAGTGCAATGACATCCATTAACAATCAAAACTAGAGAACACTTTCAAATTCAAATACATTTGAGATGGTACAGTAACAGAAATGGAGCCTAAGGGAAAAAATTTTGAGAATAAACAGAGGACCAACCCATTAGAATATTCCACTGTGTATATCAGTTTTTATAACTGGTGGTACATATGTGTGCGTACATGTTTGTATTTCATTGCAGCTCTATGAATAAATCAAGATTTAATATTTATGGCAAACTAGCTAAATATTAGATGTTTCAGTGCACTACAGTGTTTACGCAATAGTACAAAGACACTTAAAAGTAAATATTACATATTAGCAACTTTTGAGGCATGGACAAACTAAAATAATTGAAATTATTTTACTAAATAGCAAGTTTATTTTACTATTTTCCCAATATTTTGGGGGTTTTTTTACAAATAATTATACTTGAAGTGCCTGTATATTTAAAATGCCTATTAAAATGCTGGCTTTAGTATCATGCAAGTTCCTAACTTTGCTGAGATGAGCAGCATTATAGTAGAAGGAATCAAGGAAGCTCTTTTGTTTAATTTCAGTACTGCTACCAGAGAAGGCCAAAAAAATGGGTCTCATTATTCATGTGCATATTCATGTAAGACAAGGAGAGTGTGACCCAGGTTGTACACCAAGTTACTGCATCCCTGTATGCTGCAGGTTTTTTCAATCTATAGACTGGAATAAAAAATGCATAGTAGTATGTACACAGGTAACAATATGTCTTTCACTGTGTCTAAGCACCTGTACATATATATATAGTGCTTTGAGGTTTTATTCTTTTGCTTGCCTGATACAGGTGTAAATCACTAATAAGGAGGGGGAAAACACTGAATAGCCATCAGATTATAACAATAGTTTCTCGAATAACTATTTCCTTTGATGTCTTTTAGTTATTATGTGATTTACTGAGACTTCAACTAGGACAATTTCCAGATAGTTGTAGTATAAGGCCCTCAGCATGTAGACATTTATTCATACAACCAGTTGCACTGCACTCAGCTAAAATACTATATGACTAATGGTAGTTGTGTCTCCAAGAATGAAATTCATCTGATCAATAATAAAAAGCTGTGTCTAATTTAATCTAGATAATTAGCAAATTAATATAATTTGATTTATCCACAAAACAAGTCAGACTGTGCCCCAAAATTGCATCTCTCCATCAACAAACAACGTGCCTAAGGCAAGCAGCTCAGCAGTAGACCTCATTATGGCATATGTGAAGTTAGACAAGGTGAATCTTCATGCTAAATATCTGCAAAGTCATTCCTACAGCATGTGGGAAGCAGGTCTCCATCACAAACTGTTCAAGTGCATAGGAATTCTATTGTCGATTGTAAAGGAAAAATAAATATATTCTATACAGAATTGCAACCCAAAGCAGAAACAAGATGAGTGCTTTCATGGGCTATATAGGTATGAAAGAGTACAGTAACACTCTGAGATATTTGTTCTTTGTCCTCATCTTTTCTTAAATAGGTGCACTTCAAATAACTGTAGTTTTTTTAATTATGTTCTCAGCAGCAAAATTCATACTGTGTTCTTAGATCTAAAATAGAACAGTGTTGTGCTTTGGTGGTATTATTCCCCATGGAAATGTGTCGGGAAAAATGGCATCTAATCTTCATTTCCTGTATTGCTAAAGACTTGCAAACCCTGGATAGAGTCTGGGGAAAGCTGCTTGTGAATTCCTTTCCTTACCATGCTATTCCCTACAAAGTCATGCAGACACAGGCTTGAACAGTTCCATATTCCATATTGAAAATAAAACCAGGAAAGAGTGAAGTCCTGTTTGTCCAGTAAAAACCTCATTTAGAAAAGAACTTTACAGCACGACTTTCTGCAGCTGGAGAACACATTATTTCAACTAGAATGCCTGAGGAGTCCATTCCCATTCCTAATACCTAGGAATATATTAATTACTCTTAAGCCTGGCTATTAGAAGCATTAGCACATCAACATAAAGCAAAGAAAAAGGTGGTTTATAGTGTGAAAAAGGAGTAAGACAATATTTTACTGCCTAAACTGTATGGTTGCATTAATACTTGTGGTCAGAACCCATCATCACACATCAATGCATTCCAGGTCATGTAGGAAGGGAGCACTGCTCTGAGTGGCAGCCATAGCATGGATCAAAAGACCAGAGTGATATGCTAATTTGCTCTAAGACAAATAAGCATGTCAGCCACAGCACTTTATGTAAAACAGAACTTGTGAAGTTTTGTAATCAGGTAGACACCAGGGAGGAATTACAATAATCCACGTGGAGGTGACAGAAGTCCTGCATGGATTAACATAGCAAGCACATAAGTGAGTAGAAGGTGTTGTGAGGATGGCATGTAGATGGTCACGGAAGAACACAAAGAGTAAAGTGACTATGATTGTCTTTGGCAAGGTATACAGGGAAAAAATGTAAAAAATGTATCTAGAGGCAACTCAAGGAATCCATTGAAGTATTTAGATGTGTCTTTTTATCCCCATAGTATGTGAAACACTTTTGTACCTTTATCTGAAGGCTCAGATAAATGCATCATCAATGTACTTAAACTGCTAATTTGAGATACATCCAGGAGAGCTGGAAAACTCCAGCCAGTGCTTAGCAAGAGAGAGGGCAACCCCTACTACATGCAGCACAGAGCTGCAAAAGGTGTTAGCTCCTGAAATACTCCTGAGAGGAGTTATCTTTTTCATTTATGGTTTAATACAGTGTTCTAATAACAGTTCTTACTTCTTTGCAGAAAGATTACCATCAACTAAAGGAGAATCAGCAAAATCACTGGTGTGCAAGATGGCTGCTACTTAGAAATGGAAAGTCACAGTGAGAGTGTGGTAAGCCAGTGAACTTGGATTGAAGAGACTATGAATAACCTTATAGAAGTGATTAAAATATTTGTTTAACATTCCACCTTAAATGTTTGTCCTCAAGGAAACACTTGTACAAGACTGGCAGCTCTGGTTAGGCCTCCCACCTTCCAGTGACAAAAATGGTACTCTATGCTGCTTAAAGGGCATTTATTTTGGGCATGGCTTTAAAACACAAAGCTTATGTTAAATTTATATACTGATGTTCCTCTGCTTCACTTTGTATGAACAAGGATTTGCTGAGTGTCAATTAATCAAATTATATTTCCCCAGGGAATTACTGTCCACGCTGGACATGGTGTGAGTCTACTTTAAAACATATAGACACACACACACACCCAAACACACACATATATATATATAAAACAAAGATTTTGCATTTTGATAAATATGGATATAATTTCTTTTTGCTTAGCTGGGATAGGTTGCATTTGGACAAGTGTTTTTTATGGGGACATTCCCCATGAAACTGGTTATCCTTATTCTATTGAATGCAATCAGGTATTTTAATTGAAAAAATTATTGCACATTCAGTGTCAAGTAGTTTAGTGGTGTTTAACCAGATGCTAAATAAGTGTCAAATATGAGACTTCACACTTTGAATACGTACATTGCAAACTAAAGATTAAACATGTACATGTACATTCACATGTACATAGCCAGGCATAATCTTTGTACTGAGAAGCAAGTAAACATATCAGGCTTAAGAAGGACCTAAAAAAGTGAGCTGGATTCAGAGCTTTACTAACAGATCAAAATAATTTTATAGGAAATATGCAATCCAAACCCATCAAAGCAGCATGTATATCTGCAATGGTATTCAATATATTCCTACAAGTTTTGTTTTTTATGAATTTACTACAATTAATATGTTGATAAGCATAAGCATAAGAGATGTATGAGCTTCATTACACACCCTCATATTTTTTTTGTTACTGTCATTGTCAGTCCTCTGTCTTGCTACTCTTCTCTGGATGTCAGATTTGAAACTGGCTTATGAAGTTTTTCAGAACTTCATCGGAAGCTGCATTACATTTAAATGAGCTTTTCATTCCCCTGTTTCTTCTTGATTTTGATAATGAAACATTATAACTGCCCCTACCATTCTGTCTGACCCAGAGAAGCAAAAAACAGAATGTTTTCCCTCACATTTTTGTGGCTTGGGACACTTTTAATCTTGCTAGGCTGTGCAGGAGCTGCTTAAGCTTCTCCCTCTCCAAAGAACAAAAAACATTTTGGACAATTGAAGAACGTCATAGTCTTGGCCACCACTTAAGCCACGTGTGAGGTTTGTAGTCTGTATTATGTTTAGCTTGTTCATAGGCAAAACCTTTGGACTATCACAAAGCCTGTGGAAAAATCTTTAGCCTGTTCTAGATTTTGTCTGGGCTACTGTAAGGGAAAAATAAACAAATAACAAGTAAGTATATCTTTCAAGGCCTATTTGTACGGAGTCTCCGCTAAGACAAAAGAATCAACAAGACGCTTGCAACAGTGCCATCTGCTGACTCCTATACAGTAAGCCCTAAAACAGGATTCATTTGCAACAGCTACAAGTTTGCAGCAAAAAGGTACCCACAGTAATCAGGAATGCCTTCATTTTCATTTCAACCAGTAAAAACGAAATGAATTTCCATAGCTGGACACTTTCTTTGGTGAGAGAAGTGTGCTATCTAATTTCTACATTTACAAACAGCAGCTAAAAGAGTAAGAGATACAAAATTGTAGAAAACAGAAATATTAAAATAATGCAACATATATTAATGTACTCATGTTTGGAGCTACAAAGGAGCTAGTTATGCACAGTTAAAGAAAATAGTGGGATTAAGAAAAAAAGCAAAGATCTTGAGTCTAGTGTTCTGTATTTAAAACTCTGGAGAAATTAGATAATGCTTGAATTCGCACTTACATTCTACCGTTCTTTTGAAAGGGAAACTGTGATGACCCAGGTAACTTAAAACCAGTAAGCATCATGAAAAAGCCAGGGAAAATTAATGGAAAAGCTAATAAGCTGATATGGGATTCAATTAATACAAAATTGAAGGAATGAATGTAATTAATGATGGTCAACATGGTTTTGTAGAAAATAGGTCTTGTTAAATAAAACTTACTTCATTCTTTGATGGGATTATTAATTTGGTTTATAATCAAGTCACTACTCTATCTGTAATTGCATGCTTTTGGACTTTCATGGGAGTTCTGACTTTAGAAAACATGACAGCCTTTTAATTTTTTAATGGCTTTCACAGTCTCAATAAAAACCCCTTTCATGGGCTTCAGAAATGGGTAAATCTTCCAAAAATCAGTATTCAAAAGCAAAGACAATGTTGAGACTTGATTTTAATAAAGAAAGGGCATATAAACAAGCACACGTTGTGGCCATATTATATAATTCAAGATCACACACAAGCAGGGGCAACCAAAGTGATTTTTGCAGGGTGCTACAAAGTTCTGTAGCTGAGCTGATGCTTTGTCATGGATAAACTGGAACTAAATGACAAAATTTTGGCTTATATGATTTGTAGTTTACAAAAAAAGCTGGCAGAGTGGTAAATGTAAAGAGAAGGCAAACAGAAAGAGGGTTTTGAACTGTTCAGTAAGGTGGACCGATTTGAACAAAAGGCATTTTAATGCAGATATATGAAAAGCTAAGGAACTGGTAACAAGTTGGGCCACCAGCTTCTGTGAAACAATGAACTCCAGAAAGGACTTAGGGGGCTGCTGAGGAAGCATTAAGAAAAAGGAATTGTGAGTGTGATCTTGCAGCAAATCAGAGCAAATCTTATCTCCACACACCATAGTTGAGATTGCTATCAGACTGAAGGGAAGGGAAAACCCCACAGGTTGCAAAAAAGACCAGAGCGAGTACTAGAAAGAAAAAGAAAAATGTTTTACAGAAAGAAAAAATCCGTTCAATTTATCAGAAGGAAGATAGAATGGTGACTTGATTATAATAGCTCCCTCAGGAGAAAATCCCACACACTAGAGGGTTCTTTAGAATGAAGAAGGAAAAAAGCATAACAAGCAGCTGTGTACTGAGCTCGAGCCAGATAAATTAAAACAAGAAATAAGGCACACAAAGTTTAACAGAGGAGATGATTAACTGTGGAACAAACCAACAAAGGAATCAGTGGATACACTATCTCTATTAATGTCTTCAACTAAAGAATAAATGTCTTGTTGGATATGCTTTATCTAAACACAAGTTATTGAACTCAATAGAGAGGTTGTTGGGTGAAATTCAAAGGCTTGTGAAATACAGGAAGTCAGAGTAGGTGATCTAATGGGAATATTTGCAAAGACTAATCTTAGCCTCAGGATACTAGTCTCCTTGGGTTACCTTTTCAGTCAATAGAGAGTTTCCTTTAGAGAGCAATTCAGAATAACTTTAGTGCTCTCTCTGCCCCTCTCCACTGAGAGCTTCCCTCTCTCCACTGACTGCAGAGAAAAACAGAAGTTAAAGGATAGTTTAAATAATCTGGGGTTTGTTTTTCTTTTCTACAAAAACACCACCATCATAAAGTATAAAATTGCAATTTCATTAAATATTTGGGAAAGGGCTTAGTGGGTGTGGGGAGTACAGGGACTGAGATGGGGACAGCTCTCTTTTCACTCATTAACCCTTGATAAACTAATCTGATTATACCTTGTTCCTGAAAGATTATCATCTATGGAGAGAGGCTGAAGATTAATATGGTACTTCTATCCTACCCTCTTAAATATCCTACTTTAGGAAATCTCCATCCTACCACCATTCCCCTCTCCTTTTGGAGAACAAAGAGAAGAAAGAGATTCAGAAACATTTGGTGGACAGAAATGACCTCCTCACCAGACGGCAGATGGGAGTATTCATCCTGCTTCTACTTTCTATTTTCACTGCTGGAAATGGTAGGAGTTGTCTTAATTCTTATGTAAGCTACCACATCTAATAAACTTGACTGTTTATTTGGTGTTTATTTTAAACTGTGATGCTGTTATGGTATGGGTACATCCATTGGTATATTTTCAGCAGGAGAGGTATATCTTCCTACATTTGTCAGGATGTGTGGCACCCTTACCTTGAGTGTGCCTTCTTGTCTTAAACACTGCGGATTGCTGAGTAACCACCAGAAGGTATTTAAACACACAAAAAAGAGAAAAGCCAAAGTGGCTGCGAACTGCAGTGGGTGAAGTACTGCACTGAAGGAAGTACTGTCACCCACTGCAGCTTCTAAGACAGTTTGTATAAATTCTATTACTCTGAATGAAAGGGAAAAGATGCCACTACCCATTTGCCATGCTGAAAACTCTCTCTTCTGTGGCCATTCTACTACTGCTATATCCCTTAGTAAAAATTTAAATACAAAAAATACAAAATGTTACATTCTTAAACCTGTTTTCTCTTTTGTGAGCCAAAGTCATGCAATCAATACCACACTTTTTTATTCTTCTTTCTACTATTTAAAATGTTTTTAAAATAAATCAAAAGGTTAAATTGCACCAGTCCTTCATTAAACTGGAAATTGATTCTAAAATACTATTTATTAAAATCCATATAAAACTAATAGAGGGACATTTTACAATGCTGCAGCAGTGGTTGCAAATGATTGCCTGCCATCTAGTGGAATATGCAACAGTTTCTGGTAATATTTCTATTTATTCTCCTACTTTTTGTTTTACAAATATTGGAAGGGCTTAAAAAATTACTGACATAAACACAAAGAACACACATGATAACTGCACCCTCTCAATAAAATTATTAAGCAGCAAACTTTAATTGTCACACAGACAAAATAGTAATTTTTGTGGATATCAAGGTATGCAACGCAAATCAGGTTCTGCCTGCGGATCATCTCAGATGTTGGGACAGACAAAGATAAAGCCAAATAAGTTGAAATTAGGGCAAAGCAATGCCTATGTTTTTTCCCTAGAGATGTTTTGCTTAAACTAAAAACAGATGCCAAATGTTATTTGGACACATCACAGGACAGTAATAAGAAAACACAAACAAAAGGTGTATTTTAGAAGAATGAAGGATGTCTCTGATATTTATGTGATCTCTCTACAAACAACACTGGCATACATATACCAATGCATTGGATACCTACACTGCACAATATAACATTCTAGATGTATCTTAGGGATACATCTAGAATGTTATAAAGATGTTAGTGTACCAGGACACTGTGTACCTAAATAAAGATGTTAGTGTACCAGGACACTGAGCAGATTTGACCATGCAGGGTATTGCACAACTCCACTTTTTCTGATAGTTGTGCACATTTGATGACCAATCAAAACAGTTTTATCAAAACCATTTCCAGCAGAAAAGTCAGTCTCCAAGAAAACTATTATTGAATAGTGCCTGATTATCTTAAGGAAATATTGTAGAAATGACTGCTGAGAAATTGGAAAACATTGAAGCCTGACCCTCTCTAATGAGAGAATTAAAATTGAGGGGAGAGGAGAGAGGAAAATAATGAATTGTGGCAGTAGTTATCAGAAAACCCAACTCACAGAAGATAAATGGAAGCACAAGACATAGAACGACAAATTATAACACTACACTGAAGGAAATCTTTGGAGTTTTAGTAAAATAATTTTCCTTATTATTTTAATTATTATTTTTTTTAATATTTAGACGAAGGAAAACAACCTATTTTAACTAGAGTGTCCTCCCAAGTGAAAACGAAAGGATTTTCCTAAACAAAATCATGTCTTTATCTCCCCCATCCAGCCACAGTTAAGATGAACAAAGTCCACATTTCCTGTTGATTCATGTGCTCTATTGCTATTTTCACTAACTTTCGTAAAACTTCACAGAGTCAGTGCCAAATCTGGCCCAACGTGTCTAAAAAAGGAACAGCTGCTGTCAAGTCATCTAATGAGAGCAGACAGCCACTGATGAACAAAGACTGGTGGTTTTATCACTGATATCATGCTTACCATGAAAGGCATAGCCTGAAATACCATGCTAAAAATGCAGGCCAGATTATCAGCCTGTGTATGCACCAGAGTTATTTTTCTGTCTTTAATGAGTGCAATCATCATGGCACATAAGAATAAATAGCTGTGCATGTACCTTGTGTTGTTCCTGTGCCTGTAACAGGTTTTACCTGAAGTGAAGCTAAACAAAACATTCCTCTTTGAATTAAAAAAGCACTTGCTCTGAAAAGAGCCTGAGTTTTTCTTCAGTCTGTATCTCTGTATATCCAGTATCTTACACAATTCAGTGTATCCTGAATTCTGCGTAAGAGAATAGCAAGGCTCCTCTTTACATGTCCTAGGAAATGATTGCGCAGATGTTTTTGTATCTTTACTCCACAATGTGCAAGACCAGTGTACAATTCTTCTTTAAATCCCTCATTGAATCTTATATGTGCCAGAGCATTGTATTTGCAAATTTTTAATATTTTTCCTTAACACTGATTTTGCAGCACTTATGTACCATAAAGTCTCAGTATTTATGCACATATTATTTTATCATCCTGGGGTTTTCACAGATGTGAATTACAAACAGTAAATAACTACCTGCTGCTTACTATAGGCTTTGAATTCAAGACAAGTTTGCTGGTCATAGGAATGAGACTATTTCTCTGTCCTTGATTAGCTGCCCCCTCGAAAAATTACAATTAATCCTATTCACAACCCTATGCCCCTATAAACTGGCTTGGGAGGAAAACCAGGGTGTGTACCGAGCAGCTTTCCTAGGAATGCAAGATGAAATGTCAGGAGGAGCTTTTCTAGTAGCCCAGGAAAGTGGGATGGAGTGAGAGCTGATAACTCAGCTCCTTCCACTCACATCCTCACCAGCTACAGCAGGCAGCAATGCAGGAGGGGTTGGCAGCCTTACTGTCTTACCAGCTTCAAGGCCAAATGCCAAGGCAATGTGGCCATCCAAGTCTCTCTTTTCTCTATCTCCTGTCCATTAAATAGGAAAATAACTGTTGGTATCTTCAAATATACTAATTTTGGATCTGGTGTACAAATAAAATAATTAAAATTAAATTCAGGCTGGGATGTCCATCAGCTTCTTTACCCTCCTGAGGCCTCCTTCCCTCCTAAGTGTTCCTGTTCCTCCTGACTGCTTACTTGGGTAACCACAATACAGCCTGGCATCATCTTCTTCACTCCTTCATTTTCCATCTCCTTCACTGAAAGTTAAATTTGAGCATTAAACTCCCACTCACCTACATAATGACACCACTGAGCTCTTTCAGAGATCCATTTTCATGAGCCAGTCTCTTTGTACATGTGAAAATTTGAGGTGAAAAAATAAGAATATTTATAAAGTGATAATAAAAGTACCTAGACTCAATATATTCCAGATTTCCAGTGTAGATAATTAATAGTTGTGGTGTTTGGGTTTTTTTGATCAGGGAACATTTAAATATCTTGGAAACCAGGCTTCCATTTATCTTACTGACAGAAACATCACTGATAGTCATCCTAAATATTCCTAATTTTCTTCACATTACTTAGAGCTGCTTTACACTGCCCTTCACACACTCTGCAGTCAAAAGGAACTGCTCAAGTCAGACTCTCTGACACCCTGCAGAGAGGTACTGTAGACTTCACCCCAGAAACTGGATTAAAGCATGTCCTTTGGAATTATTTTTATTTCATTTTAACAACATCAAGCAGTAGCCAGTTGTCATTTCCCTAGTATGCCATGTCAAAGTTTACTTACTTTCACTCCTAGGAAGCTGTGCCTTACTTTTAAGGTTTGACTTCTCCAATAACACCTACTGAATCTGGTTTTCTCTGTAAGGTTAAAAAGATGCACCCACAAGACTCCCTTTATGTTCAAGGGCATAACTAGAGTCATTATGTCTCTTCTCAACTTCTCTTTGAGAACCTGCACACTCCTAAATGCTTTGAGACCTCCTCAGGCTTGCTTTCCCATCCCTAGAGTTTTATGGCTTCATTTAAATTATCCTCATGCTTTCTTGGAGTATAAACAGTGGGTCTGGAAGCAGTAAATAGACAGCACTATGGTTTTACTTCGCTATTTCTACTTGATGAAGCTATTTTCTGTAAAGCCATTCTGTAATTGCCACTTCCTCTCATTCTGCCTTTTGTTACTTGACTTTATCTTTTATTCTATGCTGATACAATCCCAAATTTACCAGTTTGGATGTTTGCTGCTATGTGAGATGACTGGTCTGCAACTCTCTGTCCTTGCCCTCACTCCTTTTAAAAGTTGAAATTACTTTGACATACCCCTCATTCTTTGAAATTCTTGTTTTCAAACTTTATTAAACAGCAATATTTGTGTCTCGGAGTTGAATCTTCAAAGTAAAGTAAGCTGCCAAAGTCCCATCACACATATTAATGTAAAGCCCCTCTGTTCAGCATTAGATCTCTTTAAAGCAGGTTGTCTACAGCCATATTTTGTCATGGATCACTGCTGAGTCTTAGGTCATTGCCATTTTTTGTGCCTTTTAATTTACAGTATATTAAAATAATAAGGACTGCAGTGTTTCTGTAGCATGGAACTATGAGCATGCAAAAGCAAATGTGATTTTGAAGTGGAAAGTGTTGGGGGAGAAGAAAAGGCTCTGGTAAGCAGCCTGGTGGGAGCCGTCCCTGGAATAAAGTGTGCCTGCAACAGGGCACAAGTTAAACTCAGAAGGAACTAATTGATTGAATCAAAAAGCAAATCTAGGATTGAACCAGTTATTTGCTCACCTAGAGAACAGCAGGTGG
This sequence comes from Molothrus aeneus, assembly GCF_037042795.1. Lineage (NCBI taxonomy): Eukaryota > Metazoa > Chordata > Aves > Passeriformes > Icteridae > Molothrus > Molothrus aeneus. The sequence goes on from NC_089647.1 coordinate 66,310,845, forward strand.
GGAAGAACATTGGGAATCCTGATAGTTATCAAGCATGCCATGCTCTCTGCAGGGCTAGATTCACAACTGTGCCTAAACTCCCACAGTGAGAGCTGCTGAATGTGACACTGAAGACATGTGGTGTAAGAATGATGCATTTTAATTCACAATCACTGAAAAGGAATGAAAATAAATGGTCAGCTCCTGCCCCAGGTCACCAGTTGTCCTTTGCAGTCTTTGATACATTGTGTGCTACTTGACTTGCTTATAATTAACCTCAGAAAAGGAATAAAGCAACAAAGTTTCCCAATGATAAAATTAGTGATGGTAGCAAACTGTGATGATGGCAAACTGTGATGAACTGGAGCAACACATAGAAGATTGATTAGGAAAAAAGTGGCAGATGCAATTCAGCACAAACAAATAAATTAGACACATGGATATAAATAATCATAGTTTCCACATATGAAAAAATAATCTCTAAGCTTATCAGTCTGCTAAAGAGCGAGATCCTGCAGTTACCATAGATGATGCAATGAAAACAGCTCAACATTCAGATCAACTTAAAAAAGCAAGTGAAATATTAGGAAGCACTAGAAAAGGAATAAACAAGAAAGTAATCAAACAGACTAGTAGTTAGGTGCATGGCTAAAGTTGTGTGCAGTTTTGGTTCCCTTCTCAGAAAATAATATATGACACCCAGAAAAGTTACAAAGAACAGTAAATACAGAAGCTATTCTATGCTTTTGGTCACTCAAATGCTAAAGCATTTCAGTTTAGAAGACGAAATTTAAAGGTGTCTTACACATCTGCAGAAACATGGCATGGTAGACAAAAGTTTACAGTGCAAAGGACATTAAACTAGTGAATATCAGGTTCAAAATGAACAAGAAGTGGCAATTCTTTATGCAACAGACATGAATTGATAAAAGCTGCTGTTATTCAGGAAACACATATAGTCCAAAGGAAACTAGAGAACTGGAAAAAATAGCATTAAAAATTACTAAATAGACAAACCATATGATGTTCAGGAAAGCCTGGAATAGAAGACATTTAGAAGCCAGGAGAACACAGAAGAAAAGCAACCAAACATGCTTGCATTGTTCTTATCCTTCCTGAGGCAGCTGCCTTTGACTACAAAAGAAGCTATTGTGTTAGAAAAAACATCTTCTGTCAGGACACGTATAGATATTCCTATGTTTACCTTCTTCAGAGTTCCAAGAGCACGTAAGTAAGGAGCACAGAGGAAAAGCACGTGCAGTTCGCTCAGCTTCGTGGTTCAATGTAGTGGAAGGTGATGTGTGTTACAAATGCAGCCAAGACTTCTCAGCCATCACTGCCAAGCCTCAGCACTCATGTTCACATAGTAAGGATGCTATTAAAGTGATAGACTTACTTTACACTCCCAATATTTCCAGTATGAAGCTTCCTACTAGAGAGATTTTCTTTTTTATTTCTCACCAGGAAGAAGAAAAAAAAATACTTTTTGTATTTGTTATGGACAGTATCCCAAACAAAAAGCAGTCAGGAGTTCTCTTACACCACCTTAAGAAACAACATGTTTAGTACATTTAGTACATTAAGTACCTAAAGTACTAAATTAGTACCCTTTAGTACATTAAGTAACCAATGTTACCATTTAGTTCCATGTAATAATGAAAATAATGCACTTTTAGTTTTATAGACATCAAATTGGGGTTTTGAATGTCAAAGACATGCCCTTCTTCTGGAATTCTGCAAGACAAATGGTCTACCAGAACATGTCCAAATGCATAAAAGCTGTAAATGGTAGATGCAATTTACTGGACAGTTCAAGAATTATGTATAATTTTATAAATTATGTATAAATTGTCATTGCAGTTGTAAGCTGGTTTTAAGCATTTCAAGGACATTGAACCCAAACCAAAATCAAGTTAAAAAAAACCCTGGAAATACATAAAACTAATCAGTAGAGTGACATTCAAGGGAAGTCATCAGACTTCCTGTATTACCCAAAGATTTGGCTGTTGAGAAAAGGAAATGCAACAGCAGAAGCATATATTCTAATAAAGTTTCATTATTATTTTGGGTACATTTACAATAGTTTACAGAAAATTTTCAGAGTTTAAGTTACGCAAGGGAAATCTCAGACTGAGATGTGACTCCTGAGACCAGCGAGAATGCTCCCCAAGTCTTGTCTCATTTTTGACATGTAGTACCGAGTCTAGGGAAAATTAAGTAACTGAGTTTATTGCTCATTTGTGCTGATCTGACCAGACTTTTCAGGATATTTTACTGAATTTTCAGATTTCTAAAGATAAATTTCATTGTTGATACCTTTTCATACGTCAATATTCAGGTTATGAACATTTAAAGCCCTTTGTAAATTGCTGCTATGAATGTGCAAAATGAAACCACTTAAAAATTCCCCAGTTTGGTTATTTACAGCATCTTCCTGGAATGATGTTTTGGCCAGGCTAACTGGAAATAAAGGCAAGTGATTCAGTGCAATATAAATATTTTCCTATTCTCTTTGTCAGCAATATGAAGTATTTAGCTGTCTTGATTGCTTTTTCTAGCACTATGATCCAGAGTGTGTATGATGTATAAACTCTTCAAGTAAAAAGAAGTTTTTATCTCTGCACAAATATAACTTTTGGCTCAACTAAGATTCCAGGTTCATTCCAAATGTGCTTTGCCCTGTTAACCCTGCAGATTGCTTTAGGTCCCGTTAGTGCTATGCTTTGAAAACAGCATAACAAAAAAAAACCCAAAAAAACCCCAAACAAACAAACAAACAAAAAAAAACAAAACAAAAAAAACCCCCAAAAACAAAACCAAAAAAAAACAAAAGCCTTTAAAAAAACCTCCAAAAACTTACACAGCAGCAGATGAAGAACACACAAGAAACCATCTTCTTACAAAGTAGAATTCCTGGGTGCAGAGATACTTACTGGACATTAATGGTTGTTTTGGCATCAGTGAAGGTTTCCAGTGCTAAATGAGAAGACATTCCTATACCAAGCAGCTGTTTAAGACTTACTGATACTCATCAACCAAATCAGATGCTTCTCATGTGTGCACTGACTATTGTATTGCAGCAACAATACAGCCTTAATATTTTTAGATCCTACAGTCAGAACAGATGTAACAAATGTGGCATGTGAAACATTCCATGTCATACAAAATTTAAATTTTTGACAATTTTTGACAATTTTTGTGTGACATATCTACATGGATAGCTGAAGAACTTCTGTTATCTAAGTTAAACACTTTTCCCAGCAATTTGAATTGAAATCAAAAGCACAATTCATGACCTACATTATTTAAAAAATGCTTTATTTATTACTTTCAGCTTGAGACTTAAGTTACTGCCCTTGCTCTAAAATAAAGTCATTATGGGCTTCATTCCTATCTGGACCATAAAGCGAGACTAAAATTGCACATGTAGCTTTTCATCACAGCAATAGATAAAACCCGTGACACACTACCACTTCCAAAGGATGCATTAACAAAACTGCACTCATTCTAACAAGGTTTGTTGGTACACACTAATAAATTCAACAAATGTACAATATCTGGCGTGATTTTAAATGTACAGGATGCCAAAGAAAACAATTGCACTACATTCACAAACAGTTCACAAAAATACCAATAATATTACTGGTGAACTTTTTAAAAACTTTTCAAAGCTATTATATACACCATTCTTTTGAAAACTATTACAGAAATACTCTGAAACCTTCACATACACTTATTCAATTTTTTTTCTTAATACTGGCAATCTTCAGAGCTCCTGGTAAGTTTAACTTGGCATTCTTCTCATGCAGGGATTTTCTCCCATGTCAGCCTGTCATATTTTCAGCAGCCTAGAAGCAGAAAAAAAATTAACCCAAGTCACCAAAAGAGACATCATGTAGATTAAATTTAATCTTTTCTTGTAACTTTTTAAAATTACCTAGAGAACTTAGGGGTCTAAAAAAAAAGCTACTTAGGAAATTTTTTTCTAATGAACACTACTTTTTCCTAAAAAATAATGCTCTCAGGTGCCATCACCCCTTACTAGAAGAGCCACTGCTGTTTGCTTGTCTTACATCCTGTATCTGAGCCTATCTTACATCCTTTTATCTTGTACATTTCCTCCTAATACTTCCAAGAAAGGCTCAAATGCACAAATATAGTTACCTCTGGAGTTTACTTCATATAATTTATGGTAATTATTACCTCATCCATGTAGATTAGTTATTGACACAAAACTCAGAAGAACGACACTAATCATAACTGCATAAATCACACTACCAATTATTTGATTAACAATATTAGTGTTTTTATCACTGAATAACTACAGTCAACAAAGCACAGTTATTGAAGAATGACGGTGGTAGATTTTATACCAGTTATGGGACAAAAAGGCAAAAGAGAGCAACAGGAATGGGAAACCAGTGAAAGCAATGGAAGAAATAAAACAGCCCTCAATTGTTTGTATACACAGTTAAATGCATATGTAAGACACATTTAAGTACAGACACAAATACAAAATATGCACGAGCATAGAAAAATGTTAAGTTAAAAATAAAGTCTGAAATCTTCCAGAATAGAAGCAAGATATAGGTTTCCCCTTTCACCTGTCAAAAATAGCCAAATATAAGATGCAGTAGTAAAAAATCCTGTCTGTGATGTTTAGGTAGACAGTAAAGAATGAAAATCCTTTAAAATGCAAGCGAGGTTTTTTTTTAACCATCTACTAGTTAAACAGGTAAATACACATATACAAAAAGCCCTATATATACACACATCACGAAATCCCCGCTTTCTGGTCTTTGGAAAGGTTCAAAACACAGGCTAAGGAGGTAAAAGCAATATGTTAAGATGATGTTAACAAGCTGCATGTACCTGTTTACAAGTACTGTTGCATACTCTTAAATCTGAGGTTTTAGTAATGAGGTGATACTCGTTAAAGGAGAAATCTATTTTTGATATTATGCAGGTAAGGGGACAATTGGTGACTATAATAAAAATTTGTGAGTTTTGGTTGTGGTCTTTTTCTTCAGAAGTGTTAGTTTAATTATTTTATTTCTACAAAACAGGTTATTTCTAACATTTCTTGTTTCAAGTCCAGTTGTATTCATTGTCTCCTCTATTGAACAGCTAATTTCCTTGACTTAAAAATTAGTTATAACAAAGTACAATCTACAAACTGAAGTATAGCAAGTTGCACGTGCATCTGACTCTTAAAAACAAATTTATAAGCTTTTTGAACTAAAGCATTACCTTTAAAGCTTCTGTAGCCTTGCGCAGCTCTTTAATAACAGAAGATAAGGCTTCTGGATTTATCCCTTGTTCGCAAAGTCGCACACAAATAGACAACGTCTCCATATCCAAGCCAGTGTTTAATATTCTTGAAATCTCAAACAGAACTGCAACAGAAAAAAAACGAAAGGACTTTAGTTCCTACAGACTATGAAATTTCAATGATCAAGATTGTTCTTCATCAACATTTAGATACTACAGCACTTCTACAGTGTGAACATGGCAGATGTCCATTGCTGTTTGCAACAATAATTATGCTCAACCTTCTTAAGCTAAAAGCTACAGCTTCTAACATAAACACCATGCTTCCCTGGTTCCGGAAATTTAATACTGGATAACAGGTTTTAAAAAATTAAAAAAAAAAAAGAAACTGAAAAATTCAACAATTAATATGCCTGTCAATTAGGTAAAAGATAGGCTATAAGAACACTCTGTGCTTTTGGACTCCAGACACTGATGAAGTCTTTTCTAGTCTTTATGTGTTGAGGTAGTCTTTGGCAGAGAGATGTAGCAGTTTCTCCACAACAATTCTAAGCTCTTAACAACTTTGCAGACAACAACTGCTAAATGTCTCTATCTATCTTAAATAAAATATATACATAGTTACACAGAAAGTCTGGGCTCCTAAATCTGAAGATTAGTGAACTGTCCTTATCTGTCCTCAAAAGCCTTACTTTGTCTTTAAATCTGCCTGTTGTCCCTCCTGTCTAAAGCATTCCTGCAGAAGTGAAAGGAGGGAAGTTGTCAAGTACAGTTACTAGAACTTTTATTCTTTGTCCTTCCCAAAGAAGTCACTCTCTATCTGCACAAAATGGTTTTACCCTCTTGCAGCATCAGAGGAGCCATACTGATCCTGGCTAGTCCTACCTTGCCTCCAGCAGCAGGTCAGAACATGAAGATCACTGGCTGAAATGCTAATTTTTACACCAGCTCAACTCAAGAAGTTCTGTACTAAAAAACCCTTTTGTAACAGCAGCTATAACTTCAAGAGAAGGGAAGATGCTGAGAAAATAACAAATTCATAGCACTATCCCTTGAACATTCTACCGTACCTCTACTCCCTCATTAGGGCATTTTCAGAGAAAGGCTCCACATTTAACAACCCTCAACAGACTGCCTGGCTGCTTTCCACCCTGCATATAAGCTTTTGGTATAGGCATTTAATGGAATTCCAGAGTCTCACACTACACTGAGAAACAAAAGATGCCAGCTTTGATTCCTCACAGTCAGGCTGAAAGTGAGCACCCCAGCTTCACCCACCTGCTCACATTTCTCACGGCTTATCAATCTCTAAAGTATTTCCCAGTACCCCTTCTCTCACATTCCCCATCCCACAACAGTACCTGAGTTCAGGATTTGTTTTTTTTTCCATATCAGAATCTATTTTAGTTCTGCACCACTGACCACTTTTCCTCAAAGCTTTCACACTATATTGTAGTTCGGGTTGTTCTGAGGGCTTTTTTTTGCACTGTACTTTGGTTTTACGACATGAGCCTGGAACAAGAACCAAACGTGGGGGTTCAGGTCAGTTCAGGCGCTGCCGCTGACACCGGCCCAGGGCCCCTCCCTCCTCTCTCTCTCAGGTCACGTCATTTACATCAACCGTTACACATAACGAGAAACAACAGCAAATATATACGTACACACACACACATATATAAATATATACAGACACCAAAAAACCCCTAGTATTCCATGCTAGCTACCTAGCTAAATTTAAAAAAGAAACAAAACCATGAAAAGGAAAAGCCACGTCAGGTCCAAAGACACTCGCTCGGCGGGGGCTGAGCTGTCTCACGAAGTAAAACAAAACCTGCCGCGCGCTGCATCTTTGGGCAGCCGCAGTCCGCGCCCCTTCCCCCAAGAGAGGCGCCCGTGCGCGCGGCCCGCGGCGGGGCCAGGCGCTGCCTCTTCCTCGGGTCCCGCCCGTCGCTATCCGGGACTGTCACGCACCGTCCATGGTCTCCCTCACGGCGTTCAGGCTCGCGGCGTTGCTCGCCATGGCGACCCCGCCGCGCCCGGAACCGGAACGCCGCGCGCACGCCCGGGCCCGCCAGCCGCACGTGACAGCCCGGCACAGCGCGAGCGCGGCGGAGGCGGGCTTTCTTTGAATTCGTGCGGCGGCTGCGCTGCCGATTGGCCCGTTCGAGAGAGGGGGAGTCCTGCCATTGGCCCGACGGTGCACACCGCGCTCCGTGATTGGTCAGAGCCCGAAAAACAGGGCGGGGCTAGTTAAAGGGCCGCCCGGCGCGGCGGGGCGGGAGCGGCGGCAGCGGCGGCGGCCGGATAACGGCGGCAGGTGGCTGTGCCCGCATATTCGGCATTCTCGGCTCTCCCAGCTCACCCGGCATCGCCTCCTCGGCGGCGGGGTTTGGGAGAGCGGCGAGAGGCTCGGCGCGGTGGCACCGTCCCGGGGAGAAGCGTGAGGAGGGGCTCAGCGGGGCCGCTTCCCCCGGGGTTCCCGTTCCCTTCGCGGCCGGGGCCCGGGAGGTGCCTTCTGCCGGGGCCCCGCGAGGCCCGGGGCTGCCCCGGCCCGTTGAGGCGGAAGGCGGGCGGTTTTAGCGCCCGGGACCCGCCCGGGGCGTTATTGCTGCCCTGGCCGCTGGGGCTGTTCGGTCACTTCTGGTGTTAGCTGGGGTTTTTTTTTGTTTGTTTGTTTGTTTTTGGATTTTTGTCTTGTTTGCTTGTTGTTTTGCCCTTGTTTGGGTGTTTGCTTGGCCTTTCTTAATCCCTCTTTTCGTGTTCTTTCTTAACTCGTTTTCGTAGTTTCTCTTTGCTTGCAGTTGTTCGTACCAGCCTTATTTATTAACTTTATGCCATTAGGTCCAATCCATAGCTAACTTCGTTTTTGAAATGTTGCTTGTTCCTTAAAATGATTAATTCTCTCTGCCCAAGGCCTTCAGGGTGGCCCTAAAATGTCAAAAGTGTGATTTCGTTGTTATCCCTAATTTTGCTCTCCCTGTTTTTCAGGTATAGCTTAGTGTTATGGGTGATACAGAAGAAGCTAAAATGCAGATAACGCCAGAAACTCCAGGACGAGTCACAATTCTGAACCCTTTTGAAAGTCCCAGTGATTATTACACTCTTCAGGAGCAGATTGTTTCCAGTCCTTCAGTCTTTAAGTCAACGAAATCCTCATCTGTAAGATCTAGTCGTTAGTTGTGTAACTATACAGATGTTGTGCTAATATTTTCAAATGTATTAAAAGGGGTATTTTGTTTAGTGTACTTCAACATACGTACTAAATTAAAGAGCTTTGGTGGCATTTGGAGTTCCTTCTCTTCACAGAACTGTGCTGCTTTTAAATACTAATATTGCCACTTAGTCTTCCTCCCTGCCTAAATTTATTTTGTCTTTAGATATTAGTGATTGAGTGCTAAAACCAGTAGAAAGTAGATAAGACTAGTTGTTGGATGTGGTACTCTGGTACTACTTACAGTGCAGAAAACCAGTTTCTACTTAGATGCTGAGTAGGCCGGTTGCAAAAAAAAAAACTTATGCAAATTGCACTTATGTTGTGAGCTGTTTGTGTACTCAAGTCAATGATTTTGTGTATCTGTGACTGGTTTTTTCATTGCAAATCACATACTAGTTTGCAGTTGAAATTATTTTCTGATAAGCAGTTGAGGTGAATCTACTAATGAAACTAAAAAGACTCACTTGGTAGTTACTTCTCCAAATATATTTGAACGGTACTTTGTTAAATAAAGGCATGAAGCTTCTTATTTCTGAATTGGATTTTGCTGTGCCCTGTGTGTGGCATTTATGAGGGAAGCGTTGCAGAATGTGCAGGCATTTGCAGCTCTGGTCTTAGAAATGGGAACTGAAAGGAAGACTGCTCTATTACTTGGATAACTTGGGTTAGGATACTGAGTTTCTGTGGAGCCACAGTTTGGATTGAAGAAGCAATTTAAGTTCATCCCAAATTATATATCTTTAGTAGACCTGTCCATAGGAATTGAGAAGAAACTGACACCTTGGTTTGTGAGTACCAGCTGTAATCTTCCACTTCAATATTACTACCAGCAGGATAAGAAGCCTGACTGACTTACTTTTTTTAGAGTAGATCATTTAAATAGGATTTAAATGATTAAAACATTTAAACATTTAACATTTTGATTGGTTTTGACAGAAACTACATGGAAGCTGTGATTGTATTGTTCCATTGAGATTTGTCCTGTGGTTTTATTTTTCTCTTTAGAATAGCAAGCATTAAGATGCCTGTTTCTTTCTTTAGACACCAGGAAAATTCAGATGGTCTATTGATCAGCTTGCTCTAATAAATCCTGTGGAAATAGACTCGGAAGACATTCGACGCCAAGGAATGTATTTGAGCCGTGCTAGGTAACTTACAATTTATTTTTATGCAGCTAACTTACCTTTAATACTAGTATACTTGTTCTTATGCTTTATTAACATTTCAGCATAGCATTAAAGACTTTTTAATAAAATCTTTTTACACAATTTTTTACATGATGATGATATAATATTTAGATGAGGCTACCTCTGTGTTGCTTCCTTTTAGTGTTAAGAGCTGCTGATTCACTCTGATTGCAGTTTGGAAGACAGCCAGATAAAAGCAGCTAGTGGAAGCAAGAAAATGTCTTGCCAGTGATCATTACCAGGCTACCTCTTCTGCTCCTTGTTACAACACAGTTTATCTTCTCAGAGTGCTCCATAGTGAGGTTTCTTTGGTCCTGGGGCTCCTGCAGAAGGGTAGACGTGCTGGGGAAACTTGCTGGGGAAGCCCCAGCAGTCTCTTTCAAAGGTATAGATTAATGTGAAGGAGGGGGCTCCAGTGCTAGTTACTTGAAGTAGTTTGGGAACCTTACCTCAACTTTTTTTCCTTCTCTGAAATAACTTGCATGAGAAAAATGGGTGGGTAAAATGTCTTGGTATTTGGAACTTATCTTGAGGGATAACTTGACATGCAAGTGGTAGAGGGTGCCAAGTGAAAGTAGCCAGGGAGAACCTTAATGGTGAACCCTGTAGACTGTCCTGTACATTTCTCAGATACAAACCTGCAGAAGGAACTGCTCCTCAAGGCATGAAGCACTGCAGGAATAGAGGAATGAACCTGTCCTGTCTAGATCAGATTGCTCAGTCGCATCCGCCTTGATTTTGAATGTTTCCAGGGATTCCAAGCAACCTTTTCCAGTGTTTCAACACCCTCATCACAAAAACTTACTGGTTTTAGTGTCTGACTGAACCTACAGCTCTCTTTTTGAATAATAAAAACTGTAGGACTATTACTGTCCCCAGCTGTATCTGAATCACCAGGTCTTAATGTTTCCTGTCATTTCTCTAGCAGTCAGTAGGTTTCAGACTAATGCTTTTTATATGTTTTAAAGCCTTAAGCCTAATGTTTTTAGGGAGTTAATTACATTGTTTCTGGAACCTTACTCAGATAAACTAGCTTTAATGGAGAAGACTTGGGTGACAGTTCCAGTGATGATGAGTGACATGGCCTATAGATATAAACATGCATTGTCTCAGTGGGTCCTTTCAGTCTGTCCCACTGTTTCATAATCACTGTGGTTCATTTTTTTTTAAACTATCTGCTGTGACTAGAAAGAGGCTAGTTTGACTGTGTGTAGATTTGCTGTGTCCATGCTTGCATACACATACATGAATCCACAGGGATTGTATGCTTGTTTTTTGGTATAATAATCTGCAAGAGCCTTCATAGATCTGTCACTTCAGCATCATCTAGGCAGATGTAGTTGAAGGTGGCATGTCCAAACATTGCAGATATATTTGAAGTCTGATAGGTATAAAAGAGAGAGCTGTGAGAGTTTATGTATTTGTCACATCTGTGTGTGCTTGTGTATCTAATAATATCTTGTTATCTGACTGATTTCTAAAATTATTCAAGGGTAATTCAGGTATATGAACTGTGAATGAAAGTATTAGGTGGTTCAGCTAAGAAAATGATGAACGTTTATAAGCTTCAAAAAATTTTACAGTAAATTACACTGTAGTAACTGAAAGTCAGGATTGAAGGTGACCGTTAGAGGAAATATAAATACAGAATCTCACACATCATGAAGTAACTACAATATTTTTTTAAAAACAAGTTAAAAGCTGCATAAGGAAATATTGTCATTGTTAGAAACTGAAATATGGTAGAAACTGAAACTGAAGAAGCTGTGGCAGACTGGGTATTTCACTAGAGAGAACTCTGTGCTGGGAAAGTGGGCTGTGTCAGGAATTTGAGTGTGCAAATTCCAGGAGTGTTTTCAGTTGCCTTTTAATTCCTTACAGCTCAGTTTTTTAGTCTGCTTGGTTTTATAGTGCAAGTCTAATCTCATGTGAATTTTAATAGTAAAATATGTTCATATAAAATTATTCTGGAAGATCAGTTATGATTGAGTTTTTGTCCAGACATGCTGAGTAAGCAGAATGTTTGCTATTATGTACTTTTAAATGGTACAAATATTTTTCAAATCAACTGAATTGAGAAGTGCATTTATGTTTCTAAATTTATGTATGAGATCATTGCATGTAAGAGTAAAAACATCATCAGATTTAGGGTTTAGTGCAATTTAATTTATTAAGTTCCTCTTGAGCATCTATAAATTATTATATGGCTGGACTTTACATCTTTTCCAACTTATGTGATGGTTTTGATAATTGAGTTGTTTTTCATTTGTTACTTAGAATTGATAAGGAGACAGAAGACAGAAGGCAAAAAGCTATTGAGGAGGTAATAAAACTTCATGCTATCAAATATTGATTTGTCTACAGAAAAGATTCACGTCTTTTACAGGATTTCAAAACCCAGAAGCCTATTGTATTTCAGTAAGAAAGTAATTTTGTGCCCTCATCCCTTGCAGTTGTAGCTGGGAATCCACACGCTCCTTTTCTTCCCCTCTTCTTTCAGAACACATGTAGGTCAAAACAAGAGATTTTTTTCTTTTGTTTTTCTTGACTAGTGGTAATGTGGCTGTAATAGAACTCTTACTAACTTCAGGTTAGAAACAATGATTGAGAATTTGGGAGTTTACAGTAACAGCTAGAGTGATACTGCATTTTTTGAAATATTGGAGAATTTGTGTGGGTTTGTTGTTTTTTTGTTTTGTTTTGTTTTTTCATTCTTCCAAAGTCTGCTTTGTTGGATGGAAGACTTGATTCTGGTAGCTTGTATTTTCCCATCCGTTTTTCATTTTGTTTTTCACTATTCATTTGGCTAGCAGAGAAGGAAAAATGAAATGTTAAAAATATTCACTGCAGAAATCTCCAATGTTGTTTTCAATAAAAAAAATAAGATAAGTCTCTGATAGGCAGGTCTATCAGTTTCTGTCTCTACAAACAAGAAATGTTTTATGGTTCCATAAAAGAGCTGGGTAGTTGACCTGCAGCTAAGATGCTCTGTTCTAAATTTGCATTAAAAGGGGTGTTTCCTCTTTGTGAGGTATAACCTAATGGATTATGCAGCTGAACAGCTTGAAACCCTGTCTCTGATAAAAGTTATACCTTTAATAGCTGCATGCTTCAAGCTAAGTTTTTTTCGTTTACTTTGAGTCGTGCATTTTTTTGAGAACAGGATTTGCCATGTGTTTCTTGAAGCTTTGTAATTTTGGTTGTCTCCTTAGCATCAGGGTGTTTCTCAGTGCAACTGTGATGGTAGACAGTTTCTGGTTCACAGAAAAAGACTGAACTGCCAGTATTCAAAAGTGTTTTACCACTAACCAGTTTAGCTAAATACACTGGCACTAATAATGTTGCCAAAAAGCTTTGGTTTATCACTTTTACTGTTACTGCGGTGTCTGTCACTTCTATGAAATTCTTAATTGTCAAAACAAAACATAACAAACTGAAATTTTAAAACTAATTATTTTTAAACTACTATGCTAGAAGCATGGTAGTGACAATTCAATTTTTAAAATGATTAATTACTGCTAAGTGAAACTTGTGTGTAGTTTTCACTCTGCAAACTTGAAAGATCTGAGGTGCTGTGGGTCATAAAGAGCATAGGGGTCTTCAAATCAAATTGTTTTTTCTTTAACCTCTTTGGGCCTCCAATAATGGAATGTTCTACATTTTCTTTTCTTGTTCAGGGTACTAGTCTAAATTTAAAGTTGAAAATTTTAAAAAGTGCTGAGATGATTTGTTTTTATTCTACTCCAGTTTTTCACAAAAAAACTCATCGTTCCTTCTCCTTGGACTGAACATGAAGGCAAACAAGTTTCTCAGTTTAATTCAACTAAATGTAAGTTGCTTTTTTGTGTCCACCCAAAATAATATAGCTTTTGGAGAGTTTATCAAGCATATTTTTTTTTTCAACCTCAATTTAAATGTTAAGAACCAGGGATAAAATATGGTACAACTGATTGATTTTCAGCTGTTGTTGCCAAGTGCTTTCTTTGTTTAAAAATTATTTCTTAATTGAAAGTCTTGTATAATTTTCCTTTTACTTATTCTTGGTCTTTGTTCTTAAATTTTTCTCCATTAATTATCTGTCTGCAAGCATTTTAATTTACACACATAACTTTGTATCTGTAACTATCAACTGTGTTGATACCAGTAATAGCCAAGTCTTCTACTTCACTTTTTTTCTTCAGCTAGTTGCATGTCCTCTTATTCCAGCTGCTTTCCTCACCATAAAGCATATTGGAAATAGAATTCTGTATTCTTTTACTAGCAGCATAAATTCCTGTTGTCATCCTGCTAGCTCACTGTCACTAGTGGTGGTGGGTTTTCTAAATTTGTTTCATTTATGCCACTGTTGGATTTTGTTCTTAATGCTTTTATTGAAGTTTATATATAACCAGCAGAATACAAAACAAATTGATTACAAGATGGAAAATGTGAGCTATAAAGTACTGTTTGCATGCCCTGTTGTTTGATATGAAAGTCTGAAGTAAGTGGAGACTCTTGGAAGATTTGGAAAAGGCTAAGCTGTTAAATTTTTTATCAAGGAAATGCAGCTTGTGGATAGTTCTTCAATTGTCAGTTGTAATATGGTCACTTTAAGGGCAGAAAACATAAGGCATAATCTGAAAGCTGGTAAAGTGAATGGAGGAAGAAAATAGTCTCATGTGTTCTTCAGCTGCATAAAAAAAAAGTTGAAGTGTATCTTCACTTTTCTCCAGTCCAGACTGAATGATTTTCTGGAAATGTGCTTTACTTGAACACAGCCTGTTTAGCTAAGCATGAACTAATTTGTTTTAAATCTGTGTCATCTAGAGACAGGAGGAGACAAAGTTTTGGGCAATGTTGATGCTACTTCGCTAAGCTTTTTTTGGATAGAAACATGCTGAAATTCTCTTGATAGCTATAATGGTAATTTTTTTCTCAGTACTCCTTTCTAATCTCTTCCAAACATTGATGCAAAAGTTTTGTTTGGTTGTATTATGTATTTTAACTTAATGTTGCTACATTTCAAAACTATGTACAGTGCATGTTTAAATTTAAGTTCTATGTTTTCCAGCCATAGATATAAATAACATCTCCCCGATTGGAAGACAGCTGAGCTTGCAGCCTGGGAAAAGCAATGGTGAGTAAAAGGCAATGCCTAAAATTACAGGCTTTCTGTGAACAAAAATAATGCATTTTTGATGGATATTTAATTTCAAAAGGAAATTATTTGCTTGTTAGTGTTACTGTAGAAATAGTTTTTCTTGAACTGTATGGTACTGTTAATTTTAATATCCATTTCTCATAGGAATTTAATTCTATTTTACTCCCTTGTATTTTTTCAAGTAAAAAAATAAGTCCTCTGTAGACTGTGGAGTGCATTTTTTCCAACTCAGTGTCTACTTTTTCTGGATTAAAAAGTGAATGTGAGCTTCAGATTTATAAGTAAATTATAAGTTTTGAAAAACCTTTAATATGCTGGATTGTTTTGTGTTAGAAAATCATGATTATTTTCTATGCCAAATAAATATCAGAAATCCTAATACATATTTTAAACTGTATTGTTTTAGATAAATAGTAACTGTTTTTGCCCAAGGTATTTTGATTTTTCTGCAACTTCATTTTGAATCCTTACTTTCTTCAGAGACCTCTCTTCTCAGTTAACATAAAAGCCTCTAGAGAGGCATTCCTAAACCTCTTGGGTTTTTATCTCTGAGCCTAGTGTGCTGCATGCGGTGTTGTTAAATCAGAATCGTACTTCAAACACTTTTCCTTATTGCAACTGTAATTTAAATACCTCAATTGCAGTGCAATTTGTAAGTGAATTTTTGTTTCTACAGCTTTAGCAAAAGGTCTCACTGTAAGCTAATTTTGTTGGTTTTATTCGTTGCAGCTGCTTGTCAGACAGTACTGTCCTTGCCAGTGGATTTTAATTTAGAGAAAATACTAGGTATGTAATGTAATACCTAAATTTAATTATGAATGTCTAAATAGAAAACTTGGTTTTGTAATGTTGGCTGGGTTTGTCTTATGAAATACTGAAAACTAAATGTACGAATGAAAGTTTTATGTATTCTAAATAGGCAGTTACTGCATGACTGGAAATTGTTCTGCCTGCAGGTGGTTGAGGGGAGACCTCATTGCCTTCTACAGTTTCATCATGAGGGGAAGAGAAGGGGCAGGCATTTGTCTCTTTTCTCTGGTGACCACTGACAGGACCTGTGGGAATGGCCTGAAGTTTTGTCAGGGGCTGTTTAGGTTGGATATCAGAGGGTGGTTGGGCACTGGAACAGGCTCCCCAGGGAAGTGGTCACAGCACCAGCCTGACAGAGTTAAAGAAGCATTTGGCCAATGCTCCCAGGGACATGGTGTGGCTCTTGGGAAGTCCTGTGCAGGGCCAGGAGTTGGACTTCAATGATCCCTTTGTGTCCCTTCCAGCTCAGGATGCTCTGTAATTCTAGATAGCCTGTTCCTCTCCCAAACACACAAACAGAGCAGTAATTTGTCTTACCAGAGCTGTTTGTACAGATGCCAGCCAGGAGTCTCAAAGCTCAACCTTGCCTTGAGTAAAGCTGAGCTGTAACTCTGGCTTTACTGTACCTGAAACCATGGTGGGTACTAGAAGTTGTGTGGTGGCAAAAAAGCCATGACTGCAGAGTGAGGAGGCAGGAGTCCAAATTAACTGTCTGATTATAGATGCTGCATCAAGCAATTGCTGCCACCTTCTCAGGCAAGGGGGCAGGAAGGGGCTGATCTTACAGCTCATAGGTAGAAACAGTGGGTACAGCCAGCTCAGAGCATTTTGGCTGCATGCTCCTATCCCAGTGCTGAAATTCAGAACCATGACTGTGGGCCAGCAAAACATATTTATTGCCTTTGTTTTTTGTCTTAACAAATGCTTCCATCAATACATAGTTTGGGAGTTGATGAAAATTTTTTCCTACAGGGAATATCCAACTAGAATAGAACAAGAGATAAAAAACCTAAAATAATCTGGTAAACCTGAGCATATTTTAATGGGTCTTAGTTTATGCTTTCCTACTGTAAACAGCTAACTACTTGTACTTTTTTAAGTCTAATCTGGTTTGCCTCTGGATGTATCATGAAGACCATCAAAGCATATGGGAGACCTGAAAAAGAGTCTAGGTTTTCTTGGGTAGTAAAATAATCCCTGTTTGACAGCTCAGATGTGAGCAATAATACAGTTCTGGAGAAAGATCAATAAGTATATAGAAGCCAATGTTTTTATTTTTTTAAGTTCAGACTTCAGTACTAAGGGATGAGAGGCAGAAGTGGAACTACCCTTAGTAGACAGAGGTGACATTTGTCGGGATGACAAGCAGTCCTTTGGGATAGGTGCCTAAATAGATTAATTAGTTGCTGTATTGGTAAATTAGATTAAATGTTTTAATTTAATTAGGTTAAATGTTTTAATTCCTGTAATGGAATGTATTTTTTTTTCTACATTCGTATTGGAAACAATTTTCCCCCCACATTTCCAGGTGAATATTTTAGAACTGATGAATTTGCAGATCAGTCTCAGGAAAATCTGAGCTCTTCATCACTCAGAAGAAAGCTGTTTTTAGAAGAGAATGGGAATGTATCTGCATGTTTGTCCCCTTCTTTGCATAGTCCATGTGGTAGTCAGCCACTTGGAGTGCTTTGTTCCATAGAATTATCTCCAGTTCGGTGCAGAAGCCCTCTGGACACATCTAGTTCAGTAAGTAGCCCGTTTGTAGGCTGGGTCAGATGTACTTTATGGGGGAGTAGGAGTTAGACTAAAACTTGGCTTTGTTTTTTTTTTTTCCAAATTCTGAAAAAAAAAGTGAACAAAAGTCCTGAAAGAATATATTTCTGACTTCTTATTATTCAAATTATTTCGTTGTGCTGCTCTTCTTTTGTATTGGGAATCATGTTTTAATTTTGTTATGAAAAGGGAGTAGGAATTAAAACATACAAAAGACATGCTGAAAGCATGTTAAAACCTTTTTTTGCCCATAAAATGTGTCTACAAAATGTCCTGTTTAAATTCATGAATTGCTGCCTACAATAACAGTTGATATGAACATGTGATATAATTATATTTCCTTTAAATATCATAAGCTCATTTATAGTGGAAGAAATGATTTGTGGATCTTTGAAGTGCAGTGCTAAATATGCCTTTTTCTTTCCCATTGGCCAGAGTTTTCAGATGAATAGACATTTATTAGAACACAAAACAAAATGTCCATTTTTTAAATTAAACAAGATGAACCTTATCCCCATGTGGACATAGCTAAAGTGGTTTAGGTGATGTATTTTCATCTGTGGGGTGGTTTGAAGTGCATGGGAAAAACCTACCTACACTAGGATAGTGTAGCTTAAAAAAAAAAAGGTAACCTAGTAAAGAATTCCTACAATATATTTATAGGGCCAGAAGTGATGGGTGGGTGAGGGAGTGGGTCTCGGGTTTTTGTTGTTGTTTATTTGGAGGGGGTTTTTTTGTTTTGTTTTTTTTTTGTTTAGTTGCATGATAGTCTTAAGTAAGGTCATTCTCTTTTCTTAAGGAGAACCACTTTTGTATCTACTGCTGAATTAAGTACATTGGATTACATTAAAATATAAATAGTGGCTGATTTTTATCTGCAGTGATATAAGTAAGAAATTTAGATTAAACACTTGACTAGATACATAGCATTTATTCCCTATTTACATTTCTCATAGTTCTTAAGTATAGTGGATAAAATAGTCCTAGCTGGTATTAGGTGACAGTTTCTGTCCATTGCTCTTTTCCCCTATGTGGAGGCATAAGGTCCAGGTGAAGAGCTGCAATTGGAATATTTAAGCTAAACTAGAGATTGTCATTGTAAAGGATTAGTCCTTCCCAGTGCTGCCATATTAAGCATTTGAGTTAAAACAATTTTATATATACATGTTAGCCATAGTTTACATTATAAAAATAATGCTCTGTGGGTTTGATTTTTTTAAATTTATTTTTTCCCCTTTCTCCTTTCTGAAGGGTCAGTTTTCATCAAGTCCTATTCAGGGAGGAACAAGAGCTTATAGTCTAGGAAGTATAACCAGTCCCCCATTTTCAGAGGGGTCTCCTGCACCTAATGGTTCTCCTGCTTTTTCACCAATTGCTTTTCACATAAGAAAAACACCACTCTCAGGTATGGTTTAGTTGTATATGTATTACTCTATGTTGAGTAATAGATTTTTACTATAAAAACTTCAAAATTCTTACTGGAACGTTTTTCTTTTGGAGAGGCATTTCTGTGCTTGGCAGACCAGCAGTTTCCTGTATAACACATCTGCTGTTCAGCAGTGAAATATGTGAAACAATGAAGTGTATATGCTTGCAACTCATCAACTAGGGAAAATATTTCAGAAGAAGGCACTGAGACCCAATAAGAATGAAGAAAAGATAAAAGGGTTAATTTAATCTATTGTAGGAGGGGTTTTAAAACCACATGCCTGAATTTAGTCAGGTTACAATTCTGATTTGGCCCAGCCTGAAGCATTTTAATATCAGTGGGCAAAGACTGTTTAACTTGAGCTTTCAAATCATGCCATCATGAAGATTATTTGAAATGAAATGACTAATGAAGAAATCACAAACACTTTATGTCCTCATTGCTCTAGGAAATGTCACTGTTTCATGCTGTGTCTGTACCTGGTAAGGCTTAATGCCTTGTTTATACATGATTTGTACAGCTTTGGCATGATTACACATATTTATACATGACTTTTACACATTTTGATTAATGGTATTTTACACCATTATATATGGATGATGTTGCACAGGTGTTTTCTCACTTGTTTGATCTTTAAAATTCATTGCTGCCAAAAAATTTAAATGCCTATAGATTGTGTATTGACATTTGTTTAGGAAAAAATGAATGGGGGACTAATGGACTATACTAAACCAGCCTTCACCCATTTCCCTTTGAATACTGTATAGTAATGACATTTAAAAATACAAGGTCTCCAATACAGCAAATGATGTCATAGAAAAGAAATTTGGTGGGATAAAAACTTGCCTTTACCATATTCCATGGTAAAATGTATGTATGGGTGATGGGTTTGGTTTTGGGTTTGCTTGTTTGGTTGGGTTGGGAGGCAACAGTCAGTGAAATACGCTGTAGTTTGCTATAAATTATTCAGTGGACTGCAGGGCCTTGAGAATGATGAGTTTTTTCTATCACGGTATCAGGTGAAGATATCAGGTGAAGTTAAACTTTGCTCATTTTTTTCAGACCAAAGAAAATTTACATTTCGTTCTCCAGATATTCCTTCTTCCTCAAGTAGGATGACACCCCCAAGTACCAGAAGTCCTTACATAGATGGTTGTTCTCCAATTAAAAATTGCTCTCCTATGAGACTTGGAGCCCGTAGAGGAACTGCCCAATATCAGACTTCTGTCATTAGAATACCAATTGCAGTTGAGAATCATGAGGATGAGGAGGACAAGGAAAACGCTTCTCCAGCAGAAGCTCGCTTCCCAGAAATGGATAATGGAATAAAGGTACATCAGGAAGACAGTGATACTTTTGGACATGGTACACATCTCGTGGTGGCAACTGTGTCTATTGCACCAGATCGCTCAGAAGGTTGTCATCAAAGGTTGTCATCATTTCAGGACATAGAAGGCTTAAAGGAAAATAATACTGTAGACATGGCTGATGCAGCTGAAGTGTCGGAGGAAAACACTTGGATGAAAGAAACAATTGGCAGTAGCAATACACCAATGACCAGCTTTATGACAGGCATTACTTTCAGTATTGAAAGCTCTCGCATGTGCATGTCACCTCTTGCAGAAAGCAGCGCAATTCCTTGTGACAACAGTAGTATTCAGGTAAAAATACAATTTTTGGTTTCTCTGTAAAACTGAGCTCAACATAACTTGGAATACGTATACTAATCTGGAAGTAATTGTTATTTTCTCTTACTGGATATGGCATCCAGGCAGTATTGTGGCTTTTATCCATCCCTTCCCTTCATCCCCTCTTTGGGTGGAGTTAGCCTAGCAATTATTTTTGTGTTGCTATGTACATTAGTATATTTAACTTGATCCAAACTCATGCTGTTAACAATTTGCTTTTGTTATTAACTGGTCATAGATGGTTTGTTGGATTAAGTTCAGTTAATCAAATGCAAATCATACCAGGTATATGAGGGATTTATTTGTGTTAAATGACTACATTTTTCAAGCCCAGCTTTTTGATTTCAGGTGGACAGTGGTTACAATACACAGACTTGTGGAAACAGCATTATGGATACTGCAGGGGCTGAGAACAGTTGCAGAGAAAATGATGTGAACACTATCGTGTTTCAGAATAAATCTCAGCTGCTTAGAACAAAGGTAGGATTTCTGTTTAAAAAGTGATAGGCTTCCCATCTAAAGCATCCCATTTTATTTGGTTTCAGGGACCCTGAGAGGAGAGTGTGTCAGATGATGATAAAGATGTTGATGTAGTGTCAGTTCAGAGACTATATTGAATAAATGCAGGACAAATATCTTAAACTGGCAAAAAAATTAATGTTTAATGATAAAGCAAAGGCTGTTTTGGAGGATACTGAGGTATATGCATGAATAGTAGTAGTGAGGCTGTTCATGACTATTGTAGTCAGTCTATAATTTTTGTTTCTTCTTGCTGCTTCATTTATTGCTAAGTTTTAAGCATGTGCCTATGGAGAAGGACATTTCTGGAGAAAAATTGTCTGCTGCTAATTTTTATAAACTTAGTGTTGAGTCCTAGACCATACCTGGCATGCTGACTTGGTGGGGAACTTTCTGCATAGTTACAGTCTTTTTACAAGCCCTTTGAGGACCTATCTGAAAAACACATTACAAATGATAATACATATCTAGCAAAGCTCCCAACCCCTTAATCTTGTGACTGATAGGAAAGAGTTCTACTTCTTCCAGAGAATTGGAAGCAAGGCTAGTTTCTTTGGAGAAGAGAGCAAAGACCATCTCCTCTCAGTAATTATGGTCACATGATGCTACAAACTTGGTCGTTTATGGTCTGCTATGTCTTGAAAGCCCTTCAAGGGGAGACAGTACTGACCATTAGTACCAGATTATTAAAAAAACCTCAAGTAAACCCATTCAGCCCTGACTTCACTGCTGGATGTGACATGCTAAAAGCCACTTCACTGCCAGGGGAAGTGCTGACTGATGGTGTCTTACAGACCACTGATACCATATTTTAAGTTCATTTAAGACCAGGACAAATATGCTCTTACAAGAACAATAGATATTTTGTCATTAACTTCTAAAAATTCTCATCTAAGTTCCTGCCCCAGTCACTCTGTTGGACATGGATTTTATGTGTGCATGTACTTGCCAGAATCATTTGTCTGGTATCAAACCCATCCTAGACGGACTTGCCAATGTCACTCAGTTCCCACTGTTAGTCCTTGAATTACTGGGTCCCGACTAAGCCAAATTTTGCTTTTTAGATTAGGAGTAAAGTGTGAAGGCATTAAGTGCTTCATTCAGATCTTACAACTGAGAACCCCAGGGAATAAAAAGAAAAAAGCACAGACATTGCTGGCTGAAATATTCAAGTCAGGCTCATTCAGACATTCATGTGAGCCCTTGAAATGCGGTAGTTTTTGCAGACAGCATGTTTCAAATATCTGTGTAGGGAAAACGTTTTACTTCATTTCTTTCTCATTTCAGAAGGGTTGAGTTGGTACTTAAGTACTTACTATACTTGAAATTTGCAGTTAGTAATCTTGGATCTTGTTTCTTTGGGAGAATTTCTGTTAAAATGGTTTTAAAACTAACTTTTTCTTATTCACCTAGGAGTGTTCTGTTTTAAGCCATAAGGACAATCAGTTGCTGGGAACAAAATCTCCTGAGAAGCAATCCTGTTTTCAGAAAGCCAAAACACATAACACAGTATTTGGTCAAAATGCAACTTGCAACATTTCTGCTTGGAAACATAAAAATGAAAATCAGGTTCGGGGATTTCACAAAAGTGGTATGTAGTTTTCTGATGGAGAAGTTAATCTGTGGTTTCTAATAAATTTTTATACATATGACCTCAATTACCTGGATTATATATACTATTTTGCTTTTCTAATGCAAATGTAATCAACTGTTTGATATATATTAAGGGAGTTTTTAAATAATGTGGGATTTTTCAGGTCTTATTGAGAATTTCTAAGTGTCATTAAGTGATCCTTTTTGAAAATTAAAGTGTCTAGATTTGGTGCAGAGAAACAACAGGGTTTTTTTCAGAATTGTATTCCTTCTATGACTAGGGTGGATTCCATGAGCAGCCTAGGATAACTTGCATAGGAACCAGCATAACTGCAAAATCACTTACATTTTAAGATTTGTCCCTCCTAAAGGCATGAGAGACATTCTTCTTTGTGGGAAAGAAAAGTGGAAGGGGTATTAGTCTGGTTTTGGATTGCTTTTCTCCAGCCAGATATATTGTGTGGCTTCATAAATACTACCACTAGTACCAAGAGTAAGTCACTGGACAGAAGTGAACTGTTTGGGTGTGATGAGAGCAAATGCCAAGTTTAGTTCTCTTAGAAATATAAAATGAGCTTTATGTCAAAAGAAGTTGTTTAGTAATTCTCTAAACAGCTTTTTCCTTGGCTTGACAGAGATCTGTGATGTTAGTTAGGTTTAAGTAAAACGTATTATTGGTTACCTTAAAATTAAAAGCTAGTGTTGTGGCTTTGGTAATTGTTTTAGTACGAAACTTGGAGTTGATCACCTGACACTACCAGTGTCTCTGAAGAACAACTGTGTCCAAGTTGATGTTCTGGTAATCTTTGGAAGGAACCTAAGAAGGTGCCATAAGATTCATTGGTCTCAGTACTATCACTAAGAAAATGGTGCAGCCTTTCTTAATTCCTAGTGTTATTATGTTGCTTACAGAAATTACCAAGATACTTAGTAAATCCTTAAAAAAAATAATTAACTTTTGCGTGCCATTTATTACCAAAAGTATTAATACAAGCAAACCTTTGATCCTTTCAAGAAAACCATCAGTTAATTAAAATGATGGATTGAAGGGGGGCGTCAGAAGCCCAGAACTCCCTTTGTGTAATCAAATCAGATTTAGTTGAATTTGCTTGTATTTGTTTAAAAGAACCTTCTGGAATTTATAAATGTGAATTGGGGGAAAAAATCCATATGGCAATCTTGTGGCCCTAGTGACCAAGAGGGAAAGAAGAACTATGGGATACACTGGTATTTTTGGGCTCTGGTATGTAGAGCTCTGGTAAACTTCATTAATGTAAAAGAGAAGTCCATTCTAACAAGTGTTCCAGGTGAAGCAGTCATCATCTCTTTTCATGGCAAGGATGTCCCAGGATACTGGATGGAAGTTCTGCTTTCTGTTCTATTCCACAACTCACAGAAAAGCTTGTACCAAAGTGACAGACAGTGGCTGATGAGCAGCTATTGGCACACTAGGCCTGAAACCTACTGGTCATATTGGTCAGATCTAAATTGGAAGGCAAGACAGCATTTTAAAAAAAATCTCAAAAGGGGAGGTGTGAACAGAATGTCTTGGCATTAAAATCAAGTCTCTTGGCATTAAAATCAATGTGTTAGACCTGAGAGTTGTGTGTTGTTTGACTAGAACAGTTCTTGAAATACTTCCATTAATAATTTCCTAGTGAAGGCTTTCGGAAAAGTGCATTTAAGAAAAAGGAAAACGTCTGTCCACATCACTTGATTGTAGATCTCACATTGCAAAAATAAATATAAAAAAGTTTACTTTAGAAATCTAATGAGCAAACATGATGTGTACTATTTTTACTTCTGTAAAAACACAGAAGTATTTAATCACTTTCTGTAATGCATGTGGGATTGGCAGTAATGGAATCTAGTGTCCTATATTAGCTGTTTCATTGTCTTCACACAGTGGTCTACTAGAAGCTGGAAATACACTGAATTGGTAACTGTTAAGGAATGAATTTTGTTAAAAGTAGGAGATGAACTCAGACTTCTGGAAAACAAATTTTATAGAATAGGGCCTTCAAAATGTTCTTAGCTTTAGCTTCTGAGTTTTGTCACTCAGAAGCAGATACAACTTATCTGAGATTTAAAGGTTTTGTATGACCTTGTGTCATTTCTGTTTCTCATGATAATTTTAACAACAATCAATTAAAAGGACTATAGAAAGGATTTATTTTTGCAATTGTGATTACTAAAACAGTAATGTAAACTTAGTGAACGTTAAGCAGGGTAGCCTAAATTATGTGTTTATGAATTTTTCTGAGTTACATGTATAATTTAAAATTGGGTTTTACTTTTTAACAAAGTTTTTTAATTATTTTCTCAATATGTTAAATGATTGGAGGCTTCTGAACTATTCACAAGTAAAAAAGCAATCCCTAAAGTATTTAATTTTAACCTGTATTAGTATTTTCTTCAAGCTAAGAAAAGAGTAAGAGTAGAAATGGATGAATGTGAGAAGTGATTAAAGATGCTCCCACCTCTATTGTCTGTATTTTTTGTCCTGTTTTGTAGTCTTCAGTTAGATGGGAAATATTTATTTTATGGAAACATGCCTATTTTTTTATGATGTTTGTACAACTGATTTGTAGAAGAAACCTCCTGTGCAAATTACCATGGAAATCACTTGACCATTCTGTTTCTGTAATTGTTCTTAATGCATTGGTTGGCACACATTGCACAAACGGTCATTGTTTACATTAAATTAATATAAGTAGTTTTAACGAGAGTCCTTTAACATGTCTAATTGTAAATTGAGTAGTGAAACAGAATAAAGACATTTCTTTAATACCTATGTTGTTCAATTACTTCTTTCAGTTCTGAGGTGCTAAAGAGAATGCACAGAAGTGCTGACTTCTATCAAACTCTCAAACCTCCCTTAAAGGCTATTAACAAGAAAGTCTACAATCATTTCTTCACTGTGCAGAAATATTTATTTTCACCCACAGGACAAAGGTGTAGATATACATGATTTTAAAATTTGTTCTGCATTCATAGTCATAAAAAAGTAGCTTTAAAAAAATTCTTTACAGATTATTAAAATGTGTATTTAAAAAGTAAACAAAACCTGCTTCTAGCATTTTTTGCCCATAGGGAAAAATATGTAAATGCAAGCATTTGTGATTTCTTCTTAACTTTTACATCCAGCTATTTTTGTAGTTTCTTTTTCTTTTTCTCTGGTTCGTCCTTGCTGCTTGCCTCTGCAGAGAGACTTGCACATGTATCATTTCCTAATATCTACAGTAAGAAAAAGACAGAAGTCAGAACATTTCAATTCAATTTTTGCTATCCTAGTATCCTAACTTGACCTTACTTGTACAGACCTTTTACAAACACTGTATCAACATCAGAAACTTCTGATTTAGATAATCATCTAGAAGAGGGTCTACCACCTTAGAACAATCAGAGGTAGAATACTCACCTGAAATAAAAGCTGGAGAAGGCAAAGAGAAGCAACAAGACCCCTCCTGACAAAGCCAACAGGTTGTTAGCACCCCAACCATCAGCTTGCATTAGCCTTACTTTGTGTCTGTTTTTAAAGTATCCCTCAGACTGGAGTCATGGCCTCAACAGAAGCTCTTGACAAGCCAGAGTTGGTGAGCACAAGCGAGGGCAGCTCAGTGTGTGAATGCACAACAGAACACACGGACTCCTCTCCGCCACTATTTTTATTGTCTAGTCCCCATTTTTGAGATCACAGGGATTCACCTCAACCCAGGCTGAGGGATGGACAGATCAGAGCAGACCTGCTGGGAAGCACTTGGGGGTGCTGGTGGATGCCCAGCCATGGGCACTCACAGCCCAGAGAGCCAAATATGTCCTGGGTGGCATCCAAAGCTGCGTGAGCAGCAGGGACAGGGAGGGGATTCTGACCCCACCTGCAGTGCTGCAAGCAGCTCTGGGGTTCCAGCAGAGGAAGGACATGGACCTGTTGGAGCAAGTCCACAGGAGGGCCACAAAAATGATCAAGAGGGCTGAAAGCAGCAGCTCTCCTGTGAGGAAAAGCTGATAGAGTTGGGGTTGTTCAGCCTGGAGAAGAGATTCTAGGGAGACCTTTGAGCAGTCTTCCAGGACCCAAAAGAGGAGCCTACAAGAAGGCAGAAAGGGCACTTTTCACAAGGGCATCATCCAGTGACAGGAAAGGGGGGAATGGCTTCCCCCTCCCCCCACTTGAAAGAGTGGGTTGGTTTAGTTTACGATTTAGGAAAAAATGGTTTATTCTGAATGATGAGGCACTGGAACAGGTTTCACAGAGAAGATGTGGATGCTCCATCCCTGGAAGTCTCCAAGGCCAGGCTGGATGGGGTTTTGAGTAACCTGATGTCATGAAAGGTGTCCCTGCCTCTGGCAGGGGAATTGGAACTAGATGATTGTTAAAGGTCCTTGCAACCCAAACCATTCTATGATTCAAGCTCATACAACAGCTTGAAGACCAGAATATATTTACATGTGTTTGGAACATGATATATTTACATGATTTCTCAAGGGAATAAAGTAATCATGTTTGACTGTATAAACAGAAAGAAGCTCTTGCTTATTTTGGGTTCTCTTTTTCCTCTGTGATTAGGGCTATTCAATTGCTGCAACCATCTGTTTACCAAGAAAGTTACATGTACCTTACCCTAGGAGCATAATTTTGTAATGTCATGCAAAATACTTTTTAGGCCTAATGTGGGAGAGCAGGTGAAACTCCCTGTGTCCCAAATGCAGAAAGAAGCTGGAACTGAAAAGTTTTGAGACCAGAGACAGTTATTAGGACATTACAGTTCTTACAACATTATCAAGAGAGAACGTTTATATTGTGGGAGTTGTAAGACACAACTGCCATTGACACTCAGGAATTATACAGAGCTGAGCCACCCATCATAGTTCACTGGAATAAAGAGAACATCCTATTGAATTTTGGCAGATTTTCAGAGGGACATTTGATTACAGAACTGTGAAATGCAATACATTACTGCAGCAAATCATCATAATTCCCAACAGTGGAAATACCCTGAAAGGCCCAGAACAGAAGTTTAATTTAGAGGGCGCTATTATTTTCAACAGCCAGTGAAGGCAATCCTGTGTTTTACTGAGAGTGGATATGAAGCAATCATTACAAGCTGCTGCTAAATTATGTTTTTTCTTCTGGGTTAAATTTCAATTTTACCATGATGATTTTTTAACATTACTGAAGGATAATATGGTTCTAAGAATTTTGTGTCTTACCTTGGGTTCTACCAAGACCATCCGCATTTTCTGATGTTGGATGTTGGAATCATCTAACATGATGTTCACTTTAACTTTATCAAATACATGTAATGTTGTGTCTTCCACGGTAAGTGATGGCACCTGAAAGTTCAAATTTTGTATAAATACTCACTATTTGCAACAGCTTATGTTTTTATATAAATAAATACCTTTGTATGAAAATAGCACTGTTAGATGTAAATAAAATAAACCAAAAATTACTATAGTGAATATTCAGTCTTGTAATATGTGATACATGCATTTTCTGCAGTAACTAATCAGATAATTAGGTATCAGTACTATCTATTACAGAAACAAATTCCTGTCAAACCGACTTATTTAGACTTACAAAGACTAAAGTGGCATTCATTACTACTAGAGATTAATGAACTTGCATTTAGAAAAGCCTCTCTTACCCTTCTATATCCAACTAGAATAGAGTTTAGTCATTCTGCTTGCTTACCAGATCAAAAAATAAAGGTGTTTAAGAACAAATCTTAAGAATAATAGCAAGAACATACCTCACTGTTGTACTCCAGTTTTGGTGTTGGTTTATCTTTTTCTTCAAAGAAGACTGTTCCTTCTAACCCATACTTGGGAATCAGAACCACAACTGCATTTTTTCTTACAAATAATATATATGCATCTTCATTTACTACTCCCTTGGTTTTGAAGAACAGCTGTAACAAAAACAGAACACACAAATAAGAAAAAAAGCACTAGAACATTCCTTCTGAATTACAAATATCTCAGAAAAATAAAACATTCAAATACACATCTATACTTGATTACTTACTCAGCATATCCTGAAAGCAGATTTTAAAAAATCTCATAAACCTCATAACATTACTGTAGGATTAAGTATTCATATTTATAAAAGCACAAAACTAAAAGAATTTAGTTGATTTTAGTAGAATTTAGTTGGCATCAAGATGCCATTTTGAGTTTTTCAGAATGAGCAAAATAATGTTTTAAGCTTTTTGTCAGAAGCATCCCTCAGCCTTTATCATTTCTGTACTCTTGCTTGGTTTTGCCTTTGCAGTGTCCATAGTTCAACACAACATCTCAGAACTACTTACCTGTGTATGGAATGCCACAGAGGCTCTTTGTGCATATTGTGCCATTTTATGTCGGTAATTGAGATTTTTACACATATCTGCCAGTTTGTGTTTATCTGTGAGTTCTGGGTAAGTACTGTCTGCTCCTATGGCCACTGCCAAAAGCCGATGCACTATGATATCAGCATACCTGCAAAGATGAGGTTAAAATCATCAGTGATGTAGTAAGATAGTTTTTCCAAATTAATAAAAAAGTTTCTGAACATATGTTTCTTTCTGTGAATCTTAGATTCAAGTTTTTGTAATAATGACCATCTGCAGGCCCTCTATTAATTCAGCATCCATCTCTCTCCTGACCACAGATGCACTGCAAAGCCAGAATACTGTTATAATGTTTGCTAAGATAAATTTTCATTGTGCCAGAAAAATAAGTTGTATTTTTAGACTAAAGAATGATCTTTCACCATGGCCTTTTAAGCCAATCCTTCCCTTTCACATGAAATTAGACAAATTTAGTGTAGAATAGTAGTGAAGTGCCATAGATCTGCAAAGCATAATCACATTTGAACTTCTTGTTATGTAACTTATTAGAATTTCAGCAGGGAACATTTTCATACATCTGGTAGTTCAGTGAGGAACTTTTTAATATATCTGGTAAGAACTAAAATTTACCATTTGCACTTCTAGAAATTCTACAAATTATCCATAAAAATGCATATGAATTTTAATCCATGTCCAAGAGATTTCACTTTAAATGTTTCTAAGGAGCACAATAACAGTTATTTTCTTCAAAACTCAGTGACTTCTTGGTCAGATGAAAAAACTAACAAACTTTTCCAAGAAGTATTATTTCATTGCATGCAACTGCTGCCAATAGCAAGTTCCCAGTGTTTTCATATAGAAAATTCAGTCTCCTAAAAATTTAAACACAGTTTCTATCTCAAAAATGACTGAGCAAACTCTGCCTCAGTCTCTGGCTAAGACTACTGCTGACTGACACCAGACGTGCATTAGAGATATATTCCTATTGTATATTTTTTTTAATGTTACTAAACCCTAGGAGTTGTGGACAGTAAACCTGGGAGTGTACAGGAAGATGGACTGCCACTAAGCCACTGCTGTTTCAACTGAAATCTAATGATGAATAAAAACTTTTTTTTTTAAATGCACAACACTGCCATTTCTTCACAAATAAATCACTTATTTCTTTTCTCTGAAACTTTTGTAAAACACAAGTACCTTCTAATAGGTGAGGTAAAGTGAGTATAAATAGGTGAGGCTAAACCATAGTGATGAAAATCATTATCCATTCCTGAGCAGAAATAAACAGCTTGCATCATGCAGCGAGTGGTCAAAATTCGCAGCAGTGTATTTAGGTAGGGGAATGTAGGAGATTCAGCTTTGTCTAATGATTCAGCTAAAGCTTTTGCTGAATCTGTCTTAATTTCCAAATTCTGAAAGAGAAAAAAAGACACAAAAAAGGTCAAGCATTACTAGCAAATATTATGAATATAAGCAGAAAGGTAACAGCCACATCTATGATAATCTTAGCAACTGGCACAGGTATAGCATCTAATAACAGGATGGAATGCCACTACTACAAAAGCAAACAAAAAAATCCATCCATGCACAGGTCCCACCCTCATTATTACTAGTGTATTATGTAAAAAATGAAATGCTGAGTCAGTAGCCTAGAATTCAGAAAAGACACTCATTCTAAACTAAGAAATACTTTATGCCAATATTAACAATGTACCTTTGGTTTGATTTTTCTATCTCTTTATTAAATCAGAAAGAATGTAAAAAAAAACCCGCACGTATTTATGCCACACAGAGTTCTCATCCAAGCACAAGGTAAGTAATTGACTTTATGGTATTTCCTGTGTGAAATTATTATAATGTATACTTGGAAAAGTGAAATGTAAAACTAGTACTGTGTATGACATTATTTTCCCTGTTTGCAAGTGCTCTCTGATAAAAATTCAGGTAGTGTGAACATAATGCATTTTTAACTTCCAGAAACACAAGGTAAATTTCATGACACGATCAAGTTGAATGCTCTTTCTGTCACATACAGCACTGACAATAAAGTATGATGAAGACATCAAATGATGCCTGTATTATGGTAAGATAATTGCATTTTCATTAAAACAGTACAAATAAAGCATATTAATACCTAATTGTGATGGTTGTGTCAAAAGCAGTAAAAAAGCCACTTTGGTTTATTTAAAAGAATGTTTACCTATGCAGAGAAATTTAGCTTTCCAAATAAAACAGTACTTAAAAAATAATTTTCAGAATTAAATAATTTCAAATTAAATCATTATCATTATTCCAGTTTTACAGCAGTGGAAAATTAAATGGGCTAGGTTTAGGCTTGTCTATTGTCACACTGAGAGAATCTGGAAGTTTCTCTCCAGACCTTAAAAAAAAAAAAGGGGGAGGTGGGAAAAAGCTGAAGGGAAAGAAAATGTGAATGTACATCACAGTAACAACAAAATTACAAGTTAACTAAAATAAAAGATCCTGAAACTGGAAAACTAATTTTCTCTGTTCAGACACCTTAATTAAATTAGACTTGTTTCAGGCTAAATAAACCTCTAGCTGATCTATGGAGAAGACGGAAACTCTAAACACATTTTCTTACTTCCTGACTCCAAGAGAAACATGTTATTTGATGTGACTGATCAATTTTTGAGTACATCAATAATGTATGTGATCCAAAGCCAAAAACTCTCAAAAATCACATGTGACTTGGCGAGGAGAAACATTCACTGCTCACAAGTGCTACAATGTAAGACTTAAGAGAGTGGTACGTTTCCTTTACCTAAGAAAGGAAGAATCTTGTGCTTTTTAAGACCTTTCAGCCTAGAGGTACAATTATCCTGCTACAAATACCAGGGATTTCAAGGTGTAGCTGATACACTTTTAAAATACTGCTTTCCAGCCCTTATTGCTAGGTAAGAGGCCAACCAGAGATAAAATACAGCTTTTCATAATTAATTCACTTAATTAGCATGATAAAAACTTGCCTTGGACTTCGCAGCCTTTACAAGGATGTCGTAATTTGATGGGGGAGGAGCAGGATGTTTCCGGAGCAGGGCAAACTCTGGGAACTCATCATAAATTTTTTGTGCTACAGAAATATTGGCAAGCAACATGAACTCTTCAACCATGGAATTTGTCTCTCTATCAAGATAAATACATTATATTGTTAGAAAAGCATTAGACATTTACTTTGAGTGCCTAATGAAGAAACATTCCACCATCCTAATGATGTTATATAATATTAACTAGTGGTTTTGAACATTTATACAAGTAGGCAAGCAATTTTAAGATTAAAAACAATGCTTATAAGCTCCAAATACTAAGTCAGAAGAAAAAAAATCCTGAAATATTCTAAAACATTAAAATCAAGAAAAATGCTCATTAAAATGCCTCGAGAAAACAACACATAAACCTCTTGACTTCTTCCTACTAATTTCACATATGAAGCATACAGTTCAAGACTAGCTAAATAAATACTGCAGTAAAATAGAAGAATTCTCTTACTGAGGATCATCTTGACTAAAGAGGTTGTGGATGCTCTATCATTGGAAGCATTCAAGCACAGGTTGGGTGGGGCTTTAAGCAACCTCATCTAGTGGGAACTCTCTGGGCCCATGGCAGGG
The DNA here is from genome assembly GCF_037042795.1 of Molothrus aeneus. Classification (NCBI taxonomy): domain Eukaryota; kingdom Metazoa; phylum Chordata; class Aves; order Passeriformes; family Icteridae; genus Molothrus; species Molothrus aeneus. The sequence goes on from NC_089647.1 coordinate 66,343,409, forward strand.
GGGTTAGATCTAGGTAGGCTTCCAAGGTCCCTTCCACCTCAAACCATCCTCTAATTCTATGACTGTCCTGCACTATTACAGGAACTTTGTACACTATTAACTAAATGTTGCTACTTAACCATGTCTTTAATTCCATCCCTACCCCGAATTAACTAACAAATAAAATGCATACTTAAGCTCCTTAGTCTGCAGATCAATAGGATCATGAGTTTCACTGTCCATGTGGAAACGAACTTCTGGTGATGCAAGTGTCAAGGCTCTGCAACACAGTAAGTGGTATTAAAAAATTACAGTCAAGCAGACACAGCAGCTGAGCTGCAAACCTGTAACATCATCTGGGGTTACCATGATACTGTAATTTAAAATTGGCAGAAATTAAAAATAAAAATAATATTTTAAATAAAATTAAATTGTGGCATTAATGTTCAAATTTACAGGAAATGTCATCGAATACACACCATAGAAGCTTCTAAAATTTCAAATGCTACCCTCTAGTTGTGCTTCTATGACTCTGTGAGATCCATATTGATTGATTTTGTGAAGAAAAAGTTAATACCCCAAATTTATGTATTTTGGGAAATATAGATAAGCATTCTTATGGAAATCAAAATGGAAAAATACTTCTTTTTCATAAGATTTTCACCAGAAAAATGGACAAAAAAACATAATATATTTTGACAGCAAGAACAGTCAGAAAAAAAGGTGGGGGAAAAGGTAATAGGTACACTGCCTAGCTTACCCTTTATCAATTCTTTTCTTCTTCAGGATTTTTGCTAATTTGTTTAGTCCACGTAAGCTGGTAGTAATATCATCATTCATAGTTGCTGAATCGATTCTCATCTGTGCTTCAGCATATGTAAGAGAAGCCTTGAAGAGGTTTAAAAAACAAGACATCATGATACATAATTGAACACACTAAAAAAAACCCTATAGTTCTTTCTGTCTTGCAGAACGTGCAGCTTGCTGTCATAACTTGGCTCACAATAATACAAAGCTTTAGAGTCAATACCTAAATGCTGGTTATTCACAAAGAATAACGGACAAATGAGGACAGAGCTATGCAAGATATTAAGATACACCAGGCATTTGCCGTGGGTTTGTTTTTGGGTTTTTTTTGCTGATCATATGTGTTTTATACATTGGAAGTCTAATGCACAGGGATATTCAGGAACTGTCACACTTTGCACTGAAGGGGAAGGCACAGTAATTACTACAATAATTTACAAATTATTTCAGACATGTATGGAACATCTTGAACATCCACAGAATCCACTGAATTTAACTGATTAGTTGGTACTTATCAACCATGTCCTATACACATCATACACACAGTAACTGCACATATAAACACTTCAGCCTTAGAGGCTGAGAAGAACACTGAAGAATCAAACATTCTCTTTACTTTTAGTATTTCAACACCATTTTCTAATTCTAAAAAAATATAAATCATTAATCAGAAAGAAAACTTTATTATGAAGTCTTCTGATCATTGTTTTCATAATACAGTGTACAGCTTTTTATTTCAGAATTATAGTAATATTTACATGACTTACCTTGGAATTAATAACACTCTTTGTAAATCTGGTTTTTAGAATTTCAGCCTTATGGTTCATTTCCCATATGCATGAAAATGCAAGCCTATGAGAGAAAGAGAGAAGGAGGGGAAAATCTGTTAAAATCCCTACATAAACAACAGCAGTTTCTTGCCAGGATCAAAGTATGGGTCATGTACATATACCTGTCCACATTAGATCTCAGAGAGCACAAGTTGGAACTAAGTAGCTCTGGAACCATATCAATTCTCTGCAAAGTACAGAATAAAATAAGTTAGTATTTTAACTTCCTGATTTTTAATGTAAAAAAAGCTTAAAGATATTTTTCTTTGGCCAAAAAAGCTCAGATTACTGAAAGAAAAGTAAGCTACTTTAAGAAAATTCATTCCAAGATTTATTTTAGTTATCATCTTTTTAGTACCAGTGATTTCTGAAAAGAAATCATGGTCTGGAAGAAATAACCAGGACTAAATCTACAGTGTTAGTGAATGCAAATCATAGGAACCTTCAGAGATTTAGCAATCACAAAAAACAAAAACCAATGGAAAAGGCAAAACCAAGCCACTTCTTCAGTTTCAGACTGGACTTAAAATAGTATTCCAGTTTCAGAACCACACGCTAATAAATGCTTCAAACCAGAATTGAATGGGATATTATCCAGATAGTGGTTTTTAAAAGATAAAACAGAAAATAAAATTGTCTTAGACAAATTGTCTATTTTTTTTTTCTCCTTAGTTTGGAGAGAATGTCTCCACTCCCAAGAATTAAAAGAGGAAAGCAATGAAAATCCAACCACTTCATCATGCAAGAAGCTGTAGAAAAGAATTACTTTTTCACACAGATACACTGTTGTTCCTCTTTTTACTGACTCCTCATCCAAAGCATTTCCTGGCCGAATAAAATGACTGACATCTGCAATATGTACACCGACCTAAAAAACAAGCATCACATTATGCACCTCATGAAAGAGAAACAGTTTTCAGAGTGAAAGAAACTTTCCCACATTTTTACAAACCAGTATATCCATCCCCAGTTCCTTTCAGCAGCTCCTGTATTTCGTAATAAGAATAGTTTAAACCTATCATACTCATATTAAAAAAGTGAACTGTTGCAGCAATTATTCAAAAAAAGGGCATTTGTACATTTAGGAGAAAGTTATATTCATGACCAATGCAGCTTTTCTTTGAGGGCCCAAATAACCTCTTTCATGTTCTTCAAGACTCACTGCAAATTTGTTTTTGCTTTTCTGTTTGCTGGACTTTCTAGTCTGGCACATCCTACTATTACAAATTCAAATGAACTTCTAAAGAAGACAATTTGACTGAACCACATATAAGGGAGTAGAGAGCTGGTGTTAAGCCTGTAGCTTTGTACTGCCTTTTTTAAAATAAAACAGTAACTCCACAGGTGTTACAGCAGTAGCTGAACTTTTTCTTTTTTCATAGTTCCTTATCCAAGCTGCAAATAAAACAGTTGTAATAAAACCCTGTAATAAAACCCTTGTTTATAATACTTAGCTAAAGCAGTAAATAAATTTTATGTTAAATTCTCATGCCAAATGAGGATAAAGCAGGGTGAATTTAGAAGACACTAAATTCCCACTTTTGACACTGATCTGATGCAAATCAACTCCCTTTATTATTACCACCCTGCAGCTGTGCAAACACCATTAATTTATTTATAACAGATCTAGATCTTTGCATGTGTCATTTACCACTATTGTGCTGTTTGTAAAATAAAGGAAGAAGTAAGTAAATAAATGACTAGATGGATACAATACCTCTAGATTTCCATTTCCTATTTCTCTACAATGTAATGCATCATCAATATCTGTACAACCAGGAGGATCAACACTACAAACATTCAGATGCCTTAAGTCCTCCCTGTGTTTCATATCCTGAAATTTAAAAGAAACAAAAGGCTGTTTTCAAGAACATCTTCATTTTCCAAGTAAAAATGATCATTTGAGAAAGGCACATTATATCAGATTTTCCCCAGCAACCAAGTATTTTCAAAATGTTTATTTTGTTTTGGGCAGTTTGTTTGTTTGTTTTATGAAAAGATCAAAACAGGTATGCAGAAACTACAATGATAGAAAAAACAACACAGAAGTACCTTTTTTTTTTGTTTTACAGAAATGAATAAGAGAATCAGAACACAACCATAGTTTCATCACAATCTCAGAATCAGCAGGATGAGGAATTGAGATTTTTTGAAGTGAAATTTTGACTGATGTCCAGATGGATGACTTGTCTTGGATATGACTGCTCCTAAGTCTAGCTTTCTAAGGCTCAGATGTCTAGATAATTGAAAGGAACTGCACACATTGGAAGTATCTATCCTTGCAAAATAGCTATCTCTCTTCTTTGCAAAAAAAACTTCTTTTATCTTTATATTCTTTAAAAAAAACATGTAGTGTCATCTTTATCTTAAAATATTTATCCCCAACAAATGCAGTTTTAGCCAAAATGCAAAAACTTGAAGAGGTCATGTTTCCATAGGAAATCCAGCTGAAAGTTCCCACTAAGATAGAACAGCCCTGGACAACAGTTCTCATCTATTTCTGGTGCACAGGGCTATTCAGGAACTGTCACAGTTTGCACTGAAGGGGAAGGCACAGTAATTACTACAATAATTTACAAATTATTACCTCTTCTGTAATGCTCCATGGCATTTTTGGTAGGAAACTAAGGACAGCCTGGGAAAAAGCCTGGTGAGGGACATCATGTTCAAGCAGAAGAACTTCTGTCTCTGTCTCTTTATCTCCAGCGCTTCCCAAATTCTTTACAAAATGACCCTGAGGAATAATACAGGTACATATATACACACACAAATCAAGCAATACCATTTGTCCAAATGTAAGTATTTAAGAACATTAACCCTTAGGTTATTCTTGTATTAAACTACACAGGAGAAGCAATATTTTTTAATTTGGTTAACTTTCTCATCTTTAAGAGAAATCCAATTTTAAACATTTATTTAATGTAGTCAATCTGAACCGAGTCCATCCAGACTCTTTTCTCAGAATGGGTCTAAATTCTCCACAATTAAGATTCCAAAACTTATAAATGTGAAATCATTTTTGCAGGAAGGAAAACCACTGCTGCAAAAGCAGCAGAACTAATACACTCTCATTTCTCTATGGGTCTGCCTTGTGCCACACATCTCACACCCTAATACCACATCAGCTCTGCCTTCTTCCTCACTTCTCTGCAGTATGCCATCTTTGTCTTAATGCTACTTCTATATATTCCATGTTCCCTTCATTTCTCTGAACTAGTGGGAGACACCTGTGTGCTGCTTCAATAAAAGCTGTGCAGTCCCACAGGAGCCACTGGAAGACTCTTCAAAACCTGGCTAGTGTTCAATACAAATGGAAGGCAATGTCCTCAGTTTCTCATACAGGCTCCATTACTTATGCTGAACTTTTAACTACTTTTACCCTACTGGCAATTTGATTGCATTGGGTGCATTTGTCAAATTTCTGCTAGAGCAGTGATTGGTATGTGTGAATGAGCAAAATTAGAGTGAAATATTTGCACTTCTAGGAACCCAGACCAAAGTCCCTGGTTAATCTATATATAAAGGACCTTAAGTTGCACATATATGTTCACTGCAGAACTAGATGAGTAAACTTCTTAAGTATGATAACCCCATACCTGGTTGTAAGTGCAAAGTAAATAATTTAAGGACTTCCTTAATTACACCATCAAATGGCACTCAAAGAATTTAAACCTCAACACTGTTTGCAGTTACTTACTCAGTGTTGCAGATAAATGTTTTATCTAAGAAACACAAAAAATCAGGTAGTTAAAAGTTCAGAAGAAAATGCCTAAACTTACATTTGGATACCTGGAATTCCTGGGCCAACCATCAATAGCAACAATTATTCTTTGCCCTTCCAACGTATCTGCCTGTCTGGTTTCTATTCGAATGCGAGGAATTCTGCGATCAGCCGGTGTAAACAAATGGCGCCTTGCCTATGAACAACCAGAAAAAGGAACAATTAATTTCCAAACAAAGAAGAAAAACCAACCCTGCACTTAGAGTGAGTGGATTATTTCCTCACCTCTTTGATCTGTGACTTGGAAAGCATCCCACAATACGGCCGCCAGTTTCGTTTTATAATGCCCACTACTCTTCCCGTAGGCCTCAGCATGTCCTTGTTAACGGATGTCCTCAGCTGAGAGAACACAGGTTAAAAATACAAAACTGTCTGAACTCATGTTCAACTACAGTAGGTAACTTAAAACTTAATAGCAACATTTTGTAATCCATTATAAGGACATAAATTCTATTATAACTTTATAAATAGAACCTCCTGTGCCTCCCTGTGCTTTGCATGACTTTTAATATTTTCAGTATATGACATGACTGAAAATCACATCAGTATGTGATGTGACTTAGCAGAGACAGTGGGAGAAGACAGCATTCTGCAGCCTTTTTCTGCTGTTCTCCATTTTTCTGAAAGGATTAAGGATTTTCTGAAAGGTCCATTAAGAAAACCAAACAAATAACATTTTCCATGTTATTTTACAATCTGTTATTTTAATTTTTGGAGTCCTTTTACACTACCTGAAAATTCTCCAGTAATTCTCCACATAATTATTAAAAAACATTCCCATGAAATTCAGTGGAAAGATCGTAAGTGGATTTTAAAAGAAGTTATCTTCTTGTACATAGCATACATGCATGTGCAGGCATGCACATTATGTGGAATTACTGCAAGACCCAAAAATATTTTACAACAGGTTCCAAATGTATGTATTGCCTATAAAAGGTGACAGTCAGCATGATACAACACCTACTCTAACAAATCCTAATCTGCATATCAGTAAATACAGATTTACATTATTACATTACTACCACTCAGTACTTTTGGATTCATTATGCTTAATAAAGTAATGTGGGAATTTCTAGCAAAGACTAATTGAAAATGATCCATTTTATCCACCATCATGTATTTAACACAACTGTACAACTCCAATTAAGTTTTATGATTTCTGTATTCACATTTTATAAAGAGGATATATAAATTTAAAGCCTAACACTGTCAGGGTACCACAGATTTCAACTCTTCCATAACACCACACTTTAGAAAAACTATTTCTTTCATACAATGTTTTCTTTCTCCTCTTCATTTTCAATGTTCTCTTCATTCTGGTCGTCGTCCTGCAGAACCACTGAGGATGGTGCCACCCATTCATCTTTTGCCAACACCTCCACAGCTACAACATCTTCATGAATTGCTCGGTTTAAATGTTTCAGGCCCTGTACAATTATCTGGATTTTTTTAGAAAACAAAATGGAAATGCAAATATTCATGATGATGAAAACAGAAGATCCAAATCTAGAGCAGTGTAACAGAAGAGTAAACGTGTATGACAGGCTTTACATTCCAAAGAACATTTTAAAAGTATGGTTGTCTTCCACTTTTTTCCTCTGCCAAGGTTTCTTACAGTACAGATGATCTTATTTCAAGATTCCAATTGCTTCTATAAGAAATACGTTTTCCCCCAGTTTTGTTTTTTTCTTTTTAAATCTTTTTATTAAGTCAGACAATCCTATTTTTGCAGGATAGGGGATTCCACATACTACTGAGAAAGAGGAATAAAAGAGATAAAAGTACCTCCAGCTGCCACAGATAGGGAGGGACGAGACAACTGCCACTGCTTGGAAACAGTGTCTGTGCAACTGCACTAACTGGGAATCCAGCGGGCAGACAGATGGATTAACTGCTGGGTGGGAAACAGCCCATCTTCCCTCACCAGGCACGAAAACAGCAGGGGGAAATACAGCAGGAGAACCCCACAAGGGCTCATGACTGTTTATTTCACTGAAAATCCTCCTATACACTTGTTCCTTTGTCTTTCAGCATATATTTCAAACTGATTGTAAAAACTGTTAAGAGGTCAATTGAAAAACTATTAACAACCAAGATTCATCTTTATTTTACCAATTACTTTATCAAACTGTAATTTTAAATACATTATACTTTCTTCCAAAAAGAGCACAGTCAGCATTTCAGCAGTCTATATCCATACAAATAAAAAAGGGTAAAAAATTACTAATATGCTCCATTTTAACACATGCCACCATGAAATAATTAAATTTTAAGTCATTACTAAGGCTAGTTAAAGTTTACTGCATGGAAGTAAAATTAAAACTCACCTCTTTGTTTTCTTCAGCATCTCCATGAACCCAAACAGTAGCTTCAAGATAATTCTCTCTGTTTGCCCTGTAAGTTCCTTGGAGGTAAATACCAGATTTTATTCCTTGCTGCAGTTTGCTAAGAGGAATATGTTCTGGGAATATTATTTTTCCACCTTCTATTTCCTTCTTTAGGAAAAAAATAAAAAGAGGAGAGGATATTTTCAGTATTTTATATTCATGTTAATTTCAATACCAAGCTCTGGAACACAACACACTCAAGCTAACAAACTCCCTAATTGTAACTATGAATATGCACAACAATAAAAAACTATTATTAAGCAGTACTTTTTCTAATGAAGCATCAAAAGCATAAAAATGTGGCAATTCTAGGAACATTTCTTGTTTTCCTGCAGTTACCTAAAAACATACTGCACAATTTTATGTTGATTTGGATATAGGGACTAAAAAGATACTTAACAAAGAAAATATCAGCATAATAAAGAGTATGGCACATAGTGTATGTACTGTAATCTATAGGAAACATTATGAAAATACATGACTGTGACCAAAGTTTGGAGCAGTTAGACAATTGCTTACACCTGAATGATCTACAGTTAACTGCTGAGAATACCTGAGCCCTCTTTCTTCCCACTCTTGCATAGAGCTCTGTTCTGTTAAAACTAACTCTGAGGAAATCAACTTTCCTATTTTTGTGGTGAGTGTTCAGCTCTATCAGTTGTATGTGAACATATGAGTCTTGGTTCTGATAAACACAAAGCACAAGGGAGTAGAAGAGGATGTAGCTCATATCTGAGCTGCAGCCTGCTTTTATGTCAACTTAACTAATAACCAAATGAAAATGCTTTTGATCAGTAACTTAACATAGATTTTCCAGCAGACACAAAACAAAGATCTAAATGCTTTGCAATATATATTATTTTCATTTTGTTCTTTCTGTTAATGTTCTCATCTTCACAATAGTTATCTAAAGCAACTGGATTTTCAGATAACAAGAAACATACTAACAGGCATATAATCAGAACTGAAAATGGCTACAGTATTTCCTTTTTACTTTTCAGTTGTCAAAAAGTTAAATTGCCAAAATAGTAATAAAGTCCAAACTCCTTGTATTCTAAACAGATGCCAGTATCCTGACATACAGTATGCAATATTATACAGCAAGCCATTTGTGATCAATTTATTTTATAAAAAGAAAATAAAAACATACCCCTTCATCAGATACACAAGCAAGACGATCTACGAGCTCAGGATTAGCTGTCAAGCTTTTTATATACTCCTCACCTACAAAAGCACATATGTAAATATTTATGCAAGAGATGCATGGGATTTAGGTATCAAGTGACTGCTCAGTTTATTTGAGCAATAAATTAAAACATACGTACTAGTTCACTTACATGTATAAGCAGTTATTCCTTCCTCCAGAGCTTTCTCTTTATTAATTCTGTCATTTGTTAACAAGATAACTTGAATCTTTTCCTCATCCTCTATTTTCTTCAAGTGTTCATTGTACCATTTCACTGCTACCCGAATGGCTCTGTCATTGCGGTCATTAGCAGTTTCTCCCCGATTCTGCTCTATGTACGTTTCTCTAAATAAATTTCAAAAACAAAGGGGGGTGTTTGACAAACCAAAACAAATCCCAGCATCCATCCTTAAAATTTTCAGACAAACAAGATCAAGGCTGTTACACCAAAAGTGTCATTATTGTAGTCATTGTTATGTGTAACACTCATTAGGCCACTGAAGGGTCAGGAGACATGGGTAAAGGAAAATAGGAAGGAAGGGTTAATTTCTAACACAACTTTCTCACAGACAATTGAAGAGGTTTGCATTCAAGCTGTTAGAACTATGGATTCAAGATTCCTTGAGCTATGATACTGCACTCGTATTGAAAACTAACTGTGAGCACAAATAAAGGCAAATTAATTGCATCTCCATATCTTAGAGCTTTCTGTCACTTAACTTAGTGGATTTTTTAATTCTGCTACAGACTAAGCTAACGATATTGGTAAAGCATTGGAATGTGTTTAAAAGGGACACTAAAATGGAAAATCAGTACCTTATTACCCAAGATAATAGTACTAACTATTCAATATTCTAACCCCCTTTACATAATATATATGGATTTATACCAACTATAGACAGAAAAGCTCCTGGAACACCAACTACTTCCCAAAAGGATTCCTTAGAAATATATAGTTCTATGACACCAGCATAATTTTTCTTCCAGTACTCATGTTCCAGTTTTGTTTCCCATTTTCTTTTACTGCATATCAGCACAATTTTGTTATACCATACTGCAGCCCTTACCTGTGATGCTCATTGGTGAAAGAATAGAAATGTTTTTCTTTGTTTTGAATCACGTCCCTAATTCGCTTGTACACTGGCGCACTCCGATTCCTGACTTCTTGTAGGACTGTCTGCAGCACAATGACATTCTTAATAACAGGATCTTCAAGGATATCAATCTGAGGAACAAAATGGAAATGAATTTAAATTGTTGTTTAATTCTATTCAATAACAGGACTCGAAATATTTCCTTGGCTAGTACATGAAAAGCTAACACGAGTAATGAGTGACTCTCCTTCTCTGCCTTATTCCCTCACCACTGGGAAACTGGACAGTGTATGAAGTTGCTTTCTCCTCCTTGTGGGAAAAAAAAGTCAAATAGGATTTTCCAGCCTCTCTGTGACCTGAAGTGAAGATAAGGATTCTGACTTCCAACAAATTCGCCCCCAGTGTGTGCAGGATTCCAGACAAATGTAAGGCCGAGTGTACACTACAAATTTTGCTTACATAAAATGGGGTCCTATAAAATTTACCCTTAGTAAACAAAATGCAACTATGCACAATCTGAGGGAAATCTGATGGAATTTACAGGCTGCCTGCCTCTGTGAGGAATGCAAGCCATAAAATGGTACCCAACTACTCTTACACAGCTGATGTGCCTATGCATGTGTAGGTTTGAGTTCTCCAGAAACAATCCCACTGTTAAACTGAAATTTTAACTTCCATGGAGTCAAATCAATTGGGCATTCTGCAAGCTGCTCTCTTTTTCTGAAAGACCTTTTTCTTTTTTAAGAGTTTTGTTAAAATTTTCAGTACTTTTCTTTGCCAACTCCTGACATCAAGACAGAGAAATAAATATACACTAAAAATCCATGTAATCTGTTGGGGGAAAAAGATGGGAGCTAACTTCCTAACCTCATAGCGAGAAACTGTGCAAAGCCACTTGCAAAACGAGACAGCCATAAGGCTCTAGAGGGCACAGCTAAAAGAATAAAAAGCAATACCAGACCAAGCTCCTATAAACCTGATGTTTACACAACCTGAAAGATTTAGAGCCATATTCATAGGGGAAGAAATCCAGCATTACTATATGCATAAGCTGAAGCACCAGGCCAAGTCTTACTGTGACAAAAGTGTTTCAGTTTCTAGGCGAAACCTTTCCCTATCCTTACTAAGGCTTCCTAATCCCCACCTCTACAGTTCACCTCAGCACACCCTGGTACATTCTCAGAGCATTCTATAGGACTCACATACAAATTTCACCAACAAGACACCAAGAAATCCTCTTGTGAGAAGCTGAAAACATCCCTTGACCTGCTGTTTTGTGATGAAAATCCTTACAACTTTTGGGATCTCTGCTAAAATACACAAGTGTTGTTCCCCTCTCCAGAGTACTCCATGTTAGAATTTATGGATTAGTTACAGTCTCCCATGTGTGCACAGGGCTGTTCTACCTTGTACACAGGTATTCAAAAACAATGAAAGGAAAGAGTTAGGAATTCCTCCCAGCCTCAAAGTGTACTGTCTGCCCTGCTCAGGCCCAATTCTCTGCACAGCTATGGACGGGCTGCAGAGTGAAGTTGCTCCCGTGCTTCCAGAGTTGTACACGGGATGATTTCGCACTCTCTATTCATTACATAAAATCAACATGACAGTATGAAGAACCTAAACCTACACTCTGAAAAGCAGAAGAGGAATTTAGAAAAATTCAGCGACCACAGAAGATCCAAAAATTCAGTGACGACATGAAGGTCCCAATTGCTACTTGAGACTCCACCAACTTTCTCTGTTTGAATTTTCATACCCATATCAGACCACAACGAACTAAATAAATAAATAAGTACTGTTCTTTATTCCTACAATTCGGGCAGAAAAAAAAAACAAACACAAAAAGCAAACAAAACAACAACAACAAAAACACAAGACAAACAAAAAATCACACATACACTATTCCCCCTATAAAACTGGAACAGAGTCTAAGACAGACCAGACCAGGTTCGCTGATGCTGCAGCCTTCTCCTCAGGAGCTGGCAGGGAAAGACAAGACTGCGCAGTCAGGGATCAAGCAGCCACAGGAAACACGGGAGGAGGCAGGTCTGCAGCGCGACGCCGGAACGCACACGGGAGCTTACACCCACAGGGATTTAACAAGGCCGGTGCAGGAAGGCTGGAGCTTCCACATGGAGCCCGGCCGGGCCCAGAGGAAGGCAGCGGCGAGCCCTCCCCAGCGCTGAGGCGGCCACACCATCCATCCGTCCGTCCGTCCCTCCCTCCGGAGGCGCTCACCTGGTGCAGGAGCAGGTTGGTGTCGGGCAGGAGGAAGTGCGGCCCGGGGCAGAGGCTGCTGGCGGGGCCGCTGGGCCGCGCCTCCAGCCCGGGCGCGCTCCCGGTGCCGGGCGCGGGCGCGGCGGGGGGGCAGAGGCGGCACGCGGCGGCGCCGCACGCGATGTCGTCGCGCAGGTAATGCTCGCGCACCACCTTCACCACCGCGCCCGCCCGCGTGCGCTTCACGAACGTCCGCGAGGTCAGCATGGCGCGCGCGGCCGGCGGGAATGGCGCGGGAACGGCGGCGGAAGCGGCGCCCCGGTCGCCGCGGTGATGGCGTGGCGCGCGGCCCCGCCCCCGCCGCGCTGAGGGGAGGCGGAAGCGCGCGCGCGCCTGCCGTGCCGCCGCTGCCCGGGGTGTGTGGGACCGACCCCAGGAGCGGCCCAGCCCGGGCTGCTGCTCCCCAACCCCGCCGCTGCCGAGTTATCGCTGGGGCACCTGCCCGCTGCCTTCCACAGCTCCGGGCATCCTGCGGGACCAACACTATTCCCTCTTCCCGAGCTGCCCCCGGCTGCCGTGGGGAAGGAAGGCGGCGGTGGCGCCCCGGGGAGGGCAGCCCAGCTGTCGCTGGCCCGGGCTCCGAGCGCGGCGTCTCCTCTCCCTGCTGGGCTCTGAGCAGCGCCGTCTGTAAGTAGCGCCGTGGTCTGTGCCAGGTGGTTGTAAAAGCCCGGGTGGCTGCTGGCTCAAGGAGCCTGGGAAGCGCAGTGCTGCTGCTGCTGCTGAGAAGGCGAAGGCCGGCGAGGTTTGGAAGGAGCTCGTAGCTAGGTCGGGCCCGGGCTCTCCTCCCAGGCACCCAGCCGTAGGATAAGAGGACAAAGCCTCAAGCTGCTCCAGGGGAGTGTAAGGCTGGACATTTGGTGGATTTTCTAGACAGGGTGATTAGGCATTGGAATGCGCTGCCAAGGGAGGTGGTGGAGTCACCATCGCTGGAAGTGCTTAAGGAAAGACTGAACGTGGCACTGAGTACCATGGTGGAGTTGAGGGGATTGTACCTACAAGTCATAGGTTGGACACGATGATCTCGGAGGTCGTTTCCAACCTATAGGATTCTGTGATCAAGGTATTCCTTTATCATTTTCTCCAGTAAGTCGTGTGATGCCTCTTATAGGGCACTGTATATGCCTAATAGGCTCCGGGAGTTTCAGTGCATGTGGTTTTGACAACGTGCATATCTATCTTTAACTATAGCAGCATGCTAGTAAGCTAGATTCACACTGGTATTTACACTGATATTCGGGTTATTGCAGTCAAAACGCTTGATAATGATTGTTCATGAAGAGGGTCCTCAGGCAGCAGCCCTCCAGAGCTTCTCAAAGTGTTTTTCTTGGGTGAAAAAAAGAAGTTCATGTGCTACTGAGAAGCATTGCTTGCTTAGTGGTCTAATGTGGTGGTTAGTTTTTCATAATGACACTTCATTTAATTGTTTTGTTTCCTGCAGTTGATTCTTCAGGAGGCTCATCTCAAAGTATAGCTTAAAAAAGCTTTGTAAATAGTGGGAGAAAATGTCACATAAAAGCTCTAAGGTAATCAAGAAAGTAAACGTTTCTAGCTCCTTGGAATCTGAGGATATCAGCTTGGAAACCACAGTACCAACCGATGATGTTTCTTCCTCTGAGGAGAGAGAAGGTACTGTAAAAATCACTAAGCAGCTGATTGAACGGAAGGAGTTGCTCCATAATCTTCAGCTGCTTAAAATAGAATTGTCACAAAAAAACTTGATGATTGACAACTTGAAAGTTGAATATCTGACCAAAGTAAGTAGTCTTTCTCCTTTCATTATATAATCTTTTTTTTTTTATTTTGGTGCTTTTAGAGTATGATAGAAACTTCTGAAAAGAATTTATTTGAATGAAATGATGGAGATCTACTTAGTTGGTTTGGGGATTTTCTTGGTGTGTTCTGGGTTCTTTCATGAGAAGAAGGGGAAACAAAGATATAGAAAGCTTCACTGACTAAGTCATTTTACTTATAAGTAAGGGAGGATTTAATTAGTTTTACCTTTCCTAAACACAAAGGAAAAACACCTGTTTTCTTTCAGAAATGATGAATTTTGTCACTCCTGTTAGTAGCATAGCAGGGCTTTGAACCTGAACTTGTGGAGTACTAGAAAAGGTGATCTGAATACTCTTCAGGGCTTTGTTAATGAAGATAGGGATGGAGTATACCAACATGCTAACAGTAGATTCTGTTGTGTACAGCTTGCACGAAGATGCATGAAATTCAGAAAGGTGTAAAAACATTGCCACATTTGTGTGCAGTTCATTTTACATCATACTATATGCCAACTGCTTTTTATTGGCTTTCTACTCAGAGTTTAAGCCTAACTTGAAATTAGTTGAACAAATAGCCATTTAGGAACTAAGCCCTTTTTTTATTTTTAGATCACTGGGACAAAGTCCATATCATATCCTGAAGCCCTAGTGTATTTAGAGGTCTTGTTAGACTGCCATTATTGCACTGCCCACAGCATTGGGATCTTCATATTTTTATTTCAACTTGTTCTTTTTGCAAAATAATTTTTAAAAAATTATTATGGTAACTTATTTTGTTTTATACTCACTCACATTCTTTATATTTAGATTGAAGAGCTAGAGGAGAAGCTTAATGATGCAATCCATCAAAAGCAGCTGTTGTCTTTACGACTGGATAGTCAGTTGGCATTACAGCAAGAAGATGCCAGGTATGGGGGAAGTACAATTAAGAACTTCATCTTTAACAAATTTGTGAATTAATTTGAGTCTGTGTAAATAAGTTAGAAACAGATAATTACTAGTTGCAGGAATAGGATTTCTTTTGCAGATTACATTAGTGTTTTAATTCTAAAATTGAATTTACATATTTAATTTAGATATAAGTAAATTAGAAATCAATTCTCACTAGCTGAAGTTTGTAGGCTTGGTTTTATTTTACCTAAATTCAAAATTTAGTAGGAAGAGGTAGTAAAAGTGTTCTTAAAACCAATAAAGAGCAAAACGACTAGGCAGAGGTGACAGACTTTCCATCAGTTTAAACAGAATTTTTAATAAATGTAGCATAGAAGACTTGGGAAAGGTAAGTGTGTAATGTTTAGCTTTTCCCATTAGTACTTCCTATTTGTCAGAAATGCTTTCAGCTGATGATGTAGAAACTCACTTTCCATGTTGTTCTGAAATGTTTGGAGTTAACCTGAAAAATAGACTGGCTATCAGGCTTCTCAAACCACTTTGTCAGTTACGTGTGAAGTGTGAATTTCCACACCTGTGAAAGAAGAGCATTACTTACATGGTCTCATGTTAAAGCAGAGCTTACAGGATGTGACTACTTCCAAATCCTATTCTGTAGTGAGGCTAGAACAGATATAGAGATGTGGAGCCAGACCTGAGATTAGTTCCAGCAAAGTCTTTCAACTGAGAGCAGCTTATGGTCAGAAAAACATTTGTCACTCTGTATGCTTAGATGCACCAGAGGGGAATATTTTTATGCTGGCCATACCTGAGTTATCTAAGGAGTGCTCAGTAAAAAGGTACTGATGTGCAAACTGTTATTAATAGGCATAAAAAAGTTAAACTACTTTTCCCAATCTTTTCATTAGTTTTCTTGTCAGTCTTTTACTTAACTTTTCATCCTCACGTAATAGAATTGTACTCACCATGGAGTGTGTCCTTGCGTGATTCCTTTGATGACCTCAGACTTTCTGTTACCTGTACCCTGCCAGTGGGATAGATGTTGCCTTGTAGTACTAGCTGGTATTTTTCTATTCCTTTTTAAATAATTCAGAAATGACCATGTTTTCAAGAGTTGTAGCTAAAAATAAAAAAAAAAAATAGTTGCCTTTGATTTAAAGAAAATAAACACGTCTAAACATCATGAACTGATAAGCAGTTTCTCTTGCTGTATAAAACCTTATCACTGATGATAATAGAAGTACAGTGTTGTAAGGTTGCTTGTTCTATTTTAGTAGTGGTTGTTTTGTTGCTGTTTGGTTGGTTTTTTTTTAATAAAGGACTCCAACTTTGTATATTACAGTGGTTAGAAAATTAAGGGATGGTATGACTGTGCCTGTGCTGAAACTTGGTAAGACCCGAGTTCAAGTGATTTCCCAACTCCTTGGGGTTTGTGTGGAAAAAGATTCTACTTTTTCATGGTTTTAACCTTTTAATTCGTAAATTAAGTTTAGTTTGTAAATTCAAGTCAGCATATGTGGAGATTGTCTATCCTCAGACTCAGCTTTGTGTTTTCAATGACTATAAATTTCCTGGATTTTTATGTATACTGTATCTGATATGACTGTTTAACCATGGTGATATACATCCTGGCACTAATTACTCAATCTTTGTAAATTTTTCCCTCTACAAAATGAGCAGAACTCCCTTCTTTGCCAGGGTCTTGTGAAGCTTTGTCACTTGTGTTACTCATTACTTGGTATCTTCTGTTTTCTTGAAGGAAACATCAGGCTCTAATGAAGCAAGAAATGGAAACTATTCTATTGAGACAGAAGCAACTGGAGGAAACAAATTATCAGTTGAGAGAGAGGGCAGGAGATATCCGTCGTAGCTTGCGAGACTTGGAATTAACAGATGAATGCTATGAGAAGCTAAAGTCTCTTCCTGAAGATCAGCTTTCTATCCCTGAATATGTTTCAGTAAGTATTGGGTTTTGCACTGCTTTAAAATATAACCTGTATCTTGGATCTGGCTGGGACAGAGTTGACTTTCTTCTTAGCAGTCTGAATCTTGCTGTGCTTTGCACTGGGGGCTGAAACAGTGTTTTGGCTATTGCTGGATGTGCTTGCACCACATCAAGGTTTTCCTTTTTCCCCATTCTGTCCCCCCCTGCCCCAGCAAGCTATGAATGGTCAGGAGATTGATAGGGGACACAGCTGGACAGCTGACTCAAATTGGCCAAGGTAATATTCCATACCATAAAATGTCATAGCAGCATAAATAGGAGGTATAGGAACAAAGAGAATGTGGGGGGAGTGGGGTGGTTATTACTCAGGGACTGGCTGGTTATCAGTTTTGATCAGTTTCCCCAGTTTCTGGGAGGTGATGAGTTCTTTTCTTTTTTCTTTATTTTTTACTTTTTAAGCTCATCTCTCTCTCCTTCAGTAATTGTTTAGAAAACTTGACACCTGAGTTTTCTTGCTTTTGTTTCATTCTTCTCACTTTCTCCTCTCTATATATAGGCTGCTGGGCAGGCTCAACCCATCCCAAGCTGTAAATTATGGTGGGTTGTGGTTTTTTAATCTCCAACTAGAAATAAAGGACCTTCAGAGGGAGATGTGTTTCTGGATCAGTCTGTTAGGACTGGGTTCCAGTAAAGAGAGGAACCTTTTAATCCCTGAGTCTGTTGTCTTGAAAGAGAGTAGAAGTGCTGACGTATTTTAAGGAGGTTAAATAGATGGCATGTTACACTTAAAATGTGAGCACACATTAATGATATGAAATACAGCAGGCTGAAAAAAGGAATTTGAAACTTGGTTTGCCAGAACCACAAGCTGGGATTGCACTTGCAAATATACCTTACTTTTCTCTTATGCTTTCCATATGTCCCTTTCCTATTTGACTAAATGCAGGAGACAAAGTGTACCTTAATACGCTTTAGGATTCATTTTCTTGATTTAATATGTTTGTTAATTATGGCTTGTGGGTAGGTGAAGAGGCCACAGTGTACTCTTGTTTGCAATACAAAGCCTGTGGGATATATCCAGAGCATCCCAGCTGACTTATGAGAATGAAGAAGATTTAGACATATAAGCCTTAATTCATCAAAATATTAGCATGATACTTATCTGTAGAGCTTGTTATTAAGGAAGCTGTAAATGTTAAAAACCTTAGTACATTTGTTGAGGTATAAATGCTACATGAATGAATTCTCCAGATCAAAGTCATACTTTACTGTGCTCTAGATATGTACAGAGAAGTAAAAATTCTCACCAGCTTTTTAAAAAGCTGGGCTTTTGAAAGTGCTAGGAAAATCATAAGGCTTTGTGGGATAAACAAGAACATATAGCTTGGTTACTGTTAGATTATCAGCACCTAGCTGTCTGCTGTACCCACTGCCCTCTGCAAAAGTATTTGACAGGGTGTTGCTGATTCCTGTATCACCATGGTTGAATAAACCAGACTTTTAACAGAAACTGAAATCCATGTCAGTGGAGCTATTGAAATTGGTGTGCAGGAGGTTCAGGACTTCAGGAATTGATTGACAGTCAGTACAAAAGACTCTGTAGCCAGGCAGGATAGCTACCAGGAGTTAGTAACCTTGTCAACTGCTTTAAGTGAAGCTGTCACAGCACAATTTAGATTTAATTTGTGGGTAGAAAATGGCTGTCAGAAAGATGTGAAGTAAGAGAGATGAATAGCAGCCACCTTCTACCTTTAACCTTCTGTTCTTTAACTCTTGTGTTCAACCAGTTAATGTTATTTTTATCTGTGACAAAAATTCCTTTACTTAAATGCTACGTGAAGCTCCTCTCTTCTTAACACATTACTTTTTCTTTTGAAGAAGTAATTTTTAAATCTTTTCTTTTTCTGGATAAGGCATTCTAAAGATGTATTGTAGTAAATTGCTATTTTCTGCTTTTTTCAACTACTTTTAGCAGAGGATTAGTGTGAACCTAAAAGTATCAGTTAAGCTTGGTGGTTGTTTATCTTTACTTCAAGTTATGTTGATGCTGGGAGGCTACAGAACTGTTTTGCACATCCTGTCTGTGCATCCATTTGGCTCCCAAAGGCTGGGGAAAGGAGTTGGAAGGGAATACTGTTTCCTGCTTTGCTTGCCTAAGGAGAAGTTGGGCATTTATAGGCAGTTAAAATTTCTGACTCCTGTTGTTCTTCTATTATTTCTCTAGAGTCTCACAATGATAATCTCAGACTTCTAAAGTCCATACCTCTTTGGTGTATTTTCATGGCTGCAGATCTTCACTGACTCCTTCTGCTGCATGCTGTTCTCTCTCTCAGGTCAGGGCTCCCCCAAGGCTCTCCCTGACTGGCTAACCCGCCCCCTTTTATCCCAGTTATCTTCATTGGTCACAGCTGCAGCCCATCACGGACAACCGGGACCTCTGGGGCAAAGCCTCTATACAGATATTCAAATACAATGCATTTCCTCTACTATAGACTCCAGATCTGTGTGCAGACTAATAATATAGCCCAGTGATATAAGGGTAGAATTTTCCTTATTGAGAAAGGGTCCTGCTTAGACAACTTGAGCAGGAAATTTTCAGACTTGTTTTTTCTATTTATCAGTTCTAAAGTAAACATGTATATAATGCTTAGACTTTATTTGACACCAGGTCTACTGGACAAACAGGAGGAAGAACTTAAATGCAGACTTTGTATATAGAGATACTGTTAAAGCAAATGTGAGATGTTTTTCACTGTTCTTCCACAAAGGGGTGCAATAGTGACATGGTAGAACAAAACCTAAGTAATGTTTAATGCTAATGATGACAACTGAAAAACTGTACTTTGCACATCTTTTAAAATCATAGTTTTTTGTTTTGAACTTAGTGTAAAAATTCAGATTTTTGTTTTGTCATTCCTGGGATGTTTTTAGAAATGGTATGTGTGAAATTGAAAGTACTTTAGGCTGTTAAATAGTTTAGCTGCCAAGGACCAGTTCAGTTTGTTCAGTAAAGTGAACCTCTTGTGTATTCCACTGTAAAAAATTTTCAGCAAATTTTTTAAAAAAGGTTTCTGCAAGTTCTGTTTAACTGATTTTAATTGCCATGTCTTTCAGGTATATAATTTTGCTAACTGCAGCTCAGTTGTTGTTTGTTTAAGAAGGCAGTTAACTGATGCAACTGTTTTCACAGAACTTCAATTAACAGGAGCCAACTTTTTCAACCTCCGTACCCACCCATTTTTACTTTATTCTGATTGTCCATAAAAAGTGGTGGGCACAGGCTGAGAGTTTTTTAAAAATTGCCTAGAAAGTGGTAATTGTTGACAGCACACCAATATAAATTTCTGATTTTTAAGATGCACAGTTGTTTCTAAAATCCCTTTTAGAGTAAGTTTAGTTTCTGCTGTATTGAATTGGCAACAGGCAGTGTGTGCTTTGACTGCTGGGTTACATGAATGTTTATTGGCTATCAAACCAGCTAAATAGCAGCAACAGTTGAACTGCTAAAACCTCAGCCTCATCTGCTGCATTCATTTCCACTTATTACCGTGCAATGATCTTTTCTTGGGAAGGCTGTGTAAATACATTTATCCTTGATACCTGTATCCCATGTATCCCATGTAATCTTGGTTTCTACTGGGAAATCTGTTTTAGGGTTATTGTGTTTTGGGAAATAGTTGTGGTGTGATAGCCCAAGTCTCCTAGGTTTCTAGGGATATTGCAGTAAAAAATAAAAGAACTTACTGGAAAAGAAGGTGTGTTTTTTAAAAAAAACCACGATGCTTTAAATGATTATAAATTAGTGATAATCAAGGTTACTTTTTTCTTAAGAAATAACCAATTGAATCATCAGATGTTACAGTTAAAAATACTAATCTTTCAGTCATGTTGCACACTTGCCTTATTATATAAAGCATACTACACCTGTGTTTACATTGCAAATTTCTATGGCTTCTGGGTTTTTAGAATTGTATGCTGTCAATTATATGAAATATACCTGGAACTTGTCTTTGTCTTCTGCTGTTTACAGGTAGCAAAACAGAGATCTGTCTTCCTTTTGCATGGAAGTGCAATACAGCTTGCTTTTGAATGCTTACTTAAACTGTGCTTTCTTGTCTGTATTTCTTCTTTAATCATATATCAAAGAAAGCATTAGGGATGGAGGGCATGCAATAGCTTTTGCATGAAAGCGGTGCCTACTTTTTAATTCTTTTCACACACACCCCCAAATGCAACATTTTAAGGTATCAAGTTAATCTGGGAATAATAACCTCTGTGTACGTGCGTGTGGGCGTATATCAAAAAAGCTCCTTCTTCTTTGTTTTGTCTCTTTTTGTTTTTTAATACTGGCTTTGTGGTTTTACTACTCTATTTTCTAGTCTTTTTTCTTGATCAGAAGAGAAGTTCTGAAAAGGTTTTATGGATGTGAGACTTGCTTGCCTGAGACAGGCCTATGACTAGTGTGGGGGAAGAGAGAGAGGAGTATGCGTTACAGACTTTAAAATTTTTTTAGTTCTGTTAGAAGGTTGGATGTTTTTGGTGTTAATTTAGCAGAGTCAAGTCTTTCAGAGCCTTAGTTTCCTGATGCAATTGAATCCCTATACCATCAACTTATTGCTGGAGGTGTGTGTGGAGGGGGTGTCATGGTTCTTCCTGGTTATGTGCTGTTCCTGCTCCATGCTTGCTTGCTCTTGCATTTTTCTTGGTGCAAACTCAGCACGCTGAGCTGGCAGAAAACAAAACAAATCAAATCTCTCAATTTCTACCCACCCCATAAAAAATTATATTGTCTTGAGGGAAATTAGCAAGTAAAGTTGGTTACTACTGAATAGATTTTGGGTTTGTTTGGGGTTTTGGTTGGGTTTGTGTTTTTTTGGGGTTTTTTTTTGACTGTTAATCAAATAGGCTCTAGGTTTGGCACAAGGAGGTGCATGAGGCCATGTGTGCATTAGAAACTGTATTTTTTTGGTTGATCTGCCTGAGTGTAAGCTGCCTTAATTGTACAGCAATATAACCTTTACTTTATGGCATGCCCTAGAAATATTATTTAGTCATTATTGTCATAAGATGTTGAGCTGATGTGTTTTTAGGTTTGTAGTTTTGCAGTTGCAATTTGCTAGTTTCAACTTTGAATATCTGTCTTGTTCTTCTAGGTCCGGTTCTATGAAGTAGTCCATTCCTTAAGAAGAGAGCTAAGTGATCTACAGATGAAAAAGGAGAGTCTGACAGAAGAACTAAGTGGGTACAGATCCCAACTGAAGTGTCTGACAGAGGTCTGTGCTCCTTAGTTATGTTATCTCAGTTCAGAAAATGTGAATACGTACATTGTGAAAATCTCATTCTCCAAATCATTATTTGTGTATAAGATAAAAAGCTTTTATGCTGTGTAAAAATTACTGCAAGGGAAAAAGGAAATAACCTATATGCATCCTTGTATAACAGCTAAGCTGATGCTATGGCTACCCTGCAGGATTTGCTCATGAGACTGTTCAGGGCAGTCTCTTACCAGCTGTGTTGTGCTTTCTGAGGGCAAGATTTCAGGGTGGGGATGCTGGACAGGGGATCTGCCCAGCAGCAGCTGAAGACACTGTGGTGGTTCACTGTATGGTCTTTGAGATGGGGATGTCTTGGTAGTACTTTGTATTTTTTAAAGTTCTTTGGAGTTGCATCTTCTCTGTTATGCTTTCCAATTCTTTGTATTTTAATTTTTGTATTTGTTTCTATACTAAAGAAAAAGATAATTCGATTTCATGTAAGATACAAACACCAGAAGTAGAGAAATAAATTATATAAATATTTTAAATTTTTATTTTTAAAGAGCTAAGGAATTGAAATAGTATAAGAAGTATGGTTTTTCTAATGTGTTTATCAATATTTATATTATGCTTGGTATGCATATAGCTAGGGTGATTTGTATTATAACTTAGTTCTGCATGAGTCTGGAGTTGGGACAACAGTTTCAGGGACTCAGAGTATATTTATCCAGGTCATGGCTAGCAGAGACTTAAATGACACTGTCATTTTACTACTTCTCAGAATATGTTTTAGTTACTACCTTTTTCCCTGTGAAATTTGCTTATGGAATAATCAGGTGTAAGGGGAAATTCTTTATATAAGTTTATCTTGTGAAATTCATTTACTTTCATTTCTCATTCTGATTGACTTAGAGAAAGTAGTCAATAAAATTTATGCATTTATGTGCTTCAGCATTATTCTGTGTCACCATCTCTGGTCATAATTGAGATTAAACTAATCCTGTTAATTTTTGTCTTGCATAAGCTTTTTCCTTCACTGTACATTTAATGTGCTTTGATTTAATAAAATTGTATAGGAGGATTGCAGCCTTTGAGATTTGACGGACATCTATTACTTCTGCTGAAGCAAATTAACAAGACAGTCGATAACAATAATTAAAGTTGTGCTAGAAACAATTTTCTTGGGACATTGATCTTTCTTTGATATAGGCTTGTAATTTTGCTCTTTTTGCACCACATGGTGGCAGTATCCACCTTTCCCACTGATGCATTTCTCTAAGTTCGAAGTGCGCTGTGCTTTTCTTTTATGGAGAGGCTTGAGAGTCTCTCTTCTGATTCTGGCAGGTTCAAGTTTTACCCGAGAGTCACTGCAACAAGGTACCTCAGAATATAAGGTAAGAGGAGCATCATCAGGGTGTAAGGGTATTTTAGAATTTCTGATGTGCTTGCTGCACAGGAGCTAACGTACCTATACGTCTCTTGCAGTTTATGAAAAAGTGATTTGAAGGTGTACTGCTGGGGTAACTTTTTTGAGGTCTTAACTAAGGTCAAGCTTTTTTGCAAGGAATTTTATCACTAGGAAATAAAGTTTTGTTCAGAGCCTTCCGTAAGCTCTTACACTCTTTTACTGAATTATTTTGTTTTGTTTTGTTTTCCAGTAGTTCTTGTTTTCCCAGGTACATGAAATATAGTTGCTGAAGTTTCTTGCCTGTTATTTAATAATTTATACTGTGCAAATCCTTCTTCTGGGTTTCCATACAGTATTCTGTAAATTTTAAGTTTTCTCTAATCATTGGAATATTTTTATTTTTTGTGTAATTTATCAACAAAGTCTGTTCTGAGTTTAAAACTTCTTTAGGAAACCAGTAGTACAGAAGTTTGAAATACAGTCATCACTGAAGATAAGACAATTGTTTTTTGGGTTTTTTCTTGAGTGAGAATAACCTACTTCCTACAGTAAGAATTCCTTCTTTTTTTCTACTCTTTCAAGATAAATTAAGACTCTTCTTCATGAGTTTCAACACAGGTTTCTTCCCTTTATTGGGACATAGAAAGGAGCAAAAAATATGCTTAGGCCAGAACTTGGGGGAGGAGGATTATGTTGGCTTTTCTGGTTGTTTGTGGCTGACAGACCAGGTTAGAGCAGGTTTTATACATTCACCCTGAAATGAAGTAATAAGAAATGTGAGATGGTTTGTTCTAGATTCATAGGAAAGATTATCTAGCCAACCAAGAACTGAAAAAGTTTTAAGGAAAATTTGAACTTAAGAGGTGAAGTCAACTTTAGGAGAATTTAAGTGTGAAATGAATTCATCATATAAGACAACCATGCTGACCCTATAACTTCATAAACTTTGCTTGGTGTGCTGCTGCTCTTAGCCCTTAAGGGCTGTTGAATCTGTAACACAGGCCCAGTAGGGCAGGGAGCTGTTTCTGACAACAGGTAGCAGAAAATGGCCTGTGAAGACTGATTCCTAGCACTGGAACGTGGTGTGATAAAGGATGTTTGTTATTCTGCTTTCTGTTTGTAAAGCGATCAGTGTAAGTGATTGTGCTGTACAGCTAAATTAGTGGCTCTCTGCACACAATTGGTGCATCTGTGATTTAGATCAGTGCATTTCCTCTGCTTCCAGGTACAGCAGCCACAGCCTAGGGGGAGGCAGTGGAACTGGTGAAAGCCATGTTCTTCTACTGCTGACTGACTTGTTACTAAATGTAGGGTACAGGCTTGTTTTAGTCCTCCTTTCACAGTCCTGCTCAGTACTTCACGTATAAATAATGTTGGCACCACCAGCGTTGGAGGTAAAGATAGAGGAGGAAGTCCAACTATAGTGGTGTATTAGCAGGAGCTTCCCAGAAATAAAACCAGCTTCTGATGTGTGCATTCCCATGCTGAACATCAGTTTACTATTTTCAGAGCTGTTTGTTTCCAAAGTGGTTAGAACTTTCCCTCAAACAGATGTAATTTACTACTAGTGGGTATCTCTTAAGGCTGGGAGAGTGTCTGGGAAGGAAATCTTGCTTTCCTTTGTACCTCCAGAAGATTAAGTACTGCTTTCTTCTTCTGGCTGGGAGTTTCTTGGCAATGTTTTCCTGGAATTTGGTATTGATACAGTTTTATCAGGGCTCCCTTTTCTTCAGTTATTTTTTATATAAAGTTGCCTTCAGGATTTGCAATAAAATTTATAGCATGAGAGTATCTGAAAGCTGTGGTTATCCTAAAGACAAAGCTGGTTATGTGTAGGACAAAGATCTTTTCTAAGACTTCATCTCTGAATCAGGATTAGTAGCTGTCAGGTTTTGCTAGACATAACTAACAGTTTTCTCTGTGATAATGTTTTCCAGCTGGAGGGAAAACATATCTATAGTCTTCAAAGAATAAACTAAGCTTTTGTACTCAAAGGATCACTTGGCACTAGATGTGTCTGAATATTAGAAAACTGAGCTGTTGTTGCTACTCCAAAAGGACTGGGATCCCTAAGGTTTCTCCTAAAGTTTGCAAATCTGTAAATCTGCACTCTAGAACTCTTCCCCAGCCCCCTGACACCACTTCTTTCAAGCAGTGCATAGATCATTTGGTCTCCACAACTCTCTTGAGGCAGATGAGGTCTTGGTCTTCGGTGAAATGCGTGCCTATTTTTTTTTTTTTTTTGCTATTGTTAATATTGTTCAGGAGAACAGCTGCAAGGACGATTCTCTACCAGTAACTGTGAGCTTGAGGCAGCAGTTTAATATTTCCAACACTTAAGGAAGTTTCATATCTGTGAAAGTTTCCTTTTCTACCCAATACCTTTCTACTCTTTCCATACATAGCTATGGCTTGCTTTGACTGCTAGCTGTGGCTCAGAGGTACGAGATGGTTTAGTTATACTGCTCTGTAATGATCTCAAGGATCCTTTTCACCTGAGAATATTTCACTGAAAATTCTAGTAAGCTCCAATCCAGAGAAATAAACTTTTTATTCCTCCAATTTCTTTTGCTATAGAAGAACTTATTCCAAAGCTATTCTTTTCATATGCTCCTTGCAGAGTATCTCTACTTTGGAGTAGCTCAACATTTTTGTTTATAATTTTTAGTGGTAAATAGTGACCTGTCTACAATCAGATTACCAATTTTCCATCTACAAGCAGAGTACCAATATCATAGCAAGTTACTAAAGAGATGTTTAATTAATTATGTATAGCTTCTTCATGACATTTGGGCAGTTGCATTCCAATTCCATAAATAATGTATTGACCAGTAATTTTTGAATGCAGAGTATGTAAACAATTGAAGCAAAATGTCATCTTTACAAAGAAGCAGCACCTCATCCAAATAACTGGAGGGAATTGTTTTCACATCACAATAGTACAGTAGCTTTACATTTGTCTAGGGCCTTTAGGATACGAACAAAGTGCTGGCTTTTTTAAATGATTCTTCAAAGATGCAGATGTTTGAAAAAAAAGGTTTTTAAAAGCAGGATCACTTTCTTTTACAGGCTTCTCTGTAGATGGTGTAAGGAAGTCTGTGCTGCTTTTGCTTGATTGGCTGATTAATCTATTCCCTGCATTTCTATTTATCTTGTTATCTCCAAAGGCTTTCTGAAACATCAGTTAATCCCTATCATGTATTATGTGTCACTAACTTAGTTCAAAAAGTATGTCACCTGGATTTCACACTTAAAATTCAGATAGGTGTTTATTTCAGTGACTGCTGTAAACTGCTGCTCATTGCATACTGAAGATAGCAGTGAAGATTAATATCATTAAACTGAGGTTAGCCATTAGATCTTTAGTTTCTCTATGAGTTTGGGGTTTTAAGTGGTGCAGATCAGGCAAGCTGAGAATCTTCTTGCTTGAAACATCATCAGTGGACAGTGTTTGTAAACCAAATGAAAGCACTTCTTAGCAGACTTATGCCTTGTAGAAACCACCACCACTGGGTTTCTTAGGCAGCTCTGTCAAGAATTTCTTTAGGCAGTGGTTGCCCATCTGTCTCACACAGGAAAAGTTTGGTATTTCATTTGTTTTAACCATCTCATCAGTCTGAGTTTCTGCTCTCTGCAGAAGCAAAAATTATTAAGAGGCTGAAGAAAAGCCATGAGGTGTTTGGAGTATTATGGCCATCACATTCAGTGTAAGGAAGTTCTGCTTGTCCTTTAATTATTTTAAGATTTGTGGGCTTACTTAATATTATTTATTGGTATTATTTTCAGTACCTCCTTTCTATCCTTGAAAGAGCTCTGTATCTTGATTCTTCTAAAAGCCCCTTTTTTGCTGCAGCAGGACAAAGCTGTTCATCAAGATGTTCAACCTATCTTTTGAAGATAAATGGAAAGATAAAGCTGTTCCATTGCAGAGATCTTAAAATCAGTGTATATGGACAGCGTTAGAAACTAATTTAATTTCATCACATACAAAGCAAGGCTTCTTCTGCTTAAGCACAGGCAGCTTGGTTGTATGTCTTTAAGATGGATTGCTATGGAGTGCAGAAGCTTGGGTATGTGCTACCTGGAGATGCACATACCACATAGAGGGTCTTGTGTGTTAGCTTATTACAGCCTAGACTGGGTATCAGCTTGCTTTGTCATGTTTCTTCATGTGTTTGAAATAGTACTTTGACACCTTAAGATTAGGTAGATAAAAAGCAGTGTCCTGTGCAATAATTAGTGTTTCTTCAGGAGTTATATTAAATCTTAAAAAAAAAAAAACCAGGATAAACCCGTCTAATTTAGGTAGGTCTTAGAATCACTTTTGCAAAGCAGAATTTAACTCTCCTTCCCTGGAATTACCATACTGTTACACGACATTAACATAACTGTTACATGACATTAATAACTGATTTATTAAATACAATTCAAAAGTAAATTTAGGTGTCAAGTATTAGAAGGAGCTATTTTTGCAGATATTTAGATATTCTGTTAATTGTGGCTTTAAAGCTGTCTATGACAACTTTTTCCAGAGGTTAACCAACTTAATTTTATACTTTTGGTAGTTGTCTTCTAGCTCTCAGCTAGATAATACTGTAGGAGCCTCAGTAGCCCACTCAGTGAAGGGTGTGTGAATTGCAGCATGGCGGAATGGCATGGAATATCCACAGAAGAATTGAAGAATTTAATCTTTCAATTTGCACTTAAAAGTTAAGTGGCATTACCAACATTTCCTGTTGCAAGATGAATTATGTTTGCACTGGATAACAGGGTACTTGCACCATTATGGTACATATTTGAAACTTTAGCTAACTTGTGCACACCTTTTAAAAATATCTGACAGAGACTACCATTATAATAATGCCATCTTTATAAATAATGACATGTAAACTGATTAAAGAGAGTGTTTCATAGTTTTAGTTGGCTTAATGTATATTCATTGATTAGGGTAAACATAAATTATATATATATCCGTATGTGTTAGGATGAATAACAATCAAGTCTTTACATGATGTATTTTTAATGGTAGACCATGCAGAATCCTCATAAAAACTTTCTGGATGTTGTGATTTTTGTGATTTGTGGCCTGAAGTGATTTTAGTAATAGTGAAGATAAGTAGGTATGTGAAATATAAAACAAAATATTCTTTTTTTTTATCAACAGAATGGGTAAAATATGGCTAGTAGATTAGGGAGCTTTTCTGTAGTGTCTTAGAAATATTTAGGTGTGTTTTTTTCAAGAAGGCATTCTGTCAGTGTTTCAGCTAATGATGTCTGTGAAGTTTATCAGTGTCCTTCTGTCAATACTCCTTATATGCTGTTGCCCTAAACTTCCCTTGTCTATTGAAAATTAGCTATACAGTTATCCTCCTATAACTGTGTAAAGCATAGCTTTCAGCAATGTTGAAAAATTATGTACTCATACAGCGTCTTTTACTGCAAAATAAATGTAATATTATGTAATT
This sequence comes from Molothrus aeneus, assembly GCF_037042795.1. Classification (NCBI taxonomy): domain Eukaryota; kingdom Metazoa; phylum Chordata; class Aves; order Passeriformes; family Icteridae; genus Molothrus; species Molothrus aeneus. The sequence goes on from NC_089647.1 coordinate 66,372,486, forward strand.
GCTAAATGCTTGGTTTAGTAATGACATCTTAAGGGTGTGCTCACCTTCAGTTAATAATATTGTGATATCTATTCATAATAACCAGATAGCATGATTGTTAATCAAGCATCCATTATTGACCTTGCTATCAATCACAGTAGTAAAAAACTGAACTCAACAGTTTTCTGGACATGGAAAAAATATAAATGCCCAGGAGTATTCTCAAATTTTTAACAAGCAAATCTTTTTGTAGTCCATCAGCTTTATCTTGTATAAGTGAATGAGCATTATTATTTTGTTTGTTCTTGTGAATATATTGCTAAGTAGTACAGTATTTAGGACAAGTAAGAAAGATAAGTTTGTGAAAAAAGTACCTATGTAGTAGAAAACTGAAAAATGGAATCTAGATTGGGCAGTAAGGTATAAAATTCCTGTGGAGAGTTGGAGGGAATGAGTGTGATTAGGAAATCTGTTGATCTTCAAAAGGAATACCTGGTATTTTAAAGGATGCATACTCTCTTCCTTTGCTTTTGTTGTTTTGGTTTTCAGAATAATCCGTAAAAGTATGTGAGGACGAAAAAGAGGGGGAAATGGAAATTAATGCTGATGGACCATTAAGTAAACAATTTTATTTTATTTTATTTTTTCTTCCACGAAAGCTTTCAATGATATTCTTCAGCAAACATTGGTTACCAGATACAATAGCTACAATTTGGGAGTAACTGGCTGAAATCTTTCAGATAATGACAGATGTTGCTAAACTTGCTGAACAAACCATCCTATCTCTTTTTTTTCAAATTAACTAGCAAGTATCTTCACAAGACTCTTGACTTGTTTGAAACTGTTGTAAAGGTAGTTTACTTTTCAGTTTACTTTCATGCTCCTAGTATGGGTTTGCAGACCACCAGCTGGTTATGGTGGTCTGCAAATCTAAGCTAGGAGCACAAAAGTCACACCACCTTTACAACATCATATACCTGGTGGTATAAGATGGTTACTGGTCTTGGAAGTTGTGCTAATGGACAAATGCATTGGAAAAAATAGGTGCATTTAATCAAGTATTTGTAATAAGATAAAAATAAGTTGAGTATTGATATAGCTGGTTACTTTGTGATGTGCTAAATTTCCAAATACTCAGACAAATGAAGGCATTACCACTGAATATTCATAAGAGGTTTTAATGAAACTTAGTTGGTGATTACTTCAAGTAAATATCAGTGCATTTGTGATAATTTCAAAATGTCTCACTTCCTAGAGCTATGAAGACGAGAGGAGGAGTCGGTCAGAGCTTGAGGTCAGATGCCAGCGTTTAACACTGGAACTGGCTGATACCAAGCAGTTGATTCAGCAAGGTGATTACAGACAACAGAACTATGATAAAGTAAAATCGTAAGTATCTCTATAATTCGAGTGTTTAACTAACATACAAATGTTAATAAAGATCAGCCTTGATTGACCAGACTTCTTAGTTTTGCTTTTGACTTACACACATTTTTTCTTACTTCATACACTAATGGTTCAATTACCACTTTTAGTATATTGCAGACCTAAAATGAACAACATTCTGAAAACCAGTGCATCAAATTATCTTCCTAAAGGTTATATTTTCAGATTTATTGTGTTTTCAAGAGAGCCTAGCAGTCTCATTGCAGCTAAGGAAGTGGGAGCTGTTGATAGCAAGCATCTTGGAACAAGTACTCTTTTTTTATTCTTAGTTTAAAAGCAATGATCTAACAAAAGGCCCTATGCTCTACTCTGTGCTGCTTACTGAGTGAGTTAGGAGGGCAGGACCTTGGGAATTAATATTTACAACTTGAGATATCTTTGAAACGATAAAATTTGAAAGGGCTGTTTTGAGAACTCTGGCGGATAATCTTAGGATTACCTTAGTGAATTTGTTTAACTGCAGGAAGTTCCAGTGTCTAGCTTTTTTAAAATACAGATTGTACTGTTATAGCCAATGTTTTGAATATCCATCTTGCAAAAAGCAATTGCAAAATAGTGAAAATAGATTTCTTGTAAATATACTCATAGATGTATACCTCATAGTACAGCTTCCAGACAGCTTTTTCAGTGTGCTTGCAAGTACAAGAAATCTGGTCTTTGGCACATTTGTGGAGAAGTGTATTCAAAAATAGGGATTATGAATAGAAAAGACCCTGTCAGCTCCTTAGTTGCTCATATGGAATGAACTCAGGCATAGTTGTTGACACAAATGACTTTGCCCACTAAGTCATTTGAAGGGGAATCTGTCTTCTGGATTCACAGCATTTTTGGTTCACAGCAGTATGTACAAAAACAACCCTGGAATCTTTCTGGCATCTTGTTGGAAATAGGATGGATTGATGCTGTGATTTGCTTCCTATATGCAACTGCATCTTAATAAGTGGATTGTAATAACTTTCATGTGAATGGCTCCAGTGTTTAACAGTGTGCATTTAGAATAGCCTTGAGTTGAGAAAAGCATGAATGAACGTGCCAAAACTGTATTTGAGAGAGTAGGTTGTATTCAGCTGGGTAGGCACACATGAAGAGGAGGGGAGAGCTCTGTTGGCATAACTGCATGAGGATATTTGGGAGCGCTGCAGGAGTAAATCACTTCCAGACTTGTTTCTGCTTTTAAAAAACACTATGTCAAATCTAGTTCTGCTGTACTGCAAGTTATCTCAGTTTTAAAGCAATGCTATGCTTAATATAATATTGGTTAGCTTTTTCCTAAACTGCAAGCTCATACTGGCTCATTCATTTCACTGTTCTAACAGGGTGAGAGTGGAGACATAGTGATGCTTCTTTGTGCATGGAGAAAGCTCTTTTGCTCAGGACACCAGCACAATTTTTGCAGCTGTGTCATGTATATTTTAAACATGACAACCCACTCTGGTATCAAGGCTGTATACAGGGGAGAGTACCTACTGAGAACAAGTATACATTGCTTTCTGCTCTGTTAAGAAAATGGTAATGAAGTTGTTTCACTTTTTCATTCGACTTCCATATCTGCAAAAGATTGAAGAGAATGTCATGGGAAATAGCATCAGAAGCTTGATAAAGCTAAAACAATGGGTACTTACCAATCATTGCTAAGAGAAGAAATGCATAGCCCAAAGTTACACTAAAGAAGAATAATCAGAGGAGAATGAGTACTGTAGAATTTGAGTTTGAGTACTGTAGAATTTTCTTTGTTTCTTAGTATTTAAATAATACTCAGTTGTTTCATGTAAAATGATACTGTTCCCGGTGTTAGTAACTATTAAAGGTTAAGATTATCACCAGTTGTTCTGTGAGTGACTGATTGGAAGAAGTCAGTGTCTTGAACTGGAAGAAGGCTGAGAAATTAAAAAGGCACAGGAATTTTGTTCATTGCACTTTATGCATCTAATAGTTTAACTTTGCTTTCACAGTGAACGTGATGTATTTGAGCATGAACTATCAGAACTCAGAAGAAACTATGAAATACTGGAGGTGTCATACAAAACACAGACTAAAGAGAGAAATGACTTAGCAAAAGAGGTAAACATAAATTTCTTACCTTAGTAATCGTGTATTTCATCATCTCAGGAATTTGATTATTTGTCTAATCAAAGTTGTTAGGATCGTGGAATAATTTAATTCTAATGGTCTCAAGAGACTTAGCTGCTCCAACCCGCCCATGCAGTACAGAGCAAGATTAGGTCAAGTTGCTTAGGGCTTTGTCAAGTTTTTAAAGTCTCCAATGATGGAGATTCCACAGCCTTTTGGACAATCTGTTCCAGTGTTTGTTTGCTCTCTTGTGAAAATGCATTTGTAAAAACTAATCAGTTGGTACAGCTTTTTTTCTGTTGCATCTTGTCCTGTAAGTATCTACGGCCAAGACTCTGGCTATTTTTATGTGTTCCACTTGGATAGCTGAAGTGAGCAATAATATTTTCCCCAACCAGATTTCTCTTCTGAAGGCTGAATAAAGTTCCAAGTATTTGTCTTAACCCCTTGTACATCATATGCTGTAGTTCATGACCATCCTGGTAGAGCTCTTCTGGTCCTGTTTCAGTATGTTAATGTATGTCTTTAGGACATGCATGTCATGGGATATAGCACTCCAAATATAGTCTCACAAGTGTGGAACACTGGATAATAATTTTCTTTAACCCACTGTCTGCATTGTATAGCCTTGTAGCCACTTGGCCTTCTTTGCTGTCAGGGCACATTTCTGTCCCATGTTCAGTTAGTTCAATGGATGTTTGCCTATCCAATCCATATTTTGCTAGCTTTTCCATAGAGCTGTTACAGGAGGTGGCTGAAAGCCATGCAAAAGTAAATGACATGGACAGTGATCCCCCCATTCACAGAGCTAACATTTTTGTCAGGTTTGATAGGTTTGGCCTTGGTAAATTCCTGCTAGTTTTTCTGTCACCTTCTCATTCATATTCATGGATATAGCTTCCAGGGGAATTTACTTCATAATCCTTGCAGGGACTGAAATTACATTTGCCAGCCCAACTAAGTGCTCCTACTTGAAGGAAGATTGTGGTAATCAGAAGCCTTGATTACTTGCTATGATCCTTCAAATGGCTGGTCAGCCTCACAGCAACATAGGCTATCTCCCTCAACACTGGTCGAGTGCTTCCCATTTTTTCCTAGGCATTATATGCATGCCATTTTCCTAGGTTTGTGACTTAGAAGGCTGAAGCAAAGACAGGCTGAACTCTGCCAGTAAGCTCAGGAACCTGGGAGGCCCCAGGGGAAAATTTACCATTGGAAGATGAATGCTGTGAGTATGCTTGATATGGTTTAACTCCAGCTGGCAACTAAGCCCCACACAGCTGTTTGCCCATCCCAGTGGGATGGGGGAGAGAATCAGAAGAGTAAAAGTCAATAAAACTCATGGGTTGAGATAAAGACCATTTAATAGGCAAAGCAAAAGCTACACACACAAGCAAAGCAAGTCAAGGAATTCATTCCCCACTTCCAGTGGGCAGGCAAGGGTTCAGGCAGGGAAGCAGAGCCCTGCAGGAATAGTGTGGAAGATCTTTGTGTGTTAACACTTTAGCAGCTGAATAAATGAGACAGACTACTCCTGAGAGTATTCAGGGGACATGTGTTCCTTAGTGTCTCTGTGTAAATAACAGTATTACAGATAGAACAGAGGCTAAAACTGCCACTTTAAAGATAGCACTGCTCTGCCTAATTTTACAGGTAGCTGTAGAGATTGTCAGAAACATTAAGGAAAAAAACTGAGTTTCTATTAGAAAGTACCCCTTTGGTGTCAGGCTTTGTTAGTCTATTTATTCCTCAGTCTAGCATTGTAAGAAGACACCAAAAGTCAGGTTTGTTCTCAGCGTACAAGAATGGCCAAAAAAGTACTGTCCTGTACATCAAGTTTGTACATACATATGGAGTACTGCAGAATAGCAGCAACAATGGCTTTTTTTCATTAACTTTGTACTGAATTAATCAGAGTGAACAAAAGTAGCACTACTTTAAACTAAAATATCACTTCAAACTGTGTATTACTTAAATCTTCTGAAAGGTTTGTGCTGATTTTTGTGTCTGCTGATACAGTATCAAGTCCTGGATTGGAAGAACATCCAATTGGAAGTTTTTACACAGTACTTGTTCCAGAGGAGGAGTAACTGCTTGCTTTTCTTTGTGTAGTAGTCTGTGATGTCTGTTCACTGTGGATATATATATAACATATTACTTGGAGAGAGACCATGTTTACTTTTCTTAAATCAGGTGTAGAACAGGCATTTATACCTCACCCTGAGTGTGGTGCTCAGCAAGTGGGCTGATAGAGAAGAGCATGCCTCTAAGAGCACTGTTTGTGTATAAATTGTCATCTCTTTAACTTCTTGCTCCATGTCTTTGACTCCAGTATCTTTCCTAAGTAACCTTTAGTCCTTCTATGACTTAGAAAAGGTGAATTCTGTCTAAACCATGTACATTATGTCTTTATAGCTGTAGGAGACATGTTTCTGATAAGTTATTAATTTATCATTCTTTGAACTTGGTATGTGAAATCCTCAGGTGCTTAAATGGCAAAATTCTTTAAGAGGATGAAACTGTTTTGTTATCATGATTATGAAGTTGGGCTACCTTGCAATAGTGTCCTTTATGCTCTTTGCCTGTTCTCTAACTGTGTTCACCTTGAATGGATGGAGACTGCTCTCCCTCACACTGCTTCTTGGTGTAGGAAACATGGTTGATCTGATGACAAAGGTGGCTGTTCTCAACATATTCTTGTTCCTACTTTGGCATCAGTTTAGCCTTCTGTAGCAACACCAGCTCTTTGCCCTTGTCCACAACAATTGTGCCTTACATCTGCCCCAGAACTATCAGTTTTACCATTTCTTTATGGAGCAGTAATCACCCTGGTGCCCTTAAACATTTCACTGCTGTTCCTGAGAATGTCATAGTCAGCATGACAGGTTGGCACCAAGATTCTCCATCAGTGTTTCTGACACAGCACTATGCAGTACTGCTGCTATTCTTCTATTCAGTACTTCAGCACTGTTTAGATACTGATGTAGATGAAAGGACCTCTTTTTTCAGGCGCTAACTACTGGAAATAAATAATGTAAAAATAACAATACCATAAAATGGTATTGTTATTAAAGTCTTTTTTTCAACTTAAAGCTTCATCAACTTGTTAAAATCAAGTGTAAATAGAGTCTTTTGGTTCAGATGATTTCACAGAAGAGAGTTAAAATTAAATTGCAAATATGTGTACATAGGTTAAATACTTATCTTGAAATTTGTGTTAAAGTGTTCTTTTTAATACCTTTTATAGCTGGCAACCATACAACAATCCCTCAGCTTGTTGCAAAAAGATAAAGATTATCTGAATCGCCAGAACATGGAGCTTAGTGTTCGCTGTGCACATGAAGAAGATCGTCTTGAAAGACTACAGATTCAGCTAGAGGATGCCAAAAAAGCTAGGGAAGAAATGTATGAAAAATATGTTGCATCCAGGCAAGTTATTGTCTGCTCACTTCTATCAGTAGACAGATTCTTTAACTGTTTTCTCTTGTTTCTTGCACAAATCCCATTTAATTAATTATATTTTTCAGAAAGCTAACTCATATTTTTTTAACTAGAAGCAGGACACTTTTCTTGGGTCAAAGTATGTATCACAAACATTTTTTAAACCTTTATAAGACCATAGCAGTGGAAGTAAACTTTCAGCATAAACTTGGGCGTTAATGACAATTATTCTTGTAGGTTTGCTCAGTTAATTATAAAACTAACTTCGTGTTTTTAATGTATATTCATAAATCTTGTGTCCTATATAACCAAGAGGAAGTGTGCTAATATGATTCTCCTGATAGACAACTAAAACAAAAATTGTTACTTAAATGAAAATAGAAGGGCATTCTTGAAATGATGAGTTATGGAGCTCCAGCCCATATCAGAAGAGTTTTAAATATTATTTTTCCTTTCAATGCAGTCACTCAAAGTTTTTTAAATTTGTTTTGCTTGTTTATATGTCAGAATTATGTATTTCATTTATATTCACCCAGAACTTTTGTATTTTAAATAAAAAATTAAGTCTTACTTTTGAAAATTTAAGAAATCACTCTTTTTAGGTTGTTTATGATAAACCTCTTTTGGTGTAAAAGGTCTTCATAGAGTATTTGCTATAGTGTGGCACAGTTGAAGAAGGAGAAGAAATAAGTTTACTGTTGTCTTGAAGGGTCAACTGAAACGCAATGTTTCAACAAAAAGAAAACCTGGGAAGTTTACTTTTACAAAAGGAAAAGGAAATAAAATAAAAGGAAAACCTGGCAGCAAGCATTCTCCATTTTAATAATTTGGGGCGTCTAGTTAATGTGAGGGAGTTTTTGACCAGCTCAAGTACTCATTTCTAGGAATTATGGGCTAACACATGTTTTGAAATTAAATTAAGTCTAAAACCTTTTACACTTGCAAATGCACATATCTTCATAATATGCTTTTGTTTCCAAACCTGTGATTTTTGTCAGTTGCTTAATTATTGATTAATTATTCTTGAACAGTAACTAGATGCTATAAAATTCTGACATTCCTTAACTGTTAAGTGCTTACAACATAACCCTGTTTTTGTCAGAGAGATTCTTTATGAGATTCCTTACAATCTGTCATGAGCTTCCAAAGTTAGAAAAAAAGTCAATGTTTCTCTGAAATGAAATTCTTTTATCCTGATATCTTCTGATACTTGTTGCTTAAAAACTTTGTTTTTTAAATAATTCATATGTTACATTGACAGGATAAATTCCCAGATATTGGGGGCTTTTGCCTTCACAAATGTCCACTCCGTTTAATTTTGAATTGAACCTGTGATGTTTTTTCTCCCCTAATATGAGGTGCAGATAGTACACAAAGAAGTCTTGTAGTGGCATGGCAGCATTGCAAGTCAATAAGTTAATCAATCCTTACCCAGGAATGAAGAAGAAAGTAAGGAGTTAAATGGTTACTTAATATAAGCACTTGTTTAGAGGCTGACAAAGAAGTTCTGGAAGAATGTTAATGTTATGTGATTAATCAATATTAAATAACTTTAAAAATTTAAATCTGTGTGCAAAAGACTTCTGTTTATTCACAGTTAAATATTATTTATTCCTGGTTGATTTTCATTTAATTTATATAGCAACATAGGCTGATAAGTATTTCAAGTCATTGAGAGGTAAATGAATAAAGATTGAAATAAAATGTAAAATCAAGAAGAACTCTGCTCTTGTAAAGCTGCACCTCAAGTTTTGATATTTTGACTACTGCAATATGTTTGTTTATTTACAGAGACCACTATAAAGCAGAATATGAAAAGAGACTACATGAAGAGTTGGAACAAATAAGGTTGAAAACAAATCAAGAAATTGATCAACTTAGAAGCACCTCAAAAGAGATGTATGAACGTGAAAACAGGTAGGTAAGGTGTAGGCAATAACCTAATTGAGAAAGAAATGACCAAGCACTGTTTTGTGCTTAGATATAGCCCTAGCTGACTAAGTCTTTGAGAGGTACTAAAAATGTAAAAACTAAAATGAAATTATACTTGTACAGTAAGTCTATATTGTTATATTTATTATTAAATGATGGACAGCCAACATTATCACTTGAAAAGGAATATTAGAATTCGTGTTCTACATTAAATCTGGTGGTTTGTGGTTTGTTCAGAGGTATAGTATTAGTTAATTGACATGGGATGACAGTTTACGTGTCATGCTCTAGGGGCAATCTTGAAACTCGGCTCGGAATCCAGAAGAGAAAATGTTGATGCGGAAAATAAGGCAGGAAAAACCCAAAAGAGATAAGACTTAAGCCTGTATGAAGTAAATCTAATTGAGTTTGTTAAGAGCATCATGATTCAAAAAAAAAAACATTGATTTCCTGTAAATTATTGTAAAATTCTCTTTTGAGGAAGATTCTAGTCCTACAAAGACCTGCATGATGAGTTTGTATGTGTACCATCTAGTTGAATACCATGGAATTATGTGCACATGCCTAAGCCTTTTAGGGACTTAAAGATTTGGACCTTTGGCACGAAATTTCTTTTTCAGCTTGTTTTTTGTCCATTTGATTGCTTTAAAATAGGAGGAGTGCTTAATAACTTTACTGTAGATGTCCTGAAAGTGTCGTGTGGAGAAGGAAATGACAATAGTAAAAAGATATTTGTAGCATTAACATCTGTTCCTCTAATAGGTACTTTTGTTACTGCTGGGAAGAGTGGAAAAAGAACATGGCTTCTGCTGCATTTCAGTCAACAGAAAGTTCTAATTAAAAAACAATTACATCATTGTGTAGTTTTGCTAGTGTGAGTAAAATACACATATACATCCACACCACTTCCTGTATGCAAATCTATTTTGAATTACAAAGTATGAATTTAAGCATGCATTACTTTGGAGATTTGACAAGTGTCTGTATATCATTGAGAAAGCTACTGAAAGATATTTCATTTGTATCTGGAACTGCTTTACAGAAGTTTTTTTCCTCATTTTGAAATAATTACTTCTGAAATGCAAATCCCTTAGATTTGCCTACATGTTTAGCAAAATAAAAAAAAAATTAAAAGAAAGCTTTCTAGCATATGTTCTTTCTAGAAAATACTAAAAAATCCACCGTAAGGCAGTCTGCCTCAATGGTAAGACAAAGGGAACCTCAAATTGTGAGCAAAACAATTTGCAGTGAATTTGTGTAATGTGATGAGATGCTGTTTGTGGCTGAAAATGAAGTTAAGATGCTGGTTTCATCCTCCTGCTCAAAGCATGGAATGGTATTACAGCTAAGCTAATCCAATATTCAGTTGCTCATATTGTTTGCCAAGCCTGATGTGCCTGATAGTTCCTTTGAATTTGTTGGCACGTATTTTACACTAGGATGGATCAGTTCAAGAAACTAAAATGGGAGGGGGCCACTAATAAAGAGGTGATGCATTCATGCCTAATTTTTTTGGCATCAGTTTCACTTGTATGGTTGTTGTAAGCATGGGCTGTGTTTGCATTAGCAAGCATGAGTGAATTTGCAGGGCATGTGAATGTCTGCAAGAGGTTTGACACTGGATTACCTGTAGTCTATTTCCATAGCTCAAACACAATTTAGTAGTTGAACATGTGAGATGCTTTCCCTAAGCACATTTTCTGATGTGGTCAAATATGACTATAATACAGTTTGTGCATTCTAGACCAGTTTAGGGATGCGATATTTATTGCATTTATATGCAATAAATGATGGTTGTGAAGAGGTTTGTGTGAAAACCTAATAAAGATGCCCATGAGCTGCTGCCTCCCATGTCTTCATCTCACCTTTTTTTCCCCCCATGCCCATTCTTGATCCTCTAGATAGTATTTATGTCCCATTTACTTTCATTGTGTTATAGGCTGGCTAAATGCCTTGTAAGGCCCCAGTGCAGCCATTTGGGTAGGTGCTTTACCTCCTGTGAAGTGGCAGTCACACAGCTGACAACTGGCAGCATCACTGGTGTGTCTCCCGGCTCTCTAGAGAGTATTTCAACAGAAGTTACATCACATCTGTGATTGTGGTCTTGTTGGTTGAATAGTCCCTCACTTGTGTCCTTTTCCCTCCTATTGCATTTTCAATTGATTAGTTGTTCAACTAAGCAAAAGAGTTTATTCTCTAAATGAGGCTCTGTATCTCTCCTACTGTTTCATTTTTATCCCACCTCCACTACTCCAGTCTTAAGAATACAGCTCTGGACTCCTACTCTGAAACATAATATGCTTGATCTTAATGCTGTTAACAAAATATATTGCCATATTGCCATATTTTGGTATGAGTCACTTTTAAAGAATCAATCTTAAGGTCAGTCCCTGAACATCTGCACTAAATTCTATAGCCTAGTAACTCAATTTTTAAAGAAAATTGTTACCTTTCTCTAGTAGCCAGTTAGCTGCTACATAATTCAGATGTTAATTTTTTCTAAGTAACTGCTGTTCGTATGAATTACTTTGAATTCAGAAGAGTGCCACTGATAACATTTATTCTAGAAAATAGTCTTTAAACCAGAAATTATATACCTTTAGTGTGATTCAATGACGTAGGTTAACATTTACATGAGCGTAATAATTTTCCATTTTCCTTTGTATCCTGACTTTTCTCCAAAACTTGCCTGAGGCTTTAATTTCTCTTTGCCTTAAGTCAGAAAGCTGTAAGGAGAGGGAAAAAACAAAACTTCAGTAGGAAGATCTTGGTTGCATCCACATTAGCAGTTCAGTTCAGATGAAGAATGTGGTGTTGAAGTGAAATCCCCTAGTCATAGCTGCTAGCCATGGTTGTAGGTTGCCTTGCAGCTGTCCTTGGATTTGCTTGTATTTGTAACATATAAATAAGATTCCTTTTAGATAAAACAAAATCGAAAGGAATCTTTAAGATCATCTAATATGTTTCAAGTGCTGGTGAATGTTCATCATAGAAGCAAACAAGCAGTAGAGTAACATCCTTAAAAACAGTCATGACAGAGATGTCTGATCCTCAACAACCACTGTTAGCTCTGGCAAATTGGCTGGTGCTCTGTTACACTGAATATTGGACCTTGAGTTTATATACAGTATCTAAGCAGTGCTTCCCCTCCTTACAGTCTAGTGCGGTGTTAATTTATAGCCTGCTTGCAGCATAACAGACTATGAATAACTAATTCCAATTTTTAAACACAAATACTATATATTTTATTCTTAGTATCATGCTGTTCTCATTTGTGTTGGTCAAATAATAGAGGTCGTTTGAACATCTTGACTGATCCCTGGTTATAAAAAAAGGGTATCAATTGATTGTAATAAAATGTTATTTTATGGTTCTTTGCAGATCAAAAATGTTGCCTGCCATAAAACCCAGGAGAGTCCGATGATATACAATAACATATACATCACAGTACCTAGACAATTGGTAGTAGGATTTCTATGCTTACCTGAACTTTTCTTGCTCTGTCAAAAGTTGTGAATCATCTCATCTAGGCAGACAACATTCCTGCAGTTACTCTCAAAGCACCAAGGAAAATCATTGGAATTTATTTAATTCCTGAAAAAAAAAATTTTAGTTCTAGTATTCTAGAATAATTAGAGTTACGTGTTTCCACATGTAAATAGGTGATTTGATAATTGTTTTTTACAATTTTTTTACAATTACAACTGGAAGCTCTGCTGGTATACATGAAAACAACCTGAAGTAAAGCCTCTGTAATAAATAGGTGAATAGATAGACCCTTCTGTCATTCTATGAGAGTTGAAGAAGGTAGCATTGAAATTTGTATCAGAAAGCAGTAATTAATGAAGCAAAGTAGTCTTGTTTCTAACAGATTCTTAACAGAATAATTTTTGTTTCCTTCAGAAATTTGAGAGAAGCACGAGATAATGCTGTTGCAGAAAAAGAGAGAGCAGTTACTGCTGAAAAGGAATCTTTAAGAAAATACGATCAACTCTTAGAACAGTGAGTGTTTTAAAATACATATAAAAATCTAAAGGTATAGCAGTGTTTATATCTAGGAGATCTGAGTAGAAGGAATGACTTACTTTCTACTTACAAAGAACAAACTGAATTACAAACTCTTCATTTAAATGAAGCTGCAGACTTAATTCTTGCAGTAAATTCTTTCCATTATCACTGCAGTAATAAGATCAAAATTTGGTATTTCTCCTACAATACTGTAGAGACAAGCAAACATAATTATTCATTTCATTGCAAGAATGTCAATTTTATACTGTAGAGTAGCAGTGGTCAAACCCTGAACCTGTTTGTGGGGTTTTTTCTTTAGTTGAGATTAGAAAATAATTTTGTAAGATGACTTCAATTAATAGTTTTTATAAAGTTTGGATAGAGGGCAGTAGTCATAAACAATTATGTTTGCTACATGTTTCTCTTCTTACTAGTCTCTTCTCAGTCTCTCATACTCCATGTGTAGAATATATTGTCTATACCAATGTACAGTTCCATTCCATAGAGAAAGAAACTATAGTTGATTTTTTTGCCTGTCTACAAGCACTCTATGCTCTGTAACTCCTTTTCCTTACTTTTTGTAAATTTAGAATGTACGCTGTGGTTAAACTATGAGCTCTAATGTAAAACTATGGACAGTAATCGAAGTTGTTCACGTTAAGTTTGTCATGTGTCTTTAGTTTTGGATTTAATTCATTGTTTAATATAATTTTTTTTTTTCTATAATGAAGTGATCAGTTCATTAAGTGATTGTGTTCCTAGTCATCTACTCAAAGGAAGTACTAGATGAGCCTTCTTTGCTCTGAATAATTTTTAATTACAGTGAAAATGTTGTTAACTTAAGCATAGGAACAAATTTATTAAAGCTTTTAATTTTTATGTATAACTTCTAAATTGCAGTGGTGATACTATTGAAGAAATAGCATTGCCTAAAGATTGAAAAAATGTGATTTCTATCTGATGATGTCAAACAATAGGGGTAGGTCCAGAGCAATGAGATGGGTCAGAGGATTTGATATCCACAGTGAGTTTAAGGGCTTGACTTCTGATTAATTCTAGTTTAGCTGAATGGGCCCAAGGGTGCAGAATGCCTTTTAGTGGTTAGAGCACATTGGAGGGGTTGTTGGGTTCTCAAAAGTAATTCAGTCTGCAAACTCTGAGGTAATGGCTCCACAATGTGGAAATCAAAGCCATTTGAACAGGGAGGGCCAGGAAACTTGGTTCAAAACTGATCCCCTGAGTTAAAATAAAATTCTAATGTGAGTGAACACAGGTTTCTTTCTAATGAGACTCCTACCTTCCACTGTGGTAAGATTTACTAAGACATGACAATTTCATATATAACTGGAAACTCCTCTTGAAAGTCAGTCTGGCATATCATAATTTGAGTTTGCACTTTTACTTAATAAAAATACTAACTTTGCAATTCTTCTATATTTATTTTTAAACTTAAGAACTGTGGAGAAAATGCTTTTCTGTCTAGCTGTATTCCCATGCATCTAATGTGTCCTTTTTTCATACTTTATTTTTGTTGCTTTTTAAATTTATGTTGCTTCATTTTGAGGAAGTATGTCCCACTGCAATTAGAAACAGGAATCTTACTTGTTACACTTATGCTTCTTTGTTCTTATACCTTTTTCTAGTGATAAGCCCTCCAGTTAAGTAAAACTCTCATTTCCTTGTGTTAAATAAATTAATAAGTTAATTAATGCTGGGTTTTGGAGTTCTAAGAAGTAGATAACTCCTCAGAAGATTTTTTTCTGCTTGGGAACATGGAAAACCCATACTAGCCTTTTTTGAAATGTTGGTGTCTCTCTTTAAAAGTACTTCACTTCTAACCACATAACAGGTGTCAAGACCATGACTTTCTCCACATTCCAAATCATCTACCTAAGTGAACTGCAAAATAAATAACTGGCATATTGAGATAGTAGACTTGAAAGACCCCCAAATTCTGAATTTACTGTGGACTCACATGTGACAGTTCTGTGGAACAAAGAAATTTTCTAATATCACCAGAAACCCCTAAGACAAAAAAGGAATACCTGTGTTGTCCAGTTCTGTATTTAAGTGATTATAACAGCTTGTTCTACTTTAGTAAAGACAAGGTGACTCATCATAGTTACCACTGGTATCATAATCTGTATAAACAAACATGTTTGAAAGCTTCAGAAGTATGTGGAATGTTGACTGGCCTGAATGATGGTTAAATAAAGCCCCTGGCAAATCTTGTGATCAGAAGTGTAACTAATACCCAATTTTCTAGTCAAGTGCAGTTATTTTCATTTTTTTTCACTCATGTTTGTGATAGTTTTCTGTGAACAGCTATTTACAAATGCTAAGAAAATACCAAAGTGATAATATTCATGAAAGAGTTATATTGAGAAAGGATCTGCTGTTTCAACCTTTAAGTAGACCACTGTGATGTCAGGATGTAAGCTTTGTTGCTCTCTTTGCCATTATACATCTGTAATTTCTGTGTTAGAATCCGTGTTTCATTTACCTATGACAACAACAACAACCTTAAATTATTTGGTATTTTTGGATTTGAGTCTTGTTGATGTCACGCATGTTCTGAAAAAAATATGACCAAAGGGAAACATTTTCACTTGTTGTTGGTAATGTGACTTAAGACTTTTTTCTAATTTCAAAGCTGTATTACCTCAGTTGAAATTGTCTAGGGGTAGAATAAGCAGAGCAATTCTGTAACAGCTCTGTCATCTACATGGTTAAGTGCAGGTGCTAAATATGTTCCAGCTTTTCCTTCTTTAAAACACTGTTAGTGTTATTTTCAAACTGTTGACTGTTAATCTGTTACTTCTCCTTGCCAAAAGAAAAAACATCCAACCCTCCAAAACACCAAAAGCAAAAAAAAAACCAACACCAAAAAAGTAGAAGTGCACTGTGGTTTGCTGTTGGGCTTTTTCCTGATAAGGTGCCTAGTCTCCTCTAAGGTGCAACATAAAACTTATATGGTTTCTTTTCTTAAAGTGGACTCAGAGGTCTAATATGGTGTGAACTCACACTTGAGCACTTCATCTACAAGTACCATCTCTTGCCTTTGATAGTTGACTTCTTTTAAAGTCAAATTCCTTAAATTTCTTCTAAAAGGAGTATAATATCTTTTTCCAGAACTCAGCTATATCAGTGGAAACTGGTTTAAAAATTCTAGAATTATTGGGAGCACAAGGGAAATTCATACAAAACCTTTTTTTTCTTAGCGAGAATAAAAAAATGCTGCTCACATCATCTAATCGTACTTTTCCTATTTTTGTAATGATAAAGTGAGAAGTGTAGAATAGTGAACAAAATAGGTATGCAATAAACAGAATATGAGTATTCAAGGAAATTGTGTTACAGCAGTGCTGTTCCTTCAACTTTGCAGTGGACACTATTCATAAAAACCCTTGGTTTTGTAAAAGCTAGTTTAACTTCCTGCCTCTGTGCATTAGGTAATAGGATATCTTTAATTATGTTTTTTCTTTCTTATTTGCATATACACAGATACACAGATGATGAATTTTAAACCATATTTCTGTAGTTGTGTTAAGTCAGGGTGATGACTACAGAAATTGTTTAGAGCCTTCGGTTTGTTCTATAAAGATTTAAAAGTATTTTGTAGTATTTTTATTATTTAAACATTTCTGGGTTGATGTACATAGCTCAGTTTGTAAAAATTACTGAATTTATAACTGATGATCTGCTACATGGAGTATTTCTGTTGTTTCTGTTTGGAAATGCTTTTCTCAAATGAAACCCAAAATAGAATAAAGATTATTGACATTTCTTGACAGCATTTGTCTCTGCCACATAGGTTCAGAAAAGTATGCAAAAAGTTGTCTGCATATTTGTGTTTACAGATTTATTGCTTTTCTTTCCAGTCAGCTGCAAGCTGACTATGCAACTTAGAGACTTATTTTAGTCTCTCCATGGTCTTTTTCACTTGAATCTCTTTTATCCCTATTTTTTTTTTGTTCTTCATAATTGTGGTATATTTTAGAATTTATCAGATGCTATCTGATGCTAGTCATCTGTCTTAAACTTTTTAGTTGATGGAGAGAGGGGATCAATTCTGTTCATCAAATGGGTTTTTAATTAAGATGAAATTAAGATCCCTATATCTGCTTATTAATTGCACACAAGCCTAGAGGACTATCTTAGGTGAGAAGATAATTGGATAAATTTCTTGAATAAATAGATGTTAGAATACATTTAGAATCTCTGTGGAGCATGCAGGAATCTCATTCTTTCATTTATTACATAATACTTTCATTGTTAACAGAAACATTAAAACTAAATACTTTCCCCATCTGATAACATATTTTTTATAATCTGGATGTTGCTGACTGCAGTGACAGGATTCTAATATTAAAATTACTAACTCAATGTCTATATGTGCTGGAGTTACTGCTAATATTTAAATAGGGGCATGTTATCTCTTCAAGAATATTTATATCAAATGAAGATTTCAATAATGAATTTTAAAAAATCCATACTGAAGACTGCTGGCCAGAATAGTTCTTGGGCAAAGCTGCCATCACTCTGTGATAAAAACTGCTATCAGATCTTCCTACACATGGCTGCTGGGTTTCTATATGACGTGTTTTGCAATCCCTTGAATTAAAGAGCTATGTAGGTCTTGAAAATCACTACCACTTTAAATCTACAGTTTCAATTAATTTTGTTTATGCTTTCCAAAATGCTTTTTTGGTAATAATAATTTGCTGCTGCTGTATTCATTTATGACTTCTATCGTATGATGTGTACACATAATTTTTTAACACTTAGAATTTCTGTCAGAATAAGCCAAGCCCTCCAATGGCATTATTAGACCTTGTTTAGAGTTCAGCCCTAGCCAAAGTAGCTATTCCACATTTCCCAAAAAATGACCTTCAGCTTGTTCTCCTGATGATGAGAAAATTAAATACGAGGTACAACTAAAAGGGTAACATTCATGAATGTAATGAAAATGGCTGAAAGACACCCTCTCAGAAATTGTGAATCAATGCAGAGAAGTCTGTGAAAGAGCCAAGAGCAATAACATGACGGAGAAGCAAAGAAAAAGTCAATTTCCCAGGTGACTAAGTCTAGCTTGTTTCCAAGCTGTAGAAGCAGCACTGAAATCCATAACAGAAAAAGTATGTATCCTGTATTTCTACTGAAATGGCTAGTGAGGCTCCTACTTTCTTCCTTTTCTTCTGAGGATATGTTTATTTGAACTTTGCATCTTAATGCATGTAAAGTTCAAATAGCATGCATTTTAATAAACAGAAGGAGAAAACCTACTTAACTTATTTGATGAAATAGATGAATAATAGTGTTGGGAAAACTGCACACTTGCTAAAGCATGCCTAATTGTTTTTTGTTCTTAGATTCCTAATCGGGATCTTAAAATTTTACATTCTTAGCTAAGATAGTGTTCTTGCAGAATGAATGTTTTGAGCCCTGTAACCAGTCACTTCATAACTGTAACTGTCTTGATGTTGAAGAATTATCTGCATCAAGACTCATAGGAATGCTAAATTAGTCTGATGTCTGACCTTTCTGAGCTTCATTACATCTGGAACACAGGCTTTGAAGTTTGTTCTCTTACTGTGCAAGGAATGATTAATGATTATATTTATAGCTCTAAAAATCTTTTATTTCAGTTGCTCTTGCCCCAGCTCATAAGAAACAGTTCTCACAAAATATTTTCAGCCTCTGAGGGGTGCTTTGGAAAAGGTGTAATACCAACAATATTGTCATATCATAAAGATTTTCTATAAGCCTTGTTGTTCTCATTTTATTTTTTATTTCCTGCTAGCCAAAATGTTTTAATCTTAAAATATTACGATTAGTAGAGGCAAATTGTTAAAATGGTACAATGGCTATTCTGAGTACCTAAGAAACTATTTATTTACTCACTCTTTAAAGTCCTTAGGGTATTTTTGCTAGCCTGGAAAGGTTGAAATATATAATGTCCTTTGAAAACAAATTCAAAAGCACTTGCAAATTCCTTCAAAGAGGGATTCTGCATTATAAGGATGCTGCTGCTGTTTATATATATTTCTTCAATTACTGGGTTGAAAGATCCACTGCAGTCCATGATTTTTCTATGGTTGTTCGTATTCCTCAGGTACACACCCATTTTTGTGACTCACTGCACCCAGCTTCTCATTAATGGTGAGCACTGCCAGGAAGAACAAGTAGGGGTCCTTTGTAACTCCTTACCCAATCATGTTTCAGGTAGTAAATTTTACGTGGGTTCAAAATGAGACTGGAAAAGCCCAAGATAAATTTGAGAATCCCTTTACAGGTAGAAAGCACATCGCCATTCAGGAAATGCTCGAGTGAGAAGCAGTTGAACACTAGTGGCAGAGGATTAGGGAGAAATACAGAATATGCAGAAGTTTTTCTTGCTTTTCTCAAAACACACTTTTGGCTGCAGTTGGAGCCAGCTTTATCAGGCTACATATGCCTTTTGTGTGATACACTACAGCCACTCTATGTAGAACAGGAGCTATGAAACACAGGGGAACTTCCCAGCCTTTTTAATACATGTGCTTTGGGTCCCTTTGGAAAGGGGACATTACACTGGATGTAATGACAAAAGATACAGATGAAGGCTTTTACCTGAAGAAATTGTTAATCTGGGTTATTTTGAATTTTTTCAAAGATTGTTATATATATCAGGTTATCTATGCAAATAATGTGTTTCTGGAGTGTTTCTAACCATCTGGGCTTGAAGGACTAAATGCATGTGTGAAGTCCCTACCAGCACTAAGTAGCCCAAAGCATTAACACTTCAATGGCACATGAGAAAAGGACCTGTTTATAGGAAACCCCCAAATATGTGTTTCTTAGAATACAGAAGAAAAGCAGGTCACAAATAACACCATGACCATAAATACAACCAGGGAATGTTAATTGTATATGTTTACTAAAACAGTGTGTTATAATGCCAATTCAAAGGCTAAATTCTTCAAAGAAGGAATACTGTATTTTCTGTGTGTCTGTACAAAAATTTTGATCTTCAAATTATGGCTATTTGTGTAATATTGTATTTAATAATACCAACAGCATTTTACTAGTAATTTTCTTCTATAGTTACTTTCTCTGTCTGTGGTTACTCCCTGGAAAAGGATTCCAATTACCTTGTGGAAAAGGATGTTATGCTATACTCATTTCCAGATAGCAAACTTTGGAAGAACAGTGTCCAATAGATGCTTGTGTGGTGTGAGAAGGAAGTTATAGCTTTGTGATGTTAAAACCTCATCATAAATTCAGAAATGTTGGACAGGAAGACTTAGCATTGATGAGTGAGAGCTTTGAGCTAAGTGTTGGCTAGACTTTGTCTTCTGCAGAATCACATTGGAATTGTTGAGAAAATGTTAGATATAACTGAAGAAAACATTAGGCTGGTCCTCATTTCCATGGTGGTGACACACATTTCATGTGAGTAATTCTTACAAATAGGAAAAATGGTGGTATGTGTTTCTGGAATAGAGAGTAGGTAAATAATTTGTAAACGAACAAATTAAAAACTGTGAGTAAATGAAGGACCATCCTAGTATGTTCATTCACAGGCACCCAGAATAGTGTACATCAGTAAGCCAAGGTACTTTCCTGCCATAAACCACAAGAAGCTGTTTGCCTTGGACATTAGTTCGTCCAGCATTGAATATGCCTAATTAATCACATCAAGGACTTCCCAAAAGAGAGTGGTGTATGATATATATGTGTAATGCTCACAGCTGGTGCGTCCAGTGTTCACAGCTGATGGAACAACCATGCAAGTCCTTGGCAGCTGTTTTGTTGCTTTCTCTCTTCATGAGATTGGCATGTCTGGTGACCAGTGCCTTGATGAGGAAAAAATGGAAAGTCCGGGATTGGAGGGCTGATTTCCCTTTTGTATGTTCTTGTTTCCTGATAAGATTGCCTCAAGAATGTATCCCGGACTTTGTCACGGTTGACTCAGAGTTGTTTACATTCAGGGACACCAGTAAATTTTTTTTTTTTAATTGTATGTGTTCAGTGTTGAAGTATTGCATCCCATATTGGATAGTGGGAAGGCCTCGTTCTTCAGTTTACTCAGTGCAAAGCTACTTAGATAATTTTTACAGCTATTTATGTTTCTGGCTGAATGATCTAAAGGCACAGTTGTGTTTACTTATATGACTGTATGGGTAACTGTGAGTGTATTCTGTGAAACCAGCAAAATGCATGTGCAATTAATGTTCAAAGCATTGTAAGCCAGAGTTCATGAGCTTCCTAAGGAATAACTTGATCTGGGTAACTGTAGGGTGGTGGTGTGAAAGATCAGAAATCAGAACATTTTTACCAAACATCATTTAGCCATAGTAACACTTTGCTGTGACATGACATTTGAATCATGGGGTACCAAGAGGGTGGTACTACTTCGAGCTGTTTATGATATCAGTGAGGGGAACCTGGTTTAGATTAAAAAAAAAAATAAAAGTAACTTGGAACCTTAGCAAGACCAATAGGCTCTTCAGTAGGAGGTGGAGGGAACATTTGTTCTGGATGGGCCTCCAAGGGGAGCACAGTGTGAAAACAGAAGTGCTGGTCTCCTCCATAGGGTGGCTGCTGATGATTAGGGGGAGGATTTGTAATTCTGTGGGAGGAGTGTGGTCAGAGGCAGTAAGTACACTTGTACAGAACCTGAGCACTGAATAAACCAAATGAAGATGGAATGGAGGGGTGCATATGAAACACTAAATCAAGGGGCTTTGCAACGCACAGTAAAGGGCTCTTTTAGTTCTTACCACTGGTCACAATCCATACAGCTCCTGTTCATGTGTCTATACTGCCAAACCTTTCTTGTGAGCCCTCTTTAATACTAGGTTTTTGTATTAGCAAAGAAACAAATGTTGCCACGTCAAGACATGGCTGCACAGACCACCCTGCTGACTCATCAAGTGTGGAGAAGGTACAGAGTCTGTGTGTGTGTCTCTTTGAGGTACTCCAGCAGCAAAAAAATTGCCATGGTTTATGCAACTTCATACCCATGAAATAAACAAAATTGAGAAATTTTCTCTTAAGAAGAAGTCAAATTTTTCCATCAAGTGGCAGTATAGTTGTAGGAATAGCTGTTACTATTCCTACAAAGAAATGGGTTCCTTTGAGATGAAGCTTGGGCACAACATAAAACGCTTATACCTGTCAGGCGCTTAGTCTTTATATGAAATGTTGGATTTCATAATAGACATGTAAAGTGTACATACTTGTACTTACAAGCCTATTTGTACATCTCTTGTAAAATTTAAACATTGGATATGTTGTCAAAATGCTGCAGCTCTTGGCTAACATTTTAATATAAATACTACTGCGTGTGTATGTATATAATCTAGTGTAAGCTTTGATGTGGAACTTGTCATCTGGAATTGTTTTCAGAGATATTTTAATTGTTCCATGGAAAGTGTTGCCATGGATAAATTGATATGGAAGTGCACTGATTCATCCCTTCTGAAATTTAGCTTAATGTTTGCTCTGATTTTTCTAAGATCTTTAGTGTTTCCATTCCAGAAATATGATCAAGATCATAAGTTTCAAAATGCTTCAAAAAGCTAAATCTTCCCATTTTGCCTTGGATACATTGCTGAGGTCACTAGAACTGGTTGTGGGTTATAGAGAGTGAAAGAATTTGTCCCACTCAAAACACTATGGGGAGGAGAAAAGGTTTTATTTGTGCAAAATGGTACTGTAAGTAGATGAAAATAACTAGAAACCATAGTCCTTCCCTTGTCTTTATAAGCTGCTTGCTTCAGGTAATGAACTGACTCTTGAATCTCTTGAGTACACTCATGATAGAGGGTTTCTCTGAACAGTAAAGGGCAACCAAAGTGTGATTAATGATTATCCTGTGACCCTGTGAAATGCCCAGTATTAGGTGGAATGGAGGCTTTATTAATAACTAATTTTGAAGATTTTTTTACCTAAAGCCAGGTGAGGAAATACTGTGTTTTTATTGTCTGTTGCATGATCCTCTAGAACATTGTTGTTTTCACAGACTGTTACTTTACAGAAGCTAGTGAGGCTGGGTTTTTTGATTTTAGGTTTGTCCTTTATGACACTGTTTCCAGTCACAAGTTATAAAATCTGGGTCTAATTTTCTGTGTCAGAGTTCTTTCTTTCTGTTTTCAAAGTATTCTATATGCGTAGATAAATGGAGTACATTTCAGGTTTATTTTCTCCATGCCAGATGCCTTCTTCTTTTAAAAGTAAAGAAACTTTTTAAAGTAGTGCATTTGGTGAAGATAGTTGTATTACTAAAATGTGCACATCTACAAAAGTAGTTGACATGTTCTAAGTTACAAGAGCTACCTTATGGTAATTTATTTGCTTGCCAGGGCTGTCCCCCCTCCCTGCATTTTCTTACCTCGTAAAATAATCAAATCTTCCTTTGTCTCAAATGGTTATCTATTTAGACTGTACAACTGTATTAAACAGTTTTAGTTTAACCATTAGAGTTAGAAAAAAAATAGAATCTTTTTTTTTTGCTAAATTGATATCTTTTGGCAGAATTACTAATTGTTTTTGAAGACAGTTTTACATTTATCTTTGTAAGTCTCTTTTGTTATGCCAGCTGTCTAAATCTTTTCATAAACTTCAGTTAAAAGAACATATTTTCCATGATTATTTTAAAATATAATGTTTACTGGAAGGGAAGTCTAGTGAATTCCCACAGATGAAGTGTGAGTGTATTTCTCCCACTTGTAAATGAGTTCTTATTTCCTACAGTATGTATTCTGGTACCACAATGAGTCATTTTCAAGATGTTTTAGTTTAGCTTCTAAAACATTTAAAAACTTGGCAGATACATATAAATGAATGTTACATCTAGTTTTAGAAACTGCTTCCAAAGAGTATTTTGCTAAAATGAAGACTGTGAATAGACCTTTCAGAATGCAAAAGTGTCTTTTGTGATAAATCTGAAGTCATTTGCAGAGGTCTTCTGGTTTGGCTTGTTCATGATTGGGGATTTTTTCCTCACCTTTAGCAGGTTTTGTTTTAACCATCCTGTAAAATAGGGAGAATACTTTTGTGGAAAAGCCTTAAATTTTACACATAATATGTTGTTAATTGGATATTTTAGCCAGGCAAGTAATACCTTTCTTCAGTATGTTAACTAAATTTTGCAAATTTTCATACTATTTTATTTTAAAATCTTTCAATTTTATAACTTTTTCAGAATGAATGTAGTGCCACCTCTGCTTTAATGTGATTTTTACTATGTTTAAAATTATATGTGCCATGCCCTACTTAAATGTATTTCCTGATGCTACCTTGACAGCTTAACTGTTGGAAAAAAAACTCAAGACTAGATAGTTTGTATGATTAAAAGGGACTGAGGAGTTACGGGACTGGAGTGCGAGTTGGAGGAAAATGGGGGAGACCAACCCTGTTTAGATTCATAAGGAAAAAAAAACAACCAGAACAACCACCCCAAACAAAAAAAATCCCCAATGCAAAATGGCCAGTGTTCCGTGTCTGAGAAAGTCATGCCTATTGTTTAAAGAATATTTTATATTTTAACTTTGTTGTCCTGGTTTCCTGGCATCTGGAACATTTAATATAAGGAGACCTTAGATACTTTGCTCACATGTGAGACCTATGCTGAGATAGACGCAAATTTCTGCAGTCTGGATTTGAATACCACCCTAAATATTTTCCAATTGTTGGCAACATCTGTATTGTCAGTTATGAGTTATGGTACAGATAACTTTGCAACCTCCTGATTATTCTGTTCCAACTTTAACGTCTGTATATTGTCCATGATGCAACACCATGTTATCAGTAAGGTCTTACTGTAATTATCACCCTTAAAAATTTCTGTAGCTTTTTATTAGACTCAGAAGGATATGCAGAAAACATATAAAACTTGGATCAGTAAGTTCTTCCTGAAAAGATTTCTTGGAATCCATTTTTGCTTAGTTATGTGATCTAAAATATAAAGGAAACCTGTTTCAAAACCCATCTCCATCTGCTCCCCCCCCCACCACCCACCCAGAATGGTCCTAAATATGTTAAATTTTCATCAAGGACAAAATCAGAAAAAGGAGGAGAAGAAGCTAGTTTAGAGGATTGAGAATCTTAATTGTTTTGTCAGACAAAAGCATTTTTCTCCTTACATTATATCTACATTGGGAACCTTGCAGAGGATTGATGATAGGCAGATGATAGGCAAAAGAGTAAGGATGAGAGGTGGGGAAGGGAATAGTGTAAATAAAAGAAGAGATAAAACAAAAAAATAGTAGCCATGAAAGCTTCATTGAGTGTGATTCATCTGATTGTAAAATAAATGGTGCAGCTTCCCAGTCTTTCTCTTTGGAAGAGTAGTCTAAGGCAAAGACAAAACAGTTGCATGAAGGGATTGGGTAAGTGGAAGTCAGTGTGTTGGGATTCATGGCAGACTCCACTTCTTTGTTTCTGCCCTCCAGTCACCTTTGTACAGCTATTTGTAGAGATGGAAACTGTGAATCTAATTCATGGTAACTTCAATATGAATTTTGTTCAGAACAAGGTGAACATGTCTTTGCCATTCTAACACTGAAAACCTTTGAACATCATATTCAGAGATCTCAGTTTTGTTCACTGTTTCAGAATTTTATGATTTTTGAAGCATTTTTATAATATAATATACTGTTGGACTTTGGATGAGTTCAAACCTTAGTTTCTGAGCAAAGTAAATAAAATGTAGCATGGGTTTTAGTACAGTGTTTACTGTGGCTGTCATCAGTTTTGTCTAGTTTTAAATGCCTGTGCTGGGATGGAATCATGTCTGTAAGGTACCTGTTTCTTTCCATTGACTCATAAAGGGAGTCTGCACAACAGGCCCAGGTGTAGGTAAGCACATCATAAACAGCAGAAGCTACACAACTCAAGTTCCACATGGCTTTTCTGAGTAAAAGGACTTCAGAATAGACTCTTCGCAGAAATTAATGGGCTTTGGAGCTTTTATATTTTACCATCAATCTTACTCAGTCCTCCTCCAATGCAGAATTGTGAAGCCTTTAAGCATTTCTCAAAGGCCGGTCAAAAAATGGAATGTTTTCATTATGAAATGGTATATGCCTTACATGCTGCTTTTTTGGGCCTTTTTTTAATGAACTCTGCTGTCTTCCATGATTGGAAGTATTTTGATTGGCAGAAATTAAATCAATGTAGGTCTAGATATGTGATTATACAAAAGATTGGACCTGATTAATGAAGCTACCAAAGGTAGAAAGATATCATACTCCTTCAAAATCTTCAGTCTTAGCTACCTTGCAGTAACTCAAAAAGAGTTGCCAAACCCAAATGAAGAGGAAATTTGCATTTGTTTTTTTTTTTAGAGAAAAGGGTAGAAAGGACAGAAAAGATCTGTGATGGAGCAGAGATCCACTTGTTGCCCATGGGAAAGGTGGTGATTGCCCTAAGGAAGCTGTGACCCTGTGGGAAGCCCATGGTGGAGCAGGTTTGCTGTCAGGACTTGTGGCCTCACAGGGACTCATGCTGGAGCAGTCTGTTCCTGAAGGAGTGAACCCATAGGAAGGACCCACACTTGAGAAGTTTGTGGAGGGTTGTCTGCCATAGGAGGGACCCCCATGCTGGAGGAGAGGAAGTATGAAGAGTCCTCCGCTGAGGAGGAAGGATTGGCAGGAATGTGGAATGAACTGACCACAGCCCCCATTTCCTGTATTTCTGCACTACAGGGAGGATGGGTGTAGAGAAAATTTGGAGTAAAGTTAAATTCAAGAAGAAGGGAGGGATAGGGGAATGTGGTTCATTTTAGGATGTAGTTTTGTTTTTCATTACCCTTTTCTGATTTGGTTGGTAATAAATTAATTTTCCCCAAGTCGAGTCTGTTTCGCCCGTGATGGTAACTGGGGACTCATCTCTGCCTGTCCTTATCTTGACCCATGAGTCTTTCATTATATTTCTTCTGCCCTGTCCAGATGCAGAGAGATAGAGTGGCTTTGGTGGGCACCTGGGATCCAGCTGGGCCAATCCACCAAACTTTACTCAAAATGTTGGTTGATAAGTATAGGTTTTTGCATACATTAATGACTTTCCAACAGGTTGTGATAGTGATATCTGGGGGTAGATTTTCCCTGACTAGATTCTAGTGAAGTCTTACCAATACCTCCTGTTCTCAAGCACCACCTAACCTCAGAGGCACTTAAAATCATTCCAAGTTGGAGCACATTTAGGTAGAGGCCCTTGTGCATGCTCGGAAGTCTCCTGGTTTGGAAAGCTTAGTGCTTATTTTGATATGGATAGGAGGTGCTTGAACTCTGTTCAAGTCCCTGAAGGGCCTGTTTTTATTAGAACACAGCTAACTCATTCAACATCATTGAGTTCACTCCAGAGCACTGTTAGAAGAGGTAATGGCTAAGCTTTGCCCCTTTTATAACATGATTCAAGCACTCCCCCAGAAAGTTTAAGACCCTTGTCCTTTCCCTCTCAGTCTCCCTAATTATTTAAACAGGTTTTGGTGTTACCTGGAAGTTTGTCCAGAACTATTGGCAACGTGTCTTGATATATGTGATGCATGAGTTTAGCAAAATGCGGCAAGAGGAAAAATGAACAAATTTGGGGTGGTTTTTGGTGAAAGTCAAGCAAACAAATTCTCAAAATATTATATAAATGCAATTAAAATACAACTTTCAGAATCTTCTGGCTATTTCATTGTCTTTCTTGTACTTCTTTTTCCATTATTAAATGAAAAACCCCGAAAACTCTACAAATGTGGATATTGGCAATAAAGTAGCTACCTTTAAGGTTTATAAACATCATTTTTAGAACAAACCTTTTGGATCATTGATTATTTTGTTATTTCATGTAACCGTCTTTTCAGAAATTAAACTCTGAACTGTACTATTCCTAGTGGAAGACATTCTAGTTGTTATGTTCAGATGGGGTTTTAATTTCCATTTCAAGATTATTTTCTCCTGGTTTATATCACAGCGTTCCGATGATAGCATTAGTCAAATTTATCTATTGTTTTCTCCTCTTAACATCTTAGTCAGACTTTGTTTTTCTAGATTGTAGCTTATTTGATTTCTCATGGGATAGATTCCTTGTTCTCTTGGACATCTGAGTACCATTTCTCTTAATCCTGACCTCACTTTAACACAGATAACTGGAATTCTGAATAAAGTGTCAGATAATTTCCTGCTCTATCTCATATGATACCATAATTTCCACTAGATGTACCTGAGTGATTCCTGGAACTTTGTGGCTTTTGCATAGCTGGGTCATGTTAGCAGTTTAGTTATCCTAGTCCCATGTAACAAATCTAGATCCTTCTCCTCAGTCTGCTCTGTCTTGTAGGAGCCTGGATGAACAGTTAAGTTTCCTAGCCCTGCTCTAGGTCTTCCATCCATATATACATTGCTTCTAGTTTTGTGATTATGCTACATTATTTTTCTGTGAGAAACACACTCTGTCATTTCAGAGAAGCAAGCACATCACTAGAAGATGTGCGGTCATTTTTGCTGTAAATACTTAACATGCGATACAACTCACCTAAATGAACCTGTGCTGAGTACACTTACAAAGAAGCTGCAAATGTCTGAATTATTATCATTCTTCAAATATGTTTTTAATCTACATTGCTGCAAATGTCTGAATTATTATCATTCTTCAAATATGTTTTTAATCTACATTTCAGATCTTTAGCTGTTCCATGTTGTGTCAATAGGATAAAAAAATGGAATTGCTGAAAAAGGAAAGGAAGTAGGTTTCAAAAGTTGTAATTTTAGCTCTGGTGTATCATGCTAATCCATTTGAACTTGCATGGCTGAGTTGTGAGGGGACAATAACATTTGTGAAAAGTGAAAATAGTTGCAAGTTGTTTCTTTGTTCTTATCATTTAACAGTTTAACCATACAAATCTGTCACGGCAATTTTTTTCCCTGTATTAGTTATGAAAAATCATATAACAAATTACACTGATTTCTCTGTAATTTTTTTACTTTTCTTTTCTTGTTTTAACTTATCTGTACACTTTATTTAGCAGATACCAGATTAAAGTGTTATGGAATGTTAAGTGATATTCTTTTTTTTGTCTTTTAGAAATACATAGATTTTAGGCACACTTGTTTTGCTAATTACTAGTCATATGGACTATCTTTTTTTGTCTTCTTAAACAGAAAATGTTTGATCTGTAAGAATGCCTTTTTACTCCACTCTGGATTTAAGGAAGAGAATAGTATAAATTATGTTGCAGTTCAAGTAATGTCCTTAGCTTTCACTTGCCTGCTGTGCTTTAGGATTTTATTTATGTGTTGTAGCTCATGTGTGAAGTGAATAGACATGCTTAAGCATCACTTAAATACTGAAATTCTCTCATCATATTAGTACTTGTTATCATTCTATCATGTTTGCAATTCAAGCAGCTTTTATACTTACTTGTATTGGCCTTCCTACTCCAGTTACCAGCCTGCAAAATAAATCCTTGTATATTCAAATTGATGCCAAGATGCCAGCAGTACAAACTGTAATGCATGATTCATAATGCAAACTCTCAGAGCATTTACTCATGTACAAGTATATTCCTACAAAATGACAGACAGATAACTTTATATATGTAAATGTGTGATCACTGAAAAGAGATTCTTTGTTGATCTTGCATGTGTGCATATTTCATATCAATTCAGTGATCTTAAAGATGGTTAGAAAGTAGCAATTTTCTGTTACTCCCATTTTAATGCTAAAATATTAAATGAACCATTTAAAAACAGAAAAAAAATTCTAAACTGGTTTTGTTAGAAAAATAGAAACGTATTTTCCAAAATTAAAAATAAGTTTGTGTATCAGTTTGTGGAGGGAATATAGTGAAGGAGAATCTCCTAAAATAAGGAAATAAAAAGATTACTGAAATGTTATTGTTTCCAATGAAAGAAAAATAGCTTTTCCAGTACAACATTGATGGATATTAATAGTTTTCTAGGTCTTCAGAAAAATGTAAGTTCTCTCCCTACCAAATGAATTGTGCTCAAGACCTCTTCTTTTTCAATTTTTGTTCAAATTACAATTTCAGAAATTGCATACTAATAATGATAATATCTTGAGAAATAATAATACTTACAGAAATAACAATATTTGTAAAAAAGATACTTTTAAACACAGTATATTTGGCAAACATAGAAAGTTTTGCTCTTGAAACTCCGTAGCAAAACTCTCGAACACAAAGCGTGAAAGAAACATATTTTAATATAAAGGTTTCTTTTCTCTTCTTGAGACCCTTCAATGTCAAATGGTCTGTCTTCTTCCTTTTTTTCTTTTTTTAACTTTATTTTGCTGTTTAGTATTCTTTTGAACAGTCCCAAGCTGTGCATTTCTTTTTTTTTTTTTGAAGCTGCATAAACTAATTTGAAGTCAGTGAGAAATGCAAAATAAGAACTGTAAATGCCACTAGAGCTGGAGAAATGGAAATTCATAGCAGAATAATACCAAAAAACTATTGTTGCTTTTGTTATTGCAATTTAAAGTATAAAATCTGACCAAAGTACTTGCAGTAGCAATAGACTATGCTTTCTTAAATACAAAAAAATAAGTGAATATGCAAGTTATAATTCTCCTTCTAGTATATTTTTTGATTACTTTCCTATCCACAAATTTTATGGTCCTATTTTATGTCTTTGTAAGAGTACAAGTACTTCAGTCTGCTGTTTATTTTATTAATTGTATTGCATGCTGTATTTGATCATGATCTGAGAGATGCATTGAATTACTTAAAACACATGCTTTAGATTCCTATAGATCCATAGTACAGTTGTTGAACATACCCTGCATTTCTAAAGAAGCAAAAAAAAGATTGCTCACATTCATACAAGAGCTTGCTTCCATGCCAAGAATGACAGATGCTGTTACAGCTGAGAAATGTAGTGTTTTAGGAAAACACTCACACAGTAGTTATCTTAGGCCAAAGTTTAAAAAAAATCAATTTAAGGTGCCTTAAACTAAACTGGAGTTAAAGGTACTTGCAGTGTAGATGTTGGTTGTACAAACTGTCAAGGATTATGTTCTAATTCAGTAAATCTGCAATATCTGAATGAACAAAATAGTTTTCTTTTCTGCCTTTAATAATTTCACATGTGCCTAATTATTGTGTTTCTCATTTTGAGTAAATCTATTTGCAGGATTTTTTATTATTATTTGTATTTTATGCTGTAGAGTGTGTGTAAACGATAGCATACCAAGGAATGGTGAAGAGGGGAGTTGCCTGTGCATAATCTAAACTTTTGTGGCCTGTATCTGACTTCACTGTGCCAAAGCAACATATTTGTCCTATTTTAATGTTCACATGATCAGCCAGAGTCTTTAAATTCATTCCATGTGCTACAGAGAATAATTCACATGAGAGATTGATTGTCATGTTTAGAAAGAATATAAGATAACAGAGTAAATGGAAATGTGGAAAGTAACAGGAAAGTATCAATAAAACAGAAGTACCAAATTATATAGCATTCTATATAATGATGCCACAATTCTAGAAACACGGAGTGGTAATGACACAGCTACAACGGTGTAGCATTTAATGGACTAAAAGTCCTGACACACATTATTGCACTTGTGTGGTAACACTTTTGCTTCCTACAATGCTAAAAATGCATATGACTTTGCCTAAATAAGAAAAATAATTGTTCTGAATTTTTTAAAACCCGTAAGGTGGCATAGAAGTAATAACTTCTGAATTCTGTCAAAGTCATTAACTTCACAAACCTACAAGTAATTCTTTACAGTCCAGCAAGGAAATTCAGAAGAGGTGCTTCCTGTCACTGACAAAAAAAAAAAAGGATAGCTGCAGTTGTAAAAGTTTTATTCTTTCATTAATTTATAATGATGTATGTCATGGTAAGTGGCAAATAACCAATACTTCATTTGCTTTCAGAAAGAGATTATATTTTATATAAACAGGCAAGTTCTGTTGACCTGTGTTACATTCTGTGGCTAGGGAACAGAGATTCATAAAGAACATTTTCTTCCATTTCGAAGAAGCAATTTTAAAATGAGATAAAATGCTAAATATTTTGGGTCTTCCCAGTGTTGGTGTTACAGGCAGAATTGAATTAGCTTGATACTTTTTTATTATTGTGAAAGGGAGAATATCCCTTGAAAGTTCAAAGAAAATTGTTTAAACAGTTGAAGCCACAGGTCACATCAGAATAATCCCTGGTTAGAATTTGACATGTATCTAAAATACTGTCTCTCAAAGCAGATACTCTTTACTCCTACCAATATATTTGAATTCAAACAAGAATTCAAAAAAGTAATTTACATTGTGTTGGTCAAACAAGCTAATCTCTCTGGTTCCTTTTGGCTATACCTAAGTCTGTGTATCCAGTTTATTATATTTTTGCATTAATCTGATCTAGCTTTGTACTAGTCTGCACATACACCTTTATTGACTTGATCACAAAACTAAGTGAAGACTAACTTACTGTTCTCCTTACCTTACGTATTGAGTGGAGCCTTGGAAAATGCCCTTCATTGTTGAAAGCCCAGACATCTGTTAGAAAACCTGCTGTGGCCAATTGCATTTCAAATCTTAGCACTATTCATCTAGAAGTAACATCTTTTTAGTATCCCTTAGGTATTTGTCTCCTCATCTGAACATTCATGCACTCAATGACAATTGATACACATTCATACACTCTAATGACAATTTCCCATCTTTATCAATATTCATGCATGTCACCTACAATCCACAGTCCTACATTATCATACTTAGTCTTTTTCAACATGAAGCAGAGAATAGAGCACAAGGTCCAGAACTATACTGTGATTTCTGCTTTATCTTCACTTCTCCAAGGTGTCGCCTCCACTTTCTCCCTGATGGTAATTCTCAAATTTGACCATAATGTTTTTTGTTTACTCTGCTTTAAAAAGGACCAAAACATTGACAAGAAAAGCTAGTATTAAAAATTCCAGAAAAACTCTCATCTGAAAGAGTCTGTGAACTCCTTGACAAAAACAGGAAGCTTGGGTGGAGGTCCTATTTTGAGTAAAAGTGTTTTTGATCTTAACTTCCTAAAAACTTCATTCCCATGACAGAGACCTTTTACCTCATCTAAGGACTTAATTCCAGTAATCTGCTGATGTAAGGCTTAAGCTTCACTCTGGAGGATAGTTTACACTTCCATATCCCTGGAACTTAAGAAGAAGAAAATGTATTCTGTCCTCTTGCCTGAAAGTTCAGAATCATTATATGAATAATGATGGGCTGACACGATTTTCATATCATTTGCTAAAAATAGGCAAAATGAGTTCTCCTCACTTAGGAAAAACTGATCAAATGCATCATGTGATAGGAGTGTTGAGTAAATCAGTACCTACCATCAGTAGGATGGTTTGTTCCCAGCTGAAAAATAACTGAAGTGAAAAGTCATGATTTAAGACCTATTTTCAAGTAACTTGGAGATAACACAAGATTATACATCAACAGGAAGTAAATGTAGTTCTTTCTCTTCAAATTCTAGCAAATCAGAGATGAATTTGAGAAGGTTTTTTAAATTTCTAGCTGGGAAAGCTGCAGAATGTTTTTCCTATGTTGCTTTTGCCAACCAGAATCATCTGTACAGTAAATCCCCAACATCCTG
Organism: Molothrus aeneus; assembly: GCF_037042795.1. Lineage (NCBI taxonomy): Eukaryota > Metazoa > Chordata > Aves > Passeriformes > Icteridae > Molothrus > Molothrus aeneus. The sequence continues at coordinate 66,405,950 of NC_089647.1, forward strand.
TAACAATGGAGATTCAGCAAATGGAAATATAGCTAATAATTTTCTTAGTAGTGTTCTCCCTCTCAGGAGTACTGCTGAATTATCAGTTTACCTACTCAGCATAGTCACTGGATATCTGATATGAGGACGTCTTTTTCAATGTGTCTGACACATTAGGTCCCTGACATTTTTTGAGGTAATATGGCTACTGCTTCATTACATATTGCACTTTGAAGTGTTTGGCCCTTTAATTCTATCAGGCAGCAAGAAGAATTTTTTTCCATGTATCCTTCAGCAGGGAAGTTCTGCACGTGCTTTCATTTGATATTAATAGACTTCAAATGTTTAAATACTTTTTAGCATGTGCCAGAGTGATCCTAGGGAGCCTCAATGCCTCAAGAGCTTCTTCACTGGATGAAAAAGCTCTAATACTTGTAATCATAATGTAGTAGAGCCTGTGTCACTGTGATGGTTCCCAGCACAAGTTCACCCCTGAGATTTGCCCTTCAAATCACAAGCTTTAACTCCTGAAACCCTTATGCTTTATGTTGCTTTCAGGATGGTAATTCTGCAGGTTTTATTGAAGATTCCTAACCCATATTCATGGTGTTTTTGTGGGGAATACATATGGAGTAACTAACAGTCTGGATGTCCTGAAGCAATTTACCTGTAACTGTTCTTTAAAGTATGATTTCTATGGGCACATTTGCAGTGTACGCTGTTTATTGCTTGCCTTTGAATGTCTGTTTATGATTACCAGGAATTCTGAGATTAGAAAGAAGAGAAAATATGGGCCAAACTCAAGCCCACTTAGATAACAGTAGTGAAAGTATTAGACTGTGTATCCCATTAGTATTGCTAAGACAAGCATGCTTTAGTGTCATGTACATAAAAACACTGCATCTCCAAGAACAGCTGACAGTGTGCAGATTTTCTTGTTTTCTGACAGATGACTCCATTTTGAATTAAGGCAAATTGAGGTATTACCCTATTAAGGAGTTTCAGATTAAGCCTTAAGTCTGGTTCTAGCCTGGTTCAGACTTTAACAGCAGAAGAATGGAATGCTAAGAATGGAGCTCAGAGTGGAATACAGTTTAAATTACTTCGGAAAAATATTAAACACCTTCGCCTACTGAAACACTCTTGTAATAAACAAAGTATTGCAGATCACACAAAATAAGGTTAGCTGAAGTGCAGTGGTAACTAGACTGTTTTTCAGTCATGACCTAAATATTCACACAGAACTGGTAAATAGCATGGCCAGACTGAAGTTCAACAGTTCATTCTTCCAATTTTAAAAGGAAATTAACTTTTTCTATAGTATTTAGGTCCCCATTCAGTGGAAGTCTTGTAAACCCTAAGAATACAAAGGGTTAAAGCCATATTTTAACATACTGTTCAGTGAATGGGTTCCTTTATCGAAGGAATTGTTAACAATATGAGATGTCAGAAGAAACTTACCATTTGCTCTTCAGTGAGTACAAGAATTGCATCTGCAGTTGCTTTCTTAGTTGGATGATAGATGAGCCACATTCTAGAGCTCCTAGAAAGAATGGATAATGACAGGGATGAAATGTTAAAAGCACTGGACACACAGAGTAGTAGGAGTTTTCTCTTTCTTCCGCAATAAAAAGATGCTGACTTTGATATGCTACTCAGCTGGGACAGGGTATACTTGGAAATCAGGAGTGTCTTTGTCCACAAGTCCCATTAGGGGAAAAGAACCAAAAGAACAAACATTTGTTTTCAAGTCCTCTACAAGAAAAAGGAAAATTATACTTCTTAGCTGTGGTTATTGCAGGGATTGTGATAGTTCAGCTAAAGAAGGAATTGTTGAAATGGTGAGAGAGAACAGAGCAAATGGGAGGAAAATAGAAAAAATAGGACAAAGACATGTAGGAAGAAGGAGGAGAACTGGGCATAATCAGAGGAAGCAGAGAAACAGAAAATTTTATTATGAATGAGAATGATATACACTAAAATAAATTAATTTCAGTGCTTTTTGCTTTTGTGCCTTAGGAGAAAAGTGGTTCTAGCACATCTAAGACTCTTCTTAGAATGTATGCATGAAACTTGTATTGCAAAGCCTGTAGTGTCCCAATAGTTCATGAATCCTGACTTCCTCTTCTTCTGTTCAGTCCTAGATTTTGTTTTCTTTATTTTCTACTGCTTTTCACAGTACTGCTCTTCTCAAATTAATAACTTAAGTTGTAAAGGCAAAGTTAGGACTTTCTATAAAAATTTTGTTAAAATTGTCAGATGACAGATAAAATACAGAAAAGTATGTTGTGAAAGCAAATATGCTCAAGAATGGAGACAGCTTGGAGTTAACTGATTATTTTTCACAATAGTTACTGCATTTTTTAAGTATTTTCATTTCTCACATGCCTCAGCAGGTAATATAGGATAATTTGATAACTGAAGAATTTATTAGGATAGCCTGCTTTATAGAAAGCTTAGATTCACTTGACCTTTTTCATGTTTACAGATGAAGAGAAATGAGATTGTTTTATTAGTGTCATAAGCAGTTTGGTGATGTATCTGTTCAGGATTCATGCTCTTATAAGCATGGATATGGTGAGTGTAGCTCGTTCCTTTTGTTTTGGGCTGTAAAAATGTCTTCCATATTCTCTTGTGCTATTGATACCATTGTCTGTCTGTTTACTGTTCCTACAAAGACTGTTTGATTTGAAAGATTTGTACAGTTCAGGAAAATAATTTTTAGAATCAATATATGTTTCATTTCTGGATAATGACGCACAAAAATATCTACACTTTAGGACTTGTAATAAACCAGCCAGTAACACTTTATTATTTGATAGTTGTCTCTAGAGCTGAAATGCAGTTGATGAACTTTTTTTGTTTTTAAGTCATGCTTATGAAGAGAGGTCTTCACACTGTCTTCTTTGTTTTCCTGTTAATGGTAATGTGGTTCCAATTACTGTGACTGCTTGGGAAAGGACATTTTACATATCTCAGATTTGAAAGAAGACAGATCCAGTTGTGCTCCCCTACTCACTGCTTGTCTGTCAGTCATTTTAGTGTCCTTTGATGCCCATCTCTGCTGTTGCCATTACTGTGTCTTTCCATCCTTTGCTTTTCTAACAAAAGCTCCCCTGAGCTGCCCAGTTGCACTGAAGCATGCCTGATGGCCTGCAGGCAGCTTAATGGAAGCTCCTTTAAGTTCTGTAAAACAGATGGAAAGCCATGTATTTTTCTAGTATCATACTTAGTTTAAAACAACTGCTGGAAATACATTTATAGCAGTCTTTGGTATGTGAATTTTAATATATTAATAGTTTTTATGTAGCATTTATTTGCCTGTAAGAAAATGCAGATTATCTTGTGTGGGTTCATCCTTCTTGTCTTTGAAGGGAACAAATGTTTTTTTGTAAACAGCAAGCTCAGTATTAGCCAACAGTATACTCTTACAAAATCCTGGGCTGCATTATCAGGACAATAGTCAAGACATCAAGAAAAGTCCAGTTTCAGGATATCCAATGCAAGCAAAGTAGTGATAAACTGGAGTGACTGTAGAGGAGAGCCACCAGAATGGTCAGGGCTGGAGCACTTGCCCCAGGAGAGGGGCTGGGGGGTGTGTTCAGCCTGATCTCTGAGGTTCCTGACAGCAGTATCCCCAGTGCCTCTGGACAGGTCACTGGGAAGATGGAGCCAGGCCCTTCACAGCAGGGCATGGAAGAGGTATGAGAGACTGTCAGTTAAAACAGAAGATTCTGACTTGGTCTAAAGAAAATCTTTTTCACTCACAGCATTACTGTGAGCAGTCTCCATCCTTGAGTTTTCAAGACCCCAGAAGCTAAAGCTTTGAAAAACCTGGTCTGATTTCATGGATGACCTGGTTCTGAACAGGATGTTGGACTAGATACCCCCTGAAATCCCATCCAACCTCAATTATTTAATAATTGGTTTGTATTTGTATTATTGAGATCTTATTTTTAAGGAGTAATTTCACTGAAGAATTAATGGAATATTGCACAGCAATATGCTGACCTCTTATAAATGATTGCAAGCACCAAGACCATCCATTACGTAAATTATCAGGGGAAAAGGTAGTTTGCTGTCCCTCATTGCTAACTGTAGCACTTTTAGGAACATGTCCTTGAAAGATAACAAGGTATGCCTGTACCTTGAACTCCGCTTATCAGGAAATCAAACCTGTTGTGTGTGATATAAAGGACATACCAATCCTTTGCTAAATTATGGCAGTTTGTACCCTAACCTTCTCACCTATTCTGCTCAGCTCTCAGTAGGGAAAACGGAGGGGGAGGAAGCAGTCTCTCTGGTGGCACAGCAGTTACCAGCTCTGTCTGGTGGTCTCCAGTTAGCCCCACCTCAAAAGATTTGTCCCTACCTTCTCATTTCTCACCCTATCCTTTTCCAGGAAGCTGCAGTGATAATGCTTCCTTTTCTAATTTTTTCCTTGCTGATCATCCATTTTTTTATCACTGAGTAAAACAGAATTTTAGTTTTTATATTATTGACTTCATAAAAGTTACATTTACAGAATTAAGAACTTAAATATTTGTATGTTTATTTCTGACTGTTTTAAGGAGGTATATGGCATTCCAAACATTTTTTCTTCTTGTAGTTGGTAGTTGCAATGCCCTTTAGATTTTATTTCTTAAAAGGAGAGGGACATTTAGTTGCTGCTCTTGTCATTTATGTTACTGCTGTTCTGTCAATCATTTGACATTGACTTTTTCCCTCTTTGCATTATTTGAATTAAAAATCATACAGTAATTATCTTTTGTTAAGTACATATATACATATAAAGTATCTTAATGAATTTTCTATTTAATCAGAGGAACAGGAGCATATACCTCCAGAAATAATTAATTCTATTTAGGCTAGCAAGTAATAATCACTCCATGTGGAATCACAAGAAATACGAGAAAGCATTTATATTGATTTAACTGTATATTTGATTAAATATAACCTCTCTGGCTAGTGGGAGGGAAGAGTTTAAAGAGACAAATTTTTGTACGTTTTATCCAAGAGGAAAAAACAATTCAGACAACAGATTCAGAGTCTTTCTGTAACTGTTGACTCCAATCTCTTAATTTTCTTGAGCACCAAAAAACAATGTTTGTAATGTTTGTAGTGCAGTAATGATAATGTAATGAAAAATTTCTGTAGCTTCCAATATCAGATCTGTTCAAGTCTGTTTTATCTGCTACAATAGCAATTAATTGCAATTATTTTCCAGAATCACAAGTACTATAATAGTAAAATAGTAGAATCTTTGGAAAAGCTAATACTTGGTTTAAGGAGGTAAATTGTGGAATCATTATCAAAATTGTACAGTATCTTGAAAAAATTATTATGAATAGCAGAAAAAAATTATCAAGTCAGGCAATTCCAAATGTATGCTACAAACTTGGAACTTAGTGTAGAGAAATATTAAAGGTTGATGCTTTCATTTCTTAATGTTAAATATCAAGAAACTTGCTGGCCTTTTCTTCATTCAGATCTGTTTTATATTTCTCATATCAAAACCTCTCACAGTTACAATTTCAAGTAATTATTTTCCCATTAATCAATATACATTACTGGGGGATAAGTCTCTGTACTATTCCTTGACTTTTTGTTGATTTAGTACAAAATTCAGCTTTTATTAGCATGGCAATTTTTTTTGCAAGGAATGAAGTAAACCAAGAAATGAAAATGAAAATAATGGTTTAATAAATTAAATGGTTTGGGATGCCATGATAAATCAAATAGAGAAAAGTATACATAGAAAATATGACTAAAGATTTAATGAGATTTTAATAAATGTACTTTGGGTTCTTTCTCTTGGATTAAAATATGTACCATAGACAAAGTCATATTGCATTGCAGGGATCCTTTTCAATCTGTCACTTCAAAGTGATGGTTTTTTTAAATGAAGTTTTTATTTGTTTGAGCAAAGATGTTGATTAGGCAATGGGAAATTTAATCATGCTTGTTCTGCTGCTCATCCAGATGTATGGTCCACCTCAGTTCAGCGTGTTTCTCATTCTTCCAAGATCCACAACTTCTGCCATTTTATGTGCTAGTGCACACAGATGCAAAAGATAATTTTGTGCAGTGTATTGAGGCTGTGCCAGAAACAATAGAACTCTTCAGCTTCTTCTGACTTACTTTGGCTTGAGGTGCTGATGCCTGCACCCTTTAGCTTGGCTATGTTTCCCTTTTGGATTGTTGTCCTGAACTTAGGATACATTTATGAAACTCTTTCCTCTGGTATCTCTTCACTAGGCTTCAGAGAACTCATTTCATAGCCTTCCTGTTTGAAAAAGATGGATCTTTAATCTTTCTTTGGGCTATTTTGAAGCTTCATTCAAGGGATTTTGTGAGGTGGTAATTTCCATTTTTGGATTCCCAAATTAGGTATTGCTGTGCCTACATCTCCTGAAATACCTGATCTGGTAGGTATTCTCAGACCAGCCATGTGTTTCATGCTTCTATATTTTTAAGCACTAAAAACATAAATGAGAACACAAGGTTATGAATCTTGACTAATTTGTATAGGCAAAGAGAAAAGCAACTACCATTAGACTCCTAAAAATTCCTGAGGTGACTGTTCTCCTATTTATGTATCTAACAAAACAAGTTTTGAGGAGGAAACAGTGAAATTATATCACATCCTTTATTATATGCTCACTCTTTTCTTCAAGCCCTTTCTTTTTGTTAAGAATGCTGTCATCCTTAATAAATGAATGTATACTGGTAAAGTTCAGTTAGGTTATTTGAATATCTTTTGCATTTATTTCATTGCATCTTTTGCATTTTATTCAATTTATTTCATCTCAAATAACAGAAGAGTCAATAAATATGCTGCTTATTTAAACCAAAAAACCTACAGTCTAAGTGAGCAGACTAAGTATACAGAGGCAGCACTGTGTTATTGCAGAGTAGCAATTGCACCCTGCTTCATTTTTTGTAAGAAAGGCATGACAGGAGCTGCTCTTCAGTTTTTTACAGTTGCCCAAAATAAAGAATGCACTTTTAGTAAGTGAAAGGCTATATTTGATGCCCATCAGAGCTCCAGGATTGAGAGGAAACTCCCTAGTGAAGTTTAATATTATTAGGAAATTCTCATGACTGGGGCATGACTCCCAAGCACAGGCTTGACAGAAGTGGTCTCTGCCCAGTAGTCTTGAAGCTGTGTCTTTGTGCAGGGGAGAATCTTACATTTCACAGAGTGAGAGTCAAATAAAAGAAAGCACAGTTGCATAGTCCAGAGACAGAGAAACAAAGATGGATTTCTGTCCCTGTCAGTCAGCATCATTCAGCAGATTCATTTAAGGCTTTCATTCTTGTAGTGTAGTGTACACTGGGCATTAGTCTACTTAGGGTACAAAGGGTCCTACATTTTGAAGAACTCCTATTTATTGCATAAGTGATTTTGGGTTTAGGTGTCCCAAAGCTACAAGGAGTGGAAACCAACTGTGTATCTTGCTGAGTGTGGATGTTTGAAACTAGCATTTCCTATAAACTGCAAAGTAGAATGGGGAAGTTTTTTTTGACAGAATGAGGATCAGAGGCCAATACAAAATAAATGCTTAGAATGCTGCAAAACACAAAAATCTGCTTTGAAGCAAGCAGCTTTAAACAAAGCTTCTAAGCTTTCTCTCTCAGATTTTACTGAACCACATGCAAAAGTACTGTATGCTTAATTACTTGATACGAAGCAAATGTAACATCTGGTAAGAACTTGAATGTTAAATCAAGTTTACCCTTTAGTGTCTAAGCTATATGTTTCTGGATTTATTTTTTTTTTAATTACTACCTGAACCAGGAATATTGTACTGAAAAAAAATCTCAGCATGTTGTTTGGGAAAAACAAATTTTAAGTGAAAATTATTTCAACAAACAAATTTTTCATTGCTTAAACAGTTTGTAAATGACATGTTTCATCTTGTGTTTAATCATTATACTCAGAGCTTTTGGTGTTATTAGAAGTATTTAAATTTGTTGTTACAAAGTGCATTGTTATTTTAGACCAGCTTAGAAATAGTTTAATGTATTTCATAGACATGAATGAAGTAATAAATACTACAAAAAACTGAAAATGCCTATAAAGTTGGTATAAAAACTTCATAAAATATGTATTTTTAAATGAATGACAGATTTCTTACCCATTTTCCAGTAAATATTGAAACAGACTTTCATTTTGTGAAATCAGCCAGATACATGACTAATCAGACTTAATCTGAGTGCTGCAAAAGCTGAACAATGAAAGCATTTGAAAACTAAAGATCTGAGTTCTTAGATTTTTAATTATTTAGTGAGTAGCATGTGAACAGAAATCACGGGAAATTTTTGATTGTTCAGAAATAACGCAACCAGTTTTTAGTACCAAGGATCAAAAAGAGAGCCAGTGGAATCAAGATCCTTTGTGTAGCCTTGTTTGAACTGGGGTCTGGCAGTTTGCTGCATGTATGGACAGGATTTGTGCAGTCTGTGACACACTGAATTTAATTGAGGTCTTTCTAGACCACTGTTATTCCTTCTGTGACTCCAGTTAGCACAAAGGAGAGTAAGGAAAATTAATTTGTGTACTTTTATACTTAGGTTGGGGCACTTTGGAAGTGAGGAGGCCTGAACAGGCAGACTCAGTTGCAGAAGGTGAGAAAGTTAAACTGGGATTTGAACCTCAAATTGCAAGAGGTATGGATGGGTAGGATTTGAGGAAGGATGCCAATTAATGCATTAATGGGTAGGATTTGTGAAAGGATGCCAAACTACAAGAGTGATAGAGGAGTAGAGAGAAATCCAGAATGCAGAGAGTAGGGCTATAAGATAGGAATGGAGGCTGAAGAGGCTATGAACATAGAAAAGAAAAAAAACAGATGTCCTGGGAATAAAGAATGAAAATAGAGTTGGAATTCAAGAGATATCTGGGCTGGTGCTGGGACAGAGAAGGAGAAGGTGAGGAGCATGAGGGGGCATGTTGGGGCTGGAAGTAGGAGGTTTGCAAGAGGACAGGTTAGGGAGGAAATGTCTTTAAGTTTCTTTGCAAATTTGGCACTGAACCAAAGCACAGACATTTGTACAAATATGAGAGTATATTCTAATTGCCTTAAAGATCTTAGATCTGGAACTGACCCAGCTGTGGACTCAGGGTGATTTCACAACATACAGGAGTTTTTTTCCATTTTTAAACTTGAAAATAATTCTGAAATATATCCCACAAAGCTTTAGGTTGGTATAATCTGGTTTACAAAATTATAAAATTGTAAAATTAGATTTTCATGTTATATCATTTTGGTAGGACTTTCTTTGTAAGATGCATTATTTTTATTTACTTGCTTGGCATTCTTTCTTATCAACAAGTTTAGTACTAGGATTTGTCATTTCTTAAAAGAGTAATTTTACAAATTTATTGTCTTCTAATGTACAATTGTTCAATTACCTTTTTAAGGAGTACCGCTGTACATCTCAGGTTCTGTAGGTGGGCAGTTTATAGTTCCTCCATTCAAAAAGACTTGGTTGCCATATTTTCTTCAGTATCTGAACTACATGATTTTACCATTAAATCTTTCTGTTTGCTCTCTGGTATGCATATTTTGACATATTATTATATCATTATCCACTACTTGAAAAACAAGCTTATCTGATTAAAAAATCTTTCAAACCTAACAAAAGAGACTTCAAGTCCCTCTCTGAGTATTCCCTCTTCTCCTTTACTCTAGTAATAATTTTTTTTATAAACATTATATCACTGCATTAGCAAGCTTCAGGCATCGACTGGTCAACCTAATGTCAGAGAGACATAAAGGAATGGAGAACTCATTCTAGATGATTCTTACATGTGAAATTTTTTTCATTGGCTCAATCTGTTATTTCTCTTTGATTCCCAGCCCTCATTCTTCTGTGAGACTAAAAACTCTACTCTTTCATTATATCAAGTTTGCTAAAATTTCTTGGTGGAGAAAAATCCTGCAGACCCGCATTCCACTGTTTGTTTTTTTCCATAATAGTAGTATTAAAGCATAGGGTGGTTTTGGTTTGTTTTTTTTTTTTTTTTCTGTTTTCCCTCAGAGACCATCTAGGCAGATAAAGGAATGTATTTCAGCACATTGTGTTACATGACTCTGTACACACATGCACACACACTTGGGCTGAAATAGTAGCCAAGAAAGCAGAGATATTATCTGGCCAAGTAAAAGCAGATATGACAAAGAAACTCTGAATGGTGCTGTGGTGAAGGAGTTACTGGTGAGATCAACAGTGTAGTAAGGTTAAAGGAAAACTGACCCATCATAACCTTGTCAGTGCAAAACTGGTAAGATCATGCTCATGTAAGCTACTTCAAATTTCCAAAACAAAGGATAAAACTTCTTTCTGAAGTTACTGCTCATAATTGGGTAGAGAAGCATGCTCTGAAAGCACTCAGTTGATTGAATCATCAGAGAACTACAGACTTCTCCAGCAAGTACTAATCCAGAGCAGCATGGATTGCCTCTGTTCATGCGTATTTCCAGTGTGCCAGCTCAGTACAGTACAGGTCATTGAAGCTCAGTGGTTGAAGGTCTGAGGCTGTGTACAGGAAGGCATTGCTGTTTGTTTTGTGTTGAAGGTGTGAATTTGTTGTTGGAAGTCAATAAATTTAACTAATAATTAAATTAAATTTGTGTGTTTCATTGCATTGTTGGCTGAATTACATGTATCTTCATTAAGACTTAACTATTTTGGACCAAAGCGTTCTTCCCAGGATTATAAACAATGTGTACACTGGGACAGATTTAGTGTCATGTCTGCAGCCACTTGTGTGCAAAGTGTGGAGAATTCTAGAGTGCTGAAATTTTTTTGTGTGGTAAAATGGAAACAGGAAAATGTAGTTAGAAAACAGTGATGAAAGTATCAGCACTGGAAAAGCATCCCTAAGCAAAAATGACTGAAGTAGTCGATAGGTAACTGGCATTTAGCAGCTAGAGTGCCGTAACTCTGTTTGAGAACAAATGTCATGCTATTAAAAAAAAAAATTGTTTTTAAAAGAAAAACTTTAGATGAGCTCAGTATGCAGAACTTCCAAGCTCTGCTCATGCAGTGAGGAAACAATCTTATTCATGCATTGGACTATTTATACATAGATGGCTGTCTACAGAGCGATTATCAGGGACATCATAGTGGCACCTGTTTGTTCTGTTCAAATTATTTCCAGTGAAAATTGTTCCCTCTTTGTGCCTTAGAAACATTCCTACATCTGAAATCCTCAGGGAAAATATTTGAAGTAATCCCCTTGGTTTTGTTAAACGCTCTCCATCCCACCTAAAGGTTAGGTGCTAAATAGGGTGGAATTGTGTTGCAACTGTTATTTGACAGATGACAGCTAACACAACAGCCATGCTGGGTTAGAGTAAAGGTTTATCTGGCAATCCTGCAGTTTGTTGGGAAGTGGCTTCAGGGTGAGAAGTACCATCTTGCATTTAATGGTTCTCAAAGGACTTCTCTGCTGCAAGTTGTTCAGTATTCTCTCAAATAAGTGTTATTTTTGAGCATCCACAGCATCTTATGGTAAGGAATTCCACAGCTTTCATGCATGACAAGCAATTTATATTTGTTCTCATTCTGCATCATTAGATGACTTCTCATTCATCTGTTGGAAAGTACAGTTGATTCCTATCTCCATTCTCCTGATGTGACAAGCCCCTTATTCCTTCCTTTTCCTTATACCATCTCTTTTCCAAGCTGTAGGGTCCTAGCTTGCTTAGGTGCTTTATTCCACACAGTGCAATTGTGTGGTGTGTGATGTTGCTGCATGTCAGAGGTAACCCTTCCTACCCTTCTCTGATGCTTTGACCCTTCTGTTCCTTGTGAGGTGAAGTGCTAGAATGGTTGTCAGCATTCAGTAATGCAGGCAACAACATGGAATTGCCAAGCTACACAGTGAGTTCTGTATTATTTATTTCTTCCACAGCAGTTTCCAAAATGTTTGTTTTTACCATTATTTAAAACTGAACCAAAGTTTTAATGGTTTTTTCAAGTACAATAAATCCCAAGATCTCACTTATGAATGAAAACAGTCAGCTAGGTGTTCATCATTTTATGTATATGGTAAGGAGCTTTTTTAAAACCTGTGATTTACTTTGCATATATCTCTTTTGAATTTCATATGTTATTTAATGCAAAGATTCATTAGATTTTCTCCTGTTGTTCACATCACCTATATTTTCATCTATCTAATGTTATAGTATTCTATCAGCAAACTTTTGAGAAATCTTATTTTTGAGATTGCCTGTTAAGTAGAATGAATGAAGAAAAATAGATGAAGTGTGCTTCTAAGTGGAATACTATTTTTCCTTTTAAATACCTTATAGTGATTTTCTAAAAATTATACTTCATTTCTGTTTTTTGAGAAGGATCTCTGATTCTGAGTGACTGTGGAAATAATTACACCATTGTGTTCTGACTTTTCTTTATATCTTTGGGTATGGAAAAAGCAGTGTAGCTGATACCCATATGTCTCAAAGGGTGCACCACTGATATCACTGATGTCTAATGCCACTTCTCCCTATCACATGTAACACATAGTGGTAAAGAGGGAGGACAAAATTTCATTAGTGTCTCTCCAATGAAAACACTTCAGTGCATGCATTTGTCTACCAAGTAGATTCACATTGATCTAACTCCTTAAGAATAAGGAAAATAAGATATGCTGTAAAGTCATTGTCATTTGATTCTGCATTAACAACGTATTTAGAAAAGCCATTGACAGAGTTTTCCACCTACTGTGTTGTATTGCCATTATAATAATGAATTTTCCTAATGCTGTGTCAAATACAGGTTACAGTAGTTACATACTAATACTTATTAAGGTCTACAAAATACTGTATTAGTTTTTGAAATTTATATTTGTGGTGAACAGAACTAGGACATATTCCAACTTTGCTTATTTTTGAATTTTCAAAGCTTTTTTTTTTAATTTTTCTTTTAGGTATAGACAAATGCAGCTTGGCACAGAAAGCAAAGTTGCTGAACTTCTTCACCAAAGTAAGTTAAAGTCCTTTGAAACTGAACATGTTCAACTCATGCAACAAGAAACAGCTAAGAATCTTTCACAGTGCCAAATGGAATGTGAGAAATACCAGAGAAAGTTGGAGGTATGTTATATAAAGAGACACTTTACAGGTTATTACATAGTTGTTTTCAATTTGAATGTAAAGTGGAAAAACTTGGAGAAAAAGTAACAACATGGCATGGCTGAATTAGTATCTCCACCAAATAGTGGTCAAATGACACAGAAGCAGAGTCAAATGACAAAGCTTACTATGTTTGATCAGTTTAATGGAACACAAGATCACAGGGAGAGGAAGCAAAACAATCTCTCATGGAAAGATATTAAAGACAGAACCTCATTCATGTGGGGTTTATTTATCTGCTTGTATCACAGAGCTGCTTATGTCAGTCTGTGTAAGAATTGTAGGGAGAGAAGACTGTTTCACCAAAAAAAAGTATGGTGAATTCAGTGTCATTATTTGCAACTAGGATCTGTAATAGAATTGTTATGTAATAAAATAATATTTTTTTATTGATCTACAATTTCTGGAATAAATTTTTCACAGCTAAAAAAGTCAAGGTGAGCATGGTGTATACAACATTAAAAAGACCTAACCTTGCTAGTCCTAGCATGATGGGTTACCTTGGTGGGATGCCAGACACCCACCCAGTCACTCTTTCCTCCTCCTGAAGAGGATGGAGGTGGGGTGAATAAGCTTATAAAGAGCATGGGTTGATATAAAGATTGGGACATCACTTGCCAATTATCATCATGGGCAAAACACACTTGACCTGGGGAAAACTAATTTCACTTATTACCCATTGACACAGGTTGGATGGTGAGAAACAAAGACAAAAAGTAAAACATCTTTGCCCACCCTGTTCTCTTTTATTTTTATTTCCCTCCCTCATTTCTGACTCTTGTACCTCCCCCTTCCAGTGCAGTGCAGGGAGGGATGGGAAATAGGGGCTCAAGTCAGTCCATAACAGCTCCTCTCAGGAGGAGTTTCTTCCTTACACTTTTTTATCCTGCTCCTGTGGATCCTCTATGTCCTGCAGCTTCCTTCAGGAGAAACTCTCCCTCCTATCTGGGCTCTCCGCAGGTTGCAGTGCCTTCTGGGGATGTCCACCTGCTCCAGTATGGGGTCTTCTATGGGCTGCAGTGTGGCCATCTGCTTTGGTATGGTCTTTCATGGTCTGCAGGCAAGCAACCTGCTCCACCATGGGCTGCAGAGCTCCATGCTGTGGCAGCTGGAGCACCTCCTCCCCTCCTCATGTCACCTCAGTGTCAGCAACATGGCGCTCTCTCACTTTTTTCCCCTCACTCCTCACTGCCATGCACCATTTTTGTGCTTTATTAAATACAGTTTCCTTGAGGTGCAGCACCTTTGGCTGAGGGACACAGCCTGGGCACCTGCAGCCAATGCACCTGTTTATGTGGGCTTTAACCACTTGGGCCTCTTCATCTCTACAAGCTTAGAATTTATCATCTTTAAAACATACTGTTCACTTATTTTAATCTTGGAAATGTGAGTATTCCACAGAGAACAATTACTTTAAAACCACATTTCTTCACCTGTCCAAATTTAGTCCCAAAAAATATCACAGAGTCCTATTTATGAGATTAAATGAGATTGGTAGTGTATGTTTCAAACAAATGTCAGGATACAAACTGGAAAGGACAGAAGAAAATTATTTGTATGGCAGCCTTTGTTTTTTGGGGAAAGGATGCCAATCTTCAGATCCCCACATTTCTAGTGCTAAACCTGGCTAAGTTGTTTATGAAAAGGAACTATAGAGTGGCAACAGAATTAGAGAGCTTCAGATAGACGGTAATTTCTTGTTTTGTCCATATTGGGACATTCAGATCCTGGCTGATGGGGTTAGTTGTGGTCACAAGCACTGGGAGTGCCAGTTTTGCTAAACTTAGAGGTTGCTAAATAAATTCTTAATTGCACAGACATGTCTAAACTTGGAGAATGTAGTTCAATTTGAGTTATATTTTCATTTTCTTTGTGGAAATTTTTTGATCTGACAATAACTCAAATATTTGGTATTCAATTCTACTGACGCTTTTGGCACTTGTTTTTCTTTTTAGAGAGACACTTTTAAATTCTTTCATTTAGAAATATGCACTTAAGGGCTCTTTCATTAAGAAATATTCTTGCAGAATTTAAATATTTGATGTCTGAAGCTTTTATTTTTTGTTCCTTTTGACTGAATTCTTGGGTTTTTTAAATTTTCTCTCTTATATACAGCATTAATGTACTAAGGTTTTTTCCTTACCATTACAGGACATTAGTCTTTATTAATAGCGTAGGCACTGGTATCTTGTGGCTCAACTACAGCTTTCTGGACTAACTTTTGCTTTTATTTAGGGCATAGAGTAGTTTCTCTTGCTAACCTAGGAAACAGATGGTTTTTATGTTGTCCAGTTTTAACATACACATTTATTTCTTCTGTGACACTGGACTGAACTTTTCATATTCAAGTGGCTTGTGTCTCTAAGCACTGTGAATTCTTTCGTGGTTTCGACAGTGACTCTGGTATTACTGCTCTGCACACTGTGCATATATTTCTGTACCTGCAAACCTATATTCATTTGTCATTCTGAATGTTTGTGATTTTTACTTGGAAGTTAGTATGAAATTTCACAGCAGTACCACTTGGTTATTACTTTGCCTGTTTTGGTGGGATTTTTTCTGCAAAGTATGTAGATTGCTACTTTACATATCAAGGACTTTCTTATTCCAGTTTGGTGTGTTTATTTGGTCCATGTTTTTTCCTATTTTCAAGCACTTTATTAAACTTAAATTATTATACTGGCCTTCATAGCTTTTAATTTTGAATATGAGAGTCTTTTGTTTAAGCTTACTGGATTAAGTATTTACATAAGTCTTGAATGTTGATAGCATATTACCTTTTATTAATAAGTAAGTGATAAGACTGGTATGGCTTTAATGGCAAAGTTTTGAATTTGTATTATGCAAAGGAATCTTCATAAATTGATGACTGAAATCAGAATCCAATTAAAGCAACAAAAATTATTGCATTTATGCTATTTTGACTGCTGTGTGTAAATTTTTTTAGATGTTACCTGGCTTTTCCTAAGTTTCCTTTAAAATTCTTGTAGCTTTTTCAGACAGCTTCTTAGAATTAATAAAGCCTCAGCAGATAGGCCTGAGATCTGAGAGTTTAATCTTTGCAGGATAATATTATTGAAAGAATAACTGCTTTTTAAATTACTTAAATCTTTGCTGTGCAAAACTTGCATCAAATATTTACTATCATACCAGTACACATTTTACATGTATTTTGCCTATTTCAAAAATCACTGTAATGCTGAATCCCTGATCTTTCCATTATTCATTCTCACAGGTGCTTACAAAGGAGTTTTACAGTCTTCAGTCTTCTAGTGAAACCCGCATTATTGAACTTCAAACACAGAATTCTGAGTTTCAAGCGAGACTAGATACTTACGAAAAACTTGAAAAAGAGCTTGATGAGATAATACTGCAGACAGCAGAAAGTAAGTTCTGTTACAAGTTGTTTTATCTGTAGGTGTTTCTGGCATTACAATATCATTTTTCTCATGACTTGGAAAGAATTGCAGTGCCTGTCATTCTTCTTTGTTATGCCTGACAAGTAAAATGCAGTAATTATTTTGATAGAAAATATTAATGGCAGGTTTCTAAGTGTACCTGTAAATATGTATCAAACATCCATATGTTTAAGTTTGTGCTTATTGAATATCAGCTCAATATTCAGTCATTTCTCTTTTCTTTATTCTAATTATCCATTATAGTTAGATACATTCTTTAGCATTTGTCCATTATTTTAGTATATTTTAAATGTCAGAGAGCCCTCTTTGTTGACAGGCAAATACAGGTTTTATATTGCATTACAGTGATTAATGTGAATTTTTTAACTAATTGGAAGGAGGAAAAAACCTCTTCCTTCTGTTGAATTAATAACAATTAGACATTAAGTAGTTGCTTGTGGCAGCTCAGTCTGTTCCAAGTACTAAACCATGGATTAAATTCTTACCTGATTACTCTTGAATATTTTGGCTCTCCTTTGCAAAAATTAAAATTTTCCCAAACACAGCAAAATTTGTGTAAAATCTCTTTTTGGTTCTTAGCCTAAATCAATCCACAAAGCAATTAATTTCTAATTTGAAACTCTGACTCTAATCTTGAAATCTTTTAGCCAGTGTGTAGACAGAGTAGGATATTCTAAAATTTCAGACTAATTCAGCTGTCATCTTCTCCTTTTCTCCTTCTTCCTCCTTCAAAAAATAGTCACAATTTATAAAGTATAGAAGATTATTGCATAAGCTTTATATATAAACAGTAGTGTCTGGTAAAGTGTGCATTATCAAGATGTAGTAATGTTAGTGACCAGACTGCCCATGCTTTATTCATTTTGTGCACTGCAGCCTGTACTTAGAATGGCCTGAGTACCCAAAAGTTCCAGTCTGACCATAAGCATGTTTGCTGTATACACGCTTCTGTTTTAGTCAGTAATACATTTTTTGAAGTGTGTGTGTTCATATATATATATATACCTGCCTAAGGAGTATTTATGTATTAACACAGAATTTTTGGACCTTACCTTCATTTTCTTCAAGGAGAAAGTAGAGTTCAGAACACTGGTTTTTGTTTACATTGGTTTACGTTTTCTTACGCATCTTGGGACAGCAGTTAAGTTTTTTGCCAGATCATTCTTAACTTCTTCTTAAATATCTATTTAAATTACAATTTACATTCTATGCTGCAGAATGCTAAAGAAAGGAAAGTTTCCAAATGAACTGTTATTTTAAAACATAGTGACTTTATTTTCTGATTTCCTTGGAGAAAAAAAAGGAGTCATAGCTTAATATTATTTCAATATACTTTCTCTTTAATACTCAACTTGCTATTTTGGTGTATTTGATATAGGAAGTTAAGACTAATACTAGTTATGTCTAGTATATTAGGGAAAACAGAAGAAAAAAAAGTAATTTTTTTAAATAAACACTTTGAAGGAGAAGATAGATATACTTCCTCCTGTGTCTCAAATTATGCCCTGATAGTCATCAATAGGTAAAGGTAGAAAAATAACTGAAAGGAAGTATAACTATTTTTCAAATCAAGTGTTTTATGGAAATACTTCAGTCCATCTTTCTTGGAACATAATTTAGACTGAAGTATTGTGTGGAAGACAATTAGAGTTTTCTACAGACTTTAGTGATAATAAGGATTATTCTTCATTCCTGTGGTCACCTCTTTATATTTAAATAGCATATAATGCTTTTTACTTCATCCTGAGTCATGAAGCCTCTGCTGTTTTACACTATTTGGGGATGTCAGTGAGGGTTGGGTTCTCTGGACTTTTTAATGAACTGTGTATTTATTTACACATGTGAGATGGCTTTTGTCATATATATATATATATATATATATATATATATATATATATATATATATATATATATATATATATATATATATATATATATATATATATATATATATATATATGACCTTTTTTTTCCCTTTGGAAAATATGCATGTGGAAGAGATCACTGAATTTTTACTGTTACTCCCTGATCATTATGCCTCACTTTATTAATATTGAAATTACATGAAACAGCTTAATCAGGAAGCTATCAACAATTTATATAGCCACTTCTTACAGTGCCTAAGAGGTTTCCAGATGAATAGCAGTAGTAAATTTCCTTGGCATTTGTCTATTCTTCCTTTCCAGGGTACAATCTTCATGCTAGGGTATTTTTGTTGCAGACTAGTTGTTTGCTTTTTCTTGTTTCCATTGCTTAGTATCTTTCTAAGAAAAAGACTGAACCCATCTATATCCTCACAGTGGCACATCCTTGCTGAGTAGCATAAGAAACTGTCATTAAGAAGTGTCCCCTAGCTTATAAAATGTAAATTTACACCACAAAGTCAGGTGAAGAGTCTGGAATGTTGTAAGAGAAGAGAAGCACACACTGATACAGAATATTATTTTGATACCTACTACATTTCCAATTTCTTTTGTGTTTGTCTTCCTGATGTGACATTCACCGGGCACTAGAGACAGATCTGAATTTACAGGACAGGATCTTACTGACGTTTTCCTGAGACATTTGACACTGAGTATGTAACCAAAAAGAAGGGTATTAACAAAGGCAGGATAAATTATTCTTTATGTTTTTCTGAACCAGAGGTGTTTACAGCACCTAAGAAATCTCTGTCATATTTAAGACAGCTCTGAAGTGCTGGTGTCTTTGTAGTGCCAAATTAGTAAACATTGTCTGTCATACTTACTGAAATTTCTATATTGTTTTTAATGTACTAGATATGTGACTTACCACAGGTGCTCTTCTAGAGGCTTTTCTCTTCCTAAATGTTTTAAGAATCCTTGTTTAAAATAGCATTACAAGGGTATTAGACAAGCGAGAAAAGAAGTTACAGCATTTTGCAAGTTGTTGAGAAATTGAGGTATTTCTGATTTTGAGGCACTTGAGCATTAAGAAAGATGAGTCAGATAGGACTCACATAATTTCCTACATTTGTTTCTCCTGTGCCCAACTATTTGATTCATCAGAGCTTTTGTGTGGTGCCTGGGCTGGTGTTTATTGTTCTCCCTCCTTCTCTCACACCCCTGCCGCTCCCATTTTTCTCATTGTCCCCCTTTACACCTCCTCTCTGTCCCACTCTCTCTGCTTCTTTCTATTTCACACATACACTTACTCTTTTTCTTTTTTTCTTTCCCTGGCCCACTTCATCTTACAGGAGAGTGGAAACCTGAATTCCAGAACTTGAAATATGAACATAGACATTTTAATCTTGCTGCTATTGGGATTTCATTTCAAAGCAATTATAATCTGTTTAAAACCCTTAGAAATGTGTTTTCAGAAATCAATCACCTATGGAAGCAGAGATTTTTTTAAATTTTTTTATTTTGCATGTACTTAAGAATCTCTCTTTTGCCCTTCTCTGAAGAAATGGATGGCATTTGTTTTCATCAAGTGTGCTGAAATTTCTGATCACCACAGCCTTTCAAAAACCATAGTGAGCAGCTTCGCTGTGACATCAGCTCCCTTTGCAACATCAGATGTGTCCCTTCTGGTCCCATGGACTTTGTTATGTCCTGTCACCTTTAACACTTCAAATTTTGTCTTCCTCTACCTTCTCATGTATGCACTGAAAATTAATTATTTAGGTTAAAAACTTAAGCAACCTAACTTTCTACTGCTGAAGTAAACTTATGCAAGTAGTATGTATTTTGTGACCATACCAGCAGTATGAATATTCAAGATAACTGAACTATTTTCCTTTACTTTTGTATTCCAAAAGTCTTACGTTAATCATAAAAATGAGAAGTGTTGTAAGTAATTAAAGTGTGGCACTGAATTTGATGTTAATGGTGAAAAAAACGGTTCCACTCAAGCCCAGAAGGTTACACCCACTGAAAATTTAGCTTCTAGAAAAATGTTTTTGCATGTTGAGTTGTAAACAGAATTGCTTAGAAGTTTATAAGTTCTGGCACTGTTCTTCAACAGCACCTTTCTGCATTTTTTTGCAGTGGAAGATGAAGTTGAAGCTGAAAGGGTTCTCTTCTCATATGGATATGGTGCTAATGTTCCTACAACAGCCAAAAGACGACTAAAGCAAAGGTAAAAAAAGAGTACCTCATGAATTCACTTGTTCGAGATAAACTAAATGAAGATTATGTGCATTATGTTTTTTATTAGAATCCAGCCAGTTTGATTAACATGAAGAGGTTTTTTAATGGCTTAAATTTACAGGAATAGATTGAGGACTAGGACCTGTTAATGTAGTTGATACATATGAATGAGCATATTTTGTAGGTCATTTTAAAATCTCTTCTCATTGACTTTTAGAAAGATTATTGTAATTGTATAAAATTAAGCAGCTGTAAAAACAGATTAGTTCCATTGTTTACATTTATATAATAGCATATGCATTATTAATACCCTAAAATCATTGTATTTAATAGTAAGAAAAACATATCTGTCAGGATATTAAGAAGGACAGTGGTTCAGAGCATAACTATTTTATCTTCACTGATACAAGATCGTATTCCACTTGCATTTTTTTTTAGTTTACTCTGATTTGGTCAATTTGAAAATTTGATCAATAGACTAAAATGATGCATAGGTGAAAAACATGCCTCTTGATCATAGTCATTTTGAACTAATAAATTTATATTATGCATTGTCTTTAAGAAATAATAGTGACATTTGAATGGCTCATTGTGAGCTTGTGTGTAGTGGCTGTGACTCACTTCTCCCACACAACTATCAACGGGGTAAAAGGAAATGACCTCAGGCTTGCCAGGGGAGGTTCAGGTTGGACAAGTTCTTCACAGAAGTGGTTGTCAAGCATTGGAATAGGCTACCCAGGAAGGTGGTGGAGTCACCATCCCTGGAAGGTGAAGAGTGTGCAAAAAACTTCCATGACCCTGTTGCACATCTGGTTTAGAAAACTGTTGAGAGCTCTATAGCACCATTTCCTAAAGCTTCAGTTTATTCCTCTTTTGTCAATAGTTTGGGCACTTCTCTGAGTTTCCACTTTGATCCTTCTTTTTCCTCACTTTATTAGATTGAGTTTAGATTATTTACACATATGATGACTCTGTTGAATTTCCTTTGAATGCTGAATCTGATGATCAGGCCAGGATTTCAGATATGCTTGGAAGACACTTTCTGAGCTTAGAAGCAGCTCTATTGGAATGACTCATATACTCCACTTTTGTTCCAAAAGGCATTGACTAATAAACTGACTTAATCCTTCATAATAGTGTTGGAGACTTCATAGAATTTCTTTATCTTTTAGAATTAAAAAGATTTAAAAAGTCATAAAAGACTGTGTATGGTTTACCTGTTGTTTTGATTCAAGGAAAACTGCCAGGCCGATAATGTGTGTGATGCCTTTAGCTGCCAAAGTTTTTAAAAGCAAAGACTCTGACACCATTCTCTATTTAGCACCATTAAAGAAACACAGATAAATTTTCTGCTCTCTAGGATTGCTTAAGGAAAGACAATCTATTACAAATGGGAATAATCTTCTTTCTGGAGTCCACTACCTGCTCTTTAATCCCAGACATATGGGATCCTAAATGAAAAGCTCCTTCAAGTTCACATCATGCACTTCAGTCTCTCAAAGTTTGTACAAAATGGACCTTTTCAGGTAGTGTGGGATCTATACTTCTTTGGCCACTTGCCAGAAACAGCTCCTTCATTACTTCAAACATAGGCATTGTACATCCTTAGTACTAAATTGAGCCTGCCTGGGAGCGCTCTGAAGCATCAAGACCAAATGGCCTGTAGAAACCTGTTGCCATAAAACAGTTCTCAGTGTAGGATAAACTACATGTGAACAACATATTGGCAGTAATTTGCTTGCCCATGCTGACTTCTCAGCTATGTCTAGGAACTGCTTGGGAAGTGTTAATGAAAGAATACAAATCACTACCAGGATGACTTTGGTGGTTTGCTAACAAGGAATTACCACATTTTTGAGCACTGCATAATTTTCTTGTATAGTTGGAATCAAATCTTTCCAGCATAAGATGCCCTTGCACATCAGTCCCTTTGTCTCTTTGCTTTCAATTCAAACTAGTTAAAAAACATACTGAAAAGTATGCCTGAAAGGTGTACTTGTGTTATCCTTAAATATTTGCAAATTCAGGTGAAGTTCACTGAGTAGTTGAAGCCTGGAAAATTACAATGGGCTGCATTCCTAAATTTGCCATGGGAAGGTATCCAAGTTTTCACTTACACTCTAATAGCTACTAGTCAAAGAAGTGGTTCCTTTCTCTTTTGTACTAGATGAGATTAGTGCATGAAAGAGTATGTTTATAACACAGATAAAGATTATTAAGACTTCTGCCAAATCCAGAAGTCTATTCCATTTTACTGAGGAAGAGATGGATGTTATGACTGGTCAAATTTTCAGATAAACTTCGTACACTCATCTAGATTTATGCACACTTAAGCCTGAGCTTCAAGTCAGTCAATCTGCTTTAGACCACTCTACCCTCTCATAGATTCTGTATCATAGTCAGGAAATGGTTGTGGTGTTACTCAAGAACCACCTGGATGCAGTCCTGCACAACGGGCTTTGGAGGTTGGACCGGATGACCACTGTGGTCCCTTCCAAATTTGCCCATTCTGTGATTCATAAGAGTTTGGAGGACTAGGTTAGATGTCTGCTAGTAGGCTCTGCAGTGCATATTGAATCTTCCCTTTCCTGACCATGGACCTGTGCTCTTGAATAGATTCAAAACTCTTTGATTCTGGACATAAAGCTTGCAAGAGGTTGAGGATTTAATTTTTTAACTAGGTTGTTTAAGTAGGTCAATAATCCTTTGTCTTCAAAGTTAATCTGGGACTCCACATAAGAGTTTATTTAAAACAAAATTGGCAATAATATTAAATTATTTAGCATATTAAATGTCAGACAAAACAATTTTGCCTCTCCTTTGAAAGTGATAAAATACTACATTTTAAGTGTTTTGCTGCAAAACATATATTAATGAGCATCTTTAAACCATTATTTAAGTTAGAATTAAAATGAGTTTGTAAAATTGCTAAAAAGTAAATAATCATAATTAGATGAAGGATTTTGACAGTATTTCTACAGTTGTGTAGTATTGGACAAATTGTAATTACTATGCATAAAATATTACAATAGCATAACTTTGGGAATGTTATTTTAGTGCTGTTACATTTTGTAATATTTTCACTGTTCTTCTAACTTTGACTATGCAGCATGTTTAACTATATAGTTTATATATGTTAATATTTAAGCATTGGTGAAAAATTAAGGCAATCAAATCCTGAAGTATAAATGTTAGAATTTCTTTTGCCTATCTTGGAAAAAATTCAAGTTGAGCTTGCTTTTTACTGGCACAGTGTTCACTTGGCAAGAAGATTGCTGCAGCTAGAAAAGCAAAACTCGTTGCTTGTGAAAGATCTGGAACATCAGAAGGAACAAGTAATACAGATTTCACAAGAGGTAAATCATTATTACACAAAAATTCAAATATGTAGAAACATTGCAGAACAGCAGTTCATAAAATGAAATCTTTTCTAAATAGTGTTTTTTATCTATTTGATGTTAAAAAAAATGGCCTCATAATTAACCAAAACTCCATGATAGAAGTTTTCAAAGAAGTTTATATTGTGTTTTGCAACTAATATTGAAAGGAGAATTACTTTACAGGCTAAACAAGAATGTAAGCCAGACAGACAATGTTTTGATTTCTGAACAGAAGAACAGCCAGCCAAGCTAGTTTGTTCTGTTTGATACTTAATTGTTCAATGAATGCATCACTACTTCTTACGCAGCTCTTCTGTTAAATCACTTTTGAAGATATGTACCAAACCTCAGCTTGAAAGGTCCCAGAATTAGGGCAAAGTAATTTTTTTAAAAAATCTTTAAATCATCTTTTAATGTTTCTCATAGGAACGAAAGGACAACTAGGTTTTCTATTAGATGATGCCACCATATGTAATTTGTAGGCTTACTATTTCAGGAGTAGTAACAGCTTAACAGTTTGATTTTTAAAACTACAGTATTTACAAATTAGAATTACTACACCCAAGTACTTCACAGAGTGAAAATACTGAAATTTCTGCATATTTTTAAATTACTTGAATTTTATAAATTGTATGTGTATATATATGTTTATATAGATTATTTCAGTGAAAGATACATGAACAGTGAAGTTTGGGGATTTTTTAACCAATACTTTAATTTGTTATGTATTCTTAGGTATATCATGGTAATTTCTATTTGACTAAAACATATTCTTTCAGGTTCTTACTTGGAAGAAAGGAAATTGGTGAATCCATTGTTATCCTTGGTATTCCTCCATATCACTGTTCTTTGTCTTAAATTGTTCTGTGTTTCACTTCAATACATTTCTTTACCCACAGTAGTTTTTTACTTGCTTCACTGATGAAAGATTCACTATCACTGACCTTAGTTCAAATTCCTGCAGCTTTCCACAGGAGCATCTTCAGCTCATTTTTATCCTGTCATTATGTTTTTGATCTTTTACCATATAATTGTATAGATTAAATCATAATACAATCCAGTACAAAGTTAAACATTGTTTTTTTTGTGTAAAGTTCTAAAACATCTCTTTGCTGTCTTTACATGATTTTTACTCCCAGCTATTGTTTTTCTTGATTTTTTTTTAGAACAAACCAGGGATCCTGTAGACTACAGCATGCTTAAGTAGCCCATTATTTTTCTTTCCACTGACAGTTTGTTCAGTCACCTAGATGAAGTCTAGAACATGGATAAAAAGCTGATGCAAAAGTGATTTTTTCAGCTTTTGGTTTGAGCTTGCCTCAAATACTGCTACTTAAGTGCAGTATTTATTGTACAACCTCTTCAGCTTTTTAAAGTAGGGAAGAAAAGACCACAGTAAGTCAATAAGACCATAAACAGAGGTATTGACTCTACTTTTTTTTTAATCAATGGAAGCTGTTACATTAAAACCCTTGAAAATGCAGATTAGGGGAGGGTAGAGAGTGGTATCATTATTGCATTGAAAATAGCACACAATTAGAACAGAAGAGTGTGAAGATAGTGTACTAGTAATCAATTTGAAGGAGGTATATTTCCTTATTTGTATATGTAATAAAAGGTTAGGAGTTTATATTAATATGCAATTGGTAAAAAACAATAATATCCAATAATAATTCAGTAATAATCAAGTAATTGTGCTTTATAAGTTAAAAAAATTTATGGTAGTTATACCTTTTTTTTGCAGCTTGACAGAGCAAATTCTTTGTTGAACCAAGCACAACAGCCATACAAATACCTCATTGAAACTGTGCAACAGAGAGATTCTCAAATAAGTCTACAGAAAGAACATATTACACAACTTGAAAAAGATTTCAGGTAATTAAAATGACTGATTCTTGTTTTACTTTCTCTTAAACTGAAGGTAAAAGCACTTATATTTTTATCATTAGAAAAAAATTGTGCTATTGTCCACAAAGTTGAGATGTTAACACTCCATGACTGACCAGCTCTAGTCCTCATGCTGGAATTGTAGCACTTCTTATTTGCCTCACAATATTTGCCTCACCCTGTCAGAAAAGGGTACTTTAGTTTTGGAAAAGTAGCTGTGACAGTTTTAAAGTGAGTTTGGAGTTGAGAAGAGCTCACATGAAGTAGAGAAGAGTTCAGAAAACTAAAAAGAAAGAATGACACACCCGTTGTACAACAGTAAAAATCAGGAAAAAAGTTGGAGAAAAATTATAATAGAGTGGTCCACCAGTAAAGGGTATTTCAGCCAAAATTAGAGCATATGCTCTCATGGAGACTCTGATTTGCTGCTGTATTGATCTGTCAGAGCTCTCTAACCACTGAGCGACTTCCCTAACATCTGATTCCCAGGTAAGCTGTTACAAAATAGTATTCCTTTCAAGGAAATTGATAGCTGAGTCCCACTGCTCTACAGAAGAATTAGAATTTTAAATATTAGGTGTTTATGTGGTGTCTTGGTTTAGGAAAAGCAAACAGTAACTATTAAGAGACATTAATGTGATTCTGTTATGAAGCAATTACATGAAAAATACAGGATTTTCCACTAATCTACTGAAGCAATTAAAATAAAACAGGATTCACCCTAGCTAATACTTAATCTTACATACTGTCATACATATGTATCTATTCAGAGTGTTTTGATGGTTTAGGATGGTATTTGTTATCCCTTTAGGATAACAAAAAATGCTAAAAAATGCTAAAAAATGCCTAAAAATGCTTATTATCCAAGCAAATCTATATATGAATCAATAAGTTTATAAATAAACTGAAATATTAATTCATAGTTCCTGACAACATATTTTTCACTGAGCTTAATTTTGATTCAATAAGAATAGACCTTTTTTTAATTCCAGAATCAAGTATTTTTAATATTTTCCTAGACTTGTTACATTATAAGAAACACCTCAAAGATAAATTATATTTTTCCAGAAAATGAAAACTTCCAGTGTTCTCTATATACAGTGTATTACTTTCCATTTGTGAAAATTATCAAAGAATTGGTCACAAATTTTTAGATTATGGAAATAATAATGGAATGGTTTTGTTATTCACAAAGTAGTTTAAAAGTCTCTCAAAAGGAAGATAGAAGGGGAATACATAGGTGAGGTCATTTCTGAAAGTATATGTTTCATGCTTTAAAATCTAAAAGAACTTAAATGTGTTGTTAACATTGATTTTCTTGAGTTAAATGGCTCATTGCCAATAATCTGTATGCTTAGATGTTCTTCTTAAATTTACCCTACAAACTAAGGTACTTAAATTAAAGACTTAGGTCAACTTTCCTTAATAGTTCATGGAGGAAGTGACATCTCCAAAAAGTAATTCAGATTTTGGGTGGAGTGAGTTATTTCTTAGAGCTGCCTATTACTCTCCTTTAACTGTAAAGGAAATTTTTTTCATTTTAAAGGGACTCAGGTTAAGAAAGAAAATGGATCTGCCCTAGAGTGTGAGCATTCATGGTAAACATACCAGCAGTACTCCACTGTGGGGAGCTGGGGTGTGTTCAGCATTAGTCTATGCTTCTGCAAATGAAAGTGTGACCTGACAAAAAAAATATCATAGCAAAAAAAAGTAACACATATTTTGCCCATCAGTTATTTTGGTAATTTTTTTTTCTGGTAGTTTCCAGTATTCCTTGTAAACTGAAAATAGCTTTTACTCCACTATCACAAGTTTGCCCAATTTCATAGGCCAGAGAAATTCTTGGGAACAGCCTAATGTTTTAGGGCTTTTGGTGCATATTAGTGGTGTAGTCCTTAATTTGGCTATTCATAACTCTGTATTTAAAACAAAGATCCTACATTGTTACCTGGTATTCCCTGGCATACATGAGAAATCATCATCTGGGATGAAATTGATAATGTTGGTCCTTTGCTTTCCGATAAGTGAGAGGAATGTTAGAGGTAGGGATTTCTAGAGAACCATTACATTCAAGAAATTTCTTGTCATGAGGATAACCTTTTGGAATCTGCTGATGACAGTTTTAAATTAAAATATCCCTTAGGTGATTTCAGATTACTCTCAGCTATTCCAGAAGTGAATCAGAATGGGATTTAAGTAAATTAATGATAATCCTACCAAATATATACCAAGTGAAGCTCTGCTGGATCAAAAGATTTAGCCCACTATTCCTATCCCTCTTAGTTTGTTAAACAGCATTTTGTTGGTTTGTGCATGGAATATTTTTGAGAGGATGAGTTCAGAGAATTAATGCTCCTCAAGGAGAGCCCTAAATTCTGCAGATAATATTGGTGCTATTAGAAAAGTATTAGTGCAAACACTAAACATGGTTTATGAAGCCTGGTCTCTCTGTATCTCAGAGCTGAAGGAAAATTTTAATATTTGTAAAACCATTTCAAAATGAAATTATTCTTTCAACCATTACCTATGATTAATAGTTAATAATACTGCAATTCTGCAGCAACCTCTAATCTGAGGTTTAATTTGTGCTACAGGTACACAGGTACATTATTTTTTAAAATTTTAAGTACAATAATGCATTCTTTTTTTTTCTAAACAGCAATTTCACAAGAACCAGCTAAAGGAAAAATAGTGCTTGAATTCTTGTTTTCAGACGGACCTTCAAAAATACTAGTGACTTTCTGGGTGCATAATATTTAATCTCATATTTGAGTACCAGGTTGGAGACAAATTAATGTTGTGTTGATAATGCCTGCACCCTGAGAATCAAGACCTAATTTATCCTTACAGTTGCTCCATGCTTGATCATAACTTTCCTTCCTTCTTATTTAGTGTGCAGATTCAATGGTGGAGGGGTGTTCTTTCATGTTGTGTTTTTATCTCATCTGCTTATCAAAAGAAAACATTCTGTAAATCATGGATTCCCCAAGCAGAACAGACACATCTGTGTTATCAGTGCCAGTGTTCTCTATCACTTCCCACTTAACTTGAGTGTGGAGGGATCAGCTTTGGAAATAAGAAGGACTTATTTGCAAGTGAATTTACTTTTTTAGTCTTAATCCATAATTGCCTCCTATACGCAGTGATCATGGCCAATAGTCCTTTTAGAACATACTCCTGGGGTGATTAGGTTCCAGCAGATTTCCCAGGATGATGAGTCAGTACTTTATTGCAACCTATAAATGTTTTGCAACCTGCAGCACTTTGTACTTCCATGTCTATTGAGAAGTTTGTTGGTTGTACTGGATGTGGGTTTGATTCTGTGATGAAACAGAATGTTGTTCAACAGCAGATGTTGTTGAATCAGCACAAGAGGAAGACAAGCACAAGGAAGGCTATCTATGACAGAAATCTCATTTTGGATGTTCTTGGGCCATATCTTTATCAATTTTTCACAAAATAACCTAAATTCACTTATATAATGGTCCCTTAACAGGCAACAGATGTGTTCAGTATTCTCCACACTCATAATTCTATTAAAGTGTCATTTTTTACAGCAGTTATTTCTGCAAGAGGAATGGGAAAGATGGGAAAAGGCAGATCATTTCGATATAGTATTTTTGACAAGTTCTGCAGACCCATCTAAGTCTCTTTTCAGCATGGTCTTCAAAGCTCACTTCAACTAGAGCAGCTAACCTGCCTTCATCCCTAATTGTCACACCTGTAGAGCCAAGGCTGTCTTTCAGATCCTACATATCAAAATATCTTCCTCACTTGGAAGGACTGTTCAAGTGGTGCTCAAGGTTCCCTGTGTCAGTAGCTGTCAGACTGAATCACAAAGTGGTTTGGATTGGAAGGAACCTTTAAAGATCATCTAGTTCTACCTTCTTGCCATGGGTAAGGATGTCTTCCACTAGATCAGGTTGCTCAAAGCACCATTCAACTTCTCACTGGAAGGAGAGAAATAACCAGAATACTTATCAGACAGAATTAAAGTAGTATATCCAGCAGACCTGGGATACTTTGATGGTTCGCTGAGAAGTGTGTCTGTTCTGGACATGTAGATCTTAAGCCGTACCTTCCTAAGAGCTGCAAGAGCTGTTGTGGTTGGGGTAAATGCTCAGCTGGGCTGCTGCCATTGCTGGGATTTGCATGAACAACTTAGGGACCCACTGCCAGGTTATTAAAGGTGTGTGATACCACTGCTGAGGTTCAGGAGTGAAGGCACAAGCATATTACCACTCAAGGAGAAGGAGAGGTTGTTTAGGATAATGAGGCTCTGTCAGGTGTTGCCCACATACGGTGTTCACTCTCACTCTCATTCCCGTCCATTTAGGATTCTTCCAGGCAGGCCATGGGCTGTGCTGGCACTTGGCCTCAAACAGAACTTGGCTCTGGGAGCAGAGAGCACTTCATGTCCTTCTGAACTGAGCCATGCACCTGCAGATATATTCCAGATACAAAACCTTGGGCTTGAGTGACAGGGCATCTGCAGGATGCATTTATAGGTGGTCTGCATATCTCAAAATACTCTGTTAAGTAACTTCTTATTTATATTAGACCACATAGCACTCTCGTTAATAAAAGTAAATAGTGATGCTTAATAAGAGCAGTGCTGTGTGTGAGGATGACTCCTTGCTGCTATAAAGAAATGTCTCTAGCATACAGTTCTTTAGCCAGAAATTAAAACATCACATTTAGCACTCCTTTTGAAAAGAAATGCTTGTAACTATGTCATGCTGTGGGAAAACAAATCTCTGAGTTTCATTCTTATGTATGTAGTGAAGTAATTGTAGTTTTAGTACATAATTTTCTGCTAAAAACATCTAGGTTTATAAATAACTGGAGATGTTAAAAGGACTTCATTCATAAAGAGAGGGTATTTATTTTAAATGCAGTTACTCAAATTTCTCAGTACCAATGGCTGGTTTTAAAAGAGGTTCACTTACGCAAAAGCAATACTCAAAAGCCTTAACTGTGTGGAAAATCCAGAAGCCGTATAAGGATTTTGCTCACTAAGAAGCTTTGTACTGAAATGTTCCTTACCTAAACATTTTGGGTTCTCTAATTGCCATCCAAACATAAAGCTCAACATAGAGTGTTAGATGAGTTTTTCCCATCAAAGAATGGGCAATGAGCTTTTTATGAGAACATTACCATTCCGTGAAATATGCATCATCTATTCCAATAGTACTGCAGCTTACCAGAGAAATGCTCCAAGCAAAATTTGTAGAAATATGTCCTTTTTTTATACATTTTCTGAGCTGTAATACAACTTTTAACAAGTTGTTTGGGTTGGTTGTTTTTTTTACAGTTTGAAAAATTAATTTTAATTTGGACACTTCATGGATAGGTTTTTAAGCCTCCTGAAACATTTCAATTAAAATCATTAAGCAATACTCTCCTAAATCTGTTTAAAAATCTGAGCTGTGATTATTTAGCTGCACAATGAGAGATCACTGAATTGTCATGCATTCTCTCTTGTAAGGAACTTTTGTTTGGAAAACGTCTTATACCTCCCTTTCTAACTATGTGACTTAAGAACAGCATTTGACCTTAACTAATAATTAGCTGCTTACTTTGAGCTATTCATCTGTAATTTGCAGACAAGGGATAGCTTCACTACATGGCTATATTATATATTCAGTTATATGTACAAAACCTTTACATATACTATTTGCATTTCATTTTTTTCAATGGCAATACTATATCTGAATATAAAATGAAAAAAAAATCAATATTGGACTATTCAACTTCATGCTGTAAGGGGAAATTAACAGAAAGGCACAATCTATTTCTTACAGCATCTGGAGTACACAGTTCACTGAAAAAGAAACATAATTTTTTTTTTCCAATATGAGTAGAAGTAATAAAAAATCCACTACTATATAAAACCTATGTTTATTTTGTGTGTCCAGCATAAACATATTATTCAGAATATCTAATTATAGAACCCTCTGAACAGGATAGTAAATAATATATTTATACTTCAGCATTAAAAATGGTTTAGTTGCCCAAATTGAAAAGAGTTTATAAGGCTGAAACTGGGAAATGTTAGTATCTATTCTCCAGAAAAATCACGTTGCCTAAAAATGTCTTACATACGATATCCAGGCTACCATGGCTTTAGATTCTGAGTGAAGCAAGACAAAACAAGCCAGTGGTTGCTATGAGCAATGTGTATGCATATGACAAGTGTATTTTATGGTGAGCCTGCATCCCTGGTACCTGGATTCATACCTGGCTAGGCTTTAAAAGCATGATGGAATGAAACTAGATGTCCTCCCAGACAATTTGGTTTCTTCTGGAAAGTACACAGAAAAAGCAGGATTTGCAATGCTTTTCAGTTAGTTCTCTAACCTGGACTTTTCAGGCCATAGTTCTATCATATCTCACAACAGGCACCTTCTCCACATTGAGGATGAGGCCATCAGTGAAGAGCACTGTGGAGCACATCATGGTCCCATCTTTTTAGATGGAAGTTGCAACCCTTGAGCTCTAGTGTTGGAAGCTGGTTTGCCTAGACTCATAGATGGTGGCTTCAGAATCATAGCAAGACACTTGAGGCACTCCATCACCAAATGGAGCAGCTCATCCTTGCCTTCAGCTGTAGGTCTCCACTGTACATGGCAAATCAAGTTATTTTGGTGATCCATGTGAAAGATAACCTTTAAAAAGACACCAGTGTCCATCCAGATCAATGAAGGACCTTCTTATGTGATGACAAAGTGTCTAGTACCAACAGAAAGAGTAGGTTACCAGGATGTGGCAAGGGAAGGATGATCCTTCAACAGTTCTCACTTAGGTCAGCTAAAACAAATTATAAAGCTGCTCTCTGATTTGTAATACTGCCAGTTAAACGTGGACTAGGTTAAACTACTCTTCACTGGGAGTGTAAGGTATGTTAAACCTAGAATCTCTTTGCTGCTATCCAAGATGTTGGTTCAGAGCTTTTTAAACCAGAAACTGAAATGGTCAGTCTTCTTCCCAAGATGCCTTTTTTGAAGGTATTTCTGTTTAACCTTGTCATATGTTATCATTCTGTCTGTTAACTATTTTCCCACTCTGTTTAATGTGTATATGCCTCTTGCAGTATTCTTTCATGAGCACATGAATTACTCCCTTCTATCTGCAATGATGAAAAAGCACAAGTATTGCAAAACTACAAAATTCAAAGTCTGCATATGCTTTGGTAGTTCTATATCAATGTGTATGACAGAAAACACATGAAGTGCTACTGAATGATATAGTAGTTTATGTCCTATATTTTACTATAAACAAAGAAAATTAGAACTGCTCTACATTGATCACTTATGTCATATTATTTCAGAAGGTATAAGCAGTATAAGTAGAATAGGTTCTATTCTGTAAATGAAACTGAACCTCAAACATGAACTTCTGGTTCAGTCTGAACACCAATGATTATGCTTATTCAGTACACTAAAGTCTTAGAGAAACTTGTATTATTGCTTCTCTAATAAGTTTTTGAGCTTCTAGAAGGATTAGTTTATGTTCTTAGGAAATACAGAAATCCAAGAAAAAGTGATATGAAAGTAACAACACATGAACCCAAGAAAAAGAAGGTATAGCAATTTCATCGTGATTAAAAATGTGACAGAAAATAAAACTTTTGAAAATATTAAAATATTTTTATAATTTTTTAAAATGTTATTACTTTTCTTTTAAACAGTTGAAACAACTGAGCAATTTGGCAAAAGGATACTTTTTTTTTTCTGAGAATTAATGAATGTCTAGAAGGAATTGACAGTCATAATTTACAATACAGAGCTTGTAAGGAACTGCCAGAAAATCTCTGGGGCAAAGGATGATGTTGCTTATTTGAAATGAGCGGATGATACACAGCCAATTAAAGATTGATTTATTTTGTTGATCATTTCTGGATCAAATATTGGAGATATTAAATAATTGGTGTTTGCAACATATGTAATTGCTCCATTTATAAAATTTTAATATATTTGCTTTTGAACTCCTGACCTGTTTGCAGTATTACATATTTGCATTCCATATGCAGAATTGCATTTTTCATAGTTCTTGATTTATGTTACAGTTTATATTGTACAGCGTATTTTGTTAAGTCATGTTAATGGCATATATAACATGTCTTCCAAGAAAATCTCTGTGGCTGTTTTAACAAAATAGATTATATACTGGTATTATGCATGCATTAGTCTAAAATTTAATGTTAGAAACTGATTCTGGGGCTAAATAGGAAATACATTTACTTATTATAGAACTGCTGCCTGGAATCACAATGTGTATGCTAAACATTTCAAATGTTCATGTGCTATAACTATGAAGACAAAGAATGATTAAAGTTAAACATTACATTCTGCTATAAAGGTATGCCTTCATGCTAAATCAGTTTTCATACTTGCTTCATAGGACAAACTTGATCTCATACATTATCCTGGAATAAAAATATTAAACATAACAAAAATACCTTTACAATTTTTGCAGAAACTACACAGCTAAAGGGAGAAGAGCTGTATGTTTTTCTTCCTTGTATTTGCTATTTTCAGAATTCTAAATTCAGTAGTATAAAGAGTTCATACGGTGTGCTACTACTAGTGACTAATACAACAAAGAAATCCACATTTTGATACAGAAGTGTAGGTATGAGGAGACTTACTTTGCTTATAAAATAATCTACTTTTGCCTAGAAGAAACCAAGAAATGATAATAGAAGATTCTAATCATTTAAATTACCCTTCAGAGGGAAAAAAAAAGGCATTTTATGAAGGCTCTGAATAGTGTTTCCATTTGACTAAAATAAGAAGTTGTGCATACATTTGGGCATATTTATAAAAATTTCAGTGCTTGAATATAGAGAAGGATCATTTGATACAATTACTTGAGCAGATTTTTATTGTTGCCAGTATTTAGCTTTAGAAAATGCATGTTTCAGCCAGAACACAAGATTAAAAGAGATTATCTGTTGCTATTACTGCATTTCCTATCCTCTTTTTACCAGTCTTTTAAATAAAGAAAAGACAGCTTTGCTGCGTGTCAAGAATCAAATGGCAGCAGATTTGGAGAGACTTCTAAATGACCGTGAGGTAATCTTCCTTTTTTAGCATTACTACTGTAAGTGCACTTTTTTGCTACTGGGTCTTAAACCGTGGAGAAAAAAATGGTTTCCTTGGATTTGATTTGTTGGGGTTTTCTTGTCTGTTGTTATCAGCAGCACAGGTGACCGTGTCTGTTGGCTACTGGGGAGGGTCTCAGTTGTACTCTCAGTTGTTAAATTCTCTCTGATGATTTATTGTGTCTGTTCTTTCATTTTTTTTTGCCTTGAACAGTGTATGGTGATTGCAAGCATTTAACAAGAATCTAGATAAACACAGTGAAATTGATACACACGTATTCTGCAAGGTCTGCTTTTGCCACAGTATACCTCAGGGATCCCTCTGTGCTCCCCAGTCCTTGCAGCCAAGCATTGGACCAGAGCACTGTTCAATTCATTTCCCATACACTCTCTTGAATCCCTTTTCAACTCCAAAATAGGGGTTAGGGAGAGAAAACAAAACCATAGTTACACAGGTTTCCAAGAAGAGTCGAGGTACTTTTTTGTATACTTACCTGAGTTTGATCTGAGCAAGAATCAGGGTGCTACTGGACTGGATTATACTCTCAGATCTAAAAGTCTGCAAAATTGTGCCCTTTAGGGAACCCTAAAGGCTCTTGTCAAGATTTTTATCTGAACAATCTTAAGAGATTAATATATGGCATAGGAGAGAAAATCTGCAGATTAAATGTCTGAAACAAAGGAGGAAAATAAATGAAGTTTACTGCAGGGATCTGAGAATGTGAATAATACCACAGAATTTTCTGAAGCTAAAGAGTACTAAAGATATAAAACCAAAAGCTGACCTAAGCAACTATTAAATCTTCTCCCAGAGGTGCTGAATAATTTGGCAAGGATTTGCAGAAAAAAATACAACATTAACAAATCAGGAATGAGGAAAAACAGTGTAAATTATAGATACAGAGTGATGCGACCTCATTACCCACTTACCTGTTCAGAAACTTGTTGTAGAGGCATATCAATAGTTCTCTGACAACATCTTTCTTTTCTCTTACTGGTAAGAGAAAAGATGAAGAGATTCCTTTCAAAGCTACAACTCCCCTAAGTTATCCTGTCAGAGTTTGGATTATCACTCATTTTAAAATATTATTTTCATGGAAAGCTGACTATCCAACTCCTGAAGTTTCATTCCACCTCCAAAATTGTTTTCCTTCATCTCCTTTTCGTACTATTCATCACATTCCCTTCTTAGATCACTAAACCAAAATCCATGTCATTAATTGGTCCAAACTAGTTTGTCTCTCCCAAGCACTTTAAAAACTCCTTTTTGTTAGAACCAAAACAAAAGAGTTTCACTGGCAGCTGAGTCCAAGTGAACCTCAACTTAAATTAAAACTACTAATTCTGTTTGCTGAGTTCCAAACCAAACTAATCTATGATTTAAGCATTTCTAGATAGTTTATAAACCTTACCAAACATATTCATGCTTTATCATATCCTTACATTAATGATATGAAAAATACTCTGAGGAAACATGATGTAATTGTATAAACATGTAGTGTTTTTTCCAATATTATAGGCCCTTGGCCTAATTTCAAATTAATTTCTTTCAAAATTTCCTGTTCCTACTCTTTCTTTCCCAACCAAGGGTGCTGCCAACTAGTTATGCTCACAAAGCAATCACACTTGAGTGCCTAGTTTTAGTAGTGTCATATCAATGAGCATGCATTGCAGCTGATTAAAAGCAGTAGAAAGTGATAAAACAAAAATTTTGCCATGTTTTCTAAGAAAACTATAACATTTCTAACTTAAAGCTATGCAACATTTTTACATCCAAACTACATTAGCCCCTGTAAGTACCCTCATAAACTATTCCTGATATGCAGCAGTTTGCTTCTTTGTGTCATTTCACCATTCCAAATTTTAAACTCTGTCAAACAATCAAGGGAGGCTGGCAGAGGAAGGCTTGATTGGAAAAGAAAGGCAAATACTTGAGTCTAAAACAGACTTGTTTGATGTTTCTCATACCCTGAATGTTAAGAAATTGATCAAATATTTCCAAAATTAGTACTGTTTTCTGAAATTTCTTTTTACATCTGTTAAAAATAGGACATATTAGTCAAACAGTGATAATGTTTTTTAAAGATACCTCTGCAGAAAAGGATATGAATAAAAAATATGAAAAAGAAACATTAGAAGTTGCATGTTTGAGGGAAGAAAACTATGAAATGCCAGTACAATGCACAAAAAAAGTCTTCTGAGAAACAAAATATTAGCTAAAATTGTTTCATGAAAATGTTTGAAAAGAACAGGTAGCTTTTGTGTTTATATGTAACTTAAACTTTTGTCAATTCTGTTTATTCCTAATGCAGCCTTTTGTTTTTTACTTCTAATGCAAACTTCTTCCAGTAGTTTTACACTTCATGAATTTCTCTAAAAGGCAGTTATCTCATGTATTGAAATCTTTGTACGGGATAGTGAGTTAGTCTTTGACTATACTTCTTTGCCATCTTAATAAAAGATTTAAATTTGCAGTAACATCACAATTTTCCAGTAATTATCCTTGCTGACAGAAATAAAGAATACAAATTTTCTCTCATCAGGTTAGTAAAGGGTTAACTGCATTTAAACAGATTGCAATTTTAAATAAAACTGACAGGCAACCTGTAAATACAGATCCATACACTTTGAAAAAAAAAAAGATGAATTATGGGTTTATGTGTTTGGTACGTGCTATCATGTAACAGGGTTACTATCAGCCTTGTTCAGTCATTGCACATACTAAACTGTCATGTCTTGTTAGGAATTACCTTGTTGCTCTCATGTTTGCAAGTAGAAACATTAGAATTCTTGAATAGATAAACCTAAGATATTCATAGTTAAGATAAAATGAAGTTTAGGTATATTAAAAGTAACTGCTAAAAGTACAAGCAAAATGCCAAAACAATGTTCATGCTGTCTTCCAGCAACGTGTTTCAATAGGTGCACAGCTTTGACTTCAGGTATTCCAGCCTGTGTGGTCTCAGACTGTATTAACTCTTTTTAATGGAATGTTATACTTTCAAGGGTTGGAAGGTTGTTTAATTTTTATCTCTTTGTGATATCAGCTACATTCATAATGCTGCTTTGGAGACTATTATAGCATTTTATACACTTTTTAAATAAAGAACTTCCATTCATGAATAATCTTCTCTTTTCACAGATTTTAATTTTAGAAGAAGAAAGTTGAAAGTTATACTTTGAATCTTGGAAGAATTTCTGTAGGATTCTTACATGAGCTCTTTTATTACAGGAAAAATTACACTAAATGTTAATGTCATAAAATAGTTCATTATTTCAAATTATATAGACATCTAATTTGATGATGAATCTTATATTTTGCTGTGGGACATCAAAGTGAAAAATAGTTATTTGATTATGTAAAGCCTTAAAAGCTTCTGTACAGCAATGAAGGAGACAAAAGGAAGGTTGGGGTTTTATTCAGACTCTGTTCTTGGCCTAAATTCTGAATTGTTTCTTGGTCCGCTTCTTCCTTTTCTGTCTGAATTAATTAGTAAATTAATGTGGAAAACAGTTTAATCTAGTTTTTCATTTAGATCACTGAGAATCAGCTGGTAAGATAAAATTTTTTGCATTCTTCATGTTGTTAAATGCAAACTTCCCTATTAGAGGGAGTTCAATGGCATTATCATGAATGAGCAATATCTAGGATGATGTTTAGATCATGTTAGAGATTCATAATAAAGCCTTCCCAGTGCCCCTTGTCTTCTCTGAGCTTTCAGAAGGGTCTGGGGTGCATGTATTCTGATGCCATTTGTACACCCCTTAGTGCAAGACAGCAAATTAATGCAGCCAGAATTTTCAGTTGTTTTTAAATAAGATATGTTCTATGTTTTGTCAATGTATTATTATTTAATTGTTTTTCTAGATCCATCAGAAAACATAAAACATTGGAGGAACAATGTGGTCTCCCATTAATAATCTTCCAGTAAATAGTGTGGGATTTTTTTTTAAAAGGGATATTTCAGATCTCCAGTTTAATTTTTTTTGGCATTATTATTTGTAGAGTCTGTTCTCATTTTAATCAGCTGAACTTCACACCGTTGACACTCTTAACTCGAATAACCGAACCACACCAACACCAACTTGTAGTTTTAATTCTTCCCACTAACTAATGAACTGCGTGACCTGGCCCCATCTTTGGAACTTATTGCCCATGTGTCTTTGTATAGTCAGGGAAGAATGAGTAAGAAAGGTGTTCCTTCAAAGAATAAATCCAGGTAAAATTATACATCATGCCTGAGTTGACCCAATAGCTATAACATTACCTTACCCCTTTGCTCCTGATTCTCCTCCTCCCTCCTCCTGTTCCACCAGCTGACACACTTCTAATGCTGCAGTAGGACACTACTGCAAATCACTAAAGAGATTTGCAGATTTAAAGAAAAAAAAAAACCTACAAAGGTCTATTGCTGTCTGTTAAGTTAGCAGTTTGAATGATCTTTGGAAAGAGTCCAGCAAAGAAAAAAAACAAGTAAAAATATTTATATGTTAGTATTACTTACCTATGATAAAGAGCGCATTTTGTGTCCAAAATTGTGTAGAATGCCAGCTTCTGTGCCATCCTTTATCTGCATCCAAACATTATTCCTTTGTGCATATAATGGGCATCCATAACTTAAAGGCACTGAAAATGCAGTTCTCTGTTAGGTGCTAAAGTGGGATGAATCCCCTAAATCTTTTCAGTGAAGCTCTTGATGCATGATTCCTTTTATCTAGTTTGTTGGTTTGGTTTTTTTTTCTTTCCAACAGTCGGCCTTTGACTAAAAGAAATATTTACCATGATCTCTGTGATCCTGGCAATTCCATGCTTGATGCAGTTGTTAGCATTTTGTAACATCAGAAGTGCAATTCTAGACTTTATCCATTGGCTTTCAAACTTCAGATGAAAACTTGGAAGGGCAGTCTGTCAGCACTCAGATGTTTGGCAAGAAGTTTTAGTAATAATTTCCTGAGGTTACATTTAAGAGGTTATAAATTTGCTGTGCTTTGATGTATAGCATTGTACTATTTCTTCAGAAATTTAAGATGCAGATGTGTCATAATAAAGAAAACTAATAATGTGCACAATTAAATCTATTTTAGCTTTTCCAATTCAAACAGTGTAGAAACTGAGTTCTAAAATCTTGAAAATTAACTAGCTGGGGTTTATATTTTTAATGTGAAGTTCATAATCCACTGGGGTTTGGTGGGGGGAAAAAAGCAGAGCAAGTAGAATGAATGGAGTTCTTTTTAGGTTTCAAATAGAAATACTGTAGGAGATCTTAAAACAAAAAAAGAGACAGTGGTATAAGATACACCAATAGAAGACTTTAATAGGTGTTCCTTCAAGTCCTAAGATCAGTTTTTGTTTGTATGAATATAAAGGACTTCATTTACACTATTTTTTTAGCTGTTTGAAATCACCAGTATATGACTCAGTCTGGCAATGCAGTAATTTTTAACCTAAAAAAGTAAAACTAATACTATGAAATCATTGTCAAAAGAAATAGAAGGGTAACATTTATTACATAAATGCTGCAAATTCAGGCTATTCACAATAACCATTTATTTCCTGCAATGCAATTGTTTATGCAGACATGATTCATTATCAGCCCATGAATATTATACACCAGGTAAGAACATATGACAACCTGCAGATATTTTGTCTGCTTTACACATCTGTGCACTCACCCTACATTAGCAGCTGTGCATACAAGTGATAGAATGTAAACTTGCTGAACTAGTCACCTGCCTTATTGACACATTCATGTGTTACTGTGTCAGAGCTCTTCAAGTGAAGTTAGCAACCAAAAACCAGGCTCTGGCTGGCTGCTAGGGGACAAAGTAGGAAACATATAGTAGTTTAAATAAACCTGGTTGATATCAATCAGTTAAATGGCTACAGACACATGGAGTTTGATTGCTATTTGTTTACTTAAATCCATTTAGCTTATGTCAGGAAATTGTTGTGTCACTCAAATTGAGTGTTAAATCTGTCTAAATATGTGTACCTGAATTGGTAGGAATCTTCAGCTAGACTGGGTTAAAATTTGTATTGGCTAACCATTGCAAGTTCTTATTCTATTTAAAACATATTAAAAAATAAAAAAAAATCTTAGTGAGCTGTTCTTGCTGAAAATAGTCTACCAGGTTAATATTAAAATGCTAATTGCCTGAGCGCCTGTTATGTTGAACTTACTTTCCAATTGGCAGGTGAGGAGCATTCCATGTGTGATGTGTAACTCGCCATTTATGAGTAAACCTAATGCTTTTCCTTTAAAAACATGTTACTCTTTCTCCTTCCCAGGCTTTCACGGTTTCTTATCAATATGTCAGAATAATCCCATTTATTAACTGAATATTTCTGTGGCCTTCACCACTGTAGCTGAAAACCTGTCTCACAAATATTATACCCCCAAGTTAAGCAGAAAACTATTACTATCCCTGTTTTGCAGAAGCAATAATTGAAATAAAAGAAATGGTGTTTTGTCCAAAACTCCCCCATTTGTGGAAGAGGTTAAGAGTTCATGTGTCCTAATGTAGTATCTTACTCACAGCCAGCTTTTGTTTCTTACATGTCTCAGTTCAAAAGCCTGAAAAGAAAATCTCCTTAGCGTTTATTTTTCCTAACTAGACACAAATTAACTCTTTTCACTAAGTCATCTTCTTATATAGGAACTGATTGCATTTTGGAAGCAGTTTCACAAACAATTACATTT
The DNA here is from genome assembly GCF_037042795.1 of Molothrus aeneus. Classification (NCBI taxonomy): domain Eukaryota; kingdom Metazoa; phylum Chordata; class Aves; order Passeriformes; family Icteridae; genus Molothrus; species Molothrus aeneus. Next base: position 66,447,679 of record NC_089647.1, read on the forward strand.
TCTCTTCATATCATTCTGAGAATTTACATTCATTTTTTAATCAATGTCTCCTGAAAAAGGCCACTTTCCAATGTCCTGCCAGTCTCTTAAAGATTAAATCTTGAAAACTAAAAATGTGAATTAAAAAAGTTTTTATTTAATCTGTAGGATGGATATTTTGTATTTTTTATATAATATTTTCTGGGAGGAAAAAAAAAGATAAATTTCACAACAGGCCAGAGATCTTATGTGAGTGAGATTAAAGGTCTAGCTTATTTTGTTCTAGGAAACAGAGGATGTGGTGGGATGCAAGAAAAGGAGATAAGCATAAGGCAATATTATGTAGCATAAGTTAAGAACAGAAAATAGTTATTTCATTATCTTTAAAATGTTAAAATCTGATTTTTTTTTTAGTTTTTGATAAATGGTTGCCAAATGCATTTTCCAAGTTTGTTTAAGGTTGGAGAGAGTCCATGTGACCAAGAGGAGAAACAGTTACTAATTAGTTCTATTAGGATATGCATAGTTTGTGAAGGGCTCCAAGTGTTTTTTAAGAGCATCTATAAATGATCAGGCTAAGGTTTCCAAGGATTTACATAAATGCTTACGAATGTTAGATTTGAAACATGGCCAGATGAATTCAGAATTCCATTACATTGTTCCAAAATGTTAATGTTGACAGTGTTTGAGAATCCAGTAGCCCCTGTTCTTGCATTCATCTTATCTCAGTATCCTGCACAAAATCCTGGTACTTCTCAATAGTTATCCTGGGTTTTTGCCCACAAGAGTAAAAGAAAAGTCAGATTTTTTTTTTTCCTCTTTTGTGGAAATGCGAGGGGTCCTGAAGTATCTCTGCTTTACCTCACTTTGACCATTCCACTCTATATTACCAGTTTGTCCTTCTTACTTTTGTGTTGCCTTTGCAGACTACCCCTCACTGCTAAATTCTCTGTGCCCAGATTTTAATTCCATCTCAGCAGTGACCTTGAGAATTCCAGATGAGTTTTCAGCATTTCATTATTAGTCATACTTTAAAGTCTGGCTAATACTATCCTTAGCTGTAATTAAGTTATGCTGAAGAAGATTGACTAGGAATAACCTAGGATAGGAAGCCAATATGTTGGATTTAGGAACCTGGAGAGTAGCAACAGCTGCCATCTGCAAAAAAAACAGAGGTAGAGAGAAGTTCAGACGCTCATAAAAAGCTTTGGAGTCATAAGGGGGAGGGCAGTACGTGTTTAATCAGGGATGGAAGCTTAGTGGATAAAAGGAGAAAACTGCTTTGTTGGGGAGAGGGGAAGGAAGGGGTATCTGCAGGGGTTGGGAAGACACGAATGAAAAGATGTGATTGGTAACAGGTGCCTTCAAACAATCTCAATCTCTGCCTCTTCCCCCTTTTTTCTGTGTAAAAAGATTGTACACGATAATGTCAAAATTATTTGTGTTTCTAAAGTGAGCGACTTCCTGCTCATCTATGTGCTGCAACTTGTTTTATATTAAAAAAAATGCTGATGTACAATGCTTAGCTCTCTTTTTAAATGTTAAGCCACAGAGTAATTATCATTTTTCTTATGCTACGTTTATGTTCCAAGATTCTAGTTTCTATTAATGTTCTGCATGTTTTCTAAGTAGATTACAGGAACATTTCTGCATCACAAGTAAGCCCCGGAGCTATTCTCAGCTTTAAGCTTGGAGAAACAAAGTGACATTTACATAGCTAAACGAGTGTAGAGAAGCTTCTGGCTCATTTTTTACAAAGAAAAATATGCTCCTAAGCAGTAGTTCTCATCTTTTTGTTATCTATTTTGTTGCTGTCAAGCTTTATTAAACAGTGAATTCCAAATAGCAGTGAATTTAGGAAGAGGAAGGACTTAACAGCACCGATTCTTTTCTTTGAGCTGTATTATTCAGAATGTGTTACTATCTTTAATATATATTCTTGCAAGAATTGTCTTTCTATTCACAGTGGTATACAGTTAGCAGTTGTGTACTAAATAGGAGGTTTCATAGGAAAAATGCAACATATATAAGGATTATGGGACGGAATCGGCATGTGTATTTTTAATTATATGGTTTTGAGAGAGCTAGAATCAATTAAAGGGATAAACTTTTAAACAAGAAATTGTTTGATTGTTGATTAATCTGAAATTGGTCAGATTTTCTCAACATGTATCCCATGTTATATTTTTTTTTTCCCTGGATTGACAATGTATATTTCTGTCTCATTCTACTGCATGTCCAGTTGTGTAAAAATTTTACTTTTGTACATTTCATGGTAGCATTTGACTATTACCAAGTGGAAAGTGAATTTAAATACTGTAAGAAATAGCAAAGACAGGGAGAATTAAGCTAGAATATTACCATTTCAGAAAATACAGTAGCTTCTACATAATAATGTATGAAAATAAGGCTGTTTTAGCACATTAGCATGTTCGCATCCCTTTCCTGTTAGGTGAACTTAAGAAAGCATGCTTTTTATTAAATATTGAGTAAATGAATGTCACAATGGATCAGCTAAAAAAAAAAGTACTTGGAGAACTAGTTCTAGTTACAATTACAAATATATTTCTGATCCACAATGCAAAAGTGAAAAAAACTTTACAATTTGACGTTAGTTCTGAATTATGAGACAAATTATTTCCTATTTTTGTTAATAAGTTAGAAATATTAAACTGTTTAGAACAAATTTAAGATACAGCTGAAATAGGCAAAGATTTTTATGTACCTAAAAAGACAGAAGCTGTTCTCTGCAGTGACTGGGACATTTTACTGTTGCCACAGCTCTAATGCGTTCACCTTATAAAACTGGAAGTAGTTTGTAGAACCATATAGTCACAGATCTGTCAGTTCATTTTAAGGTTTTTATATGCACTGGGATATAGAGAACTAGTGAATTAAGTGTATTGCAGAGAAGTTATCAACATCCTGCATATGGTCTGGCATCTTTCCACCACCCAGTTATCAGCTTCATTTGTTTGATCAGGACATTTCATACTGTCTTCCAGTTTCCAGCTTTACAGTGTGTATCCATATGCCTTAGATGACCATATGTGCAATTCTCACACTGAAATTCTTGCTGACTTCTTGTATTTCCAGTACAGCTGCAATTAGGATGCAACTATGTCAAATACACTCTGCCTTACTTGAAGGATTGAACAATGACTTGTGATGTTTTCTTGATTTCATAGGTGGTTTGTTAAAATTTTCTTTGAGCTGTTTTATGGATGTAGGTTCTACTCCTGATAGGCACAAGCTTCACTGTTGAAGCTGAGTTTGCACCAGTTGTGCCACTGCTTCCTATCCATCTGCAGTCTTAAGTAAGGGAATGGACTGGCTGACCATTTGCTTCATTTTACTGTCATGTCAAAATGGCACTTCTGCAATGTCTTTCTCCTGTTATACAACTTGTCATTATTAATGTTACTGTCCAGTGTTGTGAATTTGTGCTAATGGTGTTGGTTTTTTTCCCACTTCCAGCCAAAAAAGGAAACTGATAATTCATTCCAGGCTATAGCCTGTCTTCTGTAGTATGTCTCTAGCAGAAATAAAACCCCTGAAGGACAGTTAAAAAATAGTTCTTTGTGTGAATTGTCAGCACTTCTGAAGAGGAGATGTTGTAGGTACTACTTGTGTTTGAGAGTCTCATTCCTTGATAATGACACACACGTCTCCTTTCTCTAGTGCACTCCAAAGTTTGAGTACCGTACTCAAACTTCAAAGTGCGATATGCAAGTCATTGCATATGTTGAAAGGTTTAAGCGAGTTTTGTTTCAGGTTTTGTTGTTGTGCAGAAATATGTTTATGCCAAGAATCCATACAATGAGCTTTGTTTGTTTACCTCCATTTTAACTGGTGAATTCCAGTGCTGTCAAAGGTACTGCCACTGTAAAGATGACTTGAGAAGTTATTGGTCAAGTGACAGTGACAGAAATGGATCTTGCCTAATATAAAAAATATATCATGTAGGTATCTACACCTGAAAATCTAGGGATTTGCAGTTAGGAAAAAGAAACAGATACTCTTGTGGCGTTATTTACCATAATCTCACTTAAAATATGCAAAATTAATATTATTTTTGAATTTCTCACCAACAGCAATATAAAGGGATCAGACAAGCTAGTTTGCCTAGGTTTAAACATTATTACTGAAGATATCTAAAGATGCATGTGAGCAGGGAGGTCATTCTTCCCCTGTACTCAGCACTGGTGAGGCCACACCTTGAGTATTGCGTCCAATTCTGGGCCCCTCACTTTAGGAGGGACGTTGAGATGCTTGAGCGTGTCCAAAGGAGAGCAATGAGGCTGGTGAGGGGCTTGGAACACAAGCCATATGAAGAGCGACTGAGGGAGCTGGGGTTGTTCAGCCTGGAGAAAAGGAGACTCAGGGGTGACCTTATCACTCTCTTCAGCTTCCTGAAGGGTGACTGTGGTGAGCTGGGGGTCGGTCTCTTTCTCCGGGCAACAACCGACAGAACAAGAGGACACAGTCTCAAGCTGCGCCAAGGGAGATGCAAGCTAGAAATAAGGAGGAAGTATTTTACAGAAAGAGTAGTCAAATACTGGAATCATCTACCCAGGGAGGTCGTGGAGTCACCATCCCTCGAAGAGTTTAAAAAAAGACTGGATGTGGCACTTGGTGCCATGATCTAGTTGAGGTATTAGAACATGGGTTGGACTCGATGATCTTAAAGGTCTCTTCCAACCTAGAATTTCTGTGTGAATTCTGTGTGAAATCCAACCATGTATCCAATCACATGTTCCAAAGCCAAACTTTAGTCAGAGTTTTCACATGTTCCAAAGCCACATTGCAATCAGAGTTCTCACAAGATCCCTGTCCACCTTAGTATTAGCAATTAAATGATACAACTTTATTTCAATGTACCTTTACTTTCACAAAAGTTTCAGTAGAAGTCTAAGAGGGATCCAAGTGAGGAACTGCACAGGACTTCATAGAGGGAAATATCCTTAGTAAGGGAAATATCCTTAGTATTTTCTCTACCATCACCTGATGTGCCCATTAATCTTGATCCTAGTGAACACCTTGAGACAGTCAACTGTGAAGATGGTTCCTTCTGAACCACCCTGCCCTGACTTTTTCCAGATTAGGATAATTTTCCCTCAAGAAGAAGATAGAGGAAGTATAAAACTTTCATTTTTTCTCTGAATCCTCTCTTGAACATTTGTATACTGAACATGAACTTTTCATTCTTCAGAGATTGAGTAATCATCCAGAATATGCTCTTTACAGAACACTACCAAATGACTATAACATTCTTAAATGCTGGTTTAAGTTTCTCAAATCAAGGTTCTTTAACAAACCTGTAGCTTCAATTTCTGAACTCTGTTTTTCCCTGTGCAGACTTGTTTGAAGACTACAATAGCTGAGTAACTAAGAGGAAACATGCAGGTGAAGACAGATTGTGCTGACTTGCCATGAACATGTTTTTCATGCCAGTATGGCTATCTTCCCTCACTTGTATGTTCTAATATATTTATTGTTTTTATTGTTAATATTATTTTAGAAGTTAATGAAGCCATAATAGTCACCAGGCTGCTACATTCTAAGCTACTATTTGGCTTCCACATTGAGAAGAGTCCAGTCTCTGGTCTCAAGTTGTAGTGCACTAAAAGTCTTTTTGTGAAGCAGTTTTTTGTTCAATCCCTTCCATGCATGGGGGGTGTACAGTCAAACTCCAGACGATACATATTTTATTTTGAGTTATAGTTTAACCACATGGGGACCATATGGCAGTTAAACTGAAAAATATCGGCTTTCCAAAGGAGGTCCTGACCATACATACATTGCTCTCACAGTACAGGAGACTTAAGGATTGGGAGTGAGAATACACATCTAAAATTGTCACGTTAGTGCTTGGCTCACAAATTTTGAAAGACCTTTACTTTTGATCAGCATCCCTGAGGGAGGAGACCTCAAGTTTTATCCCTTTTTCATCTGATTTTTCTGATTTTGACAGTGAAATTGGTTTTCTGTGCTATTCTTTTATGCTGTGTTCTTCTCTGGGAACACTTGTCAGTCATCAAAATTCAGTGGTTCTGCCAGAACCTGATACATTTTGTAGGGCAGAAATCTCTTGTTCAGCTTCCACAGTACAAGTTCTCTGCTTCAAAATGAAGTTATAATCTAAGGTGAAGTTTGCAATTGTAAATTCTTAAATATATGCAATTGTAAATTGCATATAGAATTCCTAAATTCAGGAGCTTAAATATGCAGAGCTAAAAGTAGAATGCCACTTGCCATGATAAATGTTCAGTTAACTGGACATTCTATTATCAGGGCCACTTTTGCTTTAGAGGACGTTTACCTGAGTGCAGTAACCATGAGCTTTACTGCATGAGGAAAGAGTCAGATGGATCTTACACCCACTGGTTGCTGCTATGATTTTAGGCATATGAAAAAGCCATTCAATTTACCATTAGAATGAGCTACCTTGAGACCACACCGTATATATCTCTTCCTACTGAGGAGTTCCAACTGTTTGGTTTGATCTACGTAACACTTCTTTTCAGGATCATTGTATGGAGATTATTTGAGGTGCAAGACTTCCCTGCCGTAAGAACCTAAGAATTGACATATATGACATTGATTCCTGTTAGCCAGTTATTTTTTCTTGAGACTGTTATTTTGTATCTGCTTCCAGAGTATCATAGATAGATAAATAGATAGATAGATAGACAGATAGATATGTCTCATTAACTGCTTATATAAATTTACATAGTTATTATAACTATATATACACATATATAATGTTAAGTGCTATTGCAACCTTTTGAGTGCACACAGAGGATTCTTTCTTCCTTTGATTATAGTTACATGACAGATACAGGAAGAAAAAAAATTATGCTGTTGACATTCACTGAAAAAAATTAAATTACTATCTTGATACTATACTTGATTACAATGTTTAATGTAGGTATTTCTTTCACATACTTCATCAGTTACATGATAAATGAGCACCTTTTTATGCCTCAGTCATTTCCCACAAAACAGTTCTTTTTCATTTTGCTTTGATGATGTAAGTCGTGATTTTGTTACAATACCTAATATTCTGTTAATTTTGAATTAGGAAGACATAAGCTGCTCTTTTGGTACATGTATGTTTGAGCCTGTATCAAGGACATCAAAACCAATGTTAATAGAATTCCCTTTATAGTATCTGTAACTCAAAATACACTTATATTTTATATGGCTCCATGCCTTATTTTTGCACTTCCTTATCTTATAGTTGCATTGCTAGTTGAAGGAATCAAATTTTATCCTTTGTATTCCAAAACTGATCCATTTTTCTAGGTCCTATTTTAATTATCCACAATAGACAGGTAAAATCTATTTTAAATAAACTACAGCTTATTTTTACTTTTAATTTAAGCTCAAACATCATTAGAAAGTCCCTGAATTTTCTGAAGTATGAGTAGGTAATACCCTTTTTTACTTTACCTTTTAAAAATTACTTACACTTCTTCAGTTTGGTTCTTTTAACACTGTTTTAAAGGCTGATGATTTCCAGTTAGTTCCTCAACACCACTATTTAGCCTAATAAATTAGCAAGGTAGAATTTGGGAAATATTCCAAACTAGAAGACATTTTAATTAATGGACACTGTGGAAAAGACTGCTGTCTATCCCTTTTCTGTACCTTAATAAAGAGTCATAGAAACACTTAAGTTGGACAAGACCTCTAAGATCGAGTCCAACCTTTATATCTCCTTCTCCGCTTGTATATTGGCACACAAAATTGCTTTTACTATTTTTAACTAAGGTTGTTGGACATAACTTACCAAAAATAAATGGAAATGAGCAAGTAGTTTCTTCTGATACTATTTACAATGCAATACATGTTACCTTACTTCACCTCCTGCTACATCACTCCCAGTATTCTCAGTCCATTCATTCTAATCAGTTACTTTGAATTCCAACTCCTTTTCTGGTTATGTATGCAGAATTTTCAAGTATTCTTTTATAGTTCAAGTAATCTTTACTAAATATGAATTAATATCAATAAGTAGAATACAGGATGTTAGATTGTCCTAAAGTATAAATCTATGTATGTTTTAGAAAACCTACCAAGTAGATAATCTGTGGTGTGAAAACTTGTTCTAAAAACACAGTTAGTTCCTTTTAAGAAAATAATTTGATACTTCAAATCTGTGTGCAAGGGGAAATATGATTGCACACTGGCTATTCAGGATGAAAGTTGTTTTAGGCAAAGTAGAAGCCTGAGAAAAGTAAATGATAAGGAGAGTGAGGTGAGAAATGGATCCAGCTTATCACAACTAAATTTAGGTATCAAAATGAAGGTGTCTGTGGTGAGGTATCTTTCTGTGCTTTATAGTTAACAGCAGCCTAATCAGCAAGACTAATGTTACAACACCAATAATGTCCCACTTCTGAATGGAGTCACTTTCCAATCTGCATTGTCTGTAATAGAAAATTAGATTCTTATCTCGTGGTTAGATACTTATGTTTAGATACAGCAGTTTAGGTGTTCCGAGTTCAAGTGAAATCCCAATTAATGTGTCACATGGCTCATTACTTTGATTTTTTGGACTTGTGCTGGTACACAGAACAACATCCTTAACAAAAATTCACCAGGTAGCTGTGGGCAGACTTTCAAAATATTTAATAATATAGTCCTGATACTTGTTTATATGGGTGACACTAATTGTATGTAAGCACTGTTTTTGTGCCAGCTGCACAGGTTACTTTTTTCCTTGTGTCATCTTAACCCACTGGTTTTTGCCAACTGCATTGTTTTCCATGTGTCTGCACTGCCACGTCCCCACAGAATGTTGCGTAAGCGCTGAGTGGGTGCTTGTGTTCCCGTGGTTTGTGACAGTGAGGCCAGAGGTGTAAAGCTAACCCAGGGAGGAGCTGGGTGAATCCACTCAGAGGTGTTGGTACTCATAATCCTCCCAAGAAGGATTTCTGTCTGGCTGTCCAAAGCCAAAGCCCTCAACCCTGGAAGCCTCAAAACAGTGACACGTATCTTGCGTAGCATGGCTTATATGTCCAGGAGCCAGCGTGGCAAAGACCAGATACTTCCCCAGAGAAATTGGGAAATGCAGAGCTTTAGCAACACTGTTTTCTACAGTGCACTGAGTAACTGAAGGGGATATTGTAAGTAAATTTGCACAGCTCTGCCTGGGCATAGAAACATGGACTTCACACATTAAAAGTAAAAGAATTTTAATCATCCATTTCTCTTCACATCTTCTTTTACTTAGCTTATCCTGAAGCTAGTACATGTCCTTCTCCACAAAAGATTCTTACCTTCTCCTTTGAACCCTCTACCTGTTTTTCCCTTCTTTCAGAAGGTCTTGTTCCCACTGGAACAAGTTCACACATTTCTGCTAAGTACAATCTCCAGAGCTGCTTTTTCCTTGCTAGCTTTCTAGATCAACTTGCTAGATTTTAGGATTGGAAAATAATACTTATAGAATCAAGATAGCATGCCAGCAGTAGCAGGTACTCATGACTGTTTGAAACTTAAAAGTGAAGGTAAGAATTAAGATTGTGTTCAGGAGCACAGAAATCTGAAGAGATGGTTAAAATTACTGCAGTTCAAGACAGAGTTTTGTTTTCAGTTTTTCCTTTGTTGACTACAGCAAATCTCTTGCAAATATGTTGTGGCAATTTTCTTTTCTTCTTTAGCAGTACACATACCAGTAATTCTGTTGGATTCAGTGTTTCTTGTGCTATTTATTTTGCCAAGTGTCTTAAGGTCTTTCTTACTAAATGAGGAGGGGGTTTAGAACAAATATTAAGACAACCTTAGCTAAATGCTTATGATAAATTTGGCTGTGATGCCAAAATAGCTTCTTCGTTCTAGACTAATTTTTCATCCCCACTCCCTGTCATTCTTTCCTATAGCTTCACATTAGAGAATCCTCCTGGCACAAGGGAAGCTTGTGTGAGAGCTGACTCTCCAGAGCCTTTTCCAAGTCTGAAAACAGACAGTGCTGTCAAGTGCAGGACAGATTCTATTAAGTAGAGAAGACTTTAAACTGCCAAGTGGATCTTGACACAAGAGAATTTGACCCTACACATTCAAGTTGCAACTCTGTTTCTGAAATAAATCTGTGTGACAGTTTTTGTGTTTTGCCTTGTTCAAACGTGCAACTATTTGGTCCACAGAATAACACAGTTTAAGTATAGGAACACCATTTGCTAATGTCAAAACATTGTTTATGAACAATTTAATCTCCTGTGATGGTGTATTTATTTGCTGTGTACTTGCTTGAGTTATTTTCATCGAGAAATTCTGTCTATGTGTTGCTTTGGCAACATCTTTGCAGAGTTTACAACTTTGAAAAACATGTTGGCATCAGCTATGCAGTCCTTTTAAACAGCTGCTCTGCAGTCATGCTGTTTCAACATGCCACCACACATGGCTGAATTATGCAAATAGTTAATATTAAATGACTGAGATACAAGAACAATTTGTACACTCAATAAAGCTGGTCTGTGGAGTGTAACTTTCATTCATGTAACTCAGTTAGTATTCGACAATTTAAAGGCTTCAGCATGTTTCTTTTGACTTTGTTTCTTGTATTAAAGGCAGCAGTGGACAGGGAGAAGGTATATGGCAGGAGTATTTTAAAAGGCTGATTTTTTTTTTTAACTCATTACAAATAATTCAATGAAAATAGAATGTACATCAATGTCATTTTCTAGCAGGTATTAAATAGGTAAGATTTAACAAATATTTGTCATTCAGCTATAAACACAAATTACCCTTTTCTGATTGAGAGATGAGACAGAATGTTAATTATATATAAAGCTAATACAGTAACAGTGTTGCGTATTGAAAACAACACCATTTGTAAAAAGCAACCAGACAAAAACATTAATGTTTTAAAACATGTACAATTGTCTTAAAATTTACATTGAAAGGCTTTTCTACTGATCTTGCTGTTCTAATTCTACACTAATGAATGCTCTAAATAATACTACTAATAGTAATAATAATAATAATTAATTCACATTAATTATTTCTCCTTCTCTTTACATTCTGTAGCTTATTTTATAGTAATCATAACCATTAGATGGGGGGGAGAGGGAACATTAGGATGTAGATGTGGTGAAACATGACAAAAGAAGATGTGCAGTTAAAGTCAGAAAATGCTATGTTTTTTCCTTTATCACTCTACTGTACATTTTGAATAATCTAGTTTGTTCAGATTAAATATTAAGGAAAAATTACATTTTTAATTCAAATTGTTTTTATAGGATATCCAAAAAAAAGGCTGCATTTCTATATATCCTCATTCCTTTTTCCACACTGGAACTTTAATTTTTTCACAAAACTTATTTTCCATTCCGATCCTATTTTTACTGTACATCCTCTAAAGGTTCTTCATTGATTTTTCTTTTCTAATCTCGATATAAAGAAATATATCCAGATTATAAAGAAATAGTGATGTATTTATAATTTTCTGTGCAAGACCTAGTGCTCAAAAGTACAAGTTGCCACAGTCATTCAAATTAGATTTGTACAGTCCCTCAGCCTGAAAAAATAAATGCAAAAGAATTATTTTAAGTGGAATGGAAGTCGAAGTTAAAAGAGATAATGTGCTTCTTACTACACAGTAAATGTTCTCTTTTACAGCCTTTAAGCAAGACAAAATTTGAGTTGTATAAATCCTCTGTGCCTATTTTATTTTCTTACTTCGCTAGGGTTTAAGTAGTAATCTTATTAATTATAGCAAGTATATATTCTTTTTTACATTTACGAATCTATGTTTGGTGAATATAAATTTATTCTTAACAAATAAATATTTTGAGGTTCAAATGGAATTTAACTTAATAACTTAACATTGTTCTTTTGTGGTTTTATAGGAATTAGCCACAATGAAGCAGATTATTTTTACTCTACATGGTAAAGGCTGTGAACAAAATCTACCTCAGTCTCATATTGGTGTAAAAAGTGCAACTGGAAAACAATCAATCCCTTTGGTAAAACTGCTGCCAGAACATGAAGAAGAAAATATATTTACACCTAAGCCAACATTATTTGTAAGTACTGTGATAAGAGTAAGTGCCAAAACTTCTGATGGTTCTCCTCACTTTAAAAAAAAAAAGTGGATTCATCCTTCAGGGAGATGTGTAATTAATTCAGCTCTTTATGGAAACAGTCAGTGTCAAGGAGAAAATTAGAGTTTTTGATGTTTTTTAATGATTTGGTTACTTTTATATCTTAAGTTCACAGCAAACCAGGTCTTTTTTAAAAAAAGTACCATTGTTATATTACAACACTGAGGGGCTAGCAAGATTTTAATAGTTGTAGGGATTCACAGACCATGTATACTAATTTAAATCTACTATGATTGTGTGTAAGTGGAGTTTGTACATATCTATATTAAGAAGCAGGTGTGAGGAAATAGGTGTATTTCTGCATGCTTAAATTGATATATATTAATATGTATGTGCTTATGTATCTAAATATATATAAAAAGCAGAACACCAGTATTGATATCACTTCTGTTGCTATGGAAGCCTGATGTTATAAAATCAGTATAAAACCCTGTTTTATTCCTTCACAAACTAAAAACTTGGCTTTTAATATTTGAATTGGCCCACTTCAGATTTAGTGCCTCTGGTATTGGAAAGTGTCCTGAAAATAGTTTAGAAGTTTCTGCCTATGACTGTGTCTGAACTAATAGATTCAAGACAGCCAAGTTGAAATGCTGAATCACAAAGCAAGTCATTACTCTTATTTACAAACTTCATAATGCTACCTTTCTCTGGGGTGAACTGGGTGTATCCACACTGCATAACATATGTGCTGATTTGGTCCAAAGAGAACTCTTTTTTTCTTTTTTCGTTTTTCTTTTTTTTTTTTTCTTATTTTGTTAGTTTTTTGTTGTTGTTTCTTTTTTTCCTGGTAGAGACTTTAACATACAGTGTCTTAAATAATATGAGATTTGTAGTGTAGCACACCCATGTATTGGGTGTATAATACAAAAAGTAGGAAACAGTAGCATCTCTGAGACATGACATGAGGACATTTAGGAGTTCAAATTTTGCTTGAATAGCATTATTAGACTAAACACAGGCTTATCCAGTGCTGTTTCATCCATAGTCCTTTTGGTAGTGCTAAATCATACTGCCCAAACTTTGTTTTTGATGGAGTTATTCAGTGATCTGAAACATAAGCAAACAGTTTGTGAAAATGATCTGGGGCTTCCTTGCATAATCTGTCCTGTCTTACTTAGGGATATAGAAATTGTGTAGGAATACAGGAAAACATTACATTAAGAAATTGTAACCAATTTCTCTGTGAAAAACTCTAGCCTTTGCAGACTTAGGAGTAGAGAACTGAAAATGGGCAGATGTCACAGGTTTTCTTCTTAGAGAGGAAAAGAAATCAATAGTCCTGTGAAAATCCTGCCAGTTTAGGTCAATTTCCAGAATTCTAAAAGCTTGCACAAATAGACCAGATTTGTTTTTGTAACTGGAGTCTTCAAAAATAATAAAGCAGACTTTTAAATTAAATTATGTTTATGTTTTGGAAGGAAGAAAGAATGAATAGAGAGCAGTCAGAAAAGGGAACTAGAAAGGAATAAGTTTAGGGACAACAGACTGAGACAGTGCTCACTAACTAAAGAAATTATACCCAACCCTGGAAGCAGAATAGTCCTTACCTTGTTCCACCTCCGATTGATTTGTTCTATTTCTATTAAAACTTAAACTATTTTATTTTATACAAACCACCACTGAATTTGCCACAAGCAATCCTGACTGTGTAACAGTAACCCATAGGATTATGAAGGCAAGGAAAAGTTGCTCACAGATAATTCTCTGCAACTAAAATACCTTGTACAGAGTTGGAAAACTTCTGTATTCTTTTATTTTCAATTAAATATTTTTAAGAACTATATTTCTGCATAAAATGTTGGTCAGTTTTAGCACACCTAAGATCTCTTTTCTAAGATCTATTCCTTTCTTAGCTGGAAAACACAGATGATGTTATTTCAAATGAAACCTATTTATGGCACAGTTGATGCTGTCACAATTTGTGACAGGTATTTTTTTAAAAATTAGTTTGTTTTCACCATAAAATCTGCTTTTTATAACCTGGAAATGGGGAGGTTTTAATACTGGTATGTTGTAAGAGTAACTTTAAATATGTAGTTTTGGTTTTGATATTTGCATTTAAGCAAAGAACTCAACTTTGAACTACATAGGAAGGACAGAGACTTGTGTAGATTGTTTAAATTGTGTAGATTGCATGTTTTTCTTCTGTTCACTGTCTCACAAATAAATGTTCTTTCTTTACAGACGAATAAAGAGGTACCTGTGTGGTACAAGAAACTGAAGAAGAAAACATCAGCATAGCATTTTTCAAAAATTATTCAAAATAATCCTTTGGGGAGCTTTTCTTTAAAGAAAGTTATTTTCACCATAGTGAATGCTCATTTTACTGTAAAAGCAAACAACTGGTTTGGTTTTAACTGTTTCTTTTTTGACTGTCAAATACTCTTATGCTTCATAAAATAATTTCTAGATCTCTCATGTGAATAAAATGTGTGAAAATGATACATGCAATAATTTTGCTAACATTTATTTGAATTTTAAAAGATAAATAAACACTAGTGTGTTCTACAAGTTATAATCTGGGCAGTTAAAGGATGTGTTATTCAGGGTGTTCAAATTAATGCATGTTTCAGCCTTTTTATATTGTTTTTCCTGGACCCTGTGTTTCATGCCACATTCTGACTATTCTGACTAATGGAAATTTTCAAAATATACATTCATTAGTATTGTATTTTCTATAAAGGAAATTCATGTCAGCTGGAAACAAAATTTCTTACTGGCCTTAATTTGTAGTTCATCACTTGACGTCATTTGTATAACTAAACAGGCATTAAAAATACTTTAAAGAAGCAATAAAATACATCCTAATTATCAGCACTGATACTTAATGGGCTAGACAGTACTGCAGTTACATCAATGTAATAATAAAAATAGAACCATGATGTGTGAGGACTGTAGTGTACAGTAGGGAAATAGATAACTTACCATATTTAATTGTATGAAAATAAGCTCTAAGGTCCAAGAACACATTCTACTTGTTTATTCCACTCCACCATCTATTCTAATTATACAAAAGTTCTCTAATTTTTCAAAGCATTCTTAACTGCATATGGTACATTTCTATGCATAACATAAATACAGATCTTTTAAGTACTGCATACTGAAAATATTGCTCAGATTTAATTTAAGAGAAAGCTCCTTCTTCTTAGTGCCTTTTTCCTTGACAATATCTCTTAAATTGTTAATGTTTTCTAACCTGGACATGAACAATAATTATTTACTATATAATACTGAGCTATATCAAGTTATGATTCCCAGATACACTTTCCTTCATTTTCCAAACAGTTGAAGCACAGTAATACTTCCTCTGCTCCAGGAAAGCTTCAGTTTCCTTTTTTTTTCATTTTCTTGTTCTGAGAGACCAAGGTAAAAATGCTGGCAATTGCACATCACAGGTTTAAAATTATCATTCTGTGAGTGAGGGTAGGCCAAGTGTGTAGAGAGAGGAGATAATCTTTTATTAGACTAACTGCTGCTCCCTGGGGAAAAATCACAAAAACTTTTGGGCTCACAAACATTCAGTACAGTCATTTCTGAATAAAGTTTCCCGAAGTCTAGGTTTTATCTAACATATATTTTTATGTGACTAGAATCCTTAACTTTTATTTCCTATAAAACAGTTCCCATATGCAGATACTAACTTTGTAGATTGTAATAGATACTTTATATGATTCAGTCCCTAAATGAACTTCCCATACTATTCTGTTTGTCTGTCATCAATGAATAATTAATAAATTGTATTATCTAGAAGGACTGTGAGCTATTTTAGGCAAGATACTAGTTGGAATCTTAAGTATTTCCAATTTGTTTTCCTATGGTGTGTTTATAGACAAATTGGTGAGATACAGATTGTAAGATGGGTGACACACCTACCTAAAGAAAACATGATCAACAATGCCATGTCCTGCTGGAATAGTGTCATCCCTTGGCAAGTTCACAGGCAATACCAGATTTGAGGGAGTAGTAGAAGGAAAGCTCTCAGAGCATCTCAAGAGGCTGGAATTTGGGTCAACAAGAAATGTATGAAGTTCAACAAAAGCAGTTGCAGCCCCACATCCAGGATGTAATAACCCCATATGCCAACACTGCTGCAAAGCAGCTTGACAGAAACAGACCTGCAGGTCCCAGTGGACAACAAATGGAATGTGAGTCAGTAATGTGCCAGCCAGCCACATCCCAGGTGGTTATTACCAACAGGATAGTCAGCAGAGGCAGGGAAGTGATCCTTCCCTTCAGTTTGGCACATGGGAGGTCACATCTGGAGTCTTGCATCCAGTTTTGGGCTTGTTCAAGAAAGGCATTGACATATTGCAGTGAGTCCAGCAGAGGTGCACCAGGATGGCCAGGGGCTGAAGCACCTGATGTAGAAGAAGAGGTGGAAAGAACTGGACTTGTACGGCGTTAATATTAGAGGGCTTACAGGAGGAACTTGTAGTCTCCAGCTACCAAATGGGATGGCACAGAGAGCCTGACTCTGAGCTCAGAGATGCACAGCAATAGAGCGAGAGACAATGGACACCAGATGGAGCACTAGAAAACTCAATTAGCTATTATGAAAAATGCTTTTACTGTGAGAATGGTCAAATACTGAAACAGTTGCCTAGAGAGGTGGTGGAATCTTCATCCTTGGAGATGTTCAGAACCCAGTAAACTCCTGAGCAAACTGGTATAATTGGACTTGACTTTGAGATGGACTAGATGACTGATTATGAGAATTCCAATTAAATTACTCTGTGCTATTATTCCTCAATTATCTGATATCAGATAGTGACATTAATTTACTTAATACCATCCAAAAGGCAAAATTCTGTTTCATTCTTCCATGGAAGTGCAATACCCAGGAACATTTTTACTCTTAGAGAGTAACTGCGCATTGTAAATTTCTGTGTCCTCCAGGCAGCCTGATTTTCTAAGAAGGCTGACAGAAAATTAGGCTGATTTTGTGGTTAAATTTTATTGATATTTAACCAGTTCTTCTGATGACAAAGTGACTTACTCTGTCAAAGGGTTGCAATTTTTAGGGTTTTTATGTAATTATTAACAAGGTCCATCTTTAAATGTGCAAAAATAAAAGTAGTTCATTAGAATATACTGATAACACACAATGCTGTTGGTAGGTTCTTGTAATACATGTGGTCCTTGTGTAAATCTCCTCAATACGTTGGGGTTTTTTAGTTGAAGACTGTATTTTTCCTGTGATTCTTCACTAGACTGCAAGGCTGTAATTAATTATCTAGGAGGAGACCTAAGCTTCTCATGAGAAAGCTAGAATGTCGCTTAAATATAACTATTCAAACGTGAGATGCCCCACAGCAAAAATTAATAAAGCTTTTTGCTCGCCATGTAATGAAAAGGCTCAGTTGCAGTACCTGTACAGCACTTTTACTGATGTTCTTTCCCACAAACATAGTTGTCAAATGAATTATTCCATAATTCTTCTTCATGGTCTTTGCAGTCTCCTATTGTCACAGGCCTTGTGTCAATGATGTGTGAGTCAAAAAGAATGAAGTAAAGAGAAATTTTGAAGGGTAGTCATGCATGTAAGCAACTTGTGACTGAAGTGCCCAACCCACATAATCATCTTCAGTTCTTCTTTTTCAAACCAAAGGGAGCAAAGCCAAAAAAATCTCTATCTGCTATTACATTTCTTGGTACATTAAGTAGGTGTTACTTAAGTGATAAGTTTCGTAAATACCTGGGTTGAACAGGAAAGAAAGACAATGCTTTAGAACAGGTTAGGATTTTCAGGGTTCTTTAACACTGTAATTGCTTTTTCACCTTTCTGTCCTTGTCTGAAGCCAAGAAGCTGAAGTGCATCAAGGCAATCAAGGTAATCAAGGTAATCAATCAAAATAAATTTGTTTGGGGAAAAAATTTAAAACATAATTGCTTTTTAAAATAAGGCCTAAACTTTTAAGGCTTACTGCTGAGTCCTGTGGTATTAATTCACTGGCATTGTAATTTCTAAATATTTCCTGTACAAAGAGATAATATACCTTCTGCATTAATAGTCTTCATTCCCTTCAAGATTTTCTGCACAAAACAGCAATGAAACCTTTTAAAAGAGGAACATCTATGAATTCAGAAATCAATTGAGAATTTGCCAGTATCACTACTACACAATTTCCTATCTCTTACACATTACCTGTTATTTTTTTTTTCTTCAGTTACACTTTTTTATGATATCTAGTTCCAGCAAAAAAAAGAGGAACACTTAAATCTATTAAACCTCTGACATCTGCAAGATGGTCAGGCAGAATTCTTTTACTCCTGGTAGGCATTCATTAACTTCCATGTCTTTGAAAGACGTGACTCAGAGAGCATGACATTGTAGAAACAAATTACTACCTTTTGAAGAAGTATTTATGTTATTATGTATATGTGTCTCAATCAATTGTCAGTCTGTAGCACATTTACATGAAAACAGATTTATACACAACAGTTTGTGTCTGTAACATCCTGTCATCTTTCAGGGTTATGCTTATTAGGGAGGTCTACTGAGGAAAGCATTTCTCTCCCTGTTAACATTACATTTAATAGATCATATGGCAGACTTCTTACTGAGTCAAAGAAATGTATCCCTGGTATTTTCTTATACCAAAGAATATCGAGAATCTGTATTCATTCTCGACCTTTGAAAATGAAACAAGTATCTCTAGAAGATCAAGTTTTGCTTAGTGTCTTTGGGCAATATTATCCCCTTCTTAAATTCCTAGGATTGATTGGGAACTCTTGACCTTTAAAGCACATACTTCCGCAGCTTCATTAAGGCAGTTATGCTTTGGGTATTTCAGACTGGGGCTGGGCAGCAAGCAGCAGCAGCAGAGGGTGCCAGCTCCCGGGGGATGGCATCATGAGCGGAAATGGACACACTTGGGAATTGTGGAACAGTGAGTGAGAAGCTTTTAGCAGCAGAAGAAGTAGGTATGGCTCTTCATAGGTGTTAGACCCTCTGCAGCTCTTTTAAGCCCTCTGCTGACAACACAAGAACCACAAACTTTCTTCCACAGAGGTCATTTTGTGGAGTTCCCTGGGTTTCTTTCCTCACTGATAAGTTTTCCATAACAGAAAATACCTGTGGTTTTTGTTTCTTGGTTTTTCTTTTAAAAGAGAGAAAGACTTTTTTTTCTCAGGATGTTTGACCTAGGTTTAAAAAAAATTAATATTTCAATCAGCTTACCCTTTAAAGGATGAAGAGGACAAAAACTCCCAGCAAATTTCATCCTCATGAAAGGAGCAAAAGGCAGAAGTATTAAATGCAAGAAGTTAGGATTGATCATGAAAATAGCTTTTACTCAAAAACTTACATGTTTTCACAGACTATGTGCCCTTTTTGAAGATACTACAGAAATAACCACAGTAAAAGAGAATGCCGCTTTGACTGTAGCAATAGAATCAACTTTGTTTGACCATGAATAATTGAAGTCTTTGTGTTAATGCTCCTTTTAAGGGAGTAGTGGATCAGTAAATGTAACTTAATTGCAGGAAAAGTCTTATGGATGGAATTTATGACTGTATTTCAATGAAAGTCTTTTCATTTTTCCTTTTGGTTCAATAGAAAAAGGATTACTTAGATTATTCAGTGTTGCAGCTGGAACTGTTAGCAATTCCCAGTGGTCCTGTTTTTTGTGATTTTAGAGATTCATATTGTGGCATGCAAGTCTTGCTTTCTTATTCAGTTCTTTGGAAGAATTTGTTTCTTTGTGCATTATTGTTAGGTAATGCTTGACTTCTACAAGGGAATTTACATATGCACTGTATATGTGGGTTTTAAATGAGGTTGTTACCTAAGTGCAGTGGTCCTTTTTAGAAAAAAGAGTTGAAAATATTGCCACTGAGTTCTCTCTGAGACCTTGAGAGAGGGTTGATTCTGTGCTCAAGCTTTCTCGCGCTCCCCACTGCCGGTACAGGGCTGCAGATAGAGGAGACCTGTCACTCTGTTTCACAGGACTCTGGTTTCCAAGCAGTGTAAACACAGATTCACACGTTGTCATCCGCAGCTACATGTAAGATGTTCACAAAGAAATCAATATCACTCATCTCCTTCATGGTACTGTGGGAAGTCTCAGCAGAGGAAAAATACAATATTTTGGTGGAGCCTATTCACTTGCCACCTTTTCCTTCCTGGTTAGCATATAAATAACATTTAGCAAGTCTCCATTTTTGAACATTGGAAATGATGCCAGGATGGCTAACTGCAAGGATGGCTAACTTCATCAGACATGTTCTGTGCTCAGGTACTGACCAGAGAGCTTCTAAAAGACTATTGGGCACCACTTTTTTCACATTAATCTTTGTTTTACTAATTTATTATTTAAATACTAAGTCCCCAGAATCCACTCAGTATTTATGAGTAAAAGAGTACGTGCCAGAAAGTAACAACAAGCAATAAAAGGACTAATATGTCAATGACTTGAGTCTTACTGAATTAGCACATTCCTTGTCATTTTGTGTCATTTCTTTCATTATTGCAGTAATTAAGGTTGCAGAATTGCATTTGTGCCATTCAGCAAGGAATGGAGAACAATAACAGTGTTTACCAGCAGCAGGAGGGAGCTTACCTTTCTTTCTCAACCCCATGAAATCTCTGCAGGCTAATCTCAGTGCACAGCCAGGGTGCCCTCCTACACAATGGAGACTGAAACCTCCCTTAGGGAAACCTGAGCGAGCTGATTAGATCTCTTGTCCAAGAAAGCCAAATACCCAATCCTATGAAATATAGTGGTTTTCATTCTGACGCACCATTCCACATCTGGGCAGGCTGAAACCTTTGTCAAATAGATTTACACCATGATAGTAACTCTGAGATAGCTGAGTGATTTAAAAACAAGTAAAGAGTATTTTCAATCCATTAAACTATGTGAAATTACAAAGAAACAAACTATATAAAGTTATGTTTCCAGCTGCAGCAATATCAAGAAATTTACATAATACACTATTATTATTTTGTAACTGTAAACTGAAATATTGTATATAAATACATATACATTTTTAACATTAAATGTTTTGGGTTTGATTATTTTTAATACAAAGCAAAATATTTTTCTGTGAACATCCATGTTTTAAGGTGCTTCTGGTAATGAGTTACATTCCAATAAAGTATATTGAAATTAATTTTATTTTAAAATATATTTCTTTATAATTTATATAATATAATGTAATGTAATCTAATATAATTATAATAATATAATATGTTTTACTTAAATTTTATTATATTTCTTTATATTTTAAATATATATACTTTATTACATCATCTTCATGGACTTGTCTAATCTACTGTACCGGCTCCAAGAATTGTCAGATTCATGACAGGCACCACATTTACTTATTTAAACGACAGTCCTGATTTTCATAAAAATATACAGTATCTCTGATAAGCACTGGATGTTTCTGGAAACAGGGTTACCTGATCCACCTTCTCAGCTTTGTTTGCTGTTATTCTTTCATGTAAGAAGTTTTCTGTGTTCTTATCAGTTCTATGTAATTTCTGAAAATATAAAGCTGTAACTATAAGTTTTTCCTGCTTGGGTACCCTTGAGCCATGGAGGTACCAAAAGCAGGGATGTGCTGGGATTCTCAGGAATCACCTTGTCTTGTCCTAGTCATGACACCACAAAGACCTGCTCTACACAAAAGGATGACAGCTCTAACATTGCTTCACTCTTAAGAAATACCAGTTGTTGGGTTTGGAATAGGAGCAAGTGTGATCCTGAACATGGATTTATTGGAGCAAAAATTGGAACTGCATCTGAATAAACCTGGGAAGGTTATTGGCTTAACAGCTTTATAGCTTTATAACTGATATACTGCTTCCATAGGAAACTGAGTATGTACCATTTTCCTCAGGTGATGGATAGGATTTAATGTGTTCATCCCTGCTGAGTGTTCACAGAAGTTCCTTTTGGGTAAGATGATAATAGGGGCATTTCTGAAGAAAGGAGTGACCTTCAGCTTTGGAAAGAAACTGCTGAGACAACATTCAGAGTTTCCAGTCTCTTGGCTTGAGACACCTTCTACAGACTGCATAAAGCTCCTCAGTACAGTTACAATACTGAACTTAATATACACCTCTTCCTTCTTCATTTTCTGATGTCTACTTTAAAAATACAAGTTTTCTAGTTTTTATTTATCCCGTTCTTTAGCACCTGACTCTGTGAAATAGTAAGAAACTTTTGGCAAATAGAGTATGAATACTGTGACTACTTGAACACTTGACTTTGCCAAGCATAGAACTTTTCAGCTGTATGCTGCCAGTTAGGTGCATTTAGTCCAATAACACAAATAAGGGCCATAGCATTTGATGGAGGGTGGATATTTAAAAAAGACAATGTTTTAATGTTCAACTAATTGTAAAGGGGAATTCCTTAAGTTGTATAATTCAGTGTGGCTTCTTTGGCTGTTTGGATATTACTTAGCTTTAGTACTGTGAGCACTGTTTTCACTCCTGTATTCAGAGCAGAGGGAAGTGGGCATTGCATCACCTTGTGTCTCAGTGTGATATTTTTGAGAAAACACTAACATGAGACTGGTTTAATAGTACCACAATGTCCTTGGGATAAAGAACATAGAGCTGGTTTTGATATTCCTAAATTAGAAACCAGGAAAGTTTATTGCCACTGCTACATACTATAAATAACATCACCTGGATTGGAAGTGCTGCAATGGATCATTGCTAAATGCTTCTGTTGATAGAACATAGTGGACCAAGCTGGTCTAACTACTATGATTAATTATCTCATAGGTGAATTTCACTATCTTCAAATAGTTGTTTTAACCTAAGATTTAAAACAGCTGTGATGGATGCAGATGGTATTGATGAAAGAAAGTTTGTGCATTTGCAACCTGCTCTATTCACATGGTCTGGCTTGTGAAGCAAAAGGAAACCATGAACATGAAGCAAAAGGAAAAGAGGTAATTACTTTGTCCCTTCCACTTTTACTTCTTTCATTTGTCAGTGAAGTCTGAATGGATAACTTAGAATTTGAAAAACTGTAATACTGCATGGGAAAACACTTTAAAACACACAGAACAAGATGTTTATCCTGATCCTGACAAAATGCTTGTTTTAATACTAGTTTGTTTCTCCTATCCACTAAAATACAGATATTTTTTCCACATTAGATGTAGTTATGTCATATCTTACGGTGATTTGTACCCAATACCATGTGCCAGATTTATGAATCATTAAGCTCTACCTTGAAGGGCACAGAAACAAAGTTTTTCTAATCACTAGAAGAAGCTTTGTTACTCTACGGAGTTATCAATATGCAATCTAGAGAGAAAGAAGCCTTGTTTTGTCAAAAGATTGAATCAACTTTTCCTCTCCTTTACCGTATTTATATCTTGCAGGCAGCACAGGGATTAGGACATCTTGTTAAAGTCTTGCCTCATCCCACTTGCCCCATTAGCCCGAGCTCGTGCGTAAGCAGGCTCTGTAGCCTAACTAAGCATGTTGGGAACCGGTCAGGTAAACGCGTCCGAGATGAGCTGTACCTCCATGAACAGCAGCTTTCCACACCACAACACAACAGGCATACACCAAACTTCCATTAAGTCACCCAGTGAGAGTACTACTTACGGGTCAAATGTGAACATCCGAAAACTTTTTTTTTTTTTTAAATCTAGAGCTGTTCTAGTTAAAAAAAGAAAAATTAACAAAGCATCATTAAAATTGAGAAAGGTTTTTATATTGGTCTCTTGTTCTGAAAACATTTCTTTTTTATTTATTTTCTAATAATTCAAAAAGCATTTTCAAAAACAAATTATGAAAAAAACTTTTAGAGAGATATTAGTGGAAATTAGCTAAGGTGGTTTTAACATATGATTAAATAAAGTTAATTAAATGACTCATTTTGAAAAACATCCTTTATCACCTAAATAAATTCATATCCTTATTCTAGGTGCAGAATAAATCTGTATTGAATATTGTATATTTTGTTTGCATGCTTTTCCAGCATGTAGAAAATAATCTGACACTTGAAGCTGAAGCTATGAGTACCAATACGTTAACAAACTGTTTCATGTTTTTCACCCTAAAAAATTATTTATTTCTGTTAATCAGGTTCTAAATATTTTCAAAAAGACAAGAAATAATGAGGGGGGGAAAGTAACATTGTATTAACTAACTGTTTAAGTATGTTGAATAGTATTTACCATAATCTATTACTTAATATATGTCTGAGAAATTAAAAACATTCTAAAGGACTTTGAATGCATCTGCAGCTCCTGGGAATAGTATAGGTAGCAAAACTAGAGTAAGATAGGTAATACTCTCCTGTGTCTTTGGTATTTCCTCTTCTGTAACATTTGATTTGACTTTTTTAATGGACATCTTATGTGACTTATTTGAGAAGACAGATATTTCTGTATGCCAGCATTCTGATAGATGTATGTCACTTCTAAGTCCCTATTGTGAGCAGACATTTAAGCTATCACCGATAGCCACTGTCATTTTTCACCTATCATCTTATTTCTAGATTGTTGCAGTGTTGGCAAATCTGTCATTTTCTGGCTATGCCTTACCTAGAGTAAATGAAACTAAACAAAACTGTGTGGAGGCAGTTGCTTCCTTGATGGAGTGAGTTCCTCATGAGGCAAATGGAAACCTTGAAAGAGGACACAGCTGTGCCTTTCATTACACTGTGCAGTTAGAAATACAGACATTTCCTCATCCAGCAGGATGAGCGTTGTCACTAATTCTGTAAACTCCCAAGTGAACAGGAGACAGAACTCATGCGCAGCCACATTTTATCAAGGCTGATCAGCTTCCTCATACGGGAGGACGGAAGTGTCTCAGGTTGGCAGCCTTTGATTCATTAATATTTCTTATTGGTCAGCTTGTGATGGCCACTAAACAAAACATATATTCTGATGAGTTTTTAGATTCAGTAGTAAGTTCAGATACATTCTCTGATTTCCAGAGTTTTGATGATCACAATTTTAAACATTTTCATCACAAAATGTTAAGTGTGTACTGTAAATCCTCTTCTATGGAGTGAGTGGGATGAAAAATCAAGCACACCTTTGTAAGTTTTCTTGGGAAGCACCTTTCCAACTCCTGACTCACCCTTGTACTGCAGCCTGAGGTATATTTTTGTAATCTCTATTTTGCTATTATCCCTCCTGAAAAGTGACATCCAGTTAGCCAGCTCAGTTATGGAAAGATGTTTCATGTGTCTTCACACATTAAGTCAGGTCAAACTCACTTACTGAGGCAGATGCATAGAAAATCAATCAGTACTTGCTATTGACAGTTTTTGAAATTACTTGTTTGTTCCTAAACTTCTATTCAAAACATGTCAATTGAGTTACCAGGGTATTTTGAAAAACGGTAATGGTCACCTGAGTTATTACCCTTATTATTGAGCAGGTGAGAATCCTGTGGTAATATTAATATCCTCTGACTGGCTGAAAATCCAGCTTTTGCTGCTGAAGCAGCTGTTTCTGATTGCAGAAAGGCTGGTTCCTTCCAATTGTTGGAGGTTTTCCTCCCCAAGGGCAGACTGTTTGGATAGACAGGAGATACCACCTAATTCTTTCTGCTCCTTTGAGCTTGGGTGGCTTCTTTGCACAGATCATGGAAATGAAGCAACAAAACTGCATTACCTGGTTACTTTAATTGGGAATTCCTGAGCTGTGCTGCACATGCCATCAGTGCTCTGTAAGCTGCATCTGAATGATTCACAAATACTAACAAGAAAGATCCATCAGACCACAAACAATGATAGTGAAGCAACTTCACCATGGGAGTCTGATCAAAATTGAAATTGTCTAGATTTAACTCCAGTCACTCAACCTCCAGCCTCAGCAGATCTTTATATGATAGCTCAAAGAATCCATTTTCAGTTTCTGCTCTGTGTAGGCATCCATACTGCACAGAAGTGTGTGCTGTAAAAGTCCTTTTAAACAGCTGTCAGTCTGTGAGCTTGTGCTCTTGAACTACTAGGACTCCTCAAAATGTAACCAAAAAAACCAAATTCGCTGGTGCCAAGTTTAAATTAATTATACAAGCTTTTGTCTGTTTTGTTTTTTGGGATTTTTTTTAACAAAAATAAAAGGAGGCATAAGGAAGAGGGTCATAAGTTGGAAAGACTGAAAACTGCATTCTTAAAATGAGCACCTCAGTTTGCTGAATGGTCTATGCAGAATTCAGGTGTTCCAAAGGAGGCAGTGTCTGCCTCCATCTTGAGGTGCAGCTCTCTCCTCTGGCTACACAATCAATATTCCAATAGACACTGCAAGTGCATGCAGGCTCACAGCTGAACTGTGAGGGTCTGACTGCACCCCAACTTGAGCTGTGGATGCTGAAAAAGACAGAGCACTTCAGTGAAAGAACCCTGTGAGTATAACAGCTCTGCAAGGTTCACCTTAGATGTTTGGACACCTAAGATTCACATCTTTCTTGGCCATCAGAGGAATCTAGCTAACTGGACATAATTAAGCCATGAACCTTTTCATGAACTTCTTCATTTGGATCTCTACTGAAAGATGTATAGTTCAGAAGCATCCCACATACCAAGGAATCTAGAGAATTGTTGTTTCAGTAGACAGATTTCCCACCTTCATTATTTATTTCTCCCTCACACTTAATAAAATTGATCAACTATTATGTTTTCTTTTAGAAAGGCAAACAGCTTGTTGTTAAAAACCAA
This sequence comes from Molothrus aeneus, assembly GCF_037042795.1. Lineage (NCBI taxonomy): Eukaryota > Metazoa > Chordata > Aves > Passeriformes > Icteridae > Molothrus > Molothrus aeneus. Next base: position 66,474,422 of record NC_089647.1, read on the forward strand.
TCAGTGCGCCCACATGAGACCTTATACACCAACCTGGCCATATTTCATTTGAAAAAAAGTTGAGACTTGTCAGTTAGGAATTTTAGTCAAAAAGTGTTGAGATGAATCTGGTAATATGTTTTGCAAAATGTGTTCTTCATAAACTCTGTTATATTTTGTGACCAACTTTATCCAAAGGCAATTCGGAAAAATCTTCTTTTTCATTAGTGTATTCTGAGTGGCATAAATAATACTATTTATTTTAATAGATTCACATACTGACTGTTCACATTAAGCTGCTCAAATTAATTTCACAGCGGTGCAAGTTCATAATTAGCTCTATCATTTAATTTACATTTTCTAGGTATTGGTTCTAACTCTAGCTTTCTTAACAGAATTCTGGAACATGTCTAATCAAACAATTACTGAATATCAATCCTGAAAGCTTGCTGACCATCTCTTTTAAAATTCCTGGTGTGAAGTTTTCCAGACATGCTCATCTAAGACCATTAAGAGTAGCTGGTTTAATATGCTCTTGAATTACTGTTGAAATGTAAAGTATTTTGTCATTATATGATACAAATATCTTTCCTTCTCTTTCTCCAAATGCAGCACAGAAATATCTAGCATGTTTTTTTTCTCTTTGCTTATCAACAATTCTGTATCATTTATCTAAAAACAGACAATTGTTAGACTTCTTAATACATTTCATGGACCTTTTTTAAATGTTGTTTGTTTTTTTTTTTTCAATGCAGGTCATTGACTTCTTAGGCATCTTTCTTTCTCCATGTTATTTTTCCATAATAACTGCCATCAAAGTTATATTTGCTGTTACTAGTTCTTCTCCCAGCTGTTGTGTCTATAATTATAACTGCTTTACAAAATGCCCTCTAAAGAGGCAGAAGGCAAGGGGTTGTTCTTTTGAGGAAGAGGTGTTTTGACTGCCATGGGATTGTAGACTTTCAGGACTGCACTCAACTCACTCAGTCTACTGTTTATTTCAGCTTTGTCTAATGAAAAATTTGCCCACCCTAGATGCAGGACTGTTTGAGTACAGATATGGTTTAGTTTCAGGAATTATGCAGACATTGGCACTAATAGCATGAACTCTCCTGCCACACGCCTAAGGGTAGAGCTCCATGGCACACTGAAATTTAGGTTTCTACTCTTCTCTGAATGGGGCAGTTCAGGTTCCCACAGGGAACATAACCACACAGGCTCTGGATAGCCAAAGCTCTCTCTGAGGGCCTCTGTGCTTCTCCAGGACCACAGTCAGCAGCACCCTGCAGATACTGGTCTCTAAGGGCTCCAGAATCTTCTTTGAGCACCTCACAGGCAGTTGATTAAGGAGCTTATCCTTTCTTCCCTTACTTGAAAGGACAATGCATAAGAAGTGAAGGAATTTTTTTCTGACCATATCCCTTAATTATTTTTTTCTCTCAACATCATGATTTAGTTCCAAATGAGCATTCATTGCCCGACTCATTATGCTCCTAGGGATTGTTAGCCTAGCAGCTCATTGCTTTAATGCCCTCCTAGCTTGTCCAGCCAGCCCATCCCCTCTGCCATGTCCAAGCCTGTATAGTCTCCATCTCCCACCTGGCAGACCAGGATTTCACAAGACCCAAACCACTCTCTACTATGTTATTTCTCTAATCAGGAGATTTCAGCCAAAATACGCAATTACAGCAGCTTTACAGTTAGCGTTTGTTAACAGATCCTCAGCATAAACATTCTGAAGCCAAAAAGTGCTTTTTTTAGCAGTAAAAAATGTGGGTTTGTCTCGCATATTCAAGCAGTTAAAACACCACATAAGACCACCTATTGCTAACAAGCATTGCCAACACCATTTGCTCTTTCAAAGCAGGCAGCCTCTGCATTGGACAGGGGAGGTGGAAGTAAAGAATGGTGACGGCTCCCACTAAACTTCCAAGTAATGGACAAACCACCTTGCCAAAAACTGTGAATGTTATTTTTGAAGTACATTAGCATTTCAATTAATCTTGTCTCATTACCCGGCATGTACAGATTTCCATCTGCTCTAATAGTGCATAAATAATTAAATGACATGCTGAAGGAGCGTGTCGTTGTCATTTCGAGCCCTTCTGTGCAACAAGTCAGAGCCAAGCAGCTGTATGACAATGGATGAAAATACAGGAAAGACTCATCTCCTAAAGCTGAGTCAGTGACCTGTTGTTCTCAAAAAGACCTGTTGTAATAAACAGATTCCAGTTCAGACATACACTGAACATACAGAGGTAAAAAAACCACCAAAACTCGTAACAGTAAATTATTTTTCTGTATTTTTTCTCATCAGATGGGCTGAAAATATTTGAACTGTACCTGAAACCTAAGTAATATGAGGTAGTTTACCTGAAGTTAAGGCTTCTTAAAATCCGACTAAAGATTGGGTTCAGCTACTGAGTAAGATGTCTTGTTCCCTCCAGACAGGTTGATGATTCTTAATCCAAGAATTCAAGTAATGAGCAGTTGAAGTTTCCATCTTGAAACATCTGTTCCGCCAAGTCAGCACTGGCCTTGATAAATAGCAAATCAGACTGATGCATGCAAGTGTATACACACATGCTCAAGTTAAACTTGAGGGAAAATACTTGAACAAACCTCTGCATAGACAGATTTATATAATTAATCAGTAATTAGGCTTTGTACAATGCAGACTGACTCAGGTCAAAACACAGAAAATGCAGACATGTTAGGATCTTTACCTGTTGCTGCAAAAAGTTTTTTCAAAGGTTGTTTGTGGGTAAGTTTACATACCTTTATTTAGTTGTCACAAACCTTCACTGCTATTTTAATTTACTCATCTTGCAGTGGAAGAAAAATATGTTTAGCTAAAGGATGAAAACAAACCATGAGTACAACTGCATCTGCGTGCTTTTAGTAATCTCAGCAAACTTTAAACAACTATAAAAGTTTGCTTAATTTTTAACTGTGCAAAATAAAACCTTGCATACACCTCTCATTTCATGAAGTCTGTACCAAGATTTGCAATGGTGACTCTCCGTGAGCTTGCAGAATAAGGGAATATTTTCTTTTTGCAGGTTTGTTATAGTCTTTATATCCTAAAAAACTGTCAAATCCAGTTCTGGAGTCACTCTGTTGAGCAGGTTTCTACCTGATGTGGTGCGCCAATTCAATTCCATTAACAAAATGCCAAGCTAGTTCAGGAAGGTACACACTTCACTCCCAGCAGAACAGCAAAGAAAGCCTGAAGAACTCCACTGGAAATGGGAAGGTTTGACACAACTGTCCTCTGGAGTATACAGGGAGGTTGGAAAAACAAAATCTCACTTGCTGAACATCCTTAAAAACAAAGCCTTCTCCAAAGGGAACTAGAGGTATTTTCCTGATTGTAAGTCTTTGCACACTAGAGCAGGGGTGGAATGAGATGACTACTGAAATGTCAAGAGGGGAAAGAAGTCAAGATGAAATGTGGTTTTACTCAAGTGCCAGGCTGAAATAATTGAGGAGTGCCATTTGTTATTTCAGCAGGAATATCCCTCTCTCCATATGCTCCATCACAGTATTTCTGGTACAGTGAAATGAAAAACGGGAACAGGGCTTGCCTTTCATAAGCCAAGGGAACACCTCCGTAAGTGAATCCTGAACCAGCAGGAGATAAAGGTGCACAGGAATAGACTGTCATTTCATGATTTCCCACATTGGCTTCAACAGAAAGTCACCCTGCTGCATTCCTTGGTGTGGTGCTGCTGGATTATATAGCGCGAGTGGCATTCGCAAAGCCTGTCATGAGTTAAGATGGCACCTCATAGCTGGTGCAATCCTGTCTTCAGAGGAAAGTTAGCACAAGAAAAATAATGACTTTCTTAAAGTAAAAGGATTGTGCAGGCTCTTTGGAAACTTAGAAGTAAAAAGAGAAACCATTTCTTCCCTTGGGGAGATGGAGTCTAATGAGTGGCCAAAAGTACAGACAGCTACTGTTTTGTAAGTAGCAAAATTCATGCCCACTTCTCTAGTAAATTTACGTGAAAAAATGAGGTGGGTATTTGCTGAATCAGAACAGGCCTCTCGATGTGTTTAAAGCTCCTGAAATTATAATCAGACATCTTCCTGTGGCTTTCAAGCCTATCTTAGTTCAGCTGAGGTCCTTGGTTTTCCCTCACCTCACCATTATGAAACAACTTGTCCACGTCTTTCCAGTCCTTCCCTATGCCTCCAAACAACACGTGCAGGTCCCTGTAACTCTGGCCCTACTCCTCCCAGTGGGACAGTGGGACACAAGTACCCTTCCTAAGAGGTATGTTTTATGGAGCAATGAGTTAGGAAACCAGAGAGTCTGTTTCCATCCTGGCCCCCCTGCTGAACTCCCTTGCTCCCAGCCCCACTCCCAGAAGGCAGTGCTCTGCTCCTCCACTGCCAAGCTCCCAACTGCCTGGGACTTGACATTTGTTCTTGTTTTCTCCTGTCTCCCCTAATGGGCATAGCACTACTAAGCGAATAGGAATGTACAGAACAAGAGAGTTCAAAGTAATTGAGTCTACATTCATTCAGAAAGCCTGGATCCTTGCCCGCTCAGAACCTGCAGCATCGACATAGTTTCAGAAGGTTTAACCCTTTTCCCCTGAACCCGGCAACGCTCTCTCGAGTGCAGAGTGTTGCTCTTCTCTTGCCCCTGACTGTGGACACTGAAAAGTGTCTTTCACATACCTAGCTCTAGGAGTTTACCAATCAATGCTTTATTCTTCCTTTTCTTTGCTCTGCGGGACAATAACTACAGACCTTGAACTGTCATTTTTAGAAGATGCAACTTGTGTTGCAGAGGAATGATCATTTAGCAAAACTACTAAACATATCTGCCTGAAGTCTTACTTACACAAACAGGGCTGTGCTGGGTTGAAAACAGCTTACTCGGTTTTCTGCTGCAAATTCATCTGTTAAGGTGTAAGCTGACTTCTAACTCAGTCTGAAAAATCAGTGAAGAATTAGAAACGTTCCAAAATTATTACAGCTGTAAACTCCTTTTTATTATGATTATGAATTATTTCATTATGAATTTTTTCATTATGATTAAATTAAAAACAAATTCTTATTTCAATTTCATTTAGGAGATCACATTAGTTGGCAGCTTATTATTGACTTTAAATTTCTAAATAAAAATTATTTGTATAAAGAAGTTTAAAATCTAATAACAACGGGAATTCTTGAAATGACCTATCAAATAATTTTTCTGTCTGGATCTAAAAGTGCATTTATACAATCTGTAAAATAAGTAGTGCAGCAATATGTAGGTCAGATGAGCAGTGAATCTGAGCAGGAACAAGAGCCTATCAGACTTTCCTGTTTAATTGTTAGTTTTAGTAGAAAAGTCAAAATAAAAAATTGCTCTTTAAAATTATATAGTCTTTAGTCATCTTCCACTGATTGTTGCTTGACAAAAGACTGTAGGACATAGACCATCAGTAGCACAAAAAACATGGTGATGAGATTGGATTTATTCATCTGCAGTTCAGACCTAATTACATCCTTTCTAAAAAATTTAAAACACATTCAGAGATGCTTCTGAAAATGTTTATACACAGAGCTTTACTCTGTGATACCATTCTAATTAACCTGCCACATCTTCTGCCAGGGCAGGGCCTTTATAAATGCATACATATAAAACAAAGCAAAACAAACAAAAATAATACAAACAAACAAAACTTTTGAAATTACCTGTTTATCATTCACTTAATCAGACCGAGAGAAAACATGCAAATTAGGTATGCAAGTCTTAGAAACACTTCATTTACTACAACCACAGGATTAATATAAATGTCTGAAAGTTACCAGGACATGCACAACGTCAGACGCTGCCTAGTCCTACACTGTGCCTGATCTGTAAGAATTTGTTTCCAGACAGCAAAGTGTAGTATTGCTAGTTTTGCACTCTTAAAGCTGTTAGAGAGCAGTTTATATTAAACTTGTCCTTTCAGACAAAAACATAGTTTGAAGCCTAACAGGGTTGGCATAAGGGACATGTCAGGTATTCAAAAAGCATAGTTTGAAGTTTAACCTTAAACTAGGGTTATGTGAAGGGCATTCACAAAAAACAAGACATGATTTTAAAATCTGATGGTTGAAACACGTGTTCCCAGGCTTGAGTGGGGAACGAAATGCCAGCCATGAGTCTTCAGTAAAGGACACTGAAGTTGCATATTGCCTAAACGGGAATACGTGTTGGTGTCGGATGGAAATGAGCCTGCACGGCTTTAAATGCGGCGCTGACGGGAGTAGCCGGATCTACGTTAGTAATAACAAGCATCAAGAGGCTACATATTGCTAAACAGACAGTTCGTGAAAAGAAATGTTATGCTGAGCTCTTCCCTGGTTCTGTAATTAGCTCTCTGCATGCAGGCTCTGAGACATCCTACTCGCTGTGGACTGGGCGGCAAAGGGGAGGAGTGCCAGGCTGACCAGAAAGAAAATGCTTTTTTTACGTTTTAAAAAAGAACTTTGTCGGTAAATGATGGGGGATAAATACGGGGAGGGGGAGGTTGCCAACATTTCTGTGGATTCTCAGACTCTCTCCCTGCAAACCGAAGGCGCAGAGCTGACAGGGCTGGGAGAAAGGTGGAAAGTTTGTGCTTTTTTCCAAAGCTCCACTACATGCTGTACTTTTCCCATACGACGTGAGCCGGTCGGTGTCGCACGAAAGGACAGCGTCCCTCCTTTTTCTGCTTCAGCGAAACATACGGCAGCTTAGCTCACCGTCCTGTGTCTACGGGGAAATATGCTTTGCGCCGAAACCACACCTCAAAACAAGTAAATAGAAACTTGCCTCATTTCGGTGGGGGGGAGGAGGGGGGAAAGAGAAGGTTCAATCGCCTCTACCTCTTTTCCTCTACCCGCCTTCCTTGTCCTCTGCGCTATTTCTCTAAAATGCTGGAAAGCTTCATTTTCACAGTGTACGGGGTGGGGAGGGGGCGGGTGGATGTGTACTGCCGGGCTGATAATTATTAGCAGCAGGTTTCGAGTACGAGTTGCCTTCAGGACAAAAAATAATAAATCTGAACGACTGCCTTTAAAACCCTTTTGAAGATGAAAGGTAGGACAAGACAGTTGTTTTAAAGTGCCCACATTAGCAGTGCTTCTTTACAAGACTATAAATAATAGTACAAGCACGAGAAAAGCCCCGGCGGAGCGCCGCACTTGCTGAAAATCCGCTTCCACTCCGGGACGAGCGCCGCGCCGGCCGCTCCTTTCCAGGGACTGCGCCGGGCACCGCTCCCCGGCTGCTGCCCGGGCGGTACCGCCCTGCCGGAGCCGGCACCGGGATCGGCTCCGGCACCGGGATCGGCACCGCTCCGCCATCACCGCCGCAGCAGGGCAGGGCAGGGCCGAGGCGAGGCGAGGCGGGCCGGGCCGGGCCGGGCCGGGCCGGGCCAGGCCGAGCCGAGCCGAGCCGGACCGGGCGGCGGGGAGGAGCTGCCCGCGCTCCCCGTAGGCAGGGCGGGCGGCAGGGCCGGCCCCCTCTCCGGGCTGGGTGGGGTATAGGGGGGGCCGGGGGTGGAGTAGGGTGAAATAGAGGCGGGCGTGTGTTACCGGGTAGATACCCGCGGCCAGGTACAGGCGGAGGCACTGACGATAGCGGAGTGGATGCGCTCTGGGCTGGTGCTCCTGGGCAGTGAGCGCACGAGCAGCCACCGCCCGCCCGCCCGCCCGGAGCCGCCCGCGGGTCACTCGCCCTGCGCCGGGGCGGGCAGCCCGTCCGCGCCGCGCCCGCCGCCAGCCCCATGGCCACCAGGGTGCTGACCATGACCGCCCGCCTGGGGCCCGTGCAGCAGCCCGAGGAGCCGGTGTTCGCGCAGCTGAAGCCCGTGCTGGGGGCCCGGGAGGCAGCGATCTTCCCTGGAGAGGACCTGAAGCAGCAGCAGCAGCCGCCGCCGCCGCCGCAGCAGCAGCAGCACCCGGGGGGCGGCGGCGCGAACCTGCCGGCGGAGGAGATGGTGCAGGTAGGCAGCGAGCAGCGCTCACAGCCGCCGGTGGGCACTCGGTGCTGCCCGCGCAGCGCCGGAGCCGCGCCTCGCCCCGGCCGGAGCGGCCGCTGCGGGGCGGGCGGGACTGGGTGGGGCCGGGCTGCGGGGCGAGGGCGGCGGACACCGAACTGCGGGGCTGTGGCAGCAGCGGCAGGGTGCGTGTGTGTATGTATGTATGTGTATGGGTTCGTGTGTATGTGCGGGGGAGCGGCCACGCCGCCCATCCTGCCCGTGCGGAGCGGGAGCGCTCCCGTGTTCCCGCCGGCGGAGCGCGGAGAGGCAGCCGGGGCCGTCCCGGCGAGGCGGGGGGAGCCGGGCTGCCCCCGCTAGTGTGTTGAAAGCTACAGCTGCTGCCTTCGCACTTGCCCGGCGGCAGAATTAGAGCGGCCGCCTGTCCTCCTCGCCCACGCAAGGAGTCATGTTCGGGGGGCGGGGGGGGAGAGCACACGACTCGCTGGTAACGGGGGACTTCCCAGGACTTTGTGCCTGTCCCAAGAGGCTGTTTGGGAGCGGATCCGCAGGCAAACAGCTGGAGGAGCTAAAAGCGGGAAGGTGCTGACCGCAGCCGGGCTCCAGCCCGCGGACGGTGCCCGCTCCAGGGGCGGTTCCCCGCGCCCTACGAGGCACCGGCGTTGCCCGGGTCGGCGGAGAGGGAACCCCGGTGCCGGGCAGCGCTCTGTCGGGCGCTGCCTTTCGGTGGTGTCTTCCCTAAGGAGTAAATAAGTCCCTGTCTTCAAAGCGAGCTGCCCTCGACTCGTAAACAAGAGCTGGAAAAAGTAGCCTGGCATGTCGGGGCAGATCCAGATCAAAGGGAGACGGGAAGGCGGCTGTGTTTGTTTGTGGTGTTTACCGGGGGTCTTTGAAGAAAGGTCCTAAAATCCACTTTCGGGCGGAGTTGCTGTTTGTCAGCTGCTTTCGCTTGCGGGGTGCTAAACGGGTCTGGTATGAGCACTCTCTTGACAGGGCAGGGGGGAATGTAGCATTTGCCCACTGAAGACTGCATGGTAAATGTTTTGCCGATGACTGTACAGCAGTAATGTATAGGGCTCCAGCCACCCACGGATTCCCTCGCACTACCGTGCTAAGAGGGTGATTTTCCAGTAATTAAAGAGCTCTCCGGGAACCGAGGCATGGATAGGGACATGGTTATCACGCTATTAGACAATTACACACTGCATAGATTATTATTGGCTCAAGTGTAGTCCTGGAGACACTTTACACAAAGAATACTCTGATGTAGTCAACCCGTCTCCTTTTTATTCGATATTATTAGTAACTTTACACTTCGGTGTTCTATTTCTAATTAAATCCCGTTCTTCTAGGGATGAAAAATCATGGAAGTATGTTATATATATATATAAACATTATTTGAAGTATTAGTATTCAGATAGTCAGCTGAGGATGTGGCTTTTACAGTTAGCATTTCAAAGAGAAGCGGGTGAAAGAGATAGGCAGTCACCCTGCTCCAGCAGTGAATTCCAGAGCAGGAGATCTGCAGATTAGGCACAGCGCCTGTCACTTCTGTGCCTTGCACTGTCTTTTAGGCATAAAAGATGAAAAGTTTGTGTATGCTGAAATTTCAGATCTGTCTTAATGTGTGAACGCTTTGTACTGTGACTTTATCTCCTTGTCCTTGATGATGTTGATCAGCGTGCTGATTGTAAAATCAAGCAGGTTTTCATTAGTGTGAGCATTCATAACTTCCTCTGTAGGTGTCTTGCAGCTGGATGAACAGTATTGCCTTTTATTTGTAAAGCCTCACATGACTTGGATGCCACCATCTTTCTTAGCTGGTAACAAATCATGTGGATTATGGTCTGTTTTGTCTTTGTAGACGAGATGTGAAATGGAGAAATACCTGGCACCTCAGCTCCCGCCCGTTCCCGTCATTCCTGAACATAAGAAATACAGAAGAGACAGTGCCTCGGTTGTAGACCAGTTTTTCACCGACAGCGAAGGGTTGCCTTATAGCATCAACATGAACGTCTTCCTGCCTGACATCAGCCACCTGAGAACTGGCTTGTACAAATCTCAGCGACCCTGTGTAACCCACATCAAGACAGAACCATCTTCAGTCACCATCTTCAGTCACCAGAACGAAACTACTGCCCCTGCCCCTGCTCCCACTCAGGCCCTCCCAGAATTTACCAGCATCTTCAGCTCCCACCAAACCCCTGACGTGAACAACATTTTCATCAAGCAGGAGCTTCCTACTCCAGATGTCCATCTTTCCATCACACCCCAGCAAGGCCAGTTGTATCAGCTCTTGAGCTCGCCGGATTTAGACATGCCCAGCACCACTCCCCAGGCGGCCGTGATGGACTCCCTCAGCAATGTCTCCATGCCCTCAGCCATGGCGGGCCTTAACACGCTCTCCTCGGCTGTTCCACAGACTGCAATGAAACAGTTCCAGGGCATCCCCCCCTGCACCTACACCATGCCAAGCCAGTTTCTGCAGCAGCAGGCCACTTACTTCCCTCCTTCACCCCCAAGCTCAGAGCCTGGAAGTCCAGACAGACAAGCAGAGATGCTGCAGAATTTAACCCCTCCTCCATCATACGCTGCAACTATAGCTTCCAAACTGGCGATTCACAACCCGAATCTACCAGCAACTCTGCCCATAACCCCCCAGAACATCCAACCCGTCAGATACAACAGGAGAAGTAACCCAGATTTGGAGAAAAGACGTATCCACTACTGTGACTACCCAGGTAAGCAATCTGTGCCAGAAAATCCCAGCTCTTGCAATAAAAAAAAAAAAAAAAACAAAAACAAAAACCAAAAACAAGTGTGAATAATAATGGATGAAGTATAAGTGGTTTTCTTTAGCTGTGGTCTACACCTAAGGAGAACCAAATAGTTCTTTGTCCAAGTAGAATTTGTCTTTGTCATTGTTTTGAGTGGAAGACTCTCACATTCATTAAATAATTGGTATTCTTCATGTCATTTGTCATTCTCTTGAGCTCATTTTACTATGTTACAAAATTAGAGACTCTGTAGAAAATAAAAAAATAAAAAATTTGGGCTTTGCTAGTGTCAATCATTGTGACTGTCCAGTATTCATGATAGAGCAGAGGCTCAGTTTGTCCAGTGTAGTACAGCTCTGTTTGAATTTTCTGGCACTGCAAGAGTAATTTCAGCTCCCAGTAGCCAAGGCCACAGCCATTCTTCCCTGTTATGAACAGGAGATTCAACTGCCCTCATAAATCCATTAAAACTATCTCTGAAAATTGTCTGCAGATGGATTGCCTTCTGCGCTGGAGGGGAAGAGGGATCTGACTGGAAAGTGTGCTGCCATGTACGTGATCCCAGACACAGGGCGTGCACACCCGCTGTAAGCGCAGAGGGAAATTGCAGCTCCCCCTTTGCCAGCTCTGGGTGCCATGTCACCCATTCGGTGTGCCTTACAGTAAATGCCCAGTGAAAGAGTTGTGTTGAGCCCTGGGTGACAATGACCCGAGTCTGGATTGATTAGGTCCTCTTGGAAATTTAAAAAAACCAATCACATAACCCCCTCCACCCCCCCCAAGTTGTTGACTTATGTAGCAGGTGTTACTGTACATAGATTGTAGCAGCCATTGGCCTATATACTACATTACAAAGCAGTAAGTCGACCAGAAACATACATGTTTTTTCTTTGTCAAGCAACATATCTCTAGGAGCATTCTATAGAGAATTTTGCTTCTAAATGGCAAAAATTATGCCAAAAAGTAGTAAACTTAAATGTGTCCAGATAGTAGTCCAGCACTGAATGAGGAAGTTTAAACATAGTGTGGAGTGTTTTCTATTCTCCCTACTGAAGCCTCTTTGCTTTTTTTGGTTTTGTTTTTTTTTGTTTAGGCTGCACAAAAGTTTATACAAAGTCTTCTCACTTAAAAGCGCACCTGAGAACTCACACAGGTATGTATGCACTCGCTCTCTCGCTGTCTCTCGTCCGTGGCTGACGCGGTATCTGACAAAGCAGGAACGCTGGGTCTGCCAGCTTCTCCCTGTTTTCTCTAGGGTGGTGTGGACAGACTGGCAGGTCAGCTACAAAATACTTGAGGATTGGTCAGTGAGAAGTAAAATTTGTTTTATTAATGCCCTTTTGTTAAACCTCAGTGGAATTCAAAATAGCTGACAACGAGGTAGATGGAAACTTTCCTTTTCAGTCTAAAATGCCATTGAAGTGTTAAAAAAAAAAATCTTTTTTTCCTCCCCGACTAGTGAATTAAACATAGTAAAGACGTTCTACTTTTGAAGATGTATCTGAGTAGATAGAATTTTCTGGCTTCGGCTTTCTTTCTGAACTTTTAGGATTATTTAATCTTAGAATTTTTCACAAATGTCATGAAAACTCCCAAGATATGTCTATTTACTTTCTACTTGGCATTAAGTGGGCTTTATTATTTTTATGAAAGACAAGTGGTTCTCCATGTTTATTTTTTTTAAAAAGGACATAACTTCGATTTTTTAAATTTTTTATTTTGTCAGGAAAAGACATCAAAATGAAGAAAATTAAGAGTGTCAGTGTGTCACAGTTGTTTTTTTGTACCCTGATCAAACTCTGCTTGCAGCTACAGAGGCCGCCCCTGTTCCTGGACCCGCGAGGAGCGGAGCTGGGGATGGTGTTGGTTGTGTGGGCACAGGAGCTGAGAATGCTGAGGACAGTGGCTGGGAGGTGGAACTGTCCCAGATGCTCTTCCCAAGTGTTCACCTGCTGAGGCAGGGGGGAGAAGGAGAGAGGGAGGGAAGGAAAAACACATAGCTCACCACCAGCAGGCTTGACACTGTTAAGGACAGTTCTTTGCTGGGATCTTGATACAGAACCACTCATGCTAAATTGGTGAAAAGCACATGACTGATTTTGTAAAAAAATTAAATGAAAGGACTGTGACTCCTGTTTTTAGAAGTGAGTGTGAACCTTGGTTCTTTTATGCATGGGTTTAGAATCAGAGCAAAACACAAGTCACAGTTCAAGCAACTTTGTTATTGAAGCGGACTGTGCCATTCAAGGAGTGAGTTTTCACCTAAGCTTAAATCAAAACTTGTCCAGAGCTATCGTCTAACAAAATGTTTCACTATCTCTATGGAAACAAGGCCTTCTGTTCAGCAGGTATTATAAATGGATTGTTAGATTGTTGTAAAGAAGTTGAGTATGTCCATGCTAAGTGTTACTAAGGAAATCTTGTTTTCAGAAATGAAAGTTACCTGTGTTGTACAGTGAAAGATTAAAAGCGAGTGTAGAAAATTATTGTTTTGCATTAGTGACAGGCTAAGCACCAACGCTGTTAAAAGTATTCTTAATATATAATCACTTGCTAGTAGTAAGTTTAGTAGGAAAGGAATATTTTCATGAGGCTGTAAATCTGAGTAGTATCATAGAATCCCAGTTTAATAAATAATCTGTAAATTTAAGTGTATGATTTCCACTTGCGCACTTCAGCCAGGAACTAAATACCAGTTTAAAATATCTTGATTGCTATTATAAAATAACTAGGAAGAGAGATAAAAGCAAAGCTTTAGTCTAAACATTAACAATACATAGTCAGCATTTGAAATGAATGCTTTTCCTTTTTTAATCCATTTCTATCTTTTTCTGTGCCTTGAGTGGTAATGACTTCAGGGTTTACAAAGTTAGTTCTTGTATGCATAGAAATACATACCTCATGGCTAGCATATATTGCCTAGGGTCACTAATGTTTATTGTTGCCTTCACTTTTTTACCTAGAAATGTGGATAAAACGTGCAAAGGTCAGAGGAGCTGATGTATTCATGGAAACAAGAATGTTGTTTTAGATAAAAATCTAGTGAACTTAAGCAGGTCTGTAATACAAAGGGTCTTCTGGGGAGGTGAATGAAGGGATAAACTGTCTAAAGCGTGCATTACATGCAAGAATGTGAGTCCGTATCCTGTTACCTGCAGTATTTCAGAGTTTGGATTAGTTTAACTCTCCTGAATATTCACTTCATACTTGAAGATTTCCAGCAGCGATTCTGATCTCTGCCTTAACATACGATTGAAGTGTGTTTCAAGAGCCAGATCTCTGACTTAATGTTTGATCGATTAAGGAATGTTAAAGTAAAGGGGTGCAAACTCAGGGAAATCTGTGGAGTTGCTCAGCCTTCCCCAAGACTGCAGGGGAATCTTGCTATTGATCTCCGCAGGGATCGATGCCGAGGGCTAAATTAGGGGATGTGTATCCCATCCCCCTGGAACTGTGAATTCATACAGTACTAATAAGTTTTGAGTTTTCAGTTTTAAAACATTTTTAAAGGACTTTGTGTGAAGCTTTTACCTTCAAAGTCTAAAGCAAATGTCACGTAAGCCGTTTTAATAAAGTTGTGTGTGATATTCTTTCAAATCCCTTCAGGGATAGCAGACCTGTTTATCTGGCTAAACCCGTTCTTTAGTAATCATGGACCACTGAAGTTGTTCTCTCCTTATTCTTAGTTTCTTAACAATACCTTTTAAAATTGGCTGCAGTCTCTCTCTCATCCCAACCAGTCCCCGCCCTTCTCAGCAATCTGTCATCTTAAAATAAAAGAGCCTGCAGCAAAGTTTGTCTGCCATTAAAAGTCAAGACAGACCTCATGGTTTTCCTTTTGTATTGGAAAATCTCAGCCTTTTCACAGTATTTATTTAGCAGCATTTCTCTTCTGAAAGGCTTTCCCTGGGTTTAGTAGATGATCTTTGAGAGCAAACCTAAGGGAAATGTTACTTTTGATAGATGGAATGTAGGCTGTAGTATATTTTTTCTTAGTTCAGAAATGAGCATACTGTCAGATTTTATAAATTACAGCTAAAAAAACTATAGGGAATGGGCAAGAGGAAAATCCCATATCTTTTTCTTCTTAGGTGTTCCCAAGCTGTTTACCTTAGACCAAGTCAGGTGGTATAAAGTGATATAGTTATGCTGATTTAGTGTAGTTACACTGGACTCTTGCTGTTGATCAGGAATCCAATATTCCTGCTGAGAGCTGAGATAGGGTTATGTATTTGTACTGGTTGCTGAAGCAGACACACATTTTTCTTTCCCAATGTAATGCTTTACCATTTGTTCACGATGAAATAAATTTTAGTTGGTAAACTGGCAACCCCAAAACAGAATATGAACAAAAGTTTGAGTGTTGAAAAGATACAGAACATTGTTCGTCCATTTCCATGAATGGAGCAGGTGTGTGGTACATTTTAATACTTTAAAAAACTTCAATATGATACCTAAATTTGATGTTTGTTACTTCTGAAACAGGTTAAATGGTACTTGGTATTTTAAAGTACTTATTAGAACAGCTTTCAAAACAGGTGGAATTTTTTGACCTTTTGAGGCAGATGGTTTCTTTTAAAATAATGTTACCTGTTCGTCATGCAACAAGTTTTGTTTCGTACCCGGCGTTGTGCAACTGCGGTATCTAATGTGTGAGGGGGTTGTGCATTTATCACAGGCTGTTCAGCAGCAAAGGCACCTGAAAGCTCTGGCATAACAGCTCTATGTCCAAACTGAAACGCGTGCAAATCTCTGGGAAAAGTAGTTATTTGCGTATTGCAGATAAACTTCATTCAGTTCTTCTGCCATCCAAGTATATACACATATCCATATCACATAATCATTTGGAAACAGTGGTCCTATAACGTATCCTTTTAGATTTCTTTATATGCCAAACGTTTGGATTGTGGATGTGTTGACTGTTGGCTGTGCAGGCACCTGGAGTACCATGCCTGTACACTACCTGTAGTGCTGCAGAACAGCTGGCTACGGGGAGTTAGTGGGGAGGTTAATTATTTCTGTGAGCAGCTGCACACTTCAGAATTGTGTATGTTTTTAAGAGGAAAATCTGTGATTGTTTTGAACACATCAAGGCACGCGCATTGAGGACATTTTCCAGCTGCATACTGGTTTTCCGTATACAGAGTCTTTGTACAGGCATGTTCTCTGGTCACATGGTGGGCTTGCCATTAATAGTTTCTAGCATTAACTGCAGAACTATTTCATCTCTATCTATAGATCTAGCTTGTATTTGGTGATGGGAAGTGGAAGCCGAGATAACTCAAGAGAAATGGCATTTCCCTAATGAGATGCACTCAAAATACTTCCACTGTCCCTGGTTATTTCAAATGTTTATATAGGCACAGAACAGCTGCTGACTTGTGCGGTTTGTCAAGGTGTTAAACATTTTATTTTATTTTAGATCTCTGCCTCAATAGATCCAGAATTAGACCGATGGTGCATCAGGATTAGAACCAGTTGTAAGCAGTAGACTTCAGCAGTCCCTGGGACTTGATGCTCTCAGCTCACCATACCTGTAGAGGGACACTTGTTCCGGGTGCTGTCATTAGCCCAGGAATTCAGGAAGGAAGCCTGGTTTGGAAGGGAAGACAAGTAGTAGTTGGGCTCCTGCTGGAAGAAAAGCACAAATGAATTTAAATAATACTGAGACTTGGGTGCGGGATTTTGCTCATGGTGTGCAAATGAGGAATGGAGGCCCCAAAAGACTCTGCCTTGTGCATGGTTGCAGCCATAGCAATTCTTACCCTGAAATCGTGAAAACAGCAATTAAGTAATACTTCTGTGCAGATCCAGCTTCTTTGACCTGTTAAATGGGTGAGTTGCATAGATTACGTTTTAAGGAGCTGTCAGTAAATGCCATCATTGATAGAGACCATAAGGATAAGTGGAAGAGAGTTAAAGAAAACTGTTGACAAAGTGCAGTAAAGTGCAGTGTTGCTAGACACTGCTGAAGGCTATGTTAGTATCTTTTATTTATGAATTCTGCTAAATCCATTAGTTGCCTGTGTGAGAAATGGAAGTACATTATTTTCCTGTGCAAACCACAGTTTAAGGGAAAATAATGCATTTTTTTCAAACACTTCATGAATGATCGCAGGCCTTGGGAATAATTGATCTGGTTCTTTATCTGCAGTCATAAGCAGAATGGGAAGTGTTTGAATGTGTTGCTCAAAAGAGGTTGAAATGTTAGCAGCATAAACCTGAATTTTATTTAAACATTACTGATCATTCTCACCAGTATCCACCATAAAACTTCTATGAAGTAGGAATTAAATTCTGAGGTGTCAGGTGAGGGTATTCCAATTAGATTTTAGATACTGGAAAGAAAAGCCTAATATTTTCTTTTTGATTAAAAGCCTAGAAAGTCCCTCTAAGCATGACAGCTTAAAAAAACTGTTGTTTCTGTCAATTGCTCCCTGAGAGGATTAAACTTCAGTTCCAGGATATTTGATTCTTGATAAGGAAACTGTTGACCTAAGAGACCAGCTTTAAATATAGTTCAGTTTGAGACCGCCCTACATAGGCTAATAGTCCCAAGATTCACAGCAATTGCCAGTGATTAAAACTTTCCATTATTTGATCAGACATTCCTTATTGTAATTAATTTCTGAGGCTTACTGGGACGACTGACTCCCAGTTCCAGGCAGGGTGGTGTGTTGCTTGTTGTTTGTTAGATGACCTGCACCTCCCATTGGTGAAAGATTAGAAACATTTAAGTAATGTCCTAGTTTAGTCTGAGTATCTTGGTAGCAGCATTCCTGTCCTGTCAGGGTGCATTATTTATATTCAGAGATCTCTTAACAACTCTGATTAGGGACATATTAAAACCTTTGATTTTGGTGAGTGTACAGTGCTTTGCTTTGAGTTAAAATACCTTTAATGTGTTGCCTTTTTTTTCTTTTGCTGTATGTGTGCATATAGTAGATGGAGATCTGGAAGTTTAGAGTATGCATTTAATAAATTCCATTTTAAGAGCGCGTCTTATCTGACTGTACAAAAGCCAGTGTTATTGGTGAAAGAGCAGTTCTTGTACCACAGGCATAGGTGTGGAAATGTGTTCTTCAGCACAGGATGTGTAGACACAGCCATGCACCCTAAATGGCATGGATTTCTTATAAACCTACTTAAAAAAATTCCTTTTCTCTGTTTGCATATCTCCTTGAAGAGAGACCACCTCTGTTAAGACAGAATGTTAAACCAGAAAGAAAATAAACCATTGCACAGAGCAGTCAAGATTCCCCACTAATCCTTGAACAGCATAAGACAACACTTAACAAAATAAGTGTGCTTCTAGCACTGGTGGGAGTGCTGAGAAGGTAATGCCTTCTGCACCTCTGCAGTCAGACAGTGAATTCCTTTGGCTGTCCTCTTTGATCACCAGTGAGTTATCTTTTATTCCTGTTCATGCTTCATTTATCAGTGACCGGACTTTGTGCTGAGCTCAAAGCTCTCTGTTACAAAATTCCATAAAATGCTGTTTCATGGTGAAGGAGTATTTAATAGTACCCCTTTAGCCACTGCTATAGTAGGCACAGACCTTATTGCATTTAGAAGTGTGCTGCATATGCTGCTCATTCATACCATTTGTGGATGGTTGTTTCAAGGACTATGTTTGTTTTGTCACACACAGAATAAGCTGGATGTACTTCGCTTGCTATCAGTCCTCTCATCCATCTCCATCTTGGACAACTAAGAATTTTAGTGCACTAAAGATCTTTTAAACATCTGAGGGATTACTTATTTTGAAAATCCAGCTTTTTGTTCTTTTTCAAAAAAAAAAACCCAAAACCAAACCTAGAAGCTGCTTTTAATGATGACTACAGCACTTAGCACTTAGTCAATAAAAGAAAGAAGATCTGATTTTAGGAAAGTGTGTAGAGCAAAAAACTTCTGACTGCTCGCAGACATACACCCCAGTAACCCAGTCAGAATTTAAAACTATGGTGCTGTTAGCTAGGGAAACACTATTTCAAGCAAACCAAAACAGAAAAAACATTTCATTTGTTCTTAATATTTTTAAAATTTGAGGCTATAGCATCTCAGGAAATTATGAGAACTGATGTTAACGTGAAAAATTTGAAAACAAATGTGCCAGAAATCTTTGAGACAATATAAATCTTTCTAATAATCTATTTTAAAGCTGAACATGATAAAGGTTATGCACATAACTGGTGCAGTTTTGGTACAGAAACTTCTGCTTTGCCACAATTTTATCACACCTGCCCAAATATTTTTTAAGGCCAACTACTTGCTGCTAGAAATAGTTCCGTAATAAGCACAAGTAATATTAAAATGATTGCAAGACTGGAGGCAGGAGGGGGGGTGCGGCGTGGCTGTCTTTATACTTTATACCCTTATGAGCTGTAATCAGGTGTTGTGATTTTGGAGTCTCTGAAAAGTGTACTATTTGTTATTCCTTAAGGGAGCTCCAAACTCGCTGTTCTGACAGAAATCTCTGATAGGAAACAAGTGAAGTTGCAGGCATTGGCTGGTGTAATATCTGTATTTGGATTTCTGCATACCAATAGAGTTACCTAACTTTAGGTTTGAAAATCCAGCCCTTGCTGTTTACAACTTTTTTTTTTAAAGAAAGCCGTCCTGGCAGTGAATTGCAGAAATAAAAGAAGTAAAGTCATACGACTCTTTGATGAAATAAGGAAGCTTATTTTCTTATTAATGGGGAGATTCATCAAAAACGGAGTCTGTCAGTGACTTGTTTTTTCCAAACAGTTTTAAACAGAAACATGTTCTTGAGCAGAGGCTGTGTGTTGAAGATAGAGGGTGTCTTCAAAATGACCGTCTCCCCCGACACGGGTGGCACTGTGCCTTACCCAAGTGAGCATGGCCACAAGGGTCACTGCCAGTGACTAGAATTAAATGTTAGGAAAGCCATTGGTGCGTTTTGACACAACTGAATCAGAAGATAAATTAAAGGGAGAAGAGGCAACACAGTGTGTGTACTTTACTGATCCAGACCGCTCTCCTGTGGTATTGATAAGAAACCCGAACCATGGGATCTGCTGGGGGAGATTTTATCTGTTGAGGTGGCTGGCTAGTGTAGCACGTTATATGTGGACATCTAAACGTCTTTTTGACGTCCTGGTAATCTCACAGCATTATGAATAATTTTTTTATAACAAATAGACACTTTGGAAGCAAAATAGTCTCCTTTCAGATTAAACTCCCTTATCTCTTGGTGCGTGCTTTCTTTAAAAGACCTTCCAATCTAAACATTAGGGCTTAGAATTTCTGTGCTCAAATACAAGTCTCATTCTCATGCTCCACAAATGTATTTCTTTAAAACAGGAGAATGGATGCATATTAAGAGCTCAAGAACTTAAAAATATATTTTGTGATGTATAAGCCTAGCAAAATATTTTAAACCATTGATACTGGAAGGAGGTTGTGCAGAAATCCAATTAAACTTATGAAATCCCTATCCTGTTGAAGTATAATTTAAAGGAAAGCAGTTCTGTTTCCCAGAAGTGCTGTGTATAATATTTCTGGCTTGGGAAGAAAGGGTTGGAGTGTGCTATTTGGCTGGAAATCGGTACCAGCTTCCTCCATGGTGTTTTAGTTGAACAGTGTTGACATTCTAACAAATCCCGTGGAAGCTCCCCTGAAGTGGAGGAGTTAGCTGTTTTCTTGCTTTTACAGTGAAATACCTGTTTGATACCATGGTTGTGTTCCAGTTACTGAGCTGTACTGCTCTCATGTTTGATGACCAGTGGCATTCTTGGTTTAACACCCTATAGAAGCCCTAAATTGCTGGAGGAAAACCAAATACTTCTGAAACTTTACAGCTCCTGTATTTTGCACAATCATTAAAGTAAACAAATCTTACATTACTATGTAGCCAACGAAAACAGTGGATAAAGAGTTCAGTGTCCCTTGTTGTGTATACCTGCGTTTTTTAAAAATAAGTCTTCAACCGAGATTTCTCTGACCTTCAAAGTCAGCACAGTAAAGAAGTAGGATCACTTCAGAAAAATATGTGAGACTCTTTTCCCCTTGCTTGCAGGAACTTAAAACCAAATTCTTATTTCTGCTAAATGACAAAAAGCATGTGTATAGGTTGAGAGAGAGAAAACAGTACCAGCTAGTTGTTCTCTGCTTGCTCTAAATGAGTGAAAATTAATCTCCACCTACTTTTTTTTTACCCCCCCTTCCTCCTTGCCCAAAAGGAAAACATTTGAAATTGATTCAGTTCTTAAATAAAACTTTCCAACGGAAACTAGCAATACAAACATAGATATTCAGTATTTTACCCCTAGGATTTATTCAAAATAATCCGGGCCTCTACACTGGCACTAAAAATATATTTTCCAGTTCTCACTGTTGGCCAAAGCAGGGGTTAAAAGCAGCGTTCTGGCTTTAATTTCCAGTACATAAAAGTAACACTATTAAAACAATCTGAGTAAGGCACCAGCTTGTTCCTGTGCTCATCCCCTTAGCAGTGCTTGGTTTAGCTCAGGTCTGCAGCAGTCTGCCAGCAAGGAGGAGTGGTGCTGTTCTGCATGGCACTGCCTGAGCTTTTCCTGGAGCAACGCTGTTGTCCAGGATGATTTGTGGCTGTGGCAGGCAGTGGTGTGACCATGACAGTGTGGTGAGCTGCTAAACAGTGTCTCTGCAAAGTTGAGTGCCCTGGGCTTTGATGGGGGTCCTGGCCGTGGGACTCAGCACTGCCTGGGAGGCTGTGGCACCCAGCAGGGCACAGGGATCACTGCTGCCCAGACTGCCGGCACGCCGGCACTTCCTCTGCCAGGAGCCCTCACGACACCTGCTGACACTGCTCGCGTGTTAGGAAAGGTTTTAACAGGGGACAGCTTTTTTTGTTGCTGTTTGGACTCTGACAGGGTCAGGTGTCACCTACACAGGACAGCTTTGAGGCTGCTTTTACAGTGCAGCATAGCCTCACACTCAGTGAAAGTTGTGTATTTCATACCTCCTCAGTGCCAGACTTGGAAACAGATCTTAATCTCCGGGTCCCCATTCCAGTCTGGTCTGGATACTCCTAGGCTTTTGTTAACTAGTGCTGTTTTCCTGCCCTCTTTACCTTCTCTGTCATTCCTTGTATAATCCTGCAAAACACAAAAAGCATTTGGAGTAGATGGAGGCCTGACTGTATATGCTCTTCCTGGCCAGCGAGGGGGTGTCAGGCTCACAGCACTGTGAGCGTCAAGTATAATGTGGCAGCTTTGAGTGAAAACTTTTAAGGAAAAATTTAAGGGAAACAGGGAGAAAAGGAGAAAGAAAGGAGGAAAATAAATAAATACACTGTCCCTAAATTAAGACATTTCAAATACAGGAATAATTATTTTGTGTAACTTCTGTGTGTGCACATGTGCCTTAACACAAAGTGTTCAGTGATTATCTCCCTGGTGCTGTGCCTTTGGATCAGCAACACAGGCTTTTACAGCCTCTATTGTTAACCCAATTAAAATACATTGAGGATCATCTGTATAGTGCAAAAGATCCCTCACTGAATAGGGACCTTTCCTGTCATTCTACTGTGAAGATCAAATGTGTTCTCAGCAGGATTCATTGGTGTTAGAAAAGCTTACACACCATGTTTGAATGAAATTTGTATTTTAGCCTACAGTATGTGTTTCATGGAGCAAAAAGGAACCCTATATGATAGATCATTCCTATCTTCAATCAGCGTCAGAATTTACTCTGAGTAAATTCAGAGTTTACTCACAGTTAATTCAGCTGTGACAGAAATCTGTGTTGATTTCTGTTCTGATTTGTGACCCACCAGATAATTACAAATTCTGTGAGAGGTGAGGCCGGGCCCTCGTCTTTCCTAAGGAATGTTAGGTTTCCACCATGACTTCAATAAATCCCAGTTGCTGTTGATGCAAAGAGATTGTTGGGTGGGTGAGTGGTTAGTTTTTCCTGAAAAGGTCTAGTTCTGGTTGTGACAACACCTGGCAGTACAAAGTTACATCCCCATTATGAGCAAAGGGCTAGTTTTGCACTCAGTAGTAGATGAAAACTTTTTAGCTGATCAGACAAAGCAGTAGAAACTCCCAGACAAAAGCAGTTTCATAATTTCATCTGCATGATAAATAAGTGCCTTTGAAGTAATGGTTTGGAGCTTCTCAGGTGGTGTTACCTACATAACTGATGCAGAATAAGCACTCTGATTGCAGGATACTGACCCCTCTCTTTCTTCCATGTGCGTGTGTGATAGTGAAACAGGGAAAAGTAGGAGGCACTTCACTCTGCAGTAGGATTGAGCTGTCAGTGCAAAGGTTTGGGACCAGTGGGGGTGTAGAAGATCTGTAAGAGGGATTAGAAAGAAATGTTTGAAAAGCTCAGCTTTGGTCAGTTTCTGTTCCAAATGAAGCTACTGCCAAGTGCTTTGATATGCTCGGTTTTCTTTATCTTCATGACAAACAAGTCAAATTAATACAAAATAATATAGATAGCAATTCACTCTCCCAACTCCAAGGTGTTTTTGTCAAACAACATCAAACATTAACCTCTTTATTTATATGAAGAACATTAACCTCTTTATTTATATGAAGCTTGCTTGTGCGGTGACATCATGCCCACACAAGCTCCTAGGCAGGTGTACATACCCGTGTAAAATTCTGATTTCACACAGAAGTCATCATGGCTTTGTGACTCCATATTTCCCCCATTTCAACAAACACCTGTAAATTGTAGGAATGCTTAAAACACTGTTTTTCCAGTTCTAAAATGGGTGAACATGAACATTTCAGGTGCCTGGGCCGGTTGCTGCTGTAACACAGCAAGTTTTGAGGTGCCATGTTCCTCCTGTGTCAGTATAGACTGCTGAAGACAGCAAGAACTTGCCATCTTAAAATATGGCTATTTAAGCACCTGATTAAAGACATTTTATTCTGAAAATGGGTGCTTTGAACTTGGAGGTGCTTTCTCCTATTTATAGCTAGCCCCAGGCAGGATACCACAAGTTTTTATTGCTTGTGACATTTTAGGAAATACTATCCCCGTTGTGTTTGTAGCACACTGTGCCCCTTTCTTCACACATCAGAAGCTCTTGAACAGATCTGCACACTGCAAAGAATCCTTATAGAAATCTTTTTTGCCATTTCAGACCTCTTAAAAAGGCACTGTGTAACTTGCCCATTTTTGAAAGGTGCAAGTTAAGTTACAAACCAGTCTTGATTGTCACACGAGACTGCTTTTTTTTCCCCCTACTCCCTCCCATACTGTGGTGAGTGTAAAGGAGCAGGTTTTGGTCTCATGCAGGCTTTTTAACTCTGCATTCCTGTACCATAGCTCTCTCCAATTTGCATGTTTGAAAGTTTTGTACGTTTTTGTGAGGAATTAAATCCCATTTTCAAGAGCTGAAAAAGCAAAGAGGCTGTTAGTTTGGGGCCTGATGCATAGAGCTGTGAATAATGAGGATATGTAATGGAAGAGCAGTGCCATTCAGTGCAGACTTATGTCAGTTGTCTGCTGAGGAGTGGCAGCTGACGGTTCCATTTTTGCCTGCTCTGTTCCAGGTGAGAAGCCCTACAAGTGCACATGGGAAGGCTGCGACTGGAGGTTCGCGCGCTCCGACGAGCTGACGCGCCACTACAGGAAGCACACGGGGGCAAAGCCCTTCCAGTGCGCCGTCTGCAACCGCAGCTTCTCCCGCTCCGACCACCTGGCGCTCCACATGAAGAGGCATCAGAACTAGGAGCTGGACTGGTCACGGAGGCTCTTCTGTATCTATGCAATTTCCTATTGACTCTCGATGTACAACTGAAATTAGTTGAATTTTTGAGTGTATCCACTTCAAAAGAGATCTCAAAAGGAACTGGAAATGTATATTTTGTATATTTATGCTGAAAAAAGGAAGACACTGTATCACAATGATCGGAGTGTTCAGTCATTTGTTTGCTTTCATGATGTATATGGCTTTAGTCAGCAGGTTTCATCTCTTTACAAGTATTATATCTCAACACATTGCAGCTTTATACTTTTTTTTTCCTCTTGCAGTGTTTTGACCAAAGCACTGTCATTATTGTGACAATGTTTAGTAAACAAATTAACGAGAGGATGCAGATGAATGCACACAGTGGAAAAGCCATGAACTGTAATCTGTCAGGTTTTTACTGGACATACTTAAGTACATGTGGGGGTTTTTTTTAATGTTAAGCCGTTCTGTGGATATAAAATACATAGGAAAATTCATAAACAGCCATAGAACAAAGCATTTTGTTCTGTGTGTTGCATGTTTGCTATGACAAAGATTTTGTAAATATGCAAATCAGCTTTTTAGGTTTAATACAAAAGTTTTCTAAGAAACATCTGAAATAAGCAGTTGTTTTACATTTGATAACTTGGCACATTTATTAAAAAAAATACTTAAATACCTCTCAAAATAGTACCAATTTAGTCAGATGTTCTGTACCTGTTAACTCAATGGTGTGCACTGAATATTCAAAGCAGGAGTTTGTTTTCAAATTGCGTAAAAGGGCAAAACATGGAGAATGAACTATAAAGTCAATGTTGGAAGCTGAAATAGCGGGGATAGTTAAAATGAACACAGAATGTTAAACCTCTTACCATAAGCTAAACTTAGTATCACTTTAAAAAGAAGGATTTAGGATGCAGTTTTCATACATAGACATATTAAGCTGGTTCAGCACCAGTATGATCTAGTTTCATGTGGATATTGGATGTAATTTACTAGAAGGTAAAGGATACAGTAATTTTTTTTAAATTACAGTGCAGTTTAGTTAATCCACTGTTCAGACTGACACACGCAGGGAAAAATTTACTGCTTACCGAAGTAGCTGAAACTCCACGGAAGTCAATGAAATGCTGCCCTTTTATGCTAACAATGACTTTGATCCACCGTGCTCAGCCTTGAAATCATAGATGGAGGGCCAAAGATGAGGTTAGACCAGGTAGGATTTGGCCAGACAACAGGAGAAAACCAAACAAACCTAAGAAGTGTCTGAACTTCACAAGCCGTAATATTAAGCTGTCAACCAAAGGCTAAAATAGACAATCAAAATACCAAAAAAAAAAAGGGTCTTGCAGGAAAACCTAGCTTTGTTAAAACTGTTGTTTGTCTTTATTTATTTGTGGTATATGATAGACTCTTCTTTTTTCAAGACAATTTTACCTATACTTGATAAATTATAGTTTTGTTTGTTATAGTTAGAAATGTTGCTCTCAATGTAAATAGTTGACAAACGATGTAAATAATTTTGTAAGGCTTCAAATGTTTATACGTGGAAACACATGCAGAAATTGGTTGCTGTTTTGCTTCTTTTGCCTCCCCCCTACCTTATTTTTGTATTGTGGTATTTCATATGCAAATGATGGAGCAAACAGCTGTATAGTTGTAGAATGTTTTGAGAGAGAATGAAATCGTTTATATATAAAGACTTTTTTTTTTTTTTTTGCAAAATAAAACAAAGTGCCTAATGTGTGTGTGCGTGCATGTGCTTTCTCTAGCTCCTGACAAGGAAAGTTCTGTGTTTTGCAGTAGAAGCTGGAAATCATGACAGTATTAAGCAAAGAATGTCTATTCTACATAGAGACTGCCTCTTTGGAAAGTACCTGGCACTTCTACACCCTGCCCTGATGAAAATTATACATGTGAAGGGATAAGGGTTGGTGCTTTTCTGCTATCTGAGCTTAAAAGGAAGTGACTGGTTGCCTGAAAACGGTTGTAGTTGTGCATCCACAGAAGCGTGATTGGAAATGAAAGGTGCCTGTTGGGTGTATAGAAGTATACAAATTCCTTCACATTTTCAAAATGGTTAAAATCTATTCATACTCATTGACAGTGTTGCCCAAAAGAAATTTCTCTCCAAAAGGTCCTTTCATGCCCTAGAAAGGCAGGAAGATCCCACAGCAGCACTATGCAATATCAGCACTATGCCTGCCATATCAGTGTCTTCTTTTCGGTATTTCTCCCTTGGAAGTGGAAGTACAGTTCACATGAAAAATTCAAGTGATTGTGTTTGTTCATCTCTGGGGGTACATCTCTCTTGTTTCCTCCAGGCCTCAAGGGAGAAGGCATGCTGGGCTTTTTAAAATAAATTTATCTTAAAACCAAAGAAAGAGTAAGTTTAAATATAGGTTTTTAGCAAATGTCAATATTCAAACCAATCCTTTATTCAAAATACCATTATTATCTCATAAGCTCTGATTCCTAAAACCTTTCTTGAAATTCTATGCTCTTTCCTTACAATCAAACTTTGATTTTTCTTCAATTGATTTTTCTCTCTTAATTATTGTCTTTCACATGTCATCTAATCCCTCCTTTTACAAAATAGTTAGGATGGCATTAACCAAGTTAGTGAAGACCCAGTTAACTGCTAAGAAATTCTCCTTGCATCTCACCTAACTGCACAACTACAACAGTAAGCAGAACAATGTTTTGGAGCATAGGGAGAGAGAGCTCCCAAAAGTGTTGCTGTGCCATTACCCTTTCCTGGTCCAGCCATTAAAAAAACACCCAAGTTTCTTTGAGGCATTTCTGCTTGGAGAAGAAGCTGGGAATGAATTGGGCAATTGTCCACGTCACTGGGAAAGAGCTTCTAGAGCTTGTTTTGCTGAGTGCCAGCGGAGATGGGGGCATTGGGATTGGCAAGCTCTCCTGTTTGGCTCAGCCCCTGGTCTGAGCTGGACTGCTGGTGGGTTTGGTAGCCCCTGTCTCCTCTTTGCTGAGTTTTGTCTCAAGTCAGTGGATGAAGGCAGCACTCACTCCTCTGTTTCCCAAGCCTTTTCACAATGAAAGCCCGCTGATTGCATGGTTTCAGCCTCCAACATTGCCTCATACTTCTTTTAGATGTTTCTATTGCTCAGCTACCTGGTTGCATAAACCAGCCTAATGGCTTCATATTAATCTTGAATGAAAGGCCATAATTAGGCCTGTCTACTTCAGCAGCATTTAACCTAATGCAAACAGAGAGAGAGAACAGACCCATGAACAAGAATGTTACAAAACCTAAAGTAGAGGGGCTTTCTTTTCTGGCAAGCACTACAGCTGCAGAGCACAGTATTAATACAAGAGTTCAACAGCTGCCTGGTCTGAAAACCTGCAAGGAAAAGCACTGTTACCATAGCGCCTGCTCGGTTCCTTTGCAGCAGTTGGCACAGAGTCCCCCAAGGTACAGAGGGCACCCTCAAGTTCAATCTCCAGTTGCCCTTCAGAACCCAAATTATCATTCCATGCGAAGAGAGAAAATTCAGTGGGCCTACTGGTTTTTCTGGTGGCCACATGAACAAACTCGTCCTCCACCTGACTGGGTGCTGAGTCCCTTCCCATGGTTTTCCATGTGACTTGACAGCCTGATCAGAAGTGCCTCTGCCCACTCAGGAACCTCGTTACCTTCATCACCCAGGATCCTTCCACGGATCCTTGTTTTAATCTGGTGGGTAATGAGGCTCTGTCACGCTCTGCAGCTACCATAGTGGTGTTGCTATTGACCTTCATGAAGAGTCCAGCTCAACAACTTACTATTAGCCAAAAGAATGTGGTTGATTACTCATGTATTGAATAATGTATCCTGGCACTTTGAGTGGGTTAGGACAGAGGGAATTTATTGGCCACTGTAAGTAGCAGAAGCAGCCCAATGGATATGCTTTTAATAAAGCGACTGGCATACTTTGCTTGTGTTTACTTACTCCTCTTCTCCTGCACTGCTAACTGTAAGGTTGTTGTTGTCATCTAAATGTATCCAGCACCCTCACCAATGCTGCTTGTTTGGGATTTGGGATTTGAGCAGACTCAGGCCGCTGGAAAACCCATGGAGACCAGGCAGAGCCCAGTCTGTCTACAACAAAGGCCAGTCCGTGGCAAATGGAGAGCACCTTTGTTCACCAGATTCCTTTGATGTTGTTACTGTCCTTGCTAAAAGTACTTGCTGTTTACATATAAATATGAATATAAATATATATTGGGGTGTGTGTGTGCATGTTCATTTGCACATTCATTTCAGTTCTGAATCCTGGAAAGTACTTGCTTTTGGTGACTTGTCACAGCAGCAAGCTCCACAGGTTAGCTGAGGACAAAATGGGTTCTCCGTGTCCACTCCAAATATCCAAGCAGCTGGGGAAATTTAAAACTCTGTGTTCCCTGTTATGTGTACTGCATTGAGAAAGAAATGTAATTATGAATTTCTGTTTCCAAGGAGTAGATAATTTCTTTATTTTGGAGTCTCCTAAATGAGGGGGGGAAGGGGGGGAAGGGAGGGAGATATAGGGAGAGGGAAGGGTGGTTATATTACAGACACAAAGTGAATTCACACTGAAAAAGAAAGTAACTTCAGATAGGCAGGTTAGAAATGTGAGTTATTTCTGCACGAGGAGACAGGTCTACTGTGGCAGTAGACAGCATTCTGAAATGAGGTCTCAAGGATGTCTTGTTAAAATAGGCTTCCTTTCTCCACTTTTCCTTTTCAGTCTCTGCCCTATTCTGTTTCTGCTGCCCATCAGTCTTGGGCTTAATTTGTATTTCCAATTGCTCCTATAGCTCCCGCTCCTGTTGTTGTTCGTTCCCACCCAACTGGGGAGCTGTGGTGAGGGTCTTGGGCCAGTGCTGCCCCACCCCTGCTCTGCCTGCCTGTGGCCCAGTGCTGCACTGGTGCTGGCTGGGGCACCCTTCTCACCTGCCTCAGGTTTGAATTCATGGCATAAACAATAATAATATGCCTTGTTTGTGTTCTGCCAGTCTCCCTGTGCTGTAAAACAGGGGAAAACTTTCTCCTGTATGTGCGGTGCTTGTGCCAATACACAGGACTTTTACACTTAGTGTGATCTTTATCCCACACAGGGCTCAGGAACCTGATTAGACCCTTCTCCTTCCCATGGGATCAAGCAAAGATATGTGGTGCCAAAGGAGATTCTCTGCTTTTGAGGCAGCACCTTAGAAAGGCTTCAGAGTGGAGTCATGGGATATCCAACCTTTGTTTTTGTACTGACCTCCCCATTTTCCCATTTCACTCTTTTTTACTGTAGCAGAGTCAGTTCAACAGCTTTGGCTACAGGAAGATTTTGAAAAATGTGGTTTGTCTCTTTCTCAAGAAACAAGGAGTCACACTGGCTGATTTGCCATCTCCTCTGCCTGGGAAATCAAAGACTCAAGTCTCTTCAAAATAATATCCCCAAAGGCCATTTCTCTTCCCAGCCTCAGTTGTTGTTTCTGTTTATACTTGTTTTGTTTAGCTGGCTATTGTTATTGTGGTTTGTCATTATTTCCAACCCATTGGGGTGGATCACTAGACCAAAAAAAGGACATAGACCCCTCAGAGGGACCAGAGTCCCAGTCTCCCAGGTCAGTACCCACGCTGAGAGGATGCAGACTCATCATTCTCTTTTCAGTCCCATGAATCCTCCTGGCTGCTTGAGGAGGGTGAATGCAAATGCAGTGAGCTCTCACTGTGCCCCTGAGTAGTCCATGGCCTGCTGGACATCCTGGGAAGTTGTGGACATGTGCTTTTGGCTTTCTCAGGGCCAGGAGGAGCCAGTACTGCGTCTCCAGCCACTGGAGCACTATCCTGCTTCATAGCTTACTCCATCAGAGAAGGGAACCATCACCAAATTCCTTCAAGCCAGTGGCTTAGCAAAGAAAAACAGCAGCAGCTTGTGAGAAACTTCATGCTGTGGACATGTAGAAAGTGAGTCAGAAGTGTGCCTTTGACATTAAGATCTCAGGAGGATTTTGGCAGGGTAACACCTTGCTGAAAGGTGTTCTGGATCCTGAATGGGGATGAACATTTAGTCCTTAACAGTGTGAAGCCTGAGGCTCTGCTACAAATCTACAAAAGCACAGCTCTAGGACCCCATAAGGAACTTCAAACTAATAATTTTATCAGTATTTAAGCTGTAGGGCCAGACATTAGCAGTATGAACATTTTCTGGATTGTGTGCTTACATTACACCCCACCATAGGTGCTAAATCCCTTTTAGGTGGATCAGATGTTTTGCTTCTGTGAGAAGAAATGTGCAGCTTCAGTAACTCACATGACTGGAGCAGGCTTGAGAAATCTGTTTCTGCAGGCTGCGTTGGCACCAGAGACGGCTCTGAGGTCTGGGTCTGTGGGAGCAGCCTTTTTCCTTGGTGTGTTGGTGCAGAGCTGGCACCACTGCCACCACCTTGTACTCTGGGCACCTTGCACACTTTGGGCCTGGCTGGGCAACCACCATCACTGATTGAAATAATATGCTGAAATAGGTTCCATTTGAAAAATCGGCTGTATTTAAGTATGACAGAAAAGAAGACCTAAAGTCTTAGTGTATTGCTCTTGGGGAGTTTTCACAACAAATTTCTGGATGCCAGTCTTTTAATCTGCTGTGTCTCCTGGGGCCGGATACAGATTTGATCCTTTAAAAGATATTTGTCTTCCAGTTTCATTTGAATACAGCGAGATTTCTGCTGTGGAAGATGGCAAGAATTCTTGCCTGATCAACACCATTTCCTCTGCTGCCGATTATCAGTCAGTAAGAGCCTTACATGATCCAAACCTTTCCCCTTAGCCCATCTGTGATGAATCCCTTGAATGAACACTCAAATTCATAAAGTGTGGGTATGAAAAAGCAATAGAAACATGTTCAGATACACTTGAAGTCGAAATTGGTTTGGCTTGTTTTTTTGTTCTCTGTGTTCTCATGTAAGTAATGAAATACCAGTAGTTTTCTTATACAAATATTTATATGCTATTACAAAATTTACCTGTGGTTTCCCCTCCATCCCAAAAAATTAATAAATCGCTGTTTTCCTAATACTGTGTTTGGTTTTTCTCCTGCGCTGTTATCAGGCCAGAACTAAGAGTCATTCCTCCTTTGAAGAAGCTCAGACAAGTGGGTAAGCCAGGCTCAATGTCCCCGGGGGAAAACTTACTTCATTTCTGAAACATTAACAACAGCAATCAAATGAAATGTGAGTATTTTCAGAGTACATTCTGTGCCTTAGGACATTTAAGATAATTTCTTGAATAAAGGAACTTTTCAGTAACCTTAAAGAAGCGTGCCCTGAAAAGACAGCCCTGAATGCCAGCTATTTCTGACATGTACCATCTGCAGACAAATTAGTCTCAGGGAACCCACATATTCCTGTTTAATCATCTTCAGGAGATTATTTTGTGTATTTATATTGTGTAGCTTGCATATAGTAGGCTGGTAGATGATCCTTCATTTGCTTGTGTCTGGGATTGCTGTTTTGTGATGGTCCCTTAGAGAAAACTTCTGCTGTTTCTTCTGCCTGTTGTTCCCTTTGTCGCCCCAAAGTGGGGAACAGGGTTTTTTATCTGGGGTCTGGTGACTCAAAAGAAGATGATCACCTGATCCATTTTCAACTTGTTTCCAAGCAAGTATTCTTCCCATGCAAATACCACCAGCCACTGCTGCCATAAGGTGTGTGGTTGGTGCACCTTACCATGCCTGGAGAAACATCTGGGACTGCCACATTTGGAGATAAAACCAAATTACTTTGAACTGTACGCTATTTGCACAACTGTGGTTGGGGATGGTTTGGCCTGTGCCTGACAGACACCTGATTTGAATTGTTTTCCAGCACTCCATGTAAGTGCAGAAAGTTTCTATCTGCTCCATCTCAGACTTCTAATCCTTAATGCCATCGGAGATTTGGCAAAATGAGCAGATATTTTTGGGATTTATTTTCCCTGAGTGTCTCATCCTTGCATTTAAGCCTGAACATCTGAAAAACCCCACACTTAGCAATTAATGGAAACAAATCAGTCTTACAGCCAAGGCAATGCATACAGTCGGTCTACAAGCAAATGTGTATGTTTGTGCCCGCAAGATGGGTAAGCAGCCTTCTCCTTGCAACAGCACAATTGTACAAGCCTTGTTTGAGCAACCAGAGCTGTGTCTGTACTCCTAAATCAAACATGGCTGGGACCGTTCCCTGGTGCTGAGGCCAGGGGAGATGGAAGCAGTGCATCCACATTCCTGACCTCCTCTCTCCTCCTTGCTCTGCACACAAGCTGCCTGTTGAGAGTGGCCCCAGCCCATGCCAGCTGTTGGCATGCGCTTGGGAATTGTTTGGGAAAGTTGGCCCTGGCTCTGCAGTGCCAGGCACTGCGCTAACAATTAAGCAGCACAGACAATTGCCTTCCAGTGCCTGGAAACACTCCCCAGAGCTGCTTCATTTACCACTATGGGCATTAGCTTTGGATTCAAGCTTTGGCAGATCCAGCTTGGCTTCCCCCGACTTTAAAAGGAGGGAAGCAAACAAACAAAACCTCACGGCATTCAGGGGAGCAGTTCTGCTGCATGTGGTCCTTCTTAGAGCCTGAGAAATATGCAAATACACAGGCTTTATTGATTTGCTTCAAATTGCTCTGCATTGACAATAGAATAAAGACAAAAAGCAGAAATTACCCAGAAAATTGCCTCAATAAAATGGAAAGGGAGAAAAGAAGTTTATGATTTTATTTTATTTTATTTTATTTTATTTTATTTTATGTTAGTTTGGTTTCGTTTGGTGGGTGACAGAGCTTGAGCAAGAAGCCTAGTTTCAGGGTTCAATGGAGAGGCTGTGCAGAGCGCTATGTAGAAAAACGGGGAGGAAATATTCAGAAATGTGCCTTTTAAAAAGGGAGACAGAGACAGAGAGGAGAGAAAAGAAGAGGTCTAATCCCTTTGAAGCTTGCAGTTTTATGAGAGCTATGTCCTTGGGAACTGTGCACCAAAGATGACTAGAGCCGCTTCAGGCTTTGCAAAATTACTACAAACATAAGGTAAGTGGCTTTATCATAAAATTGGAGTGGCCATTAAAACTTCAAAGGAGAGGTATGACCTGAATTTTACCTGTCACAGTCTGGAGTATTTATTAGAGGAAGATTTGATTCCTTTCTTTAGTTAACAACCTGATACTCACGTGAGGTCATGAGCCAGATTATAGTTTTCATTGGTGGGATGACAGATTAGATGTTAATACTTTATTGCTCCTGACCTTGGGAATCCATGAACTATTGGACAGGTGAGAGGTGAAGAAAACTCAACCTGGCTCCTTTAGGAATGAGAGCATATTTCTAATGCCTGAGTGTGGTTGTAGTGGTAGCTATCCATTGACCAGCTCCCAACCTGCCTGGCTTTGACAGTACACGTACCTTGGAGGATGTTAGGGAATGTAGTGCTTGCTTTAGGAGCCTTGCCAAGCAGTGAGCCTTGCCAAGCAGTGCCCCTTTACTGAAAAAACTTGAAATTAGAATACCTTAAAGGAGGGGCAGATTCAGCAATCAAAATGGTAGTGAAAGACGCTGTGATAAAGCCACTCTTGTCCAGGAACACCCATGTGTTTTTCAAACCTTGGTTCTTCCTCCTAAATCTACTGCTGGCTGGCTTTACTTGAGCCAGAGCATTTCAACATCTTGTCATCTTAGAGGCACAGGTGACTCCTTCCTTTCATTCTTGGTGGTGCTGCCAAGTTGGTCACCTCTTCTACTGCCTTGGTTCTTTCTCATTTTCAACCTTCTCTTTTCCATGCTTTGAAACTCTTCCCCTAGAGACAGGCCTGCCTGGCGCTTCCCACCTTCCCTTCCAGTATTTTCTGTTATTCTTCTGTTCACCCCCAATAGGTGCTTTTAATGTCCCTTTTAAATGAGCAATTGCCACACAGACCTTTGGCATCCCACTCTGCTTGCATTGCACCCTAGCACGCACTTGTGGGAATGTTCTTGCCTGCAGCTGTGCTTGTAAATGACCAGAATAGTTTTACTAATATTTGCATTAGACTGAGATGTCTATTGTTTTAAGAGAACACAGTAACAGCATTTTAACAGTACACACGTCGATCCTCTGTAAAACTGTTAATCTGTACATTTCAAAGTTAGTGAAGTAACTTCTGCAATGTCCTGTCTGAGGAAACAGAAGCATTATGAGCTACCTTGGCTGAGGCCAGTTGAGAGAAGAACCTGTGGGTGTGCGTTCTGAAACAAATATTGGCCCTTGTAACCATTTCCAAATAGTTTCCTAGATACTGATTTTAAATTGAGATTCCAGTGGTCTCTAGGTGCCTAATCCTGGACAACTGTCAAGATGGCAAGCTTGATAATACTTCTAAAGGTATCTCTATGATCAGCTTAAGAACTGTGGTCCTTTTGCTTACTAGGAGTAATGATGGTGATAGCCAGCTTTTGCATCAAAGACTTATTACAGGACTACTTTTCCAAGGACTGAGAGGTCTGCAAATATTTTACATTATCCTCCTGTTGTGGTGTCACTAGCATGGCATCTCTGGTAGCCTAGTTGTGGCAGACAAGGAAAGGTGAGGAACTCCTTGAAAAGGAAGACTGCATTTGTGTCAATTTCTAAGCCAGGGATTGCTATGGTACGTAGAAGTAAAGTAGATATATACAATCTAGAAGTTATTATTTTAAATGCAAAATTGTCTACAGACAGCCCTATGACAGGACTGGCTCAGACCTCTTCCAACAGCGTGATTAAACTTGCAGATAAGGTTGCAATCTTTGAAATAAAATAAAAACAAACTACAACAACAAAGGAAAATGACAACAAAACAAACCCAACCCAATCCAAAAGAAAAATCAGCAATCTGGAGATGAAAGCCTGTTTCCCTACATGAAGACTAGATTCCAAACCATCCACACATTAGCACTGAAGTGACTGAGAACTGCAGCTTTCCTGAGTCTTCAACCTCTCAAGATGTCTTTATTCAGTCTCATCACCTCCTCTTTAGTGACCCAAAAAACATCACCTCATGTCCCTTGCTCTGAATCATCCTCTTTCCTTCATCTTCCCTTGTTATCTCCCACTCCTAGCACCAGGTTATCATGACCATTCATGGCCTGTCTTTTCTTCCTTCCTTTCTCCTCCCCGTTGGAGCTGTGGTCACTCTGGCTGGTGGCATGGCTGGATGTCCACCCCAGCTGAGATCATCTCACCATGTTGCTACCAGGAAGATCATTCCTCTTCCAAGATTGCAAGAGAGTGACTTATCTTATTCCTTACCACAGCAGGCTCATTGCATTCCCCCTGCTTTCCCCTGCCACACCAGTACCCCAATCCCCTCACATAAGGAAAACCTGGGATTAAATTGTTCCACCACAGCTATAAGCCACAGAAAAACTGGCCTAACTGGTTGGAGACCAGCCAAATAGCAATACAGTGGATCATATGTCATGGGTACTTATAGAAATGAAATGTCACAGCACTCACAGAGGGAAGGAAGACTTGGTCCCAGGCCATGAGGTGTAAAAAAGCTTTGATGGAATTTTTGCCAGTTGAAACTGATCATAAACTACTTATTGCCATTGCTAAAAGAGGCCTGGCAAGCATGTTGCTGGGAAACAATTTTTTTTTCGGTTACAAATATGGGTTGCAAACTGAATGCAATCCTGAGCAAGATTTGTGAATCAAATAGACTCTTTTGAGCACCTTAGAAAAAAAATGCCACAGAATTATGTCCAGAGGTGGGTTATTTATGTTGGAGTTTTATTAAAAATCCTGTCTGAGACAAAATACGCAGTGTGGCTGTCATCTATAAGGATGTAATCCCCAAAAAAGGAGATGAAACTTTCAGCATGTTTCTGGGAAGGCCTATTTTCAGTTTCTATCATCAGTGTTAAAAGAAGCTCTTAAGACTAGTAGGATTTTCATTTAAGTGGTCAGGAGAAAGAGCCTCTAAGTGTTATAATAAAGATGAGTGTTTTAAAGAATAATGTGAGTAGCACAAAAGCAATCTAAGACCAGAGACTGGCTTTAGGCAAACAGAGAAATCTGTAAAGGCTTGACCTGTGTTTTTGATAGGTGACAAAGAATTCATTTTTATTTAGCAAAAAAGTTCTACTTGCAAGTCCACAATCAGACAGAGCATGTCAAGTATCTTTTTGCTGGACAGGGTGCATCATAGTCCGATTGTGTGTCACAAGTCAGGCAAGAGCTAAGTAACAGGATGAAATGGGCAGCAGATAGTGTCTGAAGTAGGCACCAGTTGCATCCAGCCTCTCTCCTGGTGTCTGATTCCCTGCAGAGCTGGTACCAGCCCACTGTGAGGACTTGCTACAAGTCAGCCTGGTCACACTATGGTAGCGTCTTAGCTTTGTCAGGCCAAGTCCACTTGTTTTTTTCGTGCCACTACACCATGTGCACTCCATTCCTGTGCTTCCCCAGCCCTGCTTCTCATTGCCAGGGTTTTGTCTGAACAGTCCTCTGTTCCAACACAATTGTCTTTTCATATCCTGACCAGTCTTTCCTCATGGCCAAAATGCTCGTTTCCATTAGTAAACCATGGTCACGTAGTTGTTGTCTTCCTCTTTCTCAAGATTCTTATCTGGACTTGCTGTCTGTGTTTACACCATTGGACCCAAGAGTGCTTCCCAGTTCCCATGTCTGGATGTGTGGTTAGTCATGCCCCAGCTCTGTGTTGAGATGGAAACCTGGACATGTGTGCTGGATGGGAGCTGCAGCGTGTCTCAACAGGCCGAGCCATTCGGATGACCAGGAAATGAGGGCCCCAAGACATGCTGCAGAGCAAGTAAGTACAGATGCAGCCACTGTTTCTCAGCTATCTGGCTCTTCAGTCCCAGGTCTCAGTCCAATTTTCCATACTCAGTCATCACTCCCATCTCCACACCCAGCCAGCATAGATTTCTGTTCCCTGCTTTGGGACAAACTCTCAAAACTTATCCTCCCAGTGGATCCAACTCTGATCCCCATGTCTGACTTTGATGTCTCACCCTTCAAACCACATCTCTGCTTCCTCCTCCCACTGCCTTGTTTCTTGCTCTTGGTTCTTGAGCATGATCCCTTCCCACTCCCAACCATTGTCAACAGCCACTAAGCCATGAGGAAAGGCTGCTTTGCTTCAGCCCAGCTGCTTGGTGGGGGCACTCAGGGCATGGTTCCACAGGGGTCAATGCTTCCCCCTCTGGCCTGTAAGGGATCCTGTAGTCATTAAAGGTTTGATGCCTATTGCCTTGGACATAGTGCTGACCACAGTGTGAGCAAAGACCTTGGTTCTTCATGCACAGTGAGACCAGAGTCCTGCATGGGAGATTTAGAGAGAGATACCTGCCCAGACTTGCGTGCCCTGCCTGGGACCATGTTTGTGCAGTGAGGTCACATGTAGGAACTTGTGAGAAATGTAGAGTTCAGTGATGCTGAAGCAATTTAACCTGAGCTGGTTAAAACACCTGTCCAGATGAAGGCTGAGCAGGTGCAGACCTCAAATTTTAAAATTTTTCAACTTCCTGAGTTTGTGTAGATTTTCATAGGGGTGGGAAAAGACACAGAACTAGATCTGCCACTATTGTTGGACTTCTGAGATCTGACCAGAAAACATGGGAACCCAGGGCTGTTTAACAGAAAAGCCCAAGAATTACTTTGCAGGCCAAAATGCCAAAAATTATTTCAGAAATAGCACGGAAACAAAAAGAAAACCCTTCAGGAGATAGACAGATACCTGCAAAATTTTGGGCTATATTGTTACAATTTGACAGATGACATGCAATCTTACCTCAGCTGGGAAGTGCCTACATTTGTACTCTAAAGGGCTCTAGATGGGTGGGAGAAGAAGACCAGAGGCAAAGAACAGGGTGTGTGAAGTCCAGAGATCCCAAAAGGGCAGTGCTCTGTGGGACTTGTACTGTCCTGCACTCCAACTGGAGGCCAGTTCATAAAATCATTGAATGGTTGGAGTTGGAAAGGGTATGAAAAGTCATCTAGTTCCAACCACCCCCCCTGCCATGGGCAAGGGCACCTTCCCCAAGTGCAGGGTGCCCAGGGCACTTTCCGGCCTGGCCTTGAACACTTCCAGGGATGGAGCATTAGTAAGGTCACTGGAGTCTCAACATTTAACTCTGCCTGCTTGGGCAGTCTTGGGCTGTGATGTCTCACACTGAGCTCTGCTGGGGCACTGCTGGGGCTGCCCAAGCAGCCAGAAAGAAACCAGTGTGCATCCCTATTTTACCCCTTTCTGGAATCATGACGTATACCCAGACCTAGGAGCTTAGAGGGCCTCCTCACATCCACACCTCTCAGGGACCTGCCAAATGGCTGATGTTTTCTGAGGGTCAGCTGCTGTCTCATTCCCTTGGTGCAGTGTTACTGTTCCCTGTGCAGTGTTTTCCTTTCCCCCAACCCACCGCTTCACTAGGTCCTTCATTCAGTCTTCTTACACTTCATATTCCCTTGACGGTTCCTCGCCTCCTTTGAGGCATGCATGGGAGTTGAAGGAGGCGTTGAAGTCTCCCAGCTGACTGACACAAAACACCATGAAAGAGCCCAGGTCACATACCACATCCAAGTCAGCCTAACCCTAACAATCCACAATCCTTCATACTCCTTTATCTACTACAGCCAAGAAGAGCTGTGACTTTCGGGTAGACCTGTCATACCAAACTCAAGCAATTTGCAGCCTCTTTGTTCCACAGCTGTGTCAGGTTCTAGTCTGACTTGAATGGGAGAGGTATTCTAAAAACTGCTTTTGTTTATTTATTTTCAAATGTGCATACCACAAAAATTAGATTACGGTTTGGATTTTGTCACAGCTGTCTCCTGCAAGACTGATTCTGTTTGTAGCAAGTATTTTCTGGAGGGTTTCTTCTATTAATTATATGCTGCCACCCACTTATTTCCTTAAGGCAGATTTTGCATCTGTGATTTCTATATGAAGTTTCCTTTCTTTAAGGTAGCACATCTCTAAGGTGGGCAGACCGACAGTGTAGAATAGACTTTTACAGTCCAGGGGTCAAATATGTTTCTTCTGTTACATCAAGGGATAAAAAGTGCAGAGACTGTGTGAGAGACAGCTTTAATTTGTGCTAATGTGGTAAGCAATTGCAAACTAAGGACACAGTGGAGAATCCAGCATTGCCTTGATCTTGCAGTCCCACATATGCTTGGCATTTGTAAACAAGGAGAAACATAAGATAAAAACAAAACAGTAAGGAGATTATAATTTGGAAATTTGTTAACATAATTTGGTTTTTCTTTACAGTTAAATGGCAGAGTGGTTGAGGCATCTTGCTGTGTATGGAGACCCAGCCATTTGGGCTGGAAACTCCGAGATTGAGGCTGACTACCAAAATAGCTGAATTGTATAAACCTCACAGGCCAGCCACACACAGAGACATCTCTAATATCACTGTAAGTGTGCTGCAGCATCTCTGTCGTGATGTAGTGAACGGTGCCTGACACACAGAAGAACTTCCAGCATACTGTTACTCTATGTCTCCATAGGAAAATCTGGAAACTATGGTTCTGTGATAACTGGAGGTGATCATAGCCTCTGATAAGTTTGTCACTGCTCTTTTATGACAGATTCGCTGATACATGAAATTTTGGGGCACCCATTTCTCTCTCCTGCTTGGCAGCCCTTGGTTGCCATAGCTCTGTGTTTTGTTTCTGTTTGTCTTTCTGTCCCTGGGTTAGGGAATATTTATTTATTCTGTTCAACATGGGGCCATTTCTGAGGGAAGGATCAGAGAGCCCATCTGCATACCATGGGTATCCCTGGCTGATGGCAGGGATGCCAGGGAGAAGGTGTAAGATCTATATCCTCCCTCCTCTTCCTCTGTCTCACAAAGGGATGGAAGCAGCCTCTTTGATCTTGAGCAAGGGCTTTAAATGTGAGGTGCTGGGTATGGAAGGATTTGCTACTGTGTCCTTTCTCAGCAAGTCAGGTGTTCTTGGTCTTACCTCCTTTGTGTGCCCAGAGCACTGCAGGTAAACCATGGATAGCGTGTGTACTTCCTGCAAGGGCTTTACTGCCAAGTTGCTTCACACAGTCCTGCCTGAGGCCATCACCACCTGGGGTGCAAACACATCACTTACAGGTTCTGTCTCATGAGCATCTCATACCTCCAAAACCACCTGAAAACTATCTTTTCCTTCTCCCTTTCAGGTACTCTCAGTGTGAACTGGAGTGGAAGCTCAGCCCTTTCACTCTTTGTAGGATGTTGATAGAAAAAGCAGAAAAATTTTAACTTTCAGATTGGTATTTTCACTTAAGTTCTCTGTCCCTGCTCTCATCTGCCCTTTGGTTGTGACAAAGGTTTGTTTGGAGTAGTTGTGGTTTAATACTGGAGAAGGAAATAGTCTGCTTTGGCAAACCTTGCAGCAGAAAGTCTCCTGCAACTTGGTTGTCAGATTATGTTTTGTGACTTTATTTGCAAATACAGCTCAAGGAGTAGAAACTGAGTAGTGCACAGTTTGACAAATACGTTAACCAACCCCCCTTTGAGAGAGCTGATTTGGAATTTTCCAGAGCCCTTTTCCAAAACCAAGAACTTATGAGCTCAGTTCTTTTTTATTTTCTGGGTAAGTTGTACTTCTTCCCATATACTGACTTCACAAATCATACCAGATCACACTGCCCATCACCTGGAGTAATAAGGGGTGGAGAATAACATTGTTACATTTCTAAGCTACTCAAAGCATGTGAGTTTTCTTCAGACTATTGATACAGGAGACCTCATGATGTTGGTAAAACTATAGGAAGCTATATCTCCAACACCTGCCTTTCCTTTATTTTTTTTTTAAGGTCCTCAGGTTGCACAGCTGGCCTTCGCTGATAGAAACCCTCTTCTCAATAGCACAAATAAATCTACAAATCCCCAAATCCCCACATGAGAATTTGAGCCTGACATTTACACACTTAAAAATATTCACCCATTTAGAGTAATTTCGAGTTTTTTGATAGATGAAAGTAAGAATATGCTTGAGTATAACTCACAGTTCTCCACTTTCTAAATCTACACTGATGCAAGTTATCAATGAACAAGATTTTTTGCTCTCCTAAGCACACTAACATGACAACTGCATTTGCTAAGAAAGCCCAAATGCTCCTTAAATAAAACTGAAAGGAAGCTGTGGCACCCCTGCTTAACAATAGCAAACAGAAAACAGTGAGAGAGCATTTGATGTTGAAAATCTAATTTTCGTCACCATGTATTTATCAGAGCTTAGTTCCCATTCTTGGCTGATAAGGAATAACTAATCATGATTTAAGCATTTCTTCAAAACTAGCAACCTGTTGAACAGCTTCTTAATGTGCCTATCAATCATTTGGAGATAAGGATAGTTTGCACTCATAATAGCTAGTTGTAAAAATAAACAGAAGTTACTATAACTAGTTCAATCAACAATGGGATCTTTGAGGTCAGAGTGGAAATAATCAAACAGTAAGTATGAATAGGCTGTAATTTTTCTGATTA
This sequence comes from Molothrus aeneus, assembly GCF_037042795.1. NCBI lineage: Eukaryota > Metazoa > Chordata > Aves > Passeriformes > Icteridae > Molothrus > Molothrus aeneus. Next base: position 66,516,311 of record NC_089647.1, read on the forward strand.
ACAAATGTTTTGCTTGTCATGTGATCTTGAGAGCTGCTCTTAGCTCTTTAGAGGACTAAAATACATTTCAGAATGTATGTATTTACATTAGGGGGTTAAACAAATGTATGCACATACCAGTTGTTTTCTAAAGCTATTTGTTCATGTGAAGTTTTTTTTTTTTTCTTTTTAATTTTAAAAAGTATCTTTGTCCTAAAGTTAAATTCTCAACTGGCCACTGTACAAAGCATCTTGGATAAAAAACGCAAACCTAGTAGCACACAAAAAGTACCGTGGAATGCAAACTATAAATTACTGACATACAAAATAAACATATTACTCACATCTCTTCAACACAGCTGAAAATATAGCAGCCAACAGGAACATATTACATCTCAGTACCAGTTGCTGATCAAAATAACAGTGTCCATATATAGCTACTAGTTGTGTGAAAGGAGTCAAAGAGCTGTGTCTGTATCTGTATGCGCATCCAAATCAATGCCATTTACAACCTGGAGACTGATGGGACATTGATCACAGTTATATGAATCCAAAATAGATGTTCTGATCACCTTCTGGAGGCACCTATCTTTGTCAAGATTATTCAAAGATCACAAACCCCTCTCTTTATTTCAAATTGCACCTGTGGTGCATACCTAAAATGTAAATGTAGAAGACGTGGATATAGCTTTCTTCTGTCCTCACATTGCCTGTACAAAAATACAACCTTCGTCTCTACCCTGGGGTAATCATTGCAGTGAGTTCAGACAAAGGTAGATAACTCTGCAGCTCATAGACTGTACTGGTATGTGCAGACAGGGTGGAAATGTGTCCTCTGAAAAGATACAAATCACAGAATCACTCAGACAGGAAGAGACCTCGGGAGGCCTCTCATCCTACCTCCTGCTCAAGGCAGGGTATGACAAAAACTCAAACCAAGTTGTTAGGGCTTTAATCTGGTTATGTCTTGAAAACATCCAAGGAGCTGTTATCTTCATAGTGATTTTTTTTTTTTAAATTTATAGCCACTCTGAACCTCCCCCCTTTTCAATTTAAGATCACTACCTCTTGTTTTCCTGCCACGTTGCACTGTGAAGGACCTGGCTCCATCTCCTTGCTGGCCTCCCTGTGGGTTCTGGGGGCTGCTGTTGGGTGCCTGAGCAGCTGCCTCTTCTCCAGGCTGAACAGCCCACCCCCCTCCTCACCATACGAGGGCTTCAAGTGGAATTAAATTACGGATGAAAATACCTGTGTTGTCAAGAAACCACAGCATAGCTGTTCTATCAGTGTGTTACTTCTAAACTTATTCATTCAATCATGAAAGGAGTGACAGACAGCACGCTCTCTGGGATCTTACACAGTAAAGTCATGTCAGCCTTTTCTAGAACACAAAGTTTGCCCTTATTTTGAAAGGCAATGAGCACTCAAAACTTCTGTATGTCTAACACCTCCCAGCAGTCAGTACTCTGTAAAATACAGCAAGAGTGTTGGCAATTTGGTTATTTTGGTATTCAAAAGGAAAAACCAGTCAGGAGGGAAGAAACTACAAAGGAGCATTCTAAAGGAAAATTTGTTTAAAGACCACAGAAAGGATGAGATTCACTGATGTCTAGGAGGAAGAAGCTTCAAATACCATGGAGTTATTCTGAAAAAAAACACCTTTCTGGAACACCTGATGGTGTGGAACTCAATGTAGCATATGAGATCTGAATCGGTTTTATTTGAGGAAAAAAGATGTTCTAAATGAGATGCTGTGACTGCTTATCCTTCAGCTACTTTGATCTCTTTTGAGTCATCTCTTTTAATTTGAACACAACATAAGAATACAGTAATAGCAGCCTCTTCAGGACTTGATTAAAGAAAACAGACTATAACAAAGAGATGAGCAAATCTCCAGCATTGCAGAGAGTTTAGCTCCCATGTGTCTTTTCAAAGAAAGATCTAATTTTTATTTAGGGGTCTCAGGTGGAGAATTCTTTTGACCCCTTTGTAGATTGTTCCACTGGTGTGTCTATTCTCTGAATACAGGGGTTAGTGCAAATGTGTTCCTTCAAAGGGTCCAAACCAGATATTTAGATGAATTTTTGAAGTTTTTGGGGGAGTCTATGGATGTGTGTTTGATTTAAGCCCAAGTCTAGCACTGTACACTTTGGGTTTATTTCATAAACTTAATTAGACCTATAAGTAAATTGAGTGGGAAATAATGAATAATCTACTGAGGACATCTATATCTGTGAGTCATTGGCTTTAAATAATGATACCTTTGGAAACTGTGCTGAGCAAACTTATGTAAGTCACTCAGGTCCCCAGTAACAGAATTCTAAAAAATGTCTTCCCACAAGTAAATGGCCTAATGAGAAATCCTGCATTATTCTGACTTGATAAAAATTCTTTTTTATTTGTTACTGAGACTGCAGTAAGGGCTTATTTGTGGTGCCAGCAATGGCTGTAGAGCAACAGTTCTTATTTTAGTGTGACAAGCATCTGTGATGTTTGCAATAGTATCAATTGCAAGTTTAAAAGTTAAAAGCTTTCTCATAAATCCTGGCCATAAGGAAATGGATTAAAGAAAAAAAAAATAGAACTCGTTGAACTTGTATCTATTTTAAACGGTAAGGATTATACCCGAGAAAGCCTTTTGTTTTAAAGCAGCCATCTCAACATCAGCTAGAACAAGATTGGGTTACTTAAAGGGCCACTGACAACTCTCTTGAAAACAACCCCTGTGACTTAAAACAAGATCCTTCAGTGCCTGCACTCTGTGATGGGTTTCTGCTGCTTTTGTTCATTCCTCACTCTCTCATCCCATTGCCTTTACAAGTCTGTGATTCAATCAAAGAAAGCATGGAATAAGAAGGAGGGAGAAATCCCCTTCCTATCATTTTCACCCTCGGGAGTGAGTTCCCCACCAGAGAACAGAGTGTGGCTGCCTGGGGAGTGGTGCTGTGCTGCTGGGGAGGCACACGGCTGGGGCATGGAGACCTTCTGCACCACTGGCTGAAAACATGGGGGGACAATTCAAGAAATCAAACTACAGTTAAACTAATTTTAAAAAATATTTTGAAGGTGAAAAAGTGGGTGGTTTTGAAGTCATCTTCTGAGCAAAGACCACAAAACTGAGACAGTATCAGCTAATGAAGAAGATTATGCAGTCTGACTGGTTATTTCCCCTTTCAAACATCTCCTCCAGCTAAGAGAGTGCTTCACTGTTGTAGGCTGTGTCAATGGAAACTGAGAGCTCAAGTCAGGTGTGTGAGCTTAGGTGTTTGATGAGCATTTCATATTTGGTGACATAAGATCTCTTGGGACAGACAGGGCTGGCTGCTGGGACAGGGGTAGGGCAGATATTTTGGAGACCATGTGAGATACTCTGGAAGTATCTTGTGTGAAGTGCAAAGACCAGAATCCAGGCAACTGAACTGAGGCCTACAGTCTACAGGGGTGGGATTCATCTCCACGTTGTAGACACCAAAGCTTAGGTCTCATTGCAGGCACAATATGGCAACCAAGTGCCTGAGAACCCAGCAGGGTCAGTGGAGTTCTAGCCAACACAGTAAGTGGGGTCCAGAGCTTTGTGGTAGGTTTTCCAATGTGACAGATAGGTCATTCTTGCTTTGAGCTGAATAGCTTTCTAAACCCCAGCCAACAGACTGTACACTCCAGTTTTTATAGATGAGTGGTTATACAGTTTTGAATGAACTGCCTGGGATGACACTGAATATAAGGAAAAAAAATGTAAAGAGCCAAGACTTACCTACAATTATCTGTGCAGGGAACTGAGCAAATCTGAGGCAATCTCTGTTTTTTAATGAGCTGAAACTAAACTATTAATTTCATGTTTTTGTGAAATGTAGATGGCACCTGAAGAAAGTATCTCCTTTTTTTTCTTTTTAACTAAAATCTCATAGTAAGGACCCATTCAGCATGCAAGTCCTGCATAGCAGCTGGGAGTCCTATCCCCTTGTTTTCCTCCACAGGACTCACCATGGTGTGCATCCAGCCCAAGTTCTCACTGCTGGACAGTAGCACTGATTTATTGGGGAGGGAAAGAAATGTCCAAGTCCTGGTCTTCTGTTTCTCTGCTGGTTGCCCAAAATCTCTGTGGAACAGAAAAACACATCTTTTTGCTGGTCCCTTTCCTTATATGAAAGGAAATAGTTCGGTTTGCCAGGTAATGGATTGGTCTGACAGTTGAAATCAAATGGAAAAACAAAAAGCCTTTAACTTCTGTCTTCAGAATCTTGGGCCTTATTGATACTTTCCCCCTTGTTGAAAGCCAGTCTTCCTATGCAGGAGGCCATGCAGTTAGTAGAATTTTTATTTTGGTAACAAAAATTGTCTTTATCCTTGGAAAAGAAAGAAAAAAGGAAAGCTTTCAAACCATATTATTACTTAATTAATAAACAGTGAATCTGCAGGGCACAGATATCAACGGCATGTGCAAAGCCAAGTTTTCCTATGATTTCAAATACCAGAAAACTGATGTCTAGTTTTTTACATCTCTGTGCTTGATGAAGATGTGTCTGAACCCTTTTCAGGAATGAGCACAATAAATGCAACACCTTGACCAATTTCATATTTTAGTTTCACTTTAAGGACTAGAAGTTTATAGTCTTATACAGCATTGTGTTACTGTGGTGACAGGCTCCTTAAAATATTTATAAAATAGGAAACTGCTTGTCCGATTACAATAAGGAGATGACAGTTTGTCTTTTACAAACCATGAAACACAAACTAACATTTTCCTACTATCTTTTTACTTTTTCTAGGTTTGTGGTTGCACACAGAGGTAGAAAAAGGGCTTGTGCTGTTATGTAGATCCTAAGCAAATTCAATGTAAAAAAGATTATATGTAAAATTTTATATGTAGATTTGACAGGAATACCAGCATATTCTAGTAAAACCCAGGCACTCTGTGTTGTTAGAAGAAGGTACTAATAATTTTATCCTACATAAAGAATATGGATATGCTCAAGGAGTACCCAAGGGTTTCCTGATTTTTTAAAGAAGTGCTGACATCCTCTGCTTTAAGAATAAAGTGTGCGTGTGTGTATCCCTGCAAAGACACTAAATTCTCTCAATAACACAATAGTTTCCATACATTCTGGTCATATTGGTCCCAAGGAACAGAAACACCCCCACATCTGCATGAGCTGCAGAAGACCTTGTTTAGGCAGCTGATTGCTCAGGAGGCTGTGGCATATCCACCACTGGGGCCAGCTACTCCTCTGCTCTAGGAGACTGATGAGTATGGGTGGCACATCAGCAGTAGCATCTAATGACAGATTGGCTTTTCTGGAGTAATGGCTTAGGACAGGTTATGGCTGTTATTCTCAATTTTTTCTGTTGCTTTGTGGTCTACAGCTGCAGGTTCTCTATTAATGAACACTGTGTTTTGACAAAATGTCCCAGCAGAAATCAATTACTTGGGATCTGTGTATGAATCCACACATCTTTCTTTTGATAAGATCAATTTTGGAAACAATTTTCTCTCAGGCTTTAATTGCAGATGTACCAAAAATCTTACAGCAGCCCACACAGTTCAGTGAAAAGAGCTGCATTATAACCAACATAACTGTTATCCTGGCTTCCCTCAGTCTTATTTAGATAAAGAGAGATGTGAAAAATGTGCAAAATGCATGAAGTTAGAGTCAAAAATCTGCCTTTATGCTAAACCTCCCCACTTCTAAATTTAAATTAATATTTCCAAAATACATTTCTGAATATATTTCTTATTTAAAGTAAAGAAAAAGCCCCTGTATGGATAGGCTTCAAAACTCTCTAATTATTCCTTAGTCTTGTTATAGTCTGTCAGATAGTTGTTTGATCTTCCACTCTTTTAAGTCAATGTCAAAACTCTTACTGAGTTTAATGGGTTTAGAACTCAGACTGAAGTAGGGAATTTTAAAAATACAGACTCTTGGCACCAGGTACCATAACATTTTTGAAGGTGTATAATGTTAAAAAGGTTTTTTAGCAAGCAGCAAAATTAATTTCTTTGAAGTTTTACAGCCTATTGGGCATATGAAAGTGCAACAAGCACGCGGGATGTTTGCCCATTGAGGACTCTTGGAAAGTTTTAAATTATGAAAATTCCAAGTGCTGTAAATGATGGTTGAAACCCTTGTTTGCTTTCATGGTTCTAAACATTCAGATTTTTCACAAAAAACTAGTGCACAGTTCCCTCCTGAGTACAGAGCTGCATCTGTGTTATGGTGACAGCTCCATTCTTTATCCCCTCTCTGAGTTCAGACTTCAGCTCTTTGTTGTTTTGAGAAGCTATTTTTCTAAATACAGCTGGCTGAGAGGATTTTGAAACATAACTTTCAGCCAAAGTAGTTAAGAACTGCCTTTGCATTGGTATCTTGCCATAGCAATGGATGATTTTTTCCTTACCAGACACAAAATCAAATGTACAGACAGAACCTGCAAGGGGCTTTGTGTCCTTGCAGTTGCCTCCTTGGTAGCCCATGACAGCCTGCAAAAGGAGGTGCTCGTTGTACTGCGTGGGTCTGTTTACTTTAGCTGCTGGCAGTGTGGGTGCAGGGTACCTGCAAAAGGGGGAAAGCATATCTTCCCTGTGTCCTGCAGCAGGATTATTCCAGCAGCCTCCAGACAGTCTGCAGGGGCTGTGCAGAAAGATACTTTGCATTGCATTGCCTACTGGGTACAGATGCTCGTAGAACCAAGGTGGTTCACATCAAATCAAACACTGCTCCTCCTTTTTCTTGCACCTCACCAGCTGGCAATATGAATGCCCACACTGTGGTAATTCACTTGAGAAATACAGCATGTGGCTGGTCTACCTGTCTGCCACTGTTTAATTTATCTCTTTAACTCTGTGGGGCAAAGATCTTATCTCCCTCTATGGAGAAAATACTGTGGGGTTCTCAGTTGAGCAACTTCAGTTCTCATTATCTCACAAATTACACATTTTACTGGACTGAGACGTTGACACTTGCCAGGAGGAGATCCCAAGTCAAAAACATGGGCAGATCCAGCACCATATTCACCAAAACACCAAAGTATAAATAATGCATAAAGTGGATTACAGAATCATGTAGTGTATCTGAATTTATTCCTGGACTAGAATGTTAGGTGCTATTACAATCAGGATACTGTAGTGGCTTGTATGTTAACTGAAACACTGTGCAAATTATTAAAGTTTAAATTGCAGTGAGCAAATTAGACTTGTTTAGTTGCCAGGAAAAGAGTTTTAACGGAAGGTGTGTCCCTAGAAAAAGGAATCTGAACTGGAATCCTTGGATGTGAAACAACAGCTCATCAAACTGCAAGCAGGAGTGAGGCCCATGGTTAAGGCTTGATGGTGAGACTGCACTGGCTGTGCTGGCAATTGTGTCTAGGAATCTAAGCTTTGTAATGCTGAAATCACTAAGACAACTGATCTCAGCTTTTGGTTTGTTTAGATGGTTTTTTCCCCTGAAAAAAAAAAATAAGGCTATTAAAATCTCTGCTAAAATTTTGTATGCCAAACTTCAACCTGGGACTGATTTGTGTGGTCAGAGGGGAGACGCAGTACGTGCCCTCAGATAATGGAAATATCAAACTGCATGACAGACCCTTCCATGGGGAGGGCAGAGAGATGCACTGTAAGTGCACAATTGCCACAGCTGTTGCAGAGTCGGAGGGCGTGCATTGTTTGGGATAGGAGGACAGCTAGAACGTCTACGTGGCACAAAGCACTGCTCTGCAAAGCTGCCTCTAAATGAGTCGGAAATAGTCTATCTTCGTGCAGTTTTCTCCTCAGGCTAGTGAACTCTGCCTCTTGGCAGGGCTGGTTAGCCCATATGAAGTGCTATGCTAATACAGCTAAATTGTGTTCGTTACCCACATTACAAGATTTCAGGTCAGGTTGTCTATCTGTACATTCAACTGCAGCTTGGCAGTGCCAAGCACATCAAAATCCCTGCAAATGTGAGTCTCTGAGCTTGGCTCTCCCATCTTCCTCAGAGCAAGTTCTTATTGCAGGCAGTGGGAACTTAGCCCAAGGAGCCCATGACTGGGCCTTTAAACATTCAAGACCAACATTTTGAATAATTGACTCTCTAGTTTGCCTCAGGATATTATGATACTTTTCAAAGGCTGGTTCCAATATAGCAATAAGCCACAACAACGTGTGTGTTAGTATGAAATCGGTGCATGCCTCCAGTGCATTGGCATGGAGCCCTTACCACCCAAGAAGTATTCCCAAAGTGATCCAAAGCCTACTGAAATCTGTGGAAAACTTTCTATTGACTTCAGTTAACTTAGATTTCCATTGACTTCAGTGGACTTTGGAAAAGTCCCAGAGTTTCTCATGCCTCATATGATGACTGTTTACATGAAATAATCATTAGCTAAGATATACAAACAACTCTTGGAACAAGGACCAGCACCTAGGACTCTTCTCCTTTGTGATGGATGCAGAGTCAAATCCTTTCTTGCTTTCTTTCTCTCTGGATCTCAGTGTTTGTTTTTGCTGCAGTCTGGCAACTTCAACATGGTGGTGGCTGGAGCACTCCCTGGGGACTTGGAAGCTGAACCTCTCCAGATAGGAAAGAACCATAGGCTCCATATCTCTCATGTTCTTCAGGAATGCCCTAACTGCTAAGTTGTTGTATACAAAGCAGTTGTTGTCAGCTTTTCCATTGTCTAGGTTTTACAAAATGTGGTATGAGACACTCTTTTGTCTATCTAGGTCTTTCAAGTTAGTGCCTTTGGCAGTCACATCTGGGTACATACTTTTGCTTATCCTTCTGTTGAAGACAAATACAGATGGAAACCTCCAAATAAAAGCTCTTAGATTGAGGGTTATCAGGAGGACTTATTCAGGTATTACTCTGGCACCAGCAATTTTTTTATTGTGGGATGGGAGCTTCTGGATGAGTAAACTTTGATAATTGGTTTTGCAAAGGTTGTAGAGGTGATGATAAGATCTGAGGTTATAGGAATGTGCTAGGCTCTTTGGTGATCCTATAAGTAGAGTGATATTTCCACAACCAGATTAGTTATAATATCCCAGTAGGGAAGGAATTTAAATGCTCACAATTCTTTAATCAGTATCCTCATGGAATAATAAATTAGTACATTTATTTCTGAGATAAAGATGAGCGATTTTTTTCAAACCATTTCATCTACAGGCATATTGATTAATGTATTAATGGAAAGGCAATAATCTAATAAAGCATTTAGGTAATGTGTTGCTAACAACGAATGTGCTGTTAATAATAGTTAACGTATACTCTTTAGTTAAATGTACACTTATTAATCAAAGCAGAGCAAGCTCCAACAGTGCTAAGTATTGCTCTATCAGACTATTGTCAGCTTGGACAGTGCTGTTAATTATAGGCCAGATGTTGATAATCTTGCTCAGCTCAAGGAGTTGCTTGTTCCATCAGTAGCCCCAGGGAAAATTTCTACATTCATTCTGAGATGCTCCCTGAGGCTGCTCCCAAGACCACATGCACTGAGTCTTACTCTCCACCAGTAAATTAATTGGTGCCAGGGCACTGGAACTTAAGTCAACAGAGCAGTTGCTGACATGATTTTGGCCTGGGCCACTGAGAACTTCCCGAAACAATTCCCTGGCATGACTGGGGACTCAGCAGAGGCCAGAGACTGTTCCCTGGTGGTCACACTAGTCTGGCCACCCTGGTTTGGGAAGTAAGAGAATTTAATACTAATGACATGGTACACTGTGAGTTGGCCAATTTTGATGCTGGAGAATGGTCCCATGCAAGTGTCATTCATTACTGTAAGTGCAGCTGGACTGCACAAAAAGCAAAATCTGCAAGCACAGTCCCAACTGTGGCTGAAATCAATCTTTGCAAAGTCCCAGAGACTCATGCTCAGTTCACAATCCTGTGGTGCACCCCACAGGCCCCCATCCCAAAGACAGCTCTGCCAGGCACACCAGTACAAACAGGAACCTGGGGCATCAAGGGCAACCCCCTTCCCCAGACACATGGGCATCCCTGTGGGTTATAGTAGGTGGTTCTGGAGTGCTACAGCTGCTGCTAGTTGCATGCAAGCACTTTTCTTTTTTTGTTTGTTGCAAACAATGGATTATAGAGGTACTTGAAACAACACCCACGGAGGTCCTTCAAAAAAGGACACAGGTGCATCTGTGGCACCCTCTTGTAGTTTACATGGATATTGACTGCTAGCCCAGTCTGGTGTGTTCAGTGTGCTCACTCCTCTGTGAAAAGTCAGTTGTGACCATAGCATTCTGCAAAACTGAGCCTGAGGTAACCAAACCAAATATTGTCTCTTACTTCAAGCAGTATATACATATATACAGAGATATTGCTGACTTGTAGCAATTGTTGATAGAGCAAGTTCTGATGCTTCAGTTAAATTGTGCTGAGTCATTAATCAGTGGCCCTACTTTATTGTTTTTGACATCACTTTCTACAGGTTGAAAAACTGTACCTTTATAAGAAGCAGAAAGTTGACAGATATAGTAGATAATTCTGTTATGCCTGTTTGGAAATGATTAATGCTAAACTTTTGAACAGGTCTGCCTTGAAAAGGAAATGTCACCTGTTCAAATGCAGCTTTGTATGTTCTCCTGTGGTAATGTATTCAGTGCTTATCAACATGCTGATCTGATGCTGGTTTCAGGGAGTAAATGTGAGTTTCAGCAAGTGAAGCCTGATCCTGCAGGTGCATGTTTAGGCAAAACTACCATTAGTTTTAATGAGAGTTTGTCTTATTCAAAAGTGCCTGATGAAGCCAGCAAATGGATAATGAAATATGTGAGCACAAGGGTGGGTTTTTGTTGCTCAAAATACATTGATGTGCCTTTGAGACTTCCATTCTAAAGTGTTTGGAGTTTGCTTGAATTTTTCGTGCAAAGCCAGTCATAGGAACATTTTTATGTTTTATTAAATTCTCATTTTATTTCACTCCCTTCCGGCTGCTTAATAAAGAGTTTCCAGCTGTCTGTAGTTCCACTTGGTAGATAAAGTAGACCCTTATTTTGCAAAGCACTCGGGAACATTTATAACTTAAAGTGTGTGAATGGCGCACACCTCCAAAGGCAATTAACTATCAGTGGGCTTGAAAATAGTGACTAAAAATATAGATACAGGGCAATGGGGTTTTTAAGGGTGCTTAAACATGTTCATCACTTGCTCTGTAATGATTTCTTTAGTACTCCATGTAGTGATTAGAGAATAACAATTGCAGAACTCACTTGTACAGTAATGTATTTCAACAATTTGCAGTTTCTGTATAATGGAGAATTAGGAAAAACAGGTTAAATTTAACAGGAATGCAAGAAATAAAGAGAGAGAAAATGGTTGCAATACATGAATGTAATTTCCTCTCTGGAGTTATATTAACCATCTACAGGTTTATTACCACACCACCTCTCAGATGTAGTAGGCTCCCACTCTTTCTGGTACTAAGCAAAATAAGAACTCTTATGATCTATCATATTGTTTGAAGAACTCCAACTGTTTCTTCTCTTCATGATTTGCCTATGAGCTGTTCACGTTTTCCATGAATTTGTCCATTGTTTGGATTTGTATGAAATTTATTTTCTGGGAAAAGTCTATTAATTAACTAACCAAGGAACGAAAGACTGGGGCCAAAGGGACAGATTTTCAAGTACTCACTAGGGAGAGTTCTGCTTATACATATTTCATGGGAGGGGTTATAATTTCAAAAATAATTGTGGTAGCTTGGAATTTGTAAATGCTTTGGGTGGATATTGTTACATACTAAGTTTTTGAAGTAACTAACATTCAAAAGACATTCTTAGTTGTTCAACTATTCAGTATTTGAGCTTCTCCTTAGAAAGTAGTTTAACAAATACCAACACCATGGAAACTGTAATATTTATGTACTGATTGAATACAAAGAGAACATTTCCCCAACCACTTATCATTGTACAGGGTAGACAGTTCCTCATTCCAGAACTGTCCCTCTATCTATCTGTATCTATCCATCTATGTATCTATCTATTCATGTTAAACCTGCCATATCCAATTATTAATGCATATTATGAGAATTGTCTCAAATAAAATTTTTGTTGTACACATTCTGTCATTGATCTGTATATATATCAATATCAATATCATTGATAGTCCATTTGATCCTTCAGGTTTGTGACAGCTGAAACTGTAATTCACTATGTCTCCTTTTCTCTGCTGTAAAGCTGCCTGCAGACCTTACAGGGCCAGAGGATGAAAGAGCCACTGGAGTTTTAGTACCTCCCGTGTCACTGTGCAGAGAAAATTCAGCAGGAAATTGAAGGCTTGAGGGAGATTTTTTTTTTTCTGGTCATTTTCTTCCTTGTCATGTGCCCTACTATACCAATGGAGAAAGATGCAGCTCTTCTCAGCCGCCAGAAGAATGCACTCCACCTGGTTTTTGTATCGTCCTTGTCCCTTGTGTGATACAACAGCACCATTGCCACTGTTGGAGACTTTCCGCTGCTCTCCTGCAAAAGCCCACAGGACTCCCAGGGTACATAAGTAACACTGATTCACCTCCTGTCCCCATGTAACACTGAGTGGAGCTGCACACCCTGTCTGAAGAATAGAAATCATGATGTAATCACAAATCACTAACTGGTCATGCACCATACACAAGCATCAGTTTTTATCAAATTTAAATTATTTATCAGGTTAAAATGTACTGCCTTTCACTGCAAACAGAAATAAAAGAGTATTTTCAAAGAATCCCTGAAAAAAATCCTTTTAATGCATGAATTGCCAGGCCCTGAAATGTCATTCCTGACACTGATTAAAGTAAAAACTACAAAATAGTGGCTGTTAGATGACAACCTCTATAATGATGCCCAAGGTTTTTGTTTCCTCCTTGTTCTGTGTACCAATATGGACCTAATGTAAACAGAAACATGAGCTTTCATTATCTTGTATTCAAGCTACTGCAATAAAAACTGCTAATGGAAGAGGAGGAAAGAAGAGAGAAAAGATCAAATGCCCTAACAGATATTTACACAACATAAGAGTTTTGTGGCCATGAGATTCTATTCTGAGGTTACATAGAGGGAGTGAAGAAAGAAACTGCACTTTCAGAAAACTTTGTGACAAGAATAGGTGGGAAAATAATTCTGTTGCATGACTAACCTTTTCTTTGTACAGACACATTATAGGGCAGATGCCAAAGCAAACAGTTTCTAAGTGAAGCTTGATTTTTACTCATTTGCTGTCTGATCAGAAGTATCTTTAAATGCCTGTAGTATGAGTGTGTTTAGTGTACTTTTCTTTTTTAGCATGCAAAATTTGTTAAATCACTGATAGAAAAGTGCAGGTATTTATTTTAAAAACTGTTTTACTTTAGAATTTTGTTTAGAATAGGGATAACTTCATGTTTCAGCATGAAAATATTACAGTAATTTGCCCTTTTCCTTCTTGGAGTGGATAACTAACCTACTAAAGGGTGAGTGAACAGTGGATAAATATTTAGTGGGAATTTTCTGACACTGTATTTCATGATATTGTGAGAAAAGCAAGGCAAAACAGCCTAGAGGAAATAATTGGGCAGAAGGACAGCCTGAAACACCTTTCTTAAAGAGTAAGCATTCACTGAAAAATTATGAAATCCTTGAGTAGGGTTCTTGCAGACTTTCATCTCTATCCCAGCCTTAATCTGGTTTTTCATGAAGGGTCAAGACAGCAGGCTAGAGTACACACACACACACACACACACACACACACACACACACACACACACGCACACACACACACAGAGTTAATTTGCAGCTGGCACAGAGAGGATGGTATTCCAAGCTCTTTGGAGATCTTCACAGATCAAAAGGGCAAAGGAGGGGAATGGCCTGCAATTCACAAAGAGAAACTAAGCAGGGGGAAATGCAGAGAACTGCAGTTTAGAAGGAGAAGTCAAGCACATAAGTGAAGTAAAGAATAATGATAGTTACAGCAGCACAACAGGAAAGGATTACTCTGAAGCACATGTCAAGTCAGCAATCCGAGGCTGTTGCAAACAAGAAAAATTCATCATGATGTGATCAAAAACATCATCGGTAAGAGACAGGAACTGACTGCTTAGCTCTCTCCAGCATTGATGAAACCTCAGCTGGAAGACTCTGCCTGCTTTTGGGTGCTGCACTTGAGCAAGGATATAGGCAAAGTCCAGGAGGGGGTAACAGGCAGAGGAAGTGGTTTAGAAAACAGGACACTAAAGAAGAGCCATAGAAAGAGAATTACTTGGTCTAAAAGGACTGAAGAGGGGATGCAAAAGTCTGCTACAGTAAGGAGATTACCACAAAAAGATAGATTCACTTGAGGGAATTGAAAATCTCCTTTTTTAGATGCACTAGAAAAATGTCTGTAGGGGTGATTTGGGAACACAGCAACCTCTTAAGTTAATTTCCAGTCTTATTCCTTTGACTCATTGACCCACCACATAAAACTGTTTCTGAAATCAAACATCTATTTTAAAATTGATTGTTAGGAGACTTCTTGGTTTAGTATATTTTTACCATGACACCCTACTACTTTTTGTCTGCAGAAAGAAAATCTTGTAATTCTGATGTCAGTGTTTTCCTATTACTTGATGACTTTCATGTATAATCATGAGCATTCAAATTGAAGCTCTAATTTTCTAAATCGGAATTATGTTTCAAAGGGTTTTGCTGTAGTGTTGTGGAAATTTGTTAGATGGCAAATATACTCCTTTAATCTGTTTCTTCCCAAAGAGTTAATCCCAAGGAGTAAAATTTTAATCTCTCCCTCAGAACAATTGTAACATTTATATTTAATGTACATACTGGCATTTAGTTGTAAAATACATGTTTCCACTTGCTTTTTATTTGTCTAGATTCTTGTTTCCAAGCCCTATCTCAGTATATCTCAGTAGTTTTCACTGGCACTAGGGTGATGTGATGTGCATTTGCATCACATTTGTTTCATTTGCATCACTTTGCATTGTTTTTTGTTTCAGAGCACTTGTCCTTTAGAAATATACCTACCAAGAAGTAGTGACCTCTGGATGTTGCCCTCAGTATATTCAATGAGAAAAGTTTGTGAGAAGAATTGCCTTTTTTTTTATCTTGGTAAAATTTTGTTACCGTGAATATCTTGAATTGATGGAGAAGAAAATGTGCAGCACAGATTTAGAGTTGAATTTAGCATTCTGCTTAAAAGAAAGCCAAAATGCTTCATTTATTTCCACATCAGAGAAAATGGAGAGGCAGTTTTCCTTTAGAAGAAAAGTTGTGAATGTGACAGCAATTTTAAGAATATTTTGTCTTAAATCCACATTTCTTTCAATGAAAGTACTTGTGTCCTGTCAATAGCATTCATCACGAGATCCATTTGTTAGCAGAGACACACATAAACCAATGGCTGACAGAGCACAAGGTTGTGCTCACTGTAGCAATAAAAGAGGCTGTGCTGTGTGGAGAGTGAGGTGACAGACCATCATTTTCTAGGCACCTTAAGAATCAGACATTGCTGCAGCCAATGCAAGGGATGTATCATCTGTCACAGATTCATGAACAGCACAGATTCTGTAGTCACAGGATGGGAATTTTTTTCAACCTAGGATTTACTTGGGGGTTTAGCACATTCTTTGTGGGCTGCACATTAATGCGCACAAATGGCTTCTCCTAGGATAACTACAATGCAATTAGTGCTCACCTTCTGTGCAGTAGTGAGATGTCTGTGTCCTCCTTCCTCCCACAGGGGTGGCTGCAGGTTGTCTGGAACAGAGCTCCAGCCCCAGCCCAGCCCATAGGCCATGGATGCCCAGCCCAACTGAAAAGGAAAATGTTTTCCTGTGGGGATGTGGCAGTGGAGATAGTTTTGCAGCCCTGGGGCATGAGTGAGGCAGGTGCCTGGCAGGAAAGCTGTCAAGTGTCTGAGGCATGAAGTCACTGAAGCCCCCACCACAGCTGTCCCAGCCGCTGATGGATTCTCTGCTGCCTCATGTCACTAGCAGGCCCCCATAGGATGCCCAGCAAGACCACCATGTATTCCATGGAAATTTCCTCCCCAGCACCTAAAGCTGACTCTTTCTTGGTCAGTGTTCACGGTCAGTGCCACACAGCTGCAGGGATCTCAGGAGACCTGCTCGCTATTCCAGCCCGTTCACCTGGGCAGGTGTGTACACCAAGGATGCACCTTCTGTGGTTATTTTCCCTTTGAGGCGAGGCTGAGGGAGGTGAAATTATTTGCCCGGTATATATTTCTTTGTGGTAATGGGCAAACACTTTTTTCTTGCTTTTGGCTTCCCTTGATTGAACCTGCAAAGCTAAACATCTTTGCTATGTATTTACCCAGCCTGTAGGGCACCATATTCTAGTTTCATTCTTCAGGTTTCCTTGAAGCCAATGAAGCAGGACTGGCTTTTGGAAGTGCAGAGGCTGGGATACAACCCATATTTACACTGTGCTGTGCCATAACCGTCCAGGTTATGTCAAAGGTTGCATCAGGACCAACATAGACATTAACTCACTTCTCTCAATTCTAAAAGCAGCAAGATTTTTTTTTTATTGCATGGATTTTTATCTAGTTGTTAATCCCAAATTTTAGCAACATATTTCTGTTAATGATTTGAAGTCAAGCCTTGCCATACCATGGAGCTGAGTAAAGGGAAATAAATGATTCTTACTTGATCATTTCTGCTTGAAAATTAGCAGAGATTCTCCACTACTTTCAAATCAGACTAATAGTTTCCTGAAACAAGTCAGAAAACTATGATCAGATCTGAAAAAAATACAGAGATATGTAAATCTGTGCTTGCAGCTGTCTACACAGCTTCAAGCACAGAGTATAGAAACCTATTCTAGGACATAGAAATTCTTTGCTATAAGGATGGTGAAGCACTGGAGCAGGTTGCACAGAGAGGTTGTGGATGCCCATTCCTGGAGGTGCTCAAGTCCAGGCTGGAGGGTTGAAACTAGGTGATCTTTAAGATCCCTTCCAGCACAAACCACACTAAAATCCTTCTGGAATACCTCACTGGTGTAAAAGTGGTCCACTTCCAGGCCGATGGCCAGTATAGACAGGCTTCCTACTGGCGTGTCCCTATTTTTGAAAACCTGGAAATCCTGTATGTAGTGACAGCGCTGTCCCAGAAGAAATGCAGAACACAGACCAATTGCTTGTTGTCCACACAACTCCAGTGTTGAATTGTGTTGAGGAAAGAGACATGTTGAGGAAAAGATCAGCTCTGAAAAAAGGAGAATGAGCTTAACATGAGGAATGGGAGGGTTGAGCAAAATATTAAAATAAGGACCAAAAACTCTCACATATGCATTCAGAATCAAGCATAAACAATTTCTAGGACAACACACTGACAAAATATGAACCTCCTGATTTGAATGCCAGCTGCATCTACTTTGTTCATCATAACACTTTTAGTATACAGCAAAAAATTATGACGGTGAGTCTGAGGCGATTCTCTATACTCCACTGGTGTTTCACTGAGGGCTGGTTAGACACCTTATGCTGATTCCTCTTTGCTGTCAACTGCTAAACTGTAGCAAGTCTCTGGTAAAGAAAAGCATAAATATCTTCCAATAGTGGTGTTTACCACTGGAATCTGGAAGGGGAATGAGTTTGGTTCATGCCAGCTTTCCCCCGGACAAGTAAGTGGGTATGTTCACCCTGGATAGACAGCTGGCATCAACTTCATTTCCAGAATCAATGTGCTGTGAAGTAGATCCACATTATAGCTCTACTATAGAGAATTGCACCATATTATGACTTCACTATAATGAACTGAACCAAGTCGAGCCCTGGTTGTTCCTTTATTTGGGAGGGCCTCTGTGGTAGTCACTATGGATGCTAGTAGTATAGTTAATTGCTCCTGAGAAATTATTTTTGGTCCAACGTGGTTGCTGTCCATGTGCCGCAGTCCAAACTTCCACAAGTGGCTTCAATGGTTGGGTAATCCAGTGTTTCCAGAAAAATGAAAAGGAACACAAACTGCCTGTTTGACTGTAGTTAAGACATCATCCCTTTAGTAACAGCCATTTTTATTATGAAGCAGTGATCCCATTTATTAATGTTACTACACTACAGACAACGAAGTCTAATTCTTATGAATAATTTCATGTACCTACACAGTTCTGGTTGTTGTTATCTGTTAAAGCACATTCTGTTGTTGCCAGAGATGCTTTGTTTTAGATCCTCTTGCAAGACCTCTTCTACCCTAGACTTCCCTTCTTTCTCTTTTTCCTTTTCTTTGTTCTTTTAAACATCTCTCACATTTGGAACCTGCTTCTCTTCTTGTCCCCTGTCTATTGTGAAAGAGCTCTAACAGCTCTATGGCTGGATGTTAGACTGGGGATGGCTGCCTCTGTCTCCTGATCAGTACTTGCCTGGCTATGACACATGTACAGAAACATCTCTCCAAGAGGTTGTGTTGACTGCTTTATTTGAGTAACCCATGCACTACTTATGAAAAGATAAGTAACAGTAAAAAAAGATGCCAAAAGTGTTGTCCATCTACATCTAAGCCTTAGTCCTTGTGTGCTTTCCACACAAGTTTTTTTCCACAAGCCTTAGTCTTGTCACCCTTCTCTTCTACTAGAAGACACAGATACCCAGAAACTGCAGCTTGTTTCCAACCCTTTCTACTTCAGGCTGCCTTTTAACAAGTTTTAAGTTTCTTTGATCGTGATCTTGGAAACATCCATCTACAACCTACCTGGAGCCAGATGGTAGACATTTCACTGTTAAAAGTCCCCGTTCTGAAAGACTCCTAGGTATTGTCTCTGAGAAATATTGATCTTTGTCATGATTCTGATTAGTATTTGTTTTTCTTAAGAGTCTTCTTTAATTCTGTACAATTGAAGAAAAATATTCAAACAGATAAAATGAAGTACCAACGACAGTCATGAAAATTATAGAGATATCTCATTCTTTACAACAATCAAATGAATATGAAGTGTTTCACACACTGTAACCTTGCAAGCTGGATATTACACAAGTAAAAATAAATGCACACACCCATAAAACTAGTAAAACTGGCTGTTGCAGCTACACATAGTTCCTTGTGTTCATCAAAATTCTATCTTTATTGAGTTTATCTAGATTGGCATGCAGATCAAAGCGAAAATGTAATAAATAAAAGAATATACATAATGGAATCCATGGAAAGAAGCTATTCAGAAGATAATTCCAGTAGGTGAATCGCAATGAAGTTTTAAAAACAACAGTGCAGGAGCATTTGAAACACAACACGTCATACAGTGTTGAAGGGCCGGATCCTGAGGCCATTACTCACATGCGTAGACACACTGACTTCAAAAGAATTACTCACTATGAGTAAAGATACTTGGAATACGACAAAACAACAGAGCACTGGCTCCTCTGGCACAGCTGTGTAGCTGAACAACATCTCTGTGTAAGCATGATCCTGCCAGCGATACCCAGCTCAGTCCACAATGGCAGCTCCAAACCCCCTCTGGAATGCGGTAAGCACCTGCGTAAGCCAGAGGATCCTTGACCAAATGGAAAGTGGGAACACAAACACGCACAAGAATGAAATGACTAAGTTTTCCTACAGTTGTGCTCACCTGTGCTGCTTATGAAATAAATTTTCTTACTTCCCTAGCTCTGGCTGGCCTTGCATAGCCTATACATGGAAAAGTGAGCTGGATCAGCCTTGTCTCATCCATTATTAAGCAAATAGTTGTACTTTACTGAACTGGGCCTGAGATTTCCAAAGCTGAATTTTCATAGCTGTTTAAATGTATGGAGAAAGAGCACTTTGACTTTCAGATGTCAAGGATGGATTTTTAGGGCAAGCATCAAAGAACAAAAAATTTTTTTACACCTTAAACTGTTAACTTGAGTATTTTGAGACAGTCATAAGACATGAACACAATGTTATTTTGCTGAAATTTTTATTGGCACAATTACACAAGTGAGATAAAGGAGGATTTAGAAGGTTAGTCACAAAAGGTGAACAAGACAGAAACTAGATGACAGATTGTAGACAACAGAAACTAGAAGACAAAGTCTGCATATTGTGGGCTATTGCACAGAGTTCAATCCACAGTATGAGAGAGTATGTAAAAGAAACCAGACAAAAGGGAAGCCTAAGAGGAAGCTTTCTTTAATAAATACGGAAACCTAAGTGGCAGCAATGGCTGCCATTCACATTCCCTTTTTCAGCATCTAGAAGCAGCAAAAAGACCTGGGTATGGCAGATTTTGCTTTTCTGGAATGTAAAATTGAGAGAAATTTCTCCTGCTTTGGTCTTTCATCCCTTTTATGTTTAAGCATTCTTATTATGTACGTAGTATAACCAAGAATTAGCCAGGCTGTCGTGCCATAAGGATGAGTTTCAACAGAGAAAAACATTTGTCTGTGGTTACAGACTGGCTCTCTGGGAAAAAAAACAAAACAAAAACTGGTTGCGGCGGTACATACTGGAACTTCTAAAAGCAAAGCATGGGGCTAAGTTTACCTGTCTGCCTACCACTGCCTAGAGTGTTTTCCCAGGTCTCAGCTAGTTTATAACACATGGTTACCTGCAGTCATGTGAAAGTGTTTTCAACCAGGCTGCTGTCTTATTGCAACCACTGTTATTTAATGTAAAAAAACATTGCATGTTATTTTGAAGTAGTAGGAGGCAGCGTCCCCTTCCTCAAAACATTAATAGATCTTTTTTGAGCCAAATCCATCCTACCTCTTTGACCCAATTTTATGTTTATGTGACTTAATCTATCCCAGCAATATTACATCCATGTGTCATTTTGGAATAAAACACTCTAGTGCATCAGTACCCTTTGCTCCTTTCCACATTTTTCCACTGCCACCATGAGGGATTCAAGGAAACTTTCCACATCTGGGACCTTTCTGAATAAGGAGCAGAAGATATTGGCATCCACAAAATCCTCATACACATCTCAAGAGATTATGATGTCTACAATACTGAAAAAAATGCCATCCAGGTTATTTCAGTACTTTTTTTTTTTTCTTGTTTATATTTTGTGAACAAAACTAAAGCAGACTCAATGAGATGAGTGGAGCCTTCTCTTTAGAGGAAAGAGTGTACCCAGCTCATTGAAACTCCTAACTAACTGACACGGAAGTTAGCTGCATTATGTGGGCTTCAGGCCATCCTCAGCACAATCAGTCCTCTTCAAGCTGAAACTTGCTGTGTTTAGGCAGGTTGGGATTTTTGAACAGGTTGTTCAGCCCTATTTTCTATGCTCGGTTGCCCAAGGATTTGTTTTCTTCCAAGAGCAACAACAAAGTATTTAGCTTACAAAAGTTTTGAAAGAGTCTATAATTTTGAGAGAATTTTCTAGCCTTAAAATGTGCAGTTCTGCTAGGAAAGACATCAGGTTTTCAAGATGGAATGGCTCAGCAAATTACAAAGGCTGGAGGGCTGATCCCTCCGGCTTTTCTACTAAAATTGTGACCTTTCAAGTATACTGTGACATAACAACAGTTTCTCGGGGTCTAGAGGTCTAAGTGAGGACATTTCAGGACTCTGAGGAAATATTCATCTGCAGTGTTAACATGATTTTATTGGATCATATTAATTAATAAGGTGCTTAGAATCTAGAAAGAGCATGACTGTCAATTCAAGACTTAGTAAGACTTAAATCCTTTTGCGTAGTGTTTATATTTGTGTGGAATTTGATGGTGTGGGGCTTTGCTACAAAAGGGTAACAAAATGCTTTGTCAGCATATCATATCCAAGTATACATATATGTGCAAGAAAAGAAAAGAGAAGAGAAGAAAAAAGAAAAAAGAAAAAAGAAAAAAGAAAAAAGAAAAAAGAAAAAAGAAAAAAGAAAAAAGAAAAAAAAAAAGAAAAAAGAAAAAAGAAAAAAGAAAAGAAGACCCAAGCCCTACAGAGGATGTAAACTAAGCGGTCTGCCAGAATCTCTTCCAAAGCAGTGAGTAATAGTCTGAGTTGCTTCCCATGAAGGGAAAAAACCCAAACCAAGCATAAATTCATGCAAGTGACCTAAAGATGAAACAAAGAATCCAGCTCAATTGTCAACATGAATCAATATGATACAGATCTTGCAAGGTTTTCTACTGCTGTCTGTCCTGTCCATGCTAGAGATTGATCTTAGTGTAACACATTGAGTTGCACATTTAAACAGCACTGTATGAATAAAAGATACATATCCAACTTACTCAACTTAGTAGTTATCTTTCCTGGTGGAGCCAGCCTTGCACTTGTAGAGTCCTACAAAGTTCTATGCTGCCTTCACAAGCTTTGTACTACTGCAGTAGTTCAAAGAAGAAGAAATAAAAGACCTAGAGTTTTTAAATAGGGATTTCAAAACCTGCCAGTAGCCAGTGTTTCTATTGGTAGCAATAGACTTAGATATTCAGATCTCCACAACTCTGTGGTAGTCTGCATACAGCAAACATCCTATCGGTTGGATACGTCCTGCCAGTTGTAATGTGTTTTTCTAGCTTCAAATTCCAAATAAGCAAAAAAATCTGGAGGCGTTAAATGCCACATGGAGTGCCTGGAAAGAGACAGTCCTCATTGTAAAATGTTTGTGAGGCTGGAAATAAAGGAGAAAGAAAGTACCGTTATTCCTGTTTTATAAGTACAGGCATCAAGAGATGAGAAGATCTGCCTCTGTTATTCATGGAAAGATTATCATTGACTTCAGTGGGTGTAGTATCAGCCCTATAGCGGTATGAAACTTGGCTCCTAATTACACCAGGCCCACGTAGACTTAGTTTCAGCCACAGTTCATTTTATCGCCAGGTTGTTAACCGGTGAACCAAAGGTATTTCAACTGCTGACAGAGTCTGACTTGTGGTTCTGGGCTCCCAGGATGCCTGACTAAGAGAAACCCATGTCCAGTCACGTTTCGTTTGTGCTCCAAGTGTTTGGCTTCCATCAATGGCTTGGGATGGCCTGTTCTCTGCAGATTAAGAGGAAATAATATATGACGCACAGGCTTGTCTCCTTCACTTCAAAGTGTGAGCAACAATGACTCACCCACCTCCACAGACATCTTTAAACCCTGTGCTGAGTTTCCTATTTTTCTTCTTGTGTCATAGATAGCATTGCTGCCTTTTGTTTTCTCCAGCCTACCTTCACCAGCTTTGCAGAATTTTGAATCCAATCTGGCAATGAGGTTGAGCTTTTTTTTTTCTTTTTTGCAGTTCTTTTGGGTTCCCATATTCTTTCATAGTTTACTTAACCAAACAGCATGTGTTTAAGTTTCTCAGTATACTCCAAGTGTTACCAAATAAGAATAATCTGCATAATATCTACGTGAAAAGGAGGCTTGTTATTCACACTTTGTTATCATCCTGTCCCACAGACAGCTGCTGTCACTGTTTGCCCTTTTCAGTGGCAGTGGGCTAAATTCATCCTAGTCACAGACGGGGGTAGGTGGCTGTGGTGCAGTCGCCATCCATTTGGAATATGACACTCTGGATTGAGTTATTCTTTCACAGAGCAGGAAAGCTTATTGAACAGAAAAGGTTAGTTAAACTAACTGCAGGCCAAACTGGGGCAGGAAAAATGTCCATAACTTATTCAAAATATACTTCATTAGGAAAACCATGAAAAAACTCAGTAATTACCTTATTATAAAAGTTTTGCCAGATAATGCCACGGCCTCACAAGGAAGGATTTATCTGCTTTTGTGCTTGCAGTCTGATGCCAGAATTCAATGAACCTGGGTCATCCGTGGTTGTGTAGGCACTCAGTCCTGTAGGCTAGTATGTAAAAATTGGATTCCACCACCACCACCAGCACTGCTTCTCCTACACCAGAAATTTTGAATTAAAGTGACAGTGGCAGCTCTGCCCTGTGTTGAACCTAGTGCTGCTGATACGCATTAGACATGGTCTAAGCATGCTCAGAAATGGAGCATCCTTGGGGGCCTCAGACAGTGAAATACCTACTCTGCAAATCCCAAATGCACTCCGGGAAATGGCAGTCTATGTATTTAGTTCAGCAAGGTGTCAGTGGTGTAATTTTAAGCATGAAAGTAAATTTTATAATGGAAGTTTTGAATACTTTAGTGGGGCAAACATTATAGGGAAAACCACTTTTCTCTTTCTTTGATGAAATTCTCCTTGTTTGCACCATAAGTGCTTAGGTGTTTTATTTGAATCTTGCTGAAGGCACCTGCCTGTCTGAGCTTCAGCTCTTCTGGGTGTCCAGAGCATGGCTTTGGCACATGCCCAGAACAGTTTAAGGAGCTTGATAGATATCTCCCACCTATGAATCAAGGCATTCCTCTGCTGAAGTCTCCTGGGGAGCTCAAACCTGCAGACATTCTCAAAAAAACACCCAACACACACCCAGAAATCTCCTTGGAAAATGATTTGTGGGTGATTTTTAGAACAGACAGTGGAGGAGGATCTGCCACCCACCTTTCATACAAAATTCTTTGGTTAAGTCATTTGCTTAGGAAGTTAGGCGCAGATTCAACACTTTGGTCTGTCTGAAGGGGTTGAAACCAACATTTTTCCAAGGAAAATGTCCTCTTCTCAGGGACTGCATTGTTTCATTCACAGCCTACTTTTTCTCTTCAAGTTATATTAATGTATAGCAAAAAACCTCAAAAGTCAATAGACAGGCACCTCCACAGAGGTACCTCATTCTGCAGACTGCACAAAGTTTTGGGGAGAAACCCGATTATACACTTTATGGTCAAAAATCCTTTCAATTCAACTCTGACAAGTAGGACATTTGATACCTGAAAGACCAAAGGAAATTAAATTCTAGTCTCCCACTTTGTCCTCCATGATTTTACTTCTACTAAATAAGCTAAATAAACTAAATAGACAGAAACATTTCCACCACCAGCCCATTTTAGAATGCAGGAGTTAGGAGAAGTCCAGACATAAGCAACATTTAGAAGAGACAAGTGTAAGATCTGGGAATTTTACCAGGGGAGGAAACATTCCCTCAGGAAAAAGACACATCAGATTAACTGGGATTTGGTGGAGTCCTCTGAGGAAATACAACTACGTACATCCGAAAGGTCTGGAGGAAAATAGATTCTGAGATCAAAGTGAGAGAAACTAAGGGAATGGGGGCAATCTTTCATCTTTCCCACCTTCCTGCTTCTACCTCCAGGGTCCTCAAAATTCTTGCATGGAAGCAGTGATGCAACAACAACCTCTTTCTCCATCCTGCATCAATCTTTGATTTTGAAATTACAGATATGTTTGATATGATAACCTTTAATGCCTCTGGGTGATTTACTCTAGAAAAACTACAGCAGCTGTGAGTTCTCCATCCCTGGAGGACTTCAACAATCTCTCAGTTGGAGAAGGCCCAGCTGAAATACTTCCATATTTGCAATAGTTCCATTTTGACCTGGGAGTTGCTGTAGATGACCTCCAGAGTTCTTTTCCTACAGGTTTTCCCCTGGCCCATGGTTCTAAGAATCTAGAAAACTTTTAGGCATAGAGACTTCCTTATCTTTGGCACCTTATGTTATATCCTTGTTCCATTGCCCTTAATTTTTGCTCAAGATGACAGATATGTGTATCTGCAGTATCTCATCATGTTGGTGTGCTAATAGGCTTGCAATACTATATTCTGAGTTCTCATTTCTGTAACAAAAAACAACTTAATTCAGAGAAAATAAAGAAGACCATCTGAGGGATTTATGTGCCTCTTGCTAAATTCATCTTGCAGTTCAGGTGTCTTTCTAATCTCCCCATTTTAGCCCTCAAAATCACAACTTCTGCTTGACCTGCCTGTGGGCCAAAGAGCAAGTTGACTTGGATCTTTCCAGATTCTCTTAAAGTCTATTTCTGAAGTCATAAATAGTTTGCTGAAGAATGAAAGCACTACTTTTCTTCCATGAATTGGTAATACAGCTCTTTTTTGTAGCTCACAGCTAAAGCTGATGGGAGGAATTGAAGCAAATTCACTTTGCTTTCTAATGATGGAGAAGTTTTTGTGGAACCAGAAAGATTTTACTTATTTTTCCTACTAAAGAAAACCTCTCCCCAGAATAAATTATGAAGTAGGCATCATTATACTATTTCATTGATGTGTTTTGGAAAGCAGGAGGTGTGAGGCAGTGCCTGAACCTGAACTTGGATCCACTGCTGAGGTACCAGAGTTACATCCCAGCCACCCTGACTCTCTCCACTCTTATGGAGCCACCAAGTCTCCCTGCCACCCTGAGAAAGTGCCCATCATCCTCCTGCGACATTAGAGGGAGTCTGAGATGACTAAGCCCCTAATTTACGTGCCTTACATGGGTGATTAACGTTAGGTAGGATGAATTGTGACTGCAGTGTATCATTGAAACATCTTACCTTATTTTCCAGATCAAAGTATTTCGTGTTTTTGTTCTGATGAAACAGTTTGGTAGTTAACAAGAGGACCATGTAAACATTCAACATACAAATTAGAGAAGCCAGCTGTTTACTGTATCTTTCCATTATCCTGCAATTCTGGTTCAAATAATATGTTATGACATGTGGTTTATTATGGACTTCCACAGTGAAGCCATAAAAATAAACAAATATCTCTAACTGTTACTAAAAATGAGAAATTTTGGGTTGAAATGCAAATTGTCCTCCAAGTCAACTTTTTAAAAAAAATATAATACTTTTTACTCTGTGGCAGTTTTTTTTTAATATTTGGTTCAGTTGTGAATCAGCACTGAAACAAATTCTGAAATTATATTTAACATGAACCATGTTCCTAACTTTAACCAGCTTTTCTGTTTCAGCAACAAGAGGGCATTGGGGTACTAGTTCTCATCTTAAAGACTGAGGGAAGAGTTGGAAAGCAATGAGAAATTCCAGTGATCTTTGTTGGTAGTGGGTCAGTGGGGTTGTGCATTATCACTAACTACTGGATACTACTCAAATAACTTGGCTTTAAGATGCAAAAATAAGCTAAGTGTTTAAGGATATAATGAATACTTTTCAAAAAAGTTCAACGTCCACAAAATCTGAATGGATATTAAGTATAGCTCCTTACCAAAGCGTTTTCTAACAATAGTAAGAAAATAACCAGAGACTTATTCAACCTTAAAAAATACCCAACTAACCAAAAAAAAAACCACCAAAAAACAAAAAACCAAAAAAACCTTAGCAAAAATAAAAACAAAACCCCTCCTTAGATTTCTTTGAATAGAATGTGAGCTGAAGAACACGCACACACAAAATCCATTTGCGATACTGTTTGACTATGCACTGTGCAACTAAAAATGTTAGAGCATCTACCATTAAACTAAACAGAAGCATGCTGTGACTTGATTGACCTATGCATCATTGCATGCCAATCTATTTGAGTTGTTTCACAGTTTGGAAACACTCTCACATAATCCTACATATATGCTCACTGCACTTGTTTTTGGAATTAACTCACCCTTCTTTTGAATAGTACACATAATCCTCAAGGTTCAGCTAGGAAAACAATTTATAAACTGTGATAGTAAAAAAAGCAGCTCTGATGCTTCTTGTTGGTGGCATGGGGCTGGTACTGATTTCACCAAATTTCTTTTAAAGTCCACTTTATCTGCCTAGCAAGAAATCTCTTATGTGATGGTAGGAAAAGATGTCATGGTGCTATTACAGATAACATATTCGAGTCAGCAGTGGACTGTGGTCAGGACTATGTAATCAAGGTGGTTTGTAAGTTGAGACATGTTCCAGCCGGATGCAGAGGAGGTGGCTTGGCATTTGCCAGGAATATCCATCCTGCAACTGTCAAATCCACAAACACAATCCATCATGCAGAATAATGGTTTCCTCCTTCCTGTCCACTCCACGGTCTAAGTATGATTATTCATCTTGAATGCAACCAGTCTTTCACATATGCTTTATTTTATTGCACACAATCAGAGGCACACTATGTTATCCTTAGAAAGTAAATATTTATTAATCTTCATTAGCAGAAATGCTCTCTGAATTGGTATATGATACTTGAAAGTAACCATCTGTTTTACGTGTTATGGTATGACAACAGACAACAATGGTTGATTTTTCAACAATAGTCACCAATAGGGTGAATAAGTACAAGGTGATGAGATAATCCTTACTCCTACTCACTTCTCTGTGGTAGGCAAGGCCTGAAAAATCAGGAAAAAATGTAGAATTCCATTTATGAATTTCTCAGTAAGTATTCACGTTATTCCTGAGAAAGTCTACAGCCCTAATGAAATAGTAACTTTCATTCGTAACTTGCATCAGAAAAATTTTACCTGCTGTCTAGAACTGTTTTAAATATTATAAGTTCTCAGTAAAGTATATTAATATAATCTATTTTTTGGCTTTTTTTTACCTCTAGTAACAATTTGTAGCATTTCGTACAGCCTTTCAGGAACTGCCTTAAAAAGAAACCCTTGGTATACCAGAGATTCCTAGCCAAACAAAAGCTTAGACAGATGAATGTATTTATCAGCAATCTCCAGGGAGTTAATTTTATGCTGAGTTAGAACAGAATGACAAAGTAAATCGGTGATTTTTTTTGCTTTTAGTGCTAAAGCAGCTCTTTTTTTCCTTATTTTTATGATTTTGGGTTTGAAAGCAGGATTTCTCCAAGATGCTTGCAAATTGAAGTCTGAAGGAGAATTAGGAAACAAATGTGTTTACTGAGTAAGATTAAGCCAGTGCATGAGCAGGGGAACAGGAAGGATCATAAACCAGAGAGACCAGTTCAAACGAATTTCCACAGAACTCCTCCCTTCAGTTACATTACTGTAAGTTATGAATATTACATCATCAGAACAAATGATTATTTGCTAATCCATGATTCAGAAGGACAACCATTGTTAAACAGCAGCCTTTGGAAACTGCTTAACCCTTCATCCTCCCTTTATCACCACCACACGTAAAACAAAGACGCTGCGAACGAAGCGTGTTGGGAACACAGTGACTTGTGAAATCGGTAAAGCGCATACGCACTCCTTGATGCAGAGAAATGGCAAAAGGTGGCAGGCACTCAATGTGGCAAGAGGAGCCATTCGAAGAGTCATACGAGTGCTGACAACTCATTTTCTGGAGATTGGGCTGAACTTCGCCTGAAGACTGTTGCTTACAACTTCTTTGATGTAAATCTCTAATTTGGGTAATGGACTTGGGCAACCACAAACGTATCTTACAAAGTACACTGATATCCACATCTGCTCAGACCTCTAATTTTTTTCTATCCCAATGAATACTCCTGTCAGAGGACAGAAATCTCTCTGGAGATTAATGAATATATACAGTGAATCACAAGCAGAACATACTACCAAAATCAGAACATAGGAGAAGGAGATGTTTAAGGACAAGCCTCTATTAGTGTTTTAGTTTAGGTTGGGAGTGCTGCTTTGAGGGGAATCTCCTGACCATCCCTAGCTAGTGTAGAATCATAGAATCATAGACTGGTTTGGGTTGGAGGGGACTTTTGAAAGTCATCTAGTCCAAACCCCTGCAGCAAACAGGGACATCGTCAACTAGATCAGGTTGCTTAGGACTCATCCAACATGGCCTTGATTTTTTCCAGGGTTGGAGTGTCCACCACCCCCTGGGCAACTTGTTCCAGTGTTTCACCCCTCTTTTCATAAAATATTTCTTCCTCATATCTGCCCTTTTAGTTTAAAACCACTATCCATTGTCTTATCACAAAAGGTCCTACAAAAAAGAGTGTCTTTGTCTTTCTTATAATCCCCCTTTAAGTAGTGAAAGATCACAATATGGTCTCCATGGAGCCTTCTCTTCTCTAGACTGGGCGATCCCAATCCTCTTAGCTTTTCTTCACAGGAGAGCTGTTCCAGACCTCTGATCATTTTTATGGCCCTCCTCTGGCTCTATTCCAACAGAGTCCATGCTCTTCCCGTACTGAGGACCCCAGTGCTGGATGCAGCACTCCAGGTGGAGTCTCACCAGGACAAAGTGAAGGGGCAGAATCACCTCCCTCGTCAATGAAGCTTTGGTTTGCATCATGGAACCTCTTAAAACATGGAAGATAGATTCCTTTTGGATGACACTAACTAAATAATGTGCTCCAAAAAACTACCTAACACCCTTCCATTGCTAATGGGAATTCAGTCAACAGGACCAACCTTGAACTAGTCTGATGTCAAAGCCCAGAAATGTGTGCAGAGTATCCAGCATTCCTCATTGCCTCTTCCCACTAGTCTGGATTTGCTAGGGCAGCTGGAGGCTTAGATAGCTCAGGTTTTGAGCTCTGAGGCCAGTCAATAAATGATCCAGAACACCTCACTGCAATTTGCAGGTATTCCATTTGTCTGGAATATGAGTGCCATTTAAAATTTTGTCTGCTCTCATAGATCCTTTATTCTCAGTGTCCTGAGAGCCTTTAGGAATGACCAACTTTTTTTGGTCACTTCTGAGTATTCTCCTGTGTGCTGTTGAATGTAACTAGGCTACAGATGGGGCTGATTATGGTCTGAAAAAGTGTGTTTCTTTTTAGAGGAAGTTCTTATGGATAGTTGAGTATTGGTTGATTTTCCTGGGGCAGAGTTCACACTCTGTGTGCAGATAATCCTCTTGACTTTGTTGGTTGTTTTATTATGCCAGATAGCAATGGATTACATTGACGTAGTCATGGATTACATTGATGTAAATGGCTGCATTAAAGATATAAATTACTTCCACTTTCTGTCTACAGGTAGTAGGGAGTTTTTCACTCTATGTGTAAGAATTTTAGGTATAATTGCAAAGGAAAAAGCACCTAATGAGAAGGATGTCTGAATTCAGAAACGTTCCAGATTAGACAAGATAGGTCAGAGAAATCCTCTCAAGCCCCTAAATGGATGAGTGTTTTCCTCAGGTCTGAGTGTGCAGGATTCAGCTCAGCCTAATTTATGGTGTCTGCAGTGTAGATATCTGCACCTCAATTAGGTGTTAAGCTCCTATTAAAATTAATGGAGAGTTTGAAGGTTGCCCAAGCATAGCCTTCTAGTGTCATTTGAGATGCCATCAAGAATAAAAGATATCTGCATAAAGCCTAAAGATAGCACCCAAGACCTAGGGGTGACCCATTCTCTTTTGGAGCAGCCTAAGGGTGACAACACATAGCATCTAACACTTCAATAAGACTTCTGTGTCTAGGAAACTGGCTTGGATATGAACTTTCCCTTAACTCTGAAGGGAACTTGTTCAAGCCCAGATATAGACACCTGTGATATATAGCTTAAATTCAGGCGAGATAAATTCTTCTCAGTATTTCATAATGAATGCAATGGAAGTGGTAAAAAAGTGCTGGGAGTGGGAAGAATGGCCCTGTTCACAGGGAAGAAAAGGCAGAGGTATGTTGTGGTACTATTAATGAACACAAGTGGCATATTTATGTGTGCTGGAAATAGAACTGTGCAAATAATGGATTTTTGGGTTTGGTGGTTGGACTGAAAGTTATACAGTAAATTCCTTTTAGTTAACCTGAAATAATTTTTTTTTGCCTCTCTGTGTGTGTTTTTAACTCATATAAGAAACGTGTCTCATTTGCTTTGTTAATGACAAGGAACTAAGCTTCTATGTAGCTGCAGCCCTGGGTTAGGCATGGTAGCCTGTGGCAGTGGATTAGAAAGGATTCTAGGTAGGAACTACTGGCTCATTAACTAAAAATTGCCACCCAGTGATATGACATGAAAGAATAAATAATCTTTTTTCGCAGCATGACTGGAAAGCTTATCTGCCATATTACGTATTTTATGGGTTCTACTCAGCAACTTTTGCTTTGGATTGTGTTCATTGGAAGTGCCACAATACTTATTCACCTATATAAGTGAGCAAAAGTGACTCATCTCACAAAAAGATTGTGAAACCAGGCAGTATATCTTATGTATTATCCTATGTTTTCACCCGTCTCTAAAATAATCATGCAAAACCCATCATTTGGGGGATATATGAGCCAGATTCTTGTGCTCTGACATCAGATTTAGACCTGAAAGTTTTTCTGGTTTAATTATATTGTTAAACTGGTAAAATGTGTCAGTTTAAATGATGCTATTACAGTTTTGGAATTACTGAAACTGCTGCAGGTTATGCTCACTCAGAATCTAAAATAAATTATAACGGCATTAAAACGTACATCCCAACATGACTGTTTGCAAGACAGCATATACCTGTGTTTGTAAAGCTGCTAGATTTTACCTACTCAACTGGGAATTCTCAGGTGAATAAAATGAACAGACTTTGAATCCTGATCAACAAAAACAACCTATATTTAAAAAAAAAAGTTAAAATATCTGTGATATTAAGTTGATACCCATGAGCAGTTTAACACTACATATATTTAGGAATATATGAGTTGAATTTTTCAAAGTAGATACATGTTGATACTTCAAATTATCACATGGAAAGTTGTGCGGTTGGCAGCAAAACTTGCTTTTCCTTAAAAAAAGGAGTTATATTAATATTTACTTGATTGCCTGATAAAAGTAATACTACAGAAGAATATTGCAAAACCTTGGAGGCTTGGCATGCTTTTCTATGTGGGTGGAAAAATGTTGTGCTGAAGCCAAGCTGGAATGAATCATGAAACTGTAGCATAAAAAACATACTAGATCTATTTTTTTTAAAGAAAAAACAAGATGACAGCTAGAATAATAAAACTGTGGGCCTTACAAGTATATGCAACGTAAACATGTTGCTGAAATAATATTGGAGAGCATGTTATGCAGGACAGACTTTGATTGTAAGGAGAGCAGTAGGGTTTTGGTCTTCATTCACAACTTTGAGATCTGAACTGAGAAGTCCCATCATCCAAGACATTCTCTATGGAAACTCAAGAGTCACAGGATATCCTGTGCCCTATAAGTTCCAATATTAAGGGGCATATAGTGGGATATAACTTCATTTATTTCAGTATCTTCTATATTAATGATAAATGCCAAAATAATACCCCACAGGTTAGTGCAGCAGAGGATGGCAAGCAGGCAGGTTTCTTTAGCCTTTATCCCTCTGGTGTCTCAACACTTACAGGACGACTTCAAGGAAAGGCATGCAAAATTTGATTGCTATGCTGACACTCCATCTGTCTTCCTATCAAGCTAATGCCATAATTACCAGGTTGAAATAAAGACATGTGTAATGCCAGGTAAAAATAAGAGTGTGCTAATCCCATGCCATCACCGCGTATGTATGAAATGGTGCTGGCTGAAGGGCAGGGACCCTGCCCTGACCTGGAGGCCAAGTGACACTGGCTGCCTTGCATCAGTCCTTTCCACACATGACTCATCCCAGGGACTGCATGGAGGGACAACCTTTGGGACAAGGCCAAGAAGTGAGCTAAGACTCCAGCAGTGTGACCATCAAGTGTCTGGTGAATAAGATCTCCAGCAGATTGTCTCTATAAATGTACCCATTATGGTTTATCTCAGGGAAACAGTCATTGCAGGTAATCCTATTCTAGATATTAAAATTATGTAAATGTATCATATGCATATGCTCCATTGACTGTTGTAGTCTTGTGCTTATCCTTATATAACAATCATTTAAACATGTTCACCAACTGACAAATATGAAACTATGCTTGAAGCATTTATATAAAAAATGTTATGGCATTTTTTGAATTAAAGCCAAAGCTCTTCTTTGGATGGACCAGCTAAAGAAATAAGGAAGCAGAAATACCAGATGCATGGAGCATAATCTTCATGGGACATCCAATTTTGACGTCTTTTAAAAAAAATTAGGTGAAGTACTATTGAAACTTCAAGGAATTTGGTTTTAAGTTTTCACAAAGAAAAGAGTAGTTTGGAACAACAAACAAAGAAGTATACTCCTTTTTGAAAGGATCAAAACATCATGAAGAGTAGACAAATCTACACCCAAGTGGGAGTATGCTCAGAAGCACATGTGAATGGGAGGAGTGGGAGAGTGGGATGTGCTTTTGCCTTGCGGATGCTGCTTGCAGCTACATCTCCCTGCCTCATGCATACGTGTGAGTAAAATCACAGGGCTCTTATCACTCACCCCATCTGGATTTGAGGCCACTCCCCAGGCAGGAAAATTTGTCAGGAGCTTTGGCTGGGCATTATGATCTGCATTTGGCCTCCAGGTCTTCACTTGAGGAAGCCTGCTCCAAGGTGCAAATTCTGCCACTCTTGCTGTCATCAAACAGTCCCTTATTTCCCAATACATTCATTTTCTCTCAGGTCTCAATTTGGCCCTCAATTAGCAACACAGATACGATATCATTTACCTCATCATTTAAAGTATCACTGAGATTTTTATTAGCATCAGGGAAATTAATTCTGCATGATATCTCCATGCTACCACTAACAAATAATTGTGTAGGGGCAGGGGACACTGAAGAAGAAACTCTTGAACTCCATCCTTGTCTCCATAACCAAAATACAACACGCCCTGCTCTGATGCTTTTGTGCCTATGCCTCCACATAAATATTTTAACTTATTTTACTATTGGTTATTATTATTGGTTGTATAATTCCATAAACATGAGCTCACTTCAAAACACATGGCTGGTGGTGTTCACTACAAATGAAAGTTTTAAGCTTTGCAGAGCTTATATACATATTCAATATAATATATATATTGTATATGTTCAAGATAAGATATATTTATAATATATAGACCCTTTTCTCTCTATTGTTTTCACTTCACATGAGGCCAGGAAAAATGTGTTTCCTCTCAACAGTTTTTATAACAAAATAAAACACATTTCAAATATTTATATTCAAATAATGTTAAAAAGAAAATGTATAAGAACTAAGAGCTACAGAAAATAATTAATTACAGTATTTCTGCCAAACAATATTTTTTGTCAGCTGCACTCAGTCAATACAAGAGAGAAAACTGAAGACAAGAAAGTGTATGAATAGGTAGAGCCTATTGTCTGTAGTTAGCCAAACAGTAAATATTACTGTACCCCCAATATAGTACTATAATCAACTGTTTCTTTCATCACTCACTGTGAGAAACGCTTCTTCCACAGAAGTAATGTCTCCACATTCCCTCAGGAAATTCCCACAGGATTTTCTGATCATTTTAATTCTCCATGTTAGAGATTTCATACTGTATTTTTTTCAAAACTTTCATTTTCTCTTCCATGTTTGTAGCACATTTGGCAGTAGGTAAGGTTTCACACTTTCATTACAAAGTAATCCTTCCCAAACAGCTCTCACAATTTCTCAGAGCTTGGTATTTCCTATACCGCTGAAAGACAAAATGTGAAGTTCACCTTTTCACATCTCTTCCAGAACCCAGCAAGCAGATGAGTAGTGAGTGAAAAGTTTGTGCTTGCCTGTGTCTGGGGGAGCCCCATGCAACCACAGAATCACAGAATGACTGGGTTGGAAGAGACCTTCAAGATCATCAAGTCCCACCCATGCCTTAACACCTCAACTAAACCATGGAGTGCCACATCCAGTCTTTTTATAAACACATCCAGGGATGGTGCCTCCACCACCTCCCTGGGCAGACCAGTCCAGTACTTTATCACTCTTTCTGTGGAAAAAAAAGCACCATTGATTATTCCAATAGAAAGAGCATAGAGCTAGAACCCTGAGGTCTGCTAAGTGTCTTGTTTATGCCTCTGCCCTTTGAAGACTTTTCCATTTCCTAAGATGCTAGCATAATTATTTCAGTTAGCAGTGGGATCCTTGATAGAAAACTTGCTGGAGAAGAACAGAAACAACAACCAGAAGCTCCAGCTGGCAGAAACACAGCTGTAGAAACAACCAGAATGGGGACATCAGGGAGCAACTCTATGGGAAGGGCTTTGTAGTAGCACACACACACCCCTGGCACAATAGTGGCCCAGGTATAGGTAGTGACAAGGCAAATTCATCTCCACAGCTCTGGCAAAGTGACAGAATGAGAGACAACTGCAAAAAAACCACTGAATCCTAATCAAAAGTATTCAACAGTTTGAAGTTCTGTAGGTCATCAGGGAGAAATGTAGGGTGCAAAAAGAGCACAGGGAAGATGTAACACAGTGAACCTTCTTAAATAATTTTTTTATGTGGTAATATAATATACTTATGATGTAAACATCCTTCCACATCCACCTTTGTCAGTAGTTTCAGGGGAATAAGAGCATAAGAAATGCAGGGCCAAATATGACAAATATCCCCACAGCTCTGTCTTTGATACCACTCAGGAACAGTTGCTTAGAATGCATTTCTAGAAATGAGTAGGGTATCTATTTTTAAAATAATTTTCTGGACTTTCATGATCAAAAGAGTTTGGAGCTGTATCCAAGTCATTGTACATAACAGCCACTGATAAACTCTTCTGCCATGTTTGACTGATTTCCACTTTGAATCCATTCATACTTTTGTCCCTTTGCATTATATACAGGGATTATGTAGTGATTGTATGAAAAAATTCTCTGACCCCTCTACTAGTCCCTTCATTAAGCAATCTCCATGTTATGGATTTTGTGAGAATTGTGCTTCTCTAACAGTTATGGAGATCTGTATAAATTCTGTTCTTCACTAACTGTTTTTTAAAGGGAAGAATCCTTTGTTCTGTAGTTGCAGTAAGGGGTAAGGAACACAAAGAAGAATATATAATAAATGCAGATGTAGGAACTGGAAGTATGATGCATGCTCCAAGTGTTGTGCACATTGCTACTATTAGTCATTCATTAAAATTAAAACCAGCCAACTCTTAAGTCCCAAACAGATAAATTTGATGCCTTGGTCCTATTTTTTCAGATGAGAACCAGATTCAGAGAGGATTCTACAAGGTTTCTTTCTTGTGGTCTTGTCCAGCTAAACCTGAACCCTGGACCTTAATCCAAAGTAAGGACTTCAGTTTCTTATACTGTCAGATGCCAATGGAGTCAGTGGCTGTGGAACAGAATTTCAAAGGAATGTCCAACTTAGGTTAGGTTAGTCATGTCTTCATACTTTTTTTAATGTTTAAGGTATTGTTTGTCGTATTAGTGGCCACTGCATGTGCAATTATTAGTGTCTAACTTCTGCACACATCATGTAAGACACATAGAAATGTATAACTTCTGCTCCAAGAACCAGAAACAATGAATTATTTAGATCACTTAAATATCAAGTATTTTTTCATTTTGTTTCCATGTAATTTTATTTCCAAGAAAGCATTAGTACTCTGTACGAAGCCTGTGCCAATAGATCCATCAGGACTCAATCCATTGTAAAGCTAAATTTGCTTATTTAACTGTATTTGCAGTCATGGCAAGCTATTTCTTCACCAATGACAAAACTACATTATATACTTTCTTAAAAAAAGTAAACATTTAAATATATTGCCTCACAAACATGCTAGCAGCCTCAGTGTTGATGGGGAAGATCTCCACTGATTTATTTGTTCTAATTGTGGTGGGACTGTCCCGAAAAAGAGGGAGCTTGGCCCCCATTTTCAGTATTGGCCTTTGAAATTACATCTGCACTGTGGCTATCCTTATACCTCACTGACACTTACAAGAGATGGAGCAGGAGCAAATTTCCCTAGAGTCTTGCCTGTGACTCTGTGCTTGCCAGATAAAATCCCCTCTGTGCTTGCCAGATAAAATAGCATCCTCCACTTTATAGCAGGAATTTTTTTTTTCTTCCAGTAAATACTTAGTTATGTGTTTCTTTAGCTAGAGATAGTGTGTAGCATTCTGTTAATCACTTCAAGAACAGCAAAAGCAGTTTTTTAATGTTAGGTCAGGGAAATGTTTTTTCCAGTATTGATGACTGTTCTATAACTGAACAGAGTATTTCATTTCTAGAACTACCTCTTTCACCTTTAGTGTTGCTAAAACAATGGTCCACAGAAGCTCTTTCTGGCCTTCAGAAGAGGCATATTCCAGAAGGATGTTGTTTCCCATTCCTTCCCCCAAAGATCACAGGAAGCTGAAGACTATTGCTGCAAACATTTCCTTTCAGTTTAGGAGTGCTGGAATCCTTGTTCCACTCAAAAGTTTGTTAGAGACTCAGCCCTTTTTAGGAGTCCTGATGTGAGATGTGGCTCAGACAAGGCTCCTGTGTATCTTCTACTAAGAAGGTTTCAGGGCACCAGAAAAGCAGCCAAGTCCTCCTTCACACAATGTCCTGACTGTGGTTGGAAAAAACATTTTTCCTCAAGGTATTGAAAGGGTGGATTGCATTCCTTGGCCTGTGGAAGGGAAGGGCTTCATGTAATTCTCAAAAAGTAGCTCATGGCTCACACTTGGAAGAACAGCTGGAGGCAAAAATAGTGGCAGCAGCAGTAGCAGCTTTTCCCTGGAACAGGTTTTTGGTAGAGGACCATTGATAACACATCACTTTGGACAGCTAACAGAGGAGTTTGACCCTGAGTGGACTTTCACACTTGTATCCCCTGCAGTGCTGGTTCATAAAGCTGCCCTGGCAGAGCCCAACTTGCCTCTTCTATCGCCTGCAGCCTCTGAGATCCAACTAAAATAATAAACCTTTTCTAAGTGCTGAAAGAAGCACCTCATTCATCCTGCTGAAATCTTCTGGACTGAACTAACTTATTCTCAGATGATATTCACCTCAGGGGGTAGTTCATTGATGTCAATATAGACACATCCCCATCAAATTTAGTTCCTTCCTCAGCTCTCCAAAAATATGCTCCAATCTTCCCCAAGTGAATATGTGTCACCTTGCAAGACACATAGCATGTACCCTCAGAAAGCACTGTTCCACTGGCTGTAGGGCAATCTTCCTATCAGACACATTGAACTTAAAAAATACACACAAAAATAATCACTATGTGCACTGGTTTTGGCTGGGACACAGTTTACTTCAAAGTAGGTAGTAGGGGCCACGTTGAAAACTAGGGCTATGTGCTGTAAGCAGTGTTGATAACACAGGGGTATTTTAGTTACTGCTGAGCGCTGCTTACACAGCCAAGGCCTTTTCTGTTCCTTATCCCACCCCAGCAGAGGGGAGGCTGGGGCTGCACAAGAAGCTGGGAGAGGACACAGCTGGGACAGTTGACCCCAAGTGACTAATGGGATAACCCACACAATATGGCATCATTCTCAGCATGTATAGCTGGGGGAAGAAGAAGGAAGGGGAGGACATTCTGAGTGATGTCATTTGTCATCCCAAGTCACCATTAGGCATGATGGACCCCTGCTTTCCTTGAGATGGCTGAACACCTGCCTGCCTCTAGGAAGAGGTGAACTAATTCCTTGGTTAGACTTGCTTTCATGCGTGGTTTCTCCTTTACCTACTGAACTGTTTTTATCTCAACCCACGAGTTTTATCACTTTTACTCTTCCAATACTTTCCTTCATCCCAGTGGGGAAAAGTGAGTGAAGAACTGTGTGGGGCTGAGTTGACATCTGGAGGTTAAATCATGACATTATGCCTTAGAGCTTCAAGGGAGCTGTGGGGCTCCCACTTCATGCAAAAGAGATCCAACATGGCCATAAGTCACCCTGCAGTACTTGGACTGGTGGGCCACAGATCTCTCTTTTGAGAGAAAGGCTTTGGCAGATGTGTTCCATGAACCCCTAATATCCTTTTGTTAGCTTCAAAAGTAGTAAATTCCTAAACCTCTCATTTTGACAAGACAAGTAGCAAATATCTCAGGACTCCTTTCTTCAGACAGACATACTAAGAAATTCCTAGAGACAACGCAGAGAGAACCACATCTCACATACTCTTGGATATTTTCCCATACTACAGATAGCTCATTGGTTAGCAAAGGAAGCTGGTGAGAAATGTGTATTGGATGCTGACAAATGTAATAATAATCTCTAAACCAGATACTGTTAAGAAACCATTATGAAACTCTTGAGTTTTTATCTTTTCCTTTGTCCATGAAACAAGGAAATGCTGGCATGGTAACACCACGGTAACACTAAATTCCATAAAGACAGAGTCATGTTTATGTCTCATGTTAGAGCTTCTACATACCATGGTCTCATCCTTACCTTTGTACCAGATTAGTTATTTGATTATTCTTTTTCAAAACCTGACTCTAACACAGTGAAGCCAGATTGTATACTCTGGATATACACAGAAGTGTTTTTAAAATCAGGATAGACCAATGTTTTCAGCTACCCCAATGTTGTTTTCCAGTTTCACAGATAGGACAGAAAGTCAGACAATTAGCCAGAGGCTATTTTAAGTGGGTGTCTAATTGCATTAAGTTTGTTGTGAGCTAACCAGATTAGATCTACCAATTCAGGCTAAAGATCATGCCACCACCAGAGTACTGGCAGCCTTTGTGGTTTCCCTGAGAAGTGTGCCTATCTCTGAAATCGAGAAGATTGAGGATCAGGCCATAGATTTACACATCATTTTTCTTTAGTCAAAAAATTAAAATCTGAAGTTTGTGTTCACTGAGCTGTCCCATAGCCATTATTTAAGGTAGTCTCCAGTAGTCCCACCTCCTACACATCAGGTCATTGCTTGTGAGTCATGGCAGCAGAAAGCATAAGGATGTCAAGGAAGGATGTCAGCTATGGAAATTTCCATTATTAGGGTTTCCCTTTGGCATAATAGAATGTTTGCATTAACCATGAAGATTCTCTGAGATGTTGCCCAACCAGCTCTCCTTACTGCTGGGGAGTTTTATAATGCCTGAATTCTGTAGTGGCATAAGAAAATTCAGTCTTGGTGAAGTAGGTGAGGGAGCTTTAGTGTGCAGGTACAGGCTTGGTGCATGAGCTGGGCAGGCACAGATGTGAGAAATTCAGACATGCCAAGAGAGAAGTGCAGATGGACTATGCATTTGAAACAGCCATGGCTGGTACAGGGTAAGTAATGAGTCCTACTTGCCAAAGGGAAATCCTACTCACTGCAATTTTCCATAGTCTTCATAATTTCATGAC
Organism: Molothrus aeneus; assembly: GCF_037042795.1. Taxonomy (NCBI): domain Eukaryota; kingdom Metazoa; phylum Chordata; class Aves; order Passeriformes; family Icteridae; genus Molothrus; species Molothrus aeneus. The sequence continues at coordinate 66,556,943 of NC_089647.1, forward strand.
TTGGTGAGAGCTGTGCCAGCTGCTCTAAGGAATAACAATTGCATGGTGAACCCTTGATTTTATTATCTGTTGTTTGCCATAGGAATTTGAAACCTAGGTGTTGACAATGACATACAATAAAATCAACTGACTTGACCAGTCTGGTCTCACTTGTAAGCCTGCTGAAAGGAACATGAAGTTTAAATTATGCAATCAGCATCAGGAAATCAAATGGTAAAGTGAAAATGGTCCCCTTTTTTCTTTCCCAGACTAAGATGAAAATTAGTTGCTAACCCTACTGACAGCAAATAATGGTTTCTGCATTTTTCTTAGATGTTGTGTTGTTATTGGACATATTTTCATGCACTGGATGAGGTAATGCTTAATGTTTCTTAATAAATAAGCCTGAGGCATGTTCATAGTTGGCATAGTGGATAATATTTTTAGTGGAAGAGGGTGGTAGTGTGCTGATGATGTACCTGATAAGATAAAGAGTGAAAAAGTACATTTTTCTGCATGTTTAAACTTTTTTAATTAGAAAATGTGATCAACTCAGTGTGATGATTCACTTGGAAAGCAACACCGTGAAACCAGGCCTAATTTATAAATTGACTTGGCTTTTCTGCTGCCACTCCCATAAAATACAGGTAAATAGAATGTGTGTTACATCTTCTGAGACGAGCTATTCTTCCTCTTTCTATTCTGTCAGTGTGAAATTTCATATGTAGATCTTCAGCCATGCCATTGCTAGGTCTTAAGGGAAAGCAGGAGTGGATGGGAAACTCTTCAGGAAATGAATTGTGCAGAAGGAAGTGATGCTGATTAATCACTGGATTGTACTTTTTGTTCTGAGTCAGAACCAGGCTGGTGCTTGGCAAGCTCATCATGGTGCATTTGCTGTTGAGTTGCCACATTTTGGGTGAATAGCCCATGTCCTAGTGTTTTCTGTGAACTCCCAGTCTGAGGAGTACATTTAGCTTTTCCTCCTTAAAATTCTCCTGCTGTTTGAAGTGAACATTGTCAACATCTCCTCAATTCCTTTCCTCTTTTATCATGTCATGCCATTCCGTGCCTAGCACTAATTGCCCTCTTTCTCACTGTTCTTACATGGCATCTATGATTCAGAGACTTCTGGAGTCAATCAAAAGTCTGTAATGACCTCAGCAGCTTGTGACATGGGTCTGAAAAAATTTGCCAAATGACAAAAGAAAACACTTTAGTTCTGATTCCTTCTTCACCCTACAGTGCCATCTTTGAAAAGAATGACCAGCAGCAAGTACCTTAAAATAACACTTTAACTCCAAAATCGTGCTACCTAGGCAAAAGGCTGCCCCTCATGCTCCATGCAGCCCTGCTGACAAAGGTTTGTGTTCAGACACTGATTAGCTTCTCTCAGCATCTCTCACTGTGACACACTTTCCAAAGCCAGTGAGATTCTCTCATTTATTTATATCTGCCTACGTGTTTATATGCTTGACAGTCACTGAAGTGAATGTATGAACTTCTTCATTACCATTCCACTCATAAAGGCACATTTTATGGCAACACAGACAATATTACTTCTCAGTTTCAGCATCAGTCATAAAATTGTTACCTCTCCTTTTCTTGACAATTTCTTACTGCATCAAAATGAAATTCAACATTGTTACTTGGACTTCTGGGTAGCATAGATTACATTGACTTTTCCATTCTTACCAGTTATTTGGTAAGCTTAACAAAGCACATTACCTTCAAACATACAATTGCATGCCACCTGTTTCAGAAAGGTTATGGCTGGACAAAATTCTGTTTGCATTTTGATAGCAGAGGTGACTTACTGTCCTTTCCTGGATACTAGGTGTTCAGACAAGTTGTTCAAATTATTTTATATGTATTGTATACACACTATGTATTTATATAAACATGATTTCCTTCAATCTATCACACAGTTCCTCATGGTGAGTATAAAGAAAACCTGTTCTCCCAGCTCTGCAGATGGCAGAGAGAGGCATAACAGAGGTTAGAACAATATCAATATTGCCATCATATTTAAACAGTTTGAGCCACACAGATGGTAAGCTTTGACTGGGCCTTTTAGTTCTTTTAAACCACAGTCAATATGGGTTTTATCACTAAAGAGAAACAATGAAAGGTCTTTCTTTAACCCCAGTGCAACCATCATTCTGGGGGGGAGATAGCAGTGTCATTTATGGTAAAAAACTCTGCTATCTCAGAAGTTTGCATATTCTTTGCATCATGAACAAACTCTCTGTGGATCTGCAGCTAAATTGTTTTACTCTGGCACTTTGAGCCAGCAATCATATAAAGTTAATTCCTTACAGAAATTGACTCAGAATTTTATTACTGTGCAAAGGATTCAGTTGCCCAAACATAGCTGCCTTATGCTCCCTGAGGCAGACTCAGATGTGTAATGCATCCAAGGATATCCAAGCACCTGCATGGCACTAGCAGATACCCCTGCAGTACCCTGCTGACCAGGCAGGATGGCATACTGTGTTCAAATGGTGCTAAATAGCAATGTTTAGGCAGCTAACGTGAGTTCCGGGGTCAGGATTTCCCTCACAGGCTCAGGTCACTGAAGGCAGGTGTCTTCTCACAGGTATTTACATGGAAGCCTGGTGGTTAAGCCAAGGTAGCTCAGTCTGGCTGCTCACAGGTGGGGCATCACGTGCAGATATCTTGAACTCCCCAGGGCATCTGGTATTGTTAGAGGCCTAGTGACTCTGCCTGTGTACAGGTAGGTGAGACAGGACTGTACTCTGCACCTGAGGGCTTATGTCAACATGTGGCTCACAAGCACCTCAAAGGTCCTCCATCCTCAAAACAAAGTAATTGCATCCATAATTTCCTTAAGGGAACATTCCTTGGCCCATGTTATCCTCTAAACTGTGTCCATGCACCTTCTGACAGGCGACCAGCCCGCACCAAAACCAACCCAGGGTGTATCTTAAAGCAGAGAACAATAAGGATGCTCACAGGACACCAATGGAGCCTGTACCTGAACTGCTTTTGAACCTCCACAAGACAAAAACATTGCTTCAAGTAAATCTGTTTTTTTCCAAAAAAAAGTATAAAATTTACTTATACTTTCAAACCTGACGATATTAATGTCTACTGCATTTAATTCTTATTTTTGGCATTTTCTCAGTTCAAAAGCTTTAAGAAAGATCATCACTGTGGAAATTTTGCTATATTAATATAGCTATGATTATTTCTGTAGCAACACAAAACACAACAGAACACAACATAGTCCTTAATGATAGTATTTTCTAAATCTTATTTTTAAAATAACACAATTTATATGTTTCTAGCCCTCAAATCATTATGTGTTTACATATTTATTTCTTTCTATTTCTTTCTATTTATTTCTATTCTTGAGCAATATACATTAAGAAAATGTATATTGTTCAAGAATCTATTCTAGTTACTTTTCAGGTGTATCTCTAAAGCTCAATGACTGCATTTCTGAGATGCAGTTGCCAGTAAATGTCATGCCTTTAAATCCTGTGAACAGGTACTCTTCAGACCTAATAGCCACCCCAGTGAACTAGCAGTCAGAATAGGAACAGGCAGTCATACTTATTCAGTTTACCCCTAAACAGATATTATTAGCATATGTGCAAAGTGGCTTTCCATTATTATAATCATGGATATTTCCCAGCTCTAAAGTTATCTTGGAGAGGATGAGGGACTCTTTGTATAATACTCCCTTACATCATGTAGCTAAACTTTTAGTATCAGTCATAAATTAAAATTTGCAGTAACTTGGGCATTTTATCATCTAAAAATAGTGCAACTAAGCAGAAATTGAGGTCAGTATTCTCTTAAATTAAAGAATATTTGCTCGCCTCTGTTCTGAAAATGGCTATTTGTTGCTATATCTCAAGATTTTATTATGAACCCTTCTGATAATCAGTATCTTTCTTCAAACTTCTGGTCCTTGAAGTATTGTACTTACAAAGCAGTCTCAGCTTTTGTTTCAAATAAAGTAAGATTGCAGAGATGCTTGAAAATGTGAACACTATGTAACTCAAATGTGGCTGATCTAGTAAAAGGGAATTTTCACCACCATTAAAATATGTCATTCAATGTTTCAACAGCCTTGTGTAGTTCTGACACAGAGAGAGAAAGTAAGAATTTATTTCAGTGTAAGATTTTGACAATATAATAGCTTGATGGAGGTATTTGCATTAAAAAGTTACTGAAATCCTAATTTCAGGCAGACAATTAGTAATAACTGACATATACAATGATTTATTGCCAGCCAGGGACATAGTTTATTAACAGATGTAACTTGACAGTAGCTGCAAGAAGTTATGCATGAAATCCTGATTTAATTCCAAAAGTTACATTTACTAACATGGAGGTGGGATATTACTTGCTCCTCCAAGGAAAGGCCAAGGTACAAGAGACAGTCCTGTTTGCATCTCCTTCATAATTATGTGGGTAGCTGACATGCTCATCACACTGGCACGCCAAAATGGTGGCTGCATAATGAGATGCTCCAGCAAAATCATACATTTTCTATAGCTGCAAATGCATGAATCAATCTCTCAGTTCAAAGAGCTTTCCCCCATTATTTTCAAAAAGCAAGCCCAGATAGTTCTGCTCAAGGCAGGAGATGTGTTGCTGGGCACAATAAAACCATGTATTGTTTTCCCCATGCAACTGACTCACGAGCCAAGACACCGAAGGGCACATTTCTGAAGCCTCCAAGGGCTCCCAGTCATACTGGCAGCAGACTGGCCTTCCTGAGGGAGGTGTCTAGTCTGTATCTCCCAACCAGTCTCACCCACAGTGTTTGTCTGCCTCTCACAGACTGCTTTGTGTTGGCATCCACCCCCTACATGGCTATGCCAGAAGAGTGAATAAACACTGGGATACCCTGGCACTTGGAAGCATTCTCATAATGATGAAAAATGAGGCTTCCACACACTGTGTGAGTCAAGTTCTCTCTCCAAAGAGAAGTCCACTATGAAGTCTTCACCCTGGCCAGATGATGCCTAAACCTACATGAGGGAAGTGGGGGCTGAGGGCAAAGGCAGCCTGCTCTCCTTTGCCTCTCGGCACAGCCTGGAATAGAGGCGGCTCGCTGCCAGCACAGCTACCCCATTTGCCTACAGCTGGGAACTAGCAAACACAGTATTTTGGATAAATGGAGCAAGCCAAAATGCCCTACTCCCTACACAGAGAAAAATCAGGCAACGGATCCTTTTGGAGACCAAGGGGCACAGCATCAACCTCCCACCTGCTCACCTAAGCTGGTTTTTCCCCAACCTTTTGCCAAAATGTGTGAATGATACAATCTCTACCTGAAAGAGTGGCAGAACTGTTGGAATGTTTAGTTGAGGGTCTTGATTTGCAAGGGATTGGATATCAGAAATGAGAGTCTTTCGTTAAAAGCAATTACATGGAATAATTATCCCAAAGAAAAATATTTTCTCTCTTTCCATTGAGTTGTGGAGGAGAAAACATTATTACCTTGCATGTTTTATTTACTAAAATTAGATGAGATCAAGACACATGTAATTTTGTATGGAATGTTGTTTACCAGTTAGGAAACAATGTTCTACTGCACCTGCACTTACCTTTGAAGCTGAGCTACATTACTCTAGACAGGTAGGAGTAGAAACAGAGAAGGGTATCTGATGTGGTAGCCTGGAAATGTGGTGTCAGGTGCTTGGCTCCTAAATATTTAGGTGCACCATTTCACCCATAGTTTACATGGTCACAAAAATTTTTACTCCAGCCCTGTAATGGCTGTTTAGTTTTGAGAGAAAGTGTAATCTATGACTGACATTAAATAAACTCAGTTATCATTAAGATAACATGTCTTAGAGAGCATCTCAAGGTAAAAATATTTTAAATGTGTATGATAAAACAATGGACAAAGATCATGATAATAAAAAGAAATTAATATTGTGGTTCTGGTGATTAATTACGTTAGCTCTGGAGGTGTATGGCATTCCTCAATCTTAAAGAGTGAATTACAGCTTTCTCTTGTAAAAAGAAAGATGGTGCAAATCATATAAGTGAGAAGCTTTTGTATTCTTGTATTCCAAGTACAATTTCAGGAACTAAAGCAATACTTTGTAACTGGGCTTCACACATTTCAGAGAAATTAGTTTGCATAACAGGAAAGAATGAAACAGGGTTCCCAGGCAGCAATATCATTATATAGTACATAGTACACATGAAGTGAATGGCTTCATATTCCTTGTGCCACAGTCCAGTCAGTTCATATGCACTTTGTTCACCTCTATATTATCTGGAACTCTTTTCAGAAAGAAGAAAATCTGCCTTGCCTGCAAATGTTGTCATTCCATGTGATTTTCAAAGGAGGAATCAGGTAGTATTTAAAGTGTGATAGAAAAACACATAGAAACACTGCTCCCTCTCTGACTTCCTCTGGGTAAGAAGTGAGTAGGAAAGAAAATGAGAGAGAGCCTCTAACCAGGAAGCATGCATTACACTGGGTGCAGGGTCACAGCAAGGTTCATCATCATCATCATCATCATCATCATCCACAATAAGGGTAGTGAAAAGATGCATGTTTTGGTCTTGTGGATCATCCCACCACCAAGCAGCTCTGTGGCATGTGCCTGAGGCTGCTCCATGCAGGGAGCCCGTGGCAAACCACAACTGAGCCCTTGGAGCAGCCCTTGGCTGCTGCCTGTAGCATGATGGTCTGCACGTAGCCCATTGTTTTGAAAGGGCAGAGTTAATGAATGTTTAAGTTGCCTGACCAAATACATTTGCCACACTCTAAACCCAGTGGATATCACTGCCCCCACCACTCCATGAGTGGAAGAACAGCCTGTGCCCAGCTGCAGGTGCCTACAAGGAGACCAACATGTTAGTGCCATTCAGGCTCAGGCACTGAGCTGCTCTGCTTCTCCATGCATACTTCCTGGTGGCCTCATGGTATGTGACTCAGAGCTGCTGGCTTTAGGTGTCCAGTATTTGTTTGTCTAAAGGCAATCTACTTGTTTCGTGCTTCAGTGCAGAGAAACAAGCATGTTCAGCAGGTGATTCAACTGCCTTTTCTAAATTCCTGTCCTACACTGGGGTGATTTGCCTGTCTCCTTCCATTCACTGAAGACAGTGCCTGATCAGCTAACTTCTGAACTTTTAGAGGTATAATGTTAAAAGAGATTAATCCATACCTAGGTGCTCACTTGTGAGCTATTTGATTACAGATCACAAAGTGGAACAAGTGTTACTAGAAGAAATAAATTCCAGTTACACACTAAAATGGCTTTTCTGTTGAGTTTTGTTCTCATATGTGTGCAATATATCCTGCTAGCAAAAAGTGAACAGAAGGTTTTTATGTGCACCTGTTGCATATGTTCATGCACACAAAAAATTAAGGTGTGTTGTGAAACTACCTGTTTTAGCTGAATAAATGTGAAAAAATTCCGGGCACACAAAAACTTCTAGTTTTTTGTACGTTTATATATATATATACATAAAAACATCTAAAGTCCAAGTACAAACTTTATGTTCTTTAATGACATGCCATAACATTACATGCAATCCCTTCAAAATTTCCCTGTTTTTGAAAAAAACAATTGAATAGATGTACTTGCATCTACTCTGGTATCTGTAATAGTAGTTCTGAGTCAAGTTTAATTTGGCATATTAGCTGCCTGACATAGCAGAGATAAACAGGGAGATGTACACCTGTGTGTGGCTGTGGCTGATTGTCCACACACCTACCTGCAATTTCAGCACTGGTATGTCAAACCTGTTGGGCTTGCTCCACACTTCAGCACTCCATCAGGATACTTTGCAACTGGAAAACAGCCTTCAAAATTTCACTTGGCCTAAGATGGTGAAAGGCACTATAAGGAGCTCTAAACCCCCTTCTGTTTACTTTGTTGATGGTGTTTACAAGAGGGCAGGAGAGGTGGTGAAGCTGCTCTATTACATTGCCAGAGAACAAGCCCCCATCCCCACAGAGATGTGAGCTTAAAACCAGCCCAGGTGCTCAGCAGTGTGACCATCCCATCCCAGGACTGGAACAGTCACTTCAATGCCACTTCAAACACACTAAGCACAGCTGGGGATAGGCCTCATCAATGAGAAGCAAAAGAAAAAGAGAAGTAAAGTAAGAGTGTGCTAGCCATAAAATAGTTTATTTGGAATATGTGCCTAAATTTTGTAGATTTAAAACATTCCTTGCTATAATGTTTATTTTATGCAGACACTCTGTTGTGACTAATGAGCTGATGTCAAGAACAAGAAATCAATGAGTTACAGAGATCTGTGCACTGTAATCACTTAACTTCTTTTCATGTAATAATGTAGGTAATTCTTAATGTGCAAGTCATAAATATCACTAATTTGAAAACTAAATTAGCTCTTTTCCCAGCTGTAGCTCTTGCATTCTATTTAATTTACTACTGGAAATACATCTTAGGGCCAAATGCTGCCCTTACCTGTATTTGTCTCTGGAGTCAAGGGAAACTATGTCTGTAGGTCTGAAAGAGTGGAATGGTTGGGTTTTTTCTTCTACCCTGCCCACATAAATCCCACCTATGGACCTTATCCAAAATTTTCTGAAATCAAAGGAAGTTTGTAATGACTTCAATGGATTTTGAAGTAGAATTAAATTATTATGAAATGGTTTTAATTAGAAAAAAAAAAAAAAGGAAGAGTTCTTCAAAGCCAAAATTTCTCATTTTCATAAGTAATAGCTATTTTTTGGTATATTCAGAGTCTTGAAAATCATTTGGATTGAAATGTAAAAAAAAAAAAAGCTGTTTTTCCTCTTCTCTTCATTTGTTATTTAGAAATATTGACCACCATAACAATTATGTGGTTCACATGGGATTTTAAAGCAAATATTTCCTTATTATCAAACTGAAAACATCAAAGTATATGAGCTCAGTGTTCTTTTGTTTTCTTTCAAAAATATGATGAAATTTGAGATCTTTCTCCTCATCCCTAGTGAGATTTTTTTTTTGTAAGTGTGAATAAATGTGAAGAAAATTTCAATGGACAAAGTTTATGAAGGACTCCCCTTTGGCCCAGGCCTTTAGGAGCAGAATAACAGGTAAATTCATGTTTCATGATAATGCCAGCTGTGATTTCCTTTATGCTGAGTTAGGCACACTAAAATGAGACAGAGCTCATTGAGCTTTAAAAAAAGAAATTTGGGGGAAAAAAAATGAAACCAAACTATTTGTCCCTTCCCAACCCTGCAAGCCACCCCCAACAGAATATTTGCTGTCACCAGAGGAGAGGAGCGTTGATAACTTGAATCTGTCAGCTCTTGCCTTCCAGGTTGCTAATGAGTCTCAACATTCAGCCGCTAAGTGAAATTGTGATGGACAGACCTTCCAGTCTTCTCATTGCATTACAGAATAAAGTTCTCCCTATTGTGACTAAACATGGGCTGAAATGCCCCAGCAGAATAACTGGTAAAGTGATTACTGAGAAATGTTCTGTTCTTGTAGAATTCCTAGTCTTTATGGAAATGCGTTTATAAGCAGATTGAGGGTGTATCTCATTAAACTGAAATGAGGTACTGTCTTAAGTGATAGAAGTTCAATCAAAAACTACTAAAGGAATGATAACTGCTAACTGTTCCAAAATGCAGGAAATTTTTTGCCAACAAGCCTGAATTTGGATGAAGATTGTGATCAACTGTGAAATTAGGAAACAACACAAAAAAACAAGCAAACAAAAAAAGATAAAATAAAAAGAGAAAAGGAGAAACAAAGTCCTATGGAATTGAAAATGAATGGCAATAATAAAAAATAACTTCCATGTTGGTTTGACTCATAGAACCAAACCTGTGAGTTAAGAATGATCATATACACTGATAAGCATTGACTGTATGGTGGATGGGCATAGACATAGGCATTTGTGTTGTGCGCTGAGCTGAATTTTAAATTCAAACTCTGTAGAGTATGTAATGTTCAGATACATGATCAATTTCTTGTTCACTGAGTGGACCTCACTCCCTCTCTACATATAGCCACTTGACTTATTGCAATTAGCATAATTTGCAGTCTGGTCTGCATAAAGAGGAGATGAAGTTGAGTTACATTATTCGGCAGTTCTCTAACCTATCCCAGTGTGCAATTACTTGCTGCACAATACAATCATACAAAGATTTGGATTTAGTACAATATTCAATTTGTATGTCCACTGAAAATCAATTCCAGTGTTATGGAGACAGCACAATTATCTGTAGGACATGAGATCAGCCACACAGCTTTTTGTTTGTTACAACAACGTGGAGGAGTTATTTTGCCAACACTTTTATAATGTGGGCTAACTTCATGCAATTGCACTTGATATCATGTCTAGAAATAGGCATTTGACATTTTCCAGAGAATTTTCAAAACCTACTGTTTAACAGATATCTACGTAGAAGTCAGCTTACAAGCTTTAAAATCAGGCTTGCAAACTTCTCCCTGTGTGATAAAAACCCTGAGAAATCCAGGGGAATTCAGAACTACTGTCTTTTAAAAAGACATCTCTGTTATATTCAGCAAGTTTTTTGAATCTAGTCCCCTATTTTGGAATGTAAAAACGCAAAGAGAAGTGCTTTAACCTTTTGACCAGATGTAATGTTGAAGGGAATTTTGAAATGAGGAAAATGATGCCTGATTTTTTTCTCAGCTAGGACAACGAGGCTGTAAAATTATGTAGGTGCCAACTCCAATCTTTGCATTAGCTCAGCATAATAGAGTATGTGCAGTACTTGAGACTCACAACATTTGAAAGGAGTGCATGAAATTTATATCTTGAAAATATTGCATTCATAGTTCCATTCAAATCCATTTCTCCACATGCATAAATGATAGACTAAATAGCATTGTCCATTGCAAAAACTCACTTTGACTCAGATGAAGAATGAGATTGAAGCAATATTTTAAATCTAGGTTTGGAGTCCTACACGGCGCATCATTGCACATTATTTTAGCTGAAGAATTTTCAAGGTGGTAGGTAGAAAAAGAAGTTGTTTTCTGTGTAAGGTATATACTCTTATTTATCAAACCTGCATCAACCATGTTTGATATCTCTCTGGCTACATTTACACTATCAAACAACTTAGGTTCCCAGTTGATTCCTGGGTCTCTGTTCCCTCACAATACATGTTGCGTAAATATTCAATCGCTGCTAAACTATTATTCTAAGAGATCTCAAATTGTATTGTAATATTGACTACAGATGGGTAGATGGATAGATATAAAATGCAATCTGTATTTGAAAGCTGTGGCAGTGCCATGAGATGCTCTATGCTACATCAGATCACAAGTGTCGAGCTTTCCCTGAAAGAGGCTCCACCTGAGCAGGGCAGATGCAATCATTCTGCACCACTTGGCAGAATATTGTCAGTATCTGCTGTCAGCCTCCGTGTCGGTATCACACAAATGCATGCTTTGCAGAAAGAGCTCGTCTGGCCCTGTTTTGACAGGAGACTGAGGTGATATCACAGAGATTAATGGCTTCTTCGCTTAGATCCTAAATTAAAAAATGTCACATCTTTTCATTCTGGAAACTGTGAAAAATTAAAACAGGAAGACCATGCTTTGTTATTTATCTCTATTTTTCTTCCCATCAGAGACAACAACTCCTGTGTCCCCTGCACGATTTTCCTTAACATGGCTAGTGAAAGTACAGCAGGAGATACCAGTGAGGAATGTACATCTTGCAGTAAGAAGTCCATTAATTAATCAGGGCCATAGCGATGACTGACAGCATTTCAAGTTTTTCAGAGTAAAACTATTTCACTAATATTTCCATAATCCTGGATAAAGTGAAAGGCCTGATATTTGATAAAAGCATAGAAGTTAACAACTTCCAAGTTCAAGTTAGGGAAGATACAAATTTGAGAACATTATGTACTAAGAGTGAAAAATGCAGCTGAAAACTATGCCCGGAGATATTGTTATGCTTACTGATTTAGGAATAATTTCCTATATGAGTAAAGGTTGCATTTTGATAGCTTTCCCAGAATACACACTGGACAATGCCATGTCTCTCTGGATTGAATAATTTCACTCTGAAATCAATACTTTCAGAAGCCATGAGTCAATCTGCCTTTCCAGCACAGTTGTCCTTTTATTTTTCCTTTTTATTCCTTTTTCTTTTTTTTTTTCTGTTTTGTTTTGTTTCGATAATGCTTCCCTATCCATAAAGTGCTATGTCAGTGCTGAATATCTAACTTTTATGAGAGTAAGATATTTATTAGGTAGTTAAACTAGGTGAGCAAGGTACAGGACTGTAAGAGAAGTGTAAACAAGAACTTTGAAAAAGACTGTTTCCAGTGGGCTGTATTTAATTCAGAATTCTAATTTGCAACTGAAACAGTAATTATTGCTCATCTGGATACTGAAGAAGATTGATCTTGACTGACACATTCATCAGTGTCAAGGTGGATTTGACCAAAGAGAGACATTTTTGAGTTAGAGGTTTCCACCTGAGTTAAGGACAGACTTACTGGTAGAGGTTGAAATTTTATTAGATCAATTGTTATAACTTGGAAAGGGAAACCAGGCTTCAAACCTACATGCCCTTTTCCAAATCAGAAGACTGAAAAGCCCAGAAGTTTTTGCTACTTTTACCAACAGTAATGGTTGTTCAAATGGAAGATTTTACCTCTACCTACAAACTTTGCCTCACCTTTGCCCTTTAGGTACTGAAGATTACAGCAACATCCAAGCCAGTCACCAGTTTGTGGTGACAAACAGGAAGAGTGGTGACAAGCAGGAACTTACTTCATATTCCTTCTTCTGTATCTACAGAAGTATGAAATTAACCTTTTACTTATATTGCCTTATGTTTCTTATCTTATATTAAGAGATGACAATGATTGACTTAAACAGAAATGTCACAAGTTCACTCAGATCAATCCTATCTGATGCCTCTACATTGCAATGTATTTCTAAGCTATCTCAAATGCCAGACATTTGTAACTAAGGTAAAATGGAATTCAGTGGAATTTAGTTTATCCTATGAAATTAGCCTTTTGATACCTAGCATTACAAATACGAATTTGCTAATCAGAATAGCCTGATGGAAATAATAATTTAATGTGCTAAAGGATGCTGTGAAAATAACTGACTAGTGTGATGTGCTTTGTGACTATTGGAACAAGGAAGATCTAAAATAAAATAATTCTAAAAATGGCTTTTTAATTCATGGCCAGTTATATTGAATTTTGTGAGTTTCTAAGAAAGTAAGTCATCTTCTCTTAGAAAAGACTTCCTCTTCTTCATCACTTATCACAAGTGAAGGAAAATTCTGAGTTCAAAGGGCTTTTTGATTACTGAGAGTTGATAAAAAACAATTTTAGTAGCTCTTGTTTGTTCATAGATATGCTACTTTTTTATTATTCTATATTATTTTGAATACTTTTTTTTACATACCAATTGGTAGTTAAGTGCTCTGTGAAAAAATGCACACATTATTTCAGTGCCAATCCAAGAGCTGAGAAGTCAAGATATTACTCTTTCAGCAGGCTTCCTTGGGCACACAGCTTAAGCCTGTTTTTCAAAGGTATTTAGGCATTGCTCCAGTCAGTGTTGCAATGATTCTGTAATCTATCAAAGCTGTTACATGAACTAATAGCTCTAAGTTAAGTCAACACAGCTTAAGCATAAAATAAGATGAAGTTTTTCACAAGGCTAATTAACCCTTGTTAGACTATACACACGACAAGTTATCCAGACCCCCAAGTATAAAGCAAGGTGGGAAATCTTTCCAAAGGATATCTCCACTTTAGTAATGTTATAAAAAATTGTCACTGTGCCTTAGGGCCTATGAATTTAAGACGGTCACACTATCAGCCATGGCCTCTTTCAGCTTCAAAATCTACCTTCTCTTAATTTCTCTTTCTTGTGACTGTTATTACCCACCTGCTTCTGCAAGGCACTATATGGTCCTCTATTTATGTCTGGCAACTTTTGAGGTCTTAATCCTCATTAAAACCCTCTGAAACAGAGAGGAATTTCACCCTATGAGATATTTTTAGGATTTACTCAGGTTCAGCACCACAGTGTTCCCCTGACCAGTGGCATGTCAATGCTCCAGAGTGAGGCAGCAGCAGGGCCCCTTGGCCAAATTAACAGGTTTAATGAGATGCAGAGCTTTCTCACAAAGTATCCCCCAAATATGGGATGTACCTAGCTTGTGGGAGAGTGAAGTTGATGTCTCTTCCCTGCTGGAAGAGAACTGAAGCCTCCAGTCATTCCTGAGGCACGATCTTGGAGAGTGGGAGAGGAGCTGGGAGCTACCCACCACAAGGCCCAAGCAACCATTGATTGCTGCTGCAAGGAACTTAAATTTTAAAATCAGCTGCTTCTACAATATCTCATAATGAGCTCTGGCTTTTAAATTAGTGACCTAATGGAAGCCTGTGATAGGCAGATGGATATTGCTGCTTGATAGAGCAGCCCCAAAGGCCGTGCAGCAAAGACTGAGCAGTACGGGCATGACTTCCATCTGATTTCACAAGGCATATTTTCTAAATCACAGATCCCTGTTGTGTGTGTCCTCACCAGGTTTACAACATCCACTTCAGTTAGGACAGCAGAAATGGATACATGAAACATGGCTTTTCAATGTCACAAACACCAAAAACACCACTGCCCAACTCTAGCTTAAAAAAAAAAAAACTACTTGTGTGAGTGAAAAATGTCTTAGTTTGCTTTTGCAACAACATGCATTGGGAATCATGTTCAGGTGGTTCTGGACATTGACCTCTGAGTTCTTTTTAGTGTCACTGCTTTCTGAATTGAAGTCATCTGAAAATGTGACTAACCTTTTTTTTTAATCTTTCCTATAGCTGTATGATAATTAGTGTTGCTAGATCAAATCTAGCCCTCTGTTGTACTTGATTTTACGGTAAGGGGTGTATTTTAACTTTGCCATGCTTTTGGTTATTTAATGACTATAAATTTAATACAAGGATCAGAGTGCAGCTTTGTTTCCATTTGCCTACGTCTGTCCACCTTCTTTTTCTCTATCATGTCATCAGCATGCAAGGAGACACATGGGAGCTGATGAACACTATTGCTTGTAAGTCACATTCCTACTGCAAGGTAATAAACTTGTGTATTTATAAATATTGGTATAGCCTTCTCACAATTTGTTTTGTTCTTCTGAGCGTATTGTTGATAAAATCCCAAGGAAAAAAAAAGTTACTGAAGCTGCAGTTTCAGGACACAGTAGCTATGGGGCAATACCACAGCTAAAATGCTTGTCCCTTCTGCTGCCTGCCCTCCTGTCCAGCTCTCATCCCAGAGCAGAGGCCGTGTCATTTGTGCTGACTGACTGATCCCAGAGCTACAGCGTGCATTGAGCTTCTGAAATGGTCTGGGCCAAAGAAAAGCTCTGATTAAATGGGATTCAAAGCCTCATCTGTCAAACAGTTGTGCTGATAAAGTGCAGAGCACCTGGCACTGCTGCACTGGGAAGAAAAAGAAATACATGGAGGAACAGGAGGAGAAGAAAGAGAAGGATGAGCAGGAAGAGGAGGAGCAGGAGCAGGAGCTGGACCAGGAAGAAGAATTAATAGCTGGAGCTGGGCAGGATGGGAATTTCCAAAACTAGCACTGCCACTGAGTGTGTCTGCTGACAGACCACAGCCAGAGCCTGAAGAATGAAAGCACCTTGAAAAACAGTAGGATAATAAGTTTGTAATGCTTTTTCTGAAATGTTGGTTATTCTCCCATTCTCATTTTTAGGAGAAGTCATGAATGCTCGAACACCTTTCAGGGGTTTTGCATGTGAAATACTTTCCCTGGTTCAGTTTGTGGGAATGACTCACATCTTTGAGCTGTTCCTCCATGCTCTTTGCCCTTTTCATACGCAGACATGACTTCTCCGGTAAAGATTTGATGAGGATCAATGGGCATGCTGGCATCTGGGAACAAGACAGATAATTTTTTCTCCCAGCTTCCTGTTTAATTTCATAAGGTGATAGTTCCAGTTAGTCACAAAAGGCATAATATCCTGTATTTTCTCCATAGTGAAAGAAGTTGTCTTTTTTTCTGGAATACAATAGTGATCAAAAATCTTAAAATTACTTTAGTTAAGAAAAATGTGACTTCTCTGTTCTTAAGAATTAGGGGTGGCATTTTTTGATTGGTACTGAACATGACAATATAAGCAAATAACACCGAGATTCTTAGCTCACAAAATATTTCTTTTTTGTTTTTAAGCTAGTATTCCATTTTAAAGTAGCTTTTCACATAACTGAGCTGTCATCACTTGCAGACAAGGACTGAAGGTACAAATCAAGTTTGAACATGAGGCTTTATACAAGGTCTCACAGAGATCCCGATGGTGTGAAATACTCCTGAAATGTTGTTTTGACTTTCACTCAACGCTGAAGTCTATTTAGTCACGTCAGGGATTTTGCCAGTGGTCTGAGATGTATTATCAATCCTATGGATTGTCTACTCTCATACACAGGCAGAAACTATGCAGGTGCACGAGACTACCCAGACTTGGCCTTCACATATGCCTTTAACAGTTTTCATCTTATCTCAGTGATAAGGAATTTCCATGATAAAATGATTAGGTAGAAGCAATTTGACCAGATATTAGGCAATTGCTGTAGATACACTAATCTTTATTAGTTCATTGTGGGGTGACTAAGATTTTGAAAGAGATCTTGGTGACATAAAAATGAAGCAGCAAATAATTCAATTTAAAAAAATATGGAAGACATAAATTTTTGTGTGTGTGAAAGCATGAGAGAGCTAAGGAAGTATTTTCATTATATTTGTTATTCAACAAGGACTTACATCTGTTTCCAGTTTGCACTGTTTATTGACACATCTGGCTATTTGGCCTTAGGAACTACAAGTTGCTGTTGTGGCATTATTCTCTGAATCAACTTTGTAGACCACCCGGAAAATAATATAGCAAGTGCTGTGAGAAGGCTGTGTTATTTGTAATAAGATTACCTTTTGGCACCTAGATGTATTGTACAAATGGGATTCTGTCATCTTCTGTTTTATAAATTACAGTTTTGCATTTTTAACACCTGTGGGGAAAATAAGTCTCTAGCCAAAGGGCTTACTAGTTGACAGAAATAAATCAGGATGACCTGATAGAGTTTCAAGTAGAGGCCAGATACAGTAGTAACTACTTGCCTTTATGGAAAAATACCTTTGTTTCAGTGGAAACAAAATAGAGCTAAAGTCACACAACTGAGGAAGATGTTTCTTTAACCTATGGTGAGATGTATTTTTTCTGATTAATATCCCACTGTTGGAAGGGAATGCTGTCCAAGTCCTTGACCCTTCAAACATGTTTTTTCTGTAACAAATAGTTAAATTTTCTCCATCGGCAGTTTGAGAGTAGCCATCCAGTCCAAGAGTGTGAAAGACATATTCTGTGAAGTATACGGTGAAGACTTTGAAAAGCCAAAGGCTAAGAACACAGGACAGAAGGGACCACCTAGATTATCAAGACCCATCATTTCCAATTGCATGCAAAAGATAGGATAGTCCTGAAGGATTCACAAAACATCTACTCCAAACACCCCCTCAAACCACAGGCCAAAAACCAGTTCCAATACTCTGTCACGGATTTAAAATATAATAGTAAAAGACTAACAGCCACAGCTTCCATGTGCCACAGGAAGGAACATGATGAAACGCTTATTTGTTTTATAACGAATACTTTTAGACTCCAGTAATTGTTGTTCTTTAAAGAATAGTCTAGATAATCTATATGGCCATGTGAAGCTGCAATACAGCTTCACTTGCTGCATTGAATTACATGTGGAATTAATTTCACCTTCTGCATAAAACTAACACAAGCCTTGAAGATGCATAGAATAAAGATAAATAAGAAATAATTTGCTGGTTTTTGATGAATTGCAGGTTTGTAAATGGTTTTATGTGCTTTCTCTGAGAACGTTTAGAAAGCCTCAACAGTTATTTCCATTCCTTCAGATTAAGGCTGAAGTTTTTAATGTGCATTATTAGATTTTTAATTCCTTTAACAGTTAAGGAATAAAAAGTACAGAAGGCAAGACAGCAAAATTACTGGGAGGCAAGAGCAGAGGATGAATACTGTATTCTTTGCAGAATACTATACTCTGCTATTCTCTTTAGGCTTGCTCTTTGTCCTCTTTGACATTGTGTCCCTGTGAGTGGTCTGATTTCTCTTGTTTTCTCCTTAGCATAAGAATCTGAGGGCAGTCTTTGTGGTAGGGATATGTCACATCCTGCCAGGCACGCTGCCATACAGATCATCAACCTTGCCCTGGCTTCTGTGCACCTTCACGGCAATGATGATGATGATGATGATGATGATGATGATGATGATGATGATAATGATGATGATGTCTCATTTTAGCTGCCTGGCCACCCTAAGTGTCTGCAATTGGATAGAGCATATCCAGTTAGGAAGCATCTGCACTAGTGCAAAGTTTTCCACCACTCAAACAAATGCCAGAACAACTGAGGCAAACCAAATATGTAAAAATAGAAACTACTCTGGGTGATTTTGTTTTTCATGTGCATTTAGTGGACTTAGGACTTCTGCAAGACCTTTGAAAAGTGATTTAGATCTGGTTTGATAATGCCTGTTTTGAACTTTATCTTTGCAGTGCATGCCCAAAGCATGCAAAGTTTATGCCCAGTGCTCAGGGAGCTATGTCAAAACACCTAAATCAGGTGTTTAGGCAGCCTAATCAGACAAGTTAGAAAGTTAGGCATCTTGAGAGGATGATTCAGTTTCCTGTGTGCTGGGCAATAACTAGCCCAGATTTCTGAGGCCTCACAGTTAGTGCTCTCTGCAGGGAGCAGAGAGATGCCTGGATCCCCTCCCAGATATGTTTTTGCAGTTTGCATGTGGGAGATTTAGAAAAAAGTCGAGACTGGGATCAGGACCTGAACCAGGTCTCCCCCCCTCCCAGCTGAGCGACCTACCCAAGAGGTTCCTGAATTATTTGTTGTTCTCCTCCCTGCAGTAAGGGAATGGTCTGTCTTAAATCTGAATATTGCTTAAATAAACAAAGCCTTAACAGGAAGAAAGTAGAGTGAGTAGCTGCTCTACAGCATGGAGTTTAGGACACAGCTCAAGCTAAAAAGGCTCAGGCATCTAAACTTCCTGTATCCTTCATGAGTGTTTAAACCATAAAACTGATATGCAGAGGGCAGACTGTATTTAGAAAAGCAAGCTCTGCTTTTGTGAGTGCCTAATCTCAAATGGGAAACAAGAGCCTGAAACCTATGTAACTGCCTCTCCCCAGATCCTGGGTTACCTGACTAAGTTCTGGAGAAGGGACAGGTCAATACTGTCTTCTGCTGGCTGGATCCCAACCATTTTCTTGTCAGAAGGAGGGCTCATTCATGCAGTACAAGCATCTCCTTTTATCTACAGAGTGCATTAATCAATTCAGAAGTCAAGCAGACATCTCCAAATCCCTCCGGAATGGTTCCCTGCAAAATCAAGAGTGTTTTTCAACTCCTATGAGGCTCAGAGTTATCATTCATGGGGACTCAAACTGTTGAGTTACTAACATACTTCAAGTTGTAGATACAATTTTCAGTAATATGCAAACACATTCTTGAAATTTGGACCTGGTCTGTCAAGCTACTCTGCTGCTTTAGAACATTTTTTCTTTAGATACAATCCCTTAAAGATTCAAATGTGCCTTACTGTGAAGTAAGAGGAGATTGAATTACTTTTGGGGACTATTTTGATGTCACTCTTCTGGGCGCTGCCAAATATTTTTATTCTTTGGCTCTTTCTCTCTTTTATTCTTTGGCTAGCAAAGCTAAAGATAACACCTAAGAAGTTAACATTTTCAGTCAGATGGCAAAGGTTTGAAGTTGTTTTAACATAGATGAGGACACAGATATCCTACTGGGATTGTATGCCAAAATTGCTTTAGTCAGGATACAATAAACAGTTGGGAACAAAGTGCTGTAAAAACCTTCAAATAGAAATTCTTACTTTACACAGTTCTTGGAAATAGGATCCATCTCTTTTCCTCTGAATTCAGCTCCTGAAGCACTCTGTTAACCATCTGGTATCATCCAGTAAAGGAAAAATGTAAATTACATCTGTCCTTTGCATGGTATGGGGGACGGGGAACAGGGCAGCAACAGCTATATTCATATCCAAAAAAGAAGGGACTCATTTCCACTTTGGTGAAAGCTTTGTGCCTCTCAAACTGTTACTTGCATACACAGAGCAAAAATTCTCTACGAATTATTCTTCAATGCAGTTCATTTCCATGTAATCTACTGGTTTACATGCACGCAAAAAAACCTTGCAGACTTTCTTACTTAAAAAGACCATCCCAGATCAAACTATTTGAGATGTGAGGTCATTCATTTGTGTTCATGCAACTTCTAATGCTCATGATTCAGTGTACAATTTTCTACTGCATCTTGGGGGGTCTAGAGGCTTCCATGCCAGCATTAGTCCCAGATGCAAATGTACAAAAAATTAATGGTGTAAGGATAGTTCATTGACAATGAATAGGTGCACTGTGTATGGAGAATGGGTGAGATTTATATTATAATCAACTGTAGAGAATTCAGTATTTGATGGGACCATAGGGTTTTGCTCAGTAAAAAGGAAATCCAATAATGTATTTCCTTTTGTTCAGCATGTATTCTAAGCTTTTTCCCCTTCATTTTGCTTATGATCTGCCTTTCTGAAGGCTGAATACCACATCACTTCATTTCTCATTAGTTTTGCCTGGAACTTCTATGCCTTATTGCCAACATTTGGTTTACCCCAGAAAGAAATTGTTTCATGGCATCACAGGAATGGGTCTCTACGAGGATCTCCATTGAAGTCACAATTTTTTTAATAGGAGGGCTCTGCTGCAACCTCCTACCCCTCCCACACAGATGTTGTGCTCCAAAGGACAAAGGATCCGTCAGGGACCTCCCTGAATCTACCCAAATAAGTGGTCTGTAGTGATAGCAATCAACTAGGGAGCAAGAAGAAGAGTGGAAACTAGGACTGTTAGTAGATGGGAAAGTAAGTGAGCAAGGAAGCAATGCTTCTGAAGTGCTGCTGGGGTCACTGGAGTGGTAGTAGTTTCCACCTACCTCAGCAGTGCTGGCCAAGCAAAAAGAGTTTAAAGGGATCACAGGGGGAGACACATATGATGAACATACCTCATGAAAGGGGATGGAATGAGTGGGAAGATACAGCATGTGCTGTAGGGGTGGATGGTAGTAAATCTGTGCTTTCGTAGTCACTTGTGACTATGCACTGAGGGTGGGATTCATTTCACAAGAAGTCAATGTTTTTATCCTAGCTGCTCACGCTTTGTGCCTCTCACAGGCAGGGGAGAGAGGTGAGTGTTTTTTAAAACATTAGTTTGTTGTTTTGCTGCTTTATTGGTAAAGAAAGAAGAGTTAGTTTTCCACATAATGCAAAACTTTTGTCCAATTCCTAAAGAAAGGATTTATTACTCTTTTGGCAGGGAGCTGTGCTGGAAACTCTCCCGCTTCAGTTCCCTGGACAATGTCCTCCCCTGAAATATGGTTTGACTGTTTGGAACAGTGAACTGCAAATTTGCACACAGTGATATTGACATCTGGCTTTAGCATATGGGATGCAGATAGTCCTTGATTACTGAACAGCTGTGATGCTTTGAAAAGAAACAATTGCATTTGAAGAATATGGGATAGAGAGTAGGCCTTGTACTATCCCACACATCTTGCTGACATTTCTTTTTCTAAATTACCAGTCTGTTTATTAAATTTCCACAGTATAAAACCATCAGAATTTAGAAGAGTTTGAAGTAGATCATAATATTGTCAGATATGCCAGCAAACAATCCACTGACAACACGTGTTAGGAATCAGTCCATTACAATTAGTCAAGAACAATGCCAGAAGATGATGGGACTGAGTAAGAACAAACAAATAAGCAGAAAGGAAGGAACAAGGCATGTACTGAAGGTTCAGAAAATGTTCCCATCAGTTTTGTATATAAATACCACTTTGGTGAAGAGTTTTTGCAGCAATCTCAGCAATGTCAGCAACTGTATATAGTGAGCTCATTTACACAGTAAAAAAGAGTTCTGCAATCAGCTGAATATCAGTTGTCAGTTCATCAGGAAATGGTCCTCCAAAGCAAAGGGAAATGCATTTATACAGGGAAGGGAAGCAAATCTTTGCAACCTAAATTTATCTGAAGAAAACCAAAAATCTTGGTGTATCTTGTTCCAATTTATGTTATATATAAAATATTACAAATTGAAGTTGGTTGCCCAAACTTTACTTTTTTTTGCTGCCCACTAGTTTATATCCCACTGTGATTTGGTGATTACAGGACTGCATATATCATTTATACACATTTCATATACTTTTCACCTAGTGAATGTTCTTGTAACCTGGCTACCTGTAGACTTTCCTATCATGTCCTATACCTTATGCCATAATTTCTGGGTGCTAGAATTTAAGGGTGATAAATGTCATTATGGATGTCAAGTCTGCCCAATGTCTTAACAGTTTCATGAGTAAATTTTGTATCAAAGTCATAGTGATACAAAATTGTGTATCTGTGTGAAAGATAGTGCTTCTTTAAAAATAGGTATTTAGCACAGATTTAAAGACTTCGGGACCTGAAATGATCCTGCCTAACTGAGATGTCTATAGCAGTCACTTCAGCTATTCTCAGTATTGAGTCAAATGAGAACAGGAAGTGTTGTGGTGAACTTTTGAAGGTGCCTCTTGCATTTTCAAGAAGCTGTAAACCTCCTATATCAGTTATGTGCTTGAAACCTGAATGGGAAAAATCTAGGACTATGTGGGCCAAAGTTATTTGTAGACAAAGTTCTATCAGAAAAGAAAATAAAGTGGAATGTTTTGGAATAATGCATTGGCTATAAAAAAGAACCTCCTGGCAACACAACCCTGTGAGAATAACTGCAACTGGCCTGCAATACAGGAAAGTGAGAAACTGTTGGACAGAGGAATAATAGAGGTTTTTTTCCACAGGAAAAGAAATGAATGCTATTTTTTCAATTCAGGGTAATGTGAATGAGAGCATATTTGTACTGTTCTAGCAGGTCAGTTCATGATCAAAGCCCTTAATGCAACAGATCTCTTCACAAAATTTATTTGCACTGAAAAAACTAGTATGACAAAGAACTATGATACCAAGCAGCCAAATAAACCAAAGATGTATTTTCAAAGTCTTTTAGATATATTTTGAAAGTCTTTTATCTTCTAACATTTTCACTCCCCAGCAGATAACCATTTTCTCATACCTCTGCCAAGTTCATGCAAGTCATATTCTTTCATTTCATCTTTATTTGTTATTAGATTTTCCTAAAATTTGCCTTTTGTTTTCAGTCTTTTTAGAAGCTCCTTATTGTACACTTTAAATACATGGGGCACATCCTTTCCAGGTCTTTTCCTGCTCCAGGCAAAAGAGTTTGCAGCAAAGGTGCTAAATGTGTCTTTATATCATCTTCTGGGGAGAGACGCCATCAGTAGCTCAACCTCCACATCCACAGGTAAGTCCTTGATTGATTTGGCACTTGGTCTCTCAGGAATGCCAATCCTTTTCATTGCAGAATCTGTGGTATATGTAATTTTAAAATCTGCCATGCATTCTTACAAATTCAGTACTGCATTGGGGTACAGTAAACAGCTGTGATCCAAGATGCGTTACCATTTTTTTTTACAGATTGCAAATTCAGGAATATACAAGAAGGAGCAAAAACAAAAATCCCACAACAAAAGCAAACAAAAAAAGAGACACAGCATCCTACAGCCCGGACTGCACTTTTTAGAGCATTGGCATTCTTTTTACTCAAAATCTGAACACTTACCCACCAGTCTGCATGGTTGTGTTGCTCTGTTTTTTTGTTTTGACATTTGGCTAACCCATTTTAAGATACTTTGAGAATGTACCACGATCTCTGATTTTGCTGAGATGTCACAGAGTGTACAAAGGCCAAAGCAAGAGATTGCCTATGAGGAGCTCCACGTTTAGCTACTTCACTTATCTCAGCACACATACCCTGTTTTCTTTTCCCCACCTCATGTTAGCGATCAAGTCTCTCTGATGAACTAAGCAATTCCTAAATCACAAGAATTAACACTGAAAGAACTATGTGCAAATGTTCTTTTATAATAATAAGTATAAGTTATTATAATAAGTAATAATAAGTATTCCTACATATAATAATAAGTAATAATAATAATAAGTATTCCTACATATAGTTATATAGTAATAATAAGTATTCCTACATATAGTTACTAGGGTTGCCTTGAAAAGCTTTTTAAAGCCCAAATCCCAACAGGACCTGAAGTTTTTTTAAGTTCAAGCCAAAGCAGGAATCTCAAAGTAGGGCTGTCCCAGGTCTGATCCTGCAAACATGGTCAGAGTGCAGCAAAATGTTTTGGCAAAATGTATAGGCAGGGAATGCTTTTCTTCTTCACAGGAATAATGGGGCTGTTCTGAGTGAGTGTGAAAGAGGCTCTCCTGACAGGGCAGAGGCTGGATTCAGGCCATCCACATACCTATTCTGCTGCATTCCTTGGTTTCAGGTCCCCTTGCCATAACTATTTCATTTGCTATAAAAGTGTTCTGAAGTGAGGATTTGTACCTGAATGTCCCAT
The DNA here is from genome assembly GCF_037042795.1 of Molothrus aeneus. Classification (NCBI taxonomy): domain Eukaryota; kingdom Metazoa; phylum Chordata; class Aves; order Passeriformes; family Icteridae; genus Molothrus; species Molothrus aeneus. The sequence goes on from NC_089647.1 coordinate 66,581,509, forward strand.
TCCTTAGGCAAATTGTCTCACCAGTTACTTGGAAAAACATTTTCTCTTTTGGTCTTAAGCAGACAGTGAGTGGGTTCCAATTACAATAATTTCCAGAATCTCACTGTCTTTTGATTGATGGGCTAATTACATGAAACCTATTCTGTATTAAGGAATTGCAGAGTAAAAACTGCAATTTCTCAGGAATACCTACTTCTCTTCATTTCCTCAGTGGGACTTTCTTTGGACCTTCTGGGGCACTTCAAGCTGTGTGAAGGCAAATTCAGTAGTCTCTTTGGTAAAGACGGACATTAATGAGGGGTCACATGGAAAGTCATGTTCAAATCTTTCTGATTTTAAAGGATGACAGTCACTTACTGCATCACTTTGGATTTTTTAAAAATCCTAATCTTATTTAGGGATACGCAATATTTTAGAGGAGATTCAATGAAGACTTTGAGGATAAGTAGTCATGGCATTGTCTGTTTTGCAAGGTCAAAGCAGAAGTTATTAAAAGTAGGAATTTTATTTAGGGAATGGATGGCATATATTTTTAAGTGATAAGCCCATAGGATGTTAAATATGTCCTCCTGGAAATTTAAAAAATGTAAACTATCATTACTCTGTTCTGTTCTGCAGTTGCAAGTGCTGGTGCCAGAATTATTTTATGCCTATGGTAACAAAATCTCTCTCCCTTTGCCCTTAGCCAGCCTTCCCAAGCCAGAAATTGCAACTGATTTTAGGAAGAGGCATTTTACACTTGATGCATATAGACTCGTGCATACACACACAGAAATCCATGCACAATGTGGTGGTTGTTACCTCAGCTGGTTTGGTCTTCAAAGTCCTCCACTGAGGGAATGGATAAGAATGTCCTCCATGAAAAGAGGACTTTTTAAAATATTGAAGAGGCATGTTTGCTTTACAAATTGAGGAAGATGAGAGTTTTTCCTCTTCACAGTGAGTTATTCCTTCTTTACATAGATCTTCTGCTTGCATTCTGTATGGCAAAATGTTACTGTCATCAACATCAGCACCATATCCTCATATGGTGATGGTAAAAGAATACTGACAAATGAATGTTTCTCATATGTAGGTTTTATTACTATTTTTTAAATGGGGAAAATTTCAAAATCTCATTTTAATACCCACTGCAGTCAATGGGAAGATAGTTGTTGACTCCCATAGGCTTCAGATCAAGACACAGTTTTGGGAAACAGGTATACCCATTAGGACAAAATTGTTTTTTGGACTTGGCATTTTTAAACCCTCTTGTCTTTTTTTTGTGAGCTACATAGTTTGTGATCAATAAAAAGACGTTTTGCTGTCGTACATGCTGTAACTGAACCAGCAACTTAAGTTGCACTGTAACTAAATCACAACCTTTGGACAAATTACAAGGAAAATGTATTTGCTTTATTGATTTTCAGTCTCTTCTATGCTGATTGATCATTTACTTTAAATACAAAGACTGAAACTAGGATATGCAAATGAGAAGTTCTTTAGTCTCACTAAATGTCCTATCCAACAAAATAATCTTTTGTAACTTCACATAAGAAGTTATTTACTTTATTCATTTTCTATCACTGTTTGCAAATACTTTTAAATAGGAGTAGTAAGAAACTAGTTTAATATTTTTGCTGAGGAATCAGACTGGGGCAAGTTCTGATTTTTTTACTATTTTCTGACAAAAATAACCTGTATTGTAGCAGCCAGAAGTCTGAAGCAGACTAGGTGTCATAGGTATGTTAGACTTCTTGGAAAAGAGTTTCTTGTTCTGGTAACAGTGCAGTCTAAATTAGGATGGTTCCATTGACTACATCTTTGTTCTCTTTATTCTCTACAAAATTGTTCTCTAATTTTATTGAGATTAAATATGTGGTGTTGCTTCTGCTGTCTGATTAACTGCAACATTTTTTGAAGAGAAGAGAAATCAAAGAGATTTCAAATTAACTGTGAAAATGCTTGCCCTGTAATTCTTTAACAAATATAGCAATATTTATAAGGAATTTGAAGGGAATTATATTATGTGTTTCTTTAGACATTGTCATCAATCCAAAAAATAATCTTCGGAAAATCTGTAGGGTAATATATATTGTTCTTTAACAACAGACACAGACAGAGTCTATCTCCATGATGAGAACTGCTGTGCAAGAAAGGGAATTTTACAGAATCACAGAATATGCTGATTTGGAAGGCACCTATCCCAGGAATCACATCATGTGCCTGAGAATGTTGTCCAAATGCTTCTTTAGCTCTACTCAGGTTTGGTGCTGTGACCACTTCCCCAGGGAGCCTCTTGTAGTGTCCAACTACCCTCTGGGTGAAGAGACTTTTTCCAAATATCCAATCTAAACTTCCTCTGATTATTTTAGCTCAGGAGCAGTCCAGCTGCAGAACTGGCTGGCACTCAGCTTGCCCTTAGTTTTGACAGAGAATCTCAGCAAAGCCCTGAGATGTTTTGTGTGTCCATGTAAACATACACACACATGTACCCCATGTGGGAAATTGTCTGAAAAGGGCTGCTGATCACATTGGACAGTAACAGATTGCTGCTCTCAGAAAACCCTTTTACAGGTAGCACTTTTGCAATACCTACAAGTAATGTGTCATTATTATTGATAGCACTTTATGGACATTGAGCAGATGTGTGTGCCCTTAAAACCTAGTATAAAACATTATAATAATGGTTAGAAATTAAAAAAACAAAAGTCATCCTATGTTTTGTTCTTATCTCCAAACCCAACATTAAGAGATCACATAAACAGCTGATTTAGAGAGAAGTTAAACTCAAATGGCAAGTTGCATGAAAGGACTCAGAAATGGTATTTGAAGTCATAATTTGAACTCATAACTATCCATCCTTCTGTAGGGTAGATAAGGCATTGACAAGAAAAACTTTAAAGGAAAAATAAAAGGCATAGGCTCCTTCCCAGTCCACTCTTATCCTCAGGTGCTCTTTACTCTGAGTGATTGTGTACTGTGCTTCTGATATCAGGCTTACTACTGCTATGTCTATCTAGCAACTATTTGTTCAAATGCATGATACTTGAAAAGCACTGGCACATATTAATTTCTTTATATGTATACATGTCAAAAGTGGTGTATTTTTAGAACTAAACAATGGCAAGCTTATCAGATGCTTTTACATACTGAAATAAAGCATTACTCTCATCTTCCCAAGATACTGCTTCATGAAAATCCTCTTTACTATTCTGCACTCTCTTCTTATTATCTCAGACAAAGGTTTGTATGTTGTCCCTGCTTCAAGAAATTAAATATATATATATATATATATATATATATATCAGAATGCAACAAGATAACCACAGCTCCTTATTAATTATCAAGGGACTGAATTTTAATTTTCTATTAAAAAAATATCTGAAAGGAAAATTAAGTTTGAATCAATAAACTGACATTATAGGTTAGGAAGGAAAAGCAGAAAGATATATAAGATATGGAAAATAGGAAATAAATTGCACAAGTGCTTTTGTGGCCATTTTAAAGAGTAAAATATATGCATCTTGAGATTCAAATAAAAATTGGCAGACATAACTTTTGTTTAGATTGGAACTTTCTACAGGCTAACAGTCTCATCTGTCTTGCATGTGCAATTTTTGAGGCTTCTTGGCTTCTATAATAAAATTACAGAAGTTCTTATGGAGTAAAAGGGATTCTAATCCATTCTAATTTTCATATCATAATGCTACAGTTATTACTTGTTGAATGAACATATTTATTTTCATCTTATTATACAGAGAACTTTTCAAACTATGCGAGCAGTTCAGCCCTCTCTGGTTAGTGACTCATGTATGAACTTACCCTCTTTCTCTTCAGAATTGTTCGTTCTGTAAATGAAAGAAAAACAAAGGGAGTGGTGGAAAACTTCAATTTCAGACTACATGTTGTTCATGAACTGTTTGTTTAACTCTATTTGTATTGGTTGGGTTGATATCTGTGTCACATGATAACTTTTTTCCTTCATGATCGGAAGCTAAAAATGAATCACAAAACAATCACTAGTGAGTAACAGCAATTACTCTCATTTTTATTATCTAGTCACAGCAGCAGTTGGAAAACTTTTTAGTCCCAAATACTTTCAGAATAACCTGGCAGTTGTCAGCATTCTCAGACTAGAGAATGTGATTGAGAATGAACTGCACTGTCCGTGTCCATTCACACACACGTTTGCTGATACAAAGATCCATTCACCACAGAATGATTTTTCACAGCTTTCCTGTCTCACCTGTTTCACCACCAGTAACTCATCAGTGCAATTTGGTGACGTTCTCATATACAGCAAAATTACGTAAGTTATAGGTCCAAGTCCTGTTTGCACAAGCAAATCCTGCAAAAGAGAACTTACATCAGTGACAATGCAAAATCTATTGTCCCTTGGCTTTTGCAAGTGGAAACCCCCTGGGTAGCTTGCCCTGACTGATTTTCTGTTAATTATCTCTTATTTATCCTTTCTACCTACAGTCACACAGTGACTATTGTGTGTTTCCAGTAAACATCCCAGCAGAAGCTCATAATGAGAACATGAAGATGCCCTGTGTTGAGAAATAGATCATAACCTGGGTGAATGAGTGCCCCAGCTCTTCCTGCACTATGAATCCTTTAGGATGGTTGTTTAAAAGTTGATTTCAAGCCATGTATGCTGCATTTTTTTAATATATATTTGTGGCTCTGCCCTCACAAATCTATGATTCATGACAGGAATGCAGCTTGGATCTCTTGCAATGTAAGCAGCTGCAGATACTTCAAATACTTGGGTACATGTGATCCAGCAGCTTGCTATAAATTTGCCCCTAAAAATAAAGTAACAAGTGATTGAACAGTGATAGGAATTAAACACGGCAGTGAGTGAATGGAATGCGTAAGTCCTTACCTCAGAAACTTTTATTAAGGCAATTGCTATAATTAAAATCAAAATGAAAAAAGAAACACTCTAGAACACTATCTATGAACAAACTTGCCCAAGATTCTTTCAAAGGTTTCTTTTTTTAAATATTGTTGGACACTGAAATAAAGTATTTGCTGGTATGCCATGTCATTGAGCATGATATTTATATTGTTACATCATCTGAGAGTCAATTGCATTTACACTTTCCATGAGTTACTGGACTAATTTGGTTTCAAATTTCCCTTAACTTTTTACCATGTGAACAAAATAGTCAAGTAACAGCCCTGAGCTTTTGATACCAAAAGGATATTTTGTTGTATGATTTATCTGGAAGCTGACTGAAAGATTTCAGGGTAAACAGAAGAATTCCCACTGGCAACAATCAGCTTTGATTCTGTCTCTGATAACTGAAAGTCACAGTTTATGTGGTATCTTATATTTCTCATTCCTTTGCCCTCATTTTAAGACTGACACTGTCTGTGTTCAGTAATGCACATGGGATAAAACAGCATGTCAACATTTCTCTGAGCTGGTGCTTCTATGTCATCCCTGTTTTCACACAGTTTTAATATAGTTTTAATATTTTGGAGAATATGGAAAATTTTAGAAGACAGATTTCATGGTCAGATCATATAATGAGATTCCACTAGGAAGTCTCAGAGTAGCTAACTAGAGAATTTCAACCTAGAGGCAGAAGAGTAAATGGGAATTTGGTTTAGGTACACTGCAAACCTCAGTTCTAGAAGAACTAGGGGTTTTTTTCTGAGACCCAGATCTATAGATCTGTATATCTGTAAATCTGTAGATCTGTAGATCTGTACAGCCTCCTGCACACAAGCTTCCTCTTCTGCAGGCCTTTGTTTTCCTTCTGTACTCAGTTTCCTTTCTTACCTATGCGCAACAAGAACAAAGGTGCAAAACTTGATTTGAAAGGGGATATAATAGACACAGATTATTCAAGTACTGGTGTGCCTCCCTGTAGTGTAGGGTGGGTGAAATCTAACTCCTAACTCTCTTAGTCTAAAGGCTGGGCATTGGCTCTGAACTCATCTCCCAGGCTTCCTCTTCATCAAGAGAAAGAAGAAGGCATCTCCAAAACAGATAAATGTGTTGGGGATTGAATCAGGGAGGCATGCCAATGGAAAAGTTGACTGAATGTTAAAAAACATTGCTATTTCCTGAAGTTTCTGTTGAGTTAATTGTAACTGAGCCCTTACACTAACAAAACTAATAGTGAAATTGATTTGTTTAAAAACACATCTGCCTGGATACAGCATTTCTGTTATTTTCCCTGACACTCTGCTCTTATCTCAGTAAAATCTATGTATTGCAGTACAGTAGCAGTATTGCAGTCTTGTTCAAATAAATGTAATATTATTTCTCTCTGAAGCACTCTGTCTGCGTGTATCCCTCAAATGTTCTTTGTGTCTCCCTCTTTAAATGTGATAGGACGGGAGAAAAAACAGTGTTTATTTTGCTCTTGAATGCTGCACAAGCTGTTTAATATGTTTCTTATGAATTACCATTAAGAAAGGATTCCACATTTAAAAGGAAGCTTATGAGGATATAGGTAAGTGTGAGTGTGGTCTTTTCAGAAGAATGTTTGATTGAAGACCTGTTTTTGGACATGAGGTAAGGAAAAAGATCACTTAACCTCACTTGAATAAGTGGAGATTAAAGGTTAAAAGCTTTAAAGCTTTAAAATGCATTAGCAACAGAACAGTAAATACAATCCATGGAGACATGGAGGAATTAGCAAAACAAATGTTAAACTAAGAAATGCACTCTAAGATTCACTGGAATCTCCACACAAAGTCTGAATGCAGAGCACATTTAAATGCTTCACTGGTTGTTTTAAAATTGTCTTTGTATTCCTTATATTGGCTCTAATGGACATAATACTAAGCCTTGTCATGAATTATGCAAGCAACTTTTATGTAGATGTTTCCATGTTTTAGCCCGTCTGAGTTTTGTAGTTTTAAAGGGCAAATTTTACCATATACCTCATTTAACCTATTGCTAATTTGCTTGGCATTTATTGCTGATGTATCAGTAATGTAGTCACAATCCCATTTAAAAAATTCCTGTACAATATTAAGGAAAACAAAGTTCCTGTCATCAGTGATGTAACCTTATTGCATTGTAGACATGATATAAATTTTTATAAGTACAGCATCTGCTTAATGACAGTATTTGACTTAGATATCTATATTTTAACTCGTATCATGACTGCCTTCAACAAATGCTTTGTTTCTCTGCTTATTAATTATTACACCTCAGTAAGTCCCACAAAGCCCAGAACACTCTGAAAATAGTTCCTTCACTAAACAGAGGGGTGGTCCCAGGCAGGGCATTCTGGAACATGCTAGTTGTAAAATAGGGAAGCTGTGTATCAACAGAGCATATATCTATGTGAAAAGGTAGAATAAAAAGCAAAAATGGAATTTTTAACTACTTCCACTACTGAAATAGTGATTATTATATGTATACATAAACAGTGGATATAATAATGAATATTGTATAACACCTGAGGTTCTACCAGGGTTCTCAAACTGCCATCATCACCAGAGAAGGCAGTCAAAATCAACACCTCTGCTTGATCTTCTGCACCCAGGGCAAAATATTACTGATGGTGGAAATCTTGTGTTTGTATATGCAACAGATTTGAGACTGCACCCGCAGGATTCAGTGTCTACTTAAACCAAGTGATGACATGGTGCACAGAGCAGACTGCAGAGCAGAAAAGAATCAAAGATTTAAAGCCAGATTATATTCAATAATCTACAAGTGTAATTATAATATATGACATTTAAAAGAATGGGAAAATATTTGAAATATGTGGTAGTTTTTTGCTAGCACAAGCCACACCTTCCTAAAATTTAACTTCTTAAATCTTCCAGTTAATACATAACAAATTGCACTCATTGCAGAATGTTCAGATATGAGAGCTTCTCAAGAGTGACTGAACTTATTTTGAACTTTTATTTTCATTTAAACTCTCCATTAAGGAATTTGGGAGGGTGAGCAGGGCAGAAAGGCATTTGTTTAGATTCTGCTTTTAATAAAGTTTTAACACTTTGATATCAGTCTCTGATTAGATGCAGTTTGCCGCATTCCAAAGTGAAGACAGGCTATTTGCTCCCTCTCTCTGACTCCCAGCACATATCTTACTTCTGTCTTTTAAGCAGAGCCTCTGATTCAGACTAATTATTGTCATTAGCAGCAGTTTTCTGCAGAGCAGCATTCCTTGCTGTGGCCTCTCCTTTTCAACTCAATAAAGGATTATCCTAAAACCCAGTCTCTATTAATCCTATTTCCAGTTACATTGTGAGGGGGAGGGTACCAGATTCCCTGTGTCCATTCTGTGTTTGAAGCTTGGCCCCAAATAATGGATTTTCCTGGTGTTTATCACACTACTCTGTGAAATGCCTAAGGATGGGATTCATCTGCAGTGTAGATGCCTGCATCTAAGCAAGTCCTGGTTCCTTTTATAGTCAATAGATATCAATAGACACTCTGAGTGTGTGATTCATCCCATCTCAAGATAGACGTCTAATTTAGGTCAGGTGACTCACTCCCTGGAAGTACTTATTGACTATAAAGGGAATCTGAATGACTAACTCAAAGACTTTTAAAGTGAGGTGAGGTGAAACTCACCCTACATGTTTCACATCCTCAATACCCTTCTCCTTGGACAGTTTCTCTCACTGTATTTAACCCAGATGCTTCACAGAGCTTGCTGCCATTTCGCAGCTCTCCTGTGAAACCCAGCCACCAGCTTTCATTTCAGTTCTTCCCACCTGGGAATACAGTCCTCAAGCCTCGCCACTCTTCTTTTCTGTGGATACTTAATGACTCCACTGTTCATCCTTCCTTGCCTATTATCACAGAGGACTTTAGCCATGATATCAAATAATGTTTCATCTTTTCATGCTTGCTTCCTGAGGCAAGTTCTTTTTCTTAGCTCACCTTCAATTCAAAGAAAGAAAATCTGGTTTTTTTTGTTTAATATTAGGAAATGGTATGGAATTTTTAATTTCCATAGTATTAAATCACAATTAACAAGAAATGATTGATTTGTTTGTTTTACATTAAAGATTTTCATCAGCCATTTTAGTGGTTACAGCATGTGGCTTCCTTGCTATGTTAATTTAGTTCTACCTACCTCTCTGACTGCACTTACTCAACAGGAAAATCCCAGTGGAACTTGTATTTGTAGTTTCAAAAATAAATAATAAGTTTGAATTTTGGCCAATGTCTTCCTCCTGTAGTAAGTGAGAGTCTCTGTCTCTCATGGTCTCATAAATTAGAGTCCTGATCAACGATGACAAGCATTCTGCTAGCTCGACAAACATTAATCTGGTTAACTCCCCTTCTTCCCACTCCTTCCTGACACAGAGGAAGAAGGCCTCTGGAGAAAGTTTGAGATGTGAAGTTTGATTTTATTGTAACTGTAATGTGGCAAGGGGGCTTCAAGCACCTTCAGAAGTTTGTGGAAATTCCAAGCAGAAAACAAACAAGCTACACAAAGCATAAAAGGCTGGGGTTCTACTGACTTTCTTTTACAATAAACAATTAAAATAATTATTTTTATTGTTTATGAGATCTTGAAAAAAATTTTCCAGATGTTCACACAAATATTTAAATCTGAAGTCTGAGATTCTCAATTTTTTTAATATAACTTTTTTTCTGTAGAAAACAAATTGAGCCATATGAATGCCACATTTAGGATTAGAACCTTATGGGTTTTTTTTGTATTTGGTATGTAGTTCTTTCATACAGTTCTCTGCATCCTATTCAGGATTCATTCCTTGTACTTAATAAAATTATGCACAGCGTGTGGATAGCTTCTTGTAATTTAGAAGGCAGAGAGAACATCTGGAGGTGAAGTCTCCTGAAGAGTTTTATCTATCAGGCATGAGTGTTTGTGATTGCTTCACTCCTTTTAAGGGTTCCACGAACTCCTTATCAGGGGCTCCATATGCTATTGTCTTTATTACCAATTTAAATCACAGTGATGCTGATGCTCTAAAATTTGAAGCCCAAGGAAGTATATTCTTCAGTCTATCCCATTTGTCACATATTTCTTTTTAACCTGGATTTATAAATACCTTTCCCTCAAGGGGAAGAGGTTTTAAATTTTTTTTTTTTAAGCGAGGAGAGTGTTTTGAAGATTCCATATATAGTTGATTTCAGGAACGAAAGTCTGTTGTTTTGATCCAGAAAGAGTTTATATAAGGGATAAGAAAAGGAAAATATTCTTGAAAAAACAACCCCCTCCTCTTAAGTTGTATATTTTGGAGCATAAGGAAACATAATCAGGATCTTCTGTTTTGATTAGAAAAAAAAAAAGAAAAAAAGAAAAAAAGGCAAGACAAAGTTCATGGTATTTGTCTAATTTTCATAGCTCATTACAGATGTTATGCAAAACTCTGAGCTGCCAACAGCAAGTACTCTTTCTGCCCGGAAAATGTACAAGCCCTATATTTTAAAAGAGTAAGATACAACGTCTTCTGTAGTATAAGTTTCAAAGTTATTTACATTTGACTGAGACTATGAGTTAAAAAAAAAAACAAACTAGAAAAACAGCCCAAGTCTATCCAAACTCAATACCGACAGCTTTCCATTATTCCATTCTGAAATATCAGCTTATTTAATTATATTTCCTCTGTCTCCTTTTCCTCTTCTATAAAAACCAGAGAAATTACAGTAACATTGATCCTAATGTGTTGGATATCCTTTGTAGTCTGTGAAGGAATTGTTGCAATTATTTATTGGATCATCCTGGAGCACTTACCTGCTTGTACCTGCAGAACACTATTGATAAAATATCTAATTTTCAGCCACTGAACAAGCTCTTTACCATCTAAGTCCTGAGAATATCAAACTAGTAGTCATGTAGTTCATAACAAAACCACACTTTCATCCTCCAGCTCAGGTGCTGTAGAGCAGTTTTACTGGAATTTGTGCAGGACCTATAACAATCCTATTCCTACAAAAAGGAATAATTAAACCACCAGCAGCAGCACTACCTCCAGTTGCTGCTATGTTTCAAGAGAAAGGGTAATCCATGTATTTGAATACTGAAATTACCACCTCGAAAGCCCACACTAAGCATCTTCACATTTATAGGTGTGCTGAAACTTCACAGATCCCTTTGGCCAGCACCTTCAAAATTCTGTTTACTTCAGAGTTCTACGGCTATGTACACACATAGAAAGCACCTCAGCCTTCGTGGAGCAGAGCAGCTTGCTGCTTGTTGTTTATTCTTTTTGTCCAGGCCACAGCCAAACCTCAGTCAATAAACATCCTCAGATGTGCTGGGTGGCATCATGTCCCCCTGTGGGTGCTAAATGGGCTGCTGCTTTCTTCTCAATCCCTAAGTGAGAAGACAGAGATTTTACTCTCCTTAGTCATAGTTCCTTGCCTCTTTTATTTTTAGAAACACATAGTTTATGGAATGCAGCCTTACTCACATGCAGATCCGTGTACACAAGCTCTGTGTATTTATTTTAAGAACAAAGTGTAAAAACAGCCCCACTGAATATGACTGCACATCCTTATAGTGTATTATCTTGTCATAGACAGTGTCCAATAAAAAAAATATTCTGGAAGAAAACTGTAAAGAACAGAGTAACCATTCACAGTGACAGATAGGAGAAAGGTCTTTTGCATACTGCTGGAAAGTACTAGGGGTTTTTATTTGATAACTACAGGCATTGTAGTTAAAAGTACTTTATTCATTTTAAGTAATGCACTTGGGAAAGACTCCAGAGCAAAACCAAGTGTGCATGATGGCTGTGGTGAAGCTCAGTCCCTTTCTGAAAATGCTTTCCTTCTCTGGAGCCCTTCTTCAGTGAGCATGCAGTGTTCTACACCTGTGTGATGCTCAAGATATTCTCTGCAAGGGCAGACTATGTGCAGGGTACAGTTTAAGGTTTGTTTGGTTTTTTATCTTTGGACTTATAAGCTACATCACTTCAGTATGTCTTCATGTGTATGTATCTCTTTAAGTACAAATATCAATCACTGCTGAAGCCACTGCATACCCTAGGCCTGAAATGTTAAAAACTGAAGATTTTCCAGTTGATCAAAACAGTTTGAGTCCTCAGAGTGCACAATTTTTCTCGGGGTTTCTTTGATTAGCCTTTGTTTTATTTATTATTTCAATAATTTATTAATAAATGCATTGTTCCTGTCCCATGGAATAAGTGTCTTGTTCAAAAGAAAATCCAATTAAAGTGGCAACCTGCAATTATGCATGTCACAATTGTACATGATTCCAAGACAAAATTCTAAACTGCTTTAGTGTACAACTGACTAATGGCAAGCAAGTACTACTTTGTTTAGGAGAAGTTATTTTGATGTGGCTAGAAATTTCTTAACTAGACAAAGAAACCAGCTTTTGTATTTCTTACAGCATTTGCTTTTCATGGATTCCTTCCCAGTAGCATGGTTTTAGATTTATGGGATACTTAATATCTTTGCTTTACATTCCAGAAACAGAAAGCTGATATAAAACAGAGATTAGGATGATTAAGGTATCAAAACCAATTATTTTTACTTTTTTTTTTTTTGCATAAACAACAACAGTCAAGACTTTAGTACAAATTTCAGTTGATTACAGCAGATTTTTACAGTATTTATTTTTAATTGCTTTGAACACCAGAGATTTATAAGTCATTTCTCCGTCCGGTCAGGGACTCTTCCAATGAAGTACAGTAAATTTTTATTTAGTAAGCTAACCTTCACTAGCATTATTTATTATCACAGTTCCTTTGACTCAGGATAATTTTAAGATGCAGTTGAGCGTAGCTGAAACAGCAGAGCACTTCAGCCAAAAAAAAGTGCATTACCAAGTCACTGGTGTACGATGGAAAGCTTAGCTGAGTGAGTCTGCAGCACACAACCTACTGCACAGTGCAGATGCTTGCCTTGCCCAGGTTTTGAGCAATGCAGACACACTGACATCCTCTGCTGCTCTCTGGAGCTCAGGGCAAGCATGGGGTATGGCTTTGCTGGCTTGTATCATGAAGACAGGCCCCAGAGGCAAAGGGATTAGCAAGCTGCATCTGTGCGTAAGAGTGTGAGAAATACCACAGAGGCAGAGGAGATACAGAAAAACCAGAAAAGCTGCCAGAAGCAGCACTGGGAAATGACTGGCAAAAGAGGCACGGGATATGGTGCAGACCTGCTGCCCTTATCTGAATCCTCCTAAAACAGCAGCTTCAGCATTTGCCATAAAAAGCAGTGAAATAGGAATGTGTAAAAAAGTGGTTGTGTCCATCACTAATTCCTCATGAAATGCAAAGAAAGTGGCAAAATTTCTACAACTGTTTCATTGATGGAGTCAGCATTTTATAGTGGAATTGCAAGGATGACACAAAGAGAAACCAGTCTCTTAGTTCAGCTTAAGCTGCTCCTGCTGGTTGTATTTTTGAGAATTTTGTCAAAGAAAACATCGCCAATTATTTCCTCCTTAACTACTGACATTACTTAAAACTTTTAGCTAACCATCACAATGGAGCTACCCCTTTCAGTTATTCCTTCTGACACCTGTTTTAGAGGGTATTAATGCAATGGAGAGTGGTAGAATAAAACATGCATGCCAAGCAGATTAGATCAGTGCTCAACTCTGTGCACTGCACTGTGGTTGTTCTGGTAATTAATCTAACTGTAAACCAAATTGTCATGCCTGTGTTCCTCCTTCAGGCCTGTGTGCAGTCTGTGATGCCAGTTTGGTCTCTGGACAGTGGTCTGGTCATGCTACAGGTAAGTCTTAGTGAGTTGGATAAGCTTCACCTGGATGCTGTCTAAGTATCACGTGTAGCTCAGTTTGGGTTTGCTGGCGTTACAAGGGGTACCAGAACCTCTTTACTCTTCCATAATGATACACTGAATTCCCCTCTCTAGGTGTGATGGAGTGGTCAGAGACAGCAAATGATCTCCCACTGCCTTGTCTACCTGTGCAAAGTTCAGCTCTCTCTCTGTGGCACTCACCCCTGCACAACCTTCTCCACCAGCAGTTCAGAGGGTACAGGACCAACCAGACACTCTGCATAGGGGGGCCAAAAACCACTGATTATTAGTGGATGTCTCTCCTCCACATGAGCTATTATACTCTCCAAAAGACCAGTGTGTTCCAGGAAATGCTTTTGGAAAGAGATCTAATAGTGCCTATGACTAAGAGGCACCATAAAACCAACTGCTAGATCTGTTAAAAAGAGTAGTCTGATCCTTTTCTTTGGAAAGCCAGTCTTTGTCATTAGAAACAGAAGCAACGAGGGATTCAAAGGCAGTGATATTGTGGGAAATCCAAATCTTTCTCCCTTATTATTGAATTAGGTCATGCCCTTTGTTTCCTTCCCTCCAGACTTGCTGATTTGGTGTAAGGAAACCACATTCTTGTCTGCAGCCTCCCGGCCATGGTCTGTTCATTCCTTCCACTGGCCTCGCAGTGAGAAATTTGCCTCTTCTCCCATGGGAGTCAGGTGGTGTTTGTCTCGCTGACCATTAATCACCTAAAAATTAAAGACCAGATCTAAATAATTTATCTTGGCTCTCTGCAGTCAATGGGAAGAATTAGATGCCTACAAAGGGCAGCTCATCTACCTATTTTAGACAATTATAGTGGAATAAGATGAATTGCTACTTCCCATTGACTTCCCCAGAGAGAATCAAGGTGACATGTTTAGATAAGACAATTCATTTTTAGATGGCAAAAATAAGGAGAGGAATCTCACCCCACCAGAGTCATGGCCTCCAGCAACCATATATTTTTCTTAAAAAATGCACTTTCTGTTGTCAGTGACATTATTTGTTTCTTCTCCTGGTGTAAGTCAGATGAAGTCAGAGTCACTGATATCCCAGCCAAGCTATGCAGGATGAACATACTGTAGGCTTTCATGGCTGGCCAGAACATGTTGTACATATTAATATCTTCTTTAATTATGACTTTTCTATAGTGTTCTGTGTATCAGTGTAGCAGTTTCCAAATATATGCTTTGAAAATCTAGTTTGATTATTTTTGTTGCTGTTCAGTTTTTCTCTCACAGATCTGAGATAGCACAAAAGTGCATGTGCAAGTACACATTAATAAAAATGTCTATATAAAACCAATAAAAGACATGTGCCTTCTGCAAATGCTTTGCTGTGTTTGCAGTAGAAGTGGCTGCTGCCCCATTTCACGCAAGCAGTAACATGAGGTGAAACTATAAAAGTTAATGATTGTTTCTTTGCCACCAAAAAAAAAAGTATCAGTTAGCAAAAGCTCATTTTCCTCTAAATTACTTTATTAATAGTAACATGCACACTTTTTGAGTGGGGGTGTAGCTGAAATAATGATTGAGAGTGGAATAGAAAAGGTACTGGTAGATAAGGAATGTTTTGCTTTAGAATGGTTAGAAATAAAGCCAGAAAGAGGAAAAGCTATTCTATGCAAAATGCTTGTTCAGTTTTCTGATGTTAAAATTGCCAGTAATTCCTCATTTCAAGATCTGTAATGTCAAAAGGACAGAGCTTCCTAGAAGTGAATGTCTAACAGCACAGATAATATGTATTGCTTTGCTCTTTTTGATGCTTGCCAGATTTTCAACAATACTTGAAAGGCCA
The DNA here is from genome assembly GCF_037042795.1 of Molothrus aeneus. Taxonomy (NCBI): domain Eukaryota; kingdom Metazoa; phylum Chordata; class Aves; order Passeriformes; family Icteridae; genus Molothrus; species Molothrus aeneus. The sequence goes on from NC_089647.1 coordinate 66,597,008, forward strand.
AGCAGGATTTTTAGATTAGCAGGGCCAAGATAAGGTTTGTAAATTCCATCATTTTCTTGATTTTTTTTTAACCACTGGCTAAGTGGATAAGTTGACTTGAGGGTACTTTTCTTGCATGAGGTTTTTGTAGTGGCTACCACATAGTATTGGGATTTGAGAAGCTTTCAGGAGCATAACAGCAAAAGATAGATTGGAGAGAAATCCCCACTCCCATTTCCCTGGACAACATATGATTATTAAATGACTACTGCTTTCTAAACAGGATTATACTTAATTGTAATTAATCAGTTTCCATCACCTTTGTGTCAGAATTCTGTCAAGCCTGCAAAACTTTATTTTTTGAATATGTATTCAAGGCCATTTCATGTGTTCATTATTGATTGAGGGGCCATTAAGAGCCAATCTTTACATATTTTGATGCAGTAATGGTTTGTGATGTAATTCTATACTCAGGAATTTTCACATGATAGCAGGTGTTGTCCAGGAACTCCTCCTAATATGTATTTTTATGATATATTTTGAAAGCTCATGTCCGTGCACATTGCACAAGTTGCACTTCTGGTAAGGAAGACAAAAAAAGCAGAAACATTTTCCATATGAGGCTGGAGATCAGTAACTCAACTTGGAATATTCTAGAGATGAATTGAAATTCCTCTGCTTTAAAATATATATATAACAACATCTCATTCCAGTTACATAGCTACACACAAAATAGATTGGGTTTCTTCTCTTTCAGCTGCTGAGTTTTGTACAGCACAGCATAGCAGCAATCCACACATTAGTAATAAACAGAATTTAATCTACACACTATAGGAATTCTGGGAGAGATCCTATATTTAGTCTGTACTCCACTTTCCATTACAAAAGATTATTGTGACCTTTTTATGAGAAGCTATAATGCTTCCTTTGTATATAGTAGACTTTGACTTTTGGCAAGGGAAACAAATGCCTTTTCTAGAGAATTGGCTGGCTTTTACGCTCCTAACATCTCCCACTTTCCTCCTGACTGAGCTCCTCAGGAATATGTTGGCTGCACAGCAAGGCAGCAACAAGCTACACAGCCCCATCTAAAGCTGGGCTGGTGCCACCAGTGATGCAGCAGCAGTCTGGGCTGCACCGGGAAACCAGGAAAGCCTGAGAGCTGCTGCTGGGAGGGGACCCAGGCTGCAGCCCCACTCCTTACCCAACACGTGCTCAGCCTCTGACTGGCAGTGCCACATGGGCAGCTCTGGAGCAGAAAAAGGGCTACAGTGCAGATTATTGATTTTTCATAAAATTTTCAACTGGTTGGTTTAGAACATTTTGTGATGCTGGACAGCATGGATTGAAACCTTACCCAATAAAAATTTGGGAGTCAGATCCTCAGCTTTGTAAAAACACAGCCACTCATATGAAGCCAAAAATGACCTAAATTATTTAAGGATATTCAGCCAGATTTTGACATGTGACCAAGCAAATCACTAACTCTGAAAAGAGTATTATTTAAGACTACTGACACAGTTATCTGCAGATAGTTCACTGGAACAAAATGAAGCAATAAAGCTAAATGATTGTGTGCTTTGTAGTTACATATCCAAGTCCTCTGCGAGTACCATCTATGATACAATGCATTCAGACACAGCTTCCCGACCCACAATCTCACTAGGAGATTTGGGAGTCTGCATTGATGAATCCCCACAACAGCCTTGGGAGAGAGGCCAGTTTTGTTATCCTAAAATTACAGGAGAGGAAAAGAGAAGCACCAACAGTTCAAGTGACTTGTGCATGGTCCAAGCCAGGAACAGGAGCCAGGAAGCAAATGTACTTTGATTTAGGGCGGGTGTGCCTCCAAGTGATTACAATTCATGTTGCTCCTGCCTACGCCTGGGGTGATTGGCTCCATGTTTTCTGATCCCGACTGGGGCTAAACCGCAAGACCATTCTTCGACATCTGAATGATAAAGAACAACAAGAGGAAAGACTCTTTGGTGGTTAGGGTGCTAGCCAAAGCCTTTGCAAGACCTGGGCCTGACAACATTCTTCCATGCAGTTCCTGGCAGAAGTCCTCAAGACCTCGATGATCTTAGAGGTCTTTTCCAACCTTAACGATTCTCTGTAGGTGCCTCAGCTGGGATTTATGGCAAGAATGCACTGGGTCCCAGGTGCCCGCCTGGGCAGTATTCTGAATCCTGCTGCAGCAGCCTCCTAGGTGAGTGCCTGGAGCTGTTTGGTTTTCAGTTAGTCCCAGAGTGACTCAAGAGAAGGGGTCTGTTTGCCCCCTGACTTCTGGGCTCCCCTGCCGCTGCGGGTGCTGTGGCTCCTGTGTTACTCGTGTCTGTCGGTGCATGGAATATATGTTCAGTATGGGCACTATGCAATTCCAGGCGAGGCATGGTTTGAATGTCAGATGGCAAGTTGCTCGAGTGCAGAGATATATACGGGGAGGCAAAAGGGAGGAGACATTCCATTTGCTCATTATTTTCTTGGTTGCTGAAGCAAGTGCTGTTTGCTAATTAATAGCACAGTTCTGTGCCATATTTCACAACTTCCCTGTATTTATTTTCATGATGACTTCCCTGAATCACATCCTAGGCTTCAGTACACATTAACTTCCTAGTGTGCTTCTTTCCTGTGTTTACCCTCAGTAAAGCAGATCACTGGGAAAAAACTCCACAAAACAATCCATTAAAATTACTGTCAATTCCATATGGAACAGATTAGGTTCTTAACCCAATTATAGTGAAGTTTCAAGTACAGGCATGATGGAAAACCTAACAAGAAGTAAGGAGACTCTTTCAGATGAGATTTGATATCCATCTGAATGGCAGCTTGACTTTCAACCACAGTTTGGTTTTGGAATCCATTGAAGTTTTGTAAATTTCAGTAAGACTATGTTTGAGTCTTTGCATTTGGCCCACCCTGAGCCATGACACAATTGTATGCTTCAGGGCACATTTCAATTCAAAATAGAATGGAGTATTTGTGACATACAAAGAGAAAATTATAGTATCAAAGGGTTCTAAAATTTGTCTATTGTCTTTACAGTTACATAAATTTGGAGAAAGAAATGTTCACATATGTAAATGCTAAGAAATGGATTATCATGTAGGAAGGAGCCACTGTGAAAATGTAGGTTATGCTATTTGTAGCACCTTGACTTTCTCCAGTGCAAAGAAGAATTACTGATTTACTTTCCCCTGCAAGAAATAAAATAATATTTCTTCTGCTTTGATTTGAGGTTTTGCATGTTTGAAAATTTGGTGTGAACTTTTATGCTTCATAATCACATCTGAACCTACTAAAATTTCTGTGACATAAAAATTACTTCCATCCCTGGAAGTGTTTGAGGCCGAATTGGATGGGACCCAGACCAACGTGCTCTAGCAGGGGGCATGCCTTGCCCATGGTGGGCGAGATTGGAGCTCCATGATTTTAAAAGTCCCCTCCAACCCAAAGCACTCTGTGATTCTGTGATTCGATGATATACTGACAGATGCTCCTTTGTCTGTATCACACAGAAATAGTAAAGCTCCTCTGGCTCTGTGTGGGGTGAAATGATTGATGCAGTCCATCTAGGTAATGCATAGTGAGTGTCTGGAATACACACCCTTATGGCAACTGCCTGCAGTTGTTATGCCAGATTTAAGGATATATGTAAGACATAAATTCACCAGAACAGAGTTCTTTCAAAATAGGTACTGAATTCAGGGAAGTAGTTTCTGAATGTACTTTGCTGCAGGATGAATATAAATTGAGATTGCTCAAAACATCCATGCAATGAAATTCTTTGGAAAGGATGAACTGCATATATAAGGTTCTATAAGACACTGAAATATGCCTATTTCAGCATGCATGTATATTTGCAATACATAACAAGTGCCAGGGCTTTTTTATTTTAAGACTTGAAAACATTTTATATAACGTGTTTACATTGTCATTCCAGCAAAGCAATCATCAGAAAAGAACATCATGAGCTTTATACATAAATCATATTTCAAATGTAGTTATTTGATAAACCACACAAGTATGACAGAGCCGCAATTGTTTGCACTTTCCTCCTGGACGAATGAGTGAGTATTTTGCTATCCCTCTTTTTTATCCCTTTGTGCTAATTATTACATAGTGTTGCATTACTGAAGGGAAAGACATGCTGATACCAAGACCTCTACTGAGAAAGTGTAGTGCTACGGAAAAGCATTTCTTAAGGGAACCTCCAGCTTTTCTCAGAATGTGTGCTTAAAGGTACATATCCTTTGTGGATACTGCTAGCAGTGCTCCCAGCATTTCCCTTGCATGCCAGATCATGACTAAAGAACTACACTTTACTTCCACGCCTGATCAAAGCCATGTATGCCATACACTTAGGCCAGCTGTTGCAAGAGAACAATTAAGATGGCCTGTGGCAATTTGTATTTCTTTCTGGATGACTTTCATGCAACCCAAGGCACATCAATACCACAAATTAATTCCATATATGCTAAGAGAATTCTTGAAAATTCAGGGGACAAGTTCTGTAGACTCTGACACTGAGGTGTTCTTAGATGCCAAAAGATCAGTTCACAAGAGTGAGGGGAATAAGATTAAATTCTCCTATTCCTGTAATAGCTGGAGTTCAGCTGTCAGAAAACAAGGTCCACATGTGTAAACCTTCTCTACAATGTTCTATGAATATTTAAGTGGGAATAAAAACCAATTAAAATTAAATTACACCTTGCATATGGAAAAGGCTGAAAAAAATATGTTCCAGAGTCCTCTAAATGTTACCTTGATTGAGAGTATTATTTATAGCATGATAATGAGGTAGACAGAAAGGAAGAAAAACCTAAAATGAATATCAGCTATAATAGCTCATTGAACTCCTAATGCCTTCTGCTTGTCTCTTGGCTGGGGAATCTTCCTTCTAAAAGCTGCTGCATCAGGCTCTACACATGTCCAGCTATTTTTAGGCTTGCAACAGGCTGTTTACAGGGGATTTGAAGTCTGGCAATCCAGATACTCTAGACACAGTTGGAATGCTCGCGCCTCTCCACAGGTTACACTTGGAATTAAAAACTGCGATGTGGCTCTGTCATTCAAACCTTATAGTGTCTGGCATTGGGTATCAAAAAAATCGTGATGAAATAGAGCACCGTGGTTTTAATTTAAATTACTTACTGCCAAAAATATTCATGGACAACTTGTTGGCCAGTGGGCAAGGAAAAAGTTTTTGGTGAGCTTCCATTTAAAGACTATGAATTTGGTTCAGTCAGGAATCATGGGGGTTTTTTTGTTGTTGGTTTTTGTTTGTTTGTTTGTTTTGTTTTGTTTTTTTCTTTTTAATTTGACAGCATATCTTCCTTTTAAAATAGTATTACAGATATTCATACTCAGTATTTACCAGGCACTTCTTGAAAATTGGTATTCCATCCCTCCTCAAGCATGGATTTCAGCAAATTTCTCGTTCTCCATTACATGTAATATTATACCCATCCACATGACCAGTGTATATGAAATGACAAGATCAGCATAACAAGACATTTTAAATTCTCAGATACTCTTCACCATTATATCTCTACAAGATTTTCAAATGAAACATGTCCGCTATTTTGAACTAGCTTTAAAAATTAATTATAAATTATTTGAAACATTAAATTTATACAACTGCAAATTGTTCAAAGCATCTTATCACTGGGTTTTCTTTTTTTTTTAATAACACACATTGTATGATTATATGATTTATTGTAAATTTTTACAAGTCATCAAAATAAATTACTTTTTGACCTTTTATACTTTTCAGCATTTTCATATTTTGGGAGTGGAATTTTTAGGGCATCCTGTCAGTTCCAATTTGACTTTACTTGTGTCATGTAGTCCACATATGCCTTTAGCATTTGTAGGTGCAATTTGCTTCAGTAGTCAGAGGAGTAAAGACTACATTTCAGTGAAAGAATTTGGTGCTCGTTGTTCCTGTTGGGTTTTCACCCAGAAACAAGAAGCAGATGTGATGTTATTATTACCTGTCAAATACTCTACCTTGAATTCTGTCATCACTGTTTGATATAAATTGTAAGTTGGAAACAAATGGAAGGTTAATGTTGATTTTAGAGAGACCTGAGAAACTTGTTTGTGTGCTTGGTTCCAAAATGCTGAAATTTGAAGCCTGAAACCTTAAAGAGAGGTCAATGGGAATTTAGCATCTGAATGTCTTTGAGGATCTGGGATTTGGTGCTGTAAAAGTGGAGCTTTTTATTCCAAAGGTAGGCCTGAGGCCACTGTACTGATTTACAGATAGCCCCTTAACAGCTCTGATCTTAAAGCCAATTATGCCCTGTGAATGCCAGAATATAGCTTTAGGGTCCAACAGCGCTTAGCACTGTTGGTATTTTTACTTGGTTTCTAAAACACCACCTCTGTCAGAGGCAGGGTAGGACAGAAGCACATGTACTTTGCTTTGTTTTCCCTCCAACTTGAACTCTGTGTTGTGAAACACAATCAGTCTGGTCGTGGTCTACACAGCTGAGCTTTCCTTAGAGGCAGGAACATTCCTCTGAAGGCAACAAGCATGTAAGATGATGTAAGGGGGTTTCTGACCCCCGTGGGTAATACTGGCAGACAAAATGAGGCCAGAGAAGTGCATTTACCTTTTCTAACTTTCCAGAAAGCCAAGAGGAAAAGTCTAGTGGAACAAAGTCCGTAGTTGAAGGACACAAATAGTTTTAACATGCAAGCACGTGTACAATATTGCTATCTCTTAGATACTCTTCTGCTGAGTATGAAGGACATCTCTGTCTACAGAGAGTAAGAAAAAATAACATCTTCTAGTACATGAACTGCCCCATGCACACCACGCATCTCTGACAAGGAGATTGTTGCCTTGTGTAGCCTCATGCAGTAACTTCAACTTCTGTAGCTGTCCCTCTGTCATTCTCTATTGTGCTCCTTCCCCAGGTACTGCAAGCACATAGCTCATGCATGAGCTAACTACCCAAGTATTTTGTCAGCTTTTTGATCAGCCTTTGCACCTTGCCCAAAGTTCTCTGTTGTCACAGCTACATTTCTAGCTTTGCCTGAAGTAATGAGCAGCTCTGGTATGTTTACCTGAGCTTTATTCCCTGAGACTTATCCTCTGTGTGTCCCTTCCTTGCCTTATTAATTCCTTTTTTAATGCATGGGGTCCCTGGCAGGCAGGCAGCTCAGATAGGCGCTGACAGATGAGTCCCCTCTCCCCAACAGCATTCTCTGTTCCCAGATGCTGGGATTATGGCTGCTGTAGGCACTTGCTCTGGAAATTCACTCTGAAGTCACTCTGAAAAATCCAAATTGTTTTCTGGTTCATGCTTTCAAAGGCAGACATCAGGTTGGGGAGGACAATCTTGACAATCTGCCTTGTAGATAAAGCAAAGCAGAAGCCTAGCTTTAAGTGCCCTGAACCTGTTCAGGAGGGGTGGTGAACCTCATTAGATTAAAATCAGCCTATCTGTGCACAGCCTTTATATCCTTGTGCAGCAGTCCCATCACTCGGTGCCATGCAGTCTTCACAGCTTTACCTGAAAAATCCCTGTTTCTCTTGACAGTCTCATGTGTGCTGAGAAGGAGCAACCACAGCTTTGACATGAAAGCAAATTCTTATCAATTAATCTTTTAAGCAATTTCAGATGAGAAAAGGCACTGTGTCACCATGACAGACAGGGTCTGTAGGATCTTACATGCCTACAGACTAGTGAGTGGAGAGATGCTTGAAATACCTGTGAGATTCCGCACACACTACTGGAAGTACTGGTGCAAGCTCCACAACACCTGTTTCAAATAGTTCTGGGGAAAGGGTCTAAACTAGTCCCATCAGAGAGAAATGAGTTAAATTGTTTCCAACAGAGAGAGAGAGGCTAAAGCTTTCATACAGATACCTGTAGCTGCCTTCATGCTGGCTGCCACGTTTTCATGTGAGCAAATATCCAGAGAAGAAAGGAGGAGGAGGAGATCCCAAGGAAGAAAGAAGGGACTGAGGCAGTATTGGTGATGCTTTTTTCCAGGCACAGGTAAGCCACAGTTATCCAACTGCTACAGGTACACCCTCAAAAATACTTGTGGATCATCAAGAAACTTGGCTGTGATTGCTACCTGTAGGCATGGAGTTGGAAATGCCAGGCTGCATAAAAAGGCAATGATACGTTGCTCCTGGGAGAGAGCAGCAAAAGGGACCAAGTTTTTGTGTGAATCTACTGCAAGGGTCTGCAATGTCCTCGTGGGGAATTAACAGCACATGAGATCCATGGCATTTTTGCTGCCTGTTTTCTGTGCTCCCCATTCTGCATCACAGGGGAGTTAATGAATCCAACAGTGATACCATAAATGTATCAGTTTATTGTAATGGGGTGCAAGTATCCCCTAAAGATCCTTGAAAGTGCAGTCCAGTTCACCATAACAGGAAAGTAATAACCTTTATCCTCCAGATATCCAACCAAACTTGTTCCATCTCCATGACATGCTGAGAGCTTGTTGTTTTCTGGGAGTATTGCTTCTTCTGGGAGTATTGCTTCTTCTGGGAGTATTGTTTCAGCTGTCTTTTCTCAGCAGCAGCAGCAGCACAGAGCGGGGCAAGAGGTGATTCTTGAAGTAAACACATGTCAAGCCTTTCAGGAGTTTATAGATTAGAAAGAATACTGAAACAAGGAAGTTGTGATAACAGATCTACATGGAGGAAATGCTACAATTAATAATGAGTCTGCTCCACCTTCAAAAAAATCAATAGGCTTGGCTCTGAGAGGTCATAGGAGCAAGTTATTTCTAGTCCTGTGAAGCCTCAACACAAGGAATGAATGTGCTGTTGCCTCTGTGACACCTTGAGGACACAGGGCAATGGTGATTCTCATAATTGTAGGAGAAGAGCAGTGTGGAATATGGTGGGTGAGATAGCTGCAAAGGGTAAAGAGCTTCTGCAGCTCTCTAGAAAGTTGCCACCTTCTTGAATTCATCTAGAGGAGTGGAGATTGGTCAGATGTAGAATTCAGGTCTTATGCTAACTCAGAACATGATGTCACCTAGAACTGAATGCAGTTATGCTACCTTTGTTTCTTGCAGAATTCAGACCAGTGACAAGTAATATACTCCTGGATGACATCAAGTCATTTTCCCTCTGACGAATGTCATGCTGAAGTTGCTGACAAGCTGCTTTCACGGAATCCCAGAAGTTCTTCAGGGTAACAGGTTCCTTTTTCTGCCTGAAAAACTCAGGCTCACCAAGACAATGTTCCAAGTGTGCTGATAAGCACTGCCCAGGCCCCACTAAAATAGACACTTCTTGCCTTTCTGAGTTATTATTACTCTACAGAGAAAAAGTTGGCCTGTTTTTAATGAGAACTATTAATATCTCCTTTTGTGAGAATAAGTCATCTAATACCCTGAAGCCAGAGGCAGTTGGGTTCTTGCTTGGGAGACCATATCATCCTATTATCATTTTCATCTGGCAAGCAAATGCAAAGAGCTAGAATGAAAACAGTGGATTAATTACACATTTTCAGTGCGATTCCTAATCTCATTAAAACTTTCTCAGAACAGGACTGAATTGTATGGCAACATCAGTTATTCCTTTCTCATTAATGGAGGTCAGACTCTCAAATCCCAACATCTCTGGAAGAAAGCACTGCCTGGCTCAGGCTGCCTGGACTTCTTTGCTCAGGACACCGCAAGAGACAGATATGCCCATCCTGCTCTGTCCAGGAATCTGCTCTGTTCGTGTGAGGTTCCTTCTCCCTCCTAGTCTGGATTTGAGTTTTCCGTGTGCCCGTCTGTCAATGATAGTGACCCCCTGTTTTCATCCCACGGCTTTTGCATTTTGTCTGCTATGTCCTGTGAAATGACTGTTAGGGTAAAGTGGTTAAAATGATGGGCAGGAGTTTGGTGTACTTAAGGAAGTTCAGGGGTCAGACATCTTGTGCTCTGGCAGTTATAAGTTTTGAAAGGAAAAGTAGAATCTGCATGCTTTCATGTAGCTTATGGTTTCATTTCCTTGCTTAGCCTTGATTTGGATACATTGCATATGAAGCAGCCCTGTGAGCTTCACAAGCAAGATTTCTGTATAAATTATAACAACTTTATTATTTCCTGGATAATAACATTAAATTCTTGAAATGTCAGCTGGATGCCAAACACTTAAAATTCAAGATGTAGTGCATTTAAGAAATACTCTTGTGTTACAGAAATTGTGCTTTTTCTTTAAGGCAAACAGTTATCCCTGAAGTCATTTACAAGTAGATATTTTCAGTTGCCTTAATCAAGCTTTTTAATATACATGCAAATTGAAGCTGCAAAATGTTTGGATACACAAAAGCAAGAAATAAGTGCACATATTGTCTTTTTTTCTAGATACTGTATAAGCACACAGTGAATATTTTTACAAATATAAGCAAAAATACATTGAAAAACATGCTTAAAGGTAAGCTTTGTAAACTGAGTTGGGACTTAAAAACCTCATTCAAAGACAAGGTAAAAATGAAGACTAAAACCACCAAAGAAAAGGGCACTGAACAATGGGATTAAGCATTTACAAAAAAAAAAGGACATTCTGTAATTTCTTGTTTTGAATCTTTTTGTGGGTGGAATCCTGGCTCGGCTGCAGTCAATGGGGGTTTTGGCATTGACTTCAATAGGCCTGAGTTTCACCCTGTGTTTTTAGGATAATTCTTCAAGGGATTTATAAGACATAATTTTAAATCATAACAGAAAACACCCACTAAGGAAGCTACTAAATATTTTTTTGGGAAGAAAAATAGTTTTAAGATGGGAGCAATTTGAAATACTCTTCCAGCTAATTTTCATTTGGTCTTCTTGTTTAATGCAAGCTTGAGTTTTATACAGCAATGGAAAAAGCAAAAGTCATGTGACTGTGTATGCATGGGGATTTTTCTCTCATGACACTTCTAGAAAAGTTGCAGCAGCCAAATTTTTTAGTTTTATATTTGCTGAACTTTAATGAACTTGATACCCTTACCTATTAGATAAGAACCACATCTCATCACTAGTCAGCCAGATAATTAATGGTTGCAACTGCTGTAATAAAAACTGATATTAATCCAACCTGCCATGGTCTGTTTATTATTGTGAAGCAACTCGTGTATGACAAGCTGACAGCAAAATGTGGCAGGAACAGAAAAGGTATTCATGCGGATGGTGTGTGCTGGTGAGTGACACTCTGCGTTGGTTAGCACCATCTGACACAAAGCAGGTCGCTGCCGTGTGTTTTCAAACGCCTGCCTTAAGTTCTATGGCAGACAAATAGGAGCCTTTATGTCGACTTCCATGTGCTTTGAAGTCACTGATGAGCATGTTTTTGAATAACACAGAGTGTGAAATCTCAGCTGAAGCACTAAATACATTAGCATTAGGGTGACTATTTGCCGTTCTTCCTCTTTCCCTCTACTTCCTATTTCTGTGGTTTTCTGGTGCTGTGCTTTGTTGGTGATTACAGTATAAGATCTTTGAGACAAGGAGACTGCCTATTTATGTAGACACATATGTGTGTCTGTGTACCTGTTTCTTTATGTGATATCTCATTTGTTCTGAGTCCTTCGCACACTCCTGAATTTCTCCAAGCCCAGATGCATAGTCCCAGTGACAGTTCATCACTTATAAAAATACAGTTTTTAATTGATCAGCACTTGTATTTTGTTTTAATGCCAGTTACTTTAAAACATGAATCCTTTGTGCTAGCTAAGATCAAGATAATTTTCAAGGAAGTGTTTGCTTAAGGGCCATGGATTTGTACCAGGAGATTAATGCAGTCGAGAGTTCTGATCATCCTCTTCAACTGTTTAGTAATACCATTCTTCTGCAGCTCTTACCAGAGGGGTTTGTTCATTGAGGTCAACATTTTCAGCCTAAGAATTAAATTTAGATTCTTCAGTCTATATTTATGTGTCTAAATATAAATGGTTTCATTTTCAAAGGTGAAGATTACTCCTGACTGGTGCTGACAGCATCTATTCCCATCTTCCCTGCTAGAATTATTAGCAGGCACCTTCGTTCCCTGCTGTGCCAAGCAGGGATTCCTGACATGCAAACACATGTAAATATCATGAGTGCCATCTGACAAATGTAAAAGGACTGGGATGAGGAAGGTTGTATGGATCCACTTCAGGGGGAATGAGTAAGTAAGCACAGAAGCTGGGAAGATCAGAGCGAAGACTGATTGTTAGATTTTTTTATAGCAATGAAGAGCTGGTTAGACAACAAGTAAAAATGAGTCACCTGATCCATACTAAATCTTGAATAATGGAGTATGCAGTTACCAAAGCACCTTTTCAAGGAAATGTGTGTCCATGTCAGAGGAGAGCTGCAAAAGGCAGTAGTTTTGCTGACTTCAGCCTAGGAGAAACTTAACACTGAAGGACAAAGCTGATTGTGCACACTGAGTTTTATTGATGCATTTGCATATGGACAGGTATAAAACACCTGATCTAACTGGAATTGCTGATCCTTTCCTTGTGTGGTGTGAATTGGTGAGAACCAAGAATCATCAGACAAAGTGTGCAAAACCACCAGCAAATGTAGGTCAAACCCCTTCTGAATTAAGTATTATCTTTTAAAAGAAGAAACAACATTTATGCTGCTTATCTTGAGAGAGCTAAACTATATATGTTCTTATATCTAATTCCCAGCACAGTCCAGATTTGCTTGTCATGTACACAGTAACTGGCAATAAACAATTAAAATAAAATATTGGTTTGGCCATTATTAAATTTGTTCCCCAAAGAAAGTTGGCCAGTTCAGGTAAAAACACTTTTATCTCCAAACTCTTGTACATACATGTTATTGTTCAGGTTCACAGGTACCTTTGTTACCAGGCATCTTTGTACCACGATAAGTCTCCTCTTTCCTGCCACCACTCCCCAGTTTCAGTTGGTTGTAAAGGTGGATTATGATACTCTTTGCCCCCCTAATTCTCTACTATTAAAGAAAGAGTGCACATTCATACTTCAGATGAGAAGTTACCTGAAAAATGCTAGAGGTCTTGTAGTCTTTGAGGGTATTTGGAACAAACCATTACTGTTTGCAGACTAATTGTTTGGTGAGAATAAGGCAAGCTACTTTAATGACAGCTTGTGAAATAACAATCTATGATATAGTACTTGGATGTAGCAACGACTGTGTTTCAAGCCAAGTAAAGAAACTGTCAGTATCTTGTGCGTGAGAAGCTTGTAGATACCCCGAGGTGACTTCATATAATTCTAAACCAGCAGGTAGCTTCTTGCATAGCTAATCATGGCATCAGTGCCTGGAGCAAGTGGAGGTGGTTGACAATGTACTTTAGTTTTAGATGAATTCAGCTCCTTTTGAATATCATTTTAATTCCCTGTTCCAGTTTCTAAAGTAGGCATTTACATGCTTTGTTTTTACAAAATACGGGAGGTAACCTTGGGGAGGAGAAAGCGTAGCTTGTGTTAAGAAGCAAACAAATAAACCAAAACCAACCCAAAAAAGCCCCCCAAAACCCAACCCTAATTTTGATAACTCTTGTAGGTTTGGGAAAATAGCAAAAAAAAAATTTTTTTTCTCTCTTTATGAAATATCTTGAAAGTGTTTCTGAAAAAGCTCCATGTAAGTCAGTTTGAGCATATAGGTTATTCATAAACTACTAAAACTCTACACACCTCAAACTCTGCTAAATACTATGCTGTTTGCTTAGTTGTATGGTACATTAATGTCTGCTACCTCCTAGAATTACTGCCATTTTTATAAAACAAGAGGAATACAAGTGGTTTCAAGATGACTGTCCTGATAAAACTCTTCTTTACAACAGATGGTCAGTCCTTAAAACAGCCTGTAAGAAATGTCAGATGCAGAGAGCTCTTTAATGGGATTAAAGATGGGTAAGGACTTAAATGGGTAAGCACTTAAATACTTACCTTTGAAAAATCCATTAATTCATACCTTTTAACACCTTTGCAATCAAGGGCTTGAGACTTTTTTTCTCAGCCATACTCTTGTTATGCCAAATAACAGCACATTAACACTGTTGTGACACTTCATAACAAAAATTAAGAGAAAACAATGGCTTGTTTTTATCTCCGTGTGAAATATTTAAAAACTTATCAAACTAGAAGTTTTGTTCAGTGAGTGCTGGAAAAAAGCTTGACTCTCTATTCTCCCTCTTCGTTGTCTGCACTATACCTAGTCTGAGACACAGTCTAAACTCTGAAATGGTATGCTTGTAGCACAACTTGTGTGTTCGTGTAAAAGCAGGGAGCTTGCTAAAATCTTGGGTTTCAGCACTGGAGCTGACATTGCTGGGCAAGTTAAATTCCTTGGTTTGTACCCTGTTGCTTCACACCATTGGCAATGAGAATAAAAATTATGAGAAGGACCATCTTATAAACATGTTTAAGCCACATGAAAGTCAGACTCGAAAATCAGGTCACGTGGACAAATAATTCACTGAGAGCCTTGCCTCACTGCACAGATGTCCCGAGCTCCCCACTATGCTCACAGAGATTTTCCAGAGCTCTACCTTCTCTCTTTTCTTTTTTACTATCTCTAGCTTTACATCTCCTGAGAGCTATTTTAGCAATTTTCTTCTCATCTGCCCAATGGGAGAAGAATGGACAATGCAAAGGTTATCTGCTGCTAAGCTCTTTCTCTGCAGACAGAGACTGGAAAGGTGCTCGTGACAAAGAGCAGCTCATCATTCAGGCTCATTATGCTCCCTTGTGTATCTCTTGGGGGTCACTGGGGAAGTCAGGAGCTGGCTGAAACTTTCAGAAACTTTCCAGAAGCCTTCATGGGCCCTTTTGTCTCTGTGTCCTTAGTAATTTTGGATACAATGCTGGTGGAGTAAGCCAGTGTTAGGAAGGAGAAGCAGGAGGGAAGGGTGCTTTCCATATAAATCTAGTTAAAACTTCATGCATGAAGGGCTTAAGAAGCCTGGTGGAGTATAAATACCTGCAGAGACTTTTTCTTTCCTTCCTTCTGGAACAGTATTGTCTGGCTGGTTGGGTGTAGCAGTAAAAACCTTCTCTTCTGGGAACAGTATTAATGGTCAAAAACTTTTATAGTGTGAATGTAAATTTAGGTTGCTTGAAAATGGAAAGTAAACACAGGAGCTGGATGAGATATCACTGTTGGCTAGCCAAAAAATCCTCAAGAAATAATCCATTTTTAAAGCAGAAAAGATCCCCTTTTTTTTGCCTTTGGCAATTTAAGAAAATATGAGTCTATCTTAAGAAACTCTGAGTTACTCATTATAATTTATTGTCATTTTTTGAGGAAATATTGTGTTTATATAAAAAAAGACACAAAAAATGTGAAAAAATTCTTTTGATCAAATACTTAAATTTTCAAAGGATATTAAACCAGAAAATATGGCCCTCTTCCTTCAGTTATGTATCAAATTTAATTAATTGTCTTTTCCTCTTTCCCTGCATTTTCTCCCACTAAAAACATGAAGAATGCAAGGGAAAAGGGACTGAACAGACCAAATAGTGCTCTTGTAATAAGACTTTTCTAGAATAAAGAATCAAAGTATTCAAAAGGTGAGAAATATATTTTCTAATCATTCAAAAAAACAGCTGATGATTTTGTCCAGTGAATGAAGAGCATGAAAATCCACCCTCAAAACAACAGGGAGAGACAGAAACGTTAAAAGGAAAATCTTAAATAAAGCAAATCTTTTTTCCCATCAGAAACAAAACTTCCCATTAGAATTAAATGAAAACTGTTTAAGTGGTTTTGAAAGCATAACATTTTAATCAGAGATCCTAAGAAATTGAGTCATTTGGCTTAGTTCATCACAGCCAGTCATAACTGTGAAGCAGAATAGCCTGAGAAACAGTCAGGAAGTCACAGAGGACAGATCATCCGCAGATAATCTGCAGGTCATGGCTGAGGTCATTTAGCACAGAACAATCACGATATTTTGTTGGCATTATGAGATCAACTGCCATAATGTGATTTCTACTTGAGCATGAGCAAGCACTTGTATGTATGTATGTGACAAAATGAATGAATGTTTTGGACCTTGTGTGGTCAGAAATTTGCTGTGTCTGTATGAAAAAGTTGCGGTGCGTGCAAAGTTGATTATGCGCAAATATTGAATGCATTATAAACAAACAAGCAAACAACAATTAAGTAGGCAAACCAGAAAGACTTAGGATCACATGTGCTGTTATGTCATAAGGGTAAGAAAGGTTAGAGCATAATAACTGCATGCAAATGTCGACATATAACCTGTAGAATAGATGTTCACATCTGAGTTAATCCACATGGCTCTCCTTAGCAGTCACCAGGGTGAAAGAGGTGCTTGCAGTGTGTGATGTGTGTCTATCACAGCAGAGATATAAAGCCAGGTCAGGTGAAATACATCCTGTGCTCTTATTCCTCTCATCAGTAATAACTAGTGTGACTGGATCAGATGGAGGTGCCTACATGGTACAAGGGCAAAATTAGGTGAGAAGACTCCTTTCCCAAATGGCTCACCAGTCCCCTACTCAACTTGGAAAAATTTGCTTAGCACTTTCTAACAAAAGAGGGAATTGAGTGTGGCAAACAGTCAGAGGAACCAGGTCTGCCTATGATCCTTTTTATTAATAGTAATATTAGTAATTAATAAGAGTGATAATGTTTACCTTTCCCTTGAAGGAAGGAAAAAAACCTAGACCACTGCAATGGTCACTGTTTTGATAATTTCATGCATTGTTTGGAATAAAATCTAAGGATTCCATAGATCAGTGTTAATCTGAGCTGGACCTTAATTCCAGTGTTAACTGTGGCTATGAGTAGTTGGAAAGGTCATTCTCTTAAAATTTGTTTCTGGTCTTATTCCAGCATTCACATTAGAATGATTGCTGCCTGTTCAGTCTCTATTAGGATGTGCTTTTCTAGTGATAATGTAGCCAAGTACTTAATCCCCTCTTTAGTTTTTACCAGCCAAAAACCACTGGCAATATTGTGCCTCTGATGCTGTGATATGAGATCTCAGAGGGGGATAGAAACATTCGGGTTTGCTTCACTCTACTACCATTGAAATTACAGTGAAATGCCCATTTCTGGCTGTACTGCGGTCTGTAGAAAGTTAACTGGTTCTGTTTGTTTCTAGGTGTAACAATTCCTATTGCTGCAGTGATACAAAACAGAGGCTGAGTTTCATCTCCAGCCTCCTCACCCACCACCTGTCTTCTCCTCTGCACCTGTCATGGATACACATAACAAGTTAAAGTTTCTTCAACACCTTCTCTGGTACTCTCAGCTGTGGCCAAGCTGTAGCCACAGAAAAGGCTGTAGGGCTGCTCAGTGTGGCTGGCAAGGAGCAGACAGACATGAAATATCATTCATCAGCAGCAAAAGCTGGTGGGAAGCATGCAGACTGTTGCCAGCATGTTACCAGATAATTCTAGCATGGTGGAGGGACTCTGCTAGGGAAGGATGTTCCTGATTTGGAACTACAGTTGACTGGCTGTTAGCATAGCCCAACTATTCAGTGTTTCTAAGCCCTCATCTGAAGTAAAAGAAAGGTCAAACAGCAAGATGTCTAGTGTGTTTTCTAAGCAAACAAATAATCACTCAAACAGAAAATCCAATCATCCCACAGATATTTAATTAAAAAAGATAATTCAAAGATAGTTTAAAATTACTATGTCAGGTGATAGAGACAAGCCCACTGCGCTCCATAAATCAAGCATAGCTGAAACACTCAGTGGGTTTGGCTCCCTTGCCTCACATGAAGCAATTCACAATTAAATGTGAGTTTTCTTCTTTAAACTATTTCTATTGTTTGATTTTCTTTTTTGTGGTTATTTGTTCCCTTGGAAGGTGTGCTAGTCATGCTGCTTTTGAACTAAAACTCAGCATACCCTATACTTTTTACTGGCATCAATGCAATTGCTTCTCTTTGGCCTCCAGAACTCCCAGACCTCCAGACTAGAACTGGTATGGAGTGCTGCTGGCACCTTTTCAAAAGCTCAAAGTGCATCATCTCCACATAGAAACAACAATAATAGTTCCTTTTTGGTTTCAAGATCCAGTTCAAAATAGCTCCCCTGGCTTTACAGACTTTTCAGGCACTTGCTTGAAGCTCTTGTGCCTCATAGATCTTGGGCTGGATCCACTCCTGGCTACAGCAGCAGCTGAAGAACTGCCTGAAGCGTGCAGCTGACCAATTCCCAGCTGGAGCAGCTGTGACCAGAGCAAGCTGTTCTCCAGTCATCTCTGCTGTGCAATTCCCCTTTGTGCAAGGCTACTCTCCTTTAAACAGCCACAGGACTTCCAAACATGCATTTGATGACATGTTAAGAATCCAAAAGCCTCTTCACTGACACAGACCTCCAATAGGTGTTGCCTGAAGTAGATCTTCATGAGAAGGGATCCTCTTTGGAGCAATTCTCAAAACTGCAGTGTGAGCACTGCTTAGATTTTCACTTTTTTCTTTTAAATCCCTTGTTTTTCCTAAAGTCATATTCTTCTCTGGACCTCCAGGTAATCAACAGCTAACTGATGGCTGTTTTGTTCCCTTGGCTCCTACCATCTACAGTTCTCTGTTTCCACAACTCAGCAATGCTGACTACTAAGATTTTATCACAAGTCTCATAATATTTTGTATTTTTTATCTAATCCTCCACTGAAGTAAGCTAATTACAAGAAAATTCTATCTCATTTTTTTATGACGCTGATACATAATCCTTCCAAGTTGCAGAGAAAGGTTTGGGTCATGAAAATTTAAACTGTCAAAAGCTTCATGAAAACTTCAAGATTTTTTCTTAATTTTATGGGCTTTATGGCTAACTGGGGAGTCTGGTTTATAATTTTTGAATGCTTATACATTCTCATCGACATTTTACCCATTTTCATGGGTTAGCTCAGTTTACTTTGTGCTGAGCCCTTGAAATTCATATTGCTTTCAGGTCAAAGGTAGCATAGATGATTAATTAACAATAATAAACTGCATGGTCCTATAGTCATTCTAGCCTGAGCAAAATGTAATTTCCTCAAGAATAAGTTACAAAGTATACATGTACATGGATGTAAAGTAGACTATATTAGTAAGGAAATAAACACCCAAGCTGAGGTGACTGATGTATTCAACAGTAGAAACCTTTGGTTAAACTGTGGAGATCATTCTGTCTGAATGGCAGGAAAAATTATACCATAATATGTATTCTGAATGTGCAGTGTATGTTAGAGCATAATCTTTTAAATGTAATTTACCAGAGGACACTGAAAAACTTAGCAAAGATCTGAGATTATTTGTGAACATTCCCTATAAATACATTAGAGAGGTAAATACAGGGAGGTTGAAAAGCCCTTATAAATAAAGGATAAGGTTGGCACAAGAATAAATGGTATAAACTCACCATGAATAAATTGAAGCTGGAAATTAGAAGGAGGTTTGTAACCATCAGAGCAGTGAGGAAGTTTTGCCTGTTTTTACTGAGACTATAGTATGCAGCCTTGAAAATCACATGCCCTACTTACCATGTATCCAACCTTCCAGGGGTAAAGAAGAACCATAAAAATCTTCAAAAATCTCTACTTCCAAGTATAAAAGTATCACAATTCTGGAAGCAAATATTTATTGAAGGACCTCTTCAACTGTAAGCATTAATGTGAAGTTCTTGCTTCTAACCCTACAGAGCTGTACCTTTTTTAAAAAATAGTTATTGAACACATGTTCTGCATAAGCTGCCTTTTAAATTCACCTCTCCATATGGCTGAATGTCACCTATTCTGAACATTCCTTTTTCTCTGCCATCACAGTGAGGTGAAAATTTCAGGGCAAAGAAGGAAATGTTATTCACTTACTTTAAAATGGATACTCCTGTACTGTTAGATCAGTAAAATCAAAAGTTAAAAGGTTATTTTCTGTTTTAAGAGAGAAAATCTGTCCACATTTGAGGCCTGTAGGTATGTTGTGCTAAACTATGATTAAAAAACATTTGGAAATTTCTCAACACAAAAAAATTATAGTTATTATATTGGAGGCATTGCCTGATCCTGCTTTTAGGGTCCCACTACAGGAAAAAGTTATATGGAATTGTGGTAAGAGTAATGAAATATTAACTTTGAGACTATAGTTGCCAACTTTTAATTATATTCTATGAAAAAATCAAAACCCACCTCAGTCTGCTAAGCTAACAAATTCAAGTTCTACATCTGTAAGTTGTCCCAAGTTGACTGAATTTTGCAGGTTATCACTTTAAAGAGTACTTTTATATATTTTGTGTCAAATAATTGTATAGAATTAGACCCCACATAAATCTCAGATCAAATAATTTCAAATGTTCTTTCTTGCTATCCTTGCACCTGGTTTCATCCCTTGCCTAAGTTGTGCCTATTCCAAGGCCACCATTTGCACTGGCTGAATCTGCAGTTCTGTGTTAGAAATCTGTCTTAGTTCCACCTTAACTTTAACTTGCTTTTGTCCTGATTGTCTTAATTTTTGCAGCCACATAACAGAGGTGGCTGCTGCACCTGACTGTGCCTAATTACCTCTGGAAAGCAATGCAAGTAGCTCTGGCTTTGCTCTGAAACTTTTCCTTGTTTCCTTGCTGGCTCCTTTGTTCATGCCATATTCATTTGCTAGTTCTGAAAATTCATGTTCAGACTCAGCTACGCATCCAACCCACTTTGTTTTTATTTATCAGCCACCTAGCAACATTTTCCTCAGACAGGATCCACAGTGACTACGTGCCATTCAAAAAGCAATATGTTGTGTAAGTGCTTGTAGCTGTTCAACCACCTCTCTTTTTGTACTGAAATTATTTGTCTCACAGCACTCGCTGTGAAAAAGAGACACATTCTTTTTAATCTTTTCAGAGAAGCCACAAACATTTTTCTAGGAAAAAAGGTTTCAAATTCTTACATTATAAACCCAGCCATAAATCTCAGTTAAGGTAAAAGGAATAGTGAAACCTGACTTTCCAGGGTAATTTGGTTACCTGAGACTTTTAGGCTTCAGCTTTGCCTGGATTATAAGGGAGAGTTTAAATATGTGACTGAAATGTGCCTTGAAGGCTGAACCTGCCCCCACAACACAGAAGGTAAATTAGCAAAAAAAAAGTCTAAAATATGTTTCATCTCTAAATATCTTTGATATTTGGGCCAAGTTCATATTTATTAGCAGGTATGAAAGAAAATTTTTGAGCATTTATGGCACCAAGACATCCTAGTCCAGAAGTAAATATTTTGTTTACACCTAACTTCAAACATTATAATATAGACATCTGCATAGCTCTATACTCCCTTTATTGTCAGGGTAAAGAAACAAATGCAGGCAGCCTCTTCATCTAACCTTTCACGTATACCCCAGTGTGAGATGAAGAACATCCTGTCCATTGCTTATTCTGCTCTATTGAGCATAAGAACCCTTTTAATGGCTGGATCACATCTGACATTGGGTAAAACCACCTTTCCTTCCTTCCTACCTTTGGGGCTGTTATTCTTGCTGTAATGCTGTAACAATGGCACTTAGGCTGTAGTACTTTAGAATCTGAATCTGTTGCTTTTCAGATAGAATTACTTGTTTCACTTGTTATTTTGTATCTAATAGAGATGAGACACAAATACATATTTTGACGCAGTACGTGAAGTACAAAATAACATTAGAATCATTAGAAAAAATAACCAGGGTAATTTTTTGCAGAAAAAAAAAGAGACAATAAGAAAAAGCATTCCATTTTGAACTAACCCTTTATATATTTTTGCTCCATTTAGTTTCAAGGTTTGTGACCCAAACCTTGGTGACAAGATGGCTGGCAACTGTGCAGACAGCAGTCCGCACAGCAGCCATAGATCTTCAGCACAGAAGCAGATGAAGAGAAGACCCTCAAAACCAGATAGGTTTAAGGAAAAAATTGAGGCATTTTTGGGGGAAAGAAAAAAAGGTGGAGGGGAAAGCAGGTTGTTAACTCTTTAGGGACCAGTGTGAGTCAGTTTAGGCTTCTCCATGGCTGCTAACAGTGGAGTGTGGCATGCTGAGCTCTTGGCTTTGTGTTGCCCTCAGCCTGTCCGCTGTATAGTGCCTCATGTCAGGAGTCTTTAGAGCTTGCTGGGTAGAGGGAGAGGCTGGAGCTAGGCAGAGGATCCTCCCACACTTGAGATTTGTGTCTGGCAAGCAGCAGGGGATATAGCTACTCTACCAAACTGCTTAACTCTCCAGGGTGCTCCTGGATCCTGATTCTCCATTGAAATAAAGCCTGGACACTGCTCTGGGATATTTGCTCCAGAAACAATGTAACTACATTAAATGGCACTGGGCTGCCTCTGCCAGACACTGTGTCCTTAAACATCGCCCACTCCCTTGTCAGACCGCACCAAGGAGCGCACAACTTACCCTCTTTGTGCAGGAACAGTCCTTTGGTAGGTTACAACACACCCTCTTACCTCTGAGCAGATGTAAAAAAGCACAAAGAAATGAAGAGTTGGTTGTTAGAGCCATAGAGACAGCTTGAAAGAGAGATGGAGCCATGTTCTTCATAGCATAGGCCCTGGCTGCTCTATCTATGACAAGTATTCTGCTTTTTCCAGGTTCAGGAAATGAATTTGGATTCTCTGCATCAACTTGTACTCTCATTGTAACATGACCTTAGTCATGATCAGCTTTCTGCTCTATAAATATTCCATTAATTCAGACAGGGGTTGTACAACTGCTCCTCCTCCACAGGAATAAAGCTAACAAAGAACAGCCAAAATTAAATAAGCATGCACAAAACTGCAATGCCCCAACCTTGTCCACATAGCTGTGTTAATCTCAGCCAAACTGAAAGCTGCTTACATTTGCATTGCAACATGTCATGGTGATTTCTCTGAAACCTTTACAAACTGTCCTTCCCTTGTACCTGTGTGCATTGGACTAATGCTCTGTCCAGGCCTGGGCTCTGGGCATTATTTCAATGTAAAGCAGTAAGAGTAACCATGATATGTGAAGCATTGCTGCCAGTAACACCTGAGGGACCTGAGTTTTGCAAGATGCTGACAGACTTCAAATTGCATCAACATGAATGAAAAACACTGCATCGTTTTCAAAACCATAATTTTAGAGTATTTTATGTACATCTTTAAATAAGAACTGTTTTTACTTACAAGGCATTTTAACAAAGTCAGTGGTAGCACTTATATCAATAAGCACTTCAAAAATGGATATCAGAACTTGAAGACACTGTGTCATTGGCATTTTTTAAATTGAAATGTGGCTTTTGACCGCAATAACAATTTTTAGACCATTCTGTCTGACCATTTCTATTTTTTTTCTTTCCTTTTTAATGGGAAATCTGCAAACAAAAGCTGTCCCCTAGTGACCTTTGGGGACTTTCACAAGAAAACAACTTGCTATTTTCTCTTGAAATGCGTTTTTGAAGACACTTTTCAGCTTTACAATTACTTGAAGACACAAACAAAATGAAAAATGTATCATTTCACAAATGAACAATGTATTAAAAATATTAAACCAAAATTCTCAGAAGTCAGAATTTCCCAGCTAGATTTGCAGGATTGGGTTCCACAGTTTGGAATGAACCTGGTTCCTCTATGGTACACATTTATTATTGTAGACACCTTCTAGACATCCATTCTCAACAGTTGTTTCCTGTGTAAATGGTCACATGGAAAGATAGGCCTAGATTTATCCTACCTAAATTTAAGCCTTTAAGCATTGAGAGAATTGAGAACCCTGGCTGCCCACCAGTCTCCAGGCAATGGAAAGAGAGATATTTCTGGGGGGCAACTCAGGTTTTGGGGGGGGGGGGGGGTGTAGTGACTCCCTCCCTCTCAGCCCTTCAGCAGGGCTCTGTTGGTGCACCGCGGTGCATCTCCTTTCCTACCTGGAGAATCTCAGTTAAATCTTTAAATTTAGGAGAACTGTGGTGTGTTTTGGCTCTGTGAAGCCTTGAGACAGAGCAGGGGGTAGGAACTTCTCTAGTGGTTGAACCAAAGTCCTTCTCCCCATAGCTCTCCTCCCCCAGTGGCTGCAAGGACTGTTCCTGCCCTCCTCAGGGGGGCAGGAGGTGTTTCCTGAGCCAGTGGTGGTAGCGCGGTGTTTAACAGCCCTCACAGCGTATCCTGTGTTTGATCAGTCTTGTGTGAACAAATGTGAGATCCCACATCTTCAGCACCTTGTGGGAAGGACTTCCACAGCTTGACTGTACAGAATAGAAGAAAGAAGCAGCCTTTGAATTGGTAGAACACAAGGAAGATGGGAGCTGTGAGACCAGTAGTGGTTGCTCAGGGTGCACCAATGCAAAGGACCAACCCTTCAGATCGTGTACATCTCTATAAACATGTAATACTGAAAAATTTGATACTCTTTTTTTCCCCTACTCCGATTCTTGGCAAAAAATTGACTCCTAAATCATTAGAAAGTACACACAATATAAAATCCCATGAAGTATCCGATCTGTTTGTAAGTGTACCTGTAAACTAGTTTAATGCCAATATGCCAAATTTGGGCTGGGGACAGGGGAAATTATTCAAGTCCTTATTCAGACCTTTTCATATCATGCTACTCTCGGATACAGGCTGTGCTTGCCCTATGTATTGTTCTCAAATATTCTTTATGGACTGTGCCACTCAGGAGGATCACAGTTTGTTCTCACTGTACAGGACATGTTATCTATTTATTTTATCTATTGGAACTTCATTCTTTGCAGAGAAATGTATTTTTCTTTTGTATCCATGGGAACTACCTTCAGCAAGTGTGGCTGTCCAAACATAGAGTTCAGTTCTGCCCCCATTTCCTCCCCCATCCTTGGAGTGTGTTCTGATCTAAATAATTCCTGTCTCTACAGGTGTTGAGACAGGCAGCTCTCACATAAAAAAAAAAAAAGAGAGAGAAGTAAAAAAAGAAAACAAAATGATGACAAACAAGTTCACCTAGTAACCATCTGAAAAGCTACCTCCTACCTCTATCTGTCTATAAAAGGAAATGTGTGTTTTATTCATTCTCTAATCACAAGGCTTCAATGAATGCACTGTAAGGGCACATTCAGAGTTATTCATCATTGCTAAGACCTAAGATTTAGGATATGTGTGTGCTTGAATATCTTAGCCATAGAAACCTCAGGAACTGCTGTTAAAGTGCAGAAATCCTTTCTTTAGTATGCATAGGCATAACATCCATAATCCTTTATCTCTGGCAAAGCTGCTGGGCTTTTGCCAAGGGCATGTTTGGTGGTGTGTGGAATCTGAGGCTGCTGCATGACATTGCTGCTGAAGGTGTGCAGATACCATGGCGATGGGAGCGATAGAGGTGCCTGGATGGATGGATGGATGGATGGATGTTTTCTTTACCCACTTGCCAGCATTTTGATTCAACCAGCCCAACATGATTTTCCAGATTATTTAAGTGAGGAGGCTCAAATACATCTGTTTGAGAAATCCTGGCAAGCAATCAAGCCCCGTGCAATTCACCCCCACTGCCATCTCAAAATTAAAGGTAAACAGAGCAGCTCTCATTTAAATTTGAAGCATCTGATGCTGCCTTGATATTTTCCTTTTTTTTTTCTTTTTCTTTTTTTTTTTTTAAGTTGCTGGAGAATAAAAACAACAGTTGAAGGAACTGCAGTCAGTGAAAAGGTTTCTCTGGTAAGGAGGCCAAACTAAATAATGACACCCAAAGCAAAAACATGCTTCACTGAAACTAAACTTTAGTCAATTCACTCTTTGAAACAAAGGATTTTTTGTAATTTCAAAAGTGAACATTGTACTTTTTTCTGGCAGCCATTTGTATGTTTTTCAATGATCTGATTATGTATAAATCCCAATTTAGCATGCCTTTCAGCACCTAAATCCTATGAGTGATTTGAAAACATTAATGAAGTTTTCTATAGACTACAGCTGTGCTTCTCTTTCTCCGAAACTTTTTTGAAATGCAAGCTTTAGTGACAGTGTTTTGATGTGCCTCATTTGTTGATGTGTATTTTCTTTCCTTTTTTCTAATTACTTTGTAAATATTTATGAAAGATACAAGATCTGTTTCACATTCACACAGCAAGTCAATGCTTTTCCCTTCATTCCTGTCCTCTGTAATTGCTGTGCTTTCATGTATGCTCTCAGACATTTGATGAAACCTGTACTCCTTACACTTACAGCCATCATCAATGCAGTCTGAACCTTAGCATAAGAAGGGTTCAAAGGTTGCTCACTTGGGGAATGAAGTCTCAGCTTCTACTCTGAGACAGAATAATCAAGCAGTTTGCAAGATTGGCTAGATTTCACTTCTGGCTTTGCTCTGGCTTTGTCTCCCTGTTTTTACAATTTGTAAAACATCTCTAGTCCCTGTTTGCAGGATAGTACACCTCCTTTACATTAGCCTGAAGGGGTACTGTAAATCTACCCCTCTCAGAATGATTTAAAGTGCTGCAGGTGAAACTGTCTCCCCTCTGCCTTCTCACAGGCTCTCTGAAGGGGCTTCATGTCTGAGCACAGACAGGTGAAGGCATAAACCTCTGGTGGCTCTGGTGGTTGCACTGTGAAGCTTGGGATAGCTCCCGTTTTCCTGCATCAAGTGCTTCCTGCTGTTAGTGAGGATTTTTGTGCCAAGGGGGCAGCGGGGATCATGCCAACACTCCTGGTATTCCAAAGGGCTCTAAAATTACTTGTAAATATCTGAAAAACTGTTTAAAAAGAAATACATCTAGAGACAGCAAGAAGAAGATAGTAAATTCTTAGCAGCTTTCCTACAGAGCAGCTGTGTTCTAGAAATTGTTGTGGATTCATTTTTCTTCTTTTAGAAGTTAATTTTCCTCTACTACTGTTTCCAATGTTATTAGCAACAGAAAAACACATTCTGAAAATAATTCCTAAAAGCCTGTGGGTAAAAAAAAAAAACTGTTAAAACCAAATCTTTTCCCAGCTAAGGTTTCCTTTGACTGGATCGTTATTTTCAGCTGAAAGTCTGAATTGTTGAAAATTCCTACTCAGCTCTATCCCTACTTACCCTGTACTTTTCCTGTAGGAGGAAAACCAAAACCTGAGTTACTGCGAATCATTTTCCTAAAAGTTATGTTTTCTTTTACTGAACTGAGAAATCATTTGTAATACCTTGAGTCTCTTACTTCTTCAAAATAATCCCCTACCTTATAGGCAAGAAGTAGTGTAACCGCATTCCAACACAGTCATATTTATTAAAAGTTCAATGTCCCATGTATTTTAGGCAGAAGATGTTTTGGTTTAAGAAATAGGGGAAAATGTTAAAATAAATATTGTTCCAATCATTGCCCAACCAGTGCACTTAATTAATTTTACAACCAGGTGGTGAAAATGAACTTCCTATTAATTTTAGGGCAATTTGGCCCTGCTGAACAAGGGCATGGTGTGACCAATACCATGAGCTCTACTGCACTGGGCTAATACAGCTCTGGGTGAACCTGGTGACAGAGATTTTGTGCCTCACTCTTGTGACTTACCAGTTTGTATAAAATGCCCCTTTGTTTCTGAACCCAGGTACCTGGAGGAAAGAAAAAAAACCCTGTGTTTTTCAGTACCACAGGTAAGTTGTCCCCCTGTCTGCTCTGAGATGTAAATTCTTAAGCCACTTTTCACTGTTGATCCCTTTCTGATGGCTTGGCATCCTAAGCAAATTGCTAAATGGTTGTTTTAGTCCCTCTTCCAGACATGAGCATTCATTCCACAATCTCAGATAAAAAAGTGTAGGCTTGGGCAAATTCCAGACTGAAGGTGTTAATGGATTGCTGGATTCAAAAACATTAACTTGGTGGAATTATTTCAGAACAACACCAGCATAACAGATTCAAATTAGACCTTGGTAGTATTAATAAATGTTTAGTTAAATACTCAAAATATCAAATTCATATGCAGCTCTACACATGCAGCTCAACAAAATTAGAAAGAAATAAATTGTACTGTCAGTGTCCCATTTCTGATGGATTTTTCCTAAGGGTTGCTCTTTTGATGAGGGTAAATATTTTTATTATTTTTCATTTGTGGAGTAATGAGTTTTGAAAACACTATCCAGAGGCACATGCAAATGCATGTGACTTTAAAGGATATTGAATTCACTCCACCTTGTTTATTCTGGAGCTAGGAAGGGGAGTGAGCACACATCACTCCATCACCCGAGGAGCAGAGGCAGGCAGGGCTTGGTGTTTTATGCTGTCCACATTCAACATGAAGGACACGAGGGTGCCGTGCTGGGCTTCTTTAAGGACATTCTTGCAACACTCCTGCACTGCCTATGCCCATCAGTGACTCAAGGGTAGAGCACTCTGACTGAACAGATTTGATTAAACCTTGCTGGGAGTAGATCTATCACAATCCTGCTTCTTCATGTTGCATGATAACATCCGGCCCCAGGCAGACTTTTGATTAAAAGTTCCCTGAAGATTTGTGGAGAAATTCTGTTTATTCCCACAACTCTGAGAGCATTGAGGTTATGTGCCCACATTTTGAAGTGCAAATTACATAAACTGCAAATTGGCAAACATGTTTCTGGAGCTGGGAAACCAACTGGGGAGGCCTATAGCTGTTTTCCATTGGACTGCAATCAGGAAAAAAATGCCCATTTTAAAAAGATTTCTTTAATTTTTTTAAGTTAGCCCACACAATCTTTAATACTGAGAATAATGAGCAAAGAGAGGGACAGAGCTTGGAGTAGAGGATGGGAACTGGAAAAACTTTAGAGAATAATTTTTCAAAGGAGAACCACACACTGAGGTCACAAGCAGACTCTTGAAATATATTTTTTTTCTATTCATCACTTGTTAGATTCTTGCCTCTTCATTTTTTACCTTTGCTAGATATTAAATTAAATGAGCAAACATTTTTTTCTTGATTTTGGAAAGTTTTTGTTACTTTTAGAAGAATTTGAAAAGGTATTTACTGAGTAATTTTCGAACTGCACACCAGCAGAGTGATTAATTAATATACTTCTCACTGTTAAAAGTACTCTGGTAATGCAAAACCAACTTGATTCTACAAGTTTAAACTCCTTTTCACTATTTTTTTCCAACTAGACCTCGGGTAAGGGATGAGAAGAATTGGCCCATGAAAAATAAAAGAACTATTTGAACTGTTAGTTGGTAAGTGGTTAAGAAGCAGAGGCACAGACTGAAATATTTCATTGATAGTTTGACAGCTAACACTGCAGGGGATGACTCAAGGCTTTTTGTGCACTCTTCACTCAGAACGAACAATGATGATTTTTATCGAATTGAGAAGTGAGTAGAAGTTGCTGACTGGATCTCTTTGTTGCCAGTGTCAGTTTAAATTCCAGATTTCTCTGAGTCCCATACACCATGGAAAATACTTGAGATTATACGAGGACATTTAAATTGCTATGATATGATTTTCTGTGATGCTAATCCTCCTAATCCTGCATGTGCAGCACACTGAAGGGCCACTACAGACCAAGGTTATTATGTGAGGCATTTTACAGATGAAGAGGGATATTGAGAGTTCCTGCTCTGCCCTCAACCTCTGTGAGTTTGATGATCTGGGTCAGTATGGAGAGATGATTGACAGTATCCCCATAAACACAGATTGCACAACAGCCACAAAGCACTGTCTGAGTTTCAGACATTCTGCTTCTGATATCAAACTGTCTGCAAATATCTCTGGGTTGAAGCACATC
This sequence comes from Molothrus aeneus, assembly GCF_037042795.1. Lineage (NCBI taxonomy): Eukaryota > Metazoa > Chordata > Aves > Passeriformes > Icteridae > Molothrus > Molothrus aeneus. The sequence goes on from NC_089647.1 coordinate 66,626,532, forward strand.
TGGTGTGCGATAGCAGCTCCAAGCAGCAGCAGCTCAGTACAGAAGGAGAATGGACAGAGACTTCCATCCCTTCCATCCCTTCCATCCCTGAATACAGGGAATACAGGAATACATTAGTGAATACAGGCAGGCAGCATCTGATAAGGCAACTTTAAATTTTTCCGGCTGCTTACAAAATCTTGGCATTCAGAATATCCCCCTGTGCTGTGCTCAGGGAGCTGAGCAGCTGACACTGCCCTTGTAGGTTGCTTGATTCACTGGGCTCCGTGGATCAGGGGTTACTTTTTATCAGTTGCTCAAGTAGAAGAGATAAAGACAAAGAGATAAAGGAAGCGCTGTTCTTCCCCCATCTTCCAGGGTAATTTGCCTATCCCCAAAGGACTCGTTTACAATGAAAGAGATCAATAACAGTATGCCAGTATAAGCAGGATTCCTTTCAAGAGTCTTTATCCATGCAATTATAAAACAGTCTCTTCCAGGTGACAAATATACCTCACCTTTGATCTCAAAACAGCATGTTTAGCTATAACAGTCATGTTCACTATCTGTGGCATTTTGAATGTGTGATTCTTATCTTTGTGTAGAGACTAAGCAAATGAATCCAAGACGGGCCTGTGATTATTCCCATTGAAATATTTTCCAGTCTCAGAAAAAAATATGTGAAAATGTGTCAGATCAATTTCTAGTTAAATAGTTGGCTAAAAAATATGAAACAAATGGACAATTTCTAATGACTCGAGCACTGAACTATGGAACAAACACAGAACCACTTCAGTGCAACAAGTCTATAAGTAAACAGAAAAATACAAACATTTATATGATACAGGCCATGCTCCTGTGTTGAAAATAAAGGAATATCAATAACTCATCTGACAAGGAAATAAGCTGAAGCTGGCTGAACCTTGCTGTGGTGGAGTTGCTGAAGTCAATGACAAACTTATTTATCCAGATGAAACTGCTTTACTTTTTGGGAAGATTCTGACAAGAATTCTTACCAATTTACAAACAATGCAAGGTTGTTTGTAAATTCAGGTTTGCTTGAATTAGACCAAAAAAAAAAAAATCCAGTAAATTAACTACTAAGATGAGATTTTCTACAAAAACTTTTTTCTTTTGCTAACTACCTCATCTCTTCAATTAGACATAAGAATCATCCTGTGCTGTGCTGCTACAGTATTTTTCATTTATAATCAAATATTGGACTAAATATCAGGAGACATGTTTTTTGTTATACATTCTCACTCTCACTAGTTTTATAGGATTGTGGGGTCATAGCACTGGGGGACCCCTCCAGCCCAACCCACTACACAAAGCAGAGGCAGCTCTGTGCCCAGACCAGGTTGCTCAGCTGGATCTTGAGCGCTTCCAAGGACAGACACTGCAAAAGATCTTTGGGCAGCCTGCACCCTGTCTGACTATCCTCACAGGGAAAAGGGTTTTCATTCAATAGCTTGTGGGACGGTGTGTATAAATAAGCTATTGTTTGTTATTATTAATTATTTCACAATAAATATTTCATGAACCATCTGCCAGTGACAGCAGAATGAGTAACACTGGGCTACAGCATAAGGGCAGGGTTTCTCAAAATGGTTTATTGGCTGCCTTTTTATGCCAAACTTGCCATTTTTTCCAAAGAATTCTAAAATTTATGATTAATGCAGAGATTTATATACAGCCACAATACTAACTGAAACAGTCAAAAAGACTCAGCTGGGGGAATTAAGTACCTGCCTGTGCTAGAGTGGTTCATATGTCCCATTGGAGGCAGCATGTAAAAGCATGTTGTCCAAATATACAATAATTTTCAAAATTAGACTAATTATCTGTACTAGTAGCTGAGGAGTGAATGGGAAGACTTGATAGGTATTTTGCTAAAGAACCAGAAGCACAAATCCTTGTTGGTATATATTCATCCTTGACTAATATTGGCAGAGACTAATGAAGTGCTATTTTTAGAACTTCTCAAAAATCTAAATACTAGTGTGTAGTGCAATAATAAGACTGGAAAAGTCAGCCATTGACCAAGCTTGAGCATTAAAGGTTCACAGTTTAATTGCTACTGATCTCTGCTTGGGCTGCTTCAGTTGCTTTTGCCCAGAGGAAACCAGCTGTAGAGGCAGCCAGCCCAGAGAAGAGGGAATGTGAGGCAAATAGCATCACTTGACTTGGGACCAGGTCCCAGATCCCTTCTATTTGTTGGTGAAGACCACGTAGCCAGGCCCTGTGGGGCTCCATGAAAAAGCTGCTCAAGGGAATGCAGTCTGGCCTGTTCTCTGCTCTTCTACCAGGAATTGTATGGCCTGAATTCCTCCCCCAAACACCTTTAGCTGAAGAATGCAAGCCAGAAACTTCTTTGTTCCAGGCCCCCAGGGAGTCAGCAAAGAAAGCAAGACACCTCTGGAAGGTGATTCAGCATTCTGAGAAGTGTCTGCTACTGCCTATTGACTGTTTAGGTCACATACACCTCTAGTGCATCTGTCTCAGATACCTTTAAAATTACTTCAGGGTTAATTTAGGCTGCAATTAGTCAAAGAACATTGTGAAGAAAATCTCATGACAGCTCCTGCTAGAATTAGGCAGGACTGTTTGAAAGGCTCTGGACATCTGGGTACTAAGTGTGCATGTTGCTCTGAAGCAAAAAATTCAGTCTATCAGACCTGCCAGAGTGACAGTGCATGGTGTGCATCCAGACATACTTCAGGGTGCAATGCAGACCCAGCCTTTCTGGTCTGCATTGAATGAACTCTGAGTGAAACTGTGCTGAATGGTTATGCACAAAGCAGTGCATGTTTTCCTTGGACACAAGGGAAATGGATGAGGCATTCATTTCCATATGCTGAACCCAGATTCAATAGTTTTGCTAACTACATGGTGTGTATCTTCCCAGCAACTCTTAGTTCATATGACAACACTATTAAGTTGAGGTTTGAGCAGCTGAACAGATATGCCAGACCATTTATCCCACTCATGTTTGGCCAGTCAAGGAAGCTTATCTTTTTCAGACTGATGATTACAAGATTATTTCACAGATTTTTTTGTCTAGATTTTTTGTTGTGGTTACCTCTTAGACTGCACATATTGAGTAACTTATAGACTGAAATATAAAGACAGTGATTTAAAGTGCATTGGATCATCCAGACCTTTCTGCACAGCACAATGACCACTAAGCTATCCAGTTATGCTCCACAGCCTCCTCTAGAGAATCTTTTGACATTTCCAAGTGAAGTCCACCCAAAAACCATCATTCACTTAGTCCATCCACTCTTCCTCTTCCTCTGTTCAGTCAAAGCCTGGGAAAGCAGGTGCACCTTAGAGTTAATCCTGAAAGTCCTAAGTCTTAGCTGTCAAAACCATGAAACCTAGAAGAGGTTTGTGAAGTCCAAGATGATAGTCCATTCATCTGATGAATTGCTGGGGACGCTGCTGTCATAAACATGGCCACCAATTAGTATCCATTGTCTTGTACAAGAAGCCATAAACCGAAGTGGAAGAATAAAGGTCTGTTATGCATGTTGTAAAAACTGGAGTGACGAAGGAAACCTGCTGTGACCACTTGAACCCCTAGGCCAAATGTGCCTCAAAATTGCATATATTTCATTGTCATTGGTTTCATGCTATTCAGGGTGGTAGATGCATGGAGGAATCCCTGTGGCTATCTTCCTCCCATACTGAGGTCAGGACAGATAAAGAAATTCTGTTCCTTGGGAGATATCTTTCTGTTTTCTTCATCACTTCTCCCAAGCACTTTACAGCATTTTTGCCACTATTGCTTAAGGTTTGCTGCAGGTAGGATAAAACATTCTCTCTTCAGGGAATTCCCTCAGATAATCTCTCACAGGGTGTGCCTATGCAGTCTTTTTCAGTCATGGAGTGCTCTGCCCAGTCCTCAAGGAAGTCAAACTCCATGTGCATGCCATTAACACAACACAAAGCCCAGGCTCACTGGTCTCAGTGCCTTCAGATGGCTTCCAGCTGTCTGAAAATTGGACACCTAAATGTGACCTAGTCAACCAAGGCATCTTTTATAGTTAATGTAGGAGAAAATAAACACCACCAGAGGCAAATTGTATGACCTATCTTGGATGCCTATCTTATGATGAGATGAATCACTTTCTGGAGGTGTCTCTTTCCTTGCATCTACTGTATACAGAAAGGGCAATGTGTCTTAAATTCTCATTAAGAATAAAAAAAAAGATGTTCAGATAACCTTTTGTCTCAGAACTTGGACTTTAATGAAACATCACATAGGTAACCTATCATGTGAGACAGAAATGCTGTGATCCTAATAGTAGGTCTCAACCTTGTTTTTTAAGTCTTCCAAGAAACTCCTTTAAATTTGCTTACAGCAAGGTGTCTACCTCCATACAGTCACCCCGAAAAATCAGACTCATCTTCTGTGCATTTTTCAGGCATGCAGTAGTAGCCTGAGGCTTGGACAAACCATGACCTCCCAGATCTGCCAGGGCAAGTATGCCTCTCTATGCCCTGCCATGGTGACTTCTCTCTCTTCTCACCCAGGTTCCTCCACATGAGGAATTCAGGCAGGGCCGGTTCATTCAGGCCTTGAAGGAATAACATAAATGGAAGGATCACAGGTCCTGCTTTTTCAAGACTGCTCTTAATTACTATGTAGGCTTACCTAACATCCTCTTCAAGCTGGTGCAGTTAGAAATTTTGACCTCCTCATTAGAAGTTTCATTCTGTATTCATACTGTCTTGAAGAATTTAGATTGTTTACCTCTGTTTCTGTGGTGACTGTAGGAAGTTCTCAGGTTTGCTTGTAGTCATAAGAGTTGGGGCTAAATAGACTAAAAAGTTTATTCTGGAAGTCTCTGTAATAGAGAAGTTAGAGTTCAAATAGGTGTTGGAGCTGATGTTCATTAATGTAAACAATTGTGATCATGAGTACACCCTCTTCTGAATCATGGATTAAGCCCTTTCAAAACTGATATATCATGACAATAAATCTAGGCTTTCATAGTTGCTAATGACAATGGCTAGAGTTGCCATTTCCATCCCACTAATTATATTTGTAAAAGCTATGTAATTCATATAAAAAGTTTCATTTTTCTTGGTAGTCATGCTTTCTGAAGCCAATAGATTCACCAAAAGTACATTTGTATTTTATGTCCATTGACACACATGTACATAGGGTGTGTACACAGCAGCACAGAAATATAAGAACAGATCCCTTGAGCCAAAGGTAACCATTAAGAAGAGTTTGTCCAAAGCATGCCACAACACAGCAGCTCCAGACTGGAAAGGCTGGTTTCATGCTACTTAGATGCTATTCAGCATAGCGTCCCTTCTTGTCAAAAGAGACACAGATCTCCGGAGGGAGACTTGTCTCACTGCAGAATTAAGCTCTCCTCTGATGTCGCTTGTTTCTTTTCACTGATGGCAGGCCTAGGTATGCAAAGTGTTACACACTCAGAAACAGTTTAGATTTGCTGAATGTGGGGTGGGTTTGCATTTGCTTGAGACAAAACAGTACTGTTCTTCCCAAATCCCACGGCCTGGAATAGAGTATGTAGAATGTAGGAGTCGACACGAATGGTTCTACAATCTTGCTGAGACATAGTCCATGTAGGTCACTCTCAGAAAGACAACGTGACAGTGTTAACCTGGTCAGCTGAGATGTTTCCAAAACTCCACTAAATTTTTACCTATTAGAAATTTAGATTACTAGCTTGCATACAGGCACATTAGACAGCAAAAGCTAGGACAACCTACATGTTCCCCACTTACCACACCTGGTGGCTTCAGGTCATGAGGCTTCTCCACGCTATCAAGATGCCTGCATAGGGACAAAAGAAGACCAAGAAATCTGAGAAATCCAGAAAGATTTTTTGGTTTCCCTCCATAGCACAGTGGTTAAATGACCAGACCTCTCAGAAGACTTAGGTTTGGGTCTTACCATCAGTATTTAATTCACTTTGACCTCCCAAAAAGGTATCTTAGTGCCAAGATAAAAGTTATTCTGACAGGTCTCATTGTTTCTCATTTGGGCTGTCTCTGTTTCTCTGGAATTACTATGAAACAGGTTACAGGAAAACAATTACTCTATGTTTGAGGATTGTACCTCAAAAATGGTTGGGCACAACTCATTGGAGCTTGCTGCTGTATCATGATGATCAATCAGAACATGGACAATCAAAAAGCTCTGTGGACTTGGACATCCTGGCTCTGGCTGATTTCTAAACAATGCATTATTTCCAGAACAGACTACTACTGATTTCAATGATTATATTCTGCTGACTGATCCGTGCTTTAAAAAATCTTCACCTCATGTGTCTCTCTAATCTTTGTCTATCTTTAAAAATCTGCCTCTTTGAATTACAAGATTTGGGCTCCCAAGTTACTTAAGAGGTGACAGTTCTTCTTGCCAAAATTTGGACTATTATGGGATATCAATTTTTGTTTTTTCTTTCTTTTTCTGTTTTTTCCTTCCCTTCCCTGCTGCAATTGAGATTTTTAATTCACTTGGTTCTAGTGAGAAAAATCAAACAAAATATTACCCTACTTTAGGTCCAATCATTAGTACAATTACCACAGATGAATAATGCTCTCACTGAGGTCTCTTCTCCAATTAATACTTAGATGCATAAGGAGTAATGGAGAAGGTTCATCCTAAAAAACTGAGTAATAACTAGGTGGTAAGGGTCCTTACTAGAGATATGTAAAATGACAGGACAGGAAAGTACTCAAAAGCTAAGTGATAACCAGCCTCTTTGGAAACAGGGCTTTCTCATTTTTTATTTGTTGATTGTGAAAGTCTTCTGTTTCATTCCTACAGAAAAGAAAAACACTTTCTTAAATCTTGGGAAAGCTATGTATAAGTGCTTTGGGGTTTTCTTGAAGTCCTCAAGGCATGGACACATAGCATAGACTCCCATGAGAGGCTTTCACAAAACTTTGACTCCTCCCTACCTGACATGAATGTCCAGAAACTCCAGGTAATACAGTGTATCTAAATATACCTTTTTTCTTTTGTTGGTTTTTTTTTCCTTTTTTTGACCAGCAAAGAAAACAATGTGGATTGTTAATCCAACTATCCCAGTTTTAAGATGTAAACTGAAATTCCTCGCTTCCATGAATTAACAGGGGAGAAAGCAGACTTGCACACACACGTGATCCCTTTCCTCTCTATCCCAAAACAGTTAATACAAGTACTCCTGTATTACAGCAGACAGGCAATATTTAGTAACTCATAGACCCATGATCTCTGGCCAAATTCTATTCTTCTTGACGTGATGTTTGGGGTTCCCCTCACAGACACTTATTAATGACAGGCTGGAGTTCTGTTTGTATATCCTCAGATCCAGGGGATTCTCTCTCTTTACATGTCAAGGTTGTCCTGTTTTACTTTAAAGTTAGTTTTACAATGGTAATTGTGGACCATGAGTTCACATAATGTTGTACTTGATGTTAATAAGCAGATAAATATATAATTGCTCAGTATTACAAACAGTTCTAAGTGAAGGACTAAAAGACTTTGACATTTTGCTCCACCCTTCATGAGTCAGTAAAACAGATTGGATTATAAAGAAGAACCAGCATTTCACTGTGATGAAACTCATAAAAAATCCCATAAAATATCACTACATGTTGGCAGTTTATAAAAGGAGATTAACCATTTTATCCATTGGTATTAACATGTCTTTAAGAATGGTAACCTTCTTTGCAAATTAAATAGTTATTAATTTAAAATCCTGCCCAGATATGCTTATATGCCCATGTGAATACAGGTACCTACCTACTCCATCTAATAGACCTATATGAAAAGAACTAAGCTGATTCCTATATTTTCAGCAGATTATGCATAGAATTTAAGACCAGTTGGCTCTAACCTAATCCAAAAGGTGTTGTTTTGAGTCTCGAAATTTCCTTTTTACATCCACTGATGTAAAAATCTTCATTGAAGTTGTGCCTGGATTGGCGGGTTTTGCAGTGCATCCTGGCTCTGATGTTTTTGTGTTTGTGTGATTCCTGTCAGTGCTATAGGACATTACAACAAAAGCAGATGAGATGCCTCATTGCATTGAGGAAAATAATGTGTCACACATTGTCATCCACAGCTGCAGCAAGCACAGTTTAGAGGCACTGGAAAAGATGACAGGCAGGAGAATTTTTTTTTAGAATTTCTTCCTATGTTTTATAAATACAAATATTATATTTCATTAAAAATATATTCAATGTATTTATGACTTGAAAATGTACTCAGTTTGAAACTATTTTGGTGGTCTAAAAATTCAGACTTGCTGCAATTAAGATCTGAGTCTTTTCAAATCCTTTTTTCTTCAGGAAGAATCTAAGTGTCAAAATTAGGCAATATGGTAGTCATAACTCATAATTGCTAAAACAACAGTGACAGGACTTAATGGCCAGATGCATCTGGGTGAAGATGGAGTGACTGGTTTAAGTCACAGCCAAGCATAGAGAAATAATCTTATTAATTCCACTTCAAGATGAGACATAAAGAATAGGTGGGAAAGGCTTTAGATCTGTAGAAAAAAAACAAATGGGTCACTTTAAAAGATTGTATACTAAAAGAATCAAAGGATCCAGAGATGTGGATCCTAGAGAGTCACTAATTCTCCAGTGTTCTGAACTGTCCTGGCTCCCACCATCTCAAAAATCTGAACTGACAGCTGATGTCCAGTCAAAGAGTTGTATATTAGCACTGTCTTTCTATTTTTGATAAAAGAAGGTAAGAACCTCTTTAAATTGCACCATGTGGTTAACCTTTAGATTTATGTGGACAGGGTTACAGATAATGGGTTAAGAACTTTTAAGCTTTATGAGAGGTACCAACAAAGACCCATGAAACCATCATCTTAAATCAAGATTTTGACTCTGCATCTCCCTGTACACTGGGGAGGGGCCTGATACAGTTTCATGAACAGCTAGCCCTAGTAAAAGCACTAAGCACAGGAGCCTTTTCCTAACTTTGTTGGAGCTCTTGATTTACTGAATTTTAGCTGTCAGATTCTAGTCTGGAGAACTAAAGAACAGCTGCTCCATATCCATTTAGACTGTGCCTTAAATGACAGTCCTCCACAGTAATGAAAGGAAACTATCTGTTTTGTATCTAATTAGCCCACACAGAAAGAAGTTCTCAAAATGTGAATTCCTAGTTCCTTTCTTTTTTTTTTTTTTCAAAACATACATCTGAATAAAGCTCTGTGCTAGGATTATGGATTCTTTTGTAACTGTGCCTTATTTATTAAGTGACTAGATGGAAACAAAATAAATAAATTATCTGACTGAAGTTTCATACATATTTGAATTTACGACACAGGCATAAAATCAAATACTAGCGCACTCACCCCTTCTCCCCTTCCCTATACATTTATAGTATCTGAGCTACAAAAACTCACAAGTGTGACCCCTAAGTAATTAATTTTTTGTGACTTTCATCTGAATCCTGATTTTTAAATTCTTGTCACTTAACCCTAGCAGCATGTTTTATTGCTGGCTTTTTTCTGGAATCTTAAAAGCAGTTCTGAGAAAGTTCTTCGGTCTGTAGGCCTCACATGATTCCTCATCCCAGCATCACCTTTGTTCATCTGCAGTGCCCATAACATTCATGGATAACATGGATCTTCAGCTCTCTGGATGAATTGTGAAAGACTGCTGAGGGACAGAAGTGGGCATCTCACCCTAACTATCCCTGATCTTCAAACAGTCTGAATTTCCCATTGGAGGTACCATTGCAGTTGCTGGTTCTAGAGACATACAAGGCAACAAGGTTAGGCTTGGCTGACTCTATCAGGAATCAATCAGGTTGTGGAAATTTAATGTGAACAAGTCCAAGTATTTACACATTTTAGTAAATAGTAGTGATTCAAGGGTTGATAATCTATCTTTTCAGGAGTGCTGAGGAGATTATTCTAGGTACCTGGGACATAGTTTGGGGCTGGCAGACAGATACGTATATGAGAAACCCAAACCCTTCTGGACCAGCAGCTGGAAGCCAGTCAGAATATCCTAGAACAGCTTATAGGAAATGGAATTTCTGCATTTGAGTAGCTGAGCTGACTCTGAGTAGAACAATAAGCTCTGAAGAGCCATTCAATTGCATCTACAGTAGAGGCCTAGATGTGGTCAGCTGAATTCACTGAATTGACTGGAGATCAAATTGTTTTCACATGTTAGAGGGTATGCTTATGTATAGACACCTCTCTCCTGATGTCTGAATCTCACCCCAAAAGACAATTTAACTATCTGAGTCTCAAGCTGGTTGCATAAACACCAGCACCCAGTATCACCACTAATATCCTAGATGGTCTAAAAAATCTGTGTTGACCTAACACTGAACAGAATCCAAATATCTTGCACTCTTCTGATAAGACTGCTGAAGGCATGGTGCATCTAAGGAATCAAAGATGTCACTAGACTGATTTACTGAGTTGATGCCCTGGAGACAGGTAAGATAAATTAACATTGCTTGTACATTGTTTTCAAAAGAAAAAATAAAGATGTCTTGACTAATTATTAAAGGATTCATTCTATTTTCTTCTGTTCCTATGCAATTATTTTAACGCAAATAAATGCAATCTCTACTGATCCATACCAGTATTATTTGGACAGCCATAGATACCAAATGGGTCTTTGCAATGAGAAAAAAATATTTTCTTTTTAATGAAAAAAATTCAACAAGCATAGTGATGAAAGCATCCTATAATTATTTTCCAGCAACTGAATCTTTTAAATTTTACATTAGTGTGTCCACAAATATTTATAACACTGAAACAAAATAATTTCACCAGGATACCCAATATAACTGCAACCATGACTGCTGAATGATACATTTCTGGCAACTACAGCAAATTTGCCGCTGGGGAAGTTTTGAATGGAATGTTGCTATGTAATCAAACTCCAAAAAGTGTCTTTAAAATAGTGATGAATGAGTGAAGTCCACAAATAGGGTTTTTCTTCTTGCCACAAATTTAATACTTACTAGCACCTTTTAATTGCATCAGTAACTGAACTGACAACCAAATAAATCTGACAAAGAATGTGAAAACCTTCATATATTGTATGCTGTTGGGTGGGGAGATTTCAGGGAAGCTTGAACTAGTTATTTGCTTAATAACAAGGTTAGATTTGGTCTTAAAATTCCAATTATGATTTCATTGAGTTTCAAAATCGGGATGACAACAGCCTTCACACTTTGTGAAAAAATCTAGGTATGTTCTCTTAGTGGCCTAGAAATATGACTCAGACTGAAAGAGAAAGATTTAAGAGAAGCTGAAAGATTTACTTTTCTAGTAGATTAACTTAGAAAAATTTTTGCAAACATCTTGTTTGTATTAAACTAAACTTTTCTAATATCAGAATTCCTGTGTATGACATTTTATGCCACTTTTTGTCTGTTTTGCTTTTGTATGCTTTCTTAACACACTCTGATGCTTTTGTGTAAAATTTACACAGGTGATGATTCTCCCTTCTTTTGCTTTTAAAATAAAGACATTCTAAATCCTTCTTCCTAAACAACTAATTGCAATGACATAATACTATTAAAATAATGGAACATTGATGGTGTTAACTCTCTTAATGTTTTCTTCTTTTTTTTTTTTGTGGTGTTAAAGCTGAGATTTTGGATGACATGAATACCCCAGCATGTCTCAAAATAATTCACAGCCATTGTGACCAATTTCAGGGATAGTTCTATCAGTCACATCAATTCCTATTTGCCATTTCAAGTCTGAACTTCTGTTGTGTGCATAAATGCTCCAGTATATCCTGGCTGGACTCTTTATTGAACTAGGATCTCAGATCTCTGAAGACAATGGGTTAGCATGTTATTCTTTGGTGTTCCAGACAAGGTATTTCAAGTGAAAGTAAAACCAAAATATTAATATCATGGAACAGGCCATGGTGAGAATCTCAGACACACTCCTCACTCTGCTGTGTCTTTTGGGGTTAGTTAGGTGTTGGCATGTTGGGTCTTGTGAGTGAATGTCATTCATAAGCTGTACCAAATCCTTGGACAAAGAATTAAAGTGCATCACATGGGATTTCCAATCTTGCAGTCAAAGATCAAAAAATTTCATGTGGCCTTAATATGCTAAGTCCCCCAGTGTGGAACCAAGTCTTGGGCTCCTTAACTAGGCAGACTGAAAGCTTAGAGGATAAATGGATGGTCTCTCCTTAAACTCAGGGGACAAACATAAGAAGACAAGCAAAAGAACTCTTTTCAGCTAAATTATCATGTTGGAACAGAACAGATAGTTAAAAGCTAGTAACAAAAAGTTCAGAGTAGAAAATAAAAGAAGGATTCTAAGTACAAATGCCCCTTCCCTTGAAATGTTCAAGGCTACCTGGATAGGGCTTTGAGCAATCTGGTCTAGTGGAAGGTGTCCCCATCTACAGAGGGATTGGATTGATATGATCTTTAAAGTCCCTTCCAACCCAAACCTTTCCATGACTCTATGATTCCATGAAAAAGTTGTGAATCTTACAAGTTATGGAAGGAAGAAACCTAACCATTTAGAAAAGTCTTTGATCAGTTTATGACAAGCATTCTATAGACTGTTTGCTCATGATAACGAGAAACGGCGTATGATGTTGGGATATGCTCTTCACATGGCCTTTATTCTTAGCAATGTTAATTAGTAACACAGAATTTGAAGTCACATGAAGCTGAGGATCTCCTATCTTGTTTCAAAGTATTTCTTGTGATTTATGATTAAGATACAAAGAGCCTCATTCTCATTGTGGACTTATCTGGTAAGATCCTGAATGTGCTTGGAGTACCTTTATCTTCCAGTAAAACTGAAGAATATTCTTCAGCTTTTTCCTTATTCTGTAAAACCTGATTCTTTCAGGCAACATAAGATAAATATACTGTGAATAATAATAATCTAACAAGACAGCTGTAACTAGCAAGGCTATGAATACAGGTGGAAATCAGGATGGACCCCACAGAAGTTTTTGATTCAAACTATTTACTGGATTTGGTATGTGCATTGCAAATATTTAAGTATGTCTTAAGCTGTACTTTTTTTTTCACACAATGACTCAGAAAACTTAAGAGGGCATGATTCCTAATTTAATGAGCAGCCTGCCCTTTTCAGAAGCCTTTCCTACAGAGGTAACTGTTACAAACAGTGGTGGTAATCTTTCCAAATTTCAATACCTACACTCTATTTGTACCTCCTTCTGAGATAATAATCCTTTAAAATCAGTGAAAATATCCTATTATGCAATGCTTGAGGAAGATTTCTGGTAAAGGTCAGATGTATAAGAATATAACTACTTCAAATGCAGATACTTCAGCACAGGTCATATGAATTCCTCTACAAGGGATTGTGCTGTCTAGCTTAGGCAACTATTTTTCAGGGATCTAGGGAATCATTACAGCAAGCAATGAAGTTGTCTGCATAGTAAAAGAGAAAAGTAAGTGCCTGACTTAGATATCTAAAACTAAATGTGCAGTAATTCTTTTTGGATGACTTTGAAAGCACCTACATTTTCCTGTTGACTTTATAAGCACCTAATTACAGAGAATAAATTCCCTAAGAAACTAAACTTAGTAGCGTGTTAGATGTGTAAGCTAGACAAATAGGACTAATTTTTCACTGACATGTCTATCTGATGATGACACAAGAAGATCGACATAGTAGAAGAAAAGAGAACTGAAGAGAATTCAGCAAAGATTAACAATATATTGATTTCTGACTACATACTGCAGTAAGTTCTGACCTAGACACAGGCACATAAAACTATAGATATGCACAGAAAAGAGAGAAAAGTAGATGAAATACCAAATTCCAGACACTGCAAAAATATATAGGTAAAGAACAAGATGAAAAATTCAAAATAAAACTATTTTTAGTTGAAGTCCTTAATGGACATCAGCAATGTTTTGCTTTCAGGCTTCATATTTGGACTAAAACTAAAAACTTATATTTATCTACAGGGAATTTAGAATTGAATTCTCTATTCCTAAATAGTTTTGAAACAGATGACCCAACAGATTTTTCTTGCATCTGTGACCTCATTATTCAATTAGTGACAATATTGAAAGAAGTAGACGGAAATAAGGAGATATAATGTTATCAAGACTTACTTAACCTAGAGAATGATTTTCTCTCTTAGGAGAACCAAAACTCTAATGATAGACAGCATAATAACAAGAGATCTCTTTCCAGAATTGATTCATCTTCATTCAATCTCCAATGGAAAAAAATCAGAAGTTCTCTACTCAAAAGCAAAGCTTGACATTTTAAAACAGCACACATGCCAGATTTAAAATCACATATTTAGGCACGAAGAAAATGAATATTTTCTATATTTTTCTTCACAAATTTCACCACCAGACACATTCAATATGCTTAACTTGTTAAAGTGCATCAAGTGTGCCATTTAAAAAGTAGCACTCGTGTTACTGTGCTTACTTTCACCACAAAAATAGAACTCCCAGCACTTAGAGAAGATGAAGAGAGCTTCAAAAATAAGTATTTTAACTCATGCCCTAGACACCTCTGAATCTGCTCTACACTTAGAGAAGAGTGGCCTGCACATGGGAAGAAGAGCCACTGTGCAGAAGCTGCTGTTATAGAGAATTATAGAGAATAAGGGAACTTGGCTCCTTTTAGAGCAATTAAAGCTTAATGGACTTTAAAAAGAAATCTTATTCTCATATATTCATTAATTCCATCTCATGAGACACAGGTCTTCTCCATTTCTTTTCACACTCAGGGTCAGAAAGAGGGCATTTTTAGACATCATTCAGTTATCTTTTCTTATTGATTTTTAAAATTATTTTCTTTTCCTCAGGAATGACCAGCATATATTTTTGGGTGCAGCTGAAATCAGTAACTGGCTACTTACACCTCATCTTGCAAGGGCATTATTTACCCAGGCAGCTGCTGGCAGACCTGAGCTCATTTTGCCTTTCCTCAGAGCTAGCTGACTGAGCAGGAGTGTGGATGGGATGAACTTGAGGCTGCCTGTACCCACCTGTGCAGGCATGCTCCATAAATCATCAGTCACATCTCTGGGATTAATTCCCTTAACACCATCCACATAGAAATCTGGCTGCAGAAACCCTGCTAGGTGCAGAGGCTCTCTCTGTCATCAACCAAGAGTTGGGCAGCTCAACTGGAAATCCTCACACCGGATGATGGGGTGATGAGTGTGCCTTTGAAAGTGTCCTCCTTTTTTTTATCTAGGGGAACTACAGTGACTACCTTGGACTTCTGTCTAACTTGGAGATGCTGGCATTAGGTAAGAGAAATCTGATTCCCCAAGGGTGAAAATGTGAGCACCTTCCACAGAGTGGGTGCAGCCCACAGGAGTCAGCAGCAGGACATCGGCCAACGTGACTGCGGTGGTCTCAGTCTGATACTACAGACAGGATAAACCAAAGGCTTAATGCCCTTTTTTTCAGAGTTTTGTAACAAGGCTAGACCATGGAAGATGAGATGTCCTGGTTCAGTTTTAAATTTTTAGCAGGTCTAAACAGATTTATGTAGCAGTCATGGGCATTTGCATTTAGGAACGTCGACTATTTAAATCCTAATTAATATCTTCTGCTGAACTGCGTCAAAACAGAGTGCAAGAAACCTTGAGTGGGTTCCTTAAACAAATAATGTTTTAACTTACTTAAATGATGCCCTCCAGGTATTATACTGAAACACCTGTTTTCTTGAGCAACAGCTACTCCCATGGGAAATAAGTTCAAAGACACTATAGTAGCATACAAAATGTTTTTGCCAGATACAAATGCTGCCTACATTTAGTATTGCAAACGCAATTTTTTTTTCATTTGCAGTCATCTTTCCTTAATAACCCAAGGTTATTTATAAAACACAACTTTTTTTATTTGTATGAAAGGGATTATCAATGGAAATCTTAAATTTCACTCTATTTTAAAAGACCTTGTTGAGTTTAAAGGGAAGGAAAAAAGTAAATCTTTTCATAAACTGAGTTTTAATGTTAATCTGGAAAGGGGGAAGAAAGTTTTTGTACCTTAGCAACAGTTTCCCTTTGGTCCTCCACAAGAATCTGAAATGAAAACTGTCTAAATTAATGAAAAGATCCTAGTTTCCTTCAACAGGCTTTGGATAAGGACCAACTGCTGCTCCCACTGATTTGAACAGTACACTATCTAAGCAGGGCAAAATGATCTAATGCTTATCTCTCTGTATATCAAGATTACAGAGAAAAACCAATAGTAAATATAAAGAGAGATTATAATTAGGCCTTGATAATGCTGAGTTATTATTCAGAGTTAAAATCTAATTTGCAATGCATATTAGTTGTGGGAAGGATGACAGAAGTAGAGGAGAATAAAGGAGAAGCAAATAAAGGCTGCATTGGCGATGTCATCTTTGCCTTTTAGCTGACAGCCCAGTTTTGTTCAGATAGGACAGGATTTTATCTGTTGCACTCCTTCTCTGTGGTTCATTTATGAATCGTGGCAGTTGACTCTCCTGGGTAAGTAGACAAGGATACACTTGATTATGTTTAGAGACTTTTCCACTACTCATATTTTTCCATTAATTTCAGTAGAAGTTTGATTGAGCCCTTTGCAAACACTAAAATCCACTGAGGGCTGGGCGTGAACATTTCCAGAATAGTAGCAAATGAACATTTTCAAAAATAATGTTCTAGCTGAAACAATTTCCTAGTAAAGTATTCACAAGCAGCAGTCTTCCTGCAGTTCTTGGCTATGCAAAACAATTTAATCATACCTTAAAGCCAACTGGAAAAAACTTGTCTAAGCCCTATAAACACAACCACTAACATTTCCAATGATCTTTCCTAATTCCTGTTGGAAAGAGCTCTTACAGTGCTACCTAGCAGTTCAGTTTGCATTCTCTGGAAATCATCTCTAATGAGGTGATTACCTCAGAGCAATTAGAAGTTTAGAAATAAACGCAACTAAATAAACACAAAGATATGAAACATTTTTCCATGTTGTCTTTGCCAAAGTCAAAGCAAATAAAATTCTTGGAAAAGAAATGACTTCCTTTCTAGGCATTGATCAACATTCTCATTTTAAATACATTAGAGAAAAAACTATCTCAGGTATATCTGGAGTCTCCATACATGCCAACTGGTGTCCCAGTAGCACCTTCACTTTTGAAAAACTGGCTGGAGTGTATGGGCTTTATCTACCTGCACACCCTTCTCACCTTTTACATGAGCTTTATTGTCTGTGGCTTGGGCTTAACAAAACACAGCAATTCCTGCCAGGTTAGAGAAGTGGACTAAAGTTCTCAAAGTAAGGGACACCTGAAATTGGTAAAAGTCAACTGGGCTTGCAGAAAAAACCTCCACCAACCAACCTACCAAGCAACCAAGCAACCAAGCAACCAAGCAACCAAGCAACCAACCAACCCAACCAGTAAGCAGTCAGTTTCTTTCCGATAACTTCAGAGACTTCATTGTCATATCCAGTCTCCAGCTGTGGCTTGGGGTGAGGCTGGCCTGACTCTTGCACTCTTGGGTTCTCTGCTGGTGTGACTACAGTGTGGGGAGAAGCACAAGGGTACCTTGCCACAAGTAGTGGGGTAGAGGAAGGTAAGGTGGGAATCTCAGAAAATATATGGGTCAGCCCCTTCTTGTTGTTCTGGAAACATACATACTGAGACTAAACCTCACTTCTCAAGGCACTGAGATAACTTTTTTCCTCCTCAAGAGGAAGTGAGGAATTCTCAGATAAGACAACATTATTACAGAAGCCATGGGTGGGATAGCAGGACAAGCTGCTTTACCTGATTCATAAGATAGTGTACATGTTGGACTAATTTTTGCAAGGGAAAGTTTGCAAAATTATTTTTCATGAGCTCAGCTAAATTAAACTCTTCAATCCTAACTGAGTTATTGCTCAACTATATCCTTACATCAGTTCATAGATTAATATGATGAGTGTGTTTTCCTTGAGTCCAAGGAAAGGTTGAGAACTTGATATTATCCAGATTCAAAGGAAAAAGGATGGAAAGAGTAAATCTCATTGGTGAAAAGGAGGGCTCAGCCAGCCCTACAGCAGTTTGACCTGAAGATAGCCTCTCACAGCCACCAATGCAGCTGTCAGTGGAGTTTTCAATAGCCAGATGTTGTTACTGGAAAATACATTCCAGAGTTCATTGGAGCTACTTATAGTCCTAACCTTGTGTGACCAAGGCAGCTGATTCTGTATCTAAAAAAAGGTATTGCAGATTAAGCTGAATGTGAAGCATCAGCTATAGAATTATGTGGTATTTTGCTGGCAAAACTGTAATGACTTGAACATGCATGTGCCTCTTCACTGTGCCAGCACAACTGCTTCCCTGTTTTTAACCTGTTCTGTATACCTCAGGAGATGAGCGTATCACTCAAACAGTGGGTGGAGCTGATATGTTTTCTTTCCTTCTTTGCATTTGGCTGATTTTCTCTCTTGTCCCTTTGAGATCATTTTGTCCTTCAGTGTGAATACTATATGATAGCTGTAAAAAATTTTTGGAAAAAAAAATAATACAAAAAATGCCCTCCCATTCTGCAGAACAAGAAGGATTTTCAAGGTCCTGGAATGTGCGTGTTTCTCAGCCACCCACAGAAAGCGTGAAAAAATTAAATGCATTTGACATGTACAGTACATCATGTCATGTCTGCTGATGTGATCCAATAGAGAGCTAAGAATTACTCAATGCAGGGCTTATAGAAACAAGAAAAGGAGATGATGATTGCTTAAAATTTACTCTAGTTTGTGAAATAGAATGGATCCACACACCTTGATTTCAGGGGAATATTTCCTATTTCCTGTGTAGAAAATAAAATTCAGCTAGAAAGGCTTATTTTTATTAACTTCATATAATGTTTACTGAAATGTGTGGTCAGGGGCTTAAAATTAAAATGGTCTTGCAGTATGAGATGCACTCCTTTTCAGCAGTGAGACAGTAAAGGAAGTGGAAAACTGTATTCTGAATCAGACCCAGTAAACAAGGTCCACCGACACTCTTTTACACGGTTCTGGATCTACACCTGAAACACCAGTACAAGTACTGAGCTACCATTTTCTGTGTGTGCTGTAAGATTGAGAAATCTCTATGAATCTGTAGAATATTCTACAATTTACCAGGTTTCAGCAAATACTGATTGCCTTATTACAGCCTTAAAAATACCTATACTGTTTTGATGGGAAGAAGCACAGTACTTACAATTCCCACATTCCACCTGCTGGATAGGTGTCCTGTGATATTAAAGCTTCATTATATTCTGTGCTAGGCATGCCCTGTGGGTTTGGTTAAAAGCATTGTTAAACTGTAGGTTCCTCCCTCCTTTCTCACCATCTCCATTAAGCAGGAGCAGATGACAGCAATCATTCCCACCACAGTCACATTTTCCCAGGTCTCTTATTTTCTGCAGAAATAGTGTCACTTCAGCTCCTAGTTTTTTAGTACAGGCTATACTTTTGGCTTGCTCCAGGTCTTGCCATTGCTAATGCCAAAGCAATGCCCCTTCAGATATCATCTGTTTGGTGTGTTTAGGGGTCTATCAGAGGTGATCAGGTCTTCTTAGTATTGCATTTTTTTGTATTACTGCAGACAGTCTGTGTGTGTTACAGATTCTCCATTACTTCTGCCTTCATTTTACTGTACACCAAATGTTTCAGAATTACTAACAGCCATGTTGTAAACCCTGTAGTTTTCTCTAGAATTTGCAGTTGTTTTTCTGTACTTTCTGTTGTATGGAAAGTTATTATATTATATTTCAGGTACTGTCCCTGGGGACTTGACTTTCCTTGTCTTCCTAAATGCATGGAGATTTCTATACTATACTGTTTCTTTTAATTCAGGTTCTTAGATACAGTTTCCACTTTGATAATATTTAGATTGCCTATCAAATTTAAAATCACTCAGTACCATTTTAGGGTATGTTGATATTTTTACACATCAGAGAGATATTATATTAAAATGCACTTTTAATAAGAACAACAGGAAATCAGTTTTTGTAATTATGACTAGGACGTGTCTTAGGGCATCTAATATAAAGGTACTTCAATTAAAAAAAAAAAGAAAAATCATAAGGAAGGAAAAAGATTCTTTTATACATTGGAAATTTACTTTCTTCCATTACATAAAGATCTACAGTCCAAGAAACACACTTTTGTCTGATTGTACTGAGCTATTATTAGCAATAAACATGTAAGCAGTTCATAGATAAAGGAAAAAAGCAAAACAATTCATGAATCATCCAACCTAAGGTAAACTTTGGATCAACTCTGCATTTAACTCCATGGTTAAATTCCATTTGAATATTTATGGACTTTTTTACCACTATATTTATTAATGATAAATCACCTTCTTTGGCCATTTGAAACACATCAAAGTATATTTAATTTACTGTGAAAGGAGGACTTTATGATGGTGATATCCTAGCTACAAATGTACAGAACAATTCCTGAAAGAACTTTAGAGTCTCATGGGTTTTTTTCCTTTTTTTTTAATAGACACTGCTTACCTCACATTCCTGTGTGAAAATTAAAGGCTGAGTTTATAAAATTACTATCCCTACCCATGTCAGATCTTCTCCACATATTTCTAGCTGAAAAATTAGAGAGGAGACATTAAGTTTTATAGAAACCGACAATTATGAAGAAACAAATATGTGCAGAACCATTAGAGGTGCATTTGAAGGGAAATCTGTGAAAAAAAGGTTGATTACCAGACTTAAAATGACTGCAGAATTGCAAAGTAGTGGGGGATTTGATTTTGCAGAGTGCCCATCCCTGGGGAGACAGTTTTGGGACTGTGGCATATTGGGTCGTCTGGAATACACTGTCTCTGATCTTCCCTGGGCTAAATGGCTCTTACACAAATAATTATGTGCAGGACTGAGTTTTTATGGCATGTTGACACTGCTAAAAACAAGGAGACCAGGGACTGAGCTCTAGCATGAATCTCCTGATGTTCCAACTCCTCACAGGATGTAGCTTATTCCCTGGGTTTGGTCCGTGGCACTCCAGCTAGTTCCTCCCATGGAAATTCACTTGTGGGATCCAGCACTAAGCACGCAGAGGAACCAAACTTTGGCTCAGGGTTTGGTCTGGAGACTTTTGTGGCATAGACCCAGCCCCAGCACTATGCATCCTTGCATCCCATTCCCAAGGTGTGCTGAGCCTCATGGAAGGAGTAGGGAAAAGGCAGAATTTTGCAGGCATATATACCCACAGGTAAAGGAAAAGTGCAGTGGGATTGTAGCAGTGCCGGGAAACTACACATGTACAATGGATCTTACTGTCTGCCTGCTCATAATAGCCAGTTCATGTACAGAAATCAGACTTCACCTCACAGCAAAGACATCTTTCTAGTCAGATTGCTGGGATTTTTGAAACATGAACTGCTAAGCCTGAAGCAACCCTCCGAATACCTTTTCCATTATAATGATAGGATTTCACAGACAGATTTTGGAACCCTTGCTTCTTTCCATCCCAGCCTCCTTTAAGGGACCAAGAAAAACCTCTGGACACTGCCTCTTTGTTGTGGGTGCCATCTAAGGCAAGGATACCAGCAAAGGAAGAACATTCCTTTCTAGCTTTCAAAAGGGTCTTTGAGAGGTAACAACCTCCATCTATTCTCCTTCTCTGATAGCAAGGGAAAGGGACAGTGAGTAGAGAACAGAGGAGATCAGTTTGAGGCCACATCTCCCCAGGTATAGCCTTGCTACCCCCTGTCCTGAGGGAGGGTGGGAATTAAGGCAGGTAGAAATTAAGCCAATTCAGTGGATGAGAGGAAGGCCTCTGAAGGACTGGTGGTGTATGGAAGAACCTCCTGTTCTTCCTAGGGCTGGGTTGCTTCCCCTTATCTTTGAGCAGAGCACAATACTTGCCCAAGTGGAGGGAGCAAGATGGGGTCCTACATTAAGATCAAAGAGCACCTCCTCTTCTCTAATCAGGATAGCCCCATTTTCCATTCTTGGAAAAAAGTAGGAAAAGTGCTGATTCTGGAGAAGAGGAAGATTGGGAAGCTGGAGTTCAGAGAACGCGATACAGAAGCGAAATGGGGTTGTAGGCAGAGGAAGGTGAAAATAAAAAGCTTAGAGAAACTCTGAAGAAAAGTTTAGGACCACACAGACAGGACAACAGAGAAGGAAATGAAGAAGTCAGAAATTCTGAGGAAAAAGAAAAATTAGGTGTAAATCCATGTGTCACCTATCTTTGGTAGCAAATTCATGCTGCAACTCTTAAATCCCTTTTCTCTTTCTCTCTGCTGCATTGATAGATAGAGAAGTGAGTTCTGAGGATTTTCTATGCTGCATGAGTGGACAGAAATAGATCTCCAGAGGCATGTCCACAGGACAGTTAGTCAACTATCTCCAATACTTATTTTACAACAAAAATAAAACTGAAGTAGAAATGGAAATAAAAAGGGTTTCCATATACATAGTGAAGAAAAATTAACAAGGGAGAATTATTCTTTCTCTAACTTCATTTACATTTTCAGAAGGATAGTAACTTAACGTGATGGTATGTGTCTCAAAACGGGACCTCATGCCTGGCCATCTGTTAATCTCATCTTGGCTTTCCCTCATTTTCATAGCCTAGTGTTTGTATCCCTCCAGCATATGTTCATTTCTTCATTTTTAATCAAGTATTAAAATGCATAGGGAAATGGCAGAGACCCTGGGGAATAAAAAGTTCTTAGTGTGGCCTAAGTGAAATTCCAAAAGTGGACAGAAAATTACCTCTCTTTGTCACACAGTGTTATGACTTGACCTGTCTCTTTTTTCCTTTCAAATATGTAATAACAGCACTAGCATTTACACCTTTTAGAAGTTATAGTATTTTTAACAATTTAATTCAAAAGTAAAGCCTCATTTTATTCCAGTGTCACCTGACTCTTTTGTCTTTTGACATGATAAAATCTCAGACATAGTGTGCCGTTTTTACTAAGACACTGAATTTTCCCCAAGTAGCATGGTGAAAAAAGCTTGGTACTGCAAATGACATGATAAACAAAATCTTTCAATATAAGTGAAAAAACACATCCACAGGGAGGTCAATCTAAAAATCCATGCAAGATTTAGACATAGTGTGAATGCACTCCATTTCCTGTAAAGAGATGAAATAAAGAATGCATTTTGACTAAAAAAGAGGCATCAAAAAATCAACTCCTGATTTAAATTTTCAAATATATATAGTGGTTTTTTAAACTGTTTCAGGTTGCTCAAGTAGCTAGCATAAAAGATCTTGGTGTTAAAAGCACTTCCTGAAAATCAAGGTCCTTTAAAACTGTCTTTGACCGAGCGCTGAGACACCAAGGAGGGCAGAAGTCATGCTTCTCACACTTCTCTGAAGAAACACTTTATTTGGAATTCTGAAGCATGTCAGCAGCTCCTACTAAACACTTGCACTTCTCGGGTTTTTTTCGAGACAGCTTGTGCAATGTGACATAGAAGTCAGAAAAATGAAAAGACATTTACATATGTATTTAATCCATGTTGAAGAGACCCCAGGGTATGTATTAGACCAAATCAGGAGCTCAGTTGAGCTGGTAGAGAAGTTTTCTCTATGACAAACCCTGATTTCAGCACCATTACTCAAGTTCCAGATGGATACAAGAGGGACTTGCCTTGCCCTGCTGATGTGGAAATGTGACAGAAGTGAATAGCAGAAGTTAAAGGCTTTCTGTACCTTTTTCAGAGAGAGGAAAGCTCAAATATGGATCAACCACATCCTTATAAGAAGCCTTATCTAAAGCAAGATCTCATGGCAATTGCCTCATGCTGTACCTGTGTAGCTTGTAGGAAGAGGTGGATATTGAGGAGCTTAAGGAGCAAGACTGACTCTGCAAAAGCTTGCAGCACTTGGCTGGGCTGTAAGATTAAAGCCTCGGCTCTGCTTGGAGCGGAGCAGAGCCTCATGACTTACCTCCATCATGAGATGCCCTCGCTCACCTGCAGGCGCTCTCTGATGGTGTTTTTTATTGTTTCCTCCCACACAAAAAAAGACACCAGAGCTCTGCCCCAGCAGCAAACCACAGACCTTCAGAACCTCTGTGAACTGCTGGCATTGTCTTCTGGCGACTGTTCAGGTGCAGGGCTGCCCTTGGCACTTGGCTTGCTCTCCACGGCGTATCCGCTATTTCAGCTCCACACCACCCTCCCTCCTCCCCTCCCTCCTTTCTCTTTACTACCAGTGGCATGCTTTCTACACCCAGCCTTCCTGAGAAGATGTCTGAAGTGTGGGTAAACAGAGGAATACATAAAAGTTTTCAGTGAGCTGATGCTGCTTTTCTCTGTCTGGTTTGATCCCACTTCAGTCTAATCATCTTCTTTTTTTTTTTTTACTTATGATATTTTGTAGAAATATTTTTCAGAAACAAAGAGAACGACAGAAAAATCTTCCCATTTAAATTGTCAAAAGAAAATTGCAAAAAGAAGCAATGTAGGTATGATTGCATTAGGAAGGAAGAAATAATTCAGAACAAATGAAAGGCAATGATGAGAATGCCATACAAAAATTGTGGAAGAAACAGCTGACATATGGAAGAGACACAGCAATCTCTCCATAATCTAGGAAAGCAATCTGGGGAACCTGGAAATCAGTAGGAGGACTCTTAAAGTCTTAGGTGGCTTTCAAAAACAAATATATCTTATTTGTTACAGTAAGTATGAAAATTCATAACAATATGATGGTCTAATGCTATTCCCTCTCTTAAGCAATTGCAAGGCAGCTGAAAGCAGCGTAGGAGAAGGGAAACCTCCTCTGCACATCAGAAAGTGACAGGATTCAGGTTGTTTAGCCTGCATTTTTTTAACCAGACAGCCCCCAGATCTTTTGCTAAGTCATTAATGCTTTGTTATGAAAGGTAGCTATCAGCTGAAAAACTCCAGGCCTGTTGCTCACCTTCTTGAAACCAGATTTGCCATCTGTTAGGATCCAGTATTTAAATAATGATTTCAAACATTAAGAACTGAAATTTCCCCAGCCCCTCAGAGGACTTTTACCCTTACCATTATGTTGTGCCACTTTAAGCTGTTTTTCTACAAAATCTTGAAGATATTTCTTCCTTCACACTGCATTGAGTATCTTCATAGTCTTCAAAAACACCTGCCTCTAGTAAAGGCTGAGAAGTCAGCAAGCTTTCATGGAGAAGAAGCGGCACAGCAGTAGGTGATGAGCATTCATCCCTGAGAGCATCTACGGCTCATATGTAGAGAGCAGATTCACCCAGCACACCCCACAGCCTGGTACTCACCACCCAGACCTTCCTGGGCTACAGTCAGCTCAGTCTGAGTCGCAGCTCCAAGCATGGCTGGGCTCAGTTCACCTTTGACTTCATACAGTCTCGATAACAGATCTCTCAGGTACAAACAAATATGGTAAGTGTGTTTTTCTATTATGTTCATTTGATTGAAATGATGTGCATGTCAAAACCCTCTATCCATGTGTGGATATCTACTAATTTTTGGAGGTAAAAATCTTCTAGCCCAAAAGTTCCCTTGTATTTTATCACAGAGAGAAAGTTTAATAAAGCAGAACTAAAACCCTCTCCAAAACCCTCAGTACAATATTAAGCTGTTTGTGTCATCTGTAACATCACAACCCAGCTCTACATGACAGCACACAAATTGGCCTGCCAGAAGTTTAATCTCTGATGGCAAAGAGGAGCAGCTCTTTCACCTTTCTCAGGCTGGAAAAACACCTCTCACCTCTCTCCTCTCTCCCTTCTGAGTACTCTTTGTACTTAGGAAAAAATGATGAGCAACCTCATGCACCGAAAATTCCTGCATAATGCTGAAATGCTAAACAAGAGAACTTTTTTTTTCCTCTGCAAATATAAACACATTCCACTTGAAGGTACAGTTAAAAAATAGCAAAGATATGATTAAAGAATTCCATGTGGATTCATTACAAGCTTTCATTTCTGGTAAACTAATAAAGCTTTCCAGCTCATTTAAAAAAATAATCTCCCAACATTACACAGGAAGAAAAAATTATAACTCTTTGGGTCTCTGATAGGATATTAGGAGCAAGGCAAAATATTATCTATGCCAGATATACAAGCCAATATCGCAGAAAAACTCATAAAGTATATCAAGTCCAGGCAAAAACATAACAAGCAAAAAGCAGAAAATTACTTGAACTGTAGCAAACTGATGGTAGACCCATAAATATAACTACTGTGCTTGCAGCCAAAGCTAAAACCTCAGAAGCACATTTTCAGAGATATACAATTAAGACTGGGGAAAAAAAATAAAAGAGAGAGAGAGAAAATTAACAATAAGCCCAAAAGCTTTTTACAGACTGTAATGAAGAAGAAAAAGAACATAAGGTACAATAATAAACCAGATGAGGTAATAATATACCCAGAAAGAGTTGAGAAGAAGGAAAGTAGACAAAAGTCATTCCTAGTTCAACTTGGTGGCAATTTAAAGAAACAAGAAAAAAATATATGTATGTATGTGTGTGTATATATATATATAAGCTTAAAAAACCTTCAAGAGCACTGCCAAGATTCCTTGTGGTGCTATTTCTGTGCACACAAATACTCTTTCACAAATGCATGTGAGTAGCCACATGATGCAGGACATTAAATACAGCAAACAAGTCTTGTTTCCATTCACAGCCTTTGCATTGCTCTAATACTGGGTTTCAGAAAGTGGTGGTCTGAGGAAGAATTTGCTCCCTCATGAAGATTTTCCACAGTAGCTTAGAGGAAGTAAACAATATCAGTTATATTGCATGAATATGCAATTACAGGGATGTTTCCCTCCTAAGTGCTGTATATGTGGGGTTTGTGTATTGGCAGCCCAGTGGATAAATTAATGTTGTACACATTTCTTAGAGATCTTTAAAAAACCCAAAACAAACAAAAAATAATATTGAGCCTTTCAGTATACATTGAAATGCCCAGGACATATTTTGCAAAGATCCAGCAAGGTGAGTTTGAAATACATGTCTGGTAGGCTGTTTTCAAATCAGATTTTTAATTTCATGTAGATCTTATTATTTTTCCACCCATAGTGGTGCCTGTGGTGCAGATCTGTCCTGAAGGAGCATCTTTTGACAGTGCTTTGAAGAAAACAAAATCAAAAGGTGGAACTGTAGAGGGAGAAAGAAAGCAAATTGTTCCCACACATTTACTGCCAAATAAGAAAAACAAAAAGAGCTCTCTGGAGAGTTGTAGCTGCAGTTGCAGCAATGTCTTGACCTGCTGCGCTGCTTTTTGTTTTGTAGTCCTCAAAGGCAAATTGCATAGGGTTCACCCAGGTGAACACATAGTCATGCAGCTGCACATTCATCCCACCTTGCTCTAGGTCCCTACACAAAAGCCTGTGTGAGGAGCAGACCTATCTTACCGTCTTTGCACAGCCAGTGGAGAGGGAGGAATTTCTAGAAGACTCTGGTGGGATGAATTTAACTATCCCTAGAAGAGCTCCTGTCCTATTGAGGATAAGCTAGTTTCATTTTTTCCTTTGTGTTTCAAGGGCACTCTGGTAGATATTCTAAATTCTTATTGGAAAAAACGCTTTTTTTAAGCTTTCCTTTGTGCCACTTTCTTTGCTTCCCTGCTTTTTGAGTCAATTGTTTCCCCTAGAAAGTGGGGAATAAAGAAAATAGCTTCACTTATTGAGATACTAAATAATAAAATGTTAAGCATTACTCTAATTTAGTGGGGAAGTCGTTGGGGGTAAGGCACTTAGTGGTAGTTGTTGAAAGGCTCAACCTTGTTAAAAGGAGTTTGCAGACTTTGTAAACCTCGAATGCCATGTTCTCCGTGCTCTGAAGATTCCCACTGTCCCACAGCTTTGTGGTGTATTTTTGCTCAATTTCTTTTTTCCACAGGGAAGGAGAAGCAGCACCTTCTGGTAGGCTCTGCTGCTACTACAACTAATGCTTGTGTTGTTTTAAAATCCCATTTAATCCACTGCATCCATTCGAGTCACAGTGTATTTCATCCTGTTTCCCCAAGTGCCTCCTTCCCACTCCAGAGCATTTGCTAAAGCAAAGCTCATTCACTGCATTACACAACCCCAAATTACTGCAGGAATTAGGGCATTCCTGATCCTGCTGCTAATACTGGTGTTATACAACTGAGGCTCCCTCCAGATCTGCTCCATCCTAAGGGCGGATAATAGATGTTGCTGAGAGGGACGTGCATTTTGCCAGGTCTGGGCTGCTGACTGCCTGCTTCAGCTGGGGCCTGATGCTGAAGTTTGCAGCTGAGATCCACCTTCTGGAGCAATCTGCTGTGTGGGGAGACAAGGAAGGCAGACTGGGCTCCAGCAGTGCTCTGAGGCCAGTGGAGCATCACCAAAGTTTTAGAGATAGAAGGACTAAGTTGTAGCACTCTGCCCTGGTAGAAAGTGAAGCTGGGTGCCCAGTTGGGCTCTAGATGTGCTTGTTTCCAAGGAAAGAGGTTTTATTGGATCTCAAGGGACTTTCTATGTTGACCAAATCTGGAAATACAGATCAGAGAAATCCACCTTTGGCACAGCCAGGATTTACTGAAACTTGGGTTAGCGGTGGACTGAGGGCAATCAGAGACCCCTGAAGTCCAAGGGCTCCACCAGAGCTCTTATAATTTTTGGTTTTCTTATCTGGCATCCAAGACACAAAGGCAAAAGTCTGGAGCAATGCTGATTAACTTTGGACCTGAGAGACTCGTGGCTTTTCTGCATATGAATAAGAAATGAAGGAGTTGGCAGCACAGTATTCAGTACATGTCCTTGTGAGAGAGACAGAGAAAAGCAGGCTGTCACAATCTCTCAGCCATATCTTATTTATATATTGGAAATAAAATAGGCTATAGTGTTTGTGTTATTCTTTAAACTGATTTCAGTGTTATGTCTTAATTTACCTCAGGAGTTGAGAAACAAACACTCCTTAAAATGCAGATTATAAAACACATACTTCTGGCCATCTGGAAAAAACATGCTGATTGATTAAAGTTCAATCTATCTGCTTTAAGACCAGCTCACAGTAACTGCAATGATTGCAATTCCAGCTATGAGCATTTTCTTCTTAAAACATTCCTTGCTCTTATCGGCTCAATTATTCAGCAGAACTTTCACTTATTTCATGTATTTCAGTGCCCAGGACATACCTGATAGTCTGGAGAACTGTTCTGCAGGGAGAACAGGATTTTGTGCCTGGTGACTCAGAATTGCCGAAGAATATAAAGGTCCAGGCTTTGTGAAAAAAATAGAGATACATTTGCATACCCCCTGTACCTTAGAGCAGTTGAGAACATGATCCAAAATACTGACCACAGCTTAACTACGTACTGACATGTTCTGCCTGACTTTATGTAATGTTCTTCTATTAATTTAATAATTAGGCAATTAGGCCTGAGGATATTTTGCAAAACAGCCTACCAGCATGCAAAACAAAATGTAAATTTTGTAAGTGTTCTACTTGCCTCTGACAAAGGAACAGTGATTTCAGTGCAGGAAAGTCACTGAGACTGTATACTTTTAGAATGTTAGTCAAAAAAGCATTTTGAAATCTAAGATGAAATGTAGAAATATGTTATGGCTATATTAGAAGAAGCCAGAAGTCTGTTCTTCTTGTATTGGTAAGGAAAATTAGTCAATAATCTTTTACACATTTGCTATGTGATGAAGTACATACACCTTGTTTGGAAAACTTTCAGAAATCTCACACACACAGCCTGGAATTAGAGTGGGTCATTGTTTCCCATCATCTCCCCATTATCTTCTCAACCTGCATGAAGTATGGTTGATTAAATCATGTACTTTCCTAATACCTTAGAAAAGATACTGATTTTCAAGCTATCTTTTCTAATAACCCTTAGAAAAGATAGCTTGAAAAACACAACGTGACCTAAAAGCTCATTGTATCTTATTCAGTGTGCGTTCCCCAACTATTCTACCAGTGTAGTCAGTTCCAAACCACTAGTAAATTTGTCATAATAAAATTCTCTGTTGGCTTTCCTTTGATATACAGGTCATGCCTCTACCATACCACTCTGAGCTCCTCCCAGACGGATTCTTTTGCTGCTGTCAGGAGCCAAATATTTCTCTTCTGTCTTCTCAGAATTTGGTTCATGTAGTGTTTACCCTTTTTTATTCAGTCTGTTAACTAGTGGAATACCAAGTCAAAGTAACAGCAGGACTCTATTCATGTAACATGGACATTGACTGATTTAAAGCAACTGATTTATCACATGGAACAGATGTGCAGAAGAAAACCTGATAACAGATGGTAACTTCTACTGCCAGTCATTAAAATCCTGATATTGAATTGAACTGTCATGTCCAAAAGGAACTCCAGAGCTCAGGCAGATGAATCAGCCCCAAAAGTCTCTCCTTTCTTTTTGAAATGAGGTAAACTATTTCTTCAGGTCTTTATTGCTGCAGTTTTAGAAATCCACCATCTTTCAAAAATCATGAGGCAGGAGGGACAAAGTGTAAGAAGAGAGGCTGGAGCAGATGACCCACTAATCTCTTCCAACTTTACCCATTCTGTGAGTCTGTGAATTGCTGCATAGAGAAACTATAATAGCGGCAGCTTACCAACACCTGCGTTTTACAAATGATTGGGGGAATTTCTTTTTAAGTATAAACAAGTATGTAGAAAATTAGTACTGAAAAAATAGAAGAAGATTTGGCCTGTCCTTACTTTGTTGGCTTAAATTGGTTAATTTATTGTCCTGTGATTTGCCTGTAAGTTCTCATTTAGATCACAATCTTGCCTAAGGACTCATTTTGGTATAAGACATTTATCAATATGATTCTAACAGAAAACCCTTATCTATATGTTTATAGTGGTTTGCAGCTGGGATAACGATCTGCCCATGGAAATATTTCTGTCCCTTGTGAGTGTCATTGATATCACTGAGATTTAATGGCCAACAGCACTCTCTGTTAGCAGACGTTAACAAAAAACTGAGGTTGTACTCAAGCACCTCGGTTTGTAGTGGCAGCCCAGTGTGTTGGCACCATTGCGAAGCAGTTTTTGGGGGAGACAAAATAGATTCCTTCCAAAGGAAACTAAACCAGAGACTCTGCTGCAGCTGCACCCCAATGTTGTCTGCCCCCAAGGCAGGGTGTAAAGGCTGAACCCAATGACTGGCCCTTCACACAGCTTTGAACCATGAGACTTGCAGGGGTACTCAGTCCAGAGCACTGCCTGAAGTAACCATGGCTGCAAGGCCTTTGCTGTTAAGCACTGATCTGTCCTGCTGTGGTGAATTATTTATTAGTATAAACCTAGCCTCAGTTAGACATCTATGTTTTTTGGAGAGGATTTAATGTAATTAATTTTAGCCATCTGAAAGTCATGCTCTTAATACGAGCTAGGCTGTCTGCAGTCTTGGCTTATTCACCAGGTCAGGGCTTTCAATTCTTTGATATGGAATAAGGGATATCATATATTTAAGGTATGAGATGAAGATGTTTGGGAGCTGCTTCTCTTCCTCATGAGCTATCAAATCAGGTAAATTACGTAGTTTATACTACATGTCTAAGTTTTAGACAGGTAAAATTAATGATCTGTCACAGTTTGAGATATGACATGGAGTTTCATGAGCAAACTCTTATGAAAAAAGATAAGAACATCAATAGTCAGATGCAAATTAATTTTTGGGACATCAAAACTCAAACTTATGCTTAAGGAAACACACTTCAAAAGGCAAAACCACCTATTCTGCCACCCATATAGCTCTGCTTGTGTGTAAGACTCAAAGAATGTTGTTCATTTGTTTTGTGCCTTTGGTTTGTCTATGGAAATAACCACCTTTATGTATCCTTATCTACTAGTTGATTTCATGTTCTGACAGCAAACAGCTTCTGAGCATATTTGGATAGAAATTTATAGTTACATTGGAAGAAAATATACAGGGTCAATAATACTTCCGAAAATATACAATAACACTTTCATGCAAAACACTTCAAAGAAATGTACATTAAAAGAAAAAAAAGAAGGAGAGAAAATTGCCCTCAAGAAGTCAGCTGAGGGCTTTCCAACTGTGAGACTGTGCAAACTAAGATTTTTTTTTTTCCAGTCTGCTTTTAAATGGCTCTGAGGACCTGGTAATTTTTCTTGCTGTCAGAAATCCAGAGTTGGGGCACTCCAGACAAGGACCTTCCACAACTGGCTCCCTCTGGTGAGAAGCATCAAGTCTCAGCCTGCCCTGGGAGCAGTTTCTCTTTAAGTTACAGTTTGTATTTTCAACATGATGTATAACAGCCATAGGAACACCAATCTGTAGATTATCTCAAACGTGATTTTTAAAGAAATGTACCAGCACCTCCTCATTATCTGAGCTACTGAGGATGAAAGAAATACTTAGATAGAACGTGCCTGAATACTTGTTATGAATGTCCAGCCGAATGCAACTGGCTTGTCTTAGTCAGAATACAGAAGCATGAGCCAAAACACTAACACAACCCAAAAGACAGCCAGAGAATCTTCTCTGGTGCCTCTGTATCCATGTTTTCCAGCACCCTGAGGACCAGGAGAGATTCTTTAACTGGCTACAGAGTGACTATACAAAGGTAACTCAGGTCAGGCAAGGCTAATAAACCCTGCTAGGCGTGAGCTGGTGGTGTAGCATGTGTCACCATTTTTGGATTCCAGGAATATGAAGCAGGGTTATAGGGGACACTGAAGCAGCTATGATGCTTCTGCACATGAGCCATCCCTAAGATGCAACAGTTCAGGGACTGCCAATACTGAGCTACTAAAGAAGACTTGACCTTGAATCAGCTTATATGACCCTGTGGTCTTGACCCACATAATCCTTAATCTGGATACAGCATGTGCAGATAACTGATAGTCACCTGAAATTTATTACTCTTGAGCTTGTATCCTCCAGGGCTTCTCTGCTGTCTTTATTGATTATGACAGTTTCTTGCTGCTCCGATTTTTTTGTCTAGAACTCTGGGGAGAAAGAGCAGCAGCAGCACAATGACAGCAGCAATTGTGGTGAACCCAGATAGCCCTGCTCAGAGTGCTTGTGCAGACACTTTTCTTAAGAAAAGCTCTCTCTATGTTTACAAGCAGCATATGTGCTGCAGAGCCAGAGCTCCTCTCCAAGTCCCTCAGATGCATCTGCTTGTCACAAAAGATACTGGGCAAAGAACAGTCTTGCTTGGAAAGGAACTGTAACACCTAAGAAACTTTAAGAACAAATTTCTAGTGGCTTCAGCTGAGCAACTGAGTCTCTAGACTAGAAGTAGGCTCTGCCATAACTGCCTTCACAGCTCCAAAATTCTTGGATGCCTGATTTTGTAGTGACCTGGCTTCAGTGCTAAAGTAGAAAACCAGATACTGGGCTCAGAAAGAATATCTCATTGTCCGTGAGCCTCGGGAGCTGATGCAAGAAGCCTCAATCTTCTTGTATGCTTAAAACTGAAATCTCTCCCTCCTTGCAAAGGGGAGGAAGAAATCTTGCAAAAAGGTGAAACTACCTGACATACGTACAAATCACCAAGGATGACCCTTCCTAATGACACTGGCTGAAGTTTTTACCACAAGTGAGCCTGGAGGCTTTTTTCGGGGAATGCCAACAGCTTTAAGATGTGTGTTTACCTACAGGTAGAAGTAATTTACTAGGAACAGATGATCCTGACCACATGCAGGTGACTAAACCTAAATGCCTTAGAACTTTTCAGGTAAATAGGGAAGGATCTAGAAAACTTAAGAACATGCAATATTAAGCAGTTTTGAAAAGCAAGCAAGTTGAACTTTCATCTTGGATCAGATTGGTGTTTGAGCAACAATGAGCTAAGCTGAAGAGTTTAGGATGCCTTTGTCCTACCCCAAACTGCAACTAGATTCTTACTAATGGGTGGCAGACTATGGAAAATAAACAGTTCTCAGCAAATGGTTTGGATCTATTATGGGTAACAATCAATCCCATACAGCTCATTGGAGGAGGCAAAGATAGAGCTTGGCTGTGGAGAGGAGCTTCATCACAGGCACAACTGTGGGAAAGGAGAGTGTCCCACACCTGGCTTTCCAAGGTCTTCCTCACACTTAACACTGCACTATTTGACTTGCTGGCCAAAGAGTGTAGATCTCAGAAATGAGAGCAAACATGAAGTGTAATTAACCTCAGTGCAAAGCCAAAGAATCCAAGGCAAAAAATGAGGCATATCTTGCCCAGAACCACCAGGAGGGTTGCAGCAAAACCCACATGCTCCGACATCTAGTCTGGAATATTCCAAACTATATCTTACAAGTGCTTCATTTCACATATTGTCATTGTATTTCAAAGTTATGGCAAAGGAGACAATTTGGGATAAATGTGACAAGCTCTCTTTTGGCTACAGGAGGCCTGGAGGGGCTTCCCTCCAGGTGGGTGCAGAGACAAGAGCTGTGCTCTGCCCTAAGCTGGTGTGGAACAGCCTCGGAATTCAAGCATTACAGGGCTGTGTTGGCACAGCAATGGGTCACAAGGAGCATGGGCTCCATCAGATGCTGCCCACAGCTGCTGGCAGGGCCACAGAAATTCTGCACTGGCTCACAGTCATACCTGGCCATAAGCTGA
The DNA here is from genome assembly GCF_037042795.1 of Molothrus aeneus. NCBI lineage: Eukaryota > Metazoa > Chordata > Aves > Passeriformes > Icteridae > Molothrus > Molothrus aeneus. The sequence continues at coordinate 66,660,992 of NC_089647.1, forward strand.
GTGATTTTGTTTAACAATCCTTCCAGCAGGAATACTCTAAGATGCCAATTTTCTGCTGTCTGTTCACTGCTCTCTTCAGGCTAATGAACATTTCTGGAGAACAGCCAAAAATTTGATTACCAGTAGAAGCAAGAGAGAATAAATATAGTACTTCTGGCTAGCTCAAAAAGCAAAGAAATTCTGTGATTCATCCTAATAATTATAATGTATTTGAAAATATTTTGAAAAGGAATATATTCAGCACTTTGGAAATAAATATATTGTATGCAATTTGATTTTTAACCTGCCATGGAATGTTAATGATGACAAAATATTTGTGTTCTAAAGCCAGAATGTGGATATAAATATTTTCTTACTGAATTTTCTACAGTTTTATAGTGTTTGGGATGTGAATTTGTAAGTGAAATTAAATATATATTTAGGTCTGGTCTTCAGAAAGCATAATAAAAACTGTTTGCTGCAATGGAAAAAAAAAACCAGAAGAGATTTCTAAGAGGCATTAAAATATTCCTGAAGAAGTATGATTTTTATACTACTTATACTTAAAACCAGAAGTACAAAAAATCCATTCCAAGTCACTTTAGAAACATAGAAGCCCATATTTCAATCCCAGGCATGTGATTAACTCCATTTAGTTAACAGGAGGAAGCATGTATATAAATTTGATTCCAGACCTCACTGCCATCAGAAGCAGGCTCTAAGCAGAACTTGAATATGTTCAAAAATCTGCAAAGTCAAACATGATTTTGGACTGGGGCTTTAACCTGCGGAACATATCATTCAATATGGCCAGAATCAATCCTCAGAGGAGCTTTTCCACCTCCTCATCTGCAAAACAGCCTGAATATCCTGTCCAGATGTGATAAAAGCCTGAAGCATCCTGGTCTGCATTCTCTAAAAAAAAAGAGAAAAAAAATATCCCTGATTTAAACCTATCAATGAAATATAGCAAGAGCTAACACCTCAGAGCAGAACTATTTACCCAAAAGTAAACCATCCTGTAAAAGGAGCAACAACCAAAAAAACTATACTCCATCCAAGTAAAACTTCAGGTGATAACATATTTCAGTAAAACATAATTAGTGGGGTTGGGATTTGGCCAGGAGCCTCAGGTAAACATTCTTCTTAAAAATAGGAATTGGGTATTGTTCCAATGAGTCTGTAAAACCACCCTCAAATGTATGTACCTTCTCTAGATGCCTGGAATATTTCACATAGAGTTAAAGTGAAGCATAGGTGCCACGCACATCAAAAATACTTGGTGCAAAGGAGAGCTTTTTGAAAAGGTGAAATTTCTGTGCAATTAGTCATACTCATTATTACTGGGACATGCCTAGCAGAAGACTACAAAGCTGGCACCTGTGCAAGAACAAGTATAATACTCCAGAGTGGTAGGACTTGATTATTTCTTCTCACTGGGTGTAAAAACCAGTGCAGAACCATTATTGACTTCTATTGTAGACCTTTTTTTGTTTCAAGTTTGTGCCTTACATGCCTCAGAAGTTTTCTGGTGGACAGTTCTCCCTAAGGTAATTTTTTAAAATCAGATTGTTGAATTTACAGCCCAATATGGGTAACAGTAATAGAGATTCATGTTACTTTATAAACAAAAAATTTTGCACGTGTTCTTGAAAGATTTGGAAGTCTCAAGTAATTTCACATGTCACTAACATCCCTGCATGATTATATAGCAACCATGGAAAATGTCTGCTTCCTGGTATTTTGGGGGTTTGCAATCCCATCTGTTACATTTCACAGTTCATGGCTAAGAATATGAGTTATATGATAAGTTGTGGAAAACACATAGCAAAGTCCTTTGACAGAAGCAAATGTAGTAAGATGAGGGTCAGGTGGGGGATATGACAGCTTCAGTAAGAGTCTGTCAGAAAGGTCTTCTGGAAAAGGTCTTGTCCATCTGCCAAGCATATGAGATAATTGACATCTTGGATGTTCCCACCAGCTGTCCCAACAGTTCGGGATGGAACAGGGGCAATTCACAGTCATCGAGAAGCAGAAATGTATGTTGTAATGCAGAAACTGGAAAACGTGGCAGGTGATACTTGCTAATCACTAGTAATGATAGGGAAGAGATGTTAAGCATTGTAGCTGCAACCCAGACATTTTAAAAGACTGAAGGTGAAATATGAATTAATTTTAACACTTTCTAAAATTGCCCTGAGATGATCTATCATCACTCAAGCGTATTCCTTGTACATCCTCACTCAACATCTAATGTTGACATGCTATCCTTTGGGCTACTGATAACACCACAGCTTGGAGAATCACTGAGAATGCAGAATAAAAATAGAGGGGGAGTAAACTTTTAAGATCTATGTCTTTCCAGTAGATTTGGAGCAACTATACCTTACAGAAACATCTGAAAATCTTAAATGTAGCTTATTCCTAATACACAAAAATACACAAATTCCAAATACACAAAAATACACAAATACACAAATTCATAGATTTTTGAACATACTCAACTTCTGCTTCTGATGGCAGTTACATGTGCAATCAATTTTTTATAGAATAAGTCATTAAATCTTCTTCCATTATATCACCATATCATCCTCTGAAGAGGAAACGCTTTCTACCATACCAGTAATTAAGAAACCCAACAAATGGCATTTCTTAATATGTAGACATACATTTCTCGAACAACAGAGTAGTAAAATGAAAAGATGAGGAGAAATCAGAAACATCTGTCACAATTTAATAGCACCAGAATTAATGACACTCTCCCCCACTCAACCAAGCATTCTGCCAACACTTCAAAAGGATAATTAGAGTGACTTGATAATTATGTATGTGTCATCCTGATTTCAATACCAGGCAAAATAATCCAGCAGGTGGACATGACTTTAATAAATAATAAAGGGGGGAAACCCATGCAATTGAACTGAGTTGATATAGTTTGTGGTAAATAAAACTTAACAAGCCACAAGTACAGAAAATATTTTACACTTGTATGGAACACTCCAGCTTTAACATGAAGCCTGTTCCAGCTTTACTGTCACACTCAGAGCACCTTGCAGCACAGGAACTTGCTACTCTCAGAAGGATTGTCCCTGTTGTCCTTCTACCAGTTCTTCTCCTGATGCAGCCTGAAGGGGCTCAGGCTCAGGGACTTTCACATCCCAAGTCCAGATTTAATATAAATAACAATAATAAATAAATAAAGAAATTGATAAATAAATGCATTACTTCAGAAATTCAGTTAAGTAGAGATGGGCTTGCTGGTCTTTTCACTGCTGCCAGTTTCTTCACCAGTATTATTGAAATCAAAGTAAATAAATATTTTGTGATAGCTGGGAGAGACCTGTGTTAAATCTTTTGATCTTCACTTTGTGCAAATGTTGTTCTTCATTTAAAATCTGTTTCACTTTCCAATAATAGTTAAATTGTATGAAGTTTGGACAATGCCTTGTGTGTAGGAGGAGAGAATTCAGAGTACTGCACAAGCTCAGAGAGCAAATCTTTCAGTGCTTCTAAAATACTCAAGCTCATTCAGTGTCCCAGATGCATCAGATTGGATGAGATGATTTAATGTTCAGCCTTAGATTATGGGCAATGCAAGATGATGTATTAAGTGTTTTCCTTTATCATGATTGCTCATATGTAACCATTAAGTAGACCATTACCTCATGAAACACAAGAGCCAAAAATCACTCATACTGACAGTATATATTTACTAAAGTGACATTCAGAGTAGTCCAGCACTAGTACATTGAAGATTTTGCCCTCTAAATCACAAGAGGAAATAATTCACTTACTTCCACCACTACCAGTAGGTCTCTGTTCTTTATTCAGCTTTGCATAGCTGAAACAGCATAGTAGAACAGGCCTGCATTAGAGTCAGACCACAGCTGTGCACTGTACTTCACCATAATTTGTGACTTTGAAATATTCTTAATTGGAAGTAGCTGGCAGACAGCATGGCAGATTATTACAGAATGATGGTATCAATTTTTTCCTGGCTGTTTTTTATTTAAGACCTTAGTCTTCGTGTCCTGTCCCAAAATGAGGGACAAAACAAATAAATAAATTTTATTTTGAGTGTGCTAGGGTTGAGTCAAGCAGGGTTATAGATCCCACAGGTATGGAGCAAGAAAGCCCTAGTGATGCCTGCACTGACTCAAACCTGGTGGTTAGTTGTGTCCTGAGCATGTGAGCAGGAGAGATCCACCTGGCATCTCCTCCCCCTGAGAACACTGATGGGCAGCCCTTCCTCCAGCTGGGATGAGGCTGCACTGATTCAGAGGGAGGAAGAAGTACATAAGCATAAAAAGGTATCTGGACATGGAATAAAAAGGAAGACTGGGAAGTCATCCTCTGCAAACTTCTGACAAAGCAGCATATGAGACACACTCCAAGTCTCTGTCAGAAGGTGCAAGTTAACACATGTAGCTCCCCATGACATGGGAGGGGATGGGAATTCTCTGGAGGGACAAGAGGCCTAGCAGAGGGATCTAGGTAGATTGGAGCATTGAGCTGTGATTAATTTAAGTTTAACAAGTTCAAATCCTGAACAATGCACTTAGTAACAGGCTTTTAACTTTTGATCAGCTCTGAATGGTCAGGCAGCTGAACAAGATGATTGATGTAGATCCCTTCCTACTGGAATTTATTCTATTCTATTTGAGTCAATTAGATTTGATTCTGTTCTACTCTATTGTCTTGACCATTCTCCATAGAAAATGTGGCTATGGAAAATATTTAATAATTTGGAAAAACTGAATCTCAGAGTATTCCTGTGACAAAACAGTGCCAATGACCCCAAGCAATAAAAAGGAGAATATCTCATCAAGACTGGGAAATGCCAAGGATGTCCACAGGGCCTTGACAAGGCTGCTACTGTGATATAGATACCAAGCGTGTCTCAAATTCCCATTTCAAGAAGAATGTGGAAATACCAGTGTGGCTATAAATGAGACCTAAGTGTTGGGAGACAAACCTTTCCTAAGAGTTAAGACATACAGCTTTCTAAATTCACTGAAAAGGAGAGGTTGTTTATCCCATATGCCAGTGTAAGTCCTGATAATGGCATGCTTTCCAATCTTGTTGCCAATGGCTTGCCAAGAAATAATGGCTTGATGTTCAATTTAGGCAAACTGGCCTTGACATTAGATGCATTTTCATAAAACTTAAAAACTAGAAAAACTTAACTAGGATAAGAGTGGATTTAGAGTCTCTTGAATAGGGTCAGAAATATTGCTAAGGATTTGGTCCAATCCAATCCAGCAACTGGATTCAAAGTATGAGGGTTAGTCTGTTGACTTCCTGAGGCTAGAAGCATCAGGTCTATGGACTGTGTTTTTTCTTTCTTTCATTTGTGAGCCACGGTGGAAAAAAGGAAACTAAACATTCAGCTCAGCATGGAACAGAATAGAGTAGAATAGGGTAGAACCATTTCAGCCGGAAGGGTCATACAACAATCATCTAGTCCAACTGCCTGACCAATTCAGGGCCAACCAAAAGATAAAGAATGTTATCAAGGTCATTGTCCAAAGGCATTTTAGCCATTGACAAGCCTGGGGCATTGACTACCTTGCTAGGAAGATCGTTCCAGGATTTGATCAGTCTCTCAGTGGTGAGATGCTTCCTTCCAGCCCTCCCCTGGTGCATCTTTGAAGCATTCCCACATGTTCTGTCACTGATTCTCTGTGAGAACAGATCATCACTTCCATCTCCATTTCCCCTGCTTAGGAAGCTGTAGAATGACCAACAAGGTCACCTCTCAGATTCCTTTTCTCCAAACTAGACAAGTGTCCTCAGCTGCTTCTCTTAGTAAACTCCTTCCAGCCCTTTCACCACTTTTGTGTGCTCCTATGGATGCACTTGAGTACCTTCCCATCTTTCTTAAATTGTGGGGCCCCGAACTGCACACATCTCATCTAAATTTATATCCCTCAACTATGGCCACCTGATTGCATCTAAGTTAGTCGTAAAAGACTAAAAGACTAAATAATATTGGATTTGTAAAAGAATTATAATAACAAAATTAATGAACCCACCATCCTGTGAAAAGAATTGTTTCTAGAGGTCTCGTGCTTGTCTGTACTGAAACATTTTTTTATGGAACTGTGACTGTTTAAGCAGACAGTTATGTTGATTCTGCCCTTATTGTGTTATCTTCCATATTTTTTTAACCCAGCAAACTTTGTGTTGCCTAAGAACCCCACTTGAAAACACTTTGTATGGTCATCAATGTTGTTAATGAAAACACTGAACATTGCCAGCTTAGAAGTCAGTGCTGGAAGCAGATCTGCTCTTCCACTGTAACAACAGCCTGAGATCACTCCAGGAGTCACTTAATGACAGGCTTGTTATGTGTTGTGCTGTTCTAATTCTATATAATTCATGTTTCTTAGTCAAAATGTAATTAATAAAAAGTCAAATGCCTCGGAGAAATCCAAGTATGTGACATCAGTGTAGTTACCATTGTCTGCCAACTTAGAAAGAAAGACAACAAACAAAGCCTACCTTCCAAGCAAAATACTTACAGCTTCTAACCCTTTTTTCTGAAATCCAAAACCCATGGCCCTGTGTTTTCTAACCAACACTGTCAGGATAATTATCTGATAGCTACCTGTGTCATTCTTGTCATCATTTTCAAAAATTAAACCAGTACTAAAAACTCTGGTTTTAAATCCTCAGGAATTCCCTCAGTTTTTCAAGCTTTGCTAAAATGTACTGCAGGCCTTCAAAGATCTTGGCTAATTTCCTTATGACTTCTAGGTGCAAGTCCTCCAGGAGATGCTTCCATCCCTCTTCTGCAGTTACAGATGATAACTTCTGTGTTCCATCCACCACACAGAATGTAATGGGCACAGCCTAAAGCCTCTTTTCAGGTACAGAAGAAAACCAGCTGTTGAGCAGATCCAACCTGCTTCCTTCACGAGACACAGCTTCACTATCTGCAAACAGCTATCATGTCTGTTATAGGGACTCTTCTTCTCACAAACATTGACATTCTTTTCTTGGCACCTCTTTTCTCAGATTGCAATATTTTACCCTTGGGATCTTTTCTGTGGTTTTTCTGAGTTGTGTTGCAGATCTCCCCATAACAGGCTCATAAGGCATATGTTTCATTAAATCCTGTACTACAATTCAACAGTGAAACAGAATAATAACTGCTCTGTTGATGCTTTTTCTTATGATCACTCATAAGGCAAGTGCAGAATCGTGGCACAGTTTCTGCTTCCTTCTACTTCCCTGGATAAAACAGAAGAAGGGAGTTATTTAATTGAAACTGTGTGTTTGGCAAATATCAATGCACAATCAAAAGCTCAAAATGAAACTACCAGAGATGTACAAAGCAAGTTGCATTGCCACTAAATTTTGGATGCTTGCATGAGGTGTCCCCTATCTCCTGCAATATTTATGACAATCCTTCCTGCTCTCTCACCTAATTGTCATTGCAGATATTTTAGGTAATGAGTTTTCAGTCCGGTATTCTTTCATCCTGTAACTCAGTGTAGCAAGACACAGTCACTAAAGCTATATCTGACCTGTTTGAGGAGACTATGACAACATTTCTGCATTTGTCCATACTTGATCCCTTGAGGAAGAAAAAGTATAATAATTAAAACCCCAAAATTCTTGTGAGTTTTTAAATTAGCTAATTAGTTATTAAGGATTTGTTTAATTGTTCTTCTGGAATTTCCAGTTTGCAAGGAATTTCAAAAAATGAACTTCCCAAGTAGCAGACATTTTGTGTTCTGATATTACGTCAAGTTTTTAAACAAAATTTGGCTTCCATTTTTTGTGTCCACAAAATGTTGGGTAAATGCATAGTCTTGAGCCATTTCTCACAAAGTTTAAAATAGGAATTGCTGCAAATTTCACTAAAATATGCCATAGTAGAAAACATTTATTAAAATATGCAATTATTATAATTAATAATGCTGCTATTAACAAAAGGCACTTCTTTGCCAAAGCCTGAGGTCCTCTTCAAGTCATTAAAAGAAATCACAATTAATATCAAAGAAAACATACCGTCTAGTAGACCTTTGAGATGGAAAACAATTATTACATCACCCAGTTCATTCTCTCCTTGCCAGTGGAGGAATGTAGTGCTAAGTAAAAATTCATTCTCATTATTTGGATGCAGGTTTCCAACTTTTTTTGGGCACAGCAACAACTCTTTCAGCATAACAGTAATGAAATCTTGGCACTCTGGCCCTCAGTTTGAGAATCTATCTGAAAGCCAAATCTTGTCCAGACTTTTCTGTGTATTTTGCCCAGATAAATGTAGTTAAATGGAATTGTTTACACTGCTGTTTTTCCTGTTGCACTTGTTCTTCAGCCAGAAGCCATATATAAGAAAGAGCACTTTGCGCACAGTGTTGCAAAATGGGACACCTCCATACAGTTAACATATTTTTATGGAGTAGAAAGTAAGTCTGGACATTTTTTCATTTGCTTGCAGCTGCCTGATTAAATTGCCACTATGTCCCAGCTGCTGAAAATTTACATTTTCTATATGCATATATTGTAAATAAAACCATAATTTTATAAGTGGCACAGTGGAACAGATCTGGCTGAGGTTCTAGATGATGCTTCCAAGTGTTGCTCTTGAATGCTCCAGTTGCAGGCACCAGGATCTAGGAGTCATAAAAGCTCATCCAAGTGATGAGAAAATGAGTGCCTGCTGTCTGCACCACACAGATTAGACTTGTGCATGGCAGCATTTCTGAAACCTCTGGATCAGGACATTCTGCTCTGCCAGACTCTCCATCTCAGCATGTTTTAGACTGGAGCTAAGCCCTGAAACTACTCAGACCAGAGTTTTGGGACGTGCTGGGGCAAGTGAACATTAAGGCAACTTTCAGGTCAAACAGAAAATCAGTTCAGCAAGTCTGGTGAGCTCAATCAGGTTGGGCTGAGCAAGTGTGAGGCTTCTGTTTGTTTTTGGATCAGATGCACCTAAAGCCTTTTCCTCCTTAGACTTCTCTGTCCTTTTGTTTTTAATTTATGGAGTTTAATCAAAGTCACAATAATGGGATGCATTGCCTTCTGAGAAGAACTTAATCTTCCACTTAGATGTCCTCAATTCCTAAGAAAATGAGGCATACAGCAGAAACATCTGGTCTATTGCCTTCTTCCACCAGGCTGGAAAATGGAACTAGCCAATGAGAGGAAGAGAAGGACTCACTAAAATATCTCCTAGGTGGTTCTATTTTTCCTGTTTTCACCCTCTTGACATAAATAATCTATTTTAGACATGCAGGCCTGGGTTGTCAAGTCCAGATCCCTGGTGATTAGATAGGCAATTCTTACAAGAACCTTATTTTTCTTTAATTGTAATTGTGAGTCGCTTCCAGTGTGCTCAGTCTGGGGAAGCTGTCTTTGCAGGTGCAAACAAGTCACAGATTTGTTTACTCAGGTCTGAGTTTTTGTTGTCCTGTCAGAAATATATACACCACAAATCTCCTCTTTATTTCAGAAACACTGAAGGGGAGGCACATACGTGAAACTTAGAGCAGCTTTCACCTGCCAAATCCTTAAGATCTTTTCTCTCTTCCAGTACCTGCACAGTCATGCAATGTCCTCCCGCAAAAAAAAAAAAAAACAGAAGAACAAAAAAGATTCAAGTAAAACAAACAGAAAAGTTGCTGTTTATCTAAGCTGGCTAGGGAGAAAAATAATTAAAAGGCTAATTATTGTTCCTCTGCTGCAATTTGGGGGCTCGGCACAATATATTCTCTACCCTTATCCTGCTATGCCCAAATATCTAAAATCCAGTTTTTAGAATTATTTACCTTTGTTTCATTCAGCAGTATCCTCTGGGATTGCCCTGTGTACATGAATAGGACTTTTTTTAATAGCTTCTTCTGCTATTTATAAGCTCACTCAGGTAATAGAATAAATTCAAAATCTACATCACAGTGCTCAACTAATTGCCAGTCATTTTCTCTTCCCACTGTTTACAAGGGAAAAAAATGACATTTTGAGTATGACTGTGTCTGCTATATAATACTACATAGTTACTTGGATTTGGTTTAGCTCTAGTAAAAGCATTTTGAGCTCTCCTGAGGACTTGAGGAGGTGTCACCTTGATCACCAGTGTCAGTTTTTATGACAGGAAGGTTTCCCCCCCCGAAGCATTCCCTTCCTCTGTGGTAGCTAGTAAGAAGCTAGGAACTGCAGCAATTCATCCATGGCCTCTCAAGGACTGGGTGCTCAAGCACTTTGTGCCAGGAAGTCCTTGCTTGCCTCAAGGAGTGCTGTGGTTTCTTGCCACCAACACACTGCTGTGCAGAAGGCTCTGTGTTCTCAGAGTTAAAGAGGGACTCTCTGAGAGCCCTCTAAATGAATTTTAGATACTAGTATCGGGAAAAATGGGAGAAGCCTTAGCCCAGGCTTTTAAACTCCAAAGGAAGCATCACTGTCTGCCTGATCTACCCTCCCTCACTTCTGCTGGAGAGGAGAGGAGATGGCCACGAGGGCTGTGTGGCCATTTTTCAGTTCTTCACTGACTCACTCATAAATGTCTTTGGTTTTCAGCTCCTTTGCAAGGCAGTGTAATTGCTCTTCCGTGTAGTCCTTCCAAAAGTACAATTGCACCATTAGCAAACAACATCAAGGAGCTTCTAAAGCCAGTGCTAAATCATACTGGCTGTTTTCCACAGAACTTTGCCTGCTTCACTGAATCAGAACCCATTACTGCTTTGGTTATGCTTGTGACAAAGCAATTTATTCGACTCCTTCACTGCAATTTGTCTGCCCTAAGCTATGCATCCAAAACACAAGTAGACACCTCTCCCAGTTAAGTGTTGGCACTTAGCTGCAAAACAAGGTGCCTGCAGGAGCCAGTTAATTCTTCCCTACACCCACTATCAACCACCAAGACATCAAGGTCTTCATCCTCAGTGGCTCCCTCAGATAGGACAGCAGATATTCCAGCTACCCCAGGCAAAGATTCCTTTAAGATTCAAGCCAGTACTTGGAGCATAGGCAGGTAGACAATCCACATGGGATCAGCAGCTGTGAAGCCTGGCCTGTGGGTGACCCTTGCCTTCACGGAGAGGCAGCAGAGGCCAGGTGTGATACCCCAGGATATCTCTGGTTACACTGGATGTGCACATTAGATAAACATTTACACATCTTATCACTTCTCCTGCCCACAACCACCTGCTGACAAGTTGCACATCACCCAGCCTGTGGATCACTGTGCACAGCTCTCTGCCCATCACAAGTAGCTAAGGAGTTTAATTCAAAATTTCACAGGGAGAGAAAACAAAACATCTCACCTTTGTTGTCTCCCTTCACAGCTGTGTAAGTCCTTTCATATACATAAAAAAAATATGTAAAAAACCCCATATATATAAATCATATAAACATATGGTTTATGTATAGTTTTTCATTCAGAGTGTGATTGAGCACTGGAACACACTCCCCAGGAAAGTGGGAACCAAGCCTGTCAGAGTACAAGAAACATTTGGATAATGGTCTCAGGCACGTGGTGTGATTTTTGAAATGTCCTGTGCAGGGCCAGGAGCTGGACTTTGATGATCCCAGTGCATACCCTCAACCTCAGCATATTGTATGATTCTGTGATATCCTAAATTTCTGACTCCCAGCCCTTTAGCAAGCCCCCAGCTTTCAATAGAGGGATAAAATAGAAACTGCCTCAACTTCTAAAAACACGTGGATGAACTTGCTGCTGAAATCATGGGCCACCAAGCTGCAAGAACAAAGAGTTTTCCCTACTACCTAATGGCACGTTAATACATTAAAAATCTACCCTGAAACCACCTTCTGGCATTGATGCCAGCTGGCACGAGACACTCCTTGTCCCCACTCTTCCACTCTCCTAGTCTCCAAAACAGGACAGCAGCATCCAGCTGCCTTTGGGGAAGGGTCTGTGGGCCATGCTAAGCTCTCAAATATTCCCAGGTGCTTTTTGGAAGATTGCCAGTGCAGGCCAGAGGCCACCCCAATGGTACAAAACACAAGTGGTGGCAGTGCTCATCCATGCTTCCCACCACTGCTTGACTTACAGGTGTGACTGCAGCCAGAACAGAGAGCTCAGTGCTTGGGCTCACCAGGCTGACTCTTTCCTTGGAAGGGAGGATGAATTTAGTAAATAAACTACAAATTCGTCACAGGCTTGGTTGATTTCCATGGATTTGCAACCTCTTTCTTTTTTTTTTTCCTCCTGCAAGCCATATTCACATCTCACGAACACTGTAGGGCACGTGATTCCCTGGATTCCTGAAAACCCCAGGCCTAATGGAGGGAGTTCCTACAGACCAGGCACAGAAGAGGAAGGCCGCCCAGCAGCCCACATTTGTCTATAAGCAGCATGTCTCTGTGCAACCTACAGAGCAGCCTGAGGCACTGCTGAGGTGGGGGAGGTGGTAGTCAGCAGCCCCCATGGAATCAATGCCCACCCAGGCAAGAGAGACAAACACCTGCAATGCCTGCCATGATCCTGATGGTCAGGTTTCTGACTGGAAGTGGCTGGTTCTTTTGATGAAAAAAAGGTTTTTTAAGAATCACAGAATAATGAGGTTGGAAGAGACATCTAAGATCATTGAGTCCAACATATGCCCTAACACCTCAACTAGACTATAGCACCAAGTGCCATGTCCAGTCTTTTATTAAACACATCCAGGGATGGTGACTCTACCACCTCCCTGGGAAGAGCATTCCTGTACTTTATTCTTCTCTCGGTGAAAAATTTCTTCTTCTTTTAGCATATGTTCACTTCATCCTTCTATTTCATATTTCATACTATTTAAAAATCCTAACAAATCCTGTGAATTTTTCATAAATACAGCATCGTGGGGGTGAGTTGTCCCTGTCAAGACCAACTGGTCCGTTGCAGATGTGGTTATTTGCCATCACAGTCAGAGCATTCAGAGTCAGTCTCTCACTGGACTTGAAGCCCGGAGAGCAGTGGTAGCACAGGGATGAGATGAACCAAGGACAAACATTTGGATTACTGAATCAGCCCAGCTACCTGAGATGGGGCAGGCAAATTCCACTCAAATGCAGCACCTCCTCAAAAAGATAAATAAGCTGTCTGGGGCAGATATCATGTAGATAAGGCATTGGCAGAAGAATTAGTGGGGCAATATTTCTCTTTGGAAAAAGAAATAGGTTGTCAATGGCATCATCTCATCCTGCTTTATGTTTATCTCTGTCTTCTCACTTTTCTAGTGGCATAGAGGCATTTATCCCTTCTCCTTTACTGTGGCTATGTTTCATCCTTCCTCCTCTCTGCTTAGAATTTACCTCTTCATATCAATAAACCCAAAACCTGAATTATTTTTGTGAACAAATTATATGACAATGAGCAGTGGAAGCATCTTTTTTACCAATATTTCTTATAATGACTTCCTCCTGAATACATACTTCAGTTACCTATGACACTATTATTCCAGAACATATAAAAATCAACTGTCAGGTGCTTTTGACATTTTATCTTGAGTAGTCTTTTCAAAAACTGCTTGTGAAGAACTTGCTGTCTGGATTTCTTCTCAGAAAGTTTCTAATGTCTCTTTCACTACATTCTTAGAATCATCCTTTTCTCACACACAGTCACTTAGACAACATCTCTAATTTTGCAATCCCAGTTCAGATGAACTGTACAGCTTTAATAGATGCTTCCATTTGTGGGAAAAAAAGGAACCAGTTGCAAGCAACTGTCTCTTAATGATTTCACACTTAATCTTCTACTAAAATCTGCATAATTTTCTAATGGTTAATCAGCATAAATTTATTTCATGATAGCTAAGAGGCAGCTGTTGTTAAGAATAGTGAATGAAGAAATTTTTAGCATGGCGTCCTTTAAAGCACTTGAGCCTAGATTCAGGCAGTCTAAATTACATCTACTTCCCTACACCTCATCTCTCCCTTTGGTCATCCCTGTGCCTGCAGGGACACAGGGCACACAAAGCACGGGAGGCTGTAAATTAAGTTTTCAATGTCTGAGTCTGTACCTTGAGGTGGGTACTGGTGGCAGAACTAGGGCTTCACTGCTAAGATTTCAAGTCTTGCTCTGCACCTAATTCATCTCATTCTCCTCCTGCAAGCTGCTTCCACTCTGTGCACCTTAAATGTGTACGTGGTTATGTGAGCTGAGATCTGACCTACATCTAACGCTAAGCACATTGTTCTCTTTTGTGCTGCTGCCTGCAGAAGCATTGTATCTTAACCAGTCTTGCTGCAGCAGCCAAATGCTTTATCTTTGGCTTTGAACAGATTCTTGCTCTTGGATAAGGATGTGTTGCTGTCGGTCAGATAACTCTGCCTTTTGAGGAGCTGTTGCAAACAGCCACAGTCTCTGCCCACTGCCTAGCTTTCAGTCAGATGTTGGGTAAGAGATTTACAAATGGAGAAATTTTCCTTTATGCTCTTCTTGACCAGATCTTTCATAAGACTGTTGTATAGCTTTGAAAATCTTGCTGTAGAAAAGAAAACAGCAGATTGTCTATCACCAACTTCACATAAAAAGGAAGATTACTTCCATGGTCAACTTAATACTGCTGAGCAGGAGAGAGATAATATTTAACAGGAGAAAAGTCTGGCACAGTCTAGACTCATAGGTAAGAATGCATCCCAGGTACTTTAGCATAAAAAAAGGCTTTGCTATAATATAGACTAATGCAGAAAGGTTTACAGTTAACACTTTGAAACCATGAGTGTTTAGCCCCAAATGTTCTCATAAAGGTCCTCAGACTAATTTTATCACAAACACATCTATTCTTTCATAGCTTTACAATAAGTCATGTACAAAAGCTCATCAAATAGAAGTAAAGAGTCTTCGGGAAAAAAAATATCCTTAAAATGTTTACCTAGTCATAACTAATAGCTTTTGATTGTTCCTTAGTAAGCTTGGAAGCCATTATAGAAAGCTCAATTAAGAGTCTTGACATTTACTGTGCATTCCAGTTCAAATTTACTAACGGATACAATTCAATTCCTTTTTGCACCACACAATGCCACAAATTCAGTTTAGAGTAATGCAGACTTCCAAGGGTGAGCTGGGAATAATTACACAGAAGGTCAAAAGCCTCTTGCCCTGCAATAAGTACCATTTCTGACAGGCTTGCTAGTTTGTTTAAATAGAACATTATAATCAAGCAGATATTGGAAAATATCTCAAGGAGAGTACTTTTATACAATACAGAGTCCCCCTCATAAAGAAAGATATACCTAATTTTCTGTGAAATATCACCTAGAAAGAAGGGCCCTTTTATTAGCAAGGTGCGACTCCACTTTTGGTCATTGTGAGCTGCAATTCCTACTCTGAAGCAGGATTTTGTTGCCAAACTTGGAACTAACAGTGTGTTGAACATCCGGCCCAGTGCAAACAGGCTCTGTAAGTACCTTCAAATAAGCCTTCCTGCATGAAAGAAGCAGTGCTTTTGTGAATGAAACCGGATACTGAAGAATTAGATATGCAGGTACTCCTCTGGTCACTTTGCAGAGAAAGGATGGGGGAGGAGGAGAGGAGGAGATGCTGATTGCAACATGTTGTCCATATAAACTGAACATGTGTGAAGGTGTGGGAACGTGCATATTTTCCAGAGTTTGTTGTTTCATTAAAATGAAGAAAACTCAAAGAGGTGTTCCTTCGTCTCCCCCCGCCCCTCCACATAACAATTTTTGCTGAGAAAAGTGTTGGAGCTGGACAGGCACTGATGTCACAATTTGACTGATAGTCAAGTTCTTGTAGGAAAATAGCACAACTAATTCATCTGCATTTGAGAACAAAGGTCAGTAACACATGGATACAGTCCCTTCAGGTTCTCTGGGAAGCCTTCTGAGCAGCACAGACTTGCTGCAGGTTCAGGGTATAGCTGGCTATGCTGAGAGGGGTATAGCAACAGGCAGACACACCATGCTGAAAGCAATCTTGGGGATCAGTGGCATTTCTCTCACTTCTTTGTTTTGTTTTATTTTATTTACTCCAAGTATCTGAGCTACTCCTAAACCTTTGATTAAAAGGAAAATTTCCCTGATTTGATAAACAAGCATCTTGTGAACTCCTGAAGCATTTCAGCTTTGAAAGGAAAACAAGTAGAAACCTTTGCCAGTTTGCACGAAACTACCATTCACACTCAAGTTATTTTTATCAGAGAGGGAAGCTGGCTAAAGGCCTGAACAAAGACATAGATCTTCATTCCCTTGTTGGACATGAGGAAGCTCAGGTTTAAGGTAGCAATTATCTGTCCTCTGTGACACCACACCCAGCCTTCCTTCTGCCCTTGTCACTGCAGCTTGCTGAAAGAGCACTGGGGGCACAGAAAAGACAGTCCTCATCAGCTGGTCTCTGGCTCACACGGTGATCACCACACAATACTTCATCTAGAGATGAAGTGTGCTATTCTCTCATCACCTTGTTTTATTCAGAAGCCTTGCAGGTTCCTTGACTCATTGCCCCAGACAGCATGTGCAGCCTATCTAGCCCATATGGGATGAGGGTGATAGCACTGGGATCTAGTCAGCAATCATGAGGCCACAGCAGCCTATCTAGCCCATATGGGATGAGGGTGATAGCACTGGGATCTAGTCAGCAATCATGAGGCCACAGCAGCCTATCTAGCCCATATGGGATGAGGGTGATAGCACTGGGATCTAGTCAGCAATCATGAGGCCACAGCTTTTGTGCTGCAATAATCTCCCACTTGCAGCATGTGTCACACTATGAACTGTTTGGCCTGTAAATCAACAGGTTTGATCTTGCCTTGCGATGATTCCTGAATAGGCTGCTGAAAGGCTCTCAAGAGCACCTCCACCTCCTAAACCGGTGCCACCCTCTTTACTCACAGTGGGTTATGAGGAAGTTGCTGCCTTTTTTGTTGCTTAAGCTGACCTGTGAAAGACCATAAATGCATTTTTTGCCATACATAAATTATTTGACTTCTTGCAAGGCTCACAAAAAAGAGTACTTAGGTATGAATGTGTTACCACACAGGAGAGTGTGTAGGTTGTATTTGTTTGAGGGTTCAAAACGTGCATGCAAATAGTGGGAGCTCAGTTGGATGCAGCAGTGTTAATGCATGGACCTCTGGAAATTGTACTTCCAAATATAGATATCATTCACTTGTGGTTCTGGTCACATCTGAATCAAATCCAAGAACCAGGATCATGTTTTGAATCCGTTGCCGTATTAAGGACAGATGGATTGACACAAGCCACATTTTTGAGGTGGGTTATTCATAAACACGTACATTTTGACACAGCAGGTCAAGTGACTAATATTTCATACCTCAGCATTCCAAAGCACTCACCTGCAATGGAAATGATTCCTTGGTAAAGTATTTTCTTCAGCTACTTGAGCGAATGTGCTCTGTGTCTGTAGGTTCATGTTTGTGGAACAAGATGTTATTCAGTCCCAATTCCACTGGTCATTTTATTTAAATAAAGGTGCCATAGATCTTACTTCCTCCCTGAGTTAGCCACATGTACATGTGCTCAGTGTTCTTTGGACAAGACATGCCACAGCTGCATCTGTAGCTGTGAATACACAATCCCAGCTCCTCTCCACCTTAGCCCTCTTAGGCAACCTGCAAAAAGTCTGTCCAGGTCTGTTTGGCCTGACCTCCTCACATGCACCCTGACCCTGTCATGCCATAATGATGGGTAATAAACGTGCTGGCAGTGCCTGAGCACATAAAGCACTAAAATATTCCAAAGGAAAGTCTTCCCCTGCATCCACCTTGTGGCCTTCCAGACACTCAAGAGCAGGTTTGGCTTTCGGATGGCCTCAGGTAACCCTTGAGATGCAGTGCACCTGCCTCAGTGTACCTACATGTTCTTACCAAGCAGAATTCTCTCTTAGCTTATACAGTGGAAATTAGAAGTAGGTGTGCCAACATGTATCACTAGGGAAAGACACCCTTAATCCACAAATGGTTGTTTTATAAAGACTGAAGTACTGTAAAAGCCATTCCTTTATGCAATGAAACCTACAGATTATAAGACTCCAGAGACAAGGCATGGATTAAGTGCATTACCACACAATGAACATATGTCAGTTAACTTTTTATCACTGTCAAACAAGCGCTAGGAAAGAGTCATAAGGAAAACATTTATAGCAATAAATCCCACCTCAACATGATAACATTCAGACTGAACACTAAAAGAACTAAAGGTATGTAGAATACAAAGTGACTCAGGTATCCCAGGTAACCCATGGCATACTGTAGAACAATCATTTTAATATTTCTGGCTGGCTAATAAAAGTAGCAGGAAAAACTGTGCTTCATGAGTTTTGGATAAGAAACTAGAAGTGTCTGGTCTGGCTGCATGTTTGTCTTACTGCAGTTAAGTATAGATAACTTTTCCTAACTATGCTAGTACACATCTTCCCAAACGTAAGGAGCACAAATTGTAACTCCTTTCATAAGTCATATAACAAGGTGTGCACTGTTCTCCAGACTCATAAAATCACGGAAATATCATCACTGCAGTAGTTTGCCTCCCTCTGGATTTTTCCCCTTCACAGGTTTGTGCTAACAGTTTGCTTTGCTTTACTTTACTCAGTAATGTGGTTAAAATCCATAACCCTCTTGATGACTGCCATGGTTACAGAGCACATCTCTTTCAACAGGTTCCTTTTTCCTGGCAGCAGTACAACGCCGCTGATTCACAGGCTGCAGGATAGTGGTGGTGAAATCAGTGGAGCTTACTGTCCCTTGGCACTGGGGACCAAACAGAGAGCTGGTGTAAGTTGAGGATTACCATGGAGCATAGAATAACATCCCTAGCTTTGGCCTTGAAGGTTTGGTTACCTCATCAGTATTTTTCTCTTTTGTTGCCTTTCAGAAAAGCAAGTGTTTTCATATCATGCTGTATAATTTAGCAGAAGACCAATATTTTGTCTGGCAGCCTTTGTGGCTTGTATAGATGATTTCTTGCACCAAGCTTCCCCTTCTTTTTTCCCTCTCTCCCCCGTCCCTCTGAGTTTAAGTGTGATGTTTTGAAAAGCAAATCTTTTTGACTACAAAGTCCTTTCCAGTCTTTAATATGTTAGATATGGGTTAATAGGGCAAATGTCTTTAGCTCCTCTTCATCTTGCTTTACCAAAAACATGCTCATTTGTACTGGCTGAAAGTGTTCCATCAAAGCTGAATTTTAATGAAAACATTATTTAAAGAGAGTTTTCAGGGTGAAGCATAGAGAAGGAAGGGGCAAGGTTTTTTGCTGTTGTTGTTGCTAAAAAATAAGGTATTTTTATTCAGTAATGGATACTTTCCAAATTGAAAAATGTGGATGTGTAGATCCCAAGATGACTGCTTTGTGTCCCACAGAAATCAATCTTCACTGTGAACCTAGTGTATTTTTCTCATAGAGAAAAAGTTTAAGAAAAAGGTGAGCCTGACTTGAGCAGTGAAAAATTTAGATATCTATACTGAAGGGCCCATTTTTAGCAATTTCTTTCATCAGTGATCTCAGTTTCCTTTCCAAATTAATTAGGCACCTGGAATTCTCCCTTAATATCCTTTCTCAGGCATAGTCAATTTAATTTTGCATTAAAAATATAATTACTGCAACTTGTTGCATGTACCATTTTTTTACAGCCATGAATTACTACCATCATTTGGGCCATAAAATGAAATTTAAATAATGTTGCCATATTTGTCTTGATTGTATGTAAATGTTGAGTGTATGTAAATGTTGATCAAAGCTTCCATCAGCTTAAAATATCAGAAATGGAGAATGTTGCTGCCAGAAAGATGGGGATTTAATATATGGCTCAGTACTTACATGTTTTTCTCCTTTGTGTTTATCAGCACATTAAATTCTTCTTGTTGCACCAGCATATTTTTATTATTTAAGCAAATTATCGTGGCTAAAGTAAGTAGGGCAATTATTCTTTGTTAGCTGGCACACTGCCATTCCTTTCATGTGTTCAGGAGTCAGCTATGAATTATAAGGATGTAATGCCCCTGATGGATTTAGCGGTGACATCATAAATTCTCACTCTGATGAAGACACTAATATGTGCTGTTGCCAGTAATTTGCTGACACCACTTAGAGTGAAGGGCACAAACAAAGATGTCTTTCTTGGCATAGTACCAAGGAAGCCAAAGCTACTGTGAAAGAAAACACCAGTCAGGTGAATTCAACTCCTTTGGAAATACTTCTGTTAAATGGGGAACAGATTACATGCATAATGGCTGGTGCTCCTCTATGTGCATGGTGCGCTTTGGAAACCATGGTCAGCTGAACATAAAAAAAAGAAAAAAGAAAAAAAATGTATTTGAGGGTTCTGGCAGCAGTTTGTTAATTATTTCAGCTTAGATAAAGCAGTTCTGGAGGAGCTTAGGGTTCACTACAGAATCAGCATGTAGCTGGATTGGACCCAGGACAAAACCTGAAGTGGTTCCCTGTATGAAATCTCTTCCTATCCTTTCCCTGGTGGGGGGTGATGCCTTGCTCCTCTGGCTCTAGACTCTGATTGAGCACTAGTACCACATTTCATAGCTATAATCCAGTGAGGTCAACATATCCACATGGGCTTTTGGGGCAAACTTTGGGAGCACTCTCAGGTGAAATGGTGACCTGTTTCTCCTGAGAGAACAGAGACAGTCATGGTGGGACTGATGCCTGGCTTCTAGTGAGGCCCATTGGCACAGATGAGTTTTTGGGTCTCTATTTGTGTCATACACCAGAATGGTAGACTGGCACACTCTGCAAGCCACAGAGGAGGCTTGGCCTTGTCTTGTCAACATGATGTGTAGCATCACCGATCCATCCCTTTACTCTACCCATCTTCATTCTGCCTAAGCTCTCCAAAAGGAAATTTAATTCACAGCACACATTTATAAAATACTCTTCGTCCTTTGAACTGGTTCCCTTAAACATACCCTAAAAGTCAGGACCACCGTTGCTCAAGAGACTCTTGTTCCAGGACCTTGAAATCTCTTAGTGGCTTTTTAAGGTAGATTTAACAGGTCTCACATTTCTTCCCACCCACCTCTGCCACTCAGGCCTCCCTTTCCTCTAATAAGATCCCACCAGGTACCTTAAGGTAGCACATGCTGAATCTCACAACACCATTGGGAAGCTGAAGATTCTGGATTTTGCTTCAGGAACTGTATGTTGCTCTTGGGCAGCAATATGAAAATCTTTTCTGTAATAAAGCACACTAGGATATTATTTATTCCTGTTAGTCCAAGGTGCCAAGTAGCATCATCAATACCATTATAAAAATGTTCATGTTAGGGTTCAGACTTTGAACTTTACTTAAAAACAGTAATGGCCTAGAAATCCATTCCTTCTCTTTGCCTTCTCTGTTCTTGAACAACTCCAATTTTTATATTTTTTTCTGCCACCCCGTGAATCATCTTTTCCTGCCCCAAGTTCAAATGGGAGCTGCATCTCATGATGCCACATGACTTCAGAAGCTGCAGCTTTGAACAGAAGCCAAAATATTTATCTTCTGAGTGTAAAATGCACTTTATATCATCTTGGCAATGAATGTGTTTGTGCATTGTATCAAGCAGTGCTTGGCTTCCCTATGGTATGTGGTGCACATTTATTAATAGTATTGATTTTAATCTAATTTACCTGAAAGTTTTCAAACTTCCTGCTTCTGTATGGTTCCTGAAACACTAACCTACAGGTCAATCCAGATCATACCTGTTTGAAGCACTCCATGTGAATTTCCACCCAAATTCTATCTCTTCCGAGATTGCTGGGTCCTGACAGCGTTTTGCCTTTGTTCTTTTCTGGCAAAGCATTGACATGACATTTGTAAATGTTGCCAGATGAGTCGGTGGCTGGGTTTGGTACATAATTCAGAACTTCAGTTTTTCAAGCCCTCTGAAGCAGCAGCCACTATTGGAGCCAAAGTTTAATATTGTTAGTGTATTAATTCATGTCAGTGGTTGAGTACAATTTTTTTTTTACCACATTTCACAGAAAATCATCTACCACCAGCAATTGATCAAACATGACAAGCTCCCACTTGGCTAATGCCTGTGATACGGGCTACTTAACTCCTGTATTTCTTCCCAGAATGGAAACTGCGGCTTCTGGTGAAATAAAGGAGCTTCTATTTCTCTGCAACTGTCAGAAATAGAAATTCAGAGCAATATTTTCATCAGCTTGAAATGCCAGATGAGATTAAAATCCTCATGCCAAGGGGAAGGCATTTGCTTTGAGCTGCAGTTCTTAATGCTGCTCAGCCCAGCACTTTGTAGGAGGCATCTCAACCTTCCTGTTCCTCCCCTCACTGGAGCAGTGCTAAAGTGTCAAATCATTAGGAGAGGCTGAGGTCTGCTGGGAATACCCCACTGGGGTGAATTCAAGCCTGATATAGGGCTGCCAGCCTAAGAGGGTTATTGCAAGGAGGAAAGCACACTGGTGGAGATGTAAACTGGAGCTCCAGGGGCCCACAAATCCTAGCCACCAATTTATGATTCCCAGAAATTGGATGTTGTGGCCTCTCTGTTGGGGAGAGTGAGTGGGATGAGCTGCCCCAGGGAGCCGGGCTTTGAACCATTAACTGATGCCTTAACCTTGGACATCCTAAAGTTTGTGATAACTGAGCTGGGCTCAGGTAACAGAGAACACTGTGGCCTGCAGCTTGGGGAAGACATCTGTCCTGCTTGGACATGTTCTTGTTACTAAACTTTCCCTGCATTTCACACACACCGAGAGCCTGGTATGAAGTGTGTTGTTGTCATAATGAAATCACAGGGAATCAGATGGAGAAATGTGTGTTTGAGCATTTAAAGCTAGACTTGTAGACCACAAAACAGACTTCACAAGTAGAGGTCAAGGTGGCACCAATTAAGACAAGATTATATTTAATGGAAAGTCACCTGGATTGAATTAAGTGTATTTTCTTGGACCTAGCAGGCTGGAATCAGGATAAACAAACTTCTCCAGAATTCCTAGGTGACCTTACAATAATTATGACCAAATCTGAGTTTCAAGTCTTCAGAGCCCCCAAATTATCTTTTATATAAGAACACACATTGCTACTCGGGAGGTCTGTTTGTTGTGATGAACAGAGCATAAAATAAATCCCTCACACACAATACTGCAGGTGGAGGCTGCAGAGCAGTTTCTGTGATCAATAGAGCTAATGGGCCTCCAGTGTAAAACACATTTTTGTAACTCCCTTTCTTCAGACCTTCTTTTTTGTCAGGAACATAGTGCCAAAAGAACTTAATGGCTTTGTTTTCCAGTCCATAAACTGCTGATATGTCACTGGTGTTTCAGTTAAGCATACACAAAAAACCCACCAGAGTTCAAGCTCGTGCTACAGTCAAGCACTGGGGCCACCACCTTTTCTTTTCTTTTTTTTTTTTTTTTTAGTTTATTGATGCTGCATGTTTAAAATATGATGATGTACCTCTACATGGAAACACAGAATAAAAAAATTATACACACACTTTTCAGTTTTGTAGGTTCAATCTGTGGCATCTTTTCCCCTCATGCAGACAGTATGCCCAGGAAAAGCATGGGAATCAGCCTTTGATTCCTGTTTGTTTGCCAGTCTTGGCCTGCACAGTCTACTTGCTCACATTGAGATGAGCACTGGTCAACAATTTTTCACCACAAGAGAGTTTCTTTTGAGAATGTGTTGGTTCACTGAGCTCCATGGATCCAGCTAAGACATTTAAATGCCTGCTTAATGAGTCCATGCAGGTTTTCAAATATCTAATGGGTGTCAATTATTTGGACAGTTTCCTGAAAGTTCACTAGAAATGTCTAAAATTTTTGGTTTGAGCTAACACTGGACTAGAACATGATTTCAAATACAAAAACATTTCTTGTGGACCTAAAGTAATTTTATATATGCTTTTCAAGAATCAGCCCAACTTCCAATCCCTCAGTAAACTTAAAACACCTGTCCTAAAGAAGTAAATGCCACTCTTGCTGTATTTGCTTCACTTAAAGCTGATTTGAACTTTTAAGATCATGGCTCATGGGCTTGCCCACTGTGATTAGAGATGGTTTTATACTGCAAAAAGAATAGGAAGGCCTAGATTTTCATAGGGGGTACAAAATGCTTATTCTTTCTCCAACGAAAATGGAAGTAAATGTAATGCAATTAAAATTTTGAGTGCTTTTGTTCAAGTTTTTAAAGTGTGTGTTTCTGTATTTGTTTAGTTTGGATCTTGGAGATAAGGAACCATACTGTAAAGAGGAGAAATACACCCAGCATCAGTAATTCTTACAAAGCTTGCAAAGACACTTCTAAACACCTTTATGTGAGATGTACAGACAAAGGTGTAATGAAAGTATAAATGGTTATGTTTGGCACTGTCTGATTCAGTGTTTTGTATCTTAGTGCTGCTGCCATGCTCTTTCCCCCAAACCATGAGCCCTGAGGACCACAGTATAACCATACCTGACCCTCATCTCAGCCCCAGGGTCATTGATACTTTCTCTTGTCCTCTCATTCCTTTTCCTAACGTCACATCTCACTTCAGCCTTAGTCCTTGATTCATACTACAGGTGACTGCCCACCTCTTCATACTGTAGTTACTTACCTTCTATCCCATCTCCACCACCCTCTGCTAGGCAGGAATAAAAGATCACAACCTCAGATAGACCCAGCTGAATCTCTGTGCCTGGCCTGCAGCAAGGCCTGCAGAAAATCAATCTGCTTGGGGCGAGAAGTGTGCTGTAAGGCTTGGCCACCCAGGTGGGAGCCAGTGACTGGTGTTACCTGGTGGTGCTCTCTGTGGCTGGGAGAAAAGCAGTAATGTTTGCAGAAGAATACTGTGAAAGCCTGAGTTCTGTGTCCTCTGCTCCCTTCCATATATGAAAGCACCATCTCAGTCAGATTCCAGCTACTATAGAGTAAAAAGCACTTGGTTTCACAGATGCATAGAGTAGTTTGGGTTGGAAGGGACCTTAAAGATCATCTAATCCAAGTCCCCTGCTGTGGGCAGGGACACCTTTCACTAGACCAGGTTGCTCAATTTAACCTGTCCTTGGAACACTTACAGGGATGGGGCAACCTGTTCCAGTACCTCACCACCCTCACAGTAAAGAACTTCTTCCTAATATCTAAACTAAATCTACTCTGTTTCAGTTGAAAGCCATTACCCTTCATCTATAACTTTGTAAAAAGTCCCTCCCCAGCTTTCTTGTAAGCCCTAGAGATACTGGAAGGCTGCTCCAGGATCTCCCTGGAGCCTTCTCTTCTCCAGCTATCCAGGAGATGTATTCACTCATAGATTTATCAGGCCATTCCTGACTCCTGTAGCAAGGAGTCCACTTTGCCTTTGATAAGTGGCTATCGATCTACCGGATATCACCACCACTCCTGCAAGTTACGGCCAGTGAACTAACATTTGCTCACTATTTCTCTGAGTTGAGCTCAAGCATGAAATTGCTATCAATGCCATCCTTACTTCCTACCAAAACTCTTCCTGCTAGGATAGTCAAGGAAAATATTTTAAGCCCTGAAAGCTCCTTGAAGTTTATGGGTACACGGCCATCCATGTGAATCAAACTAAAGCTGACAATCCCAAAGGGCCACATTAGTTTTCCCACAAAAACACATGAATGTAGCACTTCTGTCTCACACTTGGCAGGTTATTCATTTATTTTAATTTGCAGCAACCGTGACTGAGTTACATTCATCTTCCCAGATGTTGTTAGTGATGAAAGCTGAAGGAACAAGTCTTCTGATGTTGATGTACTGTGTGCCAAACCTCATCTTGAGCCCCTGGCTCCTGCTGTACTTTTCTTGTGTCTGTACTGCTGCCTTGTGATAAATGAAACTTGCAGAATCACACGTACTGTGGTACAGGAACAAGCATCTTGTCTGGGGAGTGGTCAGTGCTGGAGGCTAAAAACTTGGGCTGTGTGTACATCTGTGGAGGCTCATGTAATAGCTACAGTAAAGTTATTATAACTAAAGCAAAGGTGCTGAGGCTTTGATTACAAATGTCAAACAAAATGGGAAACAAAGCAAGGCTGAGGAAGGAAAAAGGCCCCAGCCCTGTGTTCTCCTCCCCCCACCTCATCACAACAAGCAGCTTTTCTGTCTTTGTTTTATTAGCTCCAAAAGCCTTTGCAGTCTTGCCTTCTTGGCACACTTGTAAAGTCCTGGGAAGCTCAGAGTTTTCTCTCGGTTACACTGAAAACCCACAGATGGTCTAAATGTTCGTTTGTAAATAAATGAATAATCAGAACCAAAAAAGCTCTGCAGAAACCTCTACCAGCCTTTTCTAATTTTCCACAAAACGCCTCAGAAACAGATTGCATACTTCACCAGCAGACTGAAACAGCCATGTTACCAATTTGCACAGATGGAGATCAATTTAGTCTCAGCTAATTCAGGGTTTTCAATTTCCACGCAGCTCCTTCCCGCTGCAAGCAGCGAAGTACCAGACCTCTGTCTGCTCCATGAGAGATGGGCACCAAAGGAGCAGCTCCCATTTCCTGCTCACATGCACCAGCAGACCCATGCACCAGCCTGGATGTGAGACAAACCCCCCAGCATAACTGAGGCTAAACCTCTGCTCATGTCCCTGCCTCTGTCCACACCTGGGTGCTGAGGTGATGGTGTGGTGTGCAGGACCCCAGGCTGTCCTTGGACCCCTCTGTCATGGGGGAGGCCACACTGTCTCCTATGGGATGCTCTTTGCAGTCCAGGCTTGGGGGGAACACCTGCTGGCAGAGGGGGAGATGAGAACAGGTCAGGTCTGGGGGCATGTGTGGCTTCAGAGCACTCCTAAAGCACCAACTCAGGTGAGGGGGACAGGCATAGAAGGACTCTGAGAATTCATCTCCTCCCCTGACCTTTTATAGAATCATAAAAGGGTTTGGCTTGGAAAGCACCTTAAAGATCATCTTGTTCCAATTGCCTTGCCATGGGCAGGGGCACTTTCCACTAGGCCAAAGCCCCATCCAACATGGCCTGTGACATTTCTGGGGATGTAGGACCCATTTGGGCTCTAGCATCTCAAACTAAAGGGCTTTAAAACTGCTGCCCAGCTGTTTCCTACCTATATGAACACCTGGCTCCTAAGTATATTCCCAGTAGTGCTCCTGGTGCCCCCACTACCTTTAGGAAGAGCTAGTCAGTGCACATCTACATAGGTGCATGCAGTGCATGCGTGTGTGTATAAATACACATACACATGTACTAAGCAGATATATACGTGTTCTTGCATGCCTGTATGTGCTAGCAGTCAGAACTCAGATGTCAGTGTAGACAAAGCAGGTATTTAAGGATAAATGAGGAATTAAAGCAGGTTTATCTGCTGGATAAAAGCAATAGCTGGGGAACAGTTGCATCCTGCTTCCCATATCAGCCAGCCCTCTCTTTCGGCAGCACACTTCCATGAGGCTGTGGACACAGGAGAGGAAGCAATTTCACAGCAAATCCTCTGCTGTCCAAACCTTGGCCATGAGCAGAGAGGCTCCCTGTCATCTGGCTGATGAAGGAATTTCATTGTCCCTCTCCCAAGTCTGCCAGCTCCTCAGAAATGGTGACACATTGTTGCAGCAGCCAGGGCTTGATTTGCCTCTGCTGAAATGGAATGGCACAGCAGGATGGCCATGATCATCCTGGTGGAAAAGATTGAGATTTCTTCCACCTCAAAATTAGACACAGTGTCTTAGCTAAGCTGCCACAATGGTTATTTTATTAATGCTATTTGCAGTAGATTCTCCTCTACATATGCGACGCATTCAATCAATGTATTTAATTGTACTTTTCCAGCCAGAGACTGCAAGATGGAGAGAGAAAACTCCTGTCCAGAGCTTGAGGCTTCTGTTTGCATCCAGTCCCAGTGAGGGTGCTCAGCCACCAGTGCTGCCCACCTGCTATGTTGCCTGTGCCACATTTACGATCCAGTTGATCATGGAAGAGGGAGATTTAATAACTCCTTAAAAACTGCATACCAGAGCCTCTTCAGGGCATTGCATTTTAAAGAAACACAGAGGGGAGCCCATAATAAATGTTACAAGGGGAAATGCCTGTGACTGATAAGAAGCTGAGCGGATGACAAATCACAAAAGCCTCCAGAGAACCCCTCAGGAGCAGATAACCTTGAGACGTACCTGTATATAAAGATTAAACAGCAACTCGAGAGATTTATAGCGCTTTGCAAGAGTCTTGGTTTCACTGTTTGCTTTTGCAGTAGTTTCTGGACTTTATTGTTAGTTTCTGTCTGTTAATATTCTGCACAGGCCCAAAAATACAGGTGTAGAAAAGTCACCCCAGAAAAAACAAAGAATTTATTTGAAATATTTTACAAGGAGGTTTTATAGATCAATATCCCCAGCAAATGAGAAAGATAACCAGGAAAGGGCACAGTGCACCTGTGAGCAAGGTTGTGCAAAGATACAAATGAAAACATAAAGGACAAAATGTATTGACATGTTTCAGCTTACTGGCTAAATCTGGTTATTCATTCCTTTATAAGGGGCAGGTCCAGTTATTATGGGCTATATATTTTTGGTAAGACAAGTATGTGAGGCAGTAAATGCCTTTGTGGGTAGGCTTCAACAGGAAGGGTATGGCTACTGCTGCTATTTGGGGCCTCTCACAGAAAATACCCATGGGTATAAAAACCCTGCTCAGTTACAGACTGGGTCAAAACCTTAACCAGAAAGCCTGTTCTGCCTGATGGCCCAAGTGAGAGGGAGGGACTCCAAATGGTCAGGTGCTATTAAGAATATCAGGAAACATTTTCTCAGTGTAAGGGTGGCTGATGCCTGGCACAGGTTGCCTAGCAAGGCTGTGGAGTCTTCATCCTTGCAGATTCTCAAAAGCCATCTCGACACCATCCTGGCAACTGGCCCTAGGTGTCCCAGTTTGAGCAGGGGGCTTGGACCACACGACCTCCAGAGGTCACTGCCAACCCCAAACATTCTGTGATTCTGGCATTTTTTCCTTAACTACTGAGTCACTCCAGCTTCAGTCAAATGTCTTTGGCTCTTTATCTATTTAAAGGGTTTAACTCTGCCTGGTTTGCTAGGATGTGAGGGTTGTTTAGGGACAGGTTTCCACAGCGTGAACAGCAGGCACTGCTGAAGAGACCAATTACATCAGTGGCAGCCTGGACCACAGGGCTGGCTACACTTTGAAAAGGACAAATACTTGATGACCACCAACATGCTTTTCTCCCCTAGCATTGCCCTTTCCACTCCCAACCAAGATCTCGTGCCACCAGGCCACAGTGCAGCGAGCAGACGTGGCAGACAGACCTCTCGCATGGATGAGCTTCCCTGTTAGAGGCTGGACACG
This sequence comes from Molothrus aeneus, assembly GCF_037042795.1. NCBI lineage: Eukaryota > Metazoa > Chordata > Aves > Passeriformes > Icteridae > Molothrus > Molothrus aeneus. The sequence goes on from NC_089647.1 coordinate 66,690,186, forward strand.
AGGACTTGCACCCTGAATCCACGGGTGAAAGTCTGCACTGCCAGAACTCTGTCTGGGAGGCAGGCAATCTCCCTGGGTTCAAGGATGATGCCGATGTGACTTTTTCCTGCACGTAGAGAGGGAACTGTGCTTATCTGATCTAGTAACTCAGTGTGCAAAGTTGAAGGTGGTTACCAGCGGCCACTCCTTGTCATGCTCACGGAGAGCCAGACGTGCCCCGTGCGACGTACTTAACACAACGTGCCAACTTTTCATTCCAAGTGGACTGTTCAATAACAAAGGGGAAAAAAAGGGGGAGGGATTACAGGACAATTGAGCAGTTGTTTGTGCAAGTGGAAGAAATAACTTTTCAGGAACAGAGCATGGGTCAGGGCAGAGGACGGTGTGGGCGTTCACTGAGGAGGTCAGACTAAACAGGCAGTGATGCATTTTATACTTATGTCACTCTTGGGAGAAAAAAATGAAATTAAACACACACAGGACACTGAGGAAGAACAAACAACTTATTGTGTGGAAAGCAGAAGTGCTTTGGAAGGGTCAATGCAACTATCTGATTTTTAAATTCATCGTTGGTTTGAGAGATGGAAGATCTGTCATAGCACAGACTTGGTTGAGAAACATCTTTTCATAAGGCTCAAAGGTCTCCAAATCACTTTATTTACTTGTTTCTCTGCCTGTAACCATGTAACACTGTGGCTTTTAGTAGATAAATGATCATATTGGTTAAAAGTAAGCTGATGGGAATTCAGGGGAAGGGGAAAATTAATTTTAAGGAGAAATTTCACCAATAAGGGTCCTGTGCAGCTCCAAGCCTCTGACTTTACGTCCAGTTGCCCTAGGCTGGCTCAAACATAAAGGAAGCTTTTTTATGGAAGGGCCAGACACAAGGGACAAGCCCACAGACCTCAGAGTGTCCCTAGGAGCAATTGCAAATACCAACTCTCTTCAACCAGGTATAAGCTTGCCATTTCCAGTGTGGCACTGCCCTCCTCCAGCAGCTGTTCCTTCACTTCAGGGGCACACAGTGGACAAACCCTCTCCTGGCTGCACCAGTACCTTACACATGCTGCACTTCAACTGCACCAGCCTCCCCACAAACAGGGAAAGGAGAGGGGCAGAAGTAAAGAGCTCCCCTTTTAAAGTACTTGGGGTATTCAGATTATATAGTAATGCAAAATATTTTTATATCATCCCAGGACATTTTTGTTTATACTGCTGAGTGCTATTTTATTTGTTCCAGCTTTGCCACAGATGCACAAATTCTGCGAAAGGAGAAAGAATGTCTACTCTCTATGGTGGCTTTTAAAAAATCAGAAACGCAAGTAAAATCCATTTCTTAAGCAATCATTCCATTAAAAAATCACTATATGTTTATAGAAAACAAAGATTTAATTTTAAAAAGTTAGTATCTAGGTATTCCAGAAGCTTTGAGTCATCCACAGTAATAATTAGGGGTTTGTTCCATACAAAATGCTTTATTTAACCTTCATGCCTCCATTCAGATAATTGTACAAATGCATACATTTAAAGGTTTAAACTCTATTTCAATTCACAGCTCAATTCATAGGAAAGTTGAATACAGAAAAGCAATGCACCAACAAAATATGTCTGAGACACCATTTAAAACGATAACACTTGTTCATTTAAATCTTTGAGAATAGAGTGGAATAATCATCCTCTGACAGAATTTCATTAGGGGACTCCCTTTACATTATCATAGGGCAAAAATCACCTTTTTACAGTAAGAGGAAAAAAAGCTCTGAGTATATTTACAATACATACACTATACATAAATACAAGAACAACACTTACATAATATTAATAAACTTATAACATAGGCATTGCCTAAACACTACATAGTATATAAATGCAGAGGAAACTATTGGGAAATTAGATCTTCAGAAGTTTACTTTAAGTTTTGAAGAAAAGTAATTTTTGTATTTAAAAGCTTTTGAAAAGAAGGCAAAAGAAAGTCTAAAAAACTAATATGTTTGCCTGCTAGCACTGGTATTTTTATTCCTTTTAAATGTAGGAGCTCTATTGACACTACTATCTCTATGGGGTTACTGATAATGGCCCTCCCTTTTCCATCTTATCTAGGAAAAAGACTGAGGTGCTGTACACACTAATTCCATTGCTGTGAAGCTTTCAGTCCCAAATGAATCGCTTGGTAAACTACGGGATGTTTTTGTATTTTTACACAGGAAGATTAAATAAACGCTTATTGGTGCGTACAACAGTAATGACCTAATTAGAAGGAACAATTTGGGGCCAAATACAATCCCATCCTTAGGTTTTCATTCAAATAACACCATGGGGGAATTTGCTTCGTCCATAAGTAACTTGGCCAAGAATGATATTTTTCAGTATTGTTTTTTCCTGAACACAGCTGAAGAACTTTCTGATTTAATGGTATTTTTGACCCCACATGTTGATAGCAGTGTCCAAATCTCTCTTTCCCTTGATGTGTGTATGAAATGCATGTGCCTGTGTGTGGGTTGAAGGTCTTAAGGCTGATGGTACATGAAACTTAAGTAATTCATTACTATCTCTGTGTATATTCTACAAATGTGCAAATGGGAAATACAACTTTGTAAGGACAGACAGAAGGTCAAGAGAGCATATTGTGTAGGTGTTCAGTGAAGAACTTACATTACCAAGGAAGCCATGTATAGGACAATCAGAAGAGAAATAAACCATGCGGGTTTTTTTAACATGGGAATGTGGCAGTGAAAAAGTCTGAAACCAGAAATGACAACAACGGCTCTGAATCGTGGTAAGTATTGGCTCAGCCATGAAGATTTGGCTCAAGCTGTCTTTCCAAAGCTCTTTTATACCTAGAAAGGCAGGGAGAGGGAGAAAAGTGGTATCTGAACCTATTTGTGTATTTCATGGTTGATGCTTATGACAATCAATCAAAGCCATCACCTGTGGTCCCGTATCAGACACTGAATTCATGTTTTTATATGCTGAGGTCACAGCACAGGGCAAGGTTTAGTGAGCCAATGTGTGAACCACCTCTTCTTTTGCTTCTGAGAGCACCTTGGCTCACTGAAACTTCTGATTCTGAATTGGGAAAGATGTTGCAGTTCATTTATATGGACAATAGGACCTCAAGTAATTTTTTGTATTCTTGTTTTTGTAATAGCTAAAATTCATATGCCCAGTTTTGTTTCTCTGGAGGACTGAAAAACTCTGTATTGAATAATGTAAAAGTTACCACAAGGGTAATTATTTCATAATTCAAAGTCAGGGAACAAGAGCTGCTATAAAATAATGCTTGCAAAGCAAAAAAACCCAAAAAACAAAAAACAAACAAACAAAAAAACAACAAAAAACCCAAAAACCAAATAAAACCCCAAAAACCCCAAACCCAAATAAAATAAAAAAGCCCCAAAAAAGTAAAATCAAAACAAAACAGACTAAAAAAACAAACCAAAAAAAGAAGAACCCTTACTCAGAGTTTGCTTTTTAGAATGAAGGCGAAAAAAACCTGTCTCATTTTGGGATGGTGAAGATAGGGCGCCCTTTCCTACCGAAGAACTAACACATGCAGGGTGGAATCAGCCAAGCCTTCCAAGATGGCAGCTTTCTAAGGGTGCCCTCTTGTAGTTGCTGTTGCTCCAGAACAAAGAACAGAACACTCCTCTCCAAGAAGGGCTCAGGTACTGGGTAAGAAACTAGATTCCTTTCTCCTTCTGACAACACATTCCCTGATGTTCCCCTGAAATCCCTAGCATGAGTTGTATTCTTTTATGGGCTTAATATCTGGAGATAAGCTCAGGACAACAGAATAAGTATAAGCATGTTCTGATGGGATTATTTCTGCCAGTGGTTAACATTTAAATTTGTTACTGAATGAGCAACCTTGTCATGTAATTAACTTGTGCATGAATACCTAATTGTTACATGTGTGTCCATGTGCACCTTTTTTTTTTGGGTGGGGGATTGGTTTTGGACCTGCACGTTCATCTGTGTATGAGCCTCAGTGAGACTCCAGCAGTACCCACTGATGGCAGCAGAAGCCTAAACAAAATGCAGGATTTCTCAAATACAAAATTATGCCTGGATAAATGACAGGTACAAATTCAGAGGATGGAAAGCAATCTTCCTGGGCAAAGGCATCAGGACAACCAGTTACATTTTGATTTCCAATAAATTAATTTTTAAAAATAGAAGAAGCATGAGGGCTGGCGTTACATTGCTATTTTAAGAATCCATTAGCAGTAGTTAATATTTACAAAAAAACTGAGAAAAAAATAAGAGTGCAAGAGTCACAGCTGGCCATTTTCTGGTAAGATCAATTAGTCTACGGATGCAAATGTTTAGGCCACTCAATATAAAAATCTCCATACTTCATTTTAGAAATATCGACTTCTTGTTTGCTATTCAAATAGTCTCTAGACAGACAGTCCCTAATTTTTCACTCATTTGTCCCCAAAAGAAAGCGAAGTGATATATTTTGTCCACTCATGAAGTCAACCAAGATGATATTAAATACTATGAGCATTACATGATGAAGAGAAAGGAGACATAAGGTGAACTCTTGTGTTTCCAGAGTTCAATGCAGAGGATTTTTCAAGAGAATCCCTGTTCTTTCATATTCCCTAAAAAAAAAGCTCCATTGGGCTTATTGCTGGTTTTGGATTACTTCACTAGAGAATACCCTGGATACATGGTCATATCCAACATAAATTGGGAAGAAATCCCCTAAAACACTGCTCTGACAACAACTTCCAATCACACCTACTGAGAATTGGTACAGCTACGAGTCATTTGTAAACTAAGATTTATTTTCTTCTTACAAATATATGACAGATGTTATCTGAGAAAATAACTAAAACCTCTAACACAGTATCTCAACATGTGAACATACAAATGGCACTTTGTGTTTGTTTCTGTGCTGCATTATTGTTCTCCAAGTAAAATTTCATTCTCACCTTACTGTTAACAGAATCCCATTAAGTTATTGCTGTGTAAAAGTATAGGAACATCCCATCAGTTCTAATTACAGGCACTTTCAGTTTCTGTTTCACCTCTAAAATAGATTTCAGGCTATCTCACTGAAGTGTATGAGTATTTTAAATGTCAGAACTGTCCTGCTACAATGGATATTCTTGACATGTTACTGCACCTAGAAGACTAAACTCCCCTGGAATCAGCAAAAAGCAGCTGCCTATTTCAGCTTTGCAACCTTTAATCAGGATGCATTGCAGTTGGGGAAATACAAGAAGAAATAAAATCATATGAGTGTTTGCCATTCCTGTATCTGCAGTTCATTGTAAAATGCCAGAAGGAAAAAAGAAATCACAAACCGACAAACCTTTCATATGGTTTTCATTTTGTTTAAGTGTTTTTTTCCTTTATTCAGTCAAAGACATTGAGCATTGACTTATTGACATGGAAGGACTCAGTATAACTTTGCTATATCACACACCATCTGCAAAACAGCAAAGAAGTGGCCACTCCATTTTGCAGAGAAAATACACTCTGATAAAACAGAACAATTTACTTCTTGAGTCTTGTGTTTTAGCTTTGCAAGGCATTATCCTAACAGTCTTCCGATGAAAACTGGAGGTAAGGATTGTTTAAAAATGTATTTCATTTCAGCTATTTAACACCCCACGTAAAACTTGAGTTTGAAAATTCTTTTCCATTATCACATGTATTACAGAATATTTTAACTGTTACAAGTATAGTAAAATACTTTCAAGTTACTTTGATTTCTAAAGATGCAGTATCCTTACAGTTACATTTTTATGCCAAAACCTGATTTATTGAGGAGAATATAAGCCTTTTCAATGTTCCAGTGGGCATTACTTCATAAGCATACATTACATAGCAACTGCTACACTATAGCAAAACTGAAAATACAACAATTTCTTTGTGCAATTCTCCAGTCACGAATCACAGGGAAAGGCATAACACAATAACATGAGCTGGTTACTTAAGGTAGTATTTTCTGTAACAGTGTTTACTTAAAATTCTTCCTTTTCTGTTCTGTTTTGTTTTGGGTTTTTTCCTAAATTTTAATTTTAAATAAACTTGTATTACCTGCACATGGGTAGAGACACTTGGAAGTTCTGGGGATCATATGCATGAATGTAAACATGAGCATGTGGGAATAGCATGGATTTACTGAACGATCTTAAGACTTGACTGCTGTGGAAGACACAGTTTCACACCATGACCTTTCCAAACTCAAATTCAAACTAAAAAGTAAGTGGGATATTGTTAGTCACACCTACTCTGATTTTGAAGTATCCACCTTCAATAAAGGGGAAAGAGATTTTTTTGTTTTACATTAAACAGCATTTATTACCAGAATTTAAATTTATAAATGGCAACTAGAATACATTTTCAATGTGGCTAATGGAAAAAGAGGCTTATGATCACTGCTATTCTCATTATTAAAGGGGAGAAAGGCTGTCCAGCTATTTGTCCATGCTCTGCACTGCAAGTTTACCTGAACATCAACATCACTGATGTAATTTTCAACACTGTTAATTTTGTTATACATTACTCCAGCAAATAATCATATATACAAGTCAGTCTAAATCTATTTAATTAATTATGCAAACATGAGAATAAGGAATACTGCATCTTCATCCCCAAATAAAAACTGCTGTTGCAATGAGCCAGTTTTACAGTGCTGAATATAAGGGGTGCTCAAAAAATAATGACACAATTAAAATTTTTAAAAGTTTAGTATCAAAGCTGTTTGCTCATTACTTTTTCCTAAAATGCTGGCTCCTGACAAATCCATTTAGAACTTTTGAAAATACATGAAATCTGACACTTCATGGCATAATTTCCCTTGCAAGCTGTAACATGCAATGTGATGGCATGGTGGACTGAAATCTCTTGTCTTTCTGAAGGAATTGGACACTGTATGCTTGTGTATCCCAACTGCTCAATTAAGATGGTCCTAGTGGATCGTGTCAGGATGAGTTCTGGTATTTCTGCATGCTACACATGATGTAAGCCTTCGCCACAGCCATGAAATGTCACAGTCCTGTGGTGGGGTACCAGGACTTTTGAGGAAACTACCCCAGAGCGATTGCCCATGGTCTTTGCACAAGCACAGAAACTTGGCAGGCCTGAAACAGAGCCAATAAAGGCAAAGACACACTGAGGATTTGGAGGACATCAGCTCTACATTCAAACACCCCCATCCTCCTGAGTAACTTCTCTTAAAAATACTTCTAAGGGGACAAAACCCAGAAAACAACTCCATGGAGTAACTGGAATCAAAGCCTGCAGGTGCTGGTATGAATGAGAACCTTATCAAGAACCAGACTGTGTATCTGAAACCCAGTGGTGGACTACTGCTGGTTGTGCAATTCATCTACAGGTAACAGCAGCATGAGAAGCCCTTGCACATGTGCTGAAAGGCTGAGGATGTACTTCCTGCCTGGGAAATAACAAAATGTAGCACACGCTCCTTTACCTTTTGGCTTCATTCTCCTACCATTGCCCCACTCTGTGTCTGTGTCCCTCAGCATTACTGCTGCTTTAGCCCTCTATCATTTTGGGGTTCTTTGAATAAAACCAGACCCTCTTTCTGTTGCAGTGTTTCCAATTCCTATTGTAATAGGCAACCAGCTGAAAAGCCAGGGATTTACACAAACCAACCTCGGCCTTGGGAGATGAGTCTCTCCAGGGTCTGTTATACACATGCTCTTCCACAGGGCATTTCAAAGCTGAACACTAAAATTAAAGGCCTCTCCAGCTCTCTTGTAGTTTCTCTGTCTTCACTGACAACAGGGGAAGCCTAAAAAGGAGCACTGATCTCTCCCAGTTGTGCCCTGCAACTAATGTTTGAGAGTAACATCACATCCTCCTGTATGCTAACAGAATGCCCAGCAGGAGCTTCTGCTCGAGCAAAATTAATTTTCTATGAGAGAAAAAAACCCCCACCCACAGATCCTGAAAGGAATTCTGTATGCCATTGGTTCTTCAACTGAATTACTGCTATTCAAATAATTAGTTGGTAAAATATTCTTGAGCAAGAAAAGAATTTTATCAATGGAGTTCTATCTGACCTGACTTCTTTCCCTAAATGTCAACAATGACAGATGCATTTAAGGGGATGATATTGAAGTCCACAAAATCCAGACCTCAGACATAATCCATGAAGCACCTCACATACAATACTTTGACAGCCAGTTTTTTAAATCAACAGTAGCAATGCTGCTCGTAAAGACACAGTTCTGCTGCCCTGCAATGCCTCATGGTCTATCCAGAAGCCCTGCTCTGTCCCTGATTTGGAAATGGAGTCTAGAATGTTGTCAAATTTGGTGGAAGTAGATCACCAACATGGTCAATGGGAATTGACAGAGGCATTTTTCCCACAACAGCTGTGAATAATTTGTGTTGAGTTTCTCTACTGATGAGTGGGCAGTGGGAAGCCTGAGCTTTTTGTAAGTTCTTTCAGAGAGCTGATAAACTATCCATACTGGGGAATATTAAGGATATTTGAAGACAATCAAACTCTGGATCTTGTGAATGCTGTTATAAAGTATAATCCCAGTCATATTAATCCTCAATTAACTGTAATTGTTTTTGTATCTGTATGGATACTCTGTGTTGTTTTTTCTTAAAGATTACCTTGATTCCAGAATCCCAACATTACTACATTTCCTTCAGAAATCTGGTATTAACTGAGATGGTCAAACATTTAAAAACAAACAAGTGGCATCACAAATTTAATCTGGAATTCCTGGAATAAATATTCATAATTAAATGCATTGCAAAAGACCTTTATGTTTACATCTTTCATCTCTAAGCTATGAAAATCTCAACACTTAGAAAATATTGCCAAGCCTCCCCTTTGTCAAATTTAGCTGAATAGGCAGATCCTTCTGAGGAAAGAAAGCAGAAAAACACTATTCTGTTTGCATGAATAACTGATGACTAAGAATTTCTCTCTTTCCTACATAATTCAATTAATACAAATTGGTTTGCAATTACAGGGCTGTATGGGAATGATCAAGAATTTCCTTTTATTTAATATGAAAAGGCTTGGATTGAGAATCCAAGCAGAGGCAGCCACTGGTACCCATACAGAGTTCCATTTAGATCATACTAGACAGCTGGCAAAATCTTGTTATTCCCTAACTTCCAGGGAGAACTCTAATGTCTTGCAGAGCACAACTGCATATTTCTCTGTCCTACTTACAGTTCATCCACTACCTCCTCAACAATCAACTCTTTCCTTTATCTTTTCTGCTTTCCAGACACAAGCATTATGTTAAAGGAAATAAAAGTACTTAATTGTGGCGCCTAGCAGGTCAGTGAAACCAACAAAAAGATTAATTTAAATGCTTAAATCTTACATGCTGTTTCTGCATACCCCCCACTTCTGTTGGTGTGGAGTAAATCATTGTCACAAGAGCCATTTTATTAATTATTGCTTTTTCTCTGCAAGAGATGCAGCCGTTTCTTCTCTGTTTTGTTTTGATGATACATTCAATTCCATCTCAGGAATGGCTATACCACTAACCTTGGTACCAGCAAGTACAAGATTTGACTATTTCCTTGGGTTCAAATAATGGTTGTGGGGAAGAGCATACCTGCATGAAAGAAAACAGCACACTGAGAATAGGGTAGTTGTTTTTAGGTGGTCTCTTTCTATACAAATCAGAAAATGGATCTAAATAATTCCATGGTAAAATACAGATACTTAATATGGTATTTCAGCAGAGATGCTGCTGCCCTTTGCTTATTTTACAGACTTCAACAACGACGACGACGAAAGAAAAGGAAAAAAAAACATAAAAGAAAAAAGTTAAATGGCTGGTGTCCTCTGGGGCATAATGACAAGTTGTGGTATGATATTAAAATGCCACCATCATTATTGCAAAAGTCTGATCAAGCAAACCTCCAGCTCCGGCAGCGGGACCTCTCCAGCAGAATCCTCTTGCCTACTCACACGCAGCTTGTCTGTAGCACGGCTCCGGTGCAGTGCTGACACCGGCCAGATGGTATTGAAAACAAGGGGAAAAGATGGCATCATACAGATCTAGCGGTCTTCTCTCATCATCATCATCATCATCATCACTATCATCATCGTCATCATCATCATCAGTTCATGGTATCTATACTCCAACCAGCAGTGATTTTTCAGGAACAAAATGTCTGGCAGCTGAGAAAACATACAAGCTATAAACATTTTTTGTCAAAGGATGCAGCATGTAAAATAATGCCCATTCCTGTAGCATCTCGGCTGCTATTTCCCAGGTGATTGTGATGACACTTTCAGGGGGTAGCCATGCTGAGGGGCAGACAGAGTTAACTTCAGATGGCGAGGAGAAGAGTGGCACTTCTTTTCCTGCTTTTTTTGAATTTCTGTTATTATTTTTCGTTACAGACATCAGGGAAAGCCCTGCCTGTTAACACTGTAGAGGGGGATTCAGCCCTGCTGAATTCACTGTGGGTAGTTAAGAGACCCAGCTCTTAAACTCAGCTGGAACAGGTAGCATTTCTCAAACCAGCATGTGCCTGCGGCGGTGGAGCGCCAAGTGATCCGAGCGGGAGAAGCTGCGGTCACAGTCTGCACACTTGAATGGCTTCACTCCCGTGTGCTTGCGGTAATGCCTCGTCAGTTCATCGGATCGAGCAAACTTCCAGGTGCAGCCTTCCCAGGTACATTTGTAGGGTTTTTCTCCTGGGAGAAACAAAAGAAAGAGGGGAAGGGGGAAAAACAGGTTGTGACTTTCCCCTTGTTGCCATTAATCCCCACAATCCCCTCTGCATGCCTCCCATGAACATGCACTGCCTAGGGGTTGCTTTAGGCCAAATTACACAATTATGAGGTACTGGATCTGCTGAATATAAGGAAAAGAGCCTTGACATTTATCATTCCCGTGGCATTCACGTGACTAAGAAAATCAACAGGATTAAGGCAATAATACAGATCCTACCTTGCAGGGGTGATGTGAGTATTAACATCACACTTGTATGGTAAATATGAGAAGAGGGCTGTGTAATTCTCATATTTACCATACAAGTTTGCAACCCTCATCCTGTCAGGCTGCACTTTCTCCCCAAATGACCAGATTACCTGATATTTCTGCAATTTACCATGGGCTGACACAGACTTCACATTATTCTATGATGTTTATGAAGGTTTTTGATTATTTGTGTAAACAGCATTCTGGGACATTTCTTAGTAAGCTGGTAAAAATCAACTACAATTTCCCAATGAAACATAAAAATTCGGTCTGCAAAACCTCCTCTTTATTTACTGCAGCTGCTTAGTAAAAATAATTTTGCATAATATGTGTACAATTTTTAAATGTACTTAGCCATGGAACTTGCACAACACTGTTCATAAATACCCATTTACTTCAGTGAGCTCAGACTTGGGCTAATGTAGATTTTTGGAAAATCCAACCATCTTGCTTTATATTTAAGGGTAAGAACAATGTTGTATCATGTCAGAGGAGAAGATTAATACAGCCAAACTGGATCTTGTGCTTGCATAAAGCAAAAACTGTTTAAAATCCCATTCTGGCCATGTTTTTAGGCTATACTTCTTTGTGACATCTATCACTCACCTTCAGTGTCTATAGAAATACTCTCGGCAGTTACCTTGATCCCATAATTCAGCATAAACCAAAACTGAGGAAAGGAGACTGTGTGAGGTCCGTATTTATCTTCCTTTTGTGTGTCTAAAATTTTACTTCCCCTTCTGAAACCAGCTAATCACAACCTGGACAACAAAAGGGCATCTCTGCAACAACTGTTTCCTTTGTTAGGCAGAATCATTCTTCAGTTATTTATTATCTCATATGAATCATGAGCAGCTTGCAAGGAATTATTTCAATTATATGAACCACTGACGCAACACTTGCCTTTTCATAGGCAGAACCTCCCTCCTTGCGTCTCTTCAAAAGTCAATAAATGCTTTGCAGAGAGCCCTTGGTTTCAAAAGAAAATTCCCAAGTAAGAGTATCATCACAAAGTTCAAACAGCCCTGAAAAATCCAGCTGAAATGGCCTCTGTTAGGAAACTGAGTGCTGTACAGACATCAGCATGACATGTCAGCGAGGTTGTCAGCAACATTTGAGCTCCTTGGGTTGGTACCTTCTGTGCACCATCTGGGCTGTGCTGCAGTTTTGAAGTCAGATGGGGGTGGGAAACAGTTGCTGTGAGGAGAACCCAGCAATCAGGGCTCTGACCACAACCTGTAGTTGCACCAGCAGCAGCTCAGCCTAGATAATTTTGTTCTCTCCAACCAAGCACAGAGCACCAAACAGTGCTCATTGCCACTGGGTGGCCACAGCGCTGGGCACCTCAAATCCAACAGCTGCTGCGAGCTGGACAGGCAGGCACAAGCTACATGGCAGATGGTGGGATGCACATTCTTGCCAATGACACAATCCTACAAAATGCACTCAAATTTGCCACCAAACTGTCTTACATAGATATTCTTGCCATAAACAGTTGGTGCAGAGCACTGTACAAATATAGCAGTACCCTCATCCAACTTGGCAGGTTGATTCCAAGGCTCCCATCACAACACATCAACGTTTTCCAAGTGCAGTGCTTGTCCTGCCCATCCCTCAACACACTTAAACTCTTGTTCACCAGATATCACCTCAGTTGGCTTCTTTGGCCACAGACACTTTCAGACAACAAATATTTCTTAGGCTCTGGATTCTTACTTAGAAGCATCTGAAATTCTAAACATCTTCAGGGAAGGAGACTCAACTACTTCATTGGACAACCCGGGTGAGGAATTTTTTCCTAATATCCAATCTAAACCTACCTTGGTACAACCTTGGTGTAACTGGAGGCCACTTCCTTTTGTCCTATCACTTATTATCTGGGAGAAAAGACTGACCCACACCTTGCAACAACTTCCTCTCCAGCATTTGTAGAAAGCAAGAAGGTTCTCCTGACCCTCTCTTTCTCCAGCCTGAGGAACCCTACTTCTCTCAGTCATTCCTCATAAGACTTGTGTCCACACCTTTCACCAGCTCCACTGTCCTTCTCTGGACACACTCCAGCAGCTCAATGTCCTTCTTTTAGTGAGAAAGACAAAATTCAACACAGGATTCAAGGTGTGGCCTCACCAGTGTCAAGTGCAGGGGCACAATCACTGCCCTGGCCCTGCTGGCCACACTCTTGCTGACACAGGCCAGGATTGGCCTTACCTGGTAATTTTCTTTTGAAACCAAGGGCTCTCTGCAAAGCATTTATTGACTTTTGAAGAGCTGCAAGAAGGGAGGTTCTGCCTACGACTGGCCTTCTCAGCAGCTGTTGATCAGCATCCCCAGATCCTTTTCTGATGGGCAGCTTTCCAGCCCTTTCCCCAGCCTGTAGTGCTGCCTGGGGATGTTGTGACCCAAGTGCAGGATCCAGCACTCGGTCTTGTTGACTCTCACAAAATTGGCCTCAGCCCATTGATCCAGCCTGTCCAGATTCCTCTGCAGAGCTTTCCCACCCTCCAGCAGATCAACACTTCCCAATTTGGTGTCATCTGCAAACTTACTAAGGGTGGACTTGATCCTTTTGTCCAGATCACTAATAATGATATTAAAGATATCCATGAAATCCTTGCCCTTGTTATACAGAATTCTAGATCTTCCTTCCCTCAGCAGGAAACAGAGAACTCAATGCAGAAAATGATGGTTTGCACAAGAAATACCAGAAAGAGTTTTTTTTAGTTCATCCATTAAAACAATACCATTTTAGGTAAGAAATGAAAGTCAGGTGACAGAAGGATATGAGTGCAGATCACTCAGCTGGAGTTCCCACACGTTGCTTCCAGCATCCCTCCTCAGTGAGTCCTGCCTACCCAGCCCTCATGAAGTTATGTGAAAGAGACAGGACTGACGACATTCCTTGCAAGGTATTTACTCCACTGAGGGAGAATCACTCTTACAAGCTCAACCTAAGAGAATCTCTTTTTGTTTTCAATTAAATATATATATTTAGTGTAAGAAAGAAAAAAACAGCCAAAGTAGTGTTACTGTGAAGATATTCACTCACAAGCTCCTTAAAAAGGCCGCTGTAAAGACAACTGTGAAAGATGATTGTTCATTAAGGTTTATCAACATTTTACACAAGTCTAATTTTTAGGGAAAGAACAGTACTTCTGCTTTTCTCTTAAAACAGCTACATTATCTGTGCATGCTCAAGTGCTAGAAAAAAAATTCCTTCATATACTAACTCTTAACCTTTTGTTTGGTGTCATCCCTGACATGAAGACTGACCACTGGGTTTGTCAAAACCAGAAGACCCAAGAGTTCAAATGATAGAGAAAGGACCAGCGGGAGCAGAATTGCTACAAGCTGAGAAGTTGGTGTCAGCTATCCCACACCAGCTTTGCCTGATGAGAGCTTGAGCACTCACGGCTGAAATCCTCGGTGCAACCAACAGAGAGGAGCTGGGCCTCAGCAGGGCAACCCAGAGAGCAGTGTGCGAGAAGGTGGACAGAACTGGAAGAACTTAACTGCAGTGCATATATATATCTCTATCTATCTATCTCTCTGCATTTCCAGACTGGATTGCAGTGGAGTTGAAATCAAACACTCAACCATTCTGACTCAGACACTTCTGTCTCCATGCGAACACTTGAGTTTAAGTGTTTAAGAAACTCTTGGGCTTAAAGTATGGGCACATTTTGACTCCTTGTGCACCCAGACACTCAAATTCTCATTCAGCTTTAAGGAGCAAAGGCAAGCTGTGTGAGTTTTGCCTGGGGTGGTGGAAACACAGGAATGAAGAAGTCAAAACAGCAGACAGTTTTGGGAAACTGGAAGCAAGAAGAGCTGCAAAAAGAGACTAAAAACATGTGGCAATTAGGAAGAGGAGAAAAGGAAAACTGGAAGAAGATAAAATCCTGTTAGTTCAACATTCTGAATCTGTGAAGTTTTAAAGAACCTATCAATCTAAAAACAGATGCCTGAAGCTGTGAACATTTGCTGACCCTCTAGTTTTGCATGTGCCTTTGTGAGCTCTATTGTTTTGTCCTGAAACCTGACAAAAATATCCCAAACCAGAGAAATTCTGATACTATTCTGCAGCTTTGTCCTGCAATACATGGATAGTGAACAGTATACCACAACAGCCATTTACATAGAACAAGCAGGACCCTGGAGCATAAAAAAGTATTTCTAGACAGCCCTCTGTAGAAAATGAGTATTTTCTATTATTTGGGGGAGTTAATTACCAAGTTTTGAAGGGATGAGTCAATGCTCCAAATGGGAATAGTCATTTCTCAATCTTCTATTAACACAACATCTATTTCTAAGAGCCCTCCAAAACCATGCCTTTTGTAGTCCAGATGCGACAAATCAAATTAGTTTAATTACTTTTACCATATTATTTTTCTTAACCTACCATGACTCCTCTCACTTAGGCACTTAGGAACATGGTTACAACTGCTGCTCATTAAATCCTCCAAAACTCTTCAAGTATTGAATTAATAATGCTGAATAATGACCACTGTTCAGCCACTTCAAAATTTTCCACCCTTCACACAGCCCAATATCTTTCTTCCCATATCTTTATACATGTACCCTGACATCTGGAAGACCATTCACTCAAGCAAATAAATCTCTTGAACTTTTACTTTATAACCTGATGACATTCACATATTCCTTATTAAAAAAACTCTGTGTAGGTACCAGCCCAAGACATGCCATGTAATAGACAACAGAACCAGGGTCTGTTTTGTGCCATGCAGAATTTCCCATGTAGGATGTTCCTCAGCAGTTATCCTCTGCCCATCAACTAGCCGGTATCAACAGTATTTAATGCCAGACCAGATATTTCAAAGACAGACACCACAAAACCACCATGTAAATAGTTATGGGTTATTCTGCCAGCAGGGAAACTGTTCTGGAACTCCAGGAAACAGAGCTGGGCTTATATTCATTCCTTAGGCAAGGAATCTTATTTACTGCAACTGCAGATGCCCCATGTACTCCCTCTGCCCATTTGCAGTTCCCTTCATTTATGTATTATTTAAGTTTCATTTACCCAGCAGTTTAGCAGGCTCTTGGCAACCATGAGGTAACACTGCCTACTACCATGACAGAAAATATCCCAGTGCTCAAGCTGTAAACAGTTCTCTTCCTCTGGCATCAGCTCCCCTCTCTTTCTGGTATTACAGATAAGTGCCATGTCCCTTCTTATTAATGTCCGCTTCAGATACCCCTATCTATCCATTTTTTCTGCACATGGAATTGTCACAGTGACTCTTGAGTTATTGTGTCACTTCTCTGCAGCTCCTTCCTGCAGTGGCACTCAGCATTTTGAAATGTTGCTAACACTTTTATTCCAAATAAGAGACAACGAGGAAATAAACATAGGGGACTGTTCAGGGGTAAAGGTTTAGCAATCTAGTCAGATTTTTTTCTATGTTAAGCTTACATCACCCTGCGAAGGACAAAGTTAGAAAGCATACGGAAACAAAACCTGATGTATAGGTTTGTGTAGTAATTCCAGACAGGGAGGATGGGGGCATGGAGAAGATGACCGCTAACCCCATTCACAACATACAATGGGTTTTTAGTGAAATTTGCACAGTTTAATAGGTGGAACATGCCCAGTTCTGCTATATAAATATTTATGCCCCAAGTTTCTACTGTCATTATTTTGGAGAAGTATTCCCCACACAAAAACAGAGTGAGGTCGTAAGGATTGAGCCCAAAACAAATTGGAAGAAAATAAATAAGCCAACAATCATGCCTCTGCCCATGTCTGATATGCTACATTTTCTAGTCAAAGTGAACAGATCTGCAGTTTTTCAGGGTTGAGGACATCTCCTGGTGATTTCTGGTTTGATTTCTCCTACAGGATGTTATGCAATATATGTAATGTGCAGTATTTATGTCAGCTGTTTTCAGCTCCCATGTAAACACCAGAATTGTTCTGAAGCATACAGGACAGTCCTAAGTGCACCCACACTGACAGGATGCTAGGAGAAGAAATCATACACTGAAAACCACAAATGATGGCTAATTAGATTTTGCATTTCTACTAAAAATAAGAAATTTCAGGCAGAAAAGAATCTTTTAACAGCAAAACACTATCTGATAATGAACATCCTCAGGCACTCCCAGAGGAAGAGGGGAGCTTAGCTTTCAGACACGGGGAAAGGGAAAAATGACAATTCTTACATTTTATGTGATATTTTTATTAGTATAATTTTTTAATGAAAAAATAGAGCACTTATCAAGCACTTTACAACTTTCAAGTGCCTTATAAAGATTTTTCGAAAATATAATCCCTCATAAAAGTCTCTTTCCACAGTAGTACTGTGTAACAAATATCAAGTCCATTCTGCAGGTAGGAAAACCAAACCAGTGAGTGTCAGCCTTCCCAAAACTGCTGAGAGTGAACAGCAAGGCTATGACTTATACATTAGGAAACACCTTACTTTCTGTAATGAAAGTGTTAGAACTTAGCTTAAACCCCTTAAAACTTTGAAATATTTTCAATCATTTTGATGCAAAAATCTAATTCAATTATTTACTTAATGCAGTCACTAATTCACTCTCTCTCTTTGGTGAACATAGGCAATTTGACTTTTATGTTTCAGTATTGTCAAAATATGCAAATAAAATATCTTTCCAGGAAGAGATTAGTTTCGTATCAGTTGAGCAAGTCTGGCAAAACAATTTCTACGAGCAGAACAGGAACATACTGTGCTGCCTGGGACACGTCTTGAAGTTCAGGTTTTTATTTCTTGTTCTCAGTCTGACTTAGGCAAAGGACAGGGACATGGTTTCTTCACGTGGAAACCAGGAACAAAACAATTTCTTCAGTTCAAATATACAGTGACAACCTCCACTCTAGAAGAAGAGACAGAACTTCATTACACTTCGGCAGCCCTTGAACTCACCATTTACAAACTCCACTTAATTTACAGCTATCCACTTGTGATAATTCAGGTAGGAGTCCTTTTCTCACATCAAAACACACAAACACATTTTCATTTCACTGCACTGATGAGCTTTGGTTCTGTTTGCCATCCTGGCCCTTCTTCTCACTCCCCCTGCAAGACCAGTCCCAAGTGTGGCAACCCTGCTTCTTTCCTTCCACTACTGTTGTCTCACTGTCACTCTAGGTATACAGCTGCCCCCGTCTGATGCTATTTAAATACAAATCCCAGCAAAAAAGCCTTTGGGACTAAAATCACAAAATTCAATTCACTGTAATTTCAGAAGGCAAACCCATTCTATCAGTCTCTGGTCTGTTCTGTAACCACATGCACAGAAAAATGAGAAAGAGGGGGAATCCAAGCAAATTCCATATCTTCTCTTTTTGGGGCTTCTGCAGAGACTTTGCCCCAGAAAGGGCCCTCCTAAGCACTGTGTGACATATGAATGAATTAATGCTTGGGGACAAGGATTAGTTACAATACATTGCCAAGGGCACTGCTGATGCAGTATGATAAATTTTGACTCCTGTAAAAATAAAAAATGTAAAACATTTGGAAATGTAAAAGGCCTCTTCCTGTACACTTGAATGCAGGAGCCAGACCAAATCCCAACAGTTCATGAAAAATATAATTTTATTAACCTTCCTGAAATTTGTTTCCTGTATGATGTGGTGTGTATATGTAAGTTTAAGTATATCTTAAGTGCATATACATATACACTTAACAGATAACAGGTATCTATTATAGATATATTTGTAGTGAAAGATGACATAGAGTTTTCTTCTTCACAACAGCCATAGCAAATACATGAGACTATTGAATTTCCAGTGCTGTGGGAAAAAAACTGAGGTTTTGCTTCTTATAGCAGCCTTCACTCACTAAAATATTTGGGAAAGGTGATGCAACAGATCCATACTTCCAAGCGTATGGAGGGTGCCAGCAGATCTGCACATTTACATTTACTCTCTTTAACTGGGGTGCTGCAGGCTTGGGCTTTAGTCGGGCCTTCCACAAATAAAACAACTTTCCTTCACTGTGGTCTACTACTGCAAGGGAAACACCAAACAGGTCACACTTCCCTACCCATCCACCTTCAATGCTGGTACTGTCACTCCTCCTGGCATTGTTCTACCATGTTCATCAAGAGAAATACTCATGTTTCTTAGTATGAAACTTAGACTTTCCTTTTGTTCCTTGAAAAAACCAAAAAACCCCAAACCAACAATGAAACTGGTCAAAGAAATAATAAAGAAAATCCCAACCAAAAAATAACTAAAAGGCTCCAAGGGATGAGCTTGGTCTTACAGTTTTGCACAACTGATTATTTGGTGTTTGCACTGTGCTAGAAATCAGGCTCAAGCAGAGGATGGGCACTGCAGTGCTGAGCTGTGTATAGAAACAGAGCATTAAAAAAACCTCACCTCCCATTTAAGTGAGTTGGAAATGGAATTAAACTTCCAAAAGAAAATATACCAATTTTTATCACAATAAAAATCAGATTAAATATATATAACACTTAAGAAAAAAATCAGCTGAAAGAAAAAATGCAGGAGAGGGGCAAGGGGAAAGCTCATTAATGTGACTGAAATATCACTATTTCATATCCTATGTGGAGAGAACACTGAAGTGTAGAAAATAACTCCTCATCCTACACAGGTTTCATCAAATCTTTTTACTTTCCCATGAAACAAGAAGTTTTTTAGAATTTACCCATGTTTCTAACTGCTTATTTACAAAATTGAAGACGGAAAACACTAATTTTCATGATCTACCTCTTGTTTGCTTTTATGCACGCAAAAAAAAAAAAGCAGGAAAGAAGAAAACATGAAAAAACATTTTTAAAAAAGCTTTTATGAGGCTTACTTGCAGTTTTGAGCATGCTGCACTCTCAAAGACTGTGTTTCTGATCCAAGGTTGCCCCGACAAGGACAGGATAGTCACGAGCAACTTCAGACACACTTCCCAAAAAACATGGGTTATCACCAGCAGCAAATTATTGTTCCCTCTGCTGGGGACTGAGTGGGCTGCAGGAGTTGGAAACCCTGTACTGTGTATTTATTCCTCCAGGTCTGGGTGCAACATCTGGGAAAATGTTTTGGAAGCAGTGGGAGTAAAGACATCTTTCTTGTCTTCATGGCACTTCAGGGCTACACATGGTAGACCACAATCACGCCAGAGACCTCAGATGAACTGCAGTTCTTTGGAGGTAGAGCATTAAGTACTGAAAGGTTGGCTTAGAGAAAAATCTTATTCTGCATAATGAAATTATCATTATTCCCTCGTGCCACACACAGACAAAACACATATGCACCCCATCTTTACAAAGTCAAGGGGCACTGTTGAAAATATTTTTCATAACCTTGAGACTGCAAATAATCACAGAGGCAATTAGACTTGCTTTCCCATCAAAGTGCCTTGGAATAACCACACGGGCACTCTTCCATATCGGCACAGCATCAGACCTACAATGCAGAGGAATGACTCCCTGTGTGTAAGGTGAATTCAGAGCTTGCAAACCTGCCAGAAATGAAAACATTTAACTTTCCACAGAGCAGCTATTGGAAGAGAACTGGATGTACAAGCTCTTTCTGGTATGGACACCTGCCTGTAACTAAATGGGCTCAGGCAATGATCTCACTACATCCAGAGGCTCCCACTTCTGCATCACCTTTCTAGGCTGTGGTGGCTCTGGTGAGCCTGCCCTCACACCCTTGCTACACCAGGAGATACCCTGCTCCAGGAGACAGCTGCTCTTAAATATACTTCTGTCCTGAAATGTGAAGCCTGCCACATCAATGAGAGTAGGCTGAGGTTTCCTTTATTAAATAATTAGTTTATCTTCTAAAGAGAAACTGCATGAAGAAAGAGAAGAAAGGATAGAAAGGAAAACTTCTGTGAAATATACTAGTTTTCACATTGGAAAGCTCTACTGTTTATTGAAACTGGCAGTAAAATTTAAACACTAAAAGAAAGTATTTCTTACAAAATAAAATCATCACCCAACACAAATAGACCCTCCTATTTTACTTAAAGCAAATTAATTTTTAAATTGGCTTTGTTTATTTAAATTCCCAGTTTCTGAAACAGCACATGAACCTGCTTTTGGAGGTTTTTTCACTTGATAGATTTTCATGGTACTGGAAGAGCTCAGGGACAAGAAGAACATAGGACATGAGAAAGAAAAGCTGGGGTTTTGAAGAGTGAGTCTGGCAGGTAGGTGACAAAGATGTGTTAGAGACCAAAAATCTACACAGTTCAAGTAAAATCCAGACAGATTATTTAAAAAAATGTTGCTTCTTCCCAATATTTGTATAAAGAAGGGATTACAAATCTGTAAATATCTCTCTGGAACTTATAGTCAGCAAAAGGCATTAAACAGACCTTAAGAAAACAACAGGTAATGAATGGAGTTTCAAAACCTACAGAACAAAAATAGCTTTTTTGGTGCCTCTGACTTTTTAAGTCCACTCTGAAAGCTCTCAAAGGAAAATGTGAACAAAGACTAATGACAGGGGCCCTTTCATATTAAAATAATATATGGAGCAACAGTGAGTGAGAGGAATGCAATGTTTGAAAAAGCACAGACTAAATAAAACACCCATGTACTCACTAGTTCTCTCTCTTCTAGGGTGGTGTCTCAACACAGCTACAAAGGAACATCTTGGGGAGGGAATGCTGTCATTTTCTCAGGTACAAATCTGTACTTCTGAGATGTTTACTGTCTCCATGTAAAACTGCTGAAGACCCCTTGACACTGACAAATAGGTTTCATTACGTCTGTGGCTAAGGTATTTGCTCTCATCTCTCAGGAATGATATAGGCGTTGATCAAGGACAAAGCACCAAACCCTAAAACAATTCACTTGGCCTGGGGGCTTTATTCAGCCTGGCTCTGCAAGAGCCTGACAGAGCAGCCCCTCTACTGCAGCAGCAGCACTGAGAAGGGTGACTGAGACCAGCACTGGCTGGGGCAGGACAAAGAGCAGCAGTTGCAGTCCAGTATCTGAGTCCCACAAAACTGCTCTGGTTACTGACCCTGGCCTCCTCCACTCCTCCATGCCTGTGGATATATGGTGCTTACACCCATGGATTAAATCCATTCCCACTTCATGCTGCCTGGAAAGTCCCAGGCTTTTGCAGCTGCTGACCCCACAAAGCCACACTGTCACGTTCTACCACAAATTTTTAACTAACAACTGAAATAAGGTTGCACAGAAATACAGAATGCTGATTACTACTACAGTAAATGAAAATCCTGTGGAGGTGAGAGACAGGGAACAAATCTCTTGTGTTTCAGACGCTAAAATTATGTCCCACATTACCTCAAAGCAGGCATCTTCTTTCTTTGTTGACTTCTTCAGGATGATTCATACAATGCTTTAAACTCCTTAGGCTTCTCCATGTGCTAAGGGGGTAACCATGATGAACTAGAACTGGATTTAACCATGAGCAACTTCAGATGTTTAGACGTTCTTACAGTGGAAAGAACCAATATTACTCAGTCTGTAGGACTCAGATGTCCTATTGGAAGTGTCAATAGCAACTTCAGTGTTGCTTAAAAGGACTGAAATAGCCACTACAGATCATAAAACAGCATTCTGACTTGTTTTCTTCTCCAACTTCAAAGTAAAAGCAGCAAAGTGAAGCAGGTGGGTCCCACCAGGGCTGCACAGGTGCACACCCCTTGGAAACAGCATTTACACTCTCCCCATTCCTGGGGCCAGCACCAGCACCTGTGCCAAGTGCAACACAGATGAACACAAACCAAGAATGCAACTCATGGCTGCTGGTTTTCCCATTTTTAAAGATTATTCCTTTGTGGAATCACACATTAGTAATTTTCTTTAAGTTCACTGAAGCAGAAACTAGCTCAATGCAAGTCCAGTGAGCCAATTTCTCACAGTTTCTCCTTGCAGAAAGAGTTAAACCTGAGCTGCAAGATTGCCTGCGAGCCCTGAAGGCTCTCCATCACACCTGATACCTCCTGATAGCTTTATTTGATGATCTGGCAAAACAAAAACAAGAAGCTGATTCTAGAAAGAGAAATTTAATACCAGAGCTTGTGCTTTATGCAATGCTCTATCTATCAGAGGTTTCACTTGCAGCTTTCCCAGTCGGAGAGACAATACATAATTCAAGTCCGCCCCCCAGTGGACTCCATGCCCACACCAGCAAACCAAGTTTTGAGGACACTGGTGGCAAGTATTGAAGAGCTAGATGACAGCATATTTAAAAAACCTAGGAGTTACTCCAAGAGAATTAAATTCAACTGTTACCATCTATAATATTTTGTTTCTGGTCTCCATTAGGATGAAAGGAAGTATACCTTCCAACCAACAAATCTGTTCATCCTATCATAACACCACATTGTTTTTCCTCCTGAGTCTAAACTACTGTGAATGTTTCAGTGTCTATGCACTGAATAATGCATACAAAGTAATGTAGTTTGAAAAAGACCTTTAAGATCATCGAGTAAATGAAAAAAAAAGTTCTCAAGCACATACTGCTTAGGTAAACAACTGTCAGCAAGATCAGCCTGCCTAAAAAAAATAAGGTACAGATTATGCAATGCTGAGTTTCTGTGATCTTTTCTCAGAAAGTTTCCTACTGAAACTTGCTCACTCTTGCGTGCATAGCTGTCATACTTCATTTATACTTATCCAAAACTGCACTAATTACTGTGGGTCATACGTGAATAACTAACTTCTTTTGCCTGAAGCAAAAGTAAAGGCCAAGATAAAAAATGCAAGATGAGATTAGTACATGGCCAAGTACAAGATGAGTACGCTCATGGCCAATGCTACATGTAAGCCTGAATATACCAACTTCTCATCAAGACCTCTGAAGTGTCCTGTAAAACACATTTAATTTTAACAGCATGACACAGGTTTTCTCACTGGATCCACTAGCTAAATTCAGCACTGACCATTTTTTCTAGACTACACTTCTTTCATCAAGCCTTCTGCAATGTCACTATAAAGCAGTTAGTTATCAGCTGACTATTTAATGAAGGTTTTGGATTCGATGTTATTTTTCTTTTTCCCTGAAGTAATAAACCAGCTACCAGCATGACTACGAACAGTTCAGCCAGTTGTATGTTGGCGTGGGAATTCGTTTCAGTCAGTTCACAGTCTGGAAGGTATCCGGGCTTCCTCTGTGCTCAGCAGTGAAGGAGAAGCACCTTTGCAAGCCAATCTCTGGGTATACCTCAAGAGGGAATAACATGCCCCAGAGGTGCCAATCCCTCTTCTCTGACTACCCAGAGATCGCAGACAGATAGCAAAGCCTTGACACCAGCTGCCAGGGAACCACGGCTGGGGATATGGATCCTACGATTACAGCAGGCAGACAAACTCCTTTTGTGCTGGTGGAGAGCTACATATGCTTAAACTGGGATTTACCTACATCCTCTCAAGCCTTCAGTGCCTACTTCTGAGCACCCTACGTGCACAGCCTGCCCCATGAGATCACTGACAAATTACAGACATCCAACAAATGTAATTATCAGTGTTTTAAAATGTTACAGCAGAAAAGAGCCTCCTCTGTTTCTGGGCTGCCTTGGGTGTGACATTTCTGAGATTGTCCACATCTAGTTTGGTAACTCACATGATGATTGCTTATACTCCTGGGCTGGTCGCCAGTCTGGCAGGATAAAGAAGAGTGACTTCCCTGTGGTGTAAGCAGATAAATGGTATTTTTGTTTCAAACCAAACCCACTATGGCTCTTCTCTGCTGGGCTCTCTGTCATTGAATCTGTTACAGCTGTGCAATGCTCAAAGGGTGATACAGGCAAGAAAAGAAACAACACATAAATCCAGCAGGGGGAAGGAAAATGACAGAGTAGGGTTAGACTGGGATAAAAGAGGTAAAACAAAAATGACAGAAAATGGTGACAGGGTAAGGGTAAATAAAAGATATTAGAAGAGTAGTGATGAAAGACCACATTTAAGATGGGAAAGAAGAGGGAAGACGGAAGAAGAATCAAGACAGGACATGACAAATAACGACAGAGCAGAAGGCTTGTCTTAATGGGAAGAGATGAAGAAACCAAGAAAATTGGCCTGGAAGGAAATGTAATGCAATTTCCAGATCACCAGAACATTTCTGTTGTTTAAGGAAGGTACTCATACCTTACAGAAATTGTTTTAGTAGGGAATATTAGGATGGAGCCTTGTTCCATCCTCCTCTCAACAGAAGTCCTACCAGCCAAAAGACATACTGGAAAAAGTGATGGAGATGCAGCCTCAATTGAAAGGGAGAAGCCTTTACTTAATTTTCTAAAACAATATGTCATACTCTTTAGAGTACATCAGATCACAGAAGCACCAGCAGATTCTCAGCAAAGAGCAACATTGTCCTATACACTGGATAAACACCATCTCTCCTCCAAGGAGTTACAGGAATGCTGAAGTCCATTAAGAGCACAGAGATCAATAAATTTGATTTAAGCAAATCAGCATCAGAGTAAGGAATAGCACTGAGGCTCAGAGTGTTCTTTTCACTGCCTTTCCAGCCATCCAATCAATCCCCTTTTAGACTTGCTCTTGACAGCTTCAAATTGCTGCTCCTGAGTTTATCCACAATAAAATTACAACTATTACACATCACTACTTCCGCTACCCTTACATGCCTGTCACACAGATTAGTAGCAGCCCATAAAGTTAATAAGGACACCAGGTATTGAGTGAGTGTTAAGTATGGTCACCCCTGAATGGGGCCCAGCTCCTCTAAGCATCTCTCTTGCACCTCTGCTGTAGGGATCTAGTGAGACTGATTCTCATACAGTGATGACTTCCCTCTCCAGTATGGGATAGGTACCTCTGAAAGCCTCCAGAAAGACATACTGAGGACTTGAGTTTACCCTTGAATTGAACTGAAGGATTTCAGGAGCTCTTGGCATCCAAAGGCTACATCCGTAAAAGCAAGTAGTTTCAAAAGAAAGAGTGAAAAAAATGTTGCTGAAGATTCATGACCACACTATATGCTCTTGAGACTTTTCTCTGGACTAGCTCTGGTTGGTCCCAAGCAATGACCACACTTTGTTTGTTGAAGCACAGCAAGTATGTCCCCAGAGGCCACTTTTCTGTTGAGTTTTACCTGAGAAGAGTCTGGTTGGTGCTGCCACCAGTCTTGTGCTGCCAAGAGGGGATGACAGGGAAGTTCCACTCAAAAGAACACTCCTGATCTGCACCAGAATGCCAATGCACTCACAGACATCTCTGTTATTCAGGTGCAGGCCTTTGGCTCTTAGTGTAGGATGACAAGCTCATTATGCCCTAAACTGGACAGAAAGGCACCTGCTTGTCTTAACCACAGTGCACAGTGCCAGCAAATCTCACCTGTGTGCGTTCTCCTGTGAGCCTTCAGGTGGGAGCTTTTTGTGTATACTTTGTTGCATCCCTCAAAGTCACACCGATGGATGCGCCGCTTCCTGGAGTCTGGAGACTCAGACCTCCTCTGACGCCTTGTGCTCTCAATACTGAACGGTGAAATTGAACTGAAAAACAGAACGGAAGCAAAAAAATGAAGCAAGAGTTTGGTGTATAGCCTGGACCCCAAAAAATCAGCTCTAACAGAAGTGACTGTGCTAGAAGGGACGTAAAAAAAATGAATTATCTATTTCCCTTTCAACATTTTGACACAATTAGTGCTTGAATTAGAGCATATTCTGCAGTATGAAATAACTGAAGTTTTGATTTAGAAGTGCTTATTTGCCCAAAAACCCCCACCATGATACTTGAAATACTGCTCCAATAGTGAAGCAGCCTGACTTTATCTGAGCTCTATTTCTATTTGACATGTGTCCAGGTACAAGCTCACTGAACTGTTTTCTAAACAAGTTTATATATAGCTTCCATAACTTCTCTTTGACAAGTTTAAATAGATAAAAAGCCTGAAACCTTTTATGAAAAAGTGTTTCCATTACCCAGATCTGAACTATGGATCCTCACAATAGGCCAAACACCTGTTGTTTGCTAGAATACAGACTGCTAACAGATCCAGATCACCCCGCAGCAGTGATTTTTCCATTTTCTCATTTAGCAGTTCTCAATCTATCACGTGCAAGCCAATGAAATTTATTTTCTTTCAAACCACTGATAAATGAAGTATAAGAACAAGGCCAGAGAACAATCCCCACAGAAACACATAAATGCTTATCAAAGAAACTCCATTTACAGCAATGTCCTACAGCCTATCAGTTACCCTAATTTTAAGCAATTAAAATACAGCATTGAAGTAATGTTGTGTTAGTTTCTAAGTACAGTGTGTGCTGGACCTATTACTTGAAACAAGCCTTGCTACCGCAATGCATTTGGCTTGGTTAGATAAATTATTATCAAGTTGGAAGGCTGTGATTCAAACCCTCATTGACTGCCAGTAATCACACCACCCAGCCATAAATCATTATTAACTGATCATCCTATCGACCTCACTATGGTTATATTGCACAGCAACCACCATCACCCACAGCTACAGCAGCCTGTTTAGTTAAGTACTGGCACAACTCTGCCCTTCATCAGGTTTCTGGGGCTTCCCAGGTTTATTGACATTCAGGGTAAATGGGCTACACACTCATTAGCCTGCTCTTTTAGACTCTTAAGATCAATCTGAATGAAAAGAATGAACCTTTGAGGAATCCAAGGTACTGAGGCAGGCATTTGAAAGGAGCACTGATGTTGAGGCATCTGCTGGGAAGCACCTCTGTTAACACTGACCTGCAGGCTCCTGTCAGAGGAGCTCCTGCACAGCTGTAGCTGTTACGGCACACACTGAACTCCTGGAGCTTTCCAGAACTTGCTGAGGAGTACTCATATGGGATTAAAAGTTTGTGTAAAGCATCTCACACCATTAGCACATGATTTCACTGATGTTCTAACTCTCTGCATACTAATCTCTAAGCCTTGAATTAGTGGTAGTCCAAAGTATGCGGTTTTAGTTTTGTTTAAATATTTTCACAGTAGAATCCTAATTTGAAGCACTAATGGGGGAAAAGAGTACTTTCTTTCTGAACAGTACTCTTTTAACACATATTCATATTTTACCTGCAGGCAAGAGATTCTCCAGATTAATTATTTTTGCCTATAATATGATGCATATAAGCAGATGTGCAGAGAATTCCTGGAATGGAGACAGAAGCAGACAGAGAGCCGTAGTAACAACATTAGTTGGCAAAAATCATCCCCAAGAGACTAAGAAAGATTAGCACTTTAACTATATGACTGGAATAAAGATATGTCTAGCTCTTACAGAAATGGCTTAAGAATTGCATTTAAGCAATTGTTCTGAATCTCAGAACAAATAAAAGTCTTGGGTTAGACAATTCACTGAGAATATCTTCACTACTCCAGTAGGGTTTTCTTTTTTTTAAACATCCTACCAGCTGAAATAAAAGCAAACTTGTAAATCAAATGTTAAAGCTCAATACTGAACACACAAAATCCAGTGCTCAAAACCAGGAAATCCTGATCTTTAAAAGTAAATATTTGTGCATCTTTTTTCTGCAAGCATCTTATGTCTTAAAACCCTGTTTTGTAACAGAGTGTTCAGATCCTGGATAGTACAGCTCACTTAAATAGGAGGAGGATCAAGCTTAAAATGCTGCTGCAATTTCCAGCCCCGAGACAAACAGAACCTTGAGAAGAGTCAGCACCTCATGAAAAGCTATTTATCACATATGAGAAAGTGATCTCACTGCTGGGAACCGCTCTGTGCTTTCCCAGATATTTATACAGAAGAGGATGGCACAGAGCAGTGCCATGAAGGTGGCACACGATCAATGCTGCTGCTTTTTAACTGGATTGCTCCCTCTTTTGAAAAAGTGCAGCACCCTACTTATCCCACAGGAGGGAAAATAACTGAGTAAGCCACAGAAGGTGATGAATATTGTCACCATCCCCTGAGAGCTTCACAGTCTTCGCTTGCTCAGCACAGCAAGGAGAAAAGCTCTTGTCAGCTAGAACCAGCAAATGTCACCTCACGCCTTCCCTTCGCAGCCCTGCAGCTTAAATGAGAAACTAACCAGCAGAGGACACCCACATGGCAAGCGAGAGCATATGTCCAGGGTGGTTTTCCTCTGCCACTTGAACTCCTGCGGCATGGGGGGACCCCCAGTGCAGACATCTTCAAGGGTGTTAAAGAAGCCAGAATCTACCTGACACCACCAGTGTGGTTTTAGCCATCACCAAAGACCCTTAAAAAAGCACAAAGTGCTTTTTTGAGCTTCCTCAGGTTAGTCCCTCTCACAGTAACTTCCAGATGATTTGGTGATGTTCCTTGCCATGTGAACAGGAAAGGGACACGTTCTCCTTTCTCAAGCAATTTCTATACAATACCCTCACTGATCACACAGACAAAAGTATAGTTCTCAAAACCACATTTGGTGCTTTTTGAAGGCCACAGAGGCTTTGCTAGGTGTCTCTGGTCAGGACAGGGTTTCCAAAACTACTGTTTGATGGCACCATGGTAGACAAAGACTTTGAAATGTGTCAGGGAATTCACAGGCATTTATTTTTTCAACTAACTCACTTCTCCTTTTTGTTTAAAATTCTATAAAACAAATAAAGGAAAAACAGCACAAAAAAGACCACAATGCCCCTCTTCCCCAACCAAAACCCAAACCAACCATATCATAGCAGCCTATTTCAAATTTAAGTGTCCCCCCAGCGACTGCACAGAGGGAAGACTCAGAAACCCATCATCAGCCAAGAGCTACCAGGGTACCCTGAGGAGGAGCTGCCAATTCTTCTATTAATGGCCATGATCTCAGGCAGCCTTCAACGTGGGCTTTTGCAGTAGGACTGATGCCACACTTAACATCCCAGCAGGAGGTATTAAATTACTGCTGAAACATGAAGTTTGAAAGATAAATTAACAAAGAAGAAAACTGAGTTCTGACCAGTCACCTTGATGTTTATTTATTTGCAGCTTGTTATTTCTAAAACCAGTGTAATTTCTATGTTAGTGTAGAAATTGTTAGACCTAATGGGAATCCTGGGAGACTGCTGGCTGCCTCCATGAGCCACTGCAACACCTGCAGTCAGTACAGTTCGTAGGGTGAAATAAATGCAAGCATTTAGGGTGATTTATAAAAATTCAGTCGTGTTACTTTCAGCTAGAAGTCAAAACATACATCTTTGCAACTCACACATGGCCAAGTTCTTGTCTCTCTGATACAAACAAGTCTGCAAAACCTAACACCGACTGGGGCTTCACCACTAGATGGCCATGAAGTTCTGCTGAACGTGATCTACACTGCATGATATGTGGATCCTAACAAACCTGGTTGCAGGATTATTTTTCCTTTCTATGAATGCTGCCCATGACTTCCTAGATGTTTTGCCTCTGTTCTGTGTGGACAGCGAATAGCCCTTGGCATAGGCAGTAACACTGTTAAAAACCACATGTAATGGGTGAATTTATACTGATCCTGTATTTTCTGAGCAATACACCAAGCAGAGCTGCCTGGGGAACACAGTTTGTTTATTAAAGCCTTGACCTGTGTTCAGTCTCGTGACACACCACAAGTCCCTGCACGCTGGCTGCACCCCACTCACAGTGTGCTCAAGTGCACTCACCCTTTGGCAAACACCCAGGGTTACCTTTGGCCACCCAAGCATGAGCTCCTGGGTGCTGCTGGCATCCCACTGAGATCGCCAAGGGCTGGCTGACAGGGCCAGCGAGGAGCGAGGGACGTGCAGCAAGCCACGCTTCGCTCTTTGCTCTACAAACGCAAACAGTGTCCCAGTGTTGCATCTTCACCCTTGTGATTACCATTTTTACTCCTCCTTGGCCCCTCCACTATGAGCTCAGACTCTTTGGAAACACATCCTGCCTGCCTCCAAAGTCCTCATGGAAAAATACATTGATCCAGGGCTAAGAGATGAAACCAGTTTGTACCCAACATCCCTGTCACCTCACCTAAGTCTCTCCTCTACAGCAATCAGGCTCCATTACCCTCTTCTCTAGCCGGTCCTGTAGTTAATTGAGAGACTTGAACCCTAGTAACAGTCTGTGGCTGCTAAAAGCAGATGCTCTCTTCCCTTTGGGGTGGGACCCAGGACGTATCAGCCATGTCCCCTCCACTCTGGCTGCTATGGGAAGAAGAACCAGATGGGGCTCAGGCCCGAGCAGCATCTGCTCAGCCTGGATCAGGGGCTCAGCAGGCCAGCCCATGTAACACCAGTTGTGGTCCTCTTGTGCTTCTCAGCCCCTGGGCTCTGAGCACAGGATTTGGCTGAGATGGCACATCAGGACAGTCCCACTCCAGCTGCTTTCTGTAGTGTTGGCACTGACACTTGTCTGATTCTGCAGCAGGGCAGAATTCTGCCAGGGCAGGACCCACAGTAACGAGAAGAAAATTCTGCCAAAAAACATCAGAGAAGCTTTTGGTAGCTTGACTCCCCAAGTAGGAGAGTGGGCCAAGTACCTGCACTGACATATGGCAGAGGATGGGAACCTGTGGCCGTGGGTTAGGGGAGTGTCACCACCCCTTTTAGTGGCAACCAGCTGTGATCACCACAGCTTCCATGTAAATTTAGAATATGTGTGAAGAAATTGAGAACGTGGACATAAGCAATCAACATCAGGAACAAATGGAAAATCCAGCTTTTGTTCCACAGGAAAGTCACTTCTTGTAATATGTGAGTATAAAACACACAGAAAAATAAACATAAACAGATAAGCTGAAAACAAAAACTGGGAGATATGACCACGCTGAATAATTATGAGCTGATGATGCGTTTTGGCAATACATGATAGAAGCAGTCGTATCCCACCCTCAGTTCAATTTTGGACATTCAGATATTTACAGGTTTTATGTTTTTAAGGGAAAAATATGTCACTATACAATACTCAAATATTCAAATAATGTATAAATTTAGCAATGTGAATCTTTACTTTATGAGACATGCAAAGCTTCTGGGTCAGCCCGTAAGTTATAGTAATTAAAAGTGCAGGCAAATTAAATAAAAGCAGAAAACTATTACATGCCTGCATTCAGATAGTAATGAGCAGTTGAAGAAAATCCTTGGATCTCTAGCATTTGTTCAGTGTTCAAAGGGAACCAGGGCTGCAGGGAGAAGCATCATGGGTTTTGGCTGCTTAACATTTATAGAAACTAGAGCTGTTAAGTGACTAACTATAGACATAATGTTTTTAAATCCCAGCCTTTGGATTCAGTGTGGGATGGCATCCCCTGGGCACACTGAACAACAGGCTCACACACCTCCACAGCAGCTGTCAATCCTCCTTTGGTTCTCAGGACAGCTGCCCACCAAGAGCCCTCAGAAGCAGGGATGACCATAGTCCCAACACCTTTGCTTGGCTCCTCTGGCACTTTTCTGAATGAACACACCCGCAGGAGCACACTACTAATTCATGGAGCTGATGTCACTTAAGACAAAGTATCTTCTATTAAGACCCTAAATTTCACACGCTAACAGACATGTGAGTACTCTGTGCCTTTTTGAAGAGCAGCTTTGAATCATATTTCCCAGATTCCAACTCTCAATTACTTTATTTTGTAGCACCTTTTCACATAATGCAATTTCATTTTCTGGTAGGCCATGTAATATTACCATCCCACTCAGGATAGTGGTTACACTACACAATACAGCATGAAGAAATATGACATGCATTTTATTTCTCATTACAATTTATAAAACTCCTTCTAGTAGTCAGATGCCAAAATCCTACAAAAACATAGCAGGTTTTTTGCTATAAAATGCTTAAATATCAGTGCCATCTCCTAAAAATCTTCACTCAAATATTTATTTTTAAAAAAATTACGAAGTTGCTTCTGTCCCCTGTTCATAAATGGATGCACATGCATATATACACATGTATTTTTTTCTCCTCTTTGATTCTTAGATCCTATTTAATGTTTCATGAAAGGCAAACAGCTGCCTTAGGAATGTTAGACATTAAAACATATCAAACAGTACTTAAAGCAATCATAAAAGGAAAATATGTGCTACTCTTTTATTAGCAGCAGTTACTTCAATCACTGTACTTTAAGGTGATGTTACACTCGAAATTATACTTTTTGTCAAGAAAGAAAGGAGGAATTTGGCAGCATACACAAACAGCACACATATGAAATGGGAAAATTACATGGATAAACAAGACAGAGATAAAAGAAGATTTGAATACATTTGGTTCAGAAAGTGCTTGAGCTGGAGCGAAGCTGCACAAGGAGCAGATGGGTGGATGGGAGTAGGAGCACACAAGTTTCTCCTGTTATGCTCTGAACTAGATGCCCCACCACTGGCTGCTGCCAGAGGCAATACCCTGGCAAAGAGCATCCTCTGCTCCAGCTCCATATGGCCATTCCCACCCATGCTGTTATATTCCTGACCTGGGCAGTCAGCAAACAAAACACCCTGCACATCTTTGACCTTATCTGCAGCATTTACTGTTGAGACCAGGTATTAGAACTGCCTTGCAAAACCCGAGTGTGCCACATCATTGCTCTGGCTGGGGTGGAAGTGGAAGCACAACTATACGTGGAATAAACTTCTGACAAGAAGAAAGAACTTTGGGGGCTACTAAGAAAAGCACTAATGTAAACCACAGCACACACCTTACCAAAACTATTCATCACTTCTGCTACCAGCTGCGTTAAGCTGAGACATGAGACATTTGTTTGATCTTTCTGATCTATATTCATGCTGTGGGATCCAGGAGCACTTTCCAGCTCTTAGGATTGGGTGCTCTGAGGTGCATTCCAGCTCTCAGTGGGCTGAGACCCAAATACACACCCTATTCTCCTCTTTCATGCTGCTCCTCTCTTCTGGCTTTCTAAGGAAAGGAAGCTGGGCCAGAAACCATCTATGACATGCTCCAACACACCCCCCAGATCTGGTGACTGGAGGACTGTAAAGCGCTTCTGACAGAGAAAATCCACAAATCAAATCTATGATGAACTCTGAAATGTCATAGGAAAAAAACCCATCAAAACTTTTCCATCTATTTTACACTTATTAACCCACAAAGTTTTACCCTAGAGAGCTATTGTGTAAAAAAGCAAAGGAATGACATGCTAACTACCTTGCACATAGGCATTGCCTACATTACTAATATGTTTCTTCCTGGTTTTGAGAAAATTCACGGATGTATGACAACTTGCACTGCTACATCCAGCAGCAGCCAATCCTAAGCAACAGCAACTCCCACACCAGCCCTACTGAATTACCAAGATGCTCCTTAACAAGGATGAATTTCATGTTTCTCCTAACAGGCCAGAACATACAGAGTTTGTTTCTACCTGCAAAGGTTTTAGAAACATTTGACAGGAAGGCTATTATGTTTTACACACAGACTTAACATTTTCAGTAATATTAAACAATTCCGTTTCACTGCTCTGCCTTTCCCTTGGTTTGGACAGACAGACTCATATTAAATGAGACACTTGTCCTTAGATTCTGTCAGAGATTCTGAGGTGATACATGACAGCAGCTTACATATATTTGAAGTATTTTTTTTCTAACATGTGCATGTTACAGAGGATGCACAGCTGCAATATTAACGCTTCCAGCTCATCAGGATGGTTGAACAGAGTGCAAAGACTGTTCTGGATGTCAAAGCCCATGTTAACACCTCTTTTTTAACATGGTGTATTATCATGGAGTAAAGACTAACAGAAAAACTCATCTGTGGAGGTAGATATAGATTTTCTGCTGAGCCAGGTTCTTCTGAGGTAGACCTAGTTGTTCACAGTCTTGTCTTGTTTAAGGATGAAAATGTTTGAAGACAGAAAAAAAACCCAAAAAACAAAAAACAAAAAACCAGCAACAGTTTTCTGGGCAATGAGCTCCAGTGCTCAGCCATGCTCATATTCTAAAAAGAGTTTCTAATGAATGCTTTTTGTTTTTTCTAAATAGTTCCTACAAGGTGTTTATATTCATAAACACATGTATCTACATTATAATGGAATGCTACTAAGTGACCATGAGCTAACATAAACCTTCACTTCTCTTAGAAAAACTTCCAAAATTAACTTTGTTTTAGGCTGATGTTTTTTTTCTCAACAGGAGTGAAAATTCATGAAAAAAGGAAATCTCAAGCAATGGGGAAACACATCTTCACAATGAACTTGCAAGTGGACTAAAGTGCATGGGCAAGGGTCTGTTCCTTGGATTTGAAGACAAAGCATTGTGTACCTTCCTGAAAGCAGGAATAATTCCTGAAATCCTATATGCCACACATGTTTGATGCGTGCTAGTTCAGGCCTGGGAGCTGAACCTGGGAGCTGGTCTAGCAGAGAAAAAGCATCTTCTTTCATCTCCTCCTTTCAGAGCTGGCAGAACAGCAGTGATCATTCACAGGATCTCCAGCCACACTAACTCTCCCTCCAGACAGAGGCTGCATCAATGCCGAGTCTGTTCTTTCTTTCTTGTTTCCTTCTAAACAGGGCAGAAAATTGGGTAACTGAGTACCTACAGCTCAACTCTGAGATCACAGGGTGCTGCTTTTTACCTCTCCTGTTGCTGATTCATACTTTTTCTTCACACTTTTCTGGCAACACATATTACAAACAAGCTTTGTCAATACTGGTAATCTCAGCAGAAAATTATTTAAAAAGGGAAATAAAAATGACTCTTGAGTAATTTTTATTGTCTGTACTATGTTGCAGACATAGGATAGAGCTGAAATGTTCATCATGGAAATAAGATGAGTATGTACATATATGTATGTCTTTCACCTTTGTTCTGGTTATTTGTTCAAAGAGCACAGGCCCTCCACTTTCTAGTGCACCTTGCACCAGAATGTTCCACCTTGCTCTCCAGATTTCACTTTCTTCTACTATCTCTAATTCTGATTCTTCACAGTGTACAGCACAGTAGTCAGCCCCAGTGACTGTACAATGACAACTCTTGCCTGTGCGTCCACCTCCTCTTGTTGACCAGAGTAACAAATGTAGTGGTGATTAAAAATTCTCTGTTTCTGTTCTCTATCCTTAGCTGACAAAATTGCCACTAACATCTTGCCAAGTCAGTGATATTAAATGAGGACATTGTTTCCATTGGGACTGAAGATCATGTGAATGACCTTTACTTTCCTCCTGTTCAGAAGGGTTATTACTGATAAGTTAAATATTTGATTACCCTAGATACCTATGTGAAATGCAATTATGGGTGGTCATCTGTCATACTCTGGTTCATCAAGCAGACTCTGTTAACTACTAAATGGTTGACCACACTGAAGTGTACATTTTGGTGTTTATTTACGTAAAGACAGCCTACCACCCCCAACAGAAAGCCATCTCAGAAGCCCAGATTTTTTATGCCCTACAGCCCTTTACAAGCTCCTGTGTGAGAGTATATATTGCCAAGTATTCATCTGTAACTGAGATAATATAACTACCATACCTATTTGATCTGTCTAGGAAAAAAGGGACTAAATAATTTCACTGATTTGGGGGACAAAAAAGTTACTGAGTGCAAGATCATACTTCAGGGATTTGGGTTTCTCTTCCTAAGATACTTTCTAATCAAAAAATTCTGAGATTTATAGTATTGTTTGTTTTGTTCTTCCAGAGCACCCTCTCCTATTGAAAGAAATTTCTTATTAAAAGATCAAGAGAAAAACACCCTATAAATCTAAACTGTACCACTCCAGGGCTCTACAGATTGTGTTAGCAAGCATTTTCATTAACAAGGAATCCTGATGTATTTATTTACACAAGAAATGAGGTTTTCTGTTCAGTATGCTACCTTGTTCCTGGCTTTACAGCCATGCATATCAATGATGCATTCCTTCATTTGGATTATGAGATCCTTGCCACACCTTCATGGCTGTTTTGTGTTTGCAAAACAAAGTAGAGTGAGGTCCCAGTACATGAACAGAGTACTAATACACTACCGCAATGTGAAGAAAACCCACTACCTCTCCTTGCATCTGTAGTTTTCCACACTTATTACAGCAATAGTCTCACCTGAAGCAATGCTCTGGGCTTCACCAGGCCAACCTCTCATAGGACTTTCCCAAGGACTGCCACTTGTCTCTTCCTTAATTTCTCCCCTCTTCCCCCAGATTTACCAATTAACCAATTAACCTCTCTAGAGAATCAAAGGGCCAGGTTTTGTCACTGAGTGTCATAGTTTACAGAGGTAGAAATTTACACAGTTGTAGTTTCTGTATTTGCGAGTATTTGGAAGATTTCTGGTGGCTTCATCTGTACCCTGGATGGAAAGTGTTCCTGAAAGCTGCAGAAACCACTCAGACATACAACTTCCAAGAGAGGGGAACTCATGACTACCATTTATGAGCTGGAAGAGTTACTGCATCTTTTTACTGGTCTTGCACAGACCTGTTGCATCATGTGGGCAACATTCCTTTTCTTCTCTTTATTATTAAAATCAACCCAATTTCCAACCAGCAAACAGTCAATCTGTGGTACGTAGAGTTTTTCCACTTGTAATTAATTACGCCACAGAGCACTAATGTACTTTTCACACACATCAAAAATCCAAATTTCAACAATTCTTTGTTTATCATTACACCAGCTCACCAGCCACAATGATATCCAGCTTGTACACAGGCCTCAAAGTCTGGCAAAGCTCCCATTCTCTTCAGTGGAGTCAAACATAGGATTTCCCAACAGAAGGAGGAAACAACAGTATTGTTTTCATGAACTGGTCCTCTTAACGCTTCCTCAACAAGGCAGAATTGCATTCAGACTCTCATGAGCAAGTTTCATGAGCAAGGCAAGGTTTGATTAAGACAAAAATTTCTTCTGTAAGCAGGCATATGACCATAGTTTACATTTTGTACTAGGAAATACATCTTTAACACATCTGCTTGTCACAGAAATTGTTCCAGTTGTACTCAGGGTACAAAGTCTATTTTTCATGATAAATACACCACAACACTTTTCCAAGAGCCTTGATTAGGCTGGTAGCCAAGAAACTCCACTCCTCTGGGCTTCACTGGGTCAAGGTGACTTCATGGGCTTCCTCTCATGGTCATCCACTTGAAAAACTAGATGGCCCTCACTGTTGCTACTCCCTGGTCAGGGAAAACTACCAATCTTTAGGATGACAATAACCTTCTTTAGAAAGGCAAGAACAAAATCCTGATGGCTTTTTGCCATCAAAATAAAGCTCAAGATTTCGCTCCGCGCATGCTCCACCTCTGCTAAAGCAAAAACTGAACTGAGGACCTGGATGTTTATATTCACTATTACTTTGTATGTGAATTTATGCAGGGATTTAAACTGGGTAAGATTTAAATGAAGTTGCCTCTTCAGGTTTTTTGAAATGTAACATAATGCCTTCTGCTGGCAAGCCACATTTCCCCACTGGTAAAAGGGCATATGTCTCCCCTTGGGATGTCAAGTATTCAATTATTTGAGAGAAATTATTCTGCTATTTCCAACAAACATTTCATGCTCTGTTCAGGAAAGGATAAAAACATACAAAGTTGAACAAGCTTTGCAACCATCAGATTTTTGTACCTGGCCCTTCCCAACACACCAGCAACAGGGAAAAAAATTCCATTTGCAGGCTTTATGAAATCAGTTTTATTTCACTTCATCCCACAAGAATTAGTTTGGTTAATCACTTGGTAACTATGCTGCCCAACAAAAGAAAGAGAATTCATAGTCATATAGCTCAGTAGTTAGATGAACATTTTTTAACAGGAGGTTAAATGGCCACCCTTTTTCAGGTTAGCAAACTTTGTCCTTTGATTTGAAATTGTCTCAGGGACAAGGGAAGGAACCGAATTTCCATCTATGCAGAAAAATCATCCTGTCACCAGCAGAATTTCTTGCAGACACCTTAGTAATGGAGATCAGACATCCTTCACCCACCTTGTCTCCTATTCAGTGTTACATAATACTTCCATGGCCTCGTTACCAATACTTGATGCATTTATTCTTTACACTACCATCATGACAATTTATTTTCACACTTGGAAGCACACTCACATTACAAAGGAAATGTTGCAAAGAAGCAAAGGGAATCTGCTCTCTTGGAAGCTGTCATATCCCTCCCAACTGTATCACCTACAATGCTGAGAATCAAGGGATGGTAACAATGGGACACTCCATTCACCTTGCTAATTTATGCATGTTGCTCATTAGCAGAGGTCGACACATCTGAGCGGCTGGAAGACAGGGCTCTGAATTTCAAGTATCTTAACTGTGCAGTCAGCAGAACTAGTCTAGGATCCAGTGGTCTCTTGTTTGCCACAGTCTTCCTGCATATATTAGCCCAAAGCCAGTTGTGCTGACCCAGGATGCAATTCCTTCATCTCCGGAATTCCTATTGCTTCCCTGAAAACATTTATTCTCCCAAATCTTCACCAACAGGACATTTGGCTTAATAACTTAAATCCACATCAGGACTCATTTAGTTCTACTTTTTAAATTTCCATTTTGGAGAAAAAACCCCAAGAAAATAGCCACACCCACTTCTAGATATTTTCCCCTTCCTAATCTGTTAAAATCTCTGCCTGTTTACTATATGAGATTTGCCAAACAGTATCAGTCACCAAATAAAGCATCAGCTAGTGCTGCCAATATAGTAATTAAGAACAACTAGTGTGCTTACACTCAAGCTTTTATGGGAGAAATCGGAGTCTGTTAAAATCTAGCAAAACTCAACTCTGCACATATGTTGTTTTGCTTTGTTTTGTTAAATGGGATGGAACATACCAGAACTTTAAAGATCAAAAAACACCCATAATTTCCTAAAACATTTGGAGCCTTCACATGCAGTAAAAAGGGATAATTATCAGAGCATTTTGCTGTCACAATTGTTCATTTGGAAGAGGCACAGGAAAAAAACAACCAAATCCAAATCCAAAACTCCCAGCATAACAGAACGGCATCGCTGTAACTGCAGTAAATAAGAGGAAGTGTTAGACAGATGGACGGGGACATCAGCATGGCATTCAGCACAGGATCAGATGAGACAACAATGGCCATCACAAGCAACTGCCTCAGTAAGACCAGCCAGACATGTCCCCCTGGCAATGGGGTCTCCATACCCCATGGGCCCCATGGAGCCACCTCCACTCTGGGCAGGTGTCCCTGCTGACACTGCCTCGGACGTGAGGGTGATTGCTCACGGCACCTTGTGACTCCTCTTTCATAGAGGTGAAGGAACACATTTCAAGGGGCAGAAAGAGCAGGGCTCTTCCTTTCCACCCCACTTCTCATTTCTTTGCCTCATTCCATACTTTTACCCAACACAGAAGGGATGGAGCAAGGAGGACTGTTGTCACAGTCTGAAGTAGAGTTTGACACACGACCACAATCTGGACACACAACTTGATGTGCTAAGCATTCTTTTCAGGAACAATGGTTTTGGGAAGACATTCACTTTAATTACATCCGTAAATCCTCTTTGGAAGCTCCCATTTCCAAGGCCACCTTTTCCCCCTTTGCCTGGGTAGGAAAGTGGAAGTCTGTACTGAGTTTCATATCAGCTGTAACAGCAACCACAAAATCCGTTTCTCATTTGTATCTCACACTTGGCCACTCAAATACTGCCATATGAGTTACACATATGTAGGTAGTGTTTAATACTGATAGAACTGATTTTTTAATAGTAATAATGTTAATTAAGTGTGACCCAGAAACATCTTGTGGCACCATAAAGTCCCTCTCCTGCCATGCACTCACCCCACAACAAGCATAGAATGAAGGTGTAGCACTTCTGCCAATGTATTTGCTCCAGGTAGTGTTAAACAGCTTTGTTTCTTGGCCAGTTATTTCTTGCTCTTGTTAGGGTCTTTTCTACAAAAATAAGCTGTCTGAATTTCAGTATATTTTATGTTCAGTAAATTATAGTCATTTTCATAATATCTTTAAGCTTTTCAGTGGCTGATGGCCTGGCAGGTGGACCTTTTGCATCTTTTCATACTAGAAGCCTGACAAATGTCTTCTGGAAAAAGCAGGCAGGGAGAGGGTATGTAAAATCACAGAATATCAGCCAAACAAGTGGTGCATAGTGCACTGCTCTCTACTTCACACCAGGATGGTAAATCCTACAGTCTTGTTTCTGTGGCAAAAAACTGAGCAATAACAAAAAATTGTCCAGTGCTCATCTGGTTTTGTGACAGGCTGCTTTTATTTCAGCCTCTCGAGTTCAAAGAGCAGAGATGTAGTTTACACAGATGTCCCATGGGTGAGCTTGTATTTCTGAAGGGCTGAAGTCTAAACCTGCCCATCTGAAAGCACTGCATTTAAAAGCCATGTTGAAATACAATTCTTATGAAGTCTCACATCATTATTTCAATGCCCACTTTACTCAACAATACCCTTTGAAAGTATAGACAAATTAAATGCACAGCTTCTCATTAAAGAAATGTGTTACATTTTAATAGAGTGAAGACGGGGAAAGGAGGAAAACATGGCTTGGAGCCCCAGAGCACTGCACATGATTTCTCCTGGGTATTCTTAATCCTGCTCTGTATGATCTTTGTAGGGGCAATTGTGGGCATATTACCCCTACCTCCTCTCCCTCTTCCTCCTGCCACCACAGTATCAGAGTGGTATCATCTTTTTGGGATGGGACTGAATCACATGGCTGTGTGAAAGCACATGTTTTCCAGGCAAAAGAGTAAATATTAGCACTAAACACAACCAGCAAATGCTGGAAGTAGGTATAGAAAACATCAGAAAGTAACCTGTCCTCATTTCTGACTGGGCTGTAAGTCAGAAATGCTACTTTACTGTTTACAATGATTGAAGTGAGTGTTTCATCCTTCAAGTACGTGCACATTTTAGGTGATTATCATTAGGAGAAATCCTTACTGACACTTATATGGTGATGATGCCTATGGTGCTACTTCATGCTTTTCTACCACATACACATAACCAGACAAAATACAAGCCAAATACTGGCATGAGATTTCTAAAAAATCTCTTAGGAAAATGTTAGGTTTTCTTTTTATAAAGTAGTGATTTAAAAAATAATTGAATAAAACAATTGTGTGGCCAGACTGCTTCTGCTCTGCTGGCAAACCTGCCAGAAACTACAGGCTCCCAACTCTGGGACAAAAGAGCCATTATAGACCAAATATTCACAGGAACTCAAAGCTGCTACCTCATGTTCTGGCAGAAGTCCCTGAAAAAGGTGGTGCTGTGATTTATGTGCCATTCAATGTTGTTTTCAAGACATTCACTGAACTGAAGAAGCACCATTAGAATACATCAAGCACACATCAAAACCCATCTAAATCAACAGTGGCTGAAAATACATCATGTGTTTGACATACAGTAATTGACACGTCATATTTTATTTGACATTTCAAGGACAGTAGTGCCTATTTAAATGGAAACACAGTAATAAAAATATTTTTTACTTGAGCTAACCAAAATCTAATAGGGCATCTTGATGAAGAGCTGTTCATTAAATATCAGAAGAAAAAAAATAATTAAAGCTTTAAAATCTCTAATGACTCAAATTATGAAACACAGAAGAGTCAACTTACAAGAAGATAACTCTACTAAAACATCATTATCTTGGGGGAAAATTCTGGCCACACCGGCTAACAACCTCCTACTGATTGCCATGGAGCCATCGTTTCAGCCATCCCTGTCCACTCCCTTTGCAGCTCTGCCTGGGTTTAGGTTTACAACTAAAACTGCCAGGACTATCAGCATGACAGCTGATACAGAAACATGGATTAACATGGTGGGAGTACAGGGAGCCATGCACACAGCATGGGTCACGCTCTTTTTCCCAGC
This sequence comes from Molothrus aeneus, assembly GCF_037042795.1. NCBI lineage: Eukaryota > Metazoa > Chordata > Aves > Passeriformes > Icteridae > Molothrus > Molothrus aeneus. The sequence continues at coordinate 66,732,787 of NC_089647.1, forward strand.
ACAGACAAGACATTGTGAGGTAGCAGAATTTTGAATCACATATGCTTCACCTGACACCTCATCCTCTCTCCTGAAGGCAGCTGCATAGGGACATCACCTGTAATAACAAAGGTCCTACAGGACATCTTGACAGAAGAAAGGGGGATGTAATATAAACCATTCAAGGAGCAGCAGCCACATATGTTACTCTTTACAACAGGACTAGGAGATTCCCTCAAATTTAGCACCCAACAAATTGAGAGCTCACTGTCATAATTTCTTCTTTCCCACTTATAAAGATCACTCACAAAAGGTCCTTACATTCTTTTTTTCTCTTAAATAAACTAAAGGGTTTTTTTTTTTCCCCTCACCATATGTTGTGATGCAAAAGTAAGGTGCTGACAGTTTTTAAACTGAGGGCTAAACTGACTAAATTAATCTGCTGTCACTGCTTTCATCTAATGCATGCTGTACAGTCTTAATTGATTATTTCTTGTTCCATCTTCTCTCCATTTCCAAGACATGAGGTTGCACTGCCCTGAACTGCCGTTCAGTCAAGCCAAATGTATTTAACTCTTTTATTCTGCCCTCTTAGCTATACCCTCTAGCAATCTAAGCAGTTTGCTGCTTCTCTCAGGTTTTATTCAGATTTGTACATGTACTGAATGCAGCACCCTTCCCTGAAATAATGCCACATAACCACCAAATGCAGGCCAGGACCCACGTGCTGTATGTGTAATCTAATGATATTGTGTTGTGTGGATGCCATGTAGGAAAAGCCATTGTAAATGAGGATGGGTGGCCAGCATAAACAGTGAAGCAAGCATGCAGAAACCTAAAATCCCAGTAAATACCTGCTGTGATGCATTCCTCCCCTCCATTTTTTTTTCTTTGTAAGCTCTTACTTCAAAGAATGCAATGAATTTATTAATGAATAAATGTTCAATCTGCCAGAGAATACAAACAAACTAATTTACCTCTTTTTTTAAACTAAGGTCCTCATAAATTCTGAGATGTCTATGCCCAAGTAAGAAAGTAAACAGAAATCTTTTGTTAGTGTAGAAATTTATTAAACCAGAAGCAGGAAAAGGAGATGAGAAGGCACTAATCATGTTAGGCCAGCAAGCAGAGAATTTTAATCCCCCCACAACCCTCAAAAAGTTTTTGGTGAGTCTTTTTAATTGCAGCAACTACAAAGAAAAATAGTATGAGTAATGTGTCATATGTCTAATTCTCCTTTCAAAACTGTGGAGAATTGAGCAAGGTAGAGAAAGATACAGTGCCAGAGTTTCATTTTAGGCTTCAGAATTAAATACAGAGATCAAGTAGTTCAAAGGACATGAAAGAAAAAAGACTTTACGTACTTTGTGAATTTAACTTCTTCTTAATAGTTATGTCTACGCTGCCATAACAAGACAAGAGCATGCTGGGGGAAAATGGAAAAAGACAAAACTACTAACGAATGTGAAGTCATTTTCAAGACTCAAATAGGATAATTCAAAGAATTGAGAACAAAAAGGAAGGGTAACACTATAAAGCAATTTTGACAGCCCTCCTTTTAGAAAGTGGCTGAGCAGATTTATCAAAGTATGTGAAATTCCTGATCCCAAGCTGAACTTCCATGAAAATAGAATCATATTCCTTGCTGTTCATAGGTCAAAGAAATGCTGCCAGCACCAAAGGAAAGGACAAAGAGCACTTTCTGATTTTAAATTAGGGAGTGCTCCATGTATAGACACAAGTGCCTCTATATATCTAGCTAAAATGTGGTCCCTGAGCACAGTGTGTTTACACATTTAATTGACTAAAACCGAGAGGTCAAAGTCTAAATAGCTGAAAATTAAAAGAGTATTCAATGACACAAGTAAAAAGCAGGCTAAGTGAAATATATAGAAAATGGAAATATGCAAACTTACTCAAAATGCTTTTTCTAATTAACAGCTATATCAAGGCTCTGGAAGCAGGATGCACCAGAGATGATTAGACACAATGATCCTGTAATAGGTATCTTTTCTGAAAGCACACACAGAACCAAATGTTAGGACCCAGTATTTCAAGCCAGTAGATGCTGTGCTGAGTCCAGTTCTGCTCTGCTCTACCTGATGTTTGCCCTCTTTCCCCCGGCCCCATCTACAACCCATCAAGGAGAATGAGGCCCTGGTGGTGAGTTCCACCACCCTGCAAGCCATACATCAGGGATGAGCCATTCTCATACATTCAAGTCAGGACAGTCTGGTTGAAATGCCATACTTCTACTCCTACACACATGCAATGGGATCCATCACTTCAGGAACTGGATGAGATGTGCTGCTTTATGCAATGGCTGTGCTATGATGCAGCTTGCTTCCCAATCCTCATGAAAACAGGAGCTTCTGCTTGCCCCACAGCAGGAGAGCACAGGTACCTGGTCTCATCAACAGTGTTTGCTTGCTCCTGCAAGCTCAGAGGTTGGTAGGGCACTGCCTTCATAGGAGAGACTGGCCTTGTGCAAGAGAGGTTCTCTCCCCAGAAGGACCCATCATGGATCTTCCCTCGGGGCTGTGAAACTGGATGATGAGGAGCAGAGGGAGCAGCAAAGGAGACAAAGACAACTGAAGGCATCAAATGTGACAAATGTAACACAGGACAAAATGTGTCTGTCATTGTTCCAGTTCGAGGTGCAAGTCTTCAAGTTGTGCAGACTAAGGTCATTAATTGTAAGTGCAATTATGAGAGGGAAAAGTGTAAGACAACTAAACGAGCAGTTCTTCCCTTTGATCTTTGAGTCCAAAGCCACAGCCTTACTCCAATCAGCTCCACACTGATCTTTTTTGTGCACCTGCACTGCTCCATCTCCCCCATTAAGCTGCCTCCTGTTTGCATGCTAACTTCTCAATATGGTGTTACACAAAGGACTGAGAGGCTGGAGCTGAAGAAAAATCTGAGGGGGAGGGCACAAAGCAGATGAGAAAAGCCCTGCAACATCTCATTGGGGAAAGCCCCTCTGTATACACCCTTTTACACACAGGCTGCCTTTTCATCCATACTCCCAGGATACTCTGCACGCCCTTGCAAAGAATGCCATCAGCTTGGAAAGTACTGAGCAGACTTTTCAAACCAAGCAAGAACAAGCAAAAAGACACTTGTTGGGTTAACAAGTCCTAACAGAGACCACAACTCTCACAGCATCTTTACGCCTACTCTTCCAAATCCAATTTGCTTTCAATGCAACTATGTACAGAAATACAGCCACAGAAGGGTTTAAAATTCAGGTCAAATATTTAGTTGGCCAGAAAGAGGCCATGCCACCACAGAAGCTCATCTTCTAACCACCTTGATTACCTGCTACACACATACTTTCAGGTCTATTGTTATGTTACACAGTTTGGGTTTCAAATGAAAATTTAAAGAAGACTCAAAACACCTCCACAACTCAACTTGGCTATTAGGTGAAGTTTGGAATTCAATACTGTATTATAAAATTCAACATTTCAAAAGATGAAAAAGTAAAACAGGTGTTTCAGCATATCCTAGCGATATCATATCTTGGAATGAAAACTACATCATACTGAATACAATGTTGAAGGGAATGTTTTCAGTCCTAGTTATCTGTACCCAGCTTAGCCAAGATTTTTTGTCAACTCCTCTAATCATGTAATAATTGTATGTCTATTGTAGGTGTATTGTCCTCCTTTTAGCACTATGTTAAGTATCAATTTTCATGTGATGAGAACATTTTAATTGAAATTAATACATTAGATTACATGTAAACAAAAAAGCACTTACTAAAAATAAAAATTACTTTTAGAATTTCCTATTATTACTACTGAAATGAAAAGCAAAGAAAGCGGTTCCATTGCTCTGAGGGGTTTTCCTCTACTATTGTTTTCACATGCATATTACTTGAATGCTACTCCTGAAGAGGCAAACAACGTCAGGTCTTGACTCTAGATGGCAGCAGCCTCCTTTAGATTTTGGTTTCCTCCTTCCCTAGTGTCCTGGTCTTTGTTCCTTATCGCTCCAAACAATCCTATACTTCCTTCTCTTCCCCCAAAATAAAGATTCAGTGCTCCAAGCTGCACAGTTTGGGGAAGGTGACTGGAAGGCATTTTCAGTTAAAGAAATTAGGCCATTCCTGTAGTCAAGGTTCTTCAAAGCATACAGGATAATTGAGGTCTGAAATGGGAAAAAAGAAAGGAAGATTTTTCTTCCCCCGCCCCCTTTTCCTATCAGTCACCTGGAGAAATATTGGAAAATACTGCTTTTTTTAGCTAACAACAGCCCCTCAGAAAGGCAGGGGCAAATGACAAAGAAAAAGGAAAAGAAACACCAAAGAAATGGAACAAAAAGGGGCCATCTCATAATGAATCTGAACTGGGAAAAAAGTCTAACTAAACAATATGGCTTTAAAGCACTGAACAATTGTACAAATCTCTCTCTTTGGACATGGTATACTGACACTATGCTGGTGCAGTCTACTAGATGAGCCAAGGCCACTTTATGTATCATAAAACTTAACACACAAAGAAAGCTACTGCTCAAGGAAAAACACCTTGTCTGAATGCCTCTCCTTTTCTCCTAATATTTACCTTTAGCTCTGGCACTCAGCCACCAGTATTGGGCAGTATGTCCTTGCCCCATCCTGTTGCTAGTGTCTTCCCCACAATGGGTTTAGTTTGGATACTGTAACTCCACCAGCTCGTTATTCACATGCCCATTGATATGATCACAACTCCAATGAAACACATGAATACCTTAAACAGAGATTTCCAGAGGTTCATGTATGCATAATTCCCTAACATTCGTAAACTGCTGCAATTAGAGCTGATTCTGTGAGCCCTAGAGCACACAAGACACTTTATTTGGGCAAACAATCTCAGTTCAGCTGGATCAGACCCCTCTGTGCAGTTTCCCATAAATGTGTTGTAAAAACCAAGCTACTAGACTTTAAGTTCACAGAATTTCAGAATTAAGTTCACAGTTATCAGAATTTTGAGGATTCCCACATACATGGTATGGCCATGGTTGGGACACACAGAGATATCAGAAAGCACTCAGGGAACAGACTTTTGGAATAGTTACAGATGGAAGGCACTTATTGTGCTGCTCTAGAGCATCAACATGTTATGTGTGGGCTATTTTCAAAACTCTAACCCTAACCCTCTCCACCCCAAGCCACAGACACCTCTAATGGTATGGAGAAGCAGGTTAGGGAGCTAACATGTGCCAGTGCCCTCCCTGGCATGATTCACCACAACTCAGCTGAACTTGGGTACCCACACAAGACAAGTGGCAAATACCCACGACTAGGGACAGAGACTGGACTCTGCCTGTTAGATTTGCCCATTCATCTGTGCAACCAGGTTATCCCTGCTGCTTTTGGGAAAGGAACTAACATCACCAAGTTATGTCACTGCTAAAGGGCTCAAATGTTAAATCAACAAATGAAGACTTCCACTCACATATATTTCAAAACTTGACTTCCTTGTCACATCACAGCTGAAGCATCTCAGACACAGAGTGTCTTCTAGAGGACCACACTCACGCCATCCCAAAGCTTTTTAAGGAGCAAACCCCTACTACCCAACACTGTCAGAAATAGTTCTGTGTTGTGTGTGGGCAAAAAACCCTGAAACTGGTGGATTTAAACCTTAAATTCTGCAATTGGATCCAAATGGTCAAACTTGTGTCATTGTGGGACCCCACGAAAATGAAAGGCATTCTCTGAAGGTGCAAGGCTTGCTTGCATGCCTGTACTTGCACCACCAGGATCAAAATCTTTGCTTTTGGGTCTAACACAATTACAATTCAGAAATGGCAACTGAACCATGGCCACTTTCAAAACTGCATCTCAAGGGCCCAACACAATTTATGAGAGCAGCAGAAATCACCAGTGGTCTCATCCTTAGGACTACAGTAATAAACAATTCATTTTCGTGCTACCAGAAAGAGCAAAAAGAGAGCAAACAAAGCAGTAAACCTGCATCTTCCCTTTACTCTCAATTATTATCAGGTTTATCTATAATTCATTGGTTTTACTATGAGAATCAACATAAAATCTGTTGAACAGACTTCAGATTTATGAATTTATTTTCTCAATACCCAAGTGAGGCTGATGGACAATGTTACTACCATTTTTCAGAGAAAGCAATGACTTACAGAATAATTAACGGCCCAATTTTTTTTCTTCTATCTTCTTTCTTTCTTTGTATTCTTTTTTACAATAGAAATATAGAATGGAATGGAAAATATGGGTGATTAGGGCATCCTTAAAAATGAGAAATCTATGCTAACCAGGGTGGCATTTGGCAGATAAGAAATCCTTAGTCACAATCCCATATACTTCCTGAATGTAAAGGTGTGTTTGATTCAAGATAATTTATCTTTCAAACTCCGTTTTTCTAGCCTTCACTGGGTGCTCAGTTTAGGATTAGAACTCACATAATAATTTTCAAAGAGGGAGGTTTTTTTTCTCCAGGATGATATCTTTACATCTCCATTTGTTATGTTCTCTTCAAAACTCATTCTTTTTTTCTGTTTCAACTTAGTTTAGTAGTTTGCTTAGACTCCTTTGATGGCCAAAGGAAAAACAGACCCAGGGAGACACTGACAATCCTTGGGATAATTCACCACATTTGTCTTAGACATAAATGCTTTCAAATGGGATGGAAAAGTCCACCTCTCTCCAGTAAATGCAGAATGAACTCTTCTCATCAAAGCAGTCATACCAAGAGAAGCACCTAATATTTATTTATCTATTCATGGCAGTATCTTTAGCTGCTATGCTGAAGGCAACAGGTGACACTGGGAAATCATGGTAACTATTTTCACACAGGTGATAAAAAAAGGTGGGGATTTGCAAAATATTGTTAAGAACAGAGAAAACGGAATGGAAAAAAAAGGAGACTTATTTGGTTTAGAAGCTGTTTGATTGCTCAACAAATTGCTAAGTCATTTGCCTACTTATATTTACATATGTGTGCATTTATGAAAATACAGTCTGAGTGAGGCACAGTGGAAGGTGTCTGGAGGCAACACATGGCATGCTGATACACTCTTGACTTTAATGTATCAGACTTGTAATGAGGGACTAATTTGGTTCTAAGCACTAGCTTGGCAGAAACAAAATACTTATAGACTATTAATAGAGAAACTTCTCACAGAAGCTGTGACCTTTATGACTTAGCATGGTTTACAGCCCTACCTCTGTTACAATTAAGCAGAGCCTTACTGCAAAGCAACAGATTTCTGCCTTTTTTTTTTTTCTCCTCCAGTTGTAAGGAAAGGACTGCTAAAGTAGAGCTACTGTTTAGTACACATCCTGATGCAAATCCCTTCTGCAGTATGGAGGTGTACTGAAACACAGCAGGTTTGTGGTGCTCTGAACAATGTTCCCTAATGTCCTGCGAACATCTACCCTCAACAGCCACCCTAAGCTGAAGGCCTAAGGAGATTTAAAGACAATGATCCCTAAAAAAAAATTAATAACTAGAAAATATTATCAGTCACAATGTTATTGTGGAATTGGGGGAAGGGGTTAGAAGTTTATTGAAGAGATTACTTCTTTCACTTCCAAGTCAGACATATGTAGTAAGTTTCTAATGACTTTGAGTATAATTAAACATTTCAAATCAGTATTGCAAATGCCTGATGGAAAAGAGTCATGAAACACATCAGAGAGGACAGTCCATTTACTATTTCAGCCTTTATTTGCCAAGCCATTTGTCAACAAGAATACTGGTTGTTAAGGTCACTGAGACTGGAAGAGCCAGGGAAAAAATATATCAGGACCATTTTTAACACAAGTGATGCAAGTCTATAACTCAGGAAAATATGTAATGCAAAATACACATTATCATTTTTTAAACACACTAAATAAAGTTTTTTTAAATCGTAAAAGATTCATCCAACTCCATCTGCTAACTTCTGTAGTTCACAGCAGCAAAAAGCATCAGTGAAAGTAAGTATAAAAGCACAGGTGCATGAGATTAAAAAACAAAAACCAAAAGAAATAAAATAATGCAAAAAGACAACAAATTAGTTCCAGAAATACAAGCTAAAGAGATATTTGGAAATAATTACACAAATAGGCACAGTAATCCTAGTTCTTCCTGGCACTGCAGAAATGAGGAGCTCTACAGGGATATGCCAAGAGGTCAAGCAGCTGAACAAGCAATGAGCATAATTTTGCTATACCTAAAACAATAACTGAACAAACCACCATCTCTTCAGAAGTAAAATGTGAGAGCAGCTAAATGACTGGTATTTCTGCAGTTTTATGTTTTGTAACTAGTTGTGCCAGAAGAAGTGATGTTCCCAATGTTATGAGTGACAGAGCAGTTCATGGTAAGCATGTTTCTTTAATTTATCCTAGTCTTAGTAACAGATTCAGACGATGGCAGATCTAGGATTAATTTGGTCTCAAGAAGAGAGTGCAGAGTGGAAAAGGCTCCCCAGGAAAATGATTTCAGTCACCTCTTTGACAGCTGGCCCACAGCCATGTTACCCTGTGAATGCCAAACTTGTGAGATAACTGAGGGGAGATAGTAGAGCTCTGCACAGCCAAGAATGTAATGATAGGAAGTGGTTATTCACTATTTTTTTCAAAGAACTGGGGACCTAAATTGAACAGAGGGAAGAACTTCTTTATTTCTTTCACATAGCACACACTTAGAGCTCACTGCCACTGTATACAGTAGGGGCCAAGAATATAGATGAGCTCAAATGAGGATTAGACAAGTTCACAAAGGGCAGGGCCATATATGGATATTAAACGTAAGGGTCAAGTAATAACCTCAGAAGCTGAGAGGCAGAAACTACTATTTTTTTTAATGCTGTAAGGTAGAAGATGGATAGAGAAAGGGGACTCAGGTGTTCCAGAAGAATAATCACTCTATCACAACCTTGTTTCTCTGCTCTTTTAGTAAACACTAACCAGGTTACTGGGTTCACTTGGACATCAGTGGGAAGGATTTTAGACTTTGGTCAGTTGTTTCTACACACACACACTAGTGAAACTTGCCCTTTTGAAACCACCTTTTACATGCCAGCTTTAGTGAAGGACTCCCATATCAGAGGAGTAGGTTTGCTAGCTCTTATGCCAACAGGACTAGGAGGACCTTCACACTACTTAGGTGCTTACAAAATACATGACAGCTTTAAAATGACAGCTTTAAAAACAGCAGACCAAAGGAAACATGCTCATCAGAAAGGAGAAGGTTCAACTTGCAATACCAGGTTGTCATTTTATGCAAGGCAGGGCTGTTCACTGTACATTGTCCATTGTTTTGTTCATGTCCAACCAGATGACAAGCTGATGAGCATCATACCACTTCTTATTCAAGCACATTTCACAGGCCAAGAAGGACAGGCCAGCAATCTTCTCAGTATCATCTAGCCCAGGAAACAGGTGTAGGGAGTATGAAGAAATATCTAAGGGCATGGGAAAGTGAAATATCTAAGGGCATGGGGAAGTGGCGAGTGGGCTTCTCAGTCTCACTGAGATAGGCGAGAGGAAGGGTAAGGAACCACTGCCAAGGCAAAAGGGGAAGGGACAGCAGCAAAAAAAAAAAAAAAACAAAACAAAAAAAAAAAAAACAACATGTAGGCTATGTAGGCTGCTGAGGTTCCTGAAAACATACTTTAAATGGCAAGAGGAAATCTGAAAGGTTGAGAAGTGGCAGAGATTTCAACAGCTAGCTCAAAAGAGCAAGTCTCCTTCCTTGATCTCACTTTTGGGACAAGTACCTCCAAAAACACTCCTGTTCTCAGAACAGGGTATCTTAGCTACTTTCCTTCACCAGGTCTGGTGGTAGAAGTAACAATAGCATGAAAACTACTTTAATTTTCTCCATTGAAATCACTGTAGTGTTTAGTGCTCATACCAGGCTCAGACACAACAGTGTTTAATGATATTACCATGACACAGTGATAGAGAGGGTGGATAAAAACCTAAAAAAAAAAGAAATCAAAAACCCCTCCACAAAATTGCTTGACAAGTAATTTTTATGAAATGAAAATAATTTACACAGCAGTTTTACAGAAAAAGGGAATTATGCCATTAATCAGCACTGCTGGATAATTACACTGTACATGAGGCCTTGCTTTTAGAGAAAAAATATAAGCTAATAAAGACAGTCAGACGATCGGTAATGGCAGGGCTTTTGGGAGATACCAGAGACACAAAGCTTAATAATTTACCACTAAGGAGTATAATGACTGAGAAACCAAATTATTTTAAGTTTACATTAATTTTCCACCCAATTACATATTTAACATTAAATCCAAAAGCTAGAGAATTCCCCTCAGCTGTGAACAACCACAGCAACAATGAGAAAGCCAAGGGGATGTGATCTCGAACATGACTGGACTCTGAATGTATCCTTCCAACTGCTGTGTACATCCTTAATATTCAGAGGTCTGCTCGAGAATTAAAGCCAGTTCACACTTCCCTCCAGTTACTGCCGGTTCAAATAAGGTCTCTCCCTAATACAGTCAGCTGCAGTCAATCAATTTTCTTTGTGGTGTCTCTTTGCACCTCCCAAGCACCAGCAGCAGATGGCTCAGCCTGGCTGTCTCACTGCCACATTTGTAAGGGAGAAACCAGTGAAAAGTTGAACAACATTGAATTAACAATGAAAATGAGGACTGGAGTGTAATGAGAATGTTTCACTACCTTTGCATCGTAAGCAATTTAGCCCTGATTATTACTGACCTCTGGCAATACTGCATCCAAGTAAAATGTGCCATTCTAAAAAGCAGGGATATACTGGAAGGCAGACATTGCTTCTGAGTGTACTCATAAATAAACCAGAGCATATCCCTTCCTGTGTTAGAGGCTTACCTTACAGCTGAGTTATCAGCATTCAGCAGTCCCTCCCTACTTTGTGTCCGTGCAACAAACAACACAACTTGGTATAATACACCTGGAAAATTATAATAATAGTAATAATAATAATAATTATTATTATTATTATCACTTATGTGGCACCCAAAAGAGCATTAGGTACTTCACAAAGTAGTTAAAAAGACAAACTATGTGCTACAAAGGGCTAATACTCGCTGAAACAGTAGAACTACACAGGGCGGAAAAACAGGAGGAGGTGGTATAACAGGAGGAAGTATACAGGTTACAGGAATAACATTAGGCAGTTACTAATCTGGGGGACATGAGGTTCAGTGCATGCTGCCTCTTCTTATTCCACACTGAGTTCACAGGAATCCCTGTGACAGGACATTTTGTTACTGTGCTTTCCAAATCCACTGATTTTTTCTGGAAGTGTTGTTAGCTTGCATGCTAATCTTAATCTTTTTGTCTTTGAAGGTGTTACAAGCTGAAAGCAGATACATTTAAAAGTTTTGCAGTTCCAAAGTAAATATGCCTATTAAGGATTCAGCGGCAGCAGGCATGGATTTTGAAACTTTCACTGGTTTTACGGTGATGGCACAATAGAGCCCGTGACTTTGGCCAAGCTGCAGTAGGCACAAAGATGCACAGGAGCAGCTCTTTGCCCTACACACTGCATAGTGCACCAACATCCCACACTGAGGGGCTCTGCACACTTAGGGACCCTGCACACCACTAAGTGCAGCTGAATGTGTAGTCTATTGCCACTGAAGTGCTATGGTGCTGTGTGAGCCTGCCCCTGCTGTGCACCTTGGTGTCCCAAGAGCTCTTCCCTCTCTCCTGCCAGAGGGATCACAGCATCCTTCACGTGCTGAGCACACTGGGGTCAGCCCAGGGAGCAGGCAGAATAGAAGGAAGGTGAATTAAAAAAACTGACCAGGAAAAACTACAGTGCTCATTATCAGATCCATCTACCCATACTAAAACAATGGCCACACAGTTCCCTGCACTCTGGGCAACCACATTCCATCCAGAACAAAGCATGCTGCTGGCGCCTCCAGAATATTAATAATAGTAAGGTATGTACTGCAGCAGGAGGGAGAACCACAAGGGGTAGCGCTCCATGGGGCTGGCATAAGGAACGGATCTGCTTCAGGCTGCCTGCCAAAGGCACTGGAAAACTTGACTTTTCAGAGGCTGCCCAAAGATGCTTTTCTCCTGCCTGCAGGACTCTTTGGAGGGTTTTGCCCAGACCAGGCTGTACTGTAGCCAAATGCAGGTGGGAAGTATCCCTGCTCTGCTCACTCTCCAGCCTCTCCAACTGGTACTGCTGCTTCCTGATGGAACAGTCACCAGGATCCCTCAGCACCCTACAGATAAAAGCTTCTGGTTCCATGACATCCTGCCATGCACATGGGGCTTTTTAGAGGTCACTAGAGGCACGGGTGAGTATCTTAGAAAGAAATCACACTCCCTAGTCCTACAACCCAAGGGGAAGCAAGTCACAATGGAGGCTGCCAGAGGGACTATTCAGGTTTGCCCAGGACCCACTGCAAATGCAGGGATTACAATGGTCTCCCAAGACACAGAGGGGAGAAGAGAAAAATTCACAAAATGCTGACAGAAACACCTCACTCCTTGCTAACAGCCTCTTATACCAGAAGTTTTGGTATGGGGCAAAAGCAGCAAACCAGCATGGAGAAAGGAAGGGACACAAGGGGGAAAAAATATTGAGATGCCAGTGTCCATTGCACAAATGCAATGGTGCAGCCTTTAGCATGGGGAGACATGTCCAAGGGAAGTGTGTATTCATGAACAATCTGCTGCCAGTTCAGGTCCTGCAGCACCCTTAGGCTTGCACACACACACACACACAACACATCCCTGAGATGCAATGTATCTCCCACTTCCTTCCCCATCAGATGGCTGACAAACTGCAGAACAACACAAAGAAAAACCACTGCTGGCTTAGTCAAAAGGATTGCAGACAGATAGCTGCTAGAAGCATTACTAAATATGTTGATGTTTCATAACAGTTTGATCTCACTGCTGTTTGTGTTTCTGGTTTGTGTACAGCAGGAACAGCCAGTCAAGGTGATGCATTTGCTGTGCAGATCTGCTGCAGCACAGTTTCACCGGTGGAACCGATCCAGGCTTCACAGTTCCCTGCTACCCACAGCTTCCCCTTGCTCTGGGAATGTGCTGTGGTGTACTGAGAGAGCCCAGCTCCCTACAGAAGTGCACACAGAAAACTTAAACCTTGCCTACATGAAACTTTCAGCTTTCAAACTACTAGCAGTGAGTCCACAGGTGAAAGAAACAACTTGGCTTCCATATGTACTGAGCAGAAAGAATTTGAGATACCATCTATTTTTCAAAGGATTAAAGCTAACATGTATCTATCTCAAAACATCAGCCTGCCTCACAAATACAAACATGCAGTTATAGTTTTCAGGGATACATTATCTCACATCATGGTATATGCCAAGGGATTAACCTAAGCCTTGGAGGTATGATTTAAAACTGATTTTGATAAGCCACTGACACCTACTAAATATAACTTTGTTTTCATAGGAAAAAAAAGTTCTTTAGGAGTTTCTTCTGAAAAAAATAGCTCTTTGAGGCAATCCTGAGGGTTCCTGGAATTTTTTCACATGTTCCAAAAATCATCCTTGTGAAACCCTGCACAGTCATGCCTCCCATCAGTGCTGCCCAGAGAATGCAGAGCTTGTATGGCTCCTGCTCCAGGTGCCCCCAAGCCCTACAGCTTGAGGTAGGTCCTTCCCAACCAGAGTTAACTCTCTGTGCCCAAGTAATTTCCATGTGACTTTGCAAGCTACTCCTTGAAGAGAAAAGCTTAACTAAATGATCACCTCATTCTAAACTAGTTCCTGTACATATAAGAATTCCTGTGAGCATAACACTGAAATTTACTGAAATGCTTACTTTCTTGCACTGGTCGATGGAGTGCATGTTACTTTACAGAAGCTAATACAACTCTGTCCCCGTTCCTTACAAAGGACCAGCCACAGTTTCTCCCCAAGAGGGAGCACATCTCTGCACTTACACAGCCTATATTCTTCCAGGACTCTTTATTACCATTTTCCCTACAGCTGATCTGCTCTGCACAGATTTTCTGCTCAGTATGAGGGGCTGGGGAGGGGGGCATTAATTATACAGCAAGATGGAGCAGAGCCAGGCAGCCCCTCTGGTGCACTGTCTCCTCCATGCACAGCCTTCTTCCTGCTGCTTTGCAGCTACAAGGATCACCTGTTGGTCTTGGCACCTTCCCAAGCTGGGGCCTAGCGGAAATGACAGAATCAGCTAGAAATGAAAGCCAGCTCCTATTCCAGCAACCCAAATGAGGGAAATACAAAAACAGATGATGGCAACGTGATCTAGCTGCTGCACGTGAGAGACAAGAGGGGGGTGGGGTAGAGGGGATAGATAAAGGGGTAAATGTTAGACAAAAACCCCAAAACAAATAAAAAAGCCAGAAAACCTCCAAAACCACTAAAAGGAAGCTTTTTTCCTGCTATAGTTCTCTTTTCATATTCAGCACAGCAAAAACATTAGGAGAGTTTTTCTCCATCTGAACACCTGCCAACAGGGAAAACTAGCTACCTTGTTCCTGCTCCTGCTGGAGTTGTCAGATGTTTCCATCTCCCAAATGAGAGATGTCAAAGGGATATTCAGGTACACAGCACAAACAACCTGCCTTTTTCAGGCCAGCTCCTCTCTGTACTGCACGGTGACACACAAGCTGTTCCAAGAGCTGTGTAAGGAATTCCCTTCTTCCACACTAGTGCTCAGCAAAACCTTTTACTTGATGTTTGGGTGAGATGCAATGCTGTGTAGCAGGAAGATTAAACATTACTCGCCTCTCATTTTGATCTTCTGGGCAGAAAAAGCAGATAAGTAATCCAACAGAAAAGGTAACCATCACTAACTATTTAAAACAGAGCAATGCTGCCTTTAAAATGATAAAAATACAAGCTAATTGCACACTGCATTTCCATATCTAAGTAGTTTCAAATGAGCCCTTGAAATCCATATTTACTCAAAGCAGTAACCATCCTAACATCCTAGATCTCTCATCAAATTTCTCTGAACCCTTGAGTTGAGTGACACCATATCTATTTACTCTCTCCAATACCTTAGCAGGCTTTAAAATGAACTTTAAACATTTTTTTAACCCAATAGTTTTTAGAAACCATAACAATAAAAGCAGGAAAAACCTAATTCTTAAAAGGAAGTTTATTTCCTCTCCAAGAGCAATGGAATGGGTCCCTAGAGCTCCCTTCTTCCTGAGAAAACACTCTATGAATAATCAATGTAGAGTCCAATTCCTCAACAAGCACCGAGCCTTTAAACACACCCAGCATTCAGCAGTCTCTGTGACTCTGGCCTTTAAACTGTAACACTCTTTGCCTTTCTCTCCCTGGTTTCCCAAGCATTCTTTATTCTTTTCTTTCCAGCAACTAGGTAGGTAAGCAGAAGCAAAATTTGAGCAGTGGGAGCAAGCTGGGGCTAATTTGCACCTTATGAATTATTCAGGCCCTCCTGATTCCTGCACCTGCACTGAGGCAGGAAGCTTGCGAGGAACAGTCATTACTCTTCTCTTGGGTTTGCACAAGCTTGGTTACTGCTCAGACACTTTGTTCTGTAACCAAGGGCTTCAGGTCTTGTACTAAGCAATAGGAATGGGAGAAAAAAAAAATAACTGCATGCTGTCAACCCCCCTCTCCTGCCTCAAACCCAGGATAATAATTCAATGCTGTTGTGAGACAAATGAATTGTAGGGTGTATGGACTGATGCTGAATTTATCTTACATATGCTAATCCAGATCAGAGCATCAGGAGAGAAAGAGCAAATGGGTGCTTGAGTTGGTCTTGTCAGACATTTACTCAGCTGCATTAAATTGCACATTTAAACTTCTCCCTAGCTCAGTAGGGAATATTTCACGTGCATCAAGTATTTCACAAGCTAACCTGATCATTAAGGCATCCTTCTCCCCAGATACACCACAAATAAATTCTCTGCCTGGCATTCTGGCTGACATAAGGGCTGCTAACAGTTTAATACTATTGGAAAAGCCTATATTGTGTTTGCAACAGGGTGGATTTAACAAGCAAACAGGTCTTTTTCATCTCTATCTACTATTATCTTGATAAACAGAATGTGACACCTAACTGCAATTCCAGATACAACCCATGAATCTAGAGAGCCATTAGGAACACTTGCAGAGAGGAGATACAAGCCAATTAGCACTATGAACATTTTAAGATAATGGTATGTTTTTGAGCTAATATGCTAAGGCAAACAGATCTAAAAGTATTACACAAATTCAAAGCAGCAAACACCATCTTTACTGTATCTCATGTCCACAATTGCACTGAGTATCATTAGGTCTTGTCCTTTGTTAACATTGCTGTTCCCAACAAGTTCTCCAGTTAAAAGCTCGTCTCATTAATCCCAAGCAGCTAAGCATCATGCTTTGATTGATTCAGTAAAACAGATCTGTGGTAACTGATAATGAAACCTCTTTAATCCCCTCTTCTAAAAACACCAAGTCAAACACAAGCGGTGAGCATTCAGAAAGGTACAGTCAATCCTTATCAAATCTTTGCTTTTCTTCTTTCTATGCCTAAGGAAGTTAATGCATTTTCCTGTCGATGCAGGCCGTGTGATTGGTCCTCTGCTTCTCTTATCGCATTCCGATCCAACAATAGGTACTCTGGCGCTTTTTTAAGGTATTTTAATCGAGCATGTAAACACGTTTTATTCTTTGATGCTCTTTCATTCAGCATCATTAATCCCCAGCATGAAATCAATAGACTTAAAACATTTAATCACGTCAAAACGCAACATACAAATCCACAAATGACTTCAGTTCATCACACACACTGAATAGCTTGCAAATTGGAAACTATGCCTTCTTTTTGCCTTGGGAATCAGTAAACCCTAAGCTAGTCTTCCACTGAAGCAAACAGATCCTTTCTCCAAGAATCTGCCATTAGGCAAAAAAAAAAAAAAAAAAAATTGATAAACAAAACATGGGGTTTTCTGTTTGCTCTGTCATCTTTTTTTATCCCTTACAGTCTCACTGGCCTTATGAGAAACCCTTGTTTTACTGCAATCTCTTGACAGTATGCATGTTCAAAAAAAGTTTAAAAACAATTACAGTAACTGGGTTACAGAATGTACTGGAGGTAGGTGTAAGAGAATGGAAAAACATCTTTGTGGTTGCTTGCTTTCCCTTTTTAACAGCATACATTGTTTCTCTGCTTGACTAGAATGCAAAAGGGACAATAATCCTAGGCACTTAAAAAAAAGGAAAAGAGAATAAGCTCAACCTTATATATGATTATTATTTCCAAAGCCTGTAGGACACAGAAAGTGACAAGAATCACTTTGATGGGGCAAAAGTTGTGGCTGAGATGAAAAAAGGGCAGAAACAGGTAAATAGACAAAAGAAATAGTCTAGGTAATGGAATAATATCTTTAATTCTACTACATTAAAAAGCACTGAAAGCTTGCTAATTTCAAAGAAGAAAATCCACTTTGGAAAGTGGTGAAGTGTGAGAATGGGCATGCTGAAACCCTGATATGGGAGGCAGACACCAAAAAGCCTGCCTAGATCCATGACCCCATCCCACCCACTGTCCCATGAAGAGTCCTACACAGCCTCCCCCAAACCCATGAGGTCCTTCACTATTAGGATGGAGCTTCTCTGGGTACCAACCACTAGGCACATGTCCACACAGACTCATTCTGGCAGCTGCCCATTTTCCACCTACAGGCAGAGCCCTGTCCTGAACTTTGCCTGTGCTGTGTGAAGAAGCCCCAAAAGGCAGGCAGAGTGCTGATGGTGGTGGCACTGGCAAGGTGCTGTACTGTAGCCCTGCAGTCAGGTAATTCACCCAGAGAAGGAGCACCACCCCAGCAATAATCTAGCTATACAGATGCAGGACCTTCTGCCCAAGTGTCCATGGAAGTGAGGCTACTCTGTAATCAGGAATGCAAGATCCACAAGGCTAAAAGGTTGGGCAGAAAAGGGGGATCCTGGCTCCATACTGGAAATCTGGACACTAAGCATCTAGAGAGGAACAGTGAAAGGTCTGTTTCAGTATCCATAGCTGTTTCTGGCCCGATGTTGCTTCAGGAAAGGGAGCCTACAGTCCCAGTCCTGTCCATGCTCAGGCAAGGATACAGATTCTTCTTACCCACTCTCCTTCCCCATCCCATAACTTCTGTGTTCCTGTTTATACAGCTGCCCATATTCAGCAAGAAGGGAGATGACACTCCACTGCTCCCCTTGTATCTTATCTGATTAGGCCTGCACCAAGGATCCCAATGAGGCCAGCTTGTGCTCAGAACCTACACCTCAGGTCTCCCAGTCTGTTGATGAGCTAATTAATGAAGCTCATCTGCAAAAGTGGCAAAATTGCTGCTGCTGCTGCCAGTTTGCTTGACAAAAGACTCATCTCTCCTCCATTATAATCCAGAAAGGGCTACAGAGTGTACCTCTGAGGGAAAACGATGCTTTTATTTCCTAGTGGTTCTCTATACAGTCCATAATGATTGATCTGATGTAACTGGGCTGTGTTTCCAGAGAAGCACGTACATTCCCTAGGCCACTAAAGTATACACCTAAACTAGATGGGTAAGGGCTCCTTTTTGGTTGTTCCTGGGACATTGAATTCCCTCTAGTGACTATAATGAGGAATTCAAGTGCTTTTCCTCAGAGGTCAGCTCAACACGCAAAGCTTAACCTTAATATACAGGTAGAAGTTTCATTGCACAACGAAGCACAAGTGCTACTCATTCAAGCATTAAAAAAGTTTTCTGAGAGTGTAACAGAGGTATCAGTGCCTCTAGTGTAGCACAACATAGTCCCACTCTAGTTGAGAGAGGGAATGAAAATTTCATAATAGGTATGACTAATCTAAATTTTACTGTAAGTATACAGAGTATAAGTGACCTCTTGATTTTGCAGTTTTTCCATTGAAAGTAATGTTTATGCACTGAGCTGCATGAAGGAAAATATGTAGATTAGGGAATTGCTTCAAATGCTTTGCCTATCCTAGATGCATTAATTTTTCATTACCTCATTTATGGAAAAAAAAAAAACAAACCCAAAAAACAAAACAACAACAAACTAAGAAAAAAAGCCCAATAAAAACCTGAAGTAAAACTAAAATGTGAAATGAGGACATTCCAAATCCAGCAAAGAGAAGATCAAGCATTTTCTGCTGGCAGTGCACTTAATTATTACCAGTAACTTCCTATTTATTATCATCATCATCATCATCATTATTCTTTATCCTTCCTTTAAAAATGATCCAGACTACCTCTGCAAATGTGTGGGGTTTTTTTTTTCTGTTTGACAGATGCTAGATTCACTTTTGGCTGAAAGAAATCAAAATTTAGACACAAGAAATACATCCTTTAAAGCCTGTGCTCTTCAGTTAACAATTTGGTTCTGGAGATGAATTGCAAGTAGAGACTTGGGCCTAAACAATCTTACTAACTAATGGGAATGCTAACAAGTAAAGCAGTGTACTCTGCACTGCAATGCTTATTTTCTCTTTGAACTCATGACAAATGAGAAGGACTGCTTCGAATTAGTCTTACAAATGTCAGCAATACAACAGAACACTGCAAATGTTCGTCTTTGAACAGTGGAGAGTCAAAGCGAACTGAGGTGAAAATGGTGTCCAGCAGAGCAATTCAGATCAGGAAAGCCATCCAACTCCAAAGCAGCTTGACCTGAACACAGCCCCAGAGGCAGTGCCACAGCTGCCAGCTAGACAGTAGCCAAGAAGTTAGCAGAGGTGCAAGCCAAGAAGCCAGCCATGAGCCCATGTGCCAATGCAGGGAAGCTGTATTCCAGAATTTGGCATCTGGGTCCTCCAGCTGCCAAACATCTCCCATCTGGCTGAGCCTGTGGACGAGGTGTTAAAAAGAAGATCAGGGAAGATTATACAAGAGCTAAAGCAGTACCCTTAGCAAGACAGCAAAGATGAAGAGGCACATTGTGCCCCCAACATGTGAAACTCATACACATTATCACTTTGTTCCCAGTGGATCAGAGGAGGCAGTCTGGACAAAACGCTCCACGTTTTAGAGGAAATTAACAGTTAGATGTGCATGAACTGAGGCAACTGTCCCAGCCTCTGGCCATCCACAGAGGTCAGCAGATGCAGATTTGCGTGGAATTGGTTTGGAGTAAAACTTGCAACTTTTAGTAGATTTGATGAACCCAATAAGAAAAATTAGAAAAAAAAACCTACAAAAATGTTTCTTCAAGACTTTGTGATCCTGTGATTCTGTTCCTCCGTCATCACAAAGAAATTGAAGTATCAAATTCTGTACTTTCCTAACTGGAATACCATATTTCTTGGTGTAATTTTATGAAAGGATAACCTTCTTGCAATTTAGTGGAAAAAGATAAGTTTAGTAATACCAAGTTGAAAAATACCCAAAACTGGGTAGGCATGAAATTTAATTCAAATGAAATATATCCACGTATGTAGCTGCATTTAACTGCAGCAGAATTCACTTCTGACAAGCATTTACTGTTCCCAAACTCCAGCAGTGCCATACCCCAAGAAGAGGGACCAGCTGTGGGGAAGACTCCTAGCACTGTCAGCAGTTTCAAGTGCACCATAAGCATTCATATTTTCAAATAATGCACCGACTTTGATGTTAATCTAATTGATCTTACTTCCACCTTTCAATCTACAGGTCTACCAAATGAGGTTTGACAGATGTGTCTTCTTGATCAATTAGGTTCTTTATTTTAAAAACACGTAACCCCCCCCCCCCCCCCCCAGCTCTTTTCCAAATTTCTGCTTTCATTAGAACCTATATGTCTTGCCAAATGTTACCTTTCGGTCTCATCTCGCTCCAGCCAGAGCATACCAACTTTCAGCAGTTTAGAACTGCTGCATGAGATGACTTAGCCATCTTCCTCTACATCTAACCATGCATGTTTTTCAGAGGGCCTCATGAGTAGGATCTCATATTCATTACTACGGTATGTAAATACCAAGTAAATTCATGAGGGATTTTTAAAGCAAAATACTGACAACATCAACAAAGACCAAAAAATTAACAACATAAGTGTCCTTCTTGAAAATGCTTCTTGCAGAATAGATGCCAACATGCAAAATGTTATATAGTTAATTTAATGCCAACTAAAGAAGGCTGCATTAAAAACTGTATCTGAATTATGCATATGTTTTAGAAACACAACATTTTGAGAGACTAGTAGGCTCGTCAGAATAATTCCTGACATTGCACTGATAATACAATCAGATCAAAGAACATTCTAGGGATTTTTAAAAATAAATGTATCGTTTCAATTTCATAGTAAAGGAAACCTTAAAAGATTTTTATTAGCTCTAACAGAGAAATTGCTCTTGCTGCTACTTTGAAAATGTTCAAGTAATAAGATCCTGCAAATTTTTAATATAAATATACCAGTTGTAGTACAATTAACTGCAAATTGGAGATAGGAGTAGTCTTGAGGAATGACTTCTGTATTTGACTACTCATTAGCAATTTGAAAGTGTAATTGCTCTTAAACATGCTTTCTTCCTAATTTTATTATGAAGCTTAGCGGTACTTATAAATGTGAAGAATTTGATTTATTCTGGAACATACTTGTTTATATTGAATGTGTGAAGTTGTTTTTTCTTCTGTACTCCACAGACAGACGGAACACAGGTCACTAAGAGCAGACAGAGCAGCAAGCTGATGGGTTTACACTTGCCCCATAATAAACACAACTCCAAAGAACATTCAGAGGGGCGCACAAAACAAACAAAAGCAGGGAGGAGGACAAGCAGGCAAGCAAGCACACTGAGAGTGGACATTTCACTGCATACTGCTTTAAAACCCACTAAAGCAATATCCATGAATCCCACAAAAACAGGAACCCTACCAGCTTTGGTACATCCTTCTGTCCTTTGACATCATTTCTACCTGGGCAAGTGGGGTGAACCCAAGGGCCTTTATGGTATCACAGCACTTGCTGAAGCCTCCCAATCACCCCCTGCCACTGGACTGGCATGTAAGCCCTGTGCCATCCATCTACTAGGAACATTAACACAGGAAGGTTTTAAAATTGTGCCCTCCTTGAAATAAAATGAAGAAGATGTTTGCAAAGAGCTCTTCCTACATTTTGCAGCTTTGCTTCACAGTAACTGGCGATGATCCACTATAACATGAGCTACATTGATGCACATCAACTTTGTAACTCAAATTCAGTAGACTACTTTGAACACTTTAAACTATATCATTAAACATCAGAAAAGGTATTTTCTATTCTTATATTTAAACACCGTGATTTATTAAAAAAAAAAAATTAAAAAAACTGCAGCTTTCCCACCACCCTCTGAGCCCCAAGATAAAAAAAAGCAATTGCAAAACTCAACTTCAGATCTTGCCTAGCCCCACATACCCCCCAGTCATGACATAAAGAGGGAAAGAAACCTGAAAAGCACTGCTACTAGACTTCATCAATAAAACAGAATATTATATAATACACAATAAAATGCTTCATACCTGGAGTTGAAAAAACGAAAAGGGTTAACAGCTGACCTGGCACAGCCCCACATGCTCTCTCTGGAAATTGAACACAGACAATTAGGAATTTTAAGTTACCCCAAATAATCGAAGGGGACTTAGACAAGCTTGAGGAACACTTACTGCAAAGTTAAGTAAGGCACATAGCCTCAGTGTGGAAGACACTTTAGGATTTTCCCATTCACTCAAAACTCTCCTCAAACTGAATTTGCTCTGCAGATGCCCCATCTAATGATAAGTAATTAATTAGGAGCTCTGTGATTGATTTTCATGGCAGCAAAGTCAAAGCTTAAGGACCCACATGTCACTCAGTGGTAATTCTGGATCATGATCTATCATTTTTTTATTAAAAAAATCATCAGCAACAAAGAAGTAAACTCTAATGAGAATCTACAGCAGGCAGACATTGCATGAAATGGCTGCAGTGAATGTCTGCTCCCAGAATTCTGCTGCATCAGTAATATTATTTCCACACAAAACCAAAAAACTTAGGCTTTAACATTTTTACTTAGAACTGGGACTCCGGGGAAAATATACAATCTTCTAAAATACCATTTTGAATAATGAACAACACCAATATACAGTGCCATAGCTGTACAAACTCCTGTGCTGGTTGAGATTTGGATTACGTGAAATGTTCCTTTTCACTGACAAATTCTGATCTACTGCAGGTGCTCAAATAAGAAGCTCCATACAGATGGCTTTCGGAAAAAGTTCCACCAAGTTAGGGGAAAAAAAAAAGAAAAACCTGCAGAAAGCCAAGAACATGAATAAGCCCCTTTGGTCCTTCTATTTGTGATTCAGACCTCAAATGTACTGTGAAAGCAGTCTGAGGCCAATGCCCAAGAAACTAGCAAAAATATTAGAATAACAATATGAATAATAAAAAGCTCTAGCACACTAGCAGTTGAATGTATTTGTACTGAATATGTTTTGAATCTTTTATAATGCTCAATTAAAATATCCAGGTTGGCATAGGAACTGATGAAAGTGAAAAGGAAATTTTCAGAAAAACTTTGCTTCATTTATATAATTGCATTTTACACTGGCCCTTGGAAACCTACTAACAATCCATTTTCTCTCAAAATTTTGCACTGAATGTTTTGAACCTGTCACACTTCCCTGCTTCAAGTCTACAGTAAATAATGGCTTTCTTTACTGTTTTTGCCATTTGTTAGATGCTAAATTTCTGATAATGACACAAATATGGTATGCAGATGACAAAATGATGTACAGAATTTTTGAAGTGTAAGTTATTAGCTCTATCACTGCCTAACAATTTTGGTTTTTTCCCACACTCCATGTAGAGTCTTTTCCTTCTCAGAAATATGTATCACCTACTGTCTCACTGTATCAAATAGGTACAAATTTTATTTTACAGCTGTGTCAGTACCTAATCAAAGAGCACTGTGACAAAATCTCCCCTGCCCAATCAGCCCTCAAATGAAAGCAACATGCACTGGAAAAATGGTTACTGGAAACCATTAAGACCAGTGGTTCTCTTCCATGTCAATTAATTTGCAATCATCTCTGTGCCTCATTGGAAAATCATTTATTTGCACAGGTGACATAAACATCAATTTATTACCTGGAAGTCATAACACTAAATTTTGGACAGTCCTTTTCATAAAGTTCCCTTTTTAACAACTAAGCAACAGGGCAGACCAAAATACAGTTGCTGAGGTTAAGTATTTGCATGCTGAATTTTTGACAGTGGGAAATTTAGCAGGCATCTAAAACTCTGTTTAGAACCTACAGTATCCAGGCACTGAAGCAAAAGACAGTCAGGTATCATCCAACAACCTCACTGACACCTTAAAGTTATTGTGCTCCTTTCTGTTTGGTGTGAGAAGCAAACGGCTGTGGCCTCCCACCCTGCCTCTTCTCCAATCCAGAAACTATGGAGAGAAATACCTAGTCCTTGCCTCTGGAACTTGAAGCTTATCTGTGCTATGAAAATGGCTAAAACACATCTCAGACCATGTTATCAGCATAAAAAGGATCTGTAACAGTCACTTCCCAATCCAAAATGCAAGTGTAGAATAAAGAAGACGAAAAGGACCACTCCTGAGTATCTTTTGCACACAAATGTAGATATTTGGCTTCCTGAGTTAGTGCTCTAACACCAGGTTTTTATGCCAGAGGTGGGTGGCTGCACCACTGCTGGCTGTCACAGTTTCACACAGAGAGATGGTCAATGGGAAGAGGACGGCACACTCTGGGTGTTACAGCAGGCAAAAATAGGTAAGCTCAGAATTTGATCTCTTTATTTCCACACTGGAAAGTTGGGAATGTGAGCTGCTCTTTTTTTTTTTTTTTTTTCCAAACTACTTTAATGAACTATTACAGTTCAGAAGCCCAAGCTCCAAAGAGAGCAGAAACAACTCACAGCCAAGTACCCACCCAGGATGTAAGCGGAGACATCTCTAGGAAGGTGATTGCTCTGCCCATTGAACTTCAAAGCCTTTAACTCTTTGTTGACTATACTGTGGGAGTGTTAATGCCTGCCTTGTGCAGGTGCTCTGCCACAGTGATGGAGCCAATCACCTATTTCAGAAGCTCACAACACCTCCATCAGACCTTCCCCAAAGCAGAAAAAGCTGCATCTTGTCTCAAGTGCCTGTGCTGCTGTGGCTCATCTTGGTCCTGGGTACCTGCAGTGCTTCATGTGTGTTGCAAGCATTTGGGGATAGTTGAACCTCTATGTGATGCAATATATTGGCAAGGATGTACCTGTTACAGAATTGCATGTACTTGTAGTTCCTCTCAAGCAAAAGGAGAACCACCTTCTGTTATTCTGCCTATAGGAATGGCAAAAGATCTCAGAAATCATGTGGTGATACAGACAGCCGAGCAGTTCTGAAGTGGAAAAATGGAGTGCAAAAGGAATCAACCTGTTCAGCTTGGTAAATAATTTTCAGCAAACAATTTATTATACAACATTACTCTATTATTGTGCTTTTGAAACTTTTATGACTGAGATTTTGGTCATTATTATAGTTCCTCCTGTGAACTTATTTATCAATGGTTTGACTCTTTGGCCCTGACAAGCAACTGATTATAGAAACAGCAGTGCTCATCAGTTCTTAAGAGAAAAACCATGGTGACTTCTATGTCTATCTGACAGCACTGCGTGTCCCTGATTTATCATGCATTATCCCAGCACTATGCTAAATATTGTACTTTTCATTCAAATAATTGAGGTACATATTTTGACAAGACTGGGACTGCTGACTTTTAATGAGTACATAAACCAAGTATTTCTTTTACAGCCTGATGTCAGCTTCTGGTGATTTCCAGGTTAATTTATTTTTCAGGCTCTGTTTGCAGTGCTGGGCTTTTCAGCCAGCAGCAGATCCTGTCCACAGGCCTTAAGGTGAGCACTTTCTAGGGCAGCCTCTGGCCCCAGTGCCTGCCAGCCTGCTCCATGCCCCCCTGAGCTAGCAACACAGGCTAGACAAGAGAGCTCTGGCAGTTGCTGCCTCCTCTGATCCACCCTGGTCTCTTCCTTATTTTCTGCCTGCCTCAGCTTTCATATTTCCTTGCACTGCTTTATCCTCTGGCAACTCAGTATATTTCGCAAGGATAAAAAAAAATATGACCCAGAACCTCATGCTTGACACATTTTGGTCACTGCTCTAATGATGGAGGTGCAGAGTTTGACTCTGAAACCTGTGACTGTGATTACTCCAGGATTAGATACTATAATATCAGCCATTGTGTGCTGCTTTACTCCTTGTTTTAGCCTTCAATTCCTTTATTTTGACTAGAGTAATTTCATATGTGTGGCGGCTGTGAGGTCCAAGTATCCTTTCTGTGATGTATTCAGAATAGTAATGCTCATGTTCTAAGTCACATACACATGGACAGTGGCACCTCCTTGGCACACAGGCTCAACACAAAAAAACCCTCTCTTCATATCCATCATCCAAGAGCTTCCATTCCCTCCTCTTTTATCTCCAGCATAAAAAGAACTTGCTGTGAGAAATGAGGTTATGGTGAAATCACTACTAGTCAAAGAGGATTTAACTAATAGATGGGGAAACCTACCACAATCTTTTCCCATTATGCAGGAGAAAGGAAAATGGCAGGACAAAAAAAAGTAGGTTAATTTTTTTTATTCCTGTATTTACATGCTCATTCAATTATGCCTTGCCAACAGTGTTCCCCTCTTAATAGTTCCCTCCTTTTACATGCAGTTTACATACCCGTGACCTACACAACTTTTGTGTAGGTTTTGCATGCATTGACCTGAACACTCAGGACAATATTTCCATAAATCAGTGTAAGCACTGCTATTAAGATTTAATTGTGCCGCATGTACGTCTGTCAAAATCACAGGAACTGCCTTATGGAAAAGGAAAGATAAAAACTTATCTAATCTAGATAATGAAACAAGAAGTAATTTTGGCTCAAGTGACAACAGAGGACAATGCTCTTTCTTTTTCTTATCAGTAAGTCAAAGTAGCAGTTCGCTGAGGAAGTTTTATTGTGGCTTTTCCTGGCAGTGTTCTGCTATCCAATCCACACCTCTGAGTATTTGTTATAGCTCTAAATTTCTTCAGGCACACAGCTCTGTCCTTGCTTTCTGTGCTGATTTAGAAAGACAAAACATAAAAAGCTGAATAACGAATCACTGGGGAAAGAGATGCCAAACAGGTGTACAAACTGCTAACTGGGTCGTAGTAACTCATAATGTTATTTATAATTCATTCTTTGGAGTCATGCTCTTCAAGCAATTACAGAATGCCTGCCTCACTATCTGTAAAATGCATTTCACATATCTAGCAACTAATGACTTGAGCTTCACTCTGGAGCAACACATTTTAGTGGATTAAGCACGGGAGCAAGAGGCAGATGTACCTGATCCCAACTCATTCTCTCCTTGGCTGCATGGCCTTGAGCAAGTCACTAACCTGTGGATAATTATAATATTTAAACACACAGGGGACCTGTACAATTTAATTAGTTAATGTTTGCAAAGCACTCCAAAGACAAAAATGCTTTATGAATGATAATCACACGCTATTGTTTCATGGCATTTTATTCCAGAGCATGTTTGTGTAAACATGTTTAGAAATGTAAAATTCCAGTAATGGCAAAGTTTGACAACTACCTTAAAATGACTGGCACTTCTCAGACTGAAATTTAAATTAATTAACAAATTTAACTTATGCTAAGAAGACATTTATATGTGAATTAAATATAGACACTAAACTGAAGCTGGGAAACAAGATCTTTTAAAGTTTCTTTGTGACAGATAAAGGAAGTGAAAAAGACATACAGAAGGTATCAATGAACCAATACGTGTAACTCTTTCACTGCAAGATAATGGTGCCCCAAATAGCCGAAGTGTTGAGTTACTTTTCTTTTCTTTAGCATCCAGACTTCTGTTAGTTTCAGGACTAATCATTAGACCAAACAAAGTTCATGGCAAACAGAAATGAGATTTTGGACTTTAAGAGAACCAGGATTCCTTAGTTCTTCAAGCTTATTATGTAATTAATTTAAATATTTTTCTCAAAAGGAAAAAATTACTCCTAGCAATGGTATGGTAAAAGCTCTGGAATGACCCACTCAACAGTCACGGAAACTTATTTTGACAGAGGAGACAGGAAGTTATGATTTTATGTAGATCAAGGTAAAAGCACTGTTATTTTCAAATTAGCTTTCTTCAGGGAACAACTGACAATACCCCAATCTCCTGATACACTTCCATTTAAGCAACACAGCCCTTTCAAAGCAGGAAGTGATGTTAATTTCTCTGTAGAAGCTGGTTTTGATTTACAGTTGCCATTCACCTGGCCATTGTTTCCAATGATCTTTGGCTGATGGGGAATCCTATTATTCTGGCAAAAGGCCTTGGGACATATAATAGAAAATTTTCATACCAAAAAATCCTAGTGCATGCACAAGATGGCATCCTTTGATTTTACTGCCCTTTTGTCAAACATCACATATTTTAAAAAAGGAACCTTTTTAGAACAATATGGGTTTATTGGATTATTGAAACCCCAGGTTCATACTTAGTGCCTAAAGAGCAATTCCCAAAGGTATATAGGTCTTTCAAGCTCTTGAAGTCCTTAATAAGGGCTTCAGGCCAATTCATTTTTATAAACAAACAGATGTTTCTGAGTATTCAGATTTTGGTAGGAATAGCTTTATAAAAGGTCATATAAACCCACTGTAGAAGAAGTCAGTACTTCTTCAACAAGCTGTCTGAACTGCATGTAGGGAAGGCACGTGGGTAGGAGAAATCACACCTGTAGTAGTTGGGGCAAGTCAAATTTAGATGTACTAAGTTCAGCTTCTTCTCAAGCCACAAACTTCCAGCACAGCCTTAGAAAATAACATAGAAGGGGTTTCCTCATAAATAACTTCAGCAATGTAAAGTTTTATCACTCTCTAAACCATTTGTCCAGGTTTATTTACAGCTGCTGGGGAAGACAGATACCTTCTGAAAGGTAGATGAGCATAACTGATAACATGATTAGACCCAGAAATATCTCTCCACTAAAGAAATCCAAAATACTTGAGCCTAACTTTTAGATATTTTGCATTGTGAGAGAGGAACTTTGCTGCAAGGTAATGTCCAAATTGGACAGCCCAGCACTACCAGAGGGTGCCTAAGATAGCTGAGACACAGCCCACTGCCAGCTCAGCAGTGCCCTTGGCTCAGTAGCCAGCGTCCAACCCAGCAACAGTTTTCACTGCAGAAACCTCTTCTTTTCTGCCACAGGATACTTACTTGAGACTGCTGACAAAAAATAAAACAAAACTAGAACAGAAACATCCCTGAAATAATGACACAGCGGGGGCACCAACCATAACAGATGCCTTGCAGGGCTCTATGTCACTACTGTCTTTCGCTTACGTATCTGCACAAATGGCTCTCAATACTTGTAGCAAGTCAGTTCAGTTTGTAGAACAACTCTGGAGGAGGCCAAGGAGAAGTCTCACCATGTTACAGCCTGTGGGGACGTCAGAGGCCCATAGACAGTTCTTTCTGAGTGTGTGGTCCAATCTCCCTGCAATTCCAGCAACTATGTAACCTTCTGCTCTAAAGTCTTGCTGCAATGGAAAAATGCATCCCACACTTGGGTACTCTTCATGAGACAAGTAAAATTGAAATTCATATATTCCCACAACTTCACTTCGAACCAATTAGTGTTCTCCAGTGGAAAAAAAAAATCCTTTATTGAGGAATTCTGGATGAGCACTAGCCAATTCTCCATATGTAAAATCACCACGCAGTGTGATTTTGTGTGCCAGTTTTAAAATGAGCACGGGCAGATGTACCAGAGAAGAGGGAAGCAAAGTTCACACAAACACTACTGAAACACTCTCGCTTATGTTTTTTGGAGACTCAGGAAAAAGTATTTTGTCTGTAAGTGGAAGGAAAAAATGAGGTGAAAGTTCCCTATAATGAATAGCTCAACAGTAGTAATGATTGCAACCGAAGCAGGAACACAAACTAAAACAAAGAGTAGAAAATGAACAACTGATGGCAATAAAGATACAAACTTCTAAAGAGGTAAAAATAAACCACAGAAGTTGATTTACAAAGAAGAAGAGGAGGGAGAAAAAAAGAGATTTAGGAAAAATAAATCAGATTTGAAAAGTATGTACTAATTTAAGAGAGTACATTGGTATGGTGGCTATGCTGTCTGTCTGTTGTGGAGTCTCCTTTTTGCTTCTGCAAATACTGCTTTGCAGTATTCAAAACTAACTCTTACTGTACTGCAGTAATAGATGCCAGAGAAGTTAAAAATAAAGTAAGATGATCACATTAACACCAATGTATCAATCACATAAAGTAGCCAAAGAGAACAGGGGTAGAGTCCCTCATCTCATTTTCATACAAGGACTCCGAGGCACCCAGCTCAGCCTAAAGAGGAATTCATGTTAAAAGTCAGAGCAGTCACATACAAATGACAAATCCCATCTCTGTGAATTAACTGCAGCTATAACTACAAGTAGACAGGATTTTCTCTCTGAAATTTCTGTCTCTCTCTTACTCCAGAAAAACAATACGCTATCTGAAGCATCATCAGTTTATATGCACAGTTCCTCTTTTCCTTGACATTTAAAAGAAAAAATGGTTCCATCAAAGGAGTTTCCTCCACTTACAACACCTAAGGAGAAAAGAAGTCTAGAGAGAAAGAGCAATTTCTGCACCTTTGGATTTTTACCAACATACTGGTCAAAAGTTCATGCTAAAAATCACCCTCTGCCTCTCCTGCTTCTGCAAGTAGGAGATCTTAAATTATGCATATTCAGGGAGGGAAAGCTTAATGCTGTAAAATAATATACTTTATCACACAAGTGTGCAGGAAATAAGGAGATGAATGCTCTCTTCAGGGTTTGCATTAGTAAGTGCCAAGAAGATGGCTCCTGAGGCCATCCTGCATCAGTTCTGCCTAGGGATGGAAAGGCTGCCAGGCTGAGGGAATAGCATGCTGCCTCTGTGAGGGACCCTAAAAAGTTTTACTGGTCTTCAAGGGGTTGACTAATGCCTTCTCCTCCCTTGGCTTCATAAAGATTTCTGGAGTGTATCTGAAACTTGGTGCTGAATGTATGATGCTATTCTTGCTGTGTAATAAGCATCGGTGGTGTCAGGCATATAGAGGCAAATCTGCTCTTTGTTAGATGTTACATGTCAAAATGAGTTTGTAAAACACGCCACAGAAAGGATGAAATGCTGCTTACAATGCAAAGCCCACTGAAATCTACATAATGTTGCAATATTTATTATCAGCCAGAGCGTATTATCTGAGATTAATAAACAATTCTTAGTCCATATTTTGTAAGACATAACAACAGGAAGAAATTTCACTGAAGTACCCTGCTTGAAATAATGACTTTATTTATCTATAATTTTACATTATTGATTGGGTTTGTTGAACTGAAGGAGAACTATGAACTCATTCCAAAAGAACTACTGAGAAAGAAGTCTGGAAGCTCAGCCAACATAAAGCTTGCAGCAAGAAGGCAATTTTCCTGAGAAAAAATAGTCATACTTGGTCACTTTACAAATATGCAAGCAAACTACATTCTGTTTGTGCAAATAAGAACTAATGCCAAACACGTGGCTCTTAGTGTTTCCTTGTCACAATTTTTATTCGTAAGAATTTTGTTCCTATAAGCCTACAGTGGACCCAAAACAAAGCAGCAACATAGGTGGATGCCACCCAGTTTAAGAGGACATGAAAAGCAAAGCCTTCAAATAGGCATTCCAAACCGCCCTGTGACCCAGCTAGGTAAGCACCATTTCCAAAGCAACAAGCTTAAAAATGGCTGTATTAAAACAACAGTTATTCCCCAAAAACG
This sequence comes from Molothrus aeneus, assembly GCF_037042795.1. NCBI lineage: Eukaryota > Metazoa > Chordata > Aves > Passeriformes > Icteridae > Molothrus > Molothrus aeneus. Next base: position 66,764,517 of record NC_089647.1, read on the forward strand.
GACAAGCTGATTTCCCTGTGGTTAAAAGGTGGCAGACTGAGATGCAAGGGAAGATGCAGGAGCATTCAGTACAGTGCTGCCACTCCCAGTTTCTGGCCCAGCAGCTCCCCAGTCAGGGACTGCCGTGGCCTCACCTGGCACCAGGGATGCGCAGCGCTGACCTGTGTCTCAGGCAGCTGCTGCACCACCCCTGGGCCATGGAGAGGAACGGGAGCTCACAGCCTGGAGTCTTTCTCTGCCCCTGAATTAGCTCCAACAGGGCAGAGGGATTGCTGCCTGAGCGTGCCAAGCACTACCCAGCCCTATGAAGGGCATGAGGTAACTGGCTGGGATGCAGATAGCCACACAGGCAAGATCAGTCCTGAGCCCCACAGACTGCACACAGGGAAAGGCAGGAGGCAAGGGAAGGAAGGCAAGGCACTGAGGCAATCCTTCACAGCCCCACATGCTGTGTGAGGAGCTCTAGAGCATCAACCCAAAGCAAATGCCTACCACCAGATTCTGAAAGTCCCAGAGTCTGAACTCCCTTCCTGCTCTTAGAGAATAGGTGGCAGTAGGCAAATATATACACACACACACACATATATATATATTCATAATCCTTATGCAGAATAATTTAAAACATGTCTGAAAAACAAGCAGGAAAATATCAGCTGTTGTCTCACACCTGCTAGCAAGTAAGCAAGCACCTCCAATTTGTATTTTGTTTAACAAGACAAGACAGTACAACAGCAATTGGTACTGAAGAAAAGGAGGCTCCCATCACTTTGGAAGTACTGAGGTGCAGTTCCCAGCCACTCTCTGCAAGAAGTTATTTTCTGGGCAACTATTCACCAGAAAGAGCTTACAATCTCACTTAGAAAACAATGCACTCTGTGGGACAGTCATCCAGACTCGAGGGCCAGCCTGCCTCCCTCAGGCACTAAGCTTTGACCTACACTTCACTGACTGCTGAAGAGTCTTTCTATGCATGTCCCTACGCTGCCCGGTTATTCAGCAGAACAGTAGGTGCCTTTCCATGTCCTCAGAGGAAATTCCTGTCTGCTAAGTTTAGATGCTGAAATTGAGCACACAGGATCTCCCTCTGGAAGGCTTCAGAGGCACTTTCCTCTCTGCAACAAGGCTATGTAGAATGAGAGCTTCTTTTTCAGTGGACTCTTTTGCTAAACATCTAATATTAAGGTACATATTAAATGCCTAAAATCAAAATAGAGCCTGCCCTGTAGAGCACAATATTGCAGACCAAGTAAGAAATAGACTGAGTGCAGTTAGCATGAAGTGCCAACATTCCTTTTCAACTCAGCAGCTGTATGTGTGGTGTCCGTGACTGAGAATGAAGTAAAGATGACAAATTGCAGATCACAGTCAAATTAGATTTTCCTAATGGGGCTTTTGAAATAAACTAACAGATTACTGTTTAAATAAAACCTGTAACAAGAAGGAGTTGATGTTGTATTATTAAATTTCTTAATTTGATTCTTAAGCTCCAGAGCCAGTCAAGTAATAGTCAACATATTTACCTTCACAAACTGTGGAATGCATTGTACGAAAGCTAAAAAAGCTTCCCATGGTTTGACCAATTCTCTAAGTGTTCAAGCAATATCCATCACGGAGAACAGTATCTGCCTGCCAGTCATATATTAAAATTATCTGCTAGTGCTCCATACTTCCTTTGTTCAGTAATTAGACAGTGCAAAATCATTTACTGCAAAATCACGATGCATTGTTTTATTTTTCTGGCTTAGTATGTGTGCTATAAATTGAGAAAAAATACTTAGCACTTCAGGGCCTGCTGTTGTGACTAGAAAATTGAAAATACATATGGGACCTGTCTATCAAGCAATAGCCTCACTGGCAAAGAAACCCTCCCCTCCTTTATCACTGTTAGAAAGGGAGCCTGCTAATCACAGAACCAACACCTTGTCTTGCCTTGCTCACAAACACCTCTCTCTCTGCTTAAGGAGAATATCAGTTTGAGATTCACAGTTATGGTGCCTGGCTGACAGAGGAGGTAGTACATGTCTGGCAAAAAAAAACCCCAAAAAACCCAAAGGCAGTACCTCCCCAAACATGACTTAGCTCTTTTAGCTGCTGATGTCCAGGAAAACAAAGTAAAACATTTTTAGATACCATATTAAGACATTTAAAATGCATCTATAATAACTTATACAATAGCAATGTCTAATGGCCTTCATTACAACCATTTTTACTTCATAATGCCCAGAATGCCCATATTTTGAACTTCTCAGATAAAGTAACATGTTTTGTGGGTCTAGCACAGGCTTCAGTGCCTGGAGGCTCTAGTTCTATTTCCAGCTCTGCTTCAGACCAACAGGGTGACCTTTACGCATAACCTCATTTTCCTCACCTATAAAATTGGGATATTAATACTTATTTACCTCACAGTTGGTTCCCTTCCAGCTGCTACAGTGACTGACCAACCTCATGCATCTACAGAATTACAAATGTTCATGATAAACTGCTTCCTTCTTTTCAAACAAGCAGTGCAGGTACTAAATTAAGAAAATATTTGTCCACCCAGTTAGCAAAAGTACACAGAAAAATAACCTCAGTGGAAAATTGTTCGAAGCCCCTCAAGTAATTTCCTTCAATGACACTGTCCTTCAGGAGAAATGCTACTAGTTCCTATCTGACAGCAACTAGAATCAACTTCTTGATGCTGCTTTCAGTCAAGGAAAAAATACACGGTTTTTGAGTGGTAATCTAACCCGGTCTCTCTTTGGAGAGGATATAAACCCACTGCATGCTTTCCAAGTACATCAAGGAGAAGAAACAACTTCAATATGAAACTCAATAATCAGGGCAGAGAGAAAGAAAGGAAAAGATGGTGAGAGAGACAAGAGATACAGTCATCTCTCCCAAAAAAGGGAATAAAGCTCCAGGGAAAGGTGCTGGCAGGTATGCTGCCTGCAGGCAGGAGGACAGCCCTGCAGCAGCGGTGCCTCTGTCGGCCTGGGAACGCCTCAGCAACACTCATCTTGTCTGGGAACGCGATACTTACTCTTGTACTGCTCTGGCTATGGAGAGCGCTGTAGATCCAGTTTCATTAACGCTATCTAAGGTCACATTTGGCAGGTCGTCATCATCACTGTCACTTTTAATTTGTCTGGGAGATAGGCCTCGGGGGTCCATTTGTGCTGGAAAGAGACATATAATGGATTAATATGAGTGTGCTGAAATTAATCTTGTCCCAGAACAACATCAGGGTGCACAACACGTCTGCCTGCTCCGGCTGGAGAGCACCGCTTGTGCCGAGCTTCCCAAATCAGCTGATAGGTGGGCAAAGCCACCCAGTGGTGCCATAGCTGGATGTGAGCACTTCCAGGGGCATGCAGGTCTGTGAATTCACAGAGGCTACACCAATGCACTCAGCAGGACCTTAAAACCACTTCTAAGACTGCATCCAACAAAATCCCAGTTTACTCTCATGTAACTTATGCTGCCTGACTTCAGAAAGCGAAGGGAAAGGGAAGAAGGGAAAGGATTACATCTGCTTTGAACAACACAGAACACTCAAGAGTACATTTGACAGCAAAATTTCAGGAGCAATCTCTGATTCTGAACGTTCATTGTGAAGTATCAGGATGGAACCCATGTCACTCCACTCAATGAAAATTTAGGCATCTAAAACCCCAGTCCTGATTTCTGACATAATTCAACACCACTGTCAGCCTCTGAAGGATCCTTCACTCCACACTACGTGTAACCTCACACAGGCAACCAACATTCAGGTGACCAGTATCAGTGGGGCGAACACATTTTTTTGAAAAGTCACCCAGTTTCAGGTCTTACAAATATCTGAAGATCAGGAATTGCAGGATTGTTTTACCTGTCCACAGCTTACAGTATCCATACTGCATGACAGTGGAGTAAGTGCCCAGGTGCTGGCAGCAACAGCTGCAGGAACTTGTATGAGGAGCAGCCAGGGCTGCCCCGTGGCAGACACAGTGCTGGGCATAGCTGAGCCCTGCGGACAGTGTGGGTGTCTCAGGGAAAACAGGTTTAAGAAAAGGTAAAAAAACTGGCCAGGAAAAAAGTGTGAGAATCACTTTACACTGAGGGTGGCAGCGCACAAGAACAGGCTACACAGGGAGATTGCGGAGCCTCCCTCCCTGGAGACATTCAAAACCCACCTGGATGTGTTCCTGTCACCTGCTCCTGGTGACCCTGGCTTGTTGGGGGTGTTGGACTGGTTGATCTCCAGAAGTCACTTCCAATACTAACAGTTCTGGGATCATGTGAAACAGCTCTGCAGATACCAATGTGCAAGGAGATGGAGGGGAGAAGGTTCTTCATAATGGGGCAGTCCCTGGAGGAGACTGCCCTGATGGGATCTACTGTCTACAGGGAACCAACAATGGAGCAAGGGAACTGTGTGAGGAGAAAGAGCAGCAGAGAGGAACAATTATAGACTAAACAAAGCCCCCAGTCCCCATCCCCCTGGGATGGGGCGGGGGAGAAGAGCTGGGAATCAAGGAGGGGAGTCCTGGAAAAGGGGGATGGGGACTGTGGTTCTCACCATCCAAATCTACTTTTAATTAGCAATAAATTACCTTTCCCTGTGCTGAGTCCTATTTGCCTGTAAAGGTAATTGGTAAGTAATCTCCCTGCCTTTATTTTGAGCCTTGAGCTCTTGCACTTTATCTTCTCCCCTGTCCTGTGGAGGAGGAGGAGGAGTGAGAACAGCTGGGTGTGCACCAGGCAGATGGCCACCAGAGTTAGCTTTTCTGCCAAAAACATACAGGGAAGGAGAGTAGAACAGAAAGGCAGGTGACCTGCCTTCCCTCTTACGATGATTGCTGTCCTTCAAAGGGCAAGAAAGCAGAATTCAGCAGGATAGGGGGAGGGAACCAAGAGATGGGTATAGAGGGGAAACACGGGGCACAACTGTGACTTGGGACTGCTGAGAGGAACTGGGGCTTGTTTGTGCCATAGATGTGGAGAAAGAGACATTTCTCCTTACTCAATAAATACCACACAGGATTAGTAGGTGCTGAGAGGCACCCAAAGCAGCTGGGGAAGAGAGTTAAACTGGAGAGAGGTCTGAATCTGCAAGGAAGGCATAGGAAGGGGAAAGACAGGCAGAGATTTGAGTAAAAATGTGTTTATTTTGTCTGCTCTGGTGAAATAGGGGAATTCATGGTTATTTATTTAAAGAGCTAACTGTTGCAGTTTGTTAGCTTATGCTCTCCTGTATTGCAGAGGGGACAGGACACTTTCTTCTGCAACATGATTCTTGAGAAGGGATTTATTCCTACTCAACTCTGGCTAACCACAAATCTAGACAATAGGTATCACAGGCTCCCTTTAGAGACCATGAACAGTTCAGTGGGCCCACAGCTAGGGAGCAGCTCCAAAAGTCATAGTTAAATCTGCCATTATGCTATCTTTCTTATGGTACAGTGTTTACTGACTCTACAAAAGGAACTGAGTTACAATGAAAAATGGGAGGGCTGCAGATACTTCAGGAGCTGTGCAGCCATAACATTAGGACTGATGAATAGCTAGGCTCTTGAAAAGAAAGCACTCCACAAATGAGTGATGAATCCAGGGAAAGCTGGTCCTAAATTTTAATTTATGTCTTAGCTGCAAACCACCTGTGAGTAAAAGAACACTGATTGTAAACTAACTTTCAGCTGTGCTTTTTATGTTACAGAATTTCATAAGGAAAATACTGTTAAATACATTCAGTAAGCTGATGGAACAACTCCTTCTGGAACCACATTTAAAGTGCATTTACAGTGGCACAGTACTTCTTCTATTACCTTTCTACAGGTACAGGTTAGGTGCCTCAGTAATGCTGGCTATGTTTGGACTGCTTATTATTTCTTCATGGATGGCAAACACTTTTTGCTTATCAAAACAAAGGCTGTTGACAGTGAACCTACATCAGACAAACACGACTTAGAAGCTGTTGGAAACATTCAATTGTTTTAGGCAGAATGAGCACCTTTCTGACCATGCTTCTTAAAATCACAACTTACACATGATGATATTCAATGTGTAACCTCAACCTGAGCACTAGGGATAATCTAGTACTTTATTTAAAAGCAACTGAACCACCTAGTCAGCTGATTTAGCCCCAGAAAACTATTTTGAAAGAAGTGCCATTCCTGCCTTGCTCCCTAATGTTTCTTCTTAAAAGAATGGTTTATTACTATGTATTTCATTAATTCTAAATCTAGAAAAGATTATATTCTTTTCATAGAATCACAGAAAGGCGTAGGTTTGTAGGGACCTTAAAAAGATGATCTAGTTCCAGTCCCCCTGCCATGGGCAGAGATGCCATCCACTAGACCCAGTTGCTCAGAGCCTCATCCAACCTGGCCTTAAATACTTCCAGGGATGGGGCATCCACAGCTTCTCTGGGCACCCTGCTCCACTGCCTTACTACCTTCTGAGAAAAGCTTTTATTTCCCCCTTAAAGTGAATTTCATTACAAAAAGTTATGCTTGTATCTGCCCAATATTTAAATGTGCTACAAGTGATGCACTTGTGAGAGCTAGCTATTTGTCCACAGAACTAAAAATTGTAACAAAAAAGCTATGTATGTTAACTGAGGTTTAATGTGACTTGCACTACAGCAAAGGTGTTAAGTAAGTAGCTCAGAAACTAAACCTAACTTGAAATGATGGAAGTTGTTACATAGCTGAGTCTGTAATACAGTTCTTAAACGTGAATTCTGATCACTTAAGCGTGAATACACCTACATAAAAAGAGATGGTATAAATGTGTATGAACAATCTTACATACTTTCGTTCTTTGTAAGACATGTTGTTTCATTATTACTGCAGATTGCTGGCTCTCAAGATATTAATGAGACTCCTATGACATCTGGTATTGATTTTAGATTACTACAGGCATGTGCCAGGATCAAAGCTCTCAATTACCTTCTCCTTGTTTCTGCTTGGTAAGTCCTACTCTGTACACTTCTAGCACAGACACAAAGTTGCGAGCAGCATTTTACTTTTTCACCCAGGGACAATTTACTGTACTCACTGGGTACAGCTGGCCGCATCAGGCACCAGTGCTTGAGCATATAATGAGGTGCTGCCACACATAAGTATGGAGAGGACAAAAGGTGAGGAATGGAAATGTATTAGTGGGTAAATTCAAAGGCAGGTATTTCAAGCACTGCTATATATTTGCAGAAAACCTAACTAAAGATTGTAAGTAAATAAAACAATGCTCTTGGGATTATTCCCTTACTTTTTATGTCAGTCCACATATACATCCTTTTTTGTCTCTCTCTTTGTTTGCCACATCCTTCCAGCTCGCAGCCGTGGGTGGCCGAGGCACTGGGGAGCCGAGGTGACTGACCAGGAGGCTGAGTCTTGCTGCTGCCAGCTGGTGCAAACTGGCCTGTTTTCTCATCAGCATGGCTGCAGCTGCTAGGGGAAAACAGCCTTTAAAGCAAGTCTCCTCCCTGAAATGAGCCATGTGAATAACCAACTGGCCAAAAGCCTAACAGATATCTCCTCCTCACCACTCTCTGCAGTGTGCAAACTGCAGCACAGGACTGTTACACATCAGGAGTTCATGACTCCTACTTATGTCAACAGCTCTGATTTTGTCTTGGACATCTAAGAACAACTGTCAAACTCCTGGCACCAAGGTTTATGAATACCAGCCTCAGTTCATAAGGACTGAATTAGAAGTAATTACTGGCCTAATGAACATCAAACAGGAGAGGATGAAGAGATGCAGGCAAGAGATAGTTTAGCAAATGAGATAAAAAAGGTGGAGGATAAGTGAGTAACAGAATGCAACTGGCAAGCAAGGTGGAAGAAAGCCCACAAAAAGCCAATGCATTTTAACCTCCCTTCATGCTTTACCTTGCTCTAACAACCAAACTCTTCCTTGAACTCAGGACCATGGGTCCAGAAGGGACTTGTCTGGGTCACTGAATCAAGTCCTCCCAAACACAGTCAGACACATTAATTAATAAACCTTAACTGGTTTTCTTGCCCTTGCTATGCCTCTTGAAAGGCAAGATTTGTCCAACAGAGCTATCTGGTGGTTTTGTGAAGTGTGAATGAGGTTAAGGCGAGGCAAGCAAAAAGAAACCAGTCAGAGACTGCTGCTTTCATGGGACAAAGGTGCCATTGAATGAATGCACAGGAGGTACAGAAGCAAGCTGTTAGCTCTCCATGCTGAATAGACTGGTGAGCCAGAGGAGTTAAGAACGTCTGCAAGTGCTGAAGGCTGCAAGCAGCCACGTTGCTTCCCATCCTTGTTAGCCTCAAGAAACAATGATCCTTTTTTGCTAAGAAAAGTAGAAAGAATTGCTCATGATACACACAAATACATGCAATCACTTCTCAATGCCCCTTTGCCAAACTGTACCAAAAAGGAGCTTCCCTCTGGGCACTACAGAGAGCAAATTCACTTCCTGCACTTGCTTTAAGTGAAGATGTGCAAATAGATCACACATAAAGCACATAACAGCCAGTAAATACTACACAACTTAAGTCTGTCATCATTAATATTGTATCTGCCAGCTGCCAGTTGCCAGTAGGAAAAAGCCTGATCTGGATCAGATATAAGCTTGCTTCTATTTCTGTCAAACTGAACAGTTTGGGGCTTTAAAATTTATTCTGGCTGTGGGGTCAGACAATACCTGATCCTGCTTCTGAGGACAAAATTGCCTGTTCTACAATGCTGGAAGAGATTTAAACTTGCATAGGAGCTTTTTAATGAGCACTGCATACATTTGTGCTTTCTGGCACACGGCTGCATTGGTTTTGACATGGTACAGGATTAGCCATGTCACAGAAGCACAATCTCTGGGAAGGATCCAGCTTGTCGGTTGCTAAGGGCAGATGAACCCCTTGGAACAGGATCAAGCCTCCACCTCCCCAGGGGAATAACCTGAGCCCACAGCCACACTATCAGGGGACTTTTTTCCCTCTTCATTCCCTAAACTGGTGCTCCTGCCCGCCTACATTCTGGAAACTCCTGGGAAGGAAGGGATTGTGGACTTAAATCACTGCAGGCTGACAAGAGCCCAGCATCCCTCCTCCCCCTTTTCACACATGTGCTGCTGATACCAAGATGGTAGAAAAATTTTCTCCCTGTCTGTCACACCTGGGTTTCAGCCAGGTATATCCTAACATCTTTGCTTTTTTTCAGTGATTAATCAGGGATACAAGTGCTCTGCTGTGGTCAGACAAAGCCAAGCACTGTCAGAGGCCCTGCACCTGGATGCCTGCAGGTGGCATGAAAAGGGCCATACACCGCAACGCTGCTGTCACCACTGGCAGTTCTCAGTTACTGCAACCTGATTTACTTTCCCTAGTCAAAATTCCTGTGAGTGAGAGGGATGAAAACTCATCCCATCATTAGGCTCATGAACATCCACTAGAAATAATTTTATGTCTACATCCTATCTTTGATTTAAGGGCAAACATGAGACCCTTGGGCTAAAGAGGAATGAAATATTTAAGAGCAGGAGAAAACTAAGTAACCATTAGGAGTTTTGCCTCAATTTATAGCTAAGCCACACAGTAATTAACTGATGTTGAAATGACTCTGTGAGATGATGCTTGGTGGTATGAAAGCAGAGAGAAAATTTCAGCATCCTGAAATACCTCTGTCTCACTTCAGATTAAAAACTCAGCTTTCTGCACTTACTTAACTTCTGAGCTAATAACTTTGTAAACGTTCCCACATGTAGGTTTGCCAACACAGCACACCACAGTAAGAATCACTGTCACTCTCTTAAAATAATTAAAAATCTGTTTCTGCTCTTTGAAAGGATTTCCAAATTCAGAGTTTGCTTGCCTTTGTTTCACATTTTAAACTCCCCACCCTGCTTTCTCTGAAGGATGCCTTATCAACCTGCTAACCAAAATGATTGTTCATGATGGGATTTCCAACTGGCCCTGCCATTCAACCACTAGGACTTGCCTGTCAGAAGCAGGGTTACACGGCTCTGCAGTGGGCAGTGACACCAAGACCTGTGCTAGCTGAGACATCAGCCTGGATGGTGGCGAGGCCCCTCCAGCCTTGCCAGATCACGCCTGGGGATGGGTTTGGTCTTGCAAACACAGCCACAGATTTTTATTGTGGTGGAAGTTTAAACGAAGCAGAAACATGGCTCAATAAGCCAGAAAGGATCACCTTTGATGTTTCCAGTAAACTCCTCTCTGGTTGATTTCAGTCCATGTTAGCATACAATAGATTAAAGACTGTCTCCAGCTGCAAGTAATGCTTTTCACTTACTTCCATTAGGAACAGAAAACAAAATACTACCCTGCATGTCAAAATTAACATTAACAAGAATCTCATTACTACTGCTGTTACACATGTGTGACCCTGTGTCTGCAGAGCATGAAGGATTGAAGTAAAAACAGACATTTGCTGCCAAACTCCTAGAAGGATGGAAATGGAAAATATGGCTAAGAAAACGGTATGGCACTCATGTTTTAGCTCATTACACAATTAATCTGCCAGCATCAGAAACATTGCAGTTATGAATACTGCAGTGCCTAAAGCATAACTTTGGACCCTTAATTTTGGCACACAGCACAGTTCAATATCTAAAATATTGCAAGAAAGCTCCTGACCAAGAGCAAGTCTTCCGCTCTTTCTTAAATTGAAACTGTCTCAAATGTCTCTGATAACAAATGCATTGGGGTGGATCGAACACCAAGCAGAAGGAAATCATCTCCATCCTTCTTGGTTACTCCTGGAAAATGGGTTTTACAACTGTGGAAGTCAGCCTCATAGCACAGTTTGATGTTTGAAACAAATGAACATCCCCCTTCTTCGAAATTTTTTTAGAGAACAGGACACCAGCATGGACTTAGCAGGAAAGCATCAAAAAAGATTGCAACAGACATCACTATGCATTTCTAATGCTGGAAGCAACACTTCCAGATGCAGATGTACAGGAACTACTTAAAATTATGACCTCAGAGACTGTGTTGTACTCAAGTTTATTTAATGCATTCTAGGAAACAAAAGTGTGTCTTTACAGACTACCAAATGCACGTGAATGACGCTATTCACGATTTCCTTCTCCTAAGCTGGTTCATACTATATAAAGCACATATACAACATTTTTCTTCCTGTTTAAAGTTCATTATAAATGCTTTATGCATTGGAAAAATGCTCTGAGTGCACCAATCAGATTTTTGATCAAAACAGCTTGGTGCCTGGTAGGGGCAGCAGAATTGGTCGATTTATTTCATAAAACTTTATGTACAAAGCAGCAGTATCCATGAACATAATGGTCAGAATATAGAGTCTACAGGGGTAATTTTTATTACCATTTATAGCAAGATTACCCATACTCCACAGTTTTCAGATTTTATTAAGATTTTATGGGACTATATGGCTTTAGCAGTTAACTGCACCTAGCGTGGTTATGGTTCACAGAGAATGGGAACTGGCACTGAAATGCACAGTGTAACTAATCTAGCAGAGAATATTAATTGCTATGATCCAATCAAAGGCAATATTTAAAATCATTTCAACAGTCAAGTAATTTGCAATAAACCTGTAAAATAATAGCTATATGGAGAAATACAGAGGTAAGAGGGATCGCATGGTTGTAATATATGCACATACTTAAGCATCTCTGTCATTGGGTTGTATACATAAAAATACAAACCCATTTTTTAAACAAAGGACTTTTCTCTTTCTAAGCTATTTCAATGCCAGAAGACCTCATCTACACAAAAAAGGAAACTGCTAAGACTACTGAGATTTATGTCTCGCTGAGCATCCAATATACAAATACTCTATCATCAAAAGTAAACAAGGAAAATAATAAGGACAGAATGTATTTAATATTAGATAAAATACTGTGAAACTACTACACAATGGTAGCAGACTGCAACTTACACACTGCAACAGGCCAGAGATATTTTAGACATCAGGAAGCTTCCAGCAGGTTGGTCCAAGGCACAATAAAACCCAAGGCAGAGAGAAAATAAATGAGAAGTTTTAGGCATGTGTTTCTGCTGGATCCAAATTCATGGAATAAAAGCAAGCAGATCAAAGCTCAGCCCTGGTGAGAATACAGAACTGAAGGGCCAGAGGCATTCTTGGCGTGGAAGAGAAGGAACTAACAGCTTCCAAAAGGTGCAGGGACTCAGGATATGTCAAAAGATATTTACTCATCCCGCTTATGCTGGGTTCGCAAATCAAGTTGGAGTATGCCTGTTCCTCATTCCCCTCCTCAAATCCCTCCTAGCTGAAAACGAACAATGAACATCAACATGAACAAATCATATTGATGAATCTTAAAAGAGCATTTGCTTCTACAGTGAAAGAACCCAAGTATGTCACTAGTGAATCATTAGAAGTAGCACTTTTCTGGAAATTTAAGTAGAAGACTATTTAGGGAAGTCTCTATAGTTAAACTAATCTGTTTTGTCTTAAATCAACCTCCTTGGTTTCAAATACCACAGTGTCTGTGTGGTAACTTACAGTCTGTGTTTTAACTCTCCACTCTGGCAAAAACTACTGTTTACTCTAGCTCTTAAATAATGTGCACCATCTTCAGGAGCACAGGTCCCACCGTGAAGACAAGCCTCTCCTCTGCCTGCCTCTCTTCCTGCCAAGCCACTACCAACCTGTTCCTGCTTTCCCAGAACCAGGAGTGTTTCTTCCAGCTGAACCAACCAAACAGGAGGAGACAGAGCCAACATTCTGGGGGGCAGCAGCGGGGGAGGTGGACAGGCTGAATACAGACAGCCACAGAAGATCTTTGGAATAACAACAAAATAATGGCAGCTAAAGTAGAAACTCCCAGCCTCAATGCAACTCAAATCCAAAATAACTGTCTACTAAAATGCAGAAAGGATAATCACTCCACATGAAACAAAAAAGGCAACACTACTGATTTTAATTAAATGTCTCTTCCATAGCATAACTTATACAAACAGACCATATAATCTGACCTCTAAACATATGGAACATCTTAGTTTCTATCTTTTAACTGCAAATTGCATTTATTTTTGCAAAATAAACTTTACAGTAGGCAGAAATAACAGGCTGTACTTTAAAAAACAGTAAGGGCAGTGGATAATGTAATCTAATGGTACTACCTGTTTGAAGTCACAAAAAATCTGCAGCAAAAGATACTGCATTTACTACTTATTACTATATCCACAGTGAGGAATATGCAAAACAGTGCAAACTGTGAAAAGAAAAAACCGGTGTATTTTTGCCAGGTCTACATATAGATACAACATAAAAAAGGTCCAAGACCATGTCGTAACAGCTGTTTATGTACAAGAGAAGCAGACAAAGTTCAGTTGGCAAGTTTAAATTTATAATGTTCTGACTGGTGAATTTTGCAAGTGATTGTGCCCTCTGAAAACATAAAAACTCATAAGAATGAGAATCCATAAATTTGATTCCAGAACTCTGGAAATATCAAAGTTGCACCAGCCCTTCATCCACCATTATCAGGAAGGAGCGTCTAAAAGGCTCTTCAATGAAAGCATTAACTCCTCTGAACTACAGAAAACAATTTTCAAGGATATTGTATTTGGCAAAACCTGCTGCTAGAGGGACATGATTTGCCAGTAGTATTCATGGATATCTGCTGAAAGCAAAGAACAATGGTCCAAACCAAGCATGAGGTTCATGTAATTAAAAACACTGAGGTTCTAGTTTTTCACAAAAAAAAAAAAAAGGAAAAAAAAAAAGCTGGAATAAACATTTTCAACATAGAAAATGCTACATTTTTTTCCTCTATGCTAAGTCTCAGGAAGAGTGGAATAGTTTTTCTTCTTGAAAATTTCCTCTTAAAGGAAGAAAAATAAGAGAAAACACAGAAATAGCTTGAGGCAGATATGCAGTATGGGAAATAGTCTCAATGGTTTACAAACAGACAGACTTGGAGCAACTGAAGATTGGGTTTTAAGGGAAACCATCAGGCAGTCTTATCTATAGGTGCTGCTACCTGCTGGGCCTCTAATTAAACTTTTAGCAATGCTTACCATTGCTAAACAGGGAGCAAAAAAAAGCAAGGAAAAAGCTTTTCTGGGACTATAATACTGTTTCATGGAATATTTCAATGTACAATAATGTCTACAATAAACACCTAATCTTTACAGTCAAAAAACGTCCAAGCACCATTTAAGGCTGTGACAACAGCAGTGACCAGTGAAGGAAGTGAACTTTGGGTCTGCCATGGTGTGGGGGTGGCACAGGGCACACGAGGTGTCTGGTGTCCATGGGGACTTGTGCCTGGTTCCCTTCCCCTGCGTGCCCAACAGCCCTAGTTCATTTCTCTGGTTTATGTGTATGAAATAATGAGAGGAGAAGGTTGTAGAGGGCAACTTGCGCAGCCGGGCTGGTGCTGTGGGGGCTGCAAGAGACCCTACTGCTCTGGGGATCACCCTTGAGTGTGTCCTCCCCATTGGGTGCATAGGGGCAGGAAGGTGCCTGGTCAACAGGGGGGTCTGTACATAACTGTGCGTGCGTGCTCATAGCTGAGTGTTGTGGTGTTAGCAACTTGTAGGAATTTACTAAGATTTGTAAATGGTAAGTGATGTATTACCGACACCGAAAACAGTGTTCTCTAACTACCTTCTAATTAAGCATTGTTAATAACTTCCTAAAAAATGCACCAATCCTGATTTTGATTTAGATTAGGTTTTTAATCCTGCAAAAGCACATCACTCTGACATAAGGGTGGTTTTGCAGCATGACAGCCCTGTGTCCCATTGCCCGCCTTGGGGTGTAGCACGGGGCACAGGACCTGACAGGATGCTGCTAGCACCTTGTATATACAAGGGCTACGTGTCTTCAAAACAAAAAGAAACCTTGCAACCAAAAAGAAAAAAAGGGAGAGAGGAGGCAGGATAGACAGCAGAAATAAACAGCAAACTGGGAGGCAGAAAAGGAGATCTGAGACTCTTCTGAAGGATGGTGAGACAAAGAACGCCATGATGAATGGCACCGTGGAGAACGATGTGCAGAGGCGGAGGAGGAGATGACAGTATAGGTTAGAAATATTAACAGAAAAGGAGGGGGAGATGAAGCAGAGCTGCTGAAAGTGGCACTCAAAGAGCAGTCAGCAAGATGGGAAGGACTAGAAAAACTAGAGAAATAGAAAAAGACAGGGAAACAGAAGACAAAGTAGCCACTTCTTGTGCCAGAGGGAAGAGAATATTCAAACAGAACATGAAGAAAGAACTATTTGCTTGAACTGCCTAAAAAAGCAAGCACCAGGAGAGTTTTGTCTGAGAGTGAGAGAGAGAGAGAGAAAGGAGGTCTGGGAGGCATCAGGGAAAGCAGAAAGCCACCTGTGCAAAACACCTGGAGACCGTATTAGAGAGATGGTGACAGCCTGAGAAGATTTTGCAAAAAAACCTAAAAATTAAATGGTTCTAGTCAAACCTGGAAGGAAGAGGACAATTCAACATGAGAAAAATAAAATTGGGAATTACAAGGAAAAAGCTTTTCTCTGTGCCCTGTTTCTTGTATTTGCTCCCCTCAGCACCTGAAACCTAGAAAAACAGGAGATGCCTGAGCTCAGGTCTGATGTAATTTTCATATTAAAAATACCTCTTTTCAGGAAAGTGCCTTAGTCTCAATTGTGTGAAAAGGGCTTAGATAAAGGGTCATGCAAAACATAACTTTAAGTGCTTCCCAACTGGCACTCCTGGATCATCAACATTGTCTCTGAATTAGCACCAATGCAGCAATAACACAGGGATTATGCTGCTGATGCTCTCTGTGGATCAACTGTTTCAGTGTGCATATTTTTCTGTTTCTGAAAATTAGCAGCATTCATGTAGAAGATGAAAGCTGTGAGTCTAGATGACTCCAAACCTGCATTTGTCCATCAGCTACTAGAGGATTAGGAAGTAATTCAATTTGGCAACAATGTCCGGTTAGGATCTGTGTACATTTATTTTTTGTTATCAGCACAAGAGCTGATTATTGAAGAGAATTTAGTCTGCACACATATTAAACTAATTTAATTGGTTAATTTGTGCAATATAACTGCATTGAATTATTTATATTGTTTTGCACTAAAGAATGAAAAACACTCCAGCAAAAGCTGATAAAAGATTACTACCTAGAGTGGATTGCTGCCCAATTTACTTCTATTGTATTTATTTAAATTATACTGAACTTCTTAATCAAAAGAATTAAGGACAACAAAATGAGTACAACTCATGAGAAAAAATTAATAAACTGAAGAACTGTTAATACCTTCTTTTAGTTTAACTGTGCATTAATAGATGATGCAGGGGCTAATGGCTAATGACCTCTACCAATTAGAGCACAAAGGCCATATTGTCAGGGCAGGTCTGGAGGCATAGAGGGCATGGGCTGAAATCCCTACAGCACATTAAATTCTGGAATTTTGTTGATGAAACTGGGGTAGTGAATTTCCAGTTTTACAAGATCAGGAGGTGCTTCCTACAGAGGAGACTACTACCACAGCCAACTAGCACCTTTGAAAAGAAAACAAACAGGAAAATTTCTCAATTAGCTCATGGTTAGGTCCACCTTGATGCGCCAAAATCAAAATACAGACTAAAACTTTCCTTTTTCTGTTTGTTTGGGTTTTTTTTTCCTAGACTACATGGTACAAAGTCCTAGTTTTATTCATAATTTATTGACAGAAAGGCACAAAGGGCTAAAATTACATCACTGTATGAAGTGCAATAAAACTTAAACCATAATTTTGAGGCTTAAAACTAGACTCAGATCAACAATGAGTTCATTTCCCATGTCCAAGCCTACTGAGAGGGCAGTCCCCCTTTGGGTAGTGAGGGAACAGTAGGAGAGTCACAGACTAATACACAAGAGGATGCCCCTAAACATCTGAATGACCCATCACTGTAGGCCTGTACAATAACACACAGTTGCCAGTTCATGAAAAACAGACATGAGAGGTAAGAAACAAGTTGTTGAGACCTGTTCACTATGCAGTTAGGAACACAAGAGATATTATAAGACTAAATGTCCTGCAGTCTCATAAGCCCCAAAGTAAGGTTATCTGTCAATACCCTTCCTTTCTGCCTCAAGCAATACCTCATTTCAAGAGAAAATTACCCTATTTTATTCACTCACGTGCAATGAGCCTTGAAATGAGTATCTCAATCCTTTCCTCATATTCCCATATCTGTCACTAATGCCCCCTTTAAAGCTGTGCTTTCAAAGTTTCTGGGCACATCTGTTTTTTCTTTCCTTACTCCACCCATCATCTCACTATCCCTAACAAGCTTTTGCTCCCTCAGTAACTGTTGGGTTCTCACTCTTTCTTGCTTTCCAGCTCCCCTTTCTGTGTTCTTTGGAGACCTCAAGAGTGTATCTGTCCTTCTGACATGTGCCTCTTCCTCCCTTCACACCTCCCTGTGCCTCTTGGGTCCTGTGTCTGTAAAACTCATTCCCAACATAAACACTCTGGGTGGCTTCCTTCCCTTCTCCTGTTTAATCTGGAAGAAGAAACCTAATTCAAAGTATTGCACTGCCACTCCTTAAGCTTAGTAAAACCTACTTCTCTGCATCTGCTAATGCTCTTTGGTCCACAAGCCTTTCCTTAAACACATTCCTAGAGCCTGATGATTGCTTTCTCCTTGCTGGGGAACAATCCCTCTGACATTCCTCCTCCTTGCTAAATCTGAAACACCTGGTGAGTTTTCCATGTTCATCTATGATGTTTTATATATTGTCATAAATATCATACACAGACATTTTTTCCATTCTCCTACTTCTTCAGCCTCTGGGGAGGACTTATTTCTCTCAGGACAGAACCTGCCACAAGTTGTCTGAGCATCTAACACCACTGCTAAACCCAAACTTCATTTAAAATCTTATTTACTTTAAAGATCATCTGGGATAAGATTTTTAAAGGTTCCTGCAAATTGTGTAACTTGTACGTCTTTTCAGCAACAACACAGTAAGTATGGAAACGAACAACTTTACAATTGTCATTATGTTTTTCTCATACAAGACCAGTTTCAGAGATGCCACAGATGCACAAAACTGGGTCCACCTTACCTTTGACATGGCTTCTCCCATCCTCCAACAGTGGTACTACTATAGTGTTGTTCATATTCCCAGGTGATCTCACAGCTGTATAGACAACAGGTACCGACTGTACCACCACGGGGATACGGTGCACGTGACTCATTTTGTTGGACTGCAAGTTCATGGGACTTGAAGGTGGTACTGGATGGATAATGTGCAAAAACTGCTGGCCTCCAACACCAGATGCAGAGGCCACAAGAGGACCTGGAGTTAATACTGACGGTACAGATGCTGCTGAGGAGACTGATGTTATTACTGTGGGGGATGAAGCTGGCCGACTGGAAGAAGAAGAAGTAGAAGTAGAGGAAGGGGAGGAGGCTGATGCTGTCATGGAAACCGGGGAAGATGAAGCTGCTGTAGGGGACGACCTGGCTTTGTTTATTGACAAGTCCACTGGTTCAGTCTGTGTTTGGAAATGGTCTGTAGATAATGAATCCTCCGTGGGGTCGGCCTTCATGTTGTTTAGTAACAAGGGTACAGCATCCATATCTGGGTAGTTGTGGACGTTTGGAGACTGCTGAGGAAGAACAAAGGGACATAGTTACACATGTGGCTAAAGATGACTTGCACACCCAATTGCTAATGCACACCGCACAACTTGATCTGAAAGCCAGAGAACTTACTCCCTTTTCTTGGGTCAGCTCATAATTTTAAAGTACAAATCATGTTAGAAAGCACAAGCATGTTCTATTTGAATAGAGTATTAAAAAGAATAAAAATTCTACTCCCATTCCTTAGAAAGTGTCAGGATTAACAGTACAAAATCATCCTGCTTCTTTGCACTATGCAAAGTCACCAATGACAAAACTTTCAGCATCTTCAGCAGTAAAAACTATTTATATTGACAGAACATTTTTTCCCAACATCAAATTTTAAACCACAGCATTACTTCCTTGTGTCATCATCACTCAGACATGAAGAAAAAATGGTTATCACCATTTCTCAAACAACTTTCTGCATGCTCCAAGACTGTAATTTCCCCCTACTTGTCTACCTTCTTCTAGACTAGACAGACCTGGCTGTTTCTTTCTGTCATGTCTGCTTTAAAAGGACAAGCCTTAGTACCCATTTGCTTTTTACAGTGATCTTTGAAGTTGTGTTTACAACAGATTTCAGAAGGTGCCTTATGCTACTCTCAGTCCTTCAGTTCTATGTTTGACTTCTGCATTCTGAATGCTCATTGGTAATGAACTTACAGGTCAGTACAGAGCCAAGCATTTGTACGACTGCCCTGTCAGACTGAGCAATGGTTACAGCAATTCATTATTCTGAACTAGCCCATTAAACAGCCTTACCCATTGTTATTATTATTATTATTTCCATACTAATTGAGAACAATTTTCCTCACTTCACAAAATGATTTTATGCTTTAGATTAATTCTTTCAAAGCTGGTTGGACTAAATTTATTCTAGATCAGTGCCGTCTGCTATTTTTATAGTTTTTCCCTTATTTCTGTCATCAAAGAAGTTAATAGAATTTTTGAATAATGCTAGACCAAAGACAGATCCCTAGAGAAGTTCATTTGATATATCTTTCCATTTTGACAGTACATCATTAATAACCAGTCTTTAATGATGTTTTTTCAAGTAATTTTCACCAGGCAGAGCAAGAATGGAAAAGCCCATCGATAATCTGGTCTAAGGCAAAGCAAGCTCTCAGCTCCCTAGCTATGGAATTCCATGGCACTGCACTGCAGCAGAGCTTCTCTACAGACAGGCAGTCACACAGTGTAGAACCAAACCCCAACCTCAACACAAAACACTGCTCCTTCAAACCTCACTTGACCCAAAACAATTATTCCCTGTACAGACCTAAGCAGCTCTAAATGCATTAACTTCATCTCTAGATTACAGTAGTTACAAAGTATCGAAAAATATTAAGTCAGAAATATTTAAGCTAGAAATATTTTAATGCATCTACTGTCAATAAACTAACAATCAATCAAGCTATGAATTCCCTTTGGGGTTTTTATAATCAACTACATTAAATATTTCCAAGAAAAGACTTCCTTGTTTTGAGTCAGAGTCAAGCCTCAACAGAGAATGAAATTCTGTTGAAAAAAGGAAAATACAAACATTTATATTGAAAACTGCAGTAATAAGGACCTAACTGGATATTATTCCTGGCATGCTGAAAGATGAGATGTTCTAGTAGATCTCATCTATTCAGCTGATTTAGATGGTTCTCAGATCTGACATTCCCCCCCATCTGAAAGCAAGAACATCTCTGGGATGTTCTCTTCCTCTGTTCATACACAAATCAACTTAAAATAAAGGGACCACCATCTAAATAATGGATTCACCTGAACCCTGGATAGCAGGCTATTCTGTTGTATTACAAGTAACAAAAGCAAGATATCCCTTTTCATAAAGACAATGGGAAATTCTGCTAAAAAGAACACAAAGTGAAGAACAGGTTACTTTTCAAAGCACATAACCAGCCATGAGTGACAAGGCTACGTAAAGCTCTTCCTCAAGAAGGCAAACCTGCCTGTAATTGTCAGGTGATGATTCCTAGTAACTTCCTCTGAAACACCTTATCCTGGCTGATGTCCATAATGTGACCCCCCCACCATGCCTCATAAAGACAAAGCCATAAACATAGATGGCACAGGAAGTTAATTTGTCAGATCTTGACAAGTCCCACCTACATGCACTTGGGCAGACAGACTGGTCTTGCTGAACTCAACAGACGGGCACCAGAGCAAAGGCAAAGTGGAGAGGGACACCTGCACCTGAACCCTCATAAGACCAAGGCAGCATCTCCTATCTTAAATGTTTGAGAGGAGAGGGATAAATGGCATCAGCTTGTGCAAGAGAGATGACGGATCCCCTCATGCACACGGCCACACAAATGTCATCTAGAAGCAGCGTGAACCACCAGCTCTATCCACAGTGTAAATAAATCCATCATGCAAGAAATCCTATGTTTCTTTACTCCAGGTTTTCCCTGGGTGCCAGAGGCAGATATCGGGCTGACCCACTGCCACAAGGGACTGAACACAAGGGATCTCAGAAGCTATTGCCAAACAGGGTACATCTGCCCCAAAGCCCTACCTGGCTTTGCAGCAAGCAGCACTAGGTCCCTCACAAGAAGAGTAAAGAGCCCCAAATCCTCCTGTAGCTGACATCACACAAAGTATTTGTTCCATGGATAGAGTTAATGGTCTTTGAGACAAAGCACAGGTCACGACTTACAGATTTTTCTAAGTTGTGCTAAGAACAGACCTTTGTTTCACTACAGTAATTACACCTACTCCTTTGGGAATTCAGGAAAAAAGTAAGATGTAACTTCAGACTATCCAACAAATCACTCTCTTTTAACAACTCTTCTACATTTACTTTTGTTTGTACATTCCTTACATTCCCTATATCATTCCCTGGGTACTCTCTTCTTGTCCAGAGCTGCTGGAGGGGTCACACAGTCTCTATGTACTATGGTAATGCAGTTGATATTATTATTTCAGTCTTCAGCAGTGAAACAAATCTCGAAACCTTTACAATCCCTTCATGAATTTCTCCAAACAGGATGCCAACTGGCAAGCCCTTCCATAGCTGCCTTTCCCTGACAAAACTCTAAGACTAAGGATGCCCTTTGTTTGGTGAATTCAGGATGTGACTGATGTCAGCTGACATTACGAAAACCAGCAAGATCCTTGTCAAAACAGGTTGTATGTCTCATATTTAAGACAAAAATTGTAAGCAAGTGCTGTATTTTCTTCTGCTGGTGGTAAACAAAGAGATCTGCTCCAACACTTACACTCCCTTACAGTGAGCTACAAAGTGGTATATGCTCCTCCATGACCTCAGATTTTATCTAAGTTGCCAAAACTCTAATCAGTATGTGAACCAAAACTTGGAACATTAAATTTATCATTATTTTCTGAAAATGAATGGTATAAGTAAACTTCTCCCAATAATGACAGCTATTCCAGAATGAGGAACTACGGGAAGAAGAGCAGCAAGGAAGCCAAAAGGAATGGCTGAATTCTCAGAACACTATTACTTAGCATCTCCCACTAATGTTATTAACTGAGAAATACCTGTTCATTTTCCTAGACACTGAGTGTTGTTGTTAGTTTTAACTAATGGAACTACATATTTTCCAGCTGAGAAGATAGTAAAGCTGTGGCTGCGATATTCAGTGTACCTTTGGCCATTCTGTCAGCTCAACTGGAAGGGAAACAAATAGATTTCTTCTGTCTCTCTGTCTTTCCATTCTCATCTAGTGAACTGGGCTTCTTGTGGTGGTGGTGTGGGCTCAGAAGATTGCTACTTTGGGCATCTGAAGCAGGCTTTTCCTGTCTGGCTCCCAAAAGCATCTGTGTTGGTTTTGCAAACTTCATTTTGGTTTTAGCAGTCTAAACTCTGTTGCTGAGAGTTTGGCAGCTTTCAGAACATTTGGTGGCTTAGAAAGGGTTCATCCTAAGGTCCCTGTAATTCAGTGGGCTGCCCTGGACACCAGCCCAGACCATGGAAACACAACATGAGGGGTTACATCTCCACGTGGCCTCCTTCATCTCACTGCTCAGCCCACTGGTACAATGGAGAGGGACAGCTTCAGCCCTGCCACCAGCTGGGACTTGGAAGCAAATCTCAGCAACATTGCTGTTGTATCCTTAGCTGTTCACCATCCACTCCAATCCAGGCTGAGCCAGAATTGGAAAGCAGGTAAGGATGTCTCTCTGCTAGAAAAGGCTTTTTAATAAAGCTGCAGCCTCTATTAATCAATGCTCTTGGCTCATGCTTTTTGTGTCTGCCCTTTTAAAGCTGTACACCAGTATTCTCTGCAGTCCTCTGTTTCATTAGCTTGCCATTAATAAATACCACCAGGAACATAACACGTGATTTCCCTATTCACAAAGATTTTTTTGGCTGAATAAAAAAGCATTCCTTACTCCTTCTTCCCAGACTGTTAAGGAAAAACAACCAGTCTACCTCGCAAACAGCCACAATACCTGGAGCAAAACACAGTGACACCGTGGCTAGTAACATCCTATCTGTTGGGCAGCCATCCTTTCCTGCACAGTTCTTCATCTTCCTTCCAGCCCCCTGAATTCCACCTCCTCTTAATTTGTAAGGAAATTTTGCAACAGCCCCTTTTAAATCTACTCTTATTCTACTCATGGCAACTCCTCTGTATATTAGCACTGTGTCCTACCCTAAAGAAGCCATGAAGAGCTCACAGTTTCCACACAGCTGAGGTTAAAACCAGAGAAAAAGCAAAAATCATTTTGTTGTCAGCAGCTCATCATGACACCTCCTTGCAGTTCACCAGCTTCACAGGGCACTAAGCCACGGTGAGTCTTTAAGCCTTTGCGGACTTCTACTGAGCCCACACAACTGAGCCACACAACAGAGTTTACAAACCTTCAACAATCAGCTGTCAGCTTTTGAAGTGTCTTCCTTTCTGGCAGCAATCTCCCAAGGTCAAACATTTTGTAAGAAAGCATACCAAAAAAGCTGTCCTTGATGACGGAAACAGAACACACTAAATTTAGCGTTTATAAAATAAGCTAGCTTTGAGGACAGGAAGTTAAAAAATAAATTGCTAAGCGTTTAACTCTTCAGTCAAAATCACACAAAGCCCCTTCTTGGTTTTCATTATGCTCTCCCACCTCATTCTGCTCCAGCAGGAGCAATTTTAGACAAGATGATTTTGTTTTGTCAGTGTTAAAGAAGACTGAGATAAGAAAAATCATACTCTATCTGAAAAGCTCGCCACAATTTTAACCCCGTTATTGCCACTGCAGCACCAAAACGCCAAGGCTCAGCAGTGCAAGCATGCAGCTTCTCCTGGGCAGGCAGTGCATAACGTGTGCCCAGCAAGAGCAGCTTTCAGCTCTGGTCATGATGCCTGGAGGGTGAAACCTTAATAATCAGAAATACTGTGCAGGTCAAAGATTTTCTAACACTTCACAGTCAATGAAAACCAACACATTTTAAATTACAAAACCCACTTGCTGTAGAAAGAGTCATTTTGCTTTTGCATAGCACACAGATGTGCTTACAACTCTGATACCATGAGATGAGCAGGTGGATTGGGTTTAGAACATGGTGTGCTCCACACAGTTTGCTTTTAAAATTAAAATGGAATATTTTTCTTATTTTTCTCGTGATATGGTAGAAAGTTCATGCCCCTGAAACTGCAGTTCTGTAGGTGCTGGCCATGAAATATATCTGCCTATGTCAGGTCTTGTCCTACCCCACCTTGTGGGCAATTGACGAGCACAGAGGCTGCAGCTAGCTAGGGTAAGTACCAGCCTGGGCACTTCAAAAAGCCATGTAGGTTGTGGCTGAAGTACCCAGAGCTTTACTTGGAGGGCTTATTTTGCTAATCTAGGAGTGAATTCTCTTTGAAGTTACAGGAAGAGATGTTTTTCAAAACCCCTTCCCAGCATGGGAAATTACTTTCACAATATTCACTTCTGCCTGAAAATCCTCACTTGAACCAAAGCAACAAAATACTCTCAGAAAAAGAAGTAATACAATCTGCAAAAATATGAACTGAACAAGCTCTACTTTAAACACTCTGCTATCCCTCTGAAAAGATGACACATCCAAGACTCAACTATGCTCAATTTGAGATGAGGCTATTATTATTAATCTATACATGAAGGATGCACCAGTACAGCAGTGACAGACAGCTATATAAAGGCAGAAGGACAAACACACACACAGCTGAAAACTAAAACAGAGCAAAATACTTAAAATTTTGTTTCCGCATGCTAAACCACCAAGAGAACAGGCATTTCTGCCTTTTTGCTCAAGGCTGCTCCTGTAGGCTTTTCCAGGCTCACAGAACTGCTCAGCTTGGACGCACTGGAGAAACACAGGAGGTCATGCTGAAGAAGAGGGCAAAATGAAAGACAACGAGATCATTCTGCTTTATTTCTGGAAGCACACATTAAAATGTGCCTTACTGTCAGTTTTCAACAAATAGTTGCTCAGGGTCAAGGTTAAATTTTGTTCCAGGCAAGAAAAGAGAACCCCAAAAGATGGCACTGCCAAGTAAGGTTGACTCAGACTCTGTCACAATGACTCATATGGAAGCTTTTATAAAAGCAGCAACCGGTGCTGAGAAAGGCAGAGGGTAAAGTCAAGGAATTATTAAAATAAAAAAAGGCTCCATGAAAATGCATTTAACCAAACTGGAAATCATTTAACAGTAGAGACTGAGAGATATCCACTTTAAAATACTCATGATTCACTTAATGTATCATTATCTCTGCATAACACTTGGAAGTTTGATTTAAAAGTGGAGGTTTCCAACCCTCAAGGCCTAAAAATAGTATTTCTATTCTCTTTGTGAGTCTGAAGTGGCTAAAGAAACTCCCATAGCATATCCTATGAGGCACAGGTGGCCTTGTTAGCTGAGCATTGTTAAATGTGTAGAATCTACAGAGAATGCTCCAAAATAAAAAGAGAATTACCTAAGAAATGAGGAGACCAAATGCAAATCAACCATTCATAAACACACAAGCAGAATTCAAGCTCCAAGGCTGTCAACACTATCTTCTAACTTTTTCTGATCAGTGACACTGTGATGTTATTCCACAACTACTTCAACATTAAAAAAAGTACCACATGCTGCAACTTGTAGTAACACTTCAAATTAGGACTGAGCACACATGCTTCAAAATGAAAGGAGATCCCTATGCAAACAGCATTAATTTTTAAACACGTTTAACAGTAAGTGCAAATACATCTAACATGAAATGACTTTTTTTAAAATAATATGTTTGCAAAAACATAAGCGTTAACATTACTTTGCATCCAACTCTCCTGTCCCAAAACTGACAGGTTAATCCAAGGATTTCTATAACAGGACAGAAGGAAAATGAGTGATTATAGACCAAACAAACTAATCTGACCCTGTAGTATCTAGTATGTTAAATGTAAAAAAGATCCATATCTTGAAAATCTGGACAAATTCTCAGTACCTCAAATTCTACATGGGCCTGCTGTGATATTTTTGATAAGCAACAAAACTGTAACAAAACCTTGTTCCCTAAATCATGAACACATTTGGAACACTAGATGTTCAGCTTAGATGTTTTACTTATATCTGACAAGTGTCAAAGGAAGAAGTCATTGAAAGAAACAAATTAATGCTCATTGCTATGACACAAGTCTTGAAGAGAAACAAATCTAATACAAGTGCAATGCTTGGATTATTACTTGCTTAAGCATAACAAGAATATTGGCAATATACTTGTATTCCTTGTACTGATCCATTTCTGATGTGAAAATAATTTCTGAATAAATGGTAGATCCATAAATAGCTGGTAAAGGGAAGGTAAAATACCAGGAAAAATATTATATTACCCCAATTCAATTTAGGGGATTTTAAAAAAAATTAGTTTGTAAAATTCTAGACAACAAGAATTCATACAATCACCTAGCGGCTCCCCTTCTAACCCTTCCCCCCAACTTACAATGAAAACATTGAAAGCCTGAAAAAAAATTTGCAGTCAACAATTTTTTAAGTTAAGATTTTGATGCCAAGTTTTGGTATACATTTTCTTACCCTGCACTTTACTCAGAAATATTCATAAGCATATTAGCAAAAAGGACTATGACAAATAATGCAGGAAACTATTATTTGTACCCTTTAACCACCTCAAGCTGTCACTGAGTTCAGGCAAAACTCAGCCATGACCAAATCAGCCTTTGAGCTGGGCTCTGTGCACCTGGTAAATAGGGCTGATGTGGAAAAGTCACAAAAGACTGTGCAGTGCTCCTTTAAATCATTCCTCATTACTCAGGCTTGCTCCGAGGCATGAGGGTCTCTGTTAACTGCTTCAGTACCTGTGCACCTACTGGACACGTAGGTAGTGGTGACGGAGGTGCCATGCCTGAAACTCTCATCTAGTGTGTCATCCACCCTCTGCAATTGAGCTTCTCCATGTCTTTCCTTGCTTGTCATTGTTCATCTTAATTTCCACCAGAAGAATTCATCTTGCCAAATGAACCTCCTTCTGTTTACTATCCTTCAAGCTGAAGTTTAAATTAATTTTGTTCTTCTGAGCTCCCAGCTGAGGCTGCACTCAGTGTCGACATTTCTCCAGTAAAATAAACAGATGGCACAGAGATAGGTACAGTTAGGTCTGACTGAAATTAACCCTTTCAGTGGCTTAAAAAACATGTGTTCACTCCAGAGAGAAAATATTTCAAGTTTTACTAAAACTAACACTTTCTGTGGTCTGTTCCTCAAACTTATTGCTGGTCCTAGTAAAACAAACATAGCTGGTACTGTTCACTGCTACTGAGGGAACATGGCCTGAGTTTGTATATCCAAAACCTCTCAACTTCCAAGCGTGGGTAGCTCTACTCCAAGCTCTTTAACCTGGGTGAAAGCAGTCTGCCTCATTAAGCCCCTTGGAATCCTTGCCTGCTTCCCACTGCCGCCCTTCCTCTGGGAGCAGGCAGCACTGAGGTGGACATGAGCTGACCTCAAGGAAGGAAAACCAGACAAATTCATGAAAATAATAACACTGGCTAGAAAAAAAGACCTACAGAGGCAGACAAAATGCAGAGATTGGGTCGGGAACTGTCTGAAAGGGGAAAGTTATATGGTAAGTCTTGGCCAGGAAGGCTGGGATACTACCAGTAACGGGACCCAGGCTCCAAGGGGTCATGTCAAGTGAGTCTGTAAACTAAAGAAATCATGCACTTTAAATGCTACAGAAAGCATTAAGTCACCTGATGTCACCTCAGATCCAACAGGGAGGCCTACAAGTTGAAGATGAGGGTGGGAAGGAGATGGTGCTCATCCCTCTGGGTGAGGGGTTGGCTGGAAAGGCTGCAGGGGTTGGCCAGGTGCTAGGGCATGTGCCAGCCTGGAGAAGAGGAGGCAGGCAAGTCAAGCTTGGAGTGACCACACAAAAAGGCTTGTGCCCAGTAAAGCAAAATGCCCCACCAGTGCCTGGGACCTGAAACTGCTGAGGTTCACCATTCCTCTGCTGTCAGCAGGCATCCCAGAAACCTGCTGGTGAAACATCCTGTCCCTCTGTGACACTCGTCCACAGAAAATGAAGACAAGAAATGCATATTGCAGGAATGGTCCACTAAGGGTCTGAGCAAAACTAGCACAGACAGCCCTCCTCCCAAAGGCAGACCAACACTGCCCAAAGGCAGACTGCTTCAGCTTAGGCTCACCAATGTTCTTTTAGCATGGCTTTTGGAAAAGTAGAATTGGGATGGCTATTTCTGACTTTTTACCCTTAAAGCAAACAGTCATATAAACTATGAATATGTATATTTGGAAAATTAATTCCTAATGCCTCTGGACTGGATTTTGACTCAATTCACTGTCCTGGTACATCACAGTACGTATTATTACAGGAGAAGAAACTGAGACTAAAAAACAAGCCCTCTCTGCGCACCTACTTTGAGCCTTTATAAAAAGTTTACAGTTAAAGACTAAGTAGAACAACATGTGGATAATGAGATGGACAACCCACTGATAGCACACATGGACCAGCAGACAAACACTCCAGTACAGACCATTTAATGCAATACTCTGGAGCTGACCATGAAGATTTCCTTGGTTCAGTTCTTATCCTATGACAATAATAATCACTTACTGATTACTGTAAAATTTTTCGTCTTCAGAAATCTCGTTTACATGTACATAACATAGATTACACTTCCACTTTACAGAAGGAGAAATGTAGGGAAGAATCTCTAGAGATTTTCTCATACTACAATATCAAATTTAGAGCTGTAACAGTAGAGCTAAAACATTGTAATACTCGGTATAAAATTAAATGCATTCTAACTATGAAACCCTCTTTATATTATTTTATTCTTTCTGACTTTTAAGGGCTGAATAAAAATAGCATAAAACAAAGTACCATTATTCAGAATACTTCTGCTCTAAAGTAAAGCCTGCAATGTGTATCTGTAACAACTTTCATTATTTGAAAAGCTCACCTCTGAAATCTGAGACAACTCAATATTCCACACTCAATATTTCATTATACTTTTAATCTTAAAACAATAAATATCTTAGCAACTGAACTAAAGTGAACTCAAACTAATTATTTTTTAATAGCCAACAATAGTACAGTGATATTATTACACATCAGAAGAAACTGGGTATTTACTTGTTTTTCTCAGAGCAGAGTTAATACAAAACTATGATCATCATGTTATTACTTATGGATGACATCACTTCAAGTTGGCTCTGAAGAACTAATTGCTTTTAAACAGAAAAAAATTAACTTTCAAAGGTGTTTGTAATAGCTGCTTATTAACTCTTCATTTCCAACTCTTAGATCAACTTCAGAATATATTACTATACCTAAAATTAAATTTTGTTAGAGACAAAACAATTGGGTTTTGATAACAAGTAATGCATATAAAAATGCCATATTAGACACTTAAAACTAAACTTCAGGCAAAACAATGCTCTTGAACCCCCCCCCTCAGAGATATACATTTCAACTTAAAGAAAACTCCTTATATGCTACCCATGGTGACAGGGGCAACCAGACACAAGCTATTTCCCTTGCTTGTGAAAAGAAAACATGGACGAAACGTAAAAGGAAAAAAGGAAGCTTTTATTTTGGTGCACAAATTATTTTTCAACAGAATAATTAGTTTTACTTCAAAGTAGAAGTTTCTATTTTAAAATAAAGGAAGAGAGGGAGAAGTAAATATTAGAATGAACCATTGTTAATGATACACATTGACCCATTTAAACTTTAGGTAAAGAACACATCAGGTATCTTCTGATCTCTTTTGTTATTTCTTTACTGATTATAACCAGCTAGTGCATTTGAAATGAATTCCCAAAGTTTTTTGTTGACCTAAATCCTCTCTCCTCACCCCTTCCTTTGTTAACAAAACAACATTCTGTACAAAGGGGAAGGATCCAAGGGTACTAAGCATTCCCAAATACTCTTCCTGACTTTTGGGGAGTGCAATAGTTTAAACTCCAAGAGCTGATCCCTACATGTGTGCTGCCTTGCTGCTCTGCTTCAGAAGGAAAACTTGCAAACTCAGTGTGCTTGCTTACTTTGGGAGAGGTGCATGAGGTAACCTAAAAAAAGTATAGATTCAATCACTCTTTTTTTCCAGTAACCATAAATACCATGCTTGGCAAAATGGAGATGAGCACACCAAATACATCTCTGAATAGGCATTCAAACAAATACTCAAACACTCATACATTCAAACACTCAAAATTCTGCTTCTTCTGAGACACAGTCACTAGTACTCTTGTTGAATGTGGGTCTTATGCTCAAGCTATTTTACAGTGCTAATTAGTAGTGACAGCTTCTAATATATTACAAATTAAACAGGGGAATTCACACTTGGGTTTTGGGATTCTTTTATCACTGACTTTAAAAGAGTATCTGTAGCTTCAATATATATGTAATTGCATGTTACAGGCATGAAAATCTAACAGGAGAAAACTGTAGGCTGTAAAGTGCAGCTGCTTCATAAATGGCTTGGCATCTCATAACTTCACTTTGGAAATTCAAGACTTCTGCTGTCGAGCAACACAGAAGACAGATTCTAGCACAGAACATCACCTGCACAGACAGGGCCATGGTTCCTCTGTGGAGCTGCCCGTGGCAGGGCCACAGTGTAACTGCGCCCATTGCTTAGCTCAGGCACCTCCTTCAGAATGCCTGTACGCTCACCACTTTGCTCTATTTCACCTCTACTACTGCACACACTCACAACACAGATGTAGGGATTTGTAGGAAAACTTGGCTTGGAAAATGGACCTTGAAAGACCATCCAGTCAACCCACCTGCTGCAGGCAAGGACATCTTTCACTACTCCAGGTTATTCAAAGCCCCAACCAACCTGGCCTTAAACATTCCAAGGACGGGGAGTACACAGCTTTTCTGAGCAGCTGATTCTTGAGTCTCACCAACATCATCGTAAAACTTCTCTTCCTTATGTCCACTCTAAATCCATGCACTTTCAGTTTAAAATCGTTGTCCCTTGTGCTGTTGCCACAGTCTATTATTCATCTTTCTTATAAGCCCTGTTTAAATACTGAAAGGCTGCAATATGGTCTCTCTGGAGCTTCCCCTGGCAACTGAACAACTCCTGTCTCAGCCTTTCTTCATAGGAGAGTTGTTAGATTCTACTGCTCAGTTTTATAGCCCTCCTCTGGACCAGGTCTAAATGTTATTCCTCAACACAGAAGTAGTTGATACAGATCCAACCACTCCCCCACCCACCAAATCGGTTTTCTAGAGGCACAGTGATATAAATAAATTAAAATCATGCTTTGACAGTATATGTAATACCCTTTTGCAGTACTCTTCTTGCTGTTTCAACAGCTTGTCTACTCCATGATTTGCAATCCACTACATAGAGTAAGGTTGGTGGCTACTGCCCATCTTTACAGATATTTGGCCGTGGCAAAAAGCTCATCTTCTGTGTACTTCCCAAGCAACAAACTTCACAGTAACTGCTGCACCAGTGAAGAACAGCAGGTCTACTAACTGTGAACAGGCCAATTTTCCCAAGAAATGTATGGAAAATTCTGATGGCAAGGAAGGTTTCCTACACCCTCAGTAATTAGGTGCTAGAGAGAGTTACATGCTTCAAATTAACTTTGTAAGAAGGAAAAAAAAATATCCCCGACACAAAAAACCCCATCACACTGAATAAAAACCTTAACTTGGCTAGAAGGGAAGTGGTTTACTCAGGGCAGCAGAACATTACACTGTCTGTCCAGCTGGTGCTGGGCTAAACCACCCAGCACCCTCACCACCTGCCACTAGACTCCAGCAGTGAAGTTCCTGTGGAAAAAGGAAGGTTCAGTTGGGAAAACTGAGATTCACACCAACCTTCACTTTGCATTTTATAGGAAAATAATGACACTGAGGAGGCAGTCTGGAGTTCTGATTCTACATGATTTAGATAATCACTGGATTAAATCACAGTGAAGTGTATTTTCTAAGCAATGTCTGAGGTGGTGTAAGCCTGTCTTCCTCTAGCACAGCTGTCAGCAGACTCTGGCTTACGTGCTAAATTGTGACATGTGGGTAGATTGCCAGTAGCACACAGCAGGAATTAGATGCTAAAATCATCTGTCTTTCACAGAATCAAAATATCATTAATTACCTCTCTGGTAATACACAGCCAGTTAAGAGAAAAATCCTGCTGAGAACAATTCTTGAAAATTTGCCTAGCGAGTAAACTCTGATCAAAACATTCTCTTTCTCTCTCTTGCTGCTGTCCTGTAAATCTCAGAACCTGTAAAGCAGACTAGTTTGAAGAGGATGCATCAGAAGATCCCATCTCAGAACAAGAGCCTCATAACTGCACCTCATAAATCACAAAAGCCTCATAAACAGAGCTCTCCTTGCATGTGTAGGGGACAGACTTGAATCCCTTCAGGCACTGGTGCAAAATGAACCCAGGTCTTCCACATCATTAGTGGTTAAGTGACCCATGCTTCTAAGTAAAAAAGAGAGCAGGAACATTACCTGCTATTTCTCTACTTTAAAATATGGGGTTTCAGGGCATCTAAAGCAGAGTCTGAGTCACAGCAGTGGAAATTTTAACATTTCAACCACCAGGCCAGGCACCCTCAATGGGAGAGATCACCTCTGTTCCTAGTCCTGATTAGAGGCACGCAGCACTGAGCTGCTCTACCTTTAAGGGGTCCACAAACTCATAAAAACAATTTTAGGCCTTAAGAAATGCAATGTATTATAGCTAAAAACAATGACATTCCTCTGAATTTTTGTAGTCAAACAGAAGATTTAAGAATTTCACTTCTGAATCCTGTCACTGAAACCCCTATTGATGGTCCACTTCAGGAACAGATCAGGCTAAACACCCATTTATTTTGTTGTGTACACAATTAGAATAAAGGATTAATACTTGCCTATGACAAAGTGTCCAAGTGGCTAGCTGCCATGGGCATCATTTAACATAAAAACAGTGCTGTGAAAAGGTTTTATAATCCCACTACAAGACTTTGGTAGAAGAGCTCACAGTTCATATAAAATGAGGTGGTCTTCACAGACAGATGAAGTACTTTATCGCATTTCATGGTAACAAGAGCTTTTTATATACAAGGGACTACTCCTCAAGTGCACTAAGCATTTCTGAACACTGTTCAACTTCAAATCCTGTGACTTTACAGCTTAGAGAGCCCTTTATATTTAACTGCTAACTAATCCAGTGCCTGCATAGAACATAATCAATAGCTTTATGGTCCTGGAATCTAATTATAAGATTGATCACCATTTTTTGCCCTTTCTCTCCCTTTTCAAATATGAGTTTTCTCATAGGGAATGAAAATAACAGTTTTATTGTACTATCTGTCATAGATACAGTATTTTATTAAATTCAAAGGGAGTTCATTATCGTACTGAAAGGTCTTCATTTGGTCTTTACAAAGCCAGCTGTACAAGCCCAAAGACTTTACTACAGTATCTGTGCTACATGAAGGAATACAACAAAGCTGATATACTTCTAGATTAATTTCATTTTATGATGTATAATGTGTTCAGAATAACATTAGATGGTCAATCAGCTCAGTTACCAGTCCTGTCACACATGGGCATTGCTTAGAGGGACCAGGGCTGCTGCTGAACCAACTAATGACTTCTGTTTTGAGGGAAGCACCTTTCAAATGGCCAAGAAAGGCAGCTTACCAACTGATCCACTCTGACTATTAAAATTACATCCCAACAGGGCTGATCGTTAAAATAGCAGAGCCGACCACCTGCCAAAAAAACCTCAAAAAACCTAATGTGTGAAACTATTGAGGGGAAATCTCAGGTTATTTATTCATACTGAGGATCCCAGAAGAGAGAACATTTGTTTAGGCCAGAATTTGCAGACTGTACCCTGCTTCAGGCATCAATGCTCTTTCAAAATGCCGGTGATGATGTGCCTAACCATGAAAGTTTAGGAACAGCAGTAAGACAAAGCAACCAATCTTTTTATAGTATTACATAAGATGTAAATCTAAGAAAAGGAGAAGTTGGGCAAGTAAAACTTAATTCATGCTTTGCCTTTATCCTACCTGTCTCCAAAGAATTCTACATATAGAACGATATTAACACATCTGATCTTAGAAATATTGATTGCACACCACAATTATGATATTTCAAATCACCTCTTCCTTCCATCCTAGAGTAACAGATACTACCATGCAGGGATATGTTTATCACCTGAGGCTAAACCAGTTACCTCTGGAAAATTAGTTTACTTTATAATGCTTTCAAGATACCAAAATAAGTCTTAGGATGGTAATGCAGCACTTGCAGTAGCAATTGTGTACAACAAAGGCAACAAATACAGTAACTGGTGGTGCTTGGAAAGCTATCATTAAGTTCATGTTGAGTTCAATAGGCTTCTCCTGCATGAGAGGTTGTGAATGATGTGAGGCACTTTTTCCAGTATTTCCCTTCCAGATTAGCTTTGTCCAGTAAAAGAACTAGTCAGGCTATACTCAAATGAGCAGTCAAATCCTCCTGGGGAACAGAAGTTTCTGGGTCTCACCTTCAATATTTCAGATCTGTCAGAAAGGTGAGATCCATGGTACATAAATAGTGCAAAGTATGCCACTCATTTTCCTTCCATATACATTTTTGGTAATGACACAGAATACTGTAAAAACTAAGGGAGAATAAAAAAATTAAAAATTACATGAAACAGAGAGAAATTTGAATAGATTAACTCCTTTAGTTCATCTAGCTCATAACTGGAGGATCTAAGAAAGAAAATTAGGAAAAGCAAGCCCTCCTTTTAAAATTCCTGATCTTGCATTTGCCCTATAGAGGAGTGTTCAATGTACCCAAAGGGAAAGATCTCTGGGCAAGGTGATCTCGAAACCACAACTAGCACTGAACTCCATTCCTCAATCAAAAGGATATAGGCAAATAAAAAAAAACAAAACCCAAACCCCGGGAATAAAATGGCTTAAATCTCAGAATAAACTATGTGTTTAAATTATCATAATATGGTATTTCTGGTATGTTACTGCCATTGAATTAATCCAGACAAGCTTCCTTCCTTTACAGGTAAGTAGCTTACGAAAATTTGAGAGGCCCTTAGTTATCAAATATTACTCTACTTATGGCATTCATGGGTCAACATGCCTCTTGGAACCTTGTTGTGAGCTTTAAGAGCTGGGTTTTAGTCCACTTTAAATTAACCAAATAAACTCAAAAAGCACTACAGCTTAAGTCAATAAACTAATAACCTACATTACACAAGATAAAATCCAGAAAATTTACTAATGGTGAAAGGAGTGTGTCAAATGGATTTTATTAAGTATGAATATCTGGGGAGAGTATACTTTGAATATTTTAAAAAATCCACTAGGACCTGCCATCATAATGGTGTACCACAAACAGGTTTCAGGTAGACTAATATTCCCTGATCCTGCATTTCAGTGTCTACAATGTAATTGTTCACAGGTGAGCTCAGGGAAAGTAATCTTTGCCTATAATCAGTAGAGCCAGGAGAGGCCAGAGGGCTCCTGGCTTGAGCAGGGTTGCTGTCTCCCCAAAGCATGAGATCTGGGCTTCCATCTAAAAAAGCTTCCCCTCATTAACCAGGTCCAACTACCAGCTTACATACATGCATTGCAATGGGCTAAAACTAAAGTAAGAAAACACATCCCTTGGTGATTTTTCTAATATTCCACCTGTATGGTGAAAAAAGAGATCTCTCACCCGAATTAAAACGTTCAAAAGGATAAGCAAGGTTTCACATTGAGAGCTGCATAATCAGCCCCATTCTAACTCTTAACTGTAGACCTCAAGCTGCAGGGTGGGTAGGTAATGAAGAAGGGAAGCAAAATATCGCTATAAAAGGACGATCTCATTGAGAAAACCTGATTTCCTCCATCTGCCAATATCCCTTTCATTTTGTCCAGATCAACTTTTGGCCAAAGGTACACATGGGTCAGAATGAAGCTGCAGTAAAAATAATAAAAGCACAGTAGGGAGCACAAATAGCTCAATGTTACTCATCCAAACTAAAACAGAGCTGACAACAGGATGCTTCAGAAAGACTTCTTTTCTTTTTCTTTAAATGAGGCACCATTCATAGGCTTTTAGAAGGCATTAGGTCAAGGACGTTCAGAATCCTGAATTTTAACTTCAGCTTGGCTTTCCCAGGAAGGGTATTAATACCTTGAGGGCAATCAAGAGAACTACAGTTATTAAGCCAATATATTTAATACCTGAAACCAGTGAAGTGTTTCAATTTATTCTGAACAGAAAACTGAAGTGACCAGAACAATAAAAATATCTCTATAGTAATGAATTACTTTGATAAAATGGTGCAGAGTTCATTATTTGCATTCATGACAGAGACATCTTTGAAAAGGAAAATTAAAAATACATGGGTGATTAGAAACAATGAGCAGAGTACATGTGAATTATATCTTTTCTGTTCTACAGTGTATCACAAAACTACTGAAAATTAAAATATTGTCTGAGTTTATATTACTGAAGCGACAATATAACCTGATACAATTTGTGATTTACATACTATTACTACAGATATAAAACAAATGGAAAGATAATACAACACCTGTGTGGTTACTAAACAGCACAGGTGCCTGAGACCAAGTTCAGTTTGGCACTGAAGTCGATGAATTGGTCCTCCTTACGGAGTAACAATTTCTGATGAAGAAGACTGCAAACATGAAAACCAAATCAATTGCCATTAATAGCAACTAGATTTAACTCTCCTCCAAGAGCAATAAGCTGTAGCTTTTTTGCTTGCTTAAACTACCAAAAAAGGGGAGGACTGCAGACCTGGCCCCACATGGCCCAAAAGCCTTGGGGCAGCTACAGGACCTCCACTCACCCCAGCCATGCCTGACTTCATCAATGGTTAACTCTCGCCGCCCTCCATCTGCTTACACCACAGTCAGAGAGGTGGCAAATGCTTAACGGGGAGGAAACTGATGACTGAGTATTTGGCAGCTATAATCAGCACAGCACTTATTTTTGGGTGATGAATCACTGCTTTTATCCCAGCCACACAGTGCTGGTACATTCACTGCACAGAAAACCTCTTTTATGCAAGGGGCTGATGGCAGGACAATGAACACCTCTCCTGGCAGAGTCATGACAAGAGACTGCTTTGGAGAGTTCAGATCTCACGGCCAAAGGCTGCTGTGTGCAGTACTGCTCACTATCATTTGCCAGCCACACACCAAGCTCTGGGAATGTGGGACTACTTGCCAGGAGATCTCTAAAGTCTGTTTATAGTCAATAAGGATCACGTTTTCCTTCCTACTGAAAACAAGACTGAGGATGCCATGAAGGCATGCAAGGTGTCAACAACGGTATCAAGGGAGAAAGTTAGGTCCCCTCTCTTTTGAGCCACTTGAAATTGAAGTCAAGTCACATCACAAAACAATACTTCAAAGTTCTGTCAAAACCTTGAATAAACGTGCAAAAATTGGAAAATTGGTAAAAATGACTTAACAACATTTTCATACACTCAGCTGAAGCACATCTCCAAAATCCCGCTCCCCACAAAGCCCTTGGCAGCCTCACCACAGGCTGCCTGGGCCCAGGGCCAGGAGACCTGCCCGATGTCATCATGTACCAGAAACAGCGCTGCAGCCACCTTCCAAAGCCACAGCGATGGCACTGAGGGGCAGCACCTTTATTGGCACTACAGTGCACATGCTCTTCAGCACTGCTGTGCACTGTCAAGATTTACTGCTCTCCTCCCCCCTTGCCTCTCAACTCAGAATTTGGCATTAATTCAAGGACTGACCCAGGCTTTTGGTACATCCTCCATGGTCTCTTGAACACAAATTTCCACCACAGCAGCACTCTCAGTCACAGGATAATTACATATAGGTCAGCAATTATTTTTTTCTGTGGCGTATCAGCTGTATCACAAATGACATTCTAATAAAATTATAACAGATCCACTGACATTTTTGCCTCAGCATTAAGAGATGTGACAAAGTCAATAAACACGTCATATGTGCTTCAGGGTAGTGAATGGGTGAGATCAGTGCTTTTGCTTTAGTGTTTACTATGGTGGAATCCAGAATCCCTAACAAATGCAGCAGACTACTTTTGCCACCCCAAAATAGGCACCTCATAATTTAAAAATCTGCCTTGCCACCACCTACCAAATTACTCCATCCTTTTCATTCTGACTTTAAACTGATACCAACAAGTGACAACACTTTGATATAAGCTCAAGTCTGAGAATGCATCTGTTTATATTAATGTCCACCCCAAATCCACTCATTTTAGGATCCATCAAGAAGAGTGGAACAACAGCTATTATTCAGATAGCGATACACATACAAAAAGTATAAAATATATATGAAAATATTTAAATATTATTGCATACAGATAGGTATGTCTGTTTATAATCACACCATGTAATTTTTTAATCTCTACATATAAAGATGTAAATATAAATACATGTATTATAAAGACAAATTTTTTGAGCCCAGGTCTATTCTTTGACTCAGAGTTTCTACTCAGTGACCTGAAGAACAACTGAAAAATCTCTATGAAACATAGACTTCACTTGAGTATCTATTTTTTCTCTGTTTTTTTTTTCACCTTTGAAACCCTTTAGAAAAAAAACAACCAAAGAAAGACTAAGGAGCACCACTTCTTCCTTTTTAGCCAGTTGTTTTTATTACCATTCCTGTCAATATTACAATAAATATTTTAGTTTGACAATTTCCTACTCATTTCTGCTTATGACATCACCAAAAGCCTAATATTGTCCTAACATTGTCGAAGATCAAAAGAGAAAAGAGTGAATTCTAATAACATCAGCTCTAATCCCATTAGATTTCAAGCTGTGCTCATGAATCTGCTCCTTAGGGGCCAATCACTAAGATGCCTTTTTCAGCTCTGGCTTCCTATTTTTTTTGTATCTTCTTCAGAAATTCAGTAGCCGCTCATGATATTCAGCAAGAAGTATTTTTGTACTGAATATACAATATATTGTGGTGACTATTTCCCAGAAACAAATCCCTAACATACAATACACACTTGTTGCTTCAGGCTCGCAATCCTTCAGTGTGTTGAACAGACCTAATACCACAAGGCTATTGCTGCTCCTCTTTTCCACTGTCACCACTGGAGCACAATTGTAACTGATCATTTACAACTCATAAATAATTGAAAGGATAACACAGAAACATGTCATACATCGCTCTATAAAGCAATGATGTCTACCTAAACACCCCTTTATCAGCTGTCCTGAATCTGTATCTAAATTCTAGCCTAAATTATCATACACAACAGTAGTAATTTTTTTTTTAAAAACCCAAAAAGTTCCTCATGATACTATCAGATACATCACTACTTTTTACAGTGATCAATTGAAAATGTGCACTTCAAAAGCACCATACAAACACAGCGAGGTGTTCTGCATTGCAAGCTATTCTTTACGTAATATAGTATCACTTTCCAAAATAAGAACTTCAATAATCAATATTCTTATAGTTTATTGTTAGTTCAAGGCAGTTACAATTAAAGTTTCAGTACAGTCATGTACTAAGAGCCTGTAACAAGACTCAACAGTACCACAAATAAATTAACCTGTACATGAGGTTTCAGTAACATACATAAAGAACTAAAATATGTAGAAATTGTTTTGTAAGTTTACACATTAGGATAATCTTTTTAAAAGGACACGTAGACCAAGAAGGGTTATTTCAGGAAGGATTATCCCTCTGCTATGGAATATTCTATTTCAAAATTTCCATAGAAACAGTAAAACCCATTTAAACTGCTATAAGGCTACCACCACTATTACTGTCTGAAACACCTGAGCCCACATCTATAAAGCGTTCAAATTTTTTGGCACAATATCAGAGCGTGGGTGCCTGATACCTTGCACCCTGAGTTATAAGGTCTCTGAAAAGAGAGCAGGGCCCATGCTACAGCTGGAAAAATACATCTGTGACTATATATACATATTTAAGGGACAGAATTAAAGAGCTGATCTACCTATCTAGATCGGTATGTAAATCCCTGTTGTTGTTTAATGGAAATTGGAAATGTAAGTGCTGTGGTGAGTCTGGAGCACAGTCTGCTCACTTTAGGGCAGACATTTACGTTCAAGCCCATATCATCTGTCTTTCTGCTTCTTCCCTCTCCTTCTCTACCATGTGCATGGCTGCCACCAGTGTAAAACCAAAGGTGATAATTTCTCAACCAACCTGTCACACAACCAGTGCTGCACCGCAGCCGGTTAATCAAACGTGTCCCTTTTGAAACCTGCATGATGGCACCGTATCTGCCACTTCAAATTAGTGCCTCCAAATATTCAGGTCCATTTGCAAACCACAGTCTGTCCCAATCCATTATCACATGACACTTGGTCAGCAAGCAGATTGTAAATTAACATTTCCATCTTCTGCTGTAGCCTTTTAGTCATAGTAATTACAATAAAATCTCTTTAATCAGCAGACTCATAAAATAACCAAGATGGATGTATTTTATTTGAGAAGACCTTGTGATACACGTTCTGTCACCAGCTGCAGGGGGAGAATATCAGGCTTTGCTAGGGCAGCAAAGCAGCAAGCTTTCTCACACTCAAGGCAGGAACAGCTATTTGAGTTTCTAAGTGATGCAACGCTTTCTGCTGTGATTAAAGTGAAACAAATAACATATTTCTGGTTTCCTCTTTTACTTTCAGTGTACTTCCAATGTTCTTAATAAAACACTCCCACAAAATGCTTGCAGATCACCTAAGCAAAGACAGACATGCTCTGTAATGTCATTTCTTCAATGTTCAAGGCAGCCTTTTCAACGGGGCTTATAATTAAGAATGCTTTTGATGGTGAAATTGGGCCTCTGCTGTTAATCAAAGGACCAAAGACACCGCTCAGCATGCATAATTCCACACCTCTTTGTTTCAAGGAAATCTTGACAGGAAAATAATGGTTCATTCCATTCCTTTCTTCTCTGCCAGTTAACCACGGAAGGTTATTCTGCTCCAGCCTCCCAACTGCTGCAGCACAGATTACTAGAACGGGAAAGAGTCAGAGGCACAAACTTCCCAAGAAACCCTCTGCATCATTTTTGCACTGGGGGTGAATGAACTAACCTGAGTAAAATGGCCTTCACCAGAACCTATGGGTATGTCCCAGGGAAAATTCAGTGCTTGTTAAAATTGAGGAAAATTGCAGTCAACTGAAACAGTCTGTCCTTCAAACCAACTCTATTTCTGATCTCTTCAGATATCCCTAAGTATGATCTCAGCTCAGGCACAGCTGAGACTCAGAAGGACAGCACTGTCAAAACTCTTCAAAGATTTAAAAGATCTGGAAACAAAACACAACGCAGCTTTGCAAAGCTTCTGTACTGAAATGTGTTCCATTTTTGAGAAACCTTCTCAAGATTACCAAGTGACTGCATTTCCAAAGAAAATTCATAGGGTTTGTAGGACAAATCTGAGTTTTCAAGTGGTAAAGCTAGTTGGTACTCAAGGCACAAGAATTTCTGCTAACAGAGAAACAAATCAATTAAAAGATGCACAAAAAGTAACAGGGAAAATGTATGCAAGTAGAAGAAATCTAAGAAACTTTGTTCTATCTCAGTCTTCAAGAAAGGTCAAACAGTTCCTGATCCTGCTTTTCAGTGTTTTGATCCTGTCATTAATTTATCCACCAGAGAAAGTAAAGAAGTTTAATCTTCAGACAGTTACTGAAATCATCACAACTACAGAGGTAAAAAGCACTCAGAAATAAACCAACCTCAATTCCAAAAGCTTTTTATACTTGCAAATTCCATTAATCATTCTTTTTACAAGGCGCAAGTATAAAAGCAACAAATCTAAACACCTAAAAATTACCAAACTCGCAAAGATAGAGGTTGTAGGGCAATCTCAAACATGAGTTAAATACTCCTGTGCTGCTTCTTTAATGTTACTGGCCAAAGGGGCTTGTAAGAAATGTGGACATCCCTTCACCTCAGCTCTGTTCCCTCTGTGCTACATCCATGTGCCTCCCCCATACATAGCATTCATAATTCACTGAATTTACAGTGTTATTAGGAAAGGATCCATTTAAAGAAAACTCTGACATGAATTTTACATCAGTTTGTTCCTTTGGGTATTCCACTAGGCTTCAAAGAGAATGTGTCAGTAATTAATGCAAGTTCATAAGTTTATTTCCTAGGAGTCGGCCCACATTTGTGGTTTTGTCCAACAGGATACATCCCTTGGCAAAGGCCTGAGCTGCACTGG
This sequence comes from Molothrus aeneus, assembly GCF_037042795.1. Taxonomy (NCBI): domain Eukaryota; kingdom Metazoa; phylum Chordata; class Aves; order Passeriformes; family Icteridae; genus Molothrus; species Molothrus aeneus. The sequence continues at coordinate 66,806,751 of NC_089647.1, forward strand.
GAGCATTGTCAGCTCTCTAGGGAACCATCACCACTTTCATGTAGTCATCCACAAGTCCTTCTGAGAGAAGCATGGTCTACATTTTTCTTTCTTCACACATTTCTGATCATCTTGATATTATCTGAATACCTCCTTTCCTAACAGACCTTATTTTTACTGCCTTTGTATTTCTTCTACACTACCCAACTAGGTATTAAAAGACAAGTGAAGAAATTTCAGAAGTAACTGAAATACTTAATGTGTTCTGAGGAATGGAACAAAGTTTCTGGAAAGAACGTTACTCCTATCTTCTTGCCAGAACTGGAGAGAAGCAGTGGTAACTACAGCCAACTCCTTCTGATTTGCAGTTACAGAGGGACAAGAATTGCATTTACAGGAGATGCTACAGAAAGACATCTGGGAACACAAAGGCCAAAGAAGAAGGAAAACCTGAGGGAAATAACAGATATGGCATTGCCAGTTACAACAGCAGCTAAATCCATTTCTATCAAACATCATCACGTGGCTCTTGGAGCAGACATGAGGGCACAGAATTACAAGGTATCTTAGAGGGCTGCAGCAAGTCATATTTTTAGTTTTAAATCAGATACCATCATAAAGACTATGTCCCTAAAGGCCATTCCCACACATTAAACATTATCTCTTGCCACCCACAGAGATCACACGACATAGCCTCTTCTTGCTCTACCCTGCACCCCATACTTAAACCATAATAAAAGCACGGTCTTCTCACTAGCTCCCCACTGCTGCCCCTGAAATTACCTTCTTGTCCAGAATTACCAATTCATGCTGTTGTGAAACGTCTTCCAAAATTTACTTGGACTTTCTTTCCAGACATGCTAGTCCAACCACTGGAACAGCAGGAGAGAGACTAAATTTGATACCAGAAGTTCTGCATCAAGGAGAAGCCAATTTTTAAATGAGGAGCTGTTTTCAATCACTACCAACACTCTGTGGGCAACAGGGCTTTAGTCTGATCTCAAAAAAAAAGAGCTGTTAGTCTGAAACTGAAAACTTCACAAAAATTAGATTCTTGTTTTTTGCATGCATAAATAAATGTTCTAACCACAGCCACAGAATGGGCCAAAGATAATGAACTTCAATATCTGAAGTCAGGAAATATACAATGTAAATACTGAAAATTCAACAGCAGGCACCTTCAGATATTCCCTGTGCCCTGGTGAGTGGATTCAACCAAACATATACACCAACAATCCACAAGCCCAAGAATCCAGAAACTTGTCTGTAAAGGCAATCTAAACCCAAAACACTTCCATGGACTACACTTGCTTAGTGCCTCTCAGCTTTTCTATGTAAAAAGTGATGTTAGAAAATGAGGAGCAAGTGGTCCTCTGCTACTCCATTCAATCTTGAAAGTTGGAGAAAATACAAGTAAGCAAGCAAAGAAAAAACCAAACCCACAGACATCTTTTTTCTACTCAGTAGCAAGTAGAGTTTCTTTTAAAAAGAAAGCAGTATCATGACAGATACTCCAACTCAGACTCCTTCTTTAGGACTTTCCTCCTCTTTCCCTCCTTGCTCCCCCTGCCATAGAATAACAAGCTTATATGAAGTCTTTGTAAGTGAAATATACTAGTTTGGTATTTTTCTAATACATACCATTAGGCAGCATTTGGGGTTATTTTTACTACTTTTAAGCTAAATTTTCATTGTAGTATAGCTAGAATCCTGCAGACAGATGTATCTTGAGTTTTGACATTTGAGCCCCACTCACTGTAAAGTTGGACATGCTTGCAAAAACTAGACTGTGAACTGAGGCTCACACAGCACAGCAAAGCCCACTGACGTGTTATCTCCCTGCTCCTCTAAAAGTTGTGTATTTTCCAGAGCACCCTCATTGTTCAGGCACTTTCAACTCTGATCCCTTGCTGGCTAACTATCAATTTTCTTTCAAAGTCCTTTTCACTACCACTTTCCAGCAGCAATAAACACAGTTCTTTCAGGTAACAGCTGCCTTGCAGTTTGACACCATTCAGAAACCTATTATAATGACTGCTACAGGAAGGTATCTTAAAATCAAGCTTGTCTCCAACCAACTTTGAAATTATCTAAGCTTTTAAATCCAAGTGTATGAAGGTCATTTTCTTTGCAACACTTGAAGCTAAGCAGTTACCTTAAATGACCCAGGGAAGAGTGAAATGCCAAGCAGCAGCTCTCTGATTTGGACATGCACAGAGTGTGCAAACAGCAGCACGCAGCACTTGAAAGAAAAGTGTTGGGATTGCTTTAGTTTGTGTTTTGAGTTGCAAGCAGTGACCACATTGCTTTAAGTATTTAAAACATAATAGCAGATCAGAATTGGTTGAAACATGATGCCTGTCATGGTATTTTTGTTTTCAAAGACTATTTAAGAAAAGACTTGGAAGTGTCCACAAACCCACAGTGTCCCAGACCCCCCAGCTCACTCCAGCACTGCTCTCCCTGTAGCACTGCTAGATGTTTGTACCTCTCACAGAGCAGAAAATGCAAACTTCACACTGATGTTAACATGCACACCAAATATACCACTGCCCTTGTTTGATTGTAATTATGACTAGGACATACAAACAGGGCATAAAAACCACGTATTTCTCCGACACCTGTGATGTATAAGCAAGCATGCAATGTAACACATAGTGTCACAGTCAAATGCCTTGGATTTGGTCGTGTGCAACTTTGAGACACCAAAATTCTTCAGAAAAGCCCTCTTGCACCCTTCTGTACTTGATGGAAGCTATGGGGAGTTTAAATCAATATGGATTTAGCCACTCTTGTGCTGGAGAACCCTTGGAAAATAAACTGAAATAGCTACGTGTTCAAATACAGACATGCTTTTGCACTGAGTAGTCTACAGAATAAAGGACAGGATTTCTTTCAGGCTTAGGGAGCCACAAACAGGACAAGTTCCTATAAGAAGGAGCTCCTGTCCCGTGACAGAATTTTCTACATCCCAAGGCAATACAAAATCCAAACTGCCAGTGCAAACACCACTAGGGAAGGAAGGACTGTATTAATTGCATTATGTTACTCACCTCATCTACAGATGCCAGAGATTACAGCTGCACCAGTCACTTTCTCTACACTTGCATGAAGCATAGAGGCTGAGGCAAGCGCCTCCTTTATTTAATTTACAAAGAAAAGCTTTACAAATAAAGTCTTGGGGTTTTGTTTTCATTTTTATTAAAAACTAGTAGATGATTAAGCCCTTACAACATTAAGAAAGTGTACTCAGCATGAGACACAGTTAAGAAGTAAATACATCAGCTTATCATTCAACTCAGAGACTGACTAGCCTCAAGCAAGTACATCAGGATCTCTGCTTTCACACTTCTAGAACTGTGCAACCATCACTGTCTAATTCAAATAAAATAGACAACCCCCCAGGAATCTTCCTGCAATTAACGCAAGCAGCAATTAAGCACAAAATAGTTGCAAGGCTCTGAGAAAATAAGTGAATCAAAATGCTTTGGTTCACAAGGCTCAAGGAACAGCCCTGTGTTTGCAAGACCACTGCTTTTCTCTTCTCCCCATGGCCACTAGCCCAGAAATAACTTGCAATTAACTTAATAATCGATAAAATAAAGTCATCTTCAGGAGATGCTAAAATGATGACCAAAAAGAAAAAGAAGAGGAAGGTGAAAGTACTTGCTCAACTGTAGGTAGCTTCCGTCTTCTATGCTTGAGTTACTTTCTTTTTGTTTTAAATGTTGTAGAAGCAGTCAGAATTTCTCTTTAATTTTTGGAAAGTTTCAGACATTGATAAGGCACTGTCAAAGCTCTGCTGAGACAGGTTAGCAATAAATCAAAGGTTGATATGCTCATCTTCAGGTACACAGAGACATTCCTCTTTAGCAGATTCAGTTAGTCTTTAGCAGATTTTCTGTTATTGGGGTGGTGCATTCTTGCTCCCATATCAGTTGAGATTTTGTACCACACAGTAATATGCAAAATGCCTCTATATCAATATGAACAGAAGAGCACTGTACCATATTATTCATGCAAGATTTTATTATGAAAAAATAATTTCACAAATCTATTTGCCGCATTTCTCCACCCCTCTTACTCGCTGTTTACCTAGCTGCCAAAATCACTAAATTTCAAATGCAGATGTGAACCTTATCATGAATATCAACTAACATCTTCTGACTGAGCTACAGTTTTAAATGTCAGTTCTAGGCAAACAAGTGAGCAAAACTCATGAGGGCATAATTTATTAACACTGTAAAATGGACTGCTGTTAAATGTTTTCCTCTAGTAATGACAGAGCTGGCCCCTAATCAGACATGCACACAACACCAGGAGTTACAGGATCACCCTAATTCTGACCGCTGACTCAGGTTTTCACATTTGCTTCCGTTCCAAACTTAAAACCGGCAAAACATTTTAAAAAATAAATTCTAACACAACAGTGACAGACTACATTCTATAGCACATTCAAAGGATACCCCACCCCTCACAACAGTGAAAAATCCCTTTGTAGAAGATCATAGCATCATAGAAATGGAAGATTGCACATGATAATAAGGTAGAAACTATGACTTTTGTTGTCCTGGACGTTGAATCAGATAGGTTTAGAAAGGTTTGTTCAACTGAATGTTAAAACTTTGAGAACTAAGGTTTTACAAGCAGAGAACCTGTTAAGAGTGCTTAGCTATCATCGAAGTTACATGGTTTTTCCTGGGAAAACAAAATTTTCTAATCATACTCTCAGAGAATATGAAATATTTATTTTGCTGCCTATGAACAGCCATTTAAAAATTTTGGATGCCACCCTTTTTTCTCCTTTCTAGACTAAATTAATGATTACCCATCAAACTTCTTCTATCCAGTTAGTTTATGCCATGCATTTACTGAATTCATTTCCTAGTCTAAAATTATTTAATATTTTTCTGTATTGATCTTAAATGATTCTGGATCTCACCTCCAGCTTACCAATTTTAATCTGGTCTTCTATAATGCTTGCAGTCCAGCTGCAAGTTCACAGGCTTTGTTGTCTTGGTTCTGGCCAAGACAGGGTTAATTTCTACAGTAACAGGGAAAGGACACAGCCAGGACCTGGAAGTTTATTCTATACCACCTCATGTCATTGCCAGGGACAAGGGGAGAAGAAGGGAGTCTCTTCTAGGAAGAGGGTATTCCTTCCAGTCAATCAGTGTGGTGGCAGTTCCCAGCTGGAGGGGATGGCTGGATACCATCAGTTCCAAGCCAGAAGGAACAGCTGGGTAACTGGTTCTGAGCTGGAGAGAGCATTTGGAAGGAACTTAATCTTTATAACACATACCTATCAGAGAGAGAAGAGAAGATGGAGCCAGACCTTTCCCAGTGGTGCCCAGCAGGACAAGAAGCAACAGCATAAACAGAAGCACAGAAAATTCCATTTAAACATAAGAAAAAAAAACTTTTGTTCTATCAGGATGAGTGAACAAGTTGCCAGGAAAGGTTGTGATAGAGACCTTGGATATGCACACAGGGATTGGATACAGCCTTGAGCAACCTGTTCTGGGTGGTCCTGCTCCTGAAGTGCCTTCCTGTCCCAACTATCCTGTGATCACGTTCAAGTGCACCCTATCATCTGTAATTTGATAACCCCACCAGATACACATCCCTCTGTTAGACAGATTACCACCACCATTTAATGTTTGCAGTCATCCCCATCACATGCTTCTGTATGTTTGCAGTCATCCACATAGTAATCACTGCATATACACTGTAAATCTTCCAGATTGTTTCTGAGATGTCGCATATGACTCCAATCAGAGCCTTACTGAAGTTGAGAAGAAACTCTTGGACTGTTCTTCCACCCCAGCTGAGGTACAGTGCCACCAAGTCGTTCTATCTCAGGCAGAAATTTCATAAAGCTCATTTCACAAGCTCACTACATTCCATTATTACATTTTTGTCCTCAGTACTGTAACCAACTAGAAGACCTAAAGTCTATGTACTTTATTACAAAACTGTCATAAAACATCAGCTTACACTTACTCATGACCACGTGCTTTTGCAGAGTTATATATCTGAACATCTTTCAGGTTGCCAAATTTGTTTGAATGGTCTGCAAACACATCTTCCTTCTTTGTCTCTTTTAATAACATACTCTCTATGAGCCCTCTTTTGGGATACCATCTGTCCTTTGTGGTTCTTACAAGGTAATTGTTCTTGGACTCAAAACTGCTTCAATTAGTTGTTTGGGTAGAAAAGAATAAAATCCACCTTAAGCTTATGAACCTGGATGCTCGTAACTCAAAAGTGTTCTTCAGCCTGTTCTTTCCTTTTTCCGGCCTGTGTTCCTTCCACCTTGCTGTTAGCTTCAAGCATACTAAGTTACCTTATCTTCTTTGTAAGGACAGAAGACAGGTAGATTACTATTCCAACTTCTTCTGTCTTCAATTATTTTCTCAGTTTCTCTTCCAGATAACAGTCTTATAGTTTCCTTTGTCTTCCTTTACTTACAAAAGCTTTTTGCTATTTACAAAACAATATTTTGTTGTGCACTACATCCCTTACTATCTGCAGCTCTGCATTTTTTAATTTGTCCAGCATGCTTCTCATGTTCTTTTATCTTTAATAATCACAGTGCCAAAAGAGTTTGTCAGCATTTCAAACTATCATCCTTGTACTGCTGTTTGGATACTTCACTCAGATTAGCCAACAGTCTCAAATGAAGTCTCAGCTTACCTGCAGAGAGAAACTGCTAAATGATCTCAGGTTTTTAATATTCTTTTGTAACTGTATTTCAAAGCTGTGCTAAACAAATCAGTCAGAGAAGCAGTACACCCACGTTCACAACCTTTCTTTAGCTAATGATAATTACAGATTGTACTACAGACAGCCTTTAACAAACAGCATCAGGTTTAGAAAGAAGACATCTGTAGGGACCTTTCTGTTGCCATGGAAATATCTGCAGGCCAAGCTGTCTTTAGCTCCACACATTACCTCTGTATTAACCTATTATTATGCTTTTCTTTGAGTATTAATACAAATTACGGACTAACTCACCCCAACAGGATTATTATAAATGATAATTTTGTCTGACTTTGAGGGATTCCAAAGCAGGAGTCACAAATGCTACATAAAAGGGTAAAATCCTGGACTTTCAGAAAACTGAATATTGGCCCGATGTTGCATGGCTTTTATTCCATGGAGTCTTGCATATCTGCAGCTTGCTTCAGTAACAGGGATAGGTCAAGGATCCCAGCAATCACTAATGCACTTCCTGAAGGCCAGGGAGCAATTCACAGCTACATTTTTTCACATCATTATAAAAGTCTGGATGAAACTTAAACCATGCCAGCTCAAAATATTAAACAGATGATTACTTTCTGAAACTATGTGATTAACGCAGTAACCATCACGAATGCCATAAACAATAATGACAAATGGTGTGGAACACTACAGCAACAACCACAATAAATGTGTGCAACAGACAGTCTGACGTGGAATACTGCTTTGAAGGATCCCAAAACATTTTGCAACTATGTACACTTAACACTGCTGAAATGCAGTCATCTCAAAGGGTGGACGGTACTAAGTAACTTATAGCATAACAGGGGCATCTTTAACACCCACACAGAATAAACAGGATCTCAGTTTTTAAGATCTCATCCAAAACCCACCTACACAGCCAAGTGTATTCAATTTACTTATTTCATATAAATGAAGAAGAAATTAACCTCTGCTAAGGTATGAACCACTGGACTCCAGAAGAGTGAGGGATCCAAGCGCTATCATTCACAGTTAACAACAGCATTTTCACTGCTTCACAGTGAAAATTGCACAGGACATAACTGAAAATGTTCCTTACTCTGACAATATCTCATACTGCCAATAACTTTGAACAGAAGATCAATCAGAAGTTCTCCCTAACGCCTTCCATTGCAACATTCATTTTTGTCACCAAGTATTTGATGATAGACCTTTGAAGAGAATCATTAAGAGTGCTGCTCAAAGAAGCAAAGGCAACCTCTTTAGCATGAACTTGAAACTTGTAGATAAACAGACTTAAAAAGAATTCCAGGAAATACAAAGCTATTGCTGCTGGTTCTTACCCAGTATGAACTATATCCGTTAGTGAAAAGGCTCTAAGAGAGTTCCTCAGATAAAGAAAATCATAACAAAAATATTTTCTATATTTTTATGTATTTTTCTAATACCTTGTAACCTCAAAATAAAAAAAGAAAGTAATTTTATCAGGCTGTCCAGAGTGTGAACAGCAATTTAGGTTCTATTTCTGAACTGCTGACTCAAATAAATATGTGGAAATCTCTTCACAGACCCTAGAAAATCTGTGATTGTTGCCCAGAAGTGACACCGAATACAGTCAACAATTAAAACCATCTATTTTCAGAACAAAAGGCAACTGTTTCTCTTTTTTTTTTTAAACATCTTTCTTTTGTTTCTTGATCTTATTCCCTCCAGTGGAAAAAAACCCACTCTTAATAAGCAAAGGGATATGGTTTTAATACAAACTTTAAAATTATAAATGCTGGAGAACAGGCCTTCAGGCTGAAAATCTTCAGTGGCCTAGCTACCAGCAGGTAAGGACTTAACTCATCATCTTGGTCTTTTTAACCAAGAGTAGCATGTGCACCACATCAGTACAAAATGATATTAAAAGCTGATAATACAAGAGGCAGTAACCCCACTGCCCTCCTGCCCCTAACTTGCCTCCTCCCTCATTCTGCCACGGGGACTTGCACACCTGCACTAGGGAACTGGTGGACTGAAAATCACCTCCTTCTCCCAAAAAATTAGTCATTTTTATTGTATATCCATTCCTCAATATGATGCACTAGGAATAAGGAAGGAGTTTGAGGTCAACCATGTGCAGCCAAGACAACAAGGTAGGAGCGTACTGCTGTGTGCTGGCAGCAGTACTGGCATATACCATGGGATGGTGACAATGAAATGAAGTGGAGGTCTGAGGGCAACACAAATGGGCCATTGACATGTGCCTGAGCAGCCAGATTCCTGTATCACCAACTCACATTCAGTGGTGCCTTCTGTCAGTAATCCTGCTGGGATTAACAGGACCATGCACGGATGACTTCATTGTACCGCTGTTCCCAAAGTGTTTTCCCTGTGTTTCATTTACGTCATGCACACTATCACTTGTGCAAAGCTCTCCATTCATTCAGTGCTCATGACAAACAACCCTCAATGAACAAGAAAACAGTTTGTACTCGTTATTCCATCGTCACCGGTGACTGCTCAATGCTGCATTTCCTCTGGAAGATGCACTCAAACACTTCAAGCAATACTGAATCTTTCTTGTTCATGTCAAAGAGGAAATAATCAATCCAAGTTCAAGGTTTACTGAATTCCCCACTGCCATACACACATACCAGCTGGGCCTCAACACCATGGGAAGCCAAGACCCTGGAGTGTAATAGGAATCACTGCCTCCAGAAGCTCCACTTCTGTTCTCAGCAGGGTGCAGGAAATGTGCTGCTTATCCTGCCACCCTACCTGTCTAGAAATCCTCCTTCACATGGAAGTGCCACAGGGATGAGGCTCCATGTACGTGAAAAACACACCCATCGAACTGAATTACCCAAAGATGGGGCAATAAAGCCAAGGACAAACTTTATGTGGAAGAAAAGGAGGATTACACTTCAGAAACTGAAGAAGTTAAAGACAAACAGCTGAATAAGAGTGGAAACTCACTAGATTTGATTTAAGCTGTATTATATCCAAATAATCCTTTATGAACAGCAGGCACAGGTAAGCAGATAAAAAAAGGTAGTATAATTCTTAAATTAAAAGACAAACTAAGATCTCTGCAGATCCTAAATTCAATATAGTTCCAGTTAAGAACAATGAGATAGCGACAAACGATCAAGCAGCATTTAGTTTACAGAAAATGGTCTTTGGTCATGTCACGGACTTTACAAATAAAGTATTTGAAAAGAACAGTGCATCTGCTTAAAGAAATAACCAATAAACCCATTAGTACCTTGCAGATATAAAACATATAATCCTGTGACTTCTGAGGGATATTTTTTTACATTTCAAAGTAAACACAGAAAGGATTGAAAAAAAAAATATACTTTCCATTCAATCAAGCCTAGAACTCATGAAAAAGTGAAGTGAGTAATGGCCAGAGCACAACATGCACAGTTACACTGCCTAGGCAAGAGGGCTTCACACTCAGCAGCACCGTGCCAAGAAAGAACTTGCCACTTGACATACAGAAGTTGCTTAAGTGAGAAGACCGATGCTAATTACATCAAGAGACTGGCACTAAAGGTCATGTTACTTAATATGCAGTATTCCTGGCCCTTTAAAGAACACTTAACATATGGCATTTCTGGCTTTCAAGTCACTTTTCAGAGACTTTCCTTATATTCATATTGAATATCCATCTACAAAGACTTGCAGAATGAACTTGAAAAACTGAGTGACAAGGTAGTGACACAAAATGCATGTGGAAGAACTAACCCTTACTGTGCCTGTACAAGGATGACCCATAAACTGGACATGTAAATCTAACTGTCTTGGTGGCAATGGGCTATACTGGGAATATATAAAATGGGTTTTCTCTTGGGAAACAAAACATTTCCTTCAAAACAATGCCACATTATGGTATACAAAGTGTAACCCATTCTTTTAAATGCTGCATGGAAGACAGACATGGGCAAAATGGTAATAACCTGATATCTTTCAAGAATTAACCCCATTTAGGACTTGCCTGGTTTTGGCAGGGGCTGGGGCATTTTTGGTAACATTTTTGTTTTAAGCCAACCAAAATCTAAAGCATGAAAACTCATTGGAAATCTGTAGTGGGTTGAGCCTGGCTGGATGCCAGGCACCCACCAAAGTCACTCTATCACTCCCCTCTATACCTGGACAGGACAGAGAAAATAAATACAAGGAAGGGTTCACGTTGAGATAAGGACATTCACCAAATACCATCTTGGGCAAAACAGACTCAAACTGTGGATATTAACTGAATTTCTTACTAAAAAAAATCAGAGTAGGATAACATAAGATGTAAAATAAATCTAAAAAACACCTTTCCTCCACCCGTTCCTCAGCTCTACTTCCTCCCCTGCAGTGGCACAGGGAGACTGAGGATGTGGGTTACAATCAGTTCACGACGCATTTTTCCTGCTGCTGCTCAGGGAGAAGAGTCCTTCCCCTGCTCCAGTGTGGGGTACCTTCCAAAGGACACAGTCCTCCACAAACTTCTTCACTGGGTCCATCCCACAGGCAACAGTTCTCCACAAATTGTTCCAATATGGGCCACTCTTCCACAAGCTGCAGTCCCCTTCAGGCACAGTCTGCTCCAACACAGGACCCCCAGAGGGTCACAAGTCCTACCAGGAAACCTGCTCCAGCATGGGCTCATCTCTCCAGGGGTCCACAGGTCCCTGGTAGGATCCTGCTCCAGCATGAGCCTCCCATACAGTCACAGCTGCTTTCTAGGCATCCACCTGCTCTGATGCTGGTCTCCTCCATGGGCTGCAGGTGGATCTCTATATCCCCATGGACCTCCACAGGCTGCAGGGGGGCAAGCTGCTTCACCATGGTCTGCACCATGGTCTGCAGAGAAATCCCAGCTCTGGCACCTGGAGCACCTGCTCCCCGCTCCTTCTCCACTGACCTTGCTGTCTGCAGGACTGTTCCTTTCACGTATTTGCACCCTCTGGCTACAAATATATCTGTGCAATATTTTTTTTCCCTTCTTAAATCTTAACAGAGGCATTACCACCATTTCTAACTGGCCCCAGCTTGGGCCAGTGGCACATCCATCCTGGAGCTATTGATGCTACTGATGTGTTTGACACCTTAACCTGCACTGGGTTACTGTACTCATTCTACCCAGTGGAGAAAAATCAAGGGGCCAGAGGATTTTTGTCTTGCCAGTTCTAGAGATTAAGGATGATTAGCTCAGACACTGCTATTTAACATTTAAATACTTAACTTACTGAAGAAGAACCCTGAACCTGATATTTAAAAACGTATGTTAGCATACATTTACAAGGTTGATGTGAGACGTGAACTTTCAAGGATATATAAAGCAGATAATACGCTTAGGTTTTGGAAAATGATGACTGGAGTCCTAGGATAAACATCCAAGTAACGATTGATATGGAAACTGTTCTTCACAACATAAAACCTAATGCAATTGGCAGACAATAGCTGCAAAATACCTGAAAAGTAGCCTACATTTGCCACCACATTACCACCAGTATCCCAGAACTCAGAAGGAAAACAAATTAAAAAATGGATTAAACAGTTTTACTGGGAAGAGTTCATCAGCTGCTATTAAATACAATGACTCAAGTATAGCAATGGGCTTAAAATCACCTAAAAAATGCTGATCAAAGTTATGTCCAAGGAAGGATCACACAACATGGATCTTTCCCATCTCCCCTGTTTTCCTCACTTGTTGGGGATCCTGCTGCAGTGTGTGGTCAAATGGGCCTTTGGCTTGACTCACCGTGGTGCTTATGAGCATTCTAAATAAATCAGCCTGCTACTGCTACCACCTCACTCCACACAACCAGACTGTAACCATAAACTGCTTTAATGCACAGTATGTTTCACCACATGCCCACGTAACAAAGGCTAAGTGTCAGCTAAGCTCCTTTGTGGATATTACCACATGATGTCATGCCATGTACTCAGTCAGATGCCATGTGGATACCAGTATAAAGAACAGGTTGCCAAGCATTTTAAAAAAGAGCTGCACTTAGATTTAAGAAGAGTAGTGAAACACACAGGTTGATGACCATATTTTAGCCATGATTTTCAGACTGGGGAAACATGACACAGGGGTTAGTGTAACATAGTAAAGAGGAAATCAGACATATTGGATGAAAAGCTGTTTTTTCCCATTAGGGACACAAAGTCTATTTGGACATCATCTAGAGCAGCATTCACCTCACTCCCCAAACAACAACAAAAGCAATACCTGGGTTTTGTGAAAGGCACAGACTTACTGTTCTTATCAGGGTGCAATGGAAGCAGCTGTTTTTCATCTATTAATTCCTTTCTGACTTAGAGGCTGGTTAGCCCAGATAAACTCTCCTCCATACATTCTTCCCTGACAACTGAACTCAGATAAGGTTCTCCACCTAACATCTGACCAGATTAATATGTTCTGGGCATTTGTGACAAGAGTGCTTCCCTTGGCCTAGCAGAGTCCAACCTTCTTTTTTCTTCCCCTCCCCAAGCTTTATGAGAATGATGAGAAGTTCTTTGACTTCCTCAAGGTCAGACTTGAAGTGGTGGGTAGCTGTAAAGTAGATGATTTACTTGGGAGGAGTAAATCATCTGAATTTAAAATTAGACCAAGCCTTTAACTGAAGCTCGACCAAAATGAATACGTTTATCTGTATCTCATACGAAGAGGGCTATTTTGAAAGCTTCAATTTAGCCACTTTTTGCCTAGAGCAAACTGATAAGTGAATTTTAAGAAACATCTCTAGAAATACACAAAGTGCTATAGATAAACAAAATACTGAGAACAGGAAATCCATAATGGGAACAGTCTTGGGCACATACTGAAAACTCTGGTGTTGCAACTGCTTCAAAATCTTTATGCTGTTACAGTAATGATGTCCAAGGAGTAACAGTATTATCCTATCTGTGCTGATCACCCAACGTTGAATGGCATTCTGAACAAGTACCTTCTGCTATTTGCCAGTGACCTTCCTTTTTAAGACATTCCACTAGCTATAGGCTCTATCCATGCCAAAACATTGAAATTTCATGTTTGGTGCACCACTTACAGGTTACAAAGCTCATCTCACAAAAATCGGCAATTTATTAATTTCAAGTTCCTTTCCTGGGATACATACTAAGATTACAGAATCACATAACGGGTCAGGTTGGAAGGACCACAGTGGGTCATCTGGTCCAACCTCCCTACTCAAGCAGTTTCCAGACAGTTCTTGAATTATATTAGCACTTTATTATTACTTTGTAGTAATGATCCCCAAAAAATAAACCTATGACTGTAGCCAGAACAGCATGTCATGGGATGGATCTTGAGCTGTGCAGTCTCCAAGTTCTATGGACAGCTGTAATTGCTGATTCATTACACTGAGAAGAGAGGGTATATTTTGTATGGAGCTTGTTCTTCCTCCAGGTCAATAAGGAAAGGGATCAGTCTTTATATTTCTTCAGTGTAAACTTCCAAGTCAACTGCTCAGGGGCTTATCTGCCGGGTTTTATAGAAGCAAACAGAAGTCAGGAGGAGAAACCATACCCACTTACAGAGTCTCAGTAACTCAGAGATGAACACATCCCATCTATGGAACACACTGAAGAAGAAAATGTGATGTAGATCCAGCTTCCCTCCTTGAAATGACTGTATTTGAAACTACGTGAAACAAAAGACCTCACTGTTGAGGATGCCTTTGCTTCTGAAAACGTCTAGGGATAATCAGCAGGTCGACAAAAGAAATAATGGTACTCTCACATTATTGTTTTTGTTCAGTCATGCCAGGACAATCTTACTGTTTCATGTGAGATAATGATGCAATAAATCTTAAGAGATCTCTGCCACTGCATTTTAATTTTTTTTTTTTAATGACATGCTCCCAAGACCTCTAGCATACAGATACATCACCCTCATAAAGGCCTTGATCCTTGTGTGGCTGCAAATGTTGATATACTCCATTACCAGCAATAGCACAGGTTACACAGAGTGCTATGAAGGATGAGCCTCAGACACAGCTCTCCATGGTGTCTGAGAACTGCTGCTCTTTTACATGTGCAATCTCTCATGCTCAGAAAAACAGATTCAAAAACAAAACAAAACATAACAGAAGATTCCATGAGAAAAAGCAGAGTTTTAAGGAAATCTCGGTATCACCCTAATAAGCACAGGCTGTGCTGTCAGGCAGCTCCATTCTTTCATGCAGTGTCACTTAGCTGTCTTTTGCTGGAGTCAAAATGCCTTCCTTGTTCAGTCACTTAGCACCTGCAAACTGCAAAAGCAAAGCCCTAACAGCATTTCATCCACATGGCATGACTAAGAGCACGAGCCATGAATTAGGGTAGCACATATCCAAGCACATGTTGTCACTCTTCCCCTTCCCTGCACATTCCTTCTGCTTTGAGACTACTTTGACATTTGCCTGACTCCTAAGAAAGCCAAAATTTTATTGGGTTTTTCATCCCCTCCCTCCAAGCTACTTTTATGTCAGATTGTCAGGCTGAACTGGCTCACTAAGCAACCCCACAGTTACCAACATCAGTTCAAGGATGGCGACTGAGGAGTTGGGGAAGGAAAGAGGTAGGAAGAACAAAGGAATGGGACAACTTCTTCAAATGCCTGACCTAGCCTTCACTACAACTAATAGTAAGGCTACTACTACAAGGAGTATTAAATCTTGTTAAGGCTGGTAAGCAGTCCTTGCATCCTGCCCAATAAAGCAGAGGTCATAATTAAAAAAAAAAAAAGCACAGAAAGTGGAGATTTGTGCGTATGCAACAGAAGGAGAAGGGAATTGAGAGAAGGCAGCAGAGAAGCACAAGCCATCCACACAAGGTGGACAGCACAGCTATCTGCTCCAGGCCATGCTGCACAAGGCTTTGAGGCTTTTTCAGGTTCTTTAAGGTCCCTTCCAACCCAAACCATGCTGTGAGTCTATGAAACCTGGCCATGCCAGGGACCAGCAGCAGCCTAGCTGCAACAGCTCAGATCTCAGCAGGAGCAAATTTATCCAGAGATAGTCCCTACTAACATGTCTGGCTTCTCCTGATCCCAGAGGTGGCTCACACCACCCTAAGTGCACAAACCATCACAGTGGGAGTACTCATCTAAACAGAGATCACAGCACAAGCTGAACCCTGCTTTAAGGGCACTGGAGGTAAAGTAATGCAAGTGCCTTGCACTACTAAATCCTCCTGCAACAACTCAAGACAAAAAAAAGGAAACCGAACATTTTGGATAAAGTTTCAATGTCTTTTTTTGTTACTCCTTTTATAAAATCAGAAGGCTACAAAGAGCTACAGACAAAACATGAATATGTGTTACATGTCCAAGTTCCAGAACACATGGCTTATCAGGGTTTAGAAATAAGTATTTTTTAAAGATGTCAGTTCTCTGCAGAGTTTTCACATTGTGTTAGAAGAAATAGGGAAGACAAAAAGTAAATATGCTAGCCAATGATTTAAGGGAACGCTCAAAACAGCTACTAAGGGAGACTGACTGGTGAAACCCACATCTGGCTTTCACAGCTGCTTGAAAAACGATTCACAAAGGGCTCGGGTCAGCCTGCAGCACAGGCTCAGGACTGGTACTCATCACCACACCACAGGCAGACACTTCCCAGATTAGCAGATGGGCACAGCAGGGTCTGGTACAGGACAGCAGGAAGCTCCGACAGACAGATTGCCAGTGCAGAATTTCATAGGGGGAATGGTGAAGGTCGATTATCAAAAATGTAACCTTTTGGTTTTCCACAGAGCATGTTTTTCTCTTAAAGTTCCCACTCAGCAGTTATTCATTACCAGTTTCCTCCTGTTAGAGAAATTACTTGGTTGGCATGGCAACATATTCCCACCACAAATTTCTATCCCTCTGCCTACTTTCAGATCCTGAGGACTGAGAGCTTCACTGATCCCTCTTCACCCTTTCATGCCATTACCCTCTATACCACATTCCTTCACATGGGCTTTTAATAAAATTGCATCTGGCACCCATGGGTGTGCACAGTCATTGTGTTCTCTGGCAATGACATTATGCAGAGGAGCTGCAGTTCAGGAACACACTTAATGTAAACAGCAACTCCTAAACACACTACAGACATGGTCAAGGCTAAGTTACTGACCTACATCATTCATCTTTTAGATGGTAAAAGGTATTTTCCTTTATTTTAAAATGAGTAAGGCAAATTCATCTAATGTTATTATGGAATTTTTAAACAGAAAGCTAGCTTAACAGAGGATGCACTCCAATTACATTTGCTGATGTAATTTGTACTCACCACTAACTGATGGATAACAATAAAAACATTTATTTTTTAGAGATTATATGGTTTTAGAAATCATTTGAGTGAAGGCAATGAACATATTAAAAAATCAGGGTACATAATCAACAATATACACTTCATCCCAGCATTTGATATGAATAAAATTAGTCCATGAAGAATATTTAAAGTTCACTACTTCACAAAAACTTTCCTTGTTGTCGATGTTCTGCGTATTAGCTTAACAGCAGGGTTTAAACAAATCTAAGAACAAGCATCATGTTAGTAATTACCTAACATGTCATGTATTACTCTGCCTGAAAATGCAAGGACATTTAATCCAATTGATTTCTTCCAATTATTTTAAAGACTGTTAAAGACTTCTAGAGATTATGGTAGCAGTTTTTATAGATTCAAGGTTCCTGCATGGTACACCCTGGCCCTGAGTCAGTAACAGATCTCCTCCAGTTCTTAAAAGTCAAGCAGATACTTATATTCTCTGCTGAATGCTTAATATCCAGTATCTTTCAAAAACAAGCCCACAGCATGCAGACCAGATAATTCATACTCTGCATGTGTGATCCAGATTTATTTTATCAGGTTGAATATTAGGACAAAATTGTTCACTGAAACTGGTTAAGCATTGGGACAGGATCCCCAGGGAAGTGGTGGAGTCACCATCCCTGGAACTGTTCAGAAAACAAGTAAAAGTGGTACCTTGAGAAATGGTTTAGTGCACTTGGTGGTATTAGGTCAAAGACTGGATTTGACCATGGAGATCTTTTCCAACCTTAATGACTCTATGATACTTTGAACACCATTTTGTTTCTTTTCAGCTTGGGGTTTGCAGACAAACTTGCAAATACCAATTCAACAGAAGCTCCAAGTGTCTCTCCACAATCCATTTAAAGCTACCAAATTTCTAGAGCAAGCAGTTATTTTATTGTTTAGCCTTTAAGAAATACTTGTTGTTCTTTCTGAAAACAGTAAGGTCACAATCTACACAGTAAAACTGTTATGAAATTCAAGACAACCTCTTTTTAGACTAGAAGTATTTATGGAATTTTAACATAAGAATCAATTAATATTTGAGTATTCAATACTAACTTACATACCTATTTTATGTTGTCTTAAACTGGCTCTTTATCTTATCAATACTATGAATGGTTATTCAATCAAAAACATATTTCAATTAATTCAGTCTAAATCCATTCATGAAAACTAACATGTACAGCAACAAAGGAAAGAAACTCAAGCTTCAATAAACCAAACTATAAACTATTTTCCAAGACCAGACAGAAATAATATTTACCGTTTCATTCTATATTTTTAGCTTACTCTGTAAAATGAATATTATTCAGAAGACAACAAGACTGTTTTGGCTTCTATTCTATTTCTTTATATTTATTTCACAAGTTTTCTACGATGAAAATCAACAATGTTTTCTGCACCATGTTTGCACAGCATGTTTTAACCTGCAGATCACACAGAACTGTGGATGTTGCAAATCTAACACTTCATATAGTCTATACCTATATACTATATAGTCTATACCTATACCTTAACTTGGATCTGTAAAATAACCTGAATTTAGAGAGGGAAAACTCCTAAAGGTGTTTCAGTTTTTTCCTTTTTTTTTCCCTAGCTTAGAGCAAATCTCTGCACTGGCACAACTTCAGAGGAGTTAAGAGTGGACAGGAGCTTCCAAACTGCTGTTCTGCCATATAAACCATGGACCAGACTACTTCTACTTCCACAGGGGACTTTTCTTTTTGTTGACCGCTGTCAATAACATTACTACTTTTTACTGCTTGTTACTCAACAACAGAACAACATATTAGTAAAAAAGCCCTTAAGTACTCTATTAAACATAAGGTTTATAGTACCATGAAGTTATCACAGAGCATTGTTCCACAATACCCAGCAGCTGAAGGAAAAAAAACTAAAGTCTTTTGTTCTCAAAAGCATAGCTTCTGCCCTCCCCAGACACCTCATCATATGGACTCCCCAGAAATCCACAATTCTGTTCTACTATAAGTAATGGGAAAATAAATCAAGAGCGTAACAGGAAATGCTCTCACTGCCACCACTGTTCATACCACTTCATCTTAAGCTCCTACTGCAGTCTAAGGATGGCAGTAGGCAGGTGCAAGACAGGGTTAACAGGTGAAAATCTACACCACAGCCTCTGGTTAGAAGGGGAATCTCCATGGAGCTCAAAGAGCAGTGAAAACTTGCAATACTAAACATCACCTTCTGCTCATGTGGTCCCCAGCTGCACACTGACAGGTACAGGAGGGTGTACCAGGGCACTGTTGCTGTATGCTTGCTTTTTGCCTGAGCTTTCTGGAGGTACATGATTTAAGAGCTGTCACTGTATGTGTAAAAAGAACCTCTCATTAGGTTCACTGTGATCACTCCTCCATTCTCGTAACATCCCATATGGACAAAACCAAAATGACCACTGTGGAAAAAAGAGTAAGTGGAGCTGTGGTAATCAGTGGGTGTGTTGACCTCTAAGCAATGGAGTTTTAGAGGAGAATGAAGAAAGAATGTTACTAACAAACACCCAGTCCAGGTCAATCTAGACTCTCAACTAGAGGAGAGTAGAAGTTGTCAGGGAACTAAGCGGGATCTCATGGGAGATACCTCTAAAAGGGTCAAACAACACAGGAGTACTGGAAGGTCTTTAAGGAGATCAAAGTACAACACTAGTATATGTAACCACACAGAAAAGCAAGAAACATTAGGATAACAATTTGGGAGACATGAAACAAATGAAGGAGCTCCAGTACAAAAAGGCAGTAGAGCAGGAGGAGCATAAAAAGGATGAACACACAAATATCACATGGGAACATATGGGTAGTGTTGGGAAAGCCAAAGCCCAGCTGGAGTTCAGACATGGAGGAAATATCAAAGGCAAGAAGAACTTCTACCATTACATAAGCAATAAAAGGATGAACAAGGAAAATGTGGGTTCGTGGCTGAAACGGGACAGCTCGCTGATATCCTTGCAGCACCTTCCTCTACCACGTGTGAAAGATGTTAGGAATTGGCAAAAAGCTATCAAAGAAGGCAGAAAATGTCATGGAAGGGCACCTGCGATATTGAAAACATACCTGTAACCCAGACAGGAGAGGGTGATGCTGCTGTCTTCCAAGGACAAACTGATATGACTGCTACAGAATTTCCAGTAACTCCCTCACTGCAATGACATAAGTTCCACACAGAGCATCACAGAGGAAGATCAAAGTCAGTGTCTCAGCATCACTATCAATCCCTAGTGTATCCTAGTGTATATCATGAAAGTAGGAAACAAGCTACAAACATTCTCAGAGGCAAAGGAGGCAGGGTGCATGTGACATCTGCGTGGTTGGTGTTCCCTCCAGGCACCAGGGGAATGGAAGCAATTTGGAAGAGATGGGGCTGTGTGGGTTAATCTAACACAATCCTTTCCATGAAAAAGCCTTGCCTGGGAAGACCACCTGTCCTCCCTCTACTTCATCCTCAGCACCTCTCCTCCTCTTCCCTTGTTCCCTGCCCACTCCAATGAGCTGGATGTTACCATTCTTGTCTGCTTGGACTCCACCCTTGGACAATGGGAAGCATGAGCAGTGGCCTGTGCCAGCAGGGGAGGACAAACACCACCTTTGTTGCTGCTGGATTTTTCTGCCTGCAATTCCTGTGGTTTCCTGGTATGTTTAAGTGATGAAACCAAGCAATAACAACATCTGTAAAAGAATGTCTGAAAGCAGATACTCTCCTAAATAACAGTTTATTAAATACTCATCCTCACAATATGAAACAGGGTGGGGGTGGGAAGAGGAGAGAGTGAGGAGATTGGGAAGGGAATTTAGAAACAAAACAAAACAAACCACAAAAAAAACCCCAAAACAAGCAAACCAACAAAAAAATTAAAGAAAACAGAAACCTTACAGTAATTTATGTAAGGACTCATCTCCACAGGGAGAAATAAGGAAAAAAGCCAATGATGCTAAAAAATATATACAGCTCTTTCAGTACTTCCCCAGCAGGATACAGAACAAGAGTAAAATATACATCAAAAAGAGTACAACCTCCAACAGAAAAGAAAAGCTAACAAAATATCAATGAACAAGAGGAAAGTAGAAGTAATCCTTTCTCATAACGAACAGCAAAGATTAAACTAATTTTCGTATTTTCATAACAAAATGGTATTTGTCTCATGATGCTGAAGTGTTCGTGATATTCTAAATTATTGAGTTATATTGGCTTATGCTTATTTTTCTCAGGCTAGCCACTATATAATATAGTAACAATGCACACTTACACAATACCTCTCACTTCAAGAGTCCTTGAAGAAATAGAGTATAGCAATTACCAAACTGAGAGCCATGAAAAGAGATGATTTCACTTCACTGAAGTCAAAGGGAAAGGACAAGAGCCCACTCACTTCCATCTCATTTCTACTTTGAACAAACCAATGTGCCATGGTGAGCAAAATATAGATTGTCATAATGAACTGGCTACTCTAATGATCATTAAAACAAACAAAAAAATTCCATTACCCACTCATCTCTGAGTAGAACAAAATGAAACCTAATGACTAACTTTTCTCCTTGCTAAATAACTTAAAGATTTTGTGAGTAACAATTATTTCACAGAGATGTTTCAATGGAAAACATTTTTAATCAAGAGCTATTTTTTGTGGTCCAGAGTATGCATATATAGGTCTGCACCATCCATGCATATATATAATCATAGACAGAGGTAATTCAAGGTAGCTTTCTTTTAAGAAAAGCAGGATTACCTAACTCACCCTCCTCAGTTTCTTAATATGAACAGAGGGGTTATGTACACTTATAACCTATTGAATTTCACTGCCACTGCAGTCTGAATTAAACTTCAGATGCCCAACCAGGCAAGTGACCAGACAAGAGGAGTAACTGCTTTTTATATGCCCATAATAGTTTCACACATTAAGTCTAAAATGCTCATTGCTGTATCTTAGAATTCCACTGCACTGTGACATGAAACAACACAGACCTGTGATGAGTTTCAAGCAGAGGTGCAACAGGATTTTAGAATACAGTGCTGTATACCAGCTGATGTATGGCATGCTCTGAGTACCCATGACTACAGTGTTAATACCCTTCTGGCACAATGCATAGAAGCAAAACTCTGTACCTCACTGGTTTCTCAATTAGGATTGCCAGTTCAATCACAATTACAGCTAAATTGTCAACATTGGAGTCCCCAAAGAGAAAGAAATGGAGCACACACAAGTGTCATGGGAACTTGAGATATCAGGGAGAGTTACATTAATTGTAGATATGTGGATGGGGTTTTTTTTTAAACCATTTTCAATGACTTCTTTAGTGCGGTAATGGAAATGTTGACCTTTCACATCTTGAAAAAAGAATCTATTTTTAACCCAACATGTAGATTTAGGAATTCACAGTAATCACAGATATACAGCTTGTACATACCATGCTTGTTTTTCTTCATGCCCAGTTTCTCAGCTGAATTAATCTTTCAGGAGATTCCCATCATAAGCTCCGGTAGCAGCGCAAGGTGAGAGGTCATACATCACCATAAAAGCAGACTGGCTTGAAGGTGAGCTCACTAAATAGCTGACTGGGGATAGAAGGCAGCCAAACTGTAATACTGCAATGAACTCCAGCACTACACTCCAATCAAAGGGTCGACTTTTCTTCTCTCAAAGGCAACCTTACTTTTCTAATTCATATAAGCACATAAAACATATCAATTTACATATCTAACATGATATATTCTGTAACTGTGTTTTTGCTACGGAACTGTAACAATATTAAGCTATGTTAGTTTCTCGGTAACATCCCACACTCTCTATGAAACTTTCTCCAGTCTTGGCAGACAAAGTATTATCCTTCTCCTCTATCAAATGGTTCTTCATAAAAATCTAAATTTCTTGTAATTGAAACCATATTATTGCTGCCCTTCTATTACTATAGACATAGGAAATTTCTTGGGCATGGCACTGTTGGCTAAACACACATTGTTTGGAGCAGAGATCTTCCTCTGCTTCACTCCTTTACACTTGCTGCTGAATTCCTAATAAGCACAGCTAATATCTAAAGAACACCATTAAAGGACTGTCTAAACTTCTGATTAATTAAACCTGGATACCCTGGGACCACCCTTTACCAGTACAATGCCGCACACAATTAAGTTTTCATCCAAAGTGAAAATCCCCCTGTTCCTACTGTACACACAACAAACAATACCAGACAGAATAAGGAGCACATTCCCTGCTGTGCTCTGTAACAGCCAACTTAGCTGCCTAGGAAAGGAAAGTAATGGCAGACAGTGGTCAGTAAATTAAGTCTCAGAGGATCTGGGATACTTCACTTAGTGTGAATTTCAGACAGCATCATACATCTTACAACCCCACCTGCATTTTTAGTCTGCAGTCTTGGTTAACTTGGCAAAAAGTCTGCCTGGCAAGTGTGCTGAGCTGGTTAAGCTATCCTTTCCTGTTAGTCTTAAATCTATTACCTTTCTATTGCATTTTTGGGTCTGATTCCTGGAGAGAAAAAACAAATAAAAAAACAACCACACCAACATCCATGACAAAATCCCTTGGCTCCCTACACATGAGCTGACTTCCAAAGGAATCAGAAACATGAAACACTGAAAAGATTCAGTGTTTGATAATGCAACACTGCAGAAACATGCCAAAAGTGGGCAGCTGGGGTCCCAGAAGTAGTAAAAATCTCTCAGGATGCAGTTCCAGATACAGGTCACCAGTTATCATCAAAAGAGCACCCAGGATCTTTTTCCCACTCTCCCCATCTCCATATAAGAGAGGATATCCATGACTTCACATGCAAGTATGACTTGCAGGACATATAACACCATTCCCTTTCTCCCTTTGGGTAGGTTTTTCTTGGACCAGTGATCAGCTGACCCTACATTCCCCAATGTCAATGAGTCACTGGCAATAGATTGAGCAAGAATGCCAGGATCACAGCAAAGATGTAGGAGTTGGCTACCTTTTTTCTTCATGCAAGCTTCCACTCAACATGAACAGCACCCACAGCACTCATGAGCTTGTGATGCTTGATTTGACCTAATAAAACCAACTGACATAACCCTTCTGGAATGTGACTTGCACCCTTCTGGGCTGTGAGCACAACCTTCAGCTGTGCTCAGGAAATACAGTGTATTTCCTTAGGTACATCTCACAGGGCTTGGAATCCTGCCCTGTAGGTTAAGCCCTTACTGGATCTGGAGTCAGATCATGACCTCTTTCTGAAGACTGCTCTACATTTATGGCACTGCAAAGCAACCAATGAATTGTACCAGCTCTGGTTCTAACACCTCTTAACTCCTTGAGTGATGCCAACTGCAAGATGAAGAAAACCAACAGAAAGCAAGAGGGGCTTCCTTTGCAGAAGAGATCGATACACGTGCATTGTCCACATGCAACTTGTTTCCCCAAATCAGTCTTGCTAAACATTAAGTAATTCTGAAAACAAATAGGTAATTGAATGAAGCAGAAACTCACAAATGACAATAGCAAATATCAGAAGTGCTCTTTCTTCTACTAATACAAAGAATGTACCCAAGCTGAATGAACCACTGCAAAACAGCTCCCCATATAGCCATGGAGTAAGCTTTGTTACTGAGACTATTCTCAACTGAATGTGAATAGGTACTGGTATTTTTGGAAATCTTTAAAAATAGGAGATTTATGTCAGATTACCCAGGCTGAGGTAAAACATGTTTATGAATATAACAACGTAAGGATGGATGGCATTTTTCAGATAGGAGACAAGAAGATAATTTGGCTGGCTATGAAAGACACCGAACAATATTGGCTTATTAAAGGGTTTTGTCATTTTAATAATTTCTTTTCATAATTCAGTCATGATAAGTGATTTGAATGTAGACAGATCAAGAAGAATTAGGAGGAGACTTCAGAGTAAGATATATAATCCCCCAGTGATTATTTGAGAGAACAAAATGTAGGCAAAGAACAGATGAGACTGCAGATCTGGAAACAAAAAGACTGATGAAAATTAGCAGTTCATCATTCAGTTTGAAGATTGATTGGGGGATCTAAGTCCCACATTTATATCTCCTTTTAACAACAGCTTACAGGCAAACTCAGCAAACACTTGAAAAAGTGCAACTGAACACCAAGTTGCACACATTTACCAATTTTTAGAAACTGGGCCACATTCTGCAATGACTAGCAGACTCAACACTAAAGCCAGTCAACACTATACACCCTAACTTCTTAATAGTAGCCACCAGCTAATAAATTCTCCACCCAGTCTTTATTAATCCAGCTTCCACACATTTTTGCAATAAGAAGTATTTCTCCCAGAATAGTTTTTGGCACAAAGAATGAAGATTTTTTTTTTCCTGCTCAAGTACCCCACCTTCAACCTCCTGGGGAAGGACCACCTTCTTCTTCATGTCCTTTTTTGACGCTGGTAACTGAGAAAGATTTCACTGCAGCCCAAAAGATCTAAAGTTGTAGGTCACTGGAGGATATTAAATGATAAGCAAATTCATATTTCTAAAGTAATTCTCCCAATTTATTAGCAATGCTAGCTCCTGTTCCACAGTAGGGGAGATAATAATGAAGCCTTGTTAAAGGGCGATGCGATATCTTTTATGTAATGTCTTTTTTTCATTTGTGATAAAGTCATTAAAGCAGCACTGTGTCTTTCTGAAGCCTTCAACAATAGACTGCATTAAATCTCCTGTGCAAAATTAAGGACAGTAGCTCACTGGAAAAATAAGCATGTGTTCTTGCTAATGCTGATGGCCTTCTAAAAAGCATTAAACTAC
This sequence comes from Molothrus aeneus, assembly GCF_037042795.1. Taxonomy (NCBI): domain Eukaryota; kingdom Metazoa; phylum Chordata; class Aves; order Passeriformes; family Icteridae; genus Molothrus; species Molothrus aeneus. The sequence goes on from NC_089647.1 coordinate 66,832,499, forward strand.
TCTAAATTGGTGACAGTAAAACAATGCAGAACTGGTTTAAGTTTTTCCAAAGCAAAGAAAAAAAACTATTTCCCTTGTAAATACCTCTTTGTTCCAAATCTGACTAGTAACCTCTATCTCATAAGGCATGTCAACCTTATAGACTGCCTAAATCCTAGTCTCCCACAATGATCTAACCTCAACTCAGTGTCTTAAATCTGGGCTGGTAAAGGTTTGTCTTCACTACACCAACAGAGGCTGCAGTTCCAGAGTCCTGCTCACCTCTTCTCCAGTCACAGGCTCCAATGACCTCGTGCATGGGGCATAGCTGAAATGTCAGCTTCAATTTCCTTTCAGACTCAGCTAGAGACTGGGCTGGTTTGCAGCTAGGAGTACCTCACACCGTTTCATTCTCCCAGGGCTACCCTAAAATCTCAGCTGGACTACACTTTCTTTGCTTATTCCTTCTGCAGTATTGCATTATAAATTCACCTTCACTTGCTCTAGATAAGTAACACTTGTGCAGTGTAATGGCTGAGACTACCTTTTAAGAAAACTACTTAAAAAACTTTCCAGGGGTATCAGACCAAGTTTGGATGGAGCACCCAAATACAGCGAAAGAGCAATCGTGAAAAAAAACATGTAACACAAAAGTTAAAAATCTTGGAGCTCATGCACAAATGGCAGAGAAGAATTTTACATTATACGTAACCTCTTTTGCAAAAAGACTGAAGTCTCCAAATTAAAACAGGAAACAAGGGAATATAATGGATTGATTACCTAGCTTGGTATCCAAACACAGCAAGAAGTGCTAGTATCTGCTCTGTCCTGGTTCTCATCTACATCATGCATGACTTCTACTACCAGCATACACAGTCAAGAGACAACGTGGTGAAGACCAAGTTGCCCAGAGCAGTACAGGGAAGATGAATTTCTTATGAATGAAATGTGTATGGCCACATGGCACATGTACGTAAGAAAAAGTAAGTGAAAAAAGTAACTCAAGGTTAAAAGCTAGTGTTGTTTCTATAAAAACTTTCATTTTGGTGCTGCAGGTGGGAATGTTCCCTCTGAGATTTTTTTACTTCCATGTTGTCCAGTTATTGGAATGATCCTTTTTTACTTTACCAAGAATTCTAAGCTGGGTATTTTCTATTTCTTTAGTAAATAGGTCAAGGGAGGACCAGCTGGGTGTGCAACACAGTCCTGCATTCATAAATGGCCAGACAAAACCCAAAATCCCCCAGCAAGGTTCTGTGTGTGAAGCCCACCTTGGAAGCTATGAATCACAAGGTAGAGTTATCCAAGGCACAACTACAGAGAAAACACCTTTTCTGGATGATATATTCATGTGTCCTGCAGAAAAGCATTCAACATACCTACAAGGAACAGGCACATATCCTTAAAAAATTCTTTAAAATTAAGAAGATGTTTACTTGAAATATGGGCTCAGACTTAAACAGGAGACAACTCAAAGTGGTCCTGTAGCACTTCTACGACAATAGCACCCTAAAGCCTCATGGGCAAGCATGACAACTCAGTGTTCTCTGGTCTGATAGACAATGCTCACCAACCTGGTCAAGGGCCACTGGTGGTCCAGACCCTGTTGGTTTTCCTCCTCCACAACTGATATTGCCTTCATGATTCTCCAATCACAGATGAAACCTTTTTTACATAAACCTTAACCCATGTCTCACTTCTGCCCTTGCAAACCTAGAGCTAACCTAGAGCCAGCAGCTGATACCAAGCCAAAACAGCAAAAACCCCAAATGTCTTCCTCTGAGTATTGGAAGTTTGTCTGGTGTTCAGCTCTTAAGTGATGAAGCTTTGGCCATTATGCTCAGAAGACTCAAAATGCCATCCTAGTTCCCAAAGTTTCAAGAAGTTGCATCTCCCTGTACACACATATGCTGTGATGGAAGTGCAAATCTAGGGACTTTGGGTGCTATAAAACACAGACAGACACCACAATTTCAAACTCCTACTACTTGGATCACACTTTAGTTCCCACTCCATGCTTCCCAGTTATGATATTCATCTTCCCAAATAGCTCCACGTGCTGATTTTGGTAATCACATCCTTCAAACACTTGTCCCTGTTATGTATACCAACATCTACATTCAAAGCAGTCTCCGAAGTACATGCCAAACATCTGTTTCAACCAGCTCTCTTTAGAGTTTAAGCTGTTTGCTGGAAAATTGCCATCCTAACGGCCAGCTCCTCTGTTAGTGAACTGGAGAATTCATTTTGTATTTATTGATTGTTCCCTAATGAAGAATCATAAAGGTGCCAGAGACTCTTGACCAGACACTACTTAATTAGTACTAAAGTGCATAAAATTCAAAATCAAACGAGCTCTTTGTCCAATGGCTCAGTCACTGGGGGAAAAAGTGACATCATTTTCTGCTTATACAGAAGTCCATAAAATTTTATTAAAAAACTCTAAGGAAATTAAAAAATTATATAGATTATTCATTTCCTTCCAGTTCCTAAGATACCAAGCAGGTCTTCCAGAAACAACTCACAGTTGGCTAAAGGAAGTACTCTTCATAAAGGACCCAGCAATATATATCATACACAGAATTCATTTTGTACTGAACAAAGGCAAACGGCAATGGAATCTTTGTCTTCTAAACACTATACAGAAACGTCTCTTTTACATAAAAAGACATAATGCAAAGCATCCAGAAGGTATTAAAAATGAATGGATCCTATCTTATCATCATCGTGGCTCACATAATAGTTAAATTTTTACATTCCCACAAACTACATCGTATTGGAGTAATTTCTGAGGGTACTTGCTCTCAAGAAGACAGAGGTGAGCAAGAACTTGATCAAATGCCAGCCTTTTTCTTCCTCTCAAACTTAAAGCCTCAAAAACACCCTGAAAAACTGGTATTTCCTTGCAAGTATTTCAAATTTAGTCATCCTGAAGCCAAGTAACAGAATTAGGCAAAAGCCCATCCCTACAAGGCAATAGCATTGCTGCTTCTATTAGGCTGCTTGTTGAAGGCATCTGTCTTCAGATTAGTAAAGTGGCTTGGACTCTCTGGAATAACATACCATGTACACAAGGAAACAAAGTTTCATGATTAAAAAAAAATCCACTAGAACAGATATCCTTGCTGTAATCTACAATCATTGATACCACATTGCAAGAAAATACCCTCCCATGTTCCTAAAAGCTATCACTCCAACACCAAGTTCTGCATAAAAAATCGAAATCCAATTCATGGTCTGTACCACATCCAGCAGCTGATGTGATACCAGCCTTAGTCCTTTATCTTAATGATAAACAAGTGCATTTCACCAGAGGGAGAGAAGGTTTCCACAAACAGAAAATGGAGCAGGACGAGCATATAAAGGATTAAACAATTGCAGTAAGGCAAATATCTCAAGAAGGCAGAACAACAAAGATACATACATACATACATGGACTTGCCAGACATATGGTTTCCTTTACTGAAAGCTATTCTTTTTTCCTGTTTTTTTAATTAAACTCGACTTTTTTTAATAGGTGTAAAATTACACCAACAGCATCTCAGCTATCTCAGATGATTTCAGTAAGTGTTCTGCAGAGTTGTGTTCTGTGCTCCCAGCAGATCAGACTAGTTGCTCACCAGTACAAGTCCCAAGAATATATGTTCCAGAACAGCAGAAATAAAGGAAAACATAGAAAAGAAAATGGGAGGGACAGCTAACCACAGAGAAGCTGGGGAAGGGTTACCAGAGTGAGGTCACACAAACCTCTGCTTACCCCTTGCTCAGATTCCAGCAGCTCTGTTTTGACTCTGACTGCCGGCATCCCATCAAGCATTAACATTCTGTTCTCAAAGGCGCTGATGTCCTAAGGCAAAAAAAGGACAAGGTTAATAAAAAAATTATGGAAAAACCACTTTTTTCAATTCACTGGTTTAAGTTCTACAATACTGTAGAAGTATGTTTCTTTCAGTGGAAATGAAGTTAACGAGGAGGATGTAATAGTAATTTCAAAGAGTAGCTACCAAGTTACTACTTCTGCTAAAACAGTAAATCACTCTTTCAGTTATCCTTAAAAGAGAACTAAGTCTTCATAAGCAACGAGGAAAAATCATCTCCGATTACTATTTTGTAATTTGAAATTAATTACACAGGTACACGTATATTAATTCCTTGCTTTAGAACTGAAAAGGAAAACAGTGGTGTCAAACAGTTTGAAGGTTTTGGCAGTATGCTTAGATATAGCTGATTTCAGTCAAAACACTTTTACTTCTGGTAGAGAAAGCTTTTATCAAGAGAAGTTACAGTGAAGGCCTGTATGCACACACATTACAAATGAACACACAATTGCTCAAATTTCTTACCATTGTCTTATAAAGTTATCAGCATTTGCTAATGAAAATCTCCACACACCTCTGAGACAAAATAAATTATCTCTGAGAGAGATAAAAAAGCAAGTTAAAAACATGCACTGTCCATATAGTTATGGGCACTATATGCTGAGAGCTTCAGCTGAAAAAGGATTTGCAGAACTGTGGTTCCCTGAATCAACATTGCTGCTGTTACCAGAGCAGTTTATGAGGACATACAAAACAATTCTCTTGTGCCTTCAATTCAAACAGCATCTCAACCTGAATCAAGTTTCTACTCCAGCCAAGGCTCAAGGCTGGTGTTTGAAAATAAGTGTCTTCAGCTGCCATTTAGTCTGGATAACATGGAGAGAATAAAAACCATTTTATCCTTCAACCTAGAATGTGAGCTTACAAATCCAGACACCTTGGTCAGTGCTACAGAAATCTGGAGACATCACACCCATTTTTCAAATAATGTAACTGATGCACACTTCACCTACAAGTGACTCATTCACAGTCAGTTATTAATCCGCAGCCCTGTCTGGAAGACTCTAGACTGGAAACTCACCTCTGCTCTGGTACCTCGTAGTCCTTTAACTGCATGAGAATGGAAAAAAAACCACACTTTCCCTGTGTTTCACAGGCAGTGGATGCATTCAGCACTGCGTGGTGCCATTATTCATAAGGAATGTATTCATAACCCTGTTCCTTATCATGGTTGCTTCAGTGGAAGTTTAAGGAAAATGGTCTGTCGGAATGGAGATTCCAAAAGTACATTTTAAAACCTTAAACTACTTTAAACAGTTTCTTTTTTCCAATTGATACATCTCATCCCAGGACCTCCACTTTCCAGGATATAAATACTGCAGAAACTGTTTATTTTTTGCATACTCCTTTATTGTAATTTAAAGAACATGATGAAAAAGGAAACTGATATGCCCAACATGCTGCCAAAAGCAGAACAAATGACCTGTTTAAAATCCCTGTCACCCTCACTTTAAGTCCTGGTGTATTTTAGCACCAGGGCTGTGGTTACTTACTACAGGACTGGAAGAAGCCTGATGGTGAAGCAGATAAGCAACTGCAATCTCTATTTCTTTCCTTTAAAAGTAGATTTAGATCATTCACAAAAAGCTCTAAGTGCTTAGAGTTATAAAATTTCAGACTGAAGAACTAATTTTCAGCAGGACACCTCTGCATTCAAACATGTGAGAATGGAAACCAGTCAAGCTATTGAGATGTCTCACTTCATGCTATGCCACTGCTGTGCATCTAGTGTACTTTTAAAAGCTGGCACAACAAGAAGGGGAAGAAAAACAAGTTCTTCCTATGTTTGCTGAGCAAATTATTTTGTGCACCTTGATCTTTATTCAGTGTTTGAGGCACAAGCTGGAAAAAACACAGGAAGGGTCTCTGATGCCACAAAGAAGCTGGATGAAATTGTGCCTGGCTTTACATCTTTCTCCCCAGCAAGGGCCCTGCACTGTTTACTTATTAGCAGCAGATCTCAGGTGTCACTGAGCCCCATCAGTTTGGCTGTGGTTTGAGGTGGATAAAGAGCAGAAGCCACCGTGGCATTCCTGGCTCCCCCAGTGCCTATTTTGCAAGTTGAGAGGTCCCTCTGCTTTCTTGATTTATAGGCAGCACAGTTGAATTTTACAGCAAGATCAGGAATACACCATCATCAAACATCCCTTAGGCTGTTTAGCTCATAGACAAAGAAGGATGAGCTGATGCTGCACCGTGTCCCTGAGGAAGTTTTACCCGCCTGAGCAAAGGGACGAGGCTGGCTTACACAGGAGGCACAGGCAGAAGGAGGGGGGAAGACAAAGTGCCACGGAGGAAAGGCAGGTTTAATGAACTGTTAGAATCTGATTAGAGGCTAATGTCCCTTTTAGTGCTTTGTACCAATTTACAGCTGATATACTTGAACCATTTTTTCCCCACTGGCTGTGATAAACTCATTAGTTTTAAAAATGCAAGCTAAACAGAGCCTTTGAAGTTTAAAACTGATAAATCATGAAAACCTGACTAGTTCATGTACCATTTAACACATTTACATTTAACTAAATTTTCATCGTGTTTTCTTCTCCTTTTGTTCTCCAAAAATCTTATTTCTTAGAAGCAGCCTTTCGAGTGCTGGTCTGAAGAGCAAATACTCTGGCTGCGAACTGCTCTGCCTTTTGGGTAATTTATAATTCACAGGAGCAATAATCACAGGAGTAAATTATTTCCAAACTATCTGATCTCTTCTGCATTTATAAATTGAAGTACATTGTATGACACATCCTGAGAGGCCACTGCCGAGTAGATCCAGTCTGTGTGTGATCACAGGGATGAACATTCGGCCCAAAGTCACCCAGATCCTTCCAAATGGTGCTCTCCTGCCATAGCCAGTGCTTGCACCACAATATCTTCAAAGCCATGCAGCAAACCAGGTATAATTGTTGAGGTTTGCACAGAGTGGGCTGTCACTTAAGGCAAAGGGGCTTGAGTTACTCCCACTGGGGCTGGAGATACGAATTGAGCTCTTCCAGGAGCCTTCAAGGTCAGGCAAGCAGATGGAGCATCCACACCAGAGTGAGGCCAGGCTGCTCCAGTGCTCACATTAACTGATGACACTCATGAGACCCACTGGCAGAGACAGGTGATGTGATGTATTGAGCCAATGCATTATTCAGGCAAACTCATTTTCTTCATTAACTGTGGTAGCTAACTTCCAGCCCCCAAAATCTCTCAGGTGAAGGGTACCTTAATTTGTGTGACAGTCCTTCCTTTTCTAGCCTCCCACCTCAACCCTCCTGGTGGACTCCTTTACCACCTTCGTAAAATGCACAGCAGATGTAGGTCCTCAACCAGGCAGACAATCAAGCCAAACACTGCATGACCTTACCAAAACATCTGTTCTCTCAGATGAGTAACTCATCCTAAAAGAGATAATGCTCTCAGTGCCATCCGCTGGAACCTGCCACTAATCACTTTTGGACATTTATTCCCTTGAAATATTAATTAAAAACACAAATCATACCCAGGCCTGTATGGGCAACTGCTACTAGAGCAGTTGTTACACAAGACAGATAAGTTTTCAAGCTTACAAGCTCTTCTGAGAAGCTGTGGCAGTCAGCTGATAACCAGACTCTCCCACTCCTAAAAATCCTACATTTTCAGCACAGCACCTCTAGAACCATCACTGGCATTTTCTTCACGAAAACAGCTTTCCATTGCAACTCTTAATCAAATTATCTTTCACTATTTTAGAGGAAGAAAAAGATGCCCCAAAATCTCATTATTTCATCCTGACGCAAAGTCCCTCAGCATCCTTTAGTGTTTATTTAATTATGAATTACACTATTAGGACATTTGCCATTCACAAGAAGTGCTAAGGTTCTGTAGGCAAGTTTTTCACTTGACCAAGCCATACATTTTGGGACACACTGCAAACTTTTAACAACCAGAGTATCTGATGCCACAACTGACCTCCTGTTCTGAGACACCACCAAAGACACCCCTTTAAACACCCTTTATAATTTCTTCTAAGCATAAGATGACAGAAACCAGATATTCCCACCCCACATCACAGGTTTTTCTCCCTCTCCAAGATTTTCACATCTAGCTGCTCAGTACTAAAGCCCTACTCCTGGCAACCCCAGAAAGCAAGCACTGAGCTCAGGCTTCAGAGCACCCAGAACTCAAACCTCACATTTCCTGCATGGATTGACAAACACTTACATTCCTGTGAAAGAAAGTCTCCTCGTCTTGTTCCAGTCCTGAACACACAAGCAATACAGAGGCAAGGCAGATGATGCTTCATACTACTGCCACTAATGAAAGGCTCAGTCTCACTCTTCTCACTGAAGAGAACTTAGTTCTCACTGAAGTGTGAACAGAGTTGCACACTGGTAAGACAGAGACATTGATGGTTCTGTTTTTTTCCAGGGTGACCTGAAAGGTTCAGCTGACAACTCAGTTTTCAAAACTCTTGTGGGCTTGACCTTAGGCATCTACCATATGGCTATACCCATCCAAGCCACTGCTACATTCCTCCTCTCCCTCAACAGCACAAGGGAAGAACAGAATATAGAAAAGCTCAGGAGATGAGATAATGACAAGAAAATCACTTATAGGGTACTGACACCAGCAAAATGGACTTCATTTGGGGAAAATTAATGTATTGCAAATAGAGTTGGATGAAAAGAAAGAGAAACAAAACTAAGCACCTCCACCCCCAGCTTCCTTCTGCCCAGGCCCAGCTTCATTCCAAATATTCCTTTACTTTTCTGTACAAACTTAACTTTTAACATTACACTCTTTGATTTTGAGAAATGAAGTATCAGTTGAGGGAAGAGCAGTCTCAAATTCACCATTCAAGCTTACAGTACAAAGTTTCAAGCTTAAGGGGAGTGCATTTGAACAGCTAAGAGCCGTGAACAGTTTTCAGGCAGTCCTTCTGACCCAAAGCTATGACACAAAACTTCCCCTGCCTCATTTTCAGGTTTTTTTACACAAGTTTTCTGTACCTGCAATTATTTCCTAATTCATAATTATATTCTTGGGGTAATTTTTATTATAACAATGTTCTTGACAGTTGATAAACACAGGGCTTTAAGTCTTGCTTTTTTTATACAGACATCTTAGAAATATCACTGAACTAACCATGAAGTAACCTATGTCAGTTATATGCCCTATGAATAAGATTACCTTGTTAATTTTTCCCAACAAGTATACCCAAATTTATATTATTCTCTTTGCTTACATTACTACAATAAAGTTATTCATCAAAGCAACAGTCAGCATAACACACCAAGACAAAAAATGTAAAGTGATCCACTTGAGGTAAAGTAGAACCTTTTAATGGTATGACTAGGTAGGTTTTTCAAAATGTGAAATTTTTTTTTCTCATAGTTTCAAGGGATAATATAAAAATGAAGGATTAGCATCTCTTATCAAATATAACAATCTTCATAGGGAAAGGAAGCCAAGGAAACCTGTCAACTAACTTAGTTTTGTTAAGACCTTTATACACTATACAATGAGATCTGTTATTCACTTTAATGCAGTTCTGTCTGAGATAAAACATACCAGTTAAAAAAGTATATTCATGTGGCTAGAAGAGAATCACTTAACTGGGAGTTCTGCCAGGGAACTGGGGGTAACAGCCCATGTCTTGCCATAAGATCTTCATCATATGTAATTATATCCATAGCTGTGTGAAATGTTCATAATGAAAGGAGAGATTCTGGTAGTTCTGTATTTTACTCCAAACTTGAATTTTCAGTCAAATTCACCAGAAACTACAGTTTGCCTTTACTGATGCTTCAAGGAAAGCCAAAACAATTTGTGCAAAAAAAAATGAAGTAAAGCTTTACACTTCTTACTGTTTTCATATGAAACTGGGTGGGGTTGATTCTAGTTCATTTCAATTCACATTAATTTTTTTTGGTGAGAAGGGACACAGACTGCAAGGCATCCAGTGAACAGGGAGGCATCACAGCTGTAAGCTTTTTAGGAAGGATTCTGAGTGTGGTCTCCTATTACAATTGTGCCTGCCAGGTAGAGCCCAAACCTCAACAGTGGCTGTGACTTGATGCTGTCAGTGCCTGAGGCACATGCAGAGTTGGCCCTCAGCACATGCTCCCAAGCTCAGATCCTTGCTAGAAATACCAGACCTGTGCAGCTGTATCTCACTCACACCAGTACAAAGATGTGCACATGCAAAACAAGTTTCTCCAATTCCTAGTCCACTGCCTAGATCTCTTGAAGAAAATATTACTAGTTTTGAAAACAGCAGACTTTCAAAATTATGAAGTACTCAAATCCCTAAGGATGTAGCTATGCGGTAATTTGCAACATATTTTTACAGATCTGTCTCCAGGAAAAGACTTCATGTCGAGACAATACTCAGTGAAGATAACAGAGATCTCAAATTTTGCTGCTAAAATCTTTTTTATTAGCTTGGGTTTAGGTTAGTTTTAGGGAATATAAATAGAACTGAAGAGACATGAGCAGCTTCCAGGTGACAGAGGATCATCAAGTGCATTGGCAACTAGAGGCCAATCTGCTATTTCTCAAACTCAGCATGCAACCCTTCAGCTTTGATGGCTTAAAATCCCTTTACATCAGCTCTGCTGTCCCACCAGTTTTAGTGCTTCTACAAAGAATCATGGATCCTTCCTGTGGTACAGAATTCAGACACAATAGGTGACAACCAACAGTACTTACACCAGAGCCGCACATTTAACTTTCATCAACATTAATGGCTTCATTGTTTTCCTTCTAATACAACATGCACAGAATATTTGATTTTTGTGAATATCAATGGATTAATTAAGTATCTGTGGATTTTCTTAACCTTATACTTGGAAGTCACATAATGAAAAAAGCCCAAACTCTCCATCAAAAAAAGAGAGGGAAAAGAGCCATCATTTCGGAGTGGCACATATTTAAGAAAGGGTACATGTGCAGAAAGCATGTACTACATTTATCTTTCACAACAATTATTTTAAAAGACATCTTTTCAGAACACTTGATACATAATAGCAAAATAAACTCTTGATAGTTTCTCCTTTGGGTTTTTTGAAGTACAGACAAGTAGTAAAGACTACTATCAAGCCAAAACTCACTACTTTTTCCCAAAAACCCAACAAAAACAAAAACAACAACAATAAAACCCTAGTAAATGAATTGTCACTTCTCCTTGACCACTATTATAAGACAGGTGTTTTTTAAAAACTCTTGCTCAATTTCCAAAGCAGTGCTCTAATATCGTATGTCAACTGCCCTCAAAACTGGAGAAGAGCTTACAGAAGAGTTTGAAGATGAATAAGACTTAAAATTAAAAACAAACCTCACCACCACCTGGCAAAAAAAAAATTGGAACAGGAAACAGAATAATTTTTCTAGTATTACATTGACCAAATTTGCACATATTACTTAAAGGTTACCTTCACTGTTGTCTAAATTGTGACTATTTTGTATTTGCTGAGCAAATGAATATTAAATGGCATTGCCCAGGAGCTTGCCAGCAGATACACAGTGACTACAATTTTACTCTGAATTCTGACTGGACCTGCTCTGGTCAGAAAATTAGCTGCTGAAAGCACAGGGAGCTGGCTGGCACAGTTCCCCCACCTTCCACTGTGCAGAGTCTGCTTCCATAAAGACAGATACAACATGGATTCTGTGTGCTGGAGAATAGAAAGAACATTTAGCATGTAGCAGTAGTCAACAATTTAGTCCAAAATTTGTGCATGAGGTGTTATGTGGCAGGCCAAACATTGTTGGCTCTTTGCCAATAAGAGAAGATGCTTTCTACAGTATCTGCTTGGCACCATCATTCCATGCAGTCCAAAGCGACCATCACCTCAAAGCAACCACACCTTCAGCTCTACAACTGCAAAGCTCCAGATGGAGCAGTGAAACAACCCAAGTAAGCTCTTTCATAGGCCTGGGCATCATCACTTGCTTCAGAAAATAAGCCAGCCCTGGCCATTTGTGTTTCTAAGTAAACAAACACACTACCAATAATACTGTCTGTCCCACTGCTGCATGGGATCATACCCAACCCTTCAGCTCATCAACCAAACTGAGGTTTTTGTCCTCCTCCAGCTGCCATGTTCACTCCCCTAAAATAAAACATGGCAATAAATTGATGGTCAGGGCCAAAATCTGGCTTCTTATAAACCACAGACATTACAAACTGTATCCTCTGAACGAGAGCAATATAAGCTTATGCCGATGTTAAACACACCTAGTGCCTTCTAGCAGCTGAGGCACAGAAATGTTAGGCAACTGGCACTGCTTCTATGCAGCAGGTAAGTAAGGGTTAATTCCTTGTTTCTCACTGATCTGGGAGCTCCAACACAGAAGCAGAACAAAAAGGGAGACAAGGAAAAGACAGCCTTTGTAACAACCAAAATTCAGAAATTTCAGCTAAGACTTATTTTTTATTTCAGATTTTCTTTGTTCACATGCAATTTTTAAAAACTTTTGGGGTTTCTTACTATTAAAAATAGAGCAGTATATGACACCCATAAGAGAACAACTTGTTTCCGGCAGTGGCTCATTTCCAGCTCAGCCTGTCATGCTGCCCATGACAGGAACAGCAGCCTTGAGGAGCACACCTTGTCTGCATTGCACCTTCCAACACCAGGTACCATAGGAAGGTTCACACAGAGCCTCAGAAACCATCTGTCACAGTTAATGTACAAAGTCACAGGTACCACAGGCAGTAAGTGGTGAAACCAAGTGCTTTTTCAATGGCCCTGTTCCAGCTGCCAGTTAGAGCTGTGACCACAGTCTCAGCCTCAGAAGCACACTCAGATAGCAAAAGCATATAAAGCTCACTTGATTCAAGGACAGGCCAAAATAACACAAGATTAATTAAACAAAACTGAATGACTGCACACTCAGATGAAAAAGTCAGACTACATGCCAGAAACTAAGCATTACCCCATGACCTTTCCCCACACCTTACACGCATGTGCAGGAGCAGCCATTGCTGTACCTGCTTCTCACCATGGAGCAAACTCGCTGCTTATTCTGACATGTTTAAAGAAAGGGTGTATGCTCTGATGAAACTCCCAAACTGCAAATGTTTAACACCCTGTCCCAACCCAATCTCTGTTTTATTTAACAACAGTTTGAGGTTTCCTGCTCCCCACATGCTTCAGTGGAAACTCCTGAGAAAATACTAATATTGAAGTTGGTGAGTAGTACAAAGCACAAAAAAAGGGAAAACACAGTTCAAAAAAAGGGGAAACTCCTGACTTCTGTTCATTTAGTGAACAAAATACAAAGCACCTCAATTCATTAATAAGAATTTTTAAGCATCCACCAAATATTTTTAAAAATTGTGTAAAATAACCTTTTGATCTGACTGGCTGCATCAACTGCTAGATCAAGCCAATACCTAACTACTCACAAGGTATCTTCTTACTCAAGACAGAATGATCAAAATGCTTATGTACAAAACTGTCAAATTAGACTCCACAAGCAATAAATTATAGTAGAATCAGGGCCAATTTTAAAGGCAATTCTAATTAATACTAAGAATTTCTAATTAACAAGTTTTAAATGTCACCAACATGCATTTCCCACAGATTCTCAAAGAAATCGTGATTCCTCAAACATGTTTAAAAAACAAGTGCTCTGCACAAAATTACTGCAAATTATCAAAATGATGGAAAACTTCAAGATTAAAGAATAGTTTAAGTAACTCTAGACAGAGCCATAAAAATCTGGAAAACATCAGAAAGAGATATACAAGTAGCACACATAGTAGTACATTAACAGACACTCTGAACTTTTATTAAAACTTCTTTAAAAGGCAGCGACACTGAATTTGCTATATAAAGCCAATCAAACTTGGCAGTTATATTAAATTAGAGGTTATAAACAAAATATATGAGTGTGTGTCTAGGCAAAAGACAAGCTAATGCATAATTCATTTATACAAAGTCATTTTACCGCAAGAAATATCATGGAAAAACTGGGGGAACAATGAATGCTATAGCCAAGCTGGCTTTTTCTTAGGATCACAGGATAATTTAGTGGGAAAGCATTTCAGGAGATGTCCAGTCCAACCTCCTACCCAAAGCAGGTGCTAACTGGAAACCATGGGATTTGCACTGGAACTGTAACTTACACACAGAGAGAAGCTGGTCTCATGACAAGTCTGCTTGTCTGATGGGCTGGGTACTGGCTGAAAAAACCTGGACTTTTCTACAGATTTTTTTACCAGGAGCTATCATCAAGCACAAAAATATAGATACAACCTCTGGCTATGCAAACTTGGAAGAGGTACTGGGGCATCACTCACACAACAGCCTTGCTACAGTCTGTCCCTAAGCATCCATTATTGACTATTGAAAGCAGAAGCAGTTAAGATAGATGGTCATTTGTTCTAATAGAAAACACATTTCTATTTTTATGTCTTTTCTTTATGTATAATACACGCCAAAAACATCAAAGGTAAATCAGCTCTAAACCATGGCATTCTGGTCTCAGGAGCTGCACTCCAGAATGAATTGACGTTCTTCTGCTGAGTACCTGGTACGGATCACTGCCAAAAGGTACCTAAAGCCAGCTAGGCCACTGTCTGTTCTTCTGCAGGATCTCACTACCTGACATTTACTGCAGAGGTAAATGAGATGGCCAGCACACAGCATATACAGCTTGGTATGAACTTCAAACAATAACTTCAGAGCCTCTTCCCTTTGTTCCTCTCAGTGACTATTTAAATGCTGAACACGCAGTGATACAGCCTACCCATGTGTACTGCTGCTGCTGGCCAGCTTCAGGACTGGGAAAAATCACAGCCAAACAACAGCACCTGGCAAAGCAACCTATTGCTGCACTCTCTGAAATGCTCAGAAGATTTACACCAAACTATACAATAAAACTAATCATTCCTACCCGCTTTTCAACTGTACCTTGCATCAGAGGTGCCCTTTGCAAAAGCATTTGACAGAATCATATGTGACTGCTAAACGTGCACCACTGGGTCTTTAAATCCTCATTAGTGTTCTTGAAGTCAAGAGCACCTGATTATACATTGCACAGCAAGACCTAACAAAGTGTTGTTATTTGTATCATCCTTTCATCTTGTATCAACCTAGCATCGTGCTCCCTTTAAAAAATGTATAGTGACCTTACCCATGTCAAGGCTTTCAAGAAATAATGCACTGAGATAATTGGTTGCTTGGCATCATACATAGCCTTCAGAGCATGTGTCAAGCCCCAAGTCATACTAATATATTTAACATTTCTCATTAGGACATAAAAGAAATTGTGTCTGTATAAATCACATATTTATTCCCAACACGTGGCTTAGTTACACTGTGTAAAATGATGAAAACGATTTCCTGTCCACATTAGCTATGTCTCACGTAGACTAAAATGCTTTTATTAGATTTACTTTGCACCACAAGAACTGGATGGGTTAAGTTGCTCATATTTTTAAACAATGATCTCTGTATAGAGAGTTATGTGTACTGCATCTTTCTGAAGATACCCAGACCTCGAACATTAATAACATGACAAACTACCTCCATCATTATTCTGGTTGCTGAAATTCAATAAACATTACTAAAATATTCTCACCACTAAAATCACAGCCACAGTTGTTTCAAGAACAGTGTTTATCAGACACTGAATGATGCTGGACACAAATCTGGTGAGTGATTCTCTCAATCAACATAGCTGATTCACGAGAATGCTTTCTATGCTGAAAGCTCATGCCAAGTCACCACTTCACATGTAAAAATATTTTAAAGAATTTTTTTTCATGAAAACATACCTTTTCCGAAAAATCACTCCTCATGGGACTTCAGCTAAAAGAATCTGGGTTTTGTGATGAAAAGCACCAAAGTTACATCACTGTTAGTGCTGATTCATAAAATGTTCATCTCCTGGCTCAGCACCATCAAGACTTCCATCCAATGTCTGTGGGCATGTGCATGCCTTTAGTATTTCAAGGTATACTCTATACTGTCTGAAGAGATTAATGAATTCATAATTTCAAGAATTTTAGAAAAAAGCTTGGTAATTTTATTGCCTGTTTGGCGCCAGGGACAATAAATTATCCACTCTTAAGTGAAAAATGTGAAATTCTACCATTATTTATTTTCAAGTTTAAAATGGTGTCCGAAACATTCGGGGTGGTGGTTTCTGTTCATATTTTGTCACTTGTTTGGGAGTTTATGGTGGTTTTGTTCTTCTTATTGTTTTGGTTGGGTTTTTTAAGTAATGATAACTCTCAGCTGGTCATGTGCATGAAGAACAACAAATTCTCTAAATTTATTTGCAACATGAAAGAATACTTGCAGAAATCAATTGATTAATCTCTTACTCCAAAGCACAAATTTAAGTATTAACCAAAATATACCACAACTGTGAAAAGAATAAAAAAAAAAGAAGTCATATCACCCATTCAACTGTGAGGAACTACTAGATTAATCAAAGACATCACTGTTAATACTATATCTGATTATCAAGTCCCACAGAACCCTACTCAAAAGGACAAAGCATGCCTTTTAGAACTAGAAAAAAATCCTTCCCATTCTACCATACAACTGCTTCAGGGTCAGATATAAAGGTTTATATTTGGATTGGATAGTTTTTGTTGAAATTTTGCAAGTGGATACCAGTAAGTACTTCACATGCTCATCACTCTGAAATGCCTACTAAGAAGTAAGTAATAACATGCACCTATGCAGGGCAGAATCCTGGCTATCTGCAATGTTCCCCAGGGTTCAAAGCAGTACAAGCAAATATAGGAAATGCCCAGCTTCATTCCTCATTAGCAAGGAATACAGGTTCATCAAAATGTGATAAGCATTTCTGAGTTGCTATCCCAGAAAGAGCTGAAGGCAGCAGACACTTCAGGGTACAACAACACAACAAGCAGTAAATGCTTACTCTTTAAGATCTGTACAACTTGCAAACTTTTACAACTGAAACCTTCAGGATATTTAACTAAATGAACAACAGTTTAAGAAAACCACCACAATCATGCTAGACCAGATCAAGACCAGCCCTGCTGAGAAGGGCTTGGGGGTTCTGGTGGGTGAGAGGCTGGACCTGACCCAGCCATGGGCACTCACAGCCCAGAGAGCCAAACGTGTCCTGGGCTGCATCCAAAGCAGTGTGGGCAGCAGGGACAAGGAGGGGACTCTGCCCCTCTGCTCTGCTCTGACCCCACGTGCAGGGCTGCATCAGCTCTGGGGTCCCAGCACAGCAAGGACATGGACTGTTTGAGCGAGTCCAGAGCAGGGACACCAGGATGTTTTGAGGGATGGAACAGCTCTTGTGTGAAGAAAGGCTAGGAGAATTGGGATTGTTCAGCGTGGACAAGAGAAGGTTTCAGGGAGAACTTACAGCAGCCTTCCGGTACCTGTAGTGAGCCTACAAGAAAGATGGAAAGAGACTTTTTACAAGTGTATGTAGTGATAGGACAAGGGGGAATGGTTTCAAACCGAAAGAGGGTAGGGTTAGATTAGATAATAGGAAAAAAATTCTTTAGTGTGAGGCTGGTGAGGCAATGAAAAAGGTTTCCCAGAGAAGCTGTGGATGCCCCATGCCTAAAGTGTTCACAGCCTGTTTGAATGGTGCTCTGAGCAACCTGGTCTAGTGCAAGATGTCCATGCCCACAACAGTGGGGCTGCATCTTTAAGGTCATGTCCAGCTCAAATGATTCAATATTTCTGCCTCTGTGCAGGCAAATACTGGTAGGTCACTTAGGTCTGGATTACAAATAAGACACTTCTCTGATACAAATGCACACACAGCCCAAAGAAGGGCATGAGGAAGCTGTCCTAACCCAAGGGGATGTCCTTCAGACACCAGGACTCTTCAGAATCCTCTCCTGCGTACACAGGGTCTGGTGCTGCATAGCTACACAGTGCAAATACTGAGTCTGGAGGCTGAAGTGAACTTTTCCCCTTGTTTGCCTTGCTCATATCATATTTAGGATTTTACTGTTGTTTAGGGAACAGTTACAAACACTTTAAATCACATTTGCCTGGTGTGATCTTTTATTTATTTACTCTAAAGATCCCCACGTGGGAGATTTCAGAGCCAACGGGGTGGAAGAATTTCAGTGTTTTAAAACACTTTCTGATGAAAACAACTCTGTTCTTATAAAAGACTCCTTGGTCTCTCATCCCATCAGGCTGGCACTGTGGAGAGACACCAGCAAATATAAGCAGATGGGTTATCACGTTGGTGCCCTTCCTTCCACACTGCAGTAACTGTTACTGATACACACTTGTGACTTGACAGAAATAACACATTTACTAGAAACACAGGAAAAAAAAAACAACCGTCAAAAAAAAAAAATCTAACTTTGTACATCAACTGATAAACAATAAATGCTATCCAGTATCCAGAGGAAATCTGGCAGAACTAATCCCAGCCTGCATCTGGGAATTAAGAGTGGAGCACAGCATACCTAGTAGATTGACTAGTGATTGTCCATCACTGCTGAAATCACTGGAAATATGTTTTTTCATTAACAAAAGCAGAAGTTCACATAATACTACATTCAATAAATGTTGACTTTTTTTTCTGATAACCTTGTTTCACATTAGGTAAATAAATGCCTTTTTTCTGTGCCACATTTTATTATTAAATACTCGCCTAGGCTCTTCTAGAAGAACTAGCAATTGACATAAGATTAATACAAAAGAATTCTTAAGCTGCATACAGCTCACAAAAACCAGAACCTAAGGACATCATTAACTCTTGTGGAAACTTGCTATGCCCAAAAGTAAATCTTTTCCTTCAAGCAAAAGTGCTAAGCAGCCTTGATCGTTAGGAAGTTTTGCTAAAGATCAAAGAGCAATGGCACATTTATATTCAGAATAATGTAAGAGTCCAACTCTTGCTTGAAGCCAAATACACAGCTGAAAAGGATACAACAGGAGTTGATTGTTCTTATTACCACCTACACTCAACTATTTACTTTTCCAGTGTTTCCTTGTCCATTCTCCATGCTGAAGAGATATTATCAGCTGAAGTAGAAAACCAGAAACTTCCACACCAACCAAAGAGGGTAAATTGGTTTGATAAAAAATTAAATCCTACAACCTTTTAACCTTAAAGCATCTTTACAAAATGCACCCACTTTGAAATGACAAAGGCTCCAAAACCTTTGAAATTATCATTACCACTATAGAACTAACAGTAGGTATGCTTGGTTTATAAATGCTTTCCATATATTTAAATATATAACAGAATAATTACCCAACCTGTTATGAGCATCTTATATCAAGCCATGAATTACCATCTCATTTCACTACATACAAGACGTATTTTCAGAGATGTATGTTGCTTGTCCTCCCTGAAGAGCTTTGAAAGTCCTCAGTAAGAAAGCATGATAGCTGAATGGATTCAGGTCATTCTAAAGAAAGGTTTGGGTCCTTGTACATAAAAAGCCAGGATATTGTGAACTCTCAGGCTCTCTTTCTCCATATTAAAAAAAAAAAAATTAGCCTTGCTTTCTGCAGAGATTATTAAGGCAATTCACTTGTTTTACATCCTGTGATAAAATAAACTCCACTGTCATGCTGCCTGGAGCTCCTGTATCTCATCCATTATGTAAATCTCCAAAGAGTAGTTCAGCAAACATGATCTCAGTTCCACTGCACTTAAGACAACCTACACATCCAAGTTAATTTTTGTCTTCCTAAGACCAACAGGCACTCCTTAATTTGCAAGAGAGATTCTCACTGTCATCTCACTTCAGAAACACCTAATCCCAAGTCCATATATTTTAAATGAAACTCAAGACTGTACTCCAAATGTTTGGGGTTTGAGGGTTGTACCACACTCTTTAAAAAAAAAAAAGGAAAAACAAAGCCAAGGAAAAAATAATGTTTTGTATCTTGCTATTTCTAAGACACCTTTTGTCAAGTGTTTAGCCATTAGTGGTTGGGGGTTTTTTGTTTGGTTTTTTTTTTTTCCCTAATACAAAATACTGAAATATTTTTATATTACTTAAAAATTAAGGTAGAAACTCAGCACATTTACCTATAATGTTTGAAAGTCTAGGCTTTTGTTGTCACTGGAGCTATGCCCACATGTCCATCGCAGCTGACTGCAATCACAGCTGCAGCTGACTGCTATCAAACTGAACACCAAAAAACTTCAGTAAATAGCAAAGTTCAAAAGAAGGTGACAGCCTCAAAGCAGAGAACTTGCCCTTTCCTGACTCATCACCAGACCTCTGGATAAGAAAGACTTAATGAATCACCACGTGGGAAGCACAAGAGCGAGATTTAGATTAATACTGGGAGCTTGTTTTCTCTTTCAGACACATGTCCTTGGGTATAGGAAATACCATATCCAGTGGAATCATTATTCAGGTCTGTTAGCAATGGATCTCAGTACTAAACTGTCCTCTCCTTATGTGCTAGCTACTGAATTCTAACACATTCTTCTACACCACCATATGAGAAGTGACAAATTGCCATTGTTCGACATCATGCTCTCCACAGGATGTCAAAAACACTAAAATCCAAATACATTTATTTCTACCGCTAAATTCTTATTGTCAGATACGTAGGAAAAGGAAAACAAGAATACACAGTATTTCAGTATCTGGTTCGATGTATTTTAATCAGCACCACTGTTCAGATGGAGAAGATTCTTCTCCTCTTCATCACAAAGAAAAGATTAACTCCAAAATGCAATTAGTTGTGATGCTTCATAACACTGAGAATTAATATCTCCACACAAGAGAAGTATCTTTTTTCCATGCAAACTTACATGCCTATAACTAATGACCAGAAAGAGGTCATTATTAAATAAGCTGAAGTAGCAAGTCCTGTATATCTGTTCTTAAATTGTTTTATTTGATGGACCATGCTCAACAGAAATAATGATTATTCTGTTTCTTGGAAACTGTAAACCTGAGAGTATGAATTTAAACATTTTTGTCCCCATTAGGCCCTTTGGAAACTGGTGTCATACTTCTGAAAATACACACATTAAAATGGTCTTGTCAAGCAGCTTTGAAATTAAATGCCTGGTGCTTCCCTCTCTGGAGCAGTATAAATTTAGTCATTACTAGAATTAGTGTAATTGTTCACTAAGTGCACTAGGATTAAAAGGTGAAATGATGGTGGTGACTGCTCTTTCCTTCCCGAGAGACCACGTGGCAGCAGAGAAGTCAGGCTGCAAGGGATGCTCAGGGGTGGAGAACGAGTCCAGCAGAGTGGAGCCTCGTGTACTCACAGTGTCTGTACCATCACATCTTACAGGCAGAACAGATGTCCTTCCAGGGAGGACAGAGAAATCCCATGGGAAAAACTGCCCTCTGGAGATGCTTATTGCTCTCTGCTGACTAGTAGAAGACAGGAGCCTTTAGCAAAATGACTGAAATTGAAAAGAACAAATCCAGGCATTCGCAATCTAGTTCTCTGTGGATTATGTCCCATCAGCTTAATCTAGTCCTAGTCCCCAGAAGAGATGTCAAGGCTGAAAAAGGAACTGAAGAATGTGGTTTGAAACAGACAGTGGTTTGGAAACACCAAACCAGGTTTCTTCCAAGTCACCTAATTTGTGCGGCCCTGGGCCATGCTGTGAGGTGAAACAAAGCCTGCTGGGCCAGGACACGCATGGAGGCATTTCCTGATCTAAGCTAAAGCAGTAACACTCTTGGCTTGCTTCCCTCTACAGCCTGAACCGGGGAAATGTTCACCTGAAAACTTCTCACCTAGATCTTTAGGCTGTTTCCACTGTTTGACTTCATACATAGCCCGCAAGACAAATTTTGGAGACAAAGAGCCCACGGTATCAGTTTCTGCTCCACCTGAGATGCAGGAACTCTGTTTTTAACAACATCCCTCCCTCCCTCCCTCCCAGTAGGGGAACGCCAACACACACCACACATTTTCAACACAAGAAATGGGAACCAAGGATGTCTTTGCCCATGTTATAAAGCTATTTGTTATTTTATGTTCACAGGCTGGTTTTTGTTAACTCTGCTGATCTTTTCAAGATGAAGTTTTTTGGATTCTTTTTCACTCCCAAACTGAATTAAAAGCCACCTGACAAAAAACTCCTCAAACTTCAAAAAACAAAGCAACATTTACAGGAGGATTGTGATCACAGGATGCATTTAAAAGCTCCCTATGACCTCAGATAATCAGACGAAGTTACCATACCCCAAGCCTTATCACCAACAGCAGTAAGTAACACAAATTATAGATGGTAACGCATTTACTAAGATCATAAAGGGTTTTCTATTAACTTTCAGAAGTAGTTTAAACAGCACTCTGCAGAACAGAGTCATGTCAGTAGGTGCTGAAGCAAACTCTTAAACAGCTTTCACCTACATCCACAATTTACTACCCACAGACCATCCTCACCACCTATCTCTTTATGGAGAAGTGATCCAGGCAACACTAGCAAGATCTACCTTTGCTTGAAAATGACATTTAGTAATTTTCATGACTTGAACTGTGAAAAGATAATTTTAAATATTCCACATTCTTATCACATTTTTTCAATTCTAGACAAACTACTTTCCTGTAAACTGCACTATAATATGAGCTGCCTTACTCCCCCACACATCACCTCAC
Organism: Molothrus aeneus; assembly: GCF_037042795.1. Taxonomy (NCBI): domain Eukaryota; kingdom Metazoa; phylum Chordata; class Aves; order Passeriformes; family Icteridae; genus Molothrus; species Molothrus aeneus. Next base: position 66,854,892 of record NC_089647.1, read on the forward strand.
ATGAAAATTGCTGCCATCCTCTTTTATACAATTCTCCATTCTTCCTATTTCAAAAAAGTGTTTAATAAAAAATTTTAATTCAAAAACGAACACACCTGAAATACTCCACAGCAGCTCCAAGCAGAGCAGAAGTCTGTGCAGACACTGGATGGAAACCTTCCACACCACTACTGAGCCAAAGACCTTTCTCCCAGTTGTGAACAAAGCCTTTGGGCAACTTTGTTCTGACTATTTGAGAATACAACCTTATTTATAACATGTGAAGATATCGGTATTGATTTTAGAGCAAAGCTTGAGATTTTGCAGAAGACCAGGCTTCAACAGGGCAAGTTATACTCACCCGGTGCCTACTTTCTATGCCTTTCTGAGTGCAAAAAGACCACAGCTATCTTCAATCAGTAAAATAACACTTCTGAAATAGACTGCATTTTTTATAGATAAAAGCAATAGTTAGGATACCCTATGGATGTTTTACCCCCAATGCACACTGGCAGAAACTAAATACAAAGACAAAACCCTCAAAATCATAGCCCAATCTTATTTAAACAAGGTCAGATCACAAGCCATCTGCTAAATATGATTTGTCCATAATCTACATGTATGTGTGTCACCAAAAGAGTTAGGAAATGAAAGGAATGTAGCCAAGATCCAGGATCCATAAACAAGAAACTGAGATTATGAAAGCATCTGTCTGGCAGAAATGAAGAAAATGAGCTGTGTAGATAAGATTTTGTACTGCTGTTCATAAGGAAAGCCTAATAAGAACACCAGGGTCTTTCCAGAAATCATTCTGTAACTTTGTAAATGCAAGGGAAACAGGAAGGAGTTCATACGCAAACTCACAAAGCTGAAGTGGTTTGTTGCAAGCAATCTAAAATGCCTTTTTCTCCTTGGAAAATTTCAGTGTTGGAAATGACCCCAGCAATTTTTCAGTCGTAAGCATCAGCTCCAAATTCACCTCACCCCACCGGCAGTAGGGCTGAGCCTACAGTGAGCAAACATGGAGCTACAGCACGCACCATGCACAGCCCTCCAGCACTCAGTGGGAAAAGACAGGAGCAAGAGACAGCCCAGTATGGGGCTGCTGATGTAAGGAACAGGAAAAGAAAGAAAATCACTGCTGCTCCTCCCTTTCCGCAACATAAGGTTTGGGGAAAAGCTTTCCTCCCACTCTACAGTTTCAGCATTAACTTTTACATTTTTCAGTGACAGCAAGTAAAAGCAGATCTGTCCTATGAATGTGACTGAGCTCTAGACAACTGCCTGCTATCTATTTACATTGTGAAATATTCATTAAAAATCAACTGTTAAGGGACCCATCTTGATAAACGCTAGACAACAGATGAAAGCAACAGAACTTCACATCCCCATGCCTTGCTGAATGGGGCCATGAGTCATTTTTAAGTAGTCATTTGTTACATTGTTTTATCCAACTAATTTATAATCACAATGAATTAAGACGAAACATCAAACTACACCCTCTTTGCCTGAGAGTAATCTAAACTGAAAAGCACATGACAAAAAGATAGATTGATGGTCAGTGCAAAGTAATTCCCTCTAGATTAATATATTTCACCAAGCTGATGTTTCTAGTCATAACTATATTCCAAGAATCCACTGAACGATGCTAGATGAGAAAGGCTTCTTAAGAGCAGCCGCTTTCTTTCTAGAAAAACTGCATTTGTTTGCAATACAGAGGGGACAGCTGACAAGAAAAACCAAACATATCATCATACTGTTACCACTATACTGGCTATGCAAATAAAACCATAAAACTTCCTTGAAACATTCTCAAATACATTTTACAAGGTCATTTTTTATCATGACCAGATTTTAAAAAGCATGAAAAAGCAAAAACATGAAGTCCAATGAACCCAAACTCCACACAAAACCAAGGCAGATCCTGAGTGAGATGAGATGACCCAGGGGCTTGCCCAGCTGGCAGTGGAGCATGGGGTAGAGCCCTAGGCCTGCAACCAGTAGGTTCTGCACCCTGCCATGCCCTGCTACATGCAGGAGCCAGAGGAGGTGAGGCAAGGGCACATAAGAGGTTGGGAGGTTGCTGAAATGGGGTGAGCTTTCAACAGTTCAAGAAACACCTCCTTGAGTCCCTTCCTCTAAACAGGTGAGCTAAAGTTTGCTCTTGGTTGGTTGGGTTTCAGCTTTTTTTGAAGACATGACACACAGAAAATTAGGAGTCATCCTTATGCCATGAAACTTAGTGTTGTTCATCACTTTTCCATCATTAAATAACTTAGAACATCATTAAACTTGATCAACTGAACTGCCCAGTGTTATTTCTAGAAGCTGTTCATGAAACCACAGTGTGAGTGGTGTGACTGCACCCATGGCCACTCTTACAGTACAACCCAGATCTGTGCTTTTCCAATCTGAACAACCTCTTTTTCCCCTTTAGTTTTGCTCTCTGACCTTCTTTCAGTCCTTTTTACCTGGTTTTGAAGTCTTGACCTTTATTTTGCCCAGAACCTTTGAGCTACAGTTTTTGTCAGTTACCTATTTCCTTGCCAGCTCCCACCCAAGTCTCGCCCCCCTACACCCCCATTCAGCCACTGTACACTGAAAAACATAAACTTTAAATACCTGATTCAACAGACAAATGAACCTCTGGATACAGCTGTCAGTATTATGGAAAATGCAGAAGTATCATAAGCTGCATGCATTCAATACGCACATTTGCTGTCAGGTTTATTTTTGCATATTTCTTTTTTCTGCTAGATATTCATCTAACCTCATTTTATGAGATAGAAAGAATTATGCTCATTTTTCCTTCATCAGTTGCACATATGCTTAGATATCACTTATTTATGCAACACCACATTTACATATATTTTGAGGCAGACCAAGGAAGACCTTAAATATACCAATATAACATACAGTCAATGCAACACAGGCTGTTTACACTCCCAACAATACACCAACATTTTCATGTCAGCAGTGAAAATCTTTCAAAACTAGATTAGAAGAGGAGCAATAAAACAAAAAGCTAATGCAGGGTGCTGGCTGAAATCCAATCTCTTCCCTATTGGAGCCAGAACTTTATCAACTGATCTTAACAGTGACCACAGAGAAGCCTTCTCCACCTCTATTGCTTAAGCTTTCTGGAATCATTTCTTCCCAGAAAAGGAATTTTTAGCCTCAAACTTTGAATTCCTCTATATAACCAGATTTTTTTTCTTATACAGTGGTATGATTTAATCACGGTACTTTCCTTACATAAAAGACTACCAGGAGGATTCAGAGTCCTACATTTGCAAAGGCTGCCAAACAGAATACATGTAAAGAAATAACTCAGAACCCCCTTCCTTATCTGCACATATTTAGAGCAGCTTCCCCACAATCACTGTGGGATATCATCAGAAGGGCATGAGAGAGTGGAACTATGGCTTGACAAGAAAGAGGTCACTCTGTTCTTCAGTTCTTCCTTCCTCATTCCACCACTCTGTGTTAAACCAGAAAAGCAAAAGCAGAGAGAAGAACAGCAATACAGAGCTAACAGAGATACAGCTCTCATGCAATTACAGAAACCTGCAAAAAGTTCAAATTCTCCCAAGAGTCTTTTGCTTTTGCTTGATCTGGAAGCCGTCCCTCCTCTGCACAGACTCTGGGCATGACAGCCCCTCTCAAGAAATAAATCCTTAACTTTTTCTGCCCTGGTGTCACTTCCCAAACCAAATACCTAAGACATAGCCTGTCCTAGTTACTTCTCAATCCAACACAGAACATTACCACACTATGGTAGCACTGCTCTGTGCTGTCTCCTGGACAGCAAGAGTAGTCCACTGTAAAAAAATTATATCCAAAGATGGCTTACAGATAATTAGTTTGGTTTTTTACCCTCTCACACTTTGTCAGTGAAGTGCCTTCCCAAGCTTGTAAATACAGGAATTTATCACTGCACTTCTGAACGATGCAAAAGTAAGGTTTGGAAGGTATCAGTTTTTCACTCTGCTATTCATAGCCAAGAGATCTGAGCAGGGAAGTGTTTGCTCTGCCACAACACTGGCCCATCCCAAGCTATCAGACATCGGTATGGGCAGCAGCCGCTGACCTGTCAGCAATCAAACCAAAGGGAAATTCCTCAACATTCTGTGCTCTGGTTTTAGCAGGCAACAACTGCTGCCTCATGTGGGCATATGGGCCCCTGACCCCATGGAAAAAATTGTGTACATTTCTGCACAGCTACTAATACCACTTTGTCTGTATCAGGGTTTAAATTTGGCTCTGGGAGGCTGGAGGTGTTTTCTGGGACCTGCAGCATACAAAGCAGATGTTCTATGGATGCTTCTGAAGATTGTTTTGCTGGCTGTTATTTCAGGAAACAAAATTCAAAGACACAGATGATTCCCTCAAATCTCATGCTGCTTGTGAATTTGGAATCAGCATGTCCACTCTCTGTTGCGAGCACTCAAGAAGTTTAACCAAGAAGGAATTACACTCTTCTGTATCCAGGTCAGTAGTTCATAAACTGTAAAACTTCTGAACCACTAAAAGCTTGATAAAACCAAATTACCACTGAGAAAAATAAGACTCTGTCTTCTTGAACTACTTTGCTAAGTTAATAGAACTGTAGACTTACATTTCTTGTACTGAACTAACACTGTGCTTTTGAAAAACAAAACCTGGGCATTTTGCTGGTTTTTTGATTGTTTCCACCCCTGACTGGGATTCAGGGGTTGACAAAAGTTCTCAAGGAAACAGGCTTCCCACAGTAACACCCCTGCTTGACTAGTGGAGTTTTCAGAATGCTTTATTTAGCCAAGCTGCTGCACAGCATCGCCCTGGACTGTGCCCTGCATCCCAACTGTACCACACCTTGCAGTTGTCAATACAATTAATTTGCTCTGGTGTAAATCCACAGGCAGCAGATTGGCAGAGATCAAGGCTTGGTGTATTAAAACAGTAGCCAGTCATGGAGGTCCACCAACAGCCTCTTCCTTTTTAACCATCACAGAAAACTCACAGGGCAAAACAAACTTCTCTCTATCACAAGAAAACAAAGCACCAAGATAACTTTCAAAAAGATCATGTCCTGTTTGACTTCTTAAACAGCACCTGTCGATGTGGCATCTGAGTGCCACTCCACAACATTAGGCATCACAGTCAGTAGCTATAATGGAAGACAACACCCTTCTAATTCTCCCTTCATCTTTGCATGGAAGAATGAACACCACTATGTGTGATCCCACTCAAACACCTGGCTTCAAAGGAATTGCCTAGTTCCCTAACATACTACTGGATTTTCTGCTGTACATTCAGGTATTGTCAGCAAACACTACATTAAACCACAGCTGTTTAGCTACAGTATTCCCCTGCCTCAAAGACACTACAGCATACAAAGCTCAGGCCAGTTATTTAAGCTATTCTGTTTTATAACACAGTGTAAATTTTTGATACTAGCATTAATACATATAATGCATATGGCTGTAAAAATGTCAACCAACTTTTATGGCTTTCCTCTTCATATGAATATTCAGTCATCCATTTGTCCCTAGATCCACTTCAATCCTGAAAAAGAAAATATTAAATCATGTAATCCATGTATTTTCTGAGAAGTTCAGTAATTTCTCAAGTATGCTGTGTATGTAAATACAAAAAAATCTAACCACAGACATCTATTCCATAGTAAAACACAGCTCAGAAGAACAGTAATTTTATAAGCACTTAAAACAAAAATGAATAAATACAACAAAAAAAGTATATTGACGAAAGCCTTATGTTTCCTGTTAACTAATGATTTTATTCTAAGGTCTGTGTTTTTAACTTCTGAGCTGCTATTTGAGCTCACCAAATCCCAACTGCTTCAATAAGTCTTCTGAGCCCACTATGTACCAGTACCCTGCATTTGTACAGGAAACTTTCCAGCAGCTACAGAGGATGAGCATTCTTTACCAATATTTCAATCTGTATTGCCTAGAAATACTATGCACGATCCCAAAAGGGACACATTAAAAAACTGTCCAAGACCACCACAAAATCTGAATATGTATTTCTTTCAGAGTTTCCTATAGATACATGATCAGTTTAGTTATGAGGGCCACAAAGAACAGAGCAGCATCCCTCCTGTGAAGTGGGGCTGAAAGAGTTGGGGTTGCTCAGCCTGGAGAAGAGAAGGCTCTGGGGAGACCTTACAACACCTTCCAGTACCTAAAGGGACTACAAGAGAGCTGGAGAAGGGCTTTTTACATGGGCACATACCATAAGACAATGTTTCAAAGGAAATGAGGAGAGATGTAGATTAGATATTAAAAATAAATTCTTTACTGTGAGGATGGCAAGGCATTGGCAGAGGTTGCCCAGAGAAGTTGTGGATGCTCCATCCCTAAAAGTGTTCAAGGTCAGGTTGGATGAGGTTTTGAGCAACCTGACCTAGGGGGTGGCGTCCCTGTTCATGGCAGGGAGGTTGGAACAAGATGACCATTAAGTCCCTTCCAACTCCAGACATCCTATGATTCTGTGTTAATTTATAAAAGAAAAAAAAGCATTTAGAGATTAAAATATTATGTTTTGTGAGGCTCCTTCAGTTTTAAAAAAATAAACAAGCCTAGTAGTCCAACTTTTTAAAAAAGCCTTGGGGGAGAAAAAATCTTCAGACATCTAAAATTTAAACAATAGACAAGATGTCTTAAACCCCTTTACAGAATATGTGCATGTATCTGGAAGCAAATGCTACTTACATATGTCTCTCTTAATAATGGAAATGGTGTGAAGTCAAGAATCTAAATCTGCTGTCAGATTTACTATAAACAACCTGCTGTTATTTTTCTGTCATTCAAAATAAGGTCATCCTTCAAATACCAGTAGAGCATCACCTGCCTGATTTTAAACCACATTCCAGTATTTCATTACTGTTGTATATACGACAACATGACAGGTTTCCAAATACTACACAAACTTTTACAGAGAAAAGAAGACAAGAAGCTCCCTTAAGAAAATAAAAATAGTCCATTCATACAGTGTGTTATTATCACACTGACTAAACATCATGCCCTTGTATTTAATCTCTAAGAAAATATTAAGTTTAGTAGAAGAAAGTAAGTTTCAAATATTTGTATGACTTATAAAAAGCTGCAAAGTTACCACAAACACTGACCTAACTGAATACCACAGACTATAAGCATGCTAACTGTTGTAGACCATTTGTCTTCTCTTGTGCATCTTGTAGATTCTCCTTCCCTTTTGTTATTTAATCTCCCTTGGCATTATTTGGATTACTTCAAAATTTCATGTAGTAGATTCCTTTTTTTTCTTTTAAAACTGCATACTTGAAGAACCACCTTTGAGTTTATAGCTGCTCTTTCCTTTGTGCTCTTGTCCAAAAACGGGACAACTGGACCACATTTTCCATATCCTGGACTCAGACGATGTGGTCACCTAACCTGTACAGGAAATTACTTAGTCATTTCCTTTTTTTTAAATTAAATGCAATGTATCCAAAAGCTTCATGGAGCCTCCATGAGAGAAGACAGTGTTTGCCCTGTAATTGTTTCCAGTTCTCCAGGTTTTCTCATCATTACTCCTCTCTACATGCACACAGACACACATGTTCCTACAGCACAACTTAGCTTCAAGTTACACACCAACGCCGGAGTCCTATTATGTTACAGTGGCTATGGTGACACAGCAAACACGGGTCTCTGTTTCAGAACTAACAAACCACTACCCAACCAGCCAGAGCTGCAGCTGTGGTTCTGCGTTATTAAATCATGTCCAAGGGTCCTCCTCATGGAAAAGCTACTTCTTCAGCAATGACAAGTTACTGGGTTTGCTCATTAATGCTCTTCAAGTCTGCACAATTAACAAGCACTAAATTGCCCACATCCTTGTACCACTGGGTGCTCTCCTTTATGGAAGGGCTTCTATTGTAGGCTGCTTTTGAGAAGATTAAGAGCAAACTCTTTTCCTCTGAAAATGGCATTTAACTAGTAACTTTGCAAATGTTTGCCCTGATTTTCGAAAGTGCTGAAAAGCTTTGACTTCATATGATAGGACTTTGAAATGCCTATGAAAAAAGGGCCCATCCATTCTGCCACGCATCATCACCATGAAAACCCGCTTTGGACTTTGGTTTTCAGTTTCCTGCAGTGAAATGTTACTTTCTACTATCAGGAATATGAAATCAGACATTGAAGTCCAAGTAGAAACATCTTCCATTTGCATCAAGCAGGAAGAAACTCTACCCAATGAGACAGCTGCACAATATTTCTGATTTGAAACCTTTAAGTTAAAAAGGCTCTTTAAGTAATCATAGAGCAAAGCACAAATCATTTTCAACCAAAAGAATAAAATTTAAGTAGCAAACACAGAATTATGTCCTCTTCTACCCAAGCCTAACTTTCACCTTAAAACAGTGTTTTAGGACCCCAGGAGTTTATGAATGCCACCAAACATTAGATTCCTTTTTCTACAGCAAGAAGAAACCAAATAAATTTGGTTGGTTACACCTAGTCCAGTTTGAAAACCTGTCTTGATCAGATTAGATGCCCTGGTAGTGCCACCCCGAGCCATCCCCTGGCGGAGCTGAGCAAGACTCCAGGACCACATTAAGGAGCATGAGAAGAGTTTCAGGACAATCATGCTGAGCATATTTCAGGAAAAACCGAAGTCCCTACAGGTGCAGAGGTAGCCATACTTCTACAAATAAAACACTTTTGAACATATAAACCCACATTAGTTCATAAGTCCACACTGGTATCACTTTTACTTATCTTGTACATACTAATAATTTTAAAGGAAACTCACATTAACAAATTACTTCTTGTGCTATTTTTACTCTTATAATTCAGATAGGTATGAGAACATACATTTGGAAAATACCAACTCATTTGCAAAGTTAAGTCATTTGCTGAATCAGGATTTACTAACTTTTCCCTCTATAAAACAAACTCCTTATGTGGACATAAGGGGCTAGTCACCTTCTTACATCATCTATTTTATTTTTTAAAAGTATGCACTTTTCTTCTTGAAAGCCCTTAGATCTGTATTTTGACTTCTGCAACTCCTTTCAAAGGCCCTGAGTCACACTAAACTTCCCCAAAACCAGCATGACTTCTCCCAAATTCATCAAGAGCACCCTGGCCATCAGGTAAGGTAGGATCACTGAAAGCTCAGTTTCAGCACTATTCAGAAATGAATGGAGGTTATCCTCAACCTAGTGTTAAGGATAGCTACCCTTGTAGCAACAGTAGTCACACACTTGTCCTTTTTTTCCCTAAGTTTCTGACTCTTGCAGGGACATTCATAATCTCCATAAAGTGACATTTTGCACAAGCTACAAATAAAATATACATTAACCATAAGCTACAGATCCACAACAGTTCTTGATGCTTAAAACTGATATGGGATAGGAGATGCTGGCATACAGTCCCAGCACTTACTGAGCAAATCCCAAAGTCTTCCTCAACTGCATTTCAAGTGTCTCCCTTTCCTGACCTGTGTCTGGTCCCCAGGATACTTGTAAACTGAGTGCTGTACCACTGTAACTGAAACTAGCCAATACACTTTGCCACAAAGCTGTCTGCAAAAAAAAAAAAAAAAATTGAAATTCCAATATAATGCACTGTCCCACCAGCAGTCACTACAAGCTGCAAGGCAAACCATGTAGTACAGCCTAAAAGTCATTCAGTTTAGGTTGAGTGTAACTGCAGACCTCACAAAACGAAAGGATCACTTGCTATGCATCCTAACAACTGTGATCATAAGGGTTATTCTGTCTCCAGCTGAAGTTTTTGCTAATTTTTGATTGCAGCTGCTATTCAGACAAGGACTTTAATATGCCAGCCCCCACACCAATATCTTTGTTGCTCTGCTGTAATGTCATAACAAAAATACTCAAAGTTGCTCAAAATATTTCTGAAAATTACCTTAATGCTTCAACTTCTGGTTTTGAGATACTTTAATAAAAGTAAAGGGAAGCAGGAGGTAGAGAGTGGGATGCTTGTTGCTAGGTGATACCTAGCTCTCCTGAACTCCTAAGGACTGAAATATTTATCCAGACTCCCACAAAGAATGACATCTAGCAGAGAGAAGAGACACACACGTACTAAAGTACATCAGGATTCAAAGTAAGAAGCAGCAACCCTGCCACCTGCTTGGTCCCTAGGGCACCTGAGAAGACTCCAGTCTGGGATGGGGATGATACAGTTCCTCCTAAATATCCACCCCAGTTTTTGCTGAGCCTATAAGGAGGGATGCCTCCAATACATTCATGCCAAACCAGAATGGTCTCAATCATGGCAGTGCAAGTAAATACATCCTTGGCTACCTGACCATAAAGCAGTGTTGCTCTCCTGATGCTTGGGGTACTTTTCCCCAAACCACTATACTCTGACAACAGGTTTCCATTAAAAAAAAAGCATGCAGTTGGCCAAATGTGGATGAACAATAAATCAACTGAACACACAACCTTCATGCCCTGTTCCTCCCGCTCCTCACTTTAAAAGGTTTACACTAAACGTTCAACAAGTGCTTACACAGTCCTTCAGTAGAGGCTTAGAGGAATAAACATTATTCTTTACAGGGTCTTTTATTTGACATTAATGAATTATTCTGAACTGAACAGCTTCAAGGGTCAATCCCAGACCTTCTGAGTCTTCAAGATGAATTCCAAAAACAATTTGTTCTCCCTAGAACTTAAATGTCTGGTCTGACAACTATTAAAGTTTCAGAGAAAGAGGATGGCTTTCAGTAATACTTAAAAAGTCTTGCTATTGTATCAATGTACCCAAATGAAAGTACAAAGTGTGTGCGCACATTGATAATATCTTAAATGCAGAATGGGACTTAGTTAACAATCAGTGGCCAATCTAGAAGAGTGCAATAAATTGCAGGAGCAGAGAAAAACACAGCCAAATGCTACTCTTGACTTCTTATTCTAAAGGTAGTGAATTTCAACATCCAGTTGCTTGAAAGGATAGCTCTGAAACCTTGATACTCCCTTCACAATTCTAGCTTAAACAGAATGGCATTGTTTTTCATTAGATCCAAATGAAACAAATAGTGATAAACACAATCACCCATCACTCTGGGCAGCTTCTCTGACATACAGAAATGCTCATGTTACTGTGCAGGACAAGGTCTGTCAGTTCACCACCTTATCCTCACACACAGTTCAAACTCTCTTAAGAGCAAAAATTTTATTTAGCAGCCTGTGTACTATGTCAAAGGACTTGATGAGCCTTTTCTTGTTACAAAAACTATAGCTTTTTTATATATACATACACACACTTGTTTGTATATATTAATATAAAATATGCACATGTTCAGTCAGAAATTTTTGATGGCTTTTTTTGGTAAATAATTTTCTGAAGGAATGTGCAGAAAGCATACTTTCTAATATATCATTCGAAACAACACATATTTTAAAGCATGGATGAAAAGCCTAACTCCCTTTCTGAATTCACAAAGAACTGCAATTAATTTTAAAAAGTCACCTTTTCCCCTTCAGACTTTCTTTTTCCCCTTTCTTCAGCACACAGCATGTATTACTCTCCATATAAGGATTATTCAAGATTTGTACTCATAAGGGCTTATGAGCATCTGAAATAACTATTTAAAATAATATTTAAATATTTAAAAGTGGTTATTCCTAATTCAGATTGGGATTATTTATGTTCTGTTTGTACATTTTGTTTGGACTTCAGAGGAAACAAATGTGAGTAGGTGTACTAAAAATGAAGTCAAACTTTAAATGAAAAGGAAGGTAAACCACAGGAAAACTGCTTGTGCCTCAAGGAGGATAACAGGGAAGAGACCTGCTGGTGATTTTTCCGTATCTCCACAATGGGGGAAGGGATAAAGATCAAACTCTCCAGCAGGAGAGTTCCATCGAGACTAGATTGACACAATAGATGCTGCACAGGAAAGATCCTAACTTTATAGGTTTCTTACTCTTATTTTGCCCTGATAATACAGACTAGCATTACCAGATACTATCACCCATTGTCCCACTTCTGGTTTAATGCTTTTACTCAAACTAGGTTTATGCGCAGTCCAGAATCAAGCCAGCTTTACTTGAGGTACAGGCAGCAGTACTTAATCTCTCTTTTCAAAGTTGCAATATAATCTTCTATATTCTAAATCATTCAAAAACAAAACAAGGATTTTCTTTACCTTTTGTTAGGATGCTGCTAAATCCTAGAGACCACAAGAAGAATAAATAAGCCTCACACTTGTATGCACTTATAAATGAAATTACCAGATCTTAAGAACCAGTTTACTTAGGAATACAATTTCTGTGTGGACCATGTCTCTGATGTTTCTCAATGTGATGGAAACCTCCTGACTACCTCATGTGAGGGAGGGTGGATGAACCCCCAAGGCCTCATGCTACAAGTCCAAAGGAATGAGGACAACTTCACTGCACACCTGTGTCAAAATCTGCCCTTTGGTCAAGCCAGCTGTAGTGAGCAGAGCTATCGGTGGTTTAGCCTGCAAGAAAGTCTGAAACACATGAATGTCTGAAACATATCACTACTGTCTCAGATTACAAATACTACCCTTGCACAACCCAAAATTTTTTAAAGTGTATCCTCACAGTTGACTTCAGAGGGAACACCAAGACAATTGAAAAATCAGAGCGGGAATAAAAAATGTAACACTATGTAGTAGCTTATATAAACCCTGGCATGTCTTCCCTTTTTACACTGTGCAAGATGTTGTAAAAGAAGTTAGAAAACAGCAGTAACCACCATCCCACTGCAGACAAAATACTGTGCAGCTCTCCACCACAGTGTCAAGCACTCTGAGCCAACTTTCACAGCAAAGACACTTAAAGAATTAGCAAAAACAGAGAAGTTGTGCCAATTAAAATTCCTTTAAATGAGGGAACAAAATCACCAGAAGGTAGTTGTAAAATCAGTGTTGATGCTGCTGAGGCCTGCATAGGCAGCAAGAGCCAAAACCTCGTCCCACCAAGCCCCAGCCTGGAGATGGTCACCACTTCAGAAGTGTCCACATATTCAACTTCTACCTCACTGCATCAATAAACACAAGATAAGTTAGCAAAAACCCAAACTGCCTTAACAAATCTATTTTGATCCTGCAAAGCAGAGGTGGTAATAGGTATGAGGTGGCCTTGACCTCTCTAACTATAGCCACAGCATCTAAGGACAGGCTTCCACAATTTACCCTAAAGTTGGGAAAAAAGAGCAAAGAAAACCAAGCACATGCTATTCCAACTTGTGATATACACTGAAGAAACCCAACTTCCAGGCTCCGTTATGCTTTTAAGAAATAAAGTTTTAAGCTGAATGCATCCTGCTGTACATAGTAGGTAACAATACTCAGGTCCTATTCCTGCCTTTGCACAACAAATTCCAACACTGGATTTTTGACAACTTGAGCCCCTTCTTTTGCTTTCCATTAGAAATATATCAATATCAATAAAATGCTTTTTCAAGAAAACAGCATGGTATCTACAGCATTGTATCGATCTATCTAATGTGCCTGTGTAGTTACATAATCAGGCTCTAAACGAGGGGCACTACATGACACCAGTGATGCTATTAATCAATTTAAGGAGCCTATTTGGCTGGCATCCTACAAATGTGGGTGATGAGTGTCTATTTTAATAGGAAAGTACACTCTCTAAAATTGATCAATTGACCACAAGTGTTTCAATTAATAATTTTTAATGTCTTTTCTCCTAGCCTGCCCTTCCTTAAAAGTGCAGACTGGCATTATTACTAATAAGCATCTCCCAGCGCATTGGAGGCAAAAAGTTCAGAAAAGGGAGAAATCCCAAAATCTGTCAGTACAACATTCCCATCAGGCACTGACCAGCTTGAAACAGCTTCACTACCAGATTCAGCAGCTACAAATCTTTTAGTAGCAATTTGAAATCCAGAGAAAATCACTGAAGCATACTCATGCTCTTGATGCCTTCAGAAGGAATGAGGAGAATAAAATTTATCTTTGTACTGTTCTTAGAGAATTTCCACTGTAGACTCTCCCCAGCTTTTCAAGCTTCCCAATACATGGTAAAGCTCAGCAAAAGCCATCATTAACCTTAGGAAATGGCACATGTGTCTGGAGATCCACCCAATATATACCTGGTCATATTCCATCAGCCTCCCTAGGCCTCATCATTTTCCTCCTTGTTCCAACAGCCCTCAATTTTGACAGGACACACAGATGCTCTGATTATTTTCCTGTCCTTGCTTAGACAGAAATATATCTGCTTCTCCCCTTTGGAGAAGGGGATGGTTGGGAAATAATTGCATGCAGTATTCCAGGGGGACATTAACCTGCAAATCTGACTACATACCTAAATCCAAAATCCAGAAGTAGCTTGATTTCCAAAGGTAATTTGTACTTTCCAGTCTCCTACTGAGATGACTGCAGCAGCCTGCAGGACTCACCATCTGCATGCAGCAAGCCAGTGACATTTCATTCTGCAGACCAGCACAGGCAAACAACCCCCTTAATCATGGTTTGGCAATTGTTCACATCCACAGCCCAGAAACCACAACCTGAAGAGCAACTTTAGCAGATAAAGTTGTTGGCAAGTGGCAGGTACATCTCACCTACTGACGGACACCTACACCTGTGCTAGCTGCCCTTCATGGCTCTGCAGCTAAAGGACAGAAAAGGGCAGTGTAAGGGCCTGCGTCACTGGCACTGCAGCCAGTCCAGCAACTGCTTCTGACCAAGAATCATTTCAAATAAATGTTGTCTGCAAAGTGAAGGGTACTGTAAGCTTTAATAGCTTTGGGTTTTTAAACCAGTCTTAGGTTCCTTTGTTTTCCTGATCAAACACTCTAAATTTTAATACTTAAGAAGAGACCATTTCAATGGAGCCACAAGGACTTGGTAAAGAATCCCATTTTTACAAGAGCTTAGAGGGAAAAAAGGAAAAACAGACAAGTAACTTAATCTGGTTAAATACTACTGTCAAGCAGGAACTGGTGACACCAGCCATGCTAAGTTTCCTGTACACCAAAGCTCATCAGTTGTACAGACATCACCATAAAAAAATTATTACAAAAATTAGAAAATGAGAATGGCAAGAAAGTCATGCTGCCTGATTTAGTAAATGAGAGACAAAAACACTGCAATGAAAAAATCACGTATTTTATGGGGAAACATACAATTGTAAAGACCAAAGTTTTTCACAAACTTGGCCAGACTGCTGATCCCATACTCTGTGTCACTCCAGTGAAACAAATCAACTCCAAGTTTATGCTCCCAATATTCTCACTCCCATAGTAGAAAGTGGACTCACTGTATTTAATTATCTTTCAGGGAAGAGAATGCAACAAATAAATTAATAAACATAATTAATCACAAGAGACATGAAAACCAGAGGCAATACCACTGAGGAGAAACATTTTTTCTTCCCCTTCAATACTCCAGGTGTAACAAAAACAATGTGATGATATAGATGCTGTTTAGAATTAAACATGCCTTCTATCTGAGACACCCAAAAGACTGTCCTTTCCTAACCTACATGATGCATAAACCCCACAAACTATCCTGACTCAGAACACCATGGATTACATGAACAAATTGACTCACCACTTCCCCAAGGATTAAATTCAACAACTCCTTGACAATCAAAGCTTTTGTTTTTCTACCAGTTCCCTCTGATTACTTTTTTGACTTGCAGGTAACACCTGACATGATACATGACTTCATATGCTTAAAGCAGTTCAACTGGCAATAGGAGACACGTTAGTTGAAGATGCATTGGGGCTAAACCCATCCACAGCTTATTGCCAGGAACACATCTATCTGGTATTTTGCAATTTTGAGGAAACCCCTAAATTAGATCAACTATTGAAAAACATTTCTGTAATTTGATTATGTAAGAGATAGCTAACACAACTTCTGCTATTTTACCAATTTCAAACAGTTGTCCATCATCTACTGTCAGTATGGTGGAGTTTGCCATGCCTTTTCTACCAAGTACCCCCTCTGGTGACAGTTTCTTCTTTCCATGTTACTCTAACACAGAAACATCACAGTTGTCCATCTCAAGCCTTAAGGATCCTCCCATCTTTCTCAGGTTCAAGAACCCTTCAGCCACCCTTGAGACACAAGGTCCTTGCCCAGGAGGGAAACACACCCCTCTCAACCACTGGACATCCCTTTCCACCTTCCCTTGCTTCCAGGACAGGCTTCGGGTAGGTGAGTTGGCAGCTTCTGCAGCTAAAATGCAGCTGCCTCTGTGCACACCCCACCATCAGCACCATAACTGGCACCTTCACAGCTCACACTTCAGCCACGTGAGCCTGCTAACCAGACCACCCTGTTCTCATCCCATGGAGTGAGCAGTCTCATGTTCCACTGCCTGACATTCAGTGGCTTCAAAAGAGTTTAAAATTATAGTCTAAAACAAGGTGATGCAGAATTTGCGAGCCCAACACTCCTCTGTGACTTGTCCCACCTACCCTCATCACTACTCTTACCACAGCTCTCCCTTCACACTCTTCCCTGAGCTTCAGTCTTGGGCAGATCACTCATCCAGTGGCAATAATCCAACAACCACCCTCTCAGTATCACTGAAAGTGGCTTTATTCCCACTAGAAAGCGAAATCCTGACTCCATCCTGCTGTTTAATCCATTACTATGAAAGATTTCAAGGTTGGGTTTCTTTAGTAATACAAAAGCTAATTATTTCTCCTTATCCTAAGTTGTGCTCCTGATTGGTCATTAGGTACAAATATTCCCTGTTCTCCACCTTCTGAGTTTTCAATATCCTGAATTCACTGCTAGCAGTAGAGAAGGCAGTACTACCTACTCCAAGACACCATGAAACACAACTTGTCTCACACAATGCTCTCCTACTGGAGAGCTTTTGTTACCAAAGACAAAGCAATTATGAGAGCATCACCACAGGAGCAAACTTCAGTTAATAACACCATCAGACACAATCGAAATACTGACAGTGGTCCAGAAGCAAACAGCAGATTTCACCGCATGTTGGAATATTTAGACATTCTGAAAACAGTTTTATTAAAAGCAGAGGTAGCTGCAACAGTCTTTGTAATAAACATAAGGAATACTGCAAACAACGTTCCCACAAGTGGCAAGTGTCATCATCCTAATGATAACCCCTACCGAGTTGCATCCTGTAGCGTTACCACAATTAAGATTCTGTTAAAATACCCATTACAAATATCTATTTTTAATTAACTGTAATTCAGACTTATAATATGAAGCAGGTTGTAACTTGATGATCTTGATGATTTTCATAAGACAATGAATTAAAGATTAGAAAAACAAAATAAAGATTAGCCTCTTGAGGGGGGAAAGGAAATCAAACCAATTTCAATATATATGGGAAAAAGTAATATAAGTCAATAAAAATAAAAATTATACATTTTTGTTACACAGACCAAGTTTTATAGATAATAAAAAAGTAAACTACTGAAAATAAGAGTCCCCTAAGTGTGCATTTACAGTTTAAAAAATCAGTGTTATAGCCCTGAAGTTGATATGGGAGAAAATATGGAGGTAAAAACAACGCCTGGTCTATGCTCTACTAGACCCTTCACAGCTTAGCTTAAAAAAAAAAAAAAAAGGGAAAAAAATACATTTAAAAATGCATGCAGATATTTCTACAAACCCACACAGGGAATGCACATATGGGTTAAAACCCAAACTGCTCCTAACAGGGCCATATTCAGCACACACAGATTTACTATTCCTCCTTGGCCCATCAGGCCACAGTACCAAATCAAAGGCTTACAGCTGGGGAGGGTTAATAGGGCTTCTTACATTTAAAGGACATTTTCACCAGCTCCATCACTTTTAGTCTTAATCCCATTCATGCATTAGTCAGATTATTTTGCTTTACCAACCTGACACATGGAGAAAGCCCACTTTTCTCATCTCTCTTTACTTTATCAACTGACCAAGTGACAAGAACATGAGATCAGTCCGGTGACCCATCCTCCCGTCTGCTTCCATGTCCTGCTGTGCACAGCAGGCACGCTAAAATACAAGTGTCAAGCAGTCAACAAATCTCAACAAGCCCCTAATCTTAAGGGCATCAAATATGGTTAAGTCATCCTCTTTTGTGGGAAAAAATCTCATGGACTGGGGCCAGCAGTTTAAAGGGCTTTGACAAGCAGAGAAGGATTAGAACAAGCCAGCACCATTTCAAAATGAAAAGCAGAGAGGTCTGGCTTCCTAATAAGCAAATTCACCAAAAAGCCACAAGCTTAACTGGAAACATCTTAACCTGCAGTATGTCAGCAAATACAAATAAGCTCTTTCAAACATGTACCGAAAGAAAGAATGCCATATTTTCTTTATTGCTGTTTTTCTTATCTGCATTTGAAAAGAGCCCACAAGGAAACACTCTATTGAATGAGTTCAGGAGGAGCATATCATCTAAATACGCACATTTGTATTAATACCCAGGGATGACATTCACAAATGTCTTCCTACTATCCTGTAAATGCCCTCAAAACAAACATCTCTACACTGTTTCAGGGATGCAGAAGTTTCTTGAGAAGCTTCCTGAGGAACAGCATGCCAGAAAGGGCAACTGCAGCACCTTCTCTCTCTTATGATCTTTTCCATACCCTGCCCCCAGTGCACTCAGACTGTCACTGTCTCTGGACTCCAGAAAGAGAAGGAGAATAAATTCTCAAGCAGAAGACTTAGTAGATAGTGGTAACATGCCTTCTCTTGAGGAGGGCAACAAGGACAAGATGCAACTGAGTCGAGTTCTACTGCTCCAGGACTCAGCTTCCTGCCCAAGTCATCTCCTCCCCTTCCATCTCCTAAGGTAGACCAAGACAAATCACCCCTTCCACAGAAGTGAGGTGCATTTACACCATATTAAGCGAACATTAAACTTCAAGCAGCTGGTCTACATTAGCTTGAGCTGAAGCTGTCACCACTCTGGAGGCAAGGCCTCACAAGACCATGGCATTTTTCAAGCTGTTCCCAAACTGAAAGAACTGAGCAGGAAGGGGTTGCATAGCTAGAACAGAATCTGACATTTTCCTCCACTCCTGCCAGCAGCATGCCAGATCAGGATTCTCATCACCTGGCCCTCTGTTGCTTTCACAATTTCATTCTCTCTGTTGCCACCTAAAGAGCCATTAATAGAAAACTCACACAAATTATAAAAACTAGGATAGAGGAAACCTCAAAAGATCATCTAGTCTCTCCCTAGCAATTCGCACCACTTAAAAAATCATTCAATCTTAATTATATCTAGTATAGATAAACTTCAGGAAAAGAATGACTGGACCTGTGAAGAAAAACTGCCTGTAGCACCAAGATTTCATCCTGATTCATTCTAAAGACAGAACATCTGCTTTAGCATACTACTAGGACCATAAATTGAACAATACTCAGGATATGGAGCTGAGAGCTTGCCAGAGCTCTGATATTTACTTTAATTGCTCCTAAAGACATCCATGAAGTAAACATTTTTCAACACAAAATTAGGATCAAACCTGCCTACAAAATATGACTAATTACATGTCTTTTAAGGATGTTTTCCAGATCAACTATCATAGATTATGTCTGCAAAATTATTTGAAGACAAAAAGCACTATGAACTTCTATGATAAAGTTTTAGCTGTCCTGAACAAGACGGAATGTAAGAACAATGTGTTTTCATTCCTCAGCATGAGATAATAAGAGTACTCTTTTAAATTGAAAAGAAAAAAAAATGCATACACAATACCAATCATTCCTCCAGCTTCTTTAAAAAACTGACTTCATACACAAGCTTAGTGATCCATGCCCCCCCAAAAACAACAAGAGTGACAAAAGGCAGTTCCTTCATGCAGAAGTCCATGTTCCCCTGGCTAAATTTACTTTCCCAGAGAGAAAAGGCTATTGCAAACCCTAGTCAGATGAAGTTTCGAGATACCACTGAACTCTAATACTGGCACATCTAGGTCATTACAAAGTCTGTGGAGCTGATGATCTAATTGGTTGTGATCCCTAGTGAAATATGAGTCAGTACTTGGTCCATGTTTCGGTTTTTGTTTTAATTTCAATGCATCTCAAGGTACAAAAAGACAAACATAAATTTGTGACCATAAATCTACACGCAACTCTGTATGTTAGCAATGAACAGTAGCAAATGTGCTCAACACTGTTTTCACAACTACAATGAAAATCTTTTTAGTAGAGTAAAAAGACACAAGAAAATTTAGACACTCTCAAGGTAACCACATGCAGAAGTTATACCCACAGACACTTCTAAATACCTCTGATCTCTTAGGATTTGGTTATATCAAATAAGCCACACCCCGAGAGTCACCACAAATAATACCAGGATTTTTTTCATATTGCATAACAAGACCTGACAAGCTAATTTATTTACTATTACTATAATTTGATCATACAATGTGAATATAGATTTGGCTATGCAGATATTTAGGTGAGTAATGATCAGAATGATTCACTGCTGTACTGTGACATAGGGATGCACTGACTGAAAAGGCTATTAGTAAATCCATTATTGTAAGCTTTCACTGGTACAGACCAATCATGTAACTTTTAATTATCTTCTCTTATATGTTACAGTCACATGAGACAACAATGCTGTTAAAAGCAGTAAGAAGCATCAATACACACTTGTGAAAGACAAGGCCAGACTAACAGGAATGGAAAGGAAATAGCAAGAAGGGGGGAAAAAAAGTTACTCAAAAGCAGATGAGAAATAGAGAAGGAAAACAAATATGTTTGCTGGAACTCAGTCTACTTCATCTGCATTTTCTCCACTCCTCAGAAATGGAATCATAGGCATATTAATCATAGGGAAGACCACCAAGCTTACCGCCACCACAGAAGAAACCTTCAAACCCTGGAGTGTAAAACTAGAGTAGTACACAAAATTTCTTTAAAAATATTAAACAGATATGCAAAATATAACTAATGGAAAAAATACAACTTAAATTTATTCTGCTTTGTTAATTCCTCTGTGGAAGTCTAGTATTTTTATGAGTTTTTTTCAGGGAAGTAGCAGATGAGTCCAGCAACTGACTGCTCTTTTGTGACTGCCCTCCTACTGCCTTTAAAACAGTTGTATCTGTAAATTTCTGCTTTCTTGCTCACACTCCAGTGCCCCAGTTTTGTCATTTTTAGCGATTCCTTCCTGTGTGAACAAGCCTGAGCCTAAGTGTTTTGTTTCACACGCCAACAGGAAACCCTGCCTCCAAAGCTGCAAACAGGGTGCACGGAGAGGTGCAAGGGAGAAGCATGGCCAAGACAGAAATTTTCATGTAAAACCAGAAAAATGAGATAATAGATAAGCAGTCTAGAAGAGGAAGGGTTAAAATTGCTATCTAGAGCAAAGCAAAAAACCCACTATGATTTATCACGTACACCAGATAAATTGTCTTTCGCCTCCAATTACTGAACTACACAGCACAGCTAGATCACTTGGCCTCATGATGTATTCACCAGCTACTCCAAATTCCACTAGCAGCCAATTTCTAGGTGCCAACACTGTACAACAGCTTCATTAAAACAAAGTTTCAGCAGGTTTGTAGGTGACAAAATTTGGGGAGGCAGAACACACTCAAGGGCAGCACTGCCATTCAAAGTGATCTCAGCAAGTTAGAGGAATGTTTTGTCAGGAATATTGTGAAATTCAGCAAAGGCAAATGGAAGGTCCTGCACCTAGGGAAGAATAACTTCAAGCACCAGTACATGCTGGGGGCTGACAAGCAACTTGGCAGAAAAGGAGCTGGAGTTCCAGTGGACAAAAACTTCACCATGAGCCAGAAATGGGCCTTCTTGGAAAAGAAGGCCAACAGCCTTATGGAATACATTAGGAAGAGCATCATCAGCAAGTTGAAAGAGATGATCCTTCCTCTCTGCTCTGGTGAGACAGTTGGAGTCCTGGGTCCAGTGCTGAGCTTCCCAGTAGAAGAACAACATGAACACAACAGCATCCAGGACAGGGACCAACCTGAAAAAGATAACTGTACTTATGGGCCAACAAGAGAGCTGTAAGAGTGGAGCTCTTGAGCCTCAGGAAGGAGAAGAACTGGTGGGGAACTCAGTGGTCTCTGCAACTACTTAATACACTGCAAAGGCAACAGAGGAGTCCAACTCCTCTCTGAAGCAGGCAGGAACACAACCCAAGGTAAAGGCCACAGCTGCAGCAAGTGGAATTTCAATTAAGGAAATTAGAAAATGATTTTTTTATGATAAAGGTTATCAAAACCACAACAGATTGACTAAAAGGTTACTGAATCTTCATCCTTGGAGATACTCAACACTTGACTACCCAAGGATTGGAGCAACCTCAATGAACTTGGCCCTACTTTGTGCAGGAACTAGACCAAATGAATGGTCTACAGACATACCCTGCAACCTATGTCAGTCTGTCATTCAGAGTTTTTTTTTTCCCCTGTGTATATTACATTTCTCCAAGCATTAAGACTTTACAGTTCTTGAGAGTATAAAAAATTCTATCCCAGTGACACAAATTTTTAAGACCCAAAGTTCAGGGCAGCTTCACACAAGTTTTAGCATTCGTACATTTGGAATGAAAAAAACCCTCCAATTTCTGCTTTCGTTGTCATTACAGTGCAAGAGTTCTATTGTCATTACATTGCAAAGGTTCCATATTGCTAGAGTTTCATACCTCCTTGATGTTTCTTGTAGGCATCTCCTCTAAGCACTGACTCTTCCTTGGCCTCATAGTAGCCAACTGATTCCAGTTCCCCCACAGCCACCCAATCCACTCTTTTATAGCACTCTTCTGATTGGCTATAGGTATGGCCTGTTAAAGGCAGGCCTGCTCCTAATCCTTAAAAATTAGCTCAGCTGCAACTCTTTAGGGGGTAAGATTACATTCTATACTTCCTTTATTTACTTATATTCTATTCCCCTACAATTCCCCCCTTTTTTCTTTTAATTACAGAGTTGCAGCATTTCTAGAAGGACATATTCAAATAAATTAACATTATCACACATTCATATATTTCATTTAGAACTAAGAGTTATACAAATGTTCAAATATATTATAGTACAAATATATATATATTTCTAAATGTTAGTTCAGTTTTGCAGCTTTTCTCAGTTTACAAAGTACTTATCTTCAAGATCTTTTATACTCATATTTAACAAACATTAATAGCTGCAATTAATATATTTTACCAATAGTTTAGTATTCAAGTCCTTTTCCCCAAATCCACAGGGTTATATAGTCGAATCATGTTTCCCCAAATCCACAGGGTCGTATAGCTTAGTCCCAAATCCATGGGGTCATACAGCCGAGACCTTTTCTCCAGAATCCCAAATCACATCGGGGTCACCATTTGTTATCGTCACAGTGCAAGAGTCCTATTGTCATTACATTGCAAAGGTTCCATATTGCTAGAGTTTCACACCTCCTTGATGTTTCTTGTAGGCATCTCCTCTAAGCACTGACTCTTCCTTGGCCTCACAGCAGCCAACTGACTCCAGTTCCCCCACAGCCAACCAATCCACTCTTTTACAACACTCTTCTGATTGGCTATAGGTGTGGCCTGTTAAAGGCAGGCCTGCTCCTAATCCTTAAAAATTAGCTCAGCTGCAACTCTTTAGGGGGTAAGACTACATTCTATGCTTCCTTTATTTACTTATATTCTATCCCCCTATATCTTTTCCTTCTAAACTGCTAAAAAAATGCAATTTTTCTTCAGAACACCTAATCATAAATATGCAGATAAGTGTGTATGTAAAAATATTTATGGTCCATTTATATGTATTTGCTAACATATCTTGAAGCCTCCAATACTCATGGTTCTGAAGAGGTAAAAGAACACAGCAGCTTCATATTTAAGTACTATACCACAAAAATACAAATCACATAGTTAGTTCTGAGTGTTTACTGTTTATTTATCTCACTGACATTTCAGCTTTCTCATAATACAAACTGTATTTTAAATCAGCTCCTGTGCCACAGGCTTCCTATATTCATGATGCCGACTAGTGTAACAAGAGCTATAGCCACAGCTCATACAGACAGTAGAAAATTGACAGAATGTTTTCAGCTGAAAATAAAGACCTGCATTACTTCAGTGCTAAATTACATGCCACCACAGTACACACTATTAGACTGCATCTAAGGGACTTCAGTAGCTCAAATCAACTGCTCTGTCAAAGACTTTGTAAACTTTCCAGATGTAAAAAGCAAATAATAATTCCACCAGTTTGGATTGTTTTCTTCTAGGCACACAGGATACATTTATGTAAGCACGTATAATCCATCTGAGACATAAAATATATGCCAAAAGGAAATTTAAAATTTCAGATTTTTATGTACAAAGAATACAGATCACAGGACAAAACAGAAGGAACAACAGATTTCTGTAGTTTCCCATCATCTGTGAACAGAGCACCAGGACACATACATGATATTAATCACCCAGGACTCCACAGATTGCATCAGCAGAATTACATATGGAATCCACAACTATTATTATACTTTGATGCTAAAGTTAGACTCCACACAGCACTGAGAGGACAAGTTCAGTTCCCTTTTCACTTCAAAAGTGGTACAGCCTCAGATGGTATTCTTTCTCCCTTCTAGAAAGATAACTGTGTCCAGATTGTATGTCAATTCCAAAATACTTAACTCCACATTGAAAGTGTGGTTTTCAGCAACATCAGTAATTTTTAATTTTTTTTTTTCAGTGGTATAACTGATTCCATATAGAAACAGCAAGAAGGAACACAAAGCAGACTGTGGAAAATTCTGCTTGCATTTCAACCATAAATCATGAAGGTCATGCTTGGTTTCGGGTCGTGGGACAAACCTATCCTTGGGAAATATCTCAAAGAGAGCAAAGTAGCTCTGCCTTGGTCCAGCTCACTACAGGCACAGCACCTTTGGACATCTCTCCAGAGCAGCCACTGCCCCCAGCAATGAATGCTCACCAGCACAGCACTGCACAGACTACACCATCAGGTGCCCAAGGGCAAGCAATCATACCTTCCTATCTGTGCAGCACCACACCAGGGGTAATCAGCATTCAGCATTTCTGCATAAGAAAGCAGCAACCAAGAAACTGGCAGTAGTACTCAGTGCAAAATAAAAAAAATTAAAAAAACAAACCCCAGAGCTGACACTAAATATTCAACTCTGTCCCATAACCATCTGTGCATTGCAACAGTAATTTCAAAGAGAAACACCACATTTTTTACATGATCAAATCATATGCTAACAAAAATATACAGCTCTGGAGGCAAAAGAGGAAAAACAACCCAAAAACCCTATACCAACAAGAAAGAGAAAAACACAACCCAACCACAAAAGCAAAGAATCCTCTTCCTCAAAATATAGTGATAAGTTTTAGCTGTTTTAACTTTTAACCTGTATTCTCCAGGGGATGGATGAAGCGGGAGGATAAATACATGTCGCCTAAGACATCTTAAAAATCTGTTAACTGACACATTTACTGTCATACTATTCATGAAACACAAAGCCAGTTTCACCCTCATGGATTTTGAGGAGGAAAACACAGGTGATTTAAGTTAATTATTATATTGGTGAATAATAAAAGTATTAAGAGAAGTGTGGCAAACACAGTTTTACATATTAGCTCGCACTGAAAATCAGAGGGAAAAAACCATTTGTGACAATTATTACAACTGCATAAATATAAACCAAGGCAGGGGGAAAAACTCCACATTGGTCAGTTCCAATTTTTAGTATCAGAAATTTGTAATTAATCCTTCAAGATAATGTATCAGTAACGCTACAGGCCTAGTGTTTCCTTCATCCACACATAAAAACACTGCCTAGATTGCGTGAGGCAGCAGACAGAGCACAAGGTAGTCCCCAACTCCAGGAATGTTTTTCATGCTGTACCACCTTTGTCCACCCCAGCCACAGCTTCCTCAGTTGTAAAACAGAGCAGCAACTCTACCAGAAGACAGTCATGTTCTTGGTGAGGGCACAATTCATCAAAACAGAGGGACATACTGAAAAGCAATGCTGCCACTAGCTCCTTCTTTCCCACCCTCACCCCCACTCTCGGCTGACATCACTGACACTTGGTTCACAAGAGTTCTCCACCTCTGATGCTGAACTGAATGCTTTGGAGAACTAAGGTCACCAAATGGGCAAATCTACAATTGACTTTTAAAAATAACTGGTTTTCAGCCAGATTAGTGAACTCTGCTTACCCAGAGGCCAAATCACTGCTGGAACCAACACAGAGAAGCAAGGATGAATAGCAGGAGAAGCGCAGATGGAGACCACTGCTTCCAGCACAGCAAGGTGCGTGGTTTGCTTAGAGTCTCACCCAAACCGTAACTGGTGGACAAATCGGAGAACATGCAAGCTCTGCTGCTACTGCAGAACTGAAAAACTTCCCAGAACTTTTCCCATTCTTCATTAGTGGCATGAATTTTTAAAATTATGTAAGACAACACTTTAAATTGGTGTATCAAGATAGAGACACCAAGAATTCATCAGCAAGAGCTGGCAGAATCATGTCCTCTGGCTCTGTAACCCTTTCATTTTTCCTGTAATTCTGAAATTGTCTCAGGACTCGTCTACTGTTGACAGAGATATCTATACATTTTCTCATTAAACTTCACTAGGTTCAATCTTTAATGTAACTGTACTCCCAAAACAGTAAGTGAAACATAAAAAGAACTCCAAAAAAAAGGATATGAAGGGGCCACAGGAGGATTTTTATTTCTTAAAACACTCTCTTTACTTTACAGATATACTCAGAAGCAAGCTGAATTAACCCACAAGTGCTATTTATCTGTCAGATACAATGCCAACAGGCACTTTAACAAAGACCAGACAATCAGAGACCAGGTAGAATATGCTGTGATGACTTTCAGGACCTGGCTTCCATACAAATAAACGTTCTAATCTATACATGCATGGCCTCTGACAGCAGGCAGCACAGAAGTTATATTTAAGTTACATTTTTATTTCCTGAGAAAAACAAAGTAAAATTGGAATTAAACCTCCAAGATTTGCCTGTAGGGCCAGCAAAAGAGAAGCAGTATTCTGGACCCAGCTGCTAAGCCAATGGAGAGCACATACTCCTACATATATCTAGGAATAGCTTGGCATAGTCTCTACAGACATTTTCATTTCCTTTTTCTTTAAGGAAGCTGATCCCTTCAAGGTAATTCAAAGCTACCTGTATTACTGAGCAACACCTTAACTCCACTCACATCCAGACCACTAGCCTCCTTTTCTGGACAATACATCATTTCCATTACATAGAGGATTCCCTTGCAGCACAGTACAATGGATCTTCCCCAGTCCGGTTGTTTTCTACAGGCAGACTGTAATTTATACCTGACATGAATATTTCTGCTGAGTTATCCTATGCTAAGTTTCTGCTGAGAACACGTTTTTACAGCTGAGAATTATCAGTCCCTGAAGACAGGAATTCCAGCAGACATATTTAACTTGAGATGGTAAAAGAAATAGGGGGTTTCAGCTACTTAAAATCATCAAAAACTTTTATGGTAACAATGTAAAAAGAAATGGACAGTTCAAGGTAAACCATTATCTACAATTGCTTCCATACATGTCCTATCTTTATGACTGCAAGCTGCAATATTTTTAAAGCACTTTCACTGATAGTGCTTATCTCAGCCTTCACTTTAAAAGCTTTTTTCTTTCTTTTATATGATTTCTTGCAATGAAGTATTCTTCAAACTACAGATCAAACTGCTTCATTTTGATCCAATGATTTTGATCCAATTTTGTCCCAATGATTTTTCACCATCAGCTACCTATTCATAATCCCAACTACCTTCTAGTATGAGAACCACAAACAAAAAGATCCCATAAACTATGATGCTTAGAAGGCAAGGCTAAAGGAACTTCCTCATTTTGTTGAATTATTTGGCACCCACAAACAGACCTGAAGATCAGATTGAGTACACAAGAGTGTCCACAATCCCCCCCCACTGCAGCTCCAAGCTCACAGGCACCCAGTCCTCAGGCTCTGGCATCCAAAGCTCGTGATGGGGATTTTGTGCATGGGAAGAGAAAAGCACTTCACAGCAGGATCAAAACCTTCACCCACACTTTTAAGAGCTGACCAGAATTAGCAAATTTCTAATGCACCAAAAAGAGGCTGATCTTGAACCCAAATCCTCTGCACAAGGTACCAGTTCTGTGGTTCCCACAACCAAAGAACAAATATTATTTACTTGAGAAGAGCTGACAATGTTTCATTCTTCTAGGCTAAGACAGGGCAGCAGTAACAGGGGGTCAGCACCACTCTATACACCCACCAGAAGCTGCAGAACAGGCTAAGCTGCTCCTCTTGGGTCAGGAGGGTCAAAATCCATGCCCAGTTTCTCCCAGTCAGGAACAAGAGATTCACTCTTCCAGAAGGCACTGAGACGCATGGGACAGCACAACCAGTTGTGCAGCAAAGGCAGAGCCACCTTCCCAATCCTGTTTCATTCATTTGGATATTTGCTGGAGAAAGCTGCTAAATCCTTCACTGAGGTCCAGCCTCATCCATACCGTGGATGACCCTCCCTGGTGAACACCAAGTTGCCTTGCTCTGTAATTAGAACAGATTCTTCTCTGAAGCTCCTAGAACAGCCACTGGCGCAGTAGTTTCATCAGTACATAAGCATACGCTGATTTTTCAATTGAATTTAGGCACTCACAAACTTTCACCCTGAAGGAACAAGATGAACAGACCAAGCACATCAGCCATGCAACAAAGAACGCAGCTGCACAAGAGCAGAGGAGTGTCCTCCAAGTCTTTCACTAACAGAGGAAAACAAAGAGAGGGAAATGGCAAGCAGGAGCAGTTACCTTTAGGGACAGGAAGAACAGCAGCAGTATAACCTCCTCTCTAAAAAGAAAAATGATGGACAAAGGAAGGGAAAAGAGCACTAGATGGATAAACATGAGGACAAGAACAGAATATACAATGTAAAACATGATGGGCAAAAGGAAGAAAAGCTACGAGATGGAGAGATAAAATATAAAAGAAATGGTGTACAGCTCAATTGCTCTTTCAGTATGGAAAATTATAAAGTACATTAAGAATCTTCAGAACACTCCTCTCATGAAAAAAAAGTCCTTTCAATCGCTGTTGTTTTATTAAGTGTAGTGGAGCTTTTTTTTCCTGCTTCTGCTTATATAGAAATTGTTGGATCAGAAAATTGAGTGAGTTAGCCACTATCAGGAAGTAAAATGAAGTCATTGAGACAAACTGTATCTATTGATGTTACAAGTTTTTAAATAGCAAGAGCATCTTGCATATGCATACTCATGAGCAAGAGACTAGAATGAAATGAGACACAAAAAGGTGAGCGAATGAAGCATAAAAAGGAACTGTCGGACAAATATAAGACACTAGTATGAAGATGAGCCAGACACAGAGATAACAAATGCATTCAAAGAAATTAGAAGACAAAAAATTCAGAAAAATGCAGAATATCAAGTTACACAGCTGTAATGTTTGTGCTCATACAATACACACATCTGACAATGTCCTGTATTTACAAACATAATAAAATGGTGATAGGAATGGCAGGAATACTTTCATTATACCAGTATTTCTGGCTATTCTGAGTTTTAGCAAACCAGTAGCAAGACACAAAGAGAAAATAACATCTACTATACTCATGCTCCAGCTCTGCAGGAGCATGGGAGTCCTCTCTCCATACAGGTTGCTGTTTACTTGAAGAACAGTTTCTTTCAAGTACTTCCCATTGCTGGCTACTACAGCAACCTCAGTGGAAGGGATAAAACCCCACAGCAGGAGAGATCTGTACTATCCTAGAGAAGTTCCTGCTTTTTCCAACCCCTACTGGACAGTAGCAAATTAAAGCTCATGATTGCTTTTAAAGCCTCGAGCTGGTTTTACTCCCTCTGCCATTACCCTCACCTAGAAGTGGAGCAGCACTCTGGGTCCAGCACACTTCTGTATTTTCTGTTCTCCACTTAGTAAACATCTTGTTTTCTTCCAGCTTCTTTGGCTGTTTTCCCACCAGATGCATACACATATAATAATTTTAAGAATTCCCTAAAAATGTTAGTCTGAGTATTCATGAGGAGTAACAGTTGGACTCAATGATCTTAAAGATCTTTTCCAACATAAATTATTCTTTTTTTCATCCCTGTTTCTCTCTCATATCTTCATTCAGTTCCAGCCAAAAAGAGATTCAGAATGGTAACACCACCTTTCCTCAAAACACTTGGCAAGGATTCTTCCTGCAACAACTCTCCCTCATTAGATGCACCAGGTTCACTTCATATCAGAAGTTGCAGGGACAAAATGCTGTAAAGCCTCAAGAAACTGCTGAGGAAGGGAGGGAGAGTAACACAGGACTGAGCTGTGATTTCCCACCACTCTCCACACAGTGACACAACATGCCAGAGGGCTCGGGCACATCAGTCCCAGCCAGAGGGTACCCTCTCTTCAGACCCAGTATTTCCTGTTAGGGAACACTAACACACTCAAATACCCTAAACACTTGAGTATGTAGCAACTTCTGATGGGGGTGAGGCTGGGGTATCAGGTTTCCATGGAGCTCCTAGAAGATGGGAACATAGTCTCACATGGCAGTTAGTTTGTCATTTGTATGCTTCTTATAGTTTAAAGTCCTTCCACATTAGCATAAAGAGCATTTTCAAGAGCATCTCAGCCATTCAGACACATCCCATTGCAAGCCAGAGACACATTTAGTTGCATTATTCCATTTGAAAATTCTTACCTTTTACATTACCTTTGCCATCACAGTCTATGTCTCTCTACCCCCAGTGTCAGGCATCTAATCAATGAAGCAGATGGGAACCCAAGGTGTCCTAGACTCTCACTACAGGCAATTTACACTGGAACAGGCATCTCTGGAGGTTGTCACAGTCCACACAAGATCTAGAAGGGCTTTTTAGCTCTCCCTTGCCAACAGCACTGTGCTGTCTATACATTGACTTGAGCACAATACCCCCACCAGGTGTTAAATTTAATAAGCCTAGGTCACCTTCCCTTACTGATGTATTTCATATCCACCTACACATCTTCATGAATGAGTACATACAAATACATACATATACATGCACTTACATTCCTCAGCAAAACTGTTCTTGATATTCTTGCACTCAAGCAGTAAACTGCTTTAGCAAAGAAATTAGCTGACACAGGCCAGGACAGACATTTCTTCCACCCACCTTTACAGAACCTCTAAGCCTGTAGTGGGTGAGGGTGCTTCTCCCAAAAGACTTTTACACTGGCATAGCTAGAGTTACACACAGCAGAGAAATAATCCCAATTAAGTTAAAAAATATATTCTAGAAAAAGTAGCTACCATAGATTAAAGAGAGTGAGAGATGTGTAGTTTTGCAGATCACTCATGAATTTGGCAGCACCTTCCTAATGATCGCTTCTGCTTGCTTTCCTGAGTTGCCAGTGCAGCCAAAACCTAGCAAGCACTTGCTTCCAAGCAGGCAGAGCTTTAGTAAAGAAGGAGTCAGAAGAATGATTTCATGCTTTCGCCTACTACTTCCCAGACAAGGGGATTTACAAGGTAACACAGCTCTCACACAGTTACCAATCATGGACATGCATTTGGCAATGTGGAATCTAGAAATTAGGAATCAGCCAAAAATACTGATTTGCTTCTGTTTTTAACATCAAAAACTGGCACTCTGCCCTGCCATTACAGCAGGCTGTACCAAGATGAGACAAGAGGGTCCTCTGCGTTCCACCTTGTTCTGTCCACTCACACTGTATTTACCAGACCTCATGCAGACTGTACTGCAAAGTCGAGTTCTGTATTTCTACTTAAAATATTGGTCATGTTTTTGTGGGGCACTCACACACCATCAGGTAGACAGATGGAATCACAGTCTGTTGAAAAGAAACAAACACAGATCAATAACTACAGTCCAATTTGTGTGCTTTAAATATTGTCAAAACATGCAGGAGGAAAAGGCTGGTGGACTTCACAGCACAGAAATCTTAATGCACTCCAATACTCCATCCAAGGATGTAGCATCAACAAGAGTTAACTACAGTGGGAGAAGTGTCTGCAGGCAGACAAGTAAATAAATAAATAAATAAGGATGGGGAGCATTTCACATTCTTTCAACCATTTATATTTAATGATCTCTATACAACATTCTACAGTTCTCCCAATAACAGAGCCATGCAACATGTGAATGAGAACAGGAATGCATAAACTCCGAGATCAAAACCTAAGTCCTCTGGCTTTAAATTGAAAATAACAGTCCTTTCCCTATTGATTTTTCCCTCCTCTTTCATTTGTGAAAAATTGATTTTTCTAGGCTGTGTTTGCTGAAGTGTCCACACCTGCAGCTCACTGCTTGCTTTAATCTTTGTATTTGTTCATCCCTACTTCCAAGTAAGCCATGTCAAATAAGCACCTGAGAGCCCCAGTCCCACACTCACCAGTGGTCTTAACAAGTCTCAGAAATCCTATCCCTCACACATTATGACTGAAAGATGAGAAAGCTGCTCCTGCCTTCCAGGAGGATGCTCAGAGGCCATTCCTGTAGCTGGAGACGCTCAGGACAAAGCCGTGTCACGTATTTTTGCAGGACATCTCAGCGCAGCACAGACACCACAGAAAAATGCAACAGAATCTCATGCTGCTCTCCCAGCAGCTCCTGAGAAGACAGCAGAGCAGTAACTCCAGGCTT
Source organism: Molothrus aeneus (assembly GCF_037042795.1). Classification (NCBI taxonomy): domain Eukaryota; kingdom Metazoa; phylum Chordata; class Aves; order Passeriformes; family Icteridae; genus Molothrus; species Molothrus aeneus. The sequence goes on from NC_089647.1 coordinate 66,887,497, forward strand.
GCCATGTCTGAACATCCTCAGGAAACCTGGCACAAAAAAAGGGAAGCCTTGGAAGAACAGAGAATTTTAGGAGATCCAGATGAAAAGACAGAAAGTTCTCATACAATAAAGCCCTCACCACAGCTACTGCCTGTTTCTCTCTCTCTGATGCATTTAACAAAGGAGCTCACACCACACTTTGCCAACCTACTCAGTTCCTCAGCTGGACTAGCTGGAAAAGTGCCAGACAATGCAAGTCCTTCAAATCCTGTGGCTATAAGACTTCAAAATTGTAACATACATTTATATTTTTCGTTTTTTTAAAGGAAAAAAGTTTGACTGAAATTTTCCAGTAGGAGTGATTTGCGGATTAATCCAAATAATTAAAAAACTGTAACAATTGAGGCTAAATCTGTACTGCTTATGAAACACTTGGATTTTAGCATGAATCCTTCCTACAGAAAAAAGGAGCTCTTAACTCTCAGACCAGGCCAGTCTGTGCAGCATTTGTGACGTATGCACATGTTTGTTCTGAACACGTATGGCTTATTTCACTTTTGACCTGAACTAAGACTTGCAGATGTGAGAGGCATTAATCCACTTGGGCAATCAATCTCTTTCATGCTACAAAAACCTGCACGTAGCACAAAAAGACCCAGTATTTGCATGTAATAGTTAACTGAATTTTAAGGTATTTTAAAGGAAATTTAAGGTAATTAGCCATGCTGCAAGCCTATGCATTTGAAATCCTCAAACACATTCCTATTCCAGAATTCTGAGCATTAACTTTTGGGGGGTTTGACTTAAGTCCAATTATTTTAAACCATTCATGCACTCTCTGCTTTTGCCTTGCCCTTTGGTCCAAGGCACAAATAGAACACAAATTATGGTGTAAGCCAACAATTATACAATTCTACAGCTCATTTATCAGATGGGCAAGAAAGTCCAAATGATTATGACACATTAAGCAAGATACACAAATTATAAAACACATCTAAAGCTCCAGGTATCTATTTACTATAAGGCAACACATCCTGCTTGTAGGAGATATGGGAATAGTAAAGAATGAAATTAACTGACTGCAGGTGCCAAAAGGGGACAGAGACCCCAAGTGAGGGGACACAGGGGAATGGTCCTCTATAAGGTTACATCCTAAATGAACAGCATGCACATGGCACATTGCACTGTGACCCCAGAGACATCCTCCAGTACTCAGCAAGGCAAGGGGTGAATTGTTTTTGTATAGCTACATCCTATTTGGTTGATCTTCTATGCAGCAGCAATTCCCAAGGAAAAAAACACAGCACAAGTTCTGCCACAGTACTGTTCATTAAAAAACTGAAGTCTCTCACCCTGTGCAGAGATAAATGATTCATCCATGTGCCCTGAGGAATATCCAGGCCAAACAAAGATGCCAGAAAAGAGACAATCCCTCCACAAACCAAGTTCAGAGTAAATAAATGAAGTGAGACCTCTTACCTTTCTGAGAAGGGGAAGAAGCTTTTTGAAGTAAATTTGGGTCTGCTCTAAACTTCAGAAAATTTAGTGTGCAAGAAATCTTTCATCAAAACAAGTGAGAACAAGAGTCATGTCACAGGACCCTACAGCAAAAGAAGCAACTTTTTACAATCTTTAAGCAGTTGAGCTTCACTGCATGTAAGTTCTAAATGCCAAATCATCCTAATCAGTTTAGTGACCCTAAGTTTCAAATGCATTTAAGAGAGACAGAAGAGCTGAACTTTCCCTGCAGATGTGTCCATCTCAGGAGATACCTTCCAATAGAGACCACCTCTGCACCAGCAGGTTGGCCTGGACTATCAGCTCACCCTGGTTCCCAGGAGAACCACAGTGCATGTAAACCAGGTTGCTTCTGGAGGAAGCTAAACCAGAAGCCCCTCTTCAGCAGCACAAAAAATGTACTCCAAACCCCAACAAGGTAATAAGGTAATAAGGGCCTGCAATAACAACTGCTCCTCTCTTTTACATCTGCTGCTGCACAGCTCAGGAGCTCTACCTGCTCATGTAGACATGGCCTCCAGTACACAGTTAGGAAAAACAAGTCTAAAAATGGTAATTTCAAGGTCCTGCAACCACTTAAAATCCCTTATAAAAAGAAGCCATGCTGCTGACATAAGACATATAATTCATTAATATTACTAGATCAGTATTTGTTGGAGGTTTTATGGTTCCCTTTACTCTGCTTGGCTCCTGCTGCTTCTATGAATTACCCTTCCTTATTTTCCAGTTCTTACTCATCACCTCCCAGCTCTGAAATATTTATCACATCCCCCAATAATGGCTGAGAAAAAGAATCACAACTAACCTATGCTGAATTCTGAAAGCCAAAATATAAAATATATCAAGAGCAAAAAGGTAAGCTGCTCTCAAAAAAATAATTTTGAATTTTAAAGTTGAAAACCCTTCTCTTCTATATAGTGTCATTTTTTGCTAAGATATTTATCTTTAAATATAAGGCATTAAATATATGTAACTTATATAAATTATATATTTATATAAGAAAGATATCAACTCTGCATGAGATCACCTTCATGCAATGATCTCCAAATTTAGTTAAATTACCAAAGTAATAATTTCCAGTGCATTAACATTTCAAATTACTAAAGCACACAGTGAAGTGCAGAAGAGCTGAGCAGTTCAGCAGCTTTCTATAGGAAGCCTGTCACAGAAGGAAGAATGCATTGCTAGCCTTCCAGCTTCTTGTCTGGAATCAAAAATACAGCTTCAGACTTCTGCCAGCTTGCTGCTTTGAAATCAAAAATGCCACTGTCTTGACAAATACTAGGTAAAAACCAAATCCAGGAAATACTTTGGCATTAAGAAGCCAAATCTTTGTCACAGAAATTTTAGATTATTATCCTGTAAGGGGTTTCACAACTGCAGAGATCAATGTACTAAAAGGAAAGCTCTCTTACAATATATTGGTATTTTTTGGTGTATGAGTAGTTCTAAATAAGAAAAAAATGCGAGAGTTTCAAAAAGAGTTTCATGCATTGTTAGTACATTTTAAATGTTTGCCTCAGGCAGGAAAAAAAGATCAAGCAGTTATAGAACAATCTCAAGTCCGCTGACCATAAAGAAAGCAAAATGTGAAAGGTACAAGTATATTTAAACAAATAGAATGAATTCAGGTCCTTTGCTCTACAGTGTCTGAGCATCTTCTAAAAGGATGCAAAGAAACATAATTAATAGATGTCATCTTAGGCTCAGTCTATCAAATCTCTCCTGGGAAAAACCACATATGCACTGTAGTGTTTGGGGGATTTGGAGTTTTTTCATTCTTTTTGTGCCTCACATACATCTGCACATTTGTTTATCCTTAGTCATGAGAACATGGATGATTTGATAATGGCCTCAGGGAAGACGGATGGAGCAGCAAGATCTAGATGAGTCTAAGCATCATTAAGGAAATAGATGGTCTGTAGCAAGAAACTGAGAAAAGTCAAAAAGAAGAAAACATAAGCTACAACTCACTTTATCCAACATGCCTTGCTGTATAAAAATTAAACACACACTATGTGCATCTTCAGTTCTCTAAATAACTAGAAAAAAGGATTATATTGGGGGAGATCAAATTTCTCAAGGTTTTCTGTTATAGGGTACAGACCCCGCACATGCTCGTTTCATTTCAATCACCTCTCGCCATAAAAACAGTTTCCTTTTTTTTCCTTAATACTTTAAGGCAATTACAACTTGAGTATCTAGAAATGTAGCTCCAAGCTTCAAAACTGCTTTCCATATACTGCACAAGGAATGCTCTGCCTCCCTCCTGTGCTCTTGCAGTTCCCAAAAGAACCCAAAGTTCCCACTCTTCGAGATCTATAAATGGACAAAAAAGTACCTAAGTATCTTGCTGTAACCCCACCACGTTCAAACAGGAAACAGCCCCAAAGAGGAAGACAAAGCTGCAATGTATTTGGTAACAACCACCAGGCAACACCTGAGAAGGTCACCCAGGCCTTATTCCATGTTTCAGGCACTGTAGGTAATTTTAAAATAACCCAACTGTTAACTGGTTACCACATCACACACCCAAACACAAGGAGATATTTACAGTCACCAAGCAATATGAAGTTTAATGTCTCTTTCTTTGGAACAGAAGATACTCAAAAAGGAAAGTGGGCAATATGATTAATGACAGGGTGTTAAATTGGACAGTTTAACCCTGTTGAACCCTGGAGCCACACAAGCATTGCCATCCTAAGTCTCTGGCAGCCACTTCAGCAGGAAGCTCCTACCATTAGAGTTCCCACACTTACACTGTGCCTGGAAAGCAGAATTTGGTTTGGAAAAGACAAAGATTACAGCTTTCTGCCCAATTTTGAAACACAGAAGAGGCAAAAATGTAACCATGTCCACAACTGAATTAATTCTACTCAATCACGACCTGCACCATCACCACCAAAATATTTTCAAAGATCTTCCCTTCTTCTTCTTCTCCCCACTAAAAAGAAACTCAGATTTCACTTAAACATCTGTGCTGGGAAACTCTCTTGAATCACTATGCTTACTTCCCAGGGCTTCCCTTACTGTCATCAGATCACCTGCACTTTGATTTGGCAAATGGATTCTACCTTTCTCTTCCATGCACAGGCTCTTAAGATATAGCACATTTCTGCCCTTAGACTTCAGGGAAAGTAAGGGAAGTCACTCTGAAATTCCAAAAATCAAATCTTGTCCTACCAGCCCATTATAAGTTTTAGATCTCTGAGGCCCAACCCAAAAAGTTCTTCGATGTCTTTTGAAGCTAAATACATAAATGGAAAGCTCTGGACAGGTAGGTGGGAGCAGCCAAAGCCAGAAGTTTATCATAGAACCTGACAAATTTCACTTAAGAGCAAAAAAAAACCCTCTTGTGGGTATTTGGTACTAAGGACCACTGGGTCATGCTCTCACAGGCAGCAATCACATGTTCCAGCCAGGCCAGCAGCACACAGGGACTGTAAACCCCTTCCTTCCCACTGGAGGACCAGGTCTAGAAATGTGACAGGGTGCAAGACCCCCACCACCATGTGTTGTGCCTGTCCCTCCCCACCACCATTCCCCCACACCCACCTGCACTCCCCCATGTCTCAGACAGACACATCAGTCCTCCAGGCCTGCTGGTTCCCATCTGCCCTGATCCAAACACCCTCAGGTCTTTGCATTCAGGTACACATCCCGTGACTTGCACCACAGCAACAAGAAAGTAAACCCCGGTTTCTTTCACCAGATGAAGTGCTCCACCAAAACCCTGGTGCTGGGGACAGACACGGAATGGAAGAGCAAAGGTGTCCAATCTCCAATGCATCCCCGACTCCCTCACAGGGCTTTCAGGCTGCTGCAAACACTATGGTTACAATTTTGCCAACTCTGGAGTGTACAGACAAAAATCCACACCCCAAGAATGTTAAAGAAATGAAACAAAACCTGCATTGTCAGCCAGAATTTTTAGAAGAGGCTGGTCTTCTCAGAGCTTATGTATCCAACTGGAGAGGTCCTAAAGTGGTTAGAATTTATGTTTGCTATTCCTTTCAAAGCTAGTCTTTAAGGCTGGAAGCAAATCTTCAAAAAAATCTAAGACTCTTGTGGCTTTCAGAAAGTTTGAGAGTCAATGCAAAGCAGCATTTTGAACTTTAGCTCTTCCTTGCAGACGTTACAAGACTAATTTGTTGTAATAGATTTAATAGCATCACAGCCTCCTATGTATTTACACTGCCCTGCAATATTGAAGTTTTCCAACCCAGCAGCTTCAGATCTGTATCACAGGGGAGCAAAAGGGAAAAAACAAACAAACAAACTCAAACCAAAAAAAAAAAACCTCTCCATAGTTTTAGTCACCTCCCGAGTCTGGTAAATTTACAAACTCAAGAAAGCAGCCAGGAACTGTTCACTGAAATCCAAAGGCAAAACCCAAGCCAGCTGCAAAATTCATTTCTTTGCACACAAATTACAATGATCCTTGCTCTTTAGAGGACATCCAGGCATGTGTGGTTTGCACTGTGCTCTACAGTAAACAGTGATCTGGGCAAATTCATCAAGTCCAAAGTCCAAAGCTCCCACGGAAAATGTCTTGTTAGTAACAGTCTCAATGTGGCAAGGACTCCGGTTTGAGTAATTTTTCTCATCACAAGAGCTGAGGTATCAGAGAGGAAGAAAAAGGGGTTTTTACACATGCTGCTCCCCAGAGATTTACTACATGGTAAGTCAAACAAAAAGCCACATAAACAACCTGTATAAGGAAATTTCACATTCTCTACAAAGACATCTCAAGACAGGGGACTGCATCAACACCTCTGCAACCCATCAAGACATTTTATGACAATACCTCTACATTTAACCAAGTTATCAAGAATCTAGACCATCCATAACTGCATGTTATTTGTGAATGCTGGGCAAGAGCAAGGTATCCGGTAAAAAGACTCTTAATCTAGTTATTCAGTTACAAAATGAGGTGTAGACCAGCCAGATTCCACCTCTTTGTTCCTCCCTTCCCAGCTGGAGGGCACACCTCATATGTCTAACTAACATGCCATACCAGTAATTCAAACCCAACAGTGACCAAACCAAGCTCAAGTTTTCTTTTTCCTGACTCCTGAAGCAGGTAACACCAGTGAAGATCAAAACAAACCACATTTTGCCAAATTCCTCTCTGACGCAGAATGCCAAGAAGCACCAATGAAGAGCAAAACTATAAACATGCAGCAGCTTTCCCTGCACAGCCCCCACCCCCACCCCTCCCTTCTGCACTGATTTCATGCACTGTGCTTATGCAATTCATCACAAGTAACCTTGTGGCAGGTTAGCAAAGGGTGGCAGGGGCAGGCTGCCCTTGTCCTGACTCCCTGGGAGGGCGAGCAAAGCCAGGAGAGATGCCCCAGGCACAGCAGAAGCAGCACAAGGCACTGAGTTTTGGCAACCAGGTACCCAGTCCTACAAGGATCAAGGCAAGCTCAGCTCAAAGCTACAAAATAGGAGAAATCTCGCAGAAGTCAATACTGACGCAGAAGAAACAAAAGTCAGGACGGAACCTGGTACCACAAAGGCTCAGCATCCTTTTAAGCATTCACAGTAACATACCAGAGAAAGATACCCAAGACTTGAAAGAGTAAAGAGATTAATAGGGTGCAGAATGAAAAGCCAACAAAGAAAACAAAACTTCTTTTGAAAGTTGATTTATACCACCTCTTATGTGGAATAATATAGCAGGTTAAAAGCAAAATCCATGCCTCCTTCATGGTAGAGAAACAGATTTGCAGTGGAAAAGCTTGGCCAAAAATTCTCAATTTATCTTTGGCAATTTAAACCATTTTCACATAAATGACGTTTGAGAAGACAAAACTGACTGACACTTTGTTTCACAACACATCAGCCAAAAATCCTGGCTCTTATGCTTCATTTGTTATCACAGCCACAGACTAGGAAGTTCACATCTGATGCTTTATGCATAAATATAATCAACCTACACTGCAAAACACATTGGAATAGAGTCAGCCTTAAGTGAGGTATGTAACTTACATGGATTTCCCTGTTCCCTTAAGACAGAATAGCACATCCCTTGTACAAAAAAAAAACTACTGCAGAACTTCAGAGTTTATTTAACAGTTCTTATCTAAATTCCAAGTCAGGCTGAAAGTGACATGTATTTGTGTGGCAGTCAAATGATTAAGACATTATATCTACAGTTGGGCTAATGCAGCCTATCATTTTCAGAAAGCGTTTTAAAATAAAAACAAAGCCATCTGATTTCTGCAACAGAACAAAACACTGACAGGAGAGGTCTTTTAAACCAATAGTGAGCAGCAGACTATAAGGAGTTCATCTTTTCCACGTCTACTGAAACAAACCAGAACTATGGTGGCCCTCCTCTTTCCACACTCCTCCCACACATCAGCATAATTGGTGTTTTGGAATTATTTGATCTTCAATCCTTTTCTGTCTTACAACAACCATGACAGGTGCAGAACCACAAATTTTTATTGTTATTGGGAGACAGAACTCACGTCTCCTTCACACGGTGTCTCCTGCTGGTATCTAGTTTTTCTTTCCCCCCGAGCTTTCAGCAGCCGTGGCTGCTATTCATAGCGAAAGCCACAGCGGAATCTTTCAAGGCCGCTGGCAGTTGTGGTTACTCGGCTCCTTACAAACACAGCGGCTCCCTGCCAAGGCTCCCTTGCTACATCAGGTTGAATCATGGCATCCCTCACCGCCGTGACCCCCGAACGCAGTCATGCCACAACTCTGTCTAGTTCCATTAACTACACTGCAGTGAGATAGCACTTCTGTGCCTACCTCCAGAAGAGCCTGCCCCTTCCCTAAGCCGGCCAAGAGGCCGCCAGCACACTCCTTCAGGCAGCCTTCAGTTAATCGCATTTTCGTGTTTCAGAAATAACAGTTCTCACTAAGTGCCCACAATATGAACTTCATGGTACACCTTTAAATATGCTGTAGTGGCAAATATGTAATCCTCAAGGCAGGCTCCTATTCGTCATTCACTCTTCTAACCCTGCAGATGCAAGCACAGGAAATAAAGCTCTTAGATTAAGTGGACAATATAGAACAAAAACAACTTCTTTTTAACTAGGTGAAAAAAAGGTGAATTAAAAGAACAAACAGAGCATCTTATCACTCTTTGGTGATCCTGTAGCAGATACATTTATTGCACAGCAGGGTATTAAATGTGTTTTCCTACACACTGATAAATTATAAATTATGTGTGTCCTACTTCTGGTAGTACCACTTTTCTTATCTCTTCCAGGATTGAGTCAGCTAATAGAAGCCTTAGCATTTCTGACCTTTACTTCATCCAAAAAAAATTACCATTCTGCTGTTTAAATTAAGGATTCTGCCTGCCGCCCCTAACGGTCACTGTTTCAGCCACCCCCAGCAAGCCAGTCAGTAACAGCAGCTTGACACTGAAACAAATGCATGAGAAGCTGAGACCAGCTTCTTTAGATGACATATGTTGAGGTGCCCCTTCAACACTTCTAGCTGAGAAGTTTCCATCCCCTTCAGATCACTCCATCTACCAAAATCTCGACAGGGTTGAAATGGTGATGCTGTCAGTAAGCAAGAAAAAATTTCTGCTGCTCAGGAAGCAAAGGAAGGAAAAATAAACCCCACCCTCCCTCCCCTCCCTAGCTTGTTGTGTGTCTGCACCTCCAGCTGCCTTGGTGCACTGTGTCAGTGGATGAAAACAGATGGGCTTGACAACTTCACTGGCTCTCTCAGAGAGACCAGTTGGCAGAGGCAGCAGTCCTGCTCCGGGTAGAAAAGGATAGTTTATTATTTCCTATTCCCCAAGTCTGAATGTTCACTTTCATTTTGACTACACAGGAAAAAAAAGAAAATGTTTCTCTATTGAACACATAACCTGAAAAATTCACACATACACCTACTCCTGGCAAGTAAAAACACTTCACCAGTGTAATCTGGTTCTGCAAAAAGTAAACTTCTGTTTGAAAACTAAGACAACCTAAAAGTTATGACTGTAGAGATAACCTCTCAAACATGAGGAAGTTTAGAGCAAAGCAATGAGCTACAGAAATGTTCCCACTAATTCTTTGCAGCACTTCAGAGCAAAAACGTTCCTGTCCAGAAAACCTGGGGACAACCCCAAAACTGACAAGCCATCCCAAATGTCACACTTCTGCTATTCTGCCCTAACTTTAGGGTACTCTGGAGAAACTGACTAGAAAGAGATGTAAAAAGCTACAGGGAGACACAAAAACAGTTAAGAAAAGCATGCAAGAGTGAAAGTACCCAAAATACCTCCAATGGAACCAGAAGCAGTAGGAGATGGATGTTCAGCCTGCTAAACAGTACAAGATAATCCAGAAGATGATCTAAATTCAGTACACTTAAATGCATATCAGCAAGTTCACCATAAGGGCATTTGTGGCAAGCTTTGCCCCAACAAGATTGTAAGTGAGTGGGCGATATTTTACAATCAATGCTTTACATTTCAATGCACAAACTAATGCAGAGTGCAAGTGCCTGTAATGCATCACAGCTTCACAGCCCTGCCTCCAGGCAGAGCCTGAAGAGTTATGCTGCCACAATTGCATCTACCCCAACCACTTGAGCTTGCAGAGCTGTGTGTCAGGAGACTTCAGCATCTCCCTTGTGCACCTCAAGATGCAGAGGAGTAACCCCGAATTGTGTTTACAGAAGAGGTGGCATGGTCAACACAGTTTGGATTTTTTTGGCCCATAACCACTCCACATCTTTTAAGAATCAGATTACCAAAGATGTGAGTCATCCATGTAAGATATTAGCCCGTGCCCATGATGCACTGGCAGCAGTCAAGGGTGTCAATATTACAGTAGGTTTTGTAAGGCAAAAATGCTTGAACTGAGCACATATGAAAAATCTATGCTAACTATTTCACTACCACCCAGGTCATTTTCCCACTCATCTCTCCACTTCAGATGCTTCAGAAACACTGCTAAAGCTGCTAGGTCTTGTAGCCTATTCTCATTCACAGTCAAGATCACCAAGAAGCTTTTTGAAATTTTAACTCATGATTTATTTCCAGAAATAAACTAAAATATGAGTGGTTTGAACAGAAAAATTGGCTATGAGAAACCATGAAATAGGAAGGAACTGGACAAGGCACTAGTTTTAAGAGCAGCTGTGACATTCATGCCAGAAAAGTCATCATGATGGCAGCAAGGCAGAGTGCCCTGATCACCTGTCTCCTGGCTGCACAGGCCTTCACTTCCTCCCTACTAAAAAGGACCCTTTGCAAGAAGGCACTCCCTAAGGAGACATTTCTACTTTTAGTAAAACAACCATTGTTTTACTAATGCTTCAGGGCTAGCTTGTGAGAGCAATCTTCTGCACAACCGTTAGCTGTCTTCTGTGAACGCTCTCACAGATTGTATCATTGCTGTAAATACTTCTGAGAGTTTTGTACTTCAAAAGAAACAAATCCCAGCTGACAGCCCAAGAGCATCAGTAGAATTTTCAACAGCAATTACTTGGCAGGTTATTGCAGGTGAGAGCTCCTCAGAGCCAGGATGACCAGAGCCCAGAACACAACAGAACTGCTCAGTTGTCTCCAGCCCCATAGCACAGAACCACTGCAAGCCTAAGGTGAAACCTTTTTACAAAACCTAGAAAACACCACTAAAAAAATCACTGGAAAGTTGCTGGGGAATGTCCACTAAGGAGTCATTTCACACCTGTCAGGCCCATAGGCCTCTGAAAGGGCTCACTGGCACAAATTATTCAATCCCTGCACGACACTGCAACTGGGTCAGTGACTACTTGAGCTAGTGGCCAGGGAAAGTAAGCAACACTTCTTCCCAGGATACAGAGACTGTGCTGGAGATGCATCAACCTCCTAGCAAAGGAGAGAGGTCAACAGCAAGGTTCACAAGCCTTTCACAGCAGGGAAGAGAGGCAGAGCAGCAGCCAGGACACAATCCAGCTGCACTGAGTGAGAGCGCAGGAGAGGGGAGGAAGTTCCTAAGAGAGGCAGCAAGGCAGGAGGCCAGAATGGCCAAGCCCACATACCAAACTCACCCTGTGCTCTGAGGAACACAAAACATGTACATCAGCCTTGAAGGAGCTGGGGGGAGGTGAAGATGGATCTCAGGGGGTCTCATTCTCAAGCACAGGCCATGGTGCTCTGTATGATAAAGTCCAGAAGCTTCAGTCTCGGGAGAGGCTGTTGGCTCATCTCCTCCTACAGCTGTGCATTCCAGCCATCCCCAAGCTCTGTGCCAGAGCAGCCCTGCTGCTGGACACTTCTGCTTACACGTGAACTGTGAGTACTGATCCAGCCACTTCACCATGGTGATCCATCTTCTCCTTGCCACCTCAAACAGCCCAGCTGAATACTGGTGATATTGCATAGTGGAATAGATGGGCTAAAGGATCCCTGAACTCTCCTGGGAAAACTTGAGTTACATTTTTCATCTGAGCTTCAATGAACAAGTTTGCTGATACTCCACCCAGAACACCAAGCTCACAGGCAAATCGGCATTAACCTACTGGGTACTTCAAGGAAGCCTCAACACAAATTATCAATAACTGGGGGGGAGGGTCCAGACACAGAGAAAAATAAGCAATTTAGAAGAACAATGCTCTGGCAATCACCTCACATTCACTGCCCTTGGGAGAAGAAGTCTCCCCTTTATGAGCTGCTCTTGGGAATAAAGGAAATTCATTAACTTGCCAAATAAACTTTTCAGAGGGAAGAGAGGAAGATGACAATTTCATGCCTCTTCCCCAGCCAAGACTGAATATACTTACTGGTGAGTGAAGGGAGTGAGGGAATAAACCTGATTTGCAAAGAGGTAGATCAGAAGTGGGGAAGAAATTCAGAGGAAAAAAAGAAGAAAAAAGCAAGTAATTTGTTTTGATTTTTTTAATAGCTCCACTAAATCATGGAACAGAAGGACAGGAATTCAGAGTAAAAGGAAAGGAAAGAGTGACTAATGAGAAAATTTACACATGCATGTTCACCTCAGTGCCTGACTGATCTGATAACCATACTCTGGCACGTTATGTAAATCAAGTTTCCAAGAAACTTTACCTTTTACTCAGGCCTTGTTGTGGGGATATCTCAAACACCAAAACTATTGCACCCTCTTCGGGTTTTGTTACTCAATATTTTCTGAATCAGCCTCCTCAAATTTCACCCTCTCAGTCTGCAAGGTGACAGAATTACTGGGCACTTGGAAGAAAATAACCTAGAGAAAACATACAAAACACATAGAATTTTAATTTCTTGGGGGACAAAGAGAGGTGTGAAGACACAGGTGAAGAACCACTAGTGGAAGCATATTTATTACTTACATCTAAGGCTCATTCTTCAAGTCAAAATTAAGTAAACACCTAAGAGGTTAGAGACTTTCCTGGTGCACAGCACTTAACATCTCTTCCAATGTTAATAGCACAGAGCACAGTGAGGGACACCAGCACACCTTCCTGCAGTCTGCAGAGGAGTAACTGGGGGATTGGGCTCTGACTGATCAAAGTAGAATGCTGCCAAAACTTAAGGACAATAAGGACAATGAAGTGTGATGATGGTGGAAGCTATAAAGAGGAATGTAAAGGAAGGAACTAGGCTGATGGGCAACACTCAAACTACCGTGAATTGCTGCAGTACTATTAACAAACTGCATTCAATTCATCTCTGGCTTATTTCCATCATGTTTTATCAACTTGTTCAAAGTGAGCATTAAAAACTCCTTAGTACCTTGCTACATTTGTTACTCCTGAGCAGAGATAATTGCCAAGTAAGAATCTATCTGGCCTGCTCATGCTCCAGACAGTGGAGGTCATGATCTGGAATAGTCTGACCTTGAACTTATCTGAGTTTCTAACTTCAACTGAAGTTACACACATGTGTATGACAACTGAATGACAAAGAAAAATGGAGATGAGAATCAGAGATGCAGCAGAGCCTCACCTACTCTAAAATCTTTTTTACTTCTGAAACCATACAAGAAATATTAGGAATTTATTTGCCCCATTTTTAGGTCATGTACTTGAAAAAGAGAGTTACCACTGGTGAAAATATAAGTGATCCTTGAAAAATACATGCTGGCCCTGGTATGCTCCATGCTGCCTCCTCTCTCCAACCAGTCTCTCTCACAAAGATGCATGGAAGTACCAAACTCTATTCTGGGCTCCTTGAGGAAATTCTTTGTCCGTAAAGTTTTCTCTAAAAACAGTCCACAACCAACTTTCTTTTCCACTTCCAGCACAGCAGGATTCCATGTCAGTGCCCCAGCTGCTGTGTGAATCAGAGGTGAAGGAGTGAGCTTTGAAGCCTGGCTGTGCAAAGGCTGTCCCACGGGATGCCGGAAGCTCCTGCACACAAAGCACCAACACCACAGAACCACAGGGACCAAACCATTCCAGCACATCACAGAAAATGCCTCAGCTGAGGAACCAGTCACTCTTGCCTGAAGATCTCTCTCTACCCGCAGTAATGCAGCAGAAAAAAAAAAAAAAAAAAAAAGATAACCACTACTCCTCTGATGGCATTTTCAGGCTGAAATGACATGAAGCAACCTCATTTTTACATTTCTTGTTCAGCTATACATGTTATGGCATAAGAGTTAAGCAGTATGGCAGTAGCTAGTGTCACTTGAAAGCTGACTAAAACTTTGTAAAGCATAAGGATTTGCATGATATTATCAACAACTGTCATAAACTTCCCAGACTCCTGCAAAAACCTCCTAGCTGCCATTAAACCGTTAGCATTGTCTTTTGTCCCCTACTTTCTTTTTTTCATCAAAGTTGCTGAGTTGCTGACCACACAGCATCACATTTCACCTTTCTTACTCTCACAGCTCACACAGCAGTAACCCTCTTATCCACCCAAAACCCTCTTTTCCTGTGCACAGGGCTGCAAACCCAGCAGGACCAGTCCTGCCTGCAAGCACCCTCCCCATGCACAGAGCAGGCTAGGGCACCAAAATGAAAGGTGTGCCAAGAGCAAAGCAGCTGCCACAGGCAGAGGTGCACTCCACTTAGTGGCGGCAAAGCCCTTAACTCTGTGCGTCCTGTCTGCCCTCACCAGACTCTGGCAGTCTTAAGTCTGTGTTTCACTACTTTTACAGATGGGTGTAGGTTAACAGGTTGCTAGAGTGGGGGAACAGTTTTGAAGCCCATCATGAAGCCCAATTTCAGATAATGTCTGTATCCAGAAGGACTTAAAATCTTTAAAAGAATGCACAGTAAAGACACAGACCAGAAAATACTAAACACACAGTAAGGGACAAAGTTGTCTCCTTGATAAATAAAAATTCTGAGTAAATATGACAGAAGAGAATGCATGTATCCTTTACCTTGAAATGGCCTGAATGTAATGTCAACCATTTAGGTAAAATAGGAGGAACAACAATGAAATGGCAACAACAAGGAAGTAATTTTGTTGCATCTCGGATAGACTTGATGCAAGGAGCTGCCTTCTAAGTAAAGAGGCAGAACAAGAGGAGGTCAAGAAGAGCAAAGAGGCGGTGAGAGCAGTGAACCATCACTGCCATGAGCTCCTTTGCTGCGCAAGTGCCAGTTGTACTGAAACGACAAACACTCAGAAAAGAGTAAGGCAGCTCATGTACAACACAGCAACAATCAAATGAAGAATGGCTGAAACACACAGAAAAGACATCTTTATCTACATAGGTAAGTGCAGTATCTATAGGACACACATATATATGTATCTACAAACAGTACATAGTGCATTTTGTAGTCACAAGAAGGGTTTGTCCACATTCTAACTTTCAGCATAATGCTGATGTGCTAAGACCTGGGCTGTTTTTCCATTTGTCTTGATTTGTTTGTGGCTTCTTTTTCTGTGACAAGTACCACCTCATGGCTCTCCTGTGTGTCTGCTTGCATCCATCTACTCCCCCGTGTCTTACTCTAAAGACTCTTAAAAGTTCCTTTGTGGAAAACTTTTAATAAGATGATCCTGACCTATGACCTGTCTTGTACAAATACATTGTTTGAAAATGGAACATTTACAACACATTTATAGATAAAATTCTCCAACAGAACAAGAAAAGCACAGCTCAACTCTGTGATGATGCAGAAACGCTGATTAACATAACTGAATAGCTTTTGTGCTCTCAAAGCAAATTACACAATTTACAGTCGCTGAGTCTTTGGACAGACCCAAATGAGGAGATCAGCTTCTCTAAGAAGGGACCACCCATGTACTCTTTGTTATTCTTCATGGCCTTATGATCAGGCACTACTGTTAGCAAAACTGAAGTGTGCTTTGAGTACTGATTTAATTACAAAAAATCCTGTACAAAAGATCTCAGCAAACAGGTTGATTATAGTATTCATACACTTTCTGAAAGACTTACTGAAGAAGAATAATCCATTTGGATGCACTGTAACGCTGATATAATTCAGTATGAAGACAGAAAAGTTAGTTTTAAAACTTTCCTTTTCTGATTTCAGTTTAACAGAATTCTGATGCACTAAACACAGATAGAGTTATGTGTTCATGTAGTTGGTACCTGAAGAGAAAGGTCAAAATCATTCTTCCTCTCTTCATTCTAGTAGAAACATTGACAGAAATCCCATACTATCCAAATCCAGCCTCTCCAAGATTTCATCTCCTTGTCACTGCTGTGCTACAATTTGCATCAGTTAAAACCTGAATCACATTTTCATCTGTCTGAAACCATTATCCTGGTAAAATACGTAAACCTTTAAAGCGACACAATGAAGAACATCTCATACCATTCCCAATCTGTACTGATGAAAATGATGGCAACACTTCTTGAGAAAAGAGTAGTTAATATCTCCTTTGTGTTGATATTAAACCAAGTTTTATGCCTGGGAACACAAAGGCAAAGGATGCAAAAGTAATATTTCTTTGGTTGCCTCTCAGTACCTCCCAAATGTGGAAGTGCAATAATTGTCTCCAGTTACTTACTCATGCAAGAACTTTTAAGGAGAGCCATCTATGGCTTCTCA
The DNA here is from genome assembly GCF_037042795.1 of Molothrus aeneus. Lineage (NCBI taxonomy): Eukaryota > Metazoa > Chordata > Aves > Passeriformes > Icteridae > Molothrus > Molothrus aeneus. The sequence continues at coordinate 66,903,928 of NC_089647.1, forward strand.
TTAACAAGAATGCTTCTCATTAACATTCTATGTTTATTTATAAATACACACAACCCTCCATTTTTCAAAATCTCAATATTAAGACTAACACCCGAATCTGTTCTGTTTCAAAAGCAGATGCACTTCTTTCAGTACCCTCTACAGATACCTACTGTTTACCCTACGGGTAAATTTTCAGGCTAATTTTACTCCTTCAGTAAATGTGCTGAAACTCTGCACCTCTAGTCTGTCTCAATCCAGTCTAATACAAACCCCAGTTTTAGTAGCTTTACAACAACACTCACCTCCCTCAAGTATTATCATCAATATTTAAACAAGAGAAAAATGAACACTGATACCATCTCCAGATTCACACAGACAACCTGTACCAGGGATGGAAAGGGAAAGCCCTTGCCTACACTCCCACAATCCCCAGTCCTTATCTTCCTCTGCAGACTACTGCATCAGCTAGAGAAGTTAGTCACTGAGAAGTGAATTTGAAGAAGGCTGTTGCCCAATTACCTGGTTAGATTTCAAAGCCCAAAAAATAAAGGACATCATAACAACACCACAAAAAAAAAAAAAAAGGGGAAAGGAAATTATACACACAGAGATTAATTAAGAGGGAACAGCTGGACACAAGTCTGGAGGGACCTTTAAGTGCTTTGAAGAATATAAGTGCAAGATTGAATTAATAGTTTCTTCTATGTATTATGCTTGAACAAGATGAACAATGCTGAGTTCCTGTATTTTCCTAATGAAGTTAGCTATTTTCTTAGACAGGGAAATGAAAGTAGACAATGCAGCAGAGTCTGCATTTAATTCCTTTGCTATCACCTGCATGATGGAGGCCTCTATTTATCTGCTGTGCTTTTATTATGAAAAGGAAGCAAACAGCAGCTCAAACTGTCAAGTATTAAAAAGAAAAAAAAAATAACCTTTTTTTTTAACTTGAAGCCCAAACAAAATGATCAAATACGAAAATCTGCATGAAGGAAAATTAGCTTAAGTATCTATGAAAAGAAGCAAAGGCCCCAGAGTATCTACAAACTACAGGACTTTTCACTATTGGAAATCCAAATACTACAGTAAAACTGTATGAATACTTCAGTTTAGCTATAGTGACATTCAGGATACACCAAAGTAACAACCCAAGCAAAAAGCTGCTAGTGACAGAACTGAAACTCCACTGTGCAATGTCCCTGCTGCTTGCAAATTAAAAAAAAAACCTTGACTTTTCAAAAGCACAGTTGTTTAAAAAAAATCCCTCAGTGGCCATTTTAGATTTTGACATGAAGTGGTTTATTTCCCTGAATAGATACTCTTCTATCTACTGTGTAAACAGTGAAAACTTCACTCTTTAAATTTTCAGTAAATCCAGTGTTAACACACTTTTTTTTCCCCTATGCCACAGTTTCTGTATATTTGTAGAGCATCTCAGCTCCAGCTGAGATGAACCTCTGGTTCAGAGAGGTGTGCCCTCCAGTCCCCTGCAAGGATGAAGCTTCTGCTAATGAGTGGGAAGTGACATAGTCAGAAAAGAGCCAGATGCTGTGCAGGTGCACAACTCTGGGCAAAGAGCTGCCCTTACAGCCAAACAACCTGGATGTACCCCTGCAGAAGCACAGGCTCTTCAGCTGGCAATTACAAAGCCCATCAACGCATATTTTTAATATTCCCTGTTCACCAATGCAGGTGGCACCCTAGCACTTTCAGCACAGCACTTCCAGTAGTTTATCACTTCTGAGCAGCACAACCTTATTCCCTCATTCCATGCTATTTGGGGAGTCAATCTGGGTCTTGCTGCCCTTGCTCTGTTATCATCTGTTATTCTCCTAAATAGCCTATTGGCAAGTGGGAACCCAACCAGTTCTCAGATTCCCCTGAAAGATACGAGATGTTGTGGTCCACCTACTGCCCACTGCCCTCCTACCAAAAGTCACTTTTGTCCTCCAGCAGCTCCCCTCTCAATTACCCACCTTGATCCCCAACTCTTCCCTGCTTTAATTCAATTACTGATTAATTTCAGAAAAACAAAACACCTTTATCTCAGTAAGAAGCAGATGCTCCTCCTCCCTCCTCTCCATTCCCACCTCTATCTCACCCCCCACACATAGAAAAATACTCATAAGGCTCCAATTAAGAGTACATTCTTAAGTCCTGTCCACAAAATCTCAACATTCATTAGTTTGAGACCACCACCATGACTAAGTAAGGTATGAACACCACAGTGTTCGTTTGTACTGCCCCGTTTTGCAATGTGATTTTCTGAACAACATGCTCATTTGTACATTCTACAGTATTTCACAACACATAAAATGTTTCATTTCAAAAAAGCTAGCCAAGTAAACATATTTCCCATTTTACACAGACATGATTCTGCAGTTTGCTAACTAAAGAGGGTGTCTGGCAGTATCTCAGATTTGGGGTTGGCTTTAAGAGTACATGAAAAATGGGCTGTTTTAACTTGCCATTTGACAATTGAATCATTCTCCCTTAAACCTAGTAATCTTCATTCTCCCAGTAACTTTACTATTTACCTGTGCCCAGTCCAGTATATTGCTGTTTGGTGAATGTATTTTCAAGTTATACAGATCTGAGCCCAGATCGAGTAAATCTGAAACACAAGTCCAGATTAATTAGCTCCTTCCAGTCAGCGAGAATGACTCTTTGGGCTTTGCCAATTCCACCACAACTCCTCTTCCTCATCCTTTCCTCTTTCTCAGAGGAAGCCATCTGCCACTGGCTCAAACCTCACACTCAGCAATGACAGCTTGGTGACAGACACAGAACAGAAGACATGAAATAGCCCTTTCTGATTTGAAGGACTTGCTGTCTCCAACTTACCTCCACACTAGCTCCTCTCATGCAGAATCACAGAATGGCTCATATTGGAAGGGTCTTTGAAGATCAGCTTCCCTGGTTCCAAACCCCCCTGCCATGGGCAGGGACACTTGACTAAACCAAGTCGCTCAAAGCCCCATTCAACCTGGCCTTGAACACTTCAAATGGCAATTTCAGCTTCATCATGAAAAATGTCTTACCCTGGAGCTGAAAACAGAAGTCTCCATCTTCCTCTAGCAGAAACAGCTCTCCTTTTTTTCATAATTGGCTTACAGATAACACAAGAGCTCTGTCCAGAAAGCTTTAACACCTTGTAGCTCTCATGCCTGGTAAGACAACTGGCTGACAGTCACACACCTCATGTCACAGGCTGAAGGTAAGCAACAAAGAGATACTTACTTTTTACTTGAATTGATATTTCTCTTTATCTGTGCCTAATGTCATCTCTCACTTCTTTCATCACCTTATTCACAAAAGTCAATACAACCTAGAGTAAGAGCTGATGTATCTGAGGACTGACACTGATGCTGGGCTGGAGCTGCTTTAGAGCCACCACAAAGATGAGAGGTGCTCTGCACCTCCAGTATTATACAAGCAACAGCTAAAAAAATATCACAGAACTGTTTCTAAATCTACCTAGACATGCTAAAAACAACAAGGATTCTAAAACTAAAAATAATATCAATATTCTGCCAGAAAAACTGTGAATATATAAAGTTCCGTTGATGATTCTACAGGAGTGAGTTTTTGCAACCACCAATTTAGTGGTGACACCCTAGAAAAATCAGTAAAAAACAATAGGTCCAAAGGTGTTTTTTTTCCCCAGCTTCTCCCTTAGAGGTTGCATACCTTCTATGGCTATGATTTAATCACTTAAAGTGAGTGATACTCAGAAGACATTCATCATATTATGAAATGAAAAAGCCCAGAATAATGGAAGCAATATCACACTGCCATCTCATACATTTCTATCGTCTACTTTTGTATTCTAAGAATTCTCTATACATCTTCACTGCAGTTATTCCTTCGTCCTTCTAAGTTTAAGCTAGTGTCTTCTCTCCAGACTCCTCTGGAGGCATTTATCTTATAATCAATCCTGCAATATGAAATTCATTTTGTATTGGCACAATGGCTTCACATGAAAACAATCCTAATTTTAGTAGGATTCTTACGCTGTAAACCCTTGTTCCCATCTTCAATGACTTTGCAGTAATCCATGTAGTTTATTTGGTTACACAAAGAACTAGAGTTAATTTGATATCATCATCTTCCTATATTTGCCATCCTAAGCCTTCACACCCAATTTTTGAGGCACGGTTATGATCCTCAATGAACAATTCTGTATACCTGTTCTGACTTCAGCCATATACAACCCTACCTTCTGCTTCAATTATCTGTGGACTTTAAAAATAAGCAAACAAAAGAACACCCCACCCTAAAACTCAAGCACTGCCCTTTCTCAGTTTTCCCTCTGCAAACACCAAGAAGACTTTTTTGCAGTTTACTGACCTCCCCTTCAGCTTAAAGCTTCAGCACAAAAGTTACCAACAAGAGTCTCCATTGTTTTCTGGGATTTTGCAGCATTGCCGTTTTCCACTTTTTTGTATTTTTTCTGCATATGAACTTTCTTTTCCACAGGTCCCTAATTCCCTCCTCCTGTTCATTAATCTCCCTGCCTCCTCACAGCCTCTTCCACTGTAATCCATAGCCATTGCATGGGGCAAGTCAAGAGCAAGCTGCCGCCACCAGCTAGAACCAGCCTGAAAAACAATACAGATGAATCCTTCCTTAGCATCCAGAGAGACAAACAGATAACCTTCAGGATGTTAGACACTATTTACAGAACCACTGGGCAAAGCATTTCTGCTTAGTTCAACTGGCTGATGAGAAAAGTAGCACCGCTTGGCCCATGCAGGGAGGTGTCTGTGGTGTCCTACTTGCTCTCAGTCCTTGGTCTCACAAGACACACAGCTCACAGACATAACCATCTTGTCTAAGACACATTCACCTACAGGTTTCAGCAGTCCTTGCTTGCCTGCACCACCAATGCCTCTGCACACTGAGGACCTGATCCTTACAAGCACCTGTGCAGCCACCTGTCTGCATCCCACTTCCAGGGTAAAATCCTCTTGCAACCCCAGATGAAGGCAGACCCAGGCTCATCCTGCCTTAATTAATATTGCTACATAAGGCCACCCACCATAAACACCTTTATAATCTCCAAGCAAAGCACAGTTCATAAGGAGTAAGGATGTTTTGTATAAAAGGTGGAAGACATCCTGGGGGAAAAGAATCCAACGGCTTGAGATAAAATCTTACCCCAGTCTAAAACAGAGGCACAGACTTGCATGTTCATATTCTTTCAAATTACTTTATCTTTTCATCCTAATATATCATATCTTCTTAAAAACTCTGCCTTGCCACCTCCTCATGGCCATGAAACTACTAGCACTACAACCAGCAAACACATGGCTTTTCTGCAGGAAGACCAAGATCTCACCTCATCTCTGCTCTGGAGGTGCTCTCCTCCAGATTAAGAGCGCAGGAACACAAGGCTTTTCCACTCTTAACTTTGGGAATGGCTAGAGGTGCTTTCATGCCTTCAACCACCTGATTGCTCCTGCACAGCCATAGCTGTTTTGGGAGATGAACTGGGAAAATGACACATGTTAAGAATAACTCAGTGAAACAGAAGAAGTTTGGGCAATTTCTTGACCCAATCCAGTCTGCTGACAGCAGAAGCTGTCTGAGTGACAGAGGGACACGCACCATAGGAGATGGGTGGTAACTGGAACCACATAAGCCAGTACTGACATCAGAAGCACAAATTAAACCATGGCCAGCAGGACCTCAGTTAGACTGACTGAACCAAGACCTGTTCCTCACTGAAGAGTGCAAAGAGGCAATCTTCACCCAGCAGTCAGCACTCACAACATGAAGGCAACACTGCTGTACGCTTCTTCTCCCATATTGGTGCCCCTTTCCACCCCCCCAGCATAAATCTAACACCAATTTCAAGATAACCTAACACTGTGTTCCAGGGATAAAGCAGCCTTCCATTAAAAAAAAATTAACAAGGCCAGCAAGACCAAATTATGACCAGAAGTTTTTAAAAGCAAGTGTATATGAAAATTCCTATACAATAAAAGTTATCCAGTAAATGTAATTTACTTAAGCTTATCACACAATCTCTTGCATGAACATAACAAGGAGCATTCAACTCCCTCCACAGTTTTAAAACATTTAAAAGACATGAATGACAATTTACAGCATCTAGACTTCACCATGAAGAAAGTATTCCACATTGCACTCCATCAGTGGTAAGGCACTATCTGACTTTTAAGAGAAACCATTTTATCACTTTGTCTGGAGTTGACCTGTTTAACACAGGTGAAACTGGAGCCAGGGCTCCCAGTATCCCTTTTCAGAATCCCTTTTCCATTAAAACTCAGATTTTTTTTTCCCAGTCCTCCAGCATCCAGAATTGGCTATTACATCAAGAAATACAGAATTATTATAAATGTCATTCCTTGGACATGCAGTAACTTTCAACATGGCCAGAACTCTTTAGAGATATTAATTTAAAAGCCTGAACCAACAGTTTAGGATTTCCTCTAAGCTGCAGTTTTCTGAAGTCAATATTTGTAAATCATGTTTCATGTTTCCAAGGAAACCAAGTGGGTAATACCTCTTGCAAACAGCCTCCTTCAATACACTTTTCAGGGCTACAAGGCTCACAGAAGTTATTCTCAGCCTGACAAAGAAGTTACGCTTTTCCTTATATCTTCCAAAAAAACATTATCAGCATGCAGAGGCAACTGAAGTAATGTACACAGCAAGCATCTACAGAAATCTCTCTGGACCCTGCCATCTGAAGCACACATCTTAGAACTATTGCATTACTCAGCTTGTGTATGTATTTTTCCCAATGGTAGACCTAAAAGTGTCCTGGGTAAATAGCATTACATTCATTTTGCACGTGTAAAAATGAGGCACTTACTAAATGACTTCCAAATCATCAGGCAGTGTATCACTTACAGTGTGTATCTCACCACCCTCTCTAAGAACATTATTATGCATCTCATAGTAAAGTTCAAATATTAATGAAGATAGAAATCAAACCCAGGAACAGAGCAGCATATTGTAACAGAATGCTGCTTCCTTGATCTTTTTTCTACTATTTTTCTTATTTGACAGATATTTACAACAATTTAAGGCATGACTGCTCACTGCAGCCTGCAGACATAAAATGAATGGTGAGGAGCACAAAATATACTGAAAGTAATTTTGTTGATGGGATCTTTGGAAAACGCAAGATCGTAAGCTAAGCAGCAATAACATATCGTTACCTGAAGAAGAAAGGAGGAAAAAGTAAAGTCTTAAATAGAAATAACAAATTTATGAATTCCACTTTGATAACTGTGAAGACTTAAAACTTTAAAACAAAATGCCTGCAACAGTATTTTTGTGCTCTTGCACACTGAAGGCAGATCAAAGCGACACAGAAATTCATTTTCCTGTCTGTTAGAAGTTCTGTAAGACTTCTGTTTCCAAACAACCAGGTAATGTGCTTTTACATGATATATTTAAAGTGCAATTTGGGTCCAAACATTCCTGCTGAAAAACAAAGATTCTGAAGCTTCACCAAAAGAATACAGACTAGAAAAATACGTATCACACCTTCTCATCTGCTCACATCTATCTACAATATACCTTCAGCAATTGTTTTACAACACAAAACATACCCAGAGCTCAAGATGCTGCATTTTGCTTACTCAGAGAAACTCAACCCTGGTTAAGACATGGATGCTTTCTGGGGGCTCAGGGTAACCAAAGAAACAGTAGGTCTTCAAGAATCTCCTCTGGAAGTAATATGCACAGAGCCAAACTCATGGGCTTCAGCTGTAGCAATTCACTGCATCCAGCACGAATCTGCAACTTACAAAGACACATATTCAAGAACAGCACATAAAATAAAACCCAAAAACCTCAAAGGAGAAGCCAGAACACTTCTGACACTACAACAGAGGATTGTTCTAACAACAAAAATGAATCCATTGCACCAGAATCACTTAACACAACACACCAGACATCACACTAGGTACATAAACTTCTTTGGTAAGCAGTGAAAACCTTGCAGCAAGTCTCAAAGTTGCCTGCAGAATAAAAAACATCATTTCACAGCTCATGACTGAGATGTCAGTAATGGACAAGACATTCAGGGGACAATAATCAGTGCTGCAATAAGCAAATCCATGTAGCATGGTAAGTATACTCAGAAGCAAGTTTTCAAAACACCTAAGTCAACACTGAGCAACAAAGGGCTTTCTTTTGCCACCATTTACTGATGAAACACACACCTTCACTTTTTTTGGATCATCTATGTCCTCCCCACAGCCCTTAATTTAGTAGTTTCTTTCCCCTGCATCCTGCCTTCATCCCAGAGAAGGGCAACGCACAGAGTCCAAGAGCACCACTGGGAAACAGATGGGAAAGAACAGAAATATCTTCCCAAGATCCTGGAGGCAGAACAAACACAAGGACACATAGAAAAGGCAGACCACACCCAGACAGCAAGGAGAGGAAAGGACCCCAGGAGGGGTCCCCAGGACCCTCCTGCTGGATTGCAAGTAAAGTCATGGTCACCTCAAACCTCAGCTGTCCCAGTTACAGAAGAACAGGACACATAAAGCATCTGATAGCCTGACCTAAATGAAAGAAATGGAGTTGCTTTCCATGTAGCAATTTGTGAGGTACTACAAGCTTTTCCAAAGGTATAACAAGACACCAGCATTGATCCACCATGTGCAGCTCCAGCTGCCTATGCCACCAACCCAGAAACCAAGGGGTTACTTCTTCACCACGCTGTTTTCAGGAACTGCTGCAATAAATCCTCAGCAGAAATTCAGGGCTCCGGGGACCTGTAACATGCTATGTCAACTATAACACAAAAATGTAAATTAAGGTTTTTACATTTAAAATTGTGCAACAGAAACTAATTTTGTATTAAAAGACCCTAAAACCTCAAAAGTACAAATAGATAAAAGGGCTAACACTCGTTGCATAGAGAAGGCAAGAGCAACGTTACTGGCGAAGGAAAAGAAACAACACCTAAAGATTCTATTTGAATAAAAAAATGGAATCAGTACTAGCCTTTGCAGGGAAAAGATTTTAAGCTAATGACCACAAATGCTTTAGGCTCACATTTCTTCTTTGCCATGCAAAGCACTGTACTCAGATGACAAAGTTCAAAAGTTCTGTGTTGAGACGTTCATGAGCTTCATTCAGGAGCCTTGCACACGACTGCCAGATAGCGCAGGGCTCCTTCTTAATAAACTGGTGGTTCCTAAAGAACATAAAGATCATAAACAATAGCAAGCTCAACAGAGGAAAGTGAAAGCATCCCACTGGAAGCCTCAAGAGACACTGCAATGAAGAACAGTCTGTCAAGGAGGAGGAACTGGAGCAAATTCTGGGACTAGCAAATCACCAAAAGTCAACTGGATCTTAGAAAGGCGGTATCTTTCCTCACAGGCCCATTTGTTTTGCATGTGTGCATGAGGTGACTGTAAAATTAGCTTTGTAATGTATTTCATTTTCCTTTTTAAAAACACAGATAAGTAAACACCCATTTGGACTCCTCTCATGAGCATAAATATTCCTTCATCAGAGAGTCTCCAACATGCCAAGATGTATTTCTAGTACTCTTTACCTGGTTCATTTTGCTCTCAGGCAGCTTGAAGCATTAATAAAACCTTTCCTCTGATCACCACTTTCCAGTTTCCTAACTTGCTGCAAAAGGCTAGACTGCACAATGGTCCTTGTTTCCAGCCCTGATCCTTTTCACAGGATCTGCACTAGTTACGTCAATTTGCAAAAAGAAAGCAAAACAGCCAACAAGCTTCCTTCTCCCTCTTTGAGGAAGAAGCAAATTACCTTTCCAGTTGTACTGCTTTTTGATAGCTCTGTGTCCTACATCATTTTGCCTGGCTCCATGACAAATACAAGTAGAAAGGAAGTTATCACACTGAATGAAACTACACAATCAAAAAACTGGCAAGCAAAACAATCTTGCTTTGGTCTTTAGTTGCTATTTCAAGAAGATAGGGAGAAGGCAGGGGAAAAAAAGGAGAGAGGCACACCTTTAGTTTCTCTGTAAAATAAAGTTACTTATGATCACAGTTTTAAAGTCAGAATATACAGAAATTAAGTTTTATTTAGATAACTGTGTCTCTTTGAAGACTGAGGAAGTAGAGCAGTGTATACTTAAGCATTGAGAAATGTCTCCAAAAAAAAGATGAAATAATTAAAGTGAAAAGGTCTGGTTTGTTTGAGAACCAGCAGGGCTTCACAGATAAGATTACTGTTAAAGAGCAAAACTTCCCCAAGTTGAGCAAAGCTCAGCAAAATCACCAGGTTTTCTTAGTAAATCTTTTCAAACTCGTATGATTAATGAAAAGCAGTTGCAGGGGAGAGGGAGCGGACTATCCCATTATTAAATTTGAAACAATCTCTAAAAAGGAAGAAAAAAAAACCCCAAAACCAAAACAGAGTAAGAGACTTAAAGGTCTGAGAAGTGCAGCACCACGTAAGCACACCAAACACTGGAGGAGCCTGGGTGCTCCTGCTCAGCTGGTACCTTTGGCCAATGAGCATCCCATTTCATACTTTAGATAACACACTGAATAGAAATGCCCAAAAAGGCACCTGAGAACTGGAGTGTCAGTGTCATCAGCCAAGAATAAATCAAGTATTTGAAAAAATTATTTTCATATGCAGTTTCACAAAGCAAGAGCAGCTGGCCAATCCTACCTTTTGACAATGTTAAGAAGGAGCACGTTAACCAAGGCTGCTCCAAAACCTGTCTGGTAAAGGAATGGCTTTTTCCTGTAACACTATTATATGTTTCAATAAAAAATTCTGACTCTTACTTAAATTTTTCACCAAAATTACATTTGAATTTATGAAACCAATTTACATTCCTTCTTTCATGGATGCCCAAGCAGTACCCATTTGCTGTTAAAGTCTCAAAGAAACTACTTACCCTATAAAAAACAGACTAAACAAAACTGAAACACAAACTAATCAATAAGCAATAAGCAGAACAGAATATCTTATTTCTAACAGCTTATTCAACCACCACAAATTACTGGATCATTCAGAAGTTCAAAAAAAATCTACCATGAGCAAATTAAACTGGGTAAAGACGTTTCTCTTACAGTATTTAAATATAAACAATATGCTGAAAGGTGATAGCTACTAGTTCTAAAACTCCACAGGATATTTTTAACAGAAATTTAGAGGTTTTTTAATAACAAAATACTATTTTTCCTTTATTCACCATAAAAGTTTATAACATTAATACATTTTATGAAGATATTTTAAAAAAACTGGTATATCAAAAAGAAATCAAGATATCATTAAAAATTATTTTAATTATGTTTTCCACGGTTTACGAGTTCTAAGTACAGTTGACAAAGTCAATCATAAAACTGAACTACCTAGTAAATCAGAAACACATCAGCCATACCATAATATTAAACACCTGAAAATTCAAACACAGCAAATGAACATTAATTCCATGAACTTTTAAAATGTACAGGTATGCATACAATGCATTCTCTCAAATAGCAATTTGAGTATACTCTGTGCAACGACTATTTTGTCCACTGTGTATCAGCACACTAAGCATCGCTTACCCAAAAGACAGCACTAGGAATGGAAAATGAGTAAGAACTCCAGAAACCAAACAAGATTTAAACTGATTGCTTAAATCAAGTTTTCCTGCCCACTACTTTGAAGTCAAAATTATTTAAATCAATTCACCGTCTTTAACAGCCACAAAGTAAAACACTGTTCAATTATGCATATTCTGAAAATGAAGACAGAGAAGGAATTGACAGGAGACTGGTTGACCACTCATTTAAGAGACAGAAGTACAACAAGGTTAAGTGGCTGGAAGCCAAATACATGGCTAAATTCAGGGAAGAAATAATGCATAGAGATTAGAGTAATTATAACCACTGGAACAGCTCACCAAAGACGACAGTTGATAGCCCACTGCATAAAGTTTTTTTACATTACAAACATCTACTCACAGAATGTTCCAGCTCCAAGAGACCATGCAGAGTTTGTGCAGGACAAGGTGATACTCTACTGATGGTATTATTGAAATTGAATTAGATGACCACAATGGTCTCCTCTGATACACAAATCAATGAAACTACAATTTGATCCCATTAGAGATACTATAATATATCTTTCTTCTCACTTCACCAAGTCCTGCGTCCAGTGAATATACTGAATTCGACGTGTACACCTCCGGTGCTATATACTTAAATGCCAACCTGTCCACCACCAACTAAGACTCTGAACATATGTGGCTAAATTCCAACTTGTTCATCCAGGCAGAAATCCCTAAAAGTCTTTGCAACTTGTATGTTGGTTAAATGTGGCTTTGTGGGTTTACTTCTTCTATGGCATTTCAGCACTGTCAAGGCACTTTTAGGACACAATTTCTGTACTTGACATAGCTGCCAAACCTCAAGCTTCAAAAGAGCTGCAGTCTAGTCATTCAACTTTTAATCTGAAAACTCTATAATGTCTGTCAAATACTGACTGGAATTACTGTTTTAGATCATACCAAATGATTGCCATAGCATGTGTCTCATTTCTGTTCTTTCCTTCAAAAATTACTGTTACAGATTCTTTGAGAGATTAGAATTTTTGGGTTTTCTGAACTAGTTCTAACATTGTCTAACATAAGGAGAATATTTCCACTGATTATTTTTGTATTTCTAATACATTAGCAATATGAAAAGACTTTTCACACTAACCTCATGTTTCTATTTTTGATATCACAGTAATGTGCAAGGAGTCAGCTTGGGTATGGGAGTAACCCTAGCCTGCTCTGATCTGAAAGATACTACAGCACTCACAATCAAATGCAGGGAACACCTTTCCCTCTCTCTGCCACAGAAAACTGTGCTTTCAGGAGAGCAGGCCTGCTCCAAGGGCTTGCCAGTTAGGGACTGAACTAATGAGAATATAATCCTTATGCAAAGCAAGTAGCAATTTTAGCAAATATATATATATATATATATATAAAAAATAAATATATATATATATGTGCATGTGTGTATTTATTATATATATTTGTATATATATGTAAATGTAATCTATAAAGGCTTCTTTGGTCAGATGTCTTGAAAACACAACTGTACAAGTAGACATGTTAAGAAAAAACAGGGGCGGGGAGTTGTTAAAGTGGCTAAGTTTTTTGTTAAAGGGAAGCCACTTTCAAATAATCCAGTATCCAGAAAATGTGGCTGCTTATAAGATTCAGCAGCTTTTTAATGACAAAGTCATCAACAGAAGGGTTACAGCAAGAGGAAGAGAGCAGCATTCCTCACCCAAAGAGAGGTTGAGCAGTGCTGCTAGCAAGAGACAGAAAGCAGTGCAATAATTAAACATACAAGGATGAGAACTGATGGATGGGAACATGCAGCATCAACTGCACTCAGAATCCATCACAAGGAGGAACTTCCTTCTTTTACTTTAATTCCTCTTTTTTATTTCCTTTTTGTTTAAGGCAAGAAAAAAAGATGCGTCCATGAAAGCCACACAAGTGGAACTTCAGTAGTATTGGGGGGAGATGGAGGATCTGAAAGTACAATTATCTTTCATTTCTGTTGATGGACTTCAGGCTATGACCTCAAGAGGACTTGGGTACCAAACCACTCTGCTCCTGATGCTGTCCCTACTATAGAAAATCCCAGCCTGGCTGGGTCTACCTGGTCTCACAATATATGGGCTAAGTTAAACACCAAATAACTAAATCCACAAGAAGAGCCCACAGAAACTGCTATTCCTTCTTCACCACCACCAGAGCCTTCAGGGCCTCCAGTGCTTCTGCCAGGATTTGAGCACTGCAAGTGCTCTCTCACTTATTTTTTAACAAGTACAATGTACTCATTTACGTGTGAACTAAACATCTGAGACTTCCTGTACTGTCAGCCAACAGAGAGGTTTTCTGAAGGCCTTTTGACCATAAGAATTACTCTGGTGTCACGATTTTAGCACACACTTCTGAGGCAAGGATGAGCTAAGCTCTTCTTTTTTGGAAAAGGAAAGTACTTTATTCAAACTCTCCACCAGAACTGACTTAGGCAGGTGTCTGTGATTGCTATGCATAGAGTTCAGTCTTCCATCCCTGCCTATCCCACATACTTCTTTAGCATTGCAATGCAGAAGAAATGCTGTGTTCCTAAATGCAGCAAAACGTGAAACCCAAAGGACAGCACATTTCCAGCAAGCACAAAATAAATCTATCTCAGATACTGGCTGGGATGCAAAGCAGAAAAAGTGCACTAAATCTCTCCTTTTTTTTTTTTAAAGTTTATTATGTTTAATTGTTTGATGTGACTGTTGAAAACTTTATCCCACTAAAGCCACAATAAAAAATTACAAATCTACCATCTTCTCAAATTAAGAAGTCTCCAAGTATTAAGATTCACTCTTTCAAGACAGACATTTTAGCCAAATATTGATTTAGCTGAATATATAGCTCAAAAGTAAAAGTGAAAATGGCAATGCTATCAGAAATAGCAGCCTCCAAATCTGCCTCCTAACTAGACCAACTCTGCATGCTCTCACTTTCAAAACCTCATTTTTTCATTTCAAAATTGTGTAGAGCACTGTCTGTGCAAAAGATTTCCTTGGCTAGATGGAACAAGTGAAAAATTAAGTCACTTCGTAACTGCTACCAATTTATAGAAAGTGGAAAGGAATGTTTTTCTCTACTTTTTTTTTCTTAAGAAAAATCTCTTCATTTCCCACTCGGAATTTTCTTGCAACTGAAATATTCTCTGAAAAAGGAACTGGAAGAGCTCCAACTACTGTCCAACACTTTAAAAGATTTTAAAGTGTCATCAATCACAGCTCTTTACATGCTCTTCTAGAGCACTGCCAACTTGTATTTGAAGACTAACTCAAAAGTGTTTCATGCCAGCATTAAACACTCAAAATAAAGACAGATACAAAACAAAAAAACCACTTCTATATTAATCTGATTTTAAGTTAAGTCCTGCTCAGATTCCTGTCAAATGTTACTACATAATACTAATAGTCATTATCTTCCCTTTTTTCTAGGAGGAATTGGCAATAGATATCATTAATCAAATATCTCAATGGCTACCTCAGATGGCAACATATTAATTATTATGCCTGCTATAAAAGGTCCCTTCAATTCTTTGTAGACCATCTTTAAACGCTGGTACCATAGGGAAAAAAAAAACCAAAGAATTAATATCCATGGTAAATAACAAGTCACAGGTATGCTTTGAAACTCATGTAACCAATTTCTAATACGGCATATTCCAGTTAACAAACTTCAGTCATTTCAACAGAAATGCTCAGTGACTGGTTCTTCAAAATCTGATTTGAAAGTATCTGAGAACACTGAGTATCTGAACCAGCCACTTCTGACAACTTTGGTAGTAAAAAAATTAAAAAAAAAAAAATCACTACTTTTTCTATAGAGTACTTTTTTAAAAAAACTTTCCCTCAGGTATCCACAGAGAGAAATTGCTGGGTTACAGATAGTTGCCTTTACCCCTTCAGTGGCAGCCTGTCAAGACTTGAACAAAGTATATGACAATTACAGATCACTCATGCTCAGGAAGGCTTCCAGAGCTCACTGATAGCATCTCCAGCTCTGCGAAAGGACCTGACCTTATTTCCAGCTGGCCTGAGCTCTGCACACACCCCCTGCACCCACGCAGCCAGCCAGCATCATTGCGCTGCCCGTGCTGCTGCCAGGGACCTGTAAGGCTCCAGAACAGAGAGGCAACACCACCACCACCAGAAAAGCTCTTCTTGGACAAGGCAGAGAAAAAGAAATTATGCAGGAGGATCAGCATTAGCACACAAAACCTTGTGCTCTTTGCTGCTCTGACCACTGGACAACACCCCGCATTAATAGGGAATTGGGGTCAGTGCTTGCCACCTTACAGAGAGGGTAACAAAGTGCCTGTCCCAGGTGACACATGACAAAAACGAGACTAGAACTCGGGTCTCCCGACATGATACATCATCTGATTAATTATCCCCTTAGCAGGGCCGATGTCCAAGGTCATGCATTTGATTGTTCTATGTTTAAACAACGAGAACATACTCGCCGCACAGCCAGGCCAGGAACAAAGCTCGGGATTTCTGAGTCCCATCATTACTCTGCTATGTAGCAAATACCGTGCCAGCCATTAGCAAAGAGCACGCCTCATTCCCGTCCTGAAGGCTGGTTCACAGAGAGGACAAAAGCTTGCTACTGCTAACCAGACATTCCTTAACTCAAGTGGTGCTGGTCTGCGCTGCAATGCCTAACGCTCTTAATGCCAGCACTGCCAGCCACCCACAAAAGGATAAACACCACTGCATGTGAGGGCGTTTGTTACAAGAAACAAACAAACAAACAAAAATTTAAAAAAACAGCTCTACGTATAAAGAAACAGACCAGATTTTTAAAAAAGCACAGACATTACTAAGATCGCATTCAGAGGGTCAGAAATGTCAGCGTGTGACAGTCTTGGACAACTTTATTTAGTATCTCTGAATATATACTTTTAATAGTCTTCAATCATAGCATCTCCCTTGATCCTGACAAGGATCAGTTCAGTTTCAGTTCCAATAAACCTTAGCTTTTGCATCCTTGTGGTTTTACTGAACTTAAAAAAAAAATAAAACTCAGCAAGCCAAAACTGAGGTAAGTCCTACCCTTGTAGTTGTGGCTGAAGGGACTCTTCTGGCACAGGCAGTGATGTGTACAGATGTTGAGTGCATGAAGAAACAGACAGTATAAAGGATACAATCCCTGAATATGTATCACATGACTTAACATATTGACTGCCAAGTTTTACCATGTATTTGAGAAACACTGGGATGGCTCATGCCACCATGCCATCCCAAAAATCCAAGAGATTACAGAAATAGCTACAGAACCAAGACACACCATAATTTAAATTTGTCTTCTCCAGACCAAAACACATCATTCTGCAGCAGACATAGATTAAAAAAAAAAAGTATACAATAATTCAATTTTAGTCCCAAGTTTAGATAAGGCTTTCTAATTCATATGAAGAGCTATTATACTGAACTCAAGGAAGTCCACATAAGCTGTGTTACATAGAGCACAGATACACCTTCTGGCAAAGCCACGCTCATTTTCCCTCTTCTTCCTATCTCTCAGTATTACTTTAAGAGCTTTCTGCAGTCAAAAGGTAAATAGAACTAATTAAAGAACAGTCTAGCTTTTTCACACTGTAGAATCACAGAATGTTCTGACTTGGAAGGGACCTGCAAGATCATTGAGTCCAACTCTTAAATGAATGGCCCATACAGGGACAGAACCCACAGCCTTGGCATTCTAAGCACCATGCTCTGAGCAACTGAGCTAATCTCCTATGGTCACTGCTTGGGAGCAAACAAGAGCACAGACTTCACATGAACTTCAACCCTATCTGTCACACAAAACTCTGCAAAAGTATGAAAAAGCTCATATATT
This sequence comes from Molothrus aeneus, assembly GCF_037042795.1. Classification (NCBI taxonomy): domain Eukaryota; kingdom Metazoa; phylum Chordata; class Aves; order Passeriformes; family Icteridae; genus Molothrus; species Molothrus aeneus. Next base: position 66,921,308 of record NC_089647.1, read on the forward strand.
CAGGGAACAAAATCTAAGCAAACTTTCTGCACAGAAGACTCAAAATGCAAACACAGCAGCCCTAGCTGGAATTTATATATATATATATAAAACACCAAAATTGACTCTACAACTTTCTTCAGATGTGCCCAATTTTACCCACTTTTGCAACAGTGCCACAAGGTCTAATCAACACTTCAATCAAGTTTGTCAACATATGTCCGTCTAGTTATAAACTAATGCAATCATTTTGACACTGAATCATCAAACATAATTTCTGCTGTTGTTTGGAGGTTGAGTTTAGCAGCAACTTTAAAAAAATCATTCAGTTGAAGCAAGAGGACTGTCTAAAGTTCAGTTGTTGAACACAGGGTAAGATTACATGGAACTTTTACCAATGACAAACAATGTTGACAGTGTCATCCGTACTTTAGTGCAAAAGCACTTTCTCGTGTAAGCATGAACTTAGTTTAAAAAAAATTCTTTTTTACTGCATAGGAAACATGGACATTTCATGCTTACACATTTTGCACTTGCAAGACTCAAAACCTGTCTTACAGATACAGCACAGTGCAATTGGCACAAAGGAAAAGAAAACCCTCAACCTGGCTGCTCAATACTTTACTTAACAACTCACTTTGAAACAGCATGTTTATTACATGTTTTCCCCTTAGCAGGAAAAGTGAGCATGCTTGTGTTTGCAGCTCCTCCTCTTTCAAAGACACACAGCTGCAGCTGTAGTAAACAACCACTAGTCAGAAGCTGAGAAGGTCAAAGTCTGGGTGCTGCATCCATTTCAGCTTTTCTAAAAACAAAAATTTTATTTCAGGAAATTAATTTTTTTACTCATTTTGTAGTTAAGCCAAGGAAAGGCAAACCACAATCATTCTCCAACAAAAGAAACCAAGATACAATATTTCAAAAGCCACAAGCAAGACACTTCAGTAAAAATAAGTGTTTTCAGATCTCCATCTTTATTAATGAACAAACACATCATTCACACTCTCCTATTTTACTTGATTCAAACTAAGACTTGGTCAAAACCAACTTTGTGCTGATGAGACCTGGTCCACAAAGCAAACAACACTTACTGAAGGCAAGAGCAAGGAAGTTGGCCACGCAGAGAAGTGGTGCCAGCAGCCGAGCAAGGTTCATATAGGTCATCCAGCAGCCTGAAGCAAGGAGGCTACAGCACTCCATCTCTGGGAATGCTTGCATAAGTGGACATCACGCACCCAGCGATGACAAAAGGGCACTCAGCTTTCCCTTATTTTACAGACCATCCAAAATCTAAACAATGGCATAGCCTAGCAGCACTGAAAACTCCACCAAATTACACAGATGTTCTGCAACCCCCTGTGCAGCAGAGACCTCCCCAAGCACCCAGGAAAGGCACTGCCCACTTTCCTCAAATACAGGGTCTGTATTTCTATTTAACTGCAGTGGTTACCATCATACACCACCTTGGTCTAGGCAAAGAGGAAAACAGTCACTGCCACAGGGTTCTGCAGCACAAGCCCTTCACTGACCCCATTCTAACATCTCCCAGGGGAAGAGCTATTTCAGCCCCACATTTCTGCCTCCTCTCATCTGGACTGAAATTCTGCTCATGCATGTTCAGGTCTGGCTGATCCTGACAGAAACAGCTGGCAGAGGACTCCACGATTAGCCTGTCCTGGAATCTTTAAGTTGATTTTTAAAAGTTGTTACAAAGAGTCTTCTTGGGCTGTCAGGGGCCTTTCCAGAAAAGGTTTTTCTACAAGAAAGCAAAGAAAGGCCTGGAAATATTATCATGAACTACTGCTGGGGGGAGAAAGCCAGAATTAAAAATACATGATTTCCCAACCCCTCTATTTACACATCTGATATTGCCTCACTATCAGAAACAGAAAACAAACAGTATCTCCCATATCCTAAACTCCTTCTCAACCCATGCGGAATAGGTGCACTCACTCATCAAATGACCTACAACATACATCTCTGTCAAAAAGCTTTTCTCCCCCCACAAAAATAGGTGCTCCTCAGACTGCTGCCCTCCTCCCAGTTCCAGGTACCACGCACAGTTTAAAAAAAAAAAAAAAAAAAAAAAAAAAAAAGGTGGGGGAAAAAAAAAAGCTAAAAGGAGAAAGAAAAACAATTAAGAAGAGGCAAATGCCAGCAGTGTGTTGTTCTGGCGGCAGTGGGGGGAGCGGGCGGGGGTGCTGGCCCAGGGAGGGGCGCGCATGGGTGTCACCACCGAGGGGGTGATGTCATCCACCAGCCTCCAGCCCGGGCACCTGCCAGCAGCAGCAGCCTAGCAGCGGCTGCCAGAGCCTCCGGCAGCACGGCGAGGGGAAAAAAATAAAAAGACAGTGAAAAAAAAAAAATCCGCAATATTTCCCTTCGCTATGCGCGGTTGGTTTGTGACGATAGGTGACATGCCAGCTTGCGGAGAGCGGTTTCAACTTGATTACGTCCCATTAGAAAGATATTCAAGACACTCCCCCTTCTCCCAGCACGAATAATAAATTAAAAAAAAAAAAAGCAGCCTCGGTTTATGCAGCCTTACGTCACTAATAAAATGCTCCTATCGCCCCATCTGTGACCTATTCAGCACAGCTACTAATCCCACGCTGCGACCACTTTGCTGTTCCTGTGCATTTCAGAGTTGTAGACCAACCAGAGAGCAGAAAATGGAGCCCATATGCCAGCGCTATATAAAGCAGCCTCGCAAAGTTGCCGCGAATAATCTACCTGCCGTGGCGAGACGAAAAGTGAAAAGCAAAAAAAAAAAAGAAAAACCAAAAAAGGGTGGTGGAGGGAAGAAGAAGAGTACCGTTTACTTCACGATGGGTAATTAAAAAAATAAACTAGTTTACTGTCTTACTTAGGGGAAGGGGGGCTGCCAAGAGCTAGCAGGATTTTACAAGCTCTATACAGACCCCGATCAAGTGAACTTCTCTTCAGGGCTTCCTACCGAAACGGCTTCTTCCTCCTCCCTAAGCGCACAAAATATCTTATTTCCCAAGCAAGCCCGTCTGCGGGACTAAATGCCACGCCAAGATCCGAAAAAAAAGCCCAAAAAACCGCTGTCTGGACCGGAGCATCGCATCCCTGCAAACCGCGGGGAGGAGAATATAAAATAACCCGTCTGGTCGCTCCTGTCCGCCTCCCCCAAAATCCTGCACCACCGCTGGTGGCTGGATGTCGGGGGGGGGGCGGATAGGAGCCACATCTCATCCCAGAGGAAATTTCATCCCAGCAGCGGAAAGCTTTCGGAGGGCTTCACAGGGTGACGCTGATGCCATGGGGTAGGTAACCCATCTCCCGCAGCGGCTCTGGGCTCAGCGTTAAATGTATACACCATCGGCTTGCTCCCCAAGCTCCCGACTTCTGCAAGAGCGAGCATTTGTTCCACAGAAGATCATTATTTCTGTAGAAGGTAGTACAGCACGACACTCTTGCTTTTTTATTTTTTCCCCCCATAGCGTGTTATAGTCCGATTTTTCTCCCCATACAGCGTTACGCTCCGATTTTCCCCTCCAAAGAGCGCTACACTTTATACTTTTTCGATATTTGTTTTTATATAATTATTGCCCAGCCCCGAATGCGCACGGGGGCCGCCCGCCCCCACCCACACCCCCCCCGGGGACGGCAGCACAAAGGGCTGGGCGCTCCCAGCTCGCTGCTCATCACTCCCCGCTTATCGCTTTTTATTTCCCCCCCTCGCTTTTTTCACCGCCACCCCCACCCCTTTTTTCCCCCTCCTAGAGCCTCAGCGGGAAAGTTGAGGGAAAAGTTCGGGCCGGCGCCTAGCACCCTACCCCGGTATCGCTGCCGCCGGGGCACCGGCAGGGATGGAGGCAGGCGGGAGGAGGGGATGGATGGAGCGGGGGAGGGAGCGGGGGAGGGAGGGCACCGCCGTTAACCCCCGGCTCGCCCCGGCGGCGCCGGGGGAAGCGGGGGGGCCGCCCTGCCCCCCCTCCTGTTCTTCAAAATTATTTAACTTCAGTATAGGAGCGGTATTTTGTTTGTTTGTTTTTTTAAATAGAGGCTGGCTGGGACAGCGGCAGCAAAACCCACACACATTAGCCGTTTATCCTGCTAAGAAAGGGAATCGGCACAGACCTGAGCAGAAGCGGCAGAGCAGGAGAAGAAACTGTTTCCTTCCCTGACACAGGGTCCCCGCTCTGTGTCTGTCTGTCCGCCCGCCCCGCGCTCCCCGGGCAGTGCCCCGCGCACTCGCACCCCGCACCGGCGGAGGCAGCCGGCGGCCGTCCCCGGGAAATGAATGGGGGCAGCCCGGGGAGCCGCGGCGCTCGCTCGCCGCCGACTTACCCGCGTCACATGATGAGCCCGGGCAGGGTGGGCCGGGGGTGGAGGCTCCCGGCGCCGCCTGGCCGCGCCTCGCCTGGGGCCGCCGCGACACCCCGCCGGCCGCTCAGACAAAGGCTCCGGACCGGTGTCCCCCTCCCCAGCTACCGGCCCCTGCTCCGGCCACGGCGGGCGCCGGTGGCGTCGCTGGCATGCGGCGCGTCCCCGCCCCCACCGGCAGCCGGGCGGAGGGAGGGAGGGGCCGCGCCCCCGCCCCGCGGCCGCCCCGGTGCGCCGCCCGCCCCGCCCCGGGGGGTGGGGACGGGAACGCCCGGCCGCGCCTCCCCCTCCCGGCCCCGGCCCCGGCTCCGGGCCGGCCGCGGGGAGGGGCAGGGCAGCGGGGCGCCGCGGGGAGGGGCCGGGCGCGGCCGGCAGCGGGGGCGCCAAGGGGAGGCCCCGGGGCGAGGGGGCGCCGAGGGCGGGGCGGGGTAAAGAGGCGCCGGGGGAAGCTCAGCGGGGTGTGGGGGAACCCGGAGGGAACTCGGGGCTCTGGTAGCGCCCAGGGGACAGTGAGGGGAGCGAGGCGCTGGGGACGCCTGTGGGCGCCCCGGGGGTACAAGGCGGAAGGGAGCAGAAGGGAGCTCCGAGGGTCGGCGCGGGGCGGCAGCAGCAGCAGCAGCTGAAGGGACCCGGGGGACACGCGGTCGCGACACTGAGGGGCGTCCCGGGGGAAAGGACACACCGGGCGAGCTGTCCGCCCCAGGGCCGCGCCGCCGGAGGGTCTGGCCGGGCCCGGCCCCCGCCGTTACCTGGGGCTGAGCGCTGCAAGCCTTTCCCTTCTCTTTTATTTTGTTTTCTTCGCACAGCCAGACTGCAGCTCGTGAGAAGTATGCGAGGCGTGGGGTTGTGGTTTTTTTTTTTTTTTTTTTTTTGGTCAGCGCTCGTAAGCCCGAGTCGCGCCCCTGCAAACTGAGAACTTCCTTTATGGGGAAGATTTTTCTCACGTAAGGGCTGCGGATACTGGGTTGTAAAGGTTTTAATAACAACATACAGAGGAACAGATTCTATAATCTTAAAGTTTGTTTAAAACACCAAGGCTTTGTTACATTCATGTTTTAAAAGAAGAACTTTCAGAACCTTAGGAAACAGAAATATAAACCCTAGGAGTCAGTTAAACCTTTAAAAGCAGAACTCATTTCTTTTCGCAAGCATTCTTACACGTGTTTACACTGTGAAGTATTTTGGTGGAAAGATCCTGGTCCATGCCTGGGCACTATTGAAGCTATTAAGCTGGCCTGACAGGTTACCTGGGGATTCTCTTGCCTTGGAGAGCCTTTTGTTAATGTAAAGCTGATGTGGCTGTTTTCTGCCGCCTCCCCCGTGGTTGGTGTTGCATAAAGTAAACACGGTGTGGCCAGAGCACAGGTGAGCTTTGACCAGCACTGCCTGCTTAGATGGTTTCTGGCCATGGTCGGGGGCCATTCAATTTAAGGAAGCTTAATAGCCTTTTGAATAATCAGGGTGCTGTGCTGGCCCCCGGCAGAAGCCATGGTCAGAGCAAGTACAAAACAGTAAGTTCTTTATGAGTCCCACCCCTTATTCTCTCAAATTCACAGTCAGCTCAACAGTTCCTGAGAGTCCCAGTCATAACAATTATTGGGTAAATAAAAAGCAAAAAGAGGGATGGATCTCGTGTCTAGAGGTGGGCCCGTCATGTGAAGGTGTTTGTAAATGCCCGTACAGCTTGTGTATTTACACAGAAAGCCAGGCGGAGCGCAGGTAAATAATTGCTACTAAAATGCTATTACTTTCAGTAAATAGAAACTAATATTTGCTGCTCATCACAATATTTACTGAGAAAGCCAGAAGAACCAGAACCCATGTTTGTTCCCAAAGAGGATTTCATGCCAGCTGCCAGAAAAACGTCTACTCATCTCTTTCCCTGTAATGATCCTCTGCCTTCTCTTGGCATAGATGTTTTGGATAATATAACTCTTCGCTGTTTGTCTCTACATCTTACCTCTACTTCCACAAGGGGGGAAAAAAGGCAGAATAATAAATAAGAAATGTTAAAATGGCTATAAACAGAAATATATGCCTCCACAAGCCAGAAAGAGGGTTAGGCATAATTTGCTATTGTAATGTTGCCTCTGGTCTAATAATTTCCTTTGGAAAAAAGTGAGCATAGAGTTAAAATACAGTCTAATGACCCAAGCAACATATTTCCTTATGCTAGGAGTTTAGATCAGAACCAGCTCCAGCTACTCCTGGTAATTTACATGTGTGATTCATTAGATTTCACCCAAGTCAAAAGTTAACGTTGTAACACTTGTATTTTAAAAGATAAAATATTCAATCCCCTAGGAAGCGGGCTACTATGGAAAACAGCTGGAAACATTCCCTGGACAGATGCATAGCTTATATTCAGATTTATCAATAAAAAAAACGTAAATATTAACAACATTCATCCTTCTTAACCACTTGGAACAGGGAGCACTGAGTGTTCTGCAGGAAAAAACTGGTTTCTACCTACCGAGGTTAAAGGATTAATGAATACTTGGCACATGAAAAATGAATAGTGATAGCAAGAAGAAGATTGCATGTAGACAGTGTGATAAGGTGCGTAACAGAGAAACATCACATTACACACATTGCTGTGCCCTGAGAAAAAGACAAAGCTCATTTCCATTGAATTTCAGATAACATATTTTAAAACATCAATATTTATTTTGTCATACTTAGAAATATTTTATTCATTTATATAAAATATCTAAAGAAATAATCTAGAAGAGGGGTTGGCTGACATTGGGTGATAAAATTTGTTCTTTGTGAGTTTCATGATGTGCTATGTCGGCTGTTTACATGGTCTATTGCCTGCTACTAAAAACTATTACCCATATACATGAATTTGCAGGGCAGTATCTAAAACCAAAAAATATGTGGCTACGTTTGCAAGAGGAATGTATTACATGATTATATATCAATAGATTGATACAGAAGTAGGGATATTACACATTAGTATTTGATATATAACACAGATTTATAGAGAAATGTAGTTCTCAATCACATGCTTTTATGGAAAACCTGTCCTACTAAATCACCATCTTGGCTCACTCCATACACCTGACCCCTCTGTTTCCAGTCTCCTCTAGCTTAACAAAACTGAGAGTACATAGTCTGTTTGAAAATGTTCTGGCTTACATTTTAACACAGAAATACTTTGAAAGCATTTAGTATTTCTCAAGATTTAGAAAGTTCTTTTTATTCTTTCTTTTTCCATTGAAAGAAGAAACTTGAATTCTATTTCCCCTGAATCAACAGGACTTTTCAGCATTTTTTCAGAAACACAGCCCTAAATTTTGAAACAGGAACCTTAACAGTGTACTGCCGTATATTATTTAAAATTAGAAAATCATACTTTTGAAACCAGGAGAACAAATCAGCTCACAGATCATTTTTGGTTGCTTTTTTTTTTATAAAGCTCAACAAGTGTGTTAATGTGTGATTTTAGGCTTTTTCTATAGTTCTTCTCCAATTCTACCCCATTACCTACGGAGCAGTACTACTGAATCACTTTCATTGAGTCCCACTGCTTACAATATCAGGTGGCTCTTTCCAGTCTTCCTGTAGCTGTTCTTCCCCTAATGGAGTTTCCTAAAACTTACCAAAAACAAGGTACTACAAAATCTCCCCTTAATGTTCCTCAGCCTCTCATCTCTCCTATTTTTCTTCTCCACTGATACAAAATTTTCTTCATTGCCTTCTTTGTTTTATAATTTTGTCTTAGATCCTAACCCATGTGCAAAAAAAATAATACTGTTCAATGCAACTTAGCAATTTAGCAACTTCTAACTTCAGGCATGCATTATGTTATTTTTTTATTAATAACCAATCATTTCTCAAAATGGAGAATGGCACCACCAGCAGAGAGCACACTGGAACCTCACAACAAAAGAAAACAGAAAATCAATAGCATATTTTAACAATATCTGCCTGAAACACATAAAAATACTTCTGAAATACATCAGTAATGTGCTGAATATTGAGAGATTTTTGTAATTTAAATTAACACCAGTTATAAAAAAACCACTTAAGCTACCTATTGTTTATTCAATTTCAGATTGTATTCAATTTTCTAATTCAAATAAACACACAAAAAAAATCAACCTTACTACCCAAACCAAAACCTAAATGCATTTTTATTTGGGATGCATGGTTAGACAAAAGCTTTAACAAATTACATGATGCATTTTAGAAGACAGATTGTGTTCATTTGCTGAACTTAGAGAAACCTTTGGGTTGACAGATAATCAATTCAAATACCTACAGCTGAGGGATTGTATTACTAATTCCTTTCACAAGCCTTTCCTTTTGGATACAGGCAAATAAACGTGTTTTCTTTGCCAAGGAATTGACCACACCAGCAGATACAACCTTTCAGGTATGGTTGCTGTCTTGCAATCCAGCCTGTAATCATCTGCCAAGTGCTTCCTCCACTCTTTCTCCATTCAAACTGGTGTTAAACTCAACATGAATATGTGGACCTTGCCCCTTTATCTGACAGCTGCCATCAAGCATGAAAGTACAGGCTCTTTTGGGCCAGGACATTGACTTCTGTTTCTTTGAATCTACTTAGGAAGTGTTTCAACATGCATGGCACTCTGCCATCAAGTGCTGAGCTTTGTAGTCAACTTCTAGGTGGCCATTAACCAAAGCAGTCAGTCTAAAATGTGGAAGCACAACTATCAAGTATCAGGGTTGTATTTCACGTGCCTCACTCAAAGATTAGCAGTAGTATTCCTTGTGTATGAATGTTGGAGATTTTGGACACCGTGTCTTTTTTTTCTTTGCCATATAAACAAGTTGTTCTTAAACAGGCTATCAGGAAATCTTTCCTTCAGCCCACTGACATTAAACCCCCCCTAAAAATACACAACCTAGCTCATTGCATAAATGGTAGTGTTAGTGTAAACAATGAAGCCTTTCGGATACAATAAAGTATATATCAGAGAGTAATTCAGTTACACTGCATAAGAGAGAAAAATTATAATCTGATATAATTAATAGGTGTATGTTTTTCTCCAGGGACAGAGATCAAAATGTTCAATTTGCCAGATTTAGACTAGCAATGTTGCCAAGACACATATTCTAGGAAAGTGGGGCCACAAAGTATTAATGCTTCATTCCCTTGATCCAACAGCTCTCTGCCCTTTTTATAACCTTGAACTGAGATCATGCTTTTTATGCTTTTTTTTTTTTTTAACCTGCCTTCTTTTAAAAAGAGCCCTTAAAGGCTTATGATCTTATTCAAAATCCAGAAGAACAGGAGGAACAGTTCCTTATTTAGTATAATGTGAGACTGGCAAAATTTAATAGCGAGTAGGGAGTCATCAAAGGATGTGTACTGGGGAAGGTTTGATATGTGCATGTCTTTAATGTTTGGTTAACATTTTTGCAAAAAAAACAAAAAAAATGGAGATGAGCACTTCCTGGCTCTGAACACCATATCAAAGCAATACCCCTGAATGGAATGCTCTGGATTTTCATTTCAAAAGTCTGTAGTTTGTAGCTGAATTTATGAACCTAAATACCATCCTAATAAAATTTCTTACATTATTTTAAGGTCTGTGTTCAATTCCATGATCTCAGCTCCTTGCATTAAACACTGTTGTTTGGTTGTTTTGGAAACAAAAAAAAAGGGATCATTGCTTAAACTACTTTATAAGGAGAGGTACACAGTAGTCTCACATGAACATTAGAGCTACTACCTTTCCCATGGTATGATAGAGACATAGTATAAGACAATCTTTCCCAATTTTCCCCGTAACTCCCACTGTCTTGTGTTCTCTATGGCTCCTGATAATTTTGTGTTCCACCTGGTCTTTGTAAAACCAATGATGTCTAATTTGTTCCCTGTGCATGGGTTCCATTGGCTCCAAAAGAAGTTCTGCATGTTAAAGACCTGGAGGAGAAGATTCAAAGCCAAAAGAAATGTTTCAAAAACAGCTGGGGGTAGTGCACAGGAATAAGGAGCATTCTGCCATCAGGTTAGCAAAGGAAAGTGTTCAGCTGGACATGGATTTTGCATCTAGTAGGCAGCCAAAAATATCTGGGATATCTTCTTTGCAGGTATCATAACAATCTTTCATGCTTTTCCTGACAAATTTTAGGTATAACAAATATTTTCAAGAACTTCTGGTTTTTATCCCAGTTGTTTTTAATTTAGCAAAGTTCTTTGTTCTCCATGGAGGTGTTAAATAAATTACAACAGAATAAATCTCCTCTCCATCTTACAGATGCTTTCTGGTGTTACTAAAACATTCATGTTGATAACTTTTGATTTCAAGGCCATTCAACTTGGCTTTTCCAGTACCAGAAACTCTTGGATTTAGGAAGCATTTACCCAGCATCAAGAATGGAGGAGATTAAGAATCAGATTAGAAATGGGGCAGAGCTCTGGGGAAAGGGACCTGCAGGTTGAATGTGAGTCAGCAGTGCCCTGGCTGCCAGGAGGGCCGACCCTGTTCTGGGGTGCATCAGGCCCAGCATCATCAGCCAGGCAAGGGAAGGGGATTGTCCTGCTCTGCTCTGCACTGGGGTGGCCTCATCTCAAGTGCTGGGGCCAGTTTTGGGCACCACAATTTAAGACATTAAGCTATTAGAGAGCATCCAAAGGAGGGAAACAAGGATAGGTCTGGAGGGGGAGCCATATGAGGAGTGGCAGAGGCCTTGGTCTGTTCAGCCTGAAGAAGAGGAGGCTGGGGGAGACCTCATTGCAGTCTGCAACTTCCTTGTGAGGGGAAGCAGAGGGACAGGTACCACTCTTGTGACTGGTGACAGGGCTCAAGGAAATGACATTAGCTGAGTCAAGGGAGGTTTAGGTTAAGTATCAGGAAAAAGGTTTGTCTCTCAGAGGGCAGTTGAGCACTGGAACAGGCTCCCCAGGGAAGTGATCACAGCACCAACGTTTGAGCTCAAGAAGTGTTTGGAAAACACTCTCAGGCACATGGTTTGACTCTTGGGGTGTCCTGTGCAGGGCCAGGAGTTGGACTTCGTGATTCTGATGGGTCTCTCTCAACTCAACATATTCTATGTTTCTGTAGCTGAAAATGAAAAATGGTTCTTTTCAACTCTTCTGTTATGTAATTAGGTTGGCTTGAAATGCCTGGGTTTGCACCTGAGCATCATGGACATATCCACGATCATGGTGATTTCTGGATAGTATGCTTTCTTGATATGGAATGTTGATGACTCACAAGCATTGAGAGGCTTTATCTGGACTCAGTTGTACGTATCACATTACAGATGAATAAATTGAGTAAATTTTTTTTAATGTGTTATAGGGGTTTTTTTTAATGCTGAATTTCACAGATTATTGACCATAGTTGTACCACTGGGTATCAATATAACAGTTGAAAAAATCTAAGCATTGTGTTGTAGCAATTGCTTACTTAACATCTGGGCTTGTTTTTGTGATTTTTGTTTTTTGAACTAAGAGAATGAATTTGTTTGAGTGACTGCAAAGCTCAGTAAGTACCAGTTATCAATTCCCTTTCTAATGACAACTGATGACATGATTTTTACAAATGGTTGAGCATTTGGCAAATGCTAACCATAGAAATCGAATGAGCTGAAAGAAACTCCAGTCTGCCCTATTGTCACTACTGAGCTGACAGATGGGAAAAAGAGGAGGAGGTTGTGATGCTCTCTCAGAAGCCCAGGGGCACACGGCAAAATGACTGCTGAAGTGCCTTGACAGACTGTGAGAGAGCAGCAGATTTCTGAGGAGCAGACATCACCTATGTTTTGCTTTGCTACAAGCATTACCCTGTCTACCACAGCCTCCCCAAATGGGCTGGCCAAATTCTCTGTGGAGCACTTAGCACCAGAACTCATTTGAACCTCAGCAGTGGAGGTAAAATTGAATTTCCCTGGCAGAAGGAGGAGCTGGAGCCAGGCTACCTCCTCCAGCAGCTGCTGGAATAGTGAGAGGGCATACTATCCTTACAGCTGCCCCAGGCAGGTGGCCCAAGTGCCAGCATCTGCTGCTGCCCTTGACACTGTCACCTGCCTGGGCGCTAGCAGCATGGCCAGGGCGCTTTGCTATCCTGGCTGTCTGCTGCTGTGAACATCTGCTTGCTCTGCTGGTGCCTAAGCAGCAGGGAAAATCACCCAGTGTGCAGAAAAGCCTGTAAACCCCAGAATAAGAATTGAGAAATGGGCAGTGGAAGTCTGTTGGGATCAGATCGCTCAGCTTTGCATTTCCTTACCTTTTTTTTTTTTTTTTAATCTCCACAATTAGGCTAATGCATCTCCTTTGGTTTTGTAAAAAGTGACTTGAGAAGTTAAAAGTACCTAACTTCAGTAGCTTTACCCATATGTGCTGCATGCCTCAGGCTAGACAGCACATATTGGTAGCCAGACTGAGAAGAACATTTACCACATTACCTCTTCAAAACTCACTTTATTTTTCTTGTTGAGCTGGCCCCCATCCAATGTGACACTCCAGCGTGAGCAGTGTAGTGACAGCAACAGCCTCCATGGAAACACACCCGAGCATGAGGCCAGCCATGGGGTAGACAGAAAAGGCAGCTCTGTCCTTTTCCTTAGTCTGTGTGGTTTTGCTCTGAAGAAGCTTTCTTTTCATTTCTAAAGCATTATTATGAGTGCCTCTCCTATGCTATTTTGTCTTCGCTGTGTCTCTTGTAGCAGTGCAAAGTTACTCTGAACCTGGAAAACCTGGGGCTGTTTGCAAGGCATCACCATTACTCAGCCTCAGAAACCTCCAGTCCTCTTTTACATGCTGGAGCCAGGAGGGAACCTGGCTTTCCAACTGAGACACAAATAACTGCTGGCTGCTGTGGGTGGGGGTTTGAATGTGCATTGTGGAGTGACTGGCTCTTGTGGAGAGTGCCCTGCTGGCAGCCTTGGTGCTGCTGTGCCAAAGGTCCTGCTAACTGAATGCCTCCTCTTGGCAAGATGGGAAGAGCAAAGGGAAACAGCATCTCAGAAATTTCCTTGATGTCTCAGAATTTGATATACCCCCTGTGTCACCCAGGAACAAGTGTATTGGGAAAAGGGCAGGTGGAGCGGAGGTGTTAAGCAGGTTGATTTCCCAGTGGAGTACTGGGGAGACTTTGATGATCAGGATGCCCTAAGAACAAAACACCTCATCATCAGGGTGATGATCATCACCATGCCTTCCTCTCCATCATACTAAAAACTCACTCCCCAGGTAATAGAAGCATGAAAAGTTGTCTAATGCCATTATAATATAATTCATTATATCATTTCCCCTTAATATTTATCTGAAATTTTCCTTTTTACCCCCTAGACTACCCTGAAATAAATCTCTCAGTCTGACTATCCACTGTTTGATGCAGACAGTGAACCAGGTAGCTGTTTGCCATTGTTCCAAGTCTTGGAGCATTTCACAGACAACAGCACAAATCCAGCAAAATCTGTGCACCTACAGGGTAGCTGCTACTGTGCTAAAGTTCCAGACACCTGGCTTTACATCCACCAACAACATGACAATAGTGACTTTCACTGCACATCACTTGTAGGCTCCCAGCTCTAATTCATACTGCTTAGTGGGAAATACCTATTCTGGATATGTCATGGGGAGAATCAGGTGCCACAGCCAGAGTACTGAGCAGGGAGTGTCTTAAACTAATCAAGAAGAATGACTGAAAGCAGTTGTATAGTAAAATTTCCCATCTCAGCATGTAAGGAGCCTACATGCAGTAGTTTTTGGTGGTCAGGAGTCACAGTGTGGTTCCATTTCGAGCTGAGCACCTCAGCCATCTTCCTAAGGAGCTGAATTAGCTCTTTTTTAAAATTTGAATGATACATCAGTACCTTGGCCATATATGGCATGTAACACAACAAGAAACAAGCACATTTTAGTGTCTAATGCTTTAGTACATTAGTTATGAATAATAATAATAATAATAATAATAATAATAATAACAACAGATTGAGCAGATGTCTTTGTGATATCAAACATTTCAGTGGACATCACGAGTCACATTTGGCTTCCACATGGACTCCAGCACTTCTGACATTGATTTGGTTGCTCCTCATGTCTTTGCTCTCCCAAGTGCTTTGGGTAGATCAGATCATCTAGTCTAAGTCTGGTGCAAAATCTTTTAGGTATAGCAACAATATTAATAAATCTGCGCACTGTTTCCTGAGTTAAATTTCCTTGCAAGATTCTTTGTTCCCTGATGTCTCAGACACACAAGAAAACTAATCATGCATCATCCCACACACCTGGCTTCCTAAGTAACACTTCTCATCTACTGAAATGACTTCTCCAAATCACCACGGGTTCTAGAACTCCAGTTAACACCCTCAATATCAATTTCCAGTGTATGAGTCTAGGTCTTGAGATTATATTAATTTTAACATCTACGTTAAGTTAGTGGTCCTCAGTATGTTTATCAAGTTGTTGATGTGGCCCATGAATGTGTGAACTTCCCAGGATCTTTCACATCACTTTTCACCTTTTCTCTTCCTCCCCTATCTGTCCTTCTTGCCTATCTCTCATTCCAAAAGAGCCTGATCATTCCAACATCTTTACAGTGTAACACATTGAAAAGAAACTTTGTTGGCTACCTCTAAAGTACTTTATATCACTTTATATCACTTACACTACCATAGCAATATGGCAAAGAATGCCATCTAATTTACATAAAGTCACACAGAGGTTAATTAGTATATGGAGGTTAATTTCAAAAAGAGTGCACTAGGAAAAAAGCAGCAAAAAGCAATTCTTTCCTTAATTGGTTTTGTATGCACACCTCCTTCTACATTTTACAAATGTACTCAGGAATTTCTATCTTCATTTTCTGGGAAGATTGCATGTCAGGTAGAAAGGAAGTCTGACACTGTCTGTCTGAGTGGTTACTTGCTGACCTTTCATTGTGGAATATACAATTTGGAAATATTGCCATCATATGCTATCACAATTGCATGGTGAGCACTCTAATGCTATGCATGAATGCATCCTCTGAAGTGGAACAAAAATAATTCCCAGTTGTCTTTTTCCTTGCCTAATTTGATACAAACATCACATTAGAAATA
This sequence comes from Molothrus aeneus, assembly GCF_037042795.1. NCBI lineage: Eukaryota > Metazoa > Chordata > Aves > Passeriformes > Icteridae > Molothrus > Molothrus aeneus. The sequence goes on from NC_089647.1 coordinate 66,936,668, forward strand.
ATAGATGTTGATACAAACCTCACATTAGCAATAATATGTTCCCAGCTCTGACCACAAGGAATGGAGGGAAAGTGTTAATTTGGTGAGCCCACATGCTGGAGGAAACGCAGGGCATTTAATGTTAGAAGGCAGGGACAAAGGTGATTATTTTTCTGTTTGAGAAGAAACATTCTGGGGGCTATCAGAAGCTGCTCCCAGGTGACAAAGGAAGAAGGCAGTGTCTGAGCCTTGCTGGATTCATCTCTAAATTTCAACAGTCAAGATCTCTGTATTGGCTCCATATCCATCTCTAGATCCTGTGACTTCACTGGAAGTGGTTATGTTTTTCTACAAGAGCTTTGATGGACACAGTATAGTTTAATTTGAAAACACTTCTCTCAGCAATAATAGCATACATTTCTACTATCAAGACCCAAAACCCATGATGGGTTATACTACAGTGTTTTTAATGAGTCATTAGCATTATCATTTATTGCAGCTAGACATCTGCTTGAGCTTGGATCTTGATAACCTAGAACTACTCATCAGTGTTGTTTCACTTCTGAAATACATGCTAGAATCCTTGAGTTCACAGAGGCTTGGGAGCTATTCTAATCCCAAAATGTTTCTTTCTCAGAAGTAAGTATGAGAAATCCCTGCAGCAGGGTTGAACAGCAATAGCAGACTAAGCAGACTATGAAGACTTCAGTATTATTTCTGTCTCTTCATCAAGATGGCTAGATACCGAACAAAACAATTAGAGTGATGGAGCCAAGGATCTACTCAAGCTCCTGGAGGAGCACCTTCTGCTCCTGGATGGAGTGTCAAAACCATGGGCACACCACGCTGCCTTCCTGACCACTCCTCCCCTCTTGCTGCAGCAGTGAGGTGGTGGCTTCACCGCTGCTCCTTTGAAGGATGAAGTGGGTTTGCAATTCTGCACATGTTATTTCTGGTGATCATTTGCACAGAGGCTGTATAGAAACCAAACCTGATGCAAGCCTTTCCATGATGAGTGGATATATAGTGGTACAGCCTCTCCTAGGTCACACAAAACTGGATGCTACATTTGGCAGTGGTAACAAGGTAGTCAGCACCCTTCCATTTTCCTTTGTCATGAATCAATCCATCCTTGACAATTAACAGCTCAGTGTTCATTCAAAAGATGAAATATTATAAGAATACCAACAATCAATATTGAACTTATTTATTCTATCTACGCATCCATTTTATTATTCTTGGTGCCTAGGAAAATGTCTTTTCTCTTCCTTTAAACTCTTGTCCATTGTTACTGTTTACAATCTCCTTATTGTTGCTGAGGGTTGTCCTATTCCCTCTCTGTCAGCATTTAGCAAAGCTAAATGCATTTCATTATTTTAATCTTTCTTGAAAAGTCAATCCCTTAATTAGAATCTATGGTTGTGGAGCTCCACTGGTGTCCACAGGCTAAACACAACTAAGGCTGTTTTCTTACTAATTGTGCTCACAGGCAGGACATTTGTTACTGTTGTTGATGGCATTAATTTGTTTGGGGGGTTTGGTTTTGTTTTTGGTTTTTTTTTTTTAAGACTATTTATCTAGGTGAGAAGCAAAAGGCAAAAATCATTAAATAAGATTTTCAAAGGATCAAAGCCTACAAGGCATAGAAAATGATGATTTTCTTGTGTGGGATTTTAAACTGAAACATGCAAAGGCAAACCTAAAAGTCTGGGTTTTGTAGACTGAGAACATCAAAATCTCTCAGCAAAACATGGAGATTTTAAGAGCATGCTTTTAAAAGAAGGCAGTCAAATGCTGGTCTGCTCTCTTCTACCAATTCCTAATGAGCATCAAAAATGTGGAAACAGTCCTTCATGCCTAATCAAACACATTTTGCTAAAGAAGCATTTGGAAATTCAATGGGAAGGACAGTAATGCCAAAAAAATTGCTTATCTTGTCCTTTCTCACTTTTGTCTCTAGTTTAGCTCACTAAATCACCCTACATGCAAGTTTTTAGGAAGGATTTTGTTCTTCTAGCATGCAATTGAAGAAGAATCAAAGAACCTTTACAAAAGTCACCACAATGACTTTCTGAAGTTTTGATGAGCTTCAGTTTGTAATTTCTTTTCTACATACTTAGGGATGTAAATTTTTACACATGCCACTGCTCTCCACAGCACCACACATACTAGCTTAGACAATAAATGTAATAACTGCTACCTGAGGGATGTATCTTTCACCCTGTGCATAAACTTACTGCAGCTTGAATGTTTCTTGTGCTGGTATATGTCCCATTTGATTCAGTTCTATTTAAATCAATTTTTTCATTGCACATAAGTCAAAGTTGCATTGTTTGGAAGTACAAAGTAGTGGTATTCCATCAGGCTGTGTTCAGAGTAGGTTTCCATCTATCTCTTCTGGCCACAGAGATTGTAAGGTTCAGCTGTGTAGTGTGGTTTCCTCTAGAGTGCTCAGGATGAATCCTGCTCTACCAACCATCATGCAGTCAATTCTCCTGTAATTTTAATCTACTACCTACTTCCAGTCTAAAAAGTAGCCTTTAAAAGGCATTTCCCCTTTACTTGGGAGATGAATTTTAGCAGTTGGGATTTCCATGGCCTTGCCATGGCCACAACTCATGTTTTTCACATCAGTGCTAGACTTGATGTGTCCTTACCCCTGGTGACAAGTGCCAAAATAGCACCAGATCCCACTTAATGATTTAACTGTGTGACTCATAGCTAATGTTTGAACCTCTGCCCTGGTTGCCCACACAGATGTGGCTTGAGAAAAACTACCTGTTGGACCATAGCATCAGCAGGAATTTGGAGATGCCCCTGCTGTTGTATATGAGCTCCTCAGCATTCAGTAGCACCTGCAGCATCTATACCTCCCCTAAATGTAAAGCTGCTGAGGCAGACAGGCTTTATCTTCCCTGTTCTCCTTCTGCACAAGCAGCCTTTCCTCCATCACCGCTTAACTTGAGCAGCAGAGTTTACTCCCTCTACAAATTTCTCCAACATTGTGATTTAACCATTCTTGAGGTTTTTAAGAGCTGCAGCCTACAAACCTGATAGTTCAAAAACCTTCCCGTTTCTAAGGTGAGGTGGCAAACACTGAAAACCCTGAAAGCTGAACTCAGAGCCCACTAGGTTAAGGCACCTCTGGGAATTTCAGAACAGGTTGGGCAGCTTGTCTGGTCAGTCTGGAGTATGAGAGATCTTAGGTGAAATGCATGGGGCATTTCCTGACACTGGGCTGCATCTGAGCTGGTTCAAAGATTTACTTTGAAGGATTTGACAGCTCACCAGGATGTTTCTGGAGAGTGAACATCTAGTAAGTTAGACAGTGCTAAAGAGTTGTCAGGCTGGATCCCTGCGATTTAGGCATGTGGATTTTGTTCAAGTCCCAGTATAATTTTGAAAGGTGTATGTGTTGCTATTAATTCCTGCTCCTCAAAAAAAAAATCTGGCAAAAAATTCCATGTGCTAACACCTGTATACCTATATCCATATATCTACTGACTGACTTTCAATGAAACCCATGTTTACACAACTAAATGATGTGTCTGCATCAAAAGGCCCTTGGCATCCAGCTCACCACTGTGCATTGTACACTGCAGCTCAGTCCCAGGCTCAGGGCGAAACTCTCTGACGTTCAGCCACCCTGGTACTGTAAATGGAGAGATTCATTCCTCCTGTGTAAATAGGAGACAAACCAGCTTTCAGGTAGCACAGAAAAACAGTAGTGAAGGCTTTACTGATTAAAAGAGTAAAAAGCATCTGTAGAAGGAAGACCTGTCCTTTAAAAGCATAAAAAAACCCCTTAAATTTGGCAGAGAACAAAATATTTTGAAATTATGCAACATGAAACAGTCACTGACACTCCTACTGAAACATGACACTGGTTCCAGGATATTCAGGCACTCCTGCTGGGATAGATAATCTGCATTTAAATTACAAGATTCAGCCATATGTCTGGCTGGGAAATGAAAAGTATGGAATGATAGATACTACCTTGTGCTTCTGCTCTTGGAGTCTTTTTCATCCAGCTCAGTCACTCTCATGCACTGAGGTCTGTTCCAGGATAAACCCTCTTCCTATTAGATAATATCCAAATGTCTCCAGGGCCTGTTTCAGAATCCAGCAGCCTCTTTTTTTTTTCTTTAGAAACTATATATCAAATCTTTGGTGGGAGCAGGCTTTTGACTAATGCTCCCCTCTGGTTATTTAACTTGTAATAACGTATCAATTTAACCCATGCAACTTTTATTTGAGATTTAGGCTATGACATATGGTTGGGGATTCATACTGTTCTATTTAGGAAAAGACATATCTTCTTCATTTACAAAAAAAGTATACCCCACCTCCCCACTCTTGTGTGTGTGTCTGTGTGAGTGTGTGTGTGCATGAGTTTTAGAATAAGAAGTCAGTAGTTCTCTGTCATTTAAGTGATTTTTTTCTTCTCAACTTGTGTTGACTATCTTTTGCTATTATCTTTCAGGGAGAAAAATGTATTTTTGTTGGACCTTCAAGTCAAAGAAGCATCTTCTTTGTAGCTGCTGAATATATTCTGTAATAGTTTGGGTTTTACTTTGTTTAGACTCTGAGAAGTTGCTGTTATATTTCCAGTAATTTAGTTGCACATTCTGAACTAAAACAGAATTAATTGGTGAGAAAAAAAAATCTCAGTTCTAGTATTATGAAGAAAAAATACTAAAACAGCATAAGAAAAAAAGAGGTTTGAAATACAGAGACTTTTCCCACATTTTCAATGTCTTACTATTTTTGGACTTTCTTTTTTTTTTGGACTTGCCATTGCAAATGGCTTGGATTCAAGAAACACAGAACAATCCAGTCTCAGTGATTTGGTCATGGTACCTGTGAGTGGTAAAGGCACGATCTGGGTTTAGAAATCTGGTTGCTGTGCTCTTCAAATTAGAAATACTCCCATAATTTATAGTAATAATTTGAAACCATGCAGGTAGCCAGGAAGGAAGCTGCACAGCATCAACCAATTGCCATGCTTGTAAATGCCACTTGGAGTTTGATGGGGACATTTTAAAGGTACACATGCAAGGAGCTGAGCTGAAAACTGGTGCTCTTCTGAGGGACAATTAGCTTTTCTGGAAAAGACCATTTTGCAGTTGAGCAACACAGCAGTCAAAAGAAGCTTTACTGTGGTCTACTCTCTGTCCATCCAACCTTGCTCTGGTTTGCCCTCCCTGCTTTTGAGACCCTCAGTTGGACTGAGCTCCTGACTGACCCCTGGCCAAATCAGTGTGGCATGAGGGGTGTCACTGTCACTGGGGATGACAGGGAAACTCCACATGGTCCCAGGCTGCTAGCTGGATTCTCCTGTCTCCAGCCAGCAAGGCAGAGCTTTGAACTCAGCTCTCACCAGCAGATCTCACTGCTTTTATCACCACTTTTTGAAAAAAAAGGTAGAAGGACCATTAGTTTAGACCAAGTGTGAACTGATAAAAATGAATGTCCTTGTGAATTGCTCTTAGAATTGTCACTGGTTTCTAGTAAGAGCAAATAAATACAAGAATTAGCATAATTACTCTGAAGGTACTTATTTTCATACACTCTTTGTTGTTGTTTTGTTTCAGGACAGGTTTAATTAGAAGTAAGCACTGGCAGTAATCATGTGGTATATGCTTCCTTTTGAAGCTTTGAAAGATCTTGCCTTGTGAGGGTGATAAATCATCTAAATGAGCATGCACGAAAACTTGTAAAATGTAATTTGGTACAGAATTTTTCACACATGGCATATATCCTAGGCAAGTGTTTTATAAGTGAGACATGAGAGTTTTATGGAGCGTGGTTTGGTATATAGCATAAATAAACTGAACTTTGCATATAGGCCATACACAAAATACTATAGATATCTGCTTAAAGGAAGACAGCATGACAAACCTCTAGGAGCCACAAAGTCTACCTGGTACATATTAGGCATCTCAAAAACAATTGCCTAATGGATGTGCTGATGCCAAAAGAACCCTTTGGGTCTTTCTGAAAAGAATACATACATGAGCTTCCATGAAATATGTCATCCCTTTCACTCATTTTACTAAGGAAATACCAACAAAACACTGTTTTTAAATAGCTTTAAGGATCTGATATAAATCAACAATAGCCAGGAAATTTAAGAAAGCCAAAGACTGACACTCCCTCTTCAGCACATTACACCCTGTTTTTTACAAAAAGCTAGAAACCTTGGGTATCCTATCTCATTTCCAGTTCTTGCTATGTCAGACCCTATGGAAAAAGTACCAGCAACAACAGAAGCTTCCACCTCACACCTTGCGCGCCAAGGGTGAAATCACAAGAAGTCATATGTGCTTTACATAAAGTATCAGTAACTTTTTCCTCTGACTCATGACCATTCAGCAGCTGAGACTTGAGTCCCTGTCCTACCCAGCTGCTCTCATCCTGAGCTGCTGCTGGTGCAAACACCGTGGCCTGAGGAAGGGACAGACAATGTACACATGCCAGAGGAGCTGCTCCCCAAAGCCTGTGTGAAGGACATTTTCCATTCTGGCTTTGGATCAGAGGCTGAGGTGATCCTGGGGCAGTAACACTGCCACTATCACTGCTTTGTGTCACACTGATCCATATTTATTTGGCTCAGGCAGGTGATAATAATTTCAATAAGAACCTAGACATTTTAAAGAAATGTCTATAAAAAATTCAGAAGAGAAACCTAGTCCTACTCTGGAAATATGGGTTGATTGGATGCAAATGAAAATTTCTGGATTATGACTTTACTTCACATCAGGCTTAAAATACAGAATATTTCCATCTTATATTTAAATATGAGAGAGATCAGATATAAGGACATAAGAAGCCCTGACAAGTTCTAAATAAGCATTAAAATCCTAAACATATGTGTGCAGAAAACCAGCTCCTTGGAGCCAAAACTTTTAGAAAGGGAAGTAAAAGTTTTTAAGCAGGCACATACTTACCCCTAGATTTACTGTTTAATCCCTTTAAGCACAACTGACCATGTCAACAGAGAACCAAACTATTCTGTACAAACCACCCGAAAACCTTTGACTGATCATTGTTAAAAGGGCTCTGTGCTAGGTGCCTAATTGCCATAAATACTGATTCCCCTAAATTCTTTACACATTCCCATCTAAATTCTCAATAATGATAGCAATCAGACAAACCATTTCAAAATCCTAATCAAATGTCTTCTCAGAGCATTCATAAAATGAAATGCTGATGCAGCACATTCTATTTAATTGAGATACACTTAGATTAGGAAGTCCACTTAATCAGGATGTCTCTCTGGGAACAATTTAAGTCCAATGACACTGAATGGCAATGACACTGCTGCTCCCACATAACAAGCAATGGGACAAGAGGAAATGGCCTCAAGTTGCCTAAGGGGAGATTTGGATTGGATATTTTGGAAAATTTTGTCACCAAAAGTCTGCCCAGGTAAGTAGCTATCTCCATCCCTGGCACCACTTAGAAGATGTGGTGCCAGGACATGGTGGACTGGACAGGGTGGACTTGACAGTGGTTGGATTCAGTGATCTTATGGTATTTTCCAGCTGAAGTGATCCAATGATTCTTTGAAAATATTTGATTCTGGTACAGGGTTAGATGATAAAGGAGGATTAAGTAAAGACTTTTCAGACAGGTACTGCTTTTCTTCCAGTCTCTTCTGTTGCAGTGATATCTGCAAGTTATCAAGTGCCAGTGTCTATTTTGGACCCATGGAAAAGGAAGGAGGTATCTTCTCCAAAGACTTCTGGGCATCTCCAGCCCCAGCAGCTTTATCCTAAAGCAGCAGCTTCTTTGGTCTTATATCTTTTGTCCCAGGGACCTCCCCTTGTCATGCCTGGGCCTAGGGGATTCCTCCCAGACAGAGGCAGAGCTGTCACCACCTCTGCAGCAGCAGGAATGTCCCAGGACACAGGGTGGTAAGCCTGTAGGACTGAGGGTGGTAAGCCAGGACTGAGGTCAAAACAGGCCTTAATGAAAGTCTCATCTCCTTTTGCTGCTTTGTAATCCTAGTTACAACTTTGATTCATAGTGAAAGAATCTGGTGAAGTGAAAAAACAAAGACTTCCCTGTAAGAAGATTCCTTTTTATTGTCAACCTTCACACAGTCAGAGTATGAAATTCCCTAGGCAATTAGAGCTTCTAACATTACAGGCACAAGGCTTGTTTTGAGAAAACAAATATATGTCAGCATTTTAAAAGTTATTTTTTCAACCTTTAGACATGCTGGCAAGGCATCCATTCAGTGGGTTTTTTACTTGAAGGCATATAGACAAGAAAACACAGTACCAGGTGGGAGTGCAATATGCTACTTGTCTGTTAATGATAAAGAGCAAAAATGCAAAGGAGCCATAAACCAGACAAAGCAAAGGAGGAGAGAGGCATCCACAGAAGTGGGTGTGTGGCAGTTACCCAAGGACTGGAGATTTCCCTGGCACTAATATCTAAAGTAATTAGTGTAAAAGCAGCATTGGTTAGGGATATCTGCATAGCTGTGAGTAGCTGAGGGCTTCTGGTTCGGTATTTGCTTGTTTGGTTGGGTTTTTTGTACCTAGTCTTGCTTTCCATAGTGGTAGGGGTATAAAAATAAACTTAAACTAAAATCAATTTACAGGGAACTTGATAAACACAGTGTAAAAATGACCACTCATGCAGCTTGCACCCTCTGTCTATTAAATGTTAGCCTTGACTTTTTGTAATACAACTTAACAAAGATTACAGCACTTAAAATGAAAGGTGATCATTCTGTGCTTTTATCTCAAAGTGCTGCCTTCATTTGTGCTAAGTAACCCCTCTGACTCAAACTTGTTTATTACTGTACGGTGGGCTGTAATTGTAGCCACCAGTGGCAAGCAGGAGATAGTTCATATCTAAACAAAATTTCAGTGTTCCTGAACAATAAGTTTGAGCAGTGTGAAAGGTCCAGCACATACAATATTTTTTTCAGTCAGCTTGTTGAACCTGTGTTGAACAAGTAAAATGTGAAAAACCAAGAAAGCAGCGATCAAAAAAGGAGAGGAGAATTTAACAAATAGTGCTAGAGCCAGGAGCTATCAGTTTCATATCTTTTTCCCTGAAGTGTACCCATGGCACACAGAGTCAGTAGCAGAGGTATTTCCCAAATTTGAGCTCCTGACCTTGCAGCAGGACCCTGCCCCTGCACAGCCTCCCAGTGCCCACAGCCGACTCGACTCGCAGCCAAGCCCAGGCGGTTGCGCATACAGATGTGATAACTTGACCAGTGACCTACATAAGACACATTTCCTAACCCACAGGGCAGACAGTTTTAAGGGCACATTACTGCCTCCCCTCCACAGGAGAAACTTACCCCAAAAGGATATCTCTGTGTGGGACAGCTGTGGTTTCAGACCTTGGCAGGGGCTGTCATTCAGAGGCAGAGATTGTGCATGGCAGCTCTGTGAATGTAGCAAAGAACTGGAGGGAAAATATGAAAAGAAGATGAATCTGTTCAGCACTAAACATGTTTATTTTAACTTTTTGCAGCTTCTGAAAAATCACTGAGCAAAACTCCAGGGTATAAATCAAAGTGAGAGAGAGAAAGAAAAATGGCAAGCGAAAGAAAGTCATTACTTTGATTGGCAATGAAGGATTACTCAGGATCCATAACTGTGTTTACCTAGCTCAGCTTAAAGTTCACCATTCTAAACTCCTCTAAAAATCTCATCTTAAAAACAAAAAGTAAACTAAAAAAAGCCAGTGTTCACAAAAAATTACTTGTGTAACAAGTGGGGATTGCCACCTCTGCTTACACAACTATGCATAAAACGCATACTTTATGTAATTTCAAGCTTTGACTACTTAGAATTTAAATTACAGAATAAAGCCTAAAATTATGAACATAAAGATCTGATATTATTTTTATCCTTTCAATTTCATGTTCTTCAGCTATACCTTAGCACAGCCCAATTTACAGTCTAAGGCCAGAAAGTTAGTAGTACTAGGCACACAGTTCCACTAAGTACTGCTCTCACTTGTTCACTATAAGCTCCCTATTTCCTTCTTAAAAGTTGTTTTCAAAAGGATCTGCTTGCATAATTGTGCAGCAACAAGGCCTGGTAGCCTCAATCCCCAAGAATGTTTTCAATGACCTCTTCCTGCCCAGTTTTTCCATGAGAGAGAGAGAACTGTTGGGAAAGGGGGAGCCAACAGTGTTACCAGAGGGTAAATGAGTAGACAGATGCAGAATAGAGATTAGTGTTTTAGGAAAGAAAAAAATTCCCCCTCTCTGGTGTTACAATTGCTTTTAAAACACACCCTCTCCTTCTAACATTTCATGTCCTTTTTGTAGGCACTTCCAGCAACAAAGTAGACCATAATTTTAGAAATGAGAATATTAAAGCAAAGGAATGGGCATGCAGCGCGGCTGCCAGCATCAAACACAGACTGTGGGTCAGTCCTGGCAGTGAAGAGGCTGGGCAGCTTTGCAGGGGCAGTGTGAGTCAACATGGCCATTTGTGGACAGATAAGTGAGTGCAAACAAAACCAGAGCATCAAAAGTGAAATGTCTGCTTCAGAGGGAAGCCGAGCTCACTAACACACACATACCTGTACCACGTGCCTAGCAAATCACGATTTGTTTATTTACAGTATCAGTTTTGGTTATGGAGAGCTCTAAAAAATCTGAGGGTAAAATAACCTTGAGAAATTCACATTATTAAGAATTAATTATTACCCTCTGACAGACCCCATTTATCACCATAAACACCAGATACATTAATTCCAGCCACTTCTGGCATCACAGCAAACCTGTTTCCTTCATGTTAGATTTTGGTTTATATTTTGTTCCTAGAGGCACAACAGAAATTGTTACATGTGCCAAAGAGCAGTTTAAAGGTTTTTCCACTATGAAGAATTTAAATTCAGGCTTTTTTTTTTTTTGTCCCTGAATCAGGCTCCATAGTAACCTCTATCACCAAAGAATTATCTTTGCTACTGACAGACTAAATTAATAATCAGAGTTTTGTTTTTAACCCTGTCACCTACAGCACTGATACTGAGGACCATGGGGTAGATTATTCAGCAGTGAACATTGTGTGATGTTGCTGAATACAGCGTATTTCCTGTAGCTTAAAAACATGCCACGCTGTGGCAATGCAGAGTAGGCAGCTTTTAAATTTTGGATTAAATCTTAGTGAAAGTCTCCCATGACTCATTCAACTCCTGCCATTATCTTATGTATTGTGATAATGGTGTAATGCAAGGTAGGGATTTAAAAGGACAAGAACATAAATCTTTGAGATTGATGGCATTTTGCCATTGCCTGTGTGTCAAGAGGACTGAGGGAGCTTGCTGTGTTACAATTTCCCTTCCTAGTCATAGTGGGAGTGCAGAATTAAAGCTTTACATTCAGATCAAATCCAGATCAAATCTTCCCTCCAAGACAAAATTTCCTATGAGATTAAGACCTACTAACTGTGGTCCCATAGGGAAGAACTCAGAAATTCTCAATAACATCCCAAGGAGGCCCTACCACTTTTTTATCCATGATCAGCTGAAAATTCCCCACCACCACTTTGGTTGCATTTTTCTCTGGATGGGAGAAAAAAATCCAGGCGAGTGTGATACCCCAGTGCTCCATAGCTTAGCTATTCACCACAAATGGTCTGCCTCTTTAAATAAAGCACAGGCTGGGACACGCTATCTGCTTCTCAGAAAGCTGAAGGTGGATGCGTGCCAGGGATTTGTGCAGCTTCCTGGCTTTGCTGATAAAGAAAGGCCACTGTGAGGTAAACCTCTGCACTGTCCCTGACACGTTTTCCCAGTGGCTGCCCAGAAACAAGGCACCCCAGAAGGCAAGGAAAGCGTGGATCCCGTGGTACCACAGCTCCTTGTGTGCACCACAGGGCTGGGAGGAAGCCTCCGAAGAGTCCACTCGGGCTTGTGCTTCTACATTTAGAAGTGTGAGCTTCTAGCCCGAGCATTTGCATCAGCAGGTGGAAAGTATGAGAGAGCACATCCAATGCTGAAAGTTAATGATAGCATTTGACCACGTTAACCAGTAAGTGACAAGGCAGGGTCACGGGAGTTAATTATTCATGTAAGTGACTGCTAAAAGAAATGTTTAAGAAATGTTGGTAGTTTGCACTGACTGCAATGGAAAGTGACTAATCATTTCAAAGTTTAACCTTGGCAGCTCTAAGCAGACCCTTCTGGCTCTTTTTTTCTGGTTTTGTTTTTTAAATCAATATTGTCTACTTCACAGGCAGAACGTTAGAGGTTTCACAGCAGAAAGCTGGCCAGAAGGGCAGCTGTGCCACGAAGACCAGAGCTCCAGGAGAGAAGCAATCTGGTTTAGAGGTGTTCAGCTTTGGGAGAAGGGGGTGCTCAACTCCCAGTCTCCTGAGTGATGTGACACCACTCTCCCCAGCTCCCAGTACTTGTGTACTTAAGTTATAACCTCTTTGGGGCAAATTCTACCTTGTTTGTTCAGTGCCAAGCACAATCAGTCCCAGCCTGTCACTGGTGTCCCTCGGCAGTGCCACAATATAAACACTAACAAAGACAGACTGCTCATATCTGCCTAGCCACAACTGAATCCACCACTTAAAAAATGTCATTATTTTCGTTGGTGCCCAGATAATTTAAAAAATTCTCAGGAAAAAAACAATTACTGCCCTGCCAGAACTGCTAAGCTTCTGTGGGACATAGCTGCATAATTTTAAGAGCCAAACATTCCACTAGATCTCTTTGTTTCAACAATCAAATACCAGAGAGGGAGGTAATACTGACAACATGTTGCTCTTCTTCTGTATGCTGAACTGTTTTATAACTTCTAGTCATGATATATGAGTCTACAATTCAAAAACTAAGGGCAAATATAAACTAACAGTTTATAACACTACGACATATATACAGCACTTCTCATCCCAAGAGTACTTAGAATACTTGAGGTCTCAGAGGAGTACAGCTATCTGCAGGCTGGGACACAGCATGTGTTTAACAGAAAGCATCTGAGGCTTGAACATGGAGAGCAGCAATTTTTCCAACTTACACCTTTGGTAAGGATAAAGCAAAAATAAAGGCATATTTGATGCACATAGCCTTAATAAGATACTGATACTAAAGGGAAGACAGACTTGGAGAACTTAAATATGAAGAATATATTAAGAGTAAAAATGAAATTTGAGCTGTAAGATGAGAGGACAGCTAAGTGAATATTATTTTTCCTTAAGAAATAAATCCTTTAAGATTGCAATTTGGTTATTAACTTTATGTGAAAACCAGAACCCTCAGTACCCATTGGTGTGGGCACTGCACTGGGACACAACATTTGGAGATACCTCAAAGGAAGGCTGCAAAATCATCAGGGAAGTTCTGCAAAATTCTTAATGAAAAAAAATTAATTGTTCAAAAGAAATCACAGAGTTTGTGGGAACTTCCTGTTCTTCCTGCTCATGTAGGAGGGCTAGAGGTGTTATCTTACTGGGCTCTCAAAGAGACAAGGAAGTTCATTTGCAGGATGGGTCAATATGTAGGCATGGTCAACCCTCTGTTGAATGTTGCTTTCCATCTGTTGCCCAAAATGCTTCTTCAGTGACAGAAAACATTGGCAGAAGGACGGTGGGAGGCAAGGGGCATAAGTGGAAAAAGAACCTTCAATGTAAGTAATACATAAGAATAAATATAAAAGAACATAAAAAATTTCAAAGTTGCTATTGCAAACAATCCAGTGCCAAGTCAGCCTGCATTAAGGGTAAATGATAAGCATGTAAATTAAAGACTGCAGAAAGCAGACGTTTAGGTTTTAAGCCACATTGCTCAAGTCAAGAACAATTTCCTCTCGTGTGGTACTTGGACAGAGGCAGAGGGACATGGTAAAGGCAGTGTGGGTGGTTCATAGTGTTCACTTTGCTTTGGCATGGGAAGCTAGGAAGCCACAACAGTTCTTTGCTTGTAAGCTTTCTGTTGCTTTAAGCATGAATGTCCTTTTTGTCCTCTAACAATCCCATTTTTGTTTTTAAGAAGACAGCCTTTGACCCTTTCCTGGACTAGGAATGAAAGTCATCTGAAAGAGCAGTGTGCTGTTCTTCCAAACCTACTTTGTGGTGCTCTCTTTTGATATCGTTGCTGGCATCATGCAAGCCAGGTGACTTCAAGAAACTTTTCTAATCTGCCTTCATCAGCCTATACCAAGAGTGATAACCGGTGCTCATATGATATTTTCAGTTTTTCCTGCACCAGCCTCATTCTCTAGGGGTAATTTCATCTGGTGGCTACAGACCTTCAGCTCAATCCTATGTCTCCCAGAGCAGGCAAAAGGGACGGAGAGAGGTCCTGCACTATCCTCCCTTGATGCAGGCCTGCTTATTTCTCTGAGTATCTGCACAGTGAAACTTTCCATTTTCAGTCTGTTTCAGTCAGTTTCAGTGAGTTTTGAGTTTTCCTTCCTTCTGTAAACCTCCCAGGGTGAGGTAGTGTGGCAGTGATACTTTCAGATAAGTGCTGGGACCTATATGTCCCAGAGCTCTCTTTACAGACATTGGACACGATTTAGAGACAAGGGCCATATATTCAGTGTACTTATAGGAACTCCAAAATATCTACTGTTCTATCTGTCTAGACTCCAGCTGCCACTGGGGAAGGGTCTTCTGTGGGTCAGCCCTGGGTCACATCTGCCACATCCACATGGATATTTTGGGTATCTTAAGCAATCACAGTGTGAGATCCCTACCTGTGTCAAATAAGTGAAGCATCTCTCTTATATCAGCTAGTTCTGTCTGTACCTATTGATAAGAAGCATGTGTTTCTTTCACCTATCTGAGAATGGGCTGTGCCCCCTGGGGATTCCTGTCTCTGTCCATGGATTTAATAGGAATTTAGGTGAGTAGATGGGATGTGATGACTAATTTTTAGATAGCTATAGTGAGATGAAATTAATCCCATCCATCCTGGCACATGATTAATGTTGGAACAGTAAGCACCTTGCACTTTGCTCTTAAATGTCGCAATAACTTTGGTCAGATTTAATGTTTTTTTAAAAGTGTTAATGTTCTTATTAAATTGATCCTTGTTAATTATAATCCAATAATTTAAAAAATAAGATTTAAGGGGTGATGATTTATGTGTCTGTGTTCAAAAATCAGAAATATCAGACAGCAAGGCAGCAAACTCCTACAGAATTTAGAACATACATTTGAGAAGTGATTTTAAATCCCTATGCTATCAAGCACATGGAAGAGTATGTACAAGACATACTGCTATATTGTGACAAACCACAAAGAAGCTTTCAGCTTTATAGAAACTTGACAGGCTGTTCAAAATCAAGTGTTTAACTTCACTCTTTACCTTGATAATCAGGTTTCCCTCTTTGCTTCACACATATATTATGCCATATTTAGCACACAAAAGGGAAAAAATGGCAGTAGTTTCTTTAGAGACAGCCAACTTTGCTGTGATGCACCCCATCACTCTTCTTGTCTTTTATTGTAAGAAAAGCATCCTGTACTTGCTTGTATAGCAATCAGATCTTTCTTAACTGTAGTCTTGATATGTGTTATAGGGGCTTATGAGGCTCTAATCCTATGCCTCAGGAATAACTGTCTTATTCTGACAAAAAAACCCCAACCAAACAACCAAACCTAAAACAATCCAAATCTTAAATTTTTTTAAAGTCCTGTCTCTCTAAAAATATGGGCTTTACTTACTTACTCTGAGTAGTATTCACATTAGTGTTCCACTAATGCTCATAAAACTTTCTAACTGTATTTAAAAAATACTTATGAACTAAAAAATATAAGTCAGGGCATGTCCTAATATAAACAACACTTCTTTTACAATATTTTTTCCACAAATTTAGTTATTCATTGCTCAGGCACACCGAGCAAGACACCTAGTCTTTCTGGACAATAAATACCTGTATACCTGTTGCTTTTCATGCATTATCTATATAATTTGCTTTTCTTAGATTGCCTCAAATAATTGTATTTCAGAGTAGACGCCCACCTCTGTGCCCAAATTCAGTGAAGGTATAATAAATGTGAAACAGAGAAGTGATTATTTTACTTCAATTTACCCATGTACCCTATGCTGTATTTATCTTTTTTGGGGGAAAAAAAGTATAAAAATAGACATTACTAGCAGTAGGAACTCTGGATGAAGGGACTAGCTTCTAGGGAAAGAAAATTCATGTGATTTTGAATGCACCTATACTAATCAGAGGTCAGGCACATGCTGGTCTTTACTTGTGTTTTAATAACGAAGCAGTCAACATGTTACCTGGTAAAAATAACAGCCACTGTACCAAATATGGCCCAGCACTCTACAGACAGTGACAGTGACATTTGATGATACTTGTGACAGATTATTGTGGTCCTCCATCATAACACTGCAGCAAAAATTCAAGGCTGCAATAAAAATTAATCTGGCCATGGAACTGGCCTGTAGTTATTTTTTCCCCCTTACTACTGCAACACTGATGTATGGAAGCCATCAAACATGACTTTGTGAGGGTATTAGATGTACATAAAGCTTGCAGAGAGAAACTGATGGTTGCTGCAGAAAACTCAGAAACCAACTACTTAGAAGGTGTCTTTTCACATCTCCTGCATCATTATAGGTAGTTCCATGAATATCTGACTTACTAGTAGGGTGTTCTGAAAACCTGCTACCAGAGAGCTAGTAATAACACTTTACCTTTTCTGCTCAGACTATGGATTCAAGTCTGGCCTGAGTCAAGGAAATGATTCTAATGTAATCACTTAATTGCTGATTTGAAATAAGTCAGTAGTTTTAGTGAAAACCCTAAGGATGAAAGCCTTCTTTACAAAACCAGGGCCACCCCTAAGATTCCTCTGGATCCTCAGAGAAGGTGAAGGAGCTAAATACCCAGAAGAAACTGGCATCAAGGTGGGTAAAAGCCAGGGGCACTCTATGTTGCTGCTAGTGGCAGGGCAGTGTAAGAAGACTTCTCTCTGGGACTTACCAAAGCTATTAATACGACACTCGTTCAGTCACTTGACTTGGAAATCAAAAGAAGCACTGTCTCCTGCTAAGGAGAGGAATATAACTGTTCATAACATTTATGTATGTTAAACTATGTCCTGTAAACTATGTCCTTGGGTTTTCCTGCCTTGTGTGACCACTTTAGTATTCTCTCTTTGCAGAGCATCTGTATAATCCATATGTGGCAATAATTTCATGCACAAACTTCAGGACGCGCAGTGCCGTAGGAGTTGAACAAACCTTGTCAATCACTGAACACAGGAAAACCTGTTGGTGGAACAAATTTACTGCATGCTTTAATTGTAGCCAAAGAGGCCTAGCTTCCCCTAAATTTTCATGGTTTGTCGTTCAACTACAATTTCTTCCATGCATCTGGAATTTGCTCCAGGTTATATGACGTTTTGTGGTCCATCACAACATGGCATATTACCAATTGATACTATATAATCCACGATGAAAATATGCCCTTAATGCCCCATGACAAATGGAAAGAATGTGGATATCTTATTTAAAACAGTAGAGGGGAAATGGAATACAGCTCAGCTCTGTTTTTTAAATTTATCATTTTTGTTAAAGCAAAAGAAATATATAAATAAAAGGTACCTGAAACTTAACTTAGATTATTCATAAGAGGAACTTAATGACTTCAGCTCTTCTGAGCTGGCTTGTGCATTTTTTTACTGCTTCTGTGCATTTTTTTGCTGCTTCCTATCCATACTTATTTCTGTAATAAATGTTACAGCACATTTTTTGATGTGCTTTTATGATATTAACATCAACTTTCTGGAAAAACAAAATAGAAAACTTTACCCTTTTGAAATCAGTGAAAACAGCCCTATTGTTTAAGATTCCAATTGCACCATTGTTTTACTTTCTTTTAACATTCCACATCATGGTAGATGAAATGCCAACACAAAGAAATGTATATGGTCTCTACAAACAGCAAGCATTGCCAAAGAGAAAATTTTCTGTTATATTCTACAAACTAGTTTCAAACTCAGTGGACATGTGGTTTAAAATAGATTCCATAGGCTTTTAAAATGGTATCCATAAATTCTCTCATTGCAATTACTTTTAAAATTTCTATCGGCCTTTTCCCAGGGATCTGCTTATGAATATTAGCATTATAGTGTTAATACTTTTTGGTTCAGGCTTGTTTGTAAGTATTACTGTGACAGTACTGTAGGAGAATAATTAATTATGATTTTAAATGCATCCAAATATTTTGAAAAAGAAATAAATAGATTTGATTACTGCTTATGATCTACTTAATGCATATGTAAGTACATGTTTAAATACCTTGCATTTGCAACTGGAATTGAACCTTTTTATCCTACCTGCAGCTGGGCGATGAACTGAGTGCATAAATAACAGGTGTTCTGGTTTCACTGACTCATTTCTCAGCTTCCTCAGGGCCAGATAAACCACTAAATATTTATCAGATGTGCTTACAATATAGGGTCTCAAATCAAAACACTATCAATGTGGAATGCCTCAGGTTGAGATTAACCATCCTCTTCTTTGAATATCTTTCTTCTGGATCAGTGGCTGGCTGTTCTGGAATGGCCAGTGTTCCTGGCCACACTGGACAGGCACAAAAATATCTCCTTTTCTTTCACCAAAACTTGACTTTGTCTTTCTGATGCTGCACAATACATTTTAATGCAAATGTTTTAAGGACCTGAAGTGAGATAGGGCCTGGAAACTGTTTCACAGTCTTCTGTGCTTTACAGTTCTTCTCTTTCCTTCCCTCCTCTTTTTCCACCATGTGAGATGGACTGCATTGCAGCAGTGCAGTGGCAGGTGACCAGCAGTGTTACATTTAGCTGTTTGTAATAAATATACCTTGAATGATGTGAAAAATTTCTACCTTGGGAGCAAAGTATGATACATTTTTTTCTTCTTTTTTATTCTGCCTGAATGAGCAAGAGACAAGAACTGAAAATCAGTTCCAGGAGCCTTGTATGACTTTGCAAAACACTGCCATTAAACTTATTTGTCCCTGGCAAAGCTGGTATAATCTGTAGTCATTTAAATTCACCTTTACTGATTGAAGGCTTAATTATTGCATTTTGAGGCATATACTTTTTAGGTATAATTATGCAGTTGAAGACATTTCAAGATCATAATTAACTGGAAGACTGAGAACCAAATCAATTCAAAGTCAATATGAAACATATTTACTTCACGGGATCAAAACAGCAACTGTAAAAGAGAATTCTTCACTGAATAGATATATTCCTAGATGATTTTGGCCTCTATGCTGTTGAAATTGTTGTCACACATAAAGAAAAGGCAGAAATATGCTTCCTAAAGTCTGTAGAAGTCTAGAATATTAGGGGAGTAATCAGACAATATCATAGATTTTGGTTAATACTTTAATAAGGCTACATGTTTTTTTGGCATGGTGACAGGAAAACTCATTCATCTACAAATAATGGGGAAAGAAATAAATCTCAAGAAGCCTGAGAGAAACAAATCAGGTGAACAGACTCTCCCATGGTAATGCAATTCTTACACATAATCCAGGAATTTATACTCAAAAAATGTAGGAAAGTTACACAATGCTATGTGTCATCCTGCTGGAACAATAAGCCCAGCTCTGGTGTCTACAATTTGATAAGGATTCTGAAAAATCAAAGACATTTCAGACAAGGACCTCAAGAATTATTAAAATGGAAATTCTTCCTCATGGAACTCATGGAATGAACTACTTAAGACATTGAAACAGGGAAAAATTACTTAAGTACCTACCTGGAGAACAGGAATTCAGTAATAACTGGCTCTTTGATCTCACAAATAAAGGTGTGGCATGGTAAAGGCTCAAAAGGCTGTTTTCAGTGATTTCAAAAGGACAAGGCTTCCTGTTCCACTGAAGTGACAGAGACATGATCGGTATTAAAAGTTCATCAGTTCAGGGGTCTTCAATCATCCCTTATGACAACTGTTGATTTTCATGGGTGAGGTAACTGACTGTAGTGGGAAGGACACAGTTCTTTCAGTTGCAAAAGGGAAAAGCCTTATGAGCAGGTTTTTGTACTGGAACCCAGACACTTCTTGGAGAAGCACACTTAGAGCATCTCAGCTAGGTGCTGAAATAGGTTAATTGATAGGAATTTCTGAAGTCAGACCATTGAAAAAACCAAAATGAGAGTGAGGCCTTGAAACAAAAAATGCTCAAACACATTTGTCATGTAGACCAGTGGAGAAACAAGCCTGACATGTAAAGGGTCTCTGGGTGTCAGTGAGCAGTGTTGGGTTGAGTAGACAGCCCAGTGACCATCAGACACAGGCGTGGCCACCAGCCAGGTGTGAGGTCAATCCAGAATGATGGTTCAAACAACAATTTGGGCACAGGGACACCTCCAGGAATTTCTCAAGGCAGGGCTGAGTGCCTGAGGCTGGACTGAAACGGCGCCCCTGGATCATGGGCAAGGTGGGGGGAAAAGCCTCAGGCAAGGGTGGCCAAGGCCAGGAAGGTCCTTTGGAGCATGGATGGAAGGCTCATAAGGCTCAGCAATTAGCATTTCTTTAGGTTTGTGCCAGAGACTTTGTCAGGGGAGACGTTCTCAGCATGACAGCATTTTCTGTGGATTGCTAATTTGTATCTCTTACTACCATTTCTGAGAAGGGGTCACCCATCCTTTCACAGCATATTTGAAGAGTGATGTTCTCACACAAACATGACATTGTCTTCTGAGACCGTGATTCCCTGATGCATAGAATCAGTTTATGAAGTGATGGCAGCTCTTGGATCATATCAGTCTTTTTATCCTGCCATTCTCCTTTCTTTATGCAGCAGACAGCGGGTTTTAGTAGTTTTCAGCATCCTGTCAAGTAAAATATCAGTGGATGACAACCTAAATTTAATCACTGCCCTTCTTTAATTTAATCTAAATACAGATGAGTCTGGTTCTGTGGGTTATTTTACAGTGCTTTATTATTTTGATACTGTTTTTTAGAAACAGTTTAGATTTGAGATAACAAGCATTCGCAGTTACACAACTCCTCTCCCCACAAAATTCTAGAAGGTGTCTTTATTCTTTAATTAATTTCTGTGGCTTGTGTTTGGTTCTTTCTACAGTAGAAGATAATCTGTTACAAATAATTGCTTATTTAGTTGCAATATTTTCTAGTAAATATATCAGAAGACAGTGAAAATAGTAAGTTAAGACAAATATTAATTTCTTCAGCCAGCATAAGCAAACCTATGCCTATGTTGCTACAGGGGTCCAAACAATTCTGTGGTGCCAATAAGAGCTCTGTCATTTGACTTGGCTTGTATTTCTGGCATATGCAACAGACTTAGAAATATTTCCCTTTCATTTCTTATATTTCCAATACCTACGTTCCCTTTTTGTGGCTTTTGAAGCAGTTTTTGTGCAACATCTTGGAAACATTATCCAGGCATGTTTAGACAAAATCTCAGCCAGTATTGTGAGGATCATTCATAAATCAATAGCAACAGCTGCCCATACAAGATTAAGATTAATTTAATATCTTATACTTTTGTTTTAGATATTGTAATGCAACAGTAAAACCAGTACTTCCCTTAGTATCTCACCTCCACCAGTAATCTGAATTGCATCTAAGATCAGACAGTTTGGAATTTTTTCTTTATCAGATCTACAGATGCACAGTCTGCCTTAAGACTTTGATTTGTTGCACTTCTGCTAAACCTTCATGTCAGGGATGTCTGACCTTTTGAATCGGGGCTGGATACCTGTTCTGGAAACCTCTGCAGTTTGTGCTCCCACACTACTCCCTTGTGCCTTATGGATGCAGCAACAGTTCTCACAGCAGTATATCTGGTAATGCATAAATGCATTTTAGAAATGTAAAAATTATTTTTGCGGGGCAGATTAAGTTGTCATTTGTAGAGCCCTGCTGTTGTGAACATTACAACTAATGCATTTTTCCACAGATGTGAATTCAATCTGAAAAAAAGAAAGCATGTGCTCTCCTAAGTGTAGAAAGGCTGTTTGTGAAGTGCTTTTGACAATGGCAAGAGTGGTTTATGATTACCTTCCATCCACACCTCATAAATTACATTCTCACTACTAAAGACAAAAACTTGATATACCTAACCACTTATGCCAAAGAGTCCCTCTCCATTTGCTCTCATCACCATTCTGCATTTTTCAGTCTCTCTGAGGTAGTGACCTCTAGTTTCGACAATACAGCTATGAGAAACATGAAAATAAAAAAGAAAGTACCCTCTGGCTTGTTGAGGCAGGAAGGTGTTGGCCTTAGCTGTACTTTCATTTCCCTGTAAGTATTGTTGAGTTCGTTTCTGAATGAGATTTGCTATTTCCACTGAAATTTATGTATGAAATTTACATTTTTTTGTCAGGTTCGGCTGTCTGTCTCTGCCCCGACACGGTTCTTGGGTGGCACGCGTTTCAAAGGACAAGTCTGGACTCTTCAGCTTTTCGGTCTTCAGATTGTTTATTGTTTCTTATCTACAAAATTTTCTGTCTGCCCAACAGAGGTCTGATCTGCAAGGCAGCCACAGGCACTCTCTGACCACCCACAGGGCGGTCATGTCTTTTTATACTAAAATCTACGTACATGATATTTACCTTTATTTTCCAATACTTTTCACCCATGTTAGCAAGTGCACCTTCACCATAAACCAATCCCCAAGTGCCAACATCACCACAGGAGATGGAGGACAAGAAGAAGAAAGAAGAAGGACGAGACACGCCCTGATCCCTCCATCTTGTCTCCATAACCCCCCTGTACCAAAAACCTTAAAGTCTATATTTCACCCTCTAAATGTGTCCCTTTTACACCCTTCACTCTAAAGTGATTCTCATGTCCTCAAACTCTTGTTACTTCTGTGGATGGATCAAAATCAAGCCACCAAACACTCTTGGCAACATTCCAGGATTTCCGAGACCCCCAAGGGTTCTCCTGGCATCTCTGGACATCGGGAATGATGTGCTGAGATCCCACACTTTTTTCCCTCTCTTTGCTTTATTCCAGAAGCTCAAACACTTTTCAAAGCTGCCAGGAGTCTTTTGTAAACTGACTGTATTCCTCACATCAAAGCTTCATCTATGTGTAACTTAACAACCTCTAGACTATCAGAAAGTTGTATTTTCAGATTAAATAGCTCTTAAAAATAACTGAGATGGTGATGTTCAAAAACAGTATTTCCCAACAGGGAGGGAAATAGTCAAAAAAGCAACTTTATTTTCCTTTTGCATCAAGGGCAGAAAAATGTTTCCTTCTCTTCTGTACAGGAATGTGATGGGAAACATTCTCACTTTAAAGGTTTTGGACCTATACAGAAGTGAAAGGTTCCACCCTTTTTTCCACTGTGCCTTGTGCTCTGGCCAGGAAGCTGCACCCATGCTACCTGCTGTTTCACTAGCTCTCCTCCTGCAGAGCAGTAACTCTGTCCTGTTCCAAAGCAGCTTCTATTTTGGGATGAAGGGCGTCCTCCTAGGAATTTGAACAGGGGGGCATGGGAGAGTGGCAAAAGGAAGAAAATATGATTTTATCATCTGTGCTCTGAAACCAACTGAGTCCTTGGAAGACCAGCTCCAAAGCTTTTGTCCCTTTCTATCCACTGTAATCTCTGCACAAGTATTAAGTCCTAGATCTTAATTTCGTGTTGCTCATTTAACAGTTATCCCTTCACCCCTCAGCCCTGTAACACAGCCCCTCGCCTTCTCTTCCCATGTAAAAGAAGGAAAAAAATCCTCTAAAAGCACAAGACTCTCTTGGTGAGCTCAAGACATTGATAGTTTTACTTGAGAAATGTTGCTGCAAGGTTGAAAATCTCCTGTTGCCTCCATTGCTGTCACGAGTGTGGGACTGGCATGAGGAAACCTGTGCATGTGCCTCTGCTGTGCTGTCACAGAGGCTGGCAGCTAGTCTGAAATCACCAGCCAAGGTGGGCTTGAACAAAGTACAGTTCTGTACCCAAGGAGATTGTGCATGGGCATACATTTCCTCCTGTCAGTTCTGCTGAAGGGTGATGACCTGTTACAAAAAGACCATAGCAAACAGCTGGGAAGAAGCAACTTAGCATCTGAGCTGTTCACTAAGCAAAGCTGAATGAAAGCCCTTAAACCAGTCACAACTGCTCATAGTTTCATTTTCCACTTTTGTTGGTTAAAAAAATATTTCATATTTTTTGGTTTCGTATGAAGTGATATTTTCCTCAGATTTCTATAGCACTCTCATCATTAGTTTCTTCTACTGATGTTAATTGAAAAGAGTTAAAAACATTAAATGATTCTAAACCAGCTCTTGTCAGAAATAAAGTTAAGTTTTGACTCTTTCTTCCATGCACAACTTATGAATGGAGAACACTTACATTTTTCTAGTTGTCTTACAAATTCAGTGAGCTTTAAGTCTCAGAGTGTGAGTTTTTGCTCTCTAGTTCATTTCTCCCTATTGGAATTTTTAAATGCATTTTATTGTTGATACCTTGTGTGATTCAGTGGTTACTGAATGTGTGTGTTTCATTCAGCATCTGAACTCTTCAACATTTGCCATAATCCTCTGTGACCAGTGACCCAACTGGGTAAGAACCTTATAAAATATAGTTCCCACATTTTTCACTTCATACTGCTTGCATTCATTGACAAACTTTCTGAAAACTATCATGGTGCAAGTGTAAAAGTGAAATTAGGATTTCACTCACCACTCCTCTGACTTACCTTTTGACATATTGCAGTACATGGGACTTTTTTAAAATTTCAGGTGGCATGGACTTGAGGTTTTGGGGGATGGAAGTGTAAGTTCTGTTGACAAAAACAGTGGAGATCCAAGGGCTCATGAATTGCTGCATGGTAACAACTGAGATGCTCCCAGACAGGCACTGATATATTGCTATTGGTTTCTTGTCAAATGTGTTCCCCTCACTGTAATTATGCACAGAACATGAATACATTAAACCCATTTCAACTACTACATTTTGCCTCCTCAGCTCATACAAACAGACCTGCAAAAAACATGCCAACATTTTTTCCTCACTTTCAAAAACCCATGTCTTTGCTTCCCACCTTTAAAGAAAATCAATATTTGGCAGCTGTCTTATGTTTTTGCCATGTTCCTGATTTCCCTCTGTTTTTGGCATTGCCAACACAATCTGCAATATGCTGCAGTGCCCTTAGTAACATTTCGGAACAGCCTTGCTAGAAATGCCAGTTCACAGAGGATTGAATTAGCATGCATCATTTACACTGTGGACAGTTAAGAGTCTTGTGCCTTTCCTAGAATTTTGTTGTTGATATTTCTTTTCAGATAGGTTATACCTATGTGCAGAAGGTCCCAGTTCTGTGACATGCTTCCATTTTTTGTTTTGCTCTTACATACTTTGGCTTAAATATTGCTGATGGTGCAAAAAAATCTGCATTCGTCAACCGACCAGGCATATCGTTATGGTTATTATTTTAGTTCAGTTTCATGTTCCATTATTACTAAGTGTATTTGCCATATACAGGTTGGGTATCTGTGTTCTTTGGCTGAGTATCAATCATTTTCAGAGCCTGAAACTGGATTCTGAGCCTCCAGCTACCCAGATAAAAATAGGAACTGTAATTTGTCACAGGTGTTTGCTGGAGCAATTCCAGCTATGGACACAACACTAAAAATTGCAGAATAACATTAGATTTATATGACACAGTGGGAACACCCTCAACCACTATCTGGGATCTGTTTCTACAGTTTGTGGCCCTGCGCAACTTTCTATGCTAATTTCTAGGCATTGTTGTTATAAATACATCTTCATCTCCACTTGAGAATTTTGAAATCAAGTTACAATCAATACTTACTTCTTCCTCCCATTATGGATTTTATAGAAGGAGCCTTAGACCAGGTGACACAGAATCATGGATTTGCAGAATCAGGTAGACCAGATCCGTGTGACATGCCACTCATCCACCCTGCTCGAGGCAGGACTAATTAGATCAGGTTCCTCAGGTTTGTGCCCAGTTAAGTCTTTTAACGTGTCCAAGGATGGAGTGTTTTTCCCCATAGTGTCTCTGGGTCTCTTCCAGTACTGAAACAACGTCATAGTAAAAAAACCTCAAATTGTATCTAAATGTTCCTCCTTGGAGCCACTGCCTCTCATCCAGTTGCTGTGCATCTTCAGGAATAGTCTGGCCCTGTCTCCTTTATGTCTTCTCATCAAGTGGTTGCAGATGCAACATTTAGTTTCAGATTTTTCCCCAGATCTCTCTTTTCCAGGCTAAACAGTGCCTTTCCTCACAGGTCCATCACCCAGCGCCTTCCCTCACAGGTCATGTGCCTCAGCTCTGGAGCAGCTTGCTGGCCTTCTCAGGACTCAATCCTCTATGTCCAAGTCTTTAATTTATTGGAGATCCCCAAACTGGGCCTGCTATTCCAGGCACAGTCACAAGTGACAAATACAGAAGGAGGGGTCAAATCCCTGGATCTGCTGCCTGCAGATCTTGCTAATACAGTACACAGGATGCTGTTGGTTTTCCCAGCCACAAGGTCACATTGCTGGCTCAACTTCTCCTCCACGATTGCCAGGTCCTTTTCAGAAAAGCTGTTTCCTGGTCAGCCAACCCTCAGTCTGTATTGTTGCATTAGTTTATTCCATCCGAGGTGCAAGACTTTGTATTTCCTTTTGCTGAACATCATGAAATTCCTGTCAGCCCCTTTCTCCAGACTGTCAAAGTCCCTCTGAACAGCAGCAACTTCTCCCCCCAGCTGGGTGTCACCTGCACACTTGTGGAGAATGCAGTTTGTGCCATCAGCCGGGCCATCAATGATGAGATTAAACACTGCTGTCCCAGTTGGGCTTCCTGAGGGACACCAGTAGCTAGTGGCCATCATACAGTTGACTTTGTGCCACTGATCACAACCTGCTGAGCCCAATATTACAGCAAATTTTCCACTCACCTTATCATCTGTTTTTCTAGCCCATATTTCACCAGTTTGGCGATAAGAAGTCTACAGGAGATTGTGGCAAAGCTTGCTAAAGTCAAAGTATCCAACACACATTGCCCTCCTCTTGTGCACAATATTATCATAGAAAAGAAATTAGGTTGGTCAGGCATGGTTTGCCCTTGATAAATTTATGCTGACTGCTTACAGTCACCTTCTTGTCCTTCATATGTTTAGCAACAGCTTGCAGGAGGATTTGCTCCATAACTGTCTCAGGAACTGAGGTGAGGCTAACAAGCCTGGAGTTACACAGATGCTCTTCCTAAATACAGGTGCAACGTTTGCCTTTTTGTAGTTATTGGGAATCTCCCCCCTTTGAAACTGCCATCACCTTTCAAAAATGTTACCAGCATCACAAGGGCATTGCCCAGCTCCTGCAGCACCCTTGCATGCATCACATGTGAATGTTTAAGTGGTTAAGTACTCCCTGATTCCATCCTCTCCTACTGTGGGTACTACTTCATGCCCGCAAAGTGCTAGAAGGCCTGGGGAGCTGGAGGGCCAGGGGGCAGAATTGCCAAGGAAAATTGAGGAAAAAACAACACATCAAGTACCTGAGTCTTTTCCATATCCCTTGTCAAAGGATTCCCAGCCCCACTGAGCAATGCCCATTCTCATTGTTCTACATTCTCAGTCTTTCTACTACTGGTGCACATAAAGAAACTTTCCTTATCGCCCTTTTCCTCCCTTGCTACTTTAATCTGGACTTGCAGATTGGCTTTCCTGACTATTCCTGCACACTTGAACAGCGTCTGTTCATTCCTCCCAAGTAGTCTGTCCCTGCTTCCACCTGCTGTGTACTCCTTGTGTTTGAGCTCAGGCAGGAGCTCCATGTTCATCCACACTGGCCTTGTGCCATACTTGCTCAACTTTCTGAACATTGTGCGCTGTTCTTGTGTTCTGAGGAGGCTGTCTTTGAAGATCAGCCAGCTCTCCTGGGGCCTTTTGCCCTGCAGCACAGTTTTCCATGAACAGACTCCCTGAACAGACCTAAATCTGCTCTTCTGAAGTCCAGAGCTGTAATTCAGCTATTTATTTCGCTCACTTCTCTTAGAGTCCTAAACTCCACAGTCTCACAGCTGCTGCAGTCAACACTGCCCTTGACCTTTAGGGCCAACATCCCCTCATTGGTTCACTGATCATCTGCATCAAGAAAAAGTTTTCAACACAGTCCACAAATCCAATGGACTGTTTGTGCCATATTATCCTTCCAGCAGATACTGTGGTGGTCAGAGTCATCTGTAATCACCTGTGCCTCTAATTCTGAGGCTTTCTTCAGCAGCCCAAAGAAGGATGGATCTGCCTTCTCTTACTGACCAAGTTATCTGTAGGGATATCTTTTACAACACTGCCTGTGCAGGTCCATTCCCTCATCCTTACTGTTGTGGAGACATAAAGTTCAGCCAGTCTGGGAGCTTTTGTGGTACTGGGTGGTAAAAGGCAAGCCATTAGCATGGCATCCTATGCCAGAGCACTTCATTGGGAAGCTGTCAGCATTATCAGCACTTCACCAATGACTGATGCTGGCAGGCACCAGCTGAGATGGGGAGCAGAGGCTGCAGAGTAAAATGAAATTTGCACTGGCAGAGCTCAGTTCCACACTGCAACACCTGAATTTAAGTGCTGGTTATATAAGGAGGTCTGATCTCAAGGTATTGACACAGGTTTTATCTGCAATGGGATGCATCTCATTTCTAGGTAAGGCAGGTGAAATCAGAACTGTGGAGGTGGGCTACATTTCATCAGTGAAAAAGGGAAAGAGCCCTGCAGCTGGAAGATGATAACTAATAAAATGCTCACTGTAGAGCTGTAAGAATTTGAGAACCTCTAAGAACCAGCTACAGAGAGGCTTGCTGGAAAAAGCCCCATGAGAGGTGAGTACCTGTACAAAGCAGAGAGTTTGTGCTGAGCTGGGGGTGATGCAAGGCCCCCAAGGATGAGCTGGTTTGGTATAACACACACTGCTATAGCAACGTAACTGGAGCCATTCAAGATGATTCAGGAATTTAAGTCTATACATAGACCATTGCTGAGAGATTTTAAATCTAATGAAAAAAAACCTCAACCTTTTACTAGCAATAATGAATATGGATCTAAGTTTCTTTTCTGAAGCTTGGTGGCATTTAAACCTACAGGTATTATAACACAATATATGTATTGCTATGTTGCACTATCTTTTATTGCAGGAGAAACTAATTCCCATGTTTTAAAATTTCTTTTAAAATTATTTACATTCCCCAGAATGCTAAACAGGAATATTACACCTCAGATAATAATTTACTTTCAGGTAAGTGCCATAGCCCTAAATACAATACTTTTTTTCTCTCTTGGAGATCTGTCAAGATTTTACGGGTCAGATATAAATTTCTTGATATTGGAGTTTTTTCCTTTCTGCTCCACATGTGTATTTGTTTTTTCTTCAGACACCTCCTTGTTACACAAGTCAGGAAAAAACTTGGCAAGCTGGTGCTTCTTGTTATCTTTCTCTCTGTTTTAGTCTCTCTTTCTTCTTTGTTTGTAGTTGCTTATGGGGGCTCTCTTTGACTCTTACAGCCCCTGGTCAAACTCCAGTTACCTGCCCTGCTCCTTGAACTTTACTTTTGCTTGCTGTTTGCTTCAACTAGAAAGCCAGCTGCTTTCTCCTGAGATTATTTCACCAACCCCAGGAAATCTACCCTCATCTTATCAAAGGTGATAAATGCTTCTCACTCTGCCTCTATGCTGCTATCTAGAACAACTATTCCTGGACATTCCTATAAACCTGCTGGTCTTGTTCTCACCTTCTGTCAGCAAGGCTGAATTCAGGCTTTTCCCCATCCTTTTCCTTCATTATTCAGGACTTGGCTGACTGTTCACTTGTGCTTACTATTTCATTTTAAGGTTCTGATTGTTCAGATATTTTGGAAGTCAGGATACTGATCCTACAGTTCATAATTTCTCCAGAAAAATTGGCTCAAACATATATATGCACAGAATTTAGCTCTTTAAAAGAAAGAAATGTTTGTATATAAAACGAAGTACATTTTTAGGTACATTGCTAAATCTATTATAATAACAGAAATTGTTCTCCTGCTTGATTATCACAAAAGCTAGCTAGTGCCTTTTCCACTGGAATCCAAAGTAATATTATTAATGTTAATTAATATTATTTCAAAAATACACTTTTGTAAAATTTCATTATCCAGTGTATGACAGTTACTACAAGCAACTGTAAAATAATAAGTTCTTTCACAAAAGCCTATACTAGTACCAAATGACACCCAATCTACTGAATGTACTGTAAAATCACCCTTTTTGATGGGGGACAATAGCAGGGTATTACTGTGAAGGTGGTTTATGTTGTCAACAAGAACTCACAATAAAAACACAGCATTGAGATCAGGCTGACATCAGGAATGAGTGCAGATTGTCAATCAGCTAACTTAAATCACAAAATCAACTGAATTACATTTTTCCTTGTCTGTTTTGTGAGTATTTTATATCATAGTGTGTTCCTTAATCTGCTGAACCCCTGTTTAATTTCTCATCCTGGGGTTTCAGAAATGGTCTTTGCAAGAAGGGTGTCAGAGGGGCATGCCCATCTTAATTCAGACAAATCATCCTCCTCAGTCCCAAAAAAAAAAAAGGTCTTGTGAAAGACCATTCTGAGATCTTAACTGCTTTAAAGAGGAGCAATATTAGCTTTGCATTCCTGTCTGGAGGATAAATGACTGATATCTAGAAAAAGCCAGGCCAACTTGCACAGCTGTAGGTAAGAGACCCAAGTGATATCTTGCCATAGTTTACAGAAGCTTCAGCTTTCACTTCAGCTAAATTCCAGTTTTGTGACTTTTTTTTTAATGTGTTTTGTTGGTTTGTTTTACTCATGGAGCTGTTTATGTAAATGTGTAAACTATTATTCAATATTGCTTCATAGTGAAAAAACCAGAGCACAACAAAAAACTCAGTGTGTTTTTGTTGTTTGTCTTCCATTACAAATCTACCACATTCTTCCTATAGTATCTCTCTTCAAAAAATCACCCAGCCTGAAACTGCTTCTGAGAGTTTTACTCAGAGCTCTGTGCCTCCTTAGAGATGAGAAAGCCCCACTTATTTCAATGATGCCACCTCTGGATAGAAATGTACTCAATATAAATTAAGCTATCCAAAATCAGGCTTACTGACATGGTCAGTAATTTATTGCAGGCTTTCAGTGCATCCTTCTCATAGAAACAATCTCTTATAACAGCAAACTTAAGACTCTATGGAGAAACTTTCAGCATGTATCACAAGCACTTTCACAAGATCTGTAACACAAGGTATGAGGTTATTAAAGCGCCTCTTTACTCCAAAGACAGAAAATACATAGTGCACACCCCAACTCATACGGGCACAGGTGATTAAGCTGGTCAGATTATGTTCTCATGTATTCCAGTGAAATCCTAATAATTTTACTCATTTCAGGAGGCTTTCTCTAGTCTTGAATATTGCAAAGGAGAATCTGAGCAGTGCGTACACATTAGCAATGCAGATTCATTAGTGTCAGAAAATTACTTTATTGTAGTGCCTGGAAATTACTTCCTCACTTGTTAAGCCTGCCTTTCCAGGAGGAAGATATTTACTTTAAACAAAACCCAAACTTGGAGCTGAAGCCTTCTCGTGAGCAAATCTGTCAGCTTGAAAGACATTCTTTTTTTAGTTTCCTTCCTCCTACCACATGCCCACTATATGCAAGTCTCACAGATTAGGAAATATTGCTTTGTAACATGGATTCATGAAGAGTTTTTTTCATCCAAATTAACCTTTGCAAGCTCCATTACTTTCCTGTCAACTTTCTGGTTACTGTCATAATCAGATTTCTGAAGGTTTAGCTATGTTTGAAAGACAAAAAACTGCAATGGGCATTTAATCACTCTAGTCAGAGCTCTGGGAGAATGCTGTCATGAATATTGAGTGGGCACATGCTGGTATATGCTACAAAATGGTAATGACAGAGGTCTCTTTCTGTGGCTGTCCAGGCTTGTTGGCTCATAGGGAGAAGAAGTATGGACACTCTCTCTCCTCATAGCCACTTATATCACAGTGTGAAGGCAAACTGCTCGAGAAAGACTTTTAACAGGGTGTTTAGCAAGAAATCCTGTTTGTAGGGTGTGTAAACTAAGGAAGAGATATTCTGAGTTAAACATCTAAATAGGTACCTCAACAAGCTAGTGCTGAACAAGTAATTTTGTATCTTTTTGGAGACAGGAAGTAAATATTTTGTTTCCCCCCAAATTCTTCAAATGCAGATTGAATATGAGCCTGTGGACAGGGAGATGGTCAGTTGCCTCTGGAAAGCCAGGGAAAGCTGTTAAGAAGAACTGGGAGCTGCATTCTGAGGACCCCTGGTTTCATGATGAAGGGAAGGGGCCAACTGCCAGCAGTCCAAAACTCTGATTTACAGGAAAACACACATTTGAATTTCTCTCCACCACTCAAGTTTTTGCTCTTCAAATGAGGTATGTTAATGATTATTGTATGAATTAAACAAGCAATGGTATTCCAGGAGCTTAGAAAGCTTAACCATTGCTCATGTTATTGGGTTACACTTAAAAGAGCTGCAAGGTTAATCTGAAGTGATAAGAACACTTTTGACGTCTTTTTCAAAAAAATTAACAGACTGGGTGGGTTCCAAGCATTTCCAGAGGTGTGAACCACAACTCTGAAAATACTATTGATTGCCATCAGAGATATCTCCAACATACAGGTTCTCTACCTAAAATTTCCAAGGACAGTGTTTGTCAAGAAGAAGGACATAAATTTAGTTAGCCTTGCTTGTGTTTTAGCTTCTCTGGTACCTCTTTCTTCAGATAAAGGGAGGGCTATAACTGTAGGCCTGCACAGTCTGACAAAACACCAAAGCACTGGAAAACTTTGGCCCGTTTAAAATCACACTGAGAAAAGCAACATTTAATGTGTGTAAGGTATTTATTGTGAACATAGTGTCTGTTGTGGAAAAATGTCCTTTTCAAAAAGTACCAGTTCTGACCATGAAAGCAAAATACAATTTGTGAGTTTGCTATAGTAAAGGGGATATCTGAAATTGGAAGCAATTCTTTTTTTTTTTACCATCTTTTATTTCACCAGAAATTATATCAGTGGATATGTTCACCACATCTTCATGAAAATTCCTTTCAGACTTTAACTTTACATCTCTCTGCTTAGATTTATTTCAGATAATCACAACATTTTTTAGATACTGTGCTTGAAGATTTTATTTTGTAAAACTGCTGGTTTTGTCAATCAATCCATAATATTTCTTCTGACTTTCTCAAATGCCAAACACATTTGAACTGCTACATTTTCTTTAAAATACAGGTTTTTAAGCAATGGTAAAAATAATTACTGTCATCTCACACAGCTCAGTAACTGCATAAAAATAAATTCTATTTTTTACTTTGCTTAACACACATTTGCATCAGCCACAAAAATGGTGTTTTCCTAGGTAGTGAAAGTAGAGACCAGAGGTTCTGCTGCCCATCCCAGCTGAAACGTTCACTTATACTCAAGAGATTTGGTCACAAAATTTATGTCTTTACCCTAATCCAAGACTTGGTTACATATTCAAACTGGATGTGGTATGGTTCTCAAAAAGGGTAAGGAATGGAGAGTTTAAAAAGCTCCCTCCCTGACAAGAAGATCTCAGCAGAGGTGTCTGGGCTAAGGGACCACAGTTCCACCAAAGCGCAAGGCAGTGCCCAGCTGGTGCTCCAGCCCTGAGGCCAGGCAGCATCATGCAGAGGGAGATTTTCAAATGATTGATAGCAAGTGGAGCTTCAGTGCCTAATTGATGCTTATAACTTTGGGGAAAAAATCCCCAGCTATCAGTATCTTCGACAATTGGGCTCAATTTTCTCTTCTCACAACAATAGCAAAAATGCACCTGAAGGAATCTTGTCTGGCAGGAATGATGCATGGGCAGCTCATTCCCTCAGTGTGCCAGCAATGATGCAGTTCGACCCATCGGAAATCCAGACTAAAGGCTGCAACGTCCTGCTAATGAATTGCTCTCTACAGAACATTTTCCTGTGCCTTGTTGCTTAAAGTGACCACTCCTTTGCTGATCTGCAAAAACTACTCTGTGCTGCTCTGAACAGCACTGGGTACCTTCGGAAGCTGTGCCTGTAGAAATCATCCTGAGGATCAATTACTCCCAAGGGAATTAATTCAGATGCTCCCACCACGTCCTGCATGCCCTGCTCCCAGCTAGGGAGATGCCCAGTGACAAGTGGGATTAGAAGACCTCAAGGCCTGCTCCTGGTCTTGCAAAATTCAACTGCAGAACTTCAAACATCTTGTGCTGGTGAAGGATCAGAATCTCCCTGGGAAGAAGAGGTTACAAAAGAGCAAATCTGTGTTATCTTTTCACAAAAGATCGCTCGGTGCCACTGCGTAATGTGAAAACTCACCAGAAATTTTCTTCAGGCTTACACACAAAATAAATAATTTTACACAGAATACTGTAATGGTGGCTAATAGTGTATCTCCAAAATACCATGTAAAATACATAAGGCTGAGATCAATGGTGACAAAAAGTACTGAAATGATGGCCTTTCAGTTCAAACAAAGCACAGTATTAAAATTCTGGTGGGTGCGTTTGGAAACAAAAATGGTCAGCTTCTGACTGATGGAGTCACCTCCCTGGCTGAGTGTCAAAATAGGTCAATGGAGCTTTCTTTTCACAATAGCTAGAAGTAAATGGAAACTTTGCTGTGTTCCAGCCTAGATCAGTAGGGAAAGAGACATTCTCCCCGACATGTAGCTTTTCTATTTGTTACATGATACTCAGTGATATTGAATAACAGCTGGCAGGTTTTCAGCCAAAGAAAAGACTCTTGTCCCCGCGGATGGCACCACCCCTTGCATGCTCGCACCTCAAACCTTACAGCCCAGCGATGTAAAACACTGCAGCACCTCAAGGTTCAGCTCAGCCAAGCGTGGCAAGGTCAGCCGGCGGAGCAGGAGGAGGGCGGGGAGGGAGGCTGGGGTGGAGACGGCAGCCTGACCATAACTCCAGCACAAGGGCTCAGTTTCTAATGGCAACAATCTCAAAAGCTTCTCTGTGCACAGCTTCATAATTAAGTGTTAAATAAAAGTGCTGTGCTGTGAACACTGCATCCTCCCTTACAAATTCTGACTTCATACCTGGTAGTCTACTAAATAATTCAGTCTGAAAATTCCTAGCACTTAAGCAGGGACTGTAAAAGTAAGACATCTCAACTGTTAAACACAGTGACTTCCTTCACCAAATATGGCATGTGATCACTATGTTCCTATGGCTTGGAACCACATTTCCATGTTAATACATTGCTAAGACATTTTCTAAATGCATGTCTAGCTTCATCGTGGAAAGACAAACTTGATCAGAGTAATAGATTACAACCACAGGATGTGTGCACAGAATGGTGTAAGTGGAATGAAGGTCAAAAAAGAGATGTAACTTCTTTTTCAAACTTACAGCAGAGTTCTTCCCAAACATGAAATATAATCCTTTTAAAAACAGGCTTTCAGTCACACAACAAATCTGCAACAAAGCAAGGCTACCAGCAAAGTTAGTATGGAATATTTGAGTATTTTTAAAGGAAACACAGAACTCACACCACAGTAGGAGAACTATACCATAGTATGAGAACTATTTAGTGAAGTAAAACGTAATGCCTCAAAACATCTAAATGAGAACATATTATTCATCACAATGCTTTCATGATTACAATTAGCACAAACACATTTGTGATGCTTCCAAACATCGGTGGGAATGTTGATATGTTTACATCTGTGTAACAGAGATTTGTCTATTTTCCATGGAGCAAACGATTATTTTTCAAACAGTGTAGGAACAGGAAAGCAGACATCACAAAGAAAGGTTGATCTACTATCTGGTTTATAGCTATCACTATTCTTATGCTTTTGGGGAGAATTATATATAACCCACATTAGAGTGAGATTTTAACACTTAATGTGCGATTCCACCGTGTTACAGATGCTACAAAACTGTTCTGTGCATGCCCTGGACACACATTTTTCAGTACAGGGTGCATTAGTGTACTGAATGAGGTGTGGTTCAGAGAGTGATTACGGCAAAGGTTACTTCTCCTCAGGTACAGGGGTACCCATGGTGCCCTACAGCACCGTATCTGGTTTTTCAGGTAACTGCTCATTTTTTTCGGCTCTCCCTTTTCTTTTTGAGTGTATGCGCCTCTAGGTGTGGTGCTAATGAAGGGAGGAGAGGAAGAAGAAAAGAGGGTAGGGCTCAGTATGTCTTCCACGACCCTCTTAAAGCTTCTCTAGAGCTAAAATAATGGTAATATTATTCGTCTTCTTTTTGGGGAAAAGGACTAACATTAATTAATCAAAGCAGATTTTTCCCATTCAGCGAAAGGCGTTCAATAGGAGAGTTTTGGCTTCTAGCCACTAGAGCAGGAAAAAAAAAAAAAAAAGGAAAATCACCACACCACCTCCTATGGCTTCTGCATAAAGTAAAGCTAATACTCTTAGATTATTTTTAGATTATTATTTTTTTTTCCTTAATTGCCCTGCCACCCCGGGGCGGCCCTTTTGTCGGGCGGGAGAGGGACGCGGTGCGGGAGAGGCTCGGGAAGCTCCAGCTTTCCACGGGACGCGGCACCGCGGCCCCTTCCTCTCCCTCCCTCCCTCCGTCCCTCCCTCCCTTCTCCCGGCCGGCGGCTGCTTCCCCGCCCTTCCCTCCGGACCGGGGGCGAGACCCTGGCGTGGCCTCGCCCCTGCCGGCACAGGCGGGAGCTGTGTGAGGGGCCGGACGGAGCCGCCTTTGTCCGCCCCGCTAACAGCGAGCCCGGCCCCGCCCCGGGTTACCGCGGCAACGGCGGGGCTGCGGCCTTGCCCTTCCCTTCCCTTCCCTTGCCGAGCGCTCGCAGGCAGCGGGATGCCCCCCGATGGCAGTCCTGTTCCTGTGCCCTGCTAGGTGAGAGCGATGGGGACGCTGCGCTCCGCTGAGTGCTGCCAAGCGCCCCCCTTCGCCAATGCAGCTGGAGGGCGGGCACAAAAATCGCATCTCCAGAGGTTTCCGCAGCGTCTCGCTGCCCTTCCCGGGCTCGCTCGGGTTAGCTGAGGGCTCCACACGCTGAGTAAGGGACAGGCGGCTGAGCTGCTCTTTCGGCTGAAAACCGTGGGCAGCTGTGCCCGGGCGCTGATGATCCCAGGTTGAGCCCCTGCCGATGACTCACTGCGTGCGGACATCTGCTCGGGGAGCTGCTGCGCTCCCTCCCGTGTCCTGGAGCTGGATTTCCTTACTGACGTTTTTCAGCTCCAGACAGGGTTGTATTTAGAAACAATTTTCTGCTGGGAAGAGTTAAATTGCCGGCTTTATAGAGTTATATAATATTTTCTAGTTTTTGTGCGTTGGGTTTTTTTCCCCTTTAAGATTTGTCATCGGAGACCAAAAATAAAGCAGAAGAGAGCAGAAAAAAAATCTGGGCTGAACTGCACTATGAGATCATTCATGGGATAGGTTTTGATTTGGTAAGCTATTTAAGATGAAATTGGAGAGGAAAAAAAAAGAGGATAGGAGATTAAACACTACTTTAAATAAAGCTAAAAGTCAGCAAAAATAAGACTTAAACTAAATAGCATAAATTAATTTCATTATGAATTTTGCTACTGTAAAAGCAATAAGCAGTTCAGTCTAAGAGGGGCTGTGTACCCTGCAGAAGAATCGTGTTATGTATGCTCAGTTATAAATTAAAGTGAAGCCCTGGCACTCAGAAGAGGGGCACTGCTCTCCTGTGTGCTTTCATTGTATCTCACAACTTAGTGTATCATGTCATTTGCATTATGTAATGCCTAAAGAACCCCAAAATACTAATTCTCTTAAGACATTGCTGTTTATTTAAATACCTGATCCCGAGCATTTAAGAGGGTGATACCGGTTAATCTTCATGATTAATGATCCTAATGTCTGATTTCCTAGGTAGATGATTTTAGGGAGCATTTGTATTGAAAAAAAATACCACTCTCAACTGGCTTTTTGGTTGTACTTAGCAATATATTGCTATCGTACTTAGCAAGGTTGCTATCGTACTTAGCAAGGTTGCTATCATACAAAATGAATGAAAAGTGACAAAAAGCAGAGACTGAAGAAAAGCACTGGGAATTTTAAAAGACTTTCAGTTTAGCACTACCATTTTTCTCTTTTGCTGTATTCTCACCAGCAGCTTAAACTGCAGGCAAGCCAGGTTGTGCAGGTGGAGGCGGTGTTTAGCAAGGCATGCTGCTTTGGTAAGTCACCTGTAAAACAAGATGATCTGCAATGTTTGGATAAATTCAGTTGTTTTTACTATTTCCTTTGTCACCTGCATTATCTGAAGTGCAGCTTGGAGTATTTACCTATGAGTTAAGCAGTAAGTGTTTTGTCAGTATTCATGAAGCTGGAGTAGTCTTCCTCTGTGAATTACTTGTTAAAAGCACCTCTTTTTGTCAAGCAAATCAAGAAAAATCATGCCTACAATTTCTTTTCTGTGACACTCTGTAAAAAGGGAATATAAAATCAGGGAGTTACAGAAGTATATATGGATATGGTGGGGAGGGAGGAGTAGTCTGGAGAAGTTTCTCTGAAACTCAGAGAAGGTCCAGCCAGGATGCCAATGAGGTCATAAGAGAAACAGAACTGAGAAAGAATCTAGAAGCCTTACCAGAGACCTACTGCTTACCCCAACATTTCAAAATGGGGTTTTGACTTTGAGAAATAAGTACAAAAATGAATTATCTATACTCTGTGGTTCCCAAGGTATTTCAGAATGCCTTTAATGTTTCCACTCTAAAAGAGGGTTAGTTCTTTTCTCTGCACACTGCATTTCAAAGGCAGTCCCCTAGAGTGAGGTTCAGCTTTGGCTTCAAGCACAGAAATTTAGTTATGGGCATGTGAGTGAGGTGTCTTAACTTTCCATTGCAGCCAGTGGGGGTGGGTTTCATGTTCCTCTGCAGGAGCCATTTGAGCCTTGTGCTTTCATACATCGAAAGGAGGCCTTTGAATGCAGCACCACGTGACTTCTGGAGAGACAGCCAGGGGCCAGGCAGTGTTAGCAAAGACAACTCCAATGGCACAAGATGCCTATTTAGGCAACTGAAGTTAACCCAATACACTCAAAGGAATTTGTACCCCAAAGTAGGCACTTTGGTTTGGTCCGCTGAGCAAGTCTGTGTGCTCCTGCTTGCACTGGCAAGATCTGTTGTGACCACAATATGTGGCTTGGACACCTGGTTCACACCAAGGTGTCTCTGCTCAGAACCTTAAATTCAGGCATTGATCTCTATACTTACAGACCTAACTTACTTGACTAAATGCTTGTGGGTAGCATTGTGTGAGACAGCTGTACAGCACTGTCAGTTATCACATGGGACTCCTAAGTAAGATCCACATCTTTTGGAGAGGCAGCTAGTCCATGCACCCAGCCTGTCTGGAACTCTGTTGGAACTCAGGACATCCCTCTGGCTGTCCTGGACTGCCAAGACCCCTGCCAGGGGGCTCAGAGACCCTGGCACAGGGTCCAAGACGTTTGTGGTTTTGATTCTGACCCATGGAGCAAACCTTATATGAAGATCTGCAAGTCACTACAGTTTAAGTAGAATGATAGTGAATTTATCATGGGGTGAAAAATAGTTTTTTTGGTTTTTTAGAATGGGGGTTCAGGGGGCAAGATGGAGGAATCTGGGCGTGTCCAGCCTTTCTCCTTCTTCTTAGCCTCCATCTTCTGCTGTGATGTTGGCACTTTCAGATTGGTTTAGAGTAGAAGCTCACTGTCAAACGTAGGTGATAGGTTTGGAAAGTAATTGTTAATATTGTACATGTAGTTTTTAGTATAAAAAGATAACACCGCCCTGGGGCAGGCAGAGTGCCTCTGACTGTCTTGCTGAGAGGACCTTGGCTGGACAGGAGAAAGAATTTTATAGATAAGATACAATAAACAACCTTGAGACTGAGAAATGAGGAGCCCTGACTCCTTCTTCGAGCGCCGGGCTGGGAAAAGAGACTTTCTAACGTATCTTGGGGTCACTCTGACCAGCTAGAGAACCTGAGAGAACTCCTTTCCTCTGAAAGCTTGCCTCTGAAAACTCAGTTTGCCAATCATTTTTCTGAGAAAACACCCCTCTTTAAGATTACCTTTACCCATCCACAAAGATGTTTTATATATATATATATATATATATATATACTCAATCTTTTCTAAAAATTCAAAGCTATCTAAGTATGAAAGAACTAAAACAAGACCTTTCTTTTCCAGATTCTTTATTGCTATAGAAAGCAGACCTTTGTTAAATGGATGAAAAGGGCGGGGAAGGGAACCTGGGTGCCATTTAAGAAACTGAAAAATGTGATCATAAAGAACGTGTTGCTCTGTGAAGTTAAATGTTGATCAAAACCTTTACAAGACAGGGCCAAAAGCACTTACCTTGAGTGGTTTCATTCGGGGAAGGACTGCAAATGAAGGGTGAAGGAAAATCAGTGACAATAACAGTAAAATAAAAGCATACAGACACTGGGAAGAAGTCTGGGAAAAAATAACAAGCAAACATGCTTTTCTAAAAAGGCAACACAGAGAAAGAAAATATGATATGTATAGAACTTATCCTCAGAGACTATTCACTCTTGAGCTTAACATAAATTTGAATAGAAGGGAGGCAGAAGACCCATCCCTAGCTGCAGAGATCTCCTACCACTTTCTTCCTTTATGATATTTCTTTATATCCATTCCCTCAGAGAAACCTTCTCACTGTTAGCTCCAGAATTTCTCTTATTCGTCCACGTTTTTTTACCTCTGAAAATGAAAAAACTTCCTCTACCTTCAGAGGACTTCTCTTATGTGACAGAAAGTTGGGTCATCTTTTTATTCTTTTCAATTTTTTTGTAAGAAGCTTGGCAGGCTTCACAGATTCTTTAAGTTTCAGGACTGTGAGAGAAGCAACT
The DNA here is from genome assembly GCF_037042795.1 of Molothrus aeneus. NCBI lineage: Eukaryota > Metazoa > Chordata > Aves > Passeriformes > Icteridae > Molothrus > Molothrus aeneus. The sequence continues at coordinate 66,977,499 of NC_089647.1, forward strand.
CAACCTTATGCTCTTGTGCCAAGATTGAATGTGCTTTTCCTGGTGCAGTTTTTAAGCCAGCCACTCTAATCCTCCAACCTTTTCACCTTTTCATATCAATATCAGCTTGAACTCTCAGCAGCCATAGATACTATCACAGGGCTGAAGGCAATAGAAGAGTTAAAGCATCTACAGCAGGACTTGAGTGGAATTGCATTGCCTGAGCCCAAACTGCTGATCCAAAATCCAGCTGTTATTCTGCTGCCTGGCTTGATTAGGTGTCTCCTTGTAGCGCTGTGAAGTTCTTGAGACACTTAGAGCCAAATGAAAGAGCTCAATACCTTTCTTTTGTCCAAAGTAAGGGGAAGTTTGGGAAAGCAGGCTATGCTCCATCTACAAATGCTTGAGGGACCCAATATGTCAAATATTTTTGGAGCGTGCCAAATGGATTAGACCTCACAAAAATGCAATGGATGCTTTCCCTTGAAACACAGCTGAAGAGGAGGCAGAAGTGTTTCCATGCCAAATAGACATACATGCATGCTTGCACACCAGATACATCACCAAATGTTCAGGACACTCCCACCCCCAGGAATGGGGAATGTAACACTCTTCTCAGCCTGAAAAATTCAATGGGCATTAACTGTGTTTCACTCATTTAACTGTGTTCTGCTAGAGATAGGGACCCAAGCCTACAGATTCAATTTCCTGCTGATCACCACAGCCTCTGACTTACAATGTTATGATGTATCAATGCTCTTCCCTGCTTTGCTCAACAGAAGGATGGAAAATCCATCCATTCTGGTTAGTTATGTGACTGATTATTAGAACTCTTATTTATCAGGTGGGTGATGTGGGTCACACTGTTTCCTGGGAGAAGCTGGAACCTGAATCTTCAAACTGAAATGTGGACACCATACCTTATATTAAAAGTGGGTGTTGGCACCACTTCTGTTGTGTTTTTAAAACAAAAAAACTCCAAACCAAAACAAAACCCCTATCAATCCAAACACATGAGTTCTGCTACATTTCCTCAAGAAGGAGTCAGGATACCATGTCTTTAAAAGACAGAGGAACTTTTCTATAGCCTCAACTAATCTAAGTTCTGTGTAGGGATGGATGTAAGGTGGTGTTGTGTTGTCAGTATTTCTTACTCCTTGGCTCTCAGTAGCTCCTCACTCAAGGTGCTGGCTGTTTGAGAACATTGTTGAGAAGTTCTTAAGGATTCCTGCCCAGAGAACAGCTGCTTAACATCGATTTTGAGGGCAAAAGCATGGACATGATGCATCTAAGTATGAAGTGACCATATTATTATCTACTCTTTCTTAAACTGTTTTTGTTACAAATGTTGCCCTAAATCTTCCTCTTTCTGCACATACTTCTTTTCTTCAAATCAAGGAAAGGAGATACTTCTTTGATCAGTCTCAATCCTCTCATAGATGTGCAGTCACCCTTCATTGCCATGTGACTTTGTGATAAGCTTTAATCGTCTTACCAGGTGGTCAACTGTTTGGTTACCGGCCTTACTTGGGTGGTCTGGGCATGTCATGTGTATCCATCTGAACAACAAATTACCAAGGGATAACAATCCTCCACTGTTTGTCCTATATCAGTTCAAACAGGAAGTAAAACATCGGGAGGGGCACAGACCAACCTTATAATCAAAATGCTTGCACAGAGACAGAAAACAGAAGAAGAATATTTATCAATGGTCCACTGTTTAGCTAATACTGCTTTTGAAATTAGTAATTACCTTCAAAATTTTGATATATTTTCATCTGATTTAATGTTGTTTTCTCTCTCTGAAGAATTTATGGTAATTTTCTACTGTACATTCTGAAAGGGCAATTTCACCTTTATTGCCTCAGAAATTTGAATCTGAACTTAACCAGGGAGATCATCCCTCTGTATTTAAAATCTGACATCCCATGGGCTTTTTTCATTGTGTCCATCTGCTGACAGGAGGAGTTTTAGCTAGAGTTTGAGTTTGCATACTAGGGCATGTGGAGAAACAAATTACCAGGTAAGAAATTACCATTCTTCAGAGTTATCTGTTTTTTTATTTCCATTTTCTTTCCCAGTAAGAGGCACAAAGATAAGTGGCAGCACATGGCTTGTAGCTGCCCTATTATAGCAGCCCTCCCAGAGGCCAGTTCAAAAGTCATAGTTCTGATACTAGCTAATCTGGCAAGAGGATTTCAATGGGTGGATGAGAGAATAACATCTGCCTTTCAAATCTTACACTTGCCAACATAGGCATGTGAGGTTTTTTGTTGTTCCAAGAACCTTTCATGCATAGAGAAGGTAAAAGTCCTATGAATTGGAACCACCTGCTTGAACTAATGCTTTGGCAAGCTCCTGTGTTCCTGGAGCTGGTTCAGAGTATTCTGAGCTATGTGGAACGGGAAAAATCCACAAAAATTTCTTACCGCCCCATAAATATTTTTGATACTGTTGTGTTCACATGGGAAGAGTGTAGAGAACAAGCCTAGTAAGTGTGAAACACATACTGTGTCTATGTGACCACTCCCTTTACTTCACAGTCTGTTGTGAAGTATTCCTGTCTCAGACAAGAGAAACAGAACTTAGAGATCAAGAGGGAAGCCACTTTCAGACTTGATGCTGCAAAGAGCACAGAGGATTCATTTGCTGTTTTCCTGAATCACCTACTGCATGGTCTCAATATTTGTTTTGGAGAGCTGAACTGGATGATGTTGAAAGTTTCTGAGAGTCCTGTTATAGTTAGATTTGTGTATACAGCCTGTATACACCATACCACTTCAGTGTGAAGGGCTCCTTTTTAAACCAGAGGCTTCTTAGGAACCTCTTAAAATGACCTTGCTGAAGGATTCCTCATTTATCCTTCAAAAGAAAGACAATGGAATGTCCTCAAATACTTGTAAATTTCTGTTAAAATGGCAAAACTGTGAAAAGAGCACATTTTCTATACATTTTGTTTTCTCAAGCTGGATGAAAACCATATATACCACTCACAAAATCAAGGCATTATACCTCATCATTTACATAATTAAAAATTGAACCATATAAGTTCTTTTAACCATGGTGCTAAAATGTGCTGTAAGGTATTTAAAACAAACCAAAGGTCTCCTTGATCTGAGGACACTCATAGCCCTTTTTGTGGGAACTCAGCACATCCCTCCGGATGTCCAGAGTTGCTGAGAACCCCGTCGGGGGGCTCGGAGACCCTGTCATGCTGCCTGGAACACCTGGTGGCTTGATTTTGATCCTTCCAGCGAATTGCCAGCTGGGCATGGGGATGTGAAAGCCACACAGGTTTGAATGGTGTAATAACAAGGTGTTCACAGGGTGAAAATGTAGATTTTAGGATTTTTGGTATAATGGTTATGGGGACAAGATGGAGGAATCAGGGCGTGTCTCATCCTTCTTCTTCTTCTTGCTCTCCATTTTCTGCTGTGATGTTGGCACTTGGGGATTGGTTTAGAATAGAAGTGCACTGTCTAACATAGGTGATAGGTATTGGGAATTAAAAGTAAATATCATATATGTAGTTTGTAGTATAAAAAGATGACACCGCCTCAGGGGCAGTGGAGAGTGCTTGTGGCTGCCATGCTGAGTGGACCTCAGCTGGGCAGAAAGAAAATTTTGTAGATAAGAAATAATAAACAAACTGAAGACTGAAAAAGTGAAGAGTCCAGACTCATTCTTCAGAGCGCGGGCTGCCGCAGAACCACCCCACGCATCTCGGGGCAGAGACAGACAGCTGACCCGAGACCTTTTGAATGCTGACATGCCCATAAATGCTCAATTTATGCAAAGTGAAACGTTCTTCAGAGAGAACTGGAAAGTCTAAGCCAGAATGCCATTGACTAGACTGGGTAGGATGTTCCCTAGGAGATTCAGATGGCTGCTCTGAATCAGGCATGAGAGATGTTAATGCCCATGTCTCTGTAGCTTTCAGTCAGGGCATGTTGTGTCATTACTTTTATGAATTTTTTAAGTGATGTGGACAGTCTTAGATTTTTCTCCTCAGCTTTCCTTGATTGGTCAGATTTTCTGCTGAGCTGCTCCACCAGCTGTAGAGGAAGTGCAGCTGAAATAGGTTTCTAATATTTGTGTCCAGATGCCTAAAGCTGTGTGATATTACTGCACGCTCTTGAGGATATCACACTTTCTTTTGTTAGAAATGCCTGTAATTAGAGTGATAACTCGGGGTCAATCAAAAAGTTTAATGTGACATCAAAGTATTTGTATTTTAATTATGGAATTACTGTGGATTTTTTAGAAGGGTTACTGTAATCTCAGCTCATGTGTGCTTTTAAGCTTTCTGAGTATGAATAGACTCCAGCACTGACTTTTTCCTTTGTCCTTTCTGGTGTATTTGCTGGATTTAAACTGTATGTTATTCCTTCTTTAAAGTGGATACTTATGATCTATCTTTCCTTGGCATTAGCACCAGCCCTGGCACTTTATAGTGCCTCAAGCATTTAATCACATCCTTCCTCTGAACTTTAATCTGGTGGGCATAATTTACCTCTCCAGGGAAAAGTTAAGTACATAAAACAATTTTAAAAAACATTGAGAGCCTGTTTGCCCTTAATTAGAAAGCACAAGGGATGTATGAACTCAGACAAAACAATAAGATTCATGTATGCCATTTTGACTTAATTTTGTTACTACTCTTGGGCATTCTTTGGAGGATGTGATCAACATCCTTCAGTGTATGCTAAATTTCCTTCCATGAGATACTTGCCAACCTACATAATGGAATAAGTCTATACCTCTGCTGGGGATATGGGTCATTTTCCATTCATGCAGTATGTTCATTCTTTCAGTCATTAAAATCGCCAGTTATCCTTTTTCTTATAGGCACTAATTCTCTTTGTCAAATGACCAGCCATAACACTTTCTTTATAGATGGGTGAAGGCTATCTCCAGTTTGTGAATTGTTGGTCTCCTCAAGGTCAGACTGGAAAAGCTGGTGCTTGCCTGAACGATAGTGATTTTTTTTTTTTCTGTGCTGGTAGTATATTATATTTGCGGGGCTCCCCAGATGGAGGAGGAAATGATGAATCTGACTCCATGTTCTTAGAAGGCTAATTTATTATTTTCTGACACTATATTATATTAAAGAATACCATACCAAACTATACTAAAGAATACAGAAAGGATACTTACAGAAGGTTAAAAAGATAATACTAAAAACTTGTGACTCTTTCCAGAGCCTTGACACAGCTTGGCCGTAAGTGGCCAAGAAGACAAAACAATTCACATGAAACCAATGAAACAACCACCAATAAACGTTGGTAAACAATGTCCAAACACATTCCAAAATGGCAAATCAGGAGAAGCAAAGCAGATAATTATTGTTTTCCTTTTTCTCCGAGGCTTCTCATCTTCCCAGGAGAAGAATCCTGGGCAAAGGGATTTTTCCAGAAAATATGACTGCCACAGTAGTATAATCATAGTTTAGCAGCTGTTGATTGTCAGCCTGTGCTAGAAGGTCTCTTGTCCAGATCTCTGGGTTTTAAATCAGTAGCAGGGCAAAAGATAGAAGGGGTTCTAAACACAGTCCACATTCAAATGATTTGCTCTCTGACATAGCACTCTTAATTCCCTTGGTATAGAAAGATTCCCAAGTTGTCTCACCTAGAGGTATTTTGCAGAGCTGCTGAGAATTGACAGTTCTCATGTTTTTCAGTTCATAGTATGGTATCTCAGCATACCTGAAAATTAGGGCAATGTTTTTTCTAGACGTCCACATGAGAAGGGTCCACAACAAGGTCACTTCAACCATTTAACCCACCCATCATTGTAGTATTTTGAGTGCTGAAGTAATGATATGGTTACTTAGATACCTTGGATTACTTTAGAGGTTTGCTGAAATTAACTGCTTCCATCAGTGCAGAGATCAACTTGCTGAAGTTCTTAATTCAAGTGCAGATGCTTCTTGCATTGTGTGATAGTTGGAAGAATTTCTTAAAAAATATGTGTATACATTTAGGTTACTTTCACAGTGTAATATCTATCTTTGATATCTAATGTTCCTCATAGATTATAGTCTTGGAACCTGTATTCATGAACATCTAAAAATGGTTAAAAAGACCCTGAAACTTCAATACAAAACTGGAAGTTAGTTCTTTAGAAAGAAAAGACCTTTACAAGATCATACTATAATAAATATGCATAGAAATCTTCACAAAAAACAAACATAACTTACTGTTTCCTCTGCTGTTAAAAACAAAAAAAATCTGATACAGAAGGAAAAATAAATGTATTACTACATTTTAATTTAGAATTTATCTATATCTTTCTTTGGTACCCACACAAATGATACTGAAGAAACCAAACACACACATGCAGAGGACTATGATTTAATGCCTGGAATAATCAGAAAAAATATCCTGCCATCTCCAATCAAGTTTAGCCTGTATATTATGGTGAAATTCTGCAAGAAAAAACAAAGAAGCTGTCATCACATCTAATGGCTTTCTTACATTCAGAATCCCCTCTGGAATAATAATTACATCAGTGCGTCCGTACTGATGTGTCTGTGCTCTGCCTGCTCCCACTGTGCTGCCTGCGCTGTTAGATGTTACCTGTGATTTATGTCAGGCCTCTGTAGCGTGCTGTGCTGCATTGGTGGCTGCACATTTCCATATGGATGGGCATCCCGCCGTTCCTGGCACTGCTCCCAGGCCCTGCTGAATTCCAGGCCAGCTTTATACTAGACTGCAAGGTATGTTCAGAGGCATGGGGAATTGTGGGGATGGGAATCAATTGCTTGTAATTGAGTTCTGCTGTATCTCACGACTCACTTAGCTGATCAAACAGTATGTCCTAGCACACATATACATAGATATACATATACATTATTATTTTTTTTTTTAACCCAGGCACATATCCATGGGTAAACTTTCACCACAAGCAGCTTTGTGTGCAGATCTGAATATTCTAACTGTGTACCTGAAGAGGTTTTTAGATATTAAGTAAAGTGTTTCAAGTTCTTACAAAGTTCATTGTGTTTTAGGAAGTTGTAAGTCAAGGTCCCTCATTAAGAGTGCGGAATCCACTGGAATCAGTAATTTAGGTCATGCTAAATAAAATGACATCTGCTTGACAATCCTGGATTTTTTTTAATGCCTTAAAAAACTTAATGGAAAGTGTACACTAGCTTTGGGCTAACAGTGGCATTAGTCCTTAATGATAAAGAGCAATTACTTTTATTACTACATCTATTTTTGTTGTTGTTGTATTACCTAGAAATCTTTCTTTCTAACATGTTTACATGTTTGAATGATGGTCTCCTTCCTTATGTCACCTGACTATTGCAATACAGACATTGCACAATACTCACCTTGTTGCCAGTATGCTATTCTTCTGTCTTGAGAATGCAAATTCCAGGAACCAGGGAGAAAGCAACACTGCAAAGGATTGCAGTCATCACAGGAATGGTGTGGTTTGTGTCCTTTAGCTAAATAAATTGGTCTTGAGAAACCCAAGCTTATATGTTCCTGATTTTATTTCTGGTGGGAGGATGGAGGCTGGCATTTCTAGTGCTGCAGGGACTCATAAAAAATATTAAGACAGTGAGCAAGTTAGGAATCGGCTGGAAATTGTTCCTGGCACATCTTACATTTTTTTTCCATGATAGCAATGTATCAAAACAAGTCAGCTGTGCTATACCAGGAATCACACATAACTTGATAACAGGCCTCTAGTCAGACAACATCATCTGGTAAAATTTGTCTTCGGCCACAGATGCCTCAGAGGGAATGTTTTATATTGACAACTTCAGCATGAGCAAGGAAGCAGCAACACTGTATAGTTTGAGCATTGTATGTTATATTTTCTTTGATTTAGCCTTCACATCCCTCACCCTGTAATTGCTTTCTGCTTTTGGTTTGGTGATGATCCAGGTTACATAAAGACTGTTTGACTGGAAAGATTTGGATGAACTCCCAGTGTCTGAAAGGTAATCTATGTGAAATGGCAGGAAACAATTTTTTCTCCCCCCTGACTTCTTCAGCAAACGAAGTAAACCTTTTGCTTCATTGGTTTCCACCCTCCTTGTGTCTGCCAGAGTGACTAATCATAGCAACAAAGTGGCTTCCCAGCACCTTCACTCTCCTCATTAAACATCCACCACTGTCCTCTGAAAACTTTTACCAGATTCACTGTGGAGCTTCCTTTTGTAGCTGGAAAGACATTTTATTCATCTACAGTTCTGTCTCGCTTAATTTACTGCAGTGTTCACCGTAACAAATCACTGCTGCAAAGCATGTTTTCCAGGTAAGGAACCTGTCATCTTATCTCTGCTACAACACCTAAAAAGGCTTCTCCTTCTCCACTGGGTGTGAGTAGGACATTATTTTGCCCTCAGCTTCTCTGTCTGATCCTGCAGGCTTATGCATACATTTTGAATTCATAGTACTATAAGTAGACGTGCCTCCTGTTGATAGATTAACAGTTTCAAATCCAGAAATCCCTAATTGCTTTTCCAGACAGCACTGCTTATCCGAAGTTGAGCAGAGCTCCAAGGAGTAATCTATGAAGCAATCAGTGGTGCTGTTTCATAATAAATCCATTTGTAAGCAGTTTGCTCCTGGTTCACGAGTGCCATGACTTCCATGGTAACATGTTTGTCCTTGTGCTGTTGGCATGATGCTGTGTCAGATCGATGGGGCTGAATGCCCATTTTGCACACCAGTTTGACTTCAAATGAAACTCAGTGTTATGGGAATACTTACATATTTCTATTGCAGAAGTGCTTTTTAAAGCTGCTTAAACAAACTAGCTGTGCAGCTTAAATGTGTGTAGTTCTGCAGACAGACTGCAGAAGGGGAAAGCTTCAGATTTGATGAAGCTCTTTAGATGTAACATTAATGTCTTGTACGTTCAAATGCAGTCCACAATTCACTGCCAAACGTTGCAGCAAGCTGCATGAAGAGTCAAGAGTTTATTTCACAACAGGAGAGGCCATTCACAGTTTCTATTTCCATTTTTTTATTCTAACTGGACGACTACTGAATGCAAATACCAAAGAGTATTGGATCATTTTGGTTTTGCAAAAGAACTGTCACTGTTCAGTGGTGACCTAATGCAGAAATGCTGCTTCACATTTCTCTGCACTACCTCTTTCCTTAGTGATGGTGTAGTCCATAAAGGGAGTGAGAGGGATAATAAGTTCTCTTTCTTTTCTGGCACTGGCTTCATTGGCTTTCTTTTAATCCAGGATGTGAATAGTAGATATGGTTAGGAAAATGTTCATGTTGATTATTATGAGGTAATTTTAAATAGTCTTCTTATTTCCAGACTTCTTTTTCATCCTACACACTCAGGTTGTATTTGAATCCCATTTCACCTTCATTTATTTTGTCCTTTTTAAAATAGGTTTCAAAAAAATCCCTGTCTCCTACAGAAGCACAGTGTAATTTAATTAATTGTGTAAAAAAGTCAAGATTTACAGCAATGAGCATAAACCCCAAAAATAAAGTTCTATGGGAATGACTAGTTCATGGAGAGAAAAAATAAGGAAGTTAGCTTCACCCCACCACAACTTAGGAAAAAACTTTTTGCTGAACAAATTTTTTGCAAAAAATTAAGCCTAAAGTACTTTATCTGTCACAAAAGTCAAACCTTTGTAGAAGGATTTAATTCTTAAGTATCTATATATATGCATGATTACATTTTGTCTAAAATGATGAAAAGAATAAAAAAATCATAGCATAATCAAGCCTTCCTTCCTTCCTTCCTTCCTTCCTTCCTTCCTTCCTTCCTTCCTTCCTTCCTTCCTTCCTTCCTTCCTTCCTTCCTTCCTTCCTTCCTTCCTTCCTTCCTTCCTTCCTTCCTTCCTTCCTTCCTTCCTTCCTTCCTTCCTTCCTTCCTTTTTCCCCTTGTCTCCTTTCTCTTTTTTCAGAGTGAAGTTTCTTTATGTTAAAAGTCTGCCATAGAAAGTTTCAGTTTTGAATAAAGAGTGCTTTTTTATTGGAAGATTTTGAACTCCTTCAACCCAGAACGAAGTTAATAAATTTTCAAAGCAGAGCTTGTGTAGTGTTCCATAAATAAAGCTCAGGGCAAGGGAATGTACTGCAAATATTGAATAAATAGCTGCTTATTCATTTTAAAGAAACCATCTGCTTTAACGGGGAAAGGTCTTGTAGAAAAAACCCCTATCTTTAATGGCTGAGAGGGACTGAACATGGAAACATTGTGCGGAATTAATGATGACATTTTCTAACTTTTAAGAGCTTTACTTCATAACCTTTATTTTAATATGGTTCTGTATAAAGTGTGCATATATGTGCTTATACATACTTACATATCTGTACATATTTATGTACATGTTTTAAATGTGAATCACCTGCCATGCCATGTATACAAAAGTGGGCTCTTCCCACTGCCTTGTTCTGTGCAGTTGAACCCGAGTGCCACGAGGGCTGCAGGGAGAAAGGTGAAGGCTTAGGTCTCACTGAGAATGGTGATCCAGTCTGAGGCAGCAGGGAGGATGTGTGCTACAGACAGTAAAAGGGCCCTGGGTGTGTTATTTTTCACCGAGATATGAAAGAACTGGGGTCTCAAACACTGAGTAACTGAGTAGTTCTGGAAACCACAGTGCAGTTGCTGCTGTTTCCTAGGGGCAAAGAGGCAGTGCATTTCTCTTTGTAGCTCGCACTGGATAGTGATGGTGTACACCATTTTTATCTGTCTCCTTTGTGGCACACCATTCAACAGTGTGCAACAGTGACAAGTCTCTGTTTCCTACTCTTCAACAAAACAGTAGGAAATAACACTGATCACACTAAAAAAAGACATTAGGTACATATCATCCAGGATACTGCTTCTTACAGAAGTTTAGGGAAGTAATTTTTAAAAAGGAATGAGAATGAACAGTCTTGAGTATGCTGTCTCATCAGTGGCTTAGGAATATCCTGAGGCAGGCTACACGTCATACCTGTTGCATCTGATACTCACTGGTGGAAGCATGAATATGTCTGATGCTCTTTGGAATCTGTCATAACATCCATCATTGCTTAGCACCCAGCCTTCCTGAGGGAGCAAATTCCTCAATGCCCCATGTATTGTATGAGAAAGGGCATCCTCTTTTTGGTTTGAATTTCTTGCCTTATTACACAGAACATAAAGCTGGCAGAAATGTGGATTGTCCTCCTGTGGTGTTTGTGAGGGTCCATAGGATGAGGTAAGAGATGAGAATTTGACTCCATGTTCTCAGAAGGCTGATTTATTATTTTGTAATATTATATTATATTATATTAAAGAATGGTATACTAAAACTATACTAAAGAAAGAGAAAGGATACATCAGAAGGCTTAGCAAGAAGAAGAATAAAAACTCATCACTGACTCAGAGAGTCTGACACAGCTGGCTGTGATTGGCCATTAAGAAAAAACAATTCACATGGAACTAATCAAACATTCACCTATTGGTAAACAATGTCCAAGCCACATTCCAAAGCAGCAAACACAGGAGCAGCAATCGGGTAATTATTGTTTTCATTCCTCTCTGAGGCTTCTCAGCTTCCCAGGAGAAAATCCCGGGCAAAGAGGATTTTTCAGAAAATATCATGGTGACATCCTGCTACCAGTGGTGACTGTGAGGGTGTTTAGGCACACAGGGAAATGTGGAATTTCAGTGTGACGTGTCACCTCATACCACAGCCAGTAAAACACATTCCAGCACTGTAAGTGAGGTCCTTTACTGTGTATCACCTTCAGATGGGTCTTTTTGAAGTGGACAAGTCCTAATCTTTTTCACTCCTACTCCACATGCAAGCTTGTATGTCTAATTTATAGCATACTTTCCTAAAGTGGGTTTATGTGCTCTAATTGCCAGTTCATCCATTATTTTCTTCTAGATAATATTTAAATTGATCAAGCACTAGCAAATCTGACACAGGGGTAATGATCTCATAAAAATTATACATTTCATAACTACCGGCGGTTGACTTTTGGTAGACTCAAACTGAGTCTCCACTTTGACAAGAATTTTCATTTTAAACTCACAATGTCACTTAAAGCATTCCTTCCCTCCCAGACCTTGAACTACCAGTGAACCAGACTGGGAAGCCAACTAAACCAAAATAGACAAAAAAATGGAGAAAAAATGCGTTAGTGCTTACATGGGTACACACTAAAAGGGCTTCTCCTGCTTCTTCCTCTAGGGCCACCTGATACTTTTCAGAAAGATTGCTGAAGGAGAGCCCCAGGAAAGGCCCTCAGCCCAAATTCAGCACTAAACTGCTCTATTTCACCTGACAAGTGGCCAGTCACTGGGGACATTACCCCGTGGCTTCAGCAACACAGCTCTGCTGCCTCATGTCAGAGACAGCAGCCTGGATATGGGGTGAGGAGATTGGGAAATAGGTAGAGGAGAATATGGAGGCACAGAAGACAAATCCATGGGAAATGAGTCTTTGCTAGCTCTGCTGTTGTTGGAACAGTGTGCTGCCCATCTACTCAGGCTGTTGTGCCACCAGAGGTGTATGGGGAAAGAAAACAGGCATGATAATTATTGTTCACTCTGCCATACTTGTCTGTTTTCCTACTATTCTGTTGTTTATTGTAGTTTTTTACCAGTTTGTCTGATACTGTATTAAATATATTCCTCTGCACCTCCCAAGATCATCCTTGGACTTCTTTGAAATAAACATGATCCCATGTCAGCAAAGACATTTCCTGTCTCAGCTGGAACCAGATGTCTCAGTTGTTTTTATACTTATGGAGGATTTAAGTGAATGTGTTGAGAAGTACTATTATTTTAAATACAATGCTCTTTAACAACTAGAATTTTGCAATAAATGCAGCAGAAACAAATCCATAAAAAACCGAAAAATATGTTTCTGTGATAAGGCAGGAAAAACAGTAAAATTTTGCATATTTCCTATGCATATGTGTAATTGCAAAACACATCACGATGCAGGGGACCTAGCTGTGTGTTTCTTATAAGCGGCATTGTAGAGGAGAAAGTTAGCAGCAGTAATGGTCTTAAAAAATGCATTTTGAAGAGTCCTAAATGAATATTTAGACATCATTCACCAAATGGTGGCTGTATTTTTTTATAAAGTAGTTTCATAAAAGTCATCTATATGTGTTTTGCACTAGTTGAGTTTTGGATTGTTGTTGTTGATGATGACCGATTTAGCTATTTTAACAGTCTGTTATTCTGGTAACTAGAATATATTTAGGAGTGATAAAATTTTTCTTGACATTAAAATTAATCTTTTTTCACCCAAAGTACCTCTTAGAAATTGTTTTCTACTAGCCTTGCATTGATATGTAAGATGAGAGGATGCTTACACAATTTTTATTGAATTGCTCATTCTTTACTACTTTGTCACTGCACATCAAGCTTTGATTATATCTACATGGATAACTGCATGCAACATTTTGGAAAAGCTGGATGGTCTGTGTGGCTTGTCCTTGGATGAATCAAATTGCTGTCACTGAAAACAGAGACAGTTCATGCCTGTTTCCCTGTGCTAAGCAAATTCCCTGTCTGCCACATTTTTGTCATGATCAAAGTCATATTGATGTTAGTTGTTTACACAATAGCTGATCTCAAGATGTCATATTGAAGCTGGGAAATTTCCTTTCACAAAAATGGTCACAGCCATATATTGATTTAATTGGAGTATATTTGGTGTATGTAATTATCATACAATGGGTGAACCTGGATCCATTAATGATTCAACACTTCCCAGATACCCTTGATAAAGAAGACTTTGTTAAAGGGTGTATGCCATGTGGTCACATGATTTTTTAATGGGCTTTATGTCATTAGTCTAAATGCGAGAAAGCTGAATTAGCAAAAAATCCATACGTATGGCAAGAAGAATGAAGAACTAATAGAGGCAGCTCATCATAGCCAACTCTCTGAAGGACTGCATATTTATGCTAACTTCTAACATTCAGTAAATAACACAGAATCTGCATGGATTGAAGCTCCAAGGTGAAACCAGGAAATGTCACATTTGAACTGTTTTGCTGATCCCTGTACCCTCTCAAGTCTGACCATGACACACCTTAGGAGATGAGAGGGTCTCTCAGGACAGGAACACAGTCATAATGAGAGATGCTAATTACCTCTGTGAGATCTGGATAAATCTTTCTTCAGAGTCTGATGCAGAGACTTAATTTTTAGCCATCATCAGAGCGACAGAAGCAAATGGCAGCCAGTGAGGAAATGCACAAGTGGTCATGCTGATGTGCCGGCAGGTCCTGGTGCGAAGCACTGCTGTCCAAGGACTCTTTGTACCAGAGATTATAAGGCACATGGCTTCAGGAATGACACAAGTGGACAAAACAAAGCAAGACCCCTCAAACACCACCACTGTGTTTTAATTTCCAAAACTAGCAAATTAAAAAAAAAAAAATTAAAAAATCTTGCTTAAACGGAATTAGAAGAGGCTGAAAAAAGGTATAAATGTACAGATATGTCCAGCTTTGTTGAAAACTACCATGTTGAAATTTCAGAGGAAATGCACATCAAACCTTAACAAATATTATGCCAAAACAATGAAGAAAAAATAAGATCCAATAAAATTTAGACCATTGTGAGTAGCAAGTGACTTAAAAGGTAAAAAGACTATTCAGATAACTGTCCATCATTCCAGGAACTATATATTCTCATGCGAGGAATGAGTCATTCATCATTCAAAGATTGAACTATATGCTTCCTACCTGAATAAGGAATTATGGAAATATATAAAATATGGCAAATTAAAAATCAAAATGCAGTCAGATAAAAAATATTTTGGGTAAAGACTTGCTTGAGAACTAATAAATAAATGCAATTTAGTAAATAAATCCTTTGGACACAAATCATGTATATAAAGTTTTCAAGAAGCTGTTGGCTGCAAGGCTAATAGATGGCCAAAGTGTAAACAATGTGCCTATAGACCACTTTCCTGGAGAAGACCAAACAAATGAATTAATGAACTCTTGACATTTTTGTTTGCCATGAAGGACCTGAAAAACTTGTTTCATGCAAAGAAAACCATCTTCATCAGAGACAATTCAAAAATCTGTCAGAAGTCATAAATTAGTCCAGAACAGAGGGTGTTGCACTCTATAGACTCCTACAGCACTCTCGTGGAGAGGCACTATGACATGCTAGGGCTGTTTGCTTTTCAAAAAAAAAAAATTTAGAAAGATATCTGAGTGTTTTTATACTAATCTATGTTGACTTTGTGAAGTCTATTTTGACTATTTTGACCTTTGCAGAACAGATCAGAAGACGGAACAGCAAGGAATTCCAGCTGGAAGGGCTGGCAGCAAAGGGAGAAGAGATTGAAGGGAGACTGTTTGATTGGTATATAATGCAGGTAGAAAACATTTGACAGTTACACAGCATGTTAGGGATTGAAATAGACAAATTATAATGGGTTTAGGTGAAGGAAAACAGAAGGATGCAGTTAGTTAGACAGGTTCAAAATAAGATATCTGTGCCTTAAAGACAGCTTGCTCTGGATTTTTAAATCTACGAAATCCTGTCTCTGAAAGTCTAACACATGATGGTTCTTACCAGTGGATCCACTAGCTCTCCTCTCTGACCGTTTCACTCATATATTCAAGGCTTCTTTGAGAATGTAAACATGTTAAGGATTACTCTATATATAAGATCTTAATATTTGATGTACAACTAAGGTGACTATAGCTACATGGATTTTATAGATGGTGATTAAACTGGGATGGAAGGATGGGCAGTTTAACTAGAAAAGTTTAAAATACTCATAACCTCAGCTCCAGATTGAGCTGCAGCAGGATGAAGAAATGTGTTTCTCAAGAGCTTTTCAGAACATACCAGCTCTGAGCTAATTTATAGATTAGGCAACCTCACAACCTAACTAAAGAAATAGAGGAAGATTCTGATCATTGTTTCACCTATTAATGATTACTTTCCACTACTGCAAGATCATATTTTAATTTTTACCTACATAGAGTGAGCTTAGATCTTCTCCTTGAGCTTATTGAGTGTCTTTATATGAGCTTGTCATTGGTGACTCCCCCACATGCCGAGTCCTTGCAGAGATCCAAGCCCTCTAGGGTATGCTACTTATTTCAGCCTAAACCAGATATTTTCATTAGAGGAATCATGCTGTAGTGTTTATTTCTCTGTTGGCTCTACAGGATACTAAAATAACAAGCTCATATCCAGCTTTCTAGGCTGCAAATATCCAAAGTAACATGAAATTAACCTTATTCTGAATATGAGTATCTCATACACACAAAATTTTCAGGGTGTCCCAGTCTTGGAAATGGCATATGAAGGTTACCTTGAAACTCAAAACAGGTTTTCATCCAGAGTGTGTGGAAGAGTCTTTTGACCTGGGCAAAAAATATACTGAAATGGGCTACCCTGGCTGGATACCAGGTACCCACCAAAGTCACTGAATAACTTCCCTCAGGGGAACAGGAGAGAGAAAATGTAACAGAAGATTTGTGGGTGAAGATAAAGATGGGGAGACCACTCAGCAATTAATGTCACAATGATTTGGGGAGAAAATATCTCAATATATTACCAATCAAATCAAAGTATGATAATAAGAAAGAAGGACAAATCTCAAAAACACCTATTCCCCATCCCTCCCTTCACCCAGGGCTTAACTTTACTTCCAAGTTCTCTACCTCCTACTCCCAAGAGACACAAGGGTACCAGGAATTAGGACTATGGTTAGATCACACGTTGTATCTGCTGCTGCCTACCCCTCAGGGGGAGGGAGGACCCCTCACACTCTTCTGCTGCTCTAGGGCGGGGCCCCTCCCATGGGAAACAGCCCTCCATGAGCTTCCCCAGCATGGGGCCTTCCCACGGCTGGAATTCCTTATGAACTGCCCCAGTGTGAATCCCTTCAGGAACAGGCTGCTCCAGCAGGGCACCCCTGCTGAAGTCCTGCCTGCCAACCTGCTCTTCTGTGGATCCTCTCTTCCAGTGGTGTGGCCAGGACCTGCTCCAGAGCAGGCTTCCCATGTGGCTAAAGCCGCCTTTGGGCCTCCACCTGCTCCAGCATGCCTGCAGGGCTGTTTCTCTCATGTGTCTTCATTCCTCTCTCCTGGCTGCTATTTTGCAGGGCTTTTTTCCCCTCCTTCTTAACTCTGTTACCCTAGAGATGTTATCACCAGCAGTGATTGTCTCAACCTTGGTCAGCCACGGGCCTGTCCTGGAGCCACCTGGCACTGGCACTGCTGGACCTGGGGGAGGCTTCCCACAGAGCCACCCCTGTAGCACCTCTGCTACCAAAACCTGGCCATGCAAACCCAGTACATCTACCTCCATGAAAAAGGCTGCTTGAGGAAATTTCTTTTGTAAGCAACAAAAAGAAAATAATTTTTAATTTTCAGAATTGCATCCTCTTTTCACAGTATCACTGACAATATTAGCATTAAGGAGGCTCAGAGCATGATGCAGATGTCTTGAGTTCAAGCACTGCTGCCCGTAGTTTTTTTCTGATTGTGTGTCTGCAGGGGCTCTTCACAAATTCTGTGAAAATGTTACTGAAATACTGAACATTATGGATACATGAGTCCATCTCACCTTTCACCTCACATTTCTACTCACTTTCTTATCCAGGGGAGAGATTGTTATGTCAATGAAAATGAGATACATCTTGACCATACTGTGTTATTCTCGCCCTCAGAAGTACAGTAAAGTACAGTAAAGCTAAAGTACAGTACCAACTGGAGTTGGTACAAACACAGGGCCCTCTTTAGTTAAGCTAAAATCTGAAGAGTCAGTCATTGTTACTGTATTTATGGTGTGCTTATAATTGGTTCACTTGAAGTACAAGTAATTTTTTACTATTATCCTTATTAATAACACATTGACTTGTAGATGTTCCTAGGTCAGTGCTTTTATAGGGCCATGGCAAATTCTGCACCTAAACATTCACCTAGATATTTTTCAAGCTCTTTGTCCCTACACTTCATATTTTATATCACATGGCACAACTGCCTTATCTATAAGTCTAGTCTAATATGTAGCCATCAAGGTGGGTTCCTAGAGGAGAGAAATAGCTGTGTGGAGACTACCAGTATGGATAATGGGATTTTTTAACAGGATGCCCAAATCACCAATCTATAGGATCTAATGCCACATTTTTTGTCTTATCTTGGGAGATTGAATTGTATTTAGAACAGCTCAGTCCCTCACTCTAAGATTTTAGAGCAGCTGGTATCACTGGGCAATCAATGAAGGGGCCTCCTAATTATTGCTTTATTGAAAATAAAGAAAATGCTGCTAACAGTAAGTTAATGAAATCCATGTATCTGTTTTTATTTACTAGATCCTCAGAAAGTTTTAACGTAGGATGTTGAAGATAAAATTTGTATTACACATTGATATGGGATACACCCCTGCTTTCTTCACATTTCAAGTCAGTTCAGTGTCACAGACTCTCCCATACACTGGCTGTAAACCAGTGATAACTCATAAGAACAGAAAAAACCCCCAAAATTCTCACCTTCAAAAAAGAAAGTGAGCAAAGAAATTATTTTATCTCATCTTATGTTTGGAATTTCCTTATTTATTATTAAATTGTTTAGATTTTAAGTGTATTGTGCTTTACATGTAATCACTCTAGAGAATATAAACACTGAAAAGCATTTGCTGATTGGTGCTGAACTATGAAATGTTTTATTCTATTTGATTGAAATTGGGTAAAAAAAATAAAACAAATATTAAGAACCCCATATAGCAAACAATCCATGTGTGAAAGCTAATAAAAAGCTTTAATGCTTGGACTATCATCTTCCATGGTATCACACACACTTCTATTATACAGAAGCCAGAACTGGAGTTTTAACTGAAGCATTAGCTCAAATGGATATTAATCTCTTGGGTGCCATTTAGAAAGCAAGCTGGGAGGTGGAAGACAAGAACACAACTGCAAGTATTGCATATCTACAGGGCAAAACACTACCTTACCTATTAGACCTCTTTGACCTTGTACATAGAGATGTGAAAAGAAAATTGAAATAAAAGAGATGCAGTGTGATTTGCAAGAGTTAAATGAACAAGAAAGAGCTAGAGCAACTCCAGAAAAAACCCAAAATCCAAGAAAACAATCCCAAACCAATTATTTCTGGGTTAAAAATGAGCAACTGCATTGTTAAACTGCCATTTGTTTCTACAGTTCCAAAGGTAGAAACAGCTGTTATGGTGAGTCCTAGGTGTACGCTGGATACACTTATTTTCTAAACCATGGGTCAAAAAATTACTTGGATTCCTTCTTTTTCCATTAAGCCACAGGATATTTTCATATATTTTACTGTATGATTCTGGATTTCAGAAATAATTTGCACAAAGGAAATGTTGGTGTTCTTTAGCTTCATGGAAATAAAGGACAATATAGAATTATGTGCTACCCAATATATTTTGAAGTTAAGTATCCCTCAACAGATTCATGGCAAGGCAGTACCACTTTGTGTCTGGAAGCACATTGGAGTTATGGCACAGCTTGTGTAGCTGTTTTCCAGTGGTTGTCAGAGTCTCTGGTTTGTTCTTCAGCAACACAGCTGAACACTTATGTGATCAATGCTCTTGTCTTTTTCCTGTCCTCACCTCTTTTTGCAGGTGTCCAAAGTGATTTGTGACAGCAAAGACATTTTACTTTCTCCCTTCTCTCCCCCAAAATTATCAGAAAAGTTAATCTATTAAATTTATCTTATATTACACAAAAAAACCCCAACCAAACCAACCAACCAAACAAAACCCAAACAAACAAACAAACAAAAACCCAAAAAACCCAAACAGAAAAAAACCCCAAAACCAACCAAAAAAAAAAAACCCCAAACCAAACCAAAACAAAAACAAGAGAAAAACCCCCTATGAGATTATGTCAGCTAAAACTTTAGCTTACAGAGATCAGCTTAAGATTTTGGACCTATGAAGCAAAAACCCCAAAACCAACCAAAAAAAAAAAAAAACCCAAACCAAACCAAAACAAAAACAAGACAAAAACCCCCTATGAGATTATGTCAGCTAAAACTTTAGCTTACAGAGATCAGCTTAAGATTTTGGACCTATGAAGCAGGTACACTTCTATTGACTTCTCTGGAGAAGCTGCAGCTCATTAATCCATCTGTTCCAGGTGCTGACAGTTAACTCATCTATATCTTCTCCAAATCAGTGTTTGTTGGTTTCTTTTTTTTAAATACTCTGAAACTGTTTGGGGTACAACTCCCTTCCTGTTATGAAATGGACATACTTTTTCTTCAGGCTTTTTTTTACTGTAAAAAGTTCCATTTCCCAGCCCCAAACTCTTTTTTCCTGATGTCACAGACATTTGACTGAGACAATCCAGTCTTTTTTAACCTTTAAATGAGTAAGAAGTTAAGCTGGATGAAACAGAGCTTTTCTTCTACTGACGTGCCAAGGGCTGAGCAACTGGACTACAGTAAGCTTCCAGGTTTAAATGCCAAAGTTTAAATAGCATCAAGTCACAGAGAATTACTTTGTAAAGACATTAGCACCTTTTGGGTAAACCCAAGTAATGCAGTTATTTTTAAAAAAAAAGCAATTCACACAGTATTTTTTTTCAGGAAGCTTTCTTAATTCACCCTAAATACAGTTGTAGATCTAAAACCAAACACTATCTGAAGAATTTCAGTAAAATCTCAGCAAAAATTTTGACAGTTGAATTTCATATCAAGCAGCGCTGTTGCCAGGCAATGTTATCTTTCCATCAAATCGACGAGTTCTGGGTGAAATCTGTACATTCCTGGGGGGTGACTGAAAATGTTGAACCTCCAATTTTTCACTGAAAAATAAAAACTGTCCCAGCAGTCTCTCTGTCATCTCCTGATGAGTTGGACAAATACCGTTACAACATTGCCTTTACATTAGAGAAAAATTACACCTCCCAACCTCTCTAGCTCCTGTGTGTATAACACAGCCCCATTTTGTCTCCACTTCAGATGGAAGTATTTGCACTGCTGAACAGAGGAGTTGGAGCTCAGGCAATGAATCCTGATCCTCCTCTTACCCCAAGAAAAACCTGCTGTATCACTTGCTTTGAAGAAAGCTGATTGTGCCGCTCCTGCTAAGGGCTAGAAGGTGGTCCCATCACCTCCTCATTTCACAGAGCTGACCTGTTGAAATGGCATGGAACCTGAATGAGCTACCAGACACAACTATGGCAGAAGAAGGCAGCTATGGAGAGGGAGGTGGTGGTGTGAGAAGAGCCCACAAATTGTCCTTGGGCCACCTCTCTGGGTCAGGGAGGGCACCACGTCTCTCTAAGTCATCCTGAGCCATAAAAGGATCTTTCCATTCTCACAAGGAGGAGACTTCTCACCTGCTAACACAGATTTGGAGCTAAGTTGTTTTTAAACCTTGTAAACCAATGGGCTTATGATAGGTTTGGGGAAAAATAGGATCATCTACACTCTTCCCATTTCAACTTAGAGAGTATTTTTTCCCACAGATTCAAGCCTGAATACTAAAGGATAAGATTGTTAGAAATAGCCAGTGGAAAAAGAAACGAGGGACAAAAATCTTCTAGTGGAAAAAAACAGCAGTGATACATGTTTCATGTCAAAGACATTAAAGCATAGCACACAAAAAATGTAGCAAAACACTACAAGCATTGTTCCTATAAAAGCAGAAAAATTAAGTGGTGCAGATATTCAGCTACAGACAGTGTTTTTTATTAGAACATGTGGTTTGTATAATGTCTACACAAAAATAACATCACAGAATTATAATCATTATGTAAAACATGTAGACATGGCTCAGGAAGGTTAAATATTCTGAGTGGAAATCAAATCCTTTCAGATACCAAGGGAAAAAAGCAATTTTGCTTAGTCCTTCCTGAAACTTGTGATACAATGATTGTAATTTGTTCACCTCATGCAGTTTTGCATACAGAATAAGTACATTAAAGGAATTTTCAGCCTGTTGTTTTTAAGCAGAAATCAGAATGGAATGAATGAAAGGTCAGATGCTATGACAATATTCTGATATATTACACCTATATGCATTTAGGGAGAATTATATAGTTGAAATTAAGTAATCTGAAGAAAAAAGGAACGGTTGGAAATCTGCTGCATCAGAAAGCAAATTCTTAGAAGGAGTTTATGTGTTTTTTTAGAAACAAAACAAAACAAACCCAAAAGCAGAGGACACAAAGAATGACCAATCAAGTAGGCTGTGCAGGAGTATCTGAAAAGCACCTATGAATACCATATTATGAGCAATTCAGACAGCAGATGAGAAAGCAAACTCTAACAAAACATATAAAACAACTGTCAGAATACATGGCGACAGAGAGGGAACAGATCTGTTGATCGTCCTTTCCAACTCAGCTGAAATTTCAAGTCACAGCCACTGCCTACCATTCATGAAGACTGAAAAATTGTGTGGAAATACTGAAGATGAGAACATAAAACAATATGTTGGCATTAGAAGGGACACAAAGAAATGTTGTCAGGACACTTCTGATTTGATGGATGCTACCAAACTCAGTGGGAAGAACATACACTAGAAACAGGTTCAATCTCTGGCAGTAAAATATGAAGACCTGAGCTCATCAAAGGAGTATTCTTATTATGAGCTCAACAGAAGATGAATACCATACCCTAGCAATTTGAAGTCATCTCAGTAAAATATCAAATAAAAAGTTTTCAAATACTACTCTTATGCCATCCTCACTCCCCAGGAATGAATAGCATTAATATTCCCAGGATAGTTACAAAATACTTTCACTGCAGCATCTCCTAGAGTACTGACAGAAGCCCAGATCGAGACAGTAGCAGATCTTTCAATTCCCTGCTCTTTATGTAGTCTTAGAAGGATGTAAATGAAATTAATTTTCTCTCCCTTCTGCACCCCTGTGAGAAGCTTGGCAGGCAATGGATTAAAGTATAGTAATGATTATTTAAAGTTAGTATGATGTATGAAGAAATATGGAACAACATGTTTTGCTGCACCTTGAGGTACCTGAAATGAGAGCTTGTGCTATTTACAGGAAAACTGAGACAACCCTTTTTGGGAAAAAAGGAAAAAAAAAATCCTACTTTTAGGCGTGCACTGAAGTATTGATTCAGCACAATACTGGCACATGCTGAAGCCCTTTTCTTAACACAGGAAAAGTAAAGCACAAGCTTAAAGTTAGGTTTAGCAAAGATTCTAAATGGAAACCTGAATACTCAACCCAAACTGTGCAGCGGTGACAAACCCATTGCAAGTCAGCCCAACACATTAGGCACCATAACACATTATCACAAATGAGCAAGGGTGTGATGTATGATCTGCTGAGAAAATATGTTTCTGTGGCTTGTACCCACCAGTCTTTTGGGATTGTCAGTATTTCCCTCTTTGGATCTTCCCTGTGCATCTCCCTTTATAATAAAACTCCCGCAAGCAGATGAGAAGGGCCGAAAAAAAAGTTGACATCAGGCAATCAAAATAGCACAGCCACTACAAAGAAAAAGCCCAGAGCTACAGTGCTGTTTCATGAGGCAAAGTAAAAATTACCCAGGAAATTTACTTACAGCAACAACCCAGTGCTCCCTTGTTCCATATTGTTCACCCTCTGTTCTTAAGTACACTTCTGCAGAAAAATACACAACACACTTTGTCTTTTAAATGTTCCCTTTTATGCAGATTATCCATTCTTAATACACTTTCAGAATATTTTGGGGTTAAACTTTATATATGTAGCTCTCACACTCTGCAGTTCTAGGCCATGTAGAAAAAGTCTTCTGTTCCTCTCTCATTGTACATATTAGCTTCAGTTTAATATGATTAGTCTGAAGAGACACTTGCAGTATTGCTGGCTGGCAGAGTGGAAAATACCTTTTATGGCCTAATGCACCAATGTGTATATAACCCTTTACCCTTATGCTTCTTGTTTTTTTCTTTTTATAGTTATTTGTGTGATTATATAATTAGCTGACCTAGTTTATTATGTTTATTCCATCATTTTCTCCTGGATCACAACAAGATCATAAATAACAGGGAAAGAAAAGTAGCATTTATTTCCATATACAGTGACTCAAAATTTTCCCTGTGATAGATGTTTGTAAAGTGGGTGTTGTAGGAGAAAAGAAATTCTGACATGAGACTTGAGCTTGAAATATTGTTCATCTGATGGAGAATGGATATTTCCCCTCTTTCTTGGAAATTTTGACTTAAAACGGAGAAAGTGATATTTTAGTCCATAATAATACACACATTATTTGAGGCTCTGAGGAAAGCTGGAAGCTCTTAAAAATTCACATGACTGAGGCTCTAATGTAGCAGTTAATGAAAAGCTATAGAAAATGCCACTGTTTACTAACAGACATTTGTCTGGCTCCATTCATACTTTATAGCAAAAATAATTGTGATGGAAATTATGCCATACATCTGAATATTTTTCCTTGTCAGCCAGTACCCTATTATTTTGATTATTTGTTATTTTTACCACTATTTATTTCTCGTGTGTCTGCTCAGCATGCAGTACTAGTTTGATCTGTAGGAACTACCACACCATAAATGCCAACCATAAAGAAGAACCTTTAAAATGGACAATTAGGAAGTAATCTGTCCTTGAGGAAATTAGCTCCCTAATTCTCTATTAGTGGCAGATGCTACCAACTGATCTAGAAATGTTTTCATTCCTTCAGTCTAAGCAAATCACTTTCCCATTCTGCAAGCTTTCCACTGTGTTTGAAGCCGACATTATAAAATATAGCTGTTTTGGAAGCAGAAGGCCTGTAAAATGTAATGTGAAATGTGAAATTAGAATTTTGCTGTATTTTTTGTACAACATTTTGCAAAATTATATGAGTGCATCCTCTGTAAGATATTTCATACCATTAAATTTTCTTCCCACAGAAAGGAAATCACATTTCACACTCTGCAGCTTTCTAGAATAACTGTTATGTAAGTGAATTGTGAACTCTTACTAAAATTCTTCAGAAAGTTTATCTACAGTTTATCTATCTTTTAACAAAGCACTTAAAGGACTGGAAGCACTTCTGCATGAAGTGCTAAAGATTCGCTTCAATAAGCTGTCCTGTGTAGAAAAAGGTCAGTTGCCACTTTTCTCAAAGGAAGTGGATTCTTCTAGCATTAACTTGAAGCATGGGAAAAAGCCATTCTCCCTTCCTCTCTACATAAATTAACCAAGGTCTGGCTACAGTTCTAGCCCTACAGTGCTTTTCTTTATACAGCATTTATCAGGTTTGATCAAGCATAATTCTGCTATGAACCTAAAACTGCTGGATGTAAGTTTCTCGTCCAAACATCTGTTGCCTGAAAAAGCAGATGGAATGAAATTCATTTTGGACCTCCAAGGAACAAATGAACTTGTTTGAAAAAACAGAGCACAGGGCAGAGGTTTCCTGACTTCCTTGTCTGCTGATAGTAATAACCCAAGCTGCTCCTTATGTGAACACCAGCACTTTAAATGTGGGGCCTCTTCCATTGCAGGAGAAAAACCGCAGTTAAAGCAAAAGGAAATGCAACATCCTAAAAATAACTTAAGGCCCAGCCTCTGTCCCAAGCAGAAAATAAAAACAAAACCATCTTTGTCACATGTTTTATACATTATATCAAACTTTTAAACCTTTGTTTTAAAAAGACTGAATTATTATATCAGAAAAACATAACATGGGTTTAAACTTTCGTGAGGAACTGCAAGAGAGATATTCTGAGGACCCCACATATTTACCCAGAGACATCACATGTTAGAGACATGGATGGAGCTATAAAACAGCTTCTGGGAGAACCTTCAGAAATGCACAGAAAAGCATGGAGAGTCTGGAATACACTGTTAGCCCTTGTTGGCAGTATAACACTGCTGCAGAGCTACTGTGACTGCTATGTCAGCTTGGGCTGCTCCACCTTAACAAATTGTTTCAAACCTTGTATATAATTAAGCTGTATTTTCATTTTAGCACCCTACTGTCATGCACCAACCTATTAGCTTTAGGTTTGCCATAAAATATACAAACCCATTATGCATAGTAAGAAGTAGAAAGCAGGAATATAATATTACTCACTTTCTCTCTCTTTGCTACTTATTTGCTACTGTCTTCTGACAGGCATTTGTCTTGCTGTGTAAAGTATCGACTGTCTCTGGGTATTAAATCCATAGAAGACTAATGAATAAACAATAGTAATACATAGACTTTACTTCCTTTTGACATCAATTTGTAAGTTTATTTACTGTAAATATAAAGTTTCAGTGTACTTTAAGAGGTATACCAGTGATGAGATAGCAAAGAATACCATTTCTGTCACGCATATGTAAACAATAAGTTGTTGTTGCATTCAAGTGACATTCCAAGGCTTATCTCACCCACCACAGGCCAGTGATTGTCCCACCAGAAGCCACTGATTCATGTAGGAGCTTTCAGATTTGGAACATGGCAATTTTTCATCACTTCATACTTCTTTCAGAAGGGGGTGTATTTGAAAAAAAGACAAGGGAGATGTAAAGAAATTACTGACTAAATTCAGAATTGATTTTGTCCTGCCAGTGTTCAGCACTTATTCCCTGACCTCTTTTGAAAGTGTCTATTGTAACTCATTGTAATCCTTGGAGAGTGCAACTCTGCTTTAGGAATGGAGACCAAGATCTTGTTGGAGACACCAATATCTGTTCCTGCTGGGAAGGTAACATCTTTCAGTAATTACAGGCATTTAGCAGCTGTTCCAATTCATCCTACAGTTATAGTGGCTTCTCCATGCCTTCCTAACCTTAGGAAAAAGGGAAGTGGCTTTGGTGTATTTTGCTTTTTCTAATGTTTTGCAGCCTCTGAGGAACATGCAAACCCCGTCTGATAAATAATCCTAATGACACAGATGGCTTTAAATTCCATGTCTATAAGTCATGATGTACATGTA
Source organism: Molothrus aeneus (assembly GCF_037042795.1). Lineage (NCBI taxonomy): Eukaryota > Metazoa > Chordata > Aves > Passeriformes > Icteridae > Molothrus > Molothrus aeneus. The sequence goes on from NC_089647.1 coordinate 67,004,310, forward strand.
AGTCTTCCTGTGACTCAAATCAAACTCAGGAATGAGCTAATCTGGAAACATACTTCAAACAAGCTGAATCTTTCCTTCTATAAGCCAAAGAAAGTGTACTAGACTTCAGGCACCTTGTATCTAATCTGTTGCCACTGAGCAATAAACTCTTCAGTTTTTTTCAAACAAAATAGTTCTATTTATATCCATTTCAAAGGTTGATTTTGTGTTAGGTTTTTGGATTTTTTCCTGCAGATTGCTCCCACTGGCTGTTGAAATTTGGACAAAAGGAAATGCAGAGGTCTTCTCCATCTCTTTTCACTTTATGTTTAACCATGGCTACAACAAAGCTAGAATGTAATTTTATTAATGGCAATGTAATTCATCAGATATTCATATGTAAAAAAGTGTCACTGAAAAAAAGTCACATTTCAAATAGTCTTTCAAAGTTCTTCTATCTGCACTAGTTATCTGAACAATTTTACTGTCACAGATTCAACTGCCTGATTGCTCTAGCAGGTCTCTAGTTATCAGTCTAAATTTTTAGAGCATTTATCAAAGAGGGACTTCTGGAGCAAGTACTTTAATATTTCCCAATAAAAATGGAAGCCTAAGAATGTAAAATACTAAAATAAATATGCCTTTCATTGAGCCCCTTAAATTGTGAGTCTACTGGCAGATGATATTTCATATGATCATGCTGTAGTGCAATTGATGTTAACAAGACTTATTTAGGAAAAATAAAAATTAAAGAAGTCAAAAGGAATTGAGAACATGCGTCTAAGGAGCTGGGAATTCTAATTGCACAAAATCTTCTTTTTCAGAAGATACTGTTATTGACAGCTTTTCCAGTCATTCCCTTAGCTGTGTGTTGGGAAGAAAGAAACCCTCTGCAAACCAAGGGCAAATCTGCATTTATCTCAGACAGCTGTAGGGTAGGCTGGGTGCAAGGGGAGATGAAGGGGGAGCAGATGTAGCATGGTGAGCAGAACTTTCCTGCAAAAGCACTGTAGCAATGTAACTGCTAAGCACAGAGCAAGTTTTCAGGGATGAAGTGATCTCTCTTGTACAGTCAGTGTACATGTCTAATGTATAAACAGCAGGTTTTTACTCTACAGAAATCTTTGAAGTTTTCCCAGGAGTTGCTAACAATGGTAAACAGAAAATCCCTTTATTGGCTGTTTACTTGTTCTCAGCATCATTATATATACTTTCCCTGGTAAATATTAGAAGACATGCTGGTATCAGACCCTGTGGAAGCTCTTTACACTAGAATTTCTAAATACTGAAATATTTTAGTTTTACCAATCTGGGTTTTCCCCCCTCCTTCCTGTAGTTATTGCTGCATGTTTCCTCAGAAGGGTTTTTCTGCATTACAGACCTTGTAAGCTTATAGGAATGAGCAAATGCCACACATGAAATTCAGTGATTGGTCAACTAGGGTCCTGAAACTCACGGAAAATACTTAGGTTCAAAGAGAGTAGTGTTTTAGATGAATGGCACAGCATCTCCCCAAAAGTGGGAATGATTGATTGAAACATGTCATCTTCTACACTGGACATGTGCATGAAAAAAAAAGATAAAATAAGGGTGTGAGTTATAGAATTGGGAGTCCTGACAGCCACTGAATTACAGATAGAATCTTAATCCCACATGAACAAATGAAAAGTAAAACGGAGCTTTACCCCTTTCTCAATTTTGCTTCATTTCCTTTTGTTTAATTTGAAGATTGATACACCTGCTTGAAACAGTCCCTTAAAATCAGACAAATTACTTGATTCAGACGCCTTTTAAAATTGTTTCTGCTGCTGAGAAAAATTCATCTTAAACCAATCTCACTTTTGCACGTGTAGTTAGCTTTTTTAGTCTTTCTTTAATTGTTGTGGGATTTCATATGGCCAAAGTCTTTCATGCACTGGGGTTAAATAGCAGGTTTTTCTGCTTTAACATGAGCTTTGGGCTTCCAGTAAATTGTGCAAAAAAATAGAAATAAAAAATATGTCCAGGTGGGTTATTTTAAAACTCTAACCAGTAGAAAATACAACTTAATGTTACTTTCTTAAAAAAAAAAATTAAACAAATTATTGTTTAAAATCAGAGATATCTATATCAAGGAACAAGTGAGATCTGAATTTAAAATAATCTGTACATTTATTCAAGTTACTTGCATGGTTAGGTAAGCTCCTCCTGTCCCGGACTCTGTGGTGTGGAATTTGATTTTTAGTTTCTTTCCTCTCCATGGCATTGTTGATGTTTCCCTTCCACGACCTGATCACCAAGAAAGTATTTGATAAATTGAACTTTTCTGGAGTTGTGACCTCTGGATCAGTCTGGGAGGTGAAGCACTCTTGAGAGCTATCAAACATGCTCAAGGATAGACATGACTTGGCCGTCACAAATTAATGGTTCCTGCATGATCATCTTTAGGCTGCATTTTTTAACAGTGACAGTTGCATCTGTCCAACAGATGCATTGCTGCAGTATCAATTACCTACTGAAGAAAAATTCTAGATTTTCTAGGAGGAAATTCAGAACTTTTATCCCATCTTGTTCTGACTAGCGTATTGACTCGTTAAGCTTTTCCATGAAAAATCAATTTGATATGTAATACTTTCCATATATTGCATTCCAGTATTTTTAGAGGAAAGCTTCATGAGTCTCTGATGCATTATTTAGCTCTCTTACATCTTATTAATATTATCACAACAGCAGTTTTGGCAGCAAGACTTCACAGAAAATTCTCTATCAACTACTTTTAAAGCATAAGAAAAACAAACTAATGGTGGGAGACAAATTTGGCTAAAATCTTTCAGATCTGGGATACTGGATCAAAGGCAGAATGCAGGAAACTGCTATTCCCCAGAGGGGCAGCCAAGGACTAGGAAAGTTAGAGGTGTGTGAAAAAGTATGACTATTTAATTCTACACCTGAACTCCCTTAGAAACTCTCATCTCAATGGTGGAGGGAAAAAATAATTTATTAGATGTATTCTTAAAGCTTGTTGCTGTGTTTGATCAGACACTAAATGCAACCATCTCACAGCAATGGCCCTTGCACAGTTTTTTCATTTCCCTGAGCACTTCCAGATACCTTGTTTGCTCTCAAGTCTGAACTTGGCCAGCTGCTCAGGGACTATGAGTGCAGGGTGAAGCTATGCCAGCATGTAGTCAGGTTCCAGCTACACCCTGTTCTGTGTTTTTTAAGTGGTATTTTACAGCTTGGCCGGTTTGACTCAAGGGATTAACATGCATGCAGATAACTTGAGCTGATTCTGCTGGGCAGATGTATGCTAAGCAAACTTTCTGAAATGAGGTGTGCCATTCTTTAGTAAGTAAGAGCAAAGAGGCTGGTGGAGGTGAGCTAAATGAGCCACAGTTACCTCTGCACCTGCAAAGGTTGTGAATGGCTTGGTAGACACAGCACTGCTACAATTTCATTTTGAAGTCACCCTGTCACATAAACTACCCCCCAAAAATGCAGTGACATGCTTTGCATGAATCTCAACAACAGACATGCAGTCAATACAAATGCAGTCAACCAAAGGGTTGGAATTGACCCTGAGTAAATAAATTGTGTGTGGAGATACAGGGATGTGGGTGTGTGAACAAGTACACAGATATAAACTTACCAAACTCATGGATATTGCACAGTGTATTTATTTTCTCCATAACCCTCTTCAGCTGAAGAATTTAGTTTTCTGCCATGTAAAGACACAGTGTTTTGCTTCACTGGGGTAATTAGTCCTGGTGATTCTATTGGGCTTTAAAGAAGCATATGGAAGTGAGTAGGGAGGAGAGTTTTTTGGGAAGGGTGCCATCCTTGGATAGGGAGAATCATCTGATTAATCCCTTCCCTTTCAGGAGATGTACCCAGCATTGTAAGAGTCCCTAGATGCTTATCACTTCCTGGCTCTGCAGCTTGTTGCTGCACCTACATCCCTTGGCAGCCTATTGCATTCTCAAATAATTCTGGGCACTGAAAGGGCCTTCCTGATCTTCAGTACCCAATAGGCATGGACAAACAAGCTCAGTCAAGCAAAAACTGCTCAGGAGCCTTGGTCATCTTTAGATGCAGGGCAAAATCTTTTGGGTTGATAAAAGATTTAGGGAGCTCTCACCTTCATTTATGTTCCCTGTTCTTTGTGCTGCTTTTGTTGGGGTGTGCAGATGAATGAGCTGCCTATGGTTCGTGGCATATACAACACTTAGCAGAAGGTGGGAATATGTTCCTGATATAAAGATCTCTGAATGAGACTCTCAGTTCTTTGGTTCTGCTTCTGCAGCCTGCTGACTTTTCTAAAACTGTGTTGATGGGAGTTAAATGAACTTCTGTCATCTGACAGTACATTGGATGGCAGCAACACAACCTATTCTCATGGAGACAAGTTCCAAGAAGGCCAAGAGAACTACTAATATTAAATAATTGCATTGCACTGCATCTCTCTTTCTAGGATTGATTTATTACACATATAAAAATATTATGATCTTTCCTCCCATTATTTCAAAACAAAAAGCTTAAAGGGCTAATAAAATCAGTATTTAGTACACTTTTTATTTTGTAGTTCAAAACTTCAAGCTTGGCATAAAAACATTACCTCTAGGGAGTGAAAATAGCCCTACCCAGCAGCTTCAAATACAATTATCTGAGTCATTCTTTCTTTCATTCTTTGCAAAATACTAAACTGAGGTAAAACTTCTTTTGGCTGATAGACAAAAGGAAATTACAGCTGTCTGGAGTTCAAAAGAGTTGCAATAAAACTTGAGTTATGACAAAAATATACTGTTTGTTATTAAACTCTCAGTTCACGAATTAAACAACTTTCTCTTCAGATTTGATACTGCTTATTTTTCCTAGACACATGTATTTCTGCAACATGAGGTGCATTTCTCTATCTCTGCATACAGAAGTGTTTTATTCTCTTCTCCTTGCACATTTTTGTTGTGGCTTTTTGTGGGACTGTACCAATGTAAAGTAGATGAGAACTGGGTCCATTGGAATTATTTGCTAGGGCAGTGGACAATATTAAATACAACTATTCATGGGTGCATGCATAGTCACAACATTTGTTAATAATTTGCTGACTGTATTGTGGAAAAAAAGTCCCTCCATAAGCAGAATACACTTTATTGACTACCCTGGGTAAAAGGTAGATGAAGAATATTTAAGCAACTGTGTACAAAGGATGAAGTAAGGATTTGCTGATGGTACTGCAATATTTGTTTTTAATTGAACAATTGCACTAGGGTTTTGCTTTTGAATAGGATCTCAAGATTAACAGGTTGTTGTTCACATGTCATGGAAGGATATGTTGCCAACTGTGCTCATTCAAAAAATTTCTTTCATGTTTTAAATTATTCATTAGAGACTATAAAACAAGTGGATTAAGGAGAACTAATTCCTTGACTTTGAATTCAGCTCTTCATCATATTTGCAGCAGTTTATAAATGGTGGAAGTTGCCCTGCCCATGGCATTGGTGCAGATACTCCAGCAATTGCTGTGCCCTTGTGGGGCTGAGGGGTGTGGAAGCCACAGTGCCAAATCAGGCCAGCAACCCAGCAAACCCAGGGTGCACCGTCCCACCTATAGGTACTGGATTTTACAAGCAGATTTTCAAATAACAATCATCAAACAGCTATTCAGCTCTGCTCAGAGGCTAAGTAGCTTTCTCTTGCCACTTCAATATCTACATGAGAGACTGATACCTAAAATTTTGAACTTAGAGCTCAGAATCTTTTAATTAGCCATAAGAGCACACTCTGTGCTTCAGAATCAAATACATGTCATGCTAATTGGCTCCTCACAGCAGGAAAACAATATTTGGCTTCAAGCATGTCCACTAAATGTTGCTCTCTTTTGATTTTATTGGCTTTCTCTTTATTATTTTGCAGTTTAGTGGGAGTATTATATTGCGCTCTGCTGACTAAGTGTAGTCTCTGTCACTCACACGTGCCACCTTCTCTAAGGTTGTCTTTTTCCTGGCTATTGGTCTTTCCCCTGAAGGAATGGTCCCAATCTCTGGAGTTTTTCTTGAAAGTGGTCTCTTATCCCATAGAGTGGATCAGTGGTCACCCTCATCTTCCTCATCACCCCTCTGTGGGCTCCTGGGTTTCTGCCATGTACTTGAGGTGTTGGTTGAACTGAACAAAATACAGTGTACAAGACAGGAAAAATAGTGAGTAATGACTTTTCTCCTTCCCATTCCTGTATCTCAGTCAATTCTTAGCTAAATAATAATAATAATAATAATAATAATAATAATAATAATAATAATAATAATAATAATAATAATAATAATAACAACAACAACAACAACAATAAAATCTTTGCTGCCCCTTAAGCCTAATTCAATGGTTCTCAACTTTCTACCTACCAAGGCTTTACATTTTAAAAGAAAATCTTTAGGGACTTTTTCTGTTGTTTTTTTCCTTTTTGTTTTGTTTGTTTGGGGTTTGTTTGTTTTTGTTTCCTCCTCCTCCCCCTTTTTCTAACTTTTAAATTTTATTTTAATTTCTATTTCCAGCGCCTTTCTGGATGCCTTTCTGATAAAGATAAATTGTTCTAGTTTGAATTTAACATTATTGTTTAGATATTAAACTAATATTTGACATACTATTTGAATGTGCATTTTACAAACATATAATTTAAAACTATGTAAAATTATTTATGCTTAAAATTTTTCTGTGTCTTTCTCACAGGCAGTCTTGTTTTGATGGAGTTTTTCAATGTGCCTAATATATATATATATATATATATATATATACCAAATTTTTTTATGCCTGACACTGTGCTTGGCCACCTATAGCTTTCCAGTCCCAATGTCCAGATAACCTCCCTTCATCTCAGTTGACTGCAAGCCACCACCAGCATTCAGCCCACACTTCAGGCTTACACTTTCTCAATATGGAGCAAGTTGCTTGGACTACCAGGTCTCTACAGAGCTGTGTAGCAGTAAAACAATAGTACACAACAAGGGGTATTTATTTTAAAATATACTGCCTTAATCATAATTTGATTTGATCGAATAATGCTGGGATAAACAAAAAAGGTGGAAAAATGAGTGTACCAGGGATACAGAATGCTGGAGACATAATTTTTCCATGAACACAACTCTTCAAAAATAGAGCAATGTTATAAAAAGTCTCCTACCCAAACTAGGGAAGCTGCTGTGTGCAGACAGTGTTCAGCAGACTGCCTGACAGAAATACATTACTCTTTCCATGAGTGTGTTCTACTAAAGATTAAATGTAAGAGTTTCAAAACGTCATTAAATGCTACATTATTTTTTACTTTTAATGAGCCTGTTGTAGCCTCAGCGCTGAGAAAGGACATTCTTGCTAGACATCCTCATTATATTTTCGGTAATAACTGATATTCCCAGTGCAATTTTCCCTCTAAAAACTCCTCCTAAGTCACTTGGTTCATGATGTTATTGTAAAAGAAAGACATTAGAATGCGTAAATCAGTGTCTAATCATGGCTAAACCTAATGTTAGCACAATTGGGCTGGCAGCCACAACAGATATGTCTGGATCTGAATTAAATCTTTCAAGGGGCTTTATTTGGCATGTATACCATGATAGAAACTCACAGATTAAGCATCCAAGTAGCTGGGTAGAAACTGGTTATGTTGGACTCACTGACTCCAATGTGGCCTGTTTTATATGTATAAAAAGAGGAAATCTCTTAAAGAATTGTTGCTCTAGAATTGCTGATTTGGTAATTAACTCTTTGTCTGAGTCTGCATATTTCCAAAACACGGCAAGTGACCAAGAACACCAAGTTTAATTGGTAGCAACAGTGAGATCTATATTTATGAAGATCTATATTTATCTATTTGTATTTAAAAGCAGTTTGAGTGGCCTTGTGCTTCTTACTATGATTAATAAGTTGTGAATGCACTTCAGAACACTAATAAAATAAGACCCTTTCTGTTTGGAAAAAGACAAGGTCTATCAGATATAGAAACAATACCTTAAATAAAACAAAATGAAAGCTAAATTGTGCCTTTCATATTAAGAGTTTTGAACATGATGATGTAAAAATCTTTGTGCTAGCAAGCAGGGAAGAAACTCAGGAAAATTAGAAGAATTTGGTAAAACCAGAAAGCCTTTATTAGTTGTCAGAAAATTCCTGCATTGGTTTAATGCCTGAACACTTAGGGGAATACATGTATTGATCCTTTTTCCAGTCCCTGCAATGTCCTCTACTGTAATTAGTTCCCTTTATGTCTAACAGAGCCTGAAAGGCAGGTCCAAAATGGAGCTCAGGGTCCTGCAACTGAGTCATGTTATATGATGCTGGAAAACAAAATGAAAAAAACCCCCAAAACATGAGAAAATTAAACTCAAATGAACAACCCTCTTTTAATTGTTTTTAAAAATCTTTGTCATCACATAAATAATCTTTTTGTTTAATATAATGTAATTTGTTACACATAAGCAAAACCCTCTGAACAGCATTGTCTTTAGCAGAGAACAGACACTGATAATGAGGCAGAAAATTATGTGAGCATTGATTCATTGCCTAAGCTGTCTTTTAAACTTGCTTATGAAACTAGTGGGTAGTCAGTAGCCAAATGCTTCACATGCCCCATCAGTATTAAGGAGGGCACTTCTCTTGCTCTGAACTTTATACGATCTTAATACCACAAAAATTCAGAAGCTGGTTCTTAAGAAAGCCCCAAGTGCCTGGAAGGATTCTCACAGTTTTCCCTGTGTGATGATTTGGCAGATGTGTCTTTTAATAATCCAGGATTTCAGCTGATACTACAAATCAATGCAAAAAAAATTATAATGAACTTTCTTAAAGGATATGAATTCATTGTTCCTTGACAACTTTTGGGTTAAAACTCATTTGTAAAACCTTAGTAACTGAAGAAAAACAGATCAGGCAAGCTGAAGCCTACAAAAAGATTTCTTGAAAAGCTTTTCTGCAGGGTGTGGTGGCTTGGGAGCGGCAAATTCCCAGACACAGCAAAATGAAGCCATATGTGAGTTAGGTGAAATATAAACCTGGAAAGACACAGTGTCAGCTCTGAGGCAGAGAAAGAATTAGGTGGTTATGCTTTCACAGGGAAATCTGAAGCTTGGATTTACATTTAAGGAGAGGTAAAGTTAGACGAAATAGCTGACCTAAGGAGTTTTGCAGTTTTGAAGAGAAGTCCTGGGACTCAGGAGAAACCCTGGGAGACAGAGACCCAAAAGAGCACTCTAGGTGCAATGGGAGAAACACCTCTAGTACATTGTGGATAGGGGCACGTTTAGTGTTTGAGAAGCACAAGACCCAGCTCAACTTGCAAGAATTTGGAGACCATGTTTCCTTGAGCACCCTGGAGCATGGGGATCAAGGTAGGGGGTTCAGCTGTAGGGGAGCCAGTCAGCAGGGCTCCTCAGGGCTGGAGGATGGTGTCCATCCTGTCAGGATTGTGGGGACCTGACACAGAGGAAACTGTAAAGAAATAGACCCACAGACATAACAGTGAACACTGAAGGTACAGTCCTGGGTCTAAGCAGTTCCAGCTGTGCAAACACAATACCAGGACGGCCACCAGTCACCCCAGTCACATGTGAATGTGACACCTAGGATGGCCTCAGCCCCTGCTCTTAATCCATGGGAGAGATCAAATGCACAGCTGAGAGGGCAGCTACAAGCATACTGGAACAGCAGGTAAATTCAGAAGTAACCATATGGCAACTGTCTCTGTGCAAGTCACATTTTCCACACTGCTGGGGATTTTAGATTTGAGACTCCCACTGACTCTGAAAGAGAAATTAATGGATCTTGTTTTGTCTTCTGCAAACACTGCATTTTCCCCAGCCATTTCACTTGACAGCCAGTGGCCTCCCTCACATATGCATCTCTTACATAGTCAGGTGATTTTCCACAAACAGGGCTGTGAGACAGGAATGGGTATAAAGTGGACCTTTGCCTTTTACAGCAACAGGTGTCACTGGAGGTCTAGATGATGGCCTCTTTTTAGGTCCTCAAGTAGTTTTAATGAGCATAATTAGATCCTATCATTTATAAGAGCTACTGAACTGCAAGTCTGTATGAAACAGAAACACAGAGTTCTGGGGGATTTGCTCTGAGTAGCCTCCTAGGAAAAATGTTATTTGAAGTAATTTGCAGGGTGGGCTATTGTGCTTAGAGGAGGGTATGAGGAAGTGGATATTCCTGATTTGGACAAATGATCAATAGTATTAATTTCAGTAGACCGGACTTCTGAAAATGCTATGATAATTTAGAACAAGGTTTTCTTTTAATTCTTTATTCTTCCAATACCTAACCAGTCACCATGCTGATATTGAGCATGACAGAAAATACCTTACCCTACACAAGGTACATCCCCATGTATAGCCTCATCCACTTTTGTGGGAATCTGCCTGCTTGCCAGGACCCTCTTGTAGCTTGAATGACAACGATAATTTATATATGGTACATATGCATTAAGTTAAGCTGATTTAATATTTCACGCCTTGTAGTTTACATGGCAAATTTGGCATCTTATTCTTCTCACCTAATATTTGTGGAAAGATTGTAATTGTGTGTTACCTAGATGATCATGTACACTGTCTGCATGCAGCCCAGCAGACACAACCAGAGTGGTGTGCAACAGGATGAGAGCAGCACTATGTGATTGCTGCTCCCTGAGGCTCACATCCAGATCCCAGCAGTTCTCTTCCCAGTTTATTGAGCTGTAGTTAAAACTAAGCTTACATTGAGCACTCATGGGAAAAACTTTGAGCATTTTAAAAATATGGATGGGAATGAATTTTTTAGAATAAACTGGCATTGAAAATCAGCACAAAGATGATGTCAGTATGACAGTGGGAATTCATCACAGTGACTTTGTGTGTGTGTGTGTTCACACAGATTTGTCCCATTGCATCCACACAGCTTCAGGTGAAGACCTTTTAGCTGATAACCAGGTTTTATATTTAGTATTTGAGTGCAAGAACTGCCCTTCTCTGAAATACCCTTCCCATTTCACATGTTTTTATTTCAGAAGATACCTTCTCCTTTTTGGGGTGAATGGTAGGCCTCTGTTCTAAGAAGAAAGTGGTACGGTAAAGGAGCAGAATGGGTCTGCAACTATACTGATCCTTGAGGAAGCCTGGAAAACATACACTTGATAACTCTGCAACTTAGTTTTTGTAAAACTGACATATGTGAGGATTCTCAGGAGAACAGCAAGGGGATTCTTTTTTTCAGGAATTCAGAAATTAAACTGAAAGGGCAGACTACTTAGTAACACATCCTGTTGAGCAAAATGCCTTAGAGTGTTGACAGATTGTCAGTACTAAGTTTTGCAACATTTGACTGAATTTTGCAGTGAGTTTATTAAAGTGATTTAGTGCAGTGCAAGCAAGTGCAATATGTGTTCCACCCATTTTGATTAAAACAAGGCAGAACACTGGAAAAATGCCAAGAAAAAAATTTAGCAATCCATTCATATCTTTTGAGAAATTTTCTACAAATAGTTGCTGCTTCATGAATGATAGGACATGCTGAGAACAAAAAAGTAAATAGTAATTGAGCAAGAAGCATAAAAAACTCTCCTTGTTTGTATTTAGGATTTCACAGTATGAGTATGGGGGAATAGCTGCTGACAAACATTTCCCTGGGGAAGTAGATCCAGCATTGTTGTATGAGGTCAGCTAAGCAGGGAGGCTGTTGTGTGTCCATGTAAGGGTCTAGCAGGGCAAGCAATGGCAATGCCCTTCTTTGCCAAATCAAGTTGGCTGACTTTAGCGAAGATTGCAACATAATGGCATGAGAAATCCCCTCCAGCTGTACCAGTAAATAACAAAATGGAAAATGAAACCCTGTTAACAGCAACCTGATTGTGTTTCAGCTAACTGGATGATTTACTGGGTAGAGGTTAGAGGCTTTGTCAGTAGTTCAGTTAACAGACCTGATGCATGAGTATCCGCTGGAATCACCAAGGCTAAAGTGGGCCTGTTGCAAAGAATGAGCAGTTAAGAGACAGTGTTCAGGCTGCAGCAATATGACAAGTGGCTTCTTAGAGCTAAATCACATGCTATTAGTGCTGACCTACAATCTTTTGCCTTGTCAGCTGCTGGCAGAGTGTCTTGATCCCGTTCTACCTATCTCTGACAAACACCCTAGCTTCCTAGCCTTATTTTCCTTTGGCAACCCATATAAACTTTGATATGTCAATAGAATATTTTTTTCATTGAGTGCTTATGAGAGATGAAAGCAGGTTTTTAGCTGAGCAAACAGTGCCCCACTTGGTTCTAAAGATTTCTCTATATCAACGTTCTTGCCATTCTGACAAGAAATATCAACCTGTAAGGATTTTGACACATATCACACTCTGTATTCTTCCAGTTGTTACCCATTTAAGATGTACAAAAGCCTACTGAAAGGATGTTTTTATTAAGTGTAGAAAATATCATCCTTCTGCAATATCACTGGGGGTTGCAATCAGGGTTTGAATTTGTTTTCATTATGGCTTTACATTGCCACTGGTTGGAGGGAAGATTTTATGAAACTGTCATCATCCGGAACTGTCAGGGAAGCCTGGCTCAGGATATAACAATGCATATATCTTCAATCAGGATGCTTCAGAGACAGAATAACTGGCTTGTGCAAGGTATTGATGAAACTCAGCTGCTAAGCCTGTCCTGATGGCCGAGAAAAAACTGTGGCTTTGCTGGGGAAATGTGAAAGTGGCCAACACTTAGCATTGGGGCCCATGTAGCACTTGTTCAGACTAGGGGCAGACCCCAGCTAAGCAGCCCTGATGAAAAGTGGACCTATTTTTTTTTTTTTCATACTATACTGTATTAATGCAGCTATACTCTTTCACTAAACTACTACCACTACATCAGAGATCATTGGGACATTAATTTACCAGCAAGTGCACAGAGCTATCCTGGGTTCATTCAGGTAGTACACAATTGCCAGAGTGGCTTTTTAATAACTCCTCAAGACACAGTCCACTGGTTATTTCTGCATGTGTGAGATGATAAGCCTATTCATAGCACATTGGTCTTTCTGGGATAGATCTTCTGCAGATTTCCTCGTCTTTCTTTAATACTTCCCTGTAACGACAGCAACATAAAGTCACACAGCTCTGTGCTTGTTTTGCAGACAGTATTTTGAACAAGCTTACATCACATGTGTTTGAGCTGCTTGTTTGTCAAGTTGTGTCACACCATGAGGTTTGTTTAATATCCTTTCTTTGACAGCACTTTATTGCCTGACTTTAGGAAAATTGTCAGATCCTCCATTGATCAGTTTACCTCACCTGAGATTTGGTGAAGAGTTCTTCAGAAGTGAAAGCACTTACTTATATTAAATGGTGTGTATACACCAATGAAAAACATGTATAATGATCTAGCTATGGCTAGATTCTATAATCTTTATTCATCCTAATTAGCGTGTAAACTGGAATGGTCCATTGTTTCCAGTACTCCAAAAGACTGATAGAATATGCTAATTTATGTTGGAAATAGGATTTTAAGAAAGCTAAATATTCTTGTGAATGACAATGAAGTTCATGTCCCAAGCCACTTGCTAAAGCCTACAAATAAGTAATGTTTATGCACTGTAGTAGTAATGTGTAAATGCAACAAAGGTGTTGCTAGGGTTGAAAATACCATATGTCTCTAAAGCATAGGAAAAATGGGTACTTTGTATTCCTTTGCACATGAGATTTGGAGGTCATGTGCTGTATTTTATTCTATAGAGTGACTTTCCTTACTCTCCCCCTTCTCAAACACAATATTTTATGTCTTTTTTTCTAAACATAGGGTGTTGGACTCCAGACATAACTGTAAAAATCTGTCAGCTCGGTTCAAGTCAGAAAATGCCCTTAGCTACTTTTATTTTCCTGGATGTCACAAATGACCACTCATTTCTTGACAGAGGTGTCTGAATCGGAATATACCCAGCTTCCTGCTGGTAGCAATTAAAATTATCCACCACCCATGGGTAGATTTGAATTAAAGTATCAGCAGAAAAAATGACTGTTGTAGCCAGCTAGGTCATGCATCAATAGCAAGGTATAAGCAAAGGTGGCACTAGAAGGTGAACTGCATGCTACAAAAGAGTGAAGGGGGGAAAAGGAAAAGAATTCTAACCTCAATACTAGGTGAATAATCGAGAAATATTGTCACTGACTTAAGAACAGGCTAGTGCAATACAGGCAGAAAAGCAACAGGGATGATAACGATGCCTGTAACATCTGGGAAAAAAAAAAAGCAAGGGCCAGGTAAAGCACTGGGGATGCCAGCAAGGTAATTCCTAATTCTGAAAACAGCAAGGATCCTCCAAGTAGTGGTGAAGACATCATTTGCAGCTGACACAGATTTCAAGACAGGACATATCTAAAGGTCCTGTGCTGACCTTAGCTGATTTCAGTAAGTTTCATGAGTGAACATAATGGCAAATGGCTATAATGGTCAATGAAAATATCTTTTTTAATATTCTGTTACAAATCAGTGTTTAGACATGACAGAAACAGAAGTTGACAAATTCCAATCAGTCCAGCTTTCGAGATTTTCAAACTGATTTGTGGTCCCTCAACTGGTCCTGCAGCACTTTCTCCTCTGCCTGTGGAGAACAGGATTAGAGAGGCTTCACCTCATGCCAGATTACACTACAGACAGATCACAGAATTATATCATAGAGTCATAAAATTATTTGGGTTGGAAGGGATCTTAAAGATCATTTAGTTCCAACCCCACTGCTGTTGTGGGCAGAGACACATTTCACTAGACCAGGTTGCTCAGAACCCCATCAAACACGTAATTTTACTTGCCTATTGCTGAAATGCCTAAACAAGCATTGGTATTACAGCATGATCTTTTCCTGTGGAAGAGCACGAGGACTGTGCTCTGCCAATGCAATTTGTTCCTACTTCTACCTCTCCAAAGCTGAGCATATTTTTCTTCATCTATTTAGATGGTTCAGGGTCAAATTTAGAAGGAAAATATCTGTTCAAATTATTTTTATCAAAGTAATCTTACTGGAAACTGCAGGACCTTCAAAGCTATTTATGGCAAAATAAAAAACAGTGAAGGAAATGTTATTAAAAGTTGGCATGAACTTTTAATCATGCATGATATTTTATTGCCTTATATATTCTTCCCCAGTAAAATTTATGCCTCTAAGTAAACATGTGTGTTCTGCAGAGACCATAACAGAACAATTCTATTCCAAGGCAGGTGGTAATTCTAATTTTAAGGGGAACAAACAAATGCAAAAATAAAAAAAAAAAAGGTCCAGCTAATACCTGGGCTGAACTTAAGGTATTTGAAATGTATCTGGACATCTATACTTCAATGCATATTAAAAAACCCCAAACATATATCTGCATGTCCTAGCCCCTCATACCCACTGGCATCTGCATTTGGATGCTGTAAGGCAATCTCCCATATTCCTTCAACAGGCAGGAGGAAGAGTGAGGTGGCACTAGAATGCCATTGATTTATCTCCTTTTTATATTTGCTGTAAGGTAAAAGGCAGACAGCATGCCTTGGCTGGGTACCTCAGATTTATATGGGTAAAATTAAATTCAGTAAATCTTGATTTTGATGTCTGATAGTATAAATGCAAAATTTTGCATTACATTCATAGAAACACAGTAATTGAAGAAAAGTATAGTTTTTAAGGATTATTAGTACTTCTAAAATAATAAATTCTTCATGATATTATTTTTTTATTATATTGTATTATTAGATGTGATTTTCTGCTTGCTAATATATTCTGCCAGAAAGCTTCTGGAGCGCTTGAAGTTCAATATAATGTTTTTAGACCCATTTCCATATTTGGAAAACTCATCTAAAATGGTAGAATGACATGGAAACTTTAAGAGTAAAAAAACTTACACACTCATGTCTAAAAGATTTGATTGATTACAATTGTAGCTGGTCTCGTATTTCATCATTTAGCTTTCTTACCTGGATTTCCACATGGTTGAAAAAGAAGTTAATTACATAATGGTTTCATAAGAATCTGCCATGAAAAATTATAGATGCAAGATTGCTATTTTATGGTTATTTATTAGCGCCACTTTGAGTTGTAAGCATAAAAAATGCTTAGTCTCTCTGTAATCTATCTTCCAAGTTATGCTCAAGAACACAGTGATCAAAAAGCTGTGCACAGCATGGCAATTACAGTTGCAATTTTCCAAGAAAAACTTCAAGGCAGTTTGGATAATCACTATGACTGAATCAAAATCTGGAAAAATGAGGGAAACCTCTGCTCCCCATTCCTAGAGGAAACATGGCATTCCTAAAACTCATCCACACTGAACTCCCTTGCTGGCAGTGAGAACTTGTGCCAGACAACCACAGGTGATGGGACAAAGACTGAAGAGACACCCCTGACAAGGTTTGATTATCCATTCCATGGGGTGTGCACCAAATCCCACATAGGTTAGTGACTGATGGACTGATGAGATCTGGCTTGCCATGGCTCTGTGCCTCATGAGACCCAAATGAGGCTGAGGGATCGAGGCCTGAGCTCACTGCTGCCCAGCTCACCATAACCACCACACATAGATAGCAGTGGTATCCCACAGGTTTGGGAGTCAGGAACCTGTGGTTCAGGACTACAGGAACCTATGATCTCTCTCTCTCTCTCTGCATGGAATGCAGAAGCCTTATTTTACTAGAAAACCAGGCTACAAAGGTCTAAGCATTAGGCATACTCCATTATTTCAATTCACTGAGCTAAGCAATCCTTAGCAATGCTAATATAAGAAGGGTAACAAAGCTGATGGCAATCCAAATCTGGGCATACTTTGAACCTCTCCACAAGCCTCTAGAGTCACCAACAGTTATGGTTTTTAATACTCCAGGGGTACATTATCCTAATGCTCTCATCCTATACCCAGATTGGCATCAGAAGAACAAAAAAAATCTCACCTTAATGCTTTGCTTTCCTCTTCATAGTTCTGCTCTCTAATGCATCAGTGAGAAAGAGAAATGATAAGAATTTAGCATTTTTCTTGTGGAGGAGATAATTGACTTTTTACTATCAGGATCTGAAACAAAGTTTTATCCAGATTGTGTAACAATTCAGGAAGTGCCTAGCTATCAGTGAATGCTAAAAGAAGTCCTGTTACGTGTTCATGGATAAATCTCTTGTACTAACAATTTGACCCAAATATGCCCTTGAAGCATTAACTCCAACAAATAATAAGCTCTATAGTGAAAATGTAGTTAGAAGGCAATACAGATCTGATACAGAAAACAAAGTGTAACAAAGCTAACCTCTAACACAGATTTATAGTATAGGTGTATCCTGCTGTCTGCTGAGTGAAATAAAAGTTGCAAATGAAAAATTCATTTACTCATATCCATTAGTAGAGGGTATTGCTAAACAAACTCATTTACAAGGGGGAAGGAGATTTCTGCTAATTTTTTTATCATGAGATATGTGTTCCTTGTCAGGCAAAGCAGCCAACACCATGATCTGCAGAGAAGTAATGGGCATGTTACTATTTCTATAAATGGAGCACTGCAGACAACAGAGATCATCTTGTTCCACCTGCGGGAAGTGGTGTTGTGAGTTAACAGGAGACAAATTATGAGCCAAGCTGTAATCAGCTACATTAGCTCAACCCTACTGATTTCAATGAGGCTTAACAGGTGTAAATGAGGACAGACTTGCCCCTGCCTAAGAGTTCCTCATGTCAGATAGAACAAGAATGAAAAGCCTCTAGGAGTTTTTCTATCTTATTCTCTTGGTCAATTTTTTAAAGTGTATGCGTACAAGACTTTTATTAAAAGCAGGAGTGGGGCTAGTTTTGTGAGATAATATTGTCACAAAACTTACTAAACAAGGAAGTAGAGATGACTGTCTGTACTTCAGAGTTGAAAGGCAAAGTCTTGAAAGTTTGGATTGAAAGTTTGGATTATGGGGCAAGGAAAACTGGACAAAATTCTGTCATTGGCCTTTCAGTTTATGAGAACATTAAAAAAATATTTCCCATTAAAAAACCCAAGGAAAAAACTTCTGTGCTTTGCAAAGATAAAACTTTTGCCTGCAAGAAGCTTTAGAAGCTGAATGTCAAAGGGTAAATTCCATGAGAGATGACAAGTGCTGATGGGCTTGAATTTGCACAATCAGCAGCATTCAGCCTCCCTAGGGGAGGAAACATGGGGAGTTAAGGGAAGGAGGGAGAGAAAACGAGTTCAGACAGTCATCTCAGGAGGAAATCTTGGTAAAAATATGTTCAGAATTCAGAGTTTGCTAATGAAGTTAGTTGAAATGCCTTAAAATATTTATTTGGTGGGTTTGTTAATGAAGAATGGAACAGTCTCTTCAAATTCTTATTTTGCAAAAAGAGGAGCTGGGTGTGGTGGGTTATAACACAGGGAGAGTTATGGTCTACCCATTTTTTTCTTTCTTTGTTTTAGAAAAACAGGCCTTAAGGAATGTCAGAAAAAAAAATTGATGAAGTGGAAAAAAGAGAAGGATGTGATATTTCATAGGGTTAAGCATCTACTTGAAAATGCAGCAGTGCACAGCTGGCTGTTATATCTCCTGTGATATATGAATTACACAAGAAGAGACTCTGCTAAGAGCTTGTCTCATGTGAATTTGAGGTTTAAGAACTATCCCTGAATATCTTTTGAACTAAAGGTATCTCTGCATGATAGAAATACCTTCAAGAAGAGGTGGTGAATTTCAAGTATGGTTATGAAGCACTGCACATTAGAGCACATGGAAAGAAGGAAACTGCAGCTCAGGTCCCTGAGGAGGGCAGTTGTGGGGTCTCCTTTAGAAACATATACTGGTCCCCCCAAACTAGTCTAAAATACCAGATTGGCACATACTTGCATGTATATGTCTGCATATACTTAAGCATGTACACACACACACCTCCCCACACACAAAGGATATCTGCAACAAAAGCAGAAGATAAACATAAATAATCCTACCAGAAGAAC
Source organism: Molothrus aeneus (assembly GCF_037042795.1). NCBI lineage: Eukaryota > Metazoa > Chordata > Aves > Passeriformes > Icteridae > Molothrus > Molothrus aeneus. Next base: position 67,023,218 of record NC_089647.1, read on the forward strand.
TAATTGCTTAGGCTGCTTTTATCTCTGTTTCTATGCAGTCTGGTAGCACAACACAGGAAGTCGCCTTAAATAAGAATATGATTTCTATACCATGCTATTTTTCCCCCAGAAAAGTGCCTTCAGATCAGGGGAAGTAGATGTGATACAGATCCCAGGAACAGGATAAAAACTAGTAGCTATGCCAGCTGTATGGATACCCAGCCAAAGTTCAGAGTCAGGAAAGGCAGTTTTATTAAAAGAGAAAGGACTGTGAATGTGTTACAAGAGAAATGCAGCCACACACAGTGCTAGTGTTCCGCAGAAACCTGGCTTTTATGGGAAATATACTATCTTCCAGCTGAGTTTGAGAGTGTTATCCCTACTTCCAGAGGTTTTTAATGCAGCAGCTAACAATCTAGTTACCATCAGGCAAGGCCCAGGCACCCCTCACATGGCAGGTCTAGCTGAGGTCAGTGCTGTGAGCCTTCCCACAGCTCATTACACTGTAATGGAAGCTGGAAGCCTCTGTTTCCCCTGGGATTTTTCAGCGACACAACTGGTGTATGTTCATTAACTTTTTGTCAATATGCTGGTGTAGATGTGATCTTGCTCTCAGCTTGGTTCAGACAACTGGTGTCCTCTGTGCTTCAAAGGCAGCCTGGATCTGATTTTTCCCAGCCCTATAAAGGGAAGTTCTTTCAGATGGTATCGGCCTGTCCCCCACTGGGACAACACTGTAGGATCAGACTCTGACACAAGTGACAACTGAAAAGAAAGCACTGCCAATAGAGAAAGACAGGAATCATAAGCCTTGCACAATATTAATTTCCTGGCCTATTCTGTGAGGGGAATATGGGCCAAAATGGAAAGATGAGAATTCTTCATTCTCAAAAACACTAGGTAGAGGGAATCAAGAGGAGGCTCTCATTATTATTATTTGGAGGTGGGGAGAAACAAATATTCCATAGCGTGGAAATTACTGCCTGCTACTCAACAATTTAACGGTGTATCAGTGTTATTAGCTTGCCACAAAATTGAGGCAATTGAGTTATAGTTGTAAAAACATCAGCTTGATGTTGTCTTGACAGAGGAATTTCTACCAGGGCTGTTGCCTGATGCCTCTTTGAAACCCATTCTTTTACATTGAGCAGAAGGATGCAGATAATGTGGACAGGGAACACTGAAAAAGGGAACATCTTCAATACAGAATGATTTTAAATTACCATTTTTATTATCCTCTAAATATAGGAGAAAATATGCTTCAGTTGTAAAAGGATCACGGGTAAACATAACTTCTAGACAATATATTGTGTTGATGAATGTGGGGAGGGCGACCTTGGGTTTTGCAGAATATCTTTTCAAAATATCACAAGAACTGTTTAATAAAATAAATCCAGGTATTGCTAAAGAGAAATAAAGAAGGAAAACATACTGGTGTTCATTTTATTGTAATTACAAGAGGAGCAGCTGAAGAAAATTAGAGAAGAGAGCTAACGTAGGAAATATATCCATAAAGGATCTTACATTGGCCAGCCATGAAAATGTCTGACAACTTGTGTGATGCCCTAGAAGCACTAAAAAAAACACAAAAGTGTATTTTATGGTGAAAATTTTCACAGAATATATGTGTGAGTGTAGCAGTATGATATCTCTGCCTGGTACATTCCTCCATTTATTCATGGAGGATGCAGAGCACAGGATTAACATTTACTAATGTCCAGACAGATGGAAGGGCAGGTAAGAGCAGTGAATCTGTCCAGCTACAAGTCAGGCAGAGCAAGCAGGAACTAAACACTTAATGTGGTGTAGTAAGCTGGTAAAATCAACATCAGTATTGAAGAATTAATTCTTCTGTAACACAGAATAAGTGTGATGAGAAACTATTTTTATGATGATAACATAATAAAAATGTGTATATCCTGAATTTCAGAAGATGTGAATTTTATTAAAGAGCCCCATGCTTGAGACTTACATGTGGAAGTCAAAACCACTTGTATTTATGCCCAAAATGGGGATTCAGAAATTGAGTTCTCAGTTCAATCACTGAAATCATATCTAGAAAATCACTGAAGAAATATGGCCTCATCTTTCTTGCTGGAATATACCATCATGTATCAAAACCTGGAAAATGACATTTTTTATATTAATAGGGAGAAATACTTCTCTCTTAAATCAGCTACTAAATTCACATTACTTACAAGTCCCACCCATAAGCAAATGAAGAATGGATTTTTTTTGTTGACCTCTTTCTGTACAAAAAGCAACACTGTTATTCTTGCATAGGCTTACATTTTAATTCACCACTATTGGTAAGAACAATTTTTATTGATAGGAGTGAGAATTTCTATGATAATTCAAGTGTCACATAAAGTCACACAGGCATTCAATATGACAGTACAGGGAGTTATATCCTTTTTTTCTTAATTTCTTTGAGATACTCCTCTGGTTTTCTGGCATGGATGCTCATGTGTGAAGGCTCCAGTGTAGCTCTTGAGTTAGATGAAGTCATCTGGAACATAAAGCAAGTCCAAAAACCTGCTGGTGTTTCCCTCTGGAGTGGTAAACAAAACATGATATGAGTTATTTGTAAGGAAGGGTAACACTGCTAATAAGGCTTCGGAGACAGGATGGGTGAAGGTTCCATAGGCACTAAATCATGATAGGGTTAGAGCCCTCTGATCTGCCTCTGCAGTAAGTAAGAAGAATTCTTAGGAAATTCTTGTTGACAAAAATAAATGAAACCATCTACCTAAAAAAATGAACTTATGTGGCTTTTCTTTGAATTGCCAGTACCTCTTCTTTCAACTTTAAAGCAGTGTATGGTTTGTTGCTCTGCAGAGGCTGCTAGGGGGCAGGAAGAATAGTCAATCACAGAAACTGAGGAGGATACTTTAATCTAGTGGACAATGGGTCCTACAGGTCTATTTATACAGGTCTATGCCAGGAGAAACCTGGAATGGCACCAGCTTTCCATTCTGTCAGAGAGGGAAAGAGCACTGCAGAAAATGAAGGAGTTTCATTAACTGTTCCCCTCCCTTTCACCCTGGGGAAAAGGCCCCAGACTAGTTATTTTAAATGAGGAAATTATTGGGAATTCAAATTTTTACATTATATGTGCTATGTTGATCCTTGCTGAATGTGAAGATCCTTGAACAGAGACACATTTGTCTGCAATAATGAGGTGAAGAAAGGTCTGAAAAATATTCACCTATTTATACGAGTTTGCTTCTGCAGAGAAGGCTCTCACTTCACAATGTACCTCTACTAATAGCAGGAGTATTTTTCACAATTCTTGTGGAAAAAAAGCACCACATCCACTCCCTGTCATCCCAGAACTACTGTGAAGAGGCATTTTCTGAAATCAGCACAGCTGAGTTTTCTGTATATAAAATATCTGCAAGATTTTTGGGTTTTTTTTTCGGTTAGATGTGATACACTAGAAATGTGTATCACTAGAAACTTTCAGTTTCTTAAGAAACAGAAAGAGAGTCTGAGGAACTGTAAAAATAGGCTCTGAAGCTGGATTTTAAACCAGCAGGGAAGAACATCTGAGTTTAATGAGGGTTTGCTTGACATCAGCAGGAGTGTTGGAAAGCCAGAGTATACAGGATCAGACCTCAAAATTAATGATGCAATGAAAAGGAAAAATGCATAATTTTAGGGAAGATCATTTTGATGATTGATTTTATAATTATTCATGGTACCTAATGTGAATTATCTGGATATTTTTCTTGATGGCATTTATTAATGCATTAAATTTTAAACTGTGCTCTGGAAGACAGTATAATACAGGCAGGAAACAGAGAGGTCAAAATCTTTCAAAAGCAGCTGAAAAATAAGGATGCTTCATGTAATTAAATGGTACATACAGAATTCAGCTTTGCTATGTCACTGTTTCAAGCCTACTCCCCTTTTACAGGGCTGCTGCAACAATTTAGGATTGAGTTGTTATATCAGATTTTTTTTTTTGTGGCATAATCAATCAATGAATGAAACATTAAAAAAATCCAAAAGAAAATTAGTTAAAGTCAGCTTAAATTCCCTTCATGCTGTATTCATGGCTGCTTTGCTTATACAGTCCTTGAGGGATCCCAAATTTGAGAAAGCATTCCTCCTGTGTGCTAAAAGTTCAGCCTTGCTTCCTCCCCACACTCAGTACAGATTCCATTGCTTCTGAAGCTGTATGACTTAAATTCTGATTTTATCATGGTCAGCAGGTACTTGCACCCAACCAAAACCTAGGTAGTTTTCCCACATGAAGCTGGGCTTGCTGCTCATTACACCATAAGCGATCAAAATTATTCGTAGTGTGAATGGACTTGATGATTCTGAAGTCAGAGGCTTTTGCCTGATAAGAATTTAGATTGCTGTTGACTTCTTAGTGCACAGACCTTATCCTGTCTTTGCTGTAAGGGAGCTACAACAACTTAGGACCTCAGGCAATCAGAGTTTCCTTACATCACCACCAGCAGGAATCGTGGTCTATCAGTTTAGTGTGGTAACAGAAAAATGTCTTCTGCACTCTAGTGGGTATCCAGCTCCCAATTTATCTCCCAACAGCATTTTATCTTCAAGCAGCACAGGACTAGGAAACCCTGAATACTAAGGACAGTACCTTTGATGTTAAGGGATTTTCTTTTCCATATAGCTCTGTGGAACGATATGAAAACCTCTACATCAGGTGAATGTGATGATGATCTGTATGCTATCCCATGCCATGCCACAGAAAAAGGAGGTTAATAAGACAAATCCTACTTAGAAGTCCAGATATTCCCACAGACCAGAGCTTTGTCAAATATAATGCAATCTCATTAATCTTCATGATTTTATGGATGTTCCAAAAAGGCAATGTTTTCAGTAGTAAAATGTGTCATTTTCTTCAACATATCCGTGATGTTAAACACAGCGCTGTTTGTTCCATGATAGCAGCACTGGACAGCTTTTGCAGGAGCAGTCTGATTTAGCTGAGCTTTGTGTTCAGAAAAGCCTGTTCCTGCTGCAGCCAGGTGCTTGAAAACTTTGTATAAAATACCTGATTGGCTGAGTTCAGAAGAATTAACTTGCTCTTGCTCTTCCCTTTGTGAAAGGGTATGAGGAGTAAAGCCCTGAAAGCCTCAAAGATTTTAAGACCCCTGCAAAAAACCACAAGAAAACTGGGATTTCTTCTTTACAATAGCAGATAGCTAATCTCTTCTCCTAAATAACAGTAAATAGTGTGTAGTTTGGGTAGACATTTGGGAAAAGAAGAGTCTGAGAGATCTATATAGCTTGCAGAGTAATAAGCCAACCATCCAAATTTCAAATTAAAGCACATTTTGCCACATGACCCAGCTGCCTTACAAGCACCAATCTCCCTATAAAGATTGAGTAGCAGCATGTAATTTTTTGCATTGGCTCAGTGCTTTAGCTGAGTATGACACCAGCACTGCTGCATGAGCCGGTACTAAACGCGCTTCCCTTTGAAACCCCCGTGGAAGTGTCCATGGGAGGAAGGAACTATTGCAGGTTACAAACCCACAGTTCACCCAGCTGCTTTCCTTACTCTCCAGTCTGACCCAGCACACAAGGCAGCCAGTGCTATCCAGGGCCAGACCTTGCTGTTTTTTCTAGGGTTTACAGAGAAGCACATGGGGGAGGGCACTGCCTCTCCCTAGCAGCTGCCAAAGGGTTCCTGGTGCAGCTGCGCACACCCAGCTCCATGGGAGGCTGGAGAGGCCTGAGGATGATCTCAGAGGGCTATGGCTGGAAAGCCACGTGCTTGCTCCATCTGTGTGCATGCCCACAGAGATGTAAGGATGGGAGCAGCCTGTTTTCTCTGGCTATGGATTTGCTGGCTGCAGCAAGGACACCTGAGCAGGGACTGAGGCAGCAGGTCTGGCTCAGGCTCAGGTGTCTGCTGTCACTGTCATATTTTCTGAAAAATCCCTTTGCCAGGATTTCTTCTCCTGGGAAGTTGAGAAGCCTCAGAGAAAAACGTAAATAATAATTATCTGATTGACTGTGTTCACTGTGTTTTCTCCTGTGTTTGCTGCTTTGGAATGTGGTTTAGACATTGTTTACCAGCAGGTACATGTTTGATTGGTTTCATGTGAGTTGTTTTTACTTAATGACCAATCACCATCAGCTGTGTCGGACTCTGAGGAGTCAGTCACGAGTTTTTATTATTCATTCTTGTTAAGCCTTCTGTCTGTATCCTTGCCTTTCTTTAGTATAGTTTTAGTATAGCATTCTATAATATATCATATCATATCATATCATAATAAATCAGCCTTCCAAGAACATGGACTCAGATTCCTCATCTCTCACCTCATCCTGGGGACCTCACACACTCAACAGTCTGCTGCCACCTGAGCATTCTCACCTTTCCTGCTGCAGAGAAAGCTGCGCTCACACACGGCACAGATTAAATGCCTTCCAAAATACTCTTCCAGTCATCACTGCCCAGGGAGGATTTCCTACAAAGTTCTCAGGCTTTTGAATCTCTGTTTAGTTACAACCTGCCTGTCACTTCAAGAAGCCCTGGACTGGCAGCATCCAGCCAGTGAAATGGCTGCCCAGTGACCCCCAAGAGATCATCAGCACTAAATGTACATGATTTCAAGTCTCCTGTGCTACATTTCTTCAAGTGTGTGTCATTACTCTTCCTTGTGTCCACGCTAAAAAGGAAGAGTGGTTTAAAGACTCTCATTTCAGCTGTTTATTAGCTGAGTTAACACAAACATTTCATTTTGAGTGCTTGAGCAAAGTTTATGGTTTCTCTTCCAGGGAGGCTGACCTGAAACCTCTCTAACAACACTCTGGAGGAAGAGCATAGAAATGTTCTTAATAAAATCAATTTCAGATAGCTATTAACAGTCACAATCTGCGTGGCAATAGAAACCAAGATACAAACCTCAGTCTAACACTTTCTAAGCCTCTCTGTGTGTAATGCAATACAGTATAGAGGGCTTAGAATTGAAATTTCTTTTGACACTGGTATTACAATAGTAAATATTACACAGGGAGGTATTAACCATGGCATCACTCACAGCCTCTGCTGACCTAAAAATTAGAGATCAAATTCAGATCTGTGTTTTACTGTGCCACAAGGTAGAGCACTCTTACCTTGTTTGTAAAACAAAAGATTGAGTTTACAATTGTTCTGCACTAGATGGATGCTCTTGCTGGTAAGAGAGGTGCTAAAATCATGGTTCCTCAGAATCTAAACTTGTATTCTAGTTAGTAAGACCATAAGCAAAACTTTAAAACTCTCTGATCCCTCTTCTCTCATATTAGTTGATGGCAGACAAATCTAATCCTGTGGCCAGGATGGTCTAATCAATGTTTAAAGTGTTGGTCATGTTCATTAAGCATAAATCCATGCAGTGTTTCAAGTACAGTATGACAGTCAATTTTTCAGTGCTAAGAAGCCATCAGGATGTTACAACTCCCTTTTTTTTTCCCTTAAGCTTTATAAGGCATTCTCTAAAGAAGTGCTTTCTTCCCACAAGAAAACTCTACAACCTGTCCTTAGCTTGTTTCTTTTTCTATATTTCATGCATCCTAGATTAAGAAAAACAGCAGTCTGGATGCCAAATTTGAAGTCATCTGCAACCCCAATATGCTGTGATTAAAAATTATAGAGTTGATTTCCTAATCTAGATTTTAATAGATAGTGTGATGAGAGGTCTAATTGTGTTACCAGCTTTGAATTAATTTTCATTATCTTTCTCTCTTTTAATTAATAGTTTTTCTCTCCTTCCTTTCTTGCACTGAGAGTGCAGTAAGACCTAATGGTCACCAAGAAAGTGGGGACAGGGGAGAATAAATGGATCATAAGGTTGTAGAAGCAACAATTTTCTCAAATAACTGAGGCTGTTAGGAAGGATGGAATCCATCTTTTAAATTAATTACACACAGTAAGAAAAAGGATTAATGGGACTGGAGAGTGAGTGCCCTTTTGTGACCAGCCTAAATTTTATGAATCTTTCAATTTATGAAAAACATTTTCACATTTTAAACAGACTCTCAGAATGTGGGGCAGAGATTATGTTTTTAAAATTTAGTGGTCATTGCTTCAGAAAAATTGGTGAAAGAAATGAAAGGAAAGCAAAGGTCCCCTCCTTATCCAGAAACAGTGGTGAGTCTTAGGCCACATTGACCAAGACACTTTCCAGGTGCTTAGGAGCATTTTAGCTCTGGTCCAATATTTTTGCCTTGATCCCAATCCAAGCCTCAGTGCTACAGAGGAGAGCAAAACCCCCACACTGAGTAGTGATGGTGATTGCAGGTCTTTTGTTATCTCTCTTTTGTTATCTCTCTCTCTTTGTTGTCTCCCGACAAATGGTTAAGATTTGAAGCATGAGATTTAATTATTTTCATTGTCTTCAGTTATCTACAGTATTAGATTGTGTTTTGAATTTGAAAAAAAGGGGGTGAACAGGCTACTCTGCAATCTCATGTTCTGGTCTCCCAGTCAGATGTCCCTTCATCAAAACTGTATTACTAACTATTTAAATTTAAGTGCACTCACTTCAATTTTTCAATTATTTTCATATTGAAAAACTTATTTATGCAATTAGAAAGAATACTATTTCATAGAAAGAAACCAGAAATCTAATACTCTAAGTGGTACCCAGATATTAAGGAATTCTGATGAAATAAGAAGACATTCAGCAGTGTCACTGTAAAGATAAGTAAGAAGAACAACACTCAGTGCATAATACCTTGGCAAGAGTTAAAGCACTGGCATTGCTGCAGTGGAGCTGAGATTTCAGAGCCACTATCAATCAGGATTCAATCAGCAGCAAAAAAGATTGAGTCACTGAAACAGAGAACAACATAATAATATATGTCTAATAGGAAACCAGAAATAACAGTTTGACACTGGTCTAATTAACATCAAGTGTACATTTCTCTCTGTCTTCTCCAGGTTTGAAACAGTGTAAGCCAAAATGGCACTTCTGACAAAAATTATTTGATCCAAACACAAATTCTATGAGCTCTGGATGATTCAAAGCCAAAACTGCATTCTGTGACTTTGAATGGGAGGTTTACTCTTGGGAGTGCTAGGTCATTTGGTGGGAGATCTGGCTACATGGTCAGAAGAAGCCTGGCCTCCCACTGTCTTGCTCTCAGGCTGCCACCTTTATACAGCTGTCTCAGAGATGAGAAACTATTTGTCAGGATCTCTAACGATATTTCAAATGCTTCAAGCTCATATATATTGCCATATATTCTCTGAAAAGAACAGCTCCCATCTCCCAAATAAAACCTGAACAATTAACTTACTCTGGCCTAGGATTTGGGGCAGCCATCCATGAAATCCAGTAGCACCCAGGGTGTGTAAGCAGAGAGAGATGCAAAACCCATCCACGTGAGCCTGTGGTGATTTGTTTTCGTAGAAACATAGAATCATTATGGTTGGAAAAGACCTTTAAAATCATCAAGTTCAAAGGCTTTTGCTACCCAGACAAATCTCTCCCAAGCAGCAAAACTGATAAACTTAGCACTGTTCAGCTAAATTACTGCAGTAGGCAATGAAAAATTGAAGGTAGAAATAATGGGCAAAAAAGGTTTGTTTCTGTCTCCTTGACAGAAGAAAGGTGATCTGATAAAAGCCTTGGTCAGTGCACTATCTTTTGGTGATAAACCTTCATAACAATGTAAGTAGATTTATGGTGATGATTGAAACAGTGAGAGAACACAGAGGGATTCCTTTCTTCCTCAGCCAAACCAGAAGTCAAGTAAGAATTTCAAGAAAGAATTCAAAATCAGCAGAAATTACAGTGCTGAATTAGAATGCAATGGAAAGGACTTTTCATGTCACATGGAAGGAATGAGCAGTATTGGGACTGTGATGTCAGTCACCTAAATAAAATACAACTTAGTTTAATTTACAAGGCACTTACAAGATAAAAATGAAACATGGGGTGGAAAATACCTGTGTTGTAGTGCGTTTTTATATTTTGTAATATTTTGAAGTAGTTTTGTTTTGTATTCCAATATTTTTCCCAAATGGTTTATCCCAGACTGTACTCCCCTCCCTTTATCTGTGTTATCCCTCTCCTGGGATGAGATCATCCCTAAACCCCCACCCTGGCTCTCTGTCAATCACTCAGCATCCCATCCCCCCCATCCAGAAGTTTCGGTCCAAGTTGTCGAGTGATTTGCCAGAGGCCAGGGGTCAGCCCCCCAGGCCTAGTCCCATACGCTGCCCTATATGTCTATCCCCCAGTTCCCATCCCTCAGAGATACCTATTGGTTGGTAAAATGTTATCTACTTTTGGTTTCCTGCTCCCTTGAAATGTGACCTTCGGAGATCTCCCGGGGCTCTCGGCAGGAGGCCCCCTGAGGCGCAGGAGCTCCTTTGGGATCTGAATAAAACCATGGACTAACCCCTGCTAAGAGTCGGCCCTTTCTCTTCTACCGATGTCTCTGGTGTCTCTTGTGCTGCACAGGCGCCCAGCCCAGGTGCCCTCAGTACCCTCGGGGCACACACAGACAGTGTCTCCCCGCTGTCGGCCGTGTCGGGGCTGCCCTCCCCGGTGTCTGCCGACTCGAGACTGGCCCAGGGTTCCTGAGAGGCTCGCAGAGAGACCGAGACATACCTGTGTGTTTTCTTGTTCTACAGCAGCTGAAATACTGAGAGGGATGAACATATCTCTATTATAAGACCAAGACAAGGATGCCATGAATAACAGATCTGGTTTTCATTTGGCTCATAACAAGTTTTTCTAGTTAAAAAGTGATCTGATTTTGTCAAATACCTCCCCAATAAAAAGAGCATAAAATACACATTTATAAACCATGACACTGCATTTCAGATGTTGAAATCCAGTGAAAAGCCCCAGAGAGCTGGAGTTGTTCAGCTTGGAGAAGAGAAGGCTCTGTGAAAACCTTTTTGCAGCCTTTCAGTATAATAGAGAGACTTTTTACTAAAACCTGTAGTGACTGTACAAGAGACAACAGTCTTAAACTGAGAGAGGGTAGATTTAGATTGGGCATAAGAATGTTTTTTTCATTGTAAGAGTGGTGAGAAACTGTGGATGCCCCAGCCCTGGAAATGTTCAAGGCCAGGTTGGATGGAGCACTGAGCAACCTTGTCAAGTGGAAAGAGTCCCTGCCCATGGCAACAGGACTGGACCAGGCAATATTTAAAGATCCCTTCCAACCAAAACCATATGATTCTATTTTTCTATGTTTTGAGCTATCACCAAAGACATTAAGTGGTGCTCAAAAGGCCATATTTCAAAAAAGAAGGTCCAGTGTATAGGTATTTATGTATATAATATTTATACACTATATATAAAAACTAGCATGGATAGGTAAATACCAAACTGAATATGTTCTCAAAATAGTACAAAACCCTTCAGTAAGTACCTGGGGACTGCAGTAATCCCTTTCCTGAGAGCAGCACACAGACTGGCTGAACAGACCGAGTGCTGGATGAACTCCGTCCCATTATTCGCATCCTGCCCAATGGATAAAAATTGGCATCATGAATGCTTTAGCCTAGCTAAATAAGTCACATATTGGCTGATTGGTCAAAGCTTTTCTAGCCACTTGGGGTGGCAAAACTGGGGAATGAAATCCCATAGCATGTTCTCTTGCAAGATTTCCAGTGTAAAGGTAAGACTGAAAATAATGGGTAACTGATTTGCTGGTGGTTTTTATTCTTGTAATTTACTATTGAGATTTAATGTTTCTACTGCCAATACCAAAAATTTTGCAATGTTCAGGAAACAGAAGATAAGACCAACATCTGTCAGTTTGTGATGTGCATTTGTGCCTCAGAAGCAGCTCCCTTTGCTGTTTCTACTTGGAGAGCCCTGCGGGAAGTTGTGCAGGAGGCAAGCACCAAGCCACCAAAAACAGAGCTATGTCTTCTCACACCAAGCTGAATAAGGGAGATAGATGGTCACAGCAGAGGGAAACAGCAGTGGGAGTATCTCTGGATAGAATAGTTTCATTAGTGTGTGAGTTGTTTGGGGCAGGCTTTGCAAAGCACAGTCTATTGATACCTACCAAAACAAGTAAGCAAGCACACACTCCAATAAGGCTGAAAGGCTTTAGGCTTCAAGGGACACTGAATGTTGACTTGTGAGTAACAAAGAGAAATGTTTGAAAGAAAGCCCTACCATACAGTACAAGACAGAGCAAATGGTCAAAATAAACTGGTTTCCTTCCGTGGGAGAGAGGATTTAACTTCAGATGCAGTGTGTCATCCTAGGACTAGCCCTGGCTGTGTGAAACCACAAGCACTTCTAAATTACAAGTTGTCCTATTCATGGTTGCTCCCTGCCCTTGTGTTTTCCTTGTCCACACCCCAGAGCCAGGGAGACATTAAGTGAACACAGAACATCCCCACTGTCAGCCTGGCAGGACAGCTGTAAGAAATAAGGGGATTCTTGCACTTTTGTATGAGCACAAAGCAATGGAGTGTTTAATCTTTTAAATACTTTATTAGGCTAGATGAGTTTCTGTTAATAAAGGAAACATCCCTCTCTCTCCCCCTCCCCTAACATTTCTGCAGGAAATAATGGAAGCAAAGCACCACTGTGCACTCTCTATAGTGCATAGGAAGTATGAGGGACTGTCTAAGTTGCTTTGATGTTTCCTTTATACAAACAGTCATGTTAATAAAGAATGTGTCCCCTTTTAACTACCCTGAAGCTGATTTCTCATCTGAGAGGTTATAAATTATTTTTAGAGGTTAATTGTTATGCAAATCTGCTCATCATGGGGTTCCAGCACCCAGAGAAATGAGGAAACATTCCCTTCCTTGGTGACATAGGCTCATAGAGGACACCTTTTCATTTCTAAAACCATTTGGAAAGGATTATGTACCATATGTTTTCTCAAATGTATCACACGCTAGATGCAAGACAGCAATATTAACAGGGTGTTAAGGTTTCACAGTTACAACATAATTGTATACTAATGTGCCTAGGTTTTGTATCCATATATTTCACAGTATGCATTTCAAAAAATAGTGCCAAGTCCTGTAAATTCTGCTCCGAACAGCTAACACATAGGCAGGTATCCTCCCTGACATCTGCACGTAAGCCTTTCAGAATCAAGTCACAAACAATACATACATTTTAAGTGTATGTTTGAAAAGAACAGTGGAGATAGCAAACTCTGTAGGTCAAATAATGAAGATTATTAGATTTCACAATGGGATTTTTATTAGTACCTGAGAGAAAAAAGGAAAAAATTACATTAATTTCTTGTTAATTTCTCATCTTGTGTTCTGTGTGATCCTCCTTACATTGCTACCTTCACTAAGCAAGTGAGCCAGTGATAAATACCCCTTTGGTGTGAATTTGTGTGAATGGACTGCGTGCATAACTACTGGTTTGGATGGAGAAAGATTTCCCACAAAGCAGGCTAAAGGATAGGCAAAAACTTGTGCTGAGAGGTCAAATGTGAAAGTGTCACAAAACGGGAGTTCCAGAGACTGATGGTCCTGTTGAATCCACAAGAACTGATGAGCTCAAGACACTAAGAGCCTCCATAAGTGCCCAGGGTCAGTAACACCCACTGCCATCAGCAATGGGCTGTGTAGCTCATTCACATTTCTATTCACAATAAGGAACTTTGTACTGGAACAGGATGCCCACATAGGCTGTGATGTCCCATCCCCGGCAGCGTTCAAGGCCACTGTGTGGGGGGTTTTGAGCAACCTTGTCCAGTGAAGGATGTCCTTGGCTATGTCAGGGGGGTTGGAAATAGATGACATGGTCCCTTCCAACCCTAACCATTCTATGATTCTATGAATTTGAACAGTAAAAGATGCTATAATAAATATTTACAGGATTCTGCAATGTCCTACTTTGGTCTCCTGCCAGGGGATTCTGGTGCACTACCCTTTGAGACAAAAGTTGGCATGAGACAGACACATAAGCCTGATAATTGTCTTGGCAGTTCTTCATAGAGGTTTCCAGGGGAGCAGAAATGCTTGCACCATTCAGGAACACCGGGGATCCTGAGCAGCCAGGATCCTGATATCTTGGTACCGCTCTGTGAAACTGAAACTTAGAGAATCTCTGCAATGGGCAAAGCTAAGGGTGTATGAGGCCTGTAATTTTTGCTAGGACTTGTATGAGGAAAGTTGCTTTACCATCAGATAGGCAACAAGATGAAGTGTAGGACAAGAATAACTGAGATTAAAGAAAACCACATTGCAGCAATTATCAACACTGCTCTATGCTGCTTGTTCCTTCTAGCATTCCTAATAGACCAATAGTTCCTTTTAAGAGTAGGAATAATGACTCTGGCAGTAGATTTTCTGAATTTTGATCACTAATTTTCTAAATTGGAAGTTAATACTCTGTCAAGTTTAAAGGGAGGCCCAAGAATTGTATTTCTTTAAATATAACAAAGTAGAGCTATGTTAGGAGCAAAGATCAAAAGACTGTGGACATAGTTATATAGAAAAAGAAGGTCATTCTGAGGCAGATCTGTGGTACTAATTTACACAGTCCTGATTTATTGAAGTACCTTGGAAATATCAAGAATAAATTTCACCAAATAAAACACACCATTTAAAATGGTGAAAGGTAAACATTTTTTTCCCTCCAGGATCAGATAATGATAGCTTTTTTCCCCAAAATTTTCAGCAAAAAAAGGTGGAATCACCACCCATAAGTTTTAAGTAACAATGAATATAACTTTTGGCAAAAATACAATTCATTCAATTATTGATTTTTTCCAAAAGTATCTGCAAAATTCTTTAAGTGCTCAACTTATTCCAAAAAACCCCAAGTAGCTGTTTTTCAAAACATGATTCATAATTAACACCTTTAAAATCTCTATTTTAAACCTTCAATTTATGCAACAGTTGATTCTGACAGCTACCTCTATCTGAACTTGAAAAGAATGAGTCCTTCACTATTAAGTATTAAAGCATTAAGTTGAATAATTTTTATTTAAAAGAAATTTACTTATTATTTTATAAAGCATGTAAATTGACATTTAACTGGTGTTTGGGAGCAGTGACGAGAAGAGAAAACAAATAGTCCCTGGTTTTCCCAATTACTTTGAGAAGGATTAGGTGTCTGCTGAATAATGTTGCTACATTTTGAGCCACTGAAGTAGAGATGGTGTTTTAATATGGTGAGCTCATCCTGAGAACAACACAAATTTGAATGAGAAGAATCACAGAATGGATCATTTGATCCAACCTCCCTGCTCGAGCAGGGTTATCCTAGAGCACAGAACTGCATCCAGACATCAATTAACTAAGAAATTACGAGTCAAGCAGTACTCTGGAGGTATTTACAGATGAGGAGTCCTAAGAAACAGAGTCTTAGTTGATAAAGAGAAGTAAGAAAAGTGCTTGAAATTAACATCTGGATCTTGTTTCACGAGTTCCTCAGGAGGACAGGGCCAATAAAAGGAGCAACAACTGCATAGCAGAAGTGGTCAACAGGAGGAGTTTGAATGTGCTAGTTTCAGTGTATTTGTATAAAATCTCATTGAAATGAATGAATGCTCTAGAGAGATATAGATCTGAGAGGTAAGAATTGGACAATGTCGTCTGTAAAAATGAATGCAATACATTTACCTCTAAGAACAGATACCAAACCACCTTGGTTTTGTATCTCAAACCAAGGTGGAAGTCTGGACTCCCTACAAAGTTGCCAGAATTCCTTACAGCCATGGGAAAAACCCCTGCAAATCCCTACACCCATGGACTCCAGATCCAAGCAGAAAGCTGTTTCTGGTAAAGCTGCAGCTGCCTTAGGTTACCAGGCAATTAATTCCTTTATGTGAGTTCCACTAGCAATTTCAAAACTCCATACTTCCCCTGTCTGTGAAACACCGACTTTGCACTACAGTGGATGAGGGTTTTTTGTTAAACAAGGCAGGAAATTCTCTCATAATTCTCATATTAATGGTGACTTTGTTTCTCACATGCATAAGGATGTTATATTATGCTGTGACACAGCTTTAGTCAGCAATTGGATTGAAACTGAACTCTTACATGACAAATAGAAAAATGACTACTTTGTAGTGTTTTCCACATCATCTTTTTAATTTTGGAAATTTCACACATCCATCTTGATGTTCTTCCCTGTTTGGAATTACCTGAGTTAATCTTCAGTCTCATTGTAAAACTATTTTGTTTCCACCTGAGTTTTTGTTGTTTTATTAAAGATAGGAGCAATTTTAAGCTCAGGTAGATTTTTAGGTGAGATAAGAGCATTCCAGTTATTGTCTGGGTCCTTTCTTATCTGGGCATTGCAGAAATACTGGCATTGCAATGGGAACATTTTGACAACGTTGGTATTTTAGGTTAAGCCAAGAACATCTTCAGCAGCTGACTGATCTTTTAACTTTCAATAGATTGAGGTAAATAATTAAAAAACTGAGTTCAGAGTTTGGAGATATCTCCAATAGGAGATTCAGTTAATCTAGGAACATTAAATATAGATTTCCTGAATTTTTGCATGGTAAGCATCAATTTGAACACTGAGTGGTGCAATCTTGGACCAAATGCAATGTGTACTATTCTAATAATAAAGAAGATGTAAAAATATTACTAAATATCTAGCAAAAAAGTTTAAAAATCTATAAAAAATATTTGGATGGGTTGCATCCATCAGAAATCAGTTTTCCTAGAGGCAAAACGTTTTTGTCAGGTTATTTCTTTATTGGAACAATTTCTATGACTTCTTGCTCTAAATTCTATTTTTCAATCAGCAAATTTGACAAGTAAAAATATTTCCCTTCGTTGCCAGTTTAGGACTTTTCTCTAGAATTCTGCATGCCAAATAGAATTGTAGATTTTCCTTGTAAAACTACTTTCAATTTTACAAGTTAAGGGCAAAAGAATGAAGGAAACATCTTGTTTTAATAAAAATATTGACTCATGGCTTTTCAGAACAAAGCTGAAAGGGACATTTTCTCTGATCTTTATTTCCTTCCTATTATTTTAAAAACACAGTTTCTCATTAAAGCCCAAATGGCATCTTTGTGCATGTCACAGAAGACATGCTTTTCTTTTGTAGAACATCCCAGCTGCGTAATTCATTCCTGTCAGAGCTCTACTGGCAAGAGGAAGGTGAATATTGGTTAAAAGAAGAGGGCTTAGATCCAGCAGAGCACTTAAACAAGTACTTGTCAGTGCTATTAATTGCATGCTCAAAGTTAAGTAGATGCTTAAGGGGTACCTTGGTTTGGTGCCTGCCTCCACAGCTTTTGATCAGGAATGATTATTGCTAATTGGTAGTGCCTTGAGTGCCTTGCCTTCATCATTTTCATCTGGAGGCCAACACCGCTATTGCAAAACCCATCCACAGGCTCAGCAGAGAAGGCAGAGGAGGAATGACCATCACATTCATTCTTCATCTGCACCTGCAACAGCAAACAGAGGATTTGGAGTAAGACTTTTCTCTGGATTAAGGCACTTACATCTGACTAGCTGCCCAGGACTCCCCTCATGGGCAATGGAGAGAATTAGGCAGATACAGAGACCACCTCAGAGTACTTCAGAGAAGCATCAAATAGATGCGTGCCTCTCTCCACTGACTGTAGACTGAGATGAGAGGATTGAAATCGAGCATCTTGCTTGCAGACAGAATATGAGGGCAGCTGAAATGAATCCTTTACCACTCAGTGTCTGAACCAATATTCTGGGGCTTTACATAAGCAATATACTAAGGAAGAAAAACTCACAAAAGGTTAAATTCACATTTTTATCAAACATTTAAAAAAGCTGTTATGTGTGGTTCTAGAAACTCATGATATTTCCATTTGTGTTTTCCCTGGCAGTGGTAAACAGTTTTAATTCACACAAAATTCATGTTACCACTAATCTGCAGACTATCACAGTTATTCTCAGAGTGCATCTAAATACTTCTCTACTTCTCTGTAAAAAGTAAGAGCCATGGGCCCATCTGGTACACATTAGGAATCAATGGTCAGCTGCCCCATGGCAAGCCCTCAGAACAATAATCACAATTTTCCCAACCATGCACCTGAGGGTTATTAGATCAGCACTTTCAACATGAAATAGCTGTGTGAGATCAGCAAGAGGCTGCTCTGGGCTCCCTGATCCTCTGCCAAGGATTTGGAAAAAAATGTAAAAGGGCAGAAATCAGTGAAGAGATGAAGCGCTTTTAATTCTTAAGATTGTTTTCCCAGCTCACCAACAAGCACACATTTTCTTTTTATCATTTTCAGCGGAAAAGAATGCAGATCCTGTCCCTCCTTTCCCATTTTCTTACTGATTTACCAGTTTAAATGTGCTGCATTTGCATATTTAGTAAAACTTGAATTAACATCACAAATCAACTTTGGGGAAAGAGGAATACATCTTTTGTTCATTTATTTTCTCTGGTGCTGAGGCTTCTTGAGCAATGGGACATGTGGCCATAATGGGGGAAGTGCAGTGTGGCAATACGCATACAAACCAAGGTTTCCACGCTACATACCGGGAACCTTGCTGTTTTGCACTGGTATTTAGAGAATTTCAGTTCTTGATCCATCTCCTTCCTTCTAGATGTCCTCCTCTTTCCACTCCCTTTTTTCTGCTCCTTTCTCCCATTTTTTTCTAACCCCTATTTTGGGGCCTGATTGAGAGAGTGTCTTTGGAGGCACTCTCAAAGGACAGAAGACTCCAGGAAAGCTGGGCATTCCTCCAGGAGGAAATTTAAAGGCACAGGAGCAGGTTGTCTCCATGTGCCTAAAGATGAGCTAGCCTTACACAAGGTATGAATGTCTAAAGTTAAAATTGTGTCAACATTTGTATTTAAGGATATTTTGCTCCAAATAATAATAGAATTATTTAATGGTTTGTGTTGGGAGGAACCTTAAACAACACCTGGTTCCACTGCTCTGCCCCACAATGGGCAGGGGCAACTTTCAGCAGACCAGATTGCTCCAAGCCCCATACAACCTGGTCTTGAATCCCTTCCAGGAATGGGGCAGGATATACTGGAACAGAGTCAATAGAGTTTTGTTAAGTTATTATCTCAAATTCTGTTAGAATGAAGTTTCTGCTTTGAATGATGAGGGCCAAAGGTTATGGCCATGCCAGCACAGATGCACAAAATTGTCTGGATGAGAAACTTCCCCATAATGGTGTGGCTCGTTTTTAAGCTGTGTCCAATAGTAAGTACTGCAGTAAAGTACAAAAACAAGACACCTTTATCAGCAAAGCCATTTGCTTTTCCAGCTGTGTGGTAAGAAAGCAACCTAAGGTGAAATTTTGTCCAAGCTAGTTGTTGTACTGAAGTGGAAATGCGCAATGGTACGAGGGGCATGGAGGGTGATATTGTTCAAGGTTGTGGGGAGCTGTGAAATACTAATCTTGAAAAGAATGTTGATGTTAAGAAACCCTCTTTTGATGTTCAGTACTGCTGAAAAGCAAAGCTGATCAGTCCTACTGTTCATAGCAGTGATAATTCTCTCTGCATGGAAATGGAATCGTATGGAAGTCCTGGATTAAATTCTGTAAATTAATGCATAGGACAGAAGAACTGACTAAAACCTGTGATACTTTGCAATTTAAATGCCATTATTCAAAATTAAAAAAAAAAAAAGAGAGAGAGAGAGAAAGAGAGAGGAAACAGAAGTATTACCAGGCTTCTGCTTTATTTTTACGCTAAAATTGCTCAGGAGTATGGAAGGCATTGTTTGAAGAGCTTTTCTCACGCAACACAGAAAAACACCAAGAAAGCTGAAAGAAATCACCAGCTATCATGGTAGAGTGACAGAAGAAAAGCAGAGTGAAAAGCAAAAAACAATAGTTTTCAGTTGGGTGTTTGGCCAAAATAGGTTTCAAATTGGGACTGAAGAATTAATTTCTTGTTTGATTCCTCTTGTAGTCAGGAAAACAAGACTGTACATATATCCCTTATAGATTTATAGTTTCATTAAGGAAATCTTAACTCCATAATCAATCTCTTTCTTTTATGGAAACAAGTTTTACCAGACTTCGAGTTTTGGCCAGCTGCCCAGACCTTAAAATTCTTATGCCATGAGGCTTGTAGTGTAAAGCCCAATGCTTGTTTCCAGGCAATCCACTGGCTCACAGCCCTGCTGGCTGAAGCAGAAGGTCTGGAGATCTGAAGCTGCAAGGGTTAAGATTTGCCCAGCCATGCCTAAAGGGAGTCAGGCAGAGCCTATCTGCAATAAACAGGAGCACATAGGCTTTTTCAGCAGTTAGTTGACTTCAAATAATGCTTCCTCATCAGTTGGACATTCCCATGACAGCTCAGGGATCTCAAGACCTGTGACAAGCATGGGATGCATCATCATGCAATTCTCCTTTCAGTCATTGTTGTAGCTTGATAATGAAGTCCCCTGGTTATGTTGACAACTCCCAGTAGATGGAGAGAACTAGAAACTGGTGTTAGCTCTTTGTGATCTTGCCCTGGGTGGGATTCCCAAGGTAAAGGCTCCCTGCAGTCTCCTTTTTATTTCCCAGAAGAAGGCATCTGACAGCAGTCTGTACTGCCAGTACTGCCTCAAACAGAGCTTTTAATTTAAGGGACCCTTTTAGTTAATGTGTGTAAGAGTAAAAAAAGAACCAGAGCAAGGCTTTATTTTCATATAATTATGGGATCTGAACATAGTGAAAGACAGGGGGAGAAGTAGAAGGATAGAAAGCAGGTCCAAACCTGATCCCAAGGGCCTGACTGCAGTCCCTGCAAAACTTCAGGACAAATATAATTGTCGTCACTTTACTCATATGAGAATGTACCCACCCTCACTTCTACTTCCCCACTCTCAGAGACTTCTATCTTCAGTTGTCCTTTCTGTAAGTTTCTTTAAACTGTAATTGGATCATCTTCCAGATGCAGGAGGACCCCTTTGTCAGATGGGAACAGAGCCCCTATTTGAAGGAACAAATTATAACTAAATCAGCAAAAGACTTGATGGATTTGACTCTGTTTGTGGTAGAAATCCTGTTTTACTGGCAATTATTTTTAAGGAAACATCTATCATAATAGGCATGCTTGTTCACTTGATGGTCAAGTGATTCATTTTATTTTCTGTCAAATGTAAGATTTTAAATTTATGAATATCATGATATATGTGTGTGTGTGTGTGTGTGTGTGTGTGTGTGTGTGTGTGTGTGTGTGTGTGTGTTTGGAAATTCGGACCTTAGACTGCACACTCAGAACTCTTGGCCTTAGAGATCCCCAATGTGCAGGCACCATTTGAACCGATTTCCCCAAATCAGCTTCATTTTTTCTCTCTCTCTTTCTGTACATAGGGCCTTAGTCACATGCAGAATCCCTACATGCAGCAGTGGGTGCACACCTTTGCTTAGAAAGGACCAGAAATTAGCCAAGACCAAGATTGGTGAGGGACTCTATGCTGGTCCTATTAAAGTTTGTGGGGTTTTTCACATCTGTCCTTTGGAAGATCATTTGTGCAGTTCTGCTTTAGCCCTTAAAGTGAGTCAGTGGGCACTAACATTAAAAAACAGGTGTCAAATAGCATGGAAATAGCATCTAAATATTCAGGGAAGTGTTTTATTAGTATGTAATTAATTACAGGTTGTGCTCCATAGGTGAGCTTTTGCTCTCAAAACAATAAATCCAGAAACTAAGTGCAAACTTGACTTGTGCTTGCCAGCTTTAAGAACTGATAAGTGCATATGTTTTCCTGCTCCCTATTCCTCCCTTGCAGTTTTTGTGACCACTACAAAAACTGCTATGGTAGTTTTAATGAAGAAAAGTACAAAGCTTGTGTGACAGAAATCTGCAAAGTTGATTAAGAAAATAGGATCCTAGCAATTGCAGGTCCTATAATTTCCTAAATTATCTTAGATGAACTGATTATTGTGGAAATGAAAATATATTTCTTGTCACTGTAACAACTTAGATCCAGATGCTGAGTATCACCCTATTTTCCTTATTTTGACATACTACTACTAAAAGCCATTGTTATTTTAATATTTAAGGTAGATAGTCTCTATGTCATACTGACACTAAATTCTTGGAACAGCAGGAATAAACTTTTTAGGTGACTAAGAATGGGAAACGTCTCATTTGTATGATACAGACAATAACAATTTCTCATTTTCAAGCAGAATAAATGACCTATGGTGTGAAAAACAACTGAAGTTAATTTGCTGTCATGCATCTTTCTGCTCAGGTGTGAAACATTTTTATCATGTACAGATACAGTCTTGCTTTCTGCTGTAAGTGAATAATTTTCTTTGCAAAACATTTTGTTTACATTGGTGACCCACAGAATGGCTGATTGAGAAAAAGCTCAAAACTCAGAGCTGGTGCTGGTTGGTTTTGGTAACCAATAGTTTTCCTTTAGAAAGGTTATTTTTTTGAATATTCAAAACTACTCAGGAAGCCTAAGGAATAGGTGATTCTCTGAGCACTGGCTCATGCCATCACCCAAGAAATTAGCATGGAAAGCTGCTTGGGAATGTGAACTGCTCAGTAGAAAGGCTTTGTCCAGGAAGATGCTGATAAGATACCAAGGATGCAGAGACCTGTAAGTGTTGGTAACCCGACCATGCTGAGAAAGGAAGAGAGAATGGCTTTGGGAGAAAGTGTCAGCTGAAGTGGGCTTGGAAATGGCTGCAAAGACATTGCCTCCTGCTGCATGTGGATTGTTGCATCAAACATGTTACAGCAAAAACAACCATGAAAAGTGTATCTATCATTAGTCCTCTCCCTATTCATCTTGCTGGCATTTAAAGATCAAGGCTTATTCTTCAAATGTAGGTTCCCATTGCTGGCACAATTAGCTGTGTTTGTAACAACTATTAGGAAGACATTTGGCCAGTAGGAAGTGACAAGAGAATTGTTTTTTCATCAGTCAAATCTTATCCTTTCTCTCCCATGCTAAGTCTATATTACAAATTGAAAATAACTCGTGTTCTGATTCTCTTTCTTTCTTTTTTCTCCCTTTAAACTAACCTATTCTGTACTTTTCCCTGGAAAACCAATATAATTTCTCAACGGTCTTCTGGCATGCTCCCTTTTTCTTCCTTTCATGTCAGTCTTAGAATCTATTTAAAAAATGGAGGATCTTTAAAAACAGAACACTTCTGACATTTGTGACAAGACAAATTTACATTTCTGTGGCAGTGTTGGTACCCGTCTCTCCAACATCCTGCTTATCTCACTCACACAATAGCAAGTGGATTTTTTAACTTATATATTAGGACCTGCTGCTGTTGGTAAATTGTATATGCACCAATGCTCACAATTCAAATAAGCAGGTGACAGAAACAACAGTAAACTCTCAGTCTTTGACAGCTTGTTTCTTCACCATCACCACTAGTTTCCCAAAGGGGCACACACAAACCATTTCTTGCTGCAGCTCTACTCAAGGGTTAAATTAACATGTGCTTCCAGATACAGAATTCTCCCTGAGGGGGAAGTATGTACAAAAATGAAACAACACAAATATCCACTATTGTAAAATTCTCAAAGGCAGATGTGTACAAAAACTCTCCTTGCTCTCCACTAATATTAGACAGCCCTGGAGTCTGTCCAAGCACAACATTTAGATGAATAGAACATTTTAAAATAGGATTTTAAAACAATTAAATAAAAGACATATTTTGGAGAGGTACCATTTGCTTTGCACTTCATACCCCCTTGCATGCTTCTGTTAGAAAAATAAATACACATCCCAGATGACAGGCTGCTGAAGATATTGTCCAGTAGGGACATCTAGCTTCCTCCCAGAGCCTGTAAAGAATTGTTTCAGTAACTTTGAAAATGTCTTTTTGTCTGTAACATAAATAAGTGGTTGCAGAGGTCTAAGTAATAATATGTCCTTTGTTGAACACTGCTTCTTTTAAACTAGTTGATATTATTTTTTATCTGAACCTCAGGTGCAAAGCAATCTTTCAGGAAGTGAATCTACAAAAACACCCCAAAATCTCTCATGTTTAGTTTGGAATTTTTCCTACTCTGGAAATAACCACAGTAAAGAATCTGATAAAAAAAAAAAAAGTAATATGTGTTCAAATAGAGGCTTAGCAGTTTAAGTTTTGGTAGCTTTGTCATTTTAGCTGTCAGTTTGAACAAAGGTACAAAGGTAGAAGTGTGACAAGGGGCAGACTGAGCTTTAACCACATGTACCCACATTTATAATCAGGGTCACTTGAGGAGGTCAGCCACAGATCCTTTCAGGACATTCCAGCCTTACCTTTTCCTTAGACAGAGGTAGCCTGCCCCAGCTTTTTGACACAGCTCACTCCAGAACTGGCAAGTTCAGGACCATGCCAGCAGATTGGCTTTGTTTGCCTGACTGTGTCATGGAAAACCTCTGGAATCAGTGCAACCAGCTATTGTCACTGCTATGCAGGGTGTTTGTGCTAGGAACATGATTTTCCTTCTGTAAGTCCTCCTAGGATCAGGCCTCTTCAAGAAGTCCATGTAGCCAGACTAATGGGGAAGTTCAGTTTCTCATGCCTGGATGAGAACAGCCAGAGCAAAAAAAATTAAGCATCTCTATAACCAAGCACTTTCCTCTTTCTTCACTTGACTGAGCCTGAGATTTGTAGTTCATGCTTCCTTTATTTTTGTCCCCTCATCATGATCTCTTGCTGAACCCCTAAGTTCTTCTTTAGACAGTAAAGATAATAAATTCTCACAGTCAGTTTTTGACACTTTAACAAGTATTCAGCAAACTAAAACTCAAACCCACAGATTTCAATGATTTGTCTTGCAGACCCAACTTGTCTTTGCCATTTCTGATCCAAGGAAAGTCCCATACTTCTTGGAGGCCATCTCCAGGAGACAGCATAATCAAGCCCCCACTGAAGCCAGCTGAAACATTTCAATCAACTCTGAAGATGCAAACTCCACTGCCTAGGGCTAAGTTGTGTTTTGTGTCATTTACATGGTCACTGCTTGTGACTGGACAGCACAACCCCTTGGTGTGAGGGAAGCATGGCCCCGGGAGCAAGTGGCAGAGCAGGTAGGGCAGGGTGCCTGTGGGTCTGCTCATCTCACATGGGCAGCCTGCAGACAGTAACCATCTTCCTGAAGGACAGCTTGTCCAGGAAGGTCCAGCTGTGTCTGAATGACAGTGTCACACTAACAGGCACTACATGAACATGTACATGAACACTACATGGTGTGCAGCCACCCATTTTGCTCCAGCCACAGCCTCTAGCCAGATCCAGGGCTGTGCTTCCAGGTTTCTCTGCTCCAGCAGCTCACATATGCTACAGCCAAATAGACGACAGGTGTAAAAATGGACAGGAAAGCTCTGATCGAAGAGCAAGCTAGTAGCCTCACATTCATCAGCTGGTGAGCATGTGGGTTCAGAGGGCACAATTTTCTCCACTGGTAGTATAAAAGGAAATGGCACTCCACTCAGTCAGTGGTTTGCATATCCCAGGAGTCTCATAAAAATTTCCCTGTCATAGTCTGCATGCAAAAATGTGGTTCTAAGGAGTGGAAGAAGTTAAAAAGTCAATGTATTTTATGGCCCTACAAGGTGCTGATAGATGAATTCTGCCTTTTCCAGACTCAATCAGTGTGGGTGCACATGGGGGGAGCTGGATTTTCTCTCTGAGTGTAGGCCTGCCGTTATTATCATATTTATCATTAGCAGCATGAGCACACATGGCACAGCAGCACTTCATCCATATTCATGCTTTATGTGCTGCTGCCCTGCAAGCATGAAGCTCAAAACCACTGTCCCACTGTCTACAAGTCACACAGATGTACTGGTGCAAGTCACCCTGGTCTGCACATGCCCTCTGGAGGTACCAGATGTTCACACAAAAGGGAGGATGGGAGCTGGGAGATAAGTCATGTAAGGTGCAGCATGAAGAGGATTTGAGAAAATGGTTCAAAATGGTTGGTGCAAGCAGATATAAGTATTATTACTTCGTTCTTAGACATTGGTTTTTTTCCTGTCCCTTCAAGGCACTTTACAAAGAAGTCACTACCATGATCCAAATTTTCCTAAACACAAGAGCTCCCATGGCTTGAGAGTTCTCCCTTTTCTCCCTTCCAGGCCTGCCTTGCTCTGAGCACTTGGGATGGCTGACTATGTTTTCTCTGTCCCTGGGCAAAGCACTGCAACAAGGACAAGGTGATCAGGCAGGGCATCTCCCTGCTGCCATCCTGCCCCCACTACATTCAGTGAAAAATAAATGGCAAGGAAATGAACCAACTTGGTGTTATCAGTCATGCAGCAACAGTGCTGTTTTCAGAGATTGCACCTTTCTGAGCTTGTCTGGGGACTCTTCACGGCAAAGCCAATGACCTCATTTGTCACCTCGCAAATGCCTCCCTCCTGTGAGCCTTGTGGACGATGTGCATCTTTGTTTAACAGGACATTCAGCTTTGAGGAACGAGGCAAAGATCACTGATAGTGATGTGAACTCAGAGCAGGCATAAGTCACCTTTCCAGGAGAGCTCAGCTCTGATTAAAGCACAGTTGAAACATGTGCCTCTCCCAAGAATTCCCCCTGTAGCATTCCCTGTTAGGTTTTCCAGATTACATCAGTGCATGACAGACTGGGAAAGAAATATGACTACAATGTTGAACATAGAAACAATTCTTGAGAAGAATGATTTTTTGAGTTTTAGTGGTAAGATCATAAACCTTTGCTGCTTAGTTAAAGGGAGCACCAATTCATTTAATGATATTAAAGATTTCTGCAGCCTGTGTGATACGAGACATCACAACAAATGATACAGCAAGTCCTGACTCTCTCAAAATTCCATTTTTGATGAAAGTAGATCAGGGACAGCTAAAATGAGACTAGGTGATGAAAAAGGATGAAGATTTATAATAAAAATTATTTTTAAAATCTAAACTTTAGGTGCACCATTGCCTCTTAAAAAAAAAAAAAAATAGAAGCTGCTCTCTTTATGTTCCTATGCATGTATCACAGTGAGAGTTCTATTTTGATAATACAACGCTTCTCAGATATCATTAATTTGAACAGGAGGTTAGCAAAAAAATGGATTTGCAAGACAGAGATCAGGCCATGATCTGATCTGTTTTGCACAAGAATAAAAAACTCAACATTCAAAGAAGAGAAAAAAACATTTTGGAACTTTGTTGACAAAGGGTCAGAGCAGTTTCTTAAAACATGTCTTGGCAGTACTCTCTGAAAGCTTCTGTGTCACTAATAAGAATATCACACTTGCAGGAGCATTGTACTATTTTGTAACCTAGCACATGAAATCCGGTGCCCAGCCACAGGTTAAATGCACACAATGAAATTCTCTTTCCTCCCACTGCCAGTTCTGTCACTTACTACACGGCAGTCCACAAAAAATACAATATGACTCAGAATATGTAGGCTGTGGCTAGGCAGAGAAAGTTCATTCAAAATTGATTTTCTTTCAGGCATTCCTGATATTCCTTGTTTCAATTGCTCACCTACTGTACAGTTGAGTGAGCACTTAAGGAAGTTGCAAAGTGATGCAGCCTGTCTGGGACATGAAGGAATGTGGAGCAGGATAATCACAACATCATCAACCCAATTCTCCAAGGTAGCTGGCCAATAATACTGTTCTAATTGAATAACTTATCCACAGCTATTTCCCCCGGGAGACCCTACGGCTTCAGCTCTCTGCGTAGGCAGATGGTGCAGCATACACAATGAAACCTGTAATTTTCTCTCACTACTGAGCATGTTAACAGTGAGCTGTTTTCCCAGTACTGCTAGCCCATTAATATTTTATTTTAACTGGTTTTCTCCAAGTTATTATGCACCGTGCAGCAGAGAATGGAGAAATCAATGATACATTTCATATTATTTTTACAGCCAGCTCACTAAGCTACCCCCTGCTCATTAAGGCTTCTGCTTTGCTAATCAACAATTGTATATGTCATCATCAGGTATATGCTGAAATGAAAGTGTCATAATTAAAAACAAAGGTGCATGAGTCACCAGAGCCCTGAATTACTAACTAGCAGCAAAGCATAACAAATAGGCTGCAAGTGAATTGCAAACCTGCAAGGCTGTTTTTTAAAACATGCATTAATGAGCATGTGCCGAGCATATTTCTGACTCCGAGACTGTCCTGATCTTGCTCTCTGAACTACACGTCTTAGGGATGCCGTCCCCTTGTCCCCAAATGTTGGAACAGCACATAATCCTCAGCAGCAGAAATGGTTGAAAGGCAAATGCAGCCTGGGAGGGCAAGGCAGCAGAGACAGCCCATCAACAGTGTAACAACATGACAGATGACAGACCCAGAGGCAAATCCAGGCCTGCCAGCAGATCTGCCTGTAGAGCCTGCCAATGAGCCAGATGCAGCTACTGAAAAGATATCATCCCTAGCTTAGCATCTGGGTCTTGCTGTGGCCAGCCATACTTCATGTGCTCTGTGTCCTTACGGCTGACCCCAACTGCTGGGAGAGGCTGGAACAACGAGGGAGAGCTCAACTGCATCAACAACACTGCATTTATATTTTGCTAGTATATACACTGTGAATATAAAAAATGTCAATCTGCATGCAGTATAATTATCAGTTTGCATTTATTTTAGCTCTTCTGGCAGCATATATACACTGTTTCCCCTCTCCCATTGTCTCTGAAAAAAGACAGCTCAGGGATTCATTCTTTGTTTTCCATTTCTACTCAGAAGTGCACACTTAGCTACTTCACCATCTCTTAGTAAGAGCAGTACACTGTAAATCTATGTGTGATTAAACTTTGGCATTGAGATGCTGCAGTTCTTGTCCCTGGAAAGGTAGAGTTCTTTCTAATTCACAAGTATTTCAGAGCTTGGCTTGTAGTATTAAACATCAAATAAATCTTTGTCAAGTGACTCAGGTGACAATTAAGGGAAAACTAATGATATGGCATCACAGAAAAGGTAATTGCATCCATTGTTAGGTACTTCCCAGGTCAGGATGCATGCATAGCATTTCAAAAATGGTATTCATTCATTCACCCTGGCATCCTAGTCTGACTACAGAAGTGTATTAATAAAATCATAATTTTTCCTTTTATAGAAGTTAGAGACATTCTTTTCGGATCATCCTATCTCCCCTTGGAGTTCAGCACTGCTTTTCTGCATACTAGTAATTGGCTCAGTCAGTCAAGCAAAATGTAAATGTAGATGTTCAAAAGCATCCTGTAGAGGACAGGGTGGGAAAGGTTCTGTTCTCCTATTTTCTCATCTATAATAGTTACTAAGAAAAACTTTAGGCACATGTTTATAAATGCATTCTTCAGAAAATATGTAGTATTGGAAATTATTGATCTGTAATGGAAATTTCCCTAGTCTTGTTTAAGTCTAAGTGCATTTATAGAAACCAAACCATATTGTCCCTTTTGGTTCAAGGCAGGATTAATCTCACTTACCTCAGGCATCTAAGTCACACTAGGATCCCTTTTAAGTCAATGGAAAAATACAGGCCCCTTCAGAAGGCTATTCATCTCGTCCTAATGCAGGCATCAGAACAATTCATCTGAAATGAACCCTTCTGTGAAGGCACCTATGTCTTTCTATTAATTATAAAGGAAGCCCACAGAGGCTAGCTTTGAACAGGTTCCTCTTTTTCACTCTTGCAAGATCAGGTGAGATGTGTCCCACTCTTCATGTTTCATTGGCTAAAGAGGAATGTGCAGACAGAAAACCAGGAAGTTAAAAGAGCACAGCCCTTCATTTTAGATTCATATATATTCCCATAATTAAGAAAGGATTACCAAATAAGCTGAATCACAAAGCTACTTTTCTCTGTTTAACGCCACAAAGCTGGAAATAGCACAATTCCCCATATACAGCCTTTGAGCCATTTGCAGTGGGAATATCTAGTTCTCTTAGTGAATCATGCAAAGCTGGAAGATCTCTTGACACTGATTCCTTCTTCTTTTCATTTTTTTTTTCAAACATATAAGAAGATCCCAGATGTATAAAGACAGACTGCACTGGAGACCCGGTCTGTTCTGATGTTTGCAATTCTTCTAGTTATGGGAATATTATATGGCAAAAATTATGGAATATTGAAAAGGACACTGGATATGTTATGAGCTTTGTAATCACTGATGTTTTTGAGAGGGGCACTTATGTGATCAGCTCTGATGAAGATTCAGTCCTGTAACTAAAGCTGCTTGATTACCCTGTGGATGGTATAAGAATTTTTCCCAGTCAAATCTTACTATTTTATTCTACATTTTGATGGAAAAACATGGTATAAAACAATTGGTTCAAAATTTTAACTAGCCTGAAAAAACCACAAAACATTCTGTTTTAAAAATTTCCAAAATTAACTTTTAAAAATAAACATTTCTTTAAAACATTTATTTAAGCTACACAAATAAATACCATCTCTTTTGAAGAAATGCATTATTCAGTACTGGAATTGGTTTTCCTCTTGCTTTTAGCTAGCTGAGTACCCTGTATGACAAATTACTTTACAGGTTAACATAAAATAAATTCAGAACTGCCAGAGAATTGAAAAATTGGTTATTCACATGGCAGTACTGTGGGGTTAGTACTTCATCTATTGTTCTGCTTTGGTGTGCAATAAAGACAGTTTTGAAAGCTGTTGCTCTTTCTCTTTAGGAGAGGTAGAATATGGCAATTCAAGTTTTTCCAGAGCATCCTGTTTTTGTCTGGGGTCACCAGTGCAAAGGAAATGGGGTCACCAGCACATCTCCATACTCACAGATTTCTCTGAAGAGGAAGGAGCATGTTAGCTATTATTGCTGAATTCTCATGTATTGGAAAAAATTGATCTTTTTGAGTATACACAGGTATTTTAAATATATTGATGTGTCTTTAAGAGCAGAGGCAAGAAGCTAAGTCATCCAGTGCTTTAAAATATGGAAGAGATGTGGAACTGTTTTTTAATGAAAAACAGTACTGCTAAAAACTACAGCTGCTTCCATGGGCCAGTCTCATTTTCTTTACTTTAATTCAGAACCAGATGCAAATGGTAGGAACTTTAACAGGTGATTTTTTAAAGCTGACATTCAATATGAATGGCATTAAGTTGCTTGCATGACTGTTTTCATCAGTGCATTAGTTTTACAGAAAAGTGTTTGCATTGAGGCAAAACTTGCAGGTGCTCGGCTTACTGCAGATTCCAGAGTGGGGGAAAATACCTTGACATCCCTTAGTTTTGTCTCATCTGAAAGGCAGAAGTCACTGTGCAAGAAACAGCTTTTCCAAATGCACAGGAAGACATGTAGGGCCAGATCCATTTCCCTGGGAGATTAATGGGAAGCCTTTTATTGACTTCAGCTGAGACTGAGGACAGCAATAAAGATGCCTGGCTCACAGTTCTCTCCTCTAACCAAATCTACTAAAACATGTTTTAAAAATCCTTCCTTAAAGGCCTTGACTTGTACTGCTACTGCTGATCACCAGAGACTGGTACCTGTCTGATACAGTGTACAGCCAGAGTACAACCAAAGTCAAAATGGTGAAACCTGTAGAAAATTCAGTGGAGTTGTCTGCAAATGAATAATAACTTACAGCTGCATAGTTCAACAAAATCAATATAATTTAATACAAATTCCATAGGATTTATTCAGGTGACTAGCAAGTGAGAAGATGACATCCAAAAAATTTCTAAATTTGCATCAGCACTTCTGGATCAGTTCTGATACTGATATAGTATGAAGTAGCAGAGAAAGTACCCTAAGTCATGTGGGACCACAGCAGATCTATAATCAGGAAAAGGTAATTATAATCAAGGAATGGCCCCATGCCATAAACCTCCTTTATATGAAGTAAAAAAAAAAAAAAATAAAAGAAGAAAAATGAGGAGAAGAACAAATTTTTGACCTGTTTTTATCTACTGTGTCCAATATTTCTTCACAGATTTATAATGTAAGTATGTAGTAAATACTATACATTGTCTTTACCTGCTTTCATGATTCTTTGGTCACAATATTCAACATAGTGTAATATGACAGAATGCAATCTTATGACAGAATGCAATCAGGTCAGCTAAGATTTAATATCCTTCTAATTTTTATCTAAAGATTTTGATAGAAGAGAAAGAACATAAACTGTTCATAGGAAAACATAAGTATTTGGGATAGAACATTTATATTTTGGGATAGAACATTTATATTTATTTATGTAAAGGAATATATGTACATATATAAACAACTTGGGAATAAATAGAGGGAAGGAAATACTGACTGGAAATAAAGCAAATGAGTTATAAACTCTAGCCATAGGAAAAATAAATCATATAAATGAATACTGCAATAAACCCTTGTTTTATAAGCAGTTGTGACCTGTTTGAGGAGGAAATGCAAAAGTCTGCCAAAAGCATATCATATCCATCTGTCCAATTTAGAGTATTAGTTCAGTTTTTACTTGGACAATTCTCAGCCCAATCCTGTTAATACTTACATATATTAATAGCCTTGTTCCTAAACTTATTCCAAAATCATCAGCTCAGCAGAGTGGAATGATGTGTAAGTAAGATGACGTGTAGCTGAGATGCTGTAGAGGGCCAAAAATGTGTCTAGGAATATGCAGGATTAAGCTGAAAAACTGTAATATTTATTCATCACTGTAGTGCTAGCCCCAATATTCACAGGCATGCTTTATTTTCCTATCTTAATCTGGATTTCCAGGACCATAAAGTCATCATTACAATGAAGATTTCCGTGTTTTTGTTCAGCACTGCATTTCTGTGAACTTCTACAAGACCAGTGCTTGTATTTATCTTTCAGCCTAAGTTTTCAGACAAATCTGCACAGAATCAGATTTTGCTTCCCACACCTAATGGAGTAATCTTTTGATAGAATAAGTACTCTTTGAAGAAGACTTGGAACTTCTCCCTGGCAAACTGATTTCTCCAAAGTCTATGTATTACTCTCTAACCTTTACTGTCACTATCCTACTATATTTTCTTTTCTGCACAGTCTGAAGGATGGTAAGCAGGACATTTACACAGTGAGATGAAAAAAACTCAGATCCAACATCTGGATATTTTGAATTAGAGCAGGACTACACCATTTTAAGAAAATACAAGTGATAGCCCCACATGAAATAGTTTTTTAAATCCTGTGTAGTTCTATGATTTATAGTACTCCTTTCTGCTCAGCATTTTTCTAGGGGCCAGCTTTAGTGCCTCATGTTCTCTCATCTGAATGTTTTAGTTACCCCATCTGATTCTTGCAGTTCTCCCCAGGTTCCCAGTGTAAAGTTAGGGATTTGACCCTTCTAGGTACCAATATTGTAGGCAGTGTAGTCTGTGGGACTGTAACAGTGAAGATCTTTTTTTGGATCTCTGGTGCATTTACATCTCATCTCCACGTGTATATCTGAACAAATATTATTTCACCATCTCAGAGAGAGTTGTAAAGACAAATCAGCTGCTCAGGTAAGACTATACTGAAGCTATGCAAATACTAAAGCAAAGATAAAACATGTTATTGGGTCCTTTAGAGCCTTGCCCAGAGGCTGTTCTGGGGAAAGAGCAGAACTTCCCTGCAGTGGCCAATTTGCCCATTTAAACCAAAATGCTTTTTCAGTCTCAGAAATCACAACCATAGTCTTCTAATACTAAATTATTGACCATTAACCAAGCATCTTGGTTATTCTCCAGAATGTTTCTACCCATTAAAAATAACATACAGCTGCTTTATAGGATTGCACTAAAACATGCACTTTATTTATCAGACTTCTGATTTTCTTGGCAAGTGTTGCATGTGTAAAAGTTGGGATGCTCATCCACCACTGCTGAGCATTCAGCCTCTCTCACCATTTTGTTAGAACAACATAACTACAAGCATGTTAAACAGCTTTAATGAAAAGCCTTATCAGACACTACTTGTTTCTCCTCTCTGGCTACTTTGCAAGCTTGAGATACAGCTCTAGTTCCTAAAGCCTTTTCTATTAAGCTAACCTAAGGGGTGAAGGAATATTCAGGGATTTGCTGTTTGCAAACCAGGCAAAACTTCATAGCTTTATTTTGATTTCCCAAATGTAATTGCAAAACATACCTTATCTGACTATGTCTAACAAGTGCATTTAGCACAGAAGTCATTTATTAGACATGAAAAAATAAGTAATACTACTGCCCTCTTTTTTTCCTACCTCATTTGGACTTTAGACACCTATTGAGATACTAATATGTTATCTTCTCTTCCAAAAGTACAGCAGTCCCCCCTCTCCCTCCCTCAGAATTGCAATGTGTAAATTATTTATTTCTTTCTGGATGCCTGTTTTATATTTCAAATAAATTTTTATTAAATTGAATATACATACCAGGGGTTTAAACAATCTGACTGAAAAAAGGCCAGGCATTTTGTTAAGCCAAATTCTATTTTTCAGATTTCTAGGCTTTTGGGACTACACTGGAAATAGATGTTCCTAATGGAAAACAATGTACATAGTGAAGAAGCTTGCCTAGTGACACACCTATGTGGCATCACCTTTCAGCTCACCTCTGGATGAAATTTAGTTTGATAGCCTGGCCCAGATCATCTCAGTGCTTAGCTCTGTGTCTGCAGGGCTCATTGATCCATGAATATAGTCAAGGGAATTCATACCAAAGCACATAACTGTACCACATTTCTGCTTTTTCAATCAGCACAGATGGAAGTCCAGATCTGCCTGTATAAGCTGTATAAATGAGCTCCCCTGGCCTCTAATCTACTAATAAAGCATAACAGTAAGAGTGTTGTCGTAAAAGATCATGCTAAAGAAGAAAATCTGTAAACCCTCTGGTTTTTTCCTTATGCATGGAAAAAATATTAAAATTATTTCAGTGAATTACCTTTAAAGGAGCAAATGCCCTAACATACAAAAATTCAAAAGTCTATTTTTACTAAAGAATCACCAAGTCTTCCTCCCTTCCTGCCAAGCAACAGGCAAAGACATATCTCCTTCATGGCCTGATAAACCAAATAATAGGAATTGTCTTTGCCTCTTTTCTTTGCCATCTCTAAGGCTCCATATGCTGCCATCACTTGTCTAATTTACTATAAACACCCAAAGGAAACAGTTGCCATCGTTGCTTGAATTTTCACAACAAACTAATGACTTAGCATATTTTAGTGGCAAGAAAGTGAGACTTTTGCAAAGACACTGCTACACTGAGGTGGCTGGGCACTCATACTCTGAAAGCTAGGAATCTAAGCCAGTTATTTTCCAAAAAATTTATCACGATGCTGAATATTTAACAGGTGTTCATGCATTTTGGTCACATCTACTATGGCACATCACAAGGCAACAGTTCTTTGAATTTCAGGGATAAATTTTGGATACTCTTTTTTTTTTTTTTTGGTTCTTTAGTTTTCCATCTGACTGTTACTTTACATGCATGGAAGAAAACAGGGTTAAGTATCGTCAGATAATAATTATGTTAGAAAATCAATGGGTTTTTTGCTCTTGCCTTTTTCCCAGAAAAATAAAAAATCATACTTGAGAGGGGCTTGTCAAGGTTGTATTAATGCTGCCCTGCCAGTACACCACCTCTGGGAGGCTAAAGAGAATCGGACATCTTGATTAATCATCCTGGGGTTTTTTAATGTAATCCAAATATTCAGCTTAGTGAAGCAGGATTTTTCCTGACCCCAGGCAAGATGGCCTCTTCCTTGTGTTTCAGATCAAGGGGCTGTTGAAAATGATGGAGCGCAGAGCAAGTAAAAGGGAGAAGGTACCAAAAATGTAATTACTGAAAGGTGAAATGAGCCTCTCTTCATCTGCAAACTTTTTTTAACTCTACAAGACTGATTCTGGCTCTGTGGGGGGAAAAAAGGAGTGGCAGGAGTCCTATCTAACTCACAGAGCTATTCAGAGTGAGGATAGGTACATTACAGCCTGTAAGGCACTCAGCAGCTGTGATAAGGACAAGCAGAGGATATAGACTTCTAGATAGGCTTCTGAATCCTTAAACTGTGTGACAGTCCTACACCTCAGTCACATGCAGGGCACCACAGCGGGGGACATACAGGCTCCTTAACCTTAATATCACCCAGTCAGAGATGTTCTTTCCTGTCTTGAATATTTCCCCTGGTATATTTACACCTTCTTAGTTTTGTTTCTTTTTCTTCCCCCACCCTTTTTAAACACCTCCCTACTGTTATATTCAGGTAATTGCAGGACAGTTACAAGTTTCTGATAGGATATATGGGGAGAGATACAAAGAGCTTTTTGCTCATATGCAAAAGCAACATAAGCCCTTTTTTCAGAGACTTCAGCATCTAAAAAGATAGAATCATAGAATCAGAGGATGGCTTGGTTGGAGGGGACCTCAAAGATCATCCAGATCCAACCTCCATGCCTTGGGCAGGGACAGTTTCACTAGACCAGACTACTCAGGACATAGGAACACAGAAGATAAGGTATAAACAAACTGAACAGAGATGCATCTATTGTATGGACAGACATTCCTTGTCTTGAGTTGGGACATGACTGGGAGAGCAACGCTGGGCCTGGGAGACAGTCAGATGCATTACATAGCTCAAGCAATGAGAAGGATGAGCAAGCATGCAGGTATGCCTTCAGACACCAGGGTAAAAGGGAAGATGTGATGGGGTAGGAGGGAGAAAAAAGGTTTATTGGCCTCATCCTGATAATTGAAAGTTTTGATTGCAGGTTTTTCCCCCTACCCCTCACGGAGTAGCTGGTACTACAAGAAAAAAGATGATTTTAAAAGCACACTGAAAGCTCTCTGCTGCCTTTTTCAGAAGATTAATGCAGTTTTAAATTGCAGCTTTATTGTCTGTTGGCAAAGTGACTGCCATGAAGGGATTTAAAACTGCAAATTCTTTAGCGTCGTCAGACATACTTTTGAAAAATGAAGTCCTCTTCTGCTCAAGGGATTAGTTTAACTTTTTATGACATTCATTTTTGTAATTCTTTACTACTTCTTCATCTTGTGTTTGCTTTATGAGGTTATTATTTTTATACATAGTTTGGTATAGTCTTAGGAAAGCTGAGAGAGACAGGTGTTTGAAATTCTAGGTGCAATAAAGAGACATAACATTTATTAGAAAAGAAGAAATGTGGCATATATGGGAGTTGCCTTTTGTTGCTTCAATACCCAGCTCAGTTCCCACTGCAGTAGTTGGCAATGATATTTGAAATAGGGTTTCCTTAGGTCCTTAGGTTGGGAAACACTGACAGTAAAAGTATAGCTGAGATATAATGAACCAAGTAAAGGACACTGCAGTTCTGGATGCCAAGGTTCCAGCTCTGCCTGTCCTGTCGTGGCTCTGGTTGTGTCTCTTGAAGGCACTGACCTTCACTTATGTTGACTCAGGTTTAGAACCACTTGCTCAACAGAGGCTTAGGCAGCTTTTGTGGTATTCAAATGTCATTACACAAGGTGTTCCTTAAACCTTCAGTTCACAGAGGTTCAATTAAAATAACTGCCATTTCAGATCTGACTTACAGATCAACCAGAAAACACATGTTTAGAAAGCCATCCCATAGTGATTGAAAAATCCTCATCGTTGGGAAATTCACCCATAACCCTGGGTAATACGTTCCACCATTTGCCCTGCACCATTAACTAATTTCTTCTCTTTTCTAGTTTGAATTGATATAAGCTAAATGTTCCATTGCTGTATTATAGACAGTTATATTAACATCCCTGGTTGATCAACATTTCCATTGGTAACATATGGGCTGATCAAATAAAAACTTAATTTTCCTTCAATAACTTAAATTCACTAAGGCCCTTGAGTCTTTCACTATAGATACATTTTCTAGTCCTTGTGTTGTTTTCTTGTATCTGTTTTTGATTTCTCACTTTTTAAGGAGTTTGAGAATGAACTGTTCTGAGTATTCTAATAATGATAAAAGAACCAAAGAGATATTCACTAGAGCATTCCAACACCTTTAAAACCAGTGATTGTAAAAGATATCTGGGGGGGCTGGGGGAAATCTTCATGATTTCAGGAGTTTAACTAAGAATTTAAATGGAATGTAAAACAAGCTTTGAAATGTGTGTTTGACCTTTTTCCTCATTTCCTCACTTTGTTGATTTTCTCATGTCCATCTGTGTCTGGGAATGTGTATGTATGAGTTTTAAAATATTCTTGTAAAATATACGCAGATAATTTTCAGATTTTCTAGGAATCTCATGGACTATACTCTTATTTGGGTACCTTTCTCCACTTTTATTCTTTCAGGTCACTTAGCAGCCCAGCCCTAAACATTCAAGTTAGTCTTCATCTCCATCTCCCAACTGATAGCTATATACTGTCCTCGTACCATCTGATAATTGTGGTCTGCTTTCTGTTTTCTTACATATATGTTATCACAATCATATCTATTAAAAACAGAATCTTTTTCTTCCAGCTAATTTGCTAGTAAGTTAAGACAGCCCCATCTCACCTATCCATCTCTTTCATGCTGCTCTGTGATCTTCAGATCATCTACCAGAGTAATTAGTAGGAGGTAATGCTCATCTCACAAGAGTTAAAATGTTGCACTGATAAAAAGCACTTTAAAGCCTGGGAACAGATCTACTCAGGATCCTGTGTATGCCACTTGCTTAGTGATGACTTCTCACTCACATATTTAAATGATAATTACCCAGCATTTACTCCATTTAACATCCATTGTGCTGATTTTCTCTTGTTTTCATTTTTAATTATAAGGTTGTATAACATCAAATCAAATGCCTCAGAAAAGCCAATGCAAATATAATTACCTCCAGCAGACAAAGTTCTAGCATCACAAAAAAAAAGTATGTATTTGGTTCATTTGACAAGAATTCCTTACCATGAATCTATGTAAATCAACATTAATCGCATTACTTTAACTTAAATCTTGATTTAATTGGCTCAATATAATTCCATTTCTTTTGCTTGTGACTGAAGTCCTAAGGACAAGGCTGAGCTCCTTCCTTCCTTCCTTCCTTCCTTCCTTCCTTCCTTCCTTCCTTCCTTCCTTCCTTCCTTCCTTCCTTCCTTCCTTCCTTCCTTCCTTCCTTCCTTCCTTCCTTCCTTCCTTCCTTCCTTCCTTCCTTCCTTCCTTCCTTCCTTCCTTCCTTCCTTCCTTCCTTCCTTCCTTCCTTTCTTCCCTCTCTCCCTCCCTCCCTCCCCTCTCTCACACACACTCTTTTCTTGCTTTTAGAATATTTTAAAGGAATAGAAAGGAGATGAGAAACTATTATCTAATCTCTTTTGCAGGGATCTGACCTCTACAATAAGGATACTGACAATACAAGTTTTTCTCAAGGCACTTTAAGTCCGTAGGCAGAAAACACTCTAGAAATGCAATGGATTATTGCTAAGCATTGTTGTTGCTGTTCCTAATGTCAGCCTTTCAGACTAAGCGCTGCACTTTAAGGCTATGTCAGAGAGTAACCACAAACTAGAGAACAAAGGGAAGGGAGATTAAGAGCTCAGACATGTAGAACCTGCTTCTCTCAGCAGCTGTGCCTCAGCCCCTGGACCAGCAGTCAGGTTGGATATAAATGGCTGGTTTCCAGCTCTTGAGGGCTTCAACTGATGGTCTGTTCTTTGGAGCACTGTCTCCATAGGGCAGAAAAAAATTGGAAGGTAAACAATTAGATGGCTGCACTGCACAGGGCTGTGTGCTCTGATTAGGAGATTGTGCCTGGCACAGAGGGATGTCACTGCCGGCAGTGCTATCTGCTCCTGTCACTATCAGCGTGCGGCAGGTGACACTATGGAGGCTGAGCTGCCTAGAGAGTTAAAGGGAGGAGGCAAGGGAAAGGGGAAAAGAGGAAGATAGGGCTGACAACTGTAACCAACCCTTCAGTGCCAAGAGGAGGGGAAGATGGCTGGATGCAGAGTCGGTGTGTCACTGTGCAGCTACTGCAGCTGAATCAGTCCTAAGACAAAAATAGCTACTTATACCCTCTGCCACCACTGCTATTGGTTAGAAATCTCTGGCAGCCTGACAGTGCAACCAGGCCTTTGTCTCTCCTACTTAGCTGAAGGAGCACCCCACAGTCACCAGAGTTACAAAGCTGCTCAAGGAAACCACCACCCAGTTCCACATCCCCCTGGTCACCCTACCACCACCACTGCTCTCTCAGGAGGGGAGAAAAAGCAGGTATACCCTATGGGTAGCCAGACCTAGACAAAAGGAAACACAGCTACTTTAGGAAGCTTTTTTATGGATTCACTTACAGCACACCTAGCACAAAGCAATACATATTGGTAGCCACCTGACTGCTAGTAGGCACTGAAGGCACTTTATGTGGGAGAGAGGTGCAAGTTCATTTCAGATACTGTCAACATAACAGTAAGCTAGGAAAGGGCTTTAAAAAGCCATAAGACATATTGGAGAATGGCTGTGTCCCTTGGGAACTCTCTGCAGTAAGTTTGTCATCCCTGTGGCTTGTCTTGGAAAACTATTTCTACCTCCTTTTTGTGTCCTCTTTGGGACTGACGAGGCAGCCCCTATGGAACAGTTCAGCCAGTGTTGGACAGCTGATACTGTGGGGAGCTAGAAATGCCCAGTAAAGGTGTGCAGGAATGACCATTCACTTTCTGCAAGTGCAATGAGGTGGTTTATTCCCATTTATTCTCTTCAAGTCTCAAAGTTTGATAGTAAAAACTATCAAATAAAAATACAATCACGAGGAAGATATAATCTATTATATTCTATGGGAAACCTTGATCAAGGAAGGAAGTAGTGGATGAATACTTCATACTTTAATTTCCACTGAATTCTTTTTCCCAGATTGCATCACACAATAAACAACTATTCTAGGAATGCAGCTATGCCTGGATTTCTACTGAAGGAATCTCAAAAACAAACAAACAAAATTTAAAAATTATTTTCACCCAAAAGTAAATTGAAGACATTTTGTTAAAATCCTATTTGTTTTATTACAAAAAGGAATTCTAACACCTTTGGACAAAGACAATCAATTGTTTCATGATGGCCAGGATGAATTTTGAAAATTCATAAACAGATGTCCCCAGTGCTGAGAAAGAGCAACAAGCCTGTTCTTCAGGCTTGGATGTCTTGTAAAAATGTAATCCTCTGGCAGGGTTTATTCTATGAGTAAGCTCTATTTCTGCTTTTCTGAGAGCATGAAAGTGTGGTTAATGGTTGTGCCAAGCTGGTGTGTTTGTAACTCCCTATAAAGCGGAGGTTCGACTGTGCAGGCGGTACCAAGACAGAGCCATGTGAGTGCAAAAGAACATAAGAGGTAATCAAGCAGCTCAATGACAACATTTATCTAGGGAGTGAGGGAAGAAAAAAAATTAAATTATTTGTGTTTGTCCATCATGGATACTCAAATATCACCCTGTGTTGCAGTGTGATGTGGATTAATATTCCATAACCCTGGGTCTGGAGGAAAAGCTTAACTGCTTTTAACTACGTCTTGTGAAAAATTTAAGCAGAATGTGTGCTCAGCCTGCAACACTGAGAAAAGCAAAATTCCTGCACC
Source organism: Molothrus aeneus (assembly GCF_037042795.1). Classification (NCBI taxonomy): domain Eukaryota; kingdom Metazoa; phylum Chordata; class Aves; order Passeriformes; family Icteridae; genus Molothrus; species Molothrus aeneus. The sequence goes on from NC_089647.1 coordinate 67,064,462, forward strand.
ACCTGTGGACCTTCCAATGCTTTCATATTCAGGTTTTGATTTTTTTCTCTCAGGTCATATAATTTTCAGTGCTGTATTCAACTCGGAGGATCCCCATTTTATTGCAAGTGTTCAAATCTCTGGTTAACAGAACTTGTATGTTGTAAGGTATTTTGACTCTTCAAGATGCTGCAAAAGCATTAATTAATCTGCTTTTCTCTAAGTTAGTTCTGTCCTAAAGGGCTAGAAAATGACTATGCATATAGAAGAAGTCATTAAAAATATTTACTCATTTATTCCTTCTTTTATTCCTACATTGTACTGTAAAGCACCAAAGATGCTTTGATAATGTACTGTAAGGCACTAAAAGAGTAATGACTGCCTTAACAAAATTCTTGCTACTGCTACTGCCTTAAAAAATTCTTGCTACTGCTTTTCTGTGTTTCTTAATGTCTTATTTAGAGTAAGAGGTAAGAGGAGTAAGAGGAAATAGCACAAAATCCTGGCATTCTTCAGCAAAATACAAATCCTTACTATCTGAACTAAAACTTTAGGAACTATGTTATAAAGTAGATTTTCCTAAACCACTGTTTGTGAATCATTAGCTTTTCTGCTTATGGGCAGAAGGTTGCTAACTGTTAGCTATGTGTCTTTTTCACCAGTTATAAACAGGGGATAAAAGGAAACAATTAAGAGACCTCAAATTATTTTAAGTGGAAAAATAGGGAGGCTTAAAAATGCTCAGCTATTTTACTTTTTATATAAAATTTTATTTGAAAGCAATATAGCAAATGATCCAAATAAATAAAATAAAATCCTGGTAGTATTTATGAAACACTAGTTCTTTCTTTGATTCCAGTGAGTTTTAATTTAGAATCCAAGTATTACTAAAAGCTGAACCAATACACCATCTTACTTTTTGGTATCTGGTCCCTGGCAACTATTTGTTAAACCCAAGAAGCAGGGAGATATCCTAACCTTTATAGGGTGCAGCTGGATATTCAAAGCCTTGTGTTGTTGACTTTGCCAGGTTAGTACAGCCAAAAACTCAGTCTGAAAAAGAAAGCAGGAAAGAATTGATCATCCTTCTCTCCCTCTACCCACATGAAAATTTTACCCTGTGTAGCTTGGTGACATGAACAGTTTACTAGCATTTAGGGAAGGCGAGGGTATGGAAACATCTAGCAGAGAGCAAAGAATCTAAAACTACCTTTGATTATTAAAACCTTTTCATGTATCAGTGACAGATCTATTCCCTCTAACATCTTCTCCCCCAAAATGTTTTGATTACTCATATCTGAAGGTTTCTGCCACTTTACATTTTACAGAATGTCAAGTCAGTACTTAGATATCCTGCACAGAAATTTATGGTTGCACAATTTAGGTAAGCACTAGAATTTTTTTAAAGTTTTTAAGAAACTTAATCACCTTTCTGCAAAAAATATTAGTAAAAAGTGATTTGTTAATGGCTCTGTTGGAGCAGAGATTAGTAATTCATTAGCAAGGAAAAGCCACTGAAAATCTGCCTTTTTAAAAAAAGGGATCAAGTTTACCTTAAAGGGTTTTTAAACACAAAGAGTTTCCACTATTTGTTAATTAAAAAAAAAAAAATTTATCCTGCAAGTCCTACTTTATTACTTCTATATTCTCTAAGCTTCTATATTTCAGTGATCATGCTGGTATCCAAGACAGAGTTTAAGTTCCTATTTCAGGTATTTAGAAGTCTAACATTTATGTCTAAAACCTGTCATTGCAGGCTCCCTTTATACTAAAAAATAGAAAAACAGGCAACTCTCAGTAGTGATTCACTTAATCCTGAAATAGGCCAGAAAACTCATCCTCTGGAATTACCTATTTCTCTGCTAGGAAGCTTAGGGTGACTAGTTTGGACTTTGACACTGAGTTAGCAGACTTTTAAAATTAAGTCCAATGGGTCTTACCCCTGGGGGCTCATCTTCAAGTAGGTCAGCTTGAGAAGTGCTATTATGTTGAATGGTCCACCAAGAAAGACTGAGGTCAATGTGCTACTCATAAAGTCCTATTAACAACAAGTGTGGCTTTTGGTACTTATTAATGGATAAAAAAATACTCAGAGCTATTGCCACTGCATTTTTGAAAGGTCTAAGTGCAATGTTTATGGCTTCAAAACTTCACCAATCTTACTACAACAAAACATCTCAATAATTGGCAAAAAAGAAGCACCATATTAGGATTATTATATCTGTGGTACTCAGCATACATGGGTCTCTCCATCCTTGAGGTGAGAGGAAAGTAAGTATGCAGTATATGTACCAGCTTTCTGCTACACTGATGGTAAGATCTTTTTTTTTTTTTTCTTTTTGGAAGAAATGGTTCTACCTCTCAATATACTTTCCTTGTCCCTTGTGTGGGAGCTTGTAAGGAAAGCAAAATCTCTTCAGAAACCTGGCCAGAAATTAAAGGAGCAGCATCTGTTAAACACTACAACTTCAGTGAACCTTTAATGACCTGGGAGTTACAGACCATACTGCAGTCTGAGGTGGCAATCCTGAGCTTCCCTAGTTGAACATTTAGCAGAATTAAAATGAATAGAGGTAATTTTAGTCATAACTATGATTTTTGTGAACTATGGTTAACACTGAACAAACTCGAGTCCCATTTTCAAAGCATTCCCCAGTGGCCACAATGGGGGTCTTTTGATGAACCAGAGTGAGATTCAGATGTACTCCTGCATCTTTCAGAGCCAAGAATTTAGCCTGTGCTCCAGTCAACCTGAGGAAGCAACATGTGTGCCCTGCATTCTCCTCCTGCAGTCATTTGTACTCATCTTTCCATTGTCCACACCAGCTCTGTTGCAGTGCCCTACTGACCTTTACAGCCATGGTACTGATCCCCCCACACCCCAGTCCTCCCTGCAGCTGCTGGCCTGTTGAGAAGCTCAGAGGCTGAAGGCCATGAGTATCCTGTGTCTGCTGTCAGAAGGCTACAGTAATGAATGGCACCCTTGCCAATATGTGCTTCCACCACACAAGCTAGTGAGGGAAGCAGAATCTGAATGCTGGGAATGTTAAGCAAGAACAAGAAGGGTTTTTGGGTTTTTTTTTTTTGGATTTTAATTGTACTTGAGTCATGAAAGGACTTGGACTCTTCAAGTAGCTTGATTTTACTCCCTGCCTAGGTGAGACTGAAGGAGAATGGTATGATTTCTGCTCTGTATCCTCTTCCTCTGAACTTGCTTCCCACTTTATCGGTTTTCTGACAAACAAAAAAATGAGAAACAAAAGGGAAATAGGAATCCTGAAATGCAATCAGTTGCAACTTGCAACTTAGAACACATAAGCGTTTGTAAGGAAATCCAAACCCTCCACTGACATAATATACTGAAATTTTTAAAAATCAAGAAAGTAAGATTCTCACCTAACCACAACAGTAGATAGAGAGCAGAACTAACAACTACCAGCTGCTTTTGGTGAAACAATGCCTAAGAATGCCAGTTAAGGACCATCTTTGATTTGTAACACTGCCCATAACATGTCCATGTTATCAGAAGCACATGGGCAGCTCCTTGGAACAAACCAATGGCAGATCCACTCCAGGAAGAGTGGAGGAAGACCTCCTATTTTGTAAGGGCATGAGGTATCAATGCAACACAAGAACAGCTGGTGCTAGGTGAAGGCCACCCAGGTTTATGTTGGTAATTGGTGTATTGACTGAATCACACTGGCAAAAGGCTGTTTGTGAATATAAATAAAACAATGCTCCTCTGCACTTGGAAGTTTCAACAAAGTTCATGAGCCTTGTACTAAAGATTTATTGATCCTGATCTCCAGCAAGACCTCAGTGAGCCCTTCCTTTGATCCTTTTTGTTCTTCTCCCCTTTTCTTTCACAGATTGAAGGACTCATGGGATAATGTACTCGGGATACTAAAGGTCTAAATGACAGTCTCTCTGAACGGCCTCCCTTGAGTTACTCTGCAGATGTGCAAATAGCTTGGGACAAATAGTGCAAAGGCCTTTCTATCCTTTATATACTTCTGCTTTTCATTGGCTACCTCTAAACAGCTTGCATAATTGACCAGTAGAAGGAAATGCTTAAAATAAAATTTGTTGCTTATATCAACAAATGCATTCCCAGTTTGAGACAAAAATGCTTACCTTTTCCCTGCATTCCTTTGGGTTTCACTCTGATTACTTGTGCATGACACTTCAATATAAAAATAGATTCTTAGTAATTTAAAATTGGTCTATGTCACTCATAGTTTTGACAAGTATGCTTCCCAGTCCATACTGTATACATAATTCTGAAGACAAACACTAACACAGGTTAAAGTATTTAACTGCCAGAAATGGAATTACTCCACAGCACTGGCCATGAGATGATGAATTTAAACTTTAATTACATCAGTGTGTCTCTTCTGGTGGCACACATCTGCTCTAACACAGCTTCCTCTCGTTAAGCATTGTTCCATGTTAAGCATGACACAAGAGCATATAAAGTTATTTCATAGTGATGCCTTTTCTTGGTCTTAGAAAATTGAGAGCTAGACACGGTTAAGGGATCCTTATTAAAATACCAAGGTAAAAACCCCTTATCCCTTAACTGTGTCTGGCTCTCAATTTTTTAAGACCAGGAAAAGGCATCAATGGGAGATCAGTTTAGGGGCACTGGGTTGTTTCTGTAGTCAATTAAAGCCTTTTGTTCCTCCAGAAGGTAAGCCAAAGCAGGAATCAACTATCTGAAGAAGCAGACAGTTTCTTCAAAGTACTCACATGGGATCTCTGCAGCTCCCATGTGTGAGAGTTGTGTCCTCCAGACCTCCTCAGAGCAGCAGCAGAGAGTTGTGTCCTCCAGACCTCCTCCTGAGAGCACAGCTCAGCTGGGAGGCCCAATTAGTAGCCTGCCCACTTACTTTCTTTATACCAGTATTGGCCTTTCTGAGACATAAAGAGCTGAAAATGCACCCTCAAAGTGTATAAATAATATAATTCTTATATATCATAAAGGCATAAAAGAATAAATGTACTCAAAATCTCCCACAGCATGCATCACTGCTTTGCTATACCTTGCAGCTGGATGTCTTGAGGAATACACACCAATAATGTAACACAGAGTATATCTCCCTTCAAATATTAACTTCTACTCCTCTGATATTTTAGGTTATGCTTTTCTCTTGTTCCTGTTGAAAATACAACAAAAAGCTTCACTTTTAGCAGATTGAATCCTAGGAGAAAAAGGAAGACTTTGGACACTAAATGAAAGGCATTTGCATTGTTCTAATGGTGGGATTGTTTAATTAATATCAGATGGCTTTGTTTAAAATGTTGTAATAAAAACAGCTCACATAAATACTCTTGTGAGGTATTATTCACTTGTGTGATCTATAATAGTATGACTAACAGTACAATTTTGTATCAATTATCTTTAATGATTGTAAATCTTAATAAATCATTGTAAATAAATCTTGTAAATCAGAGACATAAATATCCTCTCTGTTCAGACTCTAAAGACAGATCAGTGCCTTCAAATGATATTTCATCTCATCCTAGAATAGCAGTGTAGCACAGCTGGACTGCCTTTGGTGTGACTGTCTCTCCCCACTGATCATAAAGAGTCTGGATGACAGACTGAGAGGAGAACAATTCATATTTTGGTAGGGTAACCCAGGTGATCCCTATTCTCTGATGCAGGAGGAAACTGGACTGGGATGTCTCATTTTGGGAACCATGTGGACAATTAGTTGCATTACTTACCAGCTATAAGCTTAGCCTTCCTTATAGAGTATTACCTTTGTTGGTACATACATAATTATTTTAAAAGAGAGAGAGAGACAAACAGACAGACAAGGAAGACCTGCTTTCCCTTGATGAATTGAACTCAGGCAGCAATGGAGTATCACTGATACCTGAGTCTCCACTCAGAACATTAGTGCTGCCTGTAACAAACTCCTGACAGCACCCCTAATAAGAAAACAACTCTTTGTAGTCCTCTGCTGCCTTATTTTGTATCAGATGGCCTGGCTATATATTCCGTAACTTTCCCCATAGAAGGCTGGATTGCTGTGCTCTGGGTTATTAAAAGGCAAACCACAAATTTCCTCCAGTTATTCTGACACATTGAAAATAGAAACCAACAGTTTAATATGAAGAATCTCACTCTTGCACATAAACAATATTTTATATTACATATATTCATTCTATAATAAAGCATCTATCTCTGTTTTACATGCATATTTTTACAGAAAACCTGCCAATGTAATACGAGGCTTTCCTGTGTAACTGTCACATTTATGTAAACTGTATTACAGAATGTTCACTGCCTCCATTTCACTTATTCTTATCTTCCACTAAAACCTGTGTAAGTTTACCTTGGAGGCTCTTCAGGACTTCAGCTTTTATGATTTTTATTGTGTTATTGGTTTTGGTTTTTATAGGGCTCAAAGCAAACTGCTTTTGAGCACTGTCAGGATACAGAGTGATATCACAATATAGTTAATACACCTAATAGGCTTATCATCATTCCAGAATATCTGTCCAGTCAGACAGGGAAAAACACACAGCTTGCCTGCATGATGTAGCTATATAGACACATTCTTTCTAATACAGTGGGAGACACACAAAGGACCAGCATTTCAATAGTGGTATATGCCCCCATTCATATGTTTTTATGTTTAATGTAGTATGGAAATAATTTTAGTGTTTGCTACCAGTTTTCTCTAACCTGGAGAAAATTACTTCAAGTGAATGCAGTCCATTTTACTAGCTACATTCTTACAGGAAATTCTTGCAAATAAATACTGTGTTACTGGGCAATACTAAAAATGCAGTGACAGGAGCCTTTTTAATGAATGTTATGCTCTTAGTAGTGACAACGCAACGGGGTTTGGAATAAAGCAACTGCAGCTTGATGACAGCTTGGGAAAAGGTGTTTTTGCAGAGTGTCACATAATGCAGTTGGTATAATCCTTGCCAATGATAGTGAATGTAAGTACAGCAGCACCACTTCTTCCAGCTGGATCACAAGTCCCTTGATCTGCAGCTCAAAACTGATATGCTCTCTAAAGTATTTTTCATGTCAAATGAGGCAGGAGTATTGAAAGATACCCAGAATATACAACAACGTGTGTTTGAAAAGATTTACACAATGCATCTTAGGTCATCTCAACCAGTACTTTCAGTACAGTAACTTGTTAACATTAAATTGATGCTAAGCTTTTGGGGGAAAGTATCTAAGCTTCCTACAGACTGTGTATTTACATACTGTTTAAAAGGAAAAGTAAACCTCTTGGAGAAATGCAGCTTCTGTTCACTCTCCAAATGACAGCACTATGTCTGTCTACTACAATCAAAATCATCCTGATGACCCAAATTCTCAAAAATCTTCTGAAGACCCCACCGCAGTCCTACTACACTATAGAATAAAATGGGTGAGAATGAGCCAGACACCTCTGAACAAAACAGCTCAGCTGTGCTTGGCATGCTGTAGTCAGCTGGTAAATATCATCTTCCCCATCACCTGCACCACGGGAATCCTGTCCTCTTCAGGTGGGCTCAAAAGATTTTGCCCCATGCAAACAGCCAAGTTGGTGGAGGTCATCCTGCTGGGGACATGTTTCTGGTGAAGTTTAGCAGCAAGGACATCAAGGGTCTGAGCAGAAGTATGCTGATCCAGAGCTCCCTCTCCTCCTGGGAGCTGCAGAAAGAGAGGAAAAACAGCCTGAGTGCCCACTGCTGCCCAGCCTGCAGGCAGAGGTGGGCCTTTTTTCCTATTACACCAAACATTTGAAATTCAACCTTTGTTATTATGGTGGCCAAGAGAGCCTTCTACTATCACATCTCCCATGAATCCTTCTCTATTCACAAACAGCAAGTCTAGGAGGGCACCTTTCCTTGCTCACGGAATCTTTGTGCAAAGAAATTTTCTTCAAGAAATGTGAGGAATTTCCCGGCCTTACTCATCCCAACAGTGTCAGTATGGTATTGCCAGCTGATGTGTGTGGGAAATTAACGTTTCCCATAAGGGCAAAGGCTATCAATCCAGAGACTTCTCGTAATTGCCTGTAGAATAACTCATCAGTGCAATCATCCTGGCTGAGTAATTAAGAACAGACACCCACAATGACATTTTCTTTGTTTTCCATCCCCCAACCCTTACCCACAGGCTCTCAACCACATTAACATTAGCTGTAAGGGCTGTAAAGCTGAACTTTCCCCATATATACAGTGCAACTTTTCTACCCTTCCTGCTCTGCCCATCCCTCCTGAACAGCCTGTTCTGCCCTCCTGAACAGTGAGGTGCTCTTACCACTCTGCACCAGTGACACTCTTCTCTAAATGACATACAGATTCACAAGAGACAATGTTCAATGTTCACCTGAAGTATAATGTTAATGTAATTTTGGCAAGTGAGTACAAACAATTGATCAAAAAAGTATATTTTAAGTCTGGTGATACACAAAATTTGCAAATACTCAAGTTTTTGATAACAATCTCTTCAAGAATTTAAATTTTTCCCTGGAATGCCAAAGCACTGCAGTCACAGCTGAGCAGAGACAGCCATAGCCCACTCATAAAGCTCTGCAGGTAAAGCATTGTTCTTTCCCTCTGCACGTGACAGCTGAATCCTGGAAGCATAGTCAGGGAACACTATCAGTCAGCCTCAGTGTGTGATAAGAGTACTAAAGGCTTATCTTCAAGTGGTAGCCAGTGATAATGAGACCCCCAGTAACACTAGATGCCCAGGGTGGGATTCAGCTCCTTTGACTTTAGCCAGTTAGGTTGCAGACATTCATAATAAATAATTGCTAAGGTCCCATTACAGTTGGTATAGTGAGAAGCTCTCTCTGCCATATTGAAGTAGGCATCTTTAGACCCTATGGAGCAGGGCCCCAGTTTTGTTCTCTACACAGAGGCACCTTAATGCCATTTAAGATGCCATAATGTGGCTGGCACCTAAAGCCTAACAGACATGACACAGGACCTATTGTTCTTATGAGGAGACATCTGGAAACCAGAGGAAATACCTACAGAAATTCAGTTCATACCCAGATGATGCCAAGGAGTAGGCTGCTGCATCAAGCTCTTGATATCTACTCACTATAAAGGCTGTGTAGACATTGCCTGCAGACACATAGAAACAAGACTAAGCCAAATCCCACTCTAGTTTGAGTCCCCTCTTCTGTCAAGGAGGTTTGTATCCTGTATCATCATAGCTGAGACCTGGTGAGAGCATTCCACATTCATTTTCTGTAAAAAACATACCATTAAGAGCAGACATTGGAGAAAAAAAATTCCCCTTTCTTCTATTTCTTGTTTAAACCATGTCCATTTTGCAAGGTTCAGGAAACACAGTGCCAAGTGCTTATTTAAACAAATTATTTTTACATTTTAGAAAAGGACACGTGTTATGCCTGTAAATTGCTAACAAACACTAGTTATTTAAGAAATTATATGAATATGTGACTTTTCTAAATAATATAAGACACCTGCTGAAGTGAAGAGACATTTCAAAATTAGGTATCAAAGAGTAAAGGCACAGCTCCACCTGTTATTCCTGCCAGAGTGAGTTTCACAGATAGCGACTGGCAAATTAGCATGCTGAAGCAACAGGCTGTGCCAATACAAAATGCCTGCCTGCAGCCAGTTCCCTGTGCAGTACGAGCTCAGCACTGGATTCATTGAAAAAGCACCAAGCAAATGATAGGTCTCTGTGAGTTTTCAAGAGGTCTTCCAGCAAGACAAAAGCAGTTGGGTTGGAAAAGACCTTTGAGACCATAAGAAGTCCAACCCACAACCTAACACCACCTTTTCAACAACCACATGGCACTAAGTGCCACAACCAGTCTTTTCTTAAACACCTGGACTAGCTGGTGTGCAGACAGAAACTCTGTTGTCATCTATCTTGCTTTTCCATAAGGAGTTTCTTCTCAGAGCTTTGCCCGCCCCTCTTTCGTCATTAATTTTGGCCCTTCACTCTCCAAAACAGCTTTTGGATTGATAATCCACCCTTTGTGTGGCAAACACACAGATGCCAGCTCACCCTGACACTGTCTTACTTTTCTGCTCTCTTCCTTAGGCTTTGATTAAAGAGAATGTTAACATAAGCAATTAAGAATATTTTTAATTTAAGCCTGAATCCCACTGAAGTCAGATGCATGAGAGATTTAGCTACAGTCCCTAAACTAAATTAAAATTTGGGATCTCATTATGTTCTTTAGTGTGTTCTTTTCCTCTCTTTAGCTCCATTTTTAGGCTCTGTCTGGAGGAATAGATCAGTAATTTTCTTTCATAAAGACTGCAAATGCAGAACTCATATTTTCCCTGTGTTTTTTGAGCGGAAGGTTAATTTTTCAGGTCTTGCTGAAAGCAAAATTGCTTCTGTGTAAGTTTCCCCCAATGCAGACTTCAGCTCGCTCCCTAAGGTAATAGAAAATTAAAATTCTGTAGAAATCAAAAGTACAGAATGAAAAATAATGATGATAAGCAAATTGTATCCCTAATGGGAAATAAATTTTAGAAAAATGGAATACAGACCGTTTGGCTAATTGACTTAGATAAAGTGATATTACTCACCACTTCATTGGAAATACATGTTACAGAAGAATAGTAAATATTGTAATGTTGAAGTAAAATTTTCTTGTATCCCTAAGACAGTCTTCCAGCACTTTTATCAGAGGCTGTTGTACTAGATCATTACCATTACCACTATTACCATTTTAAAGTTATGCCAAAACCTTTGAAAGAGAATTTTAATCGGCCAAGTTGGCATCATTGTCTCCCCACTCTTGCTGAACTTGGACTTATATTCTAAACCACTAAGCTTCTACAGCAGTGGGAAAGCCAACCTGAGCTGCTGTGTATCCTTTCTCAGAAAAGTATTGAGCCTTTCTTCCTAAGAGGTTCAGGTAGAACAAAATACTGACATCTTGTCAGCCTGAACTGGGGAATAGCTTTTTTTTTTACTTTAATAGCATACAACTGCAGTAAGCTTCTCTGCTTAGTTAAGCATCATTTTAAAACACATTCTACTTCACTAAAATTTATATGTCGTCTCTTGAGGACATTAGGAAAGCACAGCACTGGATACCAGCTTCTTTTAAATTGTCATTTATATGACTTCATAAAGTTCCCTTTCTTATCAAAATACCTAAAATTCTGTCTGAGCAGCACAAATTTGCTGATCCCACCGGTCTCTTTAAATCTGACTTTAAACTGGTCTTTTCAAGAAGAAATGAGAGAGAAAAGCCTAGAAATCAGAGGGGGTGGAGAGTCTCTTTTAAACAGCTATTTATAAAGTTCTACTTCATGGCAATATGCTGAAGCTGCCAAGTAAAGGAAAGTTGACATTGCAGAAGGTGCATAATCATGTGAGCAGTACTTGTGCTTTGGAACAGGAGACTAAAATATATTTGAGTATGCTTTGCTTCTAAAAATACCTGGATCTATTACCAAATCTTCTGGGGGAAGAAAAAACAATCCCAATTAGGTATTTATTTATAACAGCCAGATTTCAGTATGAAGACCTCAAACTACAGTGTAAGCTTCACTTGTGACAGTATTTTAGCTTCTGAAAATCGTCTACATTAGAATGAGACCAGAGGGGCTTTCAGCACTTTAGTCATGCAGTTAATTTTGCAGGTATTGAATTACTGTGAAACATTATAGGATATGGCACACACATATGCATTATGATGTGTTTGAGGTATAATATATTGGTAAGAGTCTGAAGAAATGTCTACTTAGACATTCCATTTAGTTTTCAGACTACACCACTACCAAAACATTTGGGAGTTTGAGAGATGGGCAAGTTACAGTATATAAGCCAGGTTCTCAGAATCGTAACAACATTTCCCTGTTTGTTCCCTTAAACAGCAACTACATTTTCTAAAGCTCCTACGAAGGTAAATTTTGAAGTGGAAAACACTCAGTTTTGAGATGTTCTAATGCATCTTGACACATACTACTGGATCTCAAGTAGTTTTCAAGATCTGGACACCTTCCTGAAACAGAAGTCTTTCTGCAAGTCTTTGTGAGAATCTGGACTTGAATTTAAATGTGTTTTGTTACTTCTATGCCTCAGAACCCTAACTCAGGGGTCTGAGATAAATGACAGAAATTAAGCCATTGTAGTGAGAAACTATTCTTGCATGTGTAATATGTCCTATATTAATTTTTCTTTTTTTCAAAACATTATCTTTCAGGGTATCCCACCAAAACTACACAGAATAGTAAGAAGCCCAAGAAGTGTCTGGAGTGATTTCACTTGCTTAAAAAGGATTCATTTTATTCAGTCAAAACTGGTATCAAATACTGTATCCATTGAGATACTTTATCTTAGCCTTTTATCCAATCTCTCATCTTGCTCCAAGTGTAAACACAAAATCAGACCATCTATGAAAGTGGTTTCCTCTTCCCTCTATGCCTTCCATCCTTCCATCTGGAGAAGAGAGGGGGAATCTATCTTAGACGTCTTTCTTAGGACCACATCTTCATTTCTTACAGGACTCTGCTGGGTTTCCCATACAGCTATCTTTGGCAAAATCTCTAATTAATATTCTACATAAAAAGAACTGGAGTGAAATTCCAAGACTGATCCACCATTTCCCACTTGGAAATGAATACACTGTGAAAACTTAATTTTCCATTGAAATTACTTATCTGGTTTCCAGAGAATAGAAGAAAATCCACATAAGTTTTTGCCAATGAAATAATACTTTTCCCAAAATACACAGGATTTTTGTGCCTTGTGCCCCCATTCTGTTCCGTGAGCTTGATTCCTTTACCAAAATATGTCACCTTTGCTAATATTTCTGATGGCTTCCTTGGGATTTTTTTAGTTTTTTGCTCTTGAAGGATTCTTACTGGGCAAAAAATGAAAACAACAATAGTGCTAATAAAAGGTAGTTCTATTTTTCCATTCCTAGTAAGACTGTTGAAAAGTCTCATTTCTGTCAAAAGCAAACCACTCTCTATTTCCATCAAATACTTCTTCCCAATTCCTAGCCTCAATTTCCCTTGCTTTTGCTGTCTAATACACTCACCCTTCCCAAATCCTTTAGTGAGGTGATGGGAGGTGCTGCAAGTTGGGGTTGCGGGACATTTTCTACCTGCTGTGATGAGGAGGTGCTCACTCTTGGCGTGGAAGCTGCCAGGACCTGGCTGTAACCACCACAGCATGTCTCATACCCTCTGCCAAACAGGACACTTTGCAGCTCTGACTCTCCAGAGCTACCAGTTAGGCCCAGGGCTGCCTCCCTGATGTTGTCAGGTGAAGGTCTCCAGTCCCAGAGTAAGGATTGGAGAAGAAACCTCCCATACCCACAAGGAAGTAGCAGACACTACTCTGATTTTAAAAAAGGAGGGGGAATGTGGAGTCCCCAGGGATTAAAAAAGGTTTAATTGTCCATCCTGTGTCAGAGGCGGGGTAGATAAGTCAGAGTCCATGGGGGAAAAAAGGCAATGGAATAACACTCTGTCAATATTACTACCATGTTCTGTTCTAATTCCAGTTTGGAAACGTAATAGGATGACCAAAGTGAATGCACTTTAGGCTTATGCTATTTCTGCATTTATAAAAGAGATATATATGTGAAAAATGTGTTCTTTGGGATTTAGAAGCTTCTGATGAATACAAAAAGACAGACTGTAAGGTAGCTAGTAGGACAGAACAACATCTGATCACAGCCTCAACAGAAGTCCAGACAGCTTTTTCAAGAGCCTTCAGCTAGAAAGCCAACTCTAATCAAAACTGATGTCTCAGCAGAAATAATATATTTACATATGAGAACAGCCATGCTGAAAGAAAATGCAGATTTAAAAACAGTGAAATGAACACAAGAGAATTTTTTTGAAATCCATTGATGCCAACATGGAATATTTCAGCAGTCAGAAAATAAAAGGCATTATTAGTATTCTCAAATTCACAGCATATAGCTTATACAAAAAATACTAATGATTTTTAAACTCACTTTACATTCAGGGATCCTGGCAACTAGCAGTGTGTTGAAAGATTCCTTGCAGACATGGGCATCTAGGTGCCACACAGAGCAACTCTGAGGCAGCCTGAAGGGCCAAATCAGTTCGCAGCCCCAGGAGCAAGATGACAAACACAATCACACTGAGTGTTCTTGGCTTCACCTTGCCCTGCCCTACATCTCCTGCCATGCTGCACCAAGCACCACTCAGACAGCATCTTGGCTGAGATTAGAAATGCCAGTAAAGACCAGCTGATGTGGTAGCTGAGAGTGGTCATCGTGACACAGGAGTTCTTTAATATGATGGAGCTACCAGTTTGCTGGGCCTTTGTAGTGTAGTGTAGTGTATTTCATTGCTGGCATTAAAGACCATAATGTGTTCAGATGCTTTTTTGTATGCCTAATTCAGGTCACATCACCTGGCTGACATGATTAACTATTTCTGCCTTTCAGCAATTGCATGCTAACTCTAGGACCTAGCACAGCAAAACTGGCATCCAAACCTTGCATCTCACTCAGTATTTTGTCTTTCCAGATGACAGGAGATATTACAGTGCCAACATCCATTTTCATTAGTTTTTCCATCCTCACTATAAACCAGAGACTTTGCAAAGTAGAAGATATTAGCTACACACACATTATTAAAAAGTCAGAGAATATTTACAAAAAAAAATCAAATTTAGCAGAACATGCATTGAGGTAATATGACATTTTACTGTGTTTAAGAGCTGGCTCTAAAAGCAGCGTGGGAGCAGCCACCACTCTGTCTTCCTTTCACTTAAACAAAGCTTTATAAGTTGATCTACTCAGGGTTCCCATCCTGACTATTATTTCTGGAGAGTATTTTGTTTGAAGGGTACTAGTTTTGAGCAGTGACTACATATTCCCTGAAATAGATTTCCACAACTGACTAAATTGTTTATATTCAGGCTTATAATTCAGATACCAATGTACCTGAATTAAGACACATCCAATTTGTAGCCAGGTAACTGCATAGGTATGACCATCATACTACAACAGCAATTTCAGTAAGATTCAGAACAAATTTTTGCATGTGTTAAAAGAAAGATGCGAAGTATTCAGTTTCACATGATTCTATGTCAGTGACAGAATCTCTAAGATGCACCTCAGGACATTGAAAATAATGGCAGAGTGAGACAAAGTTATCCCAGGATAGTGGATTTGGAAAGAGCTTGTCCTCTATATCCCAGTGCTGAGAACTGGACCCTTGAAGCGATGACACTGAGCTCCTCTGTCTATCCTTGTGGGAAACACTGTTCAATGAATGAAGTACTGCCCTGCTCAGGTCACCAGACCAAAACAGCATAAACTGTCAGAGAGGCAACTTTCATTAGAGGCAGCTCACAGTTTGTCTCGTAGAGGCCAGACCAGTGAAGTTAGATCTTCAGTGTAGGCTCCACTGCAAAAGGTGAAACAAATAGCTGCCTTTCTTTCATAAACTCTTGCAGCTAGTCTATTTAATTCAATCTCTGAGAGTAAATGCAATGACAGATACAGAAAAAGTAGAATCAGTGAGGTGGAAAGGGGACATTTCTTGAAGTTTTCATTATTAAATTACAGCCATTACCAGAGGAAGCAGAAAAACTGTAAATCATTCTAGCATACAGATCCAAACACAAAATGTAAGCTTTCTTCCTAATTCATTAATTTCCCCACATTCACATTGTTAGCTATAATTACTCCAAAGGAATTATTAATTAGAAATTATTTTGCATTAGGCAGTTGGAAGACATGAAGCTCCCATCTGAAATAAAAATCTGTAATGACATTACAACTGTTATGGTTTTATAATAATGTAATATGATTAACTATTACCAAATATATAAAAGTATGACTAAGCAAACTAATTAACAATGCTGTTTATCATGTCCTTTATTCTGTTAATACTCTACAATTTGTTCCTTTCACAACCATTTTATTTATGGAAGGAATAAATTTTTCTTGTACTAATAAGAATTATTATTATGACAACATGCTTACATTTTTAAGTACCTTTACAGTGTTTTAGACTGGGTTGAGAAGTTCAGGCTGGGAAGGGTTAGAATTAATACATGAGAACAGCCTGAAAAGTGTCCCAAATAAAACAGTACATACAGAAAAAATAATATGGAATATAAAAACACAGAATCATTAAAGTTAAAAAAGAATTCCAAGACCATCGAGTCCATGGTGGTGTTTGACTGAACACCACCATGTCAACTAAATCATAGCAGTAAGTGCCATGCCCAATCAACAACGTGTAATAATGAAAATTCATGTATGTTTTAAAAATAACATATTTCCAAATTAAATGGTGGAAATTGCTATGGGCACTGATGCTGGGAAGTGGCCATAATATTTCTTTCTGAGCTCTTTTTTTCCTTCCATCCCTATACTCCTCCATTTTTCTCCCTATTAGCAGAGGAAGGATCCTTGTCAGACAAGGGCACAGTTGTATAAAAAGACTCCTAATCAGCCCTCATACTCTGGTGTCATGAGTGACCTTGGTTGCAATAATGTGACCCTGAAGAAAACCTGGATCTGAATGATACAACCTTCAGGAAGAAAAGCTTTGGATCCTCATGTGAATTTTATCACTTGGTCCTATATCTATTTAAAGGTATATTATTACAAAATGCTCTAGAATAGCTCAAGAGGATAATCCTTGCTTAACAGAAGCATCATATGATAACTTAATCAAGCCTTTTCCATTTGCAGTATAGGCTGTCTGCATCAATCTACATTATTAATGATCCCAAAGAGAGCAGAAGAATGTGTTTTATGAGGAGGAAGAAATAGCTAAGGGAAATACCCAGCCTGATTCACCAGAAACACAAGCCACAAAGGGGAATATGAGTTATAAAGTAATCATGCTAACCCCAGACACTACAGAGATACTTTTTGCCCAGTAATTTAATGTCACTTATCTTGGTATATACCATGCTTAAGGCTTCCAGCTAGCCCGTTATACAGAGGGATTTTAAAGACCTTGCTCTGAGTCCTTGAGAAAACTGGAGGAAGAAGACAGCCCCTCAGGAAGAGTCTGCCTCACCTGCCCTACTTTCAATACCAGAAGCATCTTTTGCTGTAGTGCAATTTGAATCCTTATTTTCCACAAAATACATGAGACCAGGTGCTCGTGGCAGAATCTTCTCCTTTGTCTGTAGCTATGCCATATTCTGTATGGTTCTGGCCATTGGTAAGTTTGGCAGAGGGCCAGGGAAGCAGGACAAACCACACTCTTCTCTCAGCAATAAGGTGTATAATGACTTCAGGTGTTTGTCAAGCAGAGTGTGAGAAATTCATACGTACCGCCATGGGGAGGATGGCCAAACACTTTCTTGGTTCACAAAATCTGTAGCTGTATTTGTTCTAAAAGGCTTGTAAAAACAGTAAATCAGTGCATTCCTGGTGCGTTATCAACCATCAAAGAAGTCAAATTTGAAAGTAAAACAAATGCCAAATGAAACCAGGCTTCTCTGGAGCAAAGCAGTTTGAAAGCACCCGACAGACAGATGGATGGATGGATACACAGGGTAACTCCAGTTGGACTCTTCAGAGCATAAGGTAGAAAGTAAATAGCAAAAAACCAAACGTCCTCCTTAATGTTTTAGTTTTCTGAACCCTGAAAATACTGATTTCTTAAAGTTTCTATATGCAGTAGCATTTGTAGTGGATAGAGATCTAGTTCTTCACAGTTTGAATGGATAAGTTACATTTTAGGTAGAAAAAGTAGCATTAAACAACACCAGTACTCAATCCAAAGGAGGTTTACATTTCTTACAGTGAACTTCATTGTTTTCCCTGTGTCTACAGAGCTGGAGAGTTATTACAAAGTTTTCCTTTAACAAATAACAACTATCCATTTATTTCTATCTGACAGAGACTGCAATAATCAAATACATCTTTAACATATATTAATCACTTAATATCTTAATCACAGAAGGTTATAATATTTTAATTATTTCTCATTAAAACTCTCAGGGTCTGAGAGTCCCCCCAAATACATCATTAGCTCAAAGGTGTTGTCATGTGGTCTTGATCAAAATAGCAGTGTTCAAATCCCATTCAGTTGCATCTTCAAGAAATTGTTGGCAGTGAAGACATTTATGCAAAAACCAGCATTCTGTGTATTTTGGGGCCAATGCATTAATGTAATCTCCTATGGTAGCAGATAGCTTTGTTTCCTATTATATGCTAACAAGTCACTCCTAACTTAGCAATCTCCAGCAGAGGAGGAGATTGGGGAACCTGGGGTTTCCCAAGCAGGTAGAAAACCATGTTTAGCTGTTCTAAAGGACATTTGGCTTTTTCAGAACCAAAGGGGTAAAGACCACAAACATGACATTTTCAGTAATGCCAAAGGAAAAGTCTGCTTTGGCTGAAGACCCTAAAAAAGAAAAGATAGAGTGCAATAGACAGAAAATGTGGAATTCACACTCATCACCTATGGTTGTGCTGGAACTTCAACCCAGAACTTCTAAAGTTGTGTCAGCTTTTTCAAAACTTTTGAAAGTTGTCACTTTTGAAAGCAGGAAAAATTTGGCAGCCAGGTATTTGATATTTCTACTGTAAAGCAGATGTGCAGAAACTTTTGTGACCTTCTCAGCTGAGATTTTACAAGGTTTTTATATTATTTTTATTAGTGTTCAACCTGGAATTGAGTGTGATTCCAGATAACTGAACAATGTTAGCAAATGCTAATGCCATAGGTATGTCAATCATTAAAATTAGAGTTCTGGGACATGCTGGCAAAGGCATAGTTCAAGATTTCCCCCCAAAACCAGAATCTGTTATTACTTATTGACACTCAGGTTTGGAGGCTCATACTAATAGAAGCTTGTGCTACTGATCACTCTTCTCCTTCCTTCCTCCCCACCAGAATTATTGATATGTCAGAATCACAATATGGCAATGTAGCCATAACCAGGAGAGAGCTTATGATACTGCAAGGCATCTTGGCTATCAAAGGGAACCCAATCCTGAGCAACCATGTGTTATGTGGTATAAACTCTTCTTCAAATTAACTCCTTTCTTTTGTAAATCAACTAAATTTAACTCCCAATACTCCTTCAGAAATTCAGTTTATGAAGCTCTTTTCTCTGATGTTTTAAGCATCTGATTAATTCCCATCTGAATTTATTCAAGGCTACTTTATATCCATTTCCTCTTGCACCAGCACTGTACTTCATCTGAAACAGTTCTTGAACCTCTGTGATTTGTAAGAGCAACTACATCCCTTCTCAAATCAGACTTACTTTGCTAGAATGAACACAGTTTTCCTAAGTATTTTCTGATAAGAATGCTTTCAATTTCCACAATCATCCCAATAATAATAAAACAGAGTGGTTTGGGTTGGAAGAGACCTGAAAGATCATCTAGTTTCAACCCCTCTGCCACAGGTAGGGACACTTTTCTTTAGGCCAGGTTGCTCAAAAACCCCATCCAACCTGGCCTTGAACACTTCCAGTGATGGGGCTCCACAACATCTCAGGCAACCTGTGCCAGTGTCTCACCACCCTCACAGTGAAGAATTCCTTCCTTATATCTAATCTACATCTACCCTCTTTCACTTAAAAAGTATTACTTTTTGTCCTGTCATTACAGGTCCTTCTACAAAGTCCTCCAGCTCTCTTGCAGGCCAATTTAGGTACTGGCAGTGTACTGTAATCCTTTTATTGGTTTAATTTATTTTGAAGCTGGGCAATCAGAATTATAGATGGCACTCAAGACAAGGTGTAATTCACATCCTTTAAACAGCAGAAATATTTCCATGCCTTTTGCTGGGAAGATTTCACCAGAACCATGCACATATTCCACAAGTGGACGTCAGGTGCCCCATGACAACAGTGAGACATTATATAATCAATTATCTTCATGCTCATTTTCTGGTGATCAGCTCCCCCGGTTTCTCTTCCAATGCCCTCAGCAGAACAGATTCCCTTAACAATAGCCTTGCACTGGGAATGTATAAAAGTGATCCTATTTCAGATGCTCCAGTCTAACTCTTGTACAACAACCTGCACCTCTGTCATGTTAGCATTGCCTCCTAACCTTGTAACATAGCATACTTCAGTGTACCAAGACTGTTGAATGACAAAAGTAAATAAGATGAACATTGCAGAACACCAATAATTTCTTATCAGTACAGGTTTCTCCTTGAATCACACTTTATCCATCTTTCAGTTGTTTCATCAATCTCTGCATCATCTGCTTTGCTGAAGTTATGCAGCAGCTCTTCATTCCATCCATAAAAATATCTTCCATTTTTCCAAGTCAGCTCAATTTGCCACAACCCCTTCTGTGAACCACATTTGATATAATTAGCATTATTCTGTTTGCTTAGATGCTGCTTATTCCTCCCTATTTAGTTCAGATCAGTTCACATTCCTTGATTACAGCCCCTTTACTTGCTAATGATATGTACTCTATGTAGTTTGCTAGTGACTTTATATTTTTACTCTGCCTGGTGTTGCAGACATATTTTCACTAAAAATCCTTTCTTTAGGATTTTTCCTTCTGAGAAGCTAAGAGGCCTCAGAGACAGAATGTTAAACCATTGTTTAATGGTTATCTGCTGCTGTGGAATGCAACAGGTCCACCTGTGATTGGCCCATCTTGGATGTTTATAATTAATGGCCAATCAAGGACTGAGCTATCTCAGACAGAGTCCGAGAGAGCTGCCTTTGTTATCATTCTTTTCTCTTCTATTCTTAGCTTAGTTATCTCCTGAGGAAACCTGTCCTTCTATTTTTCTTTTTAGTATAGTTATAATGTAATATATATAGATCAAAAAATAATAAATCAAGCCTTCTGATCATGGAGTCAACATTCTCATCTATTCCCTCACCCAAGAACCCCTTTGAACACAATCACAGTCTGGTACTTTCCTTTTTAAGTCACAAAATAATCTAGGCAGTACCCAAATGATTTGAAGCCCTGAACCTACTCCAGAAATAAGGAAGGGTATTCAGCCTTCAAAGACTCCAGATTCCTGGCCTGCTGCCCACATCAAATATCCTTCAGTGACAGACAATAGCAGCCTTAAAAAAAATTATATTCTTCAGCCTTTTCCCAGCCAGCACACCTAAGGCCTTCCTCAGAAAATCCCCAAAGCACTTTACTGAACTGTAGCTAAAGAGTCTCCTTGAGGTTAAGTCCTAACCTCTCTGGCAGTCCCCCCACCTTACCTGGTCTGGAGCTTTTTATCCCAGCTCT
This sequence comes from Molothrus aeneus, assembly GCF_037042795.1. Taxonomy (NCBI): domain Eukaryota; kingdom Metazoa; phylum Chordata; class Aves; order Passeriformes; family Icteridae; genus Molothrus; species Molothrus aeneus. Next base: position 67,085,608 of record NC_089647.1, read on the forward strand.
TGTGAGTCACTGAGCCACAGCTGGGCAACTTCTTGCTCTCTGATAACCCCATTGTGCTTGTTCATGGCAGAATGGATCCAATTGCAATCACATATACTTTAAATATACAGAAAACTGTGGTCCCACCTCAGACTGGGTGTAGTTTTTTTCATATTCATCAGGTAAATTATTGCTATAAATGAAAAAAAGTAAAAGAAATAATTCAGAGAAATAATAGAAGTTGGTACAATCAGATAAATATTGAAAAACAAAGAGAAGTGATATAACATGCAGATCTGAAACAGTCCAAAAGAGATTCCTTTTGGAAGTAGTAGGAATGCAATTATCTGCGTGACTTAAAAAAAAAAATATACAGCACAGTATAACTGTATAGGCTGCAAAAATGGTTACCTCAATTTTATAGCCTTGAAAATAACCATTTGATTTAAAGAGATGGAAGGTGTTACAAAACTTTTCATTACTAATGCAAGCACTGAGTATAAAATAAAACATCAAAAAAAGTTTTTAGGTGAAGATTAAGATTCCAATGACTTCATGTCTCATAAGGATTTTTTTACCTTTTCTCTCCTTCATTTCACTTTTTTGTAGAGTACTGTCTAACAGAAAAGTTATTTTCTCTGCAGAGCACCACAAGAGTGCCTCAAGGAATTTAGCCAGACAAAGAGAGACAGATGTGTTAAAGAGATGGATGCCAAGGAAGTAGCTTGGTTTCTTAAACAATGGATGCGAAGGATTGGGAAGTAAGTGGAACAGAGTCTTGGCCAGACTGAATTAGGGGACGGGGTCTTTCATCTTACTGTAAAGGAAAGCAAGAAAGCCATCTATTGATAAACCAGTGCCTTCATTATCAACTTTTCTGACTAATCTAAGTGCATATTCCCCAGACTGGCCCACAGCTCAAAGCTGTCTTAAGCAGTAAACCTTCAGCACAAGGTGCTGTAATTTTACTTCAGCCCTTAAAGATAATGAACTAAGCACAATTCACATCCTAGCCTGCTGAATAAGGTAGAAACTGTGCATTCTCCCAGTGCTGCCAGAGGCTGCCCTGTGGCCCACTCATCAGCTGCAGGTCTGCAGCAAATGCGCACATGGAGGTGAGTGGCTGTGCAGAGTCACATCCACAATATCCCTGGCAGGGCATGCCTGGTAACCCAACATTTACCTTTTGTCATGGTATTTGTATGGAACAGAAGTAATTGTGAAGTTAAAAGAGCAAGTTTTAGTCCCATGAAGCATCTGAGAATGCAGTCTGCATTCAGTAGCCAAGCAATTTTAGTGGGCCACATAGAGGTCTCATTCAAGTCATCATTTGCTGCTTTCAAAAGCTCTATTTATTGTCTACAAGTAATAAAAGAAATAGTTCTTGTACATCTCATTCTAAATTCCCTAAAAAGACCTTCTATAAGTAAGATGGAGGCTCAACATTGTATTGAACATTATCTTTTAAAATTATGTCTGGTCTGCTGCTTGATAATTGATTTTCCCCCAAACTGGCAGGCACTTCACAAAATCCTGCATGAAGTCATGTATTCTTAAAGACAGGGTGTGTACTCCTCTTCCCAGGCTTTACAAAATGAGTTCTGTACCTCTTCACATGTATGTGTCACAAGGTTGTTCCTGACATCTACTTTTTATTTTTCATGTGCTAAGCATAAGGTATATACAGTAAAGCATGTAAAATTGAGGCAGTCTGAAAGAAGTAGGCAAAAAGCATACCCTGGTTTTCTCAAGGTTTTTAGACATAAGATGATGCAATTCATTACAAGATAATTAACAACACCTTACCTTTATTATTGCTCAGAGGTTACATCATGAGCTTTGAACCAGTGGACTTATACTGGGTAATTACTGCAGCTTAATAAAATAAAACAATCTCCATTTCTGAAAACAGATGTTTTTATTCTCAGATCATGCCTACATATAGGAAAGAAAAGTTAGTTATTGCTATGTGATGCTACCCAGAAACCATTTAGCCACATGATCCTAATATTTCTGCGTCTTGAGCTTTTTAAGAAAATATCAAGTGGACTGCTTTCAACTATCTTAAAAGTCTTTACTTCCTCCATGAGACAGCAGAGCCATGCTTTATTCTAGAGAAACACAGACCATAGTTCTCAGCACCTAGGAAAGCACACACTTCTGGCCATTGCCTTCATCAAGAATCATAGGGTAATAAAGGCTGTCAAGTTTTCTGTGACTTTCCTGCTCCTCAAGCACATCAGCCACTTAATCAGCACTAGCACTGCACTTCACATTACATTTAGGCGCTGAAAAGGTTTAAGGAAGGACAGCTTTGGTAACTGGTTAACAAAATAAACAAGAAGGGCAGAAGAGAGACGAGAAGTGAAGCAATGATATTTTCCTACAGGGGAACAGAATAGGCTAGGACACGAGGTTTAAATTAAATTTTAAGAGATGGGGTATTGTTACCTGGTCCTCACACAGAGCACCAATGGACAGGGGACTCATGACTGACACAAGCATCCCTTATTATCTTAAAAGGCTCCATACCTTCACTTTCTGAGTTTTCTATGGGCAACTCCACACAGCACTACCATCTTCCTTTAGCACAACACCCATCCTACATGCAGCCACAGACTTCAACCAACCCTCAACCAGCCACCCACTCTTTTATAACACCCATCCTTATTGGATACAGCTGTGACCTATTGAAGGCAAGGCTGTTCCCACTCGTTGGTAATTAGCAGACCTGCAATTTAGCAGGGGTGAGTTTACGTTTAATGCTATCTCTATTCTCTCACAGCCCATCTTCCTATAGTGGGGGCTCCCTAGAAATTAGAACTCTCGCAAGACTTGGTGATGCACAGCTTCCTTGACTTAGTAGGAATTTTCCCTTTTACGACATGTGAGAAGGGAATCCATGTTCCTTAGAGGTGTAAGACTGTTGTTATTTTGCAGCTTTCTCTACAAGAGTGTGTGAGACATGGTAATATTGTGAGCATGATCAGCAGCATCAGTGTGAACATCTTGGTGTGTTTCACCTTCTGTGTGAACAAAATGGGAAGCACAGCTTTTTCTTAGATTTTATGACTATATAGTAGTTGTTATGAGAGCGTCAAATGGATTTTGAGTAGGGAACTAGGCTAATGGTAAAGTCATAGACACTTCAATATAATTTCTGACTTGCGTTTGCTGTAGCAGCACCCTTTTCACTTTCTTTTCTCTTAGTCTGATTTCCTTTTCTCCCCTTTCCTGGGGTCATTTCTCCGCCTCTCCCTGAAACCTCCCTGAAATCATTACCCTAGGTACTGCAGATTCTCTAACCTCCCTTTTTTCCCCCTTCTTCTAGTCTGTGCATTTCTAATCTTGCTAGAGCCTAACAGGTAAGAAAAGGCAGAAAAAAAATGCAGTCAGCAAAGCCCATTGCTAATGCTTCAAAAAGAATATCCCCTCCTGCATCCCTAGGTCTTTATGTGCTGTTACATGTCTGCAAAAGAAATAGCAAGAGGTGAGGGCTGGGCAGCCAGGAGCTTGGGATGAGCTCTTCAAACCAAAAGAGAGGAGAACTCCAAGGTTTGCTGTCACTTGCTGCCTGTTGACCTAAGCTATGACCTACACTCTGTCTGCCTGTGTCTGAGACTGAGAGTCTGACCATAAACCTCACAGGCTGTCCAGGTGCCTGAACACCTGCAGATAGGTGTATTTCAGCAACAGAGTTCTGCAGGTTCCTGGATTTTTTAAATGATCTTTCTAGACCTGTCAGACCTTGTGGCTGGGCTAAAGATCTCTGTCCCTATTTCATGTCTGAAACTACTCAGGTTTGAATTTTTCCCCTGACATACATGGTCTGGTTGAATTTCCTATAAAAAAAAGATTTATTTAAATTTTAATAAACCATTTATTTTATAGCATTTTCCCCAGGATTTGCTGCAGATACTGAAATGTCAATTAACTTGATAATAAAGCCCTATCAAAAATAAAATAAAGCTTTATTTAAACAATCAAATAATAATTTAAATTATAAATTAAGTGGAACTAAGATTATTCCCTTATTTTCACTAGTAGAAGAACAGCTGAGAATTAATTGGATTGGTTTCTCTTCAAACTGATGGAGGGGGTTCTAAAACATCCTGCTTTAAATCTCCATTAAACAGTTTCAGATGTATTCAGTGGAGCCAGGCACTTAATTTCTAGCCTGCAGATGTTCCACAAGGATTCTGGGAGCCACTTACACTGGAAAGATGTAGGTTTTCTTTGTGGAATTACCTTTGATAATGAGGCTGACTTTCTTCCCTCGAGATGGGTAATCAAAGTAGCAGGAAAAATGTCTGTGTCTTGCTCCTCAGAGATGTCCCAAAACTGTAAGAAAGTGAGCAGGTTGTTTCCTGAGTGCTAGTCAGCTGGGCAAGAGCCAGCAGCTGGAAACTGCTGTGATGTACAGCACTGGAATAGGGATCGTCCAAAGAGAGCACAAAAACGTGACAGTGAGCAAAGGGAAGTTGATTGATTTCAAACTTTTCTGGTCACTGGGGATTGCAAAAGCCTTTTGCCCCTAATCCAGAAACTGACTAACAACTTTCTCTGAGGGTTATGTGTACTTTTTTTCTCTTCCATATTGAATTATATGGGATTATTCCAGTTGCTCAGCCTTTACACGTTGCCCTAAGGGATCTAGGCTCAGCAAAGGACATTTGGATGCAACAGATAGATTAGTTTGTATGACTTTGTTTAGAACTTCAGCTGCCTCCTGGAGAGGGCTGAACTGGGGGGACAGGGCTGCTTGTTTATATAGTTGCTCATTTGTTTGGTTATGCTTTTTTTAGATTTTAGTGACATTTCAGTTGCTTTGCAACCAGTCCAACTACTGTAAATTACTGTTCCCACATTTGTGTGAAGTCTGTAACTGTCAGAGAGCTTTTGACATTTGTAAAATTAGAATGCCTTTCATTCATAAATCACAAACACTCATTGACAGCCTTATTAAAAGGTGTAGCTTTTGAAATATCTAAGTGTTCTACAAGTTCATTTCAAAATGGCACTGCTTTATGGCATCTAACATTTTAATGTACTACTCTTTATTCCCCTGTTTCAACAGCAGTATTCTAGAAGGCCCTAACAAAAGCCAATAAAATTCTTCGGATCTACAATTATATCCTTTTTCCACCTTTCTACCTTTGCTGCATTAAGATTTGCCTCATTTGCAGCAAGTTACATAAATTGTAATACTTAGAGGTTCTTGTAATAGCCAGGCAGGACTAAAAGCCTTTTTTACCTGTTTTACCTTTGGCTTTTAATTTCTTGGCATATTTCTGTTCAGAGATAGACCCCCTGGAGGAATGTTTTCAGTATGCCATACTGGCAAATACTTGTAAGTGTGCACACAATTACAGCTCATTACAACAGTGGGAGTCATTTGCCTGCCTGCTTTCTCAGCCTTCATGTTGAAATGAGACTTCACTGTTGTTTTTTGAATGACAAAAAAGGGAGAGGTTTATGCCAACATTATCTATACTCAGAGAATTGTATGCATCTATGGCTTTCTCATATGTGCATGCCAAATATGTAGTGACAAGGGGACATCAGCATCATATTAGACAGTTTCAACAACCACGTTATGACTTCAATTGCTGTATGTCTGCAAGGTAGTATTTTGTTGCATTCACTTATATACATTAAACTGCCTTTTATTTTATTTGTGGGACTCTGATCAAACTGGTAGTTTTTAAATCTCTCTGTGATTAAGCACCAAAAGAACAGTAGGGACTAATTTCTGTTGCCTAAATGCCATTTAGTGCCATTTGAAATGCTCAAGGATACCTGGGGCATTCAGATGGGGCTGGCAGCTACAACATTGAATAGAGAAATGCAGAAGTGCCGTTCTGGAATGAGACCTGGATGCCAGATGGCATACCCTAGAGCATCTCAATTGCTTCTACATGCCTATATGTGCATGACTGAAAGGAGAATGCAGTGAACTTTCAGGCAGTCATTTAATTTAAGCTACTCTGCCTAAAAGTGATGCCTACATTCACAGTATGCATTCACTGAAGAGAATTGGAATCACAGAATATTCTGAGCTGGAAAGGATCCACAAGCCCATCAAGCCCAGCTCTGAGCCCTTCACAGGACATCCCCAAGAGTCACACCATGTGGCTGAGAGTGTTGTCTAAACGCTTCTTGAACTCTGTCAGGCTTGGTGCTGTGACTACTTCCCTGGGAAGCCTCTTCCAGTGCCCAACAGCCTTTTTCTAATAGGTAACCTGAAACTTCCCTGACACAACTTCAGGCCATTCTCTTGTCAGAGGGCACCAGAGAGAGGAGTTCAGTGCCTACCCCTGTACTTCATCTCACAAGGAAGTTGTGAGAAACTGGCTTTTTGGCAGAAAATACTTAGTCCATAGAAACCTCTAATTATTTTTCTGTTTGTATGAAATAAGCAGTGAATATACGCATTTACCTGGATTTATCTGTCCTAGATTTAACTATCTAAAGACTGTAACCATTTATGGGACTTTATTAGTTGGATTCAACTCCAGAGTTCAGTAGCTACTGCTATTTGGGATCACATAGAATAATCAGTCCAGCTGCATAGGCATGGCAGATGAGACACAGGACCTGTGGGAAGCTTGCACCCCCTTGGAACAGCAGCTGACCAGGCCACTGACAGATCCTGTGCTATTTCAAATGGGCTAGATCATTGTGTTGTTGCCTTAAGTTTTAGCTTTTATATTTTCCAGATCAGTACTGCTTTGGTGTGTAATTCTAAAGCTCCATAGCCTGTCAGCTACTGGTCTCCCATTTTATTCAGACAAAACAATCTCTCTCTAGGCCTGAAACCCAAGGTCACCTTATTTTCACAGGCACAGAAAAATGTAAACTACTAAAATGTAAACTACAAAAAAAATGTAAATGAATAGGGGGGCAAACTGGGGAATGGGAGTCCACTACCTGAAGCTGTAATTGGACAATTAACCTCTGATATGCAAACAGGCCAAACTTATATCTGTCTGAAAAACATGATGGTCCATCTTGGGTGTAGTCTCTCTTGAGAGACCCCTGCAGTGCCCAAGGTGTACCCTGTGAACCCTTTCTATGAATACCTACCCTTTATCCTTTAACTCTGTCTAGCCTCTGTTCTAGGTAGCCATTCCAGGCATCAGTGTTTAGCTGACTGTACCCCTCCCCTCAGGTGATGTAGGTGTCTAAGCTCTACAGTAACCAGTGGAGATCTAAGGCTCGATCCAGGCAAATAGACAAGTTACTGTTTTGTCTCCCAGGAAGGGCCCATTTCTGGTTTGTGTCCAACCTAGTACCAGAATCCTGGAGCTCTCACTGCAAAGCTGTTATCCAGATGGTTAATCCCTCAGCACATACAAGTTCATGGGGTTATCCCTACCCAAATGTAGGACTTCGCTCTTTCCTTTCTTGGACTGCATGAGGCTTCTGTCAGGCCCTTTCTCCAGCCTGTCAAAGCTCCTCTGAGTGGCAGCACAACCACATGGCATATCAGCCAGTCCTTTTGATTCCTGAGGGTCCACTCTATCCTGTCACCTAGGTCATTAAGGAAGATGTTTATTTGTATTGACTGAGAGTATTCTACTATGGACCAAGCTCCAGCTGGAATTCGTGCTGCTGATCACAGCCCTTTGTGCCCAGCAGTGCAGCTGCTGCAGTTTCCACTCAACATCCCCTTACCCAGCATGTGCTTCATCAGTATTGTCTGTAAGGATGGGGTGATGGTCTTGAAAGCCTTAATAAGTACAAGACAAGTAATACTTACTGCTCACTGCTCAGCTTGCCCTCCAAGCCAGTAATCTCATTGTAGGAGGCAACTGGATTGGCCAAACATGATTTTCCTTTCATAAATTCATGCTGGCTACTCCCTATCCCTTTCTGTTACTTCATGTACCTGGAAGTAGTTTCCTGGAATTGTTGTTTCAACACTTTGCCAGGAATCAAGGGGAGGCTGGACAACCTGGAGTTCTCCAGATTCTTCTTTTTGCCCTCTAGGACAACAGATAGAAATGATTGCTTTCTTCCAGTTCTCAAGAAGCCCATCCATGGTCACCATGACCTTTCCAATATAGTAGAGGCTGGCCTCACAGGGACATTTGCATGCCTCCCATAAGAAATCACTTATCTATGCCTAATTAATTTCTGCCTTCTCTTCCCTTATCAATGAGGGAAAGGCTTCCTTGCTCTAGACTTTGTCTCTTGTCTCATGGGCTTGGGATTCCTGAAGGTCAGTGTTGACAGTAAAAACTGAGGTGAAGAAGGTTTTGGCCTTTTCAATGTCCTTTGAACACCAGATTCCCTGTCCCATTTAGCAGAAGTCACACATTTTCCCTACACTTCCTCCTTCTGACTTTTTCTGGCATTGAGGTCCCTCCGCAGACTCACGTCAAATAGGTTTTGGTATTTCTTACCACATCCTTTCACATTTTTGAAATATAGAAGAATCTGAAGGTTAGCCTGCACTAGGTAATGTTTAGATGTAACACCACCCTTCTTTTACTAGAATTCTTTCACTTAAGGCCTAGTGTTTGGATTCAAGTTTATTTCTCAAGTTACATTGGCTGTAACCTTAGATTTGATTTCAAGATTCAAGAGCAGCAGTCTTATTAGACCTGTTTTCTTCTACATACATCATGTCTTATTAAAATTTACCATGCTGTACACAGCTGTTACAAAAAGAACTAGAACCATAGGGAAAGAGAAACCATCCTGTTTGTCATTTCCTGTTGCTGCCTACTCAGTGCATCCAGGGCTGTTTTGCTCTGCCTCAGGCCCCTGTCAGTCTGATGGATCTGGAAGACTGCAGTCAGGTGTAACTGTAATAGATGCAGAACACTGCTGAGTGGGATAGATTTTGATACAGCAACCGAAGCAAAAGCACAGTGCTCAAATATTATTGAGTAGGGTTTAAAAAGAATAAGAAAATAAAAGATTTTACATGCACATGGAAGAGTAGAAACCATTACAAATTAATGCAAGACCAAAAGTTTTGTCATTCCTAAATAAAAAATGGCAGGGATATTACAGTGGACTATGCTAGGGATCACGTTGACTTCTACCACAAGGAAGCTGAACTGGCAATTAGTTTTAGTAAATCAAAGTAGATTTTTCTGTTCTCTTGTATTGAAAAATGATACTATTTGAATACAAAAGGCTTCATATCTTTTAAAGAGAGTTATCTCTATGTGTTTATGACTTGCTATTAATTAATCTATGTCCAGCAAGCCTGACTTTGAGGAAGAGCTCATGATACAGGGAGTGTAGCTATCTTTCACTTGCTTTGTTATGTGCTAATCTTATTCTAAGATGCATGTAGTGGGTAAACAGGTAAAATACTCTTTGTTCATAAGTAGGTAAGATTGTTGAGCTCATGTACTAAGAGTCATTCATTTCCCATTCATGACTGACTTCTTTGTGGAAAGGGAGAAGAAAAATATGTGGAACTCTTGTTTTTCCATAATTTTTCAGCTGCCAGCTGCTCCCCCAGGATCCCTTTTCTATGGGAAAGAAGTAGCACCTAAACAAGTGATGATAAATTTGCAATAGGAGCACTGCAGGATGTCATGCTTATGGTGTATGTGCAATGCCATTGATCTGCTGTGGCCACTAATCCTGAAATGCCCAGGCTTCTGTGCCTACATAGACTGATTGAGTGCCCCACATACAAAGCAAGACTCAATAAACATGCACAGAACTGTGTAGGTGAGATTTGTCCAGGACTATCATGCCTCCCAATCAGCACTGTGCCTACAGCTTCTTTAAGGCAGCCAGTTTCTGTATGATGAACATTCCTGCCAAGTCAAAGTGTTGATTGCTCAAAACCTGGTGATTTTATGTTTTCTTGACTTTAATGTCAAATCCAGGACAGAAAACAAAAAGTAATCCCATATTTCTCAATACAAGTGTGTAGACTTGTCACTACTCTCTTTCATGAACCAGAGTATTGTAACAGAGAGTCACCTTCCTTTATCCTGATTCTCTGACACTTTGACTGTTTCCCCCACAAAAAAATGGCTTCAATCAGTTACTGGTGCAATTCTGAATAACCTGCTCTTTACTATTTGCTCTGATTCTCTACATATGAGAAAAAGCTGCATAGCAGTGTTTTAACTTCTCTCCTAATAAAAATATGTACTTTTTGCCCGATATAAGAAAATACTTGATATGACTAAATTGGACATAATGGACAGCTACAGTGGAAAGACATACCCACAACATCTGATGTGCTTCAGACATAAACAAATCTGGGCCTGGAGACTCTCTCTTTGCTAGCACTTCAGCAGACTCCTTTGGGGAAAACCAGGACTTCTGCATATTCTGCCTTTTTAGCTTTTTGAAGTGATTCAGGCACACTAACAGTTGCAATGCCTTTCCCAGATGAGCTATGAAGAGCAAAATGCTGGTTAAAGTTGTTCAATATACTAGTAAGTTATCTCTTATTTACTTGTGGAGAGAGCGTTCAGAGCTGAACTCAACCACATATAGCAGCTGACACCTTAGTGTCCTTCTGATCCCAAACTGCCACTGCAAAAGGAGGCTCTTCTATGGGTCCTGTGTCCTACCTACTAATTTTATGCAGAGTCTTACTGACTTAAGATTTCCTGAATACATCCATGCATAGGCAGCTCACTGAGCCAACATAGCAGGAGTCAGCTGCCCATTGCAGACAAGCACTTAAGGTGTCTTGGTGTAGGAGGTTACACACCAGTTAAAGTTCCCATTAGAGCAAGCAGATATCTGTAGTTTGTCTCAGCTAGTCCAACGTAGCCATCTGGTGCAACATTGGTGTTCAAGACTTGCGAGGCTGGCAGATACGACAGGGAAGACTTTCTGAAGGCTTTCTGGCTTTCTGAAGCAGCAGCTGGAAGCCGGGTTTGATAGCTGGGATACAGATAAATAAATAGAGCATCAGAAGTCACTTTAGGCACCTCAGAGCACCTTTCCAGGTTTTCAGATGGCTCTTCAGAAAGACGCTGATCTTTGTTGTTAGAAATGTATCAAACCTACTACATTGTGCAGATGTCTTGATAACCCTGGGACACCTGCAGGATAGCCTATGGAATCCCAAACTAAACCTGATGCCTACCCTTGGGAACTGAATACCTCTCCATCAAGTCTGAGGTCATGACTTGACACCTTTTCATGCATCATCACCTTTATTTAGGAAGCTAACGAGGTGAATCTCTTCTACAATGGAGAATTATGTGAAACTGCAGTTTGTGATTCACACACCTCCAAGAAGGGCTTCTTTTGGAGATGGATATTGCTGCTCATGGCTGTCAGGATCCATCCTAGGCTGCTGATAATAGATAACTTCTGCAGTTACTGGAGAGAAAGGGCTGGGAAACATCTTCCAACTCTCTGACACCTCTGGATTATACTAACACTCTGTCCCTGCTTTCTCTTTTTCTTCCATACATGCCACAAAGCAAACACCAAATGTTTCAATCTGCAGTGCAGTGCCAGCCCACAATGCAGAGTGAAAAAAAGTAGAAAATAACATTCTCAGCTTTTATTCTACATGTATTTCAAAGTAAGTAAAAGTCATGTAATCTGTTTTCAACTTTGAAATGCAGTGTAACTACCAGAGTATGCTGGTTGTGACTTCACCGTATCCCAGTCTTTTCTTCAAGTCAGGTGGATGAACATTTTAATCCAGTTCCAAATTTTCAGTAATGCTCCTATCTCCTTCTTTCATTCTCACAAAATATTTGTGATATACTCTTGTCACTCAGACATCATTCTGCACCAAAATTTTCTCACTGACAACCGCAGTATGTGTTGTCCAGTGCTCTCAGCAAGGTGGCACAGACTCTTTGAGTTTTTTAGATACAACTCTTTGCACAATACTGTGCAGTGGGAAACTTAGGGGAGCTGTAAATTTGTCCTTGATTTCAAAATCTACTCTTCTGAGCCTGAGAAGCACAAAGAAGAACAAGTGAGTGAAATGTCTGGCTTGATGCCCTCTATTTATTAAGTCACAGCTAGATTAATACATCTCTACCCCACCCCATGACTTTGCTTAGGCCAAACTCACATTAAATTCCATTGGTGATTTGTCTTGACTGAGGATTAGCCAAATCCTCCAAGGTATTTACATCTCTTGGAAGTATCAGCACCCTCTGTTCTCCCTGGATGCTATGTGAAGGGATGGCACTCAGCCACGTGAAGAGATACTCAGAACATTGCAGGATTAAACCCCCAGAGCCCATAATTCTTCCCAACAGCTCCTAAAAGAGCAGCCACATTCAGTGTTAAAGTTGTTGCTACAGAGTTTCTCTTTCTGACATGTGTCCAAAGCACGCTGCCTGTACAAGAGTGTTACTAAAGCCAACATGAAGGGTTTTGTGCCCAGACATAATTTCAAATCCAGGCAAACTTAGACAGAACTTAAACACTGGTGCAACAAAGGCTGCTTAACATCCTTGATGTTGTCTTTGTGCTGCAGACATGGAAAAGTTTAATGTTTTAAGAGAAAATGATAAAGAAAAGGTACACTCTTCCTATGTAAAGCATTTGCCTCACAAAATGTTACACACTGGGAGCCTTGTAATGATATAGAGAATGCTGAGGATTAGGATGCAAATCACAAGATATTTAGGTTCTGCAATCCATTTCAAAGGAGAAGAATCCAATATAAATCCTGGATTTCATCATCTGCTGCCAGCCAACATTTTTATTCATGAAATATTGTTAGCAGAGTAACAGGTGGATGTGTTGAGCCAGATCCACAATCAGTGTAAATCAATACGTCGCTACTAAACCACTGAGAAATTACTCCCATTTGCAGCAGCTGGGAAACTAATGCTCTATCTCTAGACATTAACATGGTTGGCAATGGAAAACTTTGTAAATACCACTGATAAATTGTACACTGCTCTTAATAAAGAGCTATATGAGTTGTGATGACTCTCTAACACAGATTATATTTGAAGACATAATCAAAGCACACAGGCTTACATGCATTTTGGTGAGTTTGTGTTTTATTTTGCCTGGCGTGAATTAGCCAGATGAAAGGGCTACAGAACAGAGGGACACCAGCATGGAAGAAACCTGGAGGAGTGATTCTTAGCACTAGCAAATATAGTGCATCCTCTGCAGGTCACATCACAAAAAGCAGGTGCAGCCACACAGCTGCAGAGTCCTCTTCCCATAGTCATTTTGAAGTTATTTCTGCCTTGGAGGTCGTTGTGTGATTTAAGAGGTGCGGTGGTAACATGTAGTTGCCATGCCAAGACAGGATTTCCACTGTTAAAACAGAGAGAAATAGGATATTCCAGCATGCATTAGGGGTGTTTGGTCTGCTAAGGTATCTTTGTAGATAGCACTATCTGAAATGGCAAACATAGTATTATTTTAATTATTTTAAATAAGGGGGGAAAAATGTGCAAACAGATGGAGCTTCATAGCAGATGAGTATCTCTGTAACTGATATATTTGAAACACTACCACCAGCAACCAGCAGCTTAAGTTTCTGCTGCTGCTTGTTCCATAGTGTTTGCCAAGCTCATAACTATTTCAGACCTTGGTCGTTTCCTTCTGAAAAATCTGCCCTCCATCAAATATAGCTAACACTGGCCAAAGTGAGTCAACAAAACCTACCCTCTAGGTTCAGTGCTTGCCAAACTGGCAGGCTGTGAAAAGAACTCTCTCAATTTATACTAGAACCATGTGCACACCAGTTACATTTTATATGTAGGCAGTACACATTTGTTTATTTGTTGAACTCACCAAATCATAGAATCATAGAATACTTTGGGTTGGAAGCAACCTTAAAGACCATCTAATTCCAACCCACCTGCCATGGGCAGGGCACCTTTCACTAGATGCTCAAATCCCCATCCAACATGTCCTTGAATACTTCAGGGATCCACAGCATCCACAGCTTCTTTGGGCACCCTGTGCCAGAATCTCATCACTCTCACAGTGAAGATTTCTTAATATCTACTCTAAACTTACAGTCTTTCAGTTTGTAGCCTTTTATAGAGTTTGCAGCCTTTATAGAGTTTTTATAGGGGCATGTAGCATTAAGACAACAAGTAATTGTTGTCTTAATGCTACATGACCCTATGAAAACTCGCCCTCCAGCCCTCTTTTAGGCTGCTTTAGGCAGTGCAAGGTTGCAGGATACAGCTGGCATTCTGGGCTGCAAGCACATGTTGCCAGCTCACATTGAATTTCTTGTCAACCAACACCTCCAAGTGCTTCTTTCTAAGCTACTCTCAATCCACTCAGCCTCTATTTGTGGTTGGGATTGCCCTGACTCAAGAATAACCTTGCACTTGGCCTTGTTAAGCTTCATGAGGTTTTCACGGGATCACCTCTCAAGTCTACACAGCAGACAATCACTTATTTTTTCACCTCTCAGTGTTTCACAAATCAGTTTTTTTCAGTTGAGGGGGTGGCACAGAATCTTAGACACGATTCTTAATAAGTCTTTTAAAAACAGCCCAAAGCAAATACCCTTTTCTTCCTTCTTTATTATAAATTACTTAACTGTTAACTGGCCCGTAATTCAAGAAACTTTTTTTATATTAATTTAATTGAAGTTTTCTTGCAGGATTAATTTCTAGTCCTAGGAAATCAATAGAAATCAGATCACAGCTGACTCTTGTGCAGAGTACAATGGAATACAAAGCCTGAGCCAACTCTCAAAAAGCTGTCAATGCAGCCTCCAGGTAGAACACTTCAAATTTCTTTGCTGTTAAAAATAGCTACATATTACTTACATGAGCCTTGCAGTATTCCACAGAATTGTCATGGTTCTGAGTCTGATGAAGGAAGAGATTTAGGATGTAAGTACAAAACCAAGGAGTTGTATGAGGGTGTTGTGTTAGGGGAGAGAGAAAAGCATTCCCCAGGTCAGAGACAGTCATGTGGCCAGGAAACCCTCCCTAAACAAACAAAACAACTCATTGTTATGTTTCATGGGTCTAGAAATAAACAAATGGCAATGTGAAATTTCCCTCGGCTTTTACTAATCCTCATGCAATTAGTCAAAAATAGTGTTCCCATTTTGACTATGGGAAAGGCTTTCATGACAAAGCACATAATCTTGAAAACAAATGCAATACACATTCAGAGTGATCTAAAGTTTGACTCAATTCACAGTATTACTTTATTCAGTCCCTCACATCTCACCTGTTCTCTATACACAGCTTTTGTTGTACTATTCAACAGAATGGTGACATCACAGCTGAATACTAACACAAATCTAAACTTCACACTCTCAGGGAGTAGTAGGGGGAACCATGTGTGAGAACACCCTGATATTGGACTTAATGTCTCTGTGCATCCCTGTCCTGGTTTTGGGTGGTATAGACTTGATCAACTATTTGCTTGGTGCTTATTTGCCAGCTGGACTTAAACCACAGCAGTCCTTCAATTCTGATTTTCATCAAAAAGATGTGGATTGTGACTTAATAAATTTCTGTTATCGAAGTGTTACAGAGGAGGACAGGAATTAAGTTTACAAAGAGGTCATGTGGATATCATAACAGTGCCCAAGAAGACATTCACATTCCTGAAAGTCACATCAAGTGTTCAGAAAGCTGGGCCCTAAATGTCAAGCCTTTCAAAACAGGAGAAGAGCTGTTAAAATTATTTCCTATCTATCTTCCCCTTGCACTGTTGAGGTTCTTTGGAGACAAAAGCCGAAGATTAAACCATTTGCTTTGCTTCTGCTTGTAATTTGACCTAAAAGGACAAATAATTTCAAACACTTCTTTTGTTGTCTGCAAAAGACTACCACAATGTATCTGCCCCTCCAGTGAAGCGTGACAAAAATCCTCTCCTGGTGCAGTTAGCCTGCTATCAGTTTTCATGCATCACGGGGACATATCCTTGACTTTCTTATAATGATATCTTTCTCTTAAGTAATCTTATCTGTATCATTATGTCTAAATTAAGGTGCTCCATATCCTTAAAATTGTCTAGTAAAAGCATGTGAAGATTTATACAAACAACATTTAATTAAATTTAGAGGGATTCAGAGTAGCAACTACTTGTTCATTGCTCAGATATGATCTAAGTCAAAATCATTAATTTTTTACCAAATTTATCAAGGAAGGTCTATAAACATAGATGATACTAAAGTTCTCCAACACAATTCTTCTAAGGACTATTTCATCTGTTCAGTTTTACAGCTTTGTTATAGATCACACTGTCTTTTCATTCAAGAAATGGGTAAATTATTTCCTCCTCCTACCACAACTCCTTTGCCTTTTCTTACCCTCCTTCCATTTTAAAGCATACCTTTTGATCAAAACAGCTGTTGAGCTACTCTTTGATTTTCCTGGAACTGAAAGGTGAAAATGAACGGGTGTCTTACATACTGGGAATCATCCTTCCCTCATTACTGTTTTCCCTTATCTCACTTTTTGTCTTTTCCATCTCACCTGACCTTGGAGGACTACCACTTATGGGGTCTGTATCTGAGATCATTCTCTTGGTTTCCTTTAGGCAGTGGTGACTACATTCAGTGGAGGCTCAGTCTATTTTATCCTAATGTGAAGCTCTGACACAGAGGAGGAAGATTGTTCTGTGGAAGCACTTGCTTGTCTCTGTTGACTCTCAAAGAAGATTACATAACTAGTCAGGTGAAAATTTTACATTGTAGATGCCTAAAAGGAAGATTCCTGATGGAGCAATGTGCTGAGGGTGCAGTGCCTAATGCAGTGATAAACACAGAAGTTTATCATTGAGGTACCTGAACATACAAACCCTCTCTGCCCATGACAATGTAGGTTTTAATTAGGTAATAATTAAAACTGTATGACTTCCACACTGAACTGTCAGGCTATTTTGATAACTATGCTCAAGGTAAACCTGACCTATCTTTGGTACATTCAAAACCTCACTTTCTTGCTTCATTTATTGCTTTCCTGCTTCATAATTAGCTGAGTTTTATTGCAGAATTTGCAAGCATTTCACAGTCTATGAGGTATAATTCAGCTTCTATATCCTACCAAAAAAGAAGTCTGATTCATTCAGTCATTCTACACTTACTGCTGACTTCAAAGAAAGCTTTTCAAGCCAGTGTCATGTAAACAACTGAGGTTCTTTAAGAAAAGGAACAATATAAACATGTAATATTGCTCCATTAAATTATCTGTTTAGCAAAAGAAAGTTATTCTGAAAGTAATTGAGGAAGCTAAGAGAAGAACAGGCTGAATGGGAGCTGTTCTCATTAAGACAGCTTCTGTGTAGCCCTGTTATATTCTTACCTGTCACTCTTACTCATTTCATTCATCTATTCATATAAGATTCCCTTTATATTTTATTTTGGTCTTACCTCACCATATTTGGAGTAGGATCACCCAGTTTTCTTTGCAAGTGTCAGTTTATTTTAGGTCATATGTAAGCAGCTGTAGTGCAAGATCTATTAGCAGCAGAATTTCAAACTGATCATCTTCTGGTATTCACAAGGTGGGTAGAGTAGAGTAAGAGGGCATAATCATGTGTGCAATGATTTAATCATCTGTAATTAGAACAGCTCTTGGCATGATTTAAGTCACTTGTGAGGCCATCTCATCAGCAAGATCAAGGTGGCAGCATCTCAGTCCTTCAGCACAGACCATATTAATATCATTGGTTTTGAATTGGTGCAACTCAATCCCACATCAACACAGAGCAGAGGAATAAGTACTTTTCAGTGATCTTCAGGATATTACAAAGATCTTGATAACCAGTGTTAATCTGTCGGTGGTATTGTTGTAAATCTGACTGCATTTTTAGTCTCAGTCTACATTTGTATATCTCAGGAAAAAAACCGCAAATATTTATTTTTCTAAGAAGATCATACAACAATGACTTTTGTAACTATGCATATGACTTAAAATATATTTTTAAAGTAATTTTAAGATGGAGTGGTCTTCTTAGGAAAAATGTTCACAAACTAAATCTGAAAGCAGACATAATAGTTCAGAACATTAGTGAATCAGCAGAGACATGCTGTACACCCACTAACTTCAAGTCTCCATCTCACTGCCACCAGCTTATAAAAATCTTGCCATGCCTTGTACTTCTGAATCTTAATAGCCCCAGGTATTGGGAGAAATCATGTAGGAAGGGAGCAAAATTCTGCTCCTCCTACCACCCCCAATCTAATTCTTCAGAGATCTTAACAAACATCTGTTGATTTTAGGGCATTTGATTTGGATAGACATTTGGTCTAATTGAGTATAATAAAATGAAGATGTTAAAAAATAAAAGAACCAAATAGGCTTCAAGGTAAGGACAGACAAGTGACATCCTGACAAATGATCCACCAGGCAGATGAGCCAAAATGCCTCTATTAGCCCTGATATCAGCCAGCTGGACCCTTTGTTGTGCTCACATATCATACAGTGACAGGCACTGGCTTTGGGCGATATCATGTCAGCCTCTCACAGCTGGAATTTTTTGTAAACCCAACATAAGAAGTTTTTTCAAAATTTTGGAACGAATTAATACCCCCTCCCCTCTCCCCTTCCATACTTGACAAAAAATGATACATTATTTTCACTGACATTTAGAAGAGTTAATTAATTATTACTATTCAAGCAGCAACTAAGTGTAAAAGCAAGTAAGATGCTAGGTATTTTGCTGAATATAATATCATTGGATGAATACCAGTTCTCAGTTTTGCTTTTGTAAAATACCATATTTTTGTACAACACCCTAGCACTTCTTTTTTAAATAAAGAAAACTTTCTGGAGGAGAGACACTGACACCAACAGGCAGGATCTTCCTGTCTTTCATGACTAAACCAACCAAAGGGGTGTAGAACTTTCCTATTCTAACATTGACATTCCATAATAGGCAGAGCCACATGTCCAAGGAGCAGAACATGATGGTCAGCACTTTCAAGGCAATGACTAGGATGTTAGTTGTTGCCCTCTGAAAATGCAGTGAGCTCCTCATGCTCAGTTAGGAAACTGATGTGAAGAAATGGAATTTTTTGCCCAGGCAAACATGGAGAGGTCACTTCCTCACAAAGATTTGCCTTGCTGTTTCGCATCCCTCCTTCTGACCCTGTCTTTAGCCAGCTTCTCCAGGTATCAATAAAGAGAAATGTCACAACCAGTGAGACCAAGTGACTCCTCTAAATCCTGCTGTGTGATAGGGGCTACCAAGCACAAGCAAAAGATGATGGGAAAGAAGCAGTCTCTCTCTCTCTTCTCTGGGAGTGGCAGCCCATTAATAACAGCCCCTGCTTTGTCTACTTTGCACTTGAATGAAGAGTGCACAGAAAACATCCTGCTGGTTTAAGTGCTCCCTTGAACCTTGGAGATGCATATGAGACCAACAAGGAGAGCTATTTTGCATTCTGCTGCTCTCTAAGGAGATCCAGTAACAGGAAAGGGTAGTTAGCTACTGAGACTGCTTCAAATATAAAGTCCAAGAAGTTCCCCAAATCTTGCTGCTGTGGATGCAGATTCTTCTACATGAAACATTTCATTATATTGCTTACTTTCAGTGACTTCAGTGCTGTTGTGCAGTGAGTAACAGCTCCTCTGATCCCAAAGGTCTGGCAAAATTAAGTTGTAATTTTATCCTGGTGTCTGGGGCTAACATGGCTTGGCGAAATTACTGACTCCTGACTACTTGTGTCGCTGTACCTTGTAGGGAAAGGGTTTAAAGTAGTTCAGTATATCTTCATAGTATTCACAAAGGAACTGCTAAAAAACAGGAGGAGAAATAAAAAAAAAACCAGAATAAGCTTTCTGGTACAGATGGTCATGAATATTTCTGTATCTCCTCCTCTCTTCAGAAAATACAGGGAAGGGAAGCCCCTCCACTGCCACATTAATCAAGAGCAGAGGTCATGGCAATGTGGAATTGACATAATAGGCATGTTTGTGTCTTGATTTGTCTTAGTCCAGCCATGAGATCAATAAATAAGGTGAAAAATGAGCACACAAAACAAACCTGAGACTGTCAGTAGAAATACACCAGCCCTGTGGCACATTACCACTTTCAACACAAAATGATTTAATATTTCTCCACAGTATCCTGTCTTTGTTTACCTTATAGCAAATACTGGAGTGAGGAAAGGAGAGTTTGTATGAGAATGATTCATAGAGAAACACAAGCCTGGGATTCCCAGCCCCTTTTGCTCTGCTTACCTGCTAGCCACCTTCAGGAATTCCAGCCTCTCCTTCTGGGAACTTATTAGCTCTTCCTTTTGAACCTTTATGAGGGAATTACTACTTATAAATAGAAGGAAAATTATAACATTTCAGATTAAATCTACTCATTTTGAACTAAGGTAAGACAATACTGAGCCTACTTATTTTACTCTGTCAATTACATCTCTCTGGACTCCCAAATAACTGCTTCAGTGTTACAGAATTTATCTCCTTGGTTTTTCCCTTTCTTTCTAGCACATATTGCTGATTTAGCATAACTATCAATGAATTGATACTGTTTACATTGTTGTGGAGAATTTTATATCATAGCTCTAAGATGGTGTAAACAATGAAAACTCAACAAAAGTTGTTTTAATCATACCATTTAAATGTTACTAAAGAAGACACAAAAACCCTGCAGACTTTTACTGGACTGAACAGGCTTCCAGAGTATTTTATGTATCATTCACCACCACCACTCTCAAAAAAAATCTGCTACTCCTAAAATATTGACATACAGTACACAAATATTTTCTTTCACATTATTCATAAGCTGTTTGCTGAATGGGAGCATTCAGCTTCTCATCTATGAATAAGGAACTTAGTCAAGAGTTATCTTATTCAGTATGATTTCAGAAAGAAAACAACCATAAAATTAAATTAAACATAATTTCCTTGACTAATTTGAACCATTAGATGGAAAATGTTAGAATAAACTCAATAAGAGCAATTTCATCAATATTGTTTCCTTGTGTTCCAATGCATGGGTTTACATTTTTGATGTTTGGAACTAATTCATTATTTGCATTTCATGCATGACATCCTCATCAAGAATGACTATGATGGTTTATTTTCAGGGATGCGCTACATTAGCGTAAACAGAAATAACAAGAGTCTATTTGCTGTGGCTTTGTGTATCCGCTGATCTATGCAGGCTGCATTTTTGCACTAAATTTCTTGTGCCTGCACTGCAACTTTGTTGGCTCAGTAAAGGAAAGTTCAGGTGGCTTATCTAAGAACACCATGATAATGAGTTTTTACCCAGCTCAGAAATTTTGCTGTTCCATGTAGTGATAGCAGTGGCAGCAGTGTGTTCGAGGTTTATATCATAATAAGCGTCTTTAAACACTCACCTTGGTTGTCTTCCAATCATGTTGTCATAACAATATTCCTAGTTTCTTTTGGGAAGTTTAACAATATTACTATATAGAATATCTAACTGATTTTTCTCAATACAAAAATGCATCTTATCAGGCCAAATGTCTGAATACCCAACAGTCAATGTTTATAAATGTCTTAAGCTCTGAACAAACCAATTTCTTTAGAGAATGAAAAAAGTTATTAAGAGCGGATGTGAAATTAGTGTGATATTTCCTCTTTTCTTATCTTCGCTACCTAATAATCCCTACAAAGACAAATTGCCTTTGCAGATTATTTTATTTGAGCTCTAAACCTTCCATTGGAAGCTGAGTTTTGGTTACAAAGGAATTACAGTTTCACTTTTGCTGACTGATTTCTCAGGTAATATGTGAAAGAATTTCACTATTTTTCCTGATCCTGATAATGGATTCTTCCTATCACATCTCTAGATCTTTCATTAATCTTTCTCTTCACTATACATTTGAAATATCTTAATCTATATATTTGAAATACCACATGAAAACGTCATTAAATTTTCATTGTTCTCTCTTTTGCACTACTAATGAAGAAGTTAGTAGGTAGGTCTAATCTCCAGAGGTCCTGCTGAACAACTCCTTCTATGTAATGCATTTCTGTTTGCCATCGTCCTATGTCTCCCATCATACTGACTTTTTTTTCAACTTAAAATGGCATGTCAAGCATTTGCAATCAATGGAGACACAGAATCTTTGTATTTGATTCTTAAAAGTCTGTTGAGTTCTCCCTGAGATCACAGTCTTAGGCCACTGTTGCTTTTTTGGTAGGAGTGTTGAGCTGAACAAAAACCAAACTGCACACAGTGCTGCAGGCAGAGCTTGCTCCTTCCTTGTCATCCTGTCACAAGCACAGCAAGGGAGAAACACCAGAAACAAGGTGCAAGGTGCAGGTGGTATCAAAAAACCAAAAGGTATGACTTTTCAACAAAATTAAAGACAGAAAAAATTGACAAAACTTTTTTTTCTCCTACCAAATCTGGATTTCAAATGGAGAAACTGTGACCACCCTAAGCTTCTGAAATGAAAAGGATGCAAAATAGGGTTTGCCATTTCTCTGGTATCAGTGATACTCAGAGTAAACTTATTTAATGACGACAAAAATCATGGAAAAGATACTGCATCTGTTGCTGCAGAACCAGCACCCATCTCTAACTACTGGAGAAAAAGATTATCCCACATGTGCCTACAGATGGGTGTCTTGCACTCCTATCTGAAGGACTGGTACCACTGCCAGGCATTAGATGAAATGTACTTGCAGTTACAGCTGAGATGAAATTTCCCAAGTAATGGACATAAAAAAGGCAGGAAAGCCAACTATAGGGAAATTCCCACAGACTTCAGTGATTTAACTCTCCCTGTACTATTCTTTCTTACACAGCCTTGTTTTTTATCCTTTTAACATAGTGCAATTCACTTTTAATTAGAGGGTAGCTGACACAGAATCATTAGCAGTAGAATGAATGTTAGATTCTAGTTCTTCATCTGCTTCACAATGCCTGGTGTTAATTAGAAGAGATTTAAAGGATGAAAATTCTTGTAGGGAATAAAATGTTTTCCATGTCAGGACTTCTAGTATAATTTCAAAAGGGAGAAGAGTTTTAAAAACTGGTTGTATTTTGTCCACATAAACTGAAATTTTTTAGGTGAGCATAAGTCTAACTATCCTGATCGCACTGTTATTACTATATTTTCTAGTTAGAGGAGACTGAAAAAAAAGATAGAGAGGGGCCACCATACCCAGACACAATTTACTTTTTATGTGCTTTGGATATCTTCCCCTCTGCTTCCCCATCTAAGCAAAAGAGGTACTACTGCTAGTAACCATGTATAGGTTAGTATATCTACACAGCATGACTCTGTGCATCACAGAAACTCCTGAACCAGCATTAACCAGATCAGACACAGGCCCAGCCCAAGTGTATAGAAGTATATCAGTGTATCAGCTTAATGTAAAGTTGTCAGAACAAGACCATAAAACTTTCTTCCTTCAGGCCCCTTTGAAATTACCAGCCTTTATTTAATTACCCACAAATTTTGCAGTCTAGAAATGTCCTTGATTTTTTGGGTTCACTCTGTTTATCATATCAGTTAAGTGACTTTACTATATTTCGTGAGATGTGGAGGAAGAGGAGGGAGTGACCATCTTCTTACACAGGGATGTCCATACCCATCTGCAAAAAATCACCTGTTGCCAGGTGAATACACCTGGTGAATGCCAGGTGATATCTCTGTGTGTACCCCTGTGTCCAAGATTGCCATCAGGAAATAATACAGAAAACACTGGATTACCAGTAGCCTATTGGAATAAAAATAAATATTGACTGTGCAGAGAAATGTGTAGCATTTGCAGCCATGTATATGGAAATAAAACCCATTTAAGGCTTTGTTTGTTAGTTAGATGTTTGCTTGTGCCTTTAGTGGACATAATTTTGTTTGAATGTTGGACATAAAAGTAACATTAAAATAAAATGGCCTATCTTGATATGAAAAGGTTACATGGTTTCATAAGAGGTAATAAGAGCAATTAGCCTTCTAGTGAATTTATATGTTCTGCTTAAATGACTGAAGTCCAAGGAATTAAGGAAATTAAGGACAGTTTTACAGCAACCAGTTTTAGATGTTAATAAGTCTAACTATATTTCACAAAATTGTGGAGTTAATTTAGGAGTACTTACTGAGGATAAGTAGCAACTTCAGCGCAAACAAAACAAGGCTGTTTTTAACATGATTTTTAGTTATCTGTGAAAATCTTGAGATGTTCACATGAATTTAATGTGTATGCTCTTGCTGGTAAGAATTGGTTTTGACATCACACATTATAATAAGAGTATAACTGATCTTGAAACCCTAAATTTGGTATTACCTATATTGTTTAGATCAGCTTCAGATACTAAGATAGTTATAGTCAGCCCAACATGTAAATGAGAGAAAAGCAGAATCTTAATGCCTAGAGTAAAGATAGGTACAGTAAATATAAGAAAAAATTAATTATCCCTAATTCTCAAACCTGGATGGTAACTTGGTCTGAAGTTTTTGTGTATATGGGGGTTGAGCAAGTGGATTGTTCATTCATTATTTTCCTTTCTTCTTACGGTTATGGGCATGAGAAATGAACCCATAATAAATACCATGTGAACACCACTCTTTGCTTTGGATTAATAACATCTGTTCAATGTAAACATAATATAATAAAACATAATATAAATATAATTATATCTGTTTAAATCAAGTTTAATTCTCTTGCATGTTAGACCCCAATCTTTGCCACAAGTTGGAGCTCCATGACACATCTCACATATATAAGCATGATCTGTCCCAACCCCCCATAATTATTATCAACATGTATAATAAATTAAATAACTATTATCAAAGTGAAATTCAGATAGATAGATAGATAGATAGATGTCTTAATAAACTAGACATGGGAATCATTACAGCTTAAAAGGATCAATGTTTTTTCCTCATTTTGACTAAAGATTGCAGAAAGCACAGAAAAATATTTAAGTTTATATGCGTTTCCACTCTTTTAAATTAGAAACATTTTAAATTCAAGAAAAATTGTGATACAGAAATTAAAAATCTGAAATCTTAAAAGCAGGGCAACCAGAATAAATATGAATGTTCCAGAGGATCTTTTTTAAAACTTTAGAAGCAGCATGACTTTTATTTTAGGAAAGTTGAGTCATTTTTAATGATACTAAAACCAGCTTAAAAGTTTGAGTAACACGCTGCACTTCTAAAATTGATTGGGATTTTATTATTTTTTTTCTTTTTTGACTGAATATAAAGAAATGTAAAAGTTGTATTTTAGCCTCTGTTCTTTCCAGAAAGTACTAGGCTTATTTTCCAAATACTGTCTTTTTCCACCCCCACCTCCTAAATGTGTGCTTATTCTAGTTTGCATTTTGATGAATTAGAAAATGTACACTGTTCAAATTTTAATGTATCAGTCAGTATTGTTACTCTTTATTTTTTTTAGTTCAGTGAACAATTATGATGAAAGTCAAAGTACATTCTTCTGTTTTAAAGTATATAGTGCTTATCTCAGGATTAAGAAAAAAATTAGTTCTTGTTCTTACATAGCAGAACACCTTAGTCCATCTAAGACAGAAGGAATATAGTACAGCTTAGGAATCTCTGTATACAATTTGTAGAAAATTTTACATAAATAGATTCTGGGTAGATATATATTTCTACTTTAAAAAAAGTTTTCTAGATTTTGAAATTAAATGAGTCATGGAGACATTTCTCCTGTTACCTAAAAGATTGCATTATGTTATCAATGGCATTTCCGTTTTATGATTTACCTTTCATCCAGTTGTCACAGCTGCACTGTAAAATTGTGCCATATTCAATCTTTTTGAAGTTACATACTCTCAAAGGGCTTTTTTGTGGTTTAGAGAAATCTTACTCTTACAGAATAAGAATTTTTGCAGTATGGGGGACAGATTTCCTCTACTTGATATGCGTATGGTAATCATCCATTGTCCAGACCTCCATGTACAATAATAAATAGTGGCCCCAGAAAAGTCCCTTTTTCATAAAAGACATTCAAAGACACTACTATGTTTAGAAACCGTGGCTCATGTCTAGAAATATATGTAAGCAGTCTGTGAGCTGCTGGATTTTGGTATTTCTGCAGCATGTTTCTTCAGGTTTCCAGGGACTTGCAGTGTCTCCTTGCTGCTTTAGCAGCCCCCACTGCTAACTTTCCCTCTATATATCTTTTCATGGAGCATATGGTAGGTGGCATTACTCAGCTAACAGATGTGCCTTTATGATGCTTGCAATTTGTCCCGTGCATGCAGGGACTTGTGGTATATAAACAGAGATTGGTACCACTTGATAAGGTCATTATACTGGCTGGTTTTGTTATGTCTGTCAGCAGTCTCCAGGACTAGAACTCAGACCCATATATCTGACAAGGACCTCATTTTTATATCTTGCTTATTGTAGATGGGCTGTTAAGATTATTTGATTTATTAGCTTTTTATGGGCCCTCTGCTATGCTAGTATGATGGGTACCTTGGCAGTCCCTTTCATTAATATCCCATAATAAAGTATTTATGATACCACCATGGACTCGTGGAGACATATTTTACATCTCTGTGTAGTATGTTAAAAAGCTGCATAGACATGAGTTTTGTGTCAGGGAGCAGTAAAAAGGGCTGGATCAAGTCATAACAGTGTTGACTGTGATAGTAAGAATAAAGGTCCACTTTAAAACTCAAGAAAAGCACGAGGTTATTGATCTTACTTTGCTACCAAATACAGTAAATTTTGCGTCAGTGAAGAACACTGAAAATGGACAAGTAGACACTGCAAACTACCCAGGATGAATGCAGCCCCTTTAAGATATTATTTTTATCCTCTTGTCAGCTGTGGGTTTGAGGGGGCTCCTGCTGACACAACTTGATTAGTCCCAGCAGACTCAGTGTTCTTTCCTGCAAGTGGCATGAAAGCAAATGAGGAAAGTCAGTTCTGAGGTCTGAAAAATCCCATTTATATGCTTTAAATTCAAAGGCATGTAACATGTACTAGGTGAAATCTGTGTTCTTTGTGAGTGCGCTAAGATGAGCTATTTTAATATATTTTGTGAGAATAATAAGTTCTTTAACAAGGATGAAAATGCTACTGGACAACACTGAGTCAGATTTTGCTCTGCTTTACATCTGAAGTTTTGGAGTGGGTGAAGAAAAGTCTGTGGTACAATGGAGTTTTGTTCTTCAAGCATTCTAATAATTGCTTAATAATTATTGTCAAAGTTGTGATTCAGTATAGCACCTTGTATGCACGTCTTGTGGTTTTGCTTTTTTCCAGGGATGGGTGTCCACAACTTCTGTGGGCAAACTGTTTCATTGTCCAATCACCCTCATAGTGAAGAGGGTTCCCATCTAGGTTCCAGGACTTCCAGCCATATCCTTTCTCCACGGATAGTTGTCTCCCTTTAAAAAACCCACCAGCTTTCTGTAATCTGTTGACCCTTTCCTTAACTGCAAAGTAAACAGAAACCTTTGCCTGTTGCAGATTCGGCCAACAAACATTAATAAAAAACAACAAACAAACAATAATAATGCACCTATAATTTTTTCATGAGTTTTGAATGTCTAAATATCTATTCAGTCATATACTGGGGATACAAGTAATTATTTGAAATATAAAAATCTACTTTAGTATGATCAGGAACATACACAAGCAATTTGAGATATCTACTGGAATAAGAAATCAAGACAATAAATAAACAACTGGACACCTGTAAGAATAAAACCCATTAATGTTAACAATAGAAGAAATTTTGCATCATTTTGTAACTAGAATTGAGCAGTCAGCATAAAAAGATAATTTTTAAGAAAAGAATCTAATAGCAGACAGAGTGTGGATTAAAGGATTGCAAATAAACTACAGAGTATTATAATATATGGTAAACTATTAAAATTTGTCAATCTGGTACAGATAAGATTTTGTTTCTCAGTCTTTCTTCTTATATAGCATCAAATGTCATTGAGTAATTGAATCTGCAAAGCCAGGTTAAAAAAAATTACTCAAAGTTGATTATATGCACAATTGTTTGGTTTATCTTGCTTTCTGAGAAACAACAGATATGTGGTCTTTATGTTTGACAGTAGACTCCACTAATTTTAAACCAAGTATCCAGTCTGAAAAAAAATTAGACAAACATCAGATAGATACTCTGGTGTAATGTTTTATCACAGTTAGCTCCAGTGAGACTATGCACAACCAAGTTATATCACCACTGTCTTCCCTTCCTGCTGTCCCTGTGGTCCCAGGAAATTTCCACTCCACTGTACAGCCACCCAGATTAAGGAACAGGAAAGATATCATTCCGTGAACAGCCTTTGGGCCAGGCAAGGAAACACCCAGGACTCCATGACTGTTAAACTGTTTGGGTCTGAGGTTGTATGTTGGGATTTATGTGCCTTTGTGCATCTGCAGTGTGACCATTTATAGACATGCAACCTGGTAAACCAAAATAGTTGCCTTTTTTATTAGTATCTAAAAAAATTCCTGAATGACAGCATTCAGCAAATGCAGTCACCTACCAGGTTCTCAAAACATTATTCATTCCATATAAACACAGACTCAGTAATTTAAAGGGGCCTGAAGTCCATATGATTGAAAATGTGTTGGCTCTGGACAGATTGGCCACTTTTGTATTCTCCTTCATATAAATGGAGAACCACCATCCCTGGATGTGTTCAAAAATGTGAAGTGATACATAGGATCATTGTTTAATGGTGGATCCAGCAGAGTTTGGTTAATAGTTGGACTTGATAATCTTAGAGGTATTTTCCAACCTTAATGAGTCACTTTTTAGAGAAATTGTTTTTGTGAGTGTGTAATTTGATTTACATAACTTATTAGCGATATAAATTGATCAAACTGGATCACACTTTAAGAAGCATTTCTAAAGGGTACTTTTCAGAAAAGTTGGATCTTCCAGCTTATTTCCCTCTTATTTTCAGCATTGAAATACTGCCATTTTTCCATTTGCTGTGCCAAATTTTCAGTAGTCTCCCCTGTGCCTGGTTAAGCAATGCTCAAGTGGTGAGAGCAGTAGACCTCTGGATCAGTTAAGCACTCAGGTCTCAAAGTAAAAGTAACCCTGTAAGTTGTACTTTTGTCAGGCATCTCATCACCTCGTGTCCCAGGTGAGGGATTCTGGTGTCTAGAGAGCAGCTGAGATAGAGAGTTTCATTTTACTTATGAGGAGAACACAGTGATCAGGTTCAGACACCATTATTACCACACCACAGTAGAATAGAAACACAGCTGTAAATGGAGAGACTTGGCACTGGAGCAAAGCAAAGACGAGTTTTTAAAATGGTTTTGTTTCTCAATTCATGGTTTGGTCGTTAAGCAAATTAGTAAAATACCTACTCATTATTAATACAATTTTATAGGATTTTATATCTTAGTGTCATGCAGAAATTAACTAAAATTAAGTAACTTAGGAAACATTCCAGCCTTAGCTACTATAACAAACTGGGTTTTATTTAAAAGGATAGAGAGAGGCTGTAATTTGTAAATAGTGCTAAACACTAACACAACATAAAATATGAGGCTGTATATTTCAAAGGCTTTACACCAATATAGTAAATTGTAAAGATTAATTTTAAGCCAGTGTGAGGCACTGCATTTCTCCTTTATTCCTTGTGGTATACTAAATATTGAGTTTTCAATAGATGCAACGATAGCACAGTATTCTATGACTTCCTGTGTTTATATAGAGGACAAGAAATAAAAACTATCTATCTAGTATGCTTAGGACATGCATCTATAATCAACATAAAGTCAGAGTGAATAAAGGATGATACTTTCCTAATGCTGTGCTTATCAGAGCTGGATTTACTGTGATCTCCACATAGAACTTGGACCACTCTTCAAATTTATGTACCAGCATCTTTACCATTTAACAGATGAGGGTATTGTAGTCCCTCATAAGAAAAAGTTCTAAACATTGCAAAAATCCTATGGTTTAATCTCAAATGTTGCTTAACTACATAATGAAGACCTGTGGTATTTGATTGAAATCATACAGCTTGAATTAATGTGATTCAAAACATAAACATTGATAGTAAAACTGAGTGCATATATATTATTATGTAACTACTGCCTAGCCATCACTTTCTTTGGAAAAATTTGCATTCAAATATCAAGCAAGTGATGAGACACCAGCCCTGGGATTACAATACAAGTTTTCACAAAGATTGTGCTGCACTGGCTCTGAATTGCAAACAGACCTTTCCCTGTGGATGTCCTCTTTTAGACATATTGCTTGAGCAAAAGAGAACTACTGAGCCTTTAAAATTAAGAAATTGTGTATCTAAGAAAAATATTTTCCCCAAGAAAGATTAAAGTATGTTAGACTGGGAAAGTTCCAGAATATCTTTGATAATTATTTTATGCAAATAGTATCTTGTTTCAGCCTATAGATTTATGTAATTAATACAGATTTTTTCATGTACAGCAGTTTTGTAATAAACTCCCCTTTCTTCCACGTTGGTTGAAGTGGAGAGATTCTATTGTTAGTTCCTGAAAAGATGAAGAAACAACCATAGCACAGGGGAGAAAAGAAATATGTGGAAATTTCTTCCAGGCATTCTGACCATTAAAAATTGAAAATTCTTGCAATGATCTGAGCAGGATTGCTAATACAGGTTTTGAAAAATAACCGGTTGTGTTATTTCCCTTTCAACCATCTCTGCATCCTTGGTGAAGTGCTGACAGTGTCTGGTGCCTATGCTGTTCAGACACCATTATGAAGTGCATGTTTCCTATGGCCCTGAGTCCAAGGAAATATAGAATCTTGTGCTATCTTGTTTCTGTAAAGAAAATATTTTTATCTTGGGAAAGAAAGATCGCTTGATTTGAAGTACCACTCAACAGATCCTAGAACTTGATGGAAATGGTATAGCTCTGTGTTAAAGTGATTTTTAAAGCATGTAAAAGCATGGCTATAGCATAATTATAGCCAAGACTGCCTGTATTCTGATTCGGAAAACTGGGTAAAGCAATTTTCACCTAAGAACAGTCTAATGTAGCTTTTGTGATACTCACTTCCAGAGTGATTTTCTGTATTTTGCAAGACAGTCTTTTTACAGTATTCACAAACACTTCTACACTGTGACATTTTGTTCTTTCTAGAATAATCCAAATATCCTTTTCATTTGTCCTCTATTTTAGTCATGGAGACTTTTACACCAGTTCTCACTGAATTATGAAAGTATTCACTCTTTTCCCTTGTATTTTACAAGGATAGAAAATTATTACTATTGTGATTTCCCCTCCTCAATCTATGTTTTCCCCTCAGGCTTCCTGATAGACTGTGTCACATTTCAGATATGTACACTTATCTCCTTTCTTCTGGCATCCAGCCTCAATTCGATAATTTAATTATACATGTTCAACATTTTAGCAGCCTCATACCTTTATGCCTTCGCTCTGTGTTCCATGGTGCTCCACAGAGATCTTTGGAAGATGGTCATGTTTGTAGCTGAGCTTTCTATTCCAGCAATACTTTACTAAGACCCTATTTGTAAGGTCTCTTTTCCCTGACTTTTAGGCTGGGTATCACTAGTCCTCATTTTTGACTAAAAGAAGATTTAACAGTACTCTTTGTATAATATATGTATGTGGCTTCTCTTTTTTCCCTGAAACATTACATATGTGATTTGGTGGCTGAAATTGGAACACCACATGTTCCTGCAATCTGTCCATCTCTGACAGCTTCGTTTCTTTATTCAGTGGCTGCTCTGGTGCTGATAGAGGTGTCAGAAGAAATTGTCTATCATTCGTGTGGGTTTGTCACTCGTATGAATCAGTTTTATCACAGCTCCAGAGCATCCCCAGAGACTGCTCAAACTGCTTTGTTGTTAATTACAAAGTCACTCTTTGTGTTCCTCCATATAGAATGCCATGTAGCCACTCATAAAATCACCTTGTTCAAAATCTAGAATACAAATGTTAAAATTTATCCATCTTTCCTTTAAAGTGATCTGCGAAATTTTCAGAAGGGTCTCAGTAGCATTGATCCCATTTGTGGTTCATCTATTTCTAAGGTACCATGACTATTCCAGACGCCCAGTTCGTGTTTTAGCACATCTTGTCACAAAGCAAATCCTCTTCCCAAAGTGAAGGCTAAGAGATTTAAAGCACAGTTGTGGCTTACTTGAAAGCCAGGGTTAAAGAGATATATATTTTTTCAATTGAATTTTAATTGCATGTCAAATAGAAACAAATTCTAGATATTTCCATGGGAATACAAAGAGGTCCAAGAAACTGAATTCAAGCTCTGAGGGAAATATAAAGCCTATTCAAGATATCTTAATGTTACATCTTTTGTTGTATCCTTTTTGCTATTTTTGTTTGATTTTGGTTTTAAATGAGATATTTAGGAACTGGGATGAAACACTCAAGATATTTTAGCTTACTTTGATATATGCAGTTAGCCGGTACGTGGGTCTTTCAAAATTTTTCAACACCAAGGAGTAATTTGGTGATGTAGTCAGATATTTCTTGGATACAGACTTGTTTATTTACAAAGAACGCACACAAAATTCTATTTTCTTAAACACCATTACAGTTAAACAATAAAAGGCTGTTTCTTTGCACAACATTTCAAGTTTCATTCTACATAGAATTTCTACCACTTTTTAATGTGTGATCCTTATTCCTGCTTGCTGTCTTTTGGCTGTGTTTTTTTCTCTGATTTTGAAAGTTTTTTGAATGTTTCTGAAACACACTTCCATCAAGTGATACCCAGTAAATTTCTACTACCCATTTCCCCTTTAGTCTTCCACTTGATCTATGTTTTGGGTGGAGGATTCTGTTGTTTCAGCTAAAAGGACATACATCTTTTATGCCTTGTCTTAAACCTACTGTGAGTGATAGGCTTGTCCCAGCATGAACACATTGTCTTCTAACTTCTATTACACTTATTTCATCATTTCAATCTTTTTAATAATTGAGTAGTTCCAGTCTGCTTGACATTTTAACCAGAGGCAACAATCAGACTATGATATTCAGGTTTTAAATGCCTACTTTACTCTGCTTTTATAAGACTGAAAAAATATCTGTAGTAAATTGCATATGTGATCTGCAATATGGTATGGAGAGGCATAGGTGATACTGTATCTAACTTTGTTAGCTTTCATCCATCTTTACAGTGACTCAGTGAGCAAGATGTCCTTAAGTGAGTGCCTGCAGCCCCTGTGTAGAAACAGTGAAAATAAACTTTTGCTTTTGAAGGTGCTAAATCTAATGCCTAAAACTAGACATAATGTAAAATCAGGTAATTTAGATTTTATCCTATGTATGCCCTCCCCATGTGGTGGAATGGGTCAAGAAGCAAACTTTCCAGATCATTGTGTTTAAGGGTCGTCTTGAGAGGAGTCAGCTAATTTGCACTGAGAGGTATTATTTCCTTAGCAAAGACAATGTGTGAAATTTATTCTCAAATAACTGCAACACCAAAAATGTTTAAATATCTTCCAGCACACTCCCTCTTAAGCCCTCAAAAAATGTTCCTTAATTAGTCCAGCTGCAAATGGCATCAGCGTGATGATTCGGATCACATCATTCACATATAGTCCATATATACTTATGTAAAACTTTCTTGGCTTTTATAAGCTGACTTTTGTAATTCCATAATGTTTCAGTGGGAAAAATAGCACAGATACTGTATAAAGTTTACATAGGACAAAAGTTATGTATATACAAATCCTCACAATAATCTTTTATCCATGGTTCCTACTATGACAAAGTTTTCTGCTTAGGTTCTTATTGTGAAGGACAGCTATTCATACTTTGCAATACTTGGCATTTATGCTGTAAATCAAGGCTCATTACTGAGAGGTATCCACTGTAAAGTCATTTATAGGAGTGACAGCAATATAATAATAATATTATCAACCAGTTTTCATGAACTGTTATTCCTGGCTAGCACCACTACAACCATCTGGCTGATATTCATTCTTCTCCACCTCATTCTTGCCCTTTTATTGTCCTCCTCCACCTTTTAAACTCTAGCCAACAACTCCACTAATACAGCAACAAATTTACTGGCAAGGTCTGCAACAGCTGAGCCCATCCCAGTTGATCTCTGCCAGTCAGCCAGCTGGTGAGCTGGAAATTATCTAAGAACTGGCTACAATGCCATTTACAGTCCAAAAAGGGACTGCAGCATTTGCCTTAAAGAGATGTTTTTCCTTTGCTATGACATTGTTTTCTGATCATGGTTATTGGCATAAAAAAGTTAATATGGAGAACAGCAAAGAGAAATATTAGCAAATGCACTAACCCACTTAGGCAACTGCACTTGGAGAGTAGGAAAGTATTTCCTAAAAGTCAGTGGAGAATTCTGGAAAATACAAAAATGAAAATAAATGTGGGCAGTTAACATTACACTCATTGTCATAAACATTGTCATAGTTTATGTAATACTGATGGCATTATTCAATTTAAATTAGCTGCATGGGCAAATAAATTAATGTCAAGTCTTGGTGCTATTGCATATTTCAAGTTTGACTATGTATATATTATTTTCTTTAGTTATCTCCCACTCTTGCATAAGACCTCTGTTTTCTTACTATTCTGCTACATTTATTCTAGTACATATTTAGGAAAAGAAGAAGTTACAAGGAAATCTTGTTTAATTTGGGTGTTTTTTGTCAATGCTGGAAGTATTTGCCTCTCCTCAGATCTCTTGGCATAAAGTTCTAGTAACATAAAAATTAAGTTTTTAGCATTTTAGTTACCTCACTGCTTCAATTCATATTGTTCCAATACAGTGAGTGATGCCTATATTAATAAATTATGAAGTCATTTGAACCTGGTCTCTTCCAGCAAGGTTGTTGCCAAGACATTAAGTTAAGGTCATCAGTCTCTCTTCCACTTTAATAAATGTTTAATTTTAATCTATATAGTCTGGAATAGCTCTAACAGTGTTGCATTCCTTGATGATTATTCAGGAGAAACTTGAAATCAAGCTTTTAAGTCCAATTAGTGTTTAATGATAAAGTAGGTAGGTTAATATGATATTGAAGGAAAGCCTTTATAAAGGATGGGGAGGAAGAAGAAAGTTATGCCTGACCCAAACTACTAACATTAATTTTTAACTGCACAGGTTGATATAACATACTCCAGCAAGTCCTTGATCTCATCACCAACCTCTTTAAGGAATTCTTACCTTTACAGAGGGAACACACTGAGAAAATGAGGTCGAGGTTTAGAATGAGGTAGGTTATGCCTCCCTGGTAAGAGAGGTAACACAGGTCTAAATAAAAATGGTTTAAAAAACCCCATAGAACAAACAATCAAGAAAACTTCTGTGGTTTAAAGTCACCAAAGTCATCACCATGTAAATGCAGTTCCAAAGGACTCTGACAGTTCTATAAAACATCCCAAATCTCCCTAGTTCTCAGTCTAGTTATATGCTAATGAGGAACATGAAACTGTTTTAAATCTTGGTGAATTTCATAGAGGATAGGTACTTCCAACCCAGCTGATGTTTCACCAGGTAGTATGCCAAATATGTTCAAATTTAACAAGGAAAGTGTGTCCTGTACAAAATGTTATGTAAGCGAGGGAGCAGTTGCCACTGAACTCATGGTGGCAGTCTGTTCCCCTTGCAAATCACCAAATCTCTGTGGGAACTCTAGGTGTGTTCCTCAGGCATAGGCTGAGCCCTCTGCCTCAGGACTACTGGGGTATAACTTGTTTGCTTAGTGCATAATTGCCTTTACAAGCTACTTACAAGTTCAGTGGAGTAATGAATTTTCCTGGATAAATTAGTGCATTTGTATCTACCACAGTCGCAGTATGATAATCACTGAATTGACTTTCAGCTTGGTATCACTTGGTGTTTAAACAACAACTAAATTAATTTTCTAAGCTCAGGAGAAAAGAAAATACACACTTCTGACCATCAGCCTGTTACTGTACTCCCTATCAAACCATGAGATTCTATCTAAAAGAAAAAAAATCTGTTTTTGTTTCATCTGTAACCAACATATGAGAAAGAGGAGACTGTACCATTTCTTAACATCAGGGATGTTATAAAATATCGCATCTGCAGCCCAAGAGCCAGCACTTTGTCCTGGGATTACTGCCAAAACAGGAGGCTGTTCGGTTGTAATTAACATTTCTCATCCCAATATCATTGTTGATGAGTCCCCACACAGTTTCAAGTACAGCTGCCTGCCACAGTAGTTCATTATGAACACAGGACTTCTGCTGACTCTTCCCTTCTGCTCTGCTTGTCAGGGGCACTTCTCACTTGAAAAGAATCACAGTTTTCTTCTTGTCAGACTTTGTGAGGTAGCCGTATCATGTCTTATTTGAAGATCTGCATATTGGTTTTGGCTTGATCCATTTGAACTTTTTTGCCTTGAGGAAGTCTTTCATCTTTTGTGTGGATCTGCTGGACTTACTGTCTTACTGGAGTGGTGCCATCTTGCGCTAGATGTTCGCCCCTTGTTAAATTATTTGTCTGTTCAGTTTGGTGCTCAGATTAGCCAGATCCTGATGTATTTCAGCCTGGCTCTTCTGGAATTCCTTGGCATTGCTTCTCTGTAGTCTCTTGGAAGCTTTGCTAGAACTCCATGGAAAGCTAAGCAATTACAAATGATCCAGTCATGTGGGCAACTGTTCTTGAGGATACATTATATAAATGGTCAGCAGGAGACACAGTGGTAACCAGCTAGGATGAGAAAATTGCTTACAAAAACAGACACTTGTTATTTCCCCCTAAAACTGCTAATGGAATAATCTAAAGCACCTATTTTTAATGAAATGGGCAGTTTTTATTATGTTTTGTATATACTTTATTATTCAACTTCTTGCTTCTGCTGGAGGTATTCCTTACTGATTTATCTAGCCAGGGACCAGAGTCTGTGCTTCAGCAACAACCCTGTTTCAAACAGCTTATGATCCAAACATGGATGAGACAAAACAACACCATACAAAGGGAGTTTAGGGAATCAGGGAGACAAATTTGGGGCAGTTTTACCAATCACCCTTCTAACAGCATAGCAGTCTACACATGGGATGTTTTTTTAATTGTGTTTTAGAAAAAGAAATCAATGAAATTATGAATTTCAGCAAATTTGACTGATTAGCAGGGGTAGATGACCTTTCAGTAGGGAAGGAGACAGAAACAGCAATGTAGGTGGAGCTAGGTCACGTGTGCTCTTTAAAGCAGAGACAAATTATTCAATTTTTTGCTGCAGGACAAACCAGGAAGCCATGAAGGCAGGAAAATGAAGGGGTGACCTTACTAGTGACCTAGAAAAATGATCTTTGCATCACTTTTCTGAATGGAATGGAAAAGGATCTGTTATGCTCAAAGAAGGTTCCTATATTTCTGTCTGGCAGCAACATTCTGCATCTTTATTAGGAAATGGTACACCCAACAATAAGAAAAAAATACAGAATTGGCAATAGATGAATGAGTAGCAGCACAAGCTGCAAAGTGACACTTTGACAAACATTGTTCCAGCAAACAATCCTGAGAAAACAGAGAAGTGATCATTTCTTAGAGGTATTGGGGGAAGGGGGAAGGGAACGCTGACGTTAAGGAAAAGGACAAAAGCTAACAAGGAAACTTCCTGAATCTAGATGACAGAAATCCAGAATCTGTTCTCACACGGCTTAAACAGATGTGCTCTAATTTAACATGGGTATAATTAACAACAAAATGTAGTCCAGTTTGGCCACTTGAGTTTTAAACAGGACCAGGGCTTTAAGTGTAGATATGTGAAGTATTGCCTTAAACTGTAATAGATTCTACTGAAGGATCAGTAATGTTTAAGAAAAACAACCTTAAGGTGCAATAATATGTATTAAATATTTATTTCTGTTCAAGCAATATGTATCTGTCTAAAATGCTCCCAACACAAAGGAAGAATAAAGGGTATATCACAGATCTGACACCAAAGAGAACTTGATATCTGATTATATTTTAGTACTATTAACTTGTCATGTTTTGAAATTGTTGGTGAAGGGACGCTTGTCAGTCCTAGGGGGTCTTTGGAATATTTTAATATCCAGATGGTGAGACCAGAACTTAATAAGGATCGCTCACAAAACAATTAAATACCATGACTAAAAAACAACTCAGTGTCCCTGAATTCTGGATATTTTTGTAAAACAGTATTTCCATAATTTTCTGATTCAAGATAAAAGGAAAAAGGGGGGAAAAAAAGCAGCATCCACGGTACATCCAAAGAATGACCACTGGAATAACCTCAAAAATAGATATTGTGGATAATTCTATGGTCCTGGAGCAGATGTACAGAGCAAAAAGTCTTCTGAAAGTCTCAGAACAAAGTCTGGGAGACAGGGTTTATATGGGACTTGGAAAATCTTTCCCCAGGAACATACATGCTTTTGATGTCATTAGTGAAAATTAAGGACTTATAAAACTCATTGGATCTCAATTCTGCAATACAGGCCATATGCAGAGCCCTGATGCCATCAGTGAGGGACTTGGAGAACCATGCCCAGAACTCCATGGGTCTCCTAGAAAATTTTTATACTCACACAAAAGTTATTTCAAGAATGAGTGATGCCACTCAACAGTCAAGAGATTAAGCAGATTTTTTTTTGTCTGCTATCATTTTGATTGAAATAACTCAGCTCTGCTGAGAGCAATAAAAATGAATCAGACATATTTATGAGGTAAGAACTCTACAGTGTCTAGAGTCATTAAGATCTTTCATTTTTCTTGTTTGATTCAAAGTACCTGTCATTCTCCCTTGAAGCTCCGGCTGTTTCACAAAGCACCCACTAGTTTCAGAGAAAAGGTTCTTTTCATGAAGAGCAATAAAAAAAATTGTCAATTTACATCTGGGGTAACTGTTTTTTATGGGATAAATTCTTGTTTAGAGTTCTGAATTCTTTCAAACATTATCAGGTTTTTGTTGTCAAAAAAAAAAAAAAGAGAAGCGTTAAGTCTTACTTTTTAAGAGCATGTTTGCATTAAACAATAAACACATATTTTAAAACAAGTTAGGACCTGAACTAACTCCCAACATCTGAATAAGAACATTTAATCATCTGAGGCATCTTTCTCTGAAGTCAGAAAATTTTTTCAAATCTTTCACAGATTCTCACACTGAAAGAAAAAAAAAGTCTTAGGCTTGCTCTGTGCTTCCTCCTTTCCTATGGACATAAATGAAAGTGACATAACGGGCTGTGTGGCTTGAGTTTGCAAATATATACTTTCTCCTAAGGTGAAAATATGCAGAAGCTCTGAGATGAATATTTTGTGCCACTATCCCCTCAAGTAAGAAGAAGCTCTTTTCCAAGCAATACTTGTGAGGAGCAGCATGTCAGGGACACTTTCTATGTCAGCAAAGCACTGAATCAAAATGAATTCCCTCCTTTGATATCTTTCCAAGCTATTCTGGAAGATGGCACATCCCCAAAGCTCCCTTGGTAGCTTCCCATCATAGATGAGGATATTCTACACGTTCTCAATTTCATAAAATTTAAATATTGTTCAAATGAGTCGAAACACAGCCTTTATACTACTGTAGCCTCCTGTATTGTTTGAACTGAAAAATATACTGAAACCAAATATTTAAGAGCTGGTTCAGATGCACCTCACGTGGGGCCTAGGGGAGGCCTATGGCCAAGTACAGACCAGGCAGTGCTGGTCAAGTACAGGACAGAAGGGTGTTCCCTTGCCCTGTTTTAGTTCACAGCACAGACATTGCCTTACACTCCTAGACTAGAATTCCAAGTGCCAGGGAATGATTAAAACATTCAGCTATCCAGGATCTCCACAGCAGGAGAAGGCAGCCTCAAAACACCTCCTCTCACCCTACAAAATCATTATGAAACTATTCTTCAGAGGGAGCTCTAAAACTAAAGTATTTTTCCCCCTGTCTTACCAACATGAAACAAATGTTTTGGAGTCATGTTTTGCACGCATTTAGGACATACAAAACAAATCAATATGTTTATCCTCCAAAGTTTGTTTTGTGTCTGTCACATGTAATGCATTTTTACTGCACAATTAAAAGTTTTGAAAAAAAATACAGAAGTATAGTGCCACATCATTCAAAACCTTTCACTGTACAGTTTATTCCAACTTGATTTGAAATAGAATTTGTGCTAAATTCAGTGAAGTCATTAATGAAACTAACTAATTAAAATTGCTAAGCTTCCTCTCTACCCAATGTAAAACAATCCATGTGCAAAATGAATTGTTACGTGACTATTTCCCTTTTAAATTTTTTGTATTACAAATCAAGGGAAGAGAAATGGATATTATTTTAATATGTGTTATATCTTTCTTGGCAAGTCAACATGTTTCATAAGTAGGAAGCTTAACTTGATCTGATGCATGAGCAGAGAGACTGGCTGAGCCCTCCCTGGACTTGAGAGGAATTCTCTGCTGGGATCACAAAAGAGTGTGGCCTTCTTACAGAGTAAAGCAAGTAATTTCCTTTAGCCACTAGGGAAACAAGGTTGAGACAGGACATTTTGTCTATTTAGTATGCCTCTTGAGGAGGATGTTTTGGGAAAAGGGCCTTCACACACCATTTTGCTGGTGTGTGCCCTCAAGGCATTGTTGAATCAGATAAGCAAAACTTTTAGTAACACGTTGACAACGGGAGAGTCAAGTCCTTATTCCTCTTTAGTAATCACGAAGATCCTGCATTTCCATAACATCTGTTACAGGCACCCATTGCAGTGTACAGTCTCCTCATTATGCCCCATTAATCCTCTTTTTGTGCAGAATAAATTGAGGCCCAGAAAGGGTTTTAGCTTTAAATCGCACACCCGGTCTGCATCACATACAAATCATCCAGAACTGATGAATGCTGGTTTCTATACATGGGGGAGAGGGGGAGCAGGAGTGGGGTGTTGTGAACAAAACTGGAAGAAATTAGTTTCTTTTCAAACAATTAAAAGTCTCAAATTGATTGTAGATCACATTTTTTTACATAAAAAATATTAGAAATGATACAGGAAAGGCAACATTTCTGGGATTTGAGACACAGCAGAAAAGTGTTTAGCCCTGTAAAACATTGTAAAAAATGGGAAGGAACCTTGTTGCTCTTCCTCAGATTTACTGATTTTTATATTTTTTTATGTTTACTGATTTTTATAATTAGAAATACTAATTATTTCAGAAACCACATTCTTAAGAATATTCAATTATTAATGAGAAATAGATTCCAAACATAAATATGGGTCCCTCCCTGAAATGTTCATTTATAACTGGAGAAAGAAAGAGAAGTTCTGCTGAGTGGGGGGAAAAGGGAAATTAGTCATACTTAATCTTAAAAATAAAGGTAGAGTTTTCTTTGGTTCCTTACCATGGCAGTGATAACTGTTCTAGAAATGCTACAAAGCTAGAGGTTGCCTCTAGGAGAAAAGAAGAAAAAAGATTCCACATGTGATTTTGACTCAGGCAATACAAGCTTGTTTTTTACTATTCCACTATCTTGTTCAATCGCTGTAAACAATTTTCCAAGGCTGAATTCAAATATTACAAGTTCAGAAACAGATAGCATACAAGATGGGATTAATGAGATCCACCTAATTGAAGGAGATAACATACTGAATAGCTAAGTATTTTATGGTACTGCTGATAAACAAGATCAATAGTACAGGCAGAAAAGTGGAAAACTGGTATCATCATCGTTTATCTGCCATGTAATGCAAGTAACTGTCATCATGTTACATCTTCAGAAGGGCAATATTAATCCATTCCCTACACCAAAATCCAGAAGATGCACTTCACTGTAAAATACAAATACTCTCTGTTTACTCACAGAAGTGCTTTACTAAATCTTAATATCCAGAAGTGGCAGAAATGAATGCAGTTAAAATAAAGATGTAAAGAGAGCAGCAGCAAGGGTAAACACAAAGCACTTACAATAATTAAAGAGCACAAACACTAGAAAATTCAATGGATTGAAGCAAGCAAGCACTGTAACAAGTAAATAAATAATTAGTGGACAAAGGAAGAATAATAAGAATTTCTCAAAGAGAATAAGAATAGGCAGAGGAGAAAGAAATTATTTATCCTCATAACCATTATAATGGGAAATTGGAGCCAATGGGCTAAAAAGAATAGCATTAGACATTAAATAAGCACTCTGGATTCATTGAAAGAATGGAGGTGAGGATTTATTTAAATCAGGGATCAAAATCAGAGGGATAATAGACAAGGAATCAGAAAACACAGATAATGTTTGAACTTTTAACTAGATCAGAATGGTGATCTGTACCCTACCTATAGAAGACATAATAGAAAATATTTTCAATAGTAGTCTCAGTCAACTGATAGCAGAGAGGTACTAAGATCTGGAAACTAAAAGCACATTCTCTTGTGAACACATCGAAGACCTCTGCTCAGCATGTGCTTGTCAGCTAAACAAATAGTATGATTGTGGAGAACAATATAACAGTATTTTAACACAATCATATAAAGTCAAGAGCATGCCCCCCACTGGCACATTTTATTCAGTAGATTAGGGCATCCTTGTATCTCATGGAGTTGTATCCCAATGGACTAGTTTGCAAAAAAATGCAATGCTACTGCTCCATCACATGTTATTAAAATTACATCAAAGGCCAAATCCTTATTCAGTGGAGCATTGTACTGACTAGCTGTTTTGTTGACTGGTTCAATTCCATAGCCAGGTCCTCCTTAGATAGCCTTATCCCTGTCTACTGCAGCACTCGTTACAAATAGCAGTGAATTTCTTCTTACAATCCTTTAATACTAGCTGGACCTTTTATCAGAAGATAAAATTTTTGACTTGACTAAGGACTGAGAAAGCTGATCTTGAGGCTAGAGCAATGTAGTTTCTGATAATATTCATCCTAGAGTGCTTTCATCTCCTGTGGTTCAGCCCAAATCATCACCTTTTCACTATTGTTTTGCTTTATTTCAGCTTTGTGCCACTTGTCAAAATGCAACTACAATACATATTTTGTTTTGCAATGCTGACTGTTCAATTTCACACTTATTATCTCTCATTCATGCATGCCAGTAATACCTTGCATTTGTATAGCTGCTGTCACAACCTGTTCACATTTTATCCACCATCAGAGCTTGTTTCACAGCTGCAGGGTTGTACTTGTTGGCTAAAGCTAAATACATGGGAGATGGATGAGCTATTCACCTTTTCAGATGCACTTTTGCTGGAAGCCTTAGAATGAGTCACATAGGTAGTTTGTCTCCCAGGCTGCTTTTGGAACATGGGCTATGGGGATCATTGCCAATCTGTTTAGTCAGTTAAAGAAGTTTCTGTGATACCAGACTGTGCAGACTTGACAACATATTTTCCTGCCTTTCTCACCTGCTCTAGTTCATGCAGTTCTTTAAATACTACCCTTAACTTACACTTTAAGAGCAGCCACTTTGTCCAAGAAGAGCATGGAAGTTGTTGCTATTGTTTGTAACACACTTCTCTCTTGATCTAGCTTCTGCAGTCTTCAAATTAATTTTCCTAACCCCTTACTTCTCTGGTGATGGCCTTAAAGGGACAGTACTGGTGTGTCTAGTCCAAAATAAACCTTTTGCTGTACACTGGTCATTGTATTCTGTTACATAAAGCACAGATTGCATTTTTGCTTCAGCTGAGGTGCAAAACAATGGCATAAAGTCACATAAACCACAGAATGGTTCGGGGTGGAAGGGAGGTCATCTGGTCCAACCTTCTGCTCAAGCAAGACCACACAGGGCCTGTTGTCCAGGTTTGTGTTCAGACAGCTTTTGAATATCCCCAAGGATGGAGACTCCATAGACTCTCTAGGCAACTTGGGGCAAGGCTTGGTTATCTCACAGTGAAAAAGTGTTTCCTTGTGTTCAGTTACTTTTCCTGTTTTGTCAATACGAGAATGAGTTAAATTGGACACTTCTGAATATGATTTCGTACATATTTTTATAATTACTCTGTTTCCTTTCTCTTCTTTTCCCCTTTATTGATATACAAGTGTACCTAGAAAAAACCCTTTGAATAGAACAGTAATCATAGCACTACCAATAAATATTAAAACGCATAATGACTAATTCTGAAATTACTTGTTTAATGGTTTGATTAGATGATTTATTTAAATTCAAGTGAAGAAGAGATTAAAGCTTGATATTAAAAAATGGACTCATTATTACAAAAGAAGAGTCTTATAATTCAGGTTTGTCAATTTAGATTTATAATTGGCAGACAAAGTTCAATGCAAATAGACATAGCTTAATAGACAGAATAAAGAAACTAGAAAGGAATGTTTCACAGTAAAATGTTAATGTGGGAATTGTTTCTGGTAAAACTGAGAAGAGAGGGAGAAATATCCTTTTATACAAAAGAAGAAAATCATCTGGGTGGGCTGTTAGAAACAAAAGCAAAGAAAGTAGATAAGATATTCTTTT
Source organism: Molothrus aeneus (assembly GCF_037042795.1). NCBI lineage: Eukaryota > Metazoa > Chordata > Aves > Passeriformes > Icteridae > Molothrus > Molothrus aeneus. The sequence goes on from NC_089647.1 coordinate 67,129,782, forward strand.
GTTAGTAACTGAAAAATTGATTTGCACAAATTTAAAAAAAAAACAATAACAAAACCCCAAAGATGATCAACCTATCATAGTTTAGCCAAACCTGATAAAAAATAATTTTGAAAGGAGCTGTCAGAATATTTGTTTACTATTTTCTTCCTGTTGTCACAATTTTTGCTTAAATAGGGAAGTTAGAGGGCCAAGCTGTGAAGAAAAAGGCAGTACATAGCAAAGTGGCATTTATGGACATTTACACACTTGATCACTGCTGATATCACCAGTGGAAACCATTTCCTCCCTTCAGATTTACTCAGGTTAATTATTTTTACTCTAAATCTGTTTCCCTTTTAGATTTGTGTGGCTTTGATCTGAAGCCTTTGACTCTGATTTACTTTTTTCTCTGAGAGATGAATGGTCTGCAGAATAACTGGGGTTTGGAGTGGAGGGAAGGGGTCTAATGTTTACAGTACTTGTACACCATAAACAAGTCTCCTGTCACGTTTTTTTTTGTGACAAACCACACAGAATACCACTTATCCCATGGCAGGGCATCTTACCAGGCCCCTGGTCCCATTTTTGACTTTCTCACAACTTCTGCAAATATCTTGGCAGTGTTGATAAGTGTACATCCCTGTGCATACTTACCCAAAATACTTTAAAAAAATGTGTCATTAGTGGCTGCTATTTTATGAATCAGTTGTAAGCCTTCACCCAGAATTTGTATAAAATATTAGCGTGCAGATGTTAGAATGACAAAGCCTCTTCTGGTGGACTTTAATCTCTAAATGCCCCTTAAGCCTAAGTGTGAAAGAATACCTGAAGTACTCAGAAAATAAGTTGTATTTACTATGCAAAAAAAGCCAAATGGAGAATCTCCCCACATAACTCTGTCAAAGTTTATTAAACTGAGACATAAAAAGAAAATATTATCTCTCTAAAATGATGTTTTCATCCCACCCAAGTTGCAAATAAACAGTTCCAATGGGAAGGTTACTAGAAGGACAGCAATACAAGTTTAACTGAAGTCTGGCAGAATCTGAAGCACTGCTTTAATCAGTTAAAAAATAAAAAAAATAGAATTTGAATGACTTAGAGTCAGGATCATCTCCTGGAAAGAGTGTAACTAAAATACTCACTTAGATAAGGAGAAATGGATCCTCCAAATCATCAGGTTGTGATAAAAAAAAGGACAAAGAGAATAGAAAACTGCAAATCTGTGAGGGAACAAGATATAGTGATTTTTGCAGCTTCCAAGAATTTTCCTGCTCATAAACTCAGTAAATGGCTTGTCCATTTATACTGATAAGAGTTCTCTGTCTTGGTAAGACAACTGCCTGCTTCTATACAGTCTTTATAAGCTTTTCTCTCTTCTCAATATATACTTTCCTGTATCCATCTCTTTTGGGAATATGTTTCAGTTATAGGCACATGGGATCATCTTCAACTGCGGTAATATCATGGGGTTCTCTTCCACACTTAAGGGCTTCTTCATTGTATGAGACCATTGAAGAAAGATGGCACCTCTAAAAGACATTCAAGATCTGATTTTCCTTCTGGAGATGTAGTTCAGGGCATTGCTTACAGGGAAGCTCACAATGGCTCACCTTTAAACACTGGACCCTGTTAAGTTCCCAAAGTTTTTCAGGAAAAGCTCATACTAAGGCTTGAGCATTCGTATTTGCTTCTTTTCTTTGTTGTAGTTCTGTGCAACGAAAGAGGATGTAGGTCGAGGATGTTTTGTAGCTAACACAGACTTAATCATGGCAATTAAACTCACAGTCACTGTTGTAAATATTCAGCTACTTCTCTTGAAGTTTTATTGCTGGCTTTCTGGTTTCTACCCTGGTTTGCTTAAGTTCAGTATTGTTAGAATATGTGCCTTATAAGAAAAGCTTACACTGATCAGTAACACACATTAATCAGAAATTCTAGTTTCATTGACTCTGCATACAATTTTAATCAATATGTATTTAAGTTTTATACTTTGTGCTGCATCCATGTTCTGTTGAACCTTAATTTATGGAAAAGATTTTACAGAAGACAAGCATGAAATTGAAAAGTGTAAAATGAGCTAAGGTTGCTACTTCATCACTTTAAATAATACCACAGACCTCCAATTATCCAATAGGAGAGAAATAATAAAGGCTGTATATTATGTTGTAATAGATTTCACGCAGATAGAGCAGCATTTTACTTCAAAGAATAAATCATTTCATGTTCTTCATGGCCACCAAAACAAATTCAGTAAGGTTTATCACAAACCAAAATGGTTTGAATGGTATATATTACTTGTTTCATTAAAATCTGATTATATTATAATGTAGAAATCTAATTCCTCTAAGTACCTCATTACTCCTTATTTCATCTGCCAAGTGCAAGTGTGATCTTATTTGGAGAGTGAATTAAGCCAAGGCATAATAACCAGATTGATATCCTGAACAAAAGTCGTACTATGGTGAAAGTTTCATTCTTAAGAAATGTACAGATGGCTCTGTTAAATGATCCACAACAAGTGTACATTTTTCTATGGGTCACATGGTTCCATTACAAATAAAAACTATTTATGTGAAATTACAAACCTGATCTATCTCCTCAACAACAATTTTGTACTGAAGTAACAGCAATGAATTTACAAGATCTTTTTACCCATTGACATGTAGGCAGATAAGAGTACAGCTGCTTTGTGAGCATTTTAGTGCACTTAAAGCTTGCTGCTGAATCAAAAATATGGTTTTTATTACGAGTAATATTTTTTCTTTGATCACAAGACTCTAGTCCTTTTATTAAAATACCCATTCTCACTGAAACATACATAACATATCCACTGCTGGTCCTTAAACTGAAAAAAATCCAAGAAAAAGGGAATTGAAATTAATACATGGCAACAACACATGATAATTAGTATTTTCCATTATATTATTTAGTTTTGCCTCCCCTAAGTCTTTTACTCCATTTGGATCATAGGGACTGAGTTTAAGAAAGTAAATATTTTCACTTCTGTGTGATTAGCTCAGACTGTTGGTGTAATCATTTGCCTTCAACTCGTTTTCTCCTCCTGCCTGGAGACTGACCATTTCAAAGAGCTGGTCAGCTGTGAAGAAGCAGAGTAACTCACATGCTCTACTGAAGCAAATCTTTTTCTCATATGGTCATTTTATGCAGCCAGAAGATATATTTGAAGGGCAAAACTCTCTGGCTCTTAAACATTTTTAACTATTCCTTGCATTCTACTGCACCTTCAGAGAAATTATGCTGCAACATGGATTTCTTGGACCCACAGACAAAAAATATCTCCTACAAAGAATGTCTTTTCATGTTGAATAATCAGTGCTTCAAATTAAGACACTGCATGCATTTTGTGGGTCACATTCTGACAACATTTTTAATATTTTGCTTTCAAATCGTTGTCTTTGGTTTAAGCTTCCACTGAGAGCATGAGCTTCTTACCACAATGGAGGGGCCTTAAAAATTTAGGTTGCAAAACTGTCGGATCTTCTCAAAATGTTAAAATACTTAAATTATTAATGAAAGACAACCCTCTAGTGAAATAGGGACATTGGAAAGGGAGAGGGGAAAAGTAGGGACATGAAGATCTTCATCTGCCAGGCATGGATACTGCTTCATGGATGTGGCTTAAGTAGAAATTACTCCAGGTGATGTTCTGTCTCAGCTTTGTGGGGAAATATTGAGTGATAAGAGGTGGGATGTATGATCAAAGCTTTTCTTGTAACAAACTTAAAAGCAGAGACAGAAAAGCCCTTGGTTTAAAATTCCTTACTATTCTGGTATGTCTTGTCAAACTCATTAAATGGAAATCCTCAGCTCTTAATAGAAACTGTAAAATGCTTCAGTAAATAATAGCAAAATCTCAGTCCAATAAAATACCTTTTAATTCTGTCTTTATTATGACTACCTTTGTTCTTTATCTGGACTAAAATTTATTCAAATCCCAGAGTATGAGAGAGATTTCTGACTCAGCAATTTTATTCAGCATATATGACGATTCATTTTCATGTGTTTACACATATTTAAACTTACATTAATAACAAACATATGGGAAAAATAGAAATGTACTAAAATGACACATAATACTTATATATTGTGCCTACCTTGCATGCAGATATCATCATCCTTTTATCAACCATGTGTCAAGATCTTCTTCTTCCACTGTACAAATAATTTTCTGTCAGTGCTCTTGCCATTAGGTCAGTTTCTGTGAACCATCTGTATGTGAACCATTTCTTTAGTTTCTGTCTCACTGTTCTTCTCCCCTTGTGTACATGTTCTGTTGAGAACCATGAAAGGAAGAAAAGTTTAATGTGGCTGGAATGCAAAATCTGCATAAATAATAACACCATCATTACCTTCTCCACTCTCTCTTAAGTATTATTATCTGAAATCCCTGTGATCCTAAAACATTTCACTTTATATGAATTATTAGCTTTACAACCTCCAGTGGCAAGCAGAAAAATGTAGACTGACTGTATAACAACAACTGCCCCTACCTATTGCCTAAATAGGACAAATGTAGAAGTTCCTTTGACTTGGAGGGTAAAAAAATCACAGCTTGTACAGGACTCTCCTGCGCAGAATAGTGAGCTCATCATCCAGTGGCCCAAGCTCCCAAATAGGGTACAAGGAGAGCAGCAAAAAATGCAAGCTATGGTGGGAATTTTGATGGACATCAGTGTCTTTGAAGTAACAGCTCATGAAGATGCTGGTACTTTGTGATTATTCCTCTTTCAGCAAGAGCTGCCTGAAAATAACGTCAGTTTTTTTTTCTGTGGTATCTAATAGATTTGGATGGAAAAAAATATATAAATACATGAATATCCTAGGTCCTGTTGACTATCCAGTGGTGCTAGAAAGCCTATAGTAAGAGCCAGGGAAGTGTGTTGCAGCAAGATGTTCAGAAGGGTTGCTGCTCCCATGACAGTGACCAGGACTATTCTGCACCCACCAAATGGCTGTTGAAAGCTTTTCTTTGCTCTGGTGATTTATCTTGTGTAAACATCAGAGACAAGGTGAAGATTGCACCTACTGCCTCCCCAATGTGGGCTGTTATTGTCCATCTTTTCTCAAAATTATTGTCTAAAATAGCCTCATTTCACTGAGGGGAGATCCTCCTATTCTTAAAAAAACCTTTCTATTCTTAAAGAAAAAAACAAACCCCCAAATGGTGGATTTAGGGTTTAAGAGAAAAAAAAAAAATCAAAACTGCATAAGTGTTTTGGCTGGTTTTTGGAGGCAAGCTACAAAAATTCTCTATTTCATTTCATTTAGCCTTTTTTATGATGGGATAAAATAACTTCAAGACAATAATAGAAAAAACAATACTGCATCAATCTGTGTATCACTTCCTGCTAAAAGAAAATTAACTTGAGGCTACTCAGCCTGATCTCCAGCTGCTGTGAAATCTCCCTGTAAAACCACTATTGAAGACTCACACTTACTCACTCAGGCATGATTTTTTAAAACCAAATTTCTTAGTAATAATCTAATTCTTAGACACGCTCCTCCACCCAGGCTCTGTGCTGTCCTTTGCAAGACCTGAGTGCCATTTCCAAAGCAGTGGTAATTTGTTCTGTTGAACCATTGCTTCTTCACCAGTAGATGCTGTGCTTTCATGGGGTTTGTTTAAATATTTATCCCCGACCTACACTTTGATCTAGGCCATTAACTACACTGTAACTCCTGCTGTAGTCTTTCCATCTTTCCTAGGAGAATGTTCTTGTTTAAGTTGATGGATTGCATATTTTACTTTATTGGAAGTAATGCTTTCTTATCAATGTCAAGAAACCAAGTCTTCAATTATTTCTTTATCAGTGTCATTCTTTTCTTGTATAACCATCACTAAGTACAATAAAAAATTCTCATCTTGGTTATTATTAACTCCAAGCAGGACAAACTTGATTGCCTCTCCAATTTAATGGAAATTATATTGAGTTCTATTTGACTGACATTTTTTTTCAGTTTTCTGTGAAACGTTGTTTTGGATAATTTGCTTGGCATTAATTTCAATCTTTTTTCAATCTTTCCTCTATTAGTTTGTTTTACATGGGATTTATATTGTAAAGAAGTGTGTGATGATTTGTGTAATATCCACCAATTTAAATTAGATTATTTAAATAATATATATCACAGTTTCATTCTCACCTCCAACAAGGGGTGTTCTTTTCATAACTGCCTAAAATACTAAGTATTTTTCTTAAGTAAAAATAACTACACCCTTTGAGAATAAAAAGACTTCTTTAGTTACATCTTCAGAAACACATACAGACTCCATTTTAAATCAATCTGGTTTTATATCAGAAATTATAATTTTTTTTGGATCCAGTGTCTTGTAGTAAAAGATGGATTTTTGCTAACAAAGCATTACCTTTTCTAGGTTTTGAAGATGCCATAGTCGTTCTTTTCCCAGACAGACATGTGGGTTTTGTTTAATTCCTTTCTGACAAGACACTTATGCATTCTTCACTGCAGAAAAGTTAAAGTTCTTTCACTTTGTGTTTCCTGCATAACAATCCAGTTCATTTCTGATGCTCTCTCAGTTTGCTGGAAATAACTTTTACTTGTTTGCCTGGTGGCCTGGCAAACATTATTTCACTACTGGAGAGCAAGTCGATCAAAAATTTCAAATAACATTTCCTCTTTTTCTCTTATGTAATCAGATGATCATCTATGAAAGGTTCGTATTTACAAAGAGCGCTCATTCTGTACTAAATGGCATCCTCAAGAGCACAGGATGGCCCCAGTCAAGGATCTCTCTAGCCCAATAACCTGTCTCCAGCAGTGGTCGATGGCAGAGGCTGTCAGGCAGCTCCATAGCTGAGATGTTCCTCCCCTGATATGCTCCCCTAGACTGCAGAATATATTGACAGCAGTCCTTCATGAGCCAGAAATGTTATCTCCACAGCCAGTGAATACCAGATGGATTTTCATTCCTTCACCTTATCTCTTTGCCTTTTCATCTTCTGCAAAGCTTCCAGTGACTGAATTCCCCAGTTTAAATCCCCAGAGGATAAAGGTGCCTGAGGGTTGCTTTGCAAAGAATTGTATAGAGCAATTGAGGAGGCATTGCATGGCCCTAGTTTGTTTATTTTTATTTTGCTTCTTTTTCTTTTTCCGTTGCTTATACTAAGTGCAATTAAATCAATAAATAGAGTAATTTTCAAGTGCCCTTATTTTCAAATGCTGAGTCTTTCTCAATAGTGAAAGTGCCTTACCTTTCAGCTGTAGTGCCACTTGACTTACCTTCTAGTTTTGGCTGAGGTAAGGGTGGAACATAGATGCCATACCCTTTTAAGTCTGGAACTGCATTGTCTGTTTCCCTCCATTTCTGCAGGAAATATAGTTCTGTTATTCTTTGCTTAGCTCTTTTGGAGCTTTCTAGGAATAAAAAACAGTAAGTTTTGCAAATTCTATATATTTGACCAGCTACATTAGTTCTGGATGGTTTTTTTAATGTCTAAGTCACAGAACTTTTAGGATGATGATTAGATGATGATTAGATGAGCTGCTAACTCTTGCTTCCCAAATTTCTGTAGCTTTTTCATGTATGGAGTGCTTTTCATGGGAAAGAGTCAGAATCGTAAAGATGTATTCTTAAATATTTTCCTGCTTGTTTTCTGACAGTGCCTTCAGAATCTCATTGGTAGAGTGTATGGGAATTAACATATTGTTCAACATTGTCATGCTAATCTGTTTGAAATTGAAACTAACATTTGAACTGTTGTCAAGACTAGCCTGGTCTTCTGTTACAAACAATATTCATTTTATAGCTTCTCCTTTCATTGTTTACCTAAGAGCTCTCAAGTAACACTCTGTTTTAAGGATGGCTTCATTATATATAATTGCTGAACCAAGAGTTTCGAAAAGGTATTTTTGACAGTAATTTGTTTCTTCTCCTTTCTCCGTACTCCTGCCATATGATTAGTTTCCAGTCATGTGATATGGATGGCTGAATTTTTTAACTAGTTTTTAATGGTAATGAATTTCTGATGTGAAATTCGGATCAAATAATAACAAACTACTAAAGTAAAAATATTCTAGAATCTGCAAACAGATGCAGGAAGATAATGAATATCTGTGTTCCCCCAAATTGCTAGTCAGTCTCATATCTTTCATTTCCATTTTTATTTTACAAAATTATGCATGTCTCAATATAAAAACTCAAGAATCTACCTTAAATATATGTCACACATATTACATCTTTTTTTCCTTCAAAGGTACATTGTTTTTTTTTCTGATTCTTGTTTTTTATGCTGTTTGCATTCTTTTGACAACTTCTTCCAACATCTGTGAAACTTTGTGTAGAGAGCTTTTTGGATAATTGGTTAGCTGAGAAAGGCCATTTCGATGTGATACCGATGGATAAGGATAGGGGAAACAAGCTGGGGATTAAGTAACCAGTGTCCAATCACTGACAAAGGTCATAGTGACCTTCGCTGAAACGGGAAGACGGGGGAGAAAATTGCTTGCCAGAAAATGTAGATATCCTAGGTAGAGAAGCTAGAAGAATGCAAACATAGAAACAAAATAATCATTAGAGCATAGAAGTAGGTGTGGTTGATCTAACTGTGCTTTAACCAATAATGAGCTCAGCTTTTGCAATATGTATAAGCTTCATTATCACCAATATAAATATGTGTGAGCTTTCAATAAACTTAGAGATTTGCAATTCACGCATATTGTGTGAGGCATTTCTTCCACCATTCACGACAACTTTGCAGTAGGGCATCTAGCTTTTGTTGCTGGCTTCTTCTGTGAGTTTTTGGAACATCAGGCGCCCCCAGATCTTTTCTCTTCTACCTTATTCTATCCATTCTTGTCTTTGCCAGCTCATAAGGGAAGTTCACTAGACCAGTAGGTTTCTCTGTGTAGTAAAGGCACTGACATGGATCTTGATGGAGTGGAACGTCTCCCATGATTTTCCCATCTCCCGTCAATGCTTAATGGAGGATAAATCTTGTAGTGCAGATTACAGGAACTGCTTGCTGAACAAAATTGCATTTTTGTTGTCACTGAGGATTGTACCTCAGATAAGTCCAGTTTGCAAGATATGCTCTAGCTGCATTTGTCCTGAAAATACATATGTTCACAGCGTATAAGACTGTAATTTGAAAATGTAAGGATTTTAACAGAAGTGGCTAGAGATTGAGATTTGGAAATCACTGAAGGCATTGAGCTGATTTCATTGACTTAAGAAGGAGCCTTCAGCCTAGACTGCTTTTGAACATATTGAAGAAAGAAAATACTGAAAACATGGGAAGGAGTTGGAAATTCTACAAAAATGTTGCCCATTTCTCCAGAAAGAGCTTGTTTGCAACTCAGAATTTTCCATCACTTGCACGTATTTCAATTACTGAAATTTAGTTATGCAGTGAGAAACAATGAAAAAGGAACAAGAAAAAGTAATGATCATCTTTTCCAAGAAACATAAATAGCAGCATTATTGGGTTTGCATTTAGTTCTAGTTTTCTTGAATTTCTAGCAGTAAATAATTTAATCCTATAAAGCTATCATTAGAGTAACTGGCACTATAAATCACTGCTTTTACAATGGACATCTAAGCAAGCTGTTTTTACTGCCTCAGTATTTTGAATTAACTGAATAAAAGTTAAAAGCATTTCCCCTAGAGATTTACAATAGGATTGGGTTTGGCCTTTTGTAAACAAAATCAGATATTGTCATTAAAAAAATGTACTTCCAGCAGCTTTATAGAAATTACCACACACACAAATCTCAGAGGATTTCTCTTAAAATGTGAACTTGTAGCCTTCCTACCAAAGAAAGAATAAAACAAAGGGAATCAGGCCAGTGTGGTTGCCTTTTCCCAGGGACCACAAAAAAGCCTTTGGCAAGGGAGAAAAGAAAATAAATGGGAGAATAGCAAAAAAAGAGGTGCATGTTGCCTTATTACCCATATAACAGGTTGTCACCTTTTCCTTGGTGAAACAAGTTGTAATAAGTTATGCATATTTTTAACAGCAATTAAAAATTTTAAAAGTAGAAATTGCAGGATTCAATTGTAAGAAAAAATAATTTTGCTCATTACACATTCAGAGCAGTGTACAAACATGAGCTAATTAATCCTTACAGCTCTGGAGAGGTAAGCAGGAGCAGGTGTGACATTTTATTCTCAGTATAAAGAGGGAAGAACTGAGGTACAAAATAAACTCATCATAAAAGCATTCTAAGAGCAGACGGATTCATATCTTGGGCAACCAGACCTCCATTCTCTATGCCCTTTTTCCAAAATGTCCTTATTCCACCAGCATGGTGTAGGTATGCTTGTGTAGGACAATACAATGAGAATCCAGGGGCTTTGGAACAGGGTTATTTCCCATTGCCAGAATGCAGGCGTCGGTCCATAGACAACCTGAAGTCCACTGGAGCCCAAAGTAGTTCTGTGCCACTGGCTTTAGCAGAAACATGAGCCCATCACAGGTTGCAAAAAGAGCTGCAGTTCTTTTGATACCCACAAAGTTAAGGATAATAGTGTGCCATTTTCCTCCTCTATGTAGTTTTTATTTCCTGTGAGAGCATAGGAGCAGTAGCTCATGCTGATAGCAAGCATACTCCCCTGGAAGAGACATTTCTCAGGAAAAAAGGCAGAGGATAAAATCCACAGGAAAGGTATCCTCATTGAAGAATTTCTTCTAGTCTGGGCAGATCCCTGAAAGATCTCCTTTGCTTCTTTTATTTGTTGTGAAAACATATCATAACAGGATTTCTTTGTGCACAATCACACTGTATATAAAGCATTTTTGAGTTATGATGTATAATCTTATCAAGACTATAATCAAGATTTAAAATATAATCAAACTTCTTCAAGAGTCTCCTGATCAATGCACTCGCTATTCTGAGTTCAGAGTCAAAACTTAAGTTTTAGTCACATGTGCCTAAAGCTAAGTTAATTTACAGTTTAGGCAAGGAAATCAGTTATAATATTGACTTGATTGGTATTTTGGAAACCCCTAAAGTTGTTTAGTCTTAACCATTTATTACTTATACAGAAGAAACTCCCCCAGGATATCAATATTATTTGATTTTTTAATAATATTGAAAAAAAATAGGCTTTGTATCGGAAAAGGTACTGTCCTATGAAAAGTTAAGTCTGAAAGCCTCCTCTTGGGAACCTACTTTGGCAGTAGACCTGTGTCCTTTGACTCTAGGATAGTCTAGCTAGGAAAGTTGGCAAGACAGCATTCTTATTCTTTATTTCCTAAGGCCTTTTCTTTTTGTAGAAAGTGCTGAATTATTCACACTATGCTAATAAAGTTCATTTGAGTCATCTGAGCAGTCTCCTGAGTTTATTAATACATTATTTTAAAAAGGAGTTAATTTGGTCAAGTTGTCTCTACAGTAAACTGGCCAGCAATATAGTGATAATCAGATAAAAAACCAAAGATTAATTACAGGACAGGAAACAAAGGCAGAATTGTCCTGGGTAATGAGAAAGCCAATATTTCAGGCTGAAAAAATCTGGGGAAATTCAGACAGCAAACCTCAAGTAACATGAGGTGGTGAAAGCGTGGACTTTGATGTGAAAGAAAGTGGTTCTGTGCGTGGATCCAGGATTTAGCCAAGACAGTGGCATCACTGACATTTTCTGCTGCAAAGCTCCACTGACATCCATGCCAGAGTGGGCATCCCAGGAGGCACTGATCTGAAACAGAAATAGACGCAGCTTATTTCAAATAGACATTCTGCAAATACATCTGTTTATTCTTTTTCCTGTGTGAAGTAGGTACTTTTTCCCCATTTCTTATAGTAGAGGAAATGTTTTGTATTTGAATATCTGCATAGAGGCTTTGCCCCAGAGGTCCCGGTTGCCCTTGATGGGCTGCAGCTGCGATGTCCTTAATTGGGCTGCAGCTGCAGTCAATGAAGATAACTGGGATAAAAGGGGGCAGGTTAGCCAGGCAGGGAGAGTCTTGAAGGAGCTCTCAACTGAGAGAGAACAGCATGCAGAAGAAGGAGTCTGTGCTGTGAAGATCTGCAGCCGTAAGAATGTACCAAGGAGGTATGGACTTTAGAAATCTGATTACAACAGTATGGGACTCCAGAAATAGAACAACAACGATTTCTTGCAGTATGGAGAAAATAGCACCCATCTTTCCTTTGTTCAGCCTTCCTTGATGTATACTTTCAACTAATGCACGTTTCTAATCATGATTAAGAGACACAGCTATTTCTCTGTTCACATGATCCAAGATTTTCATCATTCAATACATACAAATCTTGATCATTTACCAAAGTCACATTTTTTTCACATCCCAAAATGTTCATTCAGTTATTATGTCCAAGGACGTTTCTAGACACAGCTAAGGAGATACCTGACCAAAAGACTGAACCTCTTGGCAGTTTGTGGTAGTATACAAGGAAAACAGTGGAGCTCATTGGTTGAAAACTGAGGTTCTAGCAATATAAAGGCCTGTTGAATCAATTCAGAAATGCATTGCCTACTCCACCTACTATGTAACCTATAACAGTTTGAGCTGGGTAAACTCTCCTAAGTTTAGTATGAAGAGTGAGAGTGTGCAGAGAAAAGAGATGAGACTTTTTTTTTTTTTGATGCTTAAATTTTTGGTGGGAAGTGAAAGAATAGAGGGTGAAATCTGAGAAGCAATTGTTGCATTCTCTGGGAAGGAATTTCATAGCCTTGTTTTTCTGTCCCTTGCTTTAGCAAGTTGACCCTTGCAGCTGACAGCCTTGTCATGCCTGCAGAACTTTACTGTGTAGAGATGTTATGATCTTCTGACAAGAAATGAATTCTTAGAAAACTTGGTCAAGTGCCAAAAGATCACTGTCTTGGAGGAAATGCAGTGTTCCCTGGGGAAGCAGTATAAGAAGTCTTGGATAAACAGCACTGACTTGCCTCTGAGTAAGAAAGCAGTCAGTCACTGTGCTGAGTTTTCATTTTTACCAAACAGAATCACAAAAAATATTCTCAGCGTGAAGAAAAATTCTCATAAAAAGTGAATCTGTGTTTTTGATAACTGTTTTAAAAACATTGATATATTGGAAAATCATGCATCCATCCCCAGTATCTTCAAAATTCTGATTCATATCATTTTACTTGGGCCTAAGAGATGTTAGTTGTTTAAGCAAACAGAAGAAAAACTAAATTGCTACTAAGGTTGTCCACCAAAAATTTCTAAGCAGGACTAGTACATGTTTTAGCATATCATTTTCTTCTTCATCTATAGCATTGATAAGAAGGAAGACAAGGCATTCTTAATTTGTTTCTAATACTCAGGCAGATGAAGAGACCTGACTTAATAGGTTGAGAGGTATCTTTTTGTGATGGTTACATTAGCCCAACTGTTGATTCTGGAGTAACTGTGATATCATTTGAAAATAGTGGGTTTGTTTGCATAATTTCTTTGATATATCCAAGGTAAGTAATTTCTTTTAACATTCTTTGTGTTGCTTCAAAGTGCTTTGAAGCACTGATGTCAAAGCATCAATAAATTCATTCTGTTATTACTTCTACATCTATATTGAAGATCTGTGCTCTAAATACTAAGTCTGAAAGCCTTAATATTTAGGATTCACAACAATTTGTGATAATTTAGATTTTTCTTACAGCACACTTTCTACATTAAAATAATTCCTGAATTATGTCCATCATGTTGGACTTAATATTAAATTTAATGCACAGAGTATCATCAGCTGTTTGTTTTAATACTTGGTCTGTAATCAATATTTTGACTGACAACCTGTCTTTCTCTTTTTATTCTTTGGTATGGACTATTGCCAACATTGACTGCTATGTACATATCAGTGTATATGGTCTTGAATTGAAAGCTGTATAGTACATCACTATGTAGCTATTTACAATGAAGCACCTTTTTGAAACTGCAAGAGGAAAATTCTGTAAATGGACTGAAAGTAGTCAGAACAATTACAAGACAGGAAGAACAGCAAAGCACAATTGGTCCTCAAGCACAGAAGAGCTCCTAATCATTTAAGTGAGGATGATAACTTGATATACAAGAATTAGCATCACCATACACACATACTCAGTGCTTCAGTTCACAAATTCCCAATATATCATTGAATTGGGTTTGCAAGGCCAGGTTTTGGTAGATGTGGGCCTGCTGGGGTGGATTCCATGAAAAGCTGTCAGAAGTTTCCTCCATGTCTGGCAGAGCCAATGCCAGCCAGCTGCAGGTAGCAGATTATTTCCCTTATGAAATTCCTGTGGTGCAGACCATGGTAAGATACCTGTGCCCCTGCAGACCATGGAGGTCCATGGCAGAGCAGAGATCCATCTGCAGTCCATGGAGGGCCCTGCAGTGGAGTAGGTGGATGCCTGAAGGAGGCTGTGACCCCTCAGAAAGCCTGTACTGGAAGACATTTCTGGAAAGACCTGTGGATCCATGAAGAGAGGAGCCCACACTGGAGCAGGTTTGCTGGCAGGACGTGTGACCCTGTAGAACTCCACCCAGGCTGGAGTGTTTTGTGCCTGAAGGATTCCTGTGGAAGCGACCCCCACTGGAGCTGTTTGTGAAGAATTGCAGCCAATGGGAAAGACCACGCTGGATAAGTCTGTGGAGGTCTGTCTCCTCTGGGAGGGACCTCACACTGGAGATGAGAAAGAACACTTCTCCCTGAGGAGGAAACAGCAGCAGAAATGTGATAAACTGATGGACACCTGTCCCCCCACCCCCTCTGGATGTGACATAATAGAAAATTGTGAATGAATGAATTTAAGCTTGGGAAGAATGGAGGTGTGGGCGGAAGCTATTTTTAAGATGCGTTTTACTTCTTATTAGCCTACTCTGATTTGATTGATAATGAATTCAATTCATTTTCCTGAAGTGAGCCCTTGATGGTGACTGGTGAGGGATCTTACCCGGTCCTTATCTCGACTCATGATCTTTTAATTCAATTCCCTCTCCCCGTCCAGTTGAGGAGGGAAGTGATAGAGCAGCTTTAGTGGGCACCTGGCATTTAGCCAAGGTTAAACTACAAAAATGATTTATAATATCTAAGGAACATCAAACAGTATCTCTCCCATAGCTTGGTTACCTTTTGGGATCAGAGCCTAAAGACTGACTGCAGCCTTGGGTTGAAGGTCTTTGAGCCTTTGCATTTGCCTCAGCACCTCTCAGCATTAACCTACACTGAGAACTCCCCTGAACTTTTTTGTCTCCAGTTTGAACACCTTTGTAGTTCAGACACATGAAAGAAGCCTCTACCATGCCTCCAGAACAAAGCATGAATTTACATTTGCAATGTGTTTTAGTTGCCCTGTCACTCCAGTTCTCCAGTTCCACAGTCTTGTATCAATATAAACCTTTATTACAAGGTTTGAACATCTAACAGGTTGTGAAATAGATACTCCTAACTACTGAAAATTTTAAAGGCCTCTGGATATTCTAAATCATGTGGTATAGAAAATACAAGTATCTTCCTCAGTGAATATACTAAGAATACATATGCCAAATATTTAATTAATTAATATCTAGTCATGTAAAATGCTTCTTTCAATCCAGCTGCCTTCTAAGCTAGCTGACACATCCCTAGAACCATTCTTCTTAGTGTAATAACCCTATTAGTAATACTTCAGATTAAAAATGCATTCCATCCTCAAGTCTCTTCATTATAATATAATTGTTACACAATCCACGCTATCATTAGGAGCACAGTATGAGAAGTAGCTTCAAAGTAGCATTTTTCTATGGGATTCATACACTGAAATATGCTTAGATATATATTTATTTGCTCAAAGCAATTTGCTAAGGGTTTTGAACATTACTTAAAATTTGTGAAAGCAAAAGCACAAAGCTTTTCTTTTGATTTTACTTTTTCTTTGCGAAAACATGTATGTGTTTCCTTTCCTTTACTTGTGCATCTGAACTGGGGGAAAGACGAGAGAGTATTTAAAGTCCTCTACCTTCCCTCTAGCACAGTCAACATCCCATCTGTTCCCCAGACTGATGTGCTTAAGCTTTATCATGGTGGACAGTTGCCTCCTGGCTGGCACACCACTCCTCTGGCACTCTCAGAATGAGGTCACAGAAACTAGGTACTGCTGCTGCTGCACGGGGGCAAGCTGTATTCACTTTTATCTACTCTCTATGAAATTAGAGAGAACAGCATCATGCCCCCAGCAGCAGCACGAAGAGAGGCACATCCTGAGAAACAGGAAGCAATTTTTTTCTCAGGAAGCAATCTTTTAGCAAGTTTCCAAACTGAGCCATGCCTGTGCCAACTACAGGACCCGGTAAAATAATGAAACACAAAGCAGCTTACTAAAATAAAAAAAAAAAGTAAGCTTTTTTTCCACTCATATCAAAGGATTTTTCTTTCCTGTGGCTTATTTTTCTACTGTTATTTAAACTGAAGCTAATTAATTAATTAAATTAATTTATTATTATTGTTATTACTGTTATTTAATTGAAGTTAATTAAATAGGAAGCACTTTGATTCCAGACATATTGGAAAGTGTAGTCATTTATCAGGAGGTGTTTACGGGAAAGTCAAAGATACTAAGAAAGTTTAGCCAGATGAAATGCAAGTCAGACAACAGATCTTAGACAAATTGAGGCACAGCAGTGAATGACTTTCCCAAGGTCATACAGTGCATCAGCTGCAGAGCTGGGATAGAACCCTGGTCTCCTGATACACAGCCTAATCAGACATTTCTCAGTAACAAAATTTGCAAATAAGATACCACACACATAAAAATTCTGTTTATGTACAGTATCTCCTTAGTGAGCAGGAGCAAAATATAGGATCAATTATTTAAGAGCTTGTTTAATAAGGAGAGTATGTTTCAGTAATTACTGAGGCCAACCAGTGGGTTGAAGGTCTTATAAACTATACAATGTTTTCTCATTGTACTACAGAAGATGTTCTTGATTAGCCCTCTTGTGGTTTGTGTGCTGTGCCTCCCTGATAATGAGTAGGGTGAATGCACGTGGTACTGATTGACACATGGTTCTTGCATGTTTAAAGCTGAATTATTTTCATTCCTGCCAGAAGAATTTTACTTCTCATGTTTATGTGAATCTTAGAGGGTGTTGATTTAGATGATTTGCTATTTAAGTACTGTATTTAAGCAAAGGATGTTTAGATTTCTGTGGCAATAGAAACATGTAAGACAGATATCCATGATCAAGTGATTTTTGGTTTTTTCCAATTTATAAGTATTATATCCCCATTGAGTTTTATATGCTTTAAAAAAATCTTTAAAAAAGAACAATCTCTGAAGTTATCCAAGCTTTCTGAGTTTGCTTTATGCAGGAAAAAGCAGTGTAAAATTCTTAGGTCTGCACTACAATAAAACAAGTAGTAATTTTGAATGTAGGTAGGTAGCAGCAGAGTTCCCAGGTGACCTCAGTAAAAGGAAGTGATGGTCAGACATCAAGTCTCTTATTCCAGATAGAACTGACTCACAGGTGGGGAGTTTACAACCATGTGAAGGTTGAAGTCCATTAGTCACTTTAAATTTCGGTCAACTTGTTCTCTGTCACAATAAAGGATCTGAAATAAAGTCTTGGTAGGTTTATAGCCAGGCTATTAAATTACATCACTTTTTGCTGAGTTTCAGTCTGCCATAAGACACCACATCATATAGGAAATGTCACCAAGAGGAATGACAGAAGGGCAATAAATGGATGCAGTTCACATAATCTGAGTCTATCCCCTCTTTCTTCAAAATAAAAGCCAGCAAAGCACAGGGCATTTCCTTGGCATTGATGGTCAGAAGGATGTGTTGATGTGGTGGGTCACAGCCAAAGCCCACTAGCTTACATTGGTCACTCAGTCTGCAGGAGTGGTCCTTTTTAAGGCTATAAATGGAAACATTAATGACTTAAAAGGAACATTGCTTACCCATTTACAAGGTATGGCCAGTAGCATCTCATTTTTCCTTCACTTTTCCAAATTACATTGGAAGCTGCTGAGGTGGTTTTCTTAATTTCCTATATCCTGCTCCCTTCCTCATCTTGCTCTGCAAAACTTGTGCCTAACCTGGAATGGCCAAACATCTCCACAGTTCAAGGAATTGAGATGTCTTAGTGGTTTTCTTTACTTTGTCTTTTCTCCTTCTGACAACCTCTGCCAAAAGCAATCTTCAGAAAATGCTATAACATGCTGTGTGCAGTAACCTGCAAATTTTTCACATGCTATTAGAGAGTGTCACAGTTTTAACAAACTGGATGCTTTTTTCAATTTCCCTCTTCTTACAAAAATATTGTACCAGCAGCAGTGCATATGCCACTGACGTTCACTGCATGTGTGTTGAGGTGCTGAAAATTTTTAGGAGGGTCTGATCTTTGCAACTTCTTTTTATATTTCTTCCACAAATTAATATTCTACAAAAGTGTAGAAAAAAGGAACAGGGGAAAGTGCATGGAAAGGGAAAGAGGAATGGGTAGAGGAAAGAAGAAAGGAGAGAAAATGTGCTGTTATCTCAGATAACTAACATGCTTAGCTATCTATGGTAAAACTCTGCTGAAGATAAATTCTGCTTCTTTGCCATCAGACAGCTGCATACTGATATCCTGACCTGTCCTTGGTGTCTCTTTTTTTTTTTTTTTCAATACAAGCAAAGCAGTTTGTCTTGTATATTAGTGGTTCTACTCAGGACAGCTGCTGATGAATTTTAGTTATCCAAATATTACAAGAATTTCAACTCAGCTTTTTTATTCAATCATCTATTCCAGTCTTCACAGTATACATTTGAGGAAGGTTTTTCTTGCCTTACTAGATGCCTATTATTAAAGTATCCATTTCTAGCCTGGCTACTCTAAATTGCCTTTACTGACAATGAAGAGAAAAAGAACATTTTTAAACTGTGATTTATTTTGTCTTGGGTCAATTACTGCTTGCTGTTTTCTGTCTTGCCTTTGAAATGTCTATTTCTTCCTAGAGATTCTAGGAAATTTACAGTGACCATTTCAGATTTTGGGATGACTCTTCCGTAGCTCAGACCAGTCTGACATCTAATGGCAAATGGCTGTTCTGGCCTGCAGACAAATGTACACATTGCCTCAGGTAAAGGCTTGCTTTCTGTCCAGCACTTGAACACAACAAGTATTTCTGAAGAAATTAAGGAACTCAAAATCCCGAGGTTTTTAAATGATCCTTGATGGGCTGTGTCTTCCAAACTTTCAGGAAAGACAAGACTCTGGAACATCTGGGTTTTATCAGCTATGTCCTCTGTTTTCCATAAGTCTCACATGTCCTTGCCTCCACAAACTACAGCAGGCAAAACTAGGTTGTATTTCATTCTCAGTTTCTCCAGGGAGACTCTAGTCCCTTCCTTGTTCCAGATGGCCCTTCCTTTTGGCTGTGCTGGCTACCTTCCAACAAAAGCAGGGAAAATTGACTCAGTCACATATTCACCTGGCCCTGGATTCAAAAACATATTCCTTAAGCATCTTAATTAAGCTCCCTTTCTGAGGCCTAACTCTTCTCAAAGTATAAATAATAAAGAAAGGCTAAAATTTTAACTCGGACACCTAAATTTATATTGGAAGCAAATTATGTGAGAAAATGCAGTAGTTTGCTAAATTTTGTTTGCACAGAATCACAGAACTGTTAGGGTTGGAAGGGACCTCTGGAGACCATCTAGGCTCTTTATTGAAGAGATTTGCAGAGTATTTCCTTGATACATGCTAACAGATTTCCAGTGCACTGGTGAAGATATTTAAAAGCCAAAAGATTTGGCATAAAGAGAGTAGTTTAGGAGGCCTGAGGAGCTTCAGATAAGGAGGTTACAGCTATGGAGGGCTGGAGGTCCAGTGGTGACCTGAATTGGTCCTAAATCCTCCAGACAGTCTTAGGATCTGTCCCTGCTCCTGCTGGGGGCGTGGGTACCAATTTCTGTTCCAGGATTTCCATCCCATGACTCACACCATGTGAGGCTCCAGCCCCTGGGTCAGTTGAGAGCAGCCTGAGTCCTGGGTGGGACCCCAGCCCTGGCTCAGCCACCTGCATGGTGCTGGGCATCCCTGGTTGTGTCCCACTTCCTCCCAAAGGAGAGCTTTTGGTGTTTGACACCGTCTGTGTTAGACAGTGGCCAAGAGGCACCAAAGCCCTTGTTAATCACACAGCTCCAGAGCAGCTCCCTCCCTCTGTACCTCAGGCCACTCAGCAGTTGTCACCAGGGTTTCCTCACCCTCTCATCTCCTGCCTCCAGAGCATTCCAGCAGTGTGAAGTTAGATGCAATTGCCCAACAAGTTTCACCTACTGCTTCCTTGGTCTTTTGAGCTCATTCTGGATTAATCCAGTCAAAGCTTTAGTCAAGGTCTTTCTTATCTGAGAGATGCTTTTAGCTAGGCACTACCCCATGATATCTTGTGATCCTGAATGTCATCCAGTAATAAACAGCCCCTTCCCAGAAAAAAAATTAAAGATCCATTCCCTCCCTCTCCCATCCATTCCTGAGCAACAGGAAGAAATTATCCACATCAAAAGCATAATTCTGCAGTCTTCAGTACTCAAGGGGATACAATGAACATGAATTATTACATGATTTACTGAAAAAATAAGATGTAAGTCTTATATAGGTGTTGATAGAGAGGTAATGGTTTATATGAAAAATTCTTCTCCAATCTCAATTTTCAGATGAGATATTTTTCCTCTTAGAAGACTGCCTTCAGGTTGACTACATCCTTAAACTCCTTTAATTTCCTTACAAGTGTTTTTGACACTTACAAACACGACAAACACTTTGTGTGCTGCTAAGTAGTGTACATTTGCTAGAGGCTAAGTTACAACTTTGGTACATTTTTCCTATTATTAGGCACAAATCCAAACCTCCAAAGTCTGACCTTTAAAGAAGTTCAAATCTGATTTACCTTGAAACAATGCTGCTTTAGGCTGTCTCTGTTGGCATGGTCAGGTGTTGCAAATGATCAAGTTAATGTGTTATAAGAAATTCTCCACATAGCTAAAACAGTGACATATTAAAAAATCAAAATCAACAAAGTTAGCATAGAACAGACTGTGATGATGCCCATGCAAAAGCAAAGTATCGTGTTTCCTAAGCTCTGATGCCATCTTCATTAAGCCAACTTGCCTGGACTAGAGCCATACCAGAGTGCAATGACAAAAAGGGCTAAATACTGCATTTGTAACAGCCTATAAAAATTCACAGAAAATAACAGCTGGAATTTGTAAAAGCTCTGCTGTGCTGATCTGAATTACTCTGAAGGATTTCTGAGGATTACATGGGTTAAAGAATCCAGGACTGATTAGTCTTCTTGACCCTGCACTGACATAAGCCATGGACAGAAGAAGATAGTAAGAGCCATAAGCAGACTGCATAGTCTAGCATCATCTTTCCCTTTCTGTCCCTACTGGAGAAGCTTGGATGAAACACCGTCAAAGGAATTGCTCTCTGTGTTCCTTCCTAAAGCCTTGATCCAATCCTGCGCAACCAGTCATTTAGGTAAATCTAACTACATGAGGTTTTGCAGAGTTCAAGAGTTCAAGAATAATTTCTTTTAAATGCTGCTTTTTTTTTGGTGTTGGGTTTCGTTTTGTTTTTGGAGTATTTTTTAATCAAACAAAGGCAAAGCTTTCAGAAAACCTCTATTCAACACAGAAAAGGAGTTATGCAGAATACTGGATTTTAGGCTTATCTGCCACTGCGTAGGTTGTCTCACTTGACATAATCTGCTTTCCTGTGTTTTCCTGTTTTCACTGACATTACCTTTATTTATACACAAGCACTAGGCTGTAGCAGCTTCCCTAGGTTACTGCTTCCTGTTTCATTTTCCTTTCCCTTTGATCACTGCTGCTAGCTACCTAATAACAATTTTAGAACAATCAATCAGCAGTCTGTGCAAGCAAATAACTCACTGAACACTTGAACCCTGTAATTGTGTTCTGACCTTGGGTGTACTAAAGGTTAGAGTGATAGATTCTTTGCAGCAATGCCATGCTCTGTAGTTCTGTAAATGCAGTTCACCAGCCTCAGGTGAACTTTACTGCAGAGGAAAGAAAAATCAAGTGTGGCCACATAAAACCTAGCAGTACACAGAGAAGTCAGTGACAGCATAAAGAATGTTGGCAAACAAGGCACACTAATACCTAAATCAAACAAAGCTTGAGGAGGGAAGAAATGTCTGAGGCAATGTGTAGGAGACTCAACAGTCCTTATTCTGACCTTGCAAAAATGTGAGAAGTTTAAAAATAACTTCTTCTTCACTTCAGGGTTTTGAAATATGAATTTAATAAGATTATGAAAGGATTTGCAGTGAGATACTTCCACTCTCAGCTTATGTTGTCTTCCCTATAATTAATAAACCAATAGAGTTGTTCCTCTAACAGTATTTGATTCAGGTGTGATTCCTACTGACCGAGCTGCATTCAAAGTATAGAGATTTCCTACTGGAATATCATGAAGACCACCACCTCTTTTGCAGCCCCATTAAGAAATGTGCACTATTTATATTCTTTCCATGTGAAATATTTTGGGAGTTAAGACCAATTGGCTGGGGCTCATGGGCAAAGCTCTTTAGATACTTAAAGTCAAATAATTTGCCCTTGCTAGCAATTGGGATAGGAGATAGTTTTTGAGTTATTGCCAGAAGTTCTTATAACTTCTGAGCATGAATGGAGTTTGTGAGAGGAGCCTTGCAGGTACAGTGAGCAGATCCACAAATGTGTGTGAGAGACAGACATGCTGAGAAGGCAGTAGCTGATAGTGGGCAGAGATGCAATTGCAAGTGACAGCACCCATGCTCCTACATGAGCCTGTCATGGTGATGGACTGCCCATGCTGTGCCCTGCCCAAATATAGAAACACAGACTCTTACAGTACATCTGTCAAAACAGGTCTCACATGTGAACATGGGCAAGAACTTGGGGGAATAGAAGAGGACCACAAGAGTAATACTGATTCTTTGATTGACAGTGATTAGGACTGAATTGTTGTCAAGCTTAACAACAACAACAAAAACCAACAAACCACCTAAACAAAAAAACCCAACAAACAAAACAAAAAAAAAAAAAAAAAAAAGAAAGAAAGAAAGGGGAGGAAATTCTTTCCAGTATCAGAAGAGGCATGGCAGAAAGAGTGGAGGAATTTCTTTAAAAGTATTGGAAGAGGACATTGGTATTGGTATTTGATCAGTGGCATATCCTATCTGATACAGCAGCAGCTTTCTGAGAAGAGCATTGAGATGAAAAAAAACTGTCATGATTTTAAAAGCCAAGTGCTGGACAGAGGTGAGTAATCACTACCTGAATCTTCTGTCCTTCACTCCCAGCCCTCTGTGCAGTAGCCTCCCAGCCAGACCGCACCATTGGCTCATGTCACCTGAGTCCATGGAGATCGTTACTGCCATTCCTCTGACCAAGAGATCTCTTTAGGCATTATAGTTCTCCAGACTTGGAGTAATTGTTTAACTGACACACTCAGGTTTAGTGATGGTCTGGGATATCTCATATTTCAGCCATTCTCCCAGCTGCCGCTGTGGATGACCCAAAGGATTGGTGTCAAATCAGCCCTTTAAGAGTGTTTCATACAGCCTGGGAGATCTCTGACAGCCCTAGTCACCAACAGCTAGGGAGAAAAGCAGATGTTAATCCTCTTGGATTTGCCCAGGTGGCTAACAGGAGGAGAGGAATACCACAGGGCAACACTGAGTGTTCAGTAGGCTGTGAAGTGAAAAAGAAATGGTCTCTGACAGGATGTAGAATAACATATTTCTAAAATTTCAGTCAGTTATAAAAATATGTTCAAGCTATGAAGCTTGAATTATCAGTAGTTGGCAAAAAGCAGGGAGAGGGATTGAGAGAAAAACAGATGAAATGTGGTCAAACTTAAATTATCAGAACAAACGTAAACCACCAGGATACTGATCTTAGCAGAAAACATGGCTGTCAACAGAGAAGAAAGCTTGTCTCCAGAAGAAACTTGAACGCCTGGCACTGAAGGTGTAACTGGTGTCAGGAGCATGGAAAGTCAGTAAATGCAGGTGAGTTTCTGATGGCTTCATTTGACATCAGATAAATGTCAAATTTATCTGCCATTTATAGATAGAGAATGACAAAATGAAGCCATCAGAATCTCATTGGAATAGGCCACTAAAGCTTGTTTCCTTTTGGGGATTTTCTGCAGCTGCAGGCTTATCAATGAACAGAGAAGCTACAAGTGTTAGTGGGTGATCTTCACATCCCTGGTCTGCCAATGCATTTTCTAAGGCTTTGTTCTTCAGGGGGGAAATGCTGGTGGTTTCCACCTGAAGTGCTTCTCGCATGAGTTGAATGACATGGGCTACAAGATCTTGTACAAACTCTCATTTGTCTGACAAACCTCCTTTTCAGACATTCTCTCTTCTAACTGCCAGTGGATATTTTATTCAGCTGGCTGCAATAGCAAGTGAGATGAGGCATCATCTTCCTGGTGTAGCACACTGACATGAAACCAGAAGCCATGGACATTATGTTATATCAGATAATTACCATGCATTAGTATAATTTAATCAAAATCAACAAGCACAATACATCTAGCACAAATGATCAAATGCAAACATTTGAATTGAATTTTCACAGTAAAGTATCTCAAAATTACGAAGTTCAATTAGTAATTCAGCATGATCATCAGTCAAATACCACTCATATTATAACCTGGCAGATATTGGAGCAAAATTTGACTCACATCTGGGAGTCTTGTTGATGTGAAATATCATACAGGCTTGATGCCAGATGTGAAATTAGCCCTATTAGGTATTTTTTCTTTAACAATTATGTTTTACCACAGTGATTAGAGCAGATGGAGCACAAATTTTCCTCCTCTTGTGTTTTGGGTTTTTTTTAACATACATCCTTTCAAAATCCAGTTACCGTAAAAACTTTGTTTAACTGTTTTTGTTAAACCATCTTATTTTTGATTCACACCTAGAACTTTTGTCTGGCTCATAAATGAGCACAACAAATTTTTTAAGTTCATCATTTGTTGTAAAAGACCTGTCAACAAGTCCTTTCTGGGGGGAGGATGGGAGAAAAGGAATAATGTCTTTTTTTGGGATGTTTAGTATCAGCAGTAAGTAGACAGAGAGGTATTACAAGCCTTCTACAAAACAGTAAAACAGAAGGACTCCCAGCAGAAAGCTTGAAAATCTCAAGCCATACTTACAGAGACTTCTAACAATAAGTTTTAAAGGACGTACCTTTTCATGAAAATTAAATACTCTCTGTAATTTCACAACACTAGAGCTTTGAATATATTTCCCTCTTTGTTTGAATGGGCCAATTCAAATCTTCTTTTATGATAACAACATCAAACCATATTGTAGTAAAATACCTTCCCTTCTGTCTCCTTTTTCTCTTGGTTAATATCTATATGACTTTGTCGAGTAAAAAGAGGGACAGTGGGAGGTGTGACAAGTTAATATCTAGGAATAAAAAGGTGCTACCTAGCAACATTTCTCTAGAAATTAAATCTCATTTGTCAAGGAACTCTCAAACAGGGGCTGCACTGCCTAGGGGATTGATAATGGCAGATAGATCTTTGCATGGCAAGTCACTAAAATACAAACGCAGCCCAGGCCAGTGGCAACTGAACACTGTTACCACCTGACAGCTGTTTAGTGGCCTGTATGAAGTGCCTTACTCTTCATCCAACTCCTAGTGAGGAAGTGGCTGTATCCCAAATAGCATTAATTGGCTCCCTTATTTTTAGCTGCAGCAAGGCAACCAAAGACCATGCAGAGCCAGGGAGCTAGGGCTGGAGGCAGCATGCTGTGACCCAGCAGACCAGCTGGGTCTCTGGTTAAGCTGGACATTTTGACCACAGCATTCATGACAGGCTGTGGTTCAGTCCCTGCTTAAGCGCTGGGAATGAAGGGGCCTCCATGGTAATCCTTTGATTCCTGTCTCAATGGCTCCTGTCCTTACACCAGGTTTTTTCATCTCAAACCTTACCAAAACCATCGTTTGAAAAATTAAGGGATTCTTTCTGTCCTTCTGCAGGGAAACAATCAATCAAAAGAAGCTACCACATTTCCCAGCCCTTTATCATTCTCTGTGCTTTCTTCTGGACTCAGCCAAATTTTTCTACTTACCTCATAAAGTACAATGAGCAGACACAATGAGCAGACACAATACTCTAACTGAGCCTTACCAACACTAACTACAGGGTAGTTATTATTTCCCTTGCCATACATTAGTGCTCCTCTAACACGGCTCAAGATACAGAATCTCAGGTTCACTCATGCTTTCTAGTCCATAACAGAGTGCCCCTTGAACGCATGTGTTTCTAGTGCTTCAGAGTCTATTTCAGCTAGATTTCTAACCACTGAGGGCAAGCTTTTAGGTGCTTATGAATGGATAGTGTGATGGACCTAAACTCTCTTTAGGCTCTTTTCTCTTGGTTCTGCCATGTTCTTCTACCTCTCTGTTAAAACATGCTCTGTTAATTCCTAAATCACGCTTCAGGTTTTGATTATGAGGAAGGCAAAGGTGGCACTGAATGTTTCTGCTCCTCCTGTTATTCACTGTCTTTCCCTGTTTTGCAATAAGCCCTTTCCTTGCCTTTATGTCCCACTTCTATGTTGATGAAAGTTTCCTTATAATCTTGCATGTTCCTACTTATCATACCATATCATAGAACATTTTGGATTGGGAAGTACTTCAAAGATCATCTAGCTGCCACCCCTCTGCCATGGGCAGAAATGTCTTTCACTAGACCGAGTTGCCCAGAGTCCTATCCAACCTGGCCTTGAACACTCTCTGGGATGGGACATCCACAACTTCTCTGGGCAACCTGTTCCAGTGCCTCACCACCCTCACAGTGAAGAATTTCTACCTGATAGCTAATCTAAATCAACCGTTTTTCAGTTTAAATCCATTCCAAATTATCCTATTACTACAAGCCCTTGAAAAAAGTCCCTTTCCAGCATTCACGTAGGCCCCGTTTAGGCTGCTATGTTGTATTTTTAATGTTGTGGTTTTACTGTTTTTTACTCTCTTTGTGCTGCTTTTTATCCTATTTCTCTTTTTCGTGATGCCTTTTTGAATGTCACCAAAGAGCTTCCACTACAGCTGGAAATAGGCTATTGCTAAACTCAATTTTTTTTGCAAGAAGATAATAAACTTGCTGTTGTACACTTGGTAAAGTTTATCACAATAACTCCACCATGCTCCTTCTTCTTACTATTTTATATCAAGGGTAATTAACTAGATGTCTATAGTTTAAGTGAGCTAAATGACAGTTAGGATCTGAAAATCAGTCAGGCACCATTGAAAATGGTCTAAGTGACCTCTCCAGCCTCTAGTCACTGCTCTAAAAAGGCACAGAACATCTGTAGATCTGGTGCAATATCTGCCATGTTAAGGAAGCTTCCCAGTCTGACCATTCATGAGACTCTCTGGCACTCACACTCCCAACATCAGAGAATTTCTGCTGGGACTGAAGCCCCTTCTCCTCATGGGAACCCAGTGGATGCCCTGCTTTGCTCCCCACACACCCCACTCACGCAGTCAGACCAGGTATACCCAGCAGTTCAGCCCCAGGTTTCCCACAGCAGAGTCTCAGGTGGCTCATTCCATAAAACCATTTATTCACAGCAGAGTAACACAGAAACAGCCTGAGCTGGTTCCTCCAAGGAGAGACTCCCAACAAAGGAAAAAAATAAAGTCCTTGGGCTTTTATAGCCTCACAATCTCTCCACGTGCCAGTCTCATTCTTCCTCCTGAGTCTTTGGCTCTTGGCCCACCGTGTATCTATCCTCCTCACTGGCATCGCACATTTTCATCTCCTTCATTATCCAAAAGATTCCAAAAGATATCCAGGCAATTCTCAGGTCCTGCTGTGTCTCTCAGTGTCCATGCACCCAGCTGGGTGCCACCTGTCTTCGTGCCCTTTGTAATCCCAAAGGTTGAGAGTTTATGAACTCTTGTCTCCAAGTTATTCACTTTATCCTAAAGCAGACATCTATAGTGAACTTCATGGCACTCTAAACTTCTTTGGCTCTTTTGAGAAGCATGTACATGTTAATTCAAATATCCAAATGCAGATATTTAGTGCTGTTTGGGATTTCATAGGCCCTAGCTGTCCTTTCAGAGGATCACAGACATTGTGCAGGTTGTTTGTCATATTTACCACCCCTGTGCAAGTGTTCCTGGACAGCTCAGAAATTTCAGTGCTGCTGCATACCTCACTGTGAATCACAGTAGAAAGATGGACCTCACTGGATCATCTTGAGGCTGTCCAGAAATTAGGCTTTAGTTCAGTGTGGTGTTGCAGATTTGGAATTAGGCAGTATTGTCTAAAGATGACATAATTCTTAAGAGATGCATAAGTCTCATTAAATATATATTTTTAAAAAATGGTAAAGAGCCACATAATTAAAGAACACATAAAAATAATTCATACACATATAAACTGATTGTTACTTTACCTCTTGTTGGACCACTACAGGTTCGGCTCATGATTTCTTTACAATCTCATTTCTCAGTGCACATTCAGAAATAGCTCACTATTCATACTGGTTTCTTAAGCTGAAGTGCATAATTAAGTTTTGATTTGCATACTGGCACAGCTGTGTTAGGTTATGTGATAAGGCTCATCTGCACCACTGCAAAAGAAGATTAGACAGAAAATGGCAGAGGGCGGCCCCAAGCAGTTCCCTGCCAGGCTATTCCCAAGCTTATCCCAGGGGCCATCAGCCCATCAAAGGCACATCCCCAAAAATCACAGAGGAGCAGAGGGGCTTGATGCCAGGTGGGAACCTAAATCAAGTACTCCCAAAGAAGGAGTGCCTTGTCCCCTTTCAGGGCTCCTCCAGGAGACCCATCATTCCTGTGGTTCAAGTGTGGAGTCCAACCCTGTGAATCATCAGGAGCAGCTCTGCAGATTGTCCTTCAGACTAAAGGCTGTTTACCAGCATCTGGGGACACTGGGATCCAGAGGGCAGCTACTGGACAAACTGAATGTCTGGATATTGCTGCTGGAGGGATCCACTTCACCCATGTACATGTATATTCTCACTATTGAGCCTCCATCCTGTCCTGCTGGGGGCAGCAGGGGAGGAGGTTGGTGCTGCCTTTGCCTGGGTGGGTGCTCTGAATGTCTGTGTGGTCTGTGCAGCACACGTGGGGTAACTCTGTGTGTGTGTGTGTGTGTCTGCCTGCTGGGAATACATCCCTGCCTCACTGCTGGCTGGACTCAGGGATTTGGCTGTCCTATCACATCCTTAAATGTCCTTCATGAGATCTTCAGATTAGTGCCAGATTCTCCTTGTGATCTCTGCCTTTTAGGTGTGTTAGCCTGCTCAAGTCACTAATCATCTAATGTGAGGAGCTGTTCACACTACAAGCCTTTTAAAAACCGAGCTTTTATCAGTAAATCTTGACTGAAGAGGAATGACAAATAGCTCTAAAAATGAGACAAAATTGCTCTTTGATAGTGTTACTCTTATAAGCTTAAGGCCCTATTACAGCATTATATCTCCCTCAATGAAAGTTAAAGGAGTTGATGGAAAATCAAGGCTGCTAAATGTGTTTGGAAATGTTGAAGAAAATATACAATTCAGTAACAGTGCCATCATTCAGACCCATCAGCTGGTTTCTTCTACATTTGCTGCAGGGACTTGCACAGTTGAATTCTGCAGCCAATCACCTATTTTATGGTCAGCACGAATAGAATGAAATATTCTTCCTTCACAGCATGTTCGCTTGAAATGAACTTTTACCTTAGAAGAATGATAGTCTGTCTTCTCACTCTGTGAGATTTCTTAAAAGGCTCAGGAAGCTCAAGCAAAGAGGCTTTGAAACTGTTACTCTTCAGCCAGCTTGTGAAGCAGAGATACATGGTTTGCAGTGTAAGCAGTCTCATTTTTGGTCATGGACAGCGTGGTTTGATGCTCTGGAAGCCTCATGGATGTCATCTCTGGTTGTTAAAGAATTCCTTATCAGTGTCAGGTCATGGTGATTCGACATGATCAAATTTAGACTGTGTGTGATGTAGTGGATCTTTTCAGCCACTCCTGATAAGTGCTTCTAGGCAATTAAAACAGCTCTTTACTGCTGCAGTCTCATCAAAGCTGCATCCTCCTTCTCTCCAGCTGGTGTGAGAGCTGCTTTGCCTTCCCCTGTCCCACAACAGGACGCAGACACAGGCGGTGTGCTGATCACTGGGCATGCAATGAACAAGGACAGGTGCGCAAGATTACAGTCTCTGGGAGCTGGGAACACAAGATAACATCTTTTTGCATTAGTCTTCTGAGTGGAAGTCAAGATGATTGGGCAGTCCCATATATAAATTGCTTGATTTTAGACACTGAAGTATTTCCTCTCTTCCTGCTATTTAATGTAAACATTTTCTTCATCATTGCATCCGTCTTGACACATAAACTGAGAATGCTGTGGACTTTGCTGTCACTCTTCTCTAAACTATGGCTGTGGTGCAGAGGGAGTCTGTGTGCTCCTTGAAGACAAGGCTTTGCCTCTGGAAAGGACTAATGATAACAGCTGTCTGGACTGTCTGACGTTTATTTCACTCTCTAACTGCATGGAAATCTCAAGCTGCTTACTTGGTATCACATTGAAAGGCTTTTCAAATCCTCTATATTCAATAGCAAAGCTGCCATTTTCACTAGTGGGAAAGCTCTTGCTAGTATCTTTCCACTGCCCACTGCTAATCTTTGTAGCTATCCTAGAGGCTGTACAGTCAGTGGTAGTGAAATTATCAGGAAGAGTGCACAATATTTGAGAAATGCACCACCTTGAGCCTTGGAATAAGCCAACTGTTTTTTCTGAAATCAAAGATTCCTGAGTTCTCTGGCAGGAAAGAGAGAAAGCTGGTCTCAAGGAGCTGTGAGTTCTCCAAAGTCTGTATTTTCTGGTCATGGCCGCTCCTTTTGTCTGACATTCCTTGAATTGAAGCACGTTAAGATCTGTGAGTTAATGCAGTGAGCCCTGGGTTTCATGGCAGTGCTGACCAAAGTCAGAGCTTGTCTGCTGGCTACATTCACACTGGTAGGCCTTTTCCTAGATGCCATTTGCCTTCCATCTCACATGGTCTTTTCCTGACATAGCAGAAAGTGAAACATTTTGGCCTCATGTCAAACATGCTGAAATCATGTATTAAACAGTGGAGTAAAACTGTATTGCTGCTCCCTGTTTGTACCTGACAAATGCTCTCAGCAGCCGAGATGCAGTTATCAGTCACTCGTGCAGACACACACAGTACAAAGAGGATTGCCTGCTGTGACTTGGGACAGGGCCAGAGCACATCTGAGCTCTCTCTAGTGCAGCATTCCCACTGCCACCGTAGCCATGGATCAGTAAATGGTACATTTCAAATATGTATCCCAAGAAAATGCCACCTCAGGTGTGTGGAGAGCTTAAAGATTTGCCAGGCCAATGACAAAAACATATTTATCCTCCTTATCCCCACAAAAATGAATTGTAACATAACTATTTGACAGTAAGAGATGATTTCCACTTTATTTGATTGGAAAGGTAACATTGGGTAATTTTTTTTACATTATTCAAACCCCATTCTGTTCCTCTGAATTACTTTACTAAGGATATCATATATCGGCCAATGAAACTTCCATTTATCAGATTTTTTCTGGGGGGAAGAGAAAACATCATAAATGTTATGCCACAAATGGCCGACTTGGGATAAGGTTGTTTAAAATAAGGACAGGCCACTTGTCTCTACAAATTTTTTTAGGGTGCCCCCTGGAACATCCTTCTTTTTTTTTTTTTTGTTTATATGCTTTGCCTCTTCCCATTATTATTTCTCCATAAAACACTTTATTTCTTTGCTTCCCAAGACTCCATCAAGGGACAGATCTTGAAGTGGACTGTGGAAGATATTTCAAACTACACAATCACACTCATTTGACTTCTCCCAACTTAGCAATTATAACACCAAAATTGTTCAGACAGGCTTTCTTTATACTGAAGTACATCATTCAGGCTCAGAAGGAAAGATCTTGGCCCTTCAGCACCCACTATAGAGACTTCTGCTTTCAGGTTTGCAGGTGCTATTTTCATTCCCCAAATCATAACAATAATAGCAGTTTTTAGAAAGCTACATTACTTTCTCCCCTCCTTTTCTATGTTCCAGCCAGACTGTACTGACTTCCTTCTCAGTATCAAATATAATTTAGTCATACTAAGCCTGAGCTGTCACAGACTCTAAATGCTGTATCTATATACCTGCTGAAGACTTGAACAAATTGCTCACAAGCAAGTCTGGTGACATTTGAAAGAAATGGCATTCAGTCATCAGTAGATTCAAATTAAGATACAACACTTATCATAGATACAGTATATATTATTTAAAATTTAATGCATCTTCCTGAGCTCTTAAACCACTTGTAGGGGAAAAAGCCTTTAATAAAAATCACATTTAAGAGAGGCAGATGTGAATGAGTATCATTAATATTTCAAAAATTAAATCTCAAGTTTCTTAGATACAGATTTTTAGTAGGCAAACTAAAAACAGTAGGTGAAAAACATGTGTGTGTATGCATGTGTGTGCTTGCTTGTGCAAACAAATGATAAAGATATTGTCATAACTTTGTTAGAGAAAAATGTCACACCTCTTTCATGCACACCTGTTCTTATCAACTATTCATATTTCCCCACAGCATGTTGACATTGCAGTTCCTTGTTTCGTGGCAGACTGACATCCTTCTGTTTGCAAATACGTACGGTAACATTTTATACACAATTTTGAAATCACTCAGTTATCACAGTCTTGGATAAAAGGGAAAGATTCTAGTTGACTCCCTTATTTTCTCCCAGGACAAGGTTGTTGTAAAAAAATCTACACTCCACAGCTCTCACCAGCTCAACTCTTGCTGAAATAGAGTTACCTGAGCTTACATTACAACAGAAACTGTATTGTTAAGACTTGCTAAGGGAGGATAGTATTTGAGAGATAGTTCACAAATGCACCTGGGTGATGTTGCAAGATAAGGCCATGGCAGCTGAAGTGGCTGACACAGCTCAGGGAACCTGTCTCTGTATACATATGAATTCTGCTTGATTTTCTGATCTTCACCTCTGACCAAAACCTTCAGTGTGTATTAAATCTTTCATTTTATGGGCAAAAGCAGCCAGAGCTAGAGAGACTGAACAAGACCATTAACATTTGAATAACCTTGTCTCACTAAAACAGGAGATACTGGTAGCCCCATCAGCTGTTAATAACCTTCTGCCTAAATCCTGGCAGAGGTCAGAGAGAAAAAAATTTAGGTGTTCAGAGCATTGGAGCTGTTTTTTATGAGGACATGGTCTCTTACATTTTGTTTAATAGCTGGAAGATTTAGAAGGAGACAAAGCAGCAGGCAGCCTGTACTTCTCAGGTCTTTGGTATTTCAGTAAGATGTCAAAGACTTTCACTTATGGTATGGAAGTAGAGTTTTCAAATATCCATATATTTGGAGCCTTTGCATTAATTTAAGACATTAATTTTTGGGGGTTTCATGGTGCTTTTCCTTCTGCTTAGTTCTCAGCTGTAAAATAGTAAGGCCCAAAGGTATACATGAGCTATCAGTGAAACTCAGTGATGCTTTGCATTGGCCTTGGGGCAAACATCTGAGGTTCCAGGGTGAGAGCCTGACTCCCAGACCTAAGCTGAGGAGTTAGGCAGGGTGATGATAACCATTTCTTCTGTATTAACAGTGGGGAAAAAATGTCTTCTGCTGCCCTTTGAGTGCCTAAGTTCCATACTCAAACACTGCAGAGGTCTTCAAAATGAACACTGAAATACTGTCTCATGCCAGATATGCCCCTGTCTTGTGCCAGTGGAGTTTTACAAAACCAGCTAGCTGTGCAACCTTGCCTAAATAAAAGTATTTAGGTAATTGAAACACTGAACAGAAGGAGCTAAAGGTAAACCTGCCCAATAGCAGCCACAGGCCAAAGTTAAGAATTGTTTCTGGGTAGCAGAACAACAGTCTTTAAACTCGGAGTCCAAATACAAGCAGGAAAAACAGAGGTCTGAAATTAAGCCTCCAAAATCCAAGGTTAGTCCATCCCTAAGCAAAAGTGAGTTACTGGATCTATGCATTCTGTATTTCACTTTGGAAAATATTATCCTGAGTTTTAAAGCAAGAAAATAAATAAATATTTAGAACAGTGAGTGAAGACAGATTATTTTCTTAAGTCCAGAGTTCACAGGATATTACTCAAAGATTCTTATTAGCTATTTTGTTTGGACTTGACAATCTTGCAGATCTTTTCCAAACTTAACAGCTCTATGATTTTACATGGCTCCTTGCTTAGAATGATGTTTTTCCTTTTGGGTACCTTCCAATGGCTTATAATAGAGTTAATAAGGAATTAACAAAATCAGGCATATCCACTAGACTGTGACTTCAATATCATATTTGACTGCTAGCTTCAACAAAGACTTTTTGTATGATCTCAAAAAAAAAAACAACAACCTATTTGCAATACAAAACAATACCTGTTTCAATAAGCAAAATCATTACTCCAGGCTGATTCAGGTTTTGCCCTTTAATCATCATGAACAACCAGACAGGTGGAGGTTCACCTGAGGGTGAGCCAAAAGCAGAGTAATACCAGTTTAAAATACTCCAAGATGATGTAGCACTCTATCAGAAAAGTCTGGGCAGAGGTGTGGTTGTCTCCCTCTCACATGTGAGGAGCACATTTGCAATTGAGATATCACATTTCAGTGGAATCCCACATACATCACTCTAATGCAAATAGAAGAAAGTCCTCAGGATAAGGATTGATATAAAGAAAAACAGATTTAGGCTGAGATAGCTTTGGTGATTATGTATTTTCAGAGATAATTCAGTAACCATTTTAGGATTTGTTTTTTCAGGAGATATGATTTCATGAGAATGAAACTGGAGCAAAAGAGTGTAGTGTCAGAAGGAGTTCATCACTCCATAGTAGTATATAAGAAGCAAGGGCAAGGCAATTTTTATTTAAGAGTCCTGAACAGAGACTTGAAGATTTTGTGATTAAGGGAGGGAAGATTCAGGCTTAAAGGACAATGCCACAGAAAATGTAGAAGCTGAGAGCAAGATGATTAAGGGGTGAAATTTAATAGAATTAACAAATGTTAAATGGGATTAGTTGGCAGATCCTGAAGATTTGCCTGCTTACTTTCCTATGACTAAGATTAGAAATACTGGCAAGCCAGTTCCAGTGGTCTTAGGGTAATGCATTCAGGTCTACATCACATCCAAGACATGTTGAAATCTAGACCTTGGTCTCCTAATTAAATCACTAAAGTAAGCAGCATATGGAGAAATTAAAGAAAGAACACATAGAGATCGGAAGGTTGTGATGCAGTCCTTTGCAAAAACAAATGTGATTTCAAATTAGTGTACTTAACATAAATGGAGCATTTACAAAGACTTTTGTGGTACATTATCTTAAGAATTCCCATTGCCATTCCCCCCATTTAGAATATTTTAAGTGTTCTCACTTGTTATTTGGACATGTATATGTGACATGATTCCACAAAAGCATCTTGGACAGCACTTTCCTGCTCCTTTTGAATAAGGAATGAGGAAACTGTATTTTAAAATTAAATAGCACTAAAAAATAAATAATACAGCCAAAGGTGAGTGAATCACAGGGAAAATTTTGGTTGAAATGTTTTCCCTTTTATCCTTGCCATTGGAGACTAGATTTCATAAGGAGCCTCAGCTTTATTGTCATTCAAAATTATTTCTGAAGTATTTTTTGGACTTCTGAGCCTTTGAATACCAGCTTTTGATATTTTTTTTACTCAATAGACAATGAGAGGGAAGATTTTGCATATGTTCCAGTGTGGTAGAGTGAGGCATAAGATGCTTCTTTTTACTGTGAGCATATTTTATTTTCCATATGGAACTTGGGAAAAAAAAAACCTTGTAATCAGACATGAAACAACAGATGACAACCCCATAGTCAGCCTGTTGTTTTTTATGAATGAGACAGTCATCATGCAAACACACCAACTAGAGGAAGAGTCAAAACAGTTGAGCTAACATTATGATAGAAGATCTTGCTTCCATGAATGAACATAACAGAGGGTAGAGGAGGCAATAATAATGTGTAGAAGTCTGGGCTGTTGGGAAAGCATAACTGGCCCTATATTTACCAATTTTTTTACAAGACCAGAAACCAACACCTGGAATGATGGCATCAGCTGGTTTGCACCCACCCTCCTTAGGCACATTTGTCTTAGTGAAAACTAAATTGAGCGGTAGGAAACAGAACAAGGGAACAAGCTGGGGGTGATCTCAGGCCTGTTGCCTTGTCCTCTTACTTGGAAATACAAATGTTTCCTTTAGATCATAGCTGGAAGACCTAAGGCATAGGAAGTCCTGAGAAAGAAGCCCCAAAACAAACATGCTCTCTCTCTTTTTTTTTTTTTTGTGCCTGAGAGATTAAAAATCTATCTTTAAATGAACATTGCAAATGAGAATCTCTTATACCAAGAGCAACAATACAAAACACAATCTGTCATGTCAGGAGTGGGGCTGTGGTATTTTGCATTTCTGCACTGTATTCTGGGTACTTTTAAGTAACCATTTTCTGGAAAAAAAATACTGGGAGCAAGGGAGAAAACTGAGGATAACTCTATGAAAAATTTTAGTTGAGAGTTGTCTGCTGGAAATGGTTTCTCATGTCTAAAGCCTACAAGTGCTAGTTTATAACCCTGCCTTGGAAGGTTATGCCTTCTGTAAAGCTCTATCAGCTCTTTCCATTTCTTTCTACCTCTTTATCCCTTCCTATATATACACTATTCCTTTCATCCAGCTTACTAGTGGATAGGAGGATAAGGAAAGAAGTGCCAGAGCTTGGATTTATTTCCATCATGCACTACACAGCACTCCTACAACAATTCCCCACAGAGCACAACAGGGAAATGCAATTTTTCCAACACAGATAAATGAGCAAGATTATTGCCAAAGAAGATATGAATGCCAAGAACTTTTTAAATTATTTCTCTGTGTGGATTCCATTAGTGACCAGTAAAGATGTTTTACCCTGCTGTAAAAGTGCATAGCATTAAAAAAAAGCAGGGACTACAATACTGGGATCTTGCCTCCTCTTTGAAGCAGTGTTAGCCAACTGACATGGGGTGTCCAGACAAAGATTAAGTGTGAACTAGCCAGTGAGCTGGAAATAGGCCATCCTTTAGGTGAATTCAGTGTCTCTGACAGAGCAGATTTGTATTGTAGCTGCTTACAGTATTTGCAATTCACATTATGCAGGCCAGTGCAAATTGTAAAGGATATCTTGTACAATCAAGCTGTAATCAAAATTTACTTCCACAGCCGATCCAAACATTTCAGCTAAGAATACACTTTTTAGAGTGTTCTTGATAGTAAATTCTAAGCATCAAATTACCACAGCAAGCTTTCATAAAATGGTGTCGATTATGTTTGTACCCTAATTTAATTACTATTCATAGGAAGTATTTTTTGCTATTTGTTCAGCTACGATATGCAATGATTTCACACTGTTACACATTTTACTTTGTACTTTATTATTTGGAAAGGCTAGCACGATTGAGTAGTCCATCTAATAAGAAGATAGGTGTACTCTTCATTTCTGTATCACAGAGGCATTTTAAAAGAATTAATACAAGTGGGCAAAAAAGGAAGAATCCTTTGAATGTAAAATAATGTAAGAAACATTTGGGATTTGGTATTATGAGATACTGATTTTGAGAATGAAATATTTCAATGAAATAAGTGACAAGGCTCAACTGTCTTGTACTGCAAGATCCTGCACTGAACCACTTTTGTAAATTGGTATATTGTGATTATACGTAACTATTTTAAACCTCATATTCATTTCAAGAGTATTACTTCACTGATGTAGTCTCAGATATGTACTCAATGCAACAATTTTTTACCCTTATCATAAATTCTCAGTCTAATACATTCAGTGCACTGTAACCAGATTTATTTTGTATTTTAATGCTCAGCATCAGTCATAACAGCTTGATTTGGAATTTGAACAGGAGCCACACATTCCCAATGGGATTCTATTGTTGGTTAATATTAATGTTCCCTTAAAATGAAGCAATACCCAGCTGTCTTTCTATTTATTCAGTGTGAAAGCCTAGCCTTCCAAAAGATAGGTTACACTGATGTGAGGCTACATCTTTTTGTCCTTAGGGTTTGGAGGCTGAACCTTAGAGCTGCCAGACAGATTTGGGAAATTTGATCTCACTGCTTAAGGCTCTGAGCCAGAGGATGCTCATCACCTGAGCCAGCAGGAATTCACCTACACAGGTCAGCTGGTAGGAGCCCATGTGAATGAGAACACTGATCATTAATGTCACCCCAGAGATGTGAGAGCCTTCCCTGCTGACAGAAACAGATTCCACTAGCACCAAGAGCATACCTCACTGATAGGAGAACTGAGATTTGTAGTATGTCATGGGGGCAGTGGAGCAAGTTTAAATAGAATACAGTGATGTCTGATTATTTGATAAAATAACTGCTGAAATAAACCACAAAGATGTCACATGCTCTGGATGACAAAATAAATTTAAAGCAAATCAAACTGGTTCATGAGTTGCATATACTTTTTTAAAAGTTAAAATAGGAAGTTTTTACCTCCTTTAGCAGTTTGTAAAAGTGATATGTGAGCACGGGAAAAGCGAAGGAGTTTTTATAGCAGGTGATGCATTGCTTGATTGTATTATGACTAACATTCAAAAAACATTTTATACTGATCAGATCAGTTCAAGGATCTACTCCCATATCAGCAAAAGAGAAAGAGACTCAAATCAAGGGTGCCATACCCACACAGGACCTTTCATCTGGAATTTTTCTGGGTGCCATACCCACACAAGACCTTTCATCTGGAATTTTTCTGGGTGCTTTTTCAGATACATACAACCATACTAAGAAGAAAAAGAGATAACAGATTTTGTTTTCCCTTCTGAGATTCACAGTGTCAAGGAATTCTCTCACTGGAAACTAGTAATAAACAAATTTGGGCTGATCTAGAGGACATAATAAGACATACAATTGTCAGCATCCCCTCAGCCAACACCTATTCGACTGTGGAATCAACACAGAAAGCCACTGAGGGTTCAGTGATAGTCACAACTTGTGTACTTCTCATCATCCAACACTGCCTCCAGGAGTGTAGCATATCCAGAGAAGGAGACATAAAGAGAATTCATTAACAAACAGATGATAGTCTCAGGTATTTGGCAGTCAAGGTGTTGTGGTTTTACCCCATCAACCAAGCACCATGCAGCTGCTGACTGACTCTCCTAGCAACAGGACCAGAGAGAATCAGAAAAGCAAAAGTGAGAAAATTCATGGGTTGACTTAAAGGTAGTTCAATAGGTAAAGCAGAACCTGTCCACCCAAGCAAAGTTAAACTTCAATTAATTCACTGCTTCCCATGGTGTTCAGCTATCTCCAGGAGGGCAGGGCCCCAACACAAATGATGGTTCATGGGCAAACAAACACCATCACTACTAATATCTCCCCATTGCCTCCTACTTTACCCCTGCCCTCTATATATTGAGCATGATGCCATATGGTCTAGAATATCCCTCTGGCCAGTTTGGGTCACCTG
This sequence comes from Molothrus aeneus, assembly GCF_037042795.1. Lineage (NCBI taxonomy): Eukaryota > Metazoa > Chordata > Aves > Passeriformes > Icteridae > Molothrus > Molothrus aeneus. The sequence continues at coordinate 67,169,293 of NC_089647.1, forward strand.
TCCTGGCTGTGTCTAGTCCCAACCTCCCCTGCACCCCAACTCCCTCACCAGCATGGCAGTATGGAAAGCAGAAAAGGCCTTGGCTCTGTGCAAGCCCTGCTGAGCAAGAACAAAAACATCTCTACATTATCAACCCTATGTTTAGCACAAATACAAAACACAGACCCATGTCAACCACTGTGAAGAAAAGTAACTCTACCCCAACCAAAATCAGCACTTAAGGCCACAGGGCACTAAGAAGTTTATTTTACATACTTGTAGCATATAAAATGTCACATCAAAGTTTTATTTCTAGGTGTTCTGCAGCTGTAAACAGAGAAATGCTGGCCAGTTGCTTCTAAGAGTGTTATGCTTCACTTAAGAAGAGCACAGGTTAAATAAAGTATTACATACAGATATTATAAATACAATATATTCCAGTGAAGTATCTCCTAACCTTAAAAAAACATCATGCCAAAAGGACTCTGTGAAGCTGAAAGAAAGCCTCATCATGTTTGCCAAATTTCTTGATGAAATATTTAGACATATCAGTGAACAAGAGCATAGAAAACTCTAAGTATAGATAAGAACTGTAATATTAAATGCAGCATTTTGCCTTCCACCTTCCAAGATGAGAATTTTCTCTATTTCACAGTGCTGTCTGTATAGAATATGGAATAATTCCAAAACTTGAGATATACTGCCCAAAAGGCAGGTAGAAATTTGAATTGTAGATCAGAGTTAAGTGTTTGGTTAATTCTTCTGAGAACTCATGTTCAAAATGTGCACCACAGTAACCAGTGGAGACCTGCACATTTAATAAATCCACCTATTCACACACACAAGACCAGCACATGCAAGGCATACAGTGAGTAATCTTGAACTCAACTGTCTTGTTAAGGACTCTGCTTGCATGTCATGTGTATTATTAGAAAACAGTTTTATTTAGTAGGCAATCTTTTATACATTGACTGGTCTTGGCTGGAATATCTATTTGAATTCTGATAATAGTAATTTCAAAATGGAAACACCTAGCAGCACCATGATCAGGTAAGCAGGTAGCTGAAGAGGTATGGACACCTTTAAACTATAACTGTTCACAATATGCTAAGCTTTATTGGCCATTTACAGTACTATCTACCTTTGTCAGGTATTTTATGGCATAATTTCTTTCTCCCAAATGTCTTCTTTCAATTAAGAACTACCATTGTGAAGTTTTTTTTCTGGACCTCACTGCTTCTACAGTAATATTTTCTCACAGAGATGGACACAAAATTTGCACTGTGGGAATATTACCAGTACAAAAACTGGCCAATAACATCTATTATCCCAACAGCCTGAGTATATACAACTGTACCAGATCACACTACATGTGCTCTGTAGAATCAAAGATCCCTTCATGTTGTTCCACTTGCTCCCATGGCTGGCATTGATGAAAATCGGTGAGGGTTTCAAGTTCATTGGGTGCTTTTTTGGCAGTCTCCTGAATTCTTTCAAATACACTAATAGTGTATTTGAAAGAATTCAGTAATACACTTTCTCACTTTTTTATTTACACAGTAATACACTTTCTCACTTTTAAATTAACACTAAAAAATAGAGAAGGGTCAATTTTATTGCAACATCATGAAAGGTTCTGTTGTAAGTCATCTGAAAAAGCCCAGAAAATGGCTGTCTCATTCATCTTTTGCATTCTTCAAAGTTCATATTTATTCATAGTCTTAGGATTACAAAGGACATTTCCACTGCCCTAGGGACATACACAAACAACCTACATTAGAATTCTGGTATTCTGAACTATCAAGGAGCTACCACTGGAGTTTCACTTGAAGCTGAGAAGCTTCAGCTTTTCCATGTTTTTCTGCTTTGGAATGTGATTTGGAGAATTGTTTACCCAGCATGTGAAATTGTTTTTACTTGATGACCAATGACAGCCACCTGTGTCGAGGCTGTGAGCAGTCACAAGATTTTATTATCATTCCATTCCACTCTATTCCTTGCTAGCCTTCTGATGAAATCCTTTCTTCTATTCTTTTAGTATAGTTTTAATATATAATTTTCTTTTAATATAATATATATAATAAAATAATAAATCAGTCTTTTGAAACATGGAGTCAAGATTCTCATCTCTTCCCTTGTCCTGGGACCCCTGCGAACACCACCACAGTATGACATTCTGGATTTTGGTGCTTAAAGACTGGATGGAGATAGGCAAATCAAAGAGAAACCCCTGGGAAACACCAAAGTCTCAGAGTTCAGGAAAGCCCACCAAAGAATGGAAATGCTCAAGGTGAACAATTTGTTCACCTTGGAAGCCATCCAGGAGTGAAAACAAAAAATAGTGAACGACAATGACAGCCAAGATGGAAATGGAGCATTCCTTTTGTCATCTGGGAGAAAAAGAGTTTTGGTGAAAGTAGGATTTGTCAAGTCTGTAAGTTCACCAATAGGTTTAATGGTGCTGACTATCTTAACCTCATGAAGGCCTAAACTCTGGCCCTGACCACGCTGTACCCCTGCCTGTGGCCCTGAAGTTCCATGTAGATTCATGTCTGAGCACCCAGAGCTGCCTCAGCTAGGCTGTAGGTAGGCTAGTCTCTCATCATGCCTTCTGCTGTTCCTGACTAAATGTCCTGGGCAGCCTCATGGCCTGACTTGTTACCTAGCCTTGACTGAAGGAGTGATACTCATTGCTTGCCCTCATTTGTCTTTTAGCTATAGCTAGCTTTGACAGGGCAATTCTGCTCTTCTGTTGTAAATTGGCACATATATCCTGAATCTTCATTACTGCTGGTGCAGCCCTTCCTGAAACTCAACCAAGATGCATTAGATTAAAAAACAAAACAAAACAAAACAAAACAAAACCCAACAAAAAACAAACAAACAAACAAAAACAAACAAAAACAAACCACCGCTACTGGCTTTGCCCAAAATGACTGAAATATATAACGCATAAGAGCACGAAGCCATTGATAACATCCTAGGTTTTCTTGCAAGAGGAGGAGACTAGAACCTGCAATTTTGGCTGAATTGCTATTCCACACCATGCACATCAGTGCTGGAGGATGTGGTCTTGCTTTTTTGTCAGGAATAACTGCATGTCCCTAATGAGCAGCAGGAATGGCCACCATCTTGCCTTCATCTCAGTGGCCACACAGAATTAAGTCAAGGTGGTGAACATCTTTTGTGTGTAAACCACGTTCTCTTTTGTATGCTTTTGTTATTAATATTGCTGCAGTTACTGTGCAATTCTTATTCCATTGCTGTTTGCTTTCAGTAAATTGCTGTTTCAACCCACACTCTCTGCCTCTGTCTCTCTCTCACTGGAGGGGGCAGGGGAAAAGGAGTGGCTTATTTGGGGTTGATTTCCAGCTGTTTTTAAACCACCACAGTGATGTTTACTACTTTTAATGTTCTGCTGGGCTAGGAATAGAACAGCTTTTTCAGTTCCACTAAAAGTATCTGTGACTCTTGAGCTCATGGTCTTTTATTTACTTGAAATCACCTTGGTCTTACTATCTGTTCTTTACAATAAACAGTCTGGTGAAGTTCAAAGATACTGTTATAGATATTAGTAAAGCTGCCTAAGCTGTAAATGACAACTCTATCAGGTATGGTATATTCAAGTGGAAAAAGTCGTAACAATTTTCAGCAAGGATCAGTACTGATCCCCATTTTTCAGTTGCTAAATGTACTATAAATGTAATATGAAGTACAGTTAATATAAAGTTATTTTATCAAAATGGCAGAAGTCCACTTGTGTTAGGAAAATTCTGCTTTCAAATAAAAAAAAAGTTGTGTTTTTAAGTTCAAAAATAATGACAGTTAAAAAATTATTTCTAAAAATTTTCACAGAGAAACAATAGAAAAATATAGTCAACAACAGGTGTAAGCTTCAAGGCAAAATCTAAAAATAAGACCCATGGAAGAGCAAAGTTGCATTTCCTTATTATTTTACCATGTTTATGACAATTTAATCTGAAAGTATTTTCTCATTTTTATCAGGTACAAGAATTAAATATTTCAGTCAAGCTTTCATCCAAATTTTATATCCACTAAAGAATAGTTGACTACTGCAAAACTTGAGTCAGTATTACAGATATAAACACTAGATTTTACATCAGACAAAATCCATGCTAGTCACTCATTTTTCAAGTTAACAGGAAACTACAATCACTAAAACAAGATTTTAAAAGCTGGTACTTAATGCATAAATCTATATGTCTGAACTTTAATCTATATGTGTCTCTGGCATGTTTTTCAAAACTGGTCATACCTGTTGTCTGTGACTCATTATGTAGGCAATCAAGGACCAGACCCAGGAGCAAAATTAAATTATTTGGTCATATATGTGTTTCTTGAGGTCATCATCAGAACTCCTTTAAACAGTAGAGACAGACAGATAACTAACACAGCTGGGCCCTTATCTCAGAGGGAGAAGAACCACCTTCTGGCCAAGCCCAGCAGAAACCTCCATATGGCTGCTTTTAAACAATCTTAATATTACCTGTAAAGTTCTTAACAAAAATAAGTTGTTTTTTTTCTTAGCTCAGCTTCTAGCAGGACATGGTTGAAATTAAAAAGTATTTTCACAGATTTGTTGGGATATTAAGGCTTTCTTTCACAATGAGAGGTAGTACAGAAGTGTGCAGACCTCAAAGAGATAGATTATTGACGTAGAAGTCAAATGCAAAACGCCTGAGTTACATACCCTGATAAAAAGCTCCCTAATGTCATGACCTATTCTAGCAATACTCAAATGTGAAGGAGGTGAGAGAAGGCCAAGTTACTATTTTTTACAAGAGGTAATTTTAAATTCAAGGGAGACATGAAGAATACTCTTACCCTAATATTTCAATCCAAACCAGAAATTATACTGCGAATTCTAGAACTAAGAGCTCAGAATTTATGCTTTTTTAGCAGCAGTAATTTTTATAAATGGTCATAATAATATGAGTGCAGAAAAATGGAATTTGTGACCATGCACTGTTGAATGAGGACCAAGTGTTCCTGCTTGGTTACCAAGGCACAGGCAGTGACAGTTCTTTCAGAGGCTGACATAGTTATGTCAATGTTATGCTCCTAAAACAAGTGCTCAGAGATTTACAGCTTGAATTCACTTGAAACTGAAGCTAACCTCTGTGCCAAATGTCCTAACACAAATATTAACCCAGGACTCCACAAGCTATACTATGTGTTAGTGAGCTTGCAGGTAAAGTTTAAGTTGTTGATTTTGATTAAAAGAGCCATAAATTAGTTTAGGACCTCACAGAGTCCATATTCACCAGCTCAGATAAATAAACAGCCAACAGCCTATTTGACAGGCAGTCTTTAAACTGACTTTATTTCCAAATAAAAAACATTAACCCTCAAGTGAGCCAGGAAAGAGAAAAGCCTGCTGCTTCTGCTAGTCCTTGTAAGTCTTATTTCACACCAGACTACATCTAAGGGGCTACTTATATCTTTCAGCTTGGAATTGTTCTAGTTGATCCCTGGTACTTTAATGATTTTTAAAGGAAACAATGATAAGGCAGCTGCTTTTGTAGGTGCTTAAGTACTATTGTAAAACTTCTCCACCTTTTTCATCACTATTCACCTCTCCATGAAAAAAAGACACTTCAACAGCCATTAAGTCTTATGATTTCCTGAGAAAAGGCAACAATTCCTTGGGTAGTCGAGAAGCAGAGACAGGTTATAAATAAAGCACTCCCATTATTTTTATCAAGGCAGTATAGACAGAATAAGCACAGCAATCCCCAGCAGATGCTACTTGAGAGTTTCAACTGCCCAGGTGACAATGAGGCACTTATTTTGTATTTCAGTGTGCTCTGGAAGAGGCTTTTGGCTCAGACAACAATAACTATCATTCTCAAAACCACCTCCTTTGAAAATACCTGTGTGAAAAAAATATGTTAAAGTCTGCCTTTTCAAGAATTAAAGCATTAAAAAAATGTGCCCACAAAATGCTGAAGTGTTTTGTTCACCACTAAACTCACTGTGGCTATGATTGCTCCAAACCTACAAATGTCAACATGAACTGGTTAAACTCCAATTCAATGTTAGAGAAATTGGATGTAATTGGTTTTGAGTCTCCTCCTTCTATCCTAATTCTGAGACCACTTTTTTTCTAATTCAAATAAGGTTTTTTCATTTTTCCCTCTTCAAATTTTCAACATTTGAAGATACAAAAAGGAACCATATATTGTGATCAGCATATATTGTGACTGAATTTAACCCGGGGAAAAATATGTCAAAGTAGTATTCCTTTAAAATAAAATAGAAAACTTGCAGATAATATGTTTCTTTTAAAACCATTATTTCTGTACCAAAAAGTGATAGGAGCACAGGAATTGCATACTGACAGCAAATCACTGAGCACCACTACCAGCAACAAGAAATCAGCTGGTAAAAATCATCAATAAAAATCAGATCCTCCTAATTAAATGTTCAACATACTTAAAGGGAGATCAGCAAATATAAGGAATGAATGGCATCACTCCAAAAAAAGGCAAACTGCCAAATAACAATGATAGCTAGTTTAAAAAAATAAAAATAAGAGATCCTTGGAGCAAACCTAGCGACAGGAAATCCAAAGAATTGCAGAATTCTCAAGGTTGGAAAACATCTTTAAGATCATTGAGTCCAACTGTTAGCCCAGCATCACCATGTTCATAACTAAGCCATGTCCCCAAGTGCCACATCCACAAATTTTTTTAACATTTCCAGGGATGGTATCTCTACCACTTCCTTGTGATGCTTGGCCACCCTTTCAGTGACTAAATTTTTCTAATATCCAGTCTAAACCTCCCCTGGTCCATCTTGAGGCCATTTCCTCTGGTCCTGCTGCTTGTTACCCTGGAGAAGACACCAAGCTCCTCCTCCACTACAATCTCCTTTCATGCAGTTGTGAAGAGCAATAAGGTCTCCCTGTTTGAGCCTCCTTTTCCCTAGGGTAAACAGGGCCAGCTCCCTCAGCTGCTTCCCCTTGGTCTTGTGCTTCAGACCCTTCACCAGCTCTGTTGCCTTTCTCTGGACCCTCTCCATCACCTCAATGTTTCTCCTGCAGTGAGGGGCCCAGAACTGGACACAGGATTTGAGGTGTGGCCTGACCACTGCCACATACAGGGGGACAATCCCTGCCCTGGTCCTGCTGGCCACACTATTGCTGATACAGGCCAGGATGCCATTGGCCTTCTTGGCCCCCTGGGCACGTGCTGGCTCATGTTCAGCTGCTATTGACCAGCACTCCCAAGTCATTTTCCATCAGGCAGCTTTCCAGTAATGCTTCCTCCACCCTGTAGCATTGCATAACGTTGTTGTTACTCAAGTGCAGGACCGGTACTTTGCTTGGTGAAACCTCACACCATTGGCCTCAGCCTGTCCTGATCCCTCTGCTGAGCCCTCCTGCCCTCCAGCAGATCAACACTCCTGCCCAGCTTGGTTTTGTTTGCAAACTTGCTGAGGGTGCACCTGATCCTCTTGTCCAGGTCGTCAGTAAAGGTCCAAATGCAAATATGAAGAGAAAAAATAAAAACTTCAAGAACTACTTCCTTTCAATGCACTGGTTATGAACAGCAAATTAACTTTGCTTTAATCCTACCATCCCAAGACACAGTATTTGGCCTCTAAAGGATCTGAAGATTTTTGCCAACTCCCTCAGGAAGTCAGACTGCCTTAAGGAAAGTGAAGGGATAGCTAGGCCTTTGAAGGAGAAATGGTCATTGTAATTAATTTTTTTTTCCCATGATGTCTCTATGCTTATTGTGGGAACCCAAAGGGATCTCCCACCCACGGTCCTACAGGCCCTGTGTGAAATCTCAGAGAAAAGCTCACAAAGCAGATCAGAAGAGGATTGTTATGGATAGAGGAATCCCTGGAGAGAGCACACATTCCAGACCCCATAGAGAGTTACTATGCCAGCAGAGAGGAGATCCTCAAAAAGATTATTTCCACAAAGGTCATTTTTCAGCTGATGTAAGTGAAGACCCAGCAAGGTCCCTAATTAGTCCAATAAAGACAAGACACAAACTTAAGTCCTGTTTTATGTCAGCCAAACGATGCATTTTCCTCTCCCAGAGGAGAGGTAACATGGTTTCTATCAATATTTCTGTGGTTTTGACTTAAACAAGAAGTTGCTTTTTCTGAGCCAAGCCATTGTTCTTCTTTATTGTTCTGGGTCGCTTTTGAATAATTGTCCTCTTTGTAAAAAATAATTATTTGTCACAAGAGGTGCTGTATTCTGTAATTGACAACACACACCCCAACAGGGAAAAGGAAGCAAAGCAACTCTTTTGTGTGAAAAAAAAATTGTCTTAGCTCACAATAGGATAGAGCATACTCATTCCCCCACCCCATAGTCAAGTAGGAAGTAACAATGACAATTTTTTCTAAGATGTAGCATCTGTTTTTGGTAGATAATCCATAAAAGATTTCAAAATGCCCTTTAAGGAGTTCCAAATCTTCTAAAAATTTGAGTCCTCCATAAATCCTTTGTTTCTTAATCTGTATGACATCCTATAATGGACTGGTCTCAGTAAGAATTTCCATATGTTTTTGGCTTGGGCAGGAGGAGGTAAAAGAAGACAAGAGGAAAGGGGAAGCTTCAAAACAGAAAGAGAAAAAAAAATTGTGTTAATATGTTCTGGGTTTTTTAATTAAACAAAAAAAAAATTGCAGATGCATGATGGCTTTCATTGTATTTATATGGCTTTCCCAAGAGATTCAACCATGTTGTTCTAGTATTTTATGCAAAAGTTTCCCCTTTGCTAGAAGACATGAACCACAAAGGCAGTGAGGCTCATGTCATCTGAAGTAACTATCACTGGATCTAGCCTCACACCCTGGAATTACACCTTGAGGAGTGAATCTACTCCATGCAAGGTAAATGCAGACAACTACCTCATTTGAATTGTGGAATTTCCTACCAAATTTTCAAAAGGAAGGCAGGATGGTATGAGAATATATTTCAGGATCAGAATGTGTTCAATTGTTTATCTCAGAACTTTGCATGCCTTCCAGCAGATTGGTTTTTTCTCTCTGATAAGGCTAAACAAGATCCTATCATACAAAGAGGGCAAAAATAAATACGAAAATACTAAAGCTCCTGTTACTTGAATTCCTAATTATTCATTTAAGTGAGCTTTCAGTTATTGACTTGTATTAATGATTTCATGAGTGTCCTCCCAAATACAATGCTAACTACAGGTTTTTCAAACATGGAACACTGTTCAGATGAGGAGAGAAGCTCATTTAGGCACAGATCTATTTCTTACAGGTCTGTAATCAGAATTTGAGTAATAAACCATAAAGAATCTTTTGGGGAGAAAGGCAGCTAGTAAAGAAAAATCAGAAACAGCAAGATTCTTTCAAGAGTTGCATTTGCTTACTAATAATATTTTTTAAAAGCCCTCTCCCCCCTTCATATTCCATATCTCCTTAATTGCCTACTAATGAAGTAAACTGGTCTAAATAGTAGACCAGTCTTTGGAGACTAGGAACTGGAATACATGCACCAAGAAGCAGAGCACTGCCGTGAATTTTAACTTCATTTTGTGATATTTCCATAGGAGAAATTTCTACTGGATACACACTGGTGGATGCCTTAGGTCTGTCCCTTCCATTACCTAAGGCATGACCCAGGAACCTTTCAGATAATGGCACTACAGAGTGGAAATAGCTTTCCCTAAGGAAATCTCACTAAAAAAAGGCCTCTCTAGATGTGTTGCTAGAGGGATGACAACATATGCTGTTATGGAAGAAGCCTCTAATGAGAGCCAATTATGCCTTACACAGCAAGAAAAGTGTAAATCAGGTCTTTACCTTGTCTTTGCAGTTTCAGATATCCATTCAGTGATTGTGAAATAATAGCAATTAAAAACATTTCTGTTAAAATAACCAGATGAAATTTTAGAATATGACTCTTACTTCCTCCACACTATAGCAAAGTGGAGGAATAGTTCTATTATTGGCAGTGGGGGCATTTCTTAGATTTTCCTTCAGTATGTTTGCACAAGCAGTATAAAATCATAGCCAACACTTTGGAAAGCCTTTTCTTTCATTCATGAGAAGAGAACATGCTGGTCAGTTTTCTCTAAATGTGTAGCAATTTATAAAAGCTGAATTTCTAGGACTGCCATTTAAGTATTATTTCTCTACACAAACTTTGTACTGATGACTGGCTATTCAGGGACCACACAGCAAGAATGTTACTCATCTTCCTTTCACCTTAGTTTTTTTGCCAATTGGTAAAGACCACATACCAAGAAATCTATGGGAAAGCCTTAGTGCCAGTGTGAAACAACTCTCACGTTGCAGTCTTGCATTTTGATGTAGGATATCTGAAAGCACCCCAATTTTCTCTAACTTTTTTAGACTCTGCATGTGTCAAAACCTTGACAGAATTTGTGAATTTCAAAGTAAGCCTTGAAAAATGAGTAATGCATACATTTTGGTATCACACCCTACTCATTCCTTTCAGACACATACATTTCTTTGTCTGGTTAGTTTCTGCTCTCCACCCAAAAAGTCTGCTGTTGCTAAGATCATAGTAATTGCATGTCAGTGACAGTATATTTCAACTGAACTAGTCACAAAACAGGAAAACATTCTGTGGGTCTGGCAAAAAAATATCACTTTGAACCTTTAAAAAGACGCCTTATGAAGGCTTTTACAGAAGATCATATTGGAGCATTGTAAATTTGCTATTTATATTGTGGTTTTATTAATAAAGGGCAACTTTTTCATCATTAAAGCTTTCTGTATAAAATTATGCTAAATCAAAAGACTTCTTCATTTTTACCATTTAAACTGAGAAAACTGAATAATCTGGCATTTTTAAAGGTACCTTGCTCCATTTAAAAGCTAACTTGTTCAAATGTATCCAATTAAAATACTCTAGAGAGTCTTTGTCTTGCAATTGTCAGTGGAAGAGATCTAAGAGTGACACAGAATATCCTCTCTGAAAAATGTATTGATGCAGGCTCTGCACTAGTCCAACTATACTCCCTAGCTCCAAGCTCAGAGGTGATTTATACTTCTGCCTTCCAGAGCATGGCCTGAATTTGCTTGCCTTTGACTAAAAAGTACAATGTAAATCAAACTTCCTGTGTTTTCTTCGGAAATATTCTGTGCTCTAAGAGGATGCACTGATGTACTACCGAGCTCTCAGGAAACACTGGGTGGGAATGGGGCTGGGGGACCTCAAAGTATGACATTAAATCAAGGGAAGTGGAAGCTCAAATCTCAGCATCTCCCATAATAATGTCACTTTGGCTATCCAGTTCTTCCATCCTTTAGCAGTGAGTGCATCAGAGTGGCTTTTATTTACTTCCCAGAATTTCAGCATGGGTGTTTTATTTGCAGGGACCCTCGTGGCAGGAAGCAATGATGAATCTGACTCCATGTTCTCATAATAAAATAATTTATTATTTTATGATACTATATTATATTAAAGAATGCTATACTAACTAACTAAAGAATACAGAAAGGATACTTACACAATGCTAAAAAGATAATAAGGAAAACTCGTGACTCTTCAGAGTCCCGACCCAGTTTGGCACTTCAGGTCGGCTGTCTGTCTCTGCCCCGAGATGCGTGGGGTGGTTCTGAGGCAGCCCACGCTCTGAAGAATGAGTCTGGACTCTTCACTTTTTAGTCTTCAGGTTGTTTATTTTTTCTTATCTACAAAATTTTCTTTCTGCCCAGCTGAGGTCTGCACAGCAAGGCAGCCACAAGCACTCTGACCGCCGCCGAGGCCGTGTCGTCTTTATATACTACAAACTACATATATCATATTTACTTTTAATTCCCAATACCTATCACCTATGTTAGAAGTGCACTTCTACTCTAAACCAATCCCCAAGTGCCAACATCACAGCAGAAAATGGAGAACAAGAAGAAGAAAGAAGGACGAGACACGCCCTCATTCCTCCATCTTGTCTCCATAACCCCTATACCAAAAAACCCCAAAATCTATATTTCCACCCTGTAAATACATCATTCTTGCACCATTCAGACCCGTGAGGCTCTCATGTCCTCATACACAGGTGGCAATTCACTGGAAGGATCAAAGTCAAGCCACCAGGTGTTCCGGGCAACATGCCAGGGTCTCCGAGCCCCCCGAGAAGGTTTTTTGGCAACTCTGGACATCCAGAGGGATGTGCTGAGTTCCCACAGGCACTGATTGGCCAATGAGTCAAAATAATTCATACCAGAAACCAATGAAACAATCACCTGTGGGTAAACAATCTCCAAACACATTCCACATGAGCAAAACAGAGGAGAAGCAAATGAGATAATAATTGTTGTCCTTTTTCTGAGGCTTCTCAGCTTCCCAGGAGAAAAATCCTGGGCGAAGGGATTTTTCAGAGAATGTGAATGCAACATGTGGGCTGTTTCCTGCCTCGTTCAGGAATTTTTAGTCTACAAAAGCCCAAGTCCCGTGGAGTGCTTTGCCCACATCAGGGCAGTGGAGCTTTTGGCTGCCCTGCAGCACTTCTCTCACACATCAGTAACTCAGGCTGCCATTCAACAAGCAGCCCGTGTAATGCTCCAAGGCTCTGGGGCTCCCACTCACTCCCTTACTGCAGGGAGGAGTGCCAGAAATAACATTTCAGCTAGCAAAAAGGAATTTTTCAACTTAAAGATTTACAAAATCCAAGTTTTTCAGGACTGCTTGCTTTCTTTTCTGTCTCTGTGAAGATATTTTTTCCCAAAAGAAGTCATAGTCCATGTCATGTCCACTGGTACAGAGATATTCTTTTCAGCCACTTCACTTTATTTAAGTCAATTAATGAACCTGCTCAGTTTGAATAAATTAAAAAAAAATCTGCAGAGAAACCTGAAAAACAGAAGAAAACATGTTCAAATTGAGATATTTTTGTAACTTGTAATGCAAACCTCGTACTCCTGGTCTAAGGAATTTTTCTATTCCTCCCAGGCAATCCCAGTAACAGCTGTGATCCTTGGGCATTGCTAGCTGCGGAGTGCTGCAAAGAGAGATACATGATTTCAACTCGCTTTTCACTCCACTGCCTTGGAGAAATGGGCAGGCTGCCACAGAAGTGACTTCTTGTGTTAAAAAAAAAAAAAAGGGCTCCTTGTATCACTTGTATCCTGTGACTTCATGCTGGACACAGCAGATTTAGGGAAGTGTCAGTGGTCCTGTTAGCTTTCCCAAGAAAGGAAGGAATAAAAAAAGCGTCCTTTCCTTCACATCTCTCTGTACACTAAAGCTAATTTTCCATAATTCTTGGAATACTGGTAAAGTTCCAGATGGCTGAAAGAAAAAATTATGCTGTGACAATATCTTAAAAGCATTAATGAAACCTGAGTCCACAATCAGGCTGTCAGCAGGACTGCAGTTCATAGTAAAACAAAACAGGAAAAAAGAGAACTTAATTAATACTGCATTAAAGGAGCATAATGCAATTAATGCCAGTTGCCCTGGATTTATGGAAAATAGATTTTGTCAGAGAGAAAATTTCTTATCTTTTTTGATGAGGTTACAAATCTGACTCATTAAAGTAATAGTGATAATGTAATATACTTAGATTTCTGTAAGGCATTTGACTGAGTACTACATAATATTTTGATCAGGGGACTTGACTGATGTAAAATCAATATAGCAGACACAACATTAAATGAATTAAGAGCTGGCTAACTGATAGGTTTCAAAATGTAATTGTAAACAGGCACCCACTTCAATCCAGGAGCGTTACTGATGGACTCCTGCACGGACTGCATTTTGGACCTTTCAGGAACCTGGTAGGAGAAAAAAAAAGAAAACAAATAAAAATCATTGCTGATCGAATTTGCAGATGACAAGAAGATTAGTTCTCTGAGAAATAATGAAGAGGAAAGGTCAGAGACACAGAGCCAGCTGACTCTCCTTGCAAAATAGATGGAAACAAAGGATATATGCTCTGGTACAGTACACACATAAAGATTTAGAAACAAAGACAATAAGCTTTATAGATCTATGAAATTTTTACTCCTTTCCAAGTGTTAAACTTCACATTTTAATTAGACCATTAAAATGTGTAGACTGAATGGTCTAAGCTGCATCCTAGTGTATACAAGTGATAGGCATGAGTTCTGGAGGCATCAGGTACCAGTAATACTCTTTGCACGACTTAATGTTGTTTAAATATAATTTGATTTTTCATAGACTTGTTTAACTTTTAACTTCCTTAGGAGTAGAGGGGGAAAAAAACTTCCCATGCAGAGTCCTTTTTTGTCCAGAAGTTGGTATCAATCTTCCTATTAACTTCAAAATGTAGCTGTGAGCTCTGAAACTAATTTATTGAAAAAAAAAATGCTATAAGATGACACAGCCAGGTGGGGTTTTAATGGAAAAAGAAAAGGATTCAGTTGAAAAAGTTACCAAAAAGCTCATTAGAGATGTGCATCAGAATAGAAATAAGGTGGTAAGTATTAAAACAATCAAAAGTTATTTACAATAAATATTCAGGAAACTGATGGAAAAGGAATAAGTTTAATAAGCTTCAACTCTAAGGAAATTAAAGTAAGTGGTCAAGATGTGAAATAATAAGAAAGTTATGCTGCTTCCTAGTCCTGTTATACAGGTGACAAAACCAGATCATTAGAAACAGAAAATTACTTTGAAATGCTACAATTATTTTTTAAACTCTTTGCTGCCTAACATGATAGACTAATTAGTGGAAGTGATCAGAAATTGCCTGTAGGCCACCTCCAGAGAGACACTCCCTTTCTGCAGTCTCCAGCAGGGCTAGAGAGAGGCTGCCAGACCTGCCACCTCCTGGTTTGCACCCCATGTTTGCAACACCCTCCCTGTCCAGCTGAGGGACAGCCAAGATGCTGAAAGCTTGAGCAGCCCTGAAATTCATGAATTTGATTAAACTCACTTGTAGAATATAATTTAGAAATTATCTGGACAGGCTGGCTCTTTTTCTTTATTTTCCTTCCCCTTTCACCCCAAACAGAGGTATTACATTGTTTAGCTTCACGGAGCTTCACGGAAATTGGAATTTCCACAACAAATTTAAACTCAAATTTTACAGCTCCAGTACACTGCCTGCTACCAGAGGTAATTCAGGTACATTTTTCCACAGTCATTGTCAGGATGTAGAAGACTTTTTCAGCTCTTACCTAGCAAGGCATTCTGTGCTTGCAGAATGTGGGACAGAGGGAGGAATGGTAAGATGAAGATCTTGGCAGCTGAGGACATTCAAACTGAGATTTTCTGGAAGCTCCTGAAACACAGATATATATATATATAGATAGATATAGATATAGATTTTAGGAGACATGCATTAACTATGTATTTTTGTAGCAAGAGTCACTGTGTTGGTATTTCAGCAGTTTTCAGTGTTTCTCAGTCAAGCCCTTTATTAAAGAAATTGGCCAAGCCTTGCCATTTCAGGTTGCCAGCTAACTTGGGAAGACAACATTGTATGAGTTTACATTTGGCTCATATTTTTAAAAGCTGTCCACAAGTGTCAGAAACAGAAACCTTGTACAGTTTTTTTAAGGGAGAAATAGTTTCTCCAATGCAGTTTGTTCAGATTTAACTCTGTGAATGAAGAAAATGGAGGCATTTTGTTACGGTGTAGCTGAATTATAGTCCTAATACACCTTGGAAATACACCTTCCTAGTCATGGTGACTTTTGTCTTCTCTTCTGAAAGAGCATTTGGTTAAGAACGAGACAAAGTACTTAAGAACCTGAAACATCAAAACATAAATGTTCAAGCAAATCTGCTGCTTTTGTCTGCTTTTTTCTTTGGCAAGCTTGGGAAAGTACTTTTCCTTTGAGATCATCTGTTGCTGTTTTGATTAATAGATACTGCCATACATAACTTAGTACTAACCTCTCCATCTTAAATTAGTGTAATCCTTAGAAATATGCAATTGAAATTGTTACCAGCAGTGTCATTACAGATGTTTTATTTGACTGAGGAGATAGTTTAAACCAGCTTTGCTGCTGAAGAAAATATTCACGCAAGTACAACTAAACATTACAGAATAAAATTCTGAAGGGCTTAGAAAAATAAGTGTTTTAAAGAGAGATTCCAGAGACTCTCAGGCTCTCAAAGTCAAGTTAATAACAACGACCTTATATTCCTCTTCTCTGTATAAAAGGAAAAAATCAATCAAGCCTAAAAGATTATATATGCTGAATATGCATGAAGAAAATGGAGCCTCTCATTATCCTGAGGGACAAAACATAATCACACACCCTCTGCTGAAAGCTCAGATGGTCTACTGGGAACCCAATCTTTGCATATATAACACTTGCAAGCCTCTGGAGCCTAAGCTGTGTCTAGAAGCCCTTAAATCCCTATGGCATATTCCTAAAGAGTACATTCTCTGTCTTGCATATCTCGAGAGATCAAGAACTCAAAATGCAGCTGCACGTCCCACGAAGAAGTACCAACTTGTCAGATTCTTCTCACATGCCAGTAATGGGAACTCCATGTGTTAGCCCTTTAGGAGATATATGCATAGTATCAGAAGATTTGGAAGAAATTGAGTCCCTGCTCCTTTTACTTAAAAGACAAATTATACGTTTTTACTGATGAGTATAAATCTGCCAAAGGTAGAATCCCACCCATTTGATGTGAAGTACTTCACACAGATGTGATCTGTCTCTGGGAATCTCCACAAGTAGCAGCCTTCCCCAGTGATTGGACAGAGATTCAAAGCAACTCAGTTAGGGGCTTCAAGAGACACCAGAAAGCTCCTAGTACCTTGGTCAGGTGGGCTAATCCACCCCTAATGCCTGAAAACTGTCCTTCACTTTATCTCAGGGTTTCCCTCAGGATGTGTTTTTATTGTTTCCCTTCCACACTGTTGAGCTCCTGAAGCAGACATTTCTTCTTCCACTTAAGCTGCTAGAATTTGTTCGTTATTCTTTTTTATCACCTTCTGGTTCCTCTGCCAGGTGACATCTTCTTTTGTGCTGATCTGGAAAAAACACATCCTGGGTAGGTGACTGTTGCTTTGGTGACCTGCTGCCTGTTGTACCAACTCTGAGTAACAGCAGCTGCTCATTGCTTGAAGCAATTATGCTTCAGTGGTCCTGGAGTCACGTCCATTCCTCTGCTCAGGCTGACATGCAAGGAGACAACAGAAAGGATAAAGAAACAACCTCACCAAAACAGAGGTGGCAGATTTCCAACAACATAGACATGACACTCACAAGTTGCCCCTCACTCTCTACATCCTCCTTCCAAAAAAAATTATAAGTCCCACAAGCACTACTCTCTTAGATTTATTTAGATATGGAAAATTTAGGTCATGCTTACTTCTCCTTACTTCTCTCTTCTCCAAGCTCTGTAGATATTTTATTGACTTAGTAAAGGCTAACAGGGCTTTCATCTGTGCAGTGCCTGAGAGCTGGCACAGCTCTGCTTAAGCCCCATGCTTCCTGCCAACATCCCTCTGGCATAAGAAAGGGATGGTAAAGGGCCTTTAGAACCTCACAAATTCTTCACAACTTCTGCAGACCCTTATGAATGTAACTGGTGAGGTACAGAGGAATTGAAAACACCTCCAACTATTGACTAAAGACCAAAGCTACCAGTTTCCATGGTCATGGGGGCATCACCCACCATTCACCTACTGCCACATATGTAACAACACACCTCTTTCAGGTAAAGAGGGCTGAATGTGCATCAAGATATTAAAAACAAACAAACAAACAAACAAACCCCAAAAATTAAAAAAAAAAAAACAAAACAGAAAATCAGAAAATCAGAAAATCTTGAAAGACAACAGATATGTAAGAAGAAACATGCATAGAGCTGGTAAAAGAGTTTAAAAAATGTACATGCAAAATCTTCTTGAAAGTATGCATTACTAGGGAAGTCACAGTACATAGAGGGTGACTATACCACATATACATATACATAAAGTTGCATACTTTTTTTCCATATACTTTTCTCCAAATTTTAAAGTGTAGCTAGAAACTTCTAAAAATAGAGCATTTCTAATACAAAACCACAGGCTAAACTTCAGTAACTGTTATATACAGGGTAAATCATATACTATGATGACTTAAAAACGGGAAAGAAGAAGAAAAGAAGCAGGAGCCCAACTGACTGAAGCATGACACAGGTAGGGGTCCCAGCTTAAAATTCTTCAGGACTGTTTGAGCACACAGTGGAATGCTCCAAAGTTTTGTTTATCACATCTTTCTGCAACATCAGCTGTTTTTCTACAATACTAATCTGTGCTGTTTAAGAAAAAGTTTGGCCTTAGCAACTTAAATCTTTGTCAAAATCCCTTGTTTTTTGTCACCACAGCCAGTCTTTCAGGAATGTAACTAACAAATAAGAACATCTCTAACAGCTAATGGATCAAAACTGAGATCGCAAGATCGTGCTGGTGTTCTTCACAGAAATTGAAAGTTTGATGAGCTGAATCAAATACCATTTTAAAAGCTTCTGTTTAAGATAAATACTTAAAAAAAAAAGAGGCTGTTGTAATAAAACACAGAATTTTTTCCTTCTACAGAGCAGTAACTGAACATTTTATGACTTACACAGATTCCATCAGCATTTCTAATGACAGCAGAAATATTTCTGGCACAAGATAGGTTTCCCAAGAGATTTGCACTGTGAGATGCGTAACCTTTCCAGATGAAAAACAAGTATGCAAATAAATATGTCTTTAAAAAAAAGGTGTTGTTACCATCAGAATAAATTTGAGACTAACATTTGAAAAAAACTGAATACTAGGTGAACTTCCAAGCCCATGTTATTCACATGAGCACAAAATGCTTGCAAAACATATGCACAGAATAAACAAGACAAGGACTCTGTGTGAATGAGTTGCTCATATTTGCTATATCAATGTTAAGAAATGAATCAGCATAATACATTGAAAAATGGAAACTAAAGCTTTGCAGATTATTAGAAGGATAAATAATACCCCATTTCTAGCAACCTGCTATAATTTTCTGCCTCAAACTATGAATCTGAATTATTGAACTGAAGATACCCCCATGGGGCTATAGTAAAAAGTTAAATCCTCTCAGTTATTTTTAATCACTTTTTAGATATCAGGTCTTTAGATGATACTGTGTGAAAACAAAGCTCCTATAAGTGATTATCCTATGGAGTGTCCAAAATGTTTCAAATCAGGTTTTCTAATACTTGGACTGCTATCACACTGAAGAACATTGAGCCAAGTCAGAGAGAACAGTCATATGACTTTTCAGCACAAGCAGAAAGAAAATTACATCTGTAAATTATGGTATGATCTATGAAGCAACACAGAGAATAAGTAAGAAGTAAGAATAAGAAGGGTTTATGAACTTAAGTGTGGAGGGATAGAATATAAGAAAGTAAAGATAGTGCAGAAGGTAGTCTCACACCTGAGGAGTTGCAGCTGCACTGATCACCAAAGATTAGGAGCAGGCCTGCCCTTAATAGGCCACAGCTGTGTCCAATAAGAAGACAAGTGCTACAAAAGAGTGGGTTAGCTGGGTGAGGGGAGAGATGGAGTTTGCTGGCTGTGCTGTGGAGAAAAAAAAAAGAAAAAAAAAAAAAAAAAGGAGTCAGTGCTGTGAGGAGATACCCATGAGAAATCACTGAGAAGGTATGGGACTTTTGAAATAAGATGACAATGCTTAAGCACATGTCTACTTACATCATGAAGTAGACAAGTTCAATATGGTGAATGTACAAAGTGAAATTAGTAATTATTTCTATAAAAATTAAGTCTTTTTTCCTCAAATATGTTAACTGTTGAGGGTTTTAAAATTTTTTCAAGTGTCACAACACATAGTGCTGCCTAATTAAGTGCTTCCAGTTCATGTCTTCATGAGTAAGACTTCTACATATTTGAAAGTGATCCCCAAAAGGAGCAGAAAGCAAGGTGACAGAGTTCACTATGTTCTGCTCCTGTCTGACAGATGATGATACACCCAAACACATTGTCAGGTTTGTCCTCTGATATTTTCCAGGGTGCTTCCCTTTGGGAACCATATAGAAATTTAGCTGTAGATCTGAAGGCATCAACAATCTCTCTTCAACAGGCTGGAGTGGCAAGGGACCAAAAGATATCAAATACAACAGATCAGTAGGAGCTCTACAGGTAGGAAGGGAAAGTGTGGGCAAGCCAAAGGAGGACAAGAGGATAGGCTGCACAGATACCACACACAAATATTCATAGACATGACACATCACACACTCAGCAAAGAGGAGCTGGTGGAACCAATGCTAGAGCTAAAACAGTGACTCACAGAAAAGGCAGATAAGGGACTGTGCTGTGGTATCTCTTTATGGTTTGAGCTGACCAACTGATTCAACTCTCAAGGTGATATAAATTTTGTCTTTACATCAGGAGTTTTTGCTTTTGCCAAGAATGAAAAGATCAGTTTAAGCATAAAGCTATAGGCTAGAGTTCCTCCCCACTACCTACTGCAGCCTTGTGTCAATTCCAAGCTTGACAGCATGTCTCTAATTACACATATAATTTCAGAAACACTGTATTTCATGTGGAAACTAATGTAGGCAGGTAGGTAATCAAGCTTTTCAGCAGACCAGGCAATGCTCTCTACTGCTATAAATACTCTTTTGACAGCACAGGCATATTATATGTGCATGTAGGTCTCAATCAAGGTTGAAACTGTAGATAACAAAGCTTTATGTTTAGTAGTTGCAAATATCTCAGTAGTGCTGGATTAGGTTTGAATCTCTTTTATCTGCTGATAGAAACTTAACAATGCTTGCCTATAACCAATGTTAAATTTAATATTAAATTTAGTGAATGTCTTTGGGCCTGTCCCAGCCAACAATGCTGAAGCTGTGCAGTGTTCCAGTAGTCAGTGGTCAGATTCTTTACCATAATCAACCAAGGATGAAAGAGTGTTGTGAAGATCTTCCTATCCCTTCAGGGGCTTTCAGTAAATCTTTTACTCATGTTAGATGGAATAGCAAATTTTTCTAAGAACAATTGTATGGCAGCATGGCATACAATTTGAATTTTTCCCAGATCCACTCTGAGAACAATACTAACTTGACTGTAGAATTATACCTAGATCAAATAATTTAACTTTACAGATCTTCTTAGGAAGACAAGACTATATGCATATAAAACAAATATCTCTCAGATTCATATGCAGCTGCCCTCTCAGCATGATGGACCAGAAGGAGGCAATGTCCAGTCACCTGTAGGCAGAGTCATGTAATGATTTCCACTTAGACAACTGTATTTCCTATGCCCCTTTTGGTGCTTACTTTAGATTGTGACAGATCTTCCCCAGATGCAATACCTTGAGTTGATTACGCTAAAAAAAAACCCAAAACTGTTTCCAAACATTTTCATGAGAAATAATTGTGTCTGAACAGCAGCAGCTGCTGAAACTTCTTATACATGTAAATGAGTACACATT
Organism: Molothrus aeneus; assembly: GCF_037042795.1. NCBI lineage: Eukaryota > Metazoa > Chordata > Aves > Passeriformes > Icteridae > Molothrus > Molothrus aeneus. Next base: position 67,190,653 of record NC_089647.1, read on the forward strand.
CTCTTCTCATTCTTATCTTTAGATATTTTTCAGGTAAGACTTATGCCACTCTCTGAATCACAAAATCACTAGTTTGGAAGAGACCTTCAAGACCACTGAGTCCAACCCATGCCATAACACCTCAACTAAACCATGGCACCGAGTGCCACATCCAGTGTTTTTTTGGACACAACCAGGGATGGTGACTCCACCACCTCCCTGGGCAGCTATTTGAGTACTTTCACTCTTTCCATAAAATACTTTTTCCTAATATCCAACCTATATTTCCCTTGGTGCAAATTATGACTGTGTCCTCTCATTCTGTCAGCTGCTGCCTGGAGAAAGAGACCAATCCCCACCTGACTACAGCCACCTTTCAGGGCATTGTAGGGAGTGATAAGGTCACTATACTAATGAGAAACTGCCTTTTGAGTATCCCACTCAAAACAAAACCCTGTAACAGGCACACTTCAAATGAAAAGGGGTAGCAGGGTTTTGAAACTTTAACAGCAAATGTTTAGTGCCTTGTAGGAAATGTTTGCTACATACCCTTATATCATTTAAAATGTGCTGAGCTCAGAGGACAAGAAAAAGATAGCATATTATCTGCAGGGTATTGCCCACAACTGCAAAAAGGGGAGATTACAGGGGAAGTTCTGCTTCTGTATGCTATATACAAAACTATAGAAGAACTCTGTTTTCAAAAATCCTAATATCCTACAATTTCTGACTTTTTTCACATTTATGCTGTAGAGCTGCACTGCAGTTCACTGCACTACAACAACTGGGATATTCCTGTATATAAGTGGTTTGCATATCTTGGGATGACAGAAGCCAAATAAAGAATGTACTTCAAGAAGAGAATTCCTGATTGAAGATGTGTTTTCATTGACCTCACTGGACAATGGACCAGACCCACAAGCACAATTAAGCCCAGAAGGAAGGTTAATCAGTTAATGACATTCAGGACTTTTTCAGAATTATTTCTTTTCTCACTGCCTTCAGACCTTCTCTGTTTAGAATTTGTTCACATTAAGGTAGCGTGCTTGCTCGTTATCCCTTGAGGAGATCTCTAGAAAGCATGGATTTTCAATGGAAAATTATGGGGACACCAGTCTTCCTCACTTGCCTTTGGTGGTTTGTGTAGGACCCTGTAGCTGTGAAGCTGTCCCACAGAGACTGTTTCTGCATTCACCCTCATGTGAATATGGCAGGTTTTGTGATGTGAAACAAGTCCTGGTCATTTATTTCATATCTTCTCTCATGTAAATACTGGAGATGTTTCAGATTACATCTGAACAGCATGGTCCCAGACAGTTCCCAAGTCAGCTTTCCTCTGTCCTTCAGAGATTTCAGGGTATCCTGTGTCCAATACACTTTACCAAGTCTTGTTCCATCAGCCAAAGATATCCTTCCTCCAGGCAACCCTGTTCTCCCTTCATAGGGGGAAGCACATCAGCAACTCACTCACCTCTGCTTCCCACAGACTTCGCTGCTAGTATTGCATTTGGGAGCCTCTGTGTCTAGCTGAATAAACACATTTTGCACAGGACTTGGAAAACATTACAGTTAATGAGAATTAACACCTTCACATAGATCAGATGAAAAATTCTTTCCTGGACAATGACTATTAAAAAGGTACAAGTAATCACTGTAGATCATCCTCAAAATTCAGTGCTATAAACTTCCAAGTTACTACAAGCAAACAAGACTTCAAAATATATCTAAAAGGCTACCCAAGTCACCAGCATTTTAAAGTAAGAATAATGTGGGAGCTCTAGGTATTTAATAGGAGTCCTCTAATTTTGGGCTATAATACCATATAATGCAGCCTATAGCTATAACTGGGCAAGCATTCTCCTCTCTCTGCTCATATGCACTTTTTGTAGGAGAGGATTTTTGTACAGTAATTGTGATAACTGTGAGTTACCAGAATCCCTGTTTGGCAGCTCAGAACTCCCCATACAATGTCCTGCCCATTCCCTCTGTATCATTCCTGTGCCATGATTTAAGTTGAAGCTTGTCAATGTCTGATACTTTCTTCTGCACATGGCCAAAGGCTAGAAAACCCCAGGTAATGCACAAGATTACCTGGAGAAGTAGTTCTAACAGTTTGTCTTTCAAAAATGGCATATAAATTCTTTTCCAATCTACAAAGAACTGAAATAATTATGTAATGCTTTTCAGAAGGGCACTTCGTACAAGCTCCAATGTCTGTGTTATTAAGGCATATAAATTTAAGGAGCCACTCAAGAGTCAGGAGAGTAGTACATTGAGATTCAAAAAGTTGAAGAGGTTTCCTATTGAAATATTGACTGAATGAATCTAGGATGAATTAGAACTATCCCACTTAATTTAATTCATTTTCTAGGAGGTAAACATGGTAAAATTTCAACCTTAACCATTAAAGAAAAACGACCCAAATCCTTTGTTCATTATTGGCAAGTCCATTCACACACAGAAGATGCTGTAGAATTGTAAAATCACCTCAATAGTATCAGTGATAAACAGAAATCTTAGTCTAAGTAAAAAAAAACTGATTCCTCCACAGAGCAAGTCATTGCAGCAGTATGAATTCCAAAACTTAGTCAGAAACCAGACAATGCTTTTCTTCCTATTCCATCCTTTTCTTACTTGTAATTTCATTCTTAGAGGCATTCTGTTCTGATTCCAATAATAGTTTCTTACCCTGTTTTCACATGGTTTTATCCATAGAATGGATAATTAATATATCCAGGAGTGTTCAGAAGATCAGTTATCTTATGTGTGAATAATAAAAGGACTTGATGTGAAAGCCCCTGGAAAGGAAAAAGACAAGCTGAAAAAAACCTCAATCCTCTGAAAGCACTGCTTATCCTGTGTGTGCACATTCACTGAGATATAAATATTCATTTCATTTTTCTTATTATACTGACAAGGACAAACCTTGTTCAGAGATAGGTAGCTGATTTTTATAGAATCATAGAAGGGTTTGGGTTGGAAGGGACCTGAAAGATTATGCAGTTCCAAACCCCCTGCCATGGGCTGGGACACCTTTCACTAGACCACATTAATCAAAGTCTCATCCATCCTTGAACACTTCCAGGGATGGGACATCCACAACTTCTCTGGGCAACATATTTCTGTGCCTCACCACCCTCAGAGTAAAGAATTTCTTCCTAATATCTAATCTAAACTTACTTTCTTTCCGTTCAAACCTATTTTTTCTTGTCCCACCACTATATGCAAAAATCCCCCTTTGAGACTGAAAGGGAAGCAACAAATAGATGTGCCAGTTCCCTAAAACTGTAAAATAAATTAACAAGTTTTTAGACACAATGGTCCTGGGCTTGATCACAAAAAGGCACCAGAAAATTAACTGCAGCTGCCAGGGATAACTACTCAATGGAGTTATTCTGGTGTTGAGAGATTGCTCATCACCTCCACATTGATCCTTCACAATGAGGCTCGCACCTTGGTTTAGCAAGATTAAGTTTCTGTTGCACCAGGGAAGGTGGAAGTGATCACCTAGTGCTGAAAATAACTCAGGCACATGCACAACCACAGTGAAGATGGACAAAACAGGCAAAAGAAAGTCCTGCAATTGTAAGTGGAAGTATCCAGACATTTTGCTCTTCTTGGTCAAAAATTAAAATATTGGTGCAGACACAGATGTGCTTGCCAGACTTCAGTGGCTGGAGAGGTTGTACTTGCTTATACCTAGCATTAAAAATAGCATAAGAAATTCACTCTGGCAGGTACTTTTAAAATATCGTAAATGCAACAATTTTTATATATATATATATATGTAGGTATACACAAATATACCTATTACCCAAAATACTAATATATTTAGGTATACACAAAGAAAATGAGGCAAGAAAGGGAAGGGAAAGTGTGTTTTTTATTGTAGCACACAGATGCACCTTTTATTCCAGGTCCTACTGTTTTCTGCCTGCTCCCCTGGGACTTCACACTCTGCTGGACAGAATGCCAGCTTCCTATTGTTACTAGACAGCAGTTGTGCCATACTGTGAGTTTAGAAATTCATGAATCGGTAATGCAAGACAGGGACAGCTTTTCCCTATTGTATAACGCCAGCACTGCACAAAGGTCACAACACCAAAAGCCTGCTGGAATTAAATGGTGTCTTTTTGTTTCATTTTAAAGCACTGAGGGGATATTATAATACAAAATATTAAGGGATATTAAGAAACAATCAAAGCTATTGTTTTTTACAAAGCCAGCAGCCCAAGACACCTAAGAGTCACTGGTGTAAAAGAAGGGTCTACTTACAAGATGTTCAGCTCTCCCCAGGAGGAACTGCCCAGATAGAGGGAATCAGAGCCGTGTTAATCTGGGGCTTTCTGCCCTTCCACCTAAGGCTTTCATCTCTCCTTCATTCTTTATCCCCAAAACTCCTTACTACACTGTTTTCCTTACCTGATGTAAACTGGACAAGACTTTGTTCATTCTGTTCTAGAAGAGACTTCAATGAGTTTTGATACACAGCAGGGCCTCTCTCACATCCTGCATTGCACACTGCAGCCTGTCTGTATTTTACTCTTCAGGGTTTGCCAAGCTTTCAGAAAACAACAATGTTTAGGACAATATAACAATAGGATAATATACCAAATGGGACTCTCTGTTAGAACAAATTAAAAATATACATATAGTCCTTTACAACAGAAACCAAGTGTAACACTTCCATCTACATCATGCCATATAATCCTGACCATATTTGCATAACACTTTGCTATGCTTGAGTGACTTTTTATCACTGAACATTTAAGTGGTCTAAAATGGATAATATTATTAATTTAAGGACACTTTGCCACAGCACTAGGTACGTGAGACCACGGAGTGAAGACTAATTCAAGCCTGGGAAGCCAGAATACAATTTCTTATGCAACCTTACCACAGAGACTGTCCCAATGGCTCTAGTGCCCCAGGCAACCAGAAGGAGACAGGATACTGTTATAATGTGTTATTTCCTTCACCCTGGCTCATCCTACGCTGGGTACACAAGGATATGGCAGTGTCAGTGACCCCTTTTGCATCTGGGATCTCAGGGACTCATTTGCTGCTGCAGCTCAGCCTCACTGCCTTCCACTTCTGCCTGAACCTGGAGCTCCTACAGCCTTTTCTGAAATGCAAAGTGGGTGACTTTGCCAAGGTCACACGGCGAGTGCATGGCAGAGAATAAAACAGCACTCTTTACACACATAACATCAGATGTCTTAGCACTCAGATGTTTTCAGACAAGTCCTGGACTCCAACCTCAACACTGTGTTTGCTTATTAGCTAGAAGCTGGAGAGAGTGGAAAGCCCAGGGAGCCTCACACGGACCTGGTGGGAGATATCAAGTAGGTCAGTTGGGCTATTTCACTGCTGTTCTTTGTGTTCTATGAAAGATATTACATGTGGTGGATTAAAGAAAGACCATACTTATCATAAAAGTGCACTTGTGATTGTAAAAAAAGTTGGAATTATGGCATGAAATGAACAAAGAAAGTGCTGACAGAGAAAAAAAAATAGCTTAGAGTCATAAGACTCTAAACAAAAACTTATTCCTTATTAGCACATATTTAATTTCAATGCCTACTAAAACAGATGACAAAATCTATGTCAAAAATTCAACACCTTTTCCTGTTGGGCAATCCCTCATGATTCTTTGCACTTACTGAGAAGGGAAAAAAAAAAGAAACCAAAACCATTAAAGAAAAGATGCATTGCAAGAAATACAACTAGCTAAAAATGATACAGATCAAATAGGATAAATATGATAAAGCCCTTCCAGATCTGCAACTGTCTGGGTAGCAGGACTCCCTTGAATATCTTAAAGCATGGGACCAAAGTAACTGAATCCTTCTAACTTAGAGGAAAGTTGTTAATGAATCCATTTTCTGTGCAAAATTCTGTGAGGAAAGTCTAGCTTCAGCTACACAATCAAGTAACAGTATTCTTCTGCTGCCTGTGAATTTTTTTCTTAGTTTTGGATTATTTTTTATTTTGTAAATTTTATCCAAGTTAGAAATGTTAGACAAAATTTGAAAAGCATAGCAGCATTTTTTTACAACTTCATGGAAGATACAGAAAATATAAATATAACCTTAGAAGGCAGAATAGCTTGTTATCACATGTAACATCTGGAGAATAACAAAAAGCCATGGGATATGGAAAAATTATTCCTTTTTTTGTAAAATAACCAACAATGTATGGAAAAAATATGTTCAGATTCACCATGAGACAGCCAAAATGAAACAGAAAAACAAAGATAATGTCCCTCTTTGAGTCTGATAGAGAAATTAGTTGTTTATAGCATTAATTTGTACAGTGTCTGTCACCTATTTCCACTAGGTGTTCTAATTTCAGAAAAGTAATGATGCAAAAGTTGCTAAGCAAATGTTAAACACGACTAGTGCATATTCTGGAAGCCCTAAGGGGCTGTTAGATTAAAGTACTGGAAGACAGAAATAGGAATTAACTCTGCAGAAGGGAAGGAAATTCTGTGGATACAGAGTCTTACTCCAGAGCACAGTGTAGAAACTAGGGATGCCATCCTTAATATGAGGCTTACCTGACAGGTCCAGGAATCTATGCTATTATTTATATTATTAACAGCATCATTTAAATCACAATAGTTCTCCTGAAGACTCTAATTGGTATCTATTATTATCTTTAATTGGTATCTATTATTATCTCTATTACATTTGGCCTTGAATAGTCATGAGGGCTTAGGGCTTCTCTGACACAGAATGTGCCAAGTGTAGGAAAATACGTTGATAAGTGCATTGAATCCTTCCTTCCTTCCTTCCTTCCTTCCTTCCTTCCTTCCTTCCTTCCTTCCTTCCTTCCTTCCTTCCTTCCTTCCTTCCTTCCTTCCTTCCTTCCTTCCTTCCTTCCTTCCTTCCTTCCTTCCTTCCTTCCTTCCTTCCTTCCTTCCTTCCTTCCTTCCTTCCTCCCTCCTTTCCTTTCTCCTTTCCTTTCCTTTCTCCTTCCCTTCCCTTCCCTTCCGTTTCCCTTTCCTCCCTCTCTTTCTTTCTGTCTCTCTTTCTCTTCTCTGTTGTTGTTTCTCTTGTCTGACAGCTACCAAGACCAAGCGATTCTCAGCCAAGCAATGGAGGAAAAGGAGTGAAATGGGACTTCTCAAACAACCAAATGATCCACAGAGCACTCAAATGCAGGCAGATGTTTTCTACATTAAACTGAGCCTCTAAGAAAACAATAGGGCAACATATCAAAATTCTTATGTAAATTTCTCTGATTCAGCTCTTTCTCTGAGGCCTGGGGACAATTAAAAAACCTGAAAGATAATTCACATGTTCATCCCAATACGGTACTCATCATGAAAAGCTCATCACCATCATCCATAAGGATTTTGCCAGGCTGATTTAGTCTTCAGTAAATAATTTTAAGCCTGAAGAAGTTAAAAAAGGCATTTAATCAAGGATACTTTAAAATAGGGGAGCTATCTTAGCTATTTCTAGATGGTGGCATGTTTGTGCCACATTTAAAGAGCTCAAATATTTCCTTTTTCCTTTGTTTACTTTGTGACAGCCTTCACAAAATCTTCACAGTACTCTGAGGCTGGGATCTGGCTGCTCTTGGCAGAGCACCCCTTTTGTTTTACCAGGTGAATCCAAGGAGTTTCAAGTGTCTTTGTTTCTTCATTTTGAGAATTTGCAACCAGAGAAAATACAGGCCAATAGTATTTCAAATCCCAGGCGTGGTTTACGTCATATGCATAAGAAAGCACTGAGATGCAAGAGGTGAAAGAGGCAAATTAAAGTAACCAACCAGCCTACTTGCATGGTTAGCTTGTCTAGACCACCCTGTACAGGTACAATAAAACACTTTCATTTGCGCCACCAGAGATATTTCAGTGTTACCTTTGCATTATTCTGAAAGACTCAGAGCCCTTGAATTATGCCTTATGTTATTCCTCAGGTCTCTCTAGTATCTTCAACAGGAAATGTTGAAGATACAACCACTTGAGGTTTCTTTTCTTTTTCTTTCTCAAAAGTTGCCACAACTTGCATGCCTTAACTTATCTTCAGCTTATTTATCTCTGTAGAATTATTCCTTCTATCTTTGAGTTTTCTTGTTTCTCAGGACTTGTTTTTGGGGTTTTTGTGTTTGCTTTGGGATGCTTTTTGGGGATCATTAACATTTCTGAAAAGTTAGACCTATCAGATACATCTCCTGTGTTATTAAAGAGAAACCATGTGTATGATTTGACACACCACTTTGCCTGTATGTGAGGCTTCAAGTATCTCTGAGCCAGCCAGGATTGTTTGGCTTTCAGGGATTAGAATTTGGCTTTGTTTAACCCATTGGAGCACACCTTGCACTCGGGCCAGGCTCCTTCATCCGTCAAAAGCAAAAGCTGGTGACATGACAGGCAGCCCTCCTTTGGGCTCTTTTGAGCAAGTCTGATGCTGCCAAACAAAATAGGAGATGGAAGGCAAGGTTCCTGCAAAGCAAACACCATGCTGTGGGAGGAATTAGTGCATGTGGTTTTCCTGGGACACCATGCCTCAGTCAAATGCCTATCACAGTGACTCGGTATGAGAAATAATTTCATCATGTCCCACTTACATGTGGCCGAGGCGATTCTCCTCGACAGTCTCACACTTCCTTTGAAAGATCCTGTCAGGGTTTCTCATGGAGTGACCTGTCACCATTCTGCAGGAATCTGCTCTAGGAATCTCCTGCAGGAATACTGATGGATACAATGACAGGCCCACTCTACTTTTCCTCAACAGACAAACACAGAGTTCGTTCCATGCCATCAGCCATGTTTGGCAAAAGCACAGGAAGAAGGCAAAAAGATAAGCTGTAAAAATTATAGAGGCACAGCATTCTTTTCTCCAGTTGGTTTTTCTACAAAATCAATTCCACATCCCCAGCTTAAGACACTGTCAGATCTGTATCTTAACAAGGCACAAATTTCAATTAGTTCTTTTGTTTCCCTAATTACAGGGACTTAAAAATACTGTAAATCTAAAACCCATTCATGCCAAAGATAAATCCTAGCGTGAACTGTCATTTCCAAACCCCATATGCTAAAAATATGGCTTTGGAGGAAAAGAAGGAAATATTTTTGTGGTAGTTCTTTCTGTTCTACCAGGAGAAGAAGGAGCTGTTTGACATTTTGACAGAGGTTTGGAATATTAGAAGCAATTCCAGTAGACATTAGTAGGCAAAGTGCAACTAAGAAGTATGTTCAAGGAGGCAAATGCACATAATTTATTTCATGGTTCCATGGTTTACACAGAGAAAGAATGCAAAGACATAATATACTGCTTTGCTTACAAACCTCCACCATTATTGAGAAATAAAATACATGGCTTAAATTATGGCAAAGGATAATTTTCCTCCCACTTTTTTTCTCCATTAAAAAACCTTATTTTTATGTAAGTAATATTCATCAAATGGAAATTCTTACTCTTGCTGGCTTGGACTACTTCAAACCATTGATTTTTCTAAAACTGTTCTTCCAGTGGGAAGTGTGTGGAACTTGTTTAGATTGGGGAATTTGAAGGGAGGAGAAAAATAGCTTTTAAAAAAGTCGTGGTTTTCAGCAACCCCATTCAGACAGGAAAATTGATTTAATTCTTAGAGAAATAAAGGCAGCAAGAAATTAGTTTTCAACTGGCCTCTCTCCTCTTCCTGGATTACACAGCTCACTCCAGCCCACAGGTGTTTTTCAGCATTGAAATCAATGTTTCTGTGCATGCCTCATAGCAGAAGCTGGCATATCTGTCCTACCTTGATTTTGCTAGCACAGATAAAAATCAGTGGCAAGATGCAGAATTATGTACTTTTAGGGCTACACCACATACAAACTTGACAACATTGTCACTTGTATTGGTTGTTACCGTGGCTGTTGGGATTACATTAGCATGATGCTCCAGCTAAAGCCAGGATCCTGCCTTAATTCTGCTGTGTAGATGCACATGACAGGGCTATGAGAGGTATTTGGGTGCTCAGTCCCATGACATATTTTTAGATGTCTGCCTATCTGCTAATGGCTTTTGCTAACAGACAGCTTCAAAACATGCACTGCACTTCAGGGCATTGATTGACTAATTCTTCAGCGGGAGATAGCCAAGATATATATCCAAATTTCTTAATTAATGAATAGGGAGTTTAATATGGCATCAAACTTAATTGCACATCTGGTACATCACCTAGGTAATGCCCAGTGATACAGCCTCTGTTTTCCAATCTGTCACAATGTTTTTCATAGGCAAGGTCTGAACACAAACAGGGATGGCAGATGCCTCCAGCCACTGCTGTCTTGGAAAGTGTTAAGTCCTGAATTTTATGTAACTGTTAAAAGAATAGCAGAATTTAGGCCCTACTATCTAGTGAATAAACATAGAACCAGGGGTTAGGTTATGAACTATGTCAAAAACCATACCTGAGACAATTATTTATTTGCCCTGTATTGAACATACAGAACTGGTGTGTTGAACACTAGTTTTGAAAGGATCTTGATGCATTCCCAGGTACACTTCTCTACCAGGAAGCAGCTGAGTTTAAAATCTCTGGTGGCCAGCAAGAAAGGTGCCAGCAAAACTTCAGCTCCAGATGTGAGGAGATCAGCCAGGAGGGACAGCTGTGTTGTGAGTGCATCATGTAAAGCACCAGTGGCCAGCTGAAAGGGGGGATTGATTGATTGTCCTGCTCTGCTCTGTGCTGCCATGGCCTCACCTACAGTGCTGTGTACACTTCTGGGCACCACAATATAAGAAAAATATCAAGCTATTAGAGAGTGTCCATAAGAGAGCTATGAAGATGGTGAAGGGCCCTGAGGGGAAGCTGTATGAGCAGTGGATGAGGTCACTTGGCTTGCTTAGCCTTGAGGAGAGGAGACTGAGGGGAGACCTCATTGTGGTCTACAACTTCCTTGTGAGGGGAAACAGAGGGACAGGCATTCTGCAGGCCCAGGAGTGGACTCTGATGTTCTTTGTGGGTTCCTTCCAACTCAGGATATTCTATGTTTCTGTGGGCATACCAGGGAGAGTCTACACTGAGATAACAGAGCACTGGAATGAGGCTGTCAAGCCAACAGAGGTAGGGTGGGGGTATCTCCATCACAGGGATGCTGGGATTACAAGTTGTAAAAAATTCAGTCAAGATGTCAGCAAAGTGATAACTAATCCTGTAACTTTTCCAGCTTCAGGGCAGGAGGATGAGCAGGGATTTTATAGAGTCCCTCAGAGATATTTACTTTTCTGTGATTGTAGGAACCAATCTGTAGCTGACATCATCAAATCCTTCTTGTGTACATAAGCCCAGTGTGCATATAAGATATACCCTGCTGATTAGAGGTCTTATTGTTATTGAGCCATTGCCTTTCATCTGTTAATTACTAAAGACAGCTCAACTGTGGAGCATTAATAATTCTTATAGGTGGTAAAAGCCATGGCTACAGTTGCCATGGCTTCAAAAGGAAAGAAATCTAAAGGAAGTATTTTGGGGGAAAAAAAGCAACTCCCCAGAAATAAGAAATTAGTGGCATCCCTTGATTAAAAAATAAATGGATTATTCAGGATTAACACCACACAGAGCATTGCTCTGACTTCCAGGATGATAACAAGGTTCTATACTTTCTATTCCCCCTCTCTTTGATAAAAAGGATACCATTTTATTTTGTCTAGTGGAACCACTGATGAGACCATAGTATTCTCTGCAACCTCACTGCTTTAGTATCTGCATATGTGACTCCCAGGGAAAGTTTTTACTGGTGAAGAGCTATGGTCTGGAGGAAAGCACAGTATTATATGAAGTATTATGTGATTAGTTGCAAGCAAACCTATTCTGAAAGCATTCATAGGAGCCCTGTGCACCGTGCAGAGGAATCTCAAGGGATACCCTTAAACATCACTGGAGAAATTATGGAGGCTTTTTTTTTTTTTTTTGGCACATTGACTGTTCTAGCTGGGCAAATGTCCTGCTAGAAGAGGAAAATGCAGCAGTGATTCCAGATTACTTGCTGCACTTCTGACTTTTCAAATCCCAGCTGTCCAACAACAAGATTCTCTCTGCTATCACAAAAAAAAATGCACACTAGCAACACTATCTGCTTTGCCTTCCATCCAAGTAGACATCATGGTTGGAAATTCTGAAGAAAAGCAGAAAGAAAATATTCTGCTTGGGGTGGAAGGGAAGATAGAACTTGGAAACACTAGTTTCTCTGCAACATTATTTTCTCTCTGGTTTGGCCAACACTTCACCCAGGGAAATCTGATCCCATAGTGTCTTATACAAAGATTTACTAGCTGATAGCAGAATCTGTGGGTGTGTGAAAAGCCTGACAAAAACAGTAAGAATTTATTTATGGCTGCAAATATTACATCCATATGGGAAAGTTCATTTGTCTTTAACTTTTTTCAGGCACATAGGAGACTGTTATTGATTTAATAGTGTAGTGGAACATAGAAAGAAAAAAGTATAACAGGAGAAAAGTAATTATTGTAATAGGAGCAATACATGTATAATTCCATTTTAAAAATTAGTTACTTCTCTTTCTGTATCATGATTTTTCCCTAGGCACAATTTTCTGTTCATTAGGAGATAATTACCTTCACTGCCAAGCAGTTTATAAATGCACTGTTTATAACAGGAGAGGATTTGAGAGTTACATTTCTTGTCCAAAATGTTATGCTATTGAGGCAGTCTTACTGTATTATATCCAATAGGTCACTAGACATGCAAATGGATCCATGTGCACTTGGTAATAGTTCAAAATTATTTTATTCCCAAAGGACATATTTAAAAAAGATGGGTTTGCTGATTAGTCTTTTCATTCCACACCAATACTATCAACACACTGGAAGACATGCTCTTTACTTCATCCTTGTTTTCAGATACAAGCAGCTTCTGAGTGATGTGGCATTCCCCACACAACATTAAAAAGTGGCACTACAGAAATAGAGCACTAAGCTGTCTTGCATTTGAGGAGTGTATGCAATAATTAAACTTCACACCACCTTTGCAAGTTAATTACCATCATCCTTATTTCAACAGATGAGAAAATGAGAAACATGGGAAAGTGAGACCACGCAGCAAGCCTGAGCTCAAGACCGCCCCTTGCTCATGTTCATCATTAATCCTCCCTTTTGAACTATGGCTCTGCATCACAACTGCTGGCTGGCAGGAAGCTGGAGAGAGTGTGCACAGCTGCATGGAAAACTCTACCTCAGTCACTGGGTTCCTGCCCCTTAGCCCACTGAGGAGGAGCACCATGGCAAGAAGGAAGCCCCAGGGAGCAGGAACCCTTCTTCAGCCTTCTCCTTCAAGCATGCAATAACAGGAAATAGGTAATAGGTGGAAATAGGAAATAGGTGGTCCTGATTTGGTCAGCTAAGTACCCAAGTGGCTCTTTTGCCTCCCTGGATAGTCAGCAAAGAGTTTGGTACATCCAGAAGAAGATTCAACATTCTTGAGATCTGAGTTGCCATGCATAAATAAAAAAAAAATTATATCCTCAAGGAAATAGCCTGTCTCCTGGTTAAAAAATTTAGTGACTCCAATTTTTCCTCTCTATTATATCTCCCCTACTACTTGCTGAAAGTGCTGATTTGGCACTGGCATCTGAATTTGCACATTGTAATAGTCATTTAGCAACAGTAATGTGTAGTAATCCCTTTACCATAGACTTTCTAAATCCTTCATTTCCGCATGCTCCTGGAAGGCCAATGCTGTAAAGCTAGGATATGCTTCTTACTTGAAGAATTTGAAACATTAAAAGAGATGCACAGCACACTATGCAAAACAGCCCAGAAATTATTGCAAAACTATTTTATTTTCTGTCTTGTACAATAAAGCATGACAGAAAGAAAAAGTTCCCAGAAAAATGGAACAATGGAGAGTAATATAATCTGTGGGGTTTGTGTCCTTCATGAGCTATTTTTAATGGGCCAGACAATGAGGTCATTATTTCTGATATTGAAATTATGATTTTACAGTAGAATGCTGTTAAACAAGGACCTAAATAAAGGGATTTGGTCATTCACTCTATGGAGAAAAGAAAATATAAAATATTTGTTTCTCCCTTATAAATTTCCAGTGGATTGGAAGTTCAGTAGGAAGCCAGATGTATCCCACAGAAATGACTTTTCTTTGGTTCAACACACAAACTAAAAATTTGAGGTTGAGGAAGTAAAATGACAATTGAGGGGAAAAAAGCATCACAAAATGAATAAAATGAGGTTTAGATGAAAAAAATAATGAAAACTTTCATTCATGTGAAATTGATAAGTTTCTTTTTATTTCCAGATACAGAAGAATTAAAAAAAAATAAATAAGGAAAAGAGAAAAAAGCATGCATGAAAAACTAGTTCTTGGAGCCATTAAAAACACCACAAAAAGCACGCGGCAGCATTTGTCACCTCTCTCCAGAATAAGCTGATTAAAGCACTCATCTGGGACCAATTTCCCCCTGTCATGAAACTTGGAAGAAAGTCTTGAGGTCAGGTTTCTCTCCTCTAGACTCCCAGCCTATGGAGTCCCCTTCTTCAGAGGGAATATTTGTTTATAATAATAGTTCAATAACTAAAGAAGCAGAATTTGATTGTTCAGTTGGAAAAGTCTCCTTAGAAGAAAAATATTTAAACTCCCTTTCAAAATCAGGTAGGGTTTTAGGGTCTTCAACATGTTGGGCCAGTATCCTAATCACCAGGATTATGAGAGCTGGAATCACTTCAGCAGATGCTCCTTTTGAATTCAACTCAAAAAAACTCTAAGCACTCAAATTGGAGAATGCTGAAACTAATCTTTTTGACATTGCCAACACTTTTTTTTTTGTTTGGTGTTGTTTTCTTTCTTTGCTTGCCTTCCTTCAGTCAGAACTGTTCTTTCAATTTTACCTAAATTTGCCACTGGTTTCAAGTAGAATTGTGAATGTTTAATTCAGAAACAGAAAGTGGCTAAACTGGAGTCAGGGCTGGTCTCAGAGTACCTCTCAGCCCAAACATCCTTTGCTCCTTTACTCTCCATACCAATCTCCTACCCTGCTGGAGCTACAGATCTGTGTCAGCTTTCAGACACATGCCTCTATCAGAAATTTGATTTTATCTCACACTTAGGCACTTAAGGAAAAACAGTCTAGTCTGAAGCTAAACTTTTGGCAAATTTCCCATGAAATTCTGTAAAAGCTTGTAATGTATTCTTGAGTCCCTTGTGCATGAACTCTCTTAACTGTCTACCTGAAGCCATCTCATGAAGTGAGCAAATAAAGTTGCTTTGCTGGCTGTCTAATATCAGAAGAAATCTCTGTAAGTCTGAGACAACTCTGAGAGTCAGGATCTGTTGTCAGGGAAAGGGGCAGTTCAACATCCAGCCCATCAGAGAGGACCTGCATGAAAGACCCAACCCTCTCAAATGAGCATAGCAAGAGTGATTTCTGCTCAGATCTTTTTGGTGCTTCTCTCTGATCTTTTTCAGCACTGTTTCTTCCATAAGCTTTCTGGTGTCTTCCTGTTTTTTGAATATCCCGGGACGTGAATATATGTGTGCATTATGATGTGAACATCAAAGGCATGGAAGTGGCTCACTCTCTGTATCTACAGCTGACAATGGGGTTGTAGTTGTGCTAGCTGATTTCAAGTCTGTAAACTATCTGGGCAAAAGCATTTAACCACCTGCAACAGTTTAATGGTACCCACAGTTAAAAGGCTTTGACTTCCCTTGACTTTGCTTCAGCTCAGCTCTAACAAAGGAATAACAACATCTGAGTTCTAGCAAGGGATTATATATTGCTATGGGTAGAGCTGGACCTCCTGGAAACTGGTGGGTGTAACCATCACCCCTCAATGGAGAGAACTTAAAAAACTGTTATGGTATTCTACAGAACTCTTTACTCAAACATCAGAGACCTCACCAACTCTGCACTGACAAATTATTCAGATATTTGTCCAGGGATCAAGGCTTTTAGACTTGTTTTACTGGAGGTATCTATCTTTGAGAAACAGGAAAAGTACACAAAGACAAGGCATAAATTGCATTAAAATGGTGTCCCACAAATGGGAGAATGAGCATGATAACAAACCAGAAAAAGCAGTGTGATGCACAGACAGATAGTGCTGGGGAACAGGTTTACTATGCTGGAGAACACACACTATAAAAAGACAAAAAAAAAGAGTTGAAGTGACACTAAGTATGAAAGAAACTAGCTATGAGATAAAACAATGTGAGATAATAGAGATATTTGAGAATCAGATGATAGAGAAGAATGTGAACTGAAGTGCCGGCAATTCAGCTTCAAAACAACAGATAGGAGATGTGCATGCAAAGACAGGAAGAGAAAGGACAAGACATGCATACCAATATCAGGAAAAAAAGGAGAAAATCTGGGGTCTAGTCATGATTCTAGGCTCCTTCATAGGAGATCCATCAAGTCTGACAGAGAAGCACATCCAGGGCACAGAGGGATGTGCAGCCTGCCAAGAGGACAGGTACACAATATGGACCTCAAACAAAGGAACAAAGGGACTGGGAAGGAGCAGCAAAGGTCTGCCAATCGTTCTTCATGCTGGAACAAGTAATACTGACAAAAATAAAACCAAATAAAACTGATACTATAGACCAGCCTCCCAAAAGAAGGAGTATGCTGCAGGAATGTGGAGATGTAGAGCCTGGGTTTAAGAAAGTGTCTTCAGACATGTTTTTATCATTGCTGTCTGTAATACAGGAGGTGATTCAGTGATGTTGGTAATCTCACTGCTTCCAAAATCCTGGAGAAGAGGCTGTGGAGGCAGGAGTAACACTGATGATCCTGGGGTCTCTTGAAATTGATGGCAATGATTTTGCAAGGAGATCATGACCCATGAGACACCTGTCTGCAGTTTAGGCATGTAAATATCCCCCAGTTTAAACCATGTTCTCCCACTAGTCAGTAGAGAAAAGATGCACTTCCAAAGGATTCACCTCATCTGTCCTGGGTGCCTATTTTAATATGGAATGACTTGTCTTTTCAGAGAGACCTCTCTGTCAGATATAGACAAAACTAAATGGTTTAAATTTAGACAACACTAAATGGTTCAAATTTAGACAACAAATGCCTACAAAGAGTTTTATTTATATATGTATATGTTTGGATTAAGGTTTGATTTAGATATAGATTTTGCTTCTGTTTGAGACTGTAAATAACAGTGTCAGAAAAGCTACTTTATAATAGACTTAATATTTCTAGAAGAAAACCTCATCATCTGCATGCAGTGTTACTTGGCCTGTGTAGAAGTAGCATATAAATATTTTTGTTTTCAATGACTAAAGTTGGATGGGGAAAAGGAGTGAGAAAAACACATTGAAATATTGGGATTTCAATGTTTTAGTTGTTATAAGATCTGACCTTTCAAGTGCTAAAAATGTGAAATTTAAGGCTATTTTTGCTACTAATAATATGTATGTTTACATGTCACATTTGAAGCTCTCAACACACTTACAGAGAATGTTAAGTATTGCCAATAAGTATTTCTGAATAAATTCCTGAAAAAGAGGTAATTTAGGTTGGAGTCATCTGCTGTAATTTATATGCCTACCATTTGGACATATGAATCCAATGTACTTACACTGTGTTCTTTTTATGTTTGCTAATAGACCCCTTTTCCTAAGGGCAATTCACCTTTGCTAAGAAAGGCATTTATAATAGGCCAGAAGAATGGCTTTCCACCTATTTTCCTCCATTCAGTATCAATCAAGCCTAAGGAAATTGTCTCAACAATTATATATATTAAGTGTATAACTTTTCAATATCCAAAATGAAGGAGGACAGTCATACTCTAAATATCCCAGAAAGAGTCAGATCTTTCAAGTATATGGTCTCCCCATCCCCATGAGGTCAGAAAATGATGTTGGAGCAGAGCTGCAAATCGAGTCCAGCATAACATTTTCTGTGCTTTGCTGCCTCCTGTTCCCATCCCTCTGTTTACAACCACAAGCAAGATCAAGCCCAATTTATGTAGCTATTTGTATGCAAATTAGAGGATATTTTCAGATGCATTCAGCTCCATGTAGGAGGCAGGCAGCATTTAAAAATGTGGTTTTTTCCCAGGATGATAGTGAAGTTTTCAGTTTCTATTTTGTTCATCCTGCATTTGTTGGCAGGATGTTGTTCCTGACACTGATTTATAAGCATTTTAAAGCCCAGTGTGTCATACACTTCCTTGCATCCAACAGAGTCTCTGTGTAAGTTTCCTCTCTTTCTCTGAGCTCTGCATCTTAGCCTCTCCATTCTCTTTGCTGAGTTCAGATGTCTCCTGTGTCTCCCCACTCACAAGTCTCAAGAGCCTGCTCCAAACTTGGCACACACATCCAATGCCTTTGCACCCTGTCTTCTCCCATCACTGCCTTGCAGGCTCACTTGCTTTATCTCCCCATCCATTATCATTTCTGTATTTCCAGGTCTCCCATCTGCCGTCTATGACAGTGCTGTATCAACCTTAGCTTTATTTCTGCTAGATCTTGACTCTTTTTTCTGTATATTTCTACTTCCAGGATCACTATTTCCTGCCCCAAACATCTTTGCTCTTTCCTATCCCTTCCCACATATCTCCCTCACAAGACAATTATTCTCTTGGTTCTTCTGATGTTTTCTCTCTCATATTCTTCCTTACATTGAATTTTAGAAGACTTAGTAATAAGCAGGAGAATGGATGTTTCTTTTCCAAAATCCAAATGTAAGAAACCTTTTTATCTTGATCACACCAGAGTGAATTTAAAGTAACCTCACTGAAGTCAGTGGAGCTACACCAGCAGGAAATAAAAGTAAGATGGTTGTACAGATCCCAGATACTTGCCTCAGCCCTCTAAGACTCCATGCATAAAATAAATTAGTTTCTGTCAGGAAATGGTTCAGGGTAATAGAATTCATCATCTCCCAGTATTGTTGGAGCAGATCCTGGCATGGTTCCAGTACAGAATAGCACTCTCCCAAAATAGTTCTCTTCTGAGCCTAAGTCAGGAACCACGCTCAGTTTGAATGCTGACACCTGGTTTGGAAGCTAGAAGGTTTAATTGTATGGTCAAAGGCCATTCCATGCCAGCTGTGTGGGAAAACTGTCACAAACACATCTGGTATTCTTAAAGCTGTATCCTTTAAGATAGACACTCCACTGTTTCACACTGTCTCTATTATGGTTTACTAGGTCTGTCTAAGGACAGACCTTAGTAAACCATTCCACTCTAAGTAACAAATAATTGTCTTGGTAAGCACATATCAATGCAGAATAATCTACCCTGATGTCTAGATCCAGCCTAGATTGTGGCTTGCCTACACCTCAGCCAAAGAACATTTTGAAGCACTCCATTATTAGTAACAAAGACAGGCTAGATATGAGTGGAGGGATACTGGGAAGTCAGACACTGGCTCCTCCTGACCTCACAGAGGAAAATATGGGAGCCTTGGATGGCAGCTACGAGGTCTCTGCCCCCTGCTACCACAATCATTACATCCTTTCACAGAGATTTCAAGTTCTTCTCACTTTGACATAGCTATCCTCTATCCTCCTGCAACATCCCTCTAGTCATACAACCAGAAGTAGGAGTCCCATGACAGGGCTCTACTGGTCAAAGGCATTGTCTGCCAGATTTTTGCCAGTCATATTTTCTAAAGGTGAAATTTTTATACATCAGTTCCTATAGGCTATTATTTACTCATTGTACTTACTTTCACACATTTGCATGTTGTCTTTGATACCTTAATGACTGAAAATAGCCAAATTATATGTGTTTTGTTTTGCACTACAGACTTTAATTTTCTGGTAGACTGAAGGACCAGTCTTACACTGGTCAATAACTTACAGGTTCTTATTTAAGTATTTCCACCAAGAAACAGTTTATTTCAGTAGTTAACAAGCACCCAGCAAAGTGTCCTAAGACAAAGCTAAGGACAAGTTAATGGTGTAATAAATCAGTCATTACATTAAATGATCAATTTCCACTGTACAGTATTATTGCTTTATTGACCCCTACTTAAAAATTTATCACAGTAGTATTTTATTGTGGTTACAGGACACATGGTTGTAGTACTACTGGGTGTAGTTTAGCTTATGCTTCTGCTTTACTTTAATTTCATTTAGTGCTTGCTGTGGACAAAGAGCCAAAAGTGTTGGAAGAACAACATATGAGGACAGAGAAGGTCACTTTTGCTAAATGGAAGCAGAACAGTTCCTTCACTCCCCCAGTAGGCACTGGGGGAGTGAAGGAACCAGAGGGATGCTTTTTGCTTGAATCTGAGCTGTAGAGCAAATAGAGGACTAATGATTCTGTAGACAAGGACTACTTCTGCAGTTTTCCCTGTGCAAGAAGTATTAGCCCCAGCTCCACAACCAGGCTATTTCCTTTTCCTGTCTCCACCAATAAAGGGTTACTGTTTCCTCCTATTGACTGCAGATCTACTTTAATTATTATTTCCTTAAGTGTTTCCATCAAATTGATGCCAGGTTCCAAGGAAAGTACTGTGCCAGTTCTTCTGGAAAGAAATTGACTTGTTTTGGCTGTCACTAAAAAGATGTCATCTGCATCTGTACTGGAAAATATGAGACAGATCATAAACTAAAGCAAGGGTGGCAAAATAGAAAATAAGGCTGTAAAGCAAGGCAGCATCTTGGCAAAAGTGAAGATGACCTATATCTGCAGTGGGAGAGAATTTATTTCTTTATTACCCTTTTTAGGACCCTTTCCCATGTCAGATGGCCACCTTAGAAGAGCAAAGGCCATATGTAATTTAATTGTGCAGATGTGGCCAAAGTACTTGAATCGTGTCCCACCTCAAAAAAACTTTTAAAAATATTAAAAAATTAAATTAACCCATAGGAGAAATTAGGAGCTCACAGATAACATCATAGTGTGCTACTTGGGGAAGCCCTCAGTGTGCTGGGAGGCAGGACTTCCTCTCAGGAATCTTAGCCAGCTGGGAAAGCAGTCAGGCAGGAACCTTATGAAAGTCAAATGAAAAGCTGTAACTGGGGAGGGAAAAGCCCATGCTACAAAATACACTGGGGATTCCCCAGATGGAAAACAGTTTGAAAAAAAGGACAAGATCTTTATGGACACCATATTGACCACTAATGTCCCCTTGTGTAAAAGAAAGCCAATGTCTTTGCCTACATTACTGGGAGGTTGGCCAGTACATCTCAGGAGGTGGTCTTTTTCCTCTGCTCAGCCCAGGCAAGAGACATCTGGAGTGTTGGGTCCAATTCTGGGCTCCTCAGTGCCAGGGATACATGGGCACCCTGGAGTGAGCACAGCAGAGGTGACCAGCCTGGCTGGGGGCTGGAGCACAGGACATATGAGGAGAAACTCTGAGTGTTTGCCTTGAGGAAAAAGAGGTTATTGCTGCCTACAACTACCTCATGGGAGAGCCCAGAAATCTTTGAAGCTGGTCCTTGGAGCTGGTCCTGCTTTGAGCAGGAGGTTGAACTGAAAGCAGGTGTCTCTTCAACCTGAGTTCTTCTTTTTTCATGTGACCCTGCTGTGTGAAGGCAAAGACAGGGTGAAAACCTGTGTGCGTAGAGACACCCCATCCACATGGTGGAAGGAGAAGTAATCTTCCCCTCAACTTATTTCCTCCCCTCTGCAATGCTAGACCTGTGGGCAGGAAGATGAGTTGATAAACAAGAGTGTATTAACAAGTTCATAAACTCAGTTTCTGTGAAGAGCATTGAGAGGGCAAAGAGATGGAATTTGCCCCTTTGTTTTCCCTCAAAAATAATGTGGAAAAGTTAGGAGGCCAATCTGAAACAATCAGTTCCGGAGGAAGCATGGTAAGCAGCTAAACATGGTCTCAAGGCCTGTAAAAAGGCATAAACCATGAACCTTCCCTGACTTCTCAGCAAAAAATTTTGGTCAAAGAACATCCTAGAGATAAAAGAAAAACAGGCAGGGAGGGAGGGTGAGAAAGAAGAGGAACAAAATGCTATTTTCCAACTGGTGAAATTACATGGGACATTTGTCAACAAAAGTTGCTCAGTTCCTTCGCATGTATTTTGCTTTCTTGTGACATCCATTAGAAAAGACCATTTAGAAAAGGATGACATCCTGGGACACCCTATGTAGCCACATGATAAAAGTGCTGATGCCTGTTTCTCAATTTTTGCCTGTAGACAAAGAGATACAATGAGCAACTCCACTAAGTGGTAAAAAGGAATGAGGAACCAGGTCTTCAACATATTGAAGGGAGGCGGGCAGTAAAAGTGGCATTTTGGACATCATCATTGTTACATAATATCTCTATAAGAGCATATATAAAGACAATTTTTATATTTACAGAGTATTTTAGTGGACTTTTTTGCTAGTCAGGATCCTCAATTGCAGTGGTCAAAACCATAACTGAAATACATGCACACATTATTTTAAACATGCACCCTTCTTTTAAACTGGTTCTGTCTGATAGCAAAATGTACCCAACCACTGAGAAAAACATTCTGGTGGTTCAGCCTGAGCTGAAAACCAAATTTCTTGTGCTTTGCTGGTAATCCTACCCAAAAGAGACATTTAAAGTTACCTTGCAGTATGTCTACATGATCAGCAATCACAGCAAGGGATGTTGTGAAATGCGGCCCCACTCAGCTCCATGCATAAGGGATTACCCTTTTATAACCCATTGGTGGCAAACAGATGTTATCTCCACATGCACTCCACATCTGGATTTTGCTAATCTATGAGTTGAAAGCTTCAGATCACACCAGGGCCAAAATATAGGGAGATGTCAAACCAAGTTATCACAGCAAGACTTTTGTCATTATTAACATTTCATGGTACTTGGGAAGAGAGACATAAATATTCAGTAAAGAAACTGGAAAAACAAAACTAATTCTCTTTCTTTATCAATACTTCATCTATTATTGTCATCTTTACAACTTTTTATCTGACATACTTTAATCCTGTCTAGAGGGAAACAGAGAGAAACAGAACAGCCAAAATATTAGGGTACTTTATGTGAAATATCAAAGTCTTAAAAAGAGCGATAGTGTATTTTTAGCATGTTGATCCAATGTGCACAAAATCTATTAAATTGGTACTTTTTCTAGCCATTCTGTATTTGCAAGCACATTTTCACTCAAAATGGTCTCTATTTGCCTTAATTCGCTTCAAGGGTGCATAAAGAAACAGCAGCTGCTACAAGGAAAGAGTTCACATAATGTCAAACAAAATAGTTCCAATCCTACATAGAAGCAAACAGGAGAAATATGTGGGGTGTTCTCAAAGGGCCCTCCAGTGCTCTCCAAATTCATGGAGTAAAACTGGTCAGAAAATTGGACAGATTGTTGGATTGTTTTCAACTTTCTTTGAAAGACCCTTTTAAAAATACCTTTCTCTTAACGAAAACCTTCAGGAATTTCAAGCACAGAGAATTCTTTAAAAGAAATTACCATGATTTCCATGGGGAAGCATACATTTCCAGTAAAATAATTTAAAATTATTAAAATAAACAATCACTATTGTTTAATGGAAGTACTAATAATCTCCACAGGAAAAAAAAAAAGGGCAAGATTTTTAAAAATTTGTCTGAATGGCTGTTACATGGCATCCAATTTTCAAATCCTGTATATTTTCAAACTCTCTGGGTTTGGGACTGGTGTCTTCTGTCTGGATCTCAAAAGCAGACATCCCAGATGCAGACCTGCTGCAGAACACTCTTTCTAAGCAGCCAGAGCCCAGAACCCAGCTATCTGAAACAGCTGGATCTCATACAGTCAGCAGGACTTCTCCTTAATCCTTGATGTAAATACATATTTTGTGAATGTGATCCTTGCCAGTGCACAGGCCCACACCTTATTATTCACAGGCACAAAGATTATGGTCCTTGGCTCCTGGTCCCACTCCAGCCTGCAGGCAGCAGTGTCGTGTGACTTTTCTCCTGACAATGAACAATAGAAAAGCAAAATCTTGTTCTGCCTGACTTCTTGGGGTCTCTGTGGTCAAGATAACCCTGAGGTGTTAGAAAGTCTCTTTTTCCCAGCACCGAGATCGAAGAAGGATTCAGGATTCTTTGGCTGTGGTTTTCAATGTTGCTTATTCTTTGTTATCTATAACATTCTTTTTCTGACCTGCTGAGGTCTGTCTAGCAAGTTGGTCTGAGGCACACTGACCACCCTTGGGGTGGTGTTATCTTTTTATACTAAAAACTACATGTACATTATTTACAATAATCTTCCAATACCTATCACCTGTGTTAGACAGTTTGTTTCTACTCTAAACCAAACTCTAATCCAGAAGTGACAACATCACCCAGAAGATGGAGGCTAAGAAGAAGAAAGAAGAAAGACAAGGCATGCCCAAATTCCTCCGTCTTGGTTTCTGAACACCCATTCTAAAAACTCAAAATTCTACTTTTCTATCTTGTAACAAACTATCATTCTACTTAAACTCCCATGGCTTGTGAATCCTCATGTAAAGTTGGTAATTTTTCCATGGGTTAAAATCAAAGCCGCAGGTGTCTTTGGCTTTGTGCCAAGGTCTCTGAGCTCCTGGCAGGGTCTCAAGCCATCCAGGGCAGCCAGAGGGATGTCCGGGGTTCCCACACAGACTGACAGGCAGAGCAGAGTCATGGGCAGTGGGTGCTGGCTGTGCTCACAGGCCCAGGCAGGGTCGATGGCCGTCACGTTAATATTTTGCATATTGCCTGTAAATTCTGCGCTACAAATTGTCCGTGGCACTCTGAACTGTGCTGGGCTACATGGATGGGTTCAGATGGACAAAACACACCACACTTATTCTGCCTGTAAGACAGATACAAAAAGTGAAGGGAAAAAAGTCTGGAAACTATACCTCATATTTATAACTTCATACTGTAGCGTGTAAGTGCCCATGTGAAAAACCACAGAACCTTGAACAAATGCAATTTATAATTCACATCTGACTGATTTTCTTGAATTCTGGTCACTAATCCATCTTCCTTGGGAGCACCTCTTAATGTTTCAAACTCTACTCAGCTTTCAACAAATGGTTTAAGAACAAGTTTTCTATCTCCCCCTTTAAATGTGGGCTTTATTCCATATAATTACACTTTTCTGGGGTCTGGAATGAGTCATATTTAGTTCTGGAACAGTTGAATATATTAAATTCAACACAGTACAACTCATTCAGGCTGCAAATTTGAGCTCCATTACATCAGAAAACTAAGAATTACAATTAGAACATACCTAAGCATTTTAATTTCTTCCTTTTCTCAGTGCTATATTTTAGGTATAAGCTAAAGAACAAAAAAAAAAAAAAAACAACCCCAAAAAACCAGTTTCTATTCTGTATGGAAAACCTAGCATCATTTAAATAGTTACTAGAAAACTTAAGTCACTGAAGCCTGGATATCTGGTAGTAGGCAAGTCTGCACAGATTCATAGTTTGCATTGCAACATTCCACAGTAGCCAAAAAGAGAAAGGAACAAAAAATCAGTCATTATGTCACTGTGTAATTTTATAGTGCAATCACTCCTGTCACCCCATTTCCAAAGCAATCTAACAGAGCTATGAAAGTTGGGGAGAGGGGCAATATGGATCATCAGAGAATGAAACAGCTCCCATATAAAGGCTCATCCCAGCAGATTATGTGAAGCATATAACAAAGGTTTGCAAAATTCTAAGTGCTATGGAACAGATTAAATAAGCCATGAGACTTATTATTTCTCATAAAATAAGAGCTAAAGAGGTCCCAGTGAATTTATCCAGAGCAATTTTGAAAGCAAGCAGAAGGAAATGCTTTCTTATACAGCATAGAGTAGCATCCTGGCATTCAGTGACAGCCCGTGGAAAGAGACACCACAGGAAAAAGGGTTTAGAAAGTGATTGACTGAGTGCACATCAGATAGGTGACACCTCTGAATAATCATCTGCATGCAACTCACATCTCCAAAGCCCCAAAGCAGCTGATTTCTGTGAGCTGAAGAGTTCAGCAAATTCAAGGTCACTCTGTTCACATCCTTATCCTGTCACCCTTTCCCCTAGCATCTGTCACAGGTCGTGATTAGAGGCAGGAGGAGATTTCTGGGCTGACCCAAACAGCAGCGTTTAAGACTCAGAATGTATATTTGGTTGATCGATGATAAAATTATTTTTATGTCAAGTGTCTGAACACAGAGGGAAGGATAACGCAGGAACTACTCTGGAAGGGAATGGAAAAGGGAAAGTGAGGTTTTAAGCTCCATTCTCTCAATTCACCCAGGGACAACTTGACTGCACAAGGCATTTAGGATGGTACTGGAGATTAATATTTGTGCACCTGCATCCCTTTCAAAGAACACAGGATACAATACATGCACAGAGAATATGTATGAAGTATTCTTTTGGGATGAGATGAACAGCAGATACTGGCTTGGACAACCTAAAAAATTATCATATATTTTATCTCACCATCCTGTAAAAACATATAAAATGAAGCAGATACAGTAGAGGTGGGAGGGGAAAGGCAGGGTTTTACTGCCAGCTTACATTTCAGACAGCCACCAGCAGAAAGCACAGCAAGGTGCAGATTTGAAAATGGCTAGTTCTGCTGGCTGAGCTGCCAGGAGGACTCCTGCCTCCTCCACTCAAAGGACAAAGTTATTCCATGCTTTTCCCTGCTCCTACCTCCCAGAATAATTTGATGGGGCCCATGTGTGCTGTAAAGTCGATAAAGCAGGTGGACTGGTGAGGTCAGGTACCAGAGAGAGGTATGCACAAACAGAGCTGGTTGATGGCTCCAATTGCTCCTCATTTTCCCAAAAGTCAGTGGAGGCCAGTTAAAATAAGGCTGACATGATGGTGAAAGAGTGATTACCCTGTTTTCTGCCAACATCCCTGGAAACGCGGCTCATAAAACATACTGAATCATATAAAAGTCTTCAAGGATTCAACAAGAGATGGGAAAATTAATCTTTTCTCCATTGGCATCTTTTTTATTTTTTTTTGCTAAAATGATGAAACCATACTCCTTGAGTTCTTCTGAAAGTTAAAGACTTTTATTCAAAGAGGACCTGACTCTGCAATCCAGTCATGTTGAGTAACATTTCAAGGGGATTTTGCTGTGACAGCTTGAACAAAAATATATTGTTTTCCTATGAATCAGGCCAGCAGAACGGGTCTTTCAGCTTTTGTCACTGCTGTTGCAATTTTCAAGCTGGCAATCAGGGCAACATGAAGTGTCAAGTGAAATATTTTGTATCCGTTATTCAACAGTATTCTAGAAACTACATGCCATGCCAGCTTAGGGGATCCATTTCTTAGAGTAAGAAAAGGGTTACAATAATAAACTTTACTTCCAGCCTAAAAAAAAAGCAAATGCACAGCACTCCACTCCTAGAATGTTGTGGAAGGAAAAAGCTGTGAGGTTGCACAGCATAAAGCTGCCAAAATTATTCTTTTCAAAACCTATCTTCTACTGTTATCACCTCCACAGTCCTGCATCTCCAAAACCGAGAAAAAAAAAAGTAGTTTCATAAAGGGCTTCTCTTTGCAAGTCAGGTAGAGATGTAATCTGAGGTTCCCTTATAGACCGCTTAAGAGATGTTGTCTCAAGTAAGAAAACTTTCCCCTTGGCTCTTTTTAAAGACTGAAAAACATTACACTGTAAAAGCAGAAATAGCCTTAACATGGGTGTTCTGAAGGTAGGTAATTTCCTCTAAAGCATCCCATAAACCCATGCTACCTTTTCCTGTAGTGCTCCAAAGAGGCATCTCAGGGCCCCTCTTGTGGAATGAACCAGGAAGACTTGGGTTGATTTTAACCAGGGCAGTGGTGGTGGCAGTAAGGGCATAATACTTGGGTTGCCAGGGGACAAATGGCAGGGTTCAGAGACAGAAAGGGTCACTCTGCAGTGCAGGGGAGAGCACTGCTGCTCTGCTTGATTCTCCTGGGAAGGCCAAGTTTATGTCTGCTCACCTCAGCCCCACAGGGGGAAAATAAGAAGTCCACAGCACAGTGCAGCAATAAGAATATTTTTTCAGACAACGTATTTCCTTATAGGCTCTGCGGCATCTATCTGTGTCTTTTCCAATGTCCTTGGTGTTTAAGGCTATAAAATTCCTCATCGTGAGGTTTTTAATGCAAGACAGACTTTTCTACAAAATGTAGAAAAGTCACTGTTCACCTCATAAATACATGAAGCAACTGATATTTTATGGTGCCATCCATGCCTCATCAAGCATTAATGTATTCCTTGTAAACACATATTTTTTATTTAGTTAGGACAATAACAGTGCCACGTGCCAGACTCACCATTAAATCCCGGGTCTTCTGTTTGTAATGGGCTGCAGCAGATGTTTTATCCTAAAAGAATATTCATTCCATTTTCTGTGGTAAACACCCCAAAAATCCTGCATTATTGATCTGTATCAGTTTTCCCTCATTGCCTTTCAAATTATCACACAGAAAGCATTTTGCTGCAGCCACATGAATAGCTGTAGGTGAGTGATTTATATCCTGGCACAAGAATGACTGAGAATCACATCAATGATTTAAAATGTAGCCAGTGACAGAAGGTGGGAGGGTGGGAGAGGGGAAGAGAGCGAGAGGAAAAGAAGGGAAAAACCCTCATAAATTACAAACACATCATCATAAATCTCCCCCAGGCTATAAACATCTCACACTTTAGCAGCCTGAACCAGGGCTGTTTCAAGAGCTGGATGTGCCACCTCTGCTCAGGGCAGCCACATGCCCCCAAGTCAAGGGTGGGCTGTGGCCAAGGCTAGGCTTGAGGTACAAGTGCAGGGATGGTTTTGAGGGCCCACCAACCCTCCATGCAAATGCCACCTTAGCCACCCAAGTTCTTCATTAAGGAAATGCAATTTCTGTCCATTAGTCCCATGAACATGCTTGGGTGCTTGCCAGAGCTAAGGGTGGGCCATGAGCTCTCTGCAACTGCCTCCTTTTTTATCTTGTCTTGCACACTGTGAAGTGAGACCAGGAGAAACCAAATAAACTGCAGTTCAGTTAGTTTCATTTTATTTGGTTCTTTTAAGAATAATGGCATCATATCTTCCAGAGACTACTGTGTGTAGCTTAGCCAGGGGTCTAATAAACACACGTCCTCTCCTAAGAGCCTACCAATAAGACAGATAAACCAACCTGCAACTTTTGATCTCGCACAAGCTGTCCACATGAAACCTTGTGCAGCTTGGCTTAGAGCACAGTTTGTGTCCAGCCTGCTTTCTAGAAAGCTGGTCTGCAGTGAATGCACAAGTTTATAAAACCTTGTCTCTAATACACCACATGAGCCACCAAACCCACTGGCCCACGCCACCCTGTCTGTACATGCCTGTACATCACCCTGTGGGTGAGGCAGAGCCAGAATGTGCCACCAGGCAGGGAAGAGGTCTCTTTCTGTGCTTTTAATAGGTTTCATTGAATAAAGCTTTATCTGCAATTGGGAAGCTGAAATGTGAATAAAAATAACTCCTCTCACAAATCAAGCAAATAGATATTTCCCTGGATACTATTAGTGGGATTCAGCTCAGTAGAATAAACCCACAATAAATATAATCAGAGATACACAGAGAATGTCTGTTGATAAACTGCACTGTAATTTTATTTGATGATTTCTTATAAAATTGTGGGTTTCTACCTGCAGTAGTTTGATTAAGGGGTATATATATTTACTAGCAATGTTGCATTTCATGTCTATACAGCTTTGTGGACATCAGGTGAGATGTTTCTCATTCCTGTGCTTCTATGATTCAGAAAAAAGAAGTCTGTTTTCTCTATTAATCTTTCAGACAAGATGCTAATTGATTTTCAGGTTACTCCTTTCATTTTCCGATCCTTTCTTTGACTGTACAGAGTTAAACAACATTATTTGTTTTACTCTGGGTGATTTACAGGTAAAAATTTTATTGACCTTGTTTTTTCAAACCTATTTTCTGCTGAATGTGCTGTACTGACTTTTCTCCTGATTTGTATTAGACAAGTTTAGATTTCACATGGAAACTACATGTGCTTAATCCCATATTCTTGATACTTAGATGAATTAAACACTACACAGGATAACTGCATCCTATGTAATATGCAGTATCACGCATGGCAATGGGTAATGTTGCATGCTGTGATATGTAATTATTCAAAAAAATGATGAATATATTGCCTTGTGAGACTGCTAAAAAAGGCTGTGTTACTGGATAACAAGTTCTCAGTTCTCAGCTAAGGGGCAGGATCTGGAGGGTCACAGCCTTAGTTTGGAAATTCATTTAGGCACAGCTTAGTCTCAGTCACCTTATCTAGGCACCTCACACCACTGCCAAGCCAGTTTTGCCTCGTTGTTTGTCAACCTGTGCCATCCTTCCCACTTCCTTCATGCAAAAATGGCCCCATCTACTCTTATTCTAAAGAAGTTTTAATTTTCTCTGTCCTCTCTCTAACCATAAATCAGCTTCCTACCTTCCTATTAATATCAGCATCTCCAGCTTTGGGGTGCTGCTGATAAAATAACTTGAGATGAGACATCTATCTCACTTTCATGAAGTAAGTGATACCAGCAAAAGATTCTGAGTTCTGATTTGGGGGCAGCTGAACTTGTCCTGATTCAATTCCAGTTCAACAAAGCCTCAAAATAAAGGCTCAGTTTCATGATCGTCCTGATGTATGGAGCAGTTGGTAAGGATTTTTATCTTTGTTTGGACTCAGCTGATTGAGTCTAAAACATATTCCTACTGAAAAAGACAGTTCTGTGTCCTGCTTTTGGGACATGAGGGGATTTCTGATTGCAAAATTACATTTGCTAATGCATTGAGAATCCTATGGAACCTTAATAGTGCTGATTTTGTGCCATTGTGAGTTTAGAAAATTATTATCATATCCTTTATTATTA
This sequence comes from Molothrus aeneus, assembly GCF_037042795.1. Lineage (NCBI taxonomy): Eukaryota > Metazoa > Chordata > Aves > Passeriformes > Icteridae > Molothrus > Molothrus aeneus. The sequence goes on from NC_089647.1 coordinate 67,221,401, forward strand.
TTATTATTATTATTAAACCCTTAAATTAATTTGTGAAATTGTGAAATTTGTGAAATTTGTGAAATTGTGAAATTAATTTGTGAAATTTCCATAATAAAGTGTGTTGTTACAGAGGAAATAAAAAAGAAGCCAGAAGCCACTGTGTGTACATTCTGAACAAAAACCACTGAGAAACCATTGAATAAACCATATATTCAGCAAATGCAGTTCAGGAAATCAGTTGTACCAAAGGCTGTTTTATGGTGTTAGGCGCTGAAATTATGGCCCTGTTAAAGTCCATGATTGCTTTGCCATTAACTTCAAGTGAGCTGGGATTTCATCCTCTTGGTCTTCCTACTGGAGAAAGTCTATATAGGTTTGGGTGCTGACAACACCAAATGTCAGGGAAAATAAAAGCTCAGTTTTGCTCTGAAATTTTCATCAAATCTCAGCAGCACCTCAGTATGGAAAAGGAGGCTCATATTTTCTCAATACAAGACCAGAGGCGCTCACTTTCTGCTAAAGTAGAAGAGGATGGGAATTTCCATCTTGTTGGCCTACTGAGACTACAGGGATATTTGTGCTTTGTGATGTGGACCAGCTGTTGGAGAAAAACCACTGGTGTAGTGTGGCACAGGCTCTCTTTGGCCAACACAGACAAAAGGCTGTTCATTTTTCCATTTCTTTCAGTTAATCTAACTGGGGACCAGTCCAAAAAATGAGCTGTGTGCCATCATCTTCTACCCATCTGAATGCTGGAAGATATGATAATCATTAGCAATATACTATACATATTAGGAAGTTCTGTTAGGACAAAACAGGTAGAGATGGGGAAAGTTTAGCAATTCCTACTTCCAGTTCTGTGCTCAGTTCCCCTGACCAGACCTCCAGACCTCCTCTTGTCAACACAAAATGGTCTCTCAATGCTGATGTTTACAGCCCAGATGTGTTCAGAAGCCTTGCAAATCTGAAAAGAAAATTTTCTGTGGTAGAGAGTGCTACAAATATATTTTACTGCAAGGAAACTTTTGCCATTTTTTTCCAATTTGGAGAAAAGAGGGAGAGAGCAATAGTCTTCATAAACTGCGAAATAAATTGAGAGAGCGACACCCAAGTTAAGTCACCAGGGCCAGTCAAGTATGTCTGAGAGATGAAAACCCTGGGCCAAAGGAAGATACAGCCTTGCAGAGTTTAACCTTGAAAAAGAGCCTGGAGACATCAGCATAGTAACAAAAACAAACACACATGCTGCATAAGGGATGTTGGGTATGAGGGCATCTCAAATATGTGTCTAAAGAGCACAGAAAGTGCAAAAATGAAAGAAAAAAAAAGTTCTGTTAGCTGTGGTTTTCTTTTAAACATGAATGCATGTCAAAACCAACATTTCTTACAGTTTCTTCCAGTCATTAGCTGTAGATGCCAGGAATGCAAACAAGCAGCTGCCCTTCCCAGCCCCTGTGTTGGATTTTACATAGTTGAGAGAATCTTTAGGCCTTAGAGCATATTTATTCTTTGATTTCTTCTGCTAAAACAGACTGCAGCCTGGGTAAACACTGAGGAGGGCATGGAGCCAAGTGGTTTAGTCTACATAGACAGCTTTTTGTTTCTCCAGCCTTCACTCAGACTTACAGCTGAGCAGTTAGAAGAAGTGGATGCACCCTGAAGAATCACTTTCAACCCACGCAAACAAAGCTGAAATCTGTGAAGTTTCCTTCCCACATCCAGATTCAACTAGTTCAATTGTCAATATGTACCTCAGATGATTTGGGCAATGTATTAAATAATCTGTCAAAAGCACTTGCCACCACCTCAGTCCCATGAGGCCCAGGTCTGATCTCAGTGCACTTTATGCTAGCACAGGTTTTTTGGCACTAGCAACATTTCTTCTGATTTATGTCAGTATAAAGTTGAACCAGAATGACCAAGGGCCACAGTACCAGCTTTGACTTTGCCTATCTCAGATAAATAACTTGCTATACCATTCCTCACCTGTAACATTGGCTTGAGCTCATACAACCCCAAATCACACTAATAATTCCCGTCTGTTAATAACCCCCTGCCCCAAGTCTGAAGCAAGATGAGAGAAACCATAGATACTGAAGTACACCAAAGTACATAGCCCACATTTTATGGATAGCCCCTACTTGTACTGCAGACAACTTTGTAATGGAGAGGAATCAAATATAAACAAGATAGCTAACTTTCAGGTTCTTGATTTCAGTAATTTAAATCATTTTAGTGATATTTTACTGTTTGGTTTTCTGCAAAACAGTTCTGTATTTGCAGAGCTTTCTTTTAGGAAGCACTGCTGTAGCTCCCTACAGTCCATGGGAGGTCTGAGTAATTACCTTTTCCATTGGGATAAACCTCCTATTTTAGCTTTATTAAGAGTGTAAATAGAAATCAACTGCTGATCACAAGCTGAATTTTGCCCAGCCTGAGACAAGGTATGCCTGTATTTAGATGGGTGAATGAAATGTACTTGCAGAGTATCCACTTGTTTTATTTTAGTTGTATGGCACATTATGGACTGAAGCTACTCGGAAGTTTAGAGGAAGAGCCAGTGGTGAGGAGTAAAAGAGTGGTGAAAAGCTGAGACTGTAAATCTGGAAGTGTATTCTACCTCTCCCTGAGTGACACACAGCACTAGTCAATCTGGAAATACTAAAGACAAATATATTGGCACTGTCTAAAGTGAGGTGAAGCAGTGAAGAGTTCTACAGCATAGGCATCTTTAGGTTCTCTATTTGTTCGTCAATATGTGTGCCTAAATGTATACCTCTCATTGCAGTTTTGGGGGCCTAGGCTTAATATTTTTACATAAAAGTTTGGAAATTACAGAGAACAAAAGGAAGAGGCAATTTACATATCATTTCATAAATTCATATGTATCATATCTACATGCACACTACATACATTAAAATACAGGTTTAGGACTTCTTTCAATCCAAACTATCTTGAAATAATAAAAAAGGTCTGCTTATTAAATTTTTTGTACAGAAAAATTTCTTGGATAGTCATTCTCTTTATGCAGGCATATCTGGTTATCTTTTTGGCTTACACAGTAGCTTGATAAAGTTTTAAGCATGGTGTAATAAGATAACAGAAAGCCTAGTACTGGAAACACTGCAGGAATAGGGATGGAAAAGAAGGCCATATTTCAAAAGGCCTTTGAATATTATTTGTGTAATAGATTTTCAGCTGAAGTAAACTAATCCTTAGTATCACCACTATAATGATTGTATTTTCCTAAGGCTTTGTTTCCTAGAGCCTCAAAACAAGTCTGCACTGTCATTTTCCTGTTTGCCATGAATAATGTTAAAGCTGCAGTTTATCACAGGCTCTTATAGAGCAAAATGGTCGTGGCAAATGTGCCTAACCTAGACTATGTCTCCATGAAATACATAGCAGAGCAATAGTCCTCCTATTCTAAGCTTGAATCCATATTAAGGCACAAAATCAATTTTTTTTATTAATCAAATTCTTCCTAGTAGGTTATGCCCTTTGATAGACCAATATTACCTGCTTTTACACCACAATGGATCTACACTACATTAGGATATACCCAATGTTTAGCATAGGTTATAAGCTTGCACTCTTTAGCATAACTTTCTAGTAATCACTTTTGCCAATTTTCCTCCAGGGCAGTTAGGCTTAGGTCACAGTAACTGACTTTTATTTTGTCTCAGAAGCTACATCTGCAGTGTATTTAAAGCAGAGGTCCAAGGCCAGTTTAGATTTTCCTGTAATAGTATCCTCACATGAGAAAATGAAGACTTTTGCATTAGCTTGAGCAGGACCAGCAGGACCTCCCTTATGGGAAAGTGAGACAGGGAATAAAAAAGGAAAAAAACCAAACCAGGCCTTAGCTCTCTGCAAGGCCCTGGTATTCCAGAAGGCAAGATGTATTCTATTACCATCTGTATGGCAGTTGTCTTTTGTCAAGTGGGCAGTTTGTCTTATCTCTTCCACAATCACTCCTTCCTCAGGAGGGGACATGTGCTGATAACAGGCTGTTGAATGTCACTGCATGACTGATAAGAACTGTAACATCCCATTGTGAGATGCTCCGCCCAGAGAGAGGAGCCAAGCATTGCTACCCAGATATAATCTGGAGATCCTGGAACATCAGCACGGCTTCTCCACTGGATTCCCCAGAGGAACAGCAGCTGCCTCTTCTTCCACTGGATCTTCAGAGGAAGAATACACCCTTTTGCTACAGGAACCCTGCTCCAGCAGAACCACACCTGACACTTCAGGAGGACTGCAGCCACGTTTCCAATTGGACTGCTACCAACACCCCACAGGGTGTCAGGTTGCGTTCAGACTCTGTCAGTGTTGTGCTAGTGTACTGCATTGTTTATTTTATCCTTTTGCTTTCTTCCCCATTAAAGAACTGTTATTTCCTGTTCCCATATTTTTTTGCCTGAGAGCCCCTTAATTTAAAATTTATAGCAATTTGGAGGGGTGGGGAGGTTTTACATTCTCCATTTCAGGGGAGGCTCCTGCTTTTCTTAGCAGACACCTGTCTTTCCAAACCAAGACACCTGGCCTCTTAGAAAGCAGCATAGGTGCAGCCAGTCTCAGTGTAAAAATAAATTGAATTGTACAGCTGTACAGTTGCAATGCAGCATGGACCCACAGGAAGCACTGGCTGGGATCCCAAAGCACTGCAGGTGGCTGGGAGCATTCAGCAGGGTGCTCTGCATCTCCTGGGCTGGAGCTCTGCACCCCAGCACAGCTCCTGGGCTCTGCTCAAGTTTGGGCAGAACAAGCCAGTACCTGTCTGCTCTGCCACACAGACACAGCCCAGGAGTGGCAGCTGCTTTGACTCCTTGCTCAGTCTCTGACTGGGAGACAGAGAAGCCTTTGAAATTATAACTTAATGCCAAAACTGCTAGCAACGGCTTCTAAAATTCTTGCCAAAAAGATGGGTTTTTTCATATGCTTGGGGACACACATTTAACAGAAGGGAGGGGAACAAAGAAGATGTGAAAAAAAGAAAGAAGATGCATCATTTTTTCCCTTCAAGAAACAGTGAAAGTGATTATTCTCAGGTTGTTCAGCAATTCAGGATTGCATCACTTAAATGAAACAGTTTCAAAATCAATAGAAACTGTGGAAAACTCATATATGAACACTGTTAGATTTTTTTAATTAGATGAAACAGAGCAGACAGATACCAACTAGAACATGAAGAGAGCAAGAACTACTAAATGTACCTTCTAGTGTTTCATTTTTTATTTTACTTTTGCTCTGATGAAGCTGGGTTCCATTTTGAAAAGTTGCTACAGTAAATAAAGTCTTGTTAGTAAATCTGACAACTCTGTAGTAACAGCTTTTTCCTTCTGGTTAAAACTGTTGGAGTTTTTTTCTCTCTATAGCATTTATCAGCAGAAGAAAGATATAAACATGCATTCTATTTGTTATTAAAAAAAAGATTCTTTTTTTTTCCAAAAAATAACATTTGATAATAATGTCTAATTGAGACAGTACAAAGTTAGGACACAAGTTAGGATCTTTTCTGCTTGTCTGCTGTGTTCCTGTGAAATAATATGTATCATCTCTGCATTCCTTAGTTTCCTCTGTAGGCTAATTTACGAAGTGTTTGGAAAAGTATTGATGGAATACTTGCATTTTGTCTTTACCTGTGAGAATCAGGTTGGATAAATGTCACTGGTGTAAGAATTAGTCTGTCGTACCTTTGAAGGAAAAAGATCAGTGCTGATATGCAAGTAAGTACAGTTATCTTTTGAATCTCAGCTGAGATCCTGGCAGCTGGGGAAACCAAACAAACATTTGTTTTGAAATGAAACTTGAAAACTAATGAGAAAAAATCCTGGATCACTCCAGTGCTACTTATACTATTGCTTCTCAGAGTAAAAGCATATTTTGGGCCATAGGACATGGTGAATTATACCTGCCTCACGTTATAAAAGGCAGGGAACCCCCAAACATCACATGAATGCACAGAGCAGTACAATATGCTCTCACACATCTTAGTTCAGGAAGCTAAAATTGTATTGCTATTCTCCCCTGTGCCCTTTATTTTGCCTATATTTAGCATCAGCTCTGATTTCTCACTTCTGCACAGGTGAGTAAAAACAGATTTCTAGCTGGACCTTAGGCCTCGAAGGCCTTATAAAAGCTTCTGCACCCTGATCCAGACTAAATTCCCAGTGTGATTCTGGGGTACAGCAGAGCTAGCCCAGGTGTCTGCTGCTCAGCCAGTTCTGGCTCTCCCCATCCAAGGCACACTTCCATCCTGCTTCCCTGGGCTGGCATATCTCTAGGCAAATGGACCTAAACCAGCAGGAAAATATTCCTCCTGTTATTTCATTAGTTACTCTGCTACCAGATGAACTCCCTGAACTGGCATGCCATGAGATCATCAGTTTTCTGTGCTAGTCAAAAGGCACAGTGGGATGGGAAGGTGGGGATAAATAAGCTCTGTCCCTGTGGCAGCAGCTGCCAGCACAGTTCATCAGCACACCAGTGACTGCACCCTGTGTCCAGCCACCACAGGAGCTCCTTAACCCTTTCCTGAGGCAGCCTCCTCCTCCTCTACACCACACAGCCCCAGTGGGAAGGACAAGGACATGAGCAGCCCAGAGGGGAGCAGGTGGGGATGGGAGAGGGAGGGAGGCAGGGAGGAACTTTGTCTTCCAGGGCTTTCTTTATTCCACCAGCAGATGTGGTTTTGAAGTGATAGGGTCAGAAATCTTTGTAGTTGTGATTGTAATTACAAATACAGTTTGTATTTTGTAATTGTAATTATTTGTAATTGAGGATTTTTCTCTGATTTTCTTTCTTTTTTTTTTTTGAAAGTGTTGCATTGCTGAGTACTAGATTGTCCTCTATGACTTGAAATTATTAATATGTACAGGTTTTTAAGATTATAGATACTTTTTGCTGTTGAAAAGAACTGTTCTATGAATTAGTTCATTTATACTCACAAAGCCTAAATATCTGAAACAAAAATTTCCAAATCGCCCAACCCTTTTTTTTTTTTCAAGTTGTTCCCCCTTCCCGGCAAATTTTCACCTGTTAATCCTGATTAAGGCTCAGAAAAAGATCACAGATTCTCTTTCAGGCATGCTGCCTGTGCATCTCTGGCTCTGAAGCAACATTAGCAGTAGGTGGTGTCTCCTTGTTCTGCTACCCCGTGAAGGGACCAGAAGGAGCATGAGCTACATTTTGGATGCACCAGAGCCCCTGCAGGGCTCTCTACAACCTTCACCACGTCTCAGAGAACACCAGTGTTCTGGGACCTGATTCCCCAGACAATTTTTTAGCAGGAGCCATTCCCCACTGGGAGAAATCTGAAAAGAAAAATCCTCGAGCGAGGACTTAAAGAAATGCATTTATCCCTTGTTTAAAAAAGATGAAGTGCTGCAGGGAAGCATTGGTCTCTGGTGGGCACTTTCAAGCTGTGGTAAGTTTTCTTTGTACTTAGGTAGTTGGCAATAGATCATCTACTGCTGTAATAATGTGATTCTGAAGTATGATCCCTGATGCTGGCTTGGAGTTCATGGAAGAAAACCCTTGCTTAGTTATTATTAACACTCTCCATATGTCTTAGAGACAGATGAGAAGTACCTTTACAGATGCAGGTCTGACAAACAGTCATACTTGCTATTTGTTGTGCTGCTGCTGCTGAGACTGTTTGTATTAAAGCTGGCCACCCTCAAATTCGGGAAGAGAATTAATTTCATATTGTTGGGGAGAGTTGTTCCAAAATCAGTGGCATATTTTACAGCATATTTGAAGTCCCTACTGCTTACAATTAGACTGGAAATTCATTGGGAAAATACTTAGCTAGCATGACAGACCAGATGAGGGAAGAGGCATTCTTTTATCTCTGCTGTGAATTATTTTACATTTCCTTACATGGGTGTCATCCTCAAGGTAATGGAGTGAAGGAGAATGGTCCTCTTTGTCACAGCTGAAGAGCAGGAAGTTGGGACAAATAGAAATTTTGCCCAAGTGCCTGTCAGGGGCACAGACACATGCAATGGAGGGAACCTTGATGTCACTGTCATGTTTTCTGTAAAAATCCCTTCGCCAGGATTTCTTCTCCTGGGAAGCTGAGAAGCCTCAGAGAAAAATAAAAACAATAATTACCCGATTGCTTCTCCTGCATTTTACTGCTTTGGAATGTGGTTGGAGATTGTTTATCCAACATGTGAATTGTTTTTACTTAATGACCAATCACCATCCAGCTGTGTTGGGACTCTGGAGAGTCACAGGTTTTTCATTAATATCTTGTTTAGCCTTCTGTAAGTATCCTTTCTCTATTCTTTAGTATAGCTTTAGTATAGTATTCTTTTATATAATATAGTAACTTAAAATAATAAATTAGCCTTCTAAGAACATGGAGTCAGATTCATCAGTTTCTTCCTGCCACGGGGGACACTGAAAATACCACACCTTAACACACCATTATATAAAGGAGTGAAAGGCTATAAATACTAGGCAATCAGGTTTTCATTTTTATGGCTCTACACATCTATCCATTCCTTGGACACAGGACTTCATTATTTAAAGAAAAATGCTGGACAAAATCATAAAGCTTTTCAGTGCTTTTCAGTTGCCTCAAAATTCCCTGACTGATATTAAAACCAAAATAATATAAAAACAAACAAACAAACAAAAAAACTGAAAGGAGACTCAGAAAAAAAGTGGCTAGAAATGAAGTGTAGCCTTAGATGAGTCCATCAAGTGCTGAATTATGACGTTTGATAGGCTAGACTTGTGTTAGAGAGTGCTAATAAATACAAATAGTCTAAGTCACGAAAACATGTGGGTGGGCATCTCTCTGGATCAGTCTCAGACCAAACGTATTGAGAAGGAAACTGTGGAAAGGGAGACACACCTGGCTGAAACACTTCTGGGCTCATCCTCTGAATATCATCATTGATGCAGCTCACTGTCAGCACTTGGTGCTCTGCATTGGCAGGCAAAGAGAAGGGAATCAGGAATCCAGCAATACCTTGATCCACCTGGAAGTTGATGCTAATCCACGAAATGAATTTTCAGACTCAGAAGGGTGAATCCTGTGCTATTGATTAACATTCTCCTTGAAAACTAAAGCACGCCTTTGCCTACCTCTTCACAAGTTTCTGAGCAAGTGAAAATTAGGATTCATGTGGGTAAAAGTTTCTCATTACATTCATTTTTTCTCCTGAGCTCTGCTGGTCAGTTCAAGCTTCACCATAGGTGTTTGTACATATGCAAGACATTTCCAGCCAAATTTCCCTCAGCTTTCCATCCTTCAGGTTTTCTGAGATTATAGTGTGGCCTGAGCAGAGGGGAGGGAGGGGGTGTGGCTGTACCACCAACCAGAGAGATGCCTTGGCTCAATCTACTGGCATGGATTTCTCCCTTTCTCCATCTCTTCTGTCACTTCAGTGACACAAGAAACACACACCTCTGTACCATCCATGCCCTTGACATGTCATTCTTCACCAGATTAAAGCTACCATGGCTCAGATATTTAACAGTGCTCAGTAATGACAGTAAGTCCTGAAAAGCTACCCCATAACAAATTGCAAGTTTGACTTAGCAAGCAGAGTCGTGGTTTATTGCTTATGACAAAGCTTGTCCTAAAGCTGGGCAAGGAATGATTTTTGTTTTGGTGTATTTCAATGCAGAATGTCTCAGAGTACTGAGTGGCTGCTACTATGGCTTTTGAAACGTATTGCCATGGCAAGACACTTGGACATAAGGAATTTTCTCAGGTTCTTTCCCCTCACATCCACTTTCTCATTGTTTGTAATTTCTCTGGCAGATAAGCTGATTATAAAAATCGTACTGCTGGAGAGAATATACTGTACATCTGTTTCCAAGTTCAGAAATTATTGAGATCATATTGTTTGTGGATCTACAAAGACATTCCCTTGTTCTAATAAAGACTAATGTCAGTTCTGTGCTGCTCCTGCTGTACATAGTTATATTATTGCTGTTTATATTTCCCTTATTACTTTTGAAAATCATTGCACTTCATCTTGATCATCAAATTGGTGTGACACACAACACCATGTAGGTGCTTAATTATGCATGTGAGTGTTCATTTCATCAAAACTACAGCTTTCATGAGCAATTCTCTAATAAGGAAATGACTCCTGTGTAGTTTTTCTGTGAGACACATCACTGCATGGCTTTGCAGACAGACACACCACAGTGTTACAACATTTACATCATAGCATGCTGCAGTCTGCCATGACATGCAATGAGAAAATAGGAAAACACTGCTGTTATGTCATGCTAACATAGTCTACTGTAAAATTTGCAGCAGCCACATTTTCCCAACAAAGCACAAGACTTACCTTCTCAAAACCAGCCTCATCATGGAGACCAGAAGAGAGGAAACCCTTGGGGGAACTTCCAGCCACTACAAAGCTACTGTTGTTTGTCTGCAGCTTTGTTGCCTTCAGTGTCACACCTTTGCAATGGCACTGGGATAGAGGGAAAATCTTCCTCTTTATCAAGGTCATGAGGAATTACTTTTCCAGTGCAATGACTCTGAATCCAGACTGAAGTCAACTGACCTTCATACCAAAAATCACCCCAGATGACACTCTTGGTGGTTTCAGCATGCAGCTAATGATTGAGTACTCCCTTTACTCCAGAAGCTGGCTCTGCAGATATGGCAGGACTGCCAGAGTCTGTACTCTAGGCTCTGTGAGGAGACAGTGAGTCATTCTGTCCAGTTGCTCCCTACAGCTTGCAACATTATCTGATCAAAATATAAAGAAAAACCTATGTGATTGTCCTGTAACTTCTGTAGACTGAAGGATTACTTGTCAACTACCTCTGTCTCCTTCGATTTCTGAATTAGATAAGTCTGTTCTCTTGGACAAGAAATGTTATGCTTCTTAAACTATGCTTCTGCAAAGAAGACCTAAATGATTTGCTTCTTTGGCTCATTAGCTTGTCCTTGCACTTGAGAAAGGACAGCGCTGCTTATGAGTTGAATGCCCACTTCAGCTGATGAAGAATGGCAAAGAGATTAGCATGGCTTTATCTCCATTCTCTCCACACTTCATATTAAATTTCCTTGCAGATTAAGAATTATGTAAAATCCTTAAATCACTGCAGAACATTTTTTTGTGCTGTCCCGCGGGTAGTAAGAAATAATACTGCGAAAGGCAGATGGACAGAACAAAGAGCTAGAATATGGCAAAGATGGGCAGGGCAGTGACACAGTGATGAGCAAAGCAACAGGACAAGAGCCTGTACATCAGTTTGGGAAGTAAGTTACAAGGAAGCAAAAACTCATGATGAATATGTCATTTTCCTACAGATGAGTGTCTGAAACCAGATTAAGGACATTTTCCAAAACAATGATAAGATTATTTTTGTAAATAATGGCATAAGCCAGTTTTCCCATATCTTTTATCTGCTTTTCCATGCACAATGACAGCACATGAAAGAAATTCCTCATATGAGGTGAGTCCCAATATTCACCAAGTCCTAGTTCTGGACCTCCATTTCTTCTCAGAGCCAGGCCCCCTCCTATGCTGACAAGATGTACTGGGACTCTGCCTGACAAGGACTCATATTTTACATTTAAATCCCTGTAATTTTATGTGTTACCCCAAATGCCTTATTTTTAATAACTGCAATGGGGTTTTTTTGTTTGTTTGGGGGTTTTTGGTTGTTTTTGGTTTTTGTTTTTGTTTTTTGTTTGTTTTTGGTTTTGCTTGTTTTGGGGTTTTTGGGGGGGTTTGGGGTTTTTTTTGTTGGTTTTTTTTGTTTGGTTTGGGGGTTTTGGGTTTGTTTTTTTTTTGAGTAATTACACTAGCTATGCATTCATTCCCATTTGGATAGAATTTAATCACCTAAATTTTGTACATCTATATATATATATGTCACTCTTTCAAAAAATACTGCTTCCCCCTCTTAACATTCAGTCAAATCTGGCTTTAGCTACTTCAGGGTTTGAATTTTGATAGCTTTGGTGTCCATAGTTTTAGGAAATTAGCATATCAGATGGATTATCTCCCTTTTTCTTGGCCTTTATGTAGAATCCTTTCCTATTAAATACAGAAAATCAGGATTCAGTACTATCCTTATTACTTAGACTACAACAGCTGATTAGAAACACAATTTCTGTCTCCTTTTGTTCCTCTAAACAAGAAAATCTTCCCAGTTGCTAGAATGGATTTACAGTGATTCATAATGGACTAATCATTCACAAAACCTTACCCATTAACAATATTACACCAGGGATTAATTTGTCTTGTGAAATCTAGGGCACATGTTGCACTTACCAAGGGTGCATGCAGGTACACATTAACTCCATAATCATTCTGTTATTAGCTCAAAGTGTTCCTCAAAGTGAAAATCCACCAGTACCCATAATCACTTGTGTAGAAAACCATCATAATACATATTCTCTGTGAAGCTGCTGCCTTCAGTATTTTACATAATAGCTGCCCTGGTATTTTATATCATAAAATGTCCTTAGCCATAAAATATTGCCATTTTCAAATACTTCTGTGCATCAAATCAGAATGTGGGGGGTGTTTCTACAAGACTGCACCCTTAAAGCTTTGATCCTGCAAAAGCTTGACTTTGATGACACTTGAATGTGGCTATTACTCATGTTTCTAAGGTTAAGCATATTCATGTCCACCAGATCACTCCTTAGCTCCTGAGCATCTTGAATCAGGAACATTGCCTAGAGATGAGCATACCCCCAGGAATAAATTTTCATTGATGTGCTTCCATGCACAGTGTATAAAGAACCAATGATGTATGTATTTCTTTTCATTTAATGAAAGTAAATCCATCCTGTGTCCTTAGCCAGACTAGTTTATCACCAGTACATCACAGCTAAATGAGTCACAAGTCAGCTAAGGCCAGGACTGCCTCCTCAGGCCTCACCTCTGTGTCCCGTGCTGGTTTCTACCCACAGGAAGCACAACCTTTAACAGCACTTTATGAGGACTGACTTAGAGGAGGACATGATTACAAGTTCAGATCTATGTGTTTCATTTATTTCGGGCAAATTCTGTCCTATTTTTATAGAGTCATGCTGGGATGGAGCTCAAACAGGGAGGTTTGAATTAAACTACTGTGGCAGCAGCCAACCCAATGAGTACAGGGCTTGAAAAGACCAGGGCTGTAAAAAAATATTAGTCACATATCATTATTAAATAGTGTTTCAGAAGAGCATACCTTGAGTTCATTCTTGCTAATTCAGCAAAACAGAAGAATAACTGCAGTTTGTTATTCTTCACATGGGCATTTACCATTTCTGAGCAACAGTAAAACAGGAGAGGATTGGGACTGCAGCACATGAGCAGGAGAGCAAGAAACACACAGGTTCAAACAATCACAGCATTTTCATTCACACAAGAAATATTTCTGTCTACCCAAAACCACCATTGAAATCAGCAGCCAGGACCACAAAAATAAAGTTATGCAACTGGGCTCTTTGTTTCAGAGACAAAAAGCCACACAGCATAACCTACAGTACAGCACTGCACATACACACACATGCAGACACAGTCCTGCAGTGCCAGTTGTATGGACAATGCCAGCTCTGCACCTGCCTTGCAGCTAGAGAGTAGAACCAGGGGCTTCAAAGATGAATTTTGCATGCACACACACACACAGAGAGAGAGAGAGAGAAATAACAAAGGTATGGCTCAGAAATAACCCTGAGCTCTTGGGGCACAGCTAATTCACCCCAAGGCTCAGTAGCCTGAGTCACCCCATCAGTGCTGCAGTGGGGGGAATGATGCCACACTCCTGGGAAGGCCTCATCCCATTCCAAAATCGCTTCAGCTTCCCTGCCACCAGAAACATCCCTGCTGTTGCCCCCCACAGCCATGAGCATCCTCCCCTCCATCCTTCACCCCAGACAGGTCCCCCGGCCGCGGCGCTGCCGGTGCCCTCCAATCAGCAGATATCCATGGCAACCGCTCCCAAGCACCCGGAGGAGACAGCTGAGCTGGATTGAAAGCCTCCCTTCTGCTCCTGCCTCCATCACGTGCTGCGAATGGGCAGGCGAGCGCTTTCCCTGCTCCCCCAGGTGAGGAAATGCATTCCTGCCTCCCTTTGTTTCTCACCGGACACCCTCGCATCGCCACGGATGCTCACTTAACCACGACGCTGTTGGCTGGCACTCCTCTCACACCCTCCCAAAATTAGCACTCAGTGGGAGAGCCTGGCAAATTGCTGACAAATACAGAGCCTCTGGCCATGCCAAGGTTTTGTTGCACTGCCCTCAGAAACCAGGCAGCCACGCAATAAATATGTTCTTGTAGCACAATTAAATTGGGAGAATCAAATAACTGTTATCATTATAAAGTGTTTGTTTTATCTTGCCACAGATATTTCGGCAAGATAACAGACTGCACACGGCTTTGCCTCTCCTGGCCAGTGGATCCCAGGAACTGATTTGCATGCCATGGCCCCATGGCTCTGCAGCTGAGCCTTGGGAGGGAGGATTTGCAGCAAACCTGTGGGCTGCTCAGGGAGCACACACAGACACAGCCCTTCCCACTGACTTCTGTGCATCTGAGGTACTGACAGCCCTGGGCCAAGCCAGGCTGCCAAAAATTTTGAACTCTGTTAGGGGAGTGTTTCCATTCTCATTTGTAAGCTAATATTTTTGGATATTCAGCTAAGTCTGACTTGCAGTTTGGCTTTGTGATCCTTGAATGCAACAGTTTGTTTTTTTTTCACTCTGTTTTGCTTCTAGCCAGATCCTTGGAAAGAAGAAAGACAAAGGAATTTGATGGGTGCAGCACAAGCACAATCCCATCCCACCTCTGTTGCAGCAGTTCAGAAGCTGATGCTAAACCTCTGCTGTGCCCACGTTGTTTCTGAGTGTTGTATTACCCTAAAAGGAGGCTGAGACAGGCATCTTACCTTATTTTTAACATGGAGAGACCACTGCCAAATGTCTCTGGATCTGCATTCACAAGAATCTGCCTTCCCTTTGGCCGATGCTGACTAACCCCAGTACAGCTCTGCAGCCTTACAAAGGTCTTTCAGGATAAGTCACTGAATACACAGTCCATTAAAATGCCTTAGAATATACATAGGAAATATCTCTGATAAATATAAGTTGGAAGAAAAAAGCAGCAATTAGTAACTGTTTTAAATACTAAAAATTTGGGTTTTCCCCCAAACACACAGACAATTAAGAGAATCTGCAACATATGAAGAAACTCTTTATATCCTCTTTTTGAAACCCAAATTCAAATGATGATAGAGGGTGTATTCCTGTTAGCTGGGATGCCTGAATGGTTTGGGGCACAGACATGTTTCAGGTGACTGATTGACCTAAGTGGCTAAGATGGCACCAACACGTTCTTCAGCTGCACTGTGAAAATAGCAGCCTACAGCAACATCAGAAACCTCTGTTTTCCCTAGACAGATGCAGTGGATAGGCCACATACATAGCATATTAATACATAGAGATGATATATACAGGCTCTTTGTCTCATCCTTCTAAAAAGGTTATTAACTGTCTTTCTTACATCTAAGGGGAGAGATTGGCCAGAGCTGTCATATGTTCCTGTCAGATTTTTCATACCAGCACTGCAAATTAGGGCTTTGGGGAGTTAGCAAAAAATAAAGATAGGTGGTACAGAGCAAGGTGGAGAGAAATGTTGAATGTTGTATTTGCATAGGGTTTAACATGAAAAGGATCAGAGTGAATTCATTCCTGTTGCAGAGGGCTGGCTTGAGACCCATGAAATACCCTATTAACCCCTGATGGCTCCACAGCTGAGGTGGAAATAATCCTTTGTACAGACAAAATACTCCCCTTAAGGAATAGCAGTCTGGCTTGGATGCCCACCGTGTTTCCAACTCGCTCCAAAAATACATAAGGCAGTGTTGGAAAATACCATCCCACAAAAGCCATAAGACACAGCTATCACTAGAACCTGGAAGGGGAGATAAATATATCATAGCAATTTTCTCCAAGGCAGGAACAGCTATTATTGGCCAGAAACACAAGAGCTACAAAAGTGATGCATTTCTGCTGTAGAAGTCCAGTTACAGGAATCCTCTGCTTTGGTGTGATTTGTTCACTGCATATGTTTACAAAAACACTACTATCAGGTCTTATTCTTTCCTGTTGGTTATTTATTTATGATATTGTACAAGCCATGTCACAAGCCTGGGTATTTCAGAGGCTGCCCCAATATACAATGTCTTCATGAAAGAGAGGGGGAGAAGGACCACACCTGTTCCAGCCTGTTCCCACACTAGAGTGCGGCATGCAGTGCTGTGGTCAGAAGAAAGAGAAACTGGCTAAAAAACCTGAGCAAATAGTAAGTATCATTAACCGCCTGCATTTGAAATTCCAAGTACAGAACTACCACAGCAGAGTTTATTTCCAGCCTCACTCAAGCTTTACTTTTTTCATTTAGATGGTTCAGGGCAGCTGGAGGCAAAACCTCATTATTTCATTGCTCCAAAAGGTCCCATGAACAGCTCTTTCCCCATACATACAATAGAGCACTAATAGTTATAATAGCAGCAATGGAATACTAAAGCAAAAAGCTTCAAGACCCATCCCTGCCCAGTAAAAAGAAAAAAAAATCCAAATACATAAGTGTAACTACAAATAAGCATTATGAGGGTTTCCAGGGTTTGAATGTTTCTCAAAAATCTACTGTGCATCAGTGGAAGACTTTGCTCACTAGGAGAGAGATAACAGGGTTTGTTCATGCGGCTAGCAAGTTGACTTTAACTATTTTACTCCCATTGTTTTGAATATATTAATGTTTTCTTAAAAAAGAACTTTCTCTACCCAGAACTGGGCTACTTTTGCTTGGTTATTCAGTGAAGTCACTATAATTTTTCTTTATGGTTCCAGGCTGTCACCATATAAATAATTGCCATGTCACAAATTCAACATCATAACTTTATGGTGAGATGAAGCAAGCGGAAAGAGGCAGTGGGGTTAAAAATACTTGGTGAAGCAAGCCTTTGAAAGCAGCTTCTAAATGCCTTTGAAAATAGCCACAGAGGCTTGACAGAAAAAGATAAAACCACCTGAAAGGTAAGCAGATGTAGGCAATGACACAAGTCAAAGTGGCGCCCAGTGTGAAAACTCTCCTGCACGAGACAAATGAGAGCATTTGGGTCACAGAGCAGTCACGTCTGTGTGAAGGGTGGAACATATGGAAATTTTTGCTGTTAATTAGGGTGTGCCTATGGCAAGGCCACCGCAGTTGGACTTGCTTCAATTCAGAAATGTTCAGCTCAGCATAATGGTCTGGTTGTAATTCAGAAAAGAAAACCGAGGGTTGTGGGTTTTTTCCCCTTTTTGGTTTTTTCTTTTCTTTTCACAAATACCAGAACAGACTGTGTAGAAATCAGGAGGAATAACAGCACAAGGAATGGAAGGATGCCCGGAGTCTGAGCTGGGAAGGTGATGCCCCAGGTGAGACATCCTGTTTTGGGATGCCAGCTAGGACAGAGGTCCCATGCCTTTCCATTCTGCTTAGGGTCAGTTTCTGCCCTCCGAAAAATGAGGATAGTGATATTTAATGGCCTCTGTAAAGTTCACTAGGTTGGGATGAAGGGGATCTGGACTTTGTTCTTGTCACTTCCATCACTGGTTGAGTGATGCTGGGCCAGTTCCTTTGCTCTACCCTGGGTTTCTCAGCTTAATCAGGGGTAACAATACCGACCTCATCTATAAAGAGCTTTAGAGTCCAAAAAAATCTGGATGTTATTATGATGATTGGCAATCACATCATGAGAGTGAGATTAATTTTTTCAAAATCAGATGTTTAAAATATTTTAACTCCTTCCTAACAAACCCAAGATAATTTTACAGTCACTTTAGAAATTAACATTCCCTTTGGTGTTTGTACACAATATTTAGGAGACTTGATGTAATCATCAAACATAAATGCAGTCCAGAATATGAACTACATTTAGACTCACCTTTTGAAGGAACTGTTGAATACTCAGGAATTGAAATCTTTACCAATGAAGAGAAACACAAAGAAATGTGTAATGGATCCAGCTTTTCCAGACTTATTTTCATTACCAATGATTTAGTAATAAAGAGAAGTCTTACTTGTGATTCTTAAATAAATCAAAGCCATCCATATATCTGATAAGGTGATGGCTGTTTCTCCAGTGAAATGGGATTTTTTGTCACTTTGCTCTTCTTTGAGCTGAACTTCAACAAAAATTTCAATTCAGGACCAATGGTAACATAGAGTTCTTTGGATATCCAAAGTCACGGACTTTGGATTGTTGTCATTATATTGCAAGGGTTCCATATTGCTAGAGTTTCACACCTCCTTGATGTTTCTTGTAGGCAGCTCCTCCAGGCACTGACTCTTCCTCGGCCTCACAGTAGCCAACTCACTTCAGTTCCCCCACAGCCAACCAATCCACTCTTTTATAGCACTCTTCTGACTGCCTACAGGTGTGGCCTGTTAACATCAGGCCTGCTCCTAATCTTTAGTAATTGTCTCAGCTGCAACTCTCTAGGGGATAGGATTACTTTCTATACTACCTTTATTTACTTAAATTCTATCCCCCTACATTGGACAAGGTTTGTGGTGATCTACAGCACTGTGTCCTCACTGGGCCTCACACAAATATGAACCTGTGTTTCAGATGACCATCCTTGTCACAGCACCCATGATGTATCTCATGGGCCTGACACAGTGTGACACTCTGATGCTCAGGGGAAAACATTGAGTTTATTTAATATACTCCCTCCGTGCTAATGAAGAACTTAGGAACTGATAGAGGATTTTAAATAAGCCTTTAAAATTATTCTCTCTCACCTGGGCATGAATAGTTCCAAATTAGCATTTTGAATGAGATAAATTGCTGCAGATCCAAGCAGGTAATCAATCACACTTATCTAGGCTTTTCCAGGGTTAGGGAGGGTGAATGAAGCTGCAATATTGAAAAGAAAAAAGACACAATACACCAGCCATGCCTCCCGCCCACTCCAGAATAAAGAGAAGGAGATTTTAGAGAGTCCCCACTACAAGGGGATGCCCCTTTTTGTGAGTAAGCTTTGTGGGGGAAAAAAAAAAAGCCCATGCCTTTCATTTCTTCTGCACAACCTGAGAAATGGAGCAAGCAAGACCAGCCAGTTGCATTCCAGACTCCATTCTTATGGTCCGTTTCCCTTTGACATTTTCTGCTGCCCATTTTCTGTTTCAACAGCACGGACTCCCTAGTTTGTTTGACAGCCTCTGCTGCCCTACGCATAGAGCTGGTGATTACATCAGGTTCATTGAGGTTCAAGAGCAACTCAGATGGGAAAGAGAGGCCTCATTTAGTTCCACAGTAATCTTGTAAATGCTGCACAGAAGTACCTCTAATTTCCCGAAGGACACATTGACCCACAGACACAGGGGGACACCATGATTTTCCATCATTGTTTCAGGGGTTGAGAACTTGTAAGGGGTTTTTTTTGGTTGTTTTTGTTGTGTTGGGTTTTTCTTTCTGGAATGATTAAACAATGGAAATCTACATCACATGAGATCTTCCAAATATAGCCTGTACTGATGAGAAGAGATATATTTATCTCCCTTAGTACTTTTCTGAGACCACCATGGATACAAAGAGTAGAGGTTATTAATTCTGATGTCCCAGCTGATGTCCCTTTCTATACTGCAACTGAATACACAAAGTTTATTTATTGAAAACAGGTATCCAGAAAAAGATTCCTTCAGTGAACTGGGGGAAGAGACAGGATTGAGGAAAAACATATTTCAATTTTTCTTCAATGAAGAACTTGAAAAAAAAAATATGAAAATATACAGCAACAATGAGATGTTTTCCACTGTGTAGGTATTTGCAGTCCACTGTGTCAGAAAGTCATGAAATTATTCATGGGCTTTTTCTCTGAGATAAGTCAGTGAAAAAAGATAATATCTCCTCTCAGCTACTTTCTCCTAGGCTTGAGATAGCCTCTGATGTTGACTGGCTTACTCATATGGCTAGAAAGATCAAATAGAAGACAAAAGTTTGATGCTTTATTCAGATAACCATCCATTTGTTGGCTTATTTGAAATACACAGATAATAGCTGTAAATTTCCCAAAATATACACACAACCTCTCAATAATTTCAAGAGTCGTTCTTGTCATATGTGGGAACACTGTCTACAGTGAGACAACATTATTCCCTATTTATATTCATTGCTATCCTTACAGAGGACTCTATTTATTTATTTGTTTCCACAGAAATTTAATGATGCTCATTCACTCTTGCCTGTTTTCACCTCTGTTTTCCTGCTTGGTACATGAAGGACAGCAGTCTTTCCAGAGCTGCTTCTGTCACAATCACAGTTGTTATGTTGCAAGCAATAAATTCCATATTTTCTGCTACTCTCCCTTCAAGGTGGGTCACATTTGTAGCAGTAGTTAGGATTCTATTTCACTGATAGCCATGTCCAAGAAGAATATAGTTTATTTGAAAACACTACATATACTTGTTCAGTCAAGGAGTACAAACCAGCATTTTTAGGTTCAGCTGAGCTGCACATTGCTTAGGGGCAAAGTCTTAACCTTCTAGTATGGCTAATACCAGAATTTGGCTTTCCTTGGCCAAATTCCAGAGGAATTTTTTTAAGAAATCTAGAAATGACCACTTAATTTACTTAAACCAGAAGGAAAATTACGTATTAAATAAAATGGGGTTTGATTTAATCACATTTCCAAACTGACTTCGATCGTCTGGAAAATCCAGGAGGCAGTGCAAACACCTGCATCCTGAGGCCAGTGTGAGCAGTAGCTATACCACCCCTTAAACCGTGCTCCTTGAGCAGTTTTGCAGCTAGAGCAAAACAAGGTAGCATTTATAAAACTTCAGCTGGTCTTCTACTTTGAGGCTTAAAGACAATTCTTGGGGCTTCTGTGGCAAGAATCCCCAACCCAAGTTAATTCGGAGGATGGATGAAGAAATACAGATGAGTTATCTGAAAATGCAGTTCAGTATCTATTGTTGTCACTGCCTGCACTTCATATGTGTGACAGACTACAAGAAGTGCCAATACATTATTCAAACAGTCCATCCTACTGAGAAATAGGCAGCTGTGGTAAAGGGATGCCTGGACAAGCACTCTACATTGGATGGAATTCAAAGCAAAAGGACCTCCCCCAGCCACACAGGAATCACTCTACACAAGCTTTGTTTTTGAGTGAGAAATACCACAGCTGTAAAGAGAGGGCCTGGATAGCAGGTGTGATCTACAAATGACTGCTCTGACCATCTCTTTTTCCTTGCCCACAGCAGACCAAACAACATCTGAAGGCAGCCTTGCAGTAACTCGTGGCAGACATCTCCACCTCGCTCTGCCATTTGGAGCATGTTGCCATTCTCTCTCCACAGGCTGCCCACATGTCTGGTCTCTGTCCCAGGCCCACAGATACTCATCTCTGGGCTATGAAAGCAGCTGCAGACTTGGATTTACAGAGCAGGTGGCAAATCCTTGATCCATGCCAGGGCTGAAGGGATTCTGTTGTGAAGGTGGTTTAGACCTTTACCTGCATTCACAGACACAGCAATGGTTATATAGCTCGCAGGATAAAATAAAATCTGCTGTGCTAAATCCAGAGATGCAAAATGCAGACTTTGGCACCATGGCAGAGATCTCAACAGAGGGACCAGAATAGAAAAATGTGAAATTGTATATATGATGAGAATAGGAAAATGTGAAAGTGTATATATGATGGAGATTGAAAATGGCTGCCCATCACATAGCACAGGAGTACACAGTGTATTGGGCAATGGTCACAGAGGCACAGGGGGTTATTCTGCTCTCACTCTGTCTTCTAGACAATCCCTGCTAGGTGGCTACATCCCAGTTACCAGGTTTCCCCAAAACAACTGGAAGAGCCAAGGATCATGTCTTAGCATATCAAGTAAAATCTATTACTTTTCTGAGAAGAAAAAAATCTCATTAAAGACACCACTCCCCATATAGAAGAACAGCAACATCAAAAGTGCCATATATCTCCCCACTTGAAAGGCAAAACTGAGAAGCCCTGCCAGGTTCCCTTGCTTATGAAACAAAAAGTCGCCTCTGCCCCAAAACAGGAGCCAGTGCTGATAATCTCTAATAGGTCAAATCAGAAAGACATGCTTGCACGCTGGTTGGTTTACCAGAATAATTTATGTTGTTCAGCTAGTTCCTGAGCAACAGCAACAATATTCACTGCTTACTGAGAGACTAAGAGAGGCTGAGATTAATTTTTGACTGAGAGACTAAGTCTGTAAGGGGAGTAATTTTCCCCATGAAATATGTGAGCAATCAAAGGAGCAGAGATGGGACTGGTCGGCTTTTACATATCAGATATATTTTTGCTTTGCTGTAGTGACAAAACTTCAGGGGAGAGTTGAAGTGTCAGGTGTGACTCAGTTTACACATCCATATGTGTCAAAGGTCCAACACAGTACCTATTTGAAATGAGCTGCTTCCTGCTACAAAGGACTGTGTTCCCTGTGCCAGGGGATGGAGTCAGTCCCGTAGTCACCTTATTTCCCCCCTCTTTCACTTTTATCAGCTCATAAATTCTAAGCATACATAAACACAGACAACAGGCATCAAAAACAAGGGGGAAAGATGTGTTTTCCCAGGGCTAGGTGGCTCAAAGGATTATACAGCTATAAAGATCTACTCACAAGGGGATTTACATGAGAAGACACACAGGATATAAATGGTGGGAATAAAAAAATTTATCAAGGCAGCTCACAAGGCTAAGAAAAAAAAAAAACATTAAAAAATGTAAAAATCCCCAAACCTGATGCATTTCAGGTTCCTAACTAGTAACTGCTGAAGCTGTGAGAAGACAAAGATCATTGAGCTGAAATATTGGTGGTACTTTTTCACAAGGGAATGAAAGGTCACAATGACGTCTTCTCTCCAAGATGTAGTTTCCTAATTTTCTCCAGTATCAGGAATGAATTCACTGAGAAAGCTGTGCCCTTGTGGAAGGCATGAAATCTTCTGCTTAATATTTACATCTTTACTGAGTGGTAATATGGAAAACAGGTTCAGGGAGTGTAGAAGCAGGCAGCTTGGGGAATACTCTGGCTTGGTCTGAGGCTCTGCAGAGGCAGACAGCCATCTACTGCCAACAAATGAAATAGAAAGCAGCCCCACAGGCTTCCTGAGAGCTGCATTTACAGAAAACCATGCCTCACAGGAAACAGCTTTGCTTGGCACATCAAGCTATCCATGCTAGCCAGCATCAGGACAAACCTGTCTCAGGAAATGTAATATTTTCTTCTCCCACTGACATGTTCGTGCTGCATCTAGGGGAAAAAATCAGGAGCAGATGATGGAATGGAAACCTTTTTCATACAGATATGCTGCAGGTTTTTGGATTCCATTTGTGGAAAATCCCTTCTCCCCCTCTCTCCACCCAGCTCAACATGCAGAGTCAGATTCACAATGAATCCTCACAGACTGAAACGCTCTGAGCTCTGACAAGGGAGGGCAGCGAATGGAGGCCAGCAGTGCAAATTGGAGCACTGGGAGCACACTGCAGGTAGCTGAGTATCAGATTATCCAGGCTCCACAGACTACAGCTTCCACCTGGAAGGCAGAGAAACAAAAGCCTCCCTTTGTGTCCCAGGGTTTTGCAGGAATTAAACACAGCTCCTCTTTGTGGTAGACCCAGACTCTCACAAGGAACAGGAGCAGCCAGTAAACTCCCAGGCTGTCCTCAGGGAATGGACTATTTTAAGCCTGCTTGCAAACATCTCCCTGCATATGTGCTGTATTTTCACGGAAGAATAATTTAATCTTCATT
The DNA here is from genome assembly GCF_037042795.1 of Molothrus aeneus. Lineage (NCBI taxonomy): Eukaryota > Metazoa > Chordata > Aves > Passeriformes > Icteridae > Molothrus > Molothrus aeneus. The sequence goes on from NC_089647.1 coordinate 67,245,156, forward strand.
GCCATCATTAATTTTTGACAGAGAGCACCATATGACATCCTGTTTACAGCCCACTAAATCTCCATTATGAAGCCATGCTTACAGAAAAAAAACAATCTGAAGAGCTGTGTTAACTTTTATGATTATATTTCAGCCCTGAAATACAGAAACATGATTCAAGTTACACGCACACATACAAAAAAAAAATTAAACCAAATTTTATCTTTGTTATGCTGTTTTCAGGATCCAGGGGAAAAGCTTCTTGTTTAAATAACCAGTACTAATACAACAGATACCTTAGAAAGATCTGCGTAACACATTGGAATTCATCCTTATGCAATATTCACCCTGTTGTTTCCAGCTGTGTTGAACACCATAGGTAAGTTCTGCTATTCAGAGAGATTCCTTGCCAGCAGGAGAGATTTAACCCTGGTGAGCAGGATTTTGTTAATACTTCTTGTACTTACATTCCTTTCATTTGGTAATCTAAGAGTTTTGGTGAGATCTGTTACTTTTCCCTGGGGTGTAAAACCACTCAGAACTAAAAACCACCATTGGCAGGGAGAACTGAGGAGAGCCAGGAGCTCCAGAAGGCCTCTGACACAGAGGCCTCCATCACAACCACCAGGGTTCTGAGAGGGACCCCTAAAACCATGAAGAGTTCAGCAGCCACAACACAGCATGGCACAATTGCACCAACAGGGAAATCCCACAGTTTAGGCCTAGATTTACCCAACTAAGTTAGGCATACCCAAATAATTGAACACTTCTTCAAAAGTCAGTGAAACAAGAGAGGTCCCTCCAGGGAGTAATTCTAGTCTTAGGCTAAACTACTTGAAAGATAACATAAAGCCAGGATTATCCTCTGGAGTTCTCCCACTCTTCCCCTCCTGCAGAGAGTGCATAGAAATACTCAAATAAGTGCCTAAACAGTGTGGGGTAAATGTGGCAAAAAATGTCCTCTAACACACCTCCTTTGAGATGAGACTTTCTCTTTGCAGCAGTGAAGGACATCCAAGACACAGCCAAGATTTCTAGCCCTACCTAACTATTTCAGGTGAGACTATTCTCTTCCACTATCTACTTTAATAAGTATATATTCTATTAAGCATTTTATGAAGCATATATGTAATACAGTACTTCCCTTTCAATCCTGCTCTTAGCAGCAATCATTCTTCACATACACCCAATCTCCTTTGGATTTAAGAAAGTTGAGTCATGGCTTAATACTCTAAAATGATTTCCCATTAACATTAGCTCCCAGTCATCAGTTTCTAAGGAAAACCTCAGTGGCAGTATTGAAGCAACAGCTCATGACTACACAGGGCAAACCCCAGGTTGTGTGGGTAACTCTAGTCAGCAGGAATCCCTGGAAAGTATTTATCTGGAAATCAAGGTAATAAAAATTAGGCACTACAGCCAACAGCCCTGTGGTTAATAAATCTTCATAGATTACCTAAAAATTTCTATAAAATTTTATTATTCTGTGTATTGTACAAATTTACAAACGTACAAAGCCTGGGGTTTCGATTCATTAGTCTTTTCAGTCTCCAAAATCTAGCAGCAATTACATGTAACTCTTTGTTAAAGGAATGAGTGAAATTCTGGAGGTTTTTTTTTTTTTGTTTGGTTTGGTTTTGGTTTTGTTTTGGGGTTTTTTGTTATTATTGGTTTGTTGTTTGGTTTTGGCATTATTTTTCTATTTGGGTGATAGAGACAAATTAAAAACAACAGTTTTGACTGTTTCCTATCAAGTTCTCTCACAGTCAAGGGTTTTACAAAAAGAGCACGAGATGCTTTTATCACTGTCATCAAGTACTCCATAGTGCAAGACTACTGACAACTATCAGAAATGACCATATTTTTCAGTCTTTTTTTCCCCCTATTTATTTATTTTTACTAGTAGTACAGCCTGTAGAACTCCACACTCCAGTGAGAGCACTGCACAGCCTTCATCTGGGAAACACTGGTGTCCTGTTTGATATGTCTTCCATGACCCACAGGTATGCTCCCTCAATTCTGCTTTTTGCCACCCCCATCCATTTTCTTAAAGAAAGGTTGCTCTCTTCTCTCAAAGCTTAATGTTCCCAGCTGCCTCCTGCCTGTTTCCCATATTGACAAGGGCCCTCCCTAAGACTTCTCCTTGAGCCCTCAGTACCTATGCTCCTTTTCCTTAGGAGCCACATTCCTGCTTCACAGCCCTATCTCAGCCATCATCAGAGGGCTGCAAAGAGCTGGTGAAAGAGCAGGGGAAAGTTGAGGAGTGTTCCTCAAGCCCTAAAGAGCCCACTTTGCCTTGGCTGCCCACACTCCTCTGTGGAGCTTGCTCTGCTGCTGCTCCACCACCACCCACACCTGCCCCTTCACTTCAGGTTTCAGGGCTGTAGCAGAAGGAGCAGGGGGCTGGAGGCAGACAGGGAGGGCACATCTACATGGTCTTGTTTTCTCTGAAGTTTACATCACATCTCAATTGCCTGGCTCATCTCTGTCTCAGCTTGATGCCCTGCTCCTCTATCCCTCCCTGCCACAGCTGTGGTGAACCTTACCCTCTGTGAGCTACCTGGCTTCCTTCTGTCTTTCCCTCCAGCGTGCAGAGAAAATAAAGCTTTTAGTGCAGGCTGTGGTCAGGAAAGAATTGAGTGAAACAGTTACTTTTACTGACATTTCTTTATTCCCATGGCTGTTAGGGGCAAAACTGAATTAGGGGATAGGATTGGTGATCACATCATCTCTGCACTGTGGTTAAAGGGCTGCGAACCCTGCTGAGAAACTGGTGATCTTCTTTTTCCTCCCATCTATACCTAATGCATTTCTATCTAATTGCTCTGACATTTACCTAGTGGAGATCAGATGTAGGATTTAGATGAGAGAATATGTTTCAATGAATGTAACAATTAGATTATGTAAATGAGAAGAGTGCTTAAATACTTAGGTAGCAGACTTTGCAGAAAGCTCAACATCCCAAACCTTTGCAAGCTCAGTTAATCCTACATGGTTTAATAGCCATGACTATGTGTGGCTTTTCATGTGAAGGTGAAGGGAGTAATAAAAGCTTCTGTAAAAGGATGACTAAAGGAAGCTACTCTCAGTACACAAGTTTTATTGGCCCTGCAAAATCAAAGAAATATGCTACACATCCTTGATTCCTCTGTAATGAAATTATATTTTTCATTTACATGCTCAGACCAATGTATATTCTGACATTAAAGAAAAAATAAAAGTTCAACAATCAGACTGTAAGGGTGCTGTTACACCTTGAGGGTTATAAAAAAGCTAATGCCAAGGAGGTTGTGTGCTCTAACTGCCTGACTTGGCATTTGGATTTTCTGAAAACAAGAGTTCCCCTTCACCTGCAGGTCAGAGGCCAAGCCAAAGAGATGCAGGGATTTTGTGCACTGGATCTTTGTTCAGAAGCTCACCTCTTCCTTTTCATGACTACAGAAGTTTTAAGTGAACTTTCTCTTTGGGAAGAGGAAAATGTTTTCAGTGTTACAGTAACTGTGTTTGTGGCAAAACTTCATGTGTGACTTGGTTCCTGTGGGAAAGGAACCCTGTTTGTGGGGAGCAGTGATTGTGGGTGCCATCAGTGTGCTTTAGGGCTACAAAGGATTTTGTTGGTAGGTTCTTTCTCCTCCCTACATCCTTACTGTGAAAGGGCAGTAAACATTCTAGCTTGACATGTTTACAGCTTGGAGAGGGCTGCTGGCAGAGCTCTAGCCAGATTTCCCAACCCAGTTTGTGACTCCAGACCTTGTGGGGACAGGCACCTCCAGCAGGCAAAGAAAAGTGGCATGGGTTTCTTCTCACATGCCTAATGCAATCCCAGCCCTCATCCTCTCCTGCAGTATGTGTTCCCTCCTTCTCTTCTGTTTCTCCTTTTCCTTCCCTGCCTCTGGGCTGTTACACTTTTAGTTGTATTTGAAGTGGTTTGCTGCTATGCACACACTATGGATGGTGATAGAGCACACATTTATTTTATGACAGATACATCGAAGCAGGCCCTAAACTCCAGTATGCTCTCTCTACTTGAGGCAGCAGCAGGAGCAAATCCTTCTCCTTCACCTTTCCCTGCAGCCCAGGCAGCAGCAAATCCTCCTTCACCTTTCACTCCAGCTCCAGGCAAAGTTTTATTGCTATTCATTTTCCTATTCCACACAGGATGGACTACATTTTATTTCTGTGTTCAGAGGTTTACACTGAGACTCTCTTCAGACTCAGAGTCCCCTAAGATGAGGGGAAAGAAAAGGAAGAAAATAAAAAGAATTATAAACCCTCCTGAAACTACTAGCTCGGATGACATTGCAGTTGAAGAACAGCAGTTTTGGCATGTGTGGAGAGACAGTGACAGCATCACACTCCCTCTTCTCATTTTCCTGCCCTCCCCAATGTGGTGACTAGAGATCCTAATTTTGGAGTCTGAGAGCAAGAATGGACTGGAAAGTCCTATCAGGACTGAAACTCATGCAGGGGAGGGAGCACACTCAAAGGAGCAGAGGATTTGCCACAGCCTCGATAGCCTGAGGGTTCATGTTTTGTTTAATAGTATGTTCATTATAATTTCCCTCAAAGCATGTCAGAAATGGGGGGAGCAGGGGGGTGGGAGGGTCAGTACTTGAGATCCTTTGAGGGTTCAGTCCTGCTCATGATTTAAGTATAAGAATAAACAAAGAGGCTGTGGAAGCTGTCCATGTTATGTTTCTGCTGCTGGAATTTTTTCCAAGATGCATTTTTGACCAGAAACCATGATTTTTGTTTCCTTAACAGTTGTGCTAACCATTAGGCTATTATATAGAGGCTGTGAAAAGAAGTGCTGCACCTATACTTTTCTTGCTAGTATTTGCAGTGGATGGGAGAGAAGGAAGGAGTAAATATTTTAGGACTCATCATAGACAGAATAAGGTGGACATCAAAATTAGATGAGTAAGATTTACTCTTTGGAGGTGTCTCTGAAAAGTCACTGTCACCCAAAAAGCTTGATGAAGGTTAAATCAAATCATCCCACCTCTACAGGCACATATAATACAGTTGTACATTTGCCTAAACTGACCATAATTACTCTGAGCTGATGCTGCTCTTCTCAACTCTTTGATTTAATAGTAAATTTTTGGGACAGTGTGCATCTTTTGCCATCTTACGAGATTTGTGTTGTAGCATCTCTCTAGGCTCTGTTACATCACAAATAAATATAGTTTCCTAAATCAAGGGTTCTTCTCTTAGCAGCTTTGCACCAGTTGAGTGCTTTGGCTCTCTAGGATGCTGTGATCATTTCAGGTGGTGCTAGGAAAAATATATACTTTTTGTAAGGGGTAAGTACGACAAATGTCAAGAGGCCAGAATTCCTCAAAAACTGATGTGGTATCATGATTTGGTATAAACAAACTGCTATAAAAGAATAAGTGTTTGTCACATCTCCTTTATGATTTCCTACCATAATTCCATTTCTTCCTGCCCTTCCACACACAACCACTTTACACATCTCCATCCCCCTCAGCTAAAGTTTCCTTCAGGGCTGTTTAGTTACATTAGGCTGTCTTCCATTGAGAGACAGCTAGAAATAAAAAACCTAACACCTTCATTTACTAGGGGTGTTACCAAGATCCAAACCCCTGGACCTATTAATGAAACATCCTCCAGTATTGCTTATGCACAATTTCTGCAGGAGCATGCACACTAACCCCCAAGGAACAGCCAGACAAGGCTCTCTGCCTTTCCACAAAAGATGGAAAGCAATGTTACTGTCCATTGAGCTGATGAAAATACAATTTTTAGGAAAACACGATCTTGAATGCTATGGTTTTCCAGCAGGTTGAGGTTGGTAAGAACATCACCCATAAGTCAAGGAAATGGTCAGAAGGGTCACTCTTTGTGAAGAATGCAAACAGGACTACAGGGGCTACACATGTGGGGGCCAGCTGGCCTAAAGGGAAAAAAAGATCCTATCCTGTGAAGGATATAAACTACTAAATGCAGTTATGCCATTGTGAACAGTTTAGTGGCTCAGCATTCCTTGTTTTCCTTCCCATTTAGAGTAGGAATGATATAGCTTTTACTTGTCTAGGGCAAAACATGATAAAATTATGTTCTTTCAAAAGAACAGCTGCCTTTCCTCCTTCCACAACATGCAATTCCAAGAGTCAGTGCAAAAATACCCATTTCAGCCTATCAAAGCCCTCTGAAGTTTTCAGGATCACTGCAGTGGAAGAGGACACAAAGGTCACACATTTTGGTCAGGATGATGGCTTGACAATGCATCCAGCCTCAATAGCTGTGACTGCTCAGCAGGCAAAGGGCTGCAGGGAATCACTGCTCCCAGAACTGTGTAACCCCATGCCTGCTACCAGGACCCCAGGCTATGCAGTACAGAGGCATATTGGTCACTGAATTTTTAAGATACTCTCTCCCTCTCCAAAGCCTTAAGCACTGCTGAAGTTAAAGCTGTTCCTAATTATATCTTAAATAAACATGTGACATCAAAAAATTACTCTATAGATTCTCCCTCATCTATATTTACTCAGGCATAATAGCAGCTGCCTACACGATTTTTGTCTTGCTAATGCACAGCAATAATCATAGAACCACCCACAGCCCATCTATTTTGGTAGAGTGCAGAAATAGACATTAAACCTATAAATGTCAGAACATGCCTTCGTTTCAGATGTTAGTATTATTTAAATTAGCACTTGAATGATGTTTCCACAACGTGATAGCTTTTCAAATGATGGTATATTATTGCACATGAAGTGCACTAGCCCTGCTTTAAGCACCTTCAACCCATTAGGCCCATCTATAATTTGGTGCTTTTAGGAAAGCAAACGCAATGTAGAAGAGCTGAGGTCTTTTTTGCTTGTGCCCAGTGGTCCCCAGGGAATTGCTGATGCCATCATTACCTGAGCATGGCTTGAACATGGGGCTCTGGTTGGGAGGTAAACATGACTTGTGCTTGGTGTCCAGATGCATTTGGGAACAGCTGTGTCTGGGTGGTTGGAACATCACATTATCTGAACATTTCAGGGCGAGCACAGTGCTCACTATGAAAGCAATGCCCTTGGAGGGAAAATGTGTTAACTGGAAAATGGAAGCAGCTAATCATGTTTTCTCTGTAGATCTAGGAAAATTAGGAGCAAATCCCCCACCTTCCTTTTAATCACTAAAACCAGTAAGATAATTAAAAGAAAACCAGGAAAAAAGAACTGATTAGTTGAGATTTAGTAGACATGGGGAAGCTTATTCTAAGGAAGCCTTGTTTTAAAAATAAAAAAAAACAGGTTAAGTGTGAAATCAGACAGCAGTTAGACCAGATCAACTCAATGCTGCTTTCAAGAAACACAAATTCTGCTCAAACAGAACAGTGGAAAAGATGACACCTGGGATCAGATTGATGAGAAAAATATATGCCTGTTCAAGGGTGAAGTGCTTCCATAATTCTCTTACATGAGAGCGAAGATTAAACACTGCAAGGCATTGATTTCTGAGAAAGCCCTGTATGTCATTTAGTAAGTCCTCTCATTATAATAAAGTCTTTGACCACGAACATCCCACTTATTACAAAAAGCATGCAAATAGAGCATCATGCTTCATCAGACAGAGGGCCAAGTTCATACTCCTCTCTAAAGTAAGAGCCACAGCAAGCACCAAAGTGTCACACACACACGAGCTGCATGTACAAAACCAACAGTGACACCTTGTGGGCAATAGTCAAGCACAAAACTAATAACTACGATTTCTTCCAGAACATCAACTTTAGGAGATTGATCATTAAAAAAAAAAAATGAAGGCATATGATCTTTTGCAGTACTGGGGGGGAAAAAACCCCCACCTCTTACTGGAGAGGATAATGCAGACAGCCCAGCAGCTCCACACAGAACTAGTCCTGTATCCTGTAGGAGCAGTACCAAAGGAGTCCTGACTGGCACTGGAGACCTGCCCACAGCAGCAGTTTGAATTGGAATCAGGTGTGCACAAAGGACATCTCACCCCTCATCCTGCTTTCTGCAATTTGGTTTGCATCCCAGTGCTGTCCCAGCATGTAACACTAAACTGGAAGAGAACATTCGGGAGCATGAACCGCACTGAACAAACGAGCACACAGAGCACAGGCTTGGCCTCACCTGCAGCAAGGAGCCCAAACATGCAGCATGGAGTGATGGCCAGCCAGCCCAGAGCCTCCACAGGCTGCTCTGGTGTTTAACAAGCCAGGCTTTGGTGTTACTGTGGCTGCTTCTGGGCTCCAGCCAGCCTGGATCTGCACCTCACACTGTCCCCAGGGTGCCTCTAGTCCCCATGTCTGCTGCTGGTATCAAACTAGGAGGAGCTGTGTGCTTCCTCAAGGGTAAAAGGACATCTGGATAGACTACAGAGCTGGGCAATCACTGACTGAATGAAATTTAACAAGTGCTGTATTGTCTAGCTAGCATGGGGCAATTCTGATCATATGTACAGACTGGGGGATGAGAGGCCACAGAGCAGTCGTGCAGAAAGTGATCTATGGGTTTGATGGCAAGTTCAATTTGAGCCAGCAGCAGCCATGACAGCAAAAGGGACAACCATGCTCTGGGGTGCAACAGGCACAGAACACTTTCCCCCAGCAAGTTCCAGCAAGAAATCATGTATGGTACTTGTGTCATCTCTCAGCACACATTCTCATCAAAAATAAAACCTATATAATAAAAACTTTCTTACTTTCCTTTATCAGAGTGAAGACTTGAGTAAGTTGCAATTTGAGCACAGAAACAGTCTAGACAGTCCAGAAGTTTTTTTAATGGTAAGACTACAAACAATTCCCAAGCCTCTTGTTAAAGGTGGCTGCTGAGCAAGAGCTCTGAGGAGAAGAGTTAAGGACTGGAAGACTTCTCAACTCAAAGAAAACACCAACAGAACATTTTGGTAAAGGAGCACTGCCAGCTGCTTCCTTTGGTCCACAGTTAAGGTCAACATTAAAGTAAAACCAAACAGACCAAGTGCCAATCTGTGCAGATTCTACAACACAGCAAGCCAGTCAGCACACAACCTGTCAGCTGCTCAAGGCACACCATAACCTTTGCTTCACTGCCCAGCTTTTTAGTCTTACTGCATAGCTCAACACACTTTGAGACAGAGTGAGCTAATATGTTAAACTTTAGGCATATAAACTCTCTCTTGGACACTAGAGCAAGGATATAGCTAAACATTGGGTATGCCTTTTTTTGAAAAGAGCATTAAATTTTGTTTTATCTAGTCACTAGAAAGACTGAGGAAGGAAAAGTACAGGTTAAATTCAAGAGCCAACACTGACAGTAAAAGATGAAGCACAGAAATACAGAATCAACTACAGTTCTTCTAAAGGATGGTATAGCCTGGCATAAATCTTGAGATGTTACAGCCTGCACATGCCTGTCAACACCCATCTATGACTACAAAGACTGACTGGACAATCACTGTTAACACTGCCTGGGGTTATTCACCTCAGCACAGAAAATACCTATGTAGTTTCAGGTTTAGATTAAGTGCCCGGATGCAGACTCTCTGGATCACAGTAGTAATACCAAATTCTTGGATAAACTGCTGAAATTCTTTTAAATGTTACAAATTGTTCAGCTTTCTTGTAGTGATACTGAGCTTAGAAGTGTCATGTTGAAGAGGGCACAATCAAACCACTTAAGATTAACTAGATTTGTGATTTCAAGTAAGGCTGGTTTTCTGTAAAATCTGATTATTTTAAAATGAAAGTGAACAAATGCAACTTTCAGGCACCTTAAATACACAATTGTCTTTTATGGAGAGAAATAAATACTCTACTTTGTAGGAGAAGAAAAAAATCCCGACCAAACAACTTTCTGGCCAGGTTTTCCATCCATCAAAGAAGGGAATACCAGTCTCCTACATTAGCCCTGCTTACCAGACTTATTTCAGCTCTATTCCTACTAGTGATACTTCTTCACTTACCAGCCAGTTTGCAAGCTAGGACATATGTGTTCCCAGACTTCAAAAAAAGCCCTCTCCCAGCAGAAAGCAGTCTGAGTCACCTGTTCCTGAAAACAGCAGATACTTTTCCCTCAAGAGTTAGTTCTCCAGAAGCTGAGAGCAAAAACTGAGTGCTCTGTTGGGCTTAGCTCAGAGAGAACAATAGCTTTGTTCTGAAAACTTTTTTCAGAACATCAGAAAAACAAGATATAGAAATAGAAAAACAATTTTTATGATCCCAGGAAATGCCCCTTCTCCCAAGCAATTATCTTTGCAGCTCTGCCTCTGGCCCACTGCACCTTAAGACATCCCTCCTCACAAGCTGCACAAAACAATTGTAAAGCTGTGTTGCCATCTTATTGCAAAATTCCCATACCTTCTCGGTGATTTCTCATGAGCAGCTCCTTGCAGCACCGACTCCTTTGTCTTCACAGCACAGCCAACAAACTCCATCTCTCTCCTCACCCAGCTAACCCACTCTTTTGTAGCATTCTTCTTCTTATTGGACACAGCTGTGGCCTATTCAGGGCAGGGCTGTTCCTAATCTTTGGTGATTAGCACAGCTGCAACTCCTCAGGTGTGAGACTACCTTCTGCACTATTCTCTTACATTCTATCCCTCCACAAAGCTGTCTATACCAAGCACACATCCAGTTCAGTCCTCTAGATGATCTTGCTAGTTACTCATCAGAAGATGGTCTGGAGGATACCTGCTTGAGTGAAGACATCAAGCTCCATGGCCTAGAGATGCTCAGTTACAAGGCACTCTTGGGTTCAGCACACAAACATTATCAGAAGTGTCCTGATGTCATGAGGCACTTACCCCACTGTGGTTCTACTTCTGTAGTTTATTCCCAGGTGTTGTTTCACCCTCCTCCCCCTTCAAAGCTAGATACACAAAGTTCATCAAATTATTATTCTCAACATGGATATATACTAACTGAACTGCCACAGAAAAAAATACCTTTAAAAATTTCATTTTCAGTTAAGAACAATGTAAGATTATTCTCCCCAAGAAGGATATCTATCCTTGTACTCTGTGTACTTTTACAAATCCTGCAGGTTTTCTTCCCCACAACTAGAAACTAAAGCCGGATCCTTTTCATATTTCATGTGAATGATACTATTGAGAATGAGATTAGTACTTGAAGAGTAGAAAAATAAAACTAGCCAGAGGCTATGGGAAATGCAGCAATGACATTTATTGGAATTTCTCCAGGCATTACATGAAAAAAATTTAAAGTGAAACAGAATAAAGCTCATTCAGTGCATCTTTAAAAAAAAGATGTATCTGAATAATCTTGGTTCTTTGTAAGAGATGCTGCTGCAGTTCCTGGGATTAGATTTTTATGTACACATCAGCTAAAACTCACTCTGAACCGAACTGCAAAGAACTGCTTTTTCACTTGGCATTTTCCCATTTAGTACAATACGACATTCTTGAAATATCTAGACAGATTCCACATAATTTTATACACAGTGTTAAGACCTTTCACCCCAAATGTAAAAAGAGAGACTGTTAAGTAAATCAGTATCTTTAATCAAATAAAACACCATGGAAATAAAAAAAACAACAACAAAAAACCCAGGAGAGCCGAAGCCCCTGAGTTCCACAGCAGTGCGCAGCAAGTAAGCATTGTTGTTCCTCACTTTTATGGTAACATAAAGCATAATACTTAGAAAGCAGTGACATTCAGTCCTTGCTTTCTAAATTGGACAATCTGATGTGAAGACACTGCTGGATTTGGCACTTTGCTTAATTGGTTTTCTTACTAAAAAGAATAAGTGTTTCCTGAAATACAGTATAAACAGGAAGGGGTAACGTGAGCCACAGTAAAATGCAATTAAGGGTTCAGACATGCACTCCAAAATACTTGTCTATTTCACATTTGTCTAAGCTTTCTCAAAAATTCCACTCAAAAACATTTTCAAATCTATATGCAACTTTTTATATCTCTATAAACATAATTTCTCCCTTGAAATGATCAGAGTTTATCCCACCTTTTGTCCAGAACACACAAATTCATGACTTTTGTTTTAATAAAAAGACCACAAAGTAGTATTAAAACAGGAATAGCCTGGAAAGTGTTATTAAAACTGTGCCTGTACTTCAGGATCCCCTTTGAAATGTATAGCCACTGTATATGTGAAAACTGAAAGTTACATAATATCTGAGACTTGCTTGGTCCTCTCTTGTGCACTCACACTTAACTTCCTGCAACCCACCTCAATTTTCTTCTCAAACAAAATTTAAAACAGCTTTCTGCATCCCAATACAATTAGACAAGGCTTCTTCAGCATTTCTTTGGTTAAATGAGAGCCCCTGACACACCTAACTCTTACACAGGCAAGTCTCCCATGGAAAATTAACATCAGGATAAATCCCATCCCACTGTTGTGCTTCCTTTTTGTCCACCAACCATCACCACCAAGCCCAGGGCAGGTGGAAGCAAACAGGCCAGGAAGGAAGCGGCAGTCACTGCTAGCTCTTGCCTTTGCAGACACGATTCCTTAGCTCTGGGCAATGGAGGCGGAGCTATGATGCAATGCTTGCTCATTTCCAGTTCCAACATGCACCTGGAATTGCGCTGCTGACCGCTGCAGCCCAGGCAGCGGGTGGCACTACAGCTCCTTCTGTGCAAACCATGTCATGATACTGGTTCTGCTTATTGGTCTGTGCTCACAATGTCAGTAGAACTAAAAGAGAGGCACGCATGAGTTCACACAGGTTTTCCACAGAAGATGTGAAACATGCTGCTCTTTGGAGGGAAAATTACATTCTCTTTTCTTTTTTCTTCAAGTATTATTCAACATATTCAATATACATATATATAAAGACACATTATCCTCATTTCACTACAAGACAAGCACATCCAAAATGAATTTGCAGATCACCATTATCTTTGTCTTCTCCAATTTCTCCTTTCCTTTAGGTCAACTCTAAATATACATCTACTCATCATAATTACATGTGAGAATCCTTTATTTCCCCCTTGTGATTTATTTACATAATCATAAAAAAATTTATAGCCTGAATTTGCATTCTGACACTTGAAGGCCCATCTGTAGCTATGAGTGTCCCAGCACTATTTTTGGGTAATACCACTGCCTATTGCTAAGTAGCTATTGAAAGCAGCATACTCATTTTTTCGTTCCCTTTTTGTTTTTGAAGAAACGCTGCCTAGAAAACCCTGGTTTATGGCTTACTCCATATTTTATTATTTGGGTTGTAGTTTACTTCCTTCAGGAGCAGTTCACAGTCAGACAACACTTCTGCTGGCAAGTACTTCACTATCTGCTCAAGAGTCTTTTGATATGTTATCTTCTCCTGTTCCAGGGACTGAATTACAGTCTTCATTTTGTTCTCTCGTGTCAAAACAGTCTCCAGGCTGGCTTCCAGACTCTGAATTTTAGCGTGAGCAACCTGCAAACAATAACATTATCATAAATTGATACATTCTGAATAGTTTTCTTTTAATATTATTATATTATTATATAGTATCATAATATTAAAATTATGATGTTTTTACATAACTACTTCTAAAGACATCTGTGTAGGCAGACAATACAAGGAATGCATACTGTGTATCAAAAACAAAATCTCCTCATAGTGACCAGATCAATCTGAAGAATTTCTCCAAGCTTTACAGAGGGAAGGAGACATACAAATTGTAGCAAGCAAGGGACAGCTGAGAGTAACAAGGAACTGGAGCCAGAGGGAGAAAAAGGAAATCAGCAGCTGAAGTAGCACTGGAAGACACGCACTGTCTGAACAAGGGGAACCCTCTGTGATAAAGTAAGTTAGGATGAAGAGACTGGAGGGAAGAGAAACTCAACATTAAGTTTAGAAGCAGACTGTGTTCCCTATTCTCCAATTAAAGATCTACAGCCTCCTCTGACTAGTCAAAGAAACCCTGGACCACAGCAGCAGCAGTTCGCTCTGTGGGTATTGGAAGAATTCTGACTGCTCCTAGGAAAGGGTATAAGCAAAGGAATGAAGAAGTTATGCAAACAAAAAGGTGAAGAGGTTAAGCACTGAGAAAGATGCATTATTGCAGAGCACTCTGAAAGAGCAGGAAAGCTTTCATAGAGCCTTTCAAATTATTGAGCCACTCAATATTTCTATGCCTTCTCAGCCACTCAATTATTCTATGCCTTTGGTACATTTTCAGAACAGGCCTAAAAGCCACAGCTGCAGTAAATAAATAAAGAAAAATAAGAAAGAAAAATCTGTAATAGTAAAAAGTTCAAGTGATTCCTGTTTTCAGTATCAAAAGAACAAAGCACCCTTAGCCTGTAAACACAAAAATAATGAGGACTTGATCTGCCCTTTTTTCCTACCATTTTTCTGTTTCAGAAGCTCAAAGTGCTTTCTGAGCTCTTTGCAATGCTTGTTCAAATTAACAAATATAGCAAGAAATAGCCTGATGATGAAAAAAACAAGACTTTCTCTTTCAAGAAAATGCAAGACAATACAACATATTGCAACTGAAACAAATCTTGGCCAAGCTATGAGACAAAGGGAAAATAGTGAAGGAGGAAGGGCTTTTTTAAAGCACAACTTGACCAGGAAAAGTCTGGTAGGCTTTCAGATGTAATCAGGTCTGCTAGGAGAGACCTCACCTTCCAAAGTAGGACTATGAGCTTCAGCAGAAGGAAACAAAACAACACTGCCTAAAAAGGCCTGGACTAAAGAAGTCTGCTGTACTATGGATTATTTCTTAAACCTTTCCAACAGGGAAGCAGAGAGATGAAGGGACAGAGAACTCACTTTTCAGAAAGATAAGCAAATTTTGCCAACAGATTTTATGGCAGATAAGGGTAGAGAGATTTCAAGAAAAAATAAATCTAAATCAAGGAGAAGTCCAAGGAATGACAAAGGAGTTAGAAGTATGCCTAGCAGAAGTGAATCATTGTAATTAAGAGAACTGCTCAACTCCACAAGGTCTTGCAGTAAGAAGACTTCTCACATACACTTAAAATAATACTTTTTCCTCTATTGGCTGAATCACAGAAATTATTTCACCATGAGCTTGTAGCCTAAGTCGTTTACCTGTAGCTTCTCCAACAAATCCATGTTTTGCCTCTTCAGATGATTGTTTGCCCTCTCCAGCTTCTCCAGAGGTTCACCTTCGTCACAGGGGCTCACATTTTCCTGCAGTTCATCCTGAAGAACGTGGTACTCTACTTCATAGGCATGGAGCTGTTTTGAAATATCCATCTCAAACACCTGCCGTGAGAGAAATGACCATTTTTAATTACAGTAGGGAGGACTTATTCCATGTGAATGTTTGACTAAGAGTCAACTCTCCTTGATTAATGCTTTTCCTGTTCCCTTCAAAAAAGTACTTTAAGGTGATGTCTACAGTAAGAGCATTATAACAGAGTTGTAGCCATAATAAATCATAGACTTCAAAATAAATTGGATCATGCCTTGCACAATTACCAATACCATATCTTACTACGAGATGTATCATCAGAAAAGTCTTATGCAATCCAAGAATTTTATAATATGACAAAGTTTTATTGACTGTTGCTCAGGAATATTAAGAAGTTCAAGACATAATTTTTAAATCTGGGATTCATCAGATCTCTTTCTTCAAAACTGGATCCCTTGACTCCAAGAGCTCATTTACAGACTTCTGTAAAAACATTCTTCATGGTTACAGTTTCCATGTGCTCTATCCCTGCATGATGCCTGCTACTTTCCTATTGGGGTACATCAGGGACAAAGCATTGTGAAGACCACAGGACTGAGTTTCTAAGAGTGAGCAATACAACAATGGGACATAAGACCCTGATCTGTTTACAAATCTAGTTACAGCCTCTCAGCTTCAGAAAATTATCAAAGATTTTAGACTAGGATTGGAAGGATGTCTATAGTGACATCAATTTTCTGTTCCTTATCCTAGAGATCACAAACATTCCACCAACCCAAGACACACACAGATTCCCTGACAAAACAAGTCCTGTATTACTTTCACTGTTCTATTGTATTTAAATGAGATAAAACTTCAAATTATGTTGTGTTCAAGCTCAGTAAGTACCATTTTCCTCTACATAGCTACCTGATCAATCATCTGTGCATTACAGATCTGCATAATATCAACATTTTTCTTTCATTTCCCATTATAAGGGGATGGTCCTGGGAACTGTAAGACTGGGCCAAACAACTGCCCCTGCAGCCAGGCTAGGTAGCAGCACAGGATACAGGCAGAGGATGCAGATGTGGAAGGCTGCTCAGCATGAGAGCACACCCAGGCCAGCTGAGCTGAGCTGCCCTGCCCTGCATGTAACCACAATTCAGCTCTGCAAGCATCATAACCCATTCTTAGTCTATCAGACCTGGCTTTGCACAAAGCCATTTCTACCCTGCCCACAACAGCAGGGCTGATCTGCAGCCCATGCAGAGCACTGAACAGATTTCATGTCTACAAGTATTAAAAATGTTAAACTACCATCTCTATTATTCCCAGAATCAATGAGTTTTGAAAGTCACCAAAGTGCCTGACACAGGTTTAGCATGGCAATGACTGTCAATGAAATGAGGAAATCAAGATTTACATTGTCTAAAAATGAATTCTTATCTAACAGCACCTGAAAGAGTCAAACCTGAACAAGCCACAGGAATGCACAAGTGTTTACTCCACTGCTGCACATGGACATGGTTTTCTAGAGCTCTTCTGTTATCTCTGAACTCCCACCTGAAGGGGGAGCGCTGATTGCAGTTTCACAATTAAGTGCTAGACAGGCTCACTCTCAATCTGCAGCTTCAATGCAGAAGAAATTAAGTTACAGATATGAAGATTCCAGCCACTGACAGTATTTCTCAAGAAGCTTAAGATATCTTCTTCTGTGAAGACTTTTGCCTATAGTGTAGGCATTGTTCTTTTAAAGTAAACTAAATACAGGGGAAAAAAGTAAAGAGAAAAACATCCTTACCTGAGTAATAATTTTTTCCATTTGAGGTTTAGTCATATCTGGAATAGTGGTTTTAAGATAATCAACAATGTTCTCAAAACTCTCACATCCCATTATAGATGTTTCTTGACTGCTAAGTAGGCTCAGTGCTACTTTAAATATTACTTCTGTTCCTTGAAGAAAAATAATGTCTAAAAGAGAAAATAATTTAAAAATATTTTAATTTTGAAAATGGGAGCTAGAGTCACTGGATTAATACATATATTTACTGGGATGTTCTTTGTAATCAATCACAGTGCAGATGTATTCAGCTCAGAAGTGCAATCTGTCTTATTTCAACATGAGGATAAAGCATGAATTTTCTTTCATCCTACAGACACGAGAGAGCATTAAGGAAAATACTGCATGGTTATTATGTCTGTAGCAGTTATCTGCAATAAGCATTTCATCACTGAATGCCAGAGACTTTATCCAACTGCTACCTGGTTTTAAGTGCTCCTGTGACCGAAAAGCAGTTGGGGGTAGATCACAACACAACTCTTTTCTAGGCAGAAACTAGTCCTTAAAAAAAAATTTGATTCCATAACCAGTTATATTATTTTCAAAATTCATAGTAGTGCTCTTACTGACTATAATCTAAGTCCTAAGTCCTAAACCCTTACTTTGAGGTACAATTACATGGATAAGAGAGGAAAGTCTGGGCTCTGCAGGTCAGTAGATACTGACTGTACAGAAATGGGAATCTTGAGGACAGTAAATAGAGATTCTGCCTCATGATCAGTGGTGGATTTGAAGTTACTGAGATGAAGGCAGCACATGGGCATTTCAAATAAACCTCCTGAGCTGTTGGCTCTGTCACAGAACAGGGTGTTTGTTCAGGGCTACACAACTGAAGAAATTCAGTTCCTGATCCTGATACTCAAGAGGTGATCCCTGGCCTAATCCAGGATCACACAGCAGCACAAAGACACTGATGAGGCAGCCATCGCCCTCAAATGCAGCTCCTGAAATTCTCCCTTCTCAAGTCTATGATGGACATTCAAATAGCATAGATATAAGTATATAATTTGTGAAAGGTAGACAGTAGCCATTTGTTCCTGGTATATGACAATGGCCCATAAGACACTGAAAATTCAGGAACTCAAAGCATTAAGAACTAAAATAACACAGTAACTTTTCAATTTTAAAATGGGAACATGACTTGCTCAGCTTATTCACAGAGAAGTGAACACCAAACCTCCTTCCCATCTTCCCCATCCATAAAAAATTCATTTAGGAAAGAAAAAAAAACCAAGCAACAAAAAAGACACAAACATAAAATGCTCAAGTGTCCCAGAATTCAGAAATCCCACTGGGAAACAGATATTCACATGACTGGTACACCACTGAGAAAGAGATACACCAATCATTTGTTCACCCAGACAGCAGCCAAAAAGTGTTTGCTGTAAATGGAAAAAAACTCTCTGCAACTGAGAAAGCACTGGATAAAAAAAAAAAAATTAAAAAAAATTAAAAACTTAAAAGTAAACCTAACTAACCAAAACCCTCTTCCTACCCCCAAGCCAACACACCACACAAATTGAGAGCCTAACACACTCCAGTATTGAAACATGAGACAAAGTCAGGTTGAATTTCCTAAGAAGGGACAAAAGATGCCCTATGAAAACAGAAAGATCAAAGGGGAAAAAAGTATCTGATTTATGAGGAAGCACCTTACATGTACATTTAGATTCTTGGTGTACAAGTACACAAAACTCACAAGTACAGTGAGTTTTGCATTAAAAAATAAATTTAAATTAAAAGAAAAGGTGCATCACTAGAGATTTGATTAAGCTAGAAGTTCTTGTGGATAAGAAAAGAACACAAAAATAATTACTTGACATCCTGACACTGTAAATGCTACCAGGAATAATCAATATTTAGGCTTCTGTACTAGACGTTACCCGAAGAGGAATTTTTAATGAAAAAACTATCTAAAGGAAATCAGAAGCATATTATGAATTGGAAATTGTTCAATATATAAGTGAATACCAAAACCAGCCTTTAAGTTCAAATTTGCTTGAATTTTTTTAGAAAGCACTCTAGAATGAGAATTCAGAAATGCATTTTCTTTTTTCAGTTTGCAAGTTTGGCAAGATGAACTTTTCTATTGATATAAACTGAATACATTTGCATAAAATACATTTGCAACAATAACCTTTCTGCTGTTTACACTTCAGAAGTCTCTTAGGTAGTAAGAGAAGATATAATTATTTGCTCAAGTCTGATGTTTCAATAAATACCTTTTGGATTTTCCTCTTACAAAGGAGCTGACATCCCACTGTGAAAAGTGTTGCTACTTGCCACACACAGCCATCACCCCAAATGTCCCCAGCATGTAGAAAACTACCCCTGGAGTGCTTCAAAACACAATGGATATTGTTCTGTTTATTATTTCAATAGAATAAACTTTCTTACCAAACACTCTGGCTACAAATCCTAATGAAAATTGAGATGCGAACAGCGTAAGAAACCACGGTGCAGCATAAAGACTGGGACTGATTTCATTCTCTTCAAGATGATTATACAGGTCTCTGTGATAATCATGTAGAAGCCTTGAGAGCTGATACATCTGAATCTACAGAGCATGAGGGGATTGGAGGGGGGAGAAAGTAAAGAAACAAAAGTTCAGCTTTACTCAGTTTTCCAAATTATTCCTATTTCATTTAAGGGAAATTAACTGCAGTACAGATGGCACAGTAAAATGAAGCTTAATTGCCTCCCAGGGCCTCAAGTGGTATTTACTCATGTATAAACAACCTGCCACTAATGAATTAAAACCAACAGGGCAGTCAATAACAAAGAACAGTTTGAACCTGATTACTAATGAAGTATATTTCAGATTCACAGGCTTAAGGTAAGAAGGGAATATATTGCTCCAACTTTGTCAACAAACCAGAGCTTTCAGCCTTGCCGCAATGAAAGTAGTCGTACCTCTTCCAAGATGTCAAAACCATGAACCACAATTTAGTTGTGACTAAATTTACACATTTCAGCTGTTATTCTTTGAATTTTGGCCTTATTTTTACTGCATTTAAAACTCCAATGCTACAGTCATCACAACTTTAGACAGTTTCTGTACCCACAGAATACATTTTACACAGAGATTTCCCAGCACATCTCCCAGGGGTCCTGTGGAATTTAAGATACTGACGCAAAAAAGCGTTGCTGTACAACCTATAAAAGGTTGCAAGGGAAAGTGGTTGAAAGGTGCTCTTCATGGCTAAAAATAGCACTCTGTGGTAAGTTATTTCCTTGCAATGCTTCTCTCAGAAAGCAGAAGATAAGAAGCAGACATATATTGATTAATTGCCAGGTCCAATTTTATTGTCAATAGTGCTTTATGTTTAAGGTGAATCTGCTCCTCAATAAGAAAACGACTTTAGATTCAGCTATTTTCCTATTTTAGAGTTCATGCTTGTTCCCTACCAAAGCTGAGTGCACTTGAAGCTACCTGTTCATCAGCACTGCACACAAGCAGAAGGATCACTTTCATTTAGGCAAATCAGCTAAATTTGTGCATGCATTTGAGTTCTTGCTTTAATTGTGTAAGATACCAATTAAGCCCAGTTTGGACAGTGTCAATACAAAACACATGTGTGAAGTCAGAATTGCATCAGTAAAACAGTTGGGATAGTTCATTATGGACGAAGGATCTAGATTACTACTTTTTCCAGACAACAATAAAAAATCTAAGTCTAATAAGTTTTCATTATCCTGAAGAATCATCCAACATTTTTCTTCTACAGGACTGAAGCCAGTTCTGCCTATAAGCTTGCTTGTGTTTCAGTGTTGTAAATGCAAAAGAATTTGCAGTACTCTACTCCTATTAGAAAACAACCCAAATATAGTAATATAGTAAAATATAGTAAATTTGTCCTGAGCAGGCAAAACTTTCCTTTAACAGAAGAACTGCCTAGAAGCAAACTCTGGGGAAAGACAGCTCATTTAATTTAAAAGGCAAACAGTACTACAAGTGGTAAACTTTCTCTAATTTAAGTGTTCTTACTAAGAGGTTCTGCCAATGAAACAGTCACACTCATTTGAACTAAACTGTCAAATCTTGGACATGTGAAAGCTCTCAAATCATCAGCTGTTGGAAGTCTACAACTGCAGTATAACACACACTAACTTAGCATCTACTAGGGGAAAAAAACCCCACAAACATGCATTTATCACACTTTGACCCTCACAGGTTTAAAACATATTTGTGTGGGGAAATGGAACAAGAGGAGGTAAAACAATGCTTTTTATGGCTGTTCACTCTTAATTCATCAACAACAAACTTGTTATAGCATACTTACATCCACAGTCCTCTAGTGTTTTCAGAATAAGCACATACAGTTTCTTTAACTACAATCTATTCCATTGCTCTGGACATTTGCCAAATAAGCACCTAAAGTGACTGGCCATGAAAAGTGGGATTAAACTTTCCCTTTAGTTTTACTTAATTATAAATGTTTGCTATGCAGGGAGCATGGGGAAAAAAGGAGACTTTTCTATCTGCTGCTTTGTTTTCTCTTCCTCCACTGTGGATTATACAAGGTTTAACTCATCAATGGTGTATTCCTTTATAATATAAAGGGTTTAGAGAATATTATAATTATTCAAATCGGGGGACAATTGCATGCCAAGGTGAAAGATTTCTCAAACTTTAAACCCTAAAATTTATACAGATCGGAAAAATTTTTTGTCTCCCTCCTAAACAGTCTTGAGTAGCTATAGCTAGCTGTTAAATAATATTGCAGAGCATGCATCATTGCATAAGATAATTAAACGATTAAAGAGTCATCTGTTTTCTCTCTGTTGAGGGTGATGGAGCAGAAGACAACGAGAGAAAGAGCTAAAATGAGGAGTCAAGGCAGAGCAGCCTCAAGTACAAGTGCCTGCAGAATACACTGACTGGCCACTGTGTGTCACTATTGACTTGACTTGGCCTTACAAGAGAGAAATCTACATGCAAGCGCTCACAGACTGAAGAAAAACAAAATCTAATCAAAATCTAATTAGTTTTTAAACTCCATCCATATGTGACAAAGCTTATCGGTTTTTTTTCTGGCATAAGGAAGAGAGAGCAGTGAGGAAGAGAAAAAGAAAGGCAAAACAGCAGAAAGCAGAATTTCTGGAGAGATGACAGGGCTGTGTGACAGGAAAAACTCTGCAACTTTTAAACTTCTCTGTTTGCAAATTGAAAGACAGAGAGGGGCTTGACAGTAAAATATACATGTACCTCAAAACCTCCAAAACAGTATAAGAAGCTTCATAAGGCCCTGAGAACCTAAGCAACCTCTATAAGGGCTCAAAAGTAATTTAAAACTCTGGTTTGTTCCAGAAGGGCTGACTTACCTGTAGGGACATCATGTCTGGTCTGTACTGTTTACGGAAGCCAAGGTCATACATGAGGAATTTCAGCATTTCAAAGGCCTGCTCTTCACTCATATGTAGAAGCAGCACTCCAGCTACAAAACTTATACCTTGGCAATAACCAACTTCTTTGTCCAGCAAAGAATATGCTTTCAAGAGATTAAATAGTGATAGCTGTCCTGCTCCCAGGTGCGTGGAAAAGTAAGGATGTGTAGGGAATGTCCGTCCTGATGTAAAAAGAGAGGAGTAGTTGATACTCAATTTTTCTGAAGAAAAACCCCAATCCATCTGACAAACAGCATTTCTCCTCCCTCAGCTTCTCTTTGCTTTCATATGCAGTTTGCCTTCAATCAGATCAATCTGTATCTTACCACTGATTTTGGACTGTACCTTTTGAACCCACTTAATATTCTCATCTGCACAGAACTTGCAGAAGCAGTTGCTGATTTCTTTTTCAGACAGATGGAGAAGGGCATAAATATGAATGGCATAGCCTAAGAGATCATCTGCTTCCAGGACTCTAAGTGGCATACACAGAATGTATCCTGATGACATAGAAAATGAAGCTCATAGAGCAGCATTTATCTTCAGCAGCAGCTTCTATTATGACTGGTGTGTTTTTCACTCAAAGACCCACAAACTAGTGGGAAAGAACAGACTTACCTAGATCTACAAGGATGGCATGTTGTTGAGCAGTCAGCTGTTTCAGAAGTTCTTTGTAAGAGATGTCAGGAGGCTGCTGCTTGTTTGGCAGCCTGTGCCTGACTCGGTGTTGCACAGCCAAAAATTGCCAAATTTCTCCCCGACGACTTTTTGGTACACCTGCAGGTCAGCCAAAAAACAAGAGGCCTAAGCAGGGGGATGCTTTTAGTGCTACAACAAAAGAATTTGTTTGTTACAATTTTGGCTGAACCACTCTGGAGGATCCCTTACAAAGTGAACTCCACTCTTCAGTGTGTTCACTCAGTAGCCACAGCTCAGTCCAACAAACTAAATATGAACTACAAACTTAAGGGCAATTATACTGAGCAGTATTCTGGGAAACTGAGGTACAGACATCCCTTGCTTTGCCACTTCTGAGCTGTCAGTCTCCAGAAGGAAAAGATGTACAACTACACTCAGAATGTAGAATGACCTGTTTAGAAAAGTCGAATTAAATTCAGAAGTGTAAAATTCGGGAAGTCCAATTCCTCTTTCCCTTTGCAAAGGACTGCCCATGTCAGTCCATAGATGTGGGGAGATACATCCCCCTTCAGTATCTGACTTTGTAAACCAACCTCTGAAAGTCAAAATGTCAAATCTGCTAATACCTTCCAGGTAAACAATTATTGAACAAGAAGACAAGTTAATAACCATATCCTTGTTCCCAACTCTGAACTGCAATCCAACAGTAGAAAGCAGGGTATCAAGGTAAATAATTTGTTGGCAAACTTCTGCAGGTCACTAACAGGAACTGCTTTATATCTACAATAATTTACTTTGGTAGCAATTTAAACTTCCCTTCTGTACCAGCTAGATTACACCGAATTATTTTTCAGCATCTGTAACACAGACATGAGATTCTATGGAAGAGAGCAGAGCAGTGCAATCAGGCCCTACAGCTGCATTATACTAACAAGACCCTCTGGATACCCTCTTGGCCTATGGCTAGTCCACAGGAATATCTACTTCAAGACAAAATTCCCAGCCTTTCACTCCAGGAAATGAAATACAAAGTGACCATATTCCAGACTCTCCAAAACTTGGCTCTGATTCCTCTAGGTTTTGAGCACAGTCCACAGTAGACATTATGGTCTTGCTGTCTCAGTAAGCAAGTAAAATCAGAACATCTGAAACTCAGAATTGGATCCACTGAGCAGAAACCAAAAGGTCATAGCATTGGCTGAAGAGGCTCCAAGTTCAGTCTTGAATGTAATGACACATGGAAACAAGATACTACTTTCAGGAGTATGACTATACATGTTTCTGCATTGCTGACATTGCAACCTGCAGACACAGCAGAACCTATTTTCTGCTCTGCAGGAGAAGGCAGCACCTTTGTGAAAAGAAAGCAGTTTTTTGCTACTGCAAAAAGTGTATTGCTGATTTCTGTTGGTATCAGAAGGGAGCAAAAAATACGATCTTGAGACTTCAGAGCTAAAAGCCCTCCTACATAAATACCTTCTTTTAAAGTGGAATGAATATCTTCCATGTCACATCGGATTTTGGCTCTGCAGTTTAGTAACTTTTTATCCCAAATATTTATGGCATCTTTCTGACATGTGCCAACTTCATCATAGTCCAGTTTTACTTTTCTTGATTGGAGCTCATCTCTGCTTGCTAGAACACAGAACAAAAAGGAAGAGCACACGGAAAACCAGAAAATCAGAAAATTACAAGACAACAACAAATACACATAACCCCATTCAACGTAGATATATCTATCCAACAATCTGACTGGTAATAAATACATCTAGACTTCTTTAGTTTATAGCTTAGTTGGTGACAGTTGTCATAAGATGTTGCATATAACAATTTAAATTCTCTTACTGGGTCATGAATATTAGCAATTCATGAAGCACATAAAAATATTTTTTAAGCTTGGGGAAAAAAAAAATCCACTAAACAAAACCCCACAGCACCTCCTCTGCAAAAACACCTTTGATCGATTTATTCTTATTTTTATTGAACATTACAACTGTTTTGAGTATGGAAAGTCCCAAACATGTGAATGTTTGCATTAGAGATTTAGGCAAGCAGGCTAGGCAAGTCTTCTAAACTGAAGTCAGTCAGAACTGACTGATTCCAGTTCTTACATGTCCCTTAAGAGAGTGAGAAGAGCTCTTGGCACTGGCATCATCAGGCAGACCAGTGCAAACAGAATGAACCAGCATGAACCATTGGTGCTGAAGCACAGACTCTTGCTGTTATAAACTTACAAGCTTTGCTGCATAGGACTACCTGGTACAAAGTATTTATTATGTTACTTCTAAAATAAAGCTGCATTGTCACCCTAGCATTTCATGGAGAAGCAGTTTTCATTTCCATTACTAAGAAATTAACTCTGAGTATTTTATTATTCATGATGCACATGCAGAAAAACACTCCAGTTCCACTAACTACTGGTACAAAAAACTGAATCCAAGACTTGAATATGTCTTAATTTAGAGAGATTTGTTTAACTGCCACTGGAGTGAACTGTACATTTCACAACATCACCTCTGAGATGCAGCTGAGTTTATTCCAAATTTGCCTTGATCTGTGCACACTACTTCTTGCAGAAGCCCCCATTCTCTTACAAATGCATCCCCTTTCCAACCATCACCTCTAGGTGAAAGCAAACTCTCACTCACATTTTATACATCCTGCAAAACAAGACCATCTGTTCCTTCGCCTACTCATCTCACTTCAGCTAGAGTCAATATTGGATCAATCCACAGGATCATTGCCTAGTCCACTCCAAAAATGATAAATTATTTCCAAAACCCCAATGTTACACCTCTGAGATCTTACCCACTCAAGACTACAGGGGCCCCTGCAGAAGCAGGTATTATGCAAAGAGCAGTGCACTGCCATAAAAATGGGAGTGTGACCTTACCACAGGAATTTGCAGTTCAGCTGGGGCGATTCCAAATGCTGCCCTACTGCTGTATGATTTCACCCAAGAATTCTCACTCTTGTAAGCAGCATGCAACAGATCCAAGCCAGCAGTAAGATATTTCAGTGTGACAAGAAACTCCCTCATTAACTCTGCAGTTAGCCCTGTGAAAGCCAGCCAGTTTGCCTGTCGATATACGTGCTCTCCCTACTACCCCATCCTTCACTGTTTTCAACCACCCTTGTTAACATTTTTCCTAATCATTGCTAGGTGGCCTGCTACTTTTTGCAGCTCTTATATTTCTAGATGACCTACTGGAAAAAGGAGCTTCTAGCTTCTCAGAAAAAAAGAAAAAGGAAAAGAAAGCGAGTTTGTGCAATTGACAGAACTTACCTTCTGTAAAATAAAGAACTAATAGCATTCAAGTCTCCTCGACAGCAAAAGGAATACGAAAAGAGGTTTTATTAATATTTGGTACATAAAAGTCAACAAATGATTAACAGAAATCCACTAGAAACAGTTTCACAGCAATTCCAGTCTTAAACCAGTCTAATATATACAGCTAATAAATTCCCAGCTAGGAACCTGACTTCAAGTAAAGAAATTTTTGCATTTCTGTTACTACATTTCCCTATCCTGAGATCTACATTTAATTGTAGGCTAGGATGCAAAGAACCACCCAAACCTATACTTGTTTGGAATGTATTCATCAGCTCTGCCCATGTCCTGTCCATAAAATGGCCCATGTTATAACAGACCACAGGAAGGAAACCTAGAGATAAGTGTTAGAACAGTTTACTTTTCACCCTTTTAAAATAAGATGATGAATTCTAGCTAGCAAGAGCACCAGTTTCAGCAGGGCTACTCATGAACCTGAATACAAGAATGGAGACATGCTCCTCAGAGCACAAACCAAGAATGTGGGCTGGCAAATGTGTGCCAGTTTGGCATCTCCACTGCCAACACTCCTGTTGTCACCATGAACGATCAGGTGGGAAAAACTTGATTTCTACATGTTACAGAATGGAAGCAACTTGTAACTGAGTCTTTAAGGAACTGGAGTGATTTAACAGTTTTCAGTACCCTCAGCCACACAGGGTAAGTATAGCAAAGTGTTTATCCCTCAGCAGCTCCAAGTATCAGAGGGAATAACATTAAATTAGTCACCACAGCAGATCTCCAGCTTCCTCACCCCACAAAAATAGACTATTTTCTAAAATGGTTTATGAAATGAAGATTTTGGCTGAAGTTCTCTCTAGACATTCCCTATGAATCTAGGAGTTTCTACAGAAGTGTGTGTCAACAGGGAGACAAACTGTAGAGAGAAACAGCACTGAGAAATACACTACATGTGTAGGAAATGCGTTCAAGGATGTATGCTTGTAGGGACATCGAAATACTTCTGTCCTGATGCTTTTCTTTCCTCTCCCTGCCTTCCCAGTAAGCTAGCCTAAAGAAGGAAAAAGAGTTAACTGATCTTAACAAGATCATTATGTTTGAAGTAGTATGGTAGTGTGAAGAATCAGACTACCAGATAGGTTATACAGCATAAAGGAGAAGATGAAGGCAGCAGTTGTAGAGAGGACACTTGGAATTTTCAACTTACACCAAGAGCTGGTTAGTCTACTATACTGTCTATTATACTGAAGAATTATGTATGCTAGGATAGACATTGCATCCCATCTTTTATTTGTGTGAATCTTGACCAGCCTTAATAAAATATCCGAGCCAGAAGCTGAGGCAGTTGACAATCAGAATGGTCAACGTTAGATCCCTCACTAACAGCACTCAATTTTCAGTGTACAGTGCTCATGTTCCAAAAAACCAGACATACCTCAAGAGAAAGTTGCTCAAAAATCATATTTGGATTCAAGCATTAATAAATTACCACTGTGATGTGGTTAATGAAGAACAAAAAGCCTGGAGAGAAAGGCCATGAGCTGCAAAGGACTGAAACGAGATAGAAAGGGTAAGGTTTACCATACCTAAGTGTTCACACAGCACCTGTTCTCCTCACTCCATTTCACATTAGAACTCCTAGACTCAGACAGATACAACGCAGACTGTGGCATCTTTGTCTAACATGCACCCAAAGAGGAAAATTTAATCACTTTCTTCTGTCACTAAGATTACTCATTTAAAATCAGGTAGACAGAGAACGTGGTAGACTGTGAGACAGGACTAGGAAAACACAGTTTTTTTTTCTAGTACTGTTAATTAAAAAGTTACAGAACCACATATCTGTTTGAGGTGCCCAACACCAGATCAATTTCCATCTTCAGGCAGCAGAATCTGCAATAGCTTTTAGGGGTATTTTCTAAATAGCTAACCTTCCAGCTTCTGGTTTTCTTTTTCCATTCGAAGTAACAGAATTTGTTGATGGATCGCTTTTCTCCACAGACTTTGTAGTTCTTCTGAGTTTTTCCTCTCTCCAGTTTTATCTGGACCATCCTCATTTTGCAATACTAGAACAAGAGGGTCTTCCTCCAGGGGTGGAGCAAGAGGTGATAAAGGTAACAATTCACTTCCATCATGACCATCTGCAAAGAATCAGAAAGCTATTACAGGAAACTCAGATTGTTTGACATATCATGAAAATCTGTCATAACAGAACAATAATAGCTGTCTTTCACATTCAGCAGTGACTTGCTGCTTCCAAAACCAGAGAAAATGCAGTGCAACAGTAGAGAATTATTTTTATAAGTGTTTTGTTTGCATTAATAAAGTTATATTTAAATTAAGTAGAGTTAGATAAAGGGTCATCCAGTATTTCAAACCTTTCCCCTGCCAGCTCCTTCCAGTTACCACAAGACATTTATCCATAAAGCCTCCTTTACAGTTGAGCTTGTTTACTGCTATGATATACCATGGGTGCTAGATTAAAGCTACTTTTTCCATCTGCTAACTGCACTACAGAGAGTGCTATAGCACTTTGTGGTCACTAAATATAGAGCTTACCATTTGCCTATGGTTTTGATTTCTGCCAAATGGAAATTTATGAATAGCATGATTTCAGCTGTTTCAGGAGTTTCTACCTCAAACGGCTTAAAGCTGTAAGAATTATTAACACAATCAACAGGTGCTATGTGCACTACAAGGACAAGATATAAAACTTACCAAACACTCCTATTATGTACACAGGTCAGGGTAAAAAATTCCTAACTGTTAAAAATATTATATTTGTCAGTAAGAGACCTGTCTTAGTTTCCTTTGCTACAGCAGCTATGGCAGATTGCAATTCATTTAATTTTGATGCCAAAATCCTCTCTTCAAAGCAACAAAAACCTAAATAGTCTAAAACCAAATGAGGACAACTGATCTCTGGCAAGGTTCTAGCATGAATATTGTACCACACCGACTCCCTTCTCCCTTTCTTATTATCACATGCTGCAGTTCACTACAGTATTAAGTAACAACTGCTTGTTTATTTTCTTTAAAAGCACACACAGACCTGGATGCTGCATCTTGGAAGGAGATTTATTCATAGGTGAAGCTACCTGCAGGAATATTCTCCGCCGCCAGGAGATGCGGCGAGGTGTGAGCGTGGCCCCCGCAGCATTTAGAGATTCACTGCTGCAGAAGGTTGATGTTCTTTTCTTTCCCTCCCCATCACTGAAGGAAAGAAAAAGCAGATGGGGTATTTAAAGTCAGTATTCCTTGTAGAGTAAGAAAACCCTTTATTAACTCTGTCTAATGTATAACCAAACCTGCAGGAGCATTTGTGGGGAAGCTTAAGAAGGCAAAGCGTGCTGTGTGTGAGCTTCACCTTGAATGCTGAAGTGCCCAATTGTTTTCTTGTGCATAGTGCCATGAAGTTAGCACTATATACCACCAGGAAGCATTCATAGCATTCATACAGGGCTCAGCTGGAAGCTCACAATAAAAGCTTAACTTTTTGAGAAGCTAAGAGAGAAATATGGTAATACTTTGCCTCTAAGTTTGACAGCAACAGGTTTTGTTTTGCTACACATCTGTCTTCTGGGAGTGATCTGATGTAACACCCCTAAAAGCAGAGATGGTGTTCCAGTGGAGCACAACACTCCATTTAGTGCCATTTTAAATGTCATGCTGAGCTCACAGGTGAATATTTCATTAGAGACAATGTTCTGCCTTCCCATATAGTCTCTTTGCTAAGCTTCAAGAAGTGTATGCTTCACTTGGATAAATGGGGACACATGTCCTCATGTTTCATCAGCTGTAGGAACAGAGACCCTGCCAACAGAGGGCAAATCTTCTCCCCAGATGCCATGTAGAAATATAATTGCACATTAATTTTAATAATTAATAATTTCATCTTATGCTGCTGGAAGAAACAAGGAGAGGGTACAGGAAAGCTTTACAGGGAGGACACACCAAATACACCTTTCTACTGATTATTGCCAGAGGAAAAGACATTTAGCTTTTATAAGTACTTTATCCAATTTCAGAACTATTTCAGAATTTTGCATTTGTGGCAGCAAATTAGGTGCACAGATATTGTATACTAATGGGCACATTCATTATCTCCCACTAATCCTTCCATGTAAAGTCAACAGCACAAGGCACAATTACAAGCTTTTAGGAAGAGAGCATCAGAGGGAGCTGTTTCTACAGCTTCACCTTCATCACAGGGAAAACTACTATATCAAAACAGTAGCTACACTTAAACCTTCATCCTGTAACCAATTTCAGTGCTATAGTTCAAGGATCCTAAAAAGTTAGATGAAAGGAAAGCCCAGCATGTTCACTATGTTTTTAGTGGGAAAGCAGTTGCAGGTGATGGCAGTTTGCAGCTGGAGTCCATCCCTCCACATCTGGCTTGCACAGGAGAGATCTGCAAGGGAGGACTATGAAGTTTCAGCTACACCAATCTACCAGCTACACTATCTTAATCATCACTTCATTACTAAAACTCTGTGCTCAATGAATGTGCTGAATTCACCAAGCTAGGACTGGCCTTTTTGGTCACCAAAGCTGTCACTATGCAAATGACCTACAACAGCTCCCTGCTACTTGTCAGCCTGAGTGACCAACCAGACTCACTATCATACCAAGGTATCAGACCCTCCTTCTGTACCCTGGCAGAGAAATAACCACCACTTCAAACTCAGCTAACCAGCACAAGGCACCAACCCCTGCTCTTCTCCAAGAACAGCTCTACCAGCTGGGAGCCCTGAATGACACATGGTCTGAACTGTCCTCCACTCCTGATTCAGCTTCCATAGTGCCCCAGCTCCCTGTAGCATCTCACTATTTATTGGTGGGTGGTCTAAGTAGATCCCCATGCTGCACTAACCTAAACAGCAACTGTGACAATCTTCTATGTCTAACTCTGTGTCTCTGATGATGATGGG
The DNA here is from genome assembly GCF_037042795.1 of Molothrus aeneus. Taxonomy (NCBI): domain Eukaryota; kingdom Metazoa; phylum Chordata; class Aves; order Passeriformes; family Icteridae; genus Molothrus; species Molothrus aeneus. The sequence continues at coordinate 67,276,307 of NC_089647.1, forward strand.
TCACCACTGCTTGTGGTAGCCAAACACAGACTACTTAGACTGTAACACTCATTCTGAACCTGTAGGTGCTGTTTCTCAAAGGTATTTCAGTCCAGCTCTTGGAAATGGGGTACTGAGTTTGGATATATATAATTCTAACTTATGTTTCTATAAATAACTGTAACAGAGCTACTTCTTACTATTTCAAGTCCTACATATCATCACATGTTATAACACAAAAACTGAGTCATTCCAGGGCTTACTAAACAGATGCTACATAACAAGGGAATGAAAAGTTCTTTTCTACTGCTATGTACAAAAATCTACATTCAGCTACCTGTGCTTCTAGACAGTCGTAGGAATAGTGTTCAATTTACAGTAGCAAAATTCACAAAAAAGTCAGAATAAGAAGGTGGCTCTTTTAGGGTATAAAACTAACCTGTTTACAACATTTGAGTCATGGAGGTTACATTGGGATGAACTAATCACATACACTACCTCATGAAGCATGCAAATCATACTGCTCTGAAGACCTGTATTTCTCTTGTTAAATCCTCCCTTCAAAAAAATCCCCTGTCACTTTAAGCAACTAATACTAATCACCTTCTCTTTCAAAGAGCTTTCAAAGAGTAAGTGATTAGAGGAAAACTTTTGCAATGCTCAGAAACACGCCTTGTCATATTAACCCAGGAAAACACCAAGCTTTAGAAAGGGAGGATTGAAAGGGAGCAAAGAGAGTTTCCTCATTTCAAGACAGACAACTCCTAGCTTAGTATCAGATCTGAAGGTGTGAAAAAATACCCTAACAAAGCAAAAGGAGGAAGAAGTCGGAGTAAAATGGTAGTGTCTCCTACCCTAATGAAAAGATTCAGGAGGTTGGTGCAAAAAAAAGTTTCTCTAAACAGGGTGGGGGTAAAGAAAAAAAAAAATTAGCTATCAGCTCCCACAAAATGAAGAGGTTTATTAATGTGAGTGGAGAGACTAAGCCAATGAATCTCCAAAACAGGAAAAACAACTTCTTAAATAGAGCTCAGTCATTGCCACGGAAAAGCAGAGCAGAGTTTTCACTACCACCTACACAGACACATTAGGTGGACATCTTCCCATCTACAAGGGAAACATGCTGCAAGGTCACCGGATGGAAGAATCACTGCAAAAAGATAACATTGTAATATTCTCTATTTAAGACATACGCATCACAAGTCAGTTTGGAGAATGATGGTTCTTTGTAGGGCTACTTACCCTACACTTCTGACCCAATATAGAAACCAAAACACATTTATCAGCTTGTATACAATAAAAAGTGAGCAGCTGTAAATTCAGTATAATGCCTCAAATATTTCAGTCTCTACTTTCACCCTGAAGCTGTTTGAAGCAATACCCCAAGTACTCAAGAGTACACAGTACTGATCATGTAAGGTTTTATCTCAGGTAACTGGAACTCAGTTTCACCCGTTCACTATTCTATCAGATAATGCACAGCATGAAGATGAGACAGGTACTTCAGGGGAAGAAAATAAAAAGGAAGGAAAGAAGAAATCTCAAAAAATTGGTCAGATTACAAATATTGCTTGGTTTTAATTATCTAAATCTCTTCCCAAAACTGTTCTTCAAAATGCTCCTGAAGACTGATATTTTAAAAACCACAATGTTACCTCCCCCCCATTTCTTGTGAACTCTTTACATAATACTTAACTGAATTATTTTGCACTTGAGCCCATGAAAGCCAAATGACTTGAGAGTAAATACTGTTGTTGCTCATGCCAAGACTTGTATTTTTCCCATTTTTGCTTTCATTTCAATGTCTCTTCTTGATTGCTCTAAGTAGCAACTGAATAAATGCAACCTACTTTACAATTTGGAGGCTGAGATAGTACAAAATCCCCCAGATCAAGTACAGAATTCAACTTCCCAGCACTTAAGCTGGCAGACCTATATGTAAGACTACTACATGAAGCATTCCTCCCTTCTGGGAAGAAGAAAAACCAGTTTGTATCAGCTTACACCCCTCTGTTGGTTCTCACTCCTGTCATATATTTTTATTCTGAATAATTACTTTCTGCTATTTTATTTAAAGAATATTCTCAAGTATTTTACTTCTTTCACGAGACATAAAGCTGTTTTAAAAAAAGGAATCTGTTCAAATTCAGCTTAAATTATCCTTGCACAGCAACACAATGAACAGAAATTGTGGGCTAGTCAAACCTACACTGAAGATTGTTCCATTTTTAAAAGTGTTGCTTTTGTGTTTATATTAAAAAGCTTGTTTACCTTAATGTTGATCAGATTTTTTTTAATCCTTATCTGCAATTCTGTTCAATGTTGCACAACACACTTGTCAAAAGTCAAGATTATGTGGAGACCATTTCCATCCCAGCCTTCTCTCCAGAGAAATATATTGACAATGCCATAAAAACATTCTGAAGGCTGAAACATTCTGAAAGTATTCATTTTGGCATCAACATAAATATTATGATGCCAAAATTCACTATACTGTTGATTTCTTAAAGAAAGGAACTGTATGGGGAAGCTGTAACTAAATTATGGTCCCTTCCAACCCAAATCATTCTGTGATTCAATAAAAATCCTCTAAAAAAATTAAACAAAGAAAAAAAAAAAACCCAACAAAACATCCCATGCCATTCTATAACATACTCTTTGCATAAGCCCATCTGACTGCTACGGTTCAAAAATCTTTCTAAAATGAATTCCAACTGAAACTGTCTCTGCTCTTGCACGTTGAAGTTTGTCAGAACACCAAGAAACGCTGCCTGCTGCATCATGTGTAATCTCAAAGCTATATGATAAAGAAGTGAGACTCTGCAGAATTTTTCTCCTGTGCAATAGGAATTTCACACTTCATGAATGCATAGTGACCAGGATTATTCTGGAAAATGCACTGAAGTTTTAATTAGGGTTCCTAACAGTCAAACAGTTTATAGTCTGCAGATTGCAAAGCACTGACACACTGTGCTAAATTCCAACCTATCATACACTCACTCACATGAGAATGCCAAAAACACCTCACACTGATCCTATTGGGGATAGATGGTGGTCCTCTCTGAGAAGAAGAACCAAAGGAAAAAACCCCAACGAAGCAAAGAAGAAATCCACAAGAAAAGACACATTGCAAAAAATCAGAACTTCCTCTTATTCCTAAACCTGACGGCATAACATACATTTGCAAGTTTTGGCCACTGTCAGTTGGACATTATTTTTCATTCTCTGTTAGCCAGTTGAAGTGATGGATTACCTCAGTGATCCTTATCACATCAGTATTATTCACTCAGCACTTCTTTCTGACTCTATCTCCTGCATTCCCTTCACAAACCCAACTAGATGCTACCAGTGTACTCTTGCTATTGCCATTTCCTCACCGTGACAGTTCAGGCCCACTTGCTCCCAGAAAGACCTGTAGCTACTGAGATCCCATTTTCACAAGAGTCTCCATACAATTTAAAGATCAAATGGTAACAGAAATGTGTATCCAGTAAAACCTTAGTAAAAATATGGTGGTTTCTGGGAATTACCCCTTGAAGATTTCCCCACCCCAAGAGTTCAAAACTCCACTATAATGAAACACAGCAATTGAACTGCCTGCAGAACCAATGCCAAAGGATGTATCTCAGAAATTTCCAATTTCAGTTTGGCATTAAAATACAATACTCAATCCTTCAGTTTTCATACAATACTCAATCCTTCATTCCCAAAACCCAGAAAGCTGGGTTTAATGTTGTCCATTGCCTGCAGAAACTGAGTTGGGCATTGGTTCAGCTTGGACCAACTCTGCTGTCTAAAGGGAACACAGAAACAAAGCTGGACTGGAACCCAAATTAGAGATAGTGTGTAAAAGATGGGTTTGGGGGACTTTGCCACTTTTCATACTTTTGCTTCTTCCCAAATCCTCTTCAGCTAGAAGTTATTTGTTAATTCTCTCTAAACATCTCACAGTTAGTATCACCCAGTTAACTTGGTGTTTCCCCTTCCTCATGCACAGGCATCCCACATTAGTACTGTACACTTTTCACACTGCTCTTTTCTTATTTTCACATGCCAGTGATCATGGCAACACATGCTGGTTTGCATTCAGCAAAGAAAGCATTAAATTGGCATAACACTCCTAAAATCCATTGCATTTCATGTGACAAACCAATGCAGCAGATTTGCAACACTGCAACAGAAATAGGTGACAGCTACTTGATGTCAGCACAGAAGCCTCAAGTTTTAACAGGCTTTTTGATCCAAAAGCCTGTTTGCCCATTTGCATCACGGGAGTCTGTTAGAAATGCAGGAGCACAAGGCAGAGATGCCATGTGCTGCATTCCACTGGGAATCCTGCTGTTAAGCTAGTGGCACTGGAAAACTAGGCAGGAGACAATGCTCTCACCTCTTGGAGAGGTCACTTTCTGAGTGCTGGAGCAACCTTCCTGAGCCCTGGTAAAAGGTTTTCAGGAAAGAAGGGGCAGAGAGAGAGGAGGGGAGACCAGAAGATGCAGATTCACTCTCACTGAGAGCGCGCCGAAGCCCGACCACAGGACTGTTCAGGCAACAAGAGAACACAGCAGATGGGTCAGCACAGATTCAGATACAGCAACAAAACCACCAGATTAGAGACACTGGCCAAATACCTCATCTGGGCTTATATTAACTTGGTTTCCCAGAAGATAAAATGTACCATCACGTGCATTCCTGGGCAGGCTCCCTGGGGATATTGATTTTGCTGTTAGAGCTGATTTCTATTAAAAACTTTTCAATGACATTGCAGAACAGGGAGACCACCTTATTTCTTTAGCTTTGTTTATTCCCAAAGCATATTCACAAAAGGAATCTCTTAAACATTCAGAAAATATCCTTAGAAACCTTCTTCCAATAATATAAACCTCATTGTTTCTTCCCCTTCAGTTTTCTTTTACCTTTGTAAGCATTAGGAAGTAGAGATTATGTAAATGCAGTCCTCCTGGATAAATTTTTGTGAAGTAACTAAATTAAGAAAGGTAGTTCTACTCCACAGTTAAACATTACTTAGTAGCAGTGGCAAGTACTGGAGAGGACATGAAAATGAATTCAGTTTCTTTTGCTGAACATTTATGACTAATCCTCAAAAGGAAAGAATGAAAAATCCCAGCCTAGAACCACGCTGCTACATAATGTTTTGACTAAAAATCTGCTGATGCCACTTAATCTGTGACTTCTTACAAGTTATTACAAAGTAATACAGTCAGCAAGTCCTTCACTTTGAACTGTCAGGGTTTCCTGTTTGCATACAACACAGTCAGTGGGGAAAAAAAGTTTATCTCAGTAAAAAACACATTATTTACCTCTCTAAAAACACAGTGTAACAAAGGCTACATTCTTACCCTTCACTCCCTTCCATTCCCTTAAAACAGAATAAAATTTGTTGCCCTTCTCTACTAGCTGGTGCAGCATTCATGCTGATATTTTAATGTAGACATCAAATAGATGACAAATTACTATTTAAAGCCATTTTTAGAAAGAGCCCACAAACAACAGCATTACAGCCAAGCACTGAAATAGCAAACAGGTTGAAGAATGTGATCCTCCAACAGCAAAAAATTCAGCTCATCTGGACCTGAGTTTTGTAAGGGTTCGGAGTTTGTATAGTCACTTACTGCAGGTAGCCAGCCTAGAGGAGAAAAAGAAGGCACAACCAAAGAGGCCCACAATGAACTGTGGAGACATCTGCTGAGTGAAGGAACTCCTGAAGGAACAGTGTTCCATATGTTAATAGCTGGAGAGTCTCCAAAAAGGAAGCAGAAAGAAGTTACAGAGGGAAGCTACAGAGGGAAGCTCTGGAGAAAGGCAAATAGGGAAATCACATGCCTCAGAGTTGAGTGGATGTGCTTAATCCTTGTGTCCTTTTGCAAGACTCCTCACCAGTTTTAATGCTGGACATAGTCTCTGTGAGATTTGACTGACACGGCTACAGACATCTGAAGTTGTTAGTGCCCTTTTCATCCTGGCATCAAAGTTCCAGGCTGCCATCTCTGCCACTTAAAGCACTGAGAGCCTGTTTTCCAAAAGGTCTGACTAACAAGACTGCCAAAAAGGCTCAAATAAATAAATAAACAGATTGGCGCAGGCATCTGGCTGAATCATCAATTTGATGGATTGATGCCTCCCCTGAACCACTAATTGAGGGACTATGAAGTTACTGTGAGGTACCAAACTACTCAGAGGCAGAGAAGACAGGCTGAAAATAAATAAATAAACGAACAAACCCACCCCGGAGAAGTGCAGAAACCCACCTGAGCTAAGCTCCTCTCGTACTTTGCCAGAAGCAGGGCTGCTGCAGCCTGCCCAGGGTGGGCAGGGGGCTGTGGGCGGTGGCACGGCTGCCCTGGCTCACTCCCCTGGCGTGCCCTGGCTCACTCACCTGGCCGCCTCCAGGCCGTTCTGCCGCAGCAGCGGGGAGCGGGCGCTCTGGGACCTGCCGTTCTGGAAGGTGATCCTGCGTCGGGCGCTGCTGGGCGGGTGGCTGAAGGTGTGCGCGCGCCTCCTGAACTGAGGCGAGTCCGAGCCTTCCTCGGGAAACGTCTGCCAGGCCGAGGACACGGGGGACGCTGGAGGAGTTGCTGGCGGGGAATCGCCCGGAGAAGTGTCCTGAAAGGAAGTGCTGGCGGAGTAAGGCCTGAGGCTCTGTGCCCAATGAGAGCTCTCACTTAACCCACAGGCAGCCAGCAGCGGGGCACCAAAGCCTCTCCCCTTTCTGGGTCATGGCCTATTGTATGCTAATTATCACCCAAACCAGACATCCTCTGAGAGTTCACTCCGAACCAGCAGCGGCCTTCTTCCAAAAAGTGAAAGCGGAGGGAGGAATACAACCGTATACGCAGCACAAACAACATACTAACTACTCCAGGCATCCTCTCACAGGGACTGGCATTCCAGCTACCCGACTTGTGTCTCTTTCAGGAAAACACAGGAATGGAAAAGGCTAGGGAAACTGCTTTTAGCTAGTTTCCTCGACATATCACGAGCATACTTCCTGTACCGTCACAGCGACATCCTGGAAGAGAGACTGTTATTACACAGCCAGTTTATGAGTAACTGTAGCAGGAAAACCAAAACAGAATCTTCACCTCCTGGGAACACCAGCAATCAACCCACATGCAAGGTAAAACTTTAAAAACAGGAAATAAAAAGAAAGTGAACAGAGTTCCACCCTCTTGCTACCATACAGCATCCCCAACAGCTGGGCTTAGGTCAAAAATTCTTACTTCCCTAAAGCAACTATTACTTACAGAAAGGATTCTTCACCTTCAGAGCACTTCCTTTTGTTGAGACATGACCTTACTTAATTACTTCACTAAAACAAGGCAGAAACCAGAAATTCCTTGCTTTTTGTAAAAGCAAGGGAAGTGTAGGAAAAAAGGACTGGCAATCAGATTAAAGCTGAAGCTTCGAGTCAACATAAACCCCAGCTTTCTCACACCCTCTGCCTCCCAGTGGAAACATCTTTGAGTTTTGTAAGTTGATGTGCTTTGTTCTACTTCCTCCAAATGAAAGCAGAGTGCTGTATTTACGCTGCGCTGAGAGCTGTGTACGAGTCTGAGCTAAGCTCCTTACGTACTCTGTCAGGAGCCAGGCTGCTGCAGCGCTCAAAGCTGTCCATGCTTCCCAGGCGGCCTCGCATCCTGTTGGCTCCCTGCAAGAAAAAAGGCAAGAAAGTTAATCTGGTCTTCTTCCTCTTTTTCTGAAGGTTAGGCAAAGATGGCAACACCTGCACAGGTGAATACAGGCAACAGTTCAGGCATGTGACATGTCTGACAGAGGACCAAAGATCATGGGTCAAGCACTGGTCTTGACAAGAAAGCGACATCTTTAGCTGGCCAAACTGCATCTTCTCCCCCATTGCTCCCAGAAGTTTTAACCCTGCACTCCATTGTTTGAGGCAAGTGAGTATTTCCTGACACTTCTGAGGCAAAAAAGCTAAGTTGGCTAGTTGGCTTAAACAGCTCAGTTCAAAAAACTCCAGATTTCAGTACTGTGAAGCACTGCTCCTGATGGATGCTCCTGACACACTACAGTCCCATGAGATATAGTTTATCAATATCTTAACGTTTCAGACAAATTAAGTCCACCTGGGCAAAAGGAGTAAAAGTACTAAAACTGGGGAGAAATGCTCTCTTGGCAGCAAATCCAGCAAAATAGCACCAGACAAGACAAGATTTTTCATTTATAATGCAGATAAGACTGATGCAAATTTGCTAGAAATCTATGCTAAAGGATTTTTGCTCAATTTTTAACAGTCCTTTAGTTTCACAAGAAAAGGCAATAGATCCACAACACTTTTGACTAGCTTTCTCTCCTAATGTTAATTCCCTGGTTATGTTTGCTGTTGGACACTTCTGACTGCTGAAGCAAGTTGCTTTCAGTACTTTATGAAGAGAAAAATAGCCTAGGTTTTAGGAAAATTATAGACAAAGCTCCTCTTGGTATGCTTGCAGCTCCAGGGGAAGTTTTGTCAACATCACCAGAATTTATTTAGCCTACTTTTTCACGGTAAGAGTTATTTTCAAGACTTTGAGTGCCCTTTAAGTACATTATCCCACTTAAGTGCATTACCAATAAATACTCTGCCTGAAGCATCTCTTCACTGAATCTCCCAAAAAAACCAAGAGCAAAGTGTAAGTTGGAAGTTTCTCACTACTTTTGAAAATGCACACTTTTGGCACTGTAAGAAGGACTTTTTGGTTAAGAAAGAACAACAACAGAAGAGGTTAGTGCAGCATGGAGTAGATGAAATCTGTTCAAGAGGTCAAAGAAAGGTTACATTTGTTTCTCTGAGGTACCTCATTAGGAAGCCTGTTTTTGGTTCAAGCCTCACAAAAACAAGATCAGTCCAGCAAAACAAACAAGTGAAGAAGTGACATTCCTCTGGGACTATGTGAAGCCAGGGCACAGAAACCAACAAGTTTCCTAAGGCAAGTAGTGAGTGGCTTAAAATGTCACTTGATGCTATTTACCTAGCTAAGAAGCCATCCACTAAAATGGTTCCTAGTTACTGGTTCCTACAAACTTCTTTCTATCTAACTTTCCTGAGATGGAGACTGTCTAAGACTCTTCCCAACTTACACTGACGTCAAACTTCTATTTAAAAAACTTTATCTCTAAATGATGCTGAATGCCACTTTAAAAAAAACCCACCAAAATTAATTTAAGTTCTTTCTTGGTCTCTCTGTTACTAAATGTACTTTTAAATAAAGACAGCAACTTATGCATAATTAAGTATATTGAATCATACCATCTGCATCTGGCTTAAGGAGGGGAAAACCCACTACAGCAATAAGTATTTAGTGCTTAAATACCGTTAGAATTAACCATGACCTGTGAGGCTTGCTGTAATAGCCTAATGAAGAATAAGAACTACTGAAACAGTCATTGTGTATCACATGTATGCACATAACACACAGCACACCTGCACAGAGACACTTGTATGTACCTGCTTTAAACAAATAATTAGTGGTTGAGCTGCACTCCAAGTAATTTTTCTTGGTCTTGTGTTGTGTAACCTTTAGGAGGATCTGCAAGGATGAACCCCTATGTGTATCATGACTCACTGCAACATACTGCTGTTCCTGATCTATTGTACTGTCAAGGTAAAGATGAGAGGACCTTTCTCACAATCACAAATCCACTTCATAAACAGCCAACTTGAAATGGCCCTAGTTCAGATTCAGGTGTCCCCTTCTCTTGAATTCAATCATGAGCTGTGGTAGAGCCTTATATTATATTATGCAGCATGTCTCAGTAGCCCTGGTGAGAAGAAACATACTATACCAAAAACCCTCTAACATCTATTTATAAGAAATTTCCCTTCAGAGTTTTTTCAATTTAAGCAGTGTATTTCATCCAAATTACTTTTCCTTGACATGACTGGAGTGCCAGCATGGCTGTAAAAGCTTTATTTTAGTGATGACTTCTTTCACAGTCACCACAGGGTTAGTGACCCACCACTAGAGTTAGATCACTTGCCAGTCACATGTCCCTTAGATGTGGAAAAGAAACCAGACACATCAAAGGCACAACTGTAGCTGTCACCATTTGATGACATTTCAAACTGCTGAAATTACCCAAATTTTCTGACTGCCATCACTCTTTTGCTCTCTTTTACATACAGTCACCTTTCTCTCTCTCCATATTCACACCAAGTTCCTAGTTTGTAAAATTTGCTACACAAGAGAGGTCAAATTTGACCAGGAAAGTTTAATGCTACTTTTAGTCCTAGATCAAATTGACACCTACCTGTAAGTTCTAAGGATTCTCTCTGGCTAAGAGTATTCTGTTTCCTTTACAGGGAACATCCTACATTTGTAGGTTACTACAACCTACATTTGTAGGTTACTTTATGACATGTCCATGTAAACTGCAGGACAAGTGCAATTTAGTGCTTTTGAAGTTACTAGTAGGAGGAACTTAATGTCACTGGTCCAAATTATCCTGTACCCAGCTCATCACATTTCCTCTGTAATGACACACAGGCACACAGCCTTGTTCAGGTACTTCTCTATATGCCTCTTCTCTGACTCACCCTTCTGAGCAGAGGACACTAAGCAAAATTTGCCATTCAGACTTCTTTACCAAAAGACTACTTAATATAAGGGAGTCTCAGTGATTATCTGTAATTTCACATCCTATCTGGCTAGGAACATTAAAATTAAGCAACTCACTTTTTAAGACTATTGCTTTTTTTCCCCTGCAAAAGGAACTTTGTCACTAATGTCTAAAGATTCTTAGTGCCTAATATGAGCAATTTTATCTATGAGCTGGAAGGTATTGCTTCTCTGAATAGAGAGATTTCCCATATATGCAGGCACATTTATTTACACTTTGCAAAACCAATAACATGTCTCTTTATGGGACCATGCAACCATCCTGATTGAATTCTATTCTGAAGTAACACATGCAACGATACTCAGCTAGCTCACTTGCCACCTACAATGAATGTTCATTATTCAGAAATTTGTCCTTTTTTCCCCTCAATATGTGTGGCCTTACAGAAAACTTTCTTAAAGTTAAATCACAATCAACCCAGCTGTAAGTTTCAGATTTCACAACAGGGATATTGCTTCATTAGGCTTTTATCATATTGAGGACAAAACAAAGAAAAATCTGATAGGTCTCTGCTGTCAAGGATACCTGGGACAGCTGATGATAATGAGTTGTTAAACTTACCCTTGAGAAGATATTTTCCAGAGAGCTAGTCAAGGATTTCTTTGCCTTGTTTTTCAGAATGTCAAGTTTAAACCGGCCACCACCACCGGTGGTGCTTTCTGGAATTGCACTGTTAGAAATGACCTGTTGAAATGAGCAAGGACATCATTCAGCTTTGGCAACTCTTTTTTTAATTGTGAAAACTATTTCCAAAGACTAGAGCTGAACCAGGTTACATAAGAAACAAAATACCCTTGGCCTTATTAAAAAAACCACCACAAACACACTACCCCTCCTTCCAAAAAGAAAACCCCAAACAAAAAACCAAAACAGTCTCCCAAACAAACAAACAAACCCACAGTTAAAGGCACATTCCATCTGAAGGACTATATTGTAAAGGCATATCAATTTAACAACACTGTTGCCCATTCCCTTTGCAAGATAAGTTCATAGTTTAAACTAAAACAAATGCCCTCTTCAGTCCTACGCTTCCTAGATATTATTGCTTGGACATGCAGATCAAAGGGGAAAGAAAAAGAAGAGTTATCCTCACACTATAAGGAAATACAGACATAAAATTAATTGGTTGTCTTTCTTCCTGTCATGTCCCCTCAACCTATAAAACTCAGGCAAGCCACTATGAATTAAATCAGATTTTTTTTCCTGTATAGTCCTTTCTTAATTATAACACCCAGCTTCAGGTACTCCTGAAGAAATTGAGCAGTGGTCCTACAAGTAATTAAAACAGCATATTAATAGTCTGGAAAGGGGAAGAGGAATAATAAAAAACATTAAAGTAATAATAAATAATATTAAATAATAAAACCAAGCTTTACCGATGGTGCTTCACCAATGTGGATGTGTGTTTTCTGCTTAGTCTCACAGAGCTGACGGAGGTGTAAGATCACAAGTTCATTTTCTTCCTGGTCATTTTCAGGCTTCATTTTCTGTCAGTAACAGCAAAGAAAGGAGTTTGTGTTTCAAGTCATGATTTGCTTATCTTTTCTTCCTAGGTAGGTATTCCTTGAAATTAATATATTGATACACCAAACACCAGAGTGCACTGTTATTATGTCGAATTGCAATTCTGTGTGCCTTCACACTCCTGGGCAAAATAGAACAAAAAGTGAAAAATATTGCAGGCTGTAGCGAGAAGGGAGCCTTACACCCATACATTTTGTTTTCCAAGCCTGTTACTATACAGCCCTCTAAGTGGCATAAGGAAACCAAGCCACTCTATTCTTCAGGAATCCAGAGGGGAGCACATCCTTTGGAAGCCTAAATCATTGTATACCTCATCCACTAGATTACATCAGCTTACACCAGAATGATGTGCCAAAATAAATCAAAAAGACAAATTCTGAAGATGCCATACAAGTTCCTGATATCCACATGTCCCTCCTGCTCTCAGCTTACTCCCACATCACTTTCAAGCAGGGAAACTTGTTTACAGGTGAAAAACTAAGCTCAGAACAAAAAAAAAAATAGTCTATATAAGAACACAGAGTATCTCGGCAAATTTGGGAAAGAGAACTTTCCAACAGAGGTATATCACACATGCATTTAAATTGGAGCATGCTATTTCAGTATGATTTTTGGTGGAAAAATAAAAAATTCTAGATCAACTACCCAACAAACCAAACAAATCAAAAGCAAAAATATCTAGTCCATTTTATCATGGTCTTCCTCAAATTAGGAAGAACAGCTTCTAAGGTACTACCTGAACACGTTCAAAAATGTCTGCTTGCTCATTGTCAGTCAGCGATGACAGATGTCTCTGAATTACAAGTTTGGCTCTTGGTGGATAGAGTCCTAGGAAAAGAATGGACCATTAAAGATTCTCAAATGAACTCTCAAAACACTTTTTGAGCAAAATGACAGTAGAAGATATAAACCTGCCTTTGAGTTTATACAAGTTAGATGTATGACAATTGTATATCCAACATATACATGACACAAAATAATTGAGGTTTTGCTAAACCACATGGCTTTGTCTCCTTTCTTTAGCAGCAAAAATATAACCAGCAGCAGCTAGGTGGCTGCCTCCTGTGTAAAAGGTTGTGCTCCCTATCCCACCAATAGCTTCTGTCCTAATGCCAAGAGATCACTGACAGCTGGAAGCCTGACAACTGCATGGGAGAAGAGGAGGAAAGGAACAGATCAAGGTTATAACGGGAGAGATAATCAATACACAGGATACTTGGAAGTTTTCAGATGATTTTAACTGAAAAATTAAGAATAAGGAAAAAAATTAAGAATAAAGGAAAGATTTCTGGTACTCAACAAAGTGCACATTTTGTCACAGAGGTACTTCGAGGAAGCATCAAAAAATGTGAGTAAAAACAAACCCCTTGAACCAGATGAAGATTTCTTCCATCCAAAGTAGGTCTCATTCATAGAAAATTGCAATCAGAACAAATAAAGTATTGTTTTCAAAATAATGCAGCTTTAGGTTTTATTTTGCTAAACTTCTGGACTCAAAGCAGATGGATAAAAAAAAGAGACATTAAAATAAGTTTTTCAGTCACTAAGTAGAAAGTTTATGAAACTACTACTACTACTACAGTACTCTAGTTGTTGTCCCAAGAGAAGATTTTATTTTGGTACTGGGTACTTTTCAAATTACTTACACTGCCTTATACAGCAGCCTCTGTAGTTTATCATCTACAGAAAACTTTCCCAGCTTAGCCTTACCACTTCTGAATACCTATTGTTATTCCCAGAAACTATAAATCACAGACTAGGAAAATTTCACCCCACTAAGATTTTACATTTGACTTTTCATCCACCAGAGGGAAGCAAGTGGCAGCAGTGACTTTCAATGAATGGGAGAACTGTAAATATCGAGCAGCACCACCCTAACCACACCAGAAAATATTTGACTATTTGCTTTTTATAACATACTTACTTTTTGGTTTTGCATACAATGCTTTGCAAGAACACCTAGCAGAATGATTATAAAAACAGGATCCTAACTTTTTATTTTAAAAATTCTGTCTTCTAAGACTTTTTGCATGTCTTGTAGCATTCTTCACTTCCAGAGACATTACAAAAGTTTGTCTACTCCTACCTGAATGTAGGGTGTTGTCTTAATTTTCTTGATTAGATATAAATCTCCTAACTTAATAATTTATTTTCCTATAATATAACTAGATCTTGAAGTGTGTGAGGGAATAAATACAAAGAAGGAAAAAATAACCTCACACAGGAAAGAAGGAACACAGGAAAGAAAGATCCTTTTTGATCATGACTGTCTTTTTATGAGTCATTTTGAAAGCATGCAACTTGAGAAAAAACAAACAAACAAACAAAAACCTAAACAAATGGAAGGTCAGCTGGTGGGTTTTGCTGCTCTGCTTAAGAAAGGTATGATGATGAAAGAGTATGTATTTACAGCAGAAGCAACACTATATTCTGTTGCAGTATCATTACTGCTAACTCTCACCTAAATACAAAGGGTGCAAAGTGACAGTAAGAATTGCATACTGGGATACTTCTACCTCTGCTCTTATATTGTCTAAGTTATTCCTCTAGAAAAATCAGCAAACCACAATTAGAAGATAAACTCAGCTGCTACCTTCAATTCTTTCACAGAGTTTGTGCAATGAATGCATAGGGCAGGCCTCACACAGTTTGATCTGTGTCTTGGCATTTTGCAGGGCGGCAGCAGTGCTGAAGGCTTGCTTCAGGGTCAGCATTACCTCATCAACCTGTATGGGAAGGAGGGAAAAGAGTATATAAACAAAAATACATGCCATATACACAAAATTAGATTTATAAATCACATCTCAGACAGGTGCTTTACTATTAAAGGAAAAGACAAAACCATAGAAACCCATTTGCTGTTTTTTGAAGAGATCAGGGTTGAATTCCCAGCTTTCTGCCTTTTTTGTAGATGATCACCATCTTTAAGTTCTGCCAGACTACTCAAGCTTGCAGGGAAAGCACCCACTATTTTTTGAAACTATAAGTGAGAATTTTTGGCTTGAATATATGCTGGGTAAATAAAAAGCATTAATTTCTTTAGTTTCAAGTCTCTCCTGTAAACTGCACGTGTTCCCTCTTAACCTCTGTCGTCCCACCACTAAACCGTTTTAGCAGCAACCCTCACAAACCTATCCCTGCTGCCAGACAGGAGCTTCCCACAGCAGTTCCAGAGTGCCTACCAGCTTCATCACAATCACTACCCTGCAGGCTGCCCTGATCCTTCCTCTGCTGCTCCCACCAACACAGCAGTGCTGCTATGTTCCCACACACCAGCACTAGAAAAGCTCAGCTTGTATCTAACAAGGGTTGAGCTCACAGCATTTCTCCACATTCATTCAAATATGCTCCCAGACCTGGCACACAAAGCACTTGGAGCTCCTCTCTCTGTATTTCAGGGGAATACAGTGCTTATTAAAAGCTGTTTGCTCAGTCTCAGCATTAGCAAGGAAAGAGGGAGACAGCAGCCTGAGAACAATTTTAGGAACAAAATCAGTATTCTGCTTCAGAATCAGGTTCTCGCTCTGCTTGTTGCTTTGTTTCATGTGCAGCAAGAATAAAACTGAAATATTTGAGACCAAAACCACGCAGTTTAACATTAAAAACATACAGACTTTTTTGAGGGTCTGTCACTTGGGGGAAAAAACAAAACAAAAAGTAGAAAAGGAAGCTGAATATAGAAATTTGAACTAGTTTGCGTCCCAGTATGTGTAGGTTTGTTTTGTTTGCTTTAAACCTCATGGTTTGAAGCATTACCAATAATTTCTGGGTGCTTTCTCTTCTTAGCAATAAAGCAGAGCATTGAACAGTGAACGTCCATCCTGCAACATGGACTGGAAAGTTTTTTAAGCTGGCTACTATCCCTCTCCAATGCAAGATCCACAGAACAGTGCTAAGCATATGGATTTATGACTTTCCTAAAATCATAAGAACTATAGCACAAACTGTATGTAGGCTTAGAGCAAATATACACAAGCCTCCCAGCACAGCCTGCCTGGCAGTGGAGAACCTGGAAAGGTCTGCCCTGCCACAGTCAAACTGCCACCAGGGTGCATCTGAGTGATTGCATCCAAAAGTAGCTCAGGAATGTTTATTTCATATTGCAGTGTGGACACACACAAACCAATCAGTACTAGAATAAGTAAAGAGGTTCATAAAAACATGGGGGTTTTATACACCACTTAAGCCTCTGAATTATGCATGGTCAGATTTATCAATAGGTCAGATATAACATTTTCTGTTATTACAATGATAAAGCTGATCTCATAGCAAGCTCCCATTTTGACAAAAATGCAGCTTCAGCTGCCATGGTACACCTAGAGCTATTAGCTGTTTGAAGTTTTATTGATGCAAATCTATTCACTCTCAAGATAGGAGATTCAATGGATTAACAAATTACATATTCAGCTAGCTAAAAAAGTGATTTTTAAGTTTATCTGAGAAAGAGTTAGCAGCTGTTATTAGCACCATCAAACAAACACGTTTCAGAACAGGAAACAACTTCTTTTAAAGTGTCACAGTTTTAAAATAAAAATGGAATAGTCAAAATTATTTCCTGTGTGTATTTCACACTATTAAGCTACCTGTCATCAGTAAAATCAATGATATCTGGAACTTTGGTTAATTGATACATACTTCATACAATGTTCAATGAACTTTTTTATAGTTACATACATCCATGAATACTATGGTTTTCTTCTTCTGTGATCAGATGCTGCTATTTTCTTCTCCTGAGGAACAAAACAGACTACAGGAAAAAAGCTAAAGCCAGATGTAGGCTTAAGACACATGCAGGATCAGCCAGTAGTTTAAACCCTACCCCAAAGGGTATGTTTGGGTTTTATCATCAGGTTTGTTACTGATTCAATACATGTCTTTTCATGTTTAATGGGGAACCAAGTCTCTCAACAGTTAGAATTGGAAGAGTTACCATCAAATACAGAGCCCAAATACGCTCACAGTCACACACCCATATGGATTCATCTATTTGTTGCTGATATCTGCATCAGCAGAGTAGCAGGATATGGCTGTGTATGAACAGAATGTTCACATTTCCTACTGCAAATTTGCATATGCACAGCTGATGTCCTGCACCTGAGCAGATGTGAGCACTGGGGCTCAGCTGACACAGCAGGATGACAGAGACTCCTATTGTTCAGGAAATGCCTTGGAAATGCTCTGATGAAATGGTCAGGATCATCCATAAATACTCACCAGAGACTCACTTGCACACTGGAACACATAGCAAATATACTGGCTTAACCCACCTTCCACAGATTCTCGGCAAATAAAACCAAAGTGATCAACGTGTTTTATACCCTAAAAGAATTTAAAGACAGCATCAGTGGATTATTTTATAAACAAGTATAGTTTCCAAAAAATTGAATAACTATAAATGCATACCCCTAATATCTATTTTACAAGTAGTATAATTATCTTGAAATTGCTTTTTGCGTTTAAGTTATATAAAGATCGTTATATAATCAAAGCCAAAGTTATACAGCAATAAATCTGGACCAGAATTTATACCATCAGCAAAACTGAATTTTCAGGGAAGCAAACTAAAGACTTCTGGGTTGTATTTGGAATTGCCTCCACAGTGAAAATTTGATGTTATAAGCCATGTTAAAACACAGGATTGAAGAAGTATCAGGATAGCAGCAGACTCTTGCTTTCCTGTGATAGGACTACACAAAAAAACCCCAAAACCAAAAAATAAACAAACCAACCCCCCCCCCCCAAAAAAAAACCCAAACCAACAACAAAAACAAAGCCAAAACAAAAACAAAAAACAAAACAAAAAACCCCAAAAACCTAAAAAACCCCAAACAAACAAAAAAAAACCCAAAAAATGAGGAAATGAGTGGCAACCTACAGAATTCCAGCTAAATTCTGAAATAAATTCTTTGAGACTGAGTTACATACCAGAAGTTTCAAGACTTACTACACATTACTACTGACACTTTTTTCCAAGATCTTAGTATAACAGCTTGACAGGGAACACTGCCTTGCTAAAAACAGCACTGAGAAGATCAAAGACAGCTGCTTCCTAAGAAGCACTATATTCCCAGTCTCAATTCATGGAACATGACTCACTATTGTTAAAGCTTTTGCCAATGTTTTTATCATCTGAGTATGGAAATAGTAGATTTTCTCCAAATGAAAGCCTAATTCCTCAAGTTCAAATACAACAAAAATCAGAACATGTTTGCTTGGATCCATCTCCAAAGAAAACACCTATATCATAAAAGAGAGGAGGAGGCAAAGCAACTGCCTGTCACTACAGAAAACACTCTACACAAAATTGGAAATCCAGTACGTGACAAACTGAACATATTGTCACTACACGCTGTTGTTTTTAAAAACAAAATTCCAAAAGTCACTTTTGTGCTACTTAAAACTTAAGAGGTGCAGAGGGTTGCTAAGAGGACACAAATGGCATTAGCTGAACCATAGTCCAACTAATCTTGACTTCATTTTCTCGTGACAGATGAAGTCTTCAAAAGCATAAAATAAAAAAGGTCAGATGTATACACATGTTGATCTATAGAACAGTGAAGTGTTGAGCTCTGTTTTGCAAGAAAACATAATTATTAAAGGTGGTTCGGTGAGATGCCAGTTCCCTCCTTACTGACAGTGCCTGAACAAGTCTACTGCTGTCTTGACTTCTCAGTCTCCATAGGAGAACATTTGAGGGGCGAGACAGATGGGACACTTGCCCTACTGAAGCAGAAATAGGACAGCATGTTCCTAAATCAACAGTACTTCCATCACATTTCTTTAAGATAGAGGCTTTAAGAGGTCATGACAACAGAGCCAAGTTTTCTGTTGTTCTGGGTTCCCTCAAGGGGAAGGCTCCAACAAAAAAACTTCTAAAGCTATTTGATATCTGAGTTTAGACTGCACACACAGAGCTTTATCATCAATTATGTCTGCTGCTTGACAATTATAAGGAGTGTGGATAATTACATGAATACAGCAGCTCAACCATGCTTAAGCTATAGGATAAAAAATACCTTTATTAGACCAGACTAAGAGAATCCAGAATGCAAACTGGCAATGACCTTTCCTTTTCATTGTTTGTAAAGTTTGGAAGGACAAATATTCCTAAGCCACAGTCCCACAATACATAGTAAATCACTGCCCTATAAATCTGCAACAGAAAAGCCCTGGGGCTAGCACCAAGTTCTTAAAGGAAGTACTGATGAGGTTTATGCAACCAATGCTTAGTCTTGAACAAATTAATATTTTATTTCTATTGAATACAGAGCCCCCTGGACTTATCTAAAGTTACTGTTTCCCATAAAAAAAAACCCCAAAAAACTAAAAAATCCAAACAAAATCCTCCAAGTATTGTGACTGCCTCTTTGAGTTATTCACAAATGCAAAGTAACAGAGAAGCTTTACTCCAAATGAAAGTGAAGGGGTGGAATGAAAAACACCTCCAAAATCCAACACACAGAATTACCTGACACTATTTACTGTACAAAGTAATTTTCCTGAAGGAAAGCTGGGCCTTGAAGGTTTTCCATGGTCTTATTGGTCACCATACTTTAAAGTCAGCAGATAAAAGGTTGCCCCAGCTTAGGACTGTTTTGTTTGACTATTTTAAGTTTGTATATACAACCTAGGAGCCCAGTACCTAAAGTTGATGTGTCACTTCAGTACACCCAAAAAGCAGAAGATCCAAGTCATCTACAAATTCTGCTTTCCATACCTCTGCTTTAAGATCATTTTGATCTGTATTTATTATAAAGTTATTACCACATTTTTGATTATATTGTCCAATTCTGTATTTGCATCAGCTTTTTTCCTCTCTCAAAAGCAATACAAATTGTAGTTAAAATGTAGAGTCAATTTAAGGACCTGGACCTTTAGTTGGTAGCTCAAGACTCCACTTGAGTTACAAGTATTGCCTAATTCCTAATTTGTCTAAGCATTGGTAGCCCAGTCATGCAAGAGCAGACTGGTTATTGGCATTAAAATGAATGTACTTGGGGGTAAAACACAGGTTTAGAGAATGACAAAAGCATACTTTAACTAGAATAATCATGTTTAAGTGTTGTGATGGTGTGATGATGTGGCACAACAAATGAAGAGATGATAAAGTAAGACCTCAAACCAAAAAGTGTCACCAGTGCTGAACAAGAGCAAGATGGAAAGGTGAACATCTTAGCCTTGACATTTAACTATACAAGAAATAATTACTTATTCCTGAACATAGCTAGGTACACCTATCACCATATTGACCAGAAGAAATTATGCAGGTGAACTGCTGTCATTCTGAAGAGTTGATTTGATGCTCTCCTCCTTTCATTCTGAAGGCTTTCAGGAACTTGTATGCTCAGAAATAAACAGTACACTCAGAGCATCCTAAAGATGCCCCTGGAGATTAAACTGCTTCCAAAAACATACTTAATACTCTCCCAAAGCAGAGATAGTTTATACTTTGTTTGCTGATGAGTGATTAAAATTGCTGCTATTACACAGCTCAGACTGGTTATTTTGCACTCATATTTTCTGGACTTTTCTGGAAAAAGAATTCTACATTTCTTTTTTTCTCCTGCCTATAGACCAGCAAGGCAACACAGCTGAAGAACAAATAAAATCTTTTTTCTCCTTATGATCTACACATTGCTTCTTATTAATCCTTACCTGAGAACATGAGGAGATATCTTTAAAATTCTTTTCGAACACAACAGATTTGGTATCTGGGCTGATGAGGTTAACTTCAAACCTTCCAACCTAAGGGAGAGAAAAATAAATCTAATTTATTACTGTCTCAGGGGTATAGCATTTACAGCAACAAAAATGTCAGAATCTTGCCCTTTCTTGCTCACATGGAGTATCTTTTGGCACAACAGCTTACTCAGCAGGAACAAGGGTGCCAGGGTACTGTAATTCTGCCCATGTTGAGTAAGAATATTTCAGCAAGCACAATACACTCAGCTGAATAACAAAAATTACTTGGAAAAAACACAGCTTTTCTTCCCCTCCCCCACCCTTTTTCTTCAAGTTATTTTAGTCCAAAGATTACATGTTTGTCAGACAATATTAAAACCTTTAGGAAATAATGTGGCTAAATTAAAAGCTGGGGGAAAAATGGGAATTCTTGGTTTTTAAATTATACTATAGATTAGCTGAGAAACTAAGACGATACTTTTTGGTTTGTAGTAATTCCAAATGAGAAAGAGTAGCTTCTGCAGCAAACTACCTTTTAGCTTTTCCAAATTGCTTCTCAAGCCCATGGAATTTATTCTACAGACCTCGGATTTTTTCAGCTAAATCCTGTTCATTACTAGTGATAAGCTGTGGATTTCTGAATGGAAATGCATTCTCACTTCAGATATCATTTCCACAAGAGAATAAAAATATGATCCTTAAAACAAATGGAAAGACAAAATCCAGGCATTTAGCCCACTTTTATTTTAAGGTCCAAAGATTTTTCCTTTTATGGGTCATCTCCTTTATGTGTCCTTCTCTTTTCTCAAAACAAGTTCCAAAAATGTGAAATGCACTTCAGGCAAGAGAAGAAATAACCACTGGAGTCTGAAGGAAGAAGCCCTCAGTGCAGAGATGTTTGAATACTCATCTTGTAAAGAGGGGACATTAATACAAATTATCAAAAATAGGCTGGCTCAAACACAAGGCTGTGGAAGTCTCATGTGAAGTTTTTCTTTTTAAGTGCACAAAAAAAAGAGGCTTTGTTTGCATGGTAGCCTTCATTGATTCTCTTCTTGAAAGAATATTCATGTTTTTCAGCTAGGTTCTAAATATCACCAACACAGACAACCAGAACGGTACATAAAATAGTTATTTCACTAAAAACTCTGCTCCTTTAATTTATGGATTACTCCATAAATAATTACTTTTTCTTAAAATTTGCCTGAGCTCATGAGTTGAGGTAAAAGCTCAGCTACTTGTGTTCCAACCATTTATGAACAGATACAAAAATATTTGCAACAAATCGTGAAGCCATACTGGATCCATATTAGTTATCTTGCAAAACTTGTGTCAAACTGCACAGGGGAAGAAGACAAGAGCAACAGTAAATTGCTCGCCCTAGAACCCACCTGGAACAACATTGTCCTGTTCTTCTCAGAGTCAGAGGGCTGGACGTGACTGGGAGCACTGGCGTGTCTCCTGCGGGACTGTGCTTTCAGGTTTGTGTCGTGAACCCTCCTCTGCATCACTGCAGTGACACTGCTGCAGCGGGAGCGGAACTCCTGCTGCTCATCGAAGCCAGAGTCCTCCAAAATCCTCTCTGGAAAGAAGCCACGAGTGCTGGCCAGGTTGGTCAGGTTGCTCTGGCTGCCAATTGTAAACATTGCAGCACGCCCTGCTGTTGGGGTGCTGTTGGGGCTGTCCAGCTCCTCAAAAGGGCTGTCCAGAGGAGAAGCTGGCACATTTTCCTCACACAGGGGCAGGTCCAAACTCGACTCGTTATTGCGCTGCTCGTTTAACAGTTTCAGGCGCTGCCGCTCATGAAGGCTGAATTTCTCTATGCAGTCGTCAATCAGTGTGGAGGGAGCTTTTTTGTGAGCCACTGTCACCTTCCCACAGTACAAGACCTCAAATTTTTGAGAGTCATAGAAGGCATCTTCACTCTCCTTACTTGGTTTGGCATCTTCTTTCAGTGCTGCTTTAGAGACTTGTCTTATGCTGCTGATGACATCAGGAACCTGAGGGGACAGTGTGAAAGGCCTTTTTAGTAACCACAAATGAGACAGCAGAGACAGTGATGCATCAAGCATTTGTTAAGGTAAGTATTTACACAAGCTATTTCTCCAGCAGAGTGCCACAAGCTTCTTGGCAAAGAATATAAAATCAGTAAAATCTAAATTCTCTATGGACAATTTATGTAGTGGAAGCAGAGCAAATAATTTCTAATTTTTTTCCTGGAATGTCTCCCAGTACATAAGGTTTTAAATTACCAGAAGGTCAACTGGCAAATGTTCACATCCTTTTTTTTTTGTTTGTTTTTACTGAGACTACCTTCTCTTTCCCATTGTCCTCTGCCCACATTGGCATGTTTTACTGCTGTGCTCTGTAAAGGTTCATCACTGCTCCTTTGTTTTTATTTTGCAGAGACACTTATTCTATTCTTAAGACTTTCGGGAACAGTTTTGTGGACAAGAGACCAGCAATCTCCATCAGTTTCAACTGACAGAGTTGAAACTGCATTAGATCTCACTTATTATCAACTATAAAAACCTTGCCCCATCCATCCTGTGACACAGTTCACCTTAAGGTCACACTTCCCTGCTGCCTCAGTCGTTGTGCCGTAAAGCAGCACACACAAATCTCTCTTCTCCTCTGCACAAACCCCTGCTATACCCTGTGGGGCCAAACTACACACCTGCAGAAGAAACTCACAATTTCAGCCCTGGATCACACAGTCTTTCAAAGACACCTGGTTCTTCCTCCATTTTATCCCAATCACCCTGGGAGGAGTCTGGTTTAAGTACCAACATATTTAATATGTGAGCACATTTTTCATTTTGGCTTCACAAAAGAAAACAAGGACTTCCCCAACTCTACTAACTGCAGATCAGAGTGGTAATAGTTGCTCTTTTGACAGTACCTACTCTTCTGAACCATGCCCTCTTTTCCACATGTCCCATTTCTCTAGAAGTATAATGAACGGCATCACACTACATGCATTGGGGAGGTTACTAGGGACAATGAGATAAAGAGCATAACAATCCCATTTTCTTTGCAAGAGAAATCAGTTCTCAACATTCAACTAATCCAATAGAATCAATCAACAGTTTTTGTATTCTATACAGCTTCACACTACAATATTTGATATTTATCAACAGTTTTTGTATTCTATATGGCTTCGCACTACGATATTTAATATTTATCAACAGTTTTTATATTCTATACAGCTTCCCACTACAATATTTGATATTTTTCAAATAATTTTTCTATTAAAAGAAGGTAACCTTAAAGTCACACCTTAAATAATCCATGCTCTCTACAGTATCTCTTTCTTTCACACGATACCAGCTGAAGCTTGCCACTGAGGCAGAAATCTCATCTACCAACATTTCTGCAAGTCAGAGTGGAAAATTACCTCATCTTAATCCCCATCTCCCATTACACACTCCTCATCCCTTGGGCATTCAACTCAAATCTGCTTCCAGTTCATTTATTGCAAAATGAAGTTCAATTACCCTAAGGTCTGCTGACCTTTTGGCTTCTATCCCTTTAGACGTCACCATCATCTCAGTTTTCAGTGGGGCTAAAAGCCAAGTCTAGATCTGGCACAGATACCAGAGTGGAACTGTTCTTCCCTCATTTTCACTGCCAGGCTGCTTTACCATCACCCAAGGTGCACTTCCTCCCAGCCATGGCAGTTCAGCTGGACATGCAAAATCTTCACCTTGCACTTGCCTGTTTGTACTCCAAGATGCAGCTCTTTTTCCACTCATTGGTCTCTTATTCTCTCTATGGCCAAGAAAGAAGGTCTAGAGATTAAATTCCTTAGTTCTCTATTTTAACAAAATTCACAAATTAGCTACTTATCAATTAAAATTTCCCTTTTTAGAATCCAGAAGCTGTTACAGGGCAATTCACATACATCTCTATTCAAAGTACAGTGAAAAATGATAATTCTATTCAAAATGCATATATTTTACAAACAATCAACTAGAGTAACCACTGTCAGTTGTTTAATCAGCAATTTAATTCTTTTTAGAACTGTACCATCACTTCCACTCCAGTAACCAGGTTTTTCCTCCTGCTCATCACCTCTAAGACAAAAAAAAAAGGTATAAAAAAAGTCTTTCTAAAAATACTCAATAACTTCCTAACACATCCCTTCCCCCTCTCTCCCCCAGCAAATGTCCAAATAGGCTGGGGATAAGACACTACCAATTCTATCCCAACAGTAATACCCATCCATTCCCTCTTCTGTCAGAGATCTCCCTCACAAAGGCACAGAATTTTAAGTAATTGCAATTTTACTTAGAAAAACCCACAACCCTGCCATTTATCACTTTTATTTACATCTTTTTCAGATTATGTATGCTCTTCAGACTAGTATTTCAGCCACAACTATTATTTCAGCATCTCTGCTCCTTAAAAAACTTTTGCAATACATAAATTCCTACAGTATTTTCACTTGTCCATAGAGGGATCCTAGCATTAGATCAGGGGTTTCAGCTCATACAGCCCAAACAATCCTTACTCCCTGCTTTGTTTAGGTAAACTTTTTAATAGGCTATGTTATTTTTTTGGGTGCTCCCTCATCAGCATTCACTTTTTTTCTTCTTTTCAACCTATAGACAGACTAAAACAAAATATCAAAGTGAACATTTTGAGACCTGTTTAATCTCTGTAGATATACTTTCCTTATATACATATGAAAAGAAACACAATGTAATGCAATACAGGGATGTCACAATTGATAAGTAATATCTATCAGACAGCCCAGAACCAGTTCCAGATGCTTGTTATTGTTTCATGGGTACTCTCACTAGCATGGTGTAAAAAACAGTTTCAACTATAACAATCAGGACAGATACTAACACTGCCAGGCTATGAGTCGTGCTCATGAATTTTATTGGTCTTTAGTGTACAGGAGTAACTGTGTGCTGCTGCTGATGTACTCAATGACTGACAATGTGCCAGCCTGTGCTGTTAGACCTGACCCTCTTCACTCTCAGAATGACTCTTTCTTACCAAGAACCAAAAGCTACTTCTGAGATGTACCTAATCAAAGTAGTGTTTTCATGTAAAGATTTGATGTTGAGTTAAAATCCCTAAGTGGGATCAAGTGGAGTCTAAACAACATTTCACATCTGTGTTTTTCTGAAAGGCAAGATGAAGAAAAAGTTACATAATTATCAATCATACATCCCAGTATGGCTTTTTACACATTTCTTTGACATATACCATTGGGTTTTGACATTTTGCTTCTCTGTGTATCAAGAAACCCCAATCAAAAATTTCACCATTGAAGTTGTGTAACTTTTGGATTTTGATATTAGCTTATTATTTCTTAATGTCAAAATTGCAGGGCAAAGTTAGACAAGATAATAAGGAGAATGAAGCTTTTAAAATACTGAATTACCTGGATGAAAATCCTTAACTACTTTTAGAAATCAGTTTAGGAATGATATACACTCCTGAAACAGTCAAAACTTACTAACATGTTTCCAAGTCCTAGTATTTCCCTGCAGAAGTCTCATTAAATTAAGCAGCCAGAGGGAGAAATGGGATTCTTACTCATGAAACCCACAAGGCCATTGACAATCTTCCTGGACATCTACTACCAGCTGTTACAATAGGGCAAATTAATTATTGTATAGGTTTTCAGTATTCACCTGAAAATAAAGAAATTAAATCCTTCAAATGTTTAAGCAATTGATCTATTTAACATACTACATACAAGCCTTGAAGGTAGTTACATCAAGAAGAAAGACTGGATGAGAGAGGGCTACACAGTGTATTCTCATGGTGAGAGAAGCACACTTCCAGCCCAAACAAACCCTATGGTGGGACAATTCAAGAAGACTTAATTCTCCCAGACTTTGCCTTTCCCAAATCCCATAATCTAGGGGCCTATAATCTTTTTCCAAATATTGTTGGAGAGAAGGAAATGACTATGTTCCAAAGGGAGTTGCACAGGGCTTCTCAGTCCAGAAAGGTAGGAGCTGATGGTGTAGTGCTGGTACACCAGATCTCAAATGCAGAAACATAATGTAGAGCATTATTATAGGTTTTATTCATGAAGTTTCCCTATACTGCTGAGTAGCAGCAGACTGTTCCATGAATCAGAACAAGGAAATCACCTCCCACCCCAGTACACCTCCTCAAATGTGCTGGAAAAGCACACAAAGCTTTCTCTAATGCAGCAGTGACCTCATGCTTGAACAGCAACAGGCACACTGAACCTTCTCAGGTATTAATAACCTGAAACCAAACAAAATGGATCTGAGAGCTTCAGGTGAGCTTTCTTCTCCTCCAGGATGTCAAGAGCATCCATGCCTGTCAGGAAGAAACAGCAAATGTGTACTTCAAGACCCTTGAAAAAGTGCTCACAGTAACGCAATCTCTGAACAGAGCCAAGAGAACTCAAGAGTAGAAATCCTTCCTCAGGCCTGTTCCAAACAATGCCCCCAAATGCAAGAGGCCAATAAGACAAGGATGGACAGTGGGTACCATAAGTACAAAACTAAACCTGTGATACTAGTTTGGGTCTCCAGTGTGAACAACACTAAAAAACTTGGTTGAGAAAAAAGAAACCAAAAAACCGAACCCCAATACCAAAACCAACCAAACAAGAATGCAACGTAAAAGGCAAGTAACAAGTGCTTTATATCACTGAAGAGACAATATTCTCCTCCAGGGAGAATATTTGATCTACTAAGAGTAATTATAGAAAAAGAAAAAAAAAAACAACCACACACTTGGGAACCCACATCTAATTTTTTATTCACATCCAAGTAGCCTAAGATTGTATGAACCAGTCGTCATCCAAAGTGACCAGATTCAATGTGTGGTGATTCAAAAAGGAAAAGTTAGCTGCACTCAAATGAGAACAGGTGGCAGTGGCCAAGCTCTGCATCACCTACAAGTGCATCCTGATCTGAAAAAGTAACATAATAAATAAAGCATGACACTGACACAAAACTTGTTTACCACAGGCAGTAGAGTTTTGATAGTTGAAACTAATGGCAGCACCAGTTTTAGCCAGATAATCCCCAATCTCCTCTATTTGTACCACACACCTATGATCTTGCTTAGAGACCTTTTGAGCTATTGCAGCACATCATCCATTTGGCCAGGTACTGTAGAATAAGGTGGCAGCACTCAGCTAACTCCTGCTCTGCAATTCAAGAGCTAGATGTAGTTCTGTCCCTTGTGACTAGACCTGCAACAGTGTTAATTCATAAAGGACAGCAAACACCTTCCTCATGCATGAGTAGCACACTGCACAAAGGGCATGTGATTAGTACTGCCAAGAAATATTCTATTATACATCAATATCATTATACACTTCACTGTGTTCTACACAGAATAGTATCTTCGTGTTAGAAAGGAACATCACTTTAACTGATATAAGGAATGCAAGGTCTTTCCTCTGATCAAAGTGTAGATTAAAACCAAAGGGAGGATTGCAGAAAAATAATTACCACCAAATTCATCTCACGTCATGTAACAGATTTTGCTAAAATTAATTCCAACTGCCACAACCCTTAAAACCTCAAAAACAGAACTTCAGTTATGAGTGTTTATCACCAATATCTTTAAGTTGCAAAATAGAGAGACTGTTGAGCCTACTAAATCATGCCTGATGCAGCATAACAACAGCACATTTTGTCACAAGTCTAGAAAGGGCAAAGCATCTCCATTGTAACACTACATGCTTTCTTGAACAGCAGTGACAGAAGTGGAAGCATTAAAAACAACCGAAAAACCAACCCTTTGAATTCACAAGAGCCTCCAGAGAACAAAGGTGGATGTCTCCTTTTGGCTGGAGGGATAACTTTCAAATGATCCCTCCATAATTACTGAGCAGTGCTTTCAATTTTAATCCAAACTTAGAACTTGAATGCTATGGATATTGCAAGGAAGAACAAAATTCACTGTCTGGATTCCATTATTTCCACAAATAAACAGAATTTCACTGTGCAGAGAAGCTGCAGCTTGTCCTAATTTGTGCCTAGCTTCCACATGGAAAACTTCAGTCTGGAATTTATTAACAAAGCAAAGCCCCTCTTCATACCATAAAGCTTATAAACATAAGAGCAACTGTGAAATACTAATCTAACAAACATGCCTAACAAATGTGGCTACTTCATGACAGCATTTCTAGCAAGGCAATTACTTTCAAGACAAGGAAAAAGCTCAACCCCTCTCACTCCATCACCACGCAAAGTGCAGTGGCAGATCCCTTCCACTGTACAAAGGGAGCTGACTGAACTTCCCACACACTCGACAGGAGCCGACAGTACCTTCTGGTGGGAGATCCAGCTCAGAAGCAGAGGCATGTCCAAGCAGAGCTGTCACCAAACCTCAGTGCCATGAACACCAAGACTCAGGAACAGATTCCTGGGATAAGAAAGTGCAGAAAGGATCTCCCTCTCACAAAGGGCTGGCAGTGCTGTCACAGCACTTCCTCGGGCTCGTTTCATGATATCACAGCAGAGCCAGAAATCCGTGCAGCAGCCGTTATTCTTCAAAAGCCAGGCATTTCCTGACTTGGGGCTGGAAGCATCCGCACTGCTGGATTTGAATAATGCACCCCACTCATCATCAAGCTATGTACACTTAAAAACGAACAAAAGAGAAACAGGATACTGCTCAGAAATCAACACCCTGTGCTTTGCTAAGTACTGGGAGTTTGACATCTGTCAATAAGAAAGCAACACAATGTGAGAAAAAATTAGGAGCAACTGGAATGGTTCTCCTTTTAGTTAGTGTTAACTTGCATATCCATGAGATAGGAGAACCCAGCCACAGCAGTGAAACATGAACAGAGACAAAACAAGCTGCATATAATATCCTGCTATGTACCAGGCATTTGTCAAGGAGGCACAGTTCTTATCTTAAAAAAACCCCACAACCAAATGCCAGCCAAAGTGCAGATATCTGTAACTACTCTCAACCAGAAAGAAGGGTGGGAGAGGGAAAAAGTGGTTTTCCTTTAACTGCTATAAATGTTTTTACTGCCATCCACTTAGTCCAACACTGATCATTCAGACCTGTTGTACTTCTAAAACTGCTGCTTTCCACTCTGCTGACAGAGCTCCACTTCCCGGTTTTCACCATTAAAAATGCATCTTTCCAATAAAAAGATAAAAGACCAGCTTGATGTCATTCAACTTATGCAGTCACACAAGCAATTTGCTGACTTTGTTTATGCTAGAGGTATTTAGAAACTAGAACAGAAGAATCTGCCTCCATCAGCTGACTTACTGCTGAAGGAATACTGATATCTTTGTTTTTACAGAAATAAGGAGGTTTTTCAGCCAAGAGAAACGCTATCCCAAAGAGAAAGGAGTAACAGCCAAATTACTGAGCATTTCTATAACCCATCTGCACTTACTGTACAGTCTAAAAATAACAGTTTAGAAAACTCCAAGTCAGGTTCTCAGCAGGCAGTAATAAGCAGCTGCCATCAACTCCAAATCATTCTGCTGTATGTCTGGGCCAACACAACACAAGCCCAGTAGCAGAAATCTGGAACACAGGGGCTGGCATAGAAAGTTTCAGTGAAAGCGGTTTTTGGAGCTTTAAGCTAGCTGCCATCCCTGGCTGCTAGTGCTTTCACATTTCTTCTCTATAGGCTCATGGATTCAGCCTAAACTGAAAGCATCAGAAAACACATTAAAGGATTGATTGCCTAGAGGAACATTAAAGGATTGCATGGAACAAAGTTTTGCTTTCAGGAGACAGTCTTCCTCCTATTTGCCTGGCCTATATTTTTCCCAGATGACTGGTCAAGACCCAGCTAGGTTTGCTTCTCAAGAGCTGCTACAGAGCAGGGCATGTATTTTACTCTGACATTCAGCCTCATGCCACATACTGGGGAGATCACATACTCCTGCCAAAAGCAAAGCTGAAGACTACTACTACACCACCCTAAAGAGAGATCTCTTTTTACATCAGTAAGCTAAAATGAAATCTAATTCAGTTTTCAAAATAATTCTTATTCAAGACCAACCCAGGAATTACTTACACTGATGAGTTTTGATACAGTCAACGAGCAGAAAAAAGTACCAGAGTTGCACAGCACACATTTAGCAAACCATCACAGTAGCTAATTTGCAGCTGGAAACTTGTGGATCACCTAACACATTCCATGTGCTACACACACACACAAGGTGCTTCTATGCCAAATATCCAAATTTAAGTAAACAGTATAATGGTAGAAGGTGGATCAAGTTACTTAACAGGAAAGAATGTCTAAGAGTTACAAGATGGTTTAGATGCCTGAGCAGACAATAGGTCCCTTTCTTAACCAAGCACCACTGTCAAGTGCTTGCATGAAGGAAAAAAAAAAAAGCAACCAAAAAACCAAACCCCAATACCAAAGCCAACCAAACAAGACTGCAATGTAAGAGGCAAGTAACAGGTGTTCTATAATGTGACTGAAGAGACAATATTTTGCCTATCCAAGAACTTCAGGGATGGCAGTGACAGCACAGCCAGACACAAGAGAAGCAGTGCTCAAGCAAGGATGGCTCTTGCACTCAGCATTTTGCTCCTATGCTTAGGCCAGTCAGGCTTGATGCTTTTCCACCTTTCAGATACAGCCCAAATTCACTCAGCTTGAGTACTCTGCAACCCACAGAAGTGTCAGTACAGAGGTCTCATGATGATCCTTATGCTCTTGAATATGTAGATTAGTAAAACAATTCATTTCATCCACCAATTTTATACTTCGAGCATATGCAAGTTTGTTTCCAAGTTTAGGACACAGTTCCCAGGGAAAGACTTAGCAAAGTACAGCTTGCTTGGAACAGCAGTTCTTTACCCAAGTTCTTACAAACTACTAAAGTACAAATTCAGATATTAGGTAGGAATTTTCTCCTGAAAACTGTGTTTCAGCTTAACTTGGCACTTGTAGTAACAGGTTTATTAAATATGTTGTTTTTAAAACTCCATCATGTTTAACACATACCCTATTTTTAAAAGGGCTTGCCTGAGAAGATAAGGCTGTCACGTGGACAGTCCCAAACAATTAATACATTCTCTGCATTCATTTCCTTTTGAGGGGGTGGGAGGGAAAGTTGGAGAGCTCATTGAAGTATTTTGCCCATTTATGGTCACTATCTACTTCTCCAATACAGATCAGAAGATCATGAACTTCATTTTAGCAGATTTAAAGTGGCAATACTGAAATAAATGTTCCAGGCACCACGTTTAAGAAGGTGGCAATTTTTTAATTCTTTAGTTTCAGATAGCAGTTCTCAATATTTTAAATTTAAAATATTAACTAACACGTTGATTCACTATGAAATGAACACACTTTGGTCTGGTTTTCCCTAGCCAAGAGATCAAGATTTCCTGCATGGCAGATCATGAGGAGCCCTAAAGTGAGCATCATCCCAGATTTGGTTAAAACCTACCATGATACCCATGGATGGATGACAACACTTTTATAACTCATTCACTACAATAACCACTTTCTTCTATTATCACTGAAGAAGAAGATGGTGTTTTAATTCAGTGCTGGCTCTGAGAGATGGGAAAAATTAGATTTTATTCAGTCTAGCAGATGTGGGTATGCTTGGTCCAAAAAAGTCAGGCACTGCAATAACTTCTAGATCCCTTAATGAGGCTAGAAATTCCTCAATGACTTGAAACCAAGGAGTTCCTTCTTTCCCTAGTTGATGTTTTCCCACAAACTCTCAATTGCAGTGGGAGGTTTCAGACCACAAACTTTCCTTAAAAAAGGTTCTGCTTACAGAAAGTTGGACACCAAGAGCAGTGTCATGCAGCAGGTGATACTGTGGCAGAGACAAAAAGTGTTACTACTGGGTTCAAGGCTCCTTTTGTCACAAGAACAATCACTAAAAAACTGTGAAAGACAAATGCACGTTTCATCAGACAATGTGGACAGAGTATAAAGAAAACAGCTGGCAACCTGGTAGCATTTCAGCAGCTTTGCCATCACTGCCAAGTAATGTTCAATAGTTTTCTAGTACTTTGGAAACACACATCTGTACACGTTCCAGCTTGTCTGCTAATTTCACAGTTCACAAGAGCAGCTGCCTTGTCTTGTGACAGTATCAAATGCCTGAGCAACCAGCAGCACAATTAACTCTTCCCAGATAACAACCAGCAAAGAACCCAAGCATAAACACAGCAAGGAAGGATTTCAAAGCCATACTCATCCAGATGCTGAATTACCAACTGCTTTGAAATGAGGTGCTGGGAGCTTCCCCCTAACTATACTTCCTTCAGCACCAAAGTCTCGAACCACCACTTTGCCTAGGAGTCAGGGGAATAATGAATACCACACCTGAAGGCAAAGTTAGCACAGGACAAGACACTGAATACTGCTCTCCCTGGGAGTCACATTAGTCTAATCTTGTCAATCTCTAACTGCTTAAAATATTAAGATTTCATCAGCTTGTTAGTCACTGTAAAGAGAATTAAATCATTAGGTAGTTATAGTATTCAAATGTAAATCCATACAGACACAGCTGGATGGGGAAGTATTTCAAATTTAATAGCTGAAAGTAATTAAATGTATGATCCTTTTACATTTTGATATAGAGAAATTCTGAAAGAGCTACAGATTTACTGTTACTACCACTAATAATTAAAAAACCAAAAAACCAAACCAAAAACAACTCACAAGACCCTGAGGAACAGAAAAGAAAATGCTTTCCCAGAAAGCTTTGATATAAAGCAGTCAATAAAGTAAACAGACAGTAAGGACCTTTCAGAGAAACAGCTTTATAAGGCAAGACTCTTGCACCAATAGTGACATACATGAAGCAAGCTAAGGGTGTGATAGAGACCCATGAGACCCATCACATGTATTTCCAAAAAGTCTGTGAGAGCATTTTGTTTTGGTTATAAATATGGGTTCTACAAAACTGAAGGGGAAAAGGGAGCATAGAGGCACTTAATCACTGTGTAAGTAAGAAAGCACAACAGGTATATACAGTCAAGATGGGTGGGAAGGAGCTGTTTCTGAGCTTATCAGGAAGGTTCTACTCATTTTTTTAGGCAACATTTTCCTATACATCAGGTAAAGCAACTTTTGCACTGCTTCACTAATTGCTGTTGGTAGATGCTTCTCATTTCAGTACTGCCAAACTTTATTTTCTGAATTTATTGTGCAGGTATTTCTGCACCAGCAGCTGCACAGCACTGCCTGACAGCATTAACAGTAGGATTTTTGGAATTGGCTTGAGACCACATAGGTAAGAAGAACAGCTAGACTGCATTAAATAACTGCACCTAATCTTTTGATAACAATATTCACAGGAAGATTAGCATTGGCATTATGAAGTCCTAGCAACACAGTGACAAATTAACCCAGGAGTTCTAGAATTTCAGTTCATTATTAATGCAGAGCAAAGCCCACACTGCTTCAACTTTCATAGCAGCATCTTTACTTTAGTAGTTCTGGGTTTATGTGGCAAAATTTTGGTAGCAAAGGGGACTGCAGGGGTGACTTCCACGAGAAGCTCCCAGAGTTTCCCCAGTTTCCAACAGTCAATGCCAGCCAGCTCCAGGACAGACCCACCACCCACCATTGCAGTGACAGTGGTAGCCCCTCCAGGATAATGTGTTTGAGAAGAGGAAAACCCTGTGCAAAGGCAGCTAGGACAGCAAAATGAGAACACATGAGGGGAAGAGCCCTGCAGACAACAAGGTCTGTGAAGAAGGAGGGGCAGGAGGTGCCCAGGTGCCAGAGCTGAGGTTCCCCTGCAGCCCATGGAGCAAGCATGGTGAGGCAGCTGTGCCCCTGCAGCCCATGGAGATCCATTCTGAGCAGAGATCCACCTGCAGCCCTTGGATGATGCTACACTGGTGCAGTGGAAGATCAAAGGAGACTGTGACTCCATGGGAAGCCCAGGCTGCAGCAGGCTCCTGGCAGGGACCTGTGGACCCATAGAGAGAGAAGCCAACAGTGAAGACAGTTTGCTGGCAGGAGTTCAGCAGGAGACCCAAGCTAGAACAGCCTGTTCCTGAAGGACTACACCCTGTGGGAGGGGCCCTCGCTGGAGCAGCCTGTTCCTGAAGAACTGCACCCGTGGGAAAGACCCAGATTGGAGAAGCTGGTAGAGAGCTTTCTCCTCTGGGAGGGGCCCCACTCTGGAGCACGGGCAAAGTGTGAGGAGTCCTGCTCCTGAGGAGGAAGGAGTGGAAGAGACAATGTGTGATGAATCCCCATTCCCTGTCCCCCTCAGCTGCTGAGGGGGAAGAAGTAGAGAAAATTAGGAGTAAAGTTAAGTTCAAGAAGAAGGGAGGGGTTGGGGAAGGTGTTTTCAAGATTTGGTTTTCTTTCTCATTACCCTACTTTGATTTGATTGGTAATAAGTTAAACTCAAGCTGAGTCTGCTTTGTCCACGGCAGTAATTGCTAAGTGATCTCTTCCTGTCCTTACCTCAA
The DNA here is from genome assembly GCF_037042795.1 of Molothrus aeneus. Taxonomy (NCBI): domain Eukaryota; kingdom Metazoa; phylum Chordata; class Aves; order Passeriformes; family Icteridae; genus Molothrus; species Molothrus aeneus. The sequence continues at coordinate 67,311,536 of NC_089647.1, forward strand.
CCCACAAGCCTTTTTTCATATTTTCTCACCCCTGTCCAGCTGAGGAAGAGCAAGAGCGAGGCTTTAGAGGGTGTCTGGTGTCCAGCCAGAGCAGCCCCCACACCAGTACTATAGCTGGATACCTGTGTAAGGTAGGTTCCCTGCTTGGAAAGGAGAAGGGCAGCACAGTCCTGATGTCTAGGGCTTGGTAAAAATATACTTAGCTGTAACATGACAAATCCCATCATGTGGCTCCTGCCTGGACTGGAAATAGAAACTCTTATTTCTGGTCTGATGGGCAAGGGATGAGAAGGGAAGAGTGATTTTGTCACTGACACAGCAGTGTTCTCGTGTCATATTTAAATAAGTTATTTGGAAGGATAATGCAAATCCCATTCACTTCAGCTTACTACAAGAGTCTCTTTATAATTTCACCTAAGGTATTACTTGTCATGCTCAGCTGCCATCAAAGCAAGATATGCCTTCAAATAACTTAAAGTTTCAGAAATAGAAATAAGTATGTGGGTTCTCTCATGGAAGTCAACAGTTCTCTCTTGACTGAGGAAATTAAAACTCAGTTTATCCACAACTTTGTCCTTCTACAGCTTATTTTTTACTTCCAATAGCTCAGACTGTGAAAGATTTCTCTCTGCAACTGGAAGTCGGCTTGCTGATGAGAGTCAGCAGTGAGAACACAAACTATTAACAGAAATCAGAAAAAAGGTGCCCTAAACAGTGAACTTCATTCCTCCTGCTCATCAGCTCTCTCTCCCCTGGGGGATCTTAGTTGATCTGGGAATTATCTATCTTAGGAATCTATTCTTGGTCATGTCTGAATGTCCGGTTCTCACTGAAGTCAAGCCTGAAACTTGTTTTGCAGAGCCAGCGAGGAAACATTGTATCACAAAAGTTAAACATATTTCTTAACTACCCATTCTGTGATTCCCAGCATCCAAACCTGGAAGACAAGGTGTGTCTCTGTTTGGTAGGATTCACAAGTTTGCCTTCCAGTTTCACCTGTGACACCCACCAGGGCTTCCAAAACAATTCCATACATTTCTATATAGTAGATACTGACAAACTTCAAGGAGAAACAACAAAAATCTCAACTTCAAGGGTAATCTCAAATGTGATGGAAATATACAGCACTAGCTAGATTTATTTATTCTCTAGGGAATTTTTAAACCATCTGGCACAGTCCCAAGTGCTGTAGTTTCTGTTTGTTCAAGAGCTCTCAGGAAGCTGAAGCTAGCAAGCATAGGACACAAATTGAATCATTTCTGTGTTTTTGTTCTTGTAAAAACTTAACATCTTGCATAAATTAGGTAACTTCAAAACTTCAAAGAGTTATAATACACTGAAGCAGGTTTAACAGATTCATACCTTATCAAGAGAATTTTATCAGAACTTATAAGAGTTCATAAATTAATATGGACTTCAGCTAGAAGCAAAATCCAAAAAATACATAACCCATTTGAGAAAGCACTATAGAACTCATAGACCAAAATGTAGTTCAAAGGGATTTACATGAACAGAAATAAAACTGAATATATGGACATCTCCATCCATCTTTTTTTCATAAAAAGATGACCAGTCCACCAACATGTAAATTTTTTTGGTTGGGTTTTGTTTATTTTTTTAAGTGGGGAAGACCTTTGTGACGGTTTATGAACCATTGGAGCAAACAATGACAAACTCATAAGTGAAAGTAATAGAAAATATAGGAACAGGCATGTTTGCTCCCAAATCCAGTACTGGCTATGTACACAGTTTCAAGGTGACAATTCAGAGCAGCTTTCTCCAGAGTCACAACCTGCCCAGCTGAGGTTGCTCCCCCTGTGCTCAAGCCTACATCCCAAAAAGAGATTTTAACATCCTATTTTTCCTCATGGGAACACTGGGAATAACTATCAGACTTGGATGTTTAATTTAATATCACACCTAAAGTACTGCACCTTCTCTACCCAAGCAGAGGATGTATGAAAGGAGACAATTTATGCCATTTATGCTTATGACAATCCCTGTTCAATCTGTTGGACTTCTCCAAAGATGCATCACATATAAACATCAATCTTGGAATTAAACAATTTGGAATTGCTATCAGCACATATAAAAAAACCGTGTTCCTTTCAGTTAGTAGCAGATTGATGATCATTGTTAGCCCAATTTGTTTAGATGATGCCAGCTCTGAGGCTGACCACAGCAAACAGGGGTTCTAGAAGGACACAATTAAGTAGAGTTGCTGCAAAGAATTTGTAAGCCCCAATAGCATATGGTAAAAAACAGCTACTGAACAGCAAATTTAAAACTTGTGCCCTCTTTTCTTAATCAGAACACAAGAGGAAAGCAATCCATGAAATAAGAGCTAATCAAAGGAAAAAGAAAGAAAAACCAAAAAAGAATGTTACACACAAACTCAGTTAATTACAGGGACACAGAACAAAGCCTCTTACAAGTTACTGGATTGACAGGTCTGAAATTTTTATGTACAACCAAGGAATAAGAGTCTTTTGAGTTAAAAAAACCAAAACTATCCAAAGTGTCAGAAATTGTCACTTCTGGAGATCAGTCACTGGTTTAAGTGGATAAATTGGTACGTAGGAGGACGATTTTAAGGCAGCACTTCAAAGAAACAGATTAGGTAACAACAGATGCATGTCATGTAGTAACATCCTGGTATTATACCTTGTTCCAACAAGAGGCATGAAGGTGAAATATAGGGTTTAAGAAACCAAAAGTTTATTTCAAATGCCAAATATACAAATTGTATAAGATTAGGACACTGGTGAAGAACAACTGGAAATCCTAGTATTTTATTAGGGTTTTTTTTTCTCTATCTATGAACAGAAGCAGGAAATTAAGATCAAAATGAGGTCATGTAGCTATAATAAATGCTGATTGCAAGAAGTATTTTACCAGAAATAAACAAGGCAGAGTCATCTTTGTGAGCAGCTTTTGTCAATAATCCTGTATTGTTTATATGATACACTGACTGGTTGTTGTGAATTCCCAAGCAGATAAGAACTGTTCATAATACACAGACTTCACAAATAGCCCCACCTCAATAAAACTTGGGGATGCACACCTGCTATTCAGAAATTGGGATTCCCATCAAACTTCAAATTACATCTTATTTCATATTCTATAAATTTACAGTAAAATAGCTGTGATTTATTCTTTTAGGGAAAAAAATGCATCATTTTGCCCAGTTTATGAAATATCCTACAATTTCATTCTGGAAAAAAAACCCAAACAGACATTTGGAAAAATATTTATGTAATTAGAAGGATTTAAAAAGAGGATTTTAAAAAGAGTAAGCTGCTAAAAACACACTTGATGTCAACTCAACACTGAAACTCCCAAGCATGCATCAAAACTACAGTGCACAGCCTAAATATTTTTTAACCTATAATTATATGCAGCATAATTGGAAAGCCTCAAATTTACAAGAAGTGGTACACCAATTTACACCAAGTGATGACAAGACGACAGAAGAAACTCCCACTGGAAAGGGAAACCCCACTCCCCAACAGCTGGTGCTTAGAAGGGTTTGTACATGCAGCTGGAAAGGAAGAGATTAATCTCAGAGCTGAGATGCTGAAGAGGTTCCCTTCTATCACCTCCCCAGTATTCTCTCAAGATAACACACCAAAAATTGTGGTGAACCTGGCTATACTACATTAATAGCTGGCCTTGATGATCTTACAGGCATTTTTCAACTTTAACAAATCTATGATTTATCCTGATAGATGCATAGAAATAGGATTGCAGACATCACTGTATTTCTATTAAGCTTGGCTGGATGCTCACACCCACAGAAGGTAAGAGTGACTCTCAAACATTCATTTACAAAAAACATCCCATTTTGCCACCCCAGCTTTACCCCAGCACTTTCACAGGCTTTATAGCTGACTTTCCTTGAATACAAAGAACTGAGGCTGTGACTGTACCCAGCATGTGTTGCTCATAAACTGACTAAACTGAAGCTTCAGAGCTTTTAAGTTCCCAGGCAATTAAAAAATATTTAACAGACTAAGTAGGGGAGGGGGAGCTGCTTTTTACAACACAAGAAGCCCCTTCATTACATTAAGAACAAAGGTGCATTTATATCATTTCACTGCTTATCTGAACACCACCCTGCTCTATCTAACAACGCACACACTGCACTTTGCTGATAAAGCACCCTTTGCTAAGGTAGCTGTACCTACGGGATGTGAACACGTGTCCTGAGCCCCACTACAAGCAGCACAGAAACAGATGATTTCAGGCTTTATGTACTCAGCTTGGATTTCATCAGCAGCTGCACAGAGAAGCCTCTGCACACCTGCAAGCCTGAAAGAACACTGGCTGCCTTTGCTTTATTTTTATTCTAACTTGAGATCTTGTCATCTTAACCTTTACCTTCTAATATCATCAGCTACATTAGGCTGAGCATCTTAGCCAAGAGCATCCCACTTGGCCAGCCAGAAAAGAGACTACAAGACTTTTTTTTTTCTTTCATTGAGGTCCTGAGGTCATCAAGGAAGGGGTCAACCAACACCCACATCCAAAGGTGCAGTAAATTAACCTCGCAACAATGCACAGAGAGCTTGGCTCTTGGAACAGAAGCGTGGCCAAGAGGCTGCAATGCTCACCTCCATTCACAATGTTTTGCCATATTCTTAGGCTCTGCGAGGATCCTCTGCAAGTGCTTTTTAATTTTAAAAGCAGAAGCTACTAAATTATTCTTTATTTTACTCTGGAGGGAAAAAATATTTGTTTACCACAGTATTCTTTATATGTACAGATGCAATTTCATTTCTTTGGTAGATCTCTCAAGTTTACCACTAAAAGGATAAGGTTACAATATTTAATTTTCTACAGTACAATTGCTTGGGGAGAAAAAAAAGAACTTGCTTTTCTGAGACACTCAAGAATTAGATGAGAAATTGAGATCCCTGGCAGTAAACTCTCCCCTGCACCAGCACTGTTTCTCCATTATTGTAAAAGTGCAGCCTTTAATCTCTTTCCTTCCACAGCCATGCCCGGAAGAGTCCAGACAGACTGATCAATCATTTCTAGTCAGCAGGGTTCTGTGAAAGGACAGAAGGTTTTCCTCTCAAAACAACCTGCAAGATCAGTTTTAAATGCCTATGAAGGTTCACGATCTGAGGTATGTGGAATGTTTTCTATGAAGTAATTACAAAGGCGAGGCAGTAGAAAAAGAAAAAAAAAACCAAAACTTTTGTATGAGAATTAGTACCACTTCTGTAAAAACTTTTTCTGTACCAGAATGTTTAAACAAGAGCAGCCTATCTACAAAACAAAAACCAAAAAAAGCCCAAAAAACCAAAAACCACCCAAAAAAACCCCCCAAAAATTGTAGCCAATAATGAATAAGTTAAATATGCACAGAGAGGAGGAGGGGAGAGTCTCTCTTCCTAAAACTTGAACCAAATAATGAAGTCCATCTTTCCCAAGAAGATGACAGCAGACAAAGCTTTCCCTCAAAGTCACCTGTGTCATCTGTACATTCAACTGCACAGTGACACTTCCCAAAGCAGCCAGGTTCTGGCAAACAATACAACAGCTCACACAAGGTGAACCAGTAGAGTCCACCTAGTATCTCTTTAGAGTGTTTCAGAAATCATTCCTGCTAGCATCATTTTGCTACACCTTCAAGGAATCTGGTGGAAGATGGAAGATTGGAAGATGCCAGCCCCTCAAATTTCAGCAACAGGAAATAGCCACCATGAAACAGTTTTATTTGTAAATACAGCACTGAGTCTTTATGCACCAAGCAATCAAAAACACAGCAACAATGCAAGCTGAAGGTGAGCTTGGACAGATAAGATTACAAGATATACAGGTGCTTTACAGAGAATTCTGACTGGGAACACTTCAATGCACTGCCAAGCACTATCACAAATTTGGTGAGAACTGCATTAAAAAATAAAAAGCTCTGATTTTCTGTAAGTCATACTCAATTTATATCCAAGTTTATTTTTAGGCATCAAGTTCTATTTTTTTCATACTTCAAAAAATGAGATTTCAGATACTTCATTCCTTAGTAAAGCTGATCTACATTACATAGCACATAAGTAGCAGGAAGAGCATAATCTGATTTGTGGAGGCTCATGAACGACAGACAGGACATTTATACATGCTACTTAAAACTTTATCTCTTAGGAATGAGTTTATTTGCCTACCTATGGCTCTTCAGTTCAGCTCAGTAGGACCGGGAAGAAATTCAGTTGTTCTCAAAAGCTTGTTTTCAGGATTCAGAATCCAGGCAACACAGTAGGCTACATCTGCACATCTTATCTTTTGCTCAAAGCACAGCCAGCTTAACCATTCCTACAAGTTAACAAGTGCTTGTAGCAGCAACCAGGACTTCAGAGATTTATTTTTTCATAAATCCTTTGGTTTATATTAAATTCCAACACAGGAAGCAAGGCTGATTTCTGCTTATAAAACATTATAACTTATCATTTCACAGAATGAAACTATCAAAATAAAGGTACAGTGTAACAGACCATAACAACGTACTTTTTCTTTCCTTTTCACATGAAACTAGTTTTTGGAAACAGGCCTCAGACTGGAATCCCACACTGCATGTCTTAGTTCTGTTCTTAACGAGCCTAGTCTATCACAGAGGTGAGTGTAGTCATTTTCTGGGGAACACTCAGGGATATAAGAATGCTGCTCATGCACAGGCCATTGTATTTCATCCCCAGCATCATGAGGCATGGCAGGATAATGCTGAGAAATTGCATCCTCAAGCACAGACAGAGCAAACATACATTTAATGGCTTTCTTTTGCTGCACCCAATGTGCAGCACCTCAACTTCATTCCTTGCCTCAGATATTTGAACCTTTTAGGGAAAAGCAGAGCTTCCCAGTACCTAGACAGCAAAAGGAAAGAGTGTTTGGAATAAAACACCCATTATTTAGAAAATCAGAGTGAAAGACCTTATTGGGGTCTCCACAGCTAACCTGGAGGAGCCCAATCTGCCTTTGTAAGGGATCACAGTGTACCAGCAGGCTTCTCACAATAAAAGAGTTGCATGTCCAGCCATGAGACTGGAAGAAACAATCACAGGTCCCTTGTGAAACATCAAGGACCATCTACAGGAACCTTGTACACCTCCTTTCCTGGCAGAAAAAAAGGTTTCTGAAATGACATCATCAGTCCCTTTTTGTCTTCTCCATTCTCATAAGCACCTAAGGCTCATGTCTTCCACTGAGTTTGACTGTTTTGTTTGCCTTTAGAGTAACCTCTGCTGGGGAAGGCCAAGTGGGGTGCAGAGAGGAGGAAGTGACCAAGTGGCTGTGGAAAGCAGGGATGCCACCCAGAGCAGAACTGACAAGCTTGTACTGAGGGCATCTGTTCTGCTTGGCTGGCCAATGCACACACGAGTGTGTGCACAGTAAACATTATAACACACTATTTCCTGCCCAGCAACTACCCAAGGACATAGAACTAGCAGGAAAACTGAAAGACTGTGTAAAACAAAGAAAAAACTGCTTTACAGAAAGCAGTTTAAAGAAATTCTTCTTGTGCATTTTATTTGTGTGTTTTTCCATTCGCTCTTACTTCTGGCCCCACCTCACTGGACAAGTTCACATTCATTTTCCAGGAAATGCTGAAGGCCTAGCTGAATCTTCTGAGGTACCCAGCATATTATAATACATCTTTCTTATCTCTTTTAAACAGAAGGAAATGGATCAAAACAAGAAAGTCTGTAACTCACGAAGTGGCAGGAGTGTTTGTTCTGCAGCAATCTGGATTTTCTCAATTTGTGAATGAGAAGCTGTTTTACATGAACAGTGTTTTTTCAGGCATGAAGATTTCTTCACAAACTGAATCCCCTCCTTCCTACTCCCTCTTAGCCATACACACATTGCAGCATTTCACCAGTTACAGTCATAGCTCTCCAGAGCACTAAGCTAAATGTTGCACATTAAGACTACTTTATTCATTAGCTCCAATGCTACACCAATCTTGTGTGCTTAAGCTCAACCTGTTCCTATTTACACTTTGCAGCATGTCACTGAACACCACCCACTATTTAAGAACACTGAAAACATTGAACAGCATTTCCCTAGCTTAGGTACTGCCTCTGAGCCCAAACTGCTGACTTAACAAGAGTAACCAGATGGAGCTGTGTCCCAGCAGGACAGCAGAGAGCCTCACACATGTAATCGGCTTGGCTCACAGGGCACATCCAGAGCTTCTGGATGTCAAGAGTTCAGGTTTTCCAAATGCATAAGAGATATCCCCTCACCTCCTTCTACAAAATATTTTTCAAGGGTTTTATACTACCAAGCTGGAATATCTGTTATGTGCCTTCAAGGACTGAAATGATGAAGTGTTTTAACTCAAGGAGTGTTATACAACCCTCATGGACAGAAATAAATCTTCAACCTTGGAAGAGACAGCAAGGATTTTGCCATCCTGTAAGATAATGCCACAGCTACCTAAGCTATAAACAAATTCAATATTAAAAAATTATTAAAGTCAACTTTTTGGCATACTTGTTTTCAACAGAAAAATGAACTCTAAACAGTACATAAAATGCTAGTAGAAGCACTGTGTTTGGCTAGCCAGAACTCTTCAAATCCTAGGTAGCTATATAATATTTACCTTAGCTATAATATTTAGTCTGAGTCTTATACTGACTGTCTTTTCTAAACTGAGTTAGAGCAATTAATGCATACAATATTTCTGTTACTGCCAATCAAAATACAACTTTCTCATGCTTTAGGCAAGAGTATTTATTGTGAGTGAACAGACCAGATTAGTAATTTAGTGGGTGGTTAATAAAAGATGGAAAGGAGTTTTACTACTCCATGTGAGTGAGCTACAATAGCCATCTCATTTAGGAGATGGGATTTAAACCTGTAGCTGAATCCCATCCTGCCCTGTCTCATCTCCAAACAGCTTTGTGTTTCCCACCCCCTGAAACGAGTTGGACTGAAGAATCTGAATTCTCACAGCAGAAACACAGTCAGACAGCAGAGTGGCCTGCAGCTCACTGACATCTGGCCAGGCACTGCAGATTCCCCAGACTGAATCTGGTAGACCATCACCAACTATAATGTGCCAGGTGTAGGTGCCTAAGAAAAAAAGCATGAAACAGCTTGAGAGAGAGAGTGAGAATCCACTTACAAGCAGCTCCAATTTTTATCATCTCTTCATATACAGACCCCAAGGTTACTGTCCAAGTATCCCAAACTGGCAAGAGTTAATTCTGAAGACAAATAAACACAGCCTTCCACTTTGCAGTTGTCCTGGTTCCATTCAGCAGAGGGTCAAGCTCTGCAGTAGCTGGGAGGGGCCATGGCCAGGACACAGAAGTTACTCTGTACCACTTTGTGCCATTGCTGGGGGGAGATGAAAAGAGTCTCCTCCAGGGAGAAGGAGTTCCATCTGGTTGAGAAAATACAGTGGACAGAGCCATCCATTATTATCTATTATTGGGTGGGGTTTTCTCATAGATATAATTTTCTGTAATTAGTATTGCTGCTGTTATAGTTCATTTTCTTATCTCATTGCTGTTTCCAATAAACTGTTCTTATCTCAAACCCATAATCTTTGCCTTCTGGTGCCTCCAATTCTCCTCTCCAGCCACCTGCATGAGGGAGGAGGGAGGTGGAGGAAGCTGCAGTGTGGGAGCACTAAATTAGAGAATACCATTCCTAAACCATGATACCAGTTTATTCAAATATCTAACAATAAAGAAAAAATAACCCAGTCTGGCTTCCAACAAAGTAATTGGAAATACTTGTTTATAATGAGAACCAAGTTTACTGAACCTGATCTTGTATTTAAATTATACTGAGCAGATGAAAACCTTTTATTTACTTACCATTCTCTTCCTAGATATTTGCTACTACCTTTCTCTCATGGCCTTGTAAAAGTCAAAAATTAATGCTTACTCTTAAGAAATGTATTTTTCCTAAAGCAAAGCCTTCATAAATTCCTCAGTGATACCATTTAAAAAATAGACTGAGGCAACAGGGGTACTTCCAAATATCCAGCTACCTAATTATGATAACTTAGGTACTTCAATTTTGCCTTTATCCAGAATTTAACTTTCTTTTCCAGGGAAGAGAATAATTGCATTAAAGGAAAAACAAAAAAAAAAAAAAAAAGGTAAGAAAACCCATCATATCTTCCTAAAGAATCCTTTCCAAAGGGTTCTTTAACCCTCAAGCTTGGCTAAATGAGCAACTGCCATTTGAGCTCATTGACCAGGGGTACTACTTGTTATCATCCAAGCATAAACAGCCAGGAAGGCAGGATATTTCCTGTGATATTCAGCATTATCTGAGAGATGCATTTCAAAGGCTTCCACTTTTAGTCTTGGGTAAATAAGTACTCCCTAATAAAAAGAAGGTCACACATCCAGATTCCAGTCAGAATAAAAACTTTCTGCCCTACTACCTTCACCACACCCTCATGTGGCCATTAAGAGCTTGTTCCCTTCTTAGTCCATAAGTCTGAAAAGAGGCATTGATTTCACAGGGAGCAGGCTCCCTGCTCCCAGCTCTGGATCCTTTCTGGGCAGAGTTTATGGCTAGCAGGATAAATCCAAAGAGGCTTATGCTGATTTGTGTCTAGCAAGGCTGGGATCCTCAGGGAGTCCCATCACAAAGCTCCAGTGAGTTGCTATAGGATCAGCTCATGTGCATTTACTGAACAATTTATCACACACACTTTGACAGCTCTGGCAGCTGCAGAAAGCCCTTCCAGCCCATCCCTTACAGCAGGGATTCTCTAGCTTCCAAAAAATCCTTGCTCAAGTTTTAGACATTAATCAATGTTTTCTTGATGACCTTTGCTCACAGAAAACAACTACACATTTAAAATTAGTCTGAGATACAGACTCCCTTCTGTATGGAAAGTGGTCCTGCTATGTCCAAATGGTTAACTCTGGGCAACTAAATTGATTAAGAAGAAAGAAATTTAAGGAGTCTGTTCAAGGTTCTTTATGACAGATCCTAATCCATGGACCGGCTTTGCCAAGACTGTCTCTTGCACTGACAGTTTTCTACACAAGTGTATGACCTTTCAGAAAACAGGAGAGTCTACTATAGAAGTAATTAGCAAGTTAGAGAAAAAACAAATCTGTCTAGAAAGTTGTACAAAGAAATCCTCCTTTATCATTCTACCATCCTATGCTTTTGTAGAAAGACAACTTCACAATTTGGTTCATAGCAGTGATAAACTTATGCATGCAAAGAGAACATTTTTGCACCCCAAAGCCAACTTCTCTGCCTGAGGAAGACATACAAAGAAACTTAATTTTTGGGGTTATTGTGAGTTTTTATTATTTTAGATCCAAAAAAAGTGTACCAGATCTGAAAAGAGAAGCTAAAATACTGAGACACAGAGTCCTGTGAAAGATATATTCTTGCCAATTGCATGTAACCTCCCTTCCAACTGATTCTGTTTGAACTACTAGAGCAAGAAAAGCTGATTTTTCACCTAAAGTTGCAGGAAAAAAAATAAGGAAAAAAAATTAACAAATCTGTATCAAGGTTCAAACCACACAAAGCCCTGAAGTTACCATACAGGAGAGATCATCTTTGGCAATTTCACTTCTGACAACTGGAAAACTGTTTGTGGGAGAAACGATGCAAACAAGGTCAGAGAGTGTCACGGACAAATGTTGACTGTAGGAAACAACCTGTTTGCTGGAAGTTGCATGGCATTGTGAGAGCAATCTGAGCACCTTCAAATGCCATCATCTGAGAAACAAGGTATTGCTAAAAACCAAGCTACATCATATCAGTTAATTTCTGACTCATAAGGGCCATTATTAAAATATTTCATCAAGTGTAACACCACCTGTACTAACACAGATTCTCCCTGCTGCTTTTTTTTTCCTCCTGCCCCCAGCTATGATCTAAAGGATATCATCCAAGAAATTAAAATAGCTATAGAGACAGTTGCAAAGGAGAAACAGTTGGATAAGAGTGAAGAACTGTAGCTTTAAATATGAAGAATGCTGTTGGAGTTACATCTTATACAGATGTAGATCTTTCACATGACAGCTTTTCTCAAATTGTGGCAGGAGTCAAAAGACATTCCTAGGAAGCCTGAAAAAAAATAGTAAGGGATTTTGTTCATGGTGACAGAGAGTAGAAGAGCAGTAGGCAGCTTTTTCCCAGTGCTTTGGGGAGAGCAGCACAAGCAGGAGTGAGATCTGTTCTTTAGTGAGAGCCCAACCCAATGCTAAGTGGGCAGAAGTTGCTCTTTACAGCTCCTACTTAAAAGGATCATGAAAACAAACTAGGAATATAGCTTGCCAACCATACATCCTACAATTGAAAATCCCTTTATTTTGGTCACAACTGCCAATTATCACACCATGAAATATTCCAAAAGATGTCATGATTTTTTCCCAGACTTAAGCTCTAATGGAAGAACAGCAATACTGCTTCTGATATGTAGGCAGACACTTCATGACAGCACATAACTCCCTAACTTGACTTTTGTCCTGAAAATGGTGTGGAGTCAAGGGAACTATTTCACAGCATTATAAAATATTGCTACATCAGTGATTCAGTCTGGCAATCTCTCCAAAACCATCAACATAAACAGAAGAGGCCTTGTGCACCAGCAGACATGCAGATAAAGGTACTTAACACAGTGGTTTCCACTGCAACATGCAAACTAGATGAATGCACCCAGAACAAAAATTGTTTTCTGATGGTCTGAGACAGGGCAAGTTTATTTTTGTGGGTGTAATATTTATTCTGAGACATAAGGCTCAGGCTACCAACTTACCCAGATCCTAGTATCTGGAACCATAAACGCAGAACAATATGTCACCAGCCAGCGGATATTTTTTAAATCCTTTGAAACCACTAACTGCAAGGAAGAATGCAAACACTCTAGAGGAATGAATTACTCCCTTGAAACAAATGCTTAAACACTCAAGAGATCACATAAGAAAACTTATACATGTATTGGGTGAAAAGTTCTACTATGGATCAATTCCTAATAAAGAAATCACTCTCTAACCCCAACTCCAGTCCCTTTGAATCCAACTGTACTACCACAGAGACTCAAAGTCTTAATGGAAGAGAGACTTAAATGTCAGAACCCATGAAATTCCTCTGGCTGCTCTGGAGGACTCGAGCCCCTACCCAGGGGGCTCAGAGACCTTGGCACAGAGCCCAGGACCCCTGTGCCTTTAATTTAGCCCTTGGAAAAAACAATTACCAACCTTGTATGAAGAATTACAAGCCATGAAAGTTTAAGTAGAATGATAGTGAATTTATCACAGGGTGAAAAATAGACTTTTGGGGTTTTTAGAATGGGGGTTCAGGGGGCAAGATGGAGGAATCCGGGCAAATTCAGCTTTTCTCCTTCTCAGCCTCCATCTTCTGCTGTGATGTTGGCACTTTCAGATTGGTTTAGAGTAGAAGCTCACTGTCTAACATAGGTGATAGTAATTGTTAGTAATTGGAAAGTAATTGTTAATATTGTACATGTAGTTTTTAGTATAAAAAGATAACACCGCCCTGGGGCAGGCAGAGTGCCTCTGACTGTCTTGCTGAGAGGACCTTGGCTGGACAGGAGAAAGAATTTTATAGATAAGATACAATAAACAACCTTGGGACCAAGAAATGAGGAGCCCTGACTCCTTCTTTGAGCGCCGGGCTGGGAAAAGAGACTTTCTAACGTATCTTGGGGCCACTCTGACCAGCTAGAGACCCCAAGAGGAAATGCTAAGTGTCTCAATGACCAGTCAGAAGTCAAAGTATACACCTAACACTGCACAGTTATCAGGGAAATGCCACCTTTGCAGCTGATGAGGGACCACATCACCCCCCAGCAGAGCTCCACAAGATGCTCACCCTCTCTCCATACAGCACCTCCCACCCTGGCTGTGCTGACACCTGGCTGAGGTGGGAGGGAAGTGCTGCATGCCTGCTGTGTTACCACTCCAAGTAAAACACAGCTAAGGCACAGCTACCCCGGAGCTGTCAGCACTTGATCTCTTTTCCCTGCACCTTTGCTGCCAAGCAGACAGGTCTCAACAAGAGCTGGAACACACCTTGTGCTCTGACCTGCACCTTTAACAGTCCCAAAGCTAGTCTGAAGGCTTTGCACACCAGTGCCACAGTCCCGTGAATGAGAGCTTGGGTTTAGTGGAAACATACTCAAAGGCACACTGAAACAAGGCTGTCATCTTGTTGCAAAGCTCCCATACCTTCTCGGTGATTTCTCATGGGCATCTCCTCACAGCACTGGCTCCTTCTTCTTCACAGCACAGCCAACAAACTCCATCTCCCTCCTCACCCAGCTAACCCACTCTTTTGTAGCACTCTTCTTCTTATTGGACACAGCTGTGGCCTATTCAGGGCAGGGCTGTTCCTAATCTTTGGTGATTAGCACAGCTGCAACTCCTCAGGGGTGAGACTACCTTCTGCACTATTCTCTTACATTCTATCCCTCCACAAAGCGATTTATGAGATAGGAAATTCTCATCCTCCTTCACTTAATAAAGTATCAAGGTAACAATGTACCTAAGCATCAGAGAGTTTCAAATTATCTTTCCAAATGTAAAGAAATAGATTCCTTTAACTAGGAGCAGGGGAGACATCATCTTTTACCTTCCTGAGAAGTATCTTTGTTTCTCAAATGATCTTCATCCTCTGAAGTCAGAATTAAACCTGAAGTTTAATTAAAACCATTTGTCTTAGGAAGTGATATTGCTCTTGCTAAGCAGTTTGTGGTAAAAACAACATGAAGAGAGGTACAGGATGGAAGAGAATATTCTGGACTTTTAGTTACTCTTACTGGGAAGAAACCAAAGGGAAATAATCTCTATCTTCTTTTCTCTTGAAATGTGCATGCTCTAAAACATAGGCACCACTGAATGCTATAAAAGCTTGATCTGACTACACAATACAAATGTATCACCCATCAAATGGACATTAACAGTTGTTCAGTAAGGAAATTCAAATTCATACTGTCACAATCTGCCAATCATACGTTCCCTACAAGTTACCCTCTGTGGGGCAGTGAGCAGAAAAAACACATCCTTTAAGAATTACATTTTTGCATATGCAGTGTAACTCAATACCACAAAGAGAGAAAATGATGGTGCACTTTAGTCTGGATCCACTGCTAGCATTCTCCAACAAGAATCCCCTTCCAGGCCCAGAGTGTTGCCAACATTCTGGAGTTTTGTTACACAACTGCAAGAACTGCTTCAGCTCCCACTGTGCAATTTTCCCTGGTAGCAATTGTTAAAGCGTGTTTTTCCCACTGTGTTATGGAACAATGGCAATGATTAATGTACCCGAGAGCAATACTTGAGTCGACGATTATTGATATCAAGTGTTGGTGTTTGGCATGAGATGAACTAAGTTTTGTTACATTAGAGACAACTCTTCTCTGCCAAAACTCTAACCTCATTTTTCCAGAGGGAAAAAAAAAAGAAAAAATGTAAGAACATGTTTAGGAAGGTTACCCACTTAAAAAGTCATAGCTAGACCCATTACTTATTTAGTATTGGCAGTAAAATATATAAAACTAAACCCTGACATATTTCATCTGACATTTAAAAAAATCAAAAGCATTAAGATTTTAGCTTTACCCATAACTTGTCGCTTCTAGTACAGGGCAGCAACAACATTCACTAGTGTGTTTCAGTCCACTTTCTTTTTTAATCAAGGTTGTTTGTTTGTTTATTCAGCCCTTATGAGCTGGGTAAAAGTACAGTTTTGCTTAGGTACACTTTGGTCACCATCAGTTCCCCCCCAGGAATTATTGTTCATGACCACAAAATTTGCTTATCTTAATATTTCAGTATATTCTCCTATTTGTACTGAACATCCTTTTAATCAAAAGGTACAGATACTGCTGGGTTCTTTGAAGCACTTCAAAGGTTCCCTTTTTGAAAGCAGCTACAGAAGCACACAGGCAGCCACAGCTCGCCCCTGTGAGCCTCTTTCATCCAGCATGAGAAATGTTTTGTGAGGCCAGGCCTCACACATTCAGCTCTGGACATGGATAGAAAGGTGGGAAACAGTGGGGGAAGCAGGAAAGAAGTAATACTTTTCTACATAACTGATACATTGCTATGCAAGTGTTTATTGCATTGATGATAAACGTGAGTGCTTGAGTAGTGAAATACTGAACACATGCAGCTTCTAGAAGTGGATACAGAGAGAGGTGCACAAGTGTAGAATGTCTTCCAACTAATGATTTTTGATAAATGAAACAGCTTAATTGGGGGCCAAAATCCTTCCATTTTTACCATTTTGTAAAATGTGAGCACTACAGTAGACAATTAAATCTAAATAATTTGTTTGTACATGACTGCACACAATTTCACTGGGTTTTAGTGCTCAAGTTTAAAAACTGAAAACATGTGGAAGATTGGCACCCATTCCATAAGCACATTGTTTAAGTAACTCCAAAAACTACAAAGGAATGGACAAAAAACTTTTTTTTAAAAAGTAATCTCCCACCTTAATGGCGATATGATCCTCACAAATCAATGGAAAAACACAATGGATTAATACAGGGTTACAAGGAGGTAATAAGTCTTGGGGGACTTTAAAAAAATTTTATAACAGAGCTCCAAGATCACAGAAATGACACAGAAGAATGCAAAGATTGTTCTAATGTGTGTAGTAGCACCATCTTATCATGATTTTCACTGCTGGACCTCTTAAACATTAAGCTTATGAATGGAATACTTCTATTTACATTCCTTTAAACAAAAATTGCTGGAAGAGTGAAAAGAGTTCAACATACAGCTAGGTCAATGAAACAATGAGCTTAGGTTAAAATGCACACTCCTTAGGAAGCTGGTGGCTGCAGTTGTGGTGTACCGGATTATGGGTAGCAGAAGCATGTGTCCAGGAAGTTCGTGTTTGTGCAAATGTTATGTGCATTCTAATCACCAAAGCAGCATGAACAACCTTTGCTGTTGAGTGCAATCAAGTGGAAGAATAAACAGCAAGGACCAGACACATAATTTCTAAGTGTAAGAAAGCAAAGGAGACAAGAAGTCCCCATATAGGTTGTAAAAAATAATGCAAGTTTTATCTGATTCTTCCCCCCCTTCCCATTACTAATCCATTTTCTTAATCTATGTCCATAGCTCATAACTAAGTGCAGTTTACATCATTCATTGTTTGCATACCAGATTCTTTAGCTACATCTTGGTTTCAATAGCTGATCTTGTTAATCCTGCAGAACATCTGAGCCTTACTTACCTACCTGCTTTAATAAACCAGAGAAATCACAGTATCAAGACAGCACAGCAGAAAATTCCTTACAAGCATTTTAAGTACCACTTAGTATCTACAACTACTAGAGAACAATTTAGTTCTAAAGACCGGAAGATCTTAAATCAGTATTTTGCATTTGCTGTAATTTCATAATCAGTGATGCACACATTCCTTCTTGCAAGCTATGAGAAACATGCACCAGAAAACCCAGGATAAAAGTGCCCAGCAGAACCAGAGCACATGGCTGTGTTTGCTGCTGTTGGACAATGACCTTTTTAAAGTCAGATACTAGTATTAAAGGGAAAAAAAAAAAAAAAAGCTTTACTCCATACTCACACAGCAACCATAACAGAGCAAGAGAACATCAGCACTGTCAGCAACCAAATCCCTTTATCACAGGATTATGATTAGCATAGGCTGAGTCTCTGTAATTTGACACCTCTTTTTAGTCTGGCATGGAAGTGATTTCATTAGTGATATTAAACTGCAATGTGAAATTTCACAAATCCTGGCAGAAAAGATTACTATGGGGTTTTTTTCACCATGACACTTTTAATCTGCCAGCAATTTGAAAACTTTATTGTGGAAACATTAGGGAAATACTTCTGGTTCTGCAATTCAGAGTCTAGGTTCTTCTCATTAATTAAATACAAGGGCAGTGAAATCCATGTCATATAAGCATTCCATCATTCATTAAGAAAAGCATTGGAAAATTCCTTTTTTGACACAAATTAAAATCCAAGGAATTTACAGCACTTTTTTCATATTCCTGCATAATATTGGAAATAACTTACAGTCTTATAAATGTATAGATAAATTTTCTTTAGGAATAACTACTTCATTTACTTAAAGATGCATTCTGCTAAAGATAAACAATGATTCAGAAACATTCTATCTTTCACAAATAAAAAACCCAATTTTTAATGACCTATTTCATGCATAAATGGAAAGGAAATGAGCTGTAAAAATGGATGCCAAAACTGCCACATTCATCAGAATGAAGATGGTCCAACTCAGTTGTTCTCTGCAGGAGCTCCCTCTTCCTACAGAACCTGCCTCGTCATCAGTTAAGACCACTTCATTTACAAAAGTAAGAAGACACAGTTCTTGTCAGATGTGACCAGCTTCCCAAACACTAACTCTCCCTACATACCCAGGAGCTTTTCTGGGATCAGTTCGGTCATTTGCTTCTCAAACTACCAGTCTGAGTGGCTACAGCTGCCTGTAAGCTCCTCTTGAGAAATGCAGCAGTCAGTCAAAAAAGGTCTCCTCACACCTGCTTTCCTTTAAAAATATCAGATCAGTTTATCAAGTCATTCAGCAGCTTTCTCTTGTTCACTGTGGATAAGTTGCTGGCCAAATATTTTCACTGGTGCTCTTGAAGGTCCTCAAAACAAAATCCCTTGAAAGTGCTGTTTGATGCCGTTCAGCCTGCCACTTGCTTTCAATTTCAGTCCAAAGTCTCATCCCTGCTCAGCCACACTGTGCAAACAAACTCACTCCCAAGTACCCTGTTGGCTGTCACCATCTGGCCCCTTTGGCTTGCTCAAACATTAAGGATGAAGCCTAGCAGCACTTGCTTGCAGGGCAATACAGAAAAACAGCAAAACTGCATCAGATCTGACCCTTTCTCCCCTTATACTTCCAACATTTACATACAAGTTCTGTTTTCCACTCTCAGTACCCCCTACTACTCTTCATGTAAAGAAAAGGTTCTTCACCCAGTGGTTGGCTGGGGACTGGAACAGGCTCTCCAGGGATGTGGTCACAGCACCAAGCCTGACAGAGTTCAAGAAGCATTGGAAAAATGCTCTCAGGCACATGGTGGGATTGTGTTCAGGGCTGGATATGGAACTGATGATGCTTGTAGGTCCCTTCCTGTTGCAGTAAGGTAGAAAAATTATATAGAAAGGCCACTTAAAATCAAGGCTGCTCTCCTGAAATCAGTGGCTGGCCTTGTCAAACTAACGCTTTGCAAGTTCCCATGTGAAAGAAATTCTGGTGTGAGCAGTTTGTTAACATAACAATCTATTCCTGGGTGAAAAAACAACTAGCCACCTGTACAAACTGTTTTTACACCATTAGATAGAAAAATGAATACTATCTCTCACAAACAACTTTTCCTGCATGTTCCCACACACCAGGGTTTCATCGACCAATCACTACAGGGTAACAACTTGTTACTAACTAATAAATTAATTGGCAAGAAAGCCACTAACCAATTGGTGTCACACACGAGGTCTGTAAAACTGTATAAAAACGAGTTATGTGAATAAAGAATGGGCTTTTTCCACCACAAAGAACATGGAGTCTGCATGATTTACTCCCATACCTTCCAACTCAGGATATTCAGTGATTCCATGATTCAGCCAACTCCCAGGACACGATACAATCACTTCAACTCCATGCCATTGTGTCACTCCTGTGACTGCCAATTCCAACTTCATGTTTTTAGCGCCTGAACCATGCAAAGTGCCTGCCTATCCTTGGAGATCCTGTGACCATAAGAAACCCAGATAAAACTCCAAGCAGATGCTGGCCAGTGTGGACAGAGCCAGTACCCTCTGGAGGGAGCTAGCTGGGCTCAAACACAAGACTGCCATCTGTTTGGTGCTGGAGTCAAGAGCCACTTCCCAGAGCAGATACCTTTATCAGGATATACATCAGTTGAAATAGGAAGCTCTTCAAGGACAAGATCCTGTCTTTATTTATACTTGCACAACTCCCTCTGCAATGCAGCGCTGACTCGTAACTGTTCAGCTGTGCAAGAGAGATTGCAACTGTTAATGCTATCAGCTCCATGCTAATTAGATTAAATCTGCCACTCAAAACTGTACTTAAAACACTTTAAACATCCAGCACAGCACAATCTGTTCACTGATGTCATTATCCTCCAAGGATGGCACAACTAGTGATGCCTTCATATGCTTCTTGGTACCAATAAGTTTAACATTTACTGTTTCAGCAGACTCTTCCCAAAGAATGAACACCATCATAACACACTGAATGTAATGGGAGTGGGCTCATAACACATCTAATACCTGCTCCTATCTGAACACCAAAGTGGTGTTTTGGTAAACAGATGCACCTTGGATGACTGATGGAGATGGCATTTCAAAATGGGAGTGTTTTGTGAAATATGTGCACAGTCAAAGGATTCTCCCTGTTATCTCTCACTACCTCTCAATATGAAATCCCAGCTACAATGTGAAGGTAGCAGGTGAAGGTTTTTTGGATAGAAGGTAACAGCCTGATGCATAACATGGTGCACTAAAGCCTCTGTCTGTGTAATATAGGGAATTTTTTTCCCCAGCTTCAGCTTTCTTCTCCCACAACTGAAAGAACATCATTATTAGACTCCACCTGAGCCCCCCAAATGTTTGGACCGATTGCCCAAAGCAAGCTTTCTTTCCTTTATCTCCCTCATTTTCATAGATCTCTGAACTACTAGTTTCACAGCACTGATGTCTCAGCTCTACCAGACAGAGAAACACTATTTACACCAGAGATCTCTGTATTTAAGCATCTTGTAAATCTATAAAGATAAATAGGCTATGATTTCTATAAATAGGCTATATCTTCTTTTGTTTATTCCTCATCTCCATTCAAGCTTTTATCCAGTACGAAGTCCACCTCAAAATAATGGATGTCCCAATAATGTAGCTATTCAAATCAGAGTTTCCTATTGAAGGCTAAACCATTTCAGAATTTGTCTCCAAAGGGACTATTTCAGATGACATTTTAAGTACAACCCACGTGGCACCCTGTTCTGAAGAGCCAATCCTGTCATCATCACCCTAAACATTTTACTCTGAAGGCAACACCATGGAACTCTCATAGCAGCGTAAGTAGAAAAAGAAAGGCAAGTAGAGGAAAACAAGGAATACTAAAACTGACTAAAGATTTTGCATGGGAAAACAGGAGCTCCAATGCAGCAGATATAAATAATTTCCATGTGTTTTAGGACAGGTCTTTTTTTGTAGCGTCAAAAAAATAGCAGAGACAGTTTACTTTCTGGTACTTCAATGACAACCTCCCTTTCATAATCCAATTCTTTTTTAGCTCCATTGGTTATTCTGGTAACTCAGTTTAATATTAAAAAAAAAAACAAGCACTATTGTTCTGTTGTTTTAGAGGGGGAGCTGTATTTTTTTTTTTTTTTTGCTGACAAATAAAGTGCAACTTTTGCCTTCAATTGCACTACTTTCTCCTACAGCTGCAAATTTTGTCTGGAGTTTCATCAGAATAACTGAGGGCAGAGCCTACAAGATGAATGCAGCTAACCTTGCTGGGAGGCAGAACAGGACCATGGGACACCTGCTCTGAACTAACATTTCAGTCAGGAACATGTAAACATTCCTGGTTAATGACAAAACATGCAAGGGCTTTGACTGTGCATGAGGAACATAGCAGCTGATTAAGGTGTTGATTTTGTCAGTCACTGGCTCCCAAGGAAAAAGCCTAGCCAGAGTTTCCATTATCTGAAGTAAATGCTAATCAGCCTTTTCAAATACTCAGCAATGTGAGTTGAAGCCCTTATTTAATTTAAATTACATTGATTTTTTTTTTGTATCTGCCTGTCAAGACCTGTCTGATACAAGCTTTTCAACTTGCAGTGAAATAAAGCACAGCTGTAGCTACAACAAAAGAAGATAAGACTACAGACCTGTTTTAAGATGATGTCCCATCCAGAACAATATGCTTAACCATTTAGCAGTTAATAAAAAAAAAATTAAATTAAAAAAAATATGGGACATACACTTTATTTAACTGCAACATTTGCAACATTACCTGGGTGTTCCCAGCTAAACTGAGCATATACTAACCCACTGGGCTTTGTCTTTCCTAGGCTTTCTCCACCCTCAATGAATCAAGACTGGGATCATGACTTCAACCAACAGATGCTGAAATTGCAACGAGGTCTCACTGCTGGATCCAGGGGTGGTCACCTTGGATACCTCTCTACTGCTACCCTTTCCTTCCTTTCCCTTATACCTTTCTTAAGTGTTACACTGCTTTTACACTGTTGCACTTCTAACCAAAACAAATACATTTTAAAATTTGCCAAGCACCTTTTTCTACCTTACTGTTTCAAAGTTTGCAAGTAAAAGTTTGTTACTGAACCACCCGTGAATTTTGTTGTTACTCCTACGCATTGCCCAGAGTAAAATCAAATAACCTTCCCCTAAATCAGCAGACTGGGGCATAACACACATCCTAGAAAAACACAAGAACATGTGAAATAATACACTAAAATACAGCAAATTATAACCACCCTAAAAGCCTATGGTTAAAGCTAGGGAATGACAGCATTTCTTGAAAATAAAGGTCTGGATTTCTCTTAGTCCGTGGCTTTCTAGTGGTAAGCCATAGCAACTCGACCAATGGATACCCAAACTTAAATATGAACAGCCCTTGAACTCTTCTCCCTTTAGCTGTTCCCAAGTTGTTTCTAGCAGTTCCTACTGCTGTTTGCCCAGCTCTTCTCCAAGATATGCTTCCATCTCCCTAAGAAACATTTTTTATTTTAAAATAAAAACATTATAACAGACATTTTAAAAAGGCATTGTAACAGAAATAATAAAAACCTACAATTTTCTTCCTTTCTTGAAGAAAGGTTTTCTTGGCTGGTTTGTTTTTTTTTATAATAGTAACTAGCAAAATGCATGCTTTTGTAGATTGTTACCCAGTTATCCGACTGAACATTAAGGAACAATTAGCTAACAAAACTGAGAGTTACTCTTTAGCACTTTCTAATTTAGGAGGAGAAAAACTTCTCAGAATATGGAGTCTAAGAACACAGTTGCAGGCACAGAAGGTGGAGAAGCTTTCAAGTAGCCTCAATTTGAATTTGTAATTCATTCCACATTTAATAATCTGCAAATCCAGCTTCTTCAGCAAATATCCACATCTGCTAATTTTTTTTTCCAACCACATCACTTCAAAGCTTACTGTCAAAATTAATCCTTCCTGTCACTTATGACATATTTTATCTAATATACTAATATTTTTCAGAAAAGAAGAGCACAATGTTAGTGCTTAAAACCAGCATAATTTTACTCCTATATTTCGAAGCTACTGGAACTTAAATTGCAACACAGTTAAATATAGAAGCAGATGAAGTATAAATAACTTCATCTGAATGACTGTAGCAGAAACATCTTCCCTGTTTATCTGTATTTTACAGGATTTGAGGTTTAAAAATTTAAGCTGTCTCCCAATGTATCTGGCTGATATGACATTTTCAGCCAGTTTGGTAACCTTTCTGACAGCCCTTGAACAAGTGAAATTTAAGTTAAGCAGCTGAGACAAACAGGTCAAGAAATATATCCAAGAGAGCTAGCAAAAGCTTTTGCTGAGATGCAAATGTTTTATTGGTACAATTAACATCACTGTTATAGCAGATTTAATTTGTGAATACCTTTGGAGGAAGTTTCAAATAACTGACATCCTTCCCCTTCAATTAAAATGTGACAGCTTGAACTATACACAAACTGAAACACCATGGCTAGCAGACTGCTGACTGCTAGAAATATTATAAACTGAACCAGGACAGCTTTACAAACTGCCTTTGCACTGGAAAAGAGCCTGAAGGGAAGAAAGTCCAATGATGCCACATTTGCAACCTCCTCCTCCAGGGCATGTAGTGCCTTTCTAAAGGCATTTTTGTGCTAACATCCTTACCAATACCTCACAGTCCTCCATTTACATGTGCAACAGTGGAAAATTGAAGGAACAGATTTACCTTTTCTATTTAATAATGAAGATGAAAATTCAAAGGAAAAAAGTCAGTCACTGTAAACAACACATTTCTTACAAAAAGTTATATTCCTGACTGACTACTCCATGGACCAATGTCTAGCTATAAAAAACCCAAGATTTAGATCTAATTTGGGATCTCTTAAAAATAGGGGTATTAACAAATGGAGAATGCTTTTACCTTATCAACACAGGATGTTTATTCCTGATTACCTTATACATCAATGTTAATTTTTAATATGTTAAAAATAGCTCTTGCATAACACAATACTTGTCATGGTGCCTGAAGGTTAGGTTCCTCACAACTATTCTGGTGTTTCCAATAAAGGCTTAAAGGACTGTATGTAGATTAGGAACCCTAAACTAGAAGGTTCGACGTGGTTGACCTCAAGCCACTGTAAAGTGAGACTACATGTAACTTTTAAAATATTTTTTTAATAAATAGTATCATCTCTGCAATGGCCTGGATAGCAGGAACTCTCATGTTCTGATTCACTGCTCAGAGGACAGGAGCAGTGCTTTGGGGACTAGCCTCAGCTCCAGCTAATCAACAGATCTAGGATGTAGCTTGGATCATTCCACACTGGGGATCAGCGAGCAGTCAGCAGCCAAACATCTGCTTTCAAAAAAGCAGAAAGCAGTAAAAAAAAAAAAAAAAAATCTTGTAAGAAAGCAGATCCAGTTTCTGAGGAAAAGGATTTTTTTAGTATGCTTGGTTTCCAGAGGCAGATTCTGACCCCCTTCTGTAACACATGTCATCAACTCTGGTATGACAGAGGTGAGGCCATTGTTTTCCACGATGCCCTCTGGAAAACAAGGCAGGCTTGCTCTTCAGACTGAGGTGTCTTCTGGGGTGCAGCACAGCTCTGCTCCTGCTCTGGGGGCTCTCTGTCTCATGAAAAACAGCATGTAGGAGGCAGTGTGAACCTGGACCTTATGTCATAGACAGAGTAAAGCAGAGTCAGAGTAAAGCAGAATCATAAGCTGAAAACCATTCCTGGTCTCTCTCATACTACAAGTACCAACTAAGGACTTAGTTTATTTTCTGACATAAGAAACAATCCCAATGGATATCACCTTGTAAAGGCAAATCTGTCACCTGCCTTTGATCTGAAAACTAGAACAGTGCAATTTGTGCAGCTTAATTGTGCAAAACAGAGCAATTTTGCTGAACTCGTGTTAGAGCTATATAAAGCTTGCACTGAACAACCAAAATAGACTGGTATTCTGATGGGTACGTGAGGCAATCTCATGGAAATTTCCTTCCTGTTGCAATCCTAATTGAAACAATATGCTAGTAAATAACTGCTGAACACCCAACTGCTCCTATCACAGTGTTTGTTTCAGAGCTTTCTGAACCTCATTGGCTCATTGACAGTCTTGAGAAAAAAATTGTGAGATAGCCTTAATAAATGGAATTTCTCCTCTCTTTAAATACCACAGTTGGGGTGTATCTATATTAATGTAACAATAAGACTCATGACAATTTTTGTTCCCAGTCACTGTCTTACTCAGGTGAGGATACAGTGCTCCACATCACCAGTTCCAACCTTCTTGAAAGATTATGAAAACTGAAGGACTATTCTTCATCAAGTCTGTATTCTGTGGTGGTTTTGGGGTTTTTTTTTATACAGCACTCGCTCTTTGCAGCATTATGTCAAAAAGAAGACTCCATGACCCTCTCTCTGCAAGAGTTGTACTTCAGCTTCTTTCCGAATTTTTTACGTTCACATCTAGTTAGGCTGATTCTTAAAATTCTTTTGAAATGCAATTTAGCTGGACTTGTAAAGGTACATAATAAACTCCATTTGATATAAACAGCTGACAACCAAAGCCAAGTAAAATTGGATGCTTCGGTGAAGTATAATTGTTAAATAAAGCACATGGTCCATCCAGCATATGCAGACCCTTTAAAGTGTTATGTATTTTAAGAGACCTCTGTCCCTCTTAGGCCCATTTGTCTCTACCCACAGCTGGCAAAGAATTTTGATCTTCACATGTCAGCTCATATTCAAAAATAAGATCTGTTTATTTTAAACCTATTAAAGAAGTTTGTTATGCTGAATGCAGGGCACCAAATATGCTTCTGTCTCAAATGTAGTCTGTCCAAGCTGATTGTTTCAAATTCAGAAATACCTGAAAGTGATTCAAAACTGCTGCAGTTTCTCTACTTTATAAAAAAAAATAAGAGACCAAGCTGCCATTACCAACAGACAGATCTGGAAACTTCAAAGAGAAATGGAAGTGTATGTGGACAGATAAACTTGTCTTTACAGGTAACCTAGGTGATAATCAATGAAAACCCAAGGAAATCTGAAGAAATGCCCAAATTTTTTTCTAAATACTCAATACATGTCTCAAAGGTATCAGTGAATTTCAAATTTACATTTAAGATAAATGGTGAATTTTTAAGAGGTGACAGACTTTTTCTCCCAAAGAAAGTCACACCTGCCCTTAATACATACTAACATTCTAAAAAGTAGTTGCTGCATATTCAGAGCAGTTACTACAACTTAGGCCATAAAAGCGTGTCCTTCAAATTCAGTAAATGAGTAATCACTTCCCTTCTGAAACTCTACTTGATAAACAGATGCATTTATCAGGAAATACCTTCTCAAAAATGAGATCAGTCACTTTCAACTATGCACAGCCCAGTCTAACCATGGTCTCGAATTCAAATGCAGCTGAAAGCATTTTTCACAGATGGTAATAAAAAGGGCAATGCACTCTTTATTACAGAGGCATGACTGAATTCATTTAAGCTGTGAAATTACTTCTAATGTTCTAATGCTACTGGAAGGCCTTTCTCTTG
Source organism: Molothrus aeneus (assembly GCF_037042795.1). Classification (NCBI taxonomy): domain Eukaryota; kingdom Metazoa; phylum Chordata; class Aves; order Passeriformes; family Icteridae; genus Molothrus; species Molothrus aeneus. The sequence goes on from NC_089647.1 coordinate 67,338,333, forward strand.
AAAATGAAATTACTGTGACAGAACCACACAGGGAATTAATAAAACTCTAATATTTCTTAACATCTCTGAATTCACAGAAATAGCTAGATTTTCATCTACCTTTTCCATAGCATCAGGGGAACATCTATCACCCACCTGGCTCTAGATGCTTATGGTTAAGATGTGCAATTCTTTCCTAGTTTACTCTGACCTGAAAACCATCTCCTTAGGGCTCTCTTCTAGCAGAAGCAGGCTTAGCACTGGACTGCTCACATATGGGTTTCACCAGCTCTCCAGACTGCACACAACACATAGTCATGTGTCCTGACTTTACTGTCTGTTCTTAAGGTACAGGAGAGGACCAACAGGGCTGCTGAGGCTCACCTCTTCATAACCCTAAAGCTGCTGTGCCAGGAAGATGCTCTGTCTCCTGGTGTTTGTTCAGAAGTAAGACTATGAGACCATGGGCAAAGGATGAGATAACTGCATCAGCATCTTCCATCCTTCTTGAAGATGACCTTAAAAAGAAATTTCTATTTTTAGAGCCACCCCTACCCCCAAAGGCTAGGGTTCCTCTCTAGTTCCTCTTGTTGGTCTTTCAGTCCATCTGGAGGGAAACTACAGTGCTCCAGTGCTTAAAATATAAGAGAAAACACAACATAGTTTAGCAACTGCTAAGGAAGAAATACACTGTTACTTGGGGTTTGGATTCTGTTAAAAAATAAATTCACCACAAGCAGCTCTTTCAAGGCACCTGGAGATGCCTTGTGCAAATTCTTTAGTTTGGACTCACTCTTAATGTCTGTGCCACATTTCTAATAAAAGTGTTTTTTCCAAAACACTCCAAAGTTACCAGAAGGTCACATAAAACTGTAATCAGCTAAAGGAAATATATGGAAGAAAAGCTCCAATAGCAGGTTTTTTAGTTCCTAAGTTTGTGGGAAAACAAGTAACAGCTTATTCTTAGAACATCTTGCAATTATTTGAAGCTGCTGCTGGAAAAGGATAGGTGATATCTTACGCACTTTTCTATTAAAGCACATTGCAAACCACCTAGTGAATAAATGAAAGAATTTTTAACATGCCTTGTTAAAAACCAAAATTTACAAAAAGCTTTCATCTGGAAACAAGACCTAACCATAGTGCTCTTCAGATTAACCTCCCCAGTCAAATATTGGGCTTGCAGCCAATTTCAGGAATATTCATAGACAAGCCAAGTCCCTGAAGTCAGCCAGAGTTGTCCAAGAACACCTAAAAGGCCTGTGCCTTTAGAAATCAGCTTGGAAAGAATCACCACTTGTAAGTATTTAAGCATGTAAAATCAGCAGAGTAATGTAGTTCTGTGTGATAATTGGCATTTTTGTGCCAGCCCAGCTGTAACACTGGGCAATTGTGTTCAACCAGGAACTGCAGCTCACAAGGCGACAGCATGACTGCAAGGCCACAGGCAAAGGGTGTTTACAAGCTGGGACACAACCTGAAGTAGTAAGGACCTTTATTAGAAACTGTAGATAGGATCCCATGTTCTCAGCAGGGGATCTAGAAGGAAGGGCTTAAAGGAAAGGAACTTATCTGTGCAACAGAGAGAGAGCTGGACATTTAAAGATAATCAGTCCCACAGACAGGAGGTCAATGTTTGCTGGAACAGGACTGGTGTTCTTCAAAGCAGCCATCAGCACCACAGTTGCAGATTCCTTTATGTGAAACTGCAGAATGAACTGCAAAAAATTCACTTCTGCTTGAGGACATCCAAATTACTTCACAAGGTCTAAATGTTCCCATGGATCATTTTTTGCAGGCATGGATGTTTTTGCTTTATACCACTGCATGTGGGAATTCTTGGGATACGCAGTGAAAGATGCAACACATAAACATTAGATACTCAGACTCTGAAACAGCAAAGTAAAAGCTGCTTACACTTGAGAAAATATAATTATAGTAGAAGCTGACAGAAATTTTATTGAGACACAATCATCCTTCACTGAAAAGCTAGAGAAATACAAGCATTAAATCTCCCCAAACACATGAAATAGGCATTTTTGTTAATCTGGACTATTAAAAATTGCCAGTGACTCAATCTATTCTTGAAAATAACTGATCTTGTTTATAGTCCTAATAAACATTCTGCACATAAAGTCAACCCACCTCCATCAGTACCTTTTTTTATTTTAATTTACTAATTTCTAAAAAAAACTACATCTAGTCTAATAATAAAAAAATATTTCCAACCTATTTCTGGGGCACAAAGAAATAATGCTTTTATGAATGGAATTTCCATGTTTGAGCTATTCAAAAACATTTTCATGCAACAGCATCTTTTAATGAGTAATTCTGATGTAGTTAATGTCCCCTCTTCTCTTAGCCAACACCATCTGTTAGTTTATACTCTGGAGGCTGAAGCAAGAGGTATGCACTGATGTATTCTGTCATTAAGGCTGGGGCTACAGGCTGAGACCATCCAGGTTGTCAGACAGAAGCTACTGGGTAACAAAGAGCTATCAGAGCACTCTGAGCTACCTGGTCAGAAGACAGGGGGCATGGTTCTCTGTGGGACTCGAATCTGTGATGTAATATACTTGAAAAAAATTACTGCTGTGTTTGGGGATTTTGCCTTTATGTTATTCAAACTATGCAGACAAGTGGTCACATGGATAACAGGGTATGAGGCCCAGGAAGGTATTCAGATAGTTACTCATATTGTAAACTTATAGCTGCAGTGCTACATCTCTGTAAGCAAGCCTGCAACTGTGTTCAGTGTTAGAAATAACAAGATTCAAGAAACAGGAGGAGTGTGTTTGTCAGAGTCACTGGTTAATTATTCAGGAGCCTGATTATCATACAGGACACTAAAAGCTTTCCTCTCCTATGACTGGCCACTAATCATTCCTCCAGCAGGCTCCCATGGAAGCATTACTATTCCCCCATGGAGCAGGGCAATTGCCCTACTTTTGCCCTTAGCTTTAATCTATGTTGCTGCTCGCTCCAAAATGACACTCTGAAATTTTGTAATGTGTTGTTTCAAGTCCCACCAATTTGCCAGCCTCTTTAAGACCAGTGAGAGAACTAAAGGATTGTTTAAAACTATACCTACTCACCCACTGGGGCAGGGGCTTACAATTATTTTTGATGCTCAGTTTTGCTTCTAAAAAAGCAGCTGGGAGGCAAAGGAAATATTAAGGAAGGTAGAAGCCCTCTTTATTTTACAATTAATTAAGTAATCTGTCAAAACAACCTTCCAATGGACATGATCTCCAGAGATAACAAACTGAATATAAATTTTTGAGAGGATTAATTTTACACAGTTGCATACTCTGAGGCTCATATTAAACACATTCAAACCTCACTAGATAGACATGACCATCAGCATGGGGACCTACAGTAGCAGCCTGGTACTGCATTAAGAAGCAGAGAAGTAATAGTCAGGACGCTTTCAAGGACAGATATTAACTTCATAATTTGATATATGAACCCTATCTGTATTAACAGAAAAAGATAATGTGTTCTCTGCTACTGATATCAGTGGATTGACAGAAAAGAATAAATTAGAAATTGATAATTATGTCAATGTAATAAATATGTTTGCACATTTGAAAACCTGAGGCACTAGAAAATGCTGTTGAACCAATTAAATGTTCCAGAGATTAAAGCATGCTTATCTGGAGTGTACTTTTCACAGCAGTTTTTACTGGGTTCAAGTTTACTTTGCTCTTAAGCAGGCAATCCACCAGCTGGAGCAGCAGCCATGCAATAACAAACATCCTTCAGCAGCAATTTGTCTCTCCACCAGCTATAAATGACTCAGCTGTTCATATTAGGCTCCAGGAGTTATTTTGCTAATATTACAGACTTTTACCATACAGCACACCATCCCTTCCCTCTATAGTAGAGGCTGGGTTTTTTTTTTATCTGTTTGAGGGGTTTTTTGTTACTCAAGCTTTCTTTCTGAAAGAGAATACATTTCTCTTGGTCACTGAGGAGACCAGCTTTCACCTCCCAACAGCCACTAGCAGTACAACTTAAAAATAAATTTGTGCCCGGTCATGTGTTTTAAAAAAAGGGTGTGAAGGTGAAACTAAACTTCAAATGCAAAGGAAGTTTGAGCACCTAAAAACATTAGAACAGCTCTATTAAAACTGAAATGAACAAATGAACACCATGCATTATTACTTTCACCTAAAATTTTCTGTTCAAGTTTCTATTCAATAAACAGCTGCTATCAGAACTTACACTTCAAAAAACTTGTTAATATCAATTAAAAAAAAAGGGCTTGTCTTGGTGATACTTCTAAAATGCAGAATTTGAAACAAGAAATAGAAACAGGAATAAAGTTAAAACTTTCATCCTCTTGATAGCTGTATCAGAAAAGCTCAGTTTCTGGCAGGAAGCACTCAAAAGAATGAATGATTGCTTTTTTTACTTTCAAGTTTTAACTTGAGGCAAGCAGCTTGTGGGAAGCACTAGGGCTAAAGGGATTATTACCTGTTTTCCCCTATGGTCAGAATCATGACTCCTCACGATTGTTAGTACTGCATGCAGTACCAACAACTCCTTCGAAACCAAAAGATTATAATCCTAGACTGGGACAATTTCAAGGAGATGAGAGAAACAGAGGAGCAAGAGATATGACATAAGAAAAAAATAAGCAGTAACTTCCTATACACATAGAATAAGAAGACTGGAAAAGCCCAAAAATTCAAAAAGTAATGCATCTGTTGGCAACAGTAAGGGATCTCACAGGGATCTCACAGTATTCTTCACTGTTCTATGGGCAGCTCTGATTTCTGTACCAGATTCCCCATTACCTTCACGTGCGGTTCCCAATCCTACCTACACCATGACCACTCACAGGTGTCAACTAGAGAAAACACCCCTTCAAGAAGTGTGCTCCCCTGGAAGAACACTCTGGGTGCATACCACAAAGTCATAAAAACTTCTGTTGGCATGTAGATTTGGTGTAGATTTCCAAATGACAATTGCAACCCATGCTGAAACTGAATTAGAAACCTATCACATCCTTACTCTCCTGTTTATTCAATTGTGCTGAAAGATATTTTGACATCATAATAGGAACAGTACAGGCAGAAATAAAAAAAACTTCCAGAGTATTACTTTTATGACACAGTAATAGTAAGAGACTGCTATATTTGTTAGTAGGATGACACTTAGAGCAGTAACAGAGTAGTGAAGCAGTATGATCTTCTAGAAGCTGGTGATCTTGCAGGAAAACCCTGCAATCCAGACAATGATTTGTGTGCCTTGGATCCTATTTCAGAGCAGGGCTTAAACTGTTCACTGAATAGTCCCCTGAAAGCAACCCAAAGCAATTAAACAGGGATGAAAGCATGAAGCAGACCCTGCATAGTTTCATGCAGGGCTCTTGTAGGTGCATAAAAACAGCCCTTCCAGGAGCAGTGATCCATCACAATTCATGTCCACTTCTCCCTGTGCCATGGCTGGGGAGACCACGTGGCAGCAGTAAGCACAACTGAATTAACTGACCTGTGTAAAAGGACACTGCTAAGCCTACTCTTTATTTCTAACAGACTGCCCAGGACAGGGCTTGGTGCTGTGCTTCCACAAGGACAGCAACAACCTGTGGGACTCCACAGAATATTCTGAGCTTTCCACAGGGCTGTGGTAAGAATTTTAAAATCCGCAAAATGGGTGTCAAAGCTAGTACATGCAACTCTGCCAAAGTTTTTCAGGTGATGGTAAACTACTAAACTGAATATGTATAAAGTCTGACGGTAGAATTGCAAAACATAACAGCAGGACTAAACAGCTAAAAGAATCTCCATTATTAGAGGCTGGGTTAGCAAACAGTGAAATAGCACTGCAACATTTCATTTTGATACTTCAAGTTTAGCATAATAGGAAAGCTTATGATAATCCAGATAATAATGTGAGTCTTGCAGATTTGTTACTCGATAGGTAATGAACAGCAGCATGTACATACAAATCCCTGCCTTGCTGAGGTTGGCACTTCTAGAAGTAACATCCTAAAGCATCCAGTCTGTTTTGCTGGAGAAATACAAGAGTTAATTATCTTTTCAAAATCTAACCTTTTTGTGGTGGTGGTGTGAGAACTCAGAGGAGAAGCATATCAAATATGTTATCAAATCTCAAAAATTTAAACTCAGATAAGAAATAAAACAGCAGCAAAGCTAAGCTCCTGGTCAGCTTACTACTGATGGTATTGTTAAAAATGGGGTTTAACCTCTAATTTTAATTAAACATGAAGTTGCCTTTCAAACTTCCATACAACTACAACCAGCAAGGCTACAATTTTAAGTAAAACAGATGAAATGCAGAACAGTGAGCAATCCATACAAAAATAAACCACTTGGTTACATAAAGAAACACAAAACTCAAGCAAACCTAGCAGTCTGGGCTGGCCTCTATGTTTCTCTACACTCCCAACTGTAATGCTGTATATTTTAAGGACAACACACATATTGAAAAAAGGAAAACAAAATTCCCTAAAAAACTCTACAGCATTTATACAGATTGATTGATAGCTCTCCATATGTACCTTTTAATTTTTTTTAATATCACCTTCTTCTGTGGTGATTTCTGCATACAGAAGGTCACTATGGAAGAAATTTATTCATTTTGTAAACTTCACACTACCCCACTAAACTGCAGATATTATTTTTAGTTCTCCCTAGCACTAAGCAGAGAGGGAATCCAAGGCACAGTGCCAGGATGTAAACCCACTCCTTCTGAGCTGGCTTTAATCATGTTGCCTTGCTCCTACTCGGCTCCCATGTTTAGGTCAGCAAATTTTCTCAAGGCTAAATCTGAATATATGCACACATATACCATGGATAATCTGGGTGTGTTTCTTCATGAATAATTTAAAAAGAAGTATGGTGTGCTACTCCTACTGAAAGGCTCACTTGATTTTCTTTTGGCAAGGTTCACCCAAAAAACTGCTGCTGAAGAAAAGCCAATATCTTGTGTCTATTTATAATGTAGTTGGTTTACAAAAAAAGTGTATCCTCTTTACAAGTTATTTTTTGTACTGCTAAAGTTTGCAGTCACGCTGCACAGAAAATTGAGGCTCTCAGTGAGTACGACCACAAAGTCAGGCCAGAAGTGTTGTCTACAAAAGGGATACTTGTTTTAAATTGTTCTCCATAAAAAAAAAAAAAAAAGAAAAAAAAATCTTGTACAGAAGTCTAAACCAAATTTTACAGAAGGAGTAGTATTTTCCACAGAAAGCTCTCTTATCAGTTGTTATGGGATTTGCACATCAGAGCAACATTTTGGGATCTTAAATTATGTTCTTAGTTTTTTGTTTTTGTAGAGTACACTTACAGTAGTTTGTTTGGCAATTTTTGACCTAACTGCTTAATTGCCACAGAAGCACCATGACCCTGAGGGCAGTCTGGTATTTATTTTCATTGCCAAGTACAGCAGCAGGTCCTACACACAATCTCTTCCTGTTCTAATTTGCACACAAGCAGGAATGAGTTTTTTCACCTCAGACTACCAAAGCTATAATTTTGCACGCTGTGACAGAGCTGGGGCAGGCAGGAATTGTAGACCTTTGCATTTGTATGGCACCTGAAGGTCAAACATCAGCTTTCAGCATAGGCTTTAGCTGGAGTTGGTGTGATGCTTCATTTCTGCCCTTCAGCCAAGCAGCAAGCAAGCAACTGGTTCCTCCCCAGCAAAGACAGCACTGTTAAACATACATTAGCCTACTCTATTTTTATTTAGAAATGTTACCGTAACTTGAGATGGAGTTGTTAGGAATAATCAAGCCAAAGCCAGAAACAAACTATTAACAGGCACATAAAAATATGCTTCAACAAGTTAACACTGCACGTCCTAGTCTTTCACTGCTCTGTTACTGAGTATTTACTCTATTTCAGAAATAATTAAGAACCCACAGACCACTGACCATTCCCAATGTTCCTGGGACATTGCTGCTTTTTGCCCTTTTTCTGAATTAACAAAACAGGAAACCCACATCTGTGTCACATAATACATGAAATATATTTAACATCAGCATTCTAAAAAAATAAATACTTATTTATCTTGCTAGGAAAACCAAAATCATGAACAGTCTGGAGGGCAGTCACTGCTATGCCCTGGAGGATAATATTCTGACTTCCCTCAACATGTTTTTCAATGCATCAAGGATCTCTAAACAGTGCTGTGCAGATCTACATGTTCCTGCCAAGAAGAGTAATGAAACAAAACATAACCCCAGTCACTTTAACAGAGCAAGATCTTTGTTGAGGTTTATCAACATACAAAAATGAACTTCTGAGATATACCTTAAAAGTCAGTTGCAATGAGAGAGGGAAAACCAGAGCTAGGGATGGTAGAACTGGAAAAAAGCCACACTTCTATGGTATTGGTTTTATCTTACCCAACAGCTTCTAAAAGTCTTTCACACTGGCTTTGAACAACACTCTCTTTCATGTTTGCATTTTAAATTTATTTAATCCTTCACAAAAGTGTCACGTGTCCAATACTGTAGAATCCTACCTATCTTCAGCAGTTCCAGAGATACAGAAGAAAATCCTCACCATATTACCCTTCCAAATTTCTAGAAAATATTATTTTTAAAAGCCTATCTAATTCCAAATACATAAAATGATTTTAAAAAGGAAAGTTATGGATTCCATGAGAAAGCAACCAGATCTGAACAGAGATGAAGAAAACTTATGACTACAAGTAGCTTATGAAGTCAGTAAATGTGGTTGAATAGATACAATTTCTCCAAAGCATCAAGCAGAGTTTCTGAATAGCATTAGGGGTCTAATAAAAATTTAACAATGAAAAGTGTTTCTTTTTTGCAGTGGTTCAACTGAAGTATTTTGCCACTCTTAAAATGATCCAAACTGAAAGGAGCTGTACCACAACTACATAATTGTAAGCTCATGACATCTTTTTGAGGCTCTGAACAGAAAATTTGAGACATGTCATACATGTATTTACTATATGCCTTCAACCTTATCTATTCATGCTTTGACAGCCTTTGAGGTACATGTTGAAAGTTTTTGTTCAATTGACTCAAGTAAAACCACACAAAAGGACACAAAAACCATGTTTAGGCACTGCAGCTGAAACCAAGATACAAAGCTTGATCTTGGGAAGGTAAAATGATACCTAATAGTCTTGCTGGTGCCAAGCTTTTCCTTTTTCTTCATCCAGAAAGAGTCTGCTAAGGGAGCAGTGGAAATCCTGGCAGCACCACCCTCTCCAGAAGAGGACCAAGTAATTAACTTCTCACTCTAAGTCCTAATTCCCTGCAGCAGGGAGAGGGGGTGGGGGGCTAAGCAGCCCATTTCTCCTCAGAGGGATGGCTTTAAGCAGGCTTTGCCTCAAACAGCAAGGCACAGTTGCTGCTCATTTCAAGTGGGGTGGCTGCTACAGAGAGGCAGGGGCAAGAAAGAGAGAGAGGCTTGAGACAACCATAGGCTTTGCACTGGTAGAGAGTGACTGCATTCAGAATAAAAATTAACTGGATTTTTCAAGATACATAATTAACTTTTATAAAATATAAAACTTAAGACTCTAATTAATTGGCTGCAATGAGCCCCTTCAGTCAAATGTGGTTTTGTTGCTTGTGTGGGTTTTTATGTTCCTTTCTCTGAAGTCTTAAATACACTGTCAGAACTAAACCCATCCAGCACAAACACGTTTACCTTTGACCAATGCCAAGGGGAAGACTGAAATAACAGAGTAATTTCAGACCTACAGGACCATCAAGAATATTTATTTGCCCATCTCACTGATCTACCAGATGTCACCTGATTAGAACACTTGAAAAGGAGTAAAAAGCCTCAACATGTTCATGGATGAAAACAGTCATGTCCAAAACTTATGCGTGTTCTCTGGTACTCAAAACAAATCCCAAAATAGGAAGTCACATAGTTCATGCATCCCTGGTGTAACCACTTCCATATTTTTATCCTGCCCTGTGACATTCAGTATTGTCTTTTTATACTTTGACCTCTCCAGGGACAATACAGTTGTTTGCCAAATGATCATATGCTATCTTGCATTGGTGATGCTCTATTTTGGAACCCACGTAACGGCATATGGTCTTGATGTATGTATTTGTCGGAATGAAAGGTGGCAGATACTGTATTACAGGTGATAGAGAACAGGAAAGCACAGAGCCTATTTCTGAATTAAATCACTTCACTTTGCTGCCTTAAATTTGGTTTTCAGCAGCCCTGGAAACACCACAGTATTTAATGACCTCTGCAAGTAGATTTTCACCGTTGAAGGTCTTGCAGGTCTTTTTATCTCCCTGTGGTCTCTAAAGTTGCCTCAGAACAGCGCATAATACAAATGTGGAAGATGTAACAGTTTGCATACGTGACAAAAGCCACATTGGAAATAAACTCCTCCTTGTCCCTGCTCTTGAAATGGTATCTGAAACCACAAAGGAAACAAAACCAGGTGGCAGAGGACAGCTGGTACCACAAGGGGACCATGCCAATGCTGCTGAAAATCTGCATGACCTACAGAGCAGACAGCAATCTCTGAACTGGTCCCAATTCACTGCGGTATTTATTCACCACTTTACCTCAGAGAAACTCAAGATGTTCAGGGAGCTCCAAATGGGGAAGATCGATGGAAGAGATCCAAGAACGGTGAGCTGTGCACATCAAATGCTGTACCAAACCTTAGCAAAGAGCAGAGATTGATAGGCATCAGGAACACCACTATTTCATAATGGCTGCTTAGAAATTAAATCTTCTCTAGAATTCACTTTTATCAACAACCACCTTCACGCATCTTGGTCAGAGATTTCCATCACCCCTAAAAATCAGACTCTCCTTGTTGCCAAGACACACATATGCTAGTTAAATATTTTTAAAGTCAGATTTTTATTTAATTGTTTTCAAAAGAAACTGCCTCTACATTGACAGACAGGACAAAAAAAAGCCAAAACAACAACCTAGAAACAAATAATCAGAAGAGAAGCCTTGATTTGGTATTCTCAGATACACACAGTCTCCTTTCTTTAAGACAGCCCTATCCTCTCCTAAACATTGGCCAGGAATAAAAAAGCTACATATCGCCGTTTAGAAACACTCAACAATTTTATTATTTATTCTGTTTGAGACATAGGAAAAAAATATTATGGGCAGGATGTTCAAAACCAAAATTTAAAGATAACTTTACAATCTTAAAATTAAAAGTACTCTCATTTTCAAAAAAAAAAAGTGCCAAATCTATTAAGGAAATCAAAAATGAAACCTTAAGCTCTCAACTTTCTGTTTCAAAAAAGGGAGTGCAAGACTTTTCATCTGAGGCTGTATAGCCCATGCAAGCTAGAGATAATAAGGCTGCTCACCAAACAATTCTGCATTCATTGCAAGTCTTTAATATCCATGCTTTGTTCTGAGTCATTGCTTTTCAGTTTTACAACCCATGAATGAAATTCTGACCCACACGAACTTAGAAAACATTCATTTTTTTGGTCCCTCCAAGACTTGTTTTCTTGGTAAAAACTGAGACAACCTATCTTTCTCATGGAAAATCCTTCCTCTGCAACCAAACTGTGCTATCAACCAAATGTCAGCTCTCCCATTTGCTACAGAATCCTTCAAAACCTAGAGCGTATCTATTTTGTCAGGTCTGTTATACCTATTCAAAACACATCTTATCAGACAACTCAACCGGTGCAATACCTTAATATGAATTTCAACAATGCTGTATGTATGTACTTCCTACACCTTGACTTTACTGCCATTAAGCTCACACTCCTATATCACATAATAATCAAAGGACAACAGAAATATGCATGTAAACTTGACAAACTTAGTTCTTCAAACATTTCTTACTTACATTCTTCAGTAAGAAACTTTATGTAACATGATATTCATACAGCATAAAAACCTCCTTTGACTAGACTTTGTACTGATGCTTTTCCAGAACAATTGTCTTATGTCCTTGCTTTACTGAAATACATAATTCAAAAGAAAAGAAACACATTCTTGGAATAGACAAGTGTCTCTGACAAGTGGGCTGTCTCTGGCTCTTGTCTCTAAGTTTCCACCTCTCCAGTTTTTATCACAGCTTTACACTGTCACCAAAAGGCTCCATTACTTCTGCTTCACCTTGAGAAAGCCTAGACCCTTAACACAGCTACAGATTATAGCCACAAGAGCTAAATTCAACTGAGGTCTGGCCACCTGAACATCTTTTTTTCCATAGCCATTGACAGAAGTTGAAACCTTATAACAATACATTTTCATCATGCTTATAAGTTTGAGAAGAGAAAACCAAAATGCATGAAATGAGTTCTTACTTGACTGGAGGAAACAACTATTTTCACTAATAAGAATCAAGTAAAGTATAACTTGATTTAGGATGCCAGTTCAGGTTAAAAAAAAACATCCTCTCGAAACAGGCTTATTCATGTTTCAAGCAGGAAACATACAATCTAGATCAGCATGATAATAATTAAAAAAAAAAACTGCAGAAAGAGATTATACCATAAACCTCTCCCCCAGAGAACAGGGAACTCAAGGCAATTGTCAAACTGCATTGATTGTTCCACACAATTAAAATCTGGTTTACAGAATACAATCAGTCCTTAATAATAAAAATGTGTTAAAGTTGAGCTTAAAAATACTAAGTAAACAGCCTTTTCTCAGTGGCTGCAAGAAGGGTATGCCTGCCATATTTATAAATTCTAACTTTTGGGTTAAAAAAAAAAAAAATTCTGTTCCCGGGATTGTAAAGAAAATCTGTCAAATATAAAATGAGACAATGCCATCATTTGATGTCTACATACAGTCTGGGCATACTTGATAATTCTCATATGACAGCAACAGAAAATAACACATCTCTGGCTGCTACTCAGAACTACCAGGCAACACTAAATGGACAACTACCCTTATTCACTTCTGCAGGCTACTACTTTGGACAGTTACAAGAAGCAGCAAACACTGCAGTAAGTTCCGAGGGAGGAAAAAAAAAGGGCAAACATTTCTGTTCCCATCTCCACCAGTCAATCTGAATGGCTTCAGATGCCTCCCATTGTAATTAAACAGCAAAAGAAAGAGACACATACCCACACTGCCCCTCCAAAAAATGTATCTTAGCATCCACTGTCATGCCAACAAGCTCTGGGTTTGACACTCTGCCAAAGTACTGCTCCAGAACAGGAGTCACCCCACTGGCTCCTACTTCTCAGCTCTGCCTAAAATTTTCAGGCTTTCAAATAAAATATGAAGGTGTTTCATTCTACTAGCTCATTCTCTCATTTTTCTCCAGTCACAGCAAATAATATTAAAAGATGTTATCTTCCCACCTGATGTCATGAGAGCACATATTACATTGGCTTTTCACCAGCCATCTGGTAAAGAAATTTGCAGAGAATGGCAAGAGGTCGTGCTTTTTTCTATGAATACCAGGCCTTTTTGTGATCATAGGGAATGCATGTGCAGCCTAAACCTTGTGCAGTACAGCTGGTGGACAAAGCTACAGGCTTGAAGCCAAAACTTTCACTCTCAGTACATTGTTTTTTGAATTATCATGGTAGCACTAGTTCCTAGAAAGTCAATCATTAACCTCTCACTTTTATAATTAACATCCACTTATGGCTAGCTGTCTTCTAACTCAGAGACCCCAAGACACCTCCTGTACCTTTCCTTCATTCCAGAGCTACTTAGCATGCTGCTGAACTTAATACTGCCAAAGTGGACAATACCATGGCTTTGCCCTGGTGAATCTGAAGTCAGCATAACTTCCACAGAATCATAGAATGGTTTGGCTTGGAAGAAGTCTTAAAGACCAGCTAATTCCATGCCCACTGCCAGGGAACACCTTCCACTAGACCAGGTCACTCAAAGCCCTAACCAAACTTGAACAATTCCAGGGATGGAGTATCCACAATTTCTCTGGAAATTACCTTCTCTAGAACTTCTGGAAAGGCTATCTGACCCTTCCCCTTCTTAGCCACTCACTGATACCAGGTGCCTCCAACCCACCTGCCTTGATGTAAACAGTCATTAGGGTTGCAAATTAGGGAAGCAGTTTGGAAATACTCCAGAGAAGGTAAGGGAAAAGCAAGCTTAACAGCAGTCAACTCCCAGATCCTGTTTGCTGTATGGCTGCACAAACAGTTGTGCTGCCATGAAGACAAAGCTGAGAGGAAGAAACAAGGGATTGAGGCTTGAAGAGGACAGGATCACTTTTCTCAGTAGCAGTGCCAACTTAGGCTGGTTCAAAGTCACTATAGCCGAAGATGGAAAATGAGATTGTCTGAAAATAACAGCTGTGAAAAATACTTTCTAAGTTACTACACAACATGGCCTCATATAACCACTATGAAACAGAAGCGTGTAAAGAACTTGAAAGCATGCAAGGACAGCATCAATTCTATAATAAACAATTAAGAGCTTAGAAAGAAGACTTTCAGAGCTAGTGCCACTTGACTTTACCCACTCAGGATTAAGCTTTAGCACAGACCAACAGCTAGATACCCGCACAGGCTTAACCAACCAAGCCTGGGCAAATTGATAACAAGACTCAGGGTGGGGGGCAGGAAGGTGGGGGTGAGAATTCATCTTTTCCTTTTGGTACCTTAATAAAACCTTCCTGTTAATCAGACACTTGTGAATCACATCACTAGCGCTGCATTTACTACCCTCACTGTAGTTCAAAATCATGTGCTGAGTAACGCTCCTGGGATATATTCTTTATTAATGATAACAAAGTTTAAAAAAAAATCTTAACAACTATAACTAAAAACTGAACAAGACACATTCACACTAACAACTTCTTTCAATAGGAAGACTTTACCTACAGTATCAGTTTGATTTAATTCAATGCACATAAGGGCACTTTCCCCATGAGGAAAGGAGGAAATACATGGATAGAGCTGTCGTCAGAAACAGCCTTCCAAATGTAAATTTATGTAGTACTTTACACATTCACTGGAGTACTAGGGATTCACTATTTTAAAGCAAGATTGTTTTACAAACTCATGGTACCAGTACAGACCTACTCCAGAAATAAATTTGATTCAGCATCTTCTGCCAACAGCATGAACCTTAGTTTGCCTCAGTCCATACTGCCAAACTCCTAAAAGGACATTTGGGCTCCTCCCCGGCCAGAAAATGATCCCCTCCACGCTCTTGCTGCATGCTCTCCTGGCAGAGTAGAACCCACAGCAGTTGCCAACAAGTTAAGCACAGTTACCTCCACTTGGGATACTGCCTGTCCTTAAGCCACAGCTACGAATGCAATCTAAATGCCTCCATGCTCTCTCTGGAAGTTCGCTGCCTCAAATAAAAGGGTTAATATACCGAGAACTTTTCAGTAGTTTTCTTAATATTTCCCACCCTCCCCATTTAAGAAAACCCAAACAAACAAAGAAACCCTAGGAGCTGTTCAGTACATGCAGTAAGTCAGGTAACTTCCAACTGCAAGAGTCCTTCCTCCAGTTTGTGAAAGCTGAGGAGAAGGTATTCTGACTTACTCAACCAAAGGACTGTTATCAAAAGGCCTTTTTTCTTGCTGGCATCTTGCTAATTTGATTATCCAACCAACTTGTCCACCCATTATTGCTCACATACACTAAATCAGAAAGAAGTCTGCTGCACATTTGATGTGTTAGCCAAAGCCGGCTAGATAGTCAGGAAAATACAATCTTACTGTTAGGTCTTTTTTTCCAGTTGGCACTTGATCAAAAATGTCCCCACCCAAACCTTGCCTTGCTGTAGCACTACTGCATATGCCTGAGCACGGCCAGGTGTCCTTAGCGTGACCCGTGAGCACGACAGGACCCGCTGGTCACGAACGATCGCTTCTGTACCACGGGGGTCTGAGGAAAAGCACCATTCCCCGCTATTCCATTCCCGTCCGGCATTGACAGCACCGCTGGGACGCTTTAACACTAGTCCTGCCTCCTGATCGTAGAGCAAACCGTGCCCTTGCCACTGAGCTGCTGCAGGATGCGAGGCCTCCCCACGGAGGGTGGCCCGGGAAGAAAGGGGCTCCATGTCGCCGGGCACTGCGTTCCGCAGAGGCTGATACCCCGGCCTGGCAGGGGCTGGCAATGCACCCCATGGCCAGGCAGGGCTCTGTGTCCCCACCACCCCCTCTTTCCGCAGAACCCAAGGGCGCTGCAGCCGCCTGAGCTGGAGGGGCACACCGGGACGAGTCCGGCGGGCACGGCCGGCCCCGGGCGGGCTCCCCCGCGCCCCAGGTGGGCGTGCGGAGGTTGCGGACCCGCAGCGCCCCGCAAGCAGCACCCTGCCCCGCCCGGGCACACCGGCCCCGCCATGGCTGCGGAGCGCTTGGGGTCCCGTCCGGCGAGGAGAGGAGCCAAGCGGGGAGATCCCGGGGAGCGCCCCCGCCCCCTATCCCCACTCGCCTGGTTGGGGTCGGTGGCCCGGAAGACGTGGCAGGCCATAGGGGAGTCAGGGTTGTCGGGCTGCGCCTTGATCAGGTAGGCGAAGTAGGTGAGGTCGTGGCTGTTGTGGATGAAGCGGGCGATGTGCTGCGCCTTGTGCTCGAAGATGAAGACGGCGGGCGCGGGGCTGGCGGGGCGGCCGGGGCCGGCGGGGCCGGGGCCGGCGGGCACGCAGCGCAGCGTGGGCGAGCCCAGCAGCAGCAGCACCTCGCGGGCCGGCACCCCGCTGCCCGGGGCGCCGCAGGGCTCCTGCCGCTGGCCGCGGCGGCGGATCTCGGCCACCAGCCATGGCAGCATAGGCAGTGTGGTCCGCCTATCCAGGCACGATGAGCCCACATACCACAACCTGAAGCGCTTCTCCCCCGGCGGCGCCGGCTGCGGCTCGGGCTCGGGCTCCAGGGGGTGGGAGAGCGGCTCGCCCTCCCCTCGCTTCTCCATGGCTGGTGTCGGGCGCAGGACGCGGAGCTCCGCGGCCGCTTCCCCCGGCGCCAGGTGCAGCCGGCGGGGCCTGCGCTCGGCCGGGGCCGCCGCTAAACGCGCATCCCGCCGGGCACGTCCCCGCCGCCGCGCCGCCTCCTGCCTGCCCACGCGGGGTCAGCCCGCGGGGCGGGGAAGGACGGCCGAGACACCCCACTCCTCCTCCTCCTCAACGCCCCGGGGCGGAGCGGCGGGGCTACGCCCCGAGCGGGCTCCGAGACCTGGCCACCCCCGGCTCAGGGGCGGGACAGCCCCGCCAAGCCGAGCCCCAAAGGAAAACACAACGTGCGCTCCGCTCCCGGTTCTCCCGTATGCTGCCGGCCTCCCTGCGGCCGCGGGCGCTGGGCTTTGCCTGCGGCTCGCAGCGTGGCTGGCCGTGAAGGGAGAGGCAGGAGGAGGAGATCCGCAAGGGGAGGAAGGTCGCCGAACGGCGGAGAGGAGGAGGTGGGGAGGCTGCCGGGCCCGCCCCCGCGCCCCGTTCGCAGAAGCTCCCGAGCGCTGTCTGAGTTGGTTTTGATTCAGACGAGTCAGGAGTCGCTGGGGAGAAGGGTCTCGGCAAGGAGGGAGTCCCGGGGCACCTCCTGCCTGCGGCAGCTTCGCTCCCACGGCCGCCTGTGCCCTGGCTGGTTCTCTGCTGCGAGGAGAAGCAGCCGCGCCGCAGCCGTGCCTACGGCAGCCTCCCCTGCGCACTGCTGAGTCAAGAGTTTAATTACGGCTGATTTTAACTCTCTTTTTCTTCCCCCTAAGCTTGTGCTTCGTCCTTGAGCTTTTAATCGGGGGGGTTTTCCTCGTCGCTATCGCGATAACATCTCTTGTCAACGACAAATCCGCCACATAGTGTAGATGTTAGTAACTAGCCTCCTCCAGCTGAGAAAGTAGCTGGACAAGGCTTTGCCAGCCATACAGCATCCGTATCCTTTCAGTAATTGCCAATTGTAGCGACTGTCCCCCTGTTTCAATCTGTAGCAGCAGCGGTGGTAACTCCCAGTACACTTTGTTATGGCCACTGTTTTAACCCTGCCTACAAATAAAAAAAATCTGTAGCTTGAGCTGAAGAGCTGCTCTGTGTAATTTGAAACTGCATGATTATTTGTGCAGAGAAGGGTCATGTAGCGCTCAGGTCACAGCCCACAGTAGTCTGAACTGACAAAAACTGTCGCATTTGCAGTATTTTCATACTATTACAAACCACTCTGCTCATTTCCTGAGCAAACAATTTTGCTCTGTTTTTTTTCCCAGTTTAACCATCTAGTTTATGCATTCTGGTTTATCGGTTGTAAATTTTAATTTAATATTGTTGTTTGGTAAGACCTCAAATATATATTCTCTCATGGCATCCTACAACCCTTAAGGGACATCCTACAATGTCCTCAGGACAGAGGAGCTAATGCAAAAAGTCTTCTGCAGGCTGAATATGTTCATATGAATATGAACCATCTTTAATATGTACTACAGTGGTACAAGTCAAAGTCAGACAGGACTTGCTTTCCCAAACTGACTGTTTTCATACTTGATCATCTGAACTACATTGTTGTACAGTAGATTTTACAACCAGGGTAATTAGAAGTATAATGGCCAAACTTTGTGGATCACAAACCGAAAAAATTTCTTCTCCCTTAGTCCGCAATTAGTATTAATCCTTTGGCTGGGAATGGTATTTAATATTTTGTGCAACAGCATTGCAGATTTGTGATGACAATCACAAATGACAATTTGTGAGCCGCTCACCAGTGCACCTGGAAGAAGAGCTATTTGCTTTCTGGCAGTGCTGGCACGGGTTTAATGCTGCAGTGAGCTGCTCCTTTTCTGCCAGTTCAGTTCTGTGAGCCGCCTCTAATTGAAGTGACAGCGCTTGTAGAGAGAGCGCAGTTGGCACAAAGGGAACGGGAATGACGGCTCAGGGTGAAGGGAGCAGCGAGGCTACTCACCCCTTCTGGCTACGCTTGGTTAGACCATTCATCTAGAGCGTGAAGCTGCAGCTCAGTCACTTGAGCACAAAGACCGATTTAACCTACCTGGGAAGTGAACTGAACACTGAGCTTGCCCTAGAACAGAGGCAGAACCCCCTCATACATTCTTCTGCAATTGTTTCAGATGGGATAATCATTAAATTACTCCAGTGAAGCAGCCTAAGGGGGAGGCTGCAACATACTGAATAGCTACAGCTGCTTACCAACACCATCTCTGGGACTACTAGATCCCTTCTGGTTTATGTTGGTATATTAACTACCAAAACCAGTTTGTGGACAGCTACCTAGGCTTTTAGGTGCTATGGCAATAAATATTTAATAATAATCAGGAAACTTGAAGACAATCATGTAAACACATTAAAATAGCAAAAGAAATCTTTTAAGCTATTACAGGTGCCTTGGTGTTCTCGTATCATACAAATGGAACAAGAAATCTTCCCTTAAAGATGTTACAGAGATGTATTTTCAGCTGATAAGGATGCAGTTCAATTACTGCAAATTATCAGGTAGAAATTAAATTCTAAAATGTGAAAAATGAATGTGAAACTCTGCAATTGTCACCACTGCGCTTGTTTTGTAAAGCTATTTGGTTTTTCCTTCTGTTGGGCTATTTGCATAATATGGTATGTTATCTGGTTATTTTGACTTAATTTTTATTACTGAATTCTTTATACAAATCCCTTAGAAGATGAAATTAATTTATATAAATGCTACCACTAATATTTTAAGTATCTTTAAATCAAATTCTCAGATGTTCATCCAAAGTTTTCTTGCTTTCTGTTTCAGCTTTTTACGTCTCTATGAATCGATTCTTCGTAGTAATCCCTTTTAGCTGTCCATTACTTTTATCCATTTACTTCATCATTTCTTATCCTTTAATCTGCCTAACATTTTTTATCCCCTTACCTCATTAACAGTGTTTCAGTAGGAAGTAATTTCTTTTGTTATGTAACTTTTCTTCTTAAAGTTGGTCCCCTCTTCTCATTTCTTTTCAGTTGTAAGATTTCATGTACCTTTAAGTTAAAAATTCCAATTTCTCTCATATTGAGAACAGTGCTCCTTAGTCCATGACATCAGACATGCCTCTCATGTAATTTCTAGAGTTTAAACTATTATGGTAACAAAAGTACCTTTCTCTAATTATTTGCACAATGTAGTTAGGAATTAGCATAAAATATATAATCCTTATGGCACAGTTAATGGGAATCAAAAACTGTAGGACAGAGAAGAAAGCAACTTTCCACAGAGCTTTGAAAATACATGTCTGTTCTTGATGAAAGAACAGTTTCACCCCAGATCATCCCAGACAGAAGTGTAAATGCAGCACCCATGCCAAAGACATGACAGATGAAGTCACTGGTGAGGAGCCACAGTTTTATTAACAATTCCTTTATTATTCCTTTACTATTATTATTATCATTAGCATTAGCTTTGGCCAAGCTTCTTGAAACAATTGTAAAATCCAAAGGGACCACCCTATTGGAAGATCTGAAGTCCATAAAGTACTATGGGCAATAATTGCCATAGCATGTGCTGCAAGTGAAACCAACCACAGACCCAATCAGACTTTTTTGAATTGTTGATAACTTGCCATTGTTTTTTGTTCCAAACATAGACATAAGATGCAAAACCTCTTAAAGTAAGGGATATTACTGAAGTGTCCAAACACAGATAAAGGTAACTAAATGTAAGTGCCTCTGAACATTTTGGATTTGATATGCTTGTCAGTGGAGTACTACATGTATAGGTTATTTTTCCAAATAGAACAGAGAATGTATTTTCTTTCTGTTTATTAGAGGAAGTATGTTTAGTTCTCTAAGACCATACCTTGCTAATACATGCTTTTTCTGCACATGGCACCACAGCAGCCATTTCGTATGTCATATCTGGGTCTTCAGTTCATACTTAGTGTTAAAGGATTTAGACCTGCAAAATGGTAAGCAACCACAGCTCTCAGTAACTTCTTAAGCAGCAGAGACCTCAGTATCTCACATGATCACACTGTTAATTGCAAGTAATTATCCATCCCCTTAAGCTTTCTAACCACAATTTTAATTGCAGAAAAAATATTATTAGAGGAGCTATAGGCTTGACTTTACAATCCCATAATTTATGCATAACTTCAGTCACCTTGAAATATTATTTCAGTAATATGCCCTGAAGCTAGAATTGCTTCTGATTCAATTGCTTTTCTAAGAATGATCCCACTTAACTGTCTGGGAATTCAAGGTCCATTTCCATATTTACTTTATTGTTTTAGTTTAAACTAGTCATATTTTATTTTACTTTCAGATCACCTTTTTTTTCAGATCTGAGATACAGGTATTTTTACTTTAAAAACTATTTAATTAATTTAAACTACCTGGTCTTATTTGATGACTATACTGAAATAACTTCTGGAAATACAGTTGAAGTACTAGAAAGTTCAGTAGACTGGACATATTACCAGGGCTTTAAGCTTTAGCTGCTAGAGAAACTCTGGTGCCTCTTCTTTTAAAGTACATAAAAAAACCTCACTTGAAATAATGAAAATTGTCTATTTTGCAGGGTGTATTAAGATTACAATAGTTTGAAATGCAATGCCAAAGTTTTGAATAAGACATATTGGTCTTGCAGAGATATGTCAATAGCAGAGGACAATTGCTGCAATTTTTAAACAATAAAAAATGATGAAAAATTAATCTGATAAGAGGTGGGTTGGTTTTAGTGTTTTCTTCTTAAATGGCACTAATCTTTTTTGATCAAAATGACAGACTGAATTTGTTCTGCCAACAAGACCCACTCCAAAACAGATTTAGGGGAACTGGAATGAACAAAGTTCACAAGAGAATAATCCCTAGCTAGAAATTAATAAACATCTCTAGAACTTAAAGCAACCTGGCACATTTTATGTCTGTGTTCAGTGTATTGTTACTCAATTTAATGTAGCACTGATTAAGAGAAACCATTCATTAAATTATTATACTTCTCTTCAAAGAGAAATTTGACTGGGGAAAGATTTTTACTTAAGTCATTTTTTCATATCACAATCATCCCATGAAACTTTCCAGCACAGCAGACTTTGAATCCAGTGAAGAACCACAACACATTTTATTTAAAACTAAGTTTTAATCTAGAGTCCTATGTGATCACAGCATCTTTCCATGCAGAAGTATTTGAAATTTGTTGGAGTTTTTTGTTTTGGGTTTTTTTAATAGGTCTCCTGCCCCGCAAACTGCATCACATCAGCTTACTAGAATCCCTGTTGTTGAGGTAATACTGAGTTTGGTAGCTGCCAGCAGCTCAGATCAGCTGCAAAGCTAGTTACTGCAGGAGATAGAGCAACTTCTGCAACAAGAACTTCCATATTCCCTATTATTTCTTTTGTAAAAAATGAGCCATTTACTTCTCTACTATTCCCCAGTCACTGCAGTAACAGTAACATACAAAAAAGGAGGAAGAAGAGATGAAGTACTGTGACCACTGGAGTCTACTTCTCTCCCTAACAGTGCCTGCTACATCTACCTCATTTGTGATTGGGAAGGGATCCTGGTCTGCTCCAGTCCTCTAGCAATGGAAACTAAAACAGAATTCCTTGTCATTGCCGAAGTTAAAAAGAACACATTGATATTATGTCACAAATATATTATTACAAAGGATGAAGCACAGGCTAGAAAGGTTTGCAAATCTGGACTATAGTGCAGAAATAACACAGAAGAGAGGATGCTTTGGAAGGCAAGAATACTCTAAAGGGCACAAATTATGTCTCTTCAAGAGGAAAATGCAAATACCATTATGATTTCAAGTGTATTCAAGTGTTATTGCAGCTTCTCCACTTCGTACTGTATGTGTGGTAAAAGAAGGTACAACTTAGCATGAACAGCAGGGCACCAGTAGGCCCAACACAATACCAAGAATGGTGCCAGTGTAGCTGCTAACATTAAAAAAAAGAACAGATGGGAACTCCTTAATCCTCTTTCTCATCGTCCTTGACTCTCTCCTAGGTAAATCGACATCTGTTGTCTTGACTCAGTTGGCTGCTGAGTATCTCTCATCTCCCCACTCTGCCAACTGTGAGAAGCAGCGTGGCACAGCACACCAGTGATTCATGCCAGACATGCATTACAGTCCTCATTTTAAATGGAAACTTCAGTACCATTCTCAAGCTTCATGTCTGGGTGCAGCATCCAGGACTTCCCTGCTCAGCAGCATCACTGGGAAGAGAGCCTGTCTTGCTTTAATTTGGGCAAGTTCTCAGATGAATATTTTTTTACAAACACCTGTAAACTGACAAAGACTCAGAAGCAATGACATTCATGGGAAACAGAAAAATTCTTTTCAGCTTCAATAATACCAAGAACATCTGAAAATTACTCTTCAGATTCAGAGGTAATTCACAGGGGAATTCAGCACCCAGACCACTTTCAGTGGTATTCCTAAATGTGGCACAAATACACTGATAACTAGACTGCATAACAGAATACTGAAGAACAATTTTAGAGTGGTCAAATAGCATGAAAACCTTGGACAGACAAATGCAAATGCTTTTTCTATTATCAAGATACAGATCTAGAAAAATTTCCTTGAAAGATGTATAAACAGGGAAAAGAGTAAAATGAGAAGAGGCCCCAAATGCAATGATACTATTTGAAGACCAAGTCATAATGCAGAAATGTTAGTGTAAGTTACAGATTAAAACTGCTGCAAATATGCAGTGTATGGTATGTATTCTGTTATCCTTAAAATGCTGAATGTTGTTTATGTAACTGGAAATCTTTGTGCTCATCTTGATAATAATAATAAAAAAAAAAGTAAGTTTGTTTCCCTATAATGTAAGAAGGGGGATGAAAGTTATGGTGACATGAATTTATAGTTCCAGATCAAACTACAGAGGGGAAGAAGCCACAGGTCCTTATCCCATAAGGATAAGGGTGCTTATCAAAGCTGTGAAAGGATTGCTGTGAGGCAAGACTGTATGTGGCACTGCCACCTGGTGACTGATGCTGGAACAAAGTCCTCTGGAATTATTATCTAGCACACTGTATGAGACTCACTGTATGAAATAATAAATTTTTCTTACTTTTCCAAAGCTCATTATGTGAAGTGCAAAACTAACATTGAAACTTCCAATTTATATAAATGTAACAATATTTGTAATGTAAACGCTGACAGAGTATTTGGAAACTATAGTACTTACACAAAGGCTTCTCGAAGTAGGGCAGATTTGTAATTAGCCATAGCAGGTAAATGCAGTTTAGGGAAGAGAAAACCCAGAAATACTAAAATTCGCCTTCCTTCATGGAGAAGATCAGCCATCTCAGCTTCCTTATTTTCTCAATGACACATACATAATCAAGAGACATATCCCAGTAACTCAACTAAATGCCAGGTCATCTCTCTACCTTCTCTCAGAAAAGCCTTGGAAACAAGAACCAGGAAGTCTTTCCAAGCATCCAGGACTGAGTATGAGGAATGCTGAGTACCATCCTTCTGACTTGTGTGCTGCTATTGGCTAGGGAATAATTCCTTTTCTCCACAGGAGCTAGTAAGGGCTGGTTTGGATTTGTGCTGGAAACATTGTTAATAACAGTAGAGATGGGTTTTTTGTTGCTGAGCAGTTCTTATAGAGAGCCAAGACCTTTTCTGCTTCTCACACCACTCCACCAGTGAGGGGGCTGGGGGTGCAGGAGTAGTTATGAGGGGACAGTTGGGACAGCTGATCCCAACTGACCCAAAGGACATCCACTACCATATGACATCATGCTCAGTCTCTAAACTGGGGGAAAAAGGGAGGAACAGTTGGAGTTGATGGTGTTTGTCCTCCCAACTAACCACTACACAGGATGAGACCCTGCATCCCTGGGGATGGCTGAACACCTGCCTGTCCTTGGCAAGTGGTGAATGAATTCCTTGTGTTGCTTTGTTTGCCTGTGCAGCTTCTGCTTTACCTATTGACCTGTCTTTATCTCCACCCACGAGTTTTCTCACTTTTACCCTTCTGATTACCCCAGGAGGAGGACTGAGCCAGCAGCTGTGGGGTGCTTGGCTGCCATGTGGGATTAAACCACAGCACCTCATACACTCAAGAGCCAAGGGCAGATCTGTATGAGTGAGTGTGGACACTGTGCAATAAAAGCAAAAGTAAAGGAAGTATTTGGCCAAAATTTCACAGTGACAAGCAAATCCAGTAATGAGCTGGCTGAGCCTCAGGAAGGAAGAATACCGGGCAAGCTGAGGTCAAGGCACTCAGGTCAGGTACTGACCTGCACCAATCCAGCTTCCAAATGAAGCAAATGCCAGGCAAGTTATCAGCCCAACCAACAGGTATGTAACTGTACTAAAAATCCATCTGGGAAAGGAGCTCTACTCTACCGTGATCAACCACAGAATCTTGGAGGGGACAGAGACTGCTCAGTTGTAAATGTTTCCCCACCACAGTCCCCAGCCATTAGTCAAGGTTCTCCAGAGATGTGACATTTTTTTTCTCTGCGGGTAGATCAAGTGACTCACAACACGTTTTTGAGTTATTCTAGTACCCACATGGTCTTAACAGAACCACCCTGCATGCCTCTGCAAAGGAGTGGAAATTACCCTCTCCTTACAACTACAGCCAAGAGGGTAATAAAATATTCAAACAGGGCAAACAGGAAAAAGAAACATTCTTCCCCCAGTTTATCACCTCTCTCCCTTTGTTTGCAATTCAGCCAAGGCAATGTGTCTTCAAGTGTTCAAGCAGAGTGCAAAGGCTTAAAAGGGGGAAGGTAAAAAATAAAGGGGGTGGGCTCACAATGAACAGCAAGGTCACATACCTACAAAATGTGGTTAAAGAGAGGCAGTACAATTTTATGGAAGCAGAAACAGAGACATGCTTTTACTTGGCCTAAGTGTGCAGAAGCTAAACATAAAAAACACTAATGCACAGACATAGTCCAGCCATTTGTGCACTCCTCCTGTGGAGCTTCCTACAAAATAGCTTTCTGCAAGTGTGCTGGTGTGTTTGAACTGTATGGGAAAAAAAACAAAAGTCATGTAACGAAGACAACAGTCATGGCTAGGACATTCCTTCATTATTCCCTCCCCTGAATTTGTTGACCGCGCAAGACACCACCCCCCACTTCCTTACTCCTGCTCTGTAAATGTTTAAAAAATAAAATGTTTACTTGTCTCCTAAATACAGCTAAGGAAAAAATCACTTGGATGTAATTTCCTGCAAAATTTCATTTCTCTTGCGTGTCCTCTGCCTTTTCCTGGTTCAATACAACATTTTGTCTAGCTTTCAGTAATTGATACAGAGTCCTCGCAGCCTGCAGTTACCCATTAACTCCTTGGTACCCCGTCACACAGAAAGACTGCATATGTCTGATCTTCATCCTAATTCAATAGGGAAAGAAATTTAGTCACTGTTGAGTCCTGAACTTTACTCACTGCAGTATTTGCTAGACAAACTTCCATGCAGTAGGCTTAAAACAAAACACAGACAAGCTTTGTCGTTATTACCTACATGTTTAATCACTGTCTGTGGACTTACAAAAATATTCATGTTATACAATTTCTATTAATCAACAATAAGAATTAAGAACACATAAGGACTCCTGATTTTCTTTGAAAAGATCTGGTTTCTGCACATATAGACAAACAAATCACCAGCTTGTTTGGACATATTAGTATTGCTACCCTTAAAACTAAAGTTTTTTGTTTGGTTTCCTTTTAATAAAATACTTAATTCTTCCATTACTCAGTAGAGGAACTCCTGCTGATAGTGATCAGGACACATTTCAAAGGTTTGAGTACACAGCCAACTTTAAATCATAACTCCTCTGAAAATTCTCAAGACAGTAAATTAGTATAGTATACATGTCCAAGCATCTTCCAGCCAGAATTACAAAATGCTGGAATTCAGGGACATTTAAAAAAATATTCATCAATACTTCTAGAATATCTGACTTGACAAAATAAAAGTCTTTGTAAAGGCTGACAACTTTCTCCTCTTGCTGATGGAGCAAGCAAAAATGCTAATTGGGTGTTTCCTCCAACACTTCCAACATCTACTGAATTGTTAAGACATGATTAATTAAATGTTTTTTTCCATGCAGTTCCAATGAAGGCACAAGTATTTCCAGCTATATGAAGAATTTATGTGCATTAGAACACAGAGGAAGTTATTTGTAAGGCTCCAGCTTTACTAAAAAAAAAAAAAGACAACCTTATTTTTCTGGAACTCTTGCATTGATGTACAACAATTAATTCACTAGGCCAAAGCATGACAATGTTTTCCAGTTATAGCAGCCTTACACTCCAACTTCTGCAAAGTAAAAAACAACAACAAAAGAAATCAGCTGCTCACATCACTTTTCCATACACATTTGTTTACTCTATCCTTCAGCCCTGAGCCCCTGCAGAGAGACAAGGGAAGAGGCAAAGGGGAAGTGTGTTCCCAAGAGCATTTTGTGCCACTACACCAGGAGGATCACAGAAAAGACCAATCTGCACTCCCCAGCCACAAAGCAGACACCTCAGACTTCAACCAGCACAAACCAGCATAAAATAAAAGTACTATCCAGATCCATGGTCATGGCCAAAAACTTTTGTCAAAGCCAATACTGTTTCACTTATTTAGGTTTCTAATCAATTCCAAGTACTGTTTTTAAGCATCATGCATAATGCCTAAAATAGGGGCATTCCTGAAAGGATTGGAGCATATGCAGCACACACAATGTGCTGCAGTTTATTTTCACAGCACAAAAAGGCAGGCATAACCTGTATCAATGACTTTCAGCCAGCTCTTACAAATGTTAATTTAAAAAACAGATTTGACTTAGAAAGGTAGAGTAGATGTTCACATTTTAAGTGGGCCTGAAATCATTTGAGTATCTGTCCCAGCAAAGCTGGGCAGTCCCTGCCAGCCTGAAGTTGAAGCAGAGGCTTCAATCTGCTTATCAGTGTGAATTATCTCTCTTCAGATTTACTTGTTCTACTACACCACCAGTACATCTGGAGATGCAACAGTATTGCTTTCATTACATCCCACAATATTTGCAGTGTGTTTTGTTTTATGGAATATTCAAGGAAAAAAAAATAAGAGGCGAGCATACAAGCACATTGGATTAATCACTCCTCTTTAGAAATGCCCCCATTTTCAACATCAAAGTCAAAATTCTGTTGGTTAGGACACCTTCTTCGGGCAACATGCAGAACACAGTCCAGCGGCTGCCTGTTACAATGCAACACTCTAAGAAATCTTTTAGTGTGGTCCTTTCTCTTGATGTGCTTGGCTACCTCTCCAGACAGAATTTTCAAGTTTTCTCTTGACTTTTCTAGTTCAGAGGTTGAAGTAACTAAATCAATATTTTAATTTAATTAGAAAGAAGACTTTAGGCCAAAACATCAAGCAGAATGCCACAGATTAACAATGGATGAAATGAAAAACAAAAACCCATTAAAATAGTTTTGAATTAACTTTCCTCTCTACCTTTATGTAAAATTAGCCTCTGGGCTTCGTTTCAGAGAATTTTGGGTCTCTGAAAAAGCTTAATGCATTCATTCAGTCCTTATAAGCCTAGGTGGTGGGAAATAAATATTTGAAATCAACAAGTTGTTAGGACAAGTACAGTCTCCAGTTATGAAAAGACTGGAAGCCAGATCTGCAAATAGCTGCAATCAACAACCCAACATTGCTATTCCTCAAGAGTAGCTGTATGCTTGTAACTTCATATTCTCCTTATATGTAATAATACTGTTGAGTCCAAGCCCATCCTAATTTTACAGATAAAAATATTAACATGGGATTTACACTTCTCTCAGTATCTTCCCAGTCAACATTTTCAGGTGTCTTTATGCAATACAGAATTTAGTGTATAGTTTCTTATGTGGATATTAGGAAGTCTACAGAGATGCTTCTCCATACACATCCTGATCTTCTGTGTACCAGGATGAGCAAAGCTGGACATGTTCTCACAAACACTGCAGAGCTGACTTCAAGTAATCAAAAGCGAAGAAATCTTCACAGCAATGCAAGGGTGATGCTGACCAAATCCTGTCAAGAAGACAAGGATACATACCTTGCTGAACAATGGCACTTTATTCCCTATGCAGAATGGAAAGTTTACTTGATCTTCTCCAACATGTCACTGGAAATAAAAGTTCCCTTCAAACTGTTTCAAGAACAGATGCCATTTCCTTGAACTGTCTGGAGAAATTCTAAAAAGCAAGAATTTAGACAAATTTCAGTTGCTTGAAGAAAAGCTCAAACTGCTTAAACTTAAACACTTAAACTAATGTGTTAGACAAAAAATACTGTCCATATTTCTCACTTTCAATGCACAGCTTGAACTGAAAATATCTGTTTTCCTTTCTGTGGGCTGGTTGGCATTTGAACACATTAACTATGAAACCTATGAAGGTGATGCCTTATTAGCATGGGCTTGCCTATTAATAGGAAAAGTAAAAAGTAGCTGTCATGCCATAAAAATAAAATAAAAAAAAACCCTCTCACACGAATGTTTCTACTCCCAGCTGAAATAATCCAGACTTCTCAAATGTGGCATTCATTTCCTGAAGTAGCTGAAGAACAAATTATCAAATAGGCTTCAACCAGAATAAATACAACATTTCACAACACTTGAAGATTCAGAATATCCTTCTCAAATTTCTGCCAATCAAATTCCAAGGATCTAATTACATTTGTATGATATTCTAGGTGATGTATTGACCCTTTAATCAGGAATCACAATACAAGTGCCATGTTTATGCAAAACTAAAGTTACATAAATTCATAGATGCAGACACAGCAATTAAGAGTCAGTGGTGATAAAGCAGACTGATCTCCATTCCTAATCATTAGCAATTGTTAGGCTTAAGCCAAGTTTTAGATTTTGAGGCTGGGGAACAGTTCCGTAGATCCAAAACATTCTATGAACTTTTAACATGGCAGAATGATAGCTGGCAACCTCTAAAAGACTTTATGTCTTTGGTTGTTAGTTTATTTGTAGGAGAAATGACCAATTACTGCTCAATTAACATTTTCAGCTAAGTGAGGTAGAACTAAATACTAAGAAGTATTCTGTGTTTTAAATAGTTATTTAATGTTCCTGTTTGCATGACTGTAAGAGTAAACAAGCAGCACAAACATATGCACCAGGGTATACAGCTGACCCTCCCAACAATGGCACTGCTGTTTTTAGGAGACTGAACATTCAAGTAACACTCAGCACAGACCTTGAACTGTGGGATCGTCATTTCAAAAGATTTGTCTGTTATTTGTCCTGAAGGGTCTGCCACTGTTAGTGTCACTGTGACATAGGGGTACTTCAGAGACCTGCAGGTGTCAGAGCTCATGGCAACTCCCAGCTTCCATTTCATGTCTACAAACTACAAAGATGAAAATCATTGGAAATAGTGTCACAGACAGAGATATACACCCACAATGCTATTCACTTGGAGGGATAGTTCACAGACAATACAGGACATCAAGAGATCTTACCCAAATGGAAAACAAACATAAGCATTCAGGTATTACTGTGACTACAAATGATCTGCCCTTCCCTTTAATGGTGAATAAATAAGTATTTAATAAGTTATTTCACTTTACCTGTTTTCTTTATTCAAGTACAATCAACAGGCAAGTACACTCTTCTAAAAATTCTAGTAAGAGGAGCTTAAGCCACAGAGTTCACCCAGCTTGTATATAAGGCAAGCAGGTTTTTGTCATGTTTTCTTTTTTTTAGAAGTTTCTAAGTCAGAAGTTTCTAAGTCTAGACCAAATAATTCAGAATAGCAATAACAGAAAAAAATTATGGCATTTCATAACTACATTTTAGATAAATCCAAGTACATAACAGATACATTTCAGACAAGTAAGTTATAAGTTTTAGCCTTTTGTGAAGAAGAGCCTTTAGAAGTTTATATCAAGCCTCGGAAAAAGATTCTCCTTTCCTACTTCTATACTCCTTTAAACTGCTGTCAGAAAAAAAAATCTTGAAACATAAACAGATTGCTATTTTTTCAAGCAAAAACAGAATGCTGGAAACTGACAGAAAGTATCTTTAAAAATAATATTTAAATTTAAGGGAGAGAAAGAATAAGCAGTCAAGTGCTGGTGTTAACAACTTTAAAGAACAATTTATACTTACAACAGATTTACATAATAAGCTAATAGAACAGTCTGCCAGACTGACTGCCATTCATCTTCCCTACGAGTACCACAAAACATGAATTTTTAAAAAGGTAGAAAATGTGACTTTATCATCCAAACAATAATATTACAAAACTGTTCAGCATGCAGACAGCCTTTATTGCATATGCTGCTTTATCTGAGTAGGTATCTGGCAACATGTAACTGTGCACACAAGTAGGAAAGCTTTCAGCAGCCTATCTACCTCTGCCTGCCTGACAACACAACACAACACCACACACACAGCGAGACACTGACATGTCTGAAACGTTCACCATCAGCTCAGCAGCACTTTGTCCTTTAGTTACCTGCCCCACTGTGGCCATAGTTCTTGCATCTTCTGACACAGCAATGGCTTTGCCCTGCTCGTTCCACACGTGCCGAATAACCTGAAGCGCATGTTTTGGCAGAGTGCTGACGCCGCTGCCCAAGGAGGTGACGAGTTCCTCTGTAGAGAGGTTGTTCCTGGCTGCTGTGCTATAATAGATACATCCAAAAATCACTGCATCAATTTCAATCTCCACCAATTTAATACAATTCCTCATTCCACCCCAAAGAGACAGCTTTTATTTCTACCTTACATGTACTTTAAAGGAATTCAGCAGCCTGTGATTTTTTTCCCCAGAATGTTACTGATCATCCGCATCCATGTGCAAAAAACAACAACTTAATATGCCTTAATATACAAAGGCCTAGCTTCGCTGGGCTTGCGCAACATCCAACATCAAACCAAAAGTAATCACAGCCTCCAAGTGCTGTAGCAGCTGGAAGAAGGCACAAGTGAGGGGTGTGTGTAAAGAGTTAAACAGTATCATTATTTTAGAAACAACTCAATTTAATTAAACACTCAGCAGGTGGAACTGAAGTACCATCAAAAGTAAGGACTTCTAGGTCATAGTATAACGGCAACTAACGGTGTCAAGTGACGCCACGAACCCTTCAATGAAAAGGCAGCAAGTCTAAAGGAAAACTGCCTCTTGATTTCCTCTACAGAAACAAGTACACAAAAAATCCTACTCTGTGTTTGCTCATGCAGGTTCACTCCTCTTAAAGAGGCATCAATACAAGAGAAAGTAAATTGGTCCTCCAAGTAGCGTGGTTGAATATAACTTCAGATGTTCTATTTTATAGATGGAAAAGTAGTATTTTAAATTTCTACTGGTATATTTTCCTGAATTGTATTAATGTTACATAAAATGTTTAGATAGTAGATATTTAAAAAACAAGCAAGATCTTGAAAATTTTATCTTTCTAAAAATAGAAAAATTTATCAACTAAAAATACTACCTTAAAAACTCAACTCATGGATGAATGCAATATTATAAGTTCTGTATCCTTCAAAAAGGCACCCATGCTGATTTCTGATCTCCAAGAAACAAGAAGTTTTTAAAATACACTTTTTCCAGGATGAGCAAAAGCCTGGCTTTTTCCAGGATTGTCAAAAGCCCAGCTGACTTAGCTTTAAAAGTGAGCTTAACTTCCTCTATCTTGCCACTAGGTCTAGAGCTTGCAGACAGCATCTCAGAACCATTTCCTCTTTTTATTTTTTAATTACAAAAAGTGATACTGTATATTAAGTAACTACACTTGTTAATAATCAAACTAAACACAGGTGCTCTTTTCTGTGTACTGACACTTACAAACTTTTGTCTTTTTCCCAAATCAGTTCATTTTATACTGACATTTGATATAATTTTCTCTACCACCATTAAGTTGTGATGGAAGGAAAAGACATGGTGTAAAGTAAATTATTTTGTGCTTACCTAAATAGAAATGAAAGAGTGTTAGCTACTTTTGCCAGGTCACCAATATGAATGTCAACTCCCGATGTTTGAATTCTCTAGAAACAGAATGTTCAAATAATTACAAATAATAAATTATGCATTAGTAAAAGCATCTTTGTATATACAAACACACAAGAAACCCCACACCAAGTTGGGAATTCACAAGAGCTGGTGTGCCAACTTACCTGACACAATTCAGCTGTATTTATACCTGGGATCTTATGGCTCAGATGCTGAATTATTTGTTCACACTGTGGAAAAAAAAAAACATGTTTGAAGACATTGTTGATACAAAAATGGACAAAAAGAGTGAAGAGTGCAGAGTAAAGACTGAAGTAATTCAAATGACTGATATTAAAATACCATCAAAGCCAAGGAAAGAAAACGAACTAAACCAAGACTTTAGTTTCTACCTCACTATTGCTAATTAACACACCAGTTTCATATTAATTGTTCAAGCACTACAGTAGACAAGCCAAATGTTTTTTAGACCAGCTACCTTGCTATACCACTTGAATGATAGACAAAAATAGATGCTTAGAAGTCTTCTGTGATAAAAACATTACTTTAAATCAAACCCATTGCTCTTAGCAGGACTGTTTCATGAGTCAAGTCAAGGTTCCCTCTGCATCACACAAAACCTAAAAGAGCTTAAATAAAAAGGCTTCCTGGAGTGCTAGAAGCCCTTCCCCATCCCATTTATCGCCCTACTTACCAGCTCTGCAAAAAAGTCTTGAGGTATTAAACGAATCTTATCTGCTGCACCACCACCATCTAAAAAACAGCAGCGATCAGAAGCAAATACATAAATAAAATGTTACAGTAATAAATCCAATCTTTCCCTGAAGAACGCCTAGGCCATCACGCATGCATTTACCTTCACCGAACTCAGTCAATTTTAACCAACACGCCCCTAAAGAAAGCCGCGGCTGCCCTCGCCCCCCACTCCTCCCCCCGGCTCCCTCCTGCCCTCACCGAGCGCCACCAGCGCCCTCGCGAGCGCGCCCGCGGAGCCGCCGGCCATGGCGCCGCGCGCCCGCCGAACCCCGGCTTCCGCCACACGGCGCTCGCCGCGCTGATTGGCTCCCAGCGCCCCCAGAGCGAGGCAGCGGCAGCGTCACCGCGCTGATTGGCTGCGGCGCGGGGAGCACGCGCTCCTCCCGCCGCGCTGCTGCTGCTCCCGCCCTCACGGAGCGGGATGAGGGAGCGGCCGCGGGAAGGTGGGGAAGGGCAGAACCGCCCCGGAGCGAGGCACGCTCGGCTGGCACAACTCGTTGTGCGCTGAGAGTGGTTTGCTGATAGGGTTTTCTTGGTGCTCGTTGTCAAAGGCGCAGGCACACAAATCATAGAACCATAGAATGCTAATGGGTTGGAAGCGGCCCTAGAGATCATCCAGCGCCAATCCCTTGCCATGGGCAGGGACACCTCCCACTAGATGAAGTTGTCCCATCCAACCTGATCTCGAGCATTTCACGGATTCACAACCTCTCTGGGCAAAGTATTCCAGTGCCTCACCTCCTTCGCAGTAAGGAATTTCTTCCTAATATCTAACCCAAATCTCCCCATCTTCAGTTTGTACCCACCCATTCCCCCTCGCCCTGTCACTACATTTCCTGACGAAGAATCCCTCTCTGGCCTCCATGTATGTCCCCTTCAGACACTGGAAGGTTGCCATGAGGTTTCCACACGACTTTTTGTTCCCTGGGCTGAACAGCTCCATCTTCCTCAGCCTGTGTTCGCAGGGGAGCTGATGCCTGTTCTGTGTGCGTTCTCCACGTAGGGTAACTTGGTACCGAATGACCATGCCCTGTACAGGTGGACTCTGGAACCAGCCCATACACCTTCAAATAAACTGTGTGGTTTGGGGGTGACTTGTGTAGGTGAACTATGTATAGGTAAACTTGTGCAGGCAAACTTCAGCTTTATGGGGAAATAATCACCTTTTGTAAAACTACAAACAGAACTGTGTTCAATAAGCATTTCATACTGATATTAATAAAGTTTGGACTGTGGCTGGAGTACTAAAGCAACACTAACCCTTCAGCAGTTTCACTTGTAAAAATAATACTTTTACACTTCTCTAGTATCAGATTTACATTTGCTTTTAGCCTTTTAATATATATAGAGAGATTAATGTCATAATCTCAGTAGATCTATTCTGAGGCTGTGACAGTAGTAAAATATAACTCGTCCCACAGCAGTGCTGACTAAATCTATGTATTGTCAGTAAGTGTTAATGAAAGAATTGATGCCTATAAAACTGAGATTAAAGTTACAAGGTGCTTATATAGCTTGAATTATAAGATATCAATATAACCTAAATCATGACTTTTTGTATATCAATACAACCTGATATATCTATATGACCTGATATATCTATATAAGTTAAATCATGACTTTTTATATATCTATATAACCTGAATTATAGGGTTTTTTTTACAATGTAATGCTAGTATATGATTAACTAGTTGCTTGATGCTGAATAGACAAAAAAAGAAGAAAAAACTTGCCAAGTGGGTAGCTTTAGAGATTGATAAGTATAGCATTAGTGAAAAACTGGCTAGTACAAAGCCAATTAGCCACAAAACAAAGAATTTAGGCCAGTTCAGACCTGACAGACCAAGGAACACCATAACTGTGCATGCTCCAAAGACAAAGCTGAAAAGTTCAGATGCGAAGAAGACCGTGAAAGCCTTCATCAGAGACCCCTGATGACCCCCAAACTGAGGAGACGCAAGCACAGTGCAAAAGAACGATCTAATAACCATGAGATCATACTGTGTAAATTAATTCTGGTGTGTATGTGATGATGTTGTAGTGACATAGTGACACTAAGCAACACTTACTGTATAGATACACCACAGCACTTGACAAAGGTGAGTGAGTTAGGTGGAGAAATCCCCCTCACCATCAGTGCTGCAACAAACAAATACCTGTTCTATCGGTCTGTGAGCATTTGTTTCCAGCCTATCTTTCAAGCATCAGAATCTGTAATATATTTCAGAAAAAGACTAATCATTATGGAACAGGGTGTGTTTTTATGAGCTTTATACATTTATGACCTGTCTGATCTTGGCCTCTCCCTTCTAAAGTATCTAATTAAGTGTGCAAACGATTTTGAGTAGTCTATGTTTTTACGATCTCATGGTTGTCAAAATACTGGTAATGTATGCATCACTGAGATCTGTCTCTGATGCTGAGGACTTAACAATCTCTTTGTTCTTAACTTACTAAACTCTTAATACATACTTTGTTATCTAGAGAACTTTACATATTATTTTATATTACAATTTCATTAAATCTCTCAGTAGTGCCCTTAGCACTATGACTAATATTCATTATGGTACTTTTCTTACTTTCCATCTCCAACATGTAGAGATGGGAGCTGAAGTTTAATATCTCAGTGGTTAGGTAATTACAAAATCATTTGCCAAAATTTTAAAATATTTTGGTTTATTTTCATTGGCAAATAAATATGCATTAAATTTTTAATTTGGAACAGAAGTTGGTGAAATATGAATGGATTTTGGCTTGTCTGCCTATCTGTGGCAAAGAGCCTGACCCTGACCTGTCTACAATCTCTTTCCAAATAGCTGTAAAGAGTAATAAGGTCCCCTCCTGCCCCGAGCCTCCTTTTTTTCCATGTTAAGCAACCCCAGCTCCCTCAGCTGTGCCTCATAGGGTGTGCTCTCCCAGACCCTTCACCAGCTTTATTGCCCTTCCCTGGATTCGCTCCAGCGCCTCAATGTCCCTGTGGATTCTAGAATGGACACAGTGGTGTGCCCTCACCAATGCCATGATGTGTTCCTTTTAGCCTTTCTGAAATAACTTGAAAGAGGGCATTAACACTAAATCTGGTATGTGTACATATATAAAATGTAATCACACTGTATATATGCATTAGATTGTGCTTCATCTTAGCCAAAACGCCAAGAAATGCCATGTTTAATGGGATGGGAAGTATGACGGGACTTGTACCTACAGAAGATAAATGTTTTTAATCGTTTATAACACATCTTGCAGTAATTTTCAGCAAGATGTATAAAAACCACCAAGTCCTTGCTGCTACACTGAGGTCTTCTCAGGCAAGATGAAGCCAGGGGAGCAGGCACTGACCTTTTCTCTCTGGCAATCAGTGCTAGGACCTGAGGGAATGGCCTGAAGTTGTGTCAGAGGAGGTTTAGGTTAGATAACAGAAAAAGTTTCTTCATCCAGAGGGTGGTTGGGCACTGGACGAGGCTCCTCAGGGACGTGGTCACAGCACCAGCCTGGCAGAGCTCAAGAATCGTCTGGACAATACTCTCAGGCACATGGTTTGACTCGTGGGGACGTGCAGGGCCCCATTCTGTGCAGGGCCGGGAGCTGGATTCCATGATCCCTGTGGGTCCCTTCCAACTCAGAATATTCTGTGATTCTGAGGCGTGGGGGTAATTTACTGCCACTGCTGCTCAGCAGTTCCTCTGGCTCCCTTTGTCCCGCCTCGCCCCGTGGCCTGGCCCGTCCCCGGCGAGCGTATTTCGCCGAACGCTGCCCATGCCTTCCCGCTACGGCTCAGCTCAGCTGCTGGAGGCCGCTTCGGAGGGGCCGGGCTGCAGGGGCGCTTAGCGGGCGCTCCCGCGGCCCCGCCGTGCCCGGCTCCGGCCCCCGCCGTGCCCCGACCCCGAGCGGCCGCGCCCCCCGGCGGCTGCGGCGCGCCCCACAGGCCCCGGCGGCGGCGCGGGAGAGGAACCACCCGTTGCCCCGCTGGGAGAGTCCATTGCCGGGGGAGCCAAGAGGGCGGGGAGGGGGGAATCTTCTAGGCCTCGCCGCCCGGAGCACTCCAAGGGGGGACGGCGGCCACTGCCGGGAGAGCCGCCCCTGCCATCAGTGCGAAGCGGCGCGGCGGTTCGGGCGGGCGCCGGGCGGTGTTTCTTCCTTCGCCCGCCCCCCCTGCGAGGCCCGGCGCGGTGACGCGTCCCTGGGTCAGGGCTGAGGCGCGGCGGCACCGTGAGGCGCTGTCAGAGCCGCGCTGAAGCGTCCGTCCAGCTCCGCACCGGGATCCGCCGCCGCCGCCACTGCCATGGAGCCCCATCGCTGGCTGCCCCTGGAGGCCAACCCTGACGTGAGTGCCCGGCCTGGGCAGTGGGGCGCTGCCGTGCGCGGGGGCTGCCCGCCCGACAGCCTGCCTGCTGTGGGGCTGGCGGGAGGATGGCGGAGGGGAGAGGGCAGAGGGCTCCGGGCCGCGCTGGACCGCATCGCCTCTTCAGGGGTGGCTGGTGGAGGTAGGGATGGAGGAAGGTCTCATTCTGTGGATCCGACTGAGTCTTAACTATCTTCTGTTTTCTGCTTTCTTTTCAGGTCACGAATCAGGTAAGAAGCTTCTATTTGAGGTAACCTTTAGACTCTGCAGCTTTGGGCCCGTCTCCTCTCGTTTTCGTATAGTAAAGGCTCCGTCTTGTCCAAGGAGAGTGCCCCCTTCCTTCCCTACGCGTGTCTGTGCTCGTCTTGGCATGTCGGACCGCACTGGAACCTCTCCCGTAAAGATAGTGTATGAAAAAAAAACGAACAGTAAAAAGGAATAGTTGAGGCCTGGCTATTACTGTAATGAAATTTCTGATGTTTTTCAAGGTGGGTTTTAATTCATTAATTAGTGGTTAAAACATTAATTTATATATAACATGTGCCCGGTGTGGACCTGTACATGGTGGCTTTGGGCACATGTATGGATCTGCTTGCATCATGGTGTTGTAGTCTCATAGTTTTTTGGCTGACCATAAAAACAATGTAATTTTACCATATTTGCACTTCCCTGCTTATTAATGACAATATGTGCGTGATTGGTTGTTGCTGTTTTTGTTAGTGTGGTAGAACCCACGCTAGAGAAAGGAAGCTTGTTCTAATACACAAAACAATGCTCCCACTAAATAAGCTCTGGCTGAAAGGAAATCACACATATTCTAACCCTGCATCATGTTCTCAATCACAGTTTTGAGCATAGTGTTAATGGTCAGTTGTTGATTTCAGCAGACCTCTTGATAATGTTAAAGATGGTGTTTAAGCCAAAGGGCTCTGAAACTTCCAGCAGCAAAATTGTATTCTTAAAACTATATTGTTGGAATATTTTGGAAACTGGGAATTTCTGTGTGTGAAGGATGTTTTGTTTGGTTTTTTTGTTGTTGTGGTTGCTGTAATGTACAAACTACATCTGCAGGAGAGTGAAGGGTTATTTGATACTCGGTCATTTTGTGTGTTATAGTTTCCTAGGGCAAATAATTTTACAATTCTTACAGTATTGCTGCTGTGGAGCAATTTGAGAAGTCTATAATCCCAATCTCCTGAGTTAAAATTGATGGCCTTTCCTGGGGGCCCATCTTGAACACGTGCTATAGTTTCCACTTTTTCATTTTGAAATTCAGAGACTAAATTCCAGAAAATAAGTGACTAAATGAATAAGTGAATAAATAACTTCCAATTATCTAACTTTTTCTTCTGACTTTCCAGATGGTGAGATGAGCTCATCATGGTACAAATTAAGACCACCTTTTAAGTAGAAATTGAGGAGGAGAAAATAGTGACATTCTTTCATCTGAAATATCTTGTATCCCTATGTGTTTATGTTGTATGGAGAAAATCCTAAAGGGATGTCAAATATACAATTTTAAGTCTTTTAAAATTCATCTTTTTTGCCCATTGGTGATGGATGTAGCTGTTGTAGATGATCATGGTTAATAGGAATTTGTACTCCACAAGGATTTTCTTGTTACTGTTTCTGTGTAGAAAAGGCCACTTGAAACCAATTGGATTTCCTCCTTCACTACCAGTCTTGACTGAGCAGGATTGTTATTATCCAGCCTGAGAGATGTATATTAAAAAAATAATAAATAGGTGGGTGTTGAATATGGATGCACCTTTCATTATTAATCATTGTTCTTTTAATCTCATCAGTACAGTGGTGAACTGTGTAGCAACAGGGCTGTTAGTCATAAGTTATTCATATCCTGCTTATGTTTAAAACAACAATAATAGTAATTTGAAATTTTAATGAAGTTGGTAATTAATTTTTGGAAAATCCTCTTGAGTTAATTGCAAGGATGGGCATTTCTTGTAGTACTCTGTACTGTGCTCTGTAAAATATTCTAGAAGTCTTTAGCATTAAAAGCCCCAATGGTCTGTCTGTAAAAACTGCAATATTCGTGTCTGGCAGTCATTTAATACATGTATTTGGTCAGTCATCTAACCAAGTGCCAAGTGTTTCTTCTTGGGGTTTGTTATTTGGCTTTTTTAGTTGAGTGTTAGACTATCTCTTATGCATACTACTCTTGTTAGTGTTAAAATTATTGCTAGGTATGGTAGTGAAGTCTTAAACAAAAGAAAAATTCCAGTGACCTGTAAGATGCATAGATTCTTTGTCTTAGATTGTAATTAGAACTACATCAAGTGCTTATGCTGTTTTGATTATTTTACCAATAATTTTATTCCCCTTATTAAAAGTAATTAGTAAGGAAGTGTACTAAATGCAGGTTCATTTGCTTTTAGTATGTTCTTACAATACTGTATCTTCTCTGGTTTTAAAATATAGCCTGTAAATTTGAGGCTTTCAGTCTTTGTGGTAGAAATTCAGATGATAATGGAAAAAAAAGGTATGTCTCAGTTAGAGGTATGTGAAGTCTTTCAAAAATATCTCAGAAGATTTTCTCTATCTGAAGGTGTTTATATTCTAATACAAGTCCAGGAATTTGTAAATCCTTAATCTGTATAGAACCTCTCTTTGTACACATGTGTTAAAATTATTTGAAGGTTCAGAAACTGGCTGCTGAGGGTAAACAGGAATATTCTTTCTTAGCTTTTAAGACTTCCAGTGGCAGTGGAAATGTGCCATGTGTCTGTAATGATGTTTTCAAGAGAGAAGACAGTCATTCAATGCAGCACACAGTGCTGGTTGTAATGAGTGAAGGCAGGAGTTAAATGTACCATAGGGTGCTAAGTTATTGTCACAGTACTTTTTTTCTCCTTCACTTCTCCAGTCTGTTAGAATGAATTGTTGTCTACCTCTGATACAGAAAGAGCTGATGATTCAGCATTTCCAAAGCTCCATTTTGTGTACAGTGATGAGGGGGAATGAATGGTTTCTTCTCTTTGACCTTCCTTTGGTCGGGGCCTGATGTGACCAGCGCTACCCTCCTTCCTGGCTATCTTAGGGGATTTTCCTGAGAGAAGGCACAGAAATTGTGTTTTTCAATTACCATCTATATGATGTTTGTTATCTTGGTCCCAATTTCTTCTGAGAAAAAAAACCAAAATGAGACTGCATGTACATTTTTTTGAGTGAAAAGATCAGAACACAAACTGATTGTTCTTTCTCATGTTACTTCAGTCCGGCTTACAACCCACAATGGATTGTCTGGGAAGCGTAGATAAACAAAAAGTATGGGTGGATATTTTTCTTGATGGCCCACCTTTTTTCATTCTCTTTTCCCTTTCTTCATCTTACACATTCTAAGAAAAATCCTGCTTTCCTGAATAACATAACATTTCCACTCATGCCCTCGTTGGATCCAGATAAGGATAGAGTAATTGACTGCATCTGATTATGAAGCTCAAGCACTGGCTTCAGAGTTTGACTGCTGAGTGTTGGCTGTGGCTTGAGTTCCTTTTGCCTCTTAGGGCTTAGTTGTTGGTTCTTAGTTACCTTCCAGCATTATTTGTAGGACTTTGATCCTACTTTTTGGGGGGGCTTTGGGGTTTTGAGTTTTTTAAGCCATTAAGGTATTGAGAGTCAGCTGCATAAAGAAAATTATTTTAGCTCAGGAAACCATTGACAGCTGTGACTTGAAAGTTACGGGGACGATAAAGCTCACAAAGCATAGAACAAACGTCAGAAACTGGATACAGCCAGTCTTTATCCATTTATGGAACACCTCTCTTCAGGGTGTCAGGCAAATACAGAGAAGAATTAAGTATCTTGGAAGGAGGACTTAGTCTTCCTAAAAGATCTTTTCATTTCCTGGACTCTGAAACACTATCCCACAAGCTTTCCCAAAGAAAAGCTGTAGTGATCAAAATAATTGAAAATGTGGTGCGCACAATTCCTGAAGTGCTATGGAAGGTAGCACTCATAGATGAGGTACTGAGGTGCTGTCTTAGTGTGAAAGGATGTTGGCTGTGGAGAAACACAGATGTCCTTCTAAAATGCCTAGCTAAACTTCCTTTTTTTTTTTTTTTTCTCAGGTGAGGGAGTGGAGTTTAACTCTTTTGTGGCAAGCAGAGTGTAAAATAGTGGAGATAGTGTACATGCTTGGAAAATAGCCTGTTATTACTCATGTAGCCTCAGAGAGTTGAAAACCAGGATTCAGTTTGTGTCTTTCTGTAGACACAAAATCCCAGAAAGGCTTTCACAGAGCCAGCAAAGGGGGAATGTTGAGCCTGTGATGCTGCATAACAAAGAATAAGCACAAGGATAAATATGAAGGAATTGTAGGTGACCACAGTGAGAGCACTTTGTGAATGGCTTCTTCTAGTTTAAAATATCTCCAACTATGTGGCCCTCTTACTGAGTTTAAATAGGTGAATATGTTGCACAGGGAAAATTGTCAATTGTTTACAGTAGTGTTTATATGAATAGTTGAAAGGTTGCCTTAGCTCAGTCTTCGTATGTTCTTCAGTAACTGAAAGCTATGAAAAACATGTATTTCATTCATCTACTTGTATTTGCCTCTTCTGGTCCTTCTTACGATCTTTTTTGCTCAGTTTCTTAGCTTTTGTTACAAGGAAACCCTTACTGTCTTGAAGACAAAGGGGAAAAGAGGTGACAGTTATTCATGCCTTAAATGTTATCTTACTGCACTGAAATGCTTTTTCCCACTTAGACATTTTCCTTGCTTAAAGGACCATCAGAGTCAGTAGAATCCAATGGTTGTTTCAGTAAACTGTAAAAGAAGAAATGTGTATAACAGCTCATTTAGAAGAGTGGATTGATCAGCTCATTTCTGTTATGAGTAACTTTTTAGATCATGCAAACAGGTCTGTTAAGTGTTTTTCACAGAATAACACAGTATTCTGCTTTGAATCAATGTCTCAGTATCAACACCTCAGGACTCTGCTGGAAGCATTTTAAAGCTCTTGCTCACTGGTTTCGGAGGAGGCCTGGGTCAGCTGGTTTGTCCAGATTTCTGAGTGCTTTTTTTGCATTGCTGCCTGTGGGATGCCCTGGTTGAATATGTACAGCAGTGCCTGGGCATCCTGAGTTTTAAGTTTCAAAACTGCTTTATGGATATATGAAAAATATATACCTCTCATTTTAAAGAACAGGAACCCTAACTGTGAGTCAGTGTTGCTCTTCTAGACACCATGATGTAATGAACACAACTGGAAGGATAAGAGTTTTCTGGATGTAAGTTTCCTCACATTTTTGAAAAAAAAAATTGTGTTGGGCTGTATTCTTTGAACTTTATTATGGTGTCCCAAAGTACAGAACCTGAGGATATTAAAGAATTTGTAATAAATTTTGATTTTCCCAAAGAAGTCTATTATAATGGGTCATCTCTTGTTTGAGCAAGATCATACTTGTTCAAAGAACAAGATCATACTTGTGGCCATTTTAAGTGAGGAGTAGTTGGTAAAGAAGAATAATGCAGCTTAGTTCCAGCTATTTCTTTGCTCCTGGTGTGCCTTTTGACCTGCTGTACAGAACTAAAGTTTTTACAGCTGCTGCATATGACTGAAATGATGCTGTCTCTAAAATGTACTGAAAAAATATTCCTTCATTTTAATTGCATAAATGTCATGATGAAAGAAGGAGGAACTATATCCTTATAATGCTCCAACAGTAGAATATTGTTTGGGTGGTTCCCTTATTTCTAGAAAGGAATTTCACTTCTCAAATGGACTTAGTTTTGTTACATGCTTCTAAAAATTATGTGTAAAGAATTAAAAGCAAAATATTGTGCAGTTGTATTTTTAATATAGATTAATAAAACTGGATACTTTAAGAAATGAATAATTTTCCCTTTCCTGATGATTATTCAATCAGTTACATTTTACTCAATGTCTTACTACAATTTATGGGAAAAATTACCTTCAATTCAAT
This sequence comes from Molothrus aeneus, assembly GCF_037042795.1. Classification (NCBI taxonomy): domain Eukaryota; kingdom Metazoa; phylum Chordata; class Aves; order Passeriformes; family Icteridae; genus Molothrus; species Molothrus aeneus. Next base: position 67,382,158 of record NC_089647.1, read on the forward strand.
AAAGTGCTAAAAATTCTTGTGCTTTAATGAAAAAGTTAGAAAATATTGATTGTCTTAATTGGTTTATTTATATGTTGTCCTTCCAGTTTCCTAAAACCATAGGAACACTTCATTTTTGCAGAGGAAAGTCTTAACTGTGGTTTTATTGTGATATAGAGATGCTTTAATGCATTCAGCAGAAGTACAATAAAATGTAGATGGTGTAGGTGTTTGGTTTATATTTGTGCTTAGAAGAGGATGGCAACAGTTGGTTCTTCTCACAGAAGCTCTCTTGACTTCTGCATCTGAGAGTCTGGAAATGTTTGTGCATTTTGCCAGTTTTATGTTTTCATGGTTCCAACTTTTATATAAATACCATAGTAAGATGTGGAAAAATCCAGGTCTTGAGTATAATGCTTTAGTATTTAAAATGTGACATTGCTGAACTATTTGCAGAAGCTGTCCAACTTTAGTTGCCCTTAAATGTCAAGCTCCTATTTTGTTTCAGTTTTTGTCCTCACTTTGTTTTTGCATGCAAGTGACAGAGTAGAAAAGCATATTGCTGTTTAGACAGTATTTCAATTATGCATGTACTACATAAGTTTATAATATATTTCACCCTTACGTTGTCTTATCCCACTTACCCTTTCTGAATCTCCATAAACCTGGTAGATCAAATCTTCCAACTGGCTCTGGAACTGTGTTGGCAGAAGTAGGATTCTAAACTCATGTTAAAGATAGCTGCTCTGTGCTTTTTTCAGTTAGTAGGCTGAAGTACTAGCAATGAAAACAGAATAGCTTATACCACATGCTGCATAGGTAGAGTGCCTAGAAGTGCCTATTGTAATGCTTGTGCTATTAACCAACATTTAGACATACAGATTTACAATTTGTGATCATTTAGAATAGAATGAGGTAGGCTGGAAGGGACTTTTGAGTTCTGCAGACCAACCATACTCTGTTCAAAACAAGTTGTTCAGCAACCTGTCAAGTTCTGCATTTCTCAAGACACAAACTCCACAGTCTCCTGGACACTTGGTGCTAGTGTTTTACTATGTTTGTTATTTTTTACATTTATTTTTAAATGCCTTCCTTATTTCTCTTTCAACAAGAGGTGTTTCAGCTTCTTGTTTCTCTCTGTTTTACTGTGTGCTGCTGAGATGAGTGTCTCCATCTTCTCTGCACTCTCCCTTAGCTAGTTATAAACGGTAGTAGTTAGGTGAGAAAGAAGGGCCTTCTGGAATACTGGGGCAAAAAGGGCAAATTCATAGGAAGTGCAGATAAGGGTGAGGGGTGTAAAGTAGTTTCTAAAGTGGCTTTTTGTCTGCTAGCTAGCTGGACCAGTGAAAAACCAGAAAGTGTTTTTCAGCAAGGTCTTTTAAGGCAAGAAGAAAAGAGACAACCAAAACTATGACAACAATCTGTAAAAATAAAGATGTGAAAAAGTGAATACTAGATACAGATGTGTGTGGGGAGGGTTGTGCTGCTGTTGTTCTTCCTGAGATCCTCTAAGACTTCTGTAATATGGCCAAGAATTTTTCTTTTTTCTTTTATAAGGTGAAAGCTCAAAGACCTTTAAATTAAGAATTGTCAGCAGTGTGATAAGCAGTGTCTGAGAAAAAGATTCTGATACTCTCTTGTGCAGATCTGGAGAAATATGAAGCTGCTATTTTATGTTATCTTGCATACGTATTATCAAAGAGAAAGTGAACAGCTGAAGATGAGTGAGCCCCCAAAGAACCCTAACTGTTATTTACAGTAGGTATTTGTAGAATAAATTTGCTTGGATAATCCCTAAGTAATTGGAAAGGACAACAGCATAGATCTCTCACCTTTTTAGAAAGTGATGTTGTCTAAAAAGCATACTGAACTTCCTGCTGTCCTAAAACAGGAATGACTTTGTCTTCCTATCCAGCCAGCTATTGTTCATCTGTTACCTGTCTGTCACTCTCTCTTACACAGGGACTTAGCCTGCACAGTTTTTAAAATCTACTTAGTAATTTTCAGAAGGATATTTCTATCTTTTTTTCCAGGCCTGAATGAAACCCTCTTGACATACAGAGAGATATCTTATTTGCCTGTTTTGAATCTATCCTTAGTATTTTATTTTTGGTTTATGATTCTACAGTAGAGTTGGTCTGGTTGTGTGTTAAGATCACTGCTTGTCATACTAAGCCTATGCTCTTGCTGTTCTCTGTAGTGCTGACCATCATTTTTCATTGTCACTCTCATTGTTTACTGGAAGATAAAATTTCTCGGATTGTAAAGTTTCTAGGTGGTATGGTAGCATGAATAATGAAAGGTGCCCTGTATCAATGGAGTTTCAGTTCTGTTAAATTCTTAATTCAGGAGTTTGAGGAAACCATTCTTGGGTTTGGTTAGCATTTTGTTGACTTTGGGTTTAAAGGGGTTGGTTTTATTTTTGTTAGTTGGTTGGTTGCTTGCTTGGTGATTTTTTTTTTTCCCCAGTGGTGTAGAACAGGACAAGAGACTAAACCACTTATTTGTCCAGTAACTTAGTGAGATTCTTTATCATTATCTTTTTCTAAGTAAGTGTCTTCTTTATTTTTGGGCATTTGTACCCTTATTTCATGTAATATTGCAAAATATCAAATGATATTGGAATGGAAAATGGAATTTTTTCAGTTGTGTTACTTATCCTGCAGTAAAAATGATAGCTTAATTGCTGTCTTAATAAGAGAAGTACTGGAAGTACTTATTAATTAATATTTTAATGCACCCATACATGTAGTCTCTTCTCTTTTGGAACTTCTTTCTTTTTGGCTGTTCACTAAGTGGTAATTATCTTCACAATGTAGAAGGTTAGAATAGAAGTTCAAAGTAAACTCTTCTGTTTCATCAGTTACTAAATGCTTAACACTTTCCCTTTTCCTCATGTTCATTCAAAGATCTGCGTATGCCACAGTGTACAGTTAGTTTTTTCATATAATTGTGAATGGTCACTATGTGTATAGTAACAACAGTTCCTGAATTCAGTTAGGTTCTTCCAGTCTGACAATGAAAAGATTTCAAATTGTCTTTGACCATCTCTGTGGTCATTGATTCTGCAACTGTTGTTGTGATGCCTAGTTTACTTGAGTAGAAGAATATCCATTTAAAAAGCGAGCATCCAGTCATCAAAGTATTACTCCATCAATATATTACTCCATCATAGTTTGAAGAGATTTTCCTTGTAAAAGCTACACTTACTAAAGTGTGTATCTTGTGTGGTTTTGCTCCTAACATCTTTTTGGTGGTAGGAGCTCCAATATGAGCCCTGGTGCCAGGTATTCTGAAGTCATGGAGTCAGACAATACCATATGGAGTCAAATAATGCCATAAGTTTGTTCATATGCGCTCTGACTGATGGCTCTGATGATTTCTAGTTAACATAAATATTCAGTAAAAATAGATTCACAAAATCTTCTGTTTTGTGACAGAACACTTTTTAAATGGTTGAAATGCTTTGATGCTTCAGTAAATAGTGCTGGGAGTGTTTCCACTTCCCTTCTGTAAAGACTATTTAAATACATAAAACATGGGAGTTTGTGTGTTTGTGTGTGATTTATTCAGCCTTATTTATTAAAACATGTATCTCCCTTATTCTCCTTAAATTTTAGAAAGCATGGGTTGTTTTAATGTATTTCACATTGTGGATACTCTGTTATGCTTCTGAAAAGATAGGTGTTTGAGTGTTCTTGTTTAATATTATGCTTTTTTTTCCTCTTCCAGTTCCTGAAACAGTTGGGTATACATCCTGACTGGCAATTTGTAGATGTTTATGGTATGGAACCAGAACTGCTTAGCATGGTGCCAAGACCTGTATGTGCAGTACTACTTCTCTTTCCAATAACAGAAAAGGTAAATGTTTATTTAATAATCAGTTAATTGCTTTTGTCATAAGTGAAATGGGAATGAAAGTTTGAATCTTGTACTTTGCTGTCATATTAGAATCAAAATGAGACTCAAGCCTTTATTCAAGAGACTTCTTCATTAAAAATAACACAAAAAATGCTTCTTTTGATAACCTTGCATGTATATTTCTGATTTCTTTTCAAATCAGAATGGGAAAAGCTAATGTAGAAGCACATAGAAATATGCCTCACACTTTTCTATTACAGGCAATTTAAGGTATTTTTTATAATAAGCACTGTGAGATGGCTCAATTTGCTGATTTTAGCAGAAAGCTCCAACAGCATAAGGAAAATATGAAATAAGGTGTAGGACAATATGCTACTTCTTTTTGAGTTTTTGTCCTGTTACACTGTAAAGACTATTTATTCAGTCTTCAATCCACTTTCAGTTTGGTCATCAGTATTGATGTGGCTTTCACTTCTTGGACAGATGGGACGTACTATTAAGATGAAAGACAATTTCCCCTCCATCTTTCACTATGTTGGACTTTGATTAAATCTTCAATGTGCTTATTTTGTGTCATCACATGCTTTTACGTAGTGTGATTCAATTGATCTTTCAATTTATAACAGTATTACATGATTGTGATAAGGTCAGCCAAAAAGGTTGAAGTGAATCTGTCCACAATTAATTCTTTTAATATGTCTCTCAAAAAGAATATGTAGCTTATAATCACTTAGGTATTGAAGCTTAACTTCTAAACACAAGGTGTTTAAATATACAGGAGTGACAGGTCAGTCTTCCTACACATTATGTCCTGTAAACCTCTGCATTCTCAGTTTCTCCAAAACAGCTATGCAGGCAGTACTTTTCAAGATTGATTTCAGCCACCTTGATAGTTTTGAGCTTAAACAGACTTTCAACTCACCTGTCCTCAGGAAATGTCCTTTTTGTCACCTTTGAGGCATTGTTTTCTGTGTGCTGTCATTTCTGTCTGGCTGTTTGAGGTACAGGTCTGACTCTCACTTTTCTTTTGACTCCCTGCTTGTGCAAACCTTTCTTTGGATCATGCTATGGGAGCATTATCCCATGGGAAAGAACCTTGCTCTTTTTCCAGAAGGTGTATCTGATTTCATCCTAAAGAAACATATGACAAACAAAACCAGAGAAACAACATTTGCTCTGTTGCATCAATCAGTCAAATCTGAGCACAGCCAAGTGTTCAGCATGTTAATCCTTCTGAAACATCAGGGACACAAATGTTTCTATCAACTGTTTAGCCTGGCTGTGTGAACAGTGATGTTTCATGGGAGGTCCCAGTGTTATGAAGCTTTTGTTGGTCACTGTGGAACTCCACAAGACCCTTGAGCATTATTTTGTATTTCTAGAGTAGTTTTTCCCTCCTCAGTCTCCCTTTCAAAATGGCCTGTAAAATTACACTTTTATTTAATTTGTGATTTATTTGTTTCTTGGCCGTGTCTAGAAAGTGCCTATTAGTTTTGCTGCCTATTTATGAAAGTGCCCATTAGTTTTGCTGCCTTTGTAAACACTTTTCTCACTGTCTTTCTGTTCTTCTGTCTGGAAGTTCAGTGGTTCTGTGGTTCCTGTATATCAGTTTCCTAGAACTTGCTTTTAGGGCAAGCTACTCTTGTTAGCATTCAGATAATTTTAGGATTGTTGTACACTTTAAAGGTCAATGCTTTCTTAGTCTGCATAGTATGTTGTAGACAAAGTGAATATTGTGGGTGTTGGCATTGTGGGCCTAATGAATAGATAGATCCAAATGAATCTAAATTTTGGGATATAGCTTAGGTTAGGAAGAATCTGTTGAGATCTGGTCTATCCCTTGCTCAAAATTGTATTTTTGGTATTCTCAGCATTTATATATTTATTTTTTCTGTGGATTTTATTTTAGTTGGGAAGGAATGAATGGCAGCTGTATTGTTCACTTCTCTAGTCTGAACTTTTTGTCTGATTGAACTCTCTGAAATTTTTATCTCAATTAAGGCTATTTTTTGTTAGCTTGTAGATAAACCAAATTAAAATGGTTTATAATGCTCTTGCTATTAGTTAGCCTATTCAGAACATTGAGGCAACTTACAAAAGTGAAATATGATGCTGGAAGTTTTTTGGTTTTGTTTGTCACTGACAGTACAGACAAGGGAATTTTTTTAGGAGTTTGCAGGAAGAGTTCCTTGGTAACATTCTGCATTCTTACTTTACTTTCATCATACTTGTATAAAAAGCCCATCTACTTCAGAATTCTTTTTTTTTTTGTCTGCAAAAGTACCTAATAAAAGAGGCAAAGGAGGAATCATTAACTGGAACATTTGTGGATTTATTTATTTCTTTTTCTGTCTGAAATTAAAATTTAACAAAAGAAAATCAACAAAAACCTCAAACAAATCCATTCAAAAAAACCCCATAACAGCAACCCCCCTTCCCCAAAAGAGCCAACAAATCACAGCCAGCGACAAAAAAAAAAAGCACAAAACTGACAACACTATTGCACAGTATAACAGGTTTTAGTCACATATGATCGTTATAAAACAAGTATTTTAGATTGTTCAGTCAAAGCTAATTCTCTTTTTGTTGCAGAATATAAAAGTTTACTTTATGAGTACTGCTTCAGAAGGGCCTGTTTTGATACCTTGGGTGTTATATAGATCTTATTTTATATTCCTGTGAAAAATGAAATGTAACAGTGGAACATTTAAAGAATGCTTTGTGATGATTAATCACCTGAAGTATTATGGCTTTCTTGATAGCACTTTGACACTTCTGTCCTTAAAAAGCTATTAAAGTTGCATTGAAGAGAGATGGTGATATGAGCTCAGATCAAGGAAATACTTTGAAAATTTTTAAAGTTGTTTTAGATAACACATATTCAAAATGATGTTTCAAATGTGAAGGCATTTGGTTAAGAAACAGCATAGAACAGTTCAGGTAATTTTAATATACTTGTTGGACCACATGTGTTAAACATTTCAAATGGCAGTATTAATTAGCTGTTGTGTTTTATAATTTGTTTTGTCTTGAATGATGTAGCTATTTGTACTATTTGTTGAATAACTGTAACTATTTGTGTCTTTAACTTTCCTTCTAGTATGAAACCTTCAGAACAGAAGAAGAAGAGAGGATAAAAGCTAAGGGACAAGATGTCAAATCATCAGTGTATTTCATGAAGCAGACCATTAACAATGCTTGTGGGACAATTGGGCTAATTCATGCTATTGCAAACAACAGAGATAAAATGAACTTTGGTAAGATTTTTTTGGTTTGGTTTTTGTTAGCTTCTCCCTTTTTTCCTCAGATGTGGGAAGCCATGGAGGGAAGGGTATGTTTTGTACTATTTTCTCTGAATATAACCATTCATAAAGGCTGAAGGAGTGCATTTTTATCTATAATTACAAAATTATTATTTTATACTAATTTACGAACTAAAGCACTTGAAACATTGCAAAGTGCAGTCAGCCTTCTGTGTCTTAAAAATACAGTGCAATTCTATCTTATCTTCAGATCTTTTGTTGGATTCTGTAAGCTGTGAATGAAGTTGGAATTAAAACATGACACTAATTATGTCTTTTTAAATTTTTTTAAGAAACTAATTCTTCACTGAAAAAGTTCCTAGAAGATTCATTATCTATGACTCCTGAAGAGAGGGCCAAATACCTAGAAACTTATGAAGTTAGTATCATGTGTTTTTACTTTTATTTAAAATGGTGTAAGAATTACTTGCATGAGCAGGTATTGTCCTTGGGGGTTGACTCAGTGAAGCAGCTAAACAAATTTGATTTTACAGTGAGCTTGTGATCAGACAGTTGCTACAAAGGAAACTCTGCTTTGGTATTTTAGAGTATTCCTGCCTGCCCATAGCTCAGTCAGCAGAACAGATTTTGTCAATGTTCTCATCCATATTAATTCCCTGGCTTAGTTTAAAATTACTTTGAAATGCATGAGAAATGTGTGCATAATCTTTTCTTTTTATGGGTTCAGGATATAGTTTAATGGTCAATTTAAGCTGATCTGGGGCTATTGCTGAAAGGATAGTCCTTTTGCTGCCTCTTTTAATTGGTGCCTTCTGGTCATATCTCCATGCTTTTAGCAGTTGAGGCACACAAAGAGCTGATTTGGCTGAAATATGATCTCCTTCCCCTACCATCCTAAACCATGAGATGAGCTAGCTGATAATATGGTTAGCCACATCATTAGTGCTGTTTGAAAGGATGTGGCAGAAACATCTGGCCAGTGGTGGATGGAGGACAGTGCTGTTGCTCCTGATGGTAATGAGGGTCCTCTCTCAAAATGAAAACCTTGATGATTTTTAAGTCAGAGCACATCGTGAAGCCCTCAGGACTAGGAGTGTTAATATGTGCCTAAAGGAAGTAGTAACAAACAGAAACAGCAGAGATTTATGACATTTTCCATGGAAATGTTGGACACAAAATGACTGATCGGGCTTCTATGTAAATTATTTTTTCTGCTCAAAATGATAGCTAAAAAAAGCATTTTCTGTGTGCAAAAGGCTCATTACAAACTCTCAGATATTTGACCTGAATTGACTGTTATGAAACTGAAGGAGTGGTCTTCTGAGATCCTTGGAAGTGGAGATTATCTGTTTATTAACTTTCTTATTTATTATAAGCACTGAATAAATATAGTTACATCTATGTAATTGATAAAATGAAGTGCAAGAATGGTTCTTACAATACTGAAAGTCTCTCATTTAATGTCTGATTGAAATATATTTTAATTTTAGGCTATTCGTGTCACTCATGAATCCAGTGCCCATGAAGGTCAGACTGAGGTATCCAGTTTTTTAAAAAGTCTTTGTTTATATCTACTTTGAGTTGAATATAATTGACGTGAAAGCAATCACATGTTAAAGGTTTTCAGTGAAATTGAGATTATTGCTTGGTTTTCAGAATTGTGTAATTAGTCCAAAATTAAGTGGCATTGCTGGGGGGGAACCAAACTTGAAGCCTGTGGGCTTTTTGTTTGTTTGTGGGTTTTGGTGGTGGGGGTTATTTGCATTAGGCTTTTTTAGCTCTTATATAACATGAAAGATATTTCTAAGCTTCATTTCAGAGTAAAACAGACAGAAACTTGAGGTTTTCATGTTACACATTTGTAGGCAAGACTTTAAGATTCATAGTAACCATACAAGTGTATCGAACATTTTATGAGAGTTTGAAAAATTATAATTCAAGAAAAGAAATAGCCCAATAGTTGGTTTGCAGCTGTGTGTGTGCTGTCTGTATACAATACAAATTCAGATAAATTCTCATTCATACATACATTTATAAGCATTTATACCTCAACAGATTGTGTGTGATATGGAAAAAACAACCTAGTAGTTGACAAAAGAACCCTGAAATAACCATGAACTTGGACATTCAACATTTTTCTGCTTAAGTCATACGAAGTCAGTTTTCCATCTTTCTGGTTCAGATTTCACTATCTGTTTGACGAAAAAAAAAAATATTATATTGTTGCTAGCATTGCTTTGTTTGACAAAAAGAGAAACAATTCTATGTTTGGCTGTGGCTCCAGTGACTCATCCATTCTCTCTTTTTGAAGTCCAGTAGGTAACGTTTTCTTTTTTTTTTTTTTGTGCAGTGTCTTCTATACAATGTAGGAGAAAGCAAATCAATCCTTTCTGCTCCCCCTTGCCCTGTCTGGAAATGGAAATGATGAGAATTGGTTTAACTATTTCTGTTATAGATACTCAACTTCCTTTGTAGTGTTTTATTTAAAAAAACACACCACTCTCTCTTCTTATCTTGTTCCCTAAATTAGCCAAGGTTCTATATTTCAAGAAGAAGCATCAGAACAAATTTATAGTTTTTTCCTTTTTTAAGTAAGAGCCGCAAAAATATGGTCTGGTTTTTTTTTCCTCAAATGAATTCATTTCTAGATATTCTTGGCCAGATCAGAAAGAGTGATTATCCCAACAAATTGCTGAAGACTGAATCTTTTCCTAAGATCCTTGTGAAAGAGAAACTTCTGTAGTTATTTTGATGTACTGTAAGGTTCATGTAGGGAACGATCGTCTCTGCCTTCTTCTGGCAGATATTATGGAATGACTGAGAAAGAAAATACAAGGGCTGTTTGTTTTGAGTGTCTTCATGAAGATTCAGGAAGCACCTAAGTGACAATGGAATCTCCTAATAATGGACAGTTAACTTCTTGAACTTCCACTAATTAATTTGTTTCCTGATTGAGATAACCACAATACAAAAGATTAATAATTGCATGGAAAGATGAAGACTTCTTTTCATAATAAAAAATTACGAGATTGTCCTAGCAACCATGCCTAAATACAGATATTGAATAGCCAGTTTCCTTGCCAATTATTTATTATTCCATTTTTTATAACTCTATCTGTAAGTAATTCAATATGGATATTCCTTAGACTAGTGAAATAACTTTTTCCTGTCTTTTTGTTTCCAAAATTGAAATAGTACAAAGACTGAATATATTTTCCAGGATCCTTTTTTTCAGAATAGTTCTCATCCATCAACCAAGGAGGGAAAAAACAAATAAGTTTTGTTACTGGAACATCAAATTGCCTGGAAATCCTGTCCTACCAGATGGTAGTTAAACAAGGCAGCAAGGCCTCCCCATTCATTGGTACCTAAGGACTTGCTTTACTTTTAAGTAAAATTCTTTTTAAGTGAAACAACATATGAAACATGAATATGCTGAGAAGTGTAACTGAGAGATAAAGTGCGTTAATCTCTTCTTCCTTCCATGGGTACATTTTAAATGTCACTGTATACTCTCCATGTAGCGGTTGAAGGGACTGATAAGCAGCATGATCTTGCAGGTGATGAAGTTACCATATGCAGTTCATATGAGGTTGTTGCCTTGTCCTTTGGGGTAAGTTGAGGATTTCTAGCACCTTTAGGAAAGAAAGAAGAGAATCTTATTCCTCCTGCATATCCATGACTTGTTAGGATTACTTTCCTGAGAATTTAAAGTTCCTTTAAGAGCACTGGAAAGGAACAAGGTTGCCTTCCTATGACTGTGGTTTTTGGCCTCCATGCACCTCCTCCACTGTCCAAATAGTCAAGGCATGTTCCACAGAAATCTTTCTTTGAGTAAAGTGGTTTATTTAGTTGCTTAGTGATAGTAAGTGCTGTATAGTTAATGCTTTGTGAACAAAAGTGCTTTCTAGGTCTTTACAGATATTTTCTAGGTCTCTTACAGATATAAAGATTGAGAAAACATGCAGGCCTACTTTTTCTTAGGATGCTTAACTTGGCTTGTGTTCTTCATGAGAAAATCCTGCTGTATGGGTGGTTCTGCCCCTTAGGTATTGCATACTACTGTCCACTCACATTTTTAGAAAGTCTTGCTAAAACTTATCTGTGTTAGACAGGGTAACTTCCAAAAGTGGGATGGATAGCAGTCAACTCCACTGATTTGTTTAGGAAGGAAGGACATTTCCTTCCACCATAAAAAACACACCATCATACAATCAACATAAATTTTCTGGAATCATGAGCTGCAGAAGGTTTAAAAACAGCACAGAGTACAGACAGGTTCTCTTCTGATAATTCTGTTTGGTAGGTTTGGGGGTTTTTTCCTCCGTTCTGATGTTTCAGATATTTGAGGATTCAATCTTTAATACTTCTGAGTAAAGTCTTTATTTGTTGATTGCCCTTGACAGTCTTGCTATGTCTTCACAGACTTTTTATAATCTCAGTGATTACTTAGTTTTTACAATATGGTCATGCATTTTCTGCTTTTTTCTGTTTCATGTACATAAGTATTTCAAACCTCAAAATAAAGTAAGTCTAGCTAGAGGTAAAAATCAGAAGTAATAGCATAAAGCAGTGCTGTCTTCCTAATATCTCTGTATTTTGTCACCCTGTCTGGTGGTTAGGATTTGTTTCTGCTTTAGTATAATCTGTAATTAGATTTTTTTTTTTCTCCTAAATTTTGTAAGTTTTAAAGAGCTCTTCTCAGGGGGAAAATACCCCCACACTAGCAAGATATTACTTGTAATGGGCTCCTAGATTCCAGATGATGGCTGCTAGAATTTACAGTGATCAGTTTGCTTGTGGGATGTATCATTACTGTGGGATCTATTTGGCTGAACATGAGGATGAATTGGTAAGCAAGTGGATTGAAGCTGAAAACTATAGAATGTTCTGCCTTGATGGGTGCTTTAGCAGGCTTCCCAGGCTTGATAGCTGTGATTAATTTGCTTAGTTAAAAAAAAAAACCAACCACTTTTCTTAAAAATCAAAGAGATTTTTTTTCCTTCAAGGAGATTAAACTTTCAAGAACTGTTAAGCAGTTTTCATTTTGATAGTTCATTTCAAGTGTGCTAATTAAAAGGGTTGTAAATTTGCACTTAATCCTTCAGGCCAGGTTTTGGACCAGGTTCTGTTAATACTTCTGGGTTGTGTGGCTCCATGTCTCACTTTATTGCTACAATAAATAGCTAATGCAGGTCTTATGGGTACTTTTTATTATTTACTTCTGTGTAAATAATGTAGGTCTGTTTAAAATTACTTTGGTAGCGAGTAGTAAGATCTGGGAATGGTTCCATGGAAGAAGTGTCTTGTTGGCTTCAAGGGTGGTTTGATTCTGGTTGTCTGTTCAAGTACCATAATGAGGGCAATTAATGTAAGATTCCTGGAACAGTATTTCTGTTGAAGTTTATGATGATGAAGCTTACACCTTCTTAAATGACAGGTATTTCATATCCAAAGCTGCAAAAAAAAAAAATCTAGGTCTTTACCTTAAAGCTTCATAGATCCAGTGTACTCTTTTCTGTGTGACAGCTCCTGAACTGCAACTATTGTTGAGAGTAGAATAGGGGCCAGATATTCAAGATTCTCTTTATTCTTCCATGAGTCTTCTGCTGAGCATGCACTTCTATTTACAATATCTAGGATGTCTTAAGATGTGGAAAATAGAACCTGTTTCTTTGCACAACTTTTAAGCTGATCCTTATTTTATTGCTTTTGGCTGAGCCATCTTTGAGTTTTCCCTTTTGTTTTGCATTTGGGGTTTTTTACCTTCTTGTTCTTCTGATGCCTCCTTGAGCAGCTCATAAGCTTTGAAACCCTGTACTGCCACACACCTTAATGTTTCTGATACCCTTTTACAAAAACAAAACCACACTCTCCTTTGAAAAACCACAACCCTTCAAAAATATTAAAATGACAGATTGTGGATCTACATTAGCTGTCTAATCAACAGTGATCAATTACAACTAAGTTATAGCAATATTTGAGGGAGGAAAAGTACCAATTTATAGCACTGATCAGGATGAGGTTCATCCTTACTTTCAAAACAATTGTAGTGACTATTTGCAAGTAACAGAACAGAAAATCTATAGGGAACAATTTTTTGAAAACAGGAAAACGTTATTAAATGAGAGCGACTTCCAGGTCTAGAGTCTTTGCAGAATAAATAAATTTTGAAATTGGAGTTGGGGAAGAAACTTACTTTGTATCATACCCCTCATTTCCATTAATATTATAAAGTTACTATATAGCTGCCTGGGAGAGGAGAGGAGGAAACGCAAAGGCACACTTTGTATAGAAATAAGCCAGTAGAAATTGTTTAGCTCAATTAAACAATTACATGCTTCAGGGCAATTTTTCCAGGTATAAAATAGTATCTGATTCTTGAAATAATTTACCTTTTTAATATGTGAATATAATAACATGAGTAGAAGATACTTTTGTTCTGCTCTCATATTACTGGCATCTGTATCCAGTAATTTTGCAACTGTGCTTCATTACAGCTCAATACTGCAGTAAGGAAAATGGCGAACTATGACACAGAAATCTTTTAAAAATATTAATTGGCCTTTAGGCAAGGAATTAGATCCAGAGAATAATTTGTATTCGATTTCTGCATTTCTCAAAGCTTTGACATGCTTAACTCCTGTTCAAGTGCTCTTTTATCAAGTAATACTGTCTGAAGTTTTAGCCAGCTGTGTGTATCTGTGGCTCTTAAAATCATTCTAGATTGGCAAGTTTCCTACAGTGTCTTCATGGGCTTCCCAAACAACTTCCTGAAACAGCTGATCCTGTAGTCTTGTAGGAGCTAATGCTGGCACAGAGGGGTTACAGGCACACTCCTGGAAAGACAGGAGAAAGTTTAACAGACTAGACTTAGATCAGCTTTTGTGAACAGCAAATACTCAAATAATTGTGCTGTTAAGTGATTGGCAGGCTCTTTGTGTAACATCAAGGTATCACTAACTGCTGACAGTGGCTCTCCATATCACTTTTTGATGTAAAGTACAAGTGATGGACTGAACTTTTTGTTATGTCATGTGGTCCTTGTGGCATATGGAACCACTTTTGTGGTGGGAGGTAGAAGTTATTTTGGACAGGGGAGTTTCAGCAATGTTTATGCATTGCTGCTTAGCAGAATGTATCTGTGGTCTTTGGGAAGTTTGTTTAAGTGTTACTACAGCATGGCTCAAAATGATGTTTCAATCAAGCAAATAAACACAAGTGATATGGCCACTTGAAATACCTATGCTGGATATTAGTTAGAGAGTAGTAAGAACTGTGTTGGATATTGGCTGTCTTAGGAGAAAATTAAGAGCTCTGACATTCATGTATTTTCTTTCCTCTTCCTCTGAGGCTGATGAGAATGTCCATCTAAACAAAGTTTACCTACAGTGTTTTAAGATTAGTTGTTAAGAAGAGAAAGATAGAAGAAAACAGAACTGCAGAATAAAATATATCAGCTATTAAGGGAGGGCACAGAAAACACTGCCTCTGTTCTGTAACTCCTCCTGTTTGGGTTATTTTAGTACACTTTGTACATCTATCTCCCAACTGACAGCTTTGGCTACTAGAACTGTATGTTATAGTGAAATGAGGCTCAGACTTGAATGGACTGAGGTGCAGCATCTGAGCTGCTACTTCAAATAGAAACAACATTCTTGCACCTCATTAGAGTCTTATCAAAAATATTGATTAAAAAATCAGCCTTTGAAAATCAAAACTGGTGTTTATACTGAGAGAGTCAAAAATCACAAAAAAGATCACGTCTCAGATGTTCACAAAAAGCTGAAATACTGGCACACATCAATGTGTTTATTTAGATACTCTTTTGTTCACAAATATGATCAGGAATATTTTTAACACGGATTGAAGTTGGCAGCCTCTAAAAACACTACCACAGCTTGATTTCTTCTTTAACTCAAAACATAACTGCAAACTGTAGTCTGTAAACTTGTTTCATGTGCCTGGAGAACTATAATCTTGCTTGGAATGCACGAAGTTAGACTTTGATCACAGTAACAGTCGTTAACATTGGCAAGAGCTAAGTAGAATCAATGCACTCTGTTCCCAACTGCTATAAAACTTGAACTTTCAAAGATCTCTGGTCCCCTGGGGCATTACAATTTATTGTTAGAGAAGAAACATAAAGAGCTTCCCTTTTGCTCCTGCCAAGAACATATGGTGGGATTTTTCTCTTAAATCACCCATATTCCTTGATGTTTCTTCTGAATAATCCATAGTCCTCTAAAGAAACATTTGCATCTTGAGAGAATATAAAATCAATGATGGAACTGTTTCATACATGATTTTTAGCTTAGCATTAGAGAACAAGCATATAATTTCTCCTATAAAGGTGGTGAAGTTCCTAAAAATTTTAGCTATGGCTTTTTTTTCTTTTACAGTCTACAAAGTAAAAGTGTAAAAAAGAGCTTACTAGAATCATGTGAAATGTTTTAGAAATTGTGCTTGGTTAGTCTGTGACTCATTGCATTGCCGTGTTATCTAACGTGTTAGTGTTTGAGACATGCCTTAATCTGATTTCTGTACTGAGCAAATTGCTAAAAAGGTATTAATACAGTAGAATTGTTATTCTGGATCCTATGCTTAACCATAAAATCTGCATGAAGGAATTCTGATTCCTAGGATAAAACATAACTATAGAGGATATTCGCACCCATAAAGCCACCCATGGATTTAAATAACAAGTTTATAAGAAATAAATAACACAAGTGAAAAAATGTTTCTACAGTTTAGCATCCAACATCTCTACCAATCAACTGCCATAAGTCTATTTGTTTTTGTTTTTTTTTTAATTTTGTTTGGTTTTTTGCATCTCTCCAATCCATAATGTTTCCTGTGCTGTTCTTGCACTATCTGTAAGAGACAGCAAGCAGCAGGGTATAGCCAAGTGTGACAGGTGATGGCTGAGGTCACAGTCAGCCTCTTGCTCTTAGGCAGAAGAGAAAATTATTTGGCTTTCTCCTGGTTTGTTTTTTTTTTCCTTTATCATACCACTAATTTGGAAGGAGAAAACAAAAAGAGTTTACAATTCTTAAGACTTGCAACATTTTACCAATATGGCTGAAGCTAGACAGTGGGCTAAAACCACTCTGAGAATTGATGTTATATCAACTAACTTTGCTTGAGGAAGCACTCCAAAAATACAGTATTTGGTGTGCAACAATGCTGTTCAATTTATTTCAGAAAAAAATCTTGTGAAAGAAAATCTATTTGAAAAAAAAAATCTAGTCATTTAGCTTTTGCAGAGCTCCCTAACCTTTGAAATTTTCTTCTTTTTGTTGTGATTACACTTTTTTTTGATCACAGAAGTCACCATTGTGATAATCTAGCTTGACTTTTGCCTAACATAGACCATAGAACTTTAAGTCTTCAGGGAGAGATAAATGACCACTACTTTTGGAAAGATTTTTTTAGGGTGCTCTAATCTCACCATTTTTCTTGTCTTTACCCATATGTCTAGCAAAGTAATACTCTTGGGATATTGTCCATTCTTAATCATGGGTTAAACTTACATGGAGAATACTGTAAATATTTTTTTACCGGCTGCAGAAGGACTAACTAAAATGACTGGCTCAGATGTTGATCTGCTAGCAGATGTATCCCAGTTTGGTCTGTGATCTCAGTCTCAATAATATTGGTGTTGGTAATTGTAATGTTGGAAAATGAGTAGATCTGCGAGGACTGGAGTTTATGAATCTTAACTTTCTAAGAATTTGCATGTTGGTCAGGTTTTTGTTGCATGTAAGGAATATCTAGTTTGAAACAAGCTTTTCTTGCAATCAAAATGCACACATCTCTAGTTCATGTGAATTCTGTAATGTTGGAGATCAGCTCATGAAGCATCTTCTGCCTCTGTGGAATTCTTCCTTTGTCAGATCCCTCTCCTCTGTCTGGCTGCTTATCTTTTTATAAAAACTTGAAGGAACTTAATGTCTCTCAAGGTTTCACCACCACCACCAACATAGGCTTGAAATGCTGTTGAGAAATTTAAAACCCTTGTGAAGGAAAGAGGAGGAAGAGGGTTTTTTCAGACAGTGTGATACATAGATTTAATATGCATGTAAAAAACCCAGTCGTGGTAATGACTAAGGAAGAAGAACACTTAGTTTTAACTGTAATACAGACCCTTTAAAATATTGTGTTTAATTCAGTAATGAGCAATTATTTAAGAAAAACAAAGCTTCAAAAGGCGGTGGGGAAAAGTGATTGATAGATACTAAATACACTCTCTCTGAGAATGATCTTAAAGCTGTAATAACCCTTATATTGCTCACTTGGCTGGAAAAGTTGTACATTTTATTGTTGCTTCATCCTTTTCCCACCTCTGCTCCAGGGATTACTGTATGGGAACTATATAATGAACAGCATGTTGGGAGGCGTCCCTGCATGCTTGTGGAACAATGCAACTGGGCAGATGCAGAACATGTGCCAGGGCCTCTGATCCCAGGCTTGTGCCTATGAAACAATGACCAGGACTGAAAGTATGCTACCTCCTTCTGTTTCCCAAGTTGCCAGACATGTTGTTATGTAGTTAAAGCTCATTTTATCTCTGTCCCAGTGCAGCTGGTGTTTCTTTCTACACAGTGACACAACCTCAGAATGGAGGAAAAAAGAAAAGCCCCTGTAGCAGCACAGGTTGTGAGCTGATAGGCAGGGAAGCTTCCAAAGAGGAAGGTAGCCTGGGCTTGAACTTCTCGCTGCAAGGATGCTCTAAACCTGAGTTTCCAGATAGATGAATTTTTGTAGCCAGTAGCAAGTCAATCAATAATATGTATTTCTGTTTAGAAATGGTCATGCAATACCAGATGCTGCTTTGTCCTGTCAGGTCTTCAGTGCATTACACATGGACTGAAATAATTTGCTGGATTGGGTTCCACAAACAAGATGAGCAAACAGATCCCTGTTTCTAGAACCTGACAGGTTTGGGTGTGAACCAAGCCACGAGCTCTTCAGCACTATCAAACTTAGGCACTTTTAGGTATGTGCAGAAGCACAGCTCTTGGTGCCTGACAAACTTTGTATGTGATTCCTTTTAGATCTTAGATTTTAGTAACAGCTATATATAGGAGTGAGTTTTGGATTGGGGCAGATGGTAATTGCCTGAACATTTTCTGGACCTACTCCATGAAGCTTTTAACTTCTTTATAATGTATTTTTTTGCATTTTAGACAATAAACTTGATGTGCTTCCTGGTTTATATGACAATAACATTCAATTCTATTTCAGGGCTTTTATTTTACCACTTCAGACCTATTATAATTTTCAGCACAGGAATATGCTCCTGTGATCTTTTCTTCTTGTGAAGTCAGACTAGTTCTCTCTTTTCTGCAGTTTCTAGCTGTTAATAAATTTTGTTTGAATAGGGTGTTTCAAGTTAGGATTTGTCTTCCATATTTTAAATTAAATGTGAAATGTATGAATTACCATTCTTTTTTTGGAGATGTATATTTAACATTAATTTCATAGTAATATTAACAGGTAATTCTAATTTAATTTTTTAAATATTCATTTTAAAACAACCTCAGTTCACATAGCTTAATTTGTGCTTATTATTAAAACCATGCATAGAATTTTCTGGTTATTACAGCCTTGTTAATTAGTTTGTTAATCCAGTATTAAGTTTGCTTTTCCAGAATTCCTACATATTGTCTGCTGAAATTCTACTTTTACAGATGCAAAAATATATTTTTAATGGAGGGGAAGTTTCTCGTTCTCTTAGTTGATCTCACTAAGGGACCCACTAGAACAGGAAATAAAGGATAAAAAGATTCAATGAATGGAAGTAAAAATCAGGACAAATACTAACTAGAAATACTAAAATATTCGTTTCCCTAAATGGCATTCTATGGTGTAAATTCAGTTTTGAAAAGCTAAAGTATTTCTTAGTCTCATTACATTCAGGCAAGGGGTATTTTTAATATTTTCTCTTTTTTTTTAGCAATATTGGCCAGAAAACAAAGAAGTACAATGTAGAAGAATGGTAGAAGTATAGACTTGTGGTAAAAATGGCAGCAAAATTAAAACAAGGCTCTCTAAAGAAAATATTTCAATATCGTGGCTATCCCTCTACTGTTAAACAATTCTTAAATTTGGTATTGTTCAAAATCTTATTAGCAATTTCACAGTAATTATACAGGGGTCCTAAAAAATAGGATTTTTTTTCAGAGCAAAAGTATACGGTTTAACAGCTTCCAGTCAATTTTTTTAACGGTTTCTCACTAAAAAGATACTACAATTCAGATTCTTGGAAGACTTATCAATCCTGTCTGTTATGATGGCAGCACCTTACAAAATTGTAAAACATTCAAGTGTCTCTTGCCTTTTATCTTAAACTGTCTAGTCAGCAAAGCTCTTAAACTTCTGCCTGACAGCAGGTTCTAATCTCACAGGTTCCTTCCTGCATTGGAAGGTCTGTGGACTATGAGGAATTCTAGAAGCAGTCTTTATCAGTCATCTTTTAAAATTTTCTTAAGCAAGCTGATAACGGATCATTTCTAAAGCCATCTGATACATTATCTAAACATAAAAAGTCTCATTTTAGATCAGTTCTTCAAGTGAAGCCTATGAAAAAACCCCAGTCAGTAGTACAGGTAAACTGTAATAGCCATTAAGCTATTCTAAGACTTTTTGTCTTGTAGAAGTATTGACATTGCTGAAGTCCTTTTTATTCATGTAGTTCCATTTTTGGATTGGAGGTTTTCTAGTTTTCTCCTCTTTTATTAGGAGCTGCTGAGATGTAGGTGGATCAGAATGCTTGAAATTAAAGGAAAAAACCAAACTGTGACAACCCTGTGGAAAATTGTGTTCTCTGGACAGTTTATGAGATTTGGTAAAGTTCCATGTCTTTGAGCTTTACAGTTTCTACTGTACTTGATGCTTGCTCTTCATGAAAAATCCTTAACCCTATCTTCCTTCTTTAAGGTCAGCAATATGGGAGCAGAAAGAACCAATTCATTGTCCCACTCTTGATAGGAAAAAAAAAGAGAACTAACATTAGTTGCTTCAAAAATAATAAATAATTCAAAGAAAGTAAATAGTTTTGACTGGCACTACAGTGACTTATTTTGACTAATAAAAGTGAAAATTATTTTTTTTCAGAGAAGCTATCTAATGTTTGGTTTTCACAGCCTCTACTGGAGTCATTCAATTGAATACACCATTTGGGACATACCTTAAGGAACTGCAGTTTCTATTCTGCCTGCCCTGACTTGGCAGGTCTCAGGGCAGATAAGTGGGGTGTCAGTGATGAGTTAGTGTGTTAGCTTGTGGGTCTCTGCAGAGACTGGTTCTAAGACCTGTACTATCAAGTAGTCTGTCAGTGACATGGAAGACAATAGCAGGGTGACCAGGTTGCAGCTCCTGAGGGGAGCCTTCAAGAGAGCTGGAGAGAGACTATGCAAGGGCTTGTCCTGACAGGACTAAGGGGAATGGCTTCAGACTTAAAAGACAGTGGGCTTAGATTGGACGTTAGGAAGAAATTCCTTACTGTGAGGGTGGTGAGGCAATGGAAAAGGTTGCCCAGAGAAGTTGTAGATGACTCATGCCTGGAAGTGTCTAAGACCGATTTGGGTGGGGCTCTGGAAGGTGTCCCTGCCCATGTGGGAGTTGTAACTAGATGATCTTTAAGGTGGGCCCTTCTAATCCAAACCATTATTCTGTTATCCAAACCATGATTCTGTTACTAAAATACACCTCAAAGCTTACAGGCAGTGGAAGATGATCAGCAGATATTAAAGCACAAGACATCAACACAGGACAATCTGGATCGCCCTTGAGATTAGCTTCAAACAAAGGAGTGTTTTTCTGAGGCCAAATAAAAGCTGTGTAATTAGCACAAAAGATTAACTGCATTTCTTGACAGAAGGCAAGGGGTTCTCTGAGAGGCTCTAGATAACACTGGGGATTTTTATATATTCCAAGATAATAGTGGATGAAATGCTGAAGATGAGCTCCTGGTTTGGCATCATGGCCAGATGAATAATGTAATCTATTGTTCATGTTATGTCATCATTGAACAGGACTAAGAAGGTTGCATTTTCCTTTATTATGAAGTTTAGTAAACTGTATGAATATGCTACTTATTGTCTCTATGTAGTTATAGACAGGATTGATTGAATTTTTTATTTGTTCTGATTTTTTTTCAGTAGTTAAAAAATTGTTAAGCTTGAATGTTTGTTTTTGTTTTATGAGTATGCTCTGATCCATGCAAAACTTGAACTTGTTTGGTCCTGTGGCCTGTGTGGGACAGAAGATCAAAACTAAATCATCACAATGGTCCTTTCTGGTCTTAATATATTTACTATAACTTTGTCAGTTGGAGCTGAGAGTCATTTTTAATACTTCTATGGTCTTTCTTCTAATAGTAACAATTTGAATGGTTTAACATAGTCCCACTGCTTCCACGGATACTAAAGGGATCCTGAGTGTTAATGGCAGTACTGCCACTGGCCTGCTATTTTAGAAGAATAGGTGAAAAACTTAGGAAGTTGCATACCTCACCACGGTAAGCTTCCCTTTTCTTTTGCTTTCCTTTTATGTTAGACATGAAACAGTAAAGAAACTCTGGGTTCTGTTGCCATAGTTACTTGATTCATCTTAAATCCCAGAGCAGCGCAGTCTAGCTATCCCAAATTGCCAAAGAGCTATTGCTCACAGCTCTTGTAGCTGTAGACAAAACTGATTCTTTCTCTTTCTTAATGATTTCTTCTATTAAATGATGCTTAAATCCCCTCCCTCCTCACTTTCCAACACTGTCTCTTGAATGAGTCAGTTAATTTGTGTTCATGTTGTCAAGTTCCCTGGGTGTGAATAACCTCTAGCTTATCTGTCTATAAACTCCAGATTTGAACAATGTCTTTGCCTATTTGCAGTGTTCTTTCATCTTTTCATTCAAATTCAACACATTCTTGATTATTATCTGTGTGATTTGAGCAGTTGAAGGACAGTATACTCAATAGTGGACATTTCTGCAGTTTGCTGCAGTTGCAGGGATGCTATTTCAGGTTTAAGTGGGCTAAGTATGTTCTTTTTTAATGTTTATGTAGTCGTCATCGTCCTCGCTGTCTTCACCACCATGCTCATCGCAGCCTCAGGTTAGCCACAGCAGAACGAAGGCCTCACCATTGTGTCACTCTGCATCCCTCTCCTGGGCCAAACGTAATCATGTAGGTCCTGCAAAGGCTCCCAGTCCGTCAGTCCGTCTGCGCCGGTGGCGGCCCTTGATACGCCTTCCATCTGTCGGGCTTCATTCTGTTGTAAGTGTAGTCCATCTTCAGTCTTTTCTTACTCTGACACCACTGGCCTTCTGCCATGTAGCTTCAGTCTTCAAGGCATCATGTTTTGTTGGGGTCTTTTCTCAACCATTCTTAAGGTTTCTTTCTTCCTGGTTTATTTTTTCCCTTTCCACCATGTCAGACAGCAAGAGTACATCATTCCACACTTTGCTGTCTAGGTATTTTTGATTCCATACATATGCTAAATCATTTTCAAAGCATAGAAGAAGTTTACCTTTCATGAACTGGCACTTTTTTTTGCCATAGGCTCCACATCCAGCCTCTTCTTTTCACCTCATCTTCATGATCTTTCATTTGGATCTGCTAAATCAAGGTGCTTCTAATTTTTTGCTACGTGGTATTATTTCTTCTGTGTTTGAGGCCTGGTTTTAAGTTCTCATATCCTAAACCTAGTCTCCTTTTCTTTCCTTAACTCTTGGTTAATGGTCCCTGGGTATTTCAGTAATGATAAAATATTTCCTTTAATCCCAAGGGGCTGGTTACTTTTTCACTTGACATGTTGTTTCTTCATATAGTTTGTACTCAAACATTGCAGTTGAAAGGGAATATGTTCCAATAAGAAAAGCTTGTCATCAAATTAAAACTTTTTTCCTCCTTCACTCACCGACCACAAATGTATCTTGAAAATCTGGAAAAAAAAACTATACGAACAGAGTAGCCAATGTTTCTAAATGGCCTGATGGCCACCAGCGGAAACACCAAACTGAAAGCGTCTTTTAGTGCTATTTCATCCTGCATTTAAGGAGTGATCACACTTCTAATGCATACATGAATAGAAAAATAAATCTTGGTGTGTAGAAGTTAATGCTCTTAAATGCAAAATTTGGACATTGATTTTGTTTTTATCATTCTTTGATACTGATCACATTTCACCTGTGTTCCTGGAAATTCTTCTTTGAGATAGGTGGGTTTTTAACAGAGGTGAAATAACTACTCTAGCTGTGGTCCAAATAATTTTCTTTTTCATTCAGATGTGCCTTTGCACATGTGGAAACCCTTAATGTTTTACTGCTATTAAAAATAAGTGTCAAATGCTTCCACTTCTTTATAACTTTTTTATTTTCATCCTGATAAATATCTCAAGATGAGGCCTTTTCCCAGACTCTTTTCTCTTCATGTAAATAGTAATTGCTTTTATTAAGTATCTAGCTCTCATGTAATATTCAGAACTATGGACCATTCTTGATGTTATCATTTGGAGCTAGTTAAATATTTTGGGATCTGAGGAGTTGTGAAGTTAAGTACAGACTTAAATTGTTCCCAACTCATGCTTCTTACCCCTCATTTGTTTTGCTGACATTGACAACATCTGACATTTTACCTGGGTTTTTATTGTTTAGCAAACCTTGGAAAATTCTATGTCATGTTTCTGTAATTTGAAACTGGGATCATGTTTGAATTTGACTTAGCTATGCTTGTTGTTAAGAAAATACTTATTGAAGGAGACTTGAGCTTGAGTGTGCCTGCCTAGAACAAAAGCATTAATTGAACATGAGTTTACTTCAGCAGTAAATAAACGATGACTTATCTAAGACATTACAGCATAATCTGTTGTCATAGCAGAAAAGCAAGCTGAGAGTTTTTTTAACTTCAGAAAATGTCTAAAAACGAGTCCTCATCCACTAGTAGTGAGCATTTCCTTTAAAAATGTTCAGAAAATTAGTTTAGCTTTCAGTACAACTCTATTTGGCAAAGCAGAAGCTTGCTTCTAAGAGATTTTAAAATATTATGCCTTAATTCCTCCGATGTCCTGTCTTCATCCAACAGATTAAAATTTCAAGGCCTATACATAAAGATTCATCAGTGAATACTGATAAATACTATATAGTCTGGTATGTATTGGTAACTAAATGTTGTTCTCATTTTTGCACATTTGTATAACATGCCTTACAAGAAAATTAAGACCACCTTTTTGTAAATTAGTTTATTATGGAAGAAACCAGACAGCATTTTTGGCATTAAAGCTGTCTCCGTTGGCTTTGTAAAATTTGAATGACAAGGTGGTATTTAATGTCCTGTCAACAAGTAGTATTAGTACAGCTCTGATATTCTCCTAGTTGTACAAAGAGGCTGAACTGCTCAGCATTGCATGAGGCCAGCATTGTATGAGAAATGTATGAGCACTTCAGTATTGCTTTTATTAAGAAATCTATGCTCTTGAATTTAAGGGGGTGGGAACATCCTGTATATTGTGTTTAAAATATAGTTGAACTTTCTTGTAGTTCTGAGTACATTTCTACCACTAAAACATTGACAAACAGAAAAAAGATTGTTTCAAAATTTAGAGCAAAAGTTTTGATGCTGAGAGGCTTTTTCTAGGCTCCTTAAATAAAAGCACTTTTCCTAGTTGAAAACTTTCCTTGACTTCAGTGGTGGTTGACCTTGGCTGGACACCAGATGCCCATCAGGCTGCTCTGTCACTCCTCTCCTTTGCAGGCCAGGGTGAGGAGAAAATAACAGAAAAAAAACTCATATGTCAAGATAAAGGCAGTTGAGTAAAGCAAAAGCTTCACATGAAAGCAGGGGAAAACAAAAGATTTATTCTGTACTTCCCATCAGCAGGGGATGTCCAGACGCTTCCTGGGAAGCCACTCTTGAGTGTGTGTAGTGGTTGGCCAGGAAGACAATTGTCACAATTACTAATGTTATTAGTTCTTTTTCCCTTTTTCCTCCTCCTTTCTCTTAGATTTCATTGCTGAGCAGACCTCATATGATACAGAAACATCCCTTTGGTCAGTTTGGGCCACCTGTCCTGGCTGTGTCCCCTCACAGGGTTTTGCCCGCCCCTCTCCTGCTGGTGAGGGTGAGATGTGAGAGAGGGCAGGGATGCAGGGCCAGCGCTGCTCAGCAGTGGCCACAGCCCTGGGGTGTCACCAGCCCCTTCCCAGCTACCAGTGCAAAGCTCAGCACTGGGAGGGCTGCTCTGGGGAAATGAGCCCCATCTCTGCCAGACCCAATACATCCTTTCAGAGTAGGTCTCTAGATGAGTTCAGAACGTATATTAGGAGGGGGGGAAAAATTGAAAATACTGTCCTGAAGCGTTCTGTACAAATCTGATAAATTGCAGTAGATGTGGCAAATTTTTAAGATAAGCTAACAGTGTGCTTGTTTAGTAATGTTGACTTTCCCTCCATCCTCATCACTTTCTCTTCCAGATCATCTATTCTTTTAGTGTTTCTGTTTGCCTTAGGTTTTGCTGCCTTTTATATGACAAACACACTGCAGTATATTGAGCATGAATAGAGATGTCACTGTTTTGTGAGAAAAAGCCAGAAACAGTCTTACTGAAAACTTGTGACCATCATTCCAGTGATCTTTGTTTTAGTTACAGTACTTTAACTGAGACCCAAATGCCTTTCACAGTCCTACACAGTATATTTGCCCAAGCACATCCCATGCTGCAAAACAGAAGTTACAGATGTCTGATCTATTCAACAGCAATTGCATCACTTTTTCCATTTTACTTCAGAATTTATTGAATATAAACCATACCTAGTAGTCTTCTTTTTTGGATCTGTTTTTCTTTGGCTTCTTGTAATATCTGGTGTAGATAAACCTCTAAGGTTTTTTCTTCTCTTAAAACTGTAGATGCTTTTGTCATGATCTTTCAATTGGATGTATCTGAACTTTTTTATTCTTGAAGGTTCTGCAAAATTGTCTCTTCCCTATCAGTCTTCAGTACTCTTCCATAACTTAACAGACTCCTGATGCTAGTTTCTTGACTTAACATCAAGTGACTTTTTCCTTTCCCAGTCACTACCTGTATTGCAAAGCATTCTACTAAACTGGTTTGTGAGGCTTCTTGCTTTGCTTCTCCTTTCAAAAGCAAGCGTAAGGGAATAATAAAAATAAAAGATATAGTTGGAAGAAATTGCCTGAAAACTGTCATGTAACACTGAATCTGCTCTTATAATGTGGTCTTTCATAAATACATTTTAAGCAGGCTGTGGTAAGGCTTGTTCAGTGGATCCATGAGAGCAAGACCATTTTTTTTCTCAGTTGTAAGTTTGTCACAGAAATGAAGTTCTTAGGAGAAGAAACCAGTTGCACATAAATTTGACAAACAGTTATGTCTTGACTTAGCAACATTTGAAGATCAAAAGATTTAAAATGCATGAAAGTTGAACACCAACTTTTAGATTGGGATAATGGTCTAAGTGCATTGCAAGAGAAACTGTGCAGGTGATGAAATATACTTTATTAGACAGGCTGACATGATTGGGCAAACAGTGATGTGGCGTGTACTATTGGGTTTCTGAAGGTTAGTGCAACAACTAGGAAGACTGGTTTAGTTCATGAGGAGAGGGCAGCATGCACTGGTGAAAGGTAAAACTAAAGGAATTTCTTAGTACAAGAAGGCATAGGAAGGGTTATCATTTATATTGTAAAAACTTTGGGAAATGCAGTTTTTATTATAGATTTGATTCCTGCTAGAGGAAGAAATGTAGAGGTTCTGTTTCAATAGCATGAACTAATGGGTATTGATCTGAGACAAGTCAATTCAAATTGATTTCTCACAAAGGTCAGCGCTTGTTTATTATTCAATTTGAATGTTCAGGTTAGCAGAGAAGGCAGTCAAATCCTCTGAAAAACAGGGACTCTGATATTTAAGTACTTTTAATGTGATATCCAAAATTAGAGGGCAGACAACCTTGGCTGTTTCTTTTGTGTGTGCAACTGAGTATTCATGAAAATATTGTGTGTTATTATCATTGAATGTTACCTTAATTCCTTGGAAAAAAGTTACATTTGAGATGATGTTCTCAAAACCATCTCTTTGAGCACTGAACTTGTATTTTTCTTCTTTAAATCAGTTTTGAGTCTTCTGGTTTTTATTTTTTAGCATGTTTTTAGTTTGGAGAAGTAAATTGGAAAAATTATGTCTACTGACCCAAATTACCAAAACTTACTTCTTATACTATGATTGCAACCATAACATAAGTTTTGTAAGCTACTCAAGGTGCTGGTATTCTTCCTCTTTATGTCTTTCCTGGATAGGAGAGAAGTATACATTTCCAGTACTCAGCATGGCAGCTCTTCAGAAGACTTGAAAAATGAGTCTTGAATCCTATAGGTCAGTTCCAAATCCTGATAAGACAATCGCGTAATTTAGACTCCCATGTCTTTCTCCTTGTGGTTCATACACACGTGGTCCTTCAAACGTGCTTTTTCCTTTTGCACACTGACGGGGCTTTTAAGTGAAAAAATCTAGAGGAACAGATAATCTGAACACTTCATTGATGTCTGTGTTACTGTGGTCTTTGACAAGAAGAGCAATCAAGAGAAAATCCTCTGTAACTGTTCTAAGTAATTCTTCATGATGAATGTGCAGGAAGACTTCTTAAAGCTATGCTCCTTGTTCTTTTAAACATTCACATAGACACTTTATTAGAAACTTGAAAACTTGGCCAAAGGTGTAGTAGCTTTTTGAGGAGACCACAAAAGACATCTCGCTGGAGCTGACATTCCCACTTTTTTCCATTCCTTTGAAATTTAAAGTCTTCTGGTTCAAGTGTTAGAATTTCTAGGGCTTCCCAGTGAAGTGGAAATTGGCCTGACTAGGTTTTTCATGTGGTGTCTGTGCGTGTTTGAGTGTGCTTGCACGCATATGGATGTGTTGGGGGCTTTTTCCCTAAGGAGGAGAGGAGTGGAGGGATTTTGAATCAGATTCATCGCATTGGGAAAGATTAATCCAGTTACTTGTTTGCTTAAGTTATAAACAACAGATTTTTATAATACAAAGTTTTAGGTCATTGTGTCTATTTAGACCTTATTGTTTCATTGTGCTTATGATTATGCAAATATTTTTCTGTCAAAAATTATTGAAATCCTAATTTTTCAAGAAATGTAAAAATCAACTTTACTGCTATCTAGATTAGATGAAAAGAAATCTTAATGGAAGGAGACTGCATACACTAGAACATATGGTAGGAAACTTAATAATGGCATGGCACTTTCATTCTCTCTGGGACTGGGGTATTAAAAGTGTAAAAACACAGCATTTCTCACGGTTTATGGCAATAGCACACTGAAAGCATGTTATTTAGATTAGTCTTGTACAAAAACTCAGCAGGATTCTATAGCAGTCTGTCTCTAAGTAAACTTTATGAAAAGTCAATCATGCTTTTTTGATGGCTTACTTATTCATCTTCTTTCTATATATAGACTCAGCATTCCAAGCATGCCAATGGTGTCTCTCTAGAGAAAGGGCGTTTATTAGAATTTGACAAAGAACTTAACACCCAAAATGGTCAAAAGGGCAACTATATGTTGTTTCTAAATGTGGTAAAAATCAACTCCTGAACATCTCAAAGTCCTCTGAAATAGTGATGTACTCTCCTGCTTGATGTCACCTTGAGTCCAGGTAGAGTATGTTTAGATGTAGGCTTTAAATTGTTAAGCCACCTCCTTCCTAAAGTGACACTAACTGGCAGTGGTCTTCCCCCTAACCATGAAATTTCTAAATCCCAGATTTCTTAGTTGATATGTTTAATTGATAAGTGAACAGCTGTGAAGTGATGTGTCTATGAAGGGAATTAGGTGACAGTGTGGGATTTTACAAGCCTTGCCTGCCTGCACACTTCTGTAGCACTACAGTTTAGATGTCTGTAAAAAGTTGGGTGGTCAATAGCAATAACAATGATTGGACATTACCTGCTGTCTTATGTGGTTTTATGGAAACTTGTGGTTTCCATAGTTTGCAAACTTTGAAGTTTGCAACTGGAGTAGTCAAGTTCTTGGAGCTGTTTGGTTTTGCTAAGTCCTGGCTCTGTTTGGCTTTCTGTGAAACAAAATTATCAAAGGCCATTTCACTTAGACAGCCTGAATTTCTGGTGGAAAGATCCTCTTGCCCCTTTGATAGATGCCTCATCTTCAGTGGCCAGAATGCCTTTTCTCCATTCGAGGCTCTCTGAAACAGTGATGAAACAGGGCGTTTCTGCCTTTCGCACTTCTAACTGGTCATGGAGATAAATCTTAAATGACAGTGAAGGGAAGTTGTGTGGTACTTTGTTTTCTTTTTTTCCCATTTTTGAGCTTGCTGCACAGAATTTCTGTAAGCTGTTGGCAGTTCCTCCACAGCGCTGCATTCTTCAGCCTTCTTAATGTATTTGAAGGACTTGTGGTGAAACAGTGATGAAACAGGGCGTTTCTGCCTTTCGCACTTCTAACTGGTCATGGAGATAAATCTTAAATGACAGTGAAGGGAAGTTGTGTGGTACTTTGTTTTCTTTTTTTCCCATTTTTGAGCTTGCTGCACAGAATTTCTGTAAGCTGTTGGCAGTTCCTCCACAGCGCTGCATTCTTCGGCCTTCTTAATGTATTTGAAGGACTTGTGGTGACTTCTTGTCCTTCACTCTGTTGTTCTGGTTGTTTGCCAAATTTCTTCAATTTATATAATCTTTTAAAGTCTTTTTTCATGGCCATCATCAAAAAGGAAATTTTGATCCTAGTCTGTAAAAGATGATACGACTCTGAGGTTCTACAACTTATTTTACACTCCAATCTGTTTTTAGCAAGTTTTTACATTTTTGGAGTCTTTTAGAAAATTCATGTAAGCCTAGCAGTAATTAAAAGATGAAAGAAAATTACATGAAATACATTTTCACACAAGTCAGATTTTTGATAATGAAGAAAACCTGAAGTCCTTTTTCCCATTTGACCAAAACAATATCATCTTAAATTGTGTTCAGGTGCAGACTGGACAGACTGATAAGGAATTAACGCCATCAGTTGCTATTGAACACAACAGTGGTGATAGAGCTTTTGGCTCAGAAGTGATGAATGATCTTCTGGCTCACAGGTTCCAACACCACTGCTCAGCAGGTGCTGGGAACGTGTGTTGGTGGAGCACCATGCTCTGGATGCCCACAAACTTCTGCAAAAGCTTTTGCTGCTTGCGGTAGTTGCCAGCACAGTACTGGGCTAGGTGGATCTTTACTCACTGTAACCATTTTTTATGTTGTGTCACTTGGGGCTTTCACTGCACTTCAGTCCTTACTGGGTATAATGAGTATGATGCCACTTGGAAAATTCAGTCTGGGCACCTCTGGTAATTATCTTTCCTCCCCACCTAAGTTGTGTTTGTTTTGGCTGCCTGTGAAGAGGAAACTGGTTAACTGGGGTTGGCTTATGAGGAAAAAATTATTTTGACCAGTGAATATTTTCAGTTCTGAAATATTACCATTTCACAGTTGAGTCCTGCATCACTTTGTTATGGGAGAAAGATTAGTGAAGGATTACTTATTTATAGGAAAGTCTATTTTTGATGTTTATGTATTTGAGCTGATTTTACTTCTAATTCAGTTATGAAAAATAGAGCTTTTATGTAGAGCTGTAATCAGAAGTATTTCCAGATACTTTAATGCATGGATTCTTACTGATAAATGCATTGCAGACAGTTCCTTTGTATTCCAAAATGTTCCTCACTTGACTTCTGCCATTCTGTATAAATCCAGAATGTGCTTCCCAATTGTAATCTCTTTTGTCCAGGTAATTTTTATATTATGATGATACATGCTCATTAATCATATAGCAATAAGAGTTCAATAAACACAATTTCTTTTTGTCTTGTTTTGTCTTGCAGGCACCAAGTATAGATGAAAAAGTAGATCTTCACTTTATTGCATTAGTTAATGTAGGTGGTCATCTCTATGAATTGGGTAAGAACACTTTTTATCCACTCTCTCCATTTTTTAGAAACAAATTCAAGTAGTGGTGCTGTTAACTGTCAAAGTTTCAGAGAGATTTCTTGATGTTATGTGGGCTTAGGTTCTTTTCAGCTGCATCTTAGGGTCTGGGGATTTCTTTCAAACAACTGCAGCCTTCTGCTTAGTTTTTTGGGATTTTTTTGGAGGAGAGGGAGTTTGTTTGTTTGTTTGTTTATTAGGATTTTTTGTTTGTTTTTTGGGTCTTAGTGTTTTCCTTCCCTTAACTCCATCCTATTAAGATAAAATGGTACAGAATACTAGACTGCATCCAAACTTCTATGGGCATTTATAAGGACAGGAAGCAGGAAAAATGGATAAACACTCAAAATTTCACAAGACATTTGTTATGTTTATGTTCCCAAGCTGCTTGTGGAAATATTAAATTAACTGTGTGCCACTTCAGAAATGTTAGCTATATTATTAAGCAGCTGTGCTTAATAAGCACAGTATAAGTGATAATGTTTTAACTCAAATTATGTAGTCAGGTTACTAAGAGATGTTAACACTCTGCAACTTATTTGTCATAGTCTGGTATTTTTTCCTCTACTTTTTGTGGTCAGTAGACAGTTAACTGTGCAACAGTAGTTCTTATTTATTGAAGTACAGCTATTTTTTCCTGTTCAGATTATGTAGCACTTAGTTTTGCTCAGATATTCTCTAATGACTCCAATCTTAAATATGTTGCTGGGCAACTAGGTTTTCCAGCAGGCTCTTCAGAAATCCAGCAAGCAGATCAGCATTTAAAAACTGCAAGTCACTGATCTTTCCTAACATAATTTTTGCAGTATTTTGTGGTGATAAGACTTTCATCTTTTGAAAATCAGCAGGTAATTAAGTAATGCCCTTAACAGGTGATAAGTAATCACAGCATGGGGCATAAGCAATATGTAAGAAGTGCTTATGTTAATATTAAGTTGATCTAAGGGGTATTACCAGGGATAAGTCATAACCAATAGGCACACATTTTTGTATTTTATGATGCTGTCTATCTGTCAGTGGACTAGATCAAAAAGGTAAGTACTGTAGGATGCAATAAATATTTTATGACTCTAGATTCAAGGCATAAGGGATGACTTTCATTTTTTTTGGTTGTGTGCTGTGATAAATTTTCATTGTCCATTAATTTATGCTGCTTGAAAAGCAGACTACATACTGTGATGAGCATGTTTACCCAATTTCTGTAGGTATGATGTGAGAGAAGGTCCATTTGAATTTTTCCTAAAAATAACAAATTAGAAGGAGAAGAGGCATTTAGCTCTGCTGTACAGTCGAATGTCAATAGTACTATTTCTTTTGTTCTAAAAATAATTTCTCTCTGTAGCAGTGGAAGGAAGCAAAAAACCCCCACCTTAAAAGTAGTAAAATTGACGGTTTTTCAATTGATTCATTTGCTTCAGACAGTGTGGGCAGCATGTGGGCTTTGGCATGCAGAAAATGCTAAGGAAGCACATGGATATTAAATATATGTGATGTTTCTGTCATTAAAAAACACATTATTTATAGACACGTGAAATTAAAATGTGGTTCTGCCAATATGGACACAAAAAAGTCCCAAAATTAAGGTAAACTTACCTTGCAACAGTGCAGGGAATTCAGTTCTGTTTCTCTGGCATTTTCTGAGGGTTTTGCCTTGTATCTGCAGCCATGGTAGTTACAATAATGAACAACATCTTGTTCATATAAATCCAAATGTTTTTCAACATCAAATCTATTTTTAGTTATGGAAAATGTAGTTTGGAAGTGTTGTCAACTTTGGTGGCATCTTTGGGGAGGGAAAAGCCTTTTACAGGGGAGACAGAGCCAAAAGCGATTTTGTTTTATATTTTTAAAGAAACATTTCAGATAACCTAAGTTTTCATACTGTTAACTCATTGCAAGTAACCTGAAGCATATTTATATGAATGAAATTCTTTTTTAAATGCTGAGAATGACAAGCATTATTCTATTGGAAATGCAAGAAAAAAAAATATAAGAAAAATAACCATAGCAATCCTGTTTAAATGCTGTGAAAATACTAAATATTTAGAGCTGTTGGGTTTTGTTTGCTAATTTATTTTAAATGACAGAAACATTTTCAGTGATGCCAGACTCTTCAGAATGGTGGGTTTGCTACTCTGGTCTGTTGTGGAGTCCCTGATCACAGCTGTCAAACACCACAGACCTACAGCTGTCTGTCTGTGTAAATCCATCAAGCGTAGCTGAAATTTTTCTATTCTGTTTGAAAAATTGAAGTACTATACCAGCACTAAACCAACAGCATCTTACAGCTTTGAAGTTTTCAAATTAAATACTGAAAAATATTTCATTGTTTTGATTGGATTATTTTTTAAAAGCAACAGATTGTATATAATGATACTGGTAGAAGCAGTCAGCAGTGGAGAGACCAGGGAACAGCTAGCTGCATGTGTGAACTTTATGAAAAATGCGATAGCATTTTGGAAAGCGAAGTACAAAAGATCTGTTTAAATAGTTTTAACTGAAGAAAAGAAGCTTTTATAATTTTATAAATGTGTTATTCAATCCCACTTTGTCTTTCAACAGATGGGCGCAAGCCATTTCCAATAAACCATGGGGAAACCAGCGACGACTCTTTTTTAGAGGTAGGGATACAGAACCTTCTTAAATGGTGCTATATGAAATTCTTGCTGTGTTTCTACAAAATTTATAAAATAGATACATGAAAATACCTATACAAGTCTAGCTATATTTATAGTTGGATGAGGAATAGAGCAAGTGGGATGGTGAGGCGAAATTAGGTTTGAAAAGAGATATTTTGGAACACTTACGTTGTGGCTGTGGATGAGAGAGTATCATAACATAAATATCATAAGGGTTGACTACAAGATCAGACTGACTTATCTTCTGTGCTTAGATTTTCATATACTCCTGCTCCTTTCAATTAGTACATCTAACAAGAAGTTAGCAGACTGAAAACTTAGAATTTTTCATTCTCTTTCCTTTGGTTTATAGTTTGATAGGTGTTACGCTAGACAGAAGCTGATTTCCCTTCTGACCCTTGCTAATGATCATTCTTCCCTACTTTCACAGCTTCTTTTGGGTGCTTCTTTGTGTCATGAGCTGAGAAACTAATTGGAAAGTTAGGAGGATAAACTGTCATCCCCACAGAATGATGCAAAGTTGAAGTTGAGAGAAGTCAATGCATAGATCTGAGTTTTATGATATCCAGATTGGATTAGTATTACAAAAGGAAGAAACCAGAGAAACTAAAACAAACAAAATAGAAAATTATTTTGTAGTCTAGAAGCATAGAGTAATGTCTGTAAAGTTTGCAAATAATTTGTGCTTGCTTGGACAGGGGAAGAAATTGGATAAAGCTTTCCTTATTCCGTATGTGTCTTTTTCCTGTTTTTGCTGATAACATGTGTTCTCCAGATTGCACCCTAAAGCTAGATGAAGGAATTACTTAAAATCTTTCAATTACCCCACCCAGCTTAGATTCATCTTGAAACAAAGGAAAAATTTCTGAAGGCAGCAGTACTAGTTAAGGCAAACTTCAGAGATGCATTTAGAAAGTCAGAAAAGCAACACATCTGCTGCACAAAGTAATATTCAGTCACAAAAATCATCATTGCTAAAGGTCCTTCATAAAACTTTTTCTTTTAGGCTGCCCATATGAGCACTGTAAGTAATCTTGAGTCATGGTAACTCACATCAGAAATACCATTTATGTAAGTTTGTCACACTATTTAGTAAACCTTTATGGAAAAAGCCATTTTGGGCCTAGTTTGGATAAAGCATATTTTTGTATTTCAGTTGTGTTTTGTTCGGTTTTTAATAACAAATAGGATTTATACTGTTTTTCATTTTGGTTTTCTTTGTACTTTGTTCCCCTAGGATGCAATAGAAGTTTGCAAGAAATTCATGGAACGTGACCCAGAAGAATTAAGATTCAATGCAATTGCACTGTCTGCAGCTTAAAAGCCTTTTCCTGTGAGGCAACTCTATTGCAATGTATTGTAAGAATAAAACTGTTGCCATATGTTAATAGTACAAATTTTGATACTTCCCTAACATCTTGACTAATTGTAGCATACGTGGAATAAACTTTGCATTTGTCCTTGCTATATTTTGCTGCTTGTTCCTACAGCATCTTTGGGTATTTCTATACAGGCATGCATTTTGTGCAAGATTTTTATGTGGTGGGTTTTTTCCCTTCCACCCCCTTAAAAGTTTTGGGACTTACTGTCTGTGATATTTCCTTGTAATAATGATGAGCTGCTTTAGAGCAGGATTATCATTTGTATCATGCACAGATAACATTCTGAGTGGAGTATGGTGATATGGCTGAAAACTTGGAGTATGAGGCTATCTCCATCTTTTATTTATAATGGTGGAAGAATACTATAAGAACTTCTTCAGGTGACTCAAGTGAAAAAAAAAAATTTCAGTGCATTATTTTTAAATAAATTTGTGGAAGAAAATAGGCAGAAAAAGGACTATTCTTACTGTTGGTGAGCACTAACATTTTAAAATTATCTTAATGTTTACATTTTTAATAAAATTTCACTTTGTTTCTCAAGTCTAATAATGTTAATAAATTGTCCAAAAACTTTAGTTAAACCAATATTTGCTATTTATATTATATGTGGAAAAATGACATGGGTTTTTTCCCCCCGAAAAGGCACATTAAGAAATTCAAGTGGTAGGACTGTGGAGGGCACACACAGTTGTATACAGCAATGTGAAGTACCTCACCTAACTGAAATAAATGATAGAAAAGTGATGATTGTTGTAATGAAGTTTGTTTAGCAACAACAAAGACTGGAGGTTTTAAGGCAGCCATGATAGTCATATACTTTTCTCCCCTGTTGGAATATCTGTTGTAAGTTTGTCAGGTGGCATTACTGAATGCTATCTGATAGCCTTCCCCTGTGCCATCCCTCCCACTCCACCCTCTGATCTTAAGGTACTGTTGACCAATTTCTATACCTGAATCAGTAACATTGTGGTTGTTTTGAGTTTGATTTTCCTGTTTGGTTTTGGGTTTGGTTTTTTAGCTAAGCAATCTTAACACTTTAGGATTCTTGTGAAGATTGGTTTGGGTTAATGTGTGTGTTTTTGACATTCCAGAAAAGTATTCCTTATTCACTCCTTTGAAGTGGAATAATTTAGGTTTGCTTCCAATCAAACCCACTGCCAAAGGAAACTGAGCCCTCCACGTCCCAGAGGGTGCTTTCATTCTCTATCAATTGTCATTGCAGGAAAAATGAATGGGGTTATGCCAGAAGCACTCTGGCAGAGTTTTCCTTCTTTATAGAAAAGAAAGAGGCCTGGGAGTCTGTCTTATCACTTAAGAACATCTCTTGCACTCTGAAGAAAAAGTTGGCGTGTCTGTCTAAAACATGTCACCTGGAGAGGCCAGTAACAGCAACAGTCTGTTTTCTATAAGTGAGCTGCTTGGAAAAGCAAAGGAGAAGAATAACACTAATGAGCTTCTATTTTTGAAGCTTTTGCTTTTTCACCCCAATAAAATGCAGTATCATTAAGACTTGGTTTATGTTGCCATGCTCATTAGTAAAGTCCTGAAACTTGCTTTTAAATAAAAATCAGAGGCTTTAGTAACCGAACCAGCTGTGTTGTCTTCTTGCTAATATCAGCAAAATCAAATAAAGGTTGTCACCACTGAATTGGGATATTGCATTTTTTAAGCGAATGGTGACTTGGAGGATTGCCTTTCAAGTAAGCCATAGTTAATATAGATAAGGCCCTTTTAGAATAGGGGAGAGGGTGAGAACGGAGAGGAAGTGCAGTTCAAAGCTGTTAAACAAGATACATCAGTCTCTAGAGAAATGTCTCATCATATATGATCTTCAGTGTTCAAAAGTGCGTTTAAGTAATCAATGGTGTGTCTCTGTTTTTGTGCAGCTGTTTATTGCAAAATCCCTTCAGAAGTGGAGCTCCTTGTTGGGTAAAAGGACTGACTAGACAAATTCAGGACAAACATGATAAGGTTAGAATAGTAAATTTGGGGGGGATTTTCTGTGGTCATGCTGAAAAATACATCTTGAATCTTAAGTAAAAACCTATGAATAAGAATTCTTAGTATTTTGGCAGTATTGTAGTTTTGCTTAGCATCTACGTAGTCTTCAAATCAGTTGTTCTGCAGGGTAAGGTTTCCCTCTTTTATTTGCAGTGTTAGTTTCTGATTTATTAAAATGTAAGATGGTACATTTTGAGATGCCAAAGGAAGAGCGGTGCACTGGTTTTTATGCTGAACTGTATCTGCTCACTGCATGGTCTCTTGGTAGACACTGTGAAAGACTGCACTGCAGAAATTCATCTCACGCAACATGAACAGTGTAAGAGCCCTCCAGAGCTTGTGAGGCCATGCTTTGGCACAGGCTTTGGCACTGTCTAGAGGAGCACAGGAAGTAAAGGGATCTACAAGCTCCTGGAATATCTCCCTCACTGACATAACCTGTATAACATGGGTTAAAAAAGTGAAGTATGAACACTTGGCTGACTTGTAAAGTCAAGCAAGGTCCTGCTTAGAGGCTGATAAACCCTGCAGACCCCATGGTGCTTTTGGCTCTGTGATGCCCCAGTGTCTGCATCATCGCCTGAGCTGTACAATCTCTGCTTATTAGCTCAAGCTCCCTGGGAAAATAACACTGTATTTTCTAACTTGTGCAGCCCTGCCAGAGCCTCAACACCTTTGTGTGGAGGAGCGTGGCTTGACCATGGGCACGCAGTGCCAGGAGATCCCTCTTCAGCCTCTGCAGTCTGGGCTGGCTGTACACACCATTTTATGGAAATGGTCTGTGTAGGAGTGAGGAGGTGATGCATGCTCCACGCTTGCATTAATTTTAGCTGAGTGGAGCTGGTGTGCTATTAAGCTGTCAGGATTGTTCGAGCTTTTTACGTATATTGGTGCAAGTTTTCCTATGTTATTTACAGACATTTTGTTAAGAAATCATAATTTAATAACCAGTACAATGCCCTTTCCTTTCAGTCATGGCTGCATGATTCAGTTAAGGGAAGAAGAAAGTTGTTTTCTGACATTGAAATGTATGTTTGAAAATAAAGAGACTTAACAGCCCACTCTTCCAAAATAAATATAGTCTTTCCTTAAAGAAAAAGCCTGCCTTGGTAGAAAATATTATTGTGTCAAAAATTTGTAGAACTCTCCTTGAAAAGAATATGACGTAAGCTGTTGCTTGACTTATCCCTTGGAGCACACACATTGAAAGGGTTTATTTTTGTCTGGTAGAACAATATTACGGTTGCTACTTTTGACAGCAACAATTAGCAGTCATATCTGGTAATCTTTCTCTGATCTAGGACTGGTGACTTACATTGTTAGTGCAAAGGAATAATAAAACTATTTTGGTTGCTCAGGCTCACATAGATAATTTATCTGTGACAGTTGATTTAAAATTCACTTTGAGGATGAGATGTACATGTTGGAACTTTTTTTACTTAGTGAGGAACTTCAACTTGAAAGTTGCTGTGATCCATGCAGTCTGCTTAAACACTTAAATTACATGATTACTCAAATTATTGAATTACTTGATCTAAAACATTAAACATTTCATTTGTAAGAAAAGTGACTTGATTTGTTATGAAGTGAAATAAAGCAACCAGAAATAAGTGAGAAATGTGATTTTTTTTTTTAACATGACCTCTTTTGAAGCCTATTTTATAGAATTCTTAGTTACTTTCTCCTACTTAGGGACAAGCACTGTACTCTTAGATGAAGTGAAAGTCCTTAAAAACTGGAGAAAGGCTGCTGTAGTTCTCCAGAAAAATGTTTGGTAACCTCAGGTAATGCAAACTGATGTCAGCCAGCAGCAGTAGCTGATACATGTTTTATTTAGACGTTTCTAAGCTTTGTAATCATGGATGTTAAATAGTGAGATGAGAGGGTTGTTTTCTGACGTTCAGGCTTCCCACTCAAGAAAAATGCAGATTCTTCATTTGTATCTTGTCTTGTGGCTGATCTGGCTTGGAACAGGAAAAAAGGGTAAGAAAAAACCCCTTGAAATTACAGCTTTGGTTATCATATTATTCCTTGCTGGCTCCATAGCATATATGTCTCAAATCATACCATGGTGAGGAGCTAACTACATAACTTCTATACATTTGTAACTTTAATAAAAGGCCAAATATCTCCCGTGGAACTTATTTCAGCCAGAGTCACTGCATTTTCCCTCCTGAGTCTAACACCAGCAACACTGATTTCCATATACCACAGAAACTGATGGTTCATAGCTTCTTGACTTGTTGATCTCCTAAAATTCTTATTCTCCATTCTAAGAAGGTATTTGTAAAACAGAAGATGTGTTCCCAACTCAGCAGCTCAGGAGAAATGTAGTACAACAGCTTTAAGTTATCTTTTCTCAGTAGTCCTTTAAAAATTACATACGTTCTGCCATGGGCTGTAAAAGCAAAAGATGC
This sequence comes from Molothrus aeneus, assembly GCF_037042795.1. Classification (NCBI taxonomy): domain Eukaryota; kingdom Metazoa; phylum Chordata; class Aves; order Passeriformes; family Icteridae; genus Molothrus; species Molothrus aeneus. Next base: position 67,421,701 of record NC_089647.1, read on the forward strand.
GTGCAGCAGCTCAGTTTTACTTACAGAGAAGACATGGGAAGAAAAAAAACACTACAAAAAGTTCAAGTAGGAAAAGATCATAGAATTGTGAAGGCTGGAAAACACCTCTAAGATCATTGAGTGTAATGTTAAACTAACATTGCCATGTTCACCACTAAACCATGTTCCCAAGTACCATATGCACACATTTTGAACACTTCCAGGGATGGTGATTCCCGTATATCCCTGGGCAGCTTGTGCCAATGCCTGACCGTGCTTGCATTGAAAAAATTTATCCTTATATCCAATCTAAACCTCCCCTGGTGCAACTTGAGGCCATTTCCTCTTGTCCTGTTGCTTGTTACCTGGTAGAAGAGATAGAGCTCCACCTCGCCACAGCCTCCTTTCAGGTAGGAGTAGAGAGCTTAAATACAATGTGAAAATCTAGTACTCTGAAAATCCCAAATAAACCAAAGCCAAAACACAACAACCTAATGCTGTGGATTAGTATTATAGAAAACGGCTCTTTTCCCTGATACTTAACTTTTCTGCTTAGCACTTGTCCACTTCTGTATTGGAAGAAAGGATTTCACTGTGTTCAGCCAGCAAACCATGTCCCTGCTGCCTCCCGTGCTCCGGTTTGCTGCAGCACGGCGTGATCCCAACCTGCCCCACGTTTGTGGTCACCGCAGCGGGCAAAGCTCAGCGCAGCTCCCACCCAGGTCCACGGTGAAGCCGTGCTGAGACCGGGCTTTAGCTCTGAGCCTGGGATAGCGTGTGCAATGGAGGAGTCGCAAAAAATCTGTTGCAGTGAGCCGGGCACAGGGACTCGAATGAGCCAGAGCAATGGGCACTAGGGTGGGTAGTGGGAGCTAAACCAGAGTTGAGGCTAGCGGGGCTGGGGAGGGAAGCACGGAAGCCGAGCCGTGCGCCTCCAGTTGAGCCAGGGCACCTCCGCCTCGGTCACTTTGTAGGAAAAGCGCTCAAAACAGAGCGTGGGTCTCTAATGCCTCCCGTAGCTGAGGAAAAGGCTCCTAACTTCGTCCCCAGACGGGACACCGCTGCAGAGCGTGGAGCCGCTTCCCCGGGAGCGCTGCCTGTGGCTGGCCGGGGAAGCCCCATCGGAGCGGAGGTGAGGGAGGCGGCCCGGGCTCCCGAGGCTCCCGCGGCCCCGCCGCAGGGAGGGAGGGCGCTGGGCAGTCCCGGCCGGGCGGAGCGGCAGGTGGCGGGGGCCGGGGCGGCGGGGCCGGCCCTGAAAGGTGCGATTGTCCCCAGCTATTCCTGGTATGCGCCGGGGCGGGAGCCGCCGGGGGCGGCCTCCAGCGGCCGGGAGCGCGAGGGGCGCCGCGTCCCGGCGGGAGGGAGCCGCCAGGCCCGCGGGGGCGCGGCCCCTCCCGGGCGTGCGGCTGCCCCGGGGGTCCCGGCGCTGCCACACGGCCCGCGGCTCTTCGGATTCCTGCAGCCGCGGAGCGCCAGCGAGCTCCCGGGAGGGGGAGTTCCGCGGGGAGGAGGCGGAGGGGGAGGAGACGGCGCGGGCAGCGTTAAAAGGAGGCAGCTGAATGACAGCGGCCGCCGCCGCGCCCCCGCCCCGCCGAGCGCTGGCCGCCCCCTGCTTGCTGCTGCTGGCCATGGACGGGAGAGAGGACGCGGAGTACGACTTCCAGGCGGCGTTCGCCGAAGCCCGGCGGTGGCTGGAGGTGAGGCGTCTCTCGGTGCTGCTGGGTGCCAGCCCCTCGCTGCCCCGGTCCCTGCCCGGGCCGGGGTCCCGCCGCAGCCCGCTCCCGCGGGACTGCCCCGCCGGCCGGCAGCGGCTCCCGCGACGCGGCCCCACACCTGGGCTCTTTGTGGGCAGCTGCGGACTGCTATTTTTAGAAAGTATCGTGGCAACTTGCAGAAATCTGTCTGTGCAGTATCGCCACCGCCCCCTCCTCGCAATCCAAATTAAAGGCTGGCTTGGTTGCCCTTCTGTCGTTAAGGCTTATAATTTCTTGCCATCTTGTAAATTACTTCTGTAGCGCTTGCTCGGAGACAGTCTGAATTAAAGACACTCCTTCCTGTCTCGAAAGAGTTCAGGACAGAGAGTAACCTGAAATTAACACTCATTTTCTTCCCTCCTATTTTTAAACGTGATTGTCTGACTGCACACAACGCTTGACGTAAATATCCATGTTTCTGTGTGATTACCCCGAGTCACACCGGTGCGGTACGTGCTAGAGCTTGGGGAGAAAGGTTGTTCCTGGGTGTACCTGAGTCTGACCAGGGCAGAAGAGGCTGAGCAAGAGAGGCTGATGGCTTGGAAGCTGAAAAATATTAGGAATACTGAACAGCCTCCCTCAGAGTTGTGGTGGGCTTTTAAAGAGGAGCTTTAGAGTGCTGGTTTAGATGTATTTTAGCATATTAAGCTTATTTCTTTGTGCTTAGTCACTTAAGGTGAAACTTAGTGTTGTTAGAACCACTAACGCAGTAACTTTGAAAGGAGGAAATATTCAAAAAAAGGATGTTTGTAACTTTTTTTCCCCTCATCTTTAAAAGCTTGTCAAGACCTGAGTTCAGGTTTCTTTGTTTCCTCTGTAAAACAATGACATCTAGTGCTTAAAATCTATTGAGAATGTTGAAGTGAGCGCACCAAAGGCAAGGGTATCGTGAATGACCTCCACAAGTGTCAGTTTTGTGTCCTCTGTGAATGTAGGTAATTACAACAGTCCTGGCTTCCCCGTGTGTCAATTTTGTAAGAGCTAGCTCTGAGTTTCAGTAATTAAAGCATTCCTCTCTCACGTATACCCTTCTTGCATTGCTTTCTTTAAATTGGCAAAGCTTACTTTAAAAAGCTTCATTAAGGTGATGTAATGTTGACTTTGAAAATCCTACTTTAAGGGATTGGGGATTTGTTTTAATTATTATTAGATTTCATATGATACTGGCTGGTTGTACCATTCCTACAAAAGGTTTTGTGTCTTTGCCTGCCAGTAGCATGTGGGAGCTCTAGCAAAGTAATGTGAGTATGTAGTGTGCGCTGTTTGTGTAGGGGGAAAAAACATATGCTCAGCTTCCCCCTTGCCCAGTCTGATTTGTGTGGCTATTCTTTGATATGTGAAAGCTGTTCTTATTTTAAAGTAACTTTTAAACTTCCCCCTTGGAGAAACATTTTACTGTAAAGAGAGTAACTTGCAAACCTTAAGGTATTGATAAACAGGATGCTAGGAATTCCATAATGTTAAAGGAAGATGTAAATATTTATTTCCCTATGAAAAGAGGTTTGTGTTTCAGAAGAATTGTTGTGTTTCTCTGCTCTTTACATCCAGATGGATTAAAAAGCCAAGACTAACCATTTCCGTTGTTGTATGGAAGAGTAATGATATTTTTAGGGTAATGAGGCATGTCCCAAGGTTTTGTGAGTCTTGCTCAAAACAAAGTGGTGTACACATGACAGTGAAACTTGGTGAGTCCTAATGATTAAACAATTAGTTTTGAAGAGGAGGCAGATTTTCAAATATTTATGAACTTGAACTTCTGATGTTTTGGTAAGTTTTTGTGTACCAGCTTCTCCCTAACATTAGAGGAGATGAAAGCATACAGACACTAGCTACTATGTATTTAAGGGAACAAGCCAAAATATCTTTGTAAACTGTTACTCTTTCCCTTTGCTAATGAAAGCTTTGTTAGCATATTTCTGTATTTCAATGGAGAATTTTATGGACTCTGAGACTTAAAAAAAAAAAAACTCCAACCTTGAAGCTGAGGGCTTTTTAGTAACAGGAATGAGCAGCTGTATTTGTCAGATCCCAAGAGGAGTAAAAAATACCCCAAAGCCATGAAAAAATGTTACCCTGTATTTTTTTTGAAGTTTTTGGTGAGAGAAAACGGTGTCCTGGTCAGGTTCCTTTTCTGCCTGTTCCCAGCTGAATTCTCCATGCTGTAGGGCAGCCACTGGCTCATGGGACCTCGAATATTTGTTCCTAGTTCTTATGCTACAAAAAATCCCCCAAAAAACCAAACCAAAAAAAAAAGCCCCAAAACTAAATAAACCCCAAGCCCCCCCACCCCCTGCAACCTAAGCCTCCAAACAACCCTAACCAAAAAAGCACAAGAGCTTGATTAAGAATAATAACAACAAAAAATTGCATCTGATATCTGGTGTTACTTAAAGAAAGACTTTGTTCTTTAATTCAGGTTCATGTTGAGACATATTTTATGATAATGCAGACAAGGGATGTCTGAAGTCTTCATAGTGCAAAGACCTCTTAAAGTGTGGTCCCCAACTTCTTGTGTTTCGTGTGTTGGGAGCTGGGAGGGGATGTTGCCTGTAACAAGAGCTGGAGTCACTGTGGAGCTGCCTGTTGAGGATGTCTACTTCTTTGGGGGAAGGAATGGTCATTTTCTGGGCAAAACTCAAGCTCTTCTCAGGTGTCCTTTCTACAGAAGTCAGCAATGTTTAGTGGTGTTGGCTTCTTGCATCTGAGACTTTTGGCACTCTCTGAGCTCTGCCTGGAGCAAGTGGTGCTGATCAAACTCACCCAGACTTCACTTGGCACCTCAGCTGAGCAGATGGTGCATGCTGAGAATAAAACATTGGAATACCACAACTTGACAATAGTTTCTCAAAGAAGAAAAGACTGAGGAGAGACCTCATCACAGTCTCCAACTTCTCATGAGGGGAAACGGAGGGCAGGCACTGATTTCTCTCCAGTGACTAGTGATGGGACCCCAGAGAACAGCATGGAGTTGTGTCAGGAAGGTTTAGGCTGGATATCAGGAAAAGGTTTTTCACCCAAAGGTGGTGAAACTGGAACAGGCTCCCCAGGGAAGTAGTCAGAGCACCAAGCTTGGCAGATTTCAAGAAATGTTGAGACAATACTCTCAGGCACATAGTGTGACTTGAGGCTCTCCTGTCCAGGGTCAGGAGTTGGACTTAATCCTTGTGGGTCCCTTCCAGCTCAGGATTTTCTCTCATTCTTTGAAAGGTAGAGCTTGTTTGCCAAAGCTAGAAATAGCTGGGTTAAATTGTTTTACTGCGTTCTGTTCCATATTATAACTTTAGCAAGCCAAAAGCTGTTCCTCCAAACCAAAGCATTCTTCCCCCAGCTATTAAATATCCCAGACTGCCGAGTCTGTTTTCCTGCCTCAAGATGTGGGAGGGCAGTCTGCCTCTCCCTTTCTGCAATCCACCACCAAGTTCACCCTTGTGAATGAAGGGGAGACACAGTGCCTCTCCCCCAACACATGCTTCACTGTTTTAGGAGTGATGGCCCTTGAAGAGTTTGAGAGGAAAGAGGTGTATGCTGTTTTCTTGTAAAATATATCTCAGCTTCTGATTCTACTTCTGTGTTTTAAACAAATTCTAATATTCTGGTAAATGTCTATGGTTTGAAACTGCTTGCTAAAGCAACTTGAAACCTGACCCACAAAGTCTGTAAATCTTTAGTTAAAGTGCCTTGAGGCAAATAATGCTTGAATTTTTTTTCCCCTGAAGTAGTCAAATGTACAGATCCAGTCTGTGGAGGGTGGCCAGCGAGCGTGTGCCTGAATGAATTGTTGGAGTGAAGCTGCAAAGCTGTAGGAAAGCATGTGGAGCAACTTCAGCAAATCCACTGAAGTGAAAAATGGGTCTTCAGCCAAGTAACTATTAATATTGCAAATTATTACAGCTCTTCTTGTGAGCTGAATTTCTTTCTCTAATAAGTCCTACAGAGTTGTAAGTCAGTTATTCTGAGAGGTACTAATTTCATCAGAGTGTCTTGAGAGAGTCAGAATCAGGACCCTGCAATCCTTATTTTTTGCTCCTCACACAGGGACACTGCAGCAGAAGTTCTTCCTGGTGCTAACACTACCCAGTGATGGAGAGAGCTGTTTTACCATGAAGATTTATATAGCAAGATAAGGTTTTTATCAATTTTAATAGACAGTGTTAGCTGAAGAAAACCCAGCTTATCTGGATGGCAACTAAAGCCACTCCTGTCTGTCATGACCATTAAATAGATAGTGAAATTGCTTAATTATTTATTTTGAATGCTGATGTGTATTGACAGCTGCATGCATTATTGCATTACAGTGGATGTTGGAAATTATTTAGGGCCTTTTATCCCTTCTTTTTCCAGGAGAAAACAAATTTATATATATGTGTGTGCATCCCCTGCCCCCACCCTCTCAAACCTACTCAGAAGATTGAAAAAGCAGATTTGCAAAGTAACTTCATAGAAAGAGTCTGCTTGAGGATAAAACTTGAGAATCAGGACAACTTATTGAAATCTTTTGGTTTGGGCCAACAGTACAGCAATCAAATTCAGGGAATGGTCTCTGACATGTGGTCACCAAATGTTTCTTTTTTTCGAAGCTGTTTGGAGTTTGCATTTCTCCTGTATATTTTTATGGCTTCTGCAAATGCAGCTAGAGGTCTAGGAGTGATGTTTTCCCTGTATTTGCATAGAGATCTTACCTCAGTGATTATTTTGTTTTGTTTCTCCCCCAAGCATGAATCTAATGCATAGAGTCTGGTATGGGAAGAATAACTGTGGAGATAGAAGACTAATTTCACTGTTCAAATCCTCTTCTTTTAGGTACTTTTATTTAAGTTGAACTAATCAGTATGAAAAAAAAAGAGTAGTGCTAGAATAAAAGATGTGTGAATGAGAAGGCAAAATCTATATATTCTGTTCCCTAAACCATGTTTAATACTGGGTAATTCTGTCAAGTCATAAAACCTGGGTGGGCTGGTTTCTGGAGAACTTCTTACAGCACAGCTGCCAAAGTCCTGGCTCACGTTTACATAAGGGGTGTATTTAACCCTGCTTTAGGTGGATGCATCAATATTTTATTACTGTGTGTATATTCTTGGCAATGAGTATTTCATGCAATAAATCTAAGTGTATCTCGTTGATGTATAAATATTAATTGATGTGTAAATGTACATGTTGTGAAGTAAATACTGTGGGAATTTTAATCCTGGAAATAATATTCTCTCCATTGCCTGCAGAGTATGAAAGTGCTGTGGTAAAATGCCATATAATAGGGCTAGCAACAATGTGTTAGAGAGAGAGGGTGACAGTAATGCCCTTTGATCTGGCTGAACACTTTTCTCTCTGTTTCTTTGTCCCCTTGCTTGCAGATCTCAGGAAAGGTGTCTGTAATATGTTTGAGAGAAAAATGTGACTAATTTTTGCTTGAGAGTAAAATCTATTTCCTGGTTTCTGCAAGGTGGGTTTAAATATTTTCAAGGGTATATTTGGAAATTCTCAGGAATAATCAGAGGTCTGTCTTCACGTAGTCCTGTGTGATGGGCATGCATAGCTTTGAGCTGAGTTCACAATGTAGTTTCCTTTATGAAGATTCTCTTCGTAGTTTTGAGCATTGTATTAAAATTTTGCATGAAAGCAGCATCTGCAGGCACTTTGAGAAAGAATTCACTTGTTGACTGTAGAAGTGGGTATGTCTTCTATACTGGGGAAATGCATTGCAGCTTAAGGGGAACTGCAGACAATTCTGACCAGGCTTTTGTTTTCTTCCAGTCTGTATTTTGTGGTTAGCAACTAGAATTAGTTGTGGCATTACTTTTGTCATTTTTTCTCCTGTCCTTTAGTTTGTTTTTTTGAACTGTGTCCTTATCCTTTCTGCAGTTTTGTGGAGTCAAGCATTTTTTTCTGCCCATAGTTTAGGGAGAAGGTGAGATGATAATGATTTCCATATTTAGCATATTGCCCCCTCCTCCCCCACTACTCTTTTATCACCTTTTCTTTGTCAGGTCCTTTTTTTGGTCTAAATTTTTAAGTTTATAATGAGCACTTGTGCATATTATGTTAGATGGTGACCTTGCTGAGCTTTGGAAAACACTTGGGTTTTATTGTGTTGTAAGAACCAGATACATTCCAGCTGTTTCTTGTACCTACCACTCCTCCACTTTAAAGTTCCTTTATCCACTCCTGCAGGACATTTTTTAAAAACAAAACAAACCCCGACCTTTTCTGCTTAACAAGACTAATATAGCTCTTAACTATCATTTTCTAAACAGGCTTTCCAGCTACAGCAGTTTAATGAAAAACAGCATGTGCTCTCAGACCCAGTGTACTAGAAATGCTTCTGCTGGTCTAAGGTGTGCTTGACACACCTCACTTATTATCCAAATTATCTTGGGAGGAGTGTTTTGGTTTTGCTGTTTTTCACATTTCTGAATGCTGTCAATCCAAGTGAAAATCTAACTTTAAAGGAATGTAGTCAATAAGTTACTTTAAAATAGGTTCTGTTGCTCTTCATGCTGTGAGCTTCTGCAAGGTGTTGTGAATTTATCGTTTATTATTAGTGCTAATTTTTTATTTTTCCAACGAAAAGAAAGAGGTATGGATCTGACTCACAGCATGCTAGCTTCCAATTGGATACTTAGCTGTAAAACTTTCGTTTGTGTTTTATTGAATAGAGAAACCGAATTTCAACAGTGTTTTCCATTTGTGGTACAAAACATCTGGGATTATCTTGGAAGGGCATGAAGATTATAAGACTCACTTTATATTTTTTTGCCAGTGTTGGCACACGTTGTGCAAATGTTGGCACATTTTTTTGGTACCAGCTCATGTGAATGTTCTCAGTTTTGTTTCTGGATGTGATTCAGCTTTCAGTTGTTACTATTAGAAAAGAACACAATATACTAACTTTGGGAAATAGTTATTACTGTGTTGGCCAAAAAAGTCAAAATCCTTGTAATGTATCACAGATTTAAAGGAGTTAGTGTAGCTGAGATCAGTTTAGCTAGCACAAACAGTGAAATCTGTTGTTCGGGCCAAGCTGTCCTCCTCCAGCAGATCCCACGACAATGTGGTTTTGTGTTAGTGCCGAGATGTTATCCCAGCAGGGTGTCATTGAAACTCCCGTGCTTGGCCTGTGCTTCCCCTGCCTCCTTTTGCTGTGTCAGTGGTGTTCCTCTGATGCTCTGGTGAGCTGGCTCAGGGGAAAATCAGAGTGTTTTGTGGTATTTAGTATTTGCTTGGCTCCTGAAAGGCAAGAAGGACACCAGTGCTCCAGCCAGGGAAGAGGGAGTGTTGATGGAGGTGGCCTTGTGGCAGCAGCTCGCTGTTGGGTTGCAGCTGACTAGTGGGATGAAGAGAAGCAGACACCTGAACTCAGACAAGCCATCTCTCTCCCTGGAGGTTTCTCAAGTCACCTGCTTCTGCCTATTGCCTGGCTCTCTTCCTTACATGATTTAGGAGCTGTTTGCTAGGTGCCCAGGGTCGAGGTATAAGCTAGACACCTGGATTAGGGAGGCTGGCTTCTAGCCATAAATAACTTCTTCAGGATGAATTTCATAAGGTTTGTAAATACAGTTGGAGCTGTTTTAAATAGAAACTCTGCCAGGAGTTTCTGAGCCAAAGCATTTGATATGCTTATGCACTGACTGCTACTATGGAAGAAGAAGTCCTTGTGTCTCACTGAGGCTGTGTTGGCTGGGAGATGGTCCTTCAGAGGTATTGGGATATCTCGCCCAGAAGTTCTGCAGTCATCATCATCTGCCCTTTGCAGGGGCAGTCTAATCCCAAAACCCATTTCCAGTGTTATTTGTAAATTCTTTCCTGGAATTGCTTTATTGACCCTGCTATTTGTTATTTGTGTATTACTTTTTCCTTCAGGAAGGAATTGAGAAGTGTAGCTTCTGGAGTTTGATCTGAGATTTGATCTGAGGTCAAATGACCGTGTCAGCAGCTAATAAATCAAGATGTGGTAAAGGGCAGAAACAAGTGTGGGATGTTTTTTCTTCTTACTTTAAGGAAGTGGATGAAAAACTAGCCAGTACACCATGGGGCTCCAACATGCCTTTTGTGCAGCTGGTGTCAGAATTTGGGGATGCTGGAAGAGGTGGATGGGTGCACCGTGTCAAGTTTTTCTGCCAGTGGTAACCACGTAGCCTGGGTCAGTCATGGCAGTACTGTGCCATTTGCTGATGCCTCCAAAAACAAGTATCCCATTTCTATTAGTTAGTATCTGTTTGGCATTGAAAGAAGCAGAATGTTAGGCTTGATGATCTTTAAAAATCTTTTCCAACCCTAATGATTCTGTGAAGCCAGATGTCAAAGTGGTTGTGGAGGAGGAAAAAATAAAGATCCAGTTTTGACACTACAGCATAGGAGGAGTTTTGTAGCATTTCCTGTTGCACTGCCTTGAAATGCTTCTTTGGAAACTATTTAAGATTAGGTGAGGCAGGGGACAAAGGCATTACTACATTTTTGCTCTAGGAAAAACCTTTTCTTCTGTGTGTCACCATGCTCTGTTTGCCTAAACAGTGCCATTGGCACTTGATGCACCTGAAAATGTAATCCTAAATGAAACAGGGCCAGACATTTGGTTGCAGGTTCTTTTGCAAGTATAAGGGGTTGTAAAAAATTGGCATTGACTGTCTCAACTAACTGCAAGGGTCTCACTTTGGTGTATGTGTGTATGGGGGGTGAATTTGGTTTGTTGGTTTTTTTGAATGTCAGGTGGGCATCTTCATTGTGAATTCTCAACATTCAATAAAAAGGCTGCTTGTAGTTGATCTTATTCAGACTGAATGGAAATGGAGTGAGGATGAAGGTGTGACCTCCAGGTACAGATGGATATCTTTCACAGACATTTGCCTGATGCTGTGGAGGCAAAAAAAATCCCTGATATAATAGACATCAACTTGATGATTATTCAAGAGGGAATTGCTTCACAGCTACAAGTCTTACGTATGGATGAAGTTTTCAAAGCCAAATCCCCATTAAAATGCACAGACTGGGTTGCTCACTAATGACCTAGCTTTCATGTGTCTGATAAAATCCCAAAGCCCTCTGTGTCTTTGGGGTAGGTCTGGCAAAGTGATCTCAGACTCCAGGAAGGTCTGCATGTCAGGTGTCAGTGGAATAGGGCTGGGAGCTGTGCACTCTGAAGAAATGGCCGAGAAGAGAGGCTTGGAAAGGGACGAGGAGAAATGCACCTGAAGTTATTTGTAAATAACTACTTTTTCCTTCATTAATTTCTCACTTTGTAAGTATTTAAATAGTGAAATTTCATAGAATGTGCCAACTTTTTCAATCTGTTGTTTTCTGGTTTTTTGCATTTGTTTTGCATTTAGCCATTTAAAAGATTGGGGGAATGCAGTCTCAGACTATTCTAAATTTCTGAATGCGTTACTACACTTATTTTAATTTTTTCACATATTTTAAAATTAGTATCTCATCTACTTTACTTACCGTGGAACATGGAAGCCTATTGTTATGCCCGACTGAAAAATGCTTATATGCTCATGCTTACGGTTCCTTTTTTTTCCTCTCTTTCTTACCTCCAAGCTAAGAATTTCTAAAATAGTTTTTCTTTTCTTCACTGTGGCAACTAAAATCTTGTGTTATTCCATTTCCCAGTAGAATCTTTGATCTTTCCTTGTGAAAACTCTCTTCCTTTGGAAATGATAGTAAAAATGTGAATGTTCTTTCCCTAAACATATTTAGGTATACCATAGTTAAGGAAGATAATGCTGTTGTGTGATCCTCAGTGCAATGTTTAATTTTTTTTGTCAGAACACAGGATATTTACCATGCACATTTCAGCACCAGGGTTTGGTGTGTGCATGCAGGCAGGTCTCTTGCAGGACCCGGGTTGCCTGGCCGTGGCAGTGGAGCAGCGGCTCCCGGCAGCGCGGCAGATGTGGCCAGGAAGCTGGCAGCAGTTCTGTTTCCTGTGTCTGCTGCAGTGGTGGCTTAGATGCGATCCAGCCGTGCACATTTCCAGTGGTGACTCATCTGATTATTCTCTCTTCCCTCTGTGATTAGCTGAGGAGGTAGGATAGAGGAGAATGTCTCTCTGGAGGCGGAAGACTTCTCTGTCACACTACATTTCCAATATGGGGGAATGGAATGAGGAAAGGATATTGGTGTGTCTTGGCTGTTTATAAAGGTATGCCAGCCTTCCTCACCCTCCTCTTATTTTGTGTTGTTTCCTTAGGGTGTTATCTCTAACCCAGCTGTGCTGTGGCTATAGCTTGGCCATGTCTTACCTTTATTTTTGCACTGTTCTGGAATATGGGAACGGGTGAATCTTGTGCACACTCAGCTGAACACACACTGATCCTGGGGGCAGGATGTGGAGATGAAATCTGGATCTCCAGGTTCTTCTCATCTCAACCTCAGTGTTTCTACACTCAAGTAAAGTGGTGTATGTGTCTTTTTTTTTTTTCCTGGAGGCAGGAAATATGTATTCCCATTTGGGCAGGGGCACTTTTCTACAGACTGCTAGTGGAGGCAGATGTGAAGTGCACCAATTTTACTAATTTTTTAATGCATAAAATGTTGTTTAGGTTGCATGTAGTGGTACTAATTTTTGATGAGCTGAAAATTGAGACTTCTACATGCTTTGATTGTGTCTGCCTACCTGATGTAAGCTGGAAATTGGAAGCAGCATGGCTACTATCACACAGAAGTCCTTGTGAGCCAGTATAGGTCTGGCAAGAATACCCACAGCATTATGCAATATAAATATCCTTTGAGATTAGATTGCTATGCATTAATTGCAGCCAGACATAGCTCATTGTTCCTTCATATAAATAGCCTGGATCTTGCTCACTTTTTTTAATGTTTTGTGAGAGAAGATTTGAAGTATAAAACTTGCTTCAGTGCTTTTATCTGTCAGGACGACCTGTTTAGCAAAGTACTAGTACATAGGTGCCTCAGCTATTGTAAAAATACAATGGCTCTTCATCCTTTCAAGATCTTTACAGTCTTAGTTAGAGAATGCATCGTCCTTATCATGAGAAGTCTGTTGGAAAAGCTGCTCTTGAGAAAGCTGCTTCAAACCTGTTCATGTTTAGTGATCTGTGGATTTGATTTCATATGCCCTTTTCTTTCCTTTATTAGATGTTAATGCCATATTATAAGAATTAAAGTCTCTGTGTAAATGTTAGTATTATATATCCCCTCCTGTCTACTTTTAAAGTGGTTTTAATCCTGGGATTTGGAAGAGAAATAGGAACATAAGAGATATGCACCTAAAAATCTATCCCATGCCTGAGACCACTCTGATAGACAGTGTGGTGTATTGACAGTCATGGTGTACAAGAAGGAAGATTTGGGGGATTGAATGTTATGGTAACACCAGCAATCAAGTACTGAACACAGCTACCCATTACATGCATGGTGGTGTCGTGTTCCTCAACTTAGAAGTTTTGGCCATCTTCTCAACTTCCACCAGCAACTCCTGTTTACTGCCTCTGTTTAAATGATCATGTCTTTTTTAGCATAGGTTTTATGGTAATGATGCTCTCTGGTTTTCTGCTAAGAAAAATCTGGTTTTGATATTGAATTCTGAGCTGTGGGTTTTTGGGAAGTGCTTAGAAGTAGGCATGAGGTTTCAGTATTAACTAAAACTTCAATTGTTTCCTGGTTATAAGTTCCAGGACACTTTCTACTTTACAGTGAATTTGGCCAGGATCTGTTGCAGTAGCTCCCAGTGGTCACTAAAACATTGCCTCTGCTGTTGTTATTTCATTGCTACATGAAATTTAAGTGACGTGGTTTGGAATATTTGCATAGTGCACTTCTCTGTATTTAACTTTTTAGCATAATTAGGCTACAGCACTGTCACAAGAACACAGTTTTGGTAATGTGGGATCTTTAATGACCTCTGGAACATTGCATAAGTCACAGCTGTCAGGCTGCAGTTGTGAAAAAAATCTCTGAAGCAATGGCTAATTTCAGGGAGTGAGTTCAGCAGTCAGAAAATTGGTATAATGCTATTTTAGGCCTTAAAACCCCTTGCTTCAATTCATATTTTACGGTCAGTGGGAGCTTGCTGATGATGCTTGTTGCAGATATCACATGCTGCAGTCACAGATGATGGGGAAACTGCTGCATAGAGCAAATGAGCAGCTCATGTTCTCCCTCTGCATAGATTCATTACTGGAACCAAGTTACATATATGCAGTCTGGAAATACTAGAGGTCTTTGATCTTTAAAACTTAATGTTTGAAAATGTAAATGATGTGCTCCTTTTGATCTGCTTCTTAATTTAAATGGTAATTGTGAAAATTACATTTGGCAGTTTTCCACTTAAGGGCTTGTACTTCTCATTTCACACTATGTTAATTTTAAGCTGTATGTCCTTGCTGGTTTTCTATCAGTGAATTCTGGTGAGGGAGTGATCCTTATGTTTCTGCACGGCCTAATTATCAGCAGCATGCGTATTGATTGTGCTATGATTTCAACATGCAATTCCTCTAAACTCAGATGCCAGGGATTGCCAGTTCTGCCTGTATGTCCATGACTAGGGCAATGGGAATCACTGAGGCTGAGCAGGAGAACACTGTGAGAGTTTCAGCTGTGTGTGCCCAGGATGGGAGGCCCTGGCTTGTTCACCTAAGGTGTCAGGAAATGCTTGGGCACGTGCTCCACTGCAGTCTGCTGATGGGTCCTCACAAACATCTGCTGATAGCAAAGTAGCAGAGGCTTTTTATCTGTGTGCTTCTGTGCTCCTGGACTACTTGCTTTTCCAAATTACTGGCATCATCTAATCAAAAAACTACTGGATAATTTAGGGCTCCTAAAATGTTGATGAAGCTCATGCAAAGCTCAGTCTTTTCCTTGCATCAGCTTTCTAGTGTGTAGAGGATTTGTCTCTTATTTACCATAAATGATGATAAAGACCTCTCTGTCTTTGTCCTGTTTTCTTATGAAAGGGGCCTTTGAAGTCTGAGGGCCACATCAAACTGCAGCAAGTAACTCACAAGTTTATTCAGAAACTTATCCCTGTAATAGGTTCTTTTAAGCTCCTCTTGGTTTAAAGCCAACTCAAAATCAGCTGCTGAACTGAAATGAAGTTGCTAATTACCCCCTTAGCAAAATCACTTTGTGTACTTTTCAATTATTAATATTTGTTTCACTCTGCAGAGATTAAATTTGTGGGGGAGAAGGTTCAAGGTTGTTAGTACTGAATGTCTGCCACAACTTTTTAAGATGTATTCATGGCTGGAGGAGGTTTTCTGTGGGTTTTTGTTTTATTGGGTCTTTTTAGAAGGAGGTAAAGATTCTTTGTTTCAGATCCTAAACAGTCTGTGGAGTGAGGTTTTCTGTTTTGAATATCATCATGTGGACTTTCTGCTGTAACTCATGCTACAGTCCCCAGATTTGTCTTGCTTCCCATCTCCTGTTGAATACCTTTAGGGATGTTTGCATTGAGTTCAGCATCATGCTGAATTAGCATATTGCTGATTTTGCTGATTTCTGTTTGTCTGTGTGCTGGCAGATTGGAGCATTCATCTCCAGGAATTTGCATAGGATGTTAAACAATCTGAGTGCTTTAGTGGCGCCCATCAGAGTGAGGAAATCGCCCGGCTGAGGTGAACAGGAACGTGGCAACTCAGACCTGCTGCAGCAGCCTGCCTGTGAATTTGATTTTTTTCTTTTAAGCCCAAAGTAGAGAGAAAATATTTCCAAGTGGTGATAAAAACAGTTGCCGGGGAAAGTAAATTTTAAGTATCTTTCTGAGGTTATGGAAAGCATTTACCTTGTGTTTGTGCTTCAGAATAACCTTTCCATATTAATTTTTTTTAGTAAATAATGACGTAAAAAAACTTCCAGATAAGTTTTCAAAATAAAAATGAGTTCTCACATTTTTTTGAGTTGGAAATTGGATGCTTAAATTTTACCTCTCTTTGTTGAGGTGTGGAGGATTTGGGATCATACTTTTTCAAAATTTCTCCCTCCCAAAATGTTCCTTTGGCTTCTGCAACATTTTAGGTAAGGAAGATTTGTAGAATTATTAAACCCCTTCCCCCTCCCCCAGCCTCCATTTCACTTTTCCATGTGAATTTAAATTATGTGTTTGAAATATTTCTGTTGGAAGCACAGGGTGCCCCAGAGGCCTTATATCCTTTCCTGCTGTTAGGACAGAGACCCCCACCAGAGAGGGCTGGCTATGAATGGGACTGTGCAGTCTATGCAGCACCATTTTAAAGATGTTATTTTAAAATATCATGTGATGCTGAACTTTTTGTTTTTACTGTTCCTTTGTAGTGATTAAACTAATTTGAGGTCTAATTAAAGCAAGTCATTAATTAAAGCAAGGAATTTTTTGAAGTCCAGATTTTTTTTCTCAAACTTGAAGAGCTTGAAACAAGTGAATTTCATAGGTGCCTAAGAGCAGAAAACTTGTATTTCTGGTGAATGATGTAGCCAGTTTTAAACCTCTCTCACTGCTCCTTTAAGGCTAGCCCAGGAGTAAATAAAATAAAATAGAAGACCTTAAGCTTCAGACCAAAGCTTTGATTTTGAATGAATTGCTCAGGATGAAAAAAGAAGAGGTGGGTGTGTTCAGTTTCATGGAATTTAAAAAACAAACAAACACTAAGTAAGTAGTGTCTGCAGTCAGGAGAGCTTCTTTCCTGGAGCCAGACATTCATAAACATTCTGGAGGTCTTCACTTGACCCAATGTAATTTCATTTTTAGCCCTCTTTGGGGGGGTCTCACAGCTTCTGCAGAGTGGAAGGTTTTCCTTGAGACCAGACCACAGAGCTGCCATGGCTCTGTAACCCTCAGTGCAGCTTCTGTGCCAGAGCACCAGAGCTCAGGGCTTGCTATTTCCTGTAAAAGTCAGTGGGAACAGGATCCTGACAGGACAAGTCTCCTTCCTTTTTAAAGTGTGAGGATCCCAGTTCTCTTGTAACCAGAAAAGTAGATGGTTCAACAGCATTATGCCTAGTTGTATTCTTCTTGCCCTCCCCTCCTACTGATACTATAGGAAAAGGCTTGACAGTGACATCTCAAGCTAAACTGGCTTCTCAGGGGCTTGGTTACCAGCAGAAATGTAGGTACTTGCTTGAAATCTTAAGAAACTGAAAGGGCCAAGATTTAGGCTTACAGAAAAATAAAAAAAAGGTTGTTCTTATATGATGGCTCCCTGTACCTACTGGAAGCCATCAGATGTCCTTCCCAATTTTATGATAAATAATATATGCTGGGGTTTGGCATTAGATTTTAAATGGTGTTTAATTTAAGCACTCATGGTTGGATAAAATTGGCTTAGACAGACTCTACTTTGTTTTGGTTCTCTAGAGCTAATCATTTACAAATTGCTGAGCTAAGGGGCACAAATTAATGACATTCCAGCATCTTAAAATATCCCTTCCTATGTCATACTGAAAAAATATGTGTTCTGTGTTCAGATGTTATGAATTTCACAGATGTTTCATTGATGTGAAAAAATTAGAATCAAGACAGAAGCTGAGTTGCTGTTTTGTGTCAGTTACTTTGTTATTATGAACTGCTATGTATTTTTGAGTAGCACAAAGATCTTTATAATGTTTCAAAATTGCTTTCTAGTAAAAAGTTGCAAAGAATTTTCTGCCATAGTATTTCCCCAATGTAGGGGTTTTTAATATTTTTAATGGAGGTATGGGTTTCACACGTTTATGCACAAAAAAATTCTCCAGATGTCAAAATGTTTACTTCTTAACCCAGTTTCACTTTGTGCTGTTTTCAGATTTGTTAAAGTAACAATGTCTTCTATTGAAGAGTGTTGCAACTTTCCAAGGATTCAGAAGAAATTTTGCAGGGATTCTCAACTTACCATTACACTGTTTATGAAGGAAATCTTTTGTTTCATAATAGGATGTTTTCAAATAATGTTGAATATATGTTTCAGAATTGTGTTACTGTACCCCTTTGTTTTTGGCTAAATGTGTTTTGGGTAGTTACGTTGTAGCCTTCTTCCTGCATGTAGGTAAGAATATTAACAAGGCTTTTGATTGTTTTGTTGGATGTTATTTAATTTTAATTTGTTTTTTCAAAGTAATTAAATGGAAGATGGGTAATTTACTTTATTGACCCCAGATCTGTCCTTTGACATCTATTAATAAATCTAATGCATAGACTGACAGTGACTTTTCACAGCTATATCTTTTGATAGAGATATCCATTGGTATGAATTTTGTATGTTTTAAAGTGTGGCCTTGACTACTACAAATCTTTGTCCAAACAAAACTTTGAAGGGTAACCTCTGAATGTCAAAAGCTAGTAAATCATATTTGATTTTTTTTGAGGTTCTGATGCCAAGTGTCATTACCATGGAATATTTATTCACCAGCCTTGGGCTATTTCAGTTTGCCAGGTTTCTGTGTACTTTCCCTGAATTCAGCAGTGATGTTGCACAGGATCTCTGGAAGCAGCAGTGGAACTGGAGTTATCCAGGCTCGCAACTTTTCCAGCATGTATGGGTATAGATGAAGGCAGGAGACCAAGGTGCAGCAAATGTCATGTCGGCAGGAGACCAAGGTGCAGCAAATGTTGCAGACCTGAGGCAGGGTTATGTGAGGGCTGTGCTGGGTACTCTGCTGGTGTGGGCTGGAGGGAATAGGGCAGAAATTAAAGTGGCTCTTCTCATATTCCCACCCCCTGTTGCTCATATGCAAACATGAACAGCACATCTTATAAGGTTCTCTACTTTTGTCCTGTGCTTCTGTTTGCACCTCTGGCAGCAAGGCTATGTTGAGCTTTGCATGTTCTTCCTTGAGGTAGCAAAAACTTGATTTTTTTTTTAATTTTATTTTTTTTTATATATATCTTAAGTAATACCTTGAGCAGGTGGATTCATGTACCTATGACCAAAAGCTATGTAATGAAGTCCAGACCTGCTTTTACTTTGAATATTTCCTCCCCCCCAAAAAAAGTTATTTTTCTTATGTGGTTTCTGGAGGTTCTTCAAAGGAAACCCTGCTGTGGTTGTAACTATTCTCTCCACAGGTACCTGCCTTATTCCCACATCACTGTCATTGCAGGAGCCCTTGTCCTTCAGAGCTTGTAGGTCAGTCATTTTTACTAGCTCAAGACATCAAGGAAAGGGAAACCAGATTTTTTAATTTGTTACCTGACTATAATGTAGTCTCTGTGGAAGTGTAGAAAGTGCCAGTGGTGCATAGGCATCCTCAGCACCACCACCCTGCGCTCTTCCATCCCTGCAGGCATCTCCAGGGTCACTAGAGAAGCACAGGTGGGCCACCTCCAAGCCATGTAACACTAGTAACCTTGCACATAAAGACCAACCAGTTTCTTCCTCCCTACCCCCAGCAAGTGATAAGAATTAACAGACCATACAAAAGTATTGATTGAAGTGTTCATTAGAGAGCATAAATTGGATGTAGCCTTCAAATTCTAGTAAATCCTATCTCTCTGTGCATCTTTTACCAAAACATTAGAGTTACAGAACCTGGTGTTTGGGTAGTGTAGTAGTGTAAGTGCCACTTAAATGTTGTCCCCTCAGAGTTGGCAATTATCCTGATCTGAATAATTAAAGATACTTGTGGGGGTAGTACTTGTGTCAGTCCCCTCCACCATGCATATACCATCTTTCTTTTCTGTTGCTTTAACAATGCCATGTCATAGTAGGCATTACAGGTTCAAATTTCTGCTTTGGCACTTAGAGTATATGTCCTAAAATAAACTGATTTCTTTGTAGATTTTTTTTTTTTACATCTAGGTTATTGTGTGTTTTGAGCAGCTGCTGCAAAGTACCTGATTTCCAAAACACCACCAAAACTCTCCCTGAAACTCACTTTGTTCTCTCTTGTGCCTTAAATCATGGAGATACATCTTGCTTAACTAAGAATTTTTACTAGGTTTGATATTTAGATGATGAGACTGAGTGAGTAATAAGTTCTTTTATGTAGAAATTGCATATATATCCCTCAGAGAAGCTGAGGGGTCACGTAGTTCATGACTACTCTTTTGTAAAATTGAATATTCTTATACTTGGACCATTCCTATATCTATCTATCTCCATATATTTTAACCTCTTAAAAACTGGTACTTTCCTGGTTAACTTTTCCTCCCTAATGCCTGACAGTCTTCTTTGCTGTGAAGTCCATTAGTGCAAATTTTTACTTTGATACATTTGGACTATGTATCTCATCTCTTCTTTGCAATAACTAGTCCTCATACTCCTAAGTGTCTTTTCTTGAAGCACAATACATGAAATAGCATGACCCAAACTAAGAGCAGGACACCTACTGCACTAGTACATTTAAATGGTGAATAACCATTTAAAGCAGAGCCATTGCATAAAAGAGTATGAGGATGACTGAAGGAAAACTGACGTTGTCTGTTGAAAAAAAAAAAAGGTGTAAAAGTTGTAAGAGATGTACAGGAATATCCTATTCATATGTTTGGTTGCCCTGTTTTAAGAGCAAGATTTTATAGCCAACCCTGAAGTTTTCTTGCTAAACTTTTGCACCAGTGCTCCAACTTAGGACTTGAACATGGAATTTTTGTTTCATGCAAGGTCTCAGATTGAGTTGGTAAATAATATGGTGGTTGTCCATCACCTAATTCTGTTAAGAACATGCTAGAGTTATTTTAAATAGCTTTTGTTGGGTCCAGTTTAGTACCTTATCCCAGTTAACACAATAGAAACCTGCTCTTGACATGTGTGGTCTTCCAACTTTCATGTCATGGCCTTTTAATCTCCTTACCTAGATTGCATTATCACAGTCTGCCTTTAAATAAAATAACAAAGGTTTTTTTACAGTTGCATCACCTCAGTTAATCTATAGCACACTTGCTGCTTTTCTTGTGTCAAACCAGTTTATTTGCCAAGGCAGGGAAAAAAGTGTCTTTTCAGACCAAAATGTTCCTCCCTTTCAAAAGTTATGTCTTTGTGTTGGTGGTGTGTCAGCAATATTTAATACCCTTCTAGAAGCTAAAGTTGGGGAGAATAGTCTAAATGTTTTTCTAATCTTTTTTTCTGTTTTCTTTCTCATGTCATCACACCCCAAAAGGGGATCTTTATTTTTAATTTTTTTTCCAGTCAGTGAGACCTTTCCAGCCCTTTGAGTTGAAGATAATTGTTAATGGCTTAGAGCGTGCTCTAGAACAGACAAGAACTTTAATTATGCAAATCCTTCCAGGCTTTGCCATCTCAACACTTACACTCTCAGTGGTTGTTTTCCCAGTCCTATGCTTCTCTGAAGCATCT
This sequence comes from Molothrus aeneus, assembly GCF_037042795.1. Classification (NCBI taxonomy): domain Eukaryota; kingdom Metazoa; phylum Chordata; class Aves; order Passeriformes; family Icteridae; genus Molothrus; species Molothrus aeneus. Next base: position 67,442,630 of record NC_089647.1, read on the forward strand.
GCCAGCTCTTTAACTGAACATCATAACCATCTTTTCATTATCTGTTTATTTACTTTCCTCACGCCTGCTCTGTCCTTTGTTTCCTCTAGTAGGACCATAGAATTTCTTCTGTGTATGTTGTCTTTAGTTACTTTTTAACCTAAACTTGCCTGACTCTTATTTTTGGTAGCTGTATGAATTTTATTCACTTCTATTTTTGTGAATTAGTTTCTCAAACTTCCTGATTAATCATGCTATACTTTGGCTTAGGCTATTCAATTTCTCATCCTATTTTTTTGACAGAATACAAAATTAAACTAACCATAGTACTTTATTTTTTTCTTTTCAAGGGTATTACAGAATCTGACAGATGTTCAATCAAATTAATAAAGCCTTGAGTATGAAGTGCAGTATGCACCTCTTGCAGTATGCTGCTGGGTAGTCTCTCTACGAAGAGAACACAACTAAGGCTTCCTCCTTATATCGTCCAAACTCTTATATTTATTAATAAAATTTTTAGGTGGGAAGCTGAGGTGTTTTAACATGTCTTATCTGAAGTAGTTCCATATTTTTAAAAGTCAGCTGTAATGTTAAATCCTACAGGACACTTGTTGGAAGTATGTATAACTCATTGTTTACCACCCTTGCTAGCAGTCTAGGTATCAGTTACTGGAGGTGCAGTAACATTTTGGGGGGATCCACACTGGTTTGGCTTCCAGCAGATGTTGGTTTTAACTGGGGCAAAACAGAATGTGTGGGGATGCTTACTGAAATAGAGAGTGTGTGTAACCTAACAGGCTGTCTTTGGACATCTGTATGGTGGGATAAGGTGCTATGCTGGGCTTTAATGGCTGTTTGTTTTGTAGCTGTAGTTGAGGATCCTATAAGAGTCAGTGGTTTATCTGCATTATGCAGTTGCATTTCCTGAGTTTACTCCAGCAAAGGTGTGAAGGCAAATTTCTATATGTTTCTCTCAGCAGAAGCAAAGTATTCAAAGATTAAAAAAAAAAACCAAAAAAACTATGCACAAAGGTGAAAAAAAAGTTGTTGCATGCAGAACAATAAAAAAAATCCATTAATTTTAGTATTGCTTAGAAAGAACACAGTTAATAGTGAATATATACTGAAAAGATCTGAAAATAACTGTTTCTTATGTTTAGAACTAGGAGAGGTAGGTTCTTGGCATAAAGGTGAACTAGCTGGTTTTAGATTAGGGTCTGTTCCCTAGTTAGTAAAGATAAAATTAGCATTTAGTGCTGAAACACTCCTTTTGCACTGTGTTGCTGTCTTTCTATTCCTTAATCAAAAGGGTGTTCTGACTGGAATTCATACTGCTTATAAATATTTGATCAAGTACTTTATCATCTCTCAAGCCATGGGGAATCAGCAAGTCTGGTGGAAATCATATAAGCTGCACATGCAATTTTATTTGAAGTGTGACAGGTGTTACGATAGGAAAAGGAGAGGAAATGTTCTTTGAGCATTTGTGATAAGTACAGTACAGGTTCAAATGTTCAAACTCAAGATAATGTTTGAGAGGAGACTTCTTATCCAAAGGGAAAGAGAAATTTGGAAGCAGAGATTCATGATAGACACCCTCTCTTTCTTCTTTTCCCCTCAAAGTGTGCCTATAATTTAAAAAATGATGTTTTGCTGCTTTCAAAAGTTTGCCAACCAATATACCATCCTTCATTCACATTCACATTTTTACCTGATGTTAATGTATGGCATATTTAGAATATGATTTCTTTCCTATATACAGGAAAGAAATACTGTCAATATTCAGTGCAGAGTCCTAGACTTGTACATAATTTAGAGCTTGCTAGGCTACTGTAGAGTATTTTGGTGGTGAAAGTGCAACTGGCACTGGAAAAAAAAAGTGCTGTCTAAAATAAGTATGAATAATTTCAGATTAGTGGTAGTCTCTGTTTTGGTATGTGCTGGTATTTTTGCTGGTATCTGTCACAAAAGCCTAAAACAATTCATTCTCAGAGAGATGATTGGGAACATACAGAGTGTCTAGATCCCAAAAAACCACCAAAGTATGTGTATTTATGTAATAGTCAAATGATGCAGTTTACAATAGATGACAGGATGGTAGAAACATGAGGGGTAGGGAAAAAGTGTGGAAATCTTGTTTATGTTTCATGGTGTAAAATAAATGTGATTTTTCCATCATTTCTTCTCCCTTGATAATTGGAGATATTGAAAGTTCTTATTCAGCTGAAGGAAGTGTTTTAAAGAAAAAAATTATTGTCAAAATAAATTCCACTTTATAACAGCAGAGGTCAGAATATGTCAAGAGATATGAGATCAGTTTTGCAGTGACTCCCAGCTGGTGTATGAATTCCCACTTGCTATCAACACAGGCTCTCAACAGGAGGCACCAGGCTTGGAGAATACTGTCCTGCATAAGATGCATGAGTTTTTAGTGGGATATTCATGGGCACATGCTTTAGTTAAAAAGGCATTGCATACATTTATCACCTTGGACTCATCACAAGTTAGACTTGTGTTCAAGTTCTTCTGGATGCACATCTCCATAGCTGTATAGTGCAAACAAAGACATCTTTAAGCAACCAAGTATTTTAAAAAGCTTGGTATGTAGGCACAGGAGGAAGTGGTGGGTGACATTTCTCCTTTCTGTAATGATTTCTGATGCAAGAGGAGTGTTTATGAAAAGATGTGTTGCTCTCCCTATCTGTGTTTTTTACTATTTAATTATAGAGAAGGCTAGAACACCTCTGCTCTAAATATGAAAGTACTGGTGTCCTCCCTCCCCACCCTGCAAACACGCTGACATACCTGCTACGTGTCACTGTCAGGCTGAGGATGCTGGGTGGGATGGACAACTAGTTTAACTCAGTGGGATAATTCCTTTGTTAGTCTTTAAATGCTGTGCAAGTCATGTTTGGATGCTTCAAGTTGAAATTATATACAACTTCTTGTTCTAACAAATGATCTGAGTATGTATGACCAATAAAAGACATGGTTTTGTGATGCCCCCAAAACCAGAATTAAATCTTGCGCTGGAAATAGCATCAGTGCTACGAAGTATCATTCCTTTCTCTCTGGAATTTTGAATTAAAAAATCCACAGAGACACCATTCTGCTTTGATAAAACAGTGGACCTAATGTTAAAAGCACTTCCCAGGTTTTTTAGTTGGTTTTTTTTTTTTTTTTTTAATGGTAGGAGAAACATCTTTGTGAGCTTCAAATAAAATGGCAAAAATTTTCATGTAGAAATCCCAAGCACTTACTAGATCAAGCAGCAGAAATTGGCATAACTTCATGCAACATGTATGGAGTAAAATGTTTAAATTGGGGGCAGACTGTGCTTTGTCTGTTGCTAGGCAAAGTTTCAGACATTCCTGGAGTCTGCATGCCCTGGAAGACAGCTGGTCACAGAAACCATTGTGGCTCAAACCCGAAATGCTTGAGGCATCTTGCCTATGGTAGAAGAAAATCTCTGTCTTCCAGGGCATAGATAATTCTGTCTATGAAAAAAATGTATGGATTACTGATGGTATTTCCCCATTTAATGCCTTGTTATTTTTAAAGACAAAATAAAGTTAAGTTAAAGACAAAAAATACCCAAAGAACATGCATCCGTTCATAATCTAAAAAGAAGATTCAAGGCACAAACATACTAAATATGTAGAAGAGAGTAGTCTTTGAAGACTGTTTTTATAGCTCTGGATATGTTTTCTAGTGCAATTTGCCTGCTTGTGTGTCAGAGCTTTTTTGTGTGTGTTTTGTGGAGCTTTTTTAATCACTGTGGATGTATCATTAGAGGAGATTATGTGAATGTACGTGAAACAGCCCACTGCTTATTGAACACTGTTTTTTCTACACAGGATTTTAGTCAGAGTGTGTCTTTGAGAAAGGATATATTTGCCATATGCAGATAAATTGTTTAGTACACTGCTGATGTGTTTTCCTCTGAATAAGAACAAAAAAAATTCATCAACATGGAATTTCTAATGATATAATAAGGTGGATATGAAGGATTCACATTTTAAATGCTTAATGGGTTGAATATGGAGACCGTGATGTAAATTTTTGTCTCTCCCTTGCAGAATATGGAATTGTTTACAAAGAGTCGGGAACATTTCTGCAAGGATGTCATAATAAATACAAGCCAATTATAATTTTCTTATGTAATCGGGGGGAGATAGACTGCTTTTGACTAGTAATTAAATCCTACCTCTGGGCAGTGTACATAGCAACCCTGGGTAGCTGCTGTGATAGTCAATCTTATCTTGGGTTCCTCTGCACACCCAGGCAAGGAGGCAAGCACTCTGTCAAACCAGTTTGGCTCCTCATATAATGAAATAAATAATGCTGCATTTGCAGAGGAGCAGTGAAATGGCTGGAGGAAGTGTCATGCTGGAGGTGGTTGAGTAACACCTGGGTCATGTGCAATGCTCACCCTGGATCAGAAGTGGAGTGATGAGTGATGGTGTTGAAGAAGAAAGGGGGATGGGAAGGAGGAAGTGTTAAAAGAGTTGGGGAGAGCAGCAGTGCTTCCCTTCTGGACCTCTGTGCTCTTCACCTTAATTCTCTAATTGTAGTGCAGCAGTTATCCCTGTGTGGGGCTGTGTGTGACTGGCAGCTGATAGTGCATCTGCTGTCTGTGGTTTTGCAATCATGCATCAGAGATCCCTGGAGATTAAGAGCTGGCTATTAATGCTTGGTTTAATAAATACTCCATCAACTTCACCAAAGTGTTCGGATAGGAAGGACATGTGACAGGACAATGTGGTGCTTAAAGAGGGACCTTTTCAAGTCATGGTAAATTGTTAAATAGGGTGAAGTCCTGATTTTGAGGTTGTTAGTAGCCTGATCCCTGATTTCTGCTGGGAAAGACCTTTGATTTTTTTTTTGTAAAGGCAAATATATCTCAAACAGTGAAGGAGTTTGATTTTTTTTTTTTTAAGAGGGTTGGGAAATATATCTATAATTATGAGTAATGTGTGGTTACTGTTCAGGGTGGCACTGTGCCTGCTGTGAGATGATGGAAGGGTCTTGAAGGAAGTGTAGCTACAGCAGGATCCTCTTAAAAGCTGAAAGCTGTGTGTTCAAGCCCAAGAACATATTCATTTCAGAGTTCTCAAAGTACAAAAACACCTGACTAGCTTGCTCCTTCTTCACCAAGTATTCCCTTTTATTTAAATGCTCGTAAAGGGCAGCATTTGTATTTTGGAACTCTGCAAACACCTAATCAAGGTGAGAAGTGTTGATCAGAAAACTTGCTGAGCCTAAACTTCTTTATTCCTTTGCCGAGACTGATACTCTGCTTCATCTAGTTGTTCTCCTGTCATCTTTCCAAATGCACGCCATCCTTATGTGGCTCCCTTGGACTTCAATTTCCTCCACAGCCATTCTTCCTCCTCTGACTGCAATTATTTAATTTCTGTGCTAGAGGCGATTTCTTTCATGTCCTGCCCAGGAGAAGGGCTGCACAGGAGCGCAGAGCCTGTGGTCATGTGTCGTACGGGATGTCTCCCATTAGATGGTGCTGTGCAGCAGCAGCAATGGCCTCTGCTGGGATACAGGAGCTCACTCCTGGAGGGCATCGTCCCCACGAGCCGTGGGAAGGGGAGCATTTGAAAGCCTTGTACCCAGTGTAGTAACTTGGTCCATGCACAGTGCTTTCCAAATAGCCCGATATAGTTAGTTGTATGTGTTTGTATTCCTTTCAACTTCATGTCTTAAAAGTTTCCACAAAACAGCTAGAAAAACCCTGAAATAATTTTTTTTTGGTGTCACTATTCTATGTAGTTTCTCTCACTGCTTACCTACTATCGTATTATGAAATGCAAATGTAGTTAAGAAAGCCCCCAGCTACCAAAAGCAGCTTTGAAATCTTGCTTTTATTGTTATTTAGACAGGTCAGATCAGTGGAGTTATTTTAAGATAACCCTTCCCTCCGAGTTACTCAAATTCCAGAGAAGAGCGTAGTATTTCTCCACCTGAAGTCAGCATTAATTTCAGTGACTTCCACCTGATTGTTTATTTCTACTTAACTACTGCTAGATAATATTGAAATTTCCAAGCTGCATTGTTTAAGATCTGCAGTTAATGCCAAGTGCCATAGTTTACTGGGAAGTGATGTTGTGGCTACTTTTCCAGGGTCTGGACATGCCACTAATTGCCTTTACGGTGTCTTTGACCCTGTTAAATGTTCGTTTCCGCACAATTTCTTTTTTCACTGTCCATCTGTTTCCTTGTTAATGAGCTAAGAGAGCCGGGTGAAATGGCTTGGAAACCAGTGTGGGTAGTAGAGAGAGATTTAAAAGTCAGGGCATGTGGGGGCAGGAGGGAAGATGCTGAGAAGGCTGTTGGTTCCCTGAACCCCATGTGCAAGCAAATGGGTGTAGTGTGAGAGAGAGGAGGAGTGTTGGGAGAGAATGCTTTGGGCTGAAGTGGACTCAATGCACATCTCAGTACGTATGCTGCTCAAAGTACTGCTTACAGTAAAGGCTGAAAAATTTGAAAGGCTTGACAAATCTCTAGTAATAGCAAGAAACTACTTTCATGCATGAATAACCTTGCTAAACATGGGAAAACAATTGTATCTAAAGGATTTCCCCTCTGTGTGCATGTTCTTTTATCTAATGCCTTTTTTCCTCCTGCTGAATGTCATTTCAAGACCTTGTGGTTAGCTCCCTGGTTTGCTCATGGCACCAGTGCTGGTCTCTGAAGAAGCATGGAGAAGTATTTAAAATATATGAAAAATCAGAGTATTGAACACACCCAGGATCAAAGCAGTAAATTTGTAAGAGATAGCTGTAATCTAGGGCAGAAGCATGCTCTGCTCTTGGCCCTTTCATCTGGTATCTCTAGATGTCTCTGCCATTTATATAAATAATCCCAAATATAAATAAAACAGGGACCTGCTTGCAGGTAGCACCATGTTTTTCTTAATCAGCATAAGCAAAGATATTGTTTTCTTTAAGGTCCTTCCTGTAAAAATAGAGGCCAGTGGATTGAGAGCGTGTGTTGAAATTTGCAGCATAGGCTCCAACCAGGAATTACAATAGTAGTAAAACTGAACTTAGAAAATACAAACATCCAAAGGCATTTTACAGTTTGCATTTATCTTTTGTTCTAAATGAGCAATACCAAATATTTAGAAATTCAATTACAGTGAAATGAAGACATAATTTACAATACTAAATATAAAATAATACATTAAAATGTTAGACAAATGCTATTTTATTACATCTACAGCAAAAAAGTCTAAGCTGTTACTGGCTTTAGTCCTTTTTTATGTTTGCCTTAGACAAATATGATTTTTATTATCATAACATTTTATCTGTTAATATTGCAAGTAATGCCTCTATTTGCATTAAAGCTTTTAAAGAGTTTTTTTTCTTGTTCCTGTGAAAGAAAACTGCTGCAGTTGTCATAGGCCTTTTATTCCCCTCCTTTAGCAAAAGAAATTAGACAAAAATTTTGCATAGAGGCTTTTGGGGCAGAATTTTTGACTGCTGCTGTCTGAACTCGGAGTTCTTCATGAAGGCAAGTGACTCCCCATCCCATTGGTCACATACTGCCTGGCTGCCAGGGCACTGAATCACTGGATCTTTGGGTATGCCAAGCCTCTCAAGAATCTGCATAAAATCTGAATGTTGTCCTTTTCTTATCTCCAGTATGCTGTGGCTCCAGCCCTTCTCTGATGCTTGGCCCCCTGTTTCAGTTCATATGCTTATTTTTGGGGAGGGGGAGAGGTGGTGGGATGTGTGTGAGGGAGTTACATGGAGATGGGGTTGGGTTTCTTTAATATATATTTAGTACTATACTGAAGCACAAATAGCCTGGATGGTTGCAGGATGCTTCATAAATGCAGACCCTTCACACAGGCATGAGGAAGAAAGTGGGAATAGAGGCTCTGGTGCAGTTTCAGGATAGCAGGAAGATCATGGCTTTCTCCCATGACTGGACTGCTCAGCCAGCCATACAAAGCCTTGTGCATCTTAAAAAACCTTGTGCATCTGGAGGGAGATATTGAGAACACACTGATACTCTATCCAGGACAAGCTTTCTTTAAGGCCCTGGTGGACACTACGCAGGAGGTAGCTATGCATGTATTCATTTATCCACTGCAACAGCTATGAACGGATTTGTCTGGTGATTGCTTATCCCTCAACTTGGAAAGGTATTAACAACTTGAGGTCAGATAAGAACCAGTGCAGTGCTGAATATGTAGATGTTTCAGAAAAAAGAATAAGAAATGGTGTATGGAGAGACTGACTTTTACAATGGGCAAGTTCAAAATCTGTCTAGCATGAGAGCACATATATTATAAAACATAGTCAGTAACAGATATCTAAGTAGTAAAACTGCAATTTCTGCTTGTAATTTCTTCTGTTATCTCAGTTGATGACTTTTCTGGAAACCATTCCTTCATAATTCTTGTTCTCAGGGTATGTTTAACTTATTTTCTCTGTCAGAAAGAAGCACTGAAGTCTAGTACACCACTGTTTTACTGTGAATTAATTGAAAAAGACAACTTTCAATAAAGCAGGTTTTTACATACTTATGGAATTCAGTGCTTGCTTTGTGCTTATTTCAGGGGTGAACAGAATGTTTAAATGTCTTTTTCTTCATGAATGCTTTATCCTTTTCTCTGTTTAATAAGGAACATTTATGATTTAGGGGCCCAATACCACCATTATTTTACCACAAACTACTAAATTAGTAGGGAGCTCAACTGGAAAATTTTAAAATACTAATGTTAGTATTCTGTTGCCTTGGGAAGGTGAATAAATGCCCACTTTTATTTAACTGTAAATATGCGAAACTGAATATGTGATTAAAGTTGAAATCAGCATGCATCACTCAAGGTGGCAGCTTTAGAGATCGTGTGCATTCAAATGGTGTTTGCAGAATTAATAGTTTCCCAAGAAATCAGCTGTAGCTATGTAATTAAAAATAAAATGTCAATGATTTCTTTTTTTCAGAGATGTCTAGTCATTCAGATTTCACTTTGCATTGGCAAGCTTTGTGTTACTGGAACACCTACCTCCATCTAGTTGATGCTGCCCATACCTGCACATACAGTAACACTTTCTTGTCACACAAAGTAATGTATGATGGTTTTCCCAGCTTGACACCTGTCAGTACAGTCATCAGGATAAACAACAGCAGGCTTATTCATCTTGTTTTCCTTTATGGGATGGATGGTCTTGTTTGTGGGGGAAAAGCTTGACTGAGTTGATGGATCCCAAATGTTTATCCCTGCTCTCTCTGCAGCATTGTTTCCCCAAGCCAGGCGTTCTGTGAACCATTGGAAGGAAAATTTTCCTTTCATCCTTCAGACTGTGTTTCTACATGTGGTTTGACAGAAAAGCTCAAATGAGCAGAGTATAAGCATCTGATGAGCAGAGATCTGTGCTTTTCACACCTACTACACCAGTAATGCTTTCCCTTCTTGCTCACCCTTTACTGTTTTTCTTCATCTTTTGTAAGAATGTAGCTGTGTGTTATTTCAGGAGTCGTGGTATGTTTGTCCAGAAGGCATACCACAATAGGACCCCATCATTATGTTGATGATAGAAAATAACAGTTAAGACTTTTTCTTTTCAATAATGAACCATTTCCTTTTATAAATATCTGTTCTGGTTTGCTATCAAAGGCAGTTTGGACTGAAGACTGAAAAATATCTACATTCTTTGAAATGTAATGATGCCTAGGGATTTGGATTATGGGGTTAAACAGGGGAGTACAGCCTTGCATTGAATCAGAGACAGTGAATTATTCCAACTGAAAAATAGAGATAAAGAGGAACAATACAGGGCCCAGCATAAGTGATCAATGGCAAAAATACTCATCTCCTTCCCTCTTCTTACTTTTGCTGTTCAGTTAGATTATACAACACATTTATTTGTAGATATTTTTCTTAGTCCAGCCATCCCAGTTCTTTTCCTCAGTGGCAGCATGCCTGTCATGGATTTTAGCTGTGAGGTGTGGGGATTTGAGTTTCAGAGCTTTTTTTTGTAAAACCTAGGTCTTGCTCTTGACTCTTGTGCAGGTTAGGTTGGGCAGTGTCATCCTTTCATTGCTGGAGAGCTGACTGGGAGAGCTTCTTGAGCACTTGTTGACTGACCCCTCAGGAGTTTGTTGGATGGTGAATTAAATTGTTGATCAGGAGGGAAGATAGCAGCATTTTTCCCACAATAGCAGCATTTTTTCCACAGTGACCTTGCCTGCTTTGGGCCTGGCATCCCTGCTGCTACCAGAAGTGAAATGCCAGTAGTATTTTCCCGTGGATGGGAGCTGTGAATGCCCATTCTTTCTGTACATTTTCTTGGGGCTCAAAATTCAGGGAAACAGATCCTGCTGACCTCAAAAATGAGCTGCTGTTTTCTACTACTTGACCTTGAGAAATCCAGTCCTCGCTATGGTTGGGCTGATAACTGCAACATCAAAAGTTTTCTACCCAAATGGCTGATTTTTCAACTTCTGTTCAAGACTGTGTACAGCAACCCTCTAAATATGGTTCCTACCACCCTATGCCCTTTGGGAGGGATTTGGATAAAGAAAATTACTACAGGAGAAAATTGAGGCGATGTTATGGTTTGGTTTTTTTTGTTTTTTGTGGTTTTTTTTTTTTTTTTTTTTTTTTTAAGAGGGAGGAGATTAAAAATTTTGGGAGGGGAAGACTGTAAATGCCAGGCAGCACAAGCTATTTACTTCAAAGCATAATGACAGCATTTTCTGGTAGCTACCACATAAGCTGTTGAAACACAAGCTCATGTACTGCATGGCATTTAAATGGAACTGCAAATAGCCATGAAAAGGGGAGATAGGACTTTGGGTAGTGCCTCTGAATGTAGGAGAGGGAATAAATCATTACTGCCTTTTTGTATTTCTTTTTTTTTTGATGTTGCTCTTCTTTCATGATGGACAAGAAAAATCTGTCAACCTGAGATATACCATGTTTTGACAATTGGATATAAAATGCAGTGGACTCAAAATACTACTTGAAAACATGTTGTGAATCTACTTCCAGACCTGGTCATGCTGTACAGATGCCAGCACACTGGGAGTTGCCTGCATGCTTGCTTGTTGGCTGGGGTGTAGCCGATGTATCTCCTTATGCATCTTGCAGGAGCAGTACTATTCTGCACTGCATGAAGGCAGTTATAGCCAAAGGAGTTCTGTAAATGGAGAAATGCAATGCTGGGGTTATTTAAAGACAGAGCCATTTGCCATGTAGTCTGATCCAGATTTGTGGTAATGGGGAGGGAGAAGAAAGGCCATTGGAAAGGTAGGAATTCAGACATTCATATGTATATGGGCTGATATGCTCATGCAGGCATTGTGACAGGACCTGGCAGGTGTAGCCAAAATTCTGTACTGGGGATGGCACCATTGCATCACTGTTGCATCACTGTCCCAGTTCCCTGCAGAAGACAGCCAGTCTTCTCTTCAGCATGCAAAATTTGTCTTTTCTTGCTGCAGACCATGCTGGGGACCTGAAATTGATAAATCAGTGTTGATCTGATTTATTGCCCTCTGAGTAATTGTTTGCCTCATGAGATCCTGATCTAAGCCTTCCTTCAGGCAGTTGCTACCATCTGTGGTTCAGTATCTTGCATCTTTCTTCCATCCCTAGCCTACATCCTTGGATCAGGGAGCTGATGCAAGTAGCATTTCTCTCAAGTGAGGCATAGGGACTTGCATGGTTTGAAGTGCTGTAGTGTAAAGACAGGGTGGCAGAGGAGCTCTGAAAGAGGTGGAGAGAGCAGGCTGGATGGTGAGTACCTGTGCCAAGGCATCGCTGAGATTGCAGGCTGGGCGTGGTGCAGCCCTGCCTCCTTGGCTCTGGGCAGCTAACACTGTTGTGATGGAGAACTGGTCAGCCAGCATGCCTGGGTATGTGGTAGGATTCTTGCATTGGTTGGGCAGAGTCTAGTTTGGCTGTTTCCATCACAGCAAAGTTAAATTGAGAAACCTACCAGTCCCTTCGCTTTGAGTTTTGTGTGGTGGTAAACATCGACTGGCCTGTGGTAGAGCTGCCTTTCTGCTAGAGCCATTCAAACCTGTGTAAAGCATGGAAACAACTTGATTTGAGCTCCCTCAGTATTTTTTTTTAATATTAACACTGAAAGAATCTTTTAACTTGGGACAGATTGTAAGGTAAAGGAGCCCTGCCTTATGATCAGCTATATTTGGCCTCCAGTATAGCAAGCCAAAGAAATGTACTCAATGATTATTTTGGTACTTGGACATATAATCAGCATATTCTGTGCTATGTGCTTTTTGTTCAGTTCACGATGAGCTTGATGTCATGCCACACTCAGAATGGTTATCTTTGGTTATTCTTGATTTGTCTCCTGCTACAGGAATCACAGCAAACCTGAACATAAACTAGCCCTCTGTGTGTAAGCATTTTTAAAATGTCTAAATTTAAATAAAGACTTGATATGCATACTCTTTCAAGATAATTGGTTGGATCTGGCAATTGCAAATTACCTAAGTATTAGGGGACGCTGTCTTTGAAAAACAACATTAAACTGTTTTATAGCAGCAAATAAATTTGATTTTATTATATAGTCTTTAATTATGTCATTGCTCTCATTCTATCAAAAAAAGCAGTGATCGAAGCAGAATATATTCAACTGAATGGAGGAGAGAAAAGAGACCTATAATTTGGAAAGGGATGTTGTTCAAAGATGGATAGAAATCACTCTTGTAAGGTATTTTCTTTATTATTTGGTGGCTCACATGGCTAAGTGGTTGAAAAATTGTTCAAAATCAATTATGCCTATTACACAAGAGTACCACACCTAGTATAAGCAGTTTTCATGAACAAACAATGACTCAGAAACCAAAGATATAGACATAGTTTGAAGATGTAATATCTTAGGGTGGAATTCACTTTGTCTTACCTAGGTTCATCCAGGGAACTCTGAGGCAGTCTGTGTCTTTGCATTTTTTTAATGATACCTGTTTCCTGGGCAGGCTATCATAGTTACAACTGAGCTTGAAGCTCTGCACTGGGTGTAAGCCAGATGAAAGTCCATAATGAGAAAAGTCCTCTGTCTCTGTTCAAAAACAGATTTTAAAATGAAGCACTTACTTTTGTGGCATCAACAAATTCAAGTTGTTGTGCAACTTGGAAAATGTTTTGGTTTCATGCACCAGTGTTAAATTGTTCTTTGAGAATACCTCCTAATTACTTAATTATTAGTTATACTTTGACAGTCAATATTAATGAAACCTAATTTGGCAGAACCAACGCTTTTATTTTAATATCAACAAGCCACGTAGTTGTCAAAATCAGTGGGTCACACGATCAGTCTGACAGTTCCATCCTGTCTAGCAGATCAGTGTTGATTGCTGCAGCAGCTGCACAAATGGCTTAGTCAAAATGCTTCCAGTGTAATGTCTTCTAATGTAGTTTTAAGAGGTCTGCAAGTCTAATAGAGGCACTTACAGTCTTGTACTCAAATTGGACTCTTGCTGTTCAAGGAAACAGGATTATGCATTGCAGTGTGGCATTCTTGTGTTCTGGAGGGGCTACTCTGAAGTGTAATTTGTCTTCAGTGGCACATGTTTCTTGTCTTCCTCTGAATGATTTTTGAGGAGATTGGGCCTTAGCTACATACTCAATTCTAGGACCCCTTATTTAAAAAAAAAAAAAAAAAAGAGAGATTTCACTGTGAAGGTTGATTGTGAGTTTAGAAGACATTGCAGGCTTGGGATGGGTTCAACTCTTGTTGAAGGGAACACCTTGTCATCTATTGCGTGCATGACTTTACAGTAAACTCTCTGTAACACAAACATTTTGATGGTGTAGTCCTGTAGATGTCAGTGACAACTCCACAATAAGAAAAACTTTAGGATTCTTAAGAATTGATTGGAGTTTGAAATATAGCTCTAAAGCTAGACTCCAGACCTACGACCCCTATTACAATACACTTCTAATGTATGGCATGCAAATGTCAAATTTCTAACTTGCAGAATGAAGGGCATAATTTTAAACTAGGTATTCCTATTCCTCATATTCCCTATAACCTAGGGAACATAAATATTTATTCTTAAAGTTTCCATGCTGTTATTTTACATTGGCTAGCTTCCTCAAAATCATTATCACTAAATATACAGGTTTGGAAACAAAATATCCTGCCATATATGAGATAAGGGTAGTTCTCAGATTCTGTATTTTTAAGTGATTATTGACAATTATATTTCTAAGATGCATCTTCTTGTTTTCTGTAGGAACAGACTGTTGTTATATGAATATTGTATAAAGTGCAATTCTCCTAGGGGAATCATTATCATCCTTTCTTTCCCTGAATTTTGAATTTTTTCTTATCTTGAGTTGCCATGCCATCATTCATTTTCTGTCACTATCTGTTACATTTTAGGAAAAAACCTTAAACGCAAAAGAAGATTTTTGTAGTATCTAATTTTCTTCTCAACAGGAAGATTGAACTTTTAGCATTTGAATGAAAAGAAAACCTATGTTAAAGCTAATTACTTAATTTGTAGGATTTCTGGTGTTAGTGTGCATCCCTCTTGATATTAAAAAAACCTGATAGGGTGATGATATAATAATTTTACAGATCCTAAAACAGCTTCATCCTGTCCTTTGCTCTTTTTACCAAGCAAAGCTCATTCTTTTCAGTAGTAATTTCCTTACTTACTGTGATAACCAGTAGCTTTGCTCTGGATGCATGCAGTTCCACAGCACTTTGAACTGTGTACCTGAACTCCTGCACAGGATTGAGGCTGGCTCATAATTAGCTGGTGGCTGAACATGGTGACATCTAAGCTCAAATAAATACAATTCCTAGTATTTGATTTCTGTTCCCAGCTGGCCTAAAACCTCTCTTTTGGACTGATGGCAGAATTGTATAAAAGTCATTTTTGGACTTGCATGTGGGTTATTAATCTGGGTGTTTGGAAGAAATCTGCCAAATTTGGTCCCTGCAGGGAATGTAGGCACAGGGGGGATCTAGTAGTGGCTCCAAGTGAGTGTGAGTATAGGTTTGAGCAAATGCTTTGTTTTTTGGGGTTTTGGGGTATTTTTTGAAAACTACTTTGCTGAAAACTTGTAGTCAATTCTTTTGGTTTTGGGTGTCTTAAGCCCTTTATAAGACATTGTTCTTGCTCACTGCTTTTCTAATCTGAGTATACAAACAAGTCCCATTAGTATAGTCCTGCCACTTGCCAAGGAATGGGAATTGATGTGCACGTGGTAATGCAGACTTGGAATGGTTCTTTAGTCACACTGCCTTAGGTCCAAGTGGCACAAAAAACCCCTACTATTAAAATACTTTGTGCTAGATATCATGGGTATACACGCTGTAACATGAAGTAGGAGATAAAAGACTTTCTCTTTTGCATTTCTGTTTGAAATTTCTTTTATGCTTTTCAATGTGACTAGTATTGCTTCAGAAAATAATAAGTATTCCCACAGAATTTAGCTGAAGATTTACTTACACTAGAGGAAAAGATTTTAAGATGTTGGATCTGACTTCTTTTGAGGCATAAAGAACTGGTTTTTAAATACTTGTTTCTTTGGAATTAATGCAAGAAAATAATAGTATGAACTAAGTGTTAAATCAGGGTTCGTTTGTTTGTTTTTAACTACTACTAAGATTTTCTTTTCTAGTGCTGATTTTGTCTGTGTGTCCAATTAACTCTCAACTCTTATTCTTATAGGCAGTTACCAGGCAATGCTTTGGAACTGAAGACTTTCGAGCAGCTCTAGAAAATGGAGTCCTGTTGTGCGAGTGAGTATTGGCTTTCAGGTTAACATCAGCTGGACTCTGTCCTTCCTGGCCTCTGAATTTTTATTTTTATTTTTCTGAAGTACCAAAAGTATTTTGTAGTAAATAATTTAATTTTTTAAAATACCTGTTGTTTGTCATGGGAAGTAAAAGCACCTTTGGGACATACTCTTTCCAGATCCATATGTTTGTGTTGTCCCACACACTTCTTTTTGTGATACTGAAAGGATCATGCTGTTATTGATTGATTATACTGGTTTTGATTATAAAGCTCAGGATATCTCTGGGCTTTCTCTTCAGCTTCTGCAAGGTGCTGTGGCTGTGATCAAAGCACTCTGTTACCTCTCCACCCACTGCTGTTGTTTGGGTTTGGATTTCTGTCCTCCATCCTCTGCCCTTTTGTATTGATTTCATAAATCCTGAAACTACCTATTTCTATCACAGAACTTTACACTCAGCTTGTTTTGGAGCACTTTCTGTAAGAAGCTTCCTCGTGGTTATATATTGTAGGCTTGGCAATGATGAGACTTGCCTGGTTTCGTTGTTAGACTGAGTCAGAGGTGTAAAATGTCCACTTAACAGGTCTCATCCACATATCTGTAATTGGCTTGATACTTACTGGAACAGGTTTCCAGGATTAATTCCAGTAGTGCTAATCCCTTAGTATTTTAAGGAACAGCAGTTGTAAATGTCATTAGAACACCAGTGCAAGAGAAATCTTGTTAGAGAGCTACCTGGGATGCTAAAAACAACAACAAAACCAACCAAACAAACCTTAAAGAAACCCAAACCCACAAAACTCAGAGCCGCTCTAAAATCAATTCAGCAAAGGTGAACTTTCAGAAAATATTTGTACAAGTTCAGTTCTCTCAGCTTCTTTTCCTACAGATATTTTTTTCCTTCTGTGTTTAGTGCCATGTTTTGTCTTGCCTTTATTTTGCTTTGGGCCCTTTGCCTTCCAATCTTATCTTGCTAGATGCTTCTAAAGTTATCTGTGATGTGAGGCATTAATTAATATTCAATAATATTGTAGAGCTAGATGCTTTTTTTTTTCATTACTTATGTAATTAAATTTTAATGAGTGTGAATGTGCTAATAAAAATAGTTTCTACTTTTAATAAGAAAGGATATGTTTAGTGGGATGTATATATTGTATTCAGATGTTTAAGAATTGGCCATTAACTGATGCATACTAATCTTCTGATATCTTCATTGTTGACACTTACTTGCCAATAGAATGAGGATCCCTCTGCAAAATGCAAGTCAGTTAAATTTATCTGTAATTAATAATAATGCAAGAAAAACATCCTGCAATTTCTTCAGTGTCTTGGTTTGAAAAGACAGGTATCTGGTAAGGAAGGCAGGAGCCTCTCTTAAAATGGATAATGTAAACACCCTGTGGGTCAGGGTGTTGGTAGCAGTCCCATTCAATGGTGGCTGCAATCCTCCTGGAGTGACAGATGTGGTTCTGTTGAAGCAGTGATCCTGTAGAAGGGTGTAGTTTAACTCTGAAGGTCCAGTGGTGGTGTTGATGGACCTGGTCTTCCTCTGGGAATCCAGTGGGGAAAAGCTGTCTCTGTTGTTCCAAATCTCAGATTATATCCAGGTGGGAATGCTTGGCTCCTCCCCCTGGGTGGAGCATCTCACAATGGGGTGATGTAATTTTATCAGTGAGACTCAATGGCCCATTAAGAGCAGATATTTCCCAGAGGGAGGAGGGGTTGTGGAAGAGATAAAGAAAACTGCCGCACCTGATTTTAACAGGTGGCAGAAGAATACACGCTGCCAGCCACATCTTGCATTGCAGCCTAAGACATTCTAGTGAGCAGCTTGCCTTAGAAGGCATGCAACTTTCTTTAAAGCAAAAGATGCCTTATTATGTTGTACTAAATAGCTGTTCTCCTGTGTCTTAATTTTAAATCTGGTGTACTTGAAGTCCAAGGAGGAGTGATTTTCATAGAAATTCTGTGGAAACAGGAAAGAGCAGATGGCAAAAATTTTCACATGTCCAGTTTTCACTAATGACAATATAATGTGAGATCTCAAATAACTGAGACAAACTAGAAATTAGATCGTCCATTTCCTTGGTTCACCTGTGGGCATTGCTAATTAAGGTGGATGTATTATCTCTGTAGATTGTAGACCTGACTTAAACCATAGTAGATAAAACCTCTACTTGCACCACATATTTGTATAGCATCCAGTCAGTTTGTTTGTCCTACTCAATGACTAAGTGCACATGTGGCTGAGTAATCAGTAGTTGACAAAATAAAGCCTTTTACATTTTGCCAATTCTAGTGTGCATACACTAGAGAAAGAAAGAAATTTACTGAAATTTTCCTGGTCACATGCTACTTCATGTTCTTCAGTAAAATAAATCAAAAATTATGCATTTGGAGGATTTAAAATAAAGGGGAGGAATTCAAACCTTTTTTTTAATTCCATCTCAACAGATCACTTTTTTGGGTAGGAAAAGTAATCAAATGTGTCTTGTTTGCTAAATAACTCAGTGCTATTGAAAAATCTCAGGACCTGCAGTTCTTTTTTTTTTTTTTTTTGGCAGGTATTTAGAAATGTATCCTTCATTCCAGTGTATAGGGGTCAACTGTTCTTTGTGTTTATTTCGCAAATACGTTTTCTGCTTGAGCAAAAGAGGCTTTTCCCCCACACAGTTTTAAACTCCAGGTCTTGTCGCTGCACTGGTGTGGGTAGATCACAAGGCCTTGCTGATGCTTTGTGTGGGGTAAAGGGTCTGGCCAGAGAAGCAGCAACAAGAAGGGAGAGCAAGAAAAAAAATCCTCAAATGTATAGAAGCAGATGAAGTCTGCAGGGTGTCCTGAGGTCCCTGTTCTCCACTGACCCTCTGGTCCAGTGTGTAAGTTGGTGAACCACAATATTTCTCTATCTCCATGATTGAAAACTTGCAAGGAATCCTGTGCCTCATCTTTACTGCAGGATAAGGTATGCATATGTATTAATTAGTCATGTGTTAGTCTGTCCTATCTTCTCAGCTTAATTATGAATTTTATGTGAAGAGTGATATCAGGTACAGTCTCTTCTGACTGAGATGGAAAAATGACTTGTTCATGTAAATTGTGTGTGCCAAAAGTGATTGCTGCACACAGCATACTGGACTTGGTAGCATTGTGAAAACTGAGTTTATTTCTCACCCTTTCAGGAATATTAGTGCTATCACACTGAACTCTGAAAATTGAATATTCTGGTACATTTTTGACATCTGCTCAGAACCTTTATGAGAAGAAAAGCTATAAATAGAAAATCTGAATCCAATTAACATCACCACCCTTGTAGTAGAAATACAGATCCTTTTCTGCCCACGCCTCCTCAGGCATTTTCTTTTTTTTTCTCACTTTGCTGTTCCCAGAAACCTCTTTGTGTGTGACTTGTTTCATTTTTGCTTCTACAATCTGTTCTTGCTTGTCACTTCTTGGGAGTGTTAATAGATTCAGCTCAAACTCATACGAATGATGTTATGTTAGGACCACATGCAAAGTATTTCTTAATAAGCATTGATGCTCATGCTTAAGTACAGTAAAATATTTAACAGAAAATCATATAACTTTTTTTTAGTTTGATTAACAAGATCAAACCTGGCATCGTTAAGAAGATCAATCGTCTGCCAACTCCAATAGCTGGTTTGGTAAGTAATGGTATCGAATCTAATATCTGGTGTATGAACCAAGTGATCTCTGTTTTTAAAGAATTTTCAAAATTTTAGCTCCATTTTATTTTTTTGTTCAAAATTGTACCATTTCTATGTTATCTTAGACTGCAAAGGACACCTAAACTGTCATTTGGATCTGTAACTTCAGTCATCCTGTCACTGCATCAAGCTTCATCATCCCCAGAGGTATCAAGCACTGGCTCCTGTGCACAAACCTCTGTGGCATTACTTGTCTCTATTTAAAGGCCACCATCCTATCTTAACATTTAGAACCACTTCCGCTATCCCTTTCTTAGGGAATGGGCAAAGTAGGAAATGTTCTGGGTAGTTAAAGTATTTTTAGAACCTGTTTCACTCCACCCACAACAAAGCTTCAGTTGCATTAAAATAACTCTAATGATGCAAAGATCTCTCTGCAGGCTTCAGCTGAGGGATTTGCCAATGTTTTGGCTGTAACTCACATTGCTGGGGGTAGAGGTGGGAGATGTATGTCATAATTTTTACAGGAAATGTAAAAGGTTTTCTGTGTGCTGTTTGGAAAATTTGCTGCCCAGAGAGTTACAAAATAAGTTTTGTAGCATCAGAAACCCTTCTGTGGACAAAGGAGTTCAAAGAATTCCTTCTTCATCACTTTTTCACTATGACAACCTCGTTGGCTCTTCATGTCACTTAGGATGTCAAAGCTATTTAGTCCTGCCACAAATGCCATTGGTCTCATATTAAAAGATCCAGGATGAACAGGGACATATGCATGATTCCCACGACAAATGGAAGATCCCACCTTATGACAAACATGCAACCTTAACATCAGGGAAAATTACCTGGTTTCTTAGTAGGAGTAGAATGCAAAACTTCTTTAGATACTTTTATTTATATGTTTTAATGGGATGAACCAACAAAACATTGGCTTTTGCTCTTCACCCATGCAGCTCATTAGAGAATAAGTGTAGTTAACTTGGCTGGAGGTCATAAGATTAGGTTAAATTGCCATAAATTATTGCATAAGCTGAGAATGTGCATTTCCACATCAAATGCATGTAGAAAGCATTAACTGCCGTTGTCCCAGACAAGCTCAGGTATTTAGGCTTGCGAATAAGACTGCTGCACATTCTTTTCCTGTGAGGCATACAAAGAAGAATTCAAATGAAACCAAAATAATTCTGGGGAGGACAGCACAGTTATTTGATCAGTGGTTTGATTCTCTATGTGGCCTCTGAAGTAGCCATTAGATTCAAAACAGAAAACCATAAGCTAGATTTCATTTTTGTGGTCAAGTGCTGTCTTGAATCATAACTGCAGGCACTCTTGTTTTTATATGCATTTTTTATTTCCAGATGTAAAAATGCAGAGTATTCACTTGGTGTGTCATTATATTTTCCTGGTAGTGTATTACTGGTTTTTGAAGTTGTTCCTAGTTCCTACAAGTCTTCAAAAATAAAGGAAAGAGGAGGAAAGGCAAATGTTTCTTGTAAATAGAGCTCACCCAGTGTTATTGTTAAAACACAGCTTAAAGGTAGTAATTGAGAGAGCTAATGTTTTCTGTTAACCTGTGGAAAAGGTTTTACATAAACACTTCAGTTTCTGAAGACAACAATTATGAAGGCCATATTGGGATGCTTTCAGAAGATGGTGCTTATGATGATAGTGGAAGACTGGTTTTTACACATTTGAGAGGAACCTTCTCAGTTATACCAGCTTTGAAGAGCCCAGGTTTCATCCCAGCATGTAGAACTCAAACTAAAAATTATGGGGATTTGCATTTATAAGAAAGCAGGCATTGATATCTGACAGGCTCAGGATACTATGGTTGAAAGATAGGTTTTAAAGATAGAAAAAAACTTACTAGGAAATTCAATGGTAGGCTTGCTTGACATGTTCTGGAGACATTTTCATTGCTTGTAGGTTGCTTCTCCCACAAATTTAGTATTTTCTGTGGCTTCATAAATGTTACATATACTTCTCTGGCTCTCACTTCTGCTGTCTTCAGTGCCTTTGAGTCTCACACTAATTGCTCTGTAGCAAGCTTTCATGAGATCTCAAAATCACTGTTGGAAGGGGTGAATTTGGTTGTCATTTTTCTTTTTTTTGTCTTTTTTTTTTTAATCCAGATGACAATTTTAATAATGAGAGATGACAGGGTTTTTTTCTAAAACAAAAAGGGATCGGATCATGTTCTTTCTATAGCTTCTTTATGCTCATCTAGATTCATATCCTGAAGTCCATTTCCAAAACATTTTATGCCTTTATTGCCTAATTAGCATCCATTTCTCTCCTGAGTTTTCTGTTTCAAAGGAAACAAACCCCCCATGGTTTTGAGAGTTTTATGGCAGTCTGATTATCAGAAGGAAACAAATGCTTTGAAAGACATCTTGTTTCTCTTCCCCCTGCTCCCCCAGCTTTCCCTCCCCTTTGTTTTTCTTCCCCTCCAGAAATTCCTTGAATTTTGGTTTTGTTCCCTAGGGAGTTAATCTATTTCATTTCCATATAAGTATGTTGTTTAAGCATTGTGTTCACTTCAACTATTTGACAGGCTTTTTCAGCAGTACAGAAATGTGGTGTTGAATAGATGCCTTTGGTTGAATCTCCAGAAAGGTTTTGTTATCTCACTTCTTTGCCTTCATGGTTATTTTGAAAACAAATTGTTTCAGTAAATTAGCAGGCCTAAAGGAATAATTAAACATTCTGTTCTATATGGAATATTGTGTGCTAGAGTTTTTTTGCATTGAGTTCGTGTGAGGTGCTGCTTTTAATGACGTCAGTGTATTATTGAGTTGTTATGTCTTGTTTTCTTTTATGACATCTTACTTATCATAAGATCTGATAGGGACTTTATGTTAGTAGGAACATTTTACACAACTCAGATTAAGCCTTAGCTTTTACCTTTAGTTTGATTGTAATGCTGCCTAGTGATTTCAGGTGTGGATTGCAGTGGTTCAGGTCTAATCATGACAGAATGGAAAAATAAATAGATGTGTTTTGAGGATTAAATACTGAAATGAAAGTTGGTATTCAGTTAATTAAAATGCTTAATTGCTACCAGGAAAGTTCAGAAAATTGATTAAACTTCTCCCCAGTTTGGCATGGCATGGGAAATCTGGGCTGCAGCTTGTGTGGGAGGGTTTGTAAGAACTCTTTGGGAAGAAGAGTTGGATCTGGCTATAACTTGGTATCCATAAAACAACTTTTAGCTTTAGCCTCACTGTTCCAGTTCTCTCCCGAGGCACGTGTGTGAGAAGTAGCCATTGTCTTAGCTGCATTTGCCTGTTCACTTCTGTTCCAGTTTGGAAAACGGAACTTTTGGGGATAAGACAAGTACCAGAGTAGTTGTAGGGAAGCTGTGGTCAAGAGCAGGTGACTGAAGAAATGTCCATGCAGCTTTTATGGTGGTTTCCTGGACAGTGAGGTGTGCCAGCTGCAGGGTGCCAACTTCTAACTCCAGCAGTAGTTGCAGAAAGTTGCCACTTGCAGCAGGTTGATTTTAAAAGCATGTGGCAGAGTTTGGAGGCTGTGATGTTCCCACAGATGTCCTGAAGGGAGTTAACTGGGAGGTAGCTGTTGGGGTTTTTTGCTTTAATTTTGACTATTTTTTTTTTAAATGCCATTTTGGACTTTTGCACTAAAATAGTTTCTAGAAAATTAAAATTTCATTTCTGATTATATGTAGGGGGGTAGAATATAAGAAAATGAACATAGTATAGAAAGTAATCTTACCCCTAAGGAGTTGCAGCTGGGCCAATCATCAAAGATTAGGAACAGGCCTGACTTTAACAGGCCACAGCTGTAACC
Source organism: Molothrus aeneus (assembly GCF_037042795.1). Taxonomy (NCBI): domain Eukaryota; kingdom Metazoa; phylum Chordata; class Aves; order Passeriformes; family Icteridae; genus Molothrus; species Molothrus aeneus. Next base: position 67,465,832 of record NC_089647.1, read on the forward strand.
AATGAGAAGAAGAGTGCTATAAAAGTGTGGGTTGGCCCCTTGAGAAGGGGATGGGAGTTAGTTGGCTGCTTTGTGAAGAAGAACGAGGCAGTGCTTGGAGGAGTAGCCCATGAGAAAATACCAAGAAGGTATGAAACTTCTGTGATAAGGAGACAACAGTGTGGAACCCCTGCAATAAGATGGCAACCATTATATTTCAGACTGGCTAAAATGTGTAATTTGTATAAAGAGCAGTGCACGTATTTTTTCCCAGTACAGCTGAGGGGCAAGCAAGCCGGTAGAGAGTAGGTCCTGAAGCCCTCAGGACTTCTGGGGGGTATAGGAAGGGTATCAGAAAGGTCAAAGCATTGTGGAAGCTGAGATTTCATTATGAACAGTAGAAAAAGTGCAGATTTTGTGTTGTTACTATAAAGTTCACTTTTTTTGGTCCTTATTTGTGTGAAACTGAGATGGTGTTTAAAGAAAAGTACTCCAATTGATAAATCTTGCTGGGTTCAGATCCTGAAAAATTATTTTGATTACAGTTCTTGTATAGTGGGGTGGTAAAATTAACGTTTAGCAAAAGCAAATCCAGAGGAAAACTTTTTTTCTCAAAAAATACAGCATTTTCAGCTTGAATCCCAGCATGTGAAGATGGTTTGAATATAATCACAAGGGGAAGGATTTTGTGGTTTGACAACATATTTTCCAACAAGGCTTTGCTGAACAGTTTCAGAGGTGCATCTCTGGCTGCAGCACCATTGTTCCCCAAAAGCCTCCCGTTTTCAACTCAGTTGGCTGAACACAGAGAATCATAACCTGGAATGAAAGTCACCAGATGCCATGAGACAGCTGGAAGATGAATGAGTTATGTATAGTTTATGCAAGCTGAACATGTCTGTCAGAATAATACATTGCTTGCTGCTCAGGAGCAATAAGTGTACACTCTTCAGCAAGGCTGAAGTTCAGTGAAGGTACATTTCCAGCTGAGACCAGGTGGTGAAGCAAATTCTGAGGTAGAAGCCAGTGTCTCCCTTAGAGAGGGGTAGCAAATGGAAATCTTCCTTACGCCAATCTTTGCCTTGCAATATCTCAATTTGGTTTTCTAAGACCATCTATTTTTGCTTGCAGCTCCTGTGAATAAGGTGGAAGTGCAATACTTTGCACTGTGTTTGGGAAGCTTTTTCTCACATCCCAGACACGAGGGCTGTGATCATACAGCAGGGCAGAATAGGAAGCTATTGGGCTTTTCAGAGCTGTAAATGAAATGACATTAGCACTTTGGTTTGAAGTTGGTCTGTGATTTCAAACAAGGCGAGAGGTTGCTAACTCAGTTTTCTGTGTGCATGCTGGATGAACATGAGCACAAAATGTCATCTTCGTAAAGTTCTTCAGCTTTGGAAAAGGGATTTTTTATGAATTTTCGTTTTCTGTTCACACACACAAAAAAAGTTGCGCATCTCTAGGCAGCGGCAGGCTTGAAAATGTTTATCTGAAATACTGTAGAGTGGGATTTTTTTTTTCTGGTGGGGAATTACGGTTCCTTCAGGGTGGAGAACATCTTGATGCTTTTCCATGCAGATTTTTTCAAATGTTTGTTGTCCTGATTCAACAGGAAACATATCCTTCTGATAGCTGCTACTCCAACATCATTGCTTCGCTTTAATGCAATGTAAGATGATACAATTCTAAAATGTGCTTATTGAATGCATCAGGAGGTATTAATACCACTTGCACCAAGGCAACCACCTGAAACAATGTTCCTGAGGCCATTGGCATATACCTTCTAAGCCAGGAAAGTGGGGAATAATAAAGGTAAAAAGAGAGAAATATGATAGAAAGCTAAACTAAAATGAAAGGGGAGATAAAGAAAGGGGTGGAGAACATAAAAAATAAAAATATTTTTCTGTGCCTTTGTGCCTAACATTTTGCAAACTGTGGAACCGCCCTGGTATTTCCTTATCTTTTGTCATCAAGGAGAGCTGGCCAAAATTTCCTTTTCTGTGGGAAAATTTTCTCACCAGGGTAATGGGGTTTTTTGGTGGTGTTTTTTTTTTTCCTTGTGTAGCAGGGGAATGGTATGCAGATGACATTTTTACTTTATTATAGGACAATTTCAAAACCATTTTTCAGGCAAAGTTCATACTTGTATGTATTAGTTCAGTTGTATGCTTTATTTAAGAGTTAGCTACAAACTTCCTTCTCTAGATTACTTAGAATCAAATTAGTTGTGTTTTCCACTTAAATTTAAGAAATCTAATGATATATGAGAGGCTTAATTTGATCTAAATGAATTCTTTTTTTTTTCAAAGCACCTCTGCTTTCAAAGTTCATTCCTTCATGCTGATTATTTTCTCTTGCTGTTCACTCTTTCGTATAGCCTTTATATTGGTACATCCTGTCTTCTTGCATTATATATTTTTTTAATAATTATTTTTTCATCTTAAACTCCTGCTCTGTGAATTTGACTAGTATGAGCTACAATAGTAATAATAAAAATAAATAGTAAAAATAAAATAATAATAAATAAAAATAGTAATAATGAAAATAAAATGCATGTTTAACAAAAGCAAACACAGAGGAAAACTTTTTTTCTCAAAAAATACAGAGTTTTCAGCTTGAATACCAGCATGTGGAGATGGTTTGAATATAATCACGAGGGGGAGGATTTTGTGGTTTGACAGCATATTTTCTAATAAGGAAAAGGTATCTTGTCTGCTATGAGCAATTGATTATAAAGAAACTTCTCATTTCAATTCCTCATGAAAAATCAGGAAGGGCAAGTACACAAATACATGGAGTAAGTTATAGAAAAGCTGCTGTTGCTCGCTTTGCTTCACTAACAAACACCAGAAAATATAGACTTAAATTTCCTGGTTGTGCAGCAAAAATGCTTGTAAGAAATAGCCTCATAAATTTTGGTCAAGATCTGACTAATGAGTTGATAAGCATTTGAGGTGCTCTGTTTGCTTTTCTGACCTTTTTCTTGTTTTTTTTTCACTGATGAGGGAGTAATACTGAGTGATGTAGAGTGCCACTATTTCTTCTGAAGGTTTCAGTCACCTTTTTGTAGACTAACAGAACACTTCACAGCCAATGTGGGAGCTGTGGGCTCTGCTTCCAGCCCTGCTTCCATGGCCCTATCTTGTGGCTGATCTGGGTCATGGGGTTTTGATTTGTCAGTGGCATGTACATTCAGAGGTACAGGGTGAATGCACATGCAGCCCTGCTAAGAGTGAAGCTGAGCAAATCCTGTTTGATATCATTCTCCACAAAGCTGATTAGTCTGGTATTGTTTTTCATAAGGCAAGGCACAAGGTGATACCTGTATTATTTTTGGTTTTTTTGAAAGTTGTTAATTTAAACATGTAAACAAAAATAAAGAGGCATCACTACCTGTTTTCTGGATGACTATGCTCAGCAAGTTGTTGGGAAATTCAGAAAGGCAAGTATTTTAAGAGACTTGGCATAATCCTTACATGAGGGAAAACTTCTGTTTTACAATAGCAATTGGTGTTTCTTATGAATGAACCAAAGAGCAAGAAAGTGAAAGTGGGTATGACCTACCCAAACTCATGCCCTGCATCCAATGTGATCTCCTTTATAATGCAGTTTATATGTTTAATACAGGCTCAGGAGCACTTTTGATAGTAGGAATAAGGACAGGTTCCTCTTCATAGTAGTAGCTTTCTTCTTCAATATTCCTATGCTGCAGGTAAAAAAATTTCACAAAACTCTTATTTTCCTTTTTCTTGTGGGAAGTGAGAAATCTGTGGGGAAAGGGAAACACTATACCCATCTTTGAAAAAGGTAGGAAGGAGGACCCTGGGGACCACTGACCCATCAGCCTCACCCCTGTGCCTGTTCAGAGCATGGAACAGCTCTTCCTAAAAGCTCTCCTAAGGAACATAGTGAACAGGGACATGTTTTGGGACATCCAAGGCTGACCCAACCTATTGGCTTTCTGTTACAGAGTGACTGCATCAGTGGACAGGGGAAGGAATGCAGATGTCACTTATCTGGCCTTCTGCAAAGCCTTTGATACAGTCCCCCACAACATCCTTCTGTCTAAACTGAAGAGAGAGCGATTTGATGGTTGGATCATTTGGTGGATAGGCAATTGGTTGGATGGTTGCATGGAGAGGGTAGTGGTCAATGTCCAAAGGGAGATTAGGGACAAGTGACATCCCTTAAGGATTCTTGCTTGGACAAGTTCTGTTTAATGTCTTTGTCAATGACACAAAGGGATTGAGAGCACCCTCAACAAATCTGGAGATGACACCAAGCTGAGTGGTGCAGTTAGCACACCTAAAGCATGGGATGCCTTCCAGGAGACCTGGACAAGCTTGGGAATCTCAGGAGGTTTAACAAGGACAAGGTGCTGCACCTGGGTTGGGGCAACTCCCCACTATTAATATAAGATAAGAAATGAAATCAGCCCTGCTGAGAAGGGCTTGGGGGTGCTGGTGGGTGAGAGGCTGGGCATGACCCAGCCATGGGCACTCACAGCCCAGAAACCAAACATGTCCTGGGCTGTGTTCAAAGCAGTGTGGGCAGCAGGGACAGGGAGGGGATTCTGCCCCTCTGCTCTGACCCCACCTGCAGTGCTGCATCAGCTCTGGGGTCCCAGGACAGGAAGGACATGGACCTGTTGGAGCAGGTTCAGAAAAGGAACACAAGAATGATGAGTGGCTGGAACACCTCTCCTATGAAGACAGGCTTAGAGAGTTGAGGTTATTCAGCCTGGGAAGAGAAGGCTCTAGGTTTCAATATTTAAAGGAAGGTTATAAGAAAGATACGGACAAACTTTTTAGAAGGCACTCTGTTGTGATAGGAAAAGAGGTAATAGTTTTAAATAAAAACCATTACCTCAGGCTAGATTTAGATTAGATGTAAGGAAGAAATTCTTTACTGTGAGGATGGTGAGGCATTGGGACAGCTTTTCCAGAGAGATGGTGGATGCTTCGTCCCTGGGAACATTCAGGGTCAGGTTGGATGGGGCTCTGAGCAACCTGATCTAGATGGATATGTCACTGTTCACTGCAGGGAGGTTGGACTAAGATTATATTTAAGGTCCCTTTCAACCCAAACCATTCTATGATCCCATGTTATTATTATGAGAAAAAAATCTTTTCACCTGGTAATTGACACAGCACTATATTTCAAATGTAGCCATCAAATAAAGTGTTAAATTTCTTACTTATTGTATTTTAGTGAGATTTTTGTCAGTGTTCAGAAAATTGCAGTTGGAAATTAGTAGCTGTGTTTCCATTGGCAACTGAAACTTCTGAATTTTACATTACTTCAAACTCCTAAGCAGATGTTTCTTCAAGTTTGGGAACATGATGGCCACAGTAACTGGGATGAAATTTCTGTTTAAATAGAAACCAAAAAAAGTTTTGCTCTTTTAAAATGTTTTTCCAGATTTATGAAGCAGTGTAGAAATCTGATTTTTCAATAGTAAAGTTGGAGAAAAGTCTTTCTTTTTCTTATATAAGAAATTTTTAATGTGTCAAATCTTGGAGTACTTTGCGAAGAGTTCTTTACCATTGCTTCAGTTCTATACCTAAAGATAGTAGTGTGTGGTTAGTGAGAGTTTTAGTGGCTTTAGTGCTGAGTCACATAGTAAGTCACAAGCAAGTCATAGTAGGATGGGGATGAAATCTTGACTTTCAGTCCAGTTCTCTCACTGACCACACTGTAAACCAAAAATGGGTAAATTAGCAAATGTCAGGAGTAATGCAAGACCTGATAGGAATGCATATGGAACTATAAATCACTTTTGCTACTCTTTCTCCTGTGTTACGGGAAAGAGGAATGTGGCCTGTATGGAAATGCCTCTAGCAGACAATTAAGAGAAAAGGATTGTGTGCTAGAAAGGAAGTATGGTTATTAATAGTTAGAGATGACATTGTTCTGTAGTCTTTCAATGCCTGATAGTGGGAGTATGTAATCTCAGCAGTGGTTTACTGATGTTTTGTGCCCCTCTGCTTGAAAACATATGGTACATTTCAGCCTTAGCTCTGAATTTCCTTTAATTGTTTTCTGTTGCTGCCTAAACACTTTGAAATGTAGGGTGTGGAGAAAGAGGAGGTTGATGCAAACTCTTTGTGAAATTTTTAGTAGCTGCTCAAGACATTGATCAGGCAGAGTGAAACCCAGGCATGGGGTTGAACTTGACAGGTTTTTAGGTGAGTGATGGTGGAGTGAAATATGTCTAGGAGACATAAGTGGGGAGCAAGTGTATGGATGCAGACCCCAAGGAATGGTTCGGCTACTTGCCCTGGCCTCTTGTCAGGGGTGCTGTAAGTGCTGCGCCTGCTGGTTGATCTCTGAACCAGAATCAGTATTTTGGGATGCTTTAAATGAGATCAGGTCTTCCAAACCAATGCTTTTAGTGTGTTACTGGGATGAGATGTCAAAATGCTAACTAATTAATTACTTCTTAAAAATCTTGTCAACTGACTATAAAGTAATATGATTGGCAGCAAGAACTTTCTAATACGGAAAATTGTTACCCTTTTTCCTGCTCTAAATCAAAGCTTTGAAAAAGTATTACCCTTTTTGCATCAGCTTGCCATCACTTAAAAAAATAGATAAATATGGTTGCCAAAAGAACTGCAAGAAATTTCCACTTATTAATTCAATCAGCTGTAGTCTGTGGTATACTCTGTCGTTTGTATGCTGGTTTTATTTCTGAATTAACTGATGACTGTCTGCTTGTCAAGAAACATTCCTTCCCAACTGGAAAAAAAATGTCAACCATGTAGAAGAAGTACACACCTTAATTCATACTTGTGACATTTGTAATCTGATTTCTCCTTCCTTTGTGAAGGAAGTGCAGATTTGAGATTCTTTTCAGCACTCAGTGTTTATTTATAGTGTTAAATCTTCATAAGGTGGACACTGGAGTACCTTTCCCCCCCACCACCTCTGGCTTGTCAGATATTTATCAGTGCCAGGTGTTTAAAATTCATGGCAGTTTTCAAAGAAAGCAGATGTTAATGCAGCAGTGATAACTTTCTCTCTGGTATCCATGGTGGGGCTGTGCAGCTCTGCTATTCACCCTTCTGTTCAGTACAAAATCCTCATTCCACATCTCCGAACGCCTGCCCAAACACCTCCGCGCCCATGTGTCTGTGCTGAATCACCCTCCTCCAGTGAGGTGTGTGAAAGAGCTATTGACAGCAACACCAGCAACAAGTGCTGCCAAATGCAGTGCTGAGAGCTGTTTCAGCTGCACTGACCAGCTTGCTGTCTGCATGCCAGGAGGGATGGGTAGGGGCAAGAGGAAGCCTGGCACTGATGCAGGGGTTCAGGTGGACTCCAAGGCAGGTCATCTCCAAACCAGCTCATCAGTCCAGGGTGCTGGGAAAGCTTCTCAACAGCATGGGATAAGCCCATGTAAGGCAGGAAGGATTAGATGTGGTACTAGGATGCTACTCCTGTTAAGAAATAAAAGATGCCTGGCTCTTGAAGGAAGCAAACTTCCAAATGCTCTCTTACAAAGAATGAAGCACTAAATAACTGTCCAAAAATCAGGGCCTACATGAATTAAGGATCTGAGGCTCTGTTTCATGTGCTGTATATGAAGAAGCTGAATTTCACCTATATCAAGTTGTTAACTTGTGTGAGCAAAACAAAAAACCTTATGTATACAAATAAAAAAAGGGGGGGGGGGGAGTGGAGGAGGAAAGCAAGCTCTGCCAAAACTTTGTGTTTCAAGAACAAGAGGTCTTTACTTCTTTTATTACTCATTAGGCTTCAAGGGAGTTTCACCTTTAAGTGGATTACTGTCATTCCAGTTCTGTGTAGTGTGGTGACTTGGCATTGGAGTATTTAGCACACTTTGCTTGCAGAGTCTGTTTTGTATAAACTGTTCAGGGTGTAAAGCATATTGCTTGAATTTTTATTTTTTTCCCTTGATTTTTGTTGGAATGCAACTAACTGGTGGGAAAGTTAAGGCTTGTCTTAACAAGGAAATAGCCCAGGCTAGTTCTTCCATACTGGCTTTCCAAACCTATACTTTCATTTCAGTATGAATGCCTCTGAGTGGATTAGCTCTATTAACAAGGCTTGTCTGCCAACATGCTGTACTTTAGCCCTTCTCCATTCCAGGTTGCCTTATTTGGTAGCAGTGACATCCCAGAAACACACCTGCACTTTATAACCTGATATTCACTCTCTTATCAATAAAAGGCTCATTTGGTACACATTGTTGCTGTGATAAATGTCTGTAATGTCATAGTGAAGGTTATGCTGTAGCACGGTTAGAGATATGGGCCTGGGAGGCATTTTGAGTCATTGAAGACAGTTGGTCCTTTCTTATGTTAAGCACCTTAAAGGTTGTCAACTCTGAAGTCCTGTTTAAAAAACCCATCAACCCACATTAATTTCTCCTGTGTGTTTTCTTTAATCCAGTTGCTCCTGTTTGAAGAAACTGTGGAGCTCAGTGCTGCAAGAGGTGGCAGGAAATGGGATGGGCTGAGCAGAGGTGCCTTCTGCTGGCCATTTCCCATGGTGGTGGGTAGTGTCAGGACCTGAATAACAAGTTTTGGGGAAGATTCTTCTAATACATACCTTGGTATTAGAGAGATCCGTAACCAGCTGCAGTCACTGCAGATGGAATTGGGGTTTGGGAGACAGATGGACCTTTTTGTTGGAAACCAGAATGATTCTTTCCCTAAAGGTGCTTCAAAATGTGGTTTTCATAATGGTTACAATGGCAAAGGGGACTGTTCCTCCTCTTCCTACAGTTATTGATAGTGGCAGTACCAAGGTAACTGCAAAGTTTGTGCACAAAGTTTCATTCCTGCATTCTCACAGCAGGAGCACCTGCTTTCTGAGAGGAAAGCTGGCAGTGAATCATTAAAGATTTAGTATCTGTAATCATGCACAGAGCTGGAGCAGGGAATCCCTGTGTCAAGGATCACAGTAATTTATTTTTTTACCCAATGTGCAAAAGCAATGAAAGGCGGGCAGAGGGGAGTGGCAAAGCAATTAACACAGTTTCTGATCTTTGGCCAACACAGTGCTCTGTGCACTCTGTTATAGGTGGGATAAGTTACTGAACAGGAGCCCTGAGGTCACTCTCTGTCTGCAGGATGATTGTTTTTATTGCTATTTTTAGTTTTGGGCCCAAAAAGGGAGGAAAAGAGCAGTTTAGGTATCCTATCCACTCCTCCTTCTGCATTTGGTTCAAGGTTAAAACTGTTGGCCTTCAGAGAAACACAGAGCTGTAGGAGCTGGGTTCACGCACTGCAGATGGGATGGGTGGGTAATGGGTACTGAACACCCTGACATTCAAGGCCAAGGTGGTAATGGGGAGTTCCTGGCTCCCAGGCCTGTGGTCAGACCACGGGGTTTGTGTTCAGCCCTGTTCCCTCCTGTGCTCTCACCTTTCTGCCCTGGCCTGTGCCCGCAGCCGGAGCTAACAACCGAAACGTACCTCCGAGGAAGAGCAAGTCACCCAACTCGTTCAACGAGCTCCTGCTGCAGGCTCTTTCCTTTACCCCACCTCTGAATATAAACAATGTGTAGCTGTGTGGTGATGCTGCTGCCAAATGCAGCTCTAAATTCTGCCTTAAACTGATTTGAGCCAACTTGAGTGGACTGTATAATGCTGTGCCTATGAAAAATATTTTCTGCTTCGAAAAAATAGCAGGTTTTTGTGAGGGAAATTGTCCTTACTTAAGGGAATGAGGGTGCTAATAAAGAGGGTTTGTCATGAATGCAGAGTTGAAAGCTGTGTCTCCTTCAAGATGACTAAATGTCTTGATAAATGCAGTACTAAGGAAAAATGCCTCTTAAATGTGGTCTACTCAAATGACTTTCAGAATTCTGTAGCCAAAAAAATGCATCAGTCACTCTTAAAATGTCAAGAGCTTTTGTTGCTAGGCACTATAGGTAATTGGTGGTTTTTGTCTTTTTTTTGTCTTTTTTTTTTTTTTTTAAAGCCTGGAAACTGAAAACAACTTCTGGTGCCAAATCATGGTCTGGATGATGATGTAACACTTAGTGCAAATATGCTTCATGGCCTTGCAAGCATAGGGTACCATCTCCTTCATACACTGAAAATAACTGCTTAAAATCCTCCACAAAACCCACCAAAAATGCACCCTTCTCCTACCCAACTCTCCCCTTCAAACTAGAGCTTGAACAGCAGTAGAAATAAGGGGTTTGACTGAAAGAGTGAGTATTTATATCTGAATAGGGGACAACCTGGAGTACTGTCATTTATTGGCTGATACATCCAGGAAAAACAAAAAACATCATGTTAATTAAATTGTTTTTCTCCCTGTTGCCAAGTGATTTGAAAGATGTGCCATAACTTGTATGCCTACGAGATTTCACTGTGTTTTGGTGCATACATAGGGATTCAGAGAAACAGTTAACTAGAGAGATCAGGCTTACCACACAGCATGACTGCACCCTAAAGAAAGCAAATGTATTTAGACACTTGTTTAAATTAATATTCCTGTACCATGCAGATAATCATGATAATGTGGCATTTTTTAAAAATAAAATTGCAGCTCTATTACACAAGCTGAATTTAGTGATGTTGTGTTGCATGTGAGTAGTCAAAATAAGATAGTATTTACATCCTCTTATGGGGAGACTTCTTTTAATTAGCTTTTACTTTAGATGTTTAAAATTTTTTTTCTGTTTTACACATTCCACACTCTATGCCCCTTCTCAGGTAGGTGACTTTGGGGTTTTTTTCCTACTTAAGGTCAACCTCTTCTTGATCTTTTTTTCATCTTTTGTCTTTTCTCTTTCTTTCCTGTTGCTCATGCTGATTTTTTTTTTTTTCTGGTTTAGAAGTACTCTTTTTCTTTGGTTTATTAGGTGTTGAGGAACCTCTGTACTTCCCCACTACCAACACCTCACCAGCACTCTCTTTTCAAATTCTTGCCAAGGTGACATACATTAGGAGCTGATCACAGGTGCAACACAGAACCACTGTCCCGTGGTTCAATGCCTCAATTTTATTTTTTTTAAGTTGCTCTTTAAAATTGTTATTTTTAAAGGAAGGTGTCCAAATTCTGGTGTTTCCCCATAGAGTTACCAGCTTCTTTCTTCTTTGTGGTTTGGAAGCTAGTGATAGCAATGAGGAGCCCTGCAGCAATGGGCCCGCTCTTTCCCTCACATTCACCTGCTCTGGCACAGCCTCCCTGCTCCTGGCCTAGGAGCAGCACTGAGGACCAGTGAGGAAAGACTCAGCTCCTTCCTCTCCTCAAGTCCATGGAGTTGCAGGAGTGAGAGGCAGTTCTGCTCTGCTCAGATGCTGGAGGGAAGATGTGGACCACAATCTCATTTTCAGTGTAGAGATGGCATCTTGGCTCCTTCAAAGCATTGGTTGGAGGGAAATGCTTTAACAACAGGAGAGGGAAGGGTTTGTGGCCACTGGTGCCCCATGGGGACTAGAAAGTCAGGTACAGAGCTGCAAGTATACAGTATTGTTTGCCTTTTCCCTGAACAACAGTATTTAAAAGCCTGCTTGTGGATGACCTGTTTCCCACTGGCGGCTCTGTCTCTCCCATATTATGACTTTGCAGCATTTTTGGGTGTAGTTCACTTTGAAGTTTGAGGGAAAAATGGAATATTGAAGGATAATAGCTCTATCTAGTCAGTGTTCTATCTTGTGCATTTAATCTGAGTCTGTACAGCATGTGGAAAACTCAAGCCATGCTAGGAACATTTGAAATGCTCTGCTGTTCCATCATGCCCACCATTGGGGGGGAAAAACCAGTCCCACAGTCTCAGTCAAACCTCCACACCCCTTCTCACTAAGACACTTAGAAGTAGAAATAGCATACCAGAAATTAATTACACTTGAATTTTGTGGTTTAGACTTCAGGCTTTATTTTTGTTGTGATTTAAAACCTGTAATTCTGTGATGCTTATTCCAACTTCAGATGCTCAGGGAAATGCAGTGATTGAGTTCTCTTAATAACATGAACAAAAATTAACTGATGATTTCATCCCTGTTAGTTGAAGAGCTTTCTCTAATAATGGTCAGAACCTTATGTTTTCTGCAAAAATGTATTTGATCTGTCCACTGATGAATCCTTGCTTTTGAAATGGGCAGCCCCTCTCTCCCCTTCTGGTTTTGCTTCTCTTGTGTTGATAGGTTGCACCAGTGTTGCCTCTCATGATCCACTTTATTGGTATCAAATTCTCCAGTTTGTCTTAAGTCCCTTTTCTTCCCTTAGCATCATAATTCTTTTTCTCTGCTAATTTGATTCTTTATTAAATTTAAATGGCCTCCTCGTGTTTACAGAGATTGAGACCACGGTGGAAGAAGAGGGTAGTGGATGCAAGTATGAACCTTTTTCTCTTGAGCACGTCTTGTCAGTGATTTTTGTCACCTGGAGATAGGTTTGGTGTGCTGTGCTTTTCCAGGATTTTGAGGTCTGGTTGTTTAAATAGAACTATTTTTGTGAAGTGCAATGAGATTTGGATTACAGTATGTCCTTTGAAACTGCAGTGGCAATGACCATTAGTCTTGTTAAAGTACAGTTACATTGGTAAAAGGAATGGTGTAATGGTTTCTATATTTGAGTGCATTAATCTCTGAAAAATGTTCCCATTCACATTTCTAATGATAAATTTAATTGCAAGGTTGATAACTTGTCTTTTTTTTTTCCTACTTATTTCTGTAGTGCTATTTAAAATTCATCTTCCTATTCATTATTCTGGTAGAGTTTAAAATGGCTGCTAGCTATTTTAAGACCTGTGGCTTTGCTGATTAACTATGATGATTAGGGATGGTCAAGAATAACCTGGCAAAGACAGTATTTAGAAGTGCTGATTTGTTTAAACGATACCTTTTTGTGTAAATATCCAAACTTGATAAAAAGTCTATTGGGTGTGTCATCTCTTGGTGCTGTGAGGGTCATTTCCAGGCCCTGGCTGGCTGCAGAACAGCTGGTGTTGGGGCAGTAACCTGTGAGATGGCAGGCATGATCAAACTTCTGGCTTGGGGGCTGAGGGACGGAAGATTTGGAACCCTGTTTTATCCTTCACGTGAGCACTGTAACTAATGGTGTTCTGCCTTCCATGTTATCTCTTCCTGCTTCTGACCCCATTCCTGATGGTCTTGACTGCTGTCAGCAGGGATGTTCTCAGGGGCTGTAAGTGCTATTTCTCAGGAGATTGATGCTTGATAGGTTTAATTGCTGAAACACCTTCAAAATTAATTGTGTCATGTGCCAGAAGTTTGGTGGTTGTGCAGCCAAGCAGCCACTGGTGAGCAACTCCTCTGCTTTGTTTTTGTTGCTGTCAGGGTGTAGATGACATCTGTTTTTCTAAATCTGACTCTTCTTCCTTGTTTACCTGCACAATGTGCTCATTTTCAGCCCTGTGGTTGATGTAACTCGTTGGTTTGGGAGTTTGCTCTGAGTTGCTGTGGTTACTGGGCAGACCAATCAAAGCATATTGCCTTCACTGGTGTTGGTGTCAGTTCATTACCTTGGAGTTACTCATTCTTTCTGCTCTGCTGCTTTCTTCTTGTGCCTTACTTGCCAGTTTCATAGACTCCCTAGTCCCCTGAACACTGACCTGATGGTTGTTTAGCAAGTAGTTCCTCTTCTTGCAATGGGACTGTGGCCTGTGGCTTCTTCCGTGCAGAGGGAAACAATGCCTTTTCAGGTCCTTGCTGGTTTAGTACTAAGGTGACACTCAGATATTAATTGAATAAAGTTGGCACATCTAGACCATTTTCCCTATATTGCATGGAAAGAAGAAAGGGGCATTGCATGAAAGTAAAAGCAAATCCCCGTTCTGAGGCTGCATCTCACAGCATGAAGCTCTTCCCTGGGCAAATGCGCAGGCAGCCCCCTGGGCGCTGCAGGAACCTGGGCATGGGTGAGGCTGCCTGCGCTCCATCCTTCCCAGCTTCCTCCTCTCATCTGCCACCACATGGTGTCCCCCATGTTTGCCATCATGTTGCACCCCCCTGCAGCAGAGCAGCCCCCACCATGGCACAGCACATCAGGCCTCGGGGCACAACCTTCACGGTATGAGACACCTGGGATCTTTCAGATGTGGCAACGCAGAGCCCGCAGTCTGCTTGGGGAATACCTTGCTCAAATATTTTCCTTGAATTAAGCCATGTTTACAGACTGATAAGAAATACTAGAATCCCGGGACCTTCAAAACAGAAGGTTGTGGGGATTCTTGGGTTTGTTTTACTTTCTTTATTAGAAGCAGCTGTCATTTTCTTTGTAGATTGTTTTTTAATGATTTTTAAATGAAGGAATAACTGTTACATCCAGTGATTATGCGTCAAAAAATAATTTTAAAGCATATTAAATTGCTAAAGCAGAGCTTGTCTATACTGTGAAATTCCGATATCAGCACCTTGACTTACAAACTCTTAATGACAGGGCTGTGTGTAGCTTATGAATTAAGTAACTTTATGTACCTTTTCCTTTGGCTTGCAGCTGAAGGAAGCAAGTGCGCAAGAGGGCACATTCTTTTGTTGTTGATAGCATTCCGCCTTAACGAGAAGGAATTTCTTGCCTATTGCCCACTGTTCATGAAGTGGAAAGAGATCACAAGTTGTATAATCTCTGTATATACCATTAGATTTATTCTTTTTTTAACATTTCTCTCATGGGTCAGTCCATCCTGCAGCAGGTGCAGAGAGTGGGTGCTGCTCCTCTATTTTGTAACAGATCGGTGTGAAGTTGAGGAGGGGGTGTGGGAAGTGGAAGGGGAGGGACTCGGGAAGAAACCCCCCCCCAAGTGAGGCAGCAACAGCAGCTCTGAATACAGTTTGGTTTCTGTCTCTCCGGAGCTTTGCTCAGCAACCAAACCCAGACTCCAGGTGCAGTATTCCCTCATCAGTCTGTGAGCATAGAAACGAAGAGTCCCTCCTCTTCTTCCTCCCCTGCCAAGAGTTTCTGGGTGGTGAATGTCAGTAGCTGGAGTTATTTTTAAAGGCATTGAGGTGAGGCTTGTCGTGCAAAGCTAGGAAGAGGGCGTTTGTTTGCTGAGCAGAGCTGACATCAAAGTGGAGATTGCTGCCTACTGGCTCACCGCTGCCTTATGCCAGGTAATCTTTAACATACCCCTCAGTCCCTGCCATCGCAGCCCAGCCTGCTGTGTGCACGAGAAACGAGCAGCGTTTATGATCCAGAAGATTGCTTTTCCAGTTTCATTTATGTGAGCTGGACTTTGACATTTAAAGGCTAGTACTAATCATCTTGCAAAACCTGCTTAGTGCTCTTAACTGAGCAACTGCTTTCTACTTCTCTTTGCAGGATAATATAAATGTTTTCCTGAAAGCGTGCGAAAACATTGGACTGAAAGAAGCTCAGCTATTTCACCCAGGAGACCTTCAGGATTTGTCCAATCGAGTTACAGTCAAGTGAGTTTTGTGGTTTTGTTTTCTCCTTTCCCTTCTCCCTCTAAGCGCTTTCACGGTCTATTTTTTTTTTAATGTTTGCCTATGGAAAATTCTTCTTTTAATCTGGTATGAGCAGTTCTGAATACTGTGGTGAGGGTTTAAACCTTGTTAAAGCTAGAGGATAGGACTTGCAGAAATGTAATTTAAAAGATGAAGTATTATTATAATAATAACCTTACAAGCAAACTAATTGTTAATGAATATTTACAGCATTTAATCTGAGATGGAAACTGTTCAGCTTATTTTAGACTTGGAGCAAAATTGTTAAATGATATCAAAAGCATCACTTTTCTTTATGATTTGTGATTACTGATATAAATCTGAAAGGCTGAGGTGGTACTTCTGATACTTATCCAAATGGTTTTGAGGCTTAGGTATAGTGTTCCTGAAGGACTGCTGGTTTGCCACTCCAAGTATTAATCAGATGTTTGTCTCTGAGTGTCACATCCCCTGTCAAGAGAGGTATGAGTAGAAATCAAGTACTGAATTGCATGTTTATGGAGATGGGAGTTTTCCTGTGAAATAGCAGTGGCTTGGTTCTAAAATGTATTTCATGGATTTTCATATTTCAAGACTGCTCTGTCTCCTAATAAGAATTTTATTACCAGTTTCTGAGAGACTAAGGTGAAACTTTACTGTTAAGACAGGTGTTTTAAGATAAATGAGTCGAGGCAAAAATCATCCTAGGGCACATTGATTTGTTACAGTGTTAACTGTTTATATTATATTGGGACAAAAGGGTGAATTTATTGTCTCCAAAAAAAATGAAATCTTTAGTGGGTTTTGCTGGAAACCTGTCAAGTTAAATGTGAAGGATTGATTCCTGTCTTAAATTACCAGTTTTATCAAAGAGGAACAGGCAGTAATCCTTCTGCAAATACAAGGAAAAAAATACTGTGAAATGATATGTAGCTGCTTTAATTAGAAAGAAATCTCTCGTAGGTGGGTCGAGTGGTAGCCTGTTGACATTCTCTCTGCCTGGTTTCAGAACGAAAGTTCATGCTGTTTTGAGGTCTGATACATGAGATGGCAATGTGTTTTCAGTCTTTGACTCATACCCGAAACGTAATTTCTCACTAATCTGCTGTTTAGGGACTTGGCACACTTCCAGGACATTGGCATTCTCCCTGCCGGTCCCTACATCACGCCAAAAGCCGGAGGGTTGGTAACCTCTGCCGGGCTTAAATTACTCACAAAGCCCTAGCAAAAGTTGTTTTGGTGGAGGTTTGCTCCAAGGGAATGGCTGGGAAGGGTTGGAGGCGGTCGGGAGCTGGCGTTCAGCAGCGTCAGTAGCGACAGGCTGGACGCGTGGGGAGGTCAAGATAGCGAACTGTTGTGCAAGGTATGTTGTCCAACTCGTCCCGACGTGAAACCGCGGCGCCCGGGAGAGGTCAGCCGTGAAAGCCATCCAGTGGGTCTGTAAGCCAGGCTTTTTTGGGTCCTTGCAGCACCGCCAGTTCCCTTCCCGGTTCCGTGAGCAGAGAGTAAGGCTGGGATTTGAAGTTGTCACGAGACAACAGTGGTTTTACATCATACCTTCTCAGCAATGCTTTAATTAGTGTTTTTCAAAAAAGCAGATTTAACTATTGAGTACTTCTTATGGACAGCAGTGTGGGGGGTCTGGGTTAGAGTCAAAAGAGCTGCCAGCCATACAACCATGTTCTTGTAATTTGTTTCAGTATGAGTTTGCTTCTCCACACATTATATATCATGTGACAGTCCCACAGTGTGTATTAAATGCTTCCAGAGTAATTCAAAACTTCTGTATCTGAGCGTGCTGTAAAGTGGTGTCCGAAATATACTAGCACTTTTGATGTATTTAGGAGGTTGGAAAGGGATGGGAGGAAAGTTTTATTCCAAGAAATAAAGGAAATAAGTTACATGAAGATAACTCTCTCCATTGAAAAGTTAATTACAGAAATAATTTTACTACCCAGAGGGCAAGCTATTCTTCAGAGGATTTTCAGAGAGATTTATATTTGTGTCAGGAGAGAAATGCTGTCTGATTGGGAATTTTATCTGATGTGTCCTTTTATTATTTAATAGAAATAAGTAGTTTCATACATTCAAGATGAATTACAAATGTCTTCAAAACCTGTAGGATGCCAGGCCTCAGAAAAGGGGTACTATTTCATGTCTTGCTTTTGTCTTATTCTCTGTTAACTCTAGTTTCATAATTAGAAGTAAATAATTTCTTGTCACCAAGAAGTAAAACTTTTCATCTGCTGACTTATTCAAAAGATTGCAGTTAACTTTTGGGTTTCTAACATTGCAAAGCAAATTCATTTTGCTGCTATCACCTGAGGCTAATTGCCCACATCTTAAAGCAGTGGTGATATGCTGTGTGGGATAACATTAATGTGTGCCTGAAGCAGCATGTGTTTTGACACCACAAGAGGACTGCTGTGTTCTGCTGTTGCACCACTGTTAGCACAGGTTTTTTTATCTACCCAAAATAGATTAAATAAACTGTTGCCTAGAAAAGTCAGCTTAACAGGCAGAGAACAACATGCTGGTAGGACATGCATGTACTGTCAGGTATGACAAGGTGCTTGATTTGCCTTGGATGTTGAAAACTGGTCAGAGGAGGGTACCATTAAAAGGGTGGGTCTGCTTCTGCTGCTAAGGAGGACACAAGAGTTGGCATCTTATGTAAGAGCAAAACCAGTCTTCTGCATTGTCTGGGAGGTTGCATCTCTGTCCCTGTTACACTTGTTCAATTGATCTGTCACCTCAGGAGCTGGGCAGGTCCTCAGGAGGAACACCTTCCTTTTGAAATGGATGAGCTCTGTGCAGTTGTGCTCCACGTGCTTCTCCTGTCTCTGCTGCCTGGCAGTTACCTGTGGTATCTCCTTTTTACCTTGTGGGAAGTCATATGCCCTCAGGCTGTTGCCATCTCAGGCTCCCTTCCCAACGGGAAGAATTATTTTCTCCTTGTACTTTATTTCTGAGTGTGCTTGCTGCCTTTTGCCATACCTTTGCTGACAGCTCTCTGTCTGATGAACACTGCCACAAAGCCGTTCAGAGTTACCTAACTCTGTTGTGTGGTACAGTGTTCTTGTGTCACCTGAGGTAAGGTCAAGACCCTCAGGTCCTCATGAACAGAATCTGTTCTGAGAAAATAATCTTTCTATCTGATGAGGAGGCTACAACTTTCACTTGTGTTTTGTTTTCTCTCGCAACTGAGATGATGCACAGGCATGATGTGGAACCCTCCTCTGTGATTACTAGAAGTAATCTGGGACAAGAGGAGCAAGAATCCTCTTACATACCCAGACTTTCAGTTCCAAGTGATTATGTGATTATCCTTTTTGTAAAGAAAAAGCTCCTTAAAATTTTATTGTTTAGAAGTTTGTGTGAAAAAGACTGGCTAAAATTACTGGTTGCTACTCCAACCCTTGCAAACTTCATGCTTTGCCAGATCAGCAAGATTAGTAGTTGGGTGGTGTGGAAAAATGGTCCTGGCATGGATGATTTCTTTTCTGCCAGTGAAAATGGGAGTGTGGATTAATGTCTGAGATTTATAGTTCAGTCTTTCTGTAAATCTGCAGAAGTTATTGCTAAGTGGTATAGTAGAGCAATATGTCATGTGTTCCAAGAAGGATCATCCAGATGGACTTACTCCTCACATACCCTATCTGGCAGTCATGTGCATATCATCTTGTTCAGTGGCTAGTTATTTGTGTAAATGCATATGTGTCCCTCTTCAGTTCTTTTGGTATATTTGATTTTTGTTTCTCAGTGTAGTGTTTTATTATTTCTAATTGGTGATGTTGTTTTACAACACAGCAGTTAGTGAAGGATTTTAAAATTTATTTATACTAAGACAAGATTGTCTTAATTCTTCATTTGATTCTCTTTTGGTTCTGTCAAAGTAAGAATGTAATACAAGCTTAGTGACTCTCAGTTGTCAGCCTGGTTACTATTTAAAAATGTTAAGCACTTCCTCACCCAGCTCTTTAGGAGTGACACACCCAGTTGTTCCCAGCTGTGGAAGGGTTCTTAATAAAATCATACCGTGGAGTTATAAGGGAGAGTTCACATAGGCAGATACCAAGCATCAATTCAGTGGAGTTTATCTCAATTATCAGTTTTAAAGGAGGCAGCCTGAATGCTCAGAGTGAGAGTGTAAATTCAAATTTGTCTTTGAAGAAAATTAATTCTTCTACATGAAACAATGTATAATTCTGTAAAACGAGATCTCCAGTTGAAAAATATCATTAAATTCTAATATTAAAAAAAGGTGGGTTAAGAGAGTAAAATATTAAACTAAGAAAACAAAAGAAAATTTACTGCAAAATCCTAAATAGCAAACTTTTCTAAAGCTACCACAGCCCTGACTTCTGATGTTGAAGTTTTACCATACTAATTTCATTTATCAATAATAGGGCAAATTAAAATACTGTGCTGCCACTAATATTGTTACTACATTGTTACATTTAGAGTATGTCTTGAATGAAACTAAAAACTGAGGCCCCACCTGGAGCACTGTGTCCAGCTCTCAGGCACCCACCACAGGAAGTATGTGGACCTGCTGGGTGACTCTGGAGGAGGGCCAGGAAGATGAGCAGGGAGCACATCTCATATGAAGGCAGGCTGAGAGAGCTGGGGTTGTCCAGCCTGAAGAAGGGAAGGCTCCAAGGAGACCTTCCAGCATCTAAAAGGGGCCTAACAGAAAGATGGAGAGGGACTTGTCACAAAGACACATAAGTGGTAATAGTTTAAACTGGAATAGGGTGGGTTTGGTTTTAGATATTGGGAAGAAATTCTTTACTATGAGGGTGGTGTGACACTGGAATAGATGGAGCTGTGGATGCCCCATCCCTGGAAGTGTTTGAGGCCAGATTGGATGGGCCTTTCAGCAATCTGGTCTGCTGTGGAAAGTGTCCCTGCCCATAGCAGAAGGGTTGGAACTAGATGATCTTTAAGGTCTCTTGCAATCCAAACCATTCTGTGATTTTTTCCCAAGATAGATCAAAGTATCTCATCACCTTGCACAACCTGGTATTTGGATAAGGCCTTCATCTTTTTTCTGGCCTGCACTTTTCCCACATATTCATTATCAATCTTGTAATATGTTAATTATGTAAAGCAAACAGAAAACCCTGTTGGAGAAGTTTTGCTGAAGTGGGACAAAGTACATACATGAGATCAAATAACAGAGCTATGACTTTGGCCCTGGCATTTCAAAATGTTGGGTAGTTTTTAACTTAATCCATTCAATGTTTCTTTAGTATAATCTTTTTTGATGAATTCCTAAACAAAAAGCAATCCTGGAAAAATTAAAATGCCATTCTTTCTGTAACATAAAGCTCTCTATAACTAAAGCCAACTGGAGAGAAGTGACAACTGTTACATGAATGTTCATCCTTGTGTTCCTCCATTTCAGCTGAGCTTTTGAGACAGGCTCTCTATTTCAGTTCAGAGATAACACTTTCTGAATTTAAAATGCCACCCAAAAAAGTGGTTCAGAGAATAGATGCTTTCTAAATAAAACCTGAGAAAATTAAATGGTTGCTGTGTGGTATGGCTGTAAGGACATATTCTGCACCTGTTATTCCTTTTGGAGCAGGATATATTTTAATGGGGTGCTCTTCTGATTATATAAGAGTGAGCTATTATACCAACCTTAAGTATTTTAAGCATATGTACAGAATCACTACAACTCTTGTCTCTTATTAAGAACCCCCCTCCTTTTAGGGGCTGTCAGAAGGGAAGCCATCTAGCAGTGAGTTAAGCTAAACACAGTGCCCTCTAGTACCTATCTTCTTTAGCCTGTAATTTAAATTTCAGTACTGCCACTGCAAATTACTGGTTTTATGGTAGCTGTACACTATTTCCTGATATAGTAGATATTGAATTAAAAAATATTCTTCTTTAATAGTAGTTGATGTTTCTTATGACTTGAATGTTCTTCCTGTCTGGTCCTGGGGAATATACTGCATTTCCTGATTCCACTTCTGTTTCCTGCTCAGGGTGCTTTTCTTTTCAGGGTAAACAAAGGCAAAGTGAAATTTCTATTTTATGGGATGTACGTTAGCACTGTTGGGCAGACCATTGAAGAAAGCAGTCTATGTAGAAATTCCTGAAAATATGATCTTTTGAGTGGGAAACTGTTGTCAAGGCTCTTTGGAAAATTTTTGAGAGCTTTAATTGTAAAGCAATACCACATTTCAGTGTTTTGAGAAATTTTTTAGGTTTGCTTTACCAGAATCATTCAGATCTTTAAACTGTTTGGGAAATCAGGTGAAGCTGAGGTATACCTGAAAGCCTGAGGTGTGATGATGAGACACTC
This sequence comes from Molothrus aeneus, assembly GCF_037042795.1. NCBI lineage: Eukaryota > Metazoa > Chordata > Aves > Passeriformes > Icteridae > Molothrus > Molothrus aeneus. The sequence goes on from NC_089647.1 coordinate 67,487,521, forward strand.
TTTTGGGACTTGTATCTTATTTTGCCCTTCAGGAAGAGCTGTCGTATTTTGCTCAAAGGAGACAGAGTCAAATACCCTGAAAATGGATACTTGAAAAACCAATCAAACAAGACTGCAAACCAACCTCAAAAATAGCAATGAAAGGAGAGAGAATGCAGATCGATTTGTGGACAGATAGTTCAGAGCTAGTGTTTTCTGTTGATAATACTGAATTTGTGGTCTTCTTTCATATCTATTTGCTTAGTTACTATATTACTTTGAACTTTTTTTTGCTCAAGAATTGAGTGCTTGCAATAAGAGAGTATAATAGAGCTGAACCTGAACTTGCTGTCCTGATTTTTCTAAGAAACATGCATTTTAATGAGTTGAAAAACTTATTTTCTAATTTGGCCTCATAATATTAATTTAAAAAACCCAGCCACCTCAAAACACTCACACAACATAGAACCACCCTTTCCTGCCTTTTTATTTTGCGTAGAATAGAAAGTGGTGAGATGGATGAAAGCCAAATGCTTCAGTGCACGAAGTATGAAAATGATTGGACCAAAACTTGTGTCTCCTTAAATTCTCTTGCTTGTACCTATGTGACTGAAGAGCCAATCATCCCAAAAGCTTCAGCATTTTAGAAACTATCTTTGAATTCAAACTGAGGTGAAACAAATAAGAGACAGCTTTTTGTGGGTCTTGAAAACTGAAATGCAAACCATTTAACCAAAATTTAATTAGGACAATGGATGTGGCTTCCCCCATATTTATATTCAGGGAAATAACTTTTTTACACATATGGTTGTAATAGGCCTTTATTGTGGTAACTAAGTTTCCTGGTGATAGTTCCCTTGAAATGGAAATGTGCAGCACTTCAGACTGACTCTAGAAATGTTTCTACAACTTTGTAAATGTGTAAATACTCTTTTTGCTATGGGCATTGTCAAAGAAATGTATTTGCTTCCTGGGTATAGCTATATTCTAAATATTGAAATTGCTGTATTTATTTTTTTAATGATATAGCTAAGTGCAAGATCAGTAATTTCACATGCTTTACTTAGTATTTGGGACAATTATATAGAGATAAAGAAAAAATTGGTTTTTTTCAGTCTTGTGAAACTGATGCGCTGAAGTGAAAAATATTTGTGCTCATGTCACTAATCTGCACGAACTGTAAATCATTCCAGTAAAAACGTTGTAGGCAATAAAATATGTTCCAGACTTTGGACCATACCTGCTAGAAATTTACCTTCAGTTCATAGGTTTAAAGTCTATGAAGTGTTAGGTGTGGTGCCATTTAATCTGTCTGCTTTATTTTCTGGTCATTATGAATAATATTGGAGATAGATCACTTTTGCTGTTGAGTAATTTAAAAGTTAATAATTTACACTTCCTTTATCAGATTATACTTTTGATAGCATTTGGGGTTTTGTGAAGATGATTCTGCTCTAAGAATGAAGAACTCTGGAGTTCTGTACCTGTACCTACATGTGTACAGGAGGAGTTTGAACAATTCAGAGTAACAATACAGGTATCGTGTGTTAGTTGTATCAAAAGCAATTCAAGTATCTCTAGTGACACAGATCCACAGGCTTATATTGGAATTCAGGTAGTCCTTCTACAGAAGTGAATGATTCCCTGAAGAAGATTGCAGTAGCTTTCTACAGAATTGCACTCGTTTGTTCCAAGTAATCATATTTGATCCTATTACATTTCAAAAGTATCTCTGGGATAACTTTGGGGTGGGAGGGGCTACAAACCCATTATTACTGAAGGCCTTTATGTTTTTTCAATGTTTGTTTGTATTAATAAAAGTGTCTCTAGCATTTTAGGATTCCCATGGGAATCCATCTAAATCTTAAATACCTGTATTCATTTTAATCCCCTAGCTTCCCAGGATTAAATGCAGTTTATAAAACAATGCATGAGAGGAAAAACAGCATTTTTGGTGAGCAGCAGTGAGTACCTTACAAAAGGAGGTAAAGAGAAAGCTTGTACTTTTTGGTGGTGGCTCTTTTTTCCTCAATACAAAAAAAGTGTTTGTGTCTGATGTTGGAAATTGAATGACTTAACTAACATAAGTTTATTCTTTTTCTAACATGAATTACACAGAACCATGCATGCAAGTTCACTATTGTATTATTCTAAATTGTATTATACTGCTAAATTGCTGAAGTTCAGTTAGTTTTTCTGCAGACAACTCAACAGGAAGAGCTGCTTTATTTAAATAGTGGGGGAAGCTGACTTATTGAAGTTTTCCATGGATACAGGAGTTTGCCAGTTCACCATGCTCTATAAATAGAGAAAGTAAAGCTGAACAGTGTATTGACAGTTTTTGATCATACTTCATGCAAAACCCTACTTCTGGCCATTTTTATTCCTTTCAGACATTTCAGTTCTAATTATTATTACTACTTAATTGGAGCATTTATTGTATCCTTTGAAGTGACATTAATGTTTTGGGTTTTTCTTGCTGTGAATGTTACAGAATGCAATTGGCAATGAAATAACAATTTCAAATATTCTTACAAACTGCATTTCCAGAGGCTTACAGGGTTGTTTTCATGCCGTCACTGAAACCAATTAAACAAAATAATGTCTCACCACATAGTTAGATGATAAGAAGGGGCGGAGGGTTGGAAATAAAGAGCCCTAGATAGCAGCCAAGCTTAAACACACAAAGGCATGTTTCTTTTAAATGATAGAGATCTGTTGTCCTTAAGAAACAAAAGAAAAAAAAACCCCAACAACAGAAACAAAAGAAAACCCAACAGGGGAACTGTTCTCCAGACTGAACAAGCTGGATGATCAAGCTCAGGATCTCTAGCCATGCACATCCTGGTGATCTCCACTCATTTGCTCCAATTTGTCCATGTCTTTCCTGTACTGTGAGACACCAAATCGGAGACAGCAGCATTACAGATGTGGCATAGTAAGTGCTGAGGACAGGGGGAATGATGGGCTCTGTCAGCCTTCTGACATGTTCAATTTTGCACACCCAAGCACCATCTCATTCAGCCCTGGGTGCTGTTGGCCAGTGTTGCCAGGACTGGCTGCTGGCCGAGGTTCAGCCCAGCAGGACCACCGGGCCCAGCTCTCCACCCCACTCTGCAGTTACAGGAATTAGGTCCATCCATGGGGCAGGACTTGGAGTTTGTGCTTATTGGATGTCATATGAGGTTCCTGCAGAGCCAGTCCTCCCAACAGCCCTGCCCTCTGGCATATGTATCCCCTCCCTACCATTCTGTCTGCCCAGGGAGGGAGTGTGGTCTCAGAACCTGACTCAGAAAGCAAAATTCTGGAAGCTGCTGCAGCTGGTTTCTGGGACTAGAGTAAGAAGGTTGACTAATGCTGATGATATTTCCTCTTTCCTTTCCCTTCCAGAAAAAATGCCCTGCAAATGTAAACACGCACACACCTTTGAACCCAGTATGTACAGATATGCATCAACTGACGTGGATTCCAGTGCGTTATATGATAAAATATTTAACTGGGGCGGGGAAAGGGAGTCCAAGTTCAAAATACTTCTGCTCTTGCAAAGGCTATTAAATTACAGACAGCCACTTGTTCCCTGTGAATAACCACTGAAATACGCTTGTCAGATTTATGATGCAGTAATGTATTCTTTTTAACTCTGTGACCTGATGTTGTAAGATGTCCTCAACTATGATAATTTTCAGGGGTGAGGGATGTACTTGGTAAAGCACTAGCTAAAAATGCCTGAGCTAACAGAAGGCAGTTTATTTATGTGTGGTTTGACTTGAAGCTGTCATGTATTTTCAACACCGATCTGTGCAGTTAGAGAATTACTGTACAATTCCACAACTGAATCCTAATGTGTCCAAGTATACCAGTGTTAACTACTCTCGTGAACAGCTTATAGTAGTAATTTTCAGGTTATTTTTTTCAGAAACTGTGCTCTTTTTATACATAAAATAGAAGGAAATTTGGGTTACTTTAATGAGAACAAGAAAATTTAGAACAATTTTGGTTTTGTGTATGAAATGATGAGTTCTGGAATACCTAATACTGCTCAGGCCTGAGATAAAGGGGTCAGAGGTTTTGTGAAGGCAGTGTTCAGTGCCAGTCAAAAAAACCCCAAACAAAAGTACAACCAACCACACAAAAAAAAAAAAAAAAGAAAAGGACCCAACCTTATTCTAGAAACAAGTACTAGGAGTAGGAAAACCAACTGTACTGTGCTGCTGTGGTTAATCTGACATTTGCTGGTGTTGTAATACCATATGATGAGGCTTTGGGCTTGGATCATTTTCCCTTTTCTCACTTTCTCACTAGCCCAAATTCCCCCAAAAGCAGATCTAAGGAACTGGAATATCTTCACCCTCATGGCATCTCTCTGACTAAAAGTAGGGATAGCTTCCCCTGCAGGCTTAGTTAAGCATGCTGAGAGTCCTGAATGAGAGGTGACAAATGAAGGGGAGAGCCGGACAAAGTTGCAAGCTTTATAACAAACAAATAAACAAAAAAAACCCAAAACCAAAACCCTAGCAGATGGTGTGGACAAGTGATTCAACTGGTCACTGCATGCAATGTTATATGAATAATCACTGAAGGGGAAGTAGGCTTCCTTGCCAACAGATGATGTGGATAATCAAAGTTTACTTGCATGCATTCAAGGGATAGTGGACAAGTTTAAGTAAGGGAAATCTTTTAAGAGTTACTTAGTATGTGGAAACCACATCTAGCTTAGAGAGTCCATAAGGGAGAAACATCTCTCCTGTCTATTTTTGCTCTTCCTTAGGCAGCCACTTGGGATTACATGGGAGGATGAGATCTTGAGCTTGATACACTTTTTTGATCTGGCCCCATGTGGATGTTGCTGTGTGTGGTTTTGGAAAGGTTGCATACAGTGAAAGCTGCTTTTAACTTCTGTAGCTGTATGGAAAACTCCAAGAAGCAAAACTAAGGAAAAAAATCAAACACAAATCATATGGAAGCAATTAATTTGATTTGATAAATCAATCAAGCAATCATTGTTAAGCTTTAGCAAATGTAGAACATTGTATGTAAAGCTATCTAAAAAGATGAATAAAATCATGGTAGGTCTCTTAATCCAGACCAGTATTCTGTATGTGACCAGGTTGTGCAATCACAGATAAAAAAATGTTATCATTAATTATTATCAATTTAACATATGACAGTTCTTCATTAAGCCATTGGAAGCTTCATGAAAAGCTTCAGAAGAATAATGAATAAGAATGGCTGAAAGTCTGTTGAAATAAGCTGGTACATGTATTTGCCTATGCTATATTCAGCATAGTTGCTTAAAAGCTACTTTTGCTCGCAGAAGATCAGTTAATTTAAGAGTTTTTGTTACTGATTTTGGCATGGGAAGTGTAACTGTAAAATCACACATCATATGGTTATGTAGAAGGCACACCCACACAGGCTGAATAAGCACAGAATAAGATGCATTGGTAATGATACTCCATTTGTCCTGCAAAACCCTCTCTCTGTGTGCAGAACATTTTATTCTTTGAAATCTGAGCTTGCCTCTGGTATTGAATGTTGGCTGCTGTTGGGAAATCATACAGAAGTCAGTGCTGGTGGTTTAGTAGCATTTGCCATTTCATAGTGATATTTTTATTCTCTCAAGAGGAACAGAATCTCTTGCAAAAGGATATTTTTCTTTTTATAAACAACATTTTGTCTTTCTGAAGCATGTTCCTTGTGGAGCTGCAAGCAAAGTCCTTAGTTCAATTCTGTTTTCTCTAATACTGCTTGAATAATTTGTGAATGTATTCAACAAGCTGGTTTGATAAATAACCTATACAGAAATCCCTAGTTATCCAGGTATTGCACTCAGTCTGGCATCATGATCGTGACCTAAATGATGTGACTGCATTTGTAAATTACTTCCATTTTTTGCTCAGTGTTGTTTGTTGCATTGCTAGGATAAGATTTAAATCTACAAGTCCAGGGAATGGTGGCACTGAGTAGGACGAGTCTGAGTGCTTGAGTTTTGCTTGCTTGGGTGCCATGTGAACAATGGGTGGCCCAGCAGCTGCTCTCAGTGTGCACAGGGCTGCCAGCACAGGAGGACTAAGGCAGGTGCTCCGTGCCTGTGCCATGTCAGGTGTGGGCTGAATTTGCTTGCTAAAATTCCTTCCTTTAATAAACAGTGTGAGTTTTATCAGGAGAAAAGCTGGAATGAAGGACTGAAACTTGGTTTTCTCAGAAAGTGTGTTTACACAATGGGACACTGGAGTGAAAGGGCAGACAAGGGGGATGGGGAAAGTTGCGCCCTCAGTCAGCTTGCAGATGACACCAATCTGGGCAGGAACATTGATCTGTGGAGGGTAGGAATACTCTACAGAGAGATATGGACAAGCTGGATGGATGGGCTGAGGCCAGTTGGATGAGGTTCAGCAAGGTGAAGTGCCAGGTCCTGCTCTTGGGTCTCAACATTCAAATGCTTGGGGAAGAGTGGCTGGAAAGCTGCCCAGCAGAAAAGAACCTGGGGGTGCTGGTTGACAGCCAGTTGAACACGAGCCAGCAGTGTGCTCAGTTGGCCAAGAAGGCCAATGGCATCCTGGCCTGTATCAGCAGGAGTGTGGCCAGCAGGACCAGGCAGTGATTGTGCCCTGCACTCAGCACTGGTGAGGCCACATCTCAAATCCTGTGTTCAGTTTTGGGCCCCTCACTACAGGACAGACATTGAGGTGCTGGAGTGTGCCCAGAGAAGGGCAATGAAGCTGGTAAGGGGTCTGGAGCACAGGTCTGATGAGCAGCAGCTGAGGGAGCTGGGGTTGTTTAGCCTGGAGAAAAGGAGGCTCAGGGGGGACTTTACTGTTCTCCACAACTGCCAGGTGGTGGTCAGCCTCTTCTCCAAAGTAACAAGTGACAGGCCAGAAAGAAACTACCTCAAATTGTGACATACACCCAGTTGTGTGGGTTAGAATTGGGGTTTAGTAAATTTTTCTTCAATTAAAACACTTGTGAGGCATTGGAGCAGGCTGTCCAAGGCAGTGGTAGAGTCACCATCCTTGGAGGTACTTATGAGTCTTGTAGATGTGGCACTTGGGAACATGGTTTAGTGGTGAACTTAAAAGTGCTGGGTTAATGGTCAGACTCAATGATTTTAAAGGTCTTTTGTAACCTAAACAATGCTATGATTCTGTTAGGGTTCAGGAGAGATGGAGAAGCAGTGAACACTCAAATTTTCTTCTTGTCACCTGTTGCCCAAGAATGTGTTTGTGTGGTTCCCATCATTTAAAAATGACTTATTACTGCCTGGGAGTCACACGGGGAGAGAGAGGAGAAACCTGCTTTCATCTCCCAGGGCAGGAATCTTTTTGATGGACGTGTACCAAAGGCACGTGTACATTACTTATAGAAGGAGCTTTTGTTTGCAGAATTTTTGTCAGGAAAGCAAATATGTTCAAGCTCCTAGAAACTGTTTGGTCAGGCTTAATTGCATGTAGATTTTGGCATTCAACATTTAATGGAACATGTTACTGTTATTTGTGCATCTGCAGTCACAGGAGAGACTGTCCTCCTTAAGAGCTAAAGTAAGCAGCAGTAAGCACAGTGGAAGAAAACTACTAAACTTTGGAGTTTTTTTCCTACCTTCGTGTATGAGAGGGTACTCCAACTAATTAGTTCAGGTTACTTCAACTCTTGGTAATATGACTTCTTTGTTAATGCAATTTTAAATTATGAAGACTCCCTTCAGTTTCAAAACAAGTGCATTGAGATTTTCCTTAATTTATTTTTTTACTTTATCTGTGAAAAAACTTCATAATCTGCTTTTACTGTTAATGAAGAGGAGGTAGCATCTGCTTGGTTTTTAGTTCCTTCTAGTTTGTAGGTAGTCTGTGTGCCACCGCTGCTGTTATTTGGAATAGTCTTCTGTAACTCTTCAGCTAATTTGGGATACCCAGTAAAGATGCTTTCCTGCTGTTTTCATTCTCTATTGCTCAGATGTCTCTGCCAGGCAACTCGCAAAACAAATAGCAACACCAGGTCAGCTTCAAAGAGTGCACGCTTTGAAGTAGAGAGCAGATGACAGTTATGAAAGGTTAGTCTTTAATGGTATTACAAAAGGTAGCTGTACAGGTTTCCATGCATTTGCTTATTAAAGTGTGTAATGCCCCAATCCTTATGTACAAAAAAAATAATTAGTGGGCAGTTTTTAGAAAACATTGTCTTGTACTTTCCCTAGTGGTAGAGGATGCAGCAGAGATTGGTTTACGGCCTGAATTTTAAAGCATGTGACTTTTTTTTTAAATGATGGTCAACACAGCAAGATACAAGAACAAAGAGAAGAGTGTAAGACCAACTGGGTATAGATGGTCAACTTAACACTCTTAGAAGAGAAAGGGCAGAAAAAGTTGTCTCGTTAAATACAGCAAGTTTCAATCCATTCTAATCTTAGTGCCTGCAATAAAATTAATAACTACCCGAGAGAGTAAATACTGTGATATTGGATAATTATATGCTTAATTTTTCAAAGGGAATTGCTTTTTGTTTCAATGAAAGCTCTATTACTGCTGGTGGTGCTCACAGGCCAGTCTTACACTTGTGAAAGAACTTTAGCAAGCCTTGGTTGTAACCATTAAACACAGGATCCTTTATGCAAGCTAAAATTAGCAAAAATAAAAATCTTTGTGAAGGAAGTGGAATTTAAAAGCAATTTTTATTTTTTTAAGCTGCTCTGTAATCATGAATGTGTTAGTGAACTTATTTTTGAGGGGAATTGGTATGACACTCAAAATGAGTGCATATGAGATTTTACAAATTGAAAATCAGCACAGACTTAATTTAAATGTGCATTTATGTATTTTAAATGGCTTGTTTACTTCACATCCAATCTGTTGATTTCTGTGCTATCAGCATTCATCAATTTTAATTAAAAGGAGAGGAAGTTTGAGTGCATTTGAGATGAGAGTTCATTTTATTCTCCTTGCAAAGAATGATATCTCTGTGTTTTTAATTTATTATTCTTTTCCTTGTGACTTTCCTTTTTGAAGGATTGCACAGTTTTTGTTGGGAGCTTTATTATGCAAAAAAAAAGTTCAAGTATACTCACCCCTGTACCTATCCTGTGTCAGGGTTTTTCCTCAGGGCTTTAAGTAATAACTATGTTACTTTTAATAATATTTCAAGTAATTACATGTTTGACATTCTGTCTGGAGTTAATGCAACAGTTCTGGATTTCTTTCCCTAGCAGAAGCTTCCAAAGATTCTTTCCTACCTGAAAAAAAACTTAGGGCGCATATTTTTACATGTATTCATTGTGCTGTTTTGTAAGGGAAGAGCTTAAAATGCAGTGTGGCAGAAGGCTTCATATCTATCTTCTTTCTGACCAGTAAATATCTGACTGTTGGAGTGGTTCTGAATCAGTGTCTCTCAATAAATCAGCATCCAACAGATGGCTGATTTGTTATTTTGTGAACTGCTTTTGATAGTACTGATTTCCGTTACTAAAGATGATGCTTGCATAACTTACATGGCAGAATAAGCTGGTTTTTAGTATCTTAGGAAACTGGTGTACTGTCCTACTCTGCCATAAATGCATTTCCTTGATGATGAAGACTGTTGTATATCTTTATACCTTCAGTTGCTAAAAAAAAAAGTCTACAAAAGGGACTTCTATTAAGTTTATTTTTAAAATATATTATCATAGCAGGTTAAGTGGACCACTAACTGCATCTACACCAAAATGGAGAGAAGATAGTACATCAAGAGCATTCCAGCTATTTTTCATGGTATTTTCCACCTGTCTGACTTCATTCAGTTAAGAAAGTGGTGGCCTATTGTAAAGCACTTTCAGTGTTGTGTGGGTAATGTGGTCAACAGTTTGCTGTCTGGCAGCCAAACTTGATGATAATGCTCAAGCTTATCATCCATGTTTACTATCTCTGGGTCAAAGTGTGAAGGTATGTTCACCCTGCTCTTTTCTCCTGTACTTTCTAGGGGTTACCTTCCTGTCAAGGAATAGCTGGGTTTTGCTGCGATATACCAACCTATTCCTAAGCCATCAGCAGAGATTGATGTATTCTCTCTTCATTGGAAGATACTACTGGGTATTCCTCCTCCACACTGAGTTAATTTCTTCTTATAGTTTGGTTAGCCTGCAGGTGAAAAGAAGGGAAGATCTTGGTAATTATTCTGAGTCTCACAGTTGTAAGGTGCATGTTGGTGATGAGACCGCTGAGATGACTTTTTGTGTGATTCTTCTGCAAATGTAATTTGTTTCAGGTAGAATTAAGTATAATCAAGAGGAGAAACATCCCATTAATTTTATTGAGCTGCCTTTTAATTTTTTATCCTGTCTAGACTATCAGTCCTAATTGCAGGATGATGGTAAAGTCTTGGCTTTTCACTGAATTGTAAAGCTGTGAATATAGTGACAGCACTGTTGCTGGTGGGATTTCTGAATAAAATAGGGCCAAACACTTGAGATCAAAAGGGATACTTTCATAGACAATTCCAAGGTAACAGGTCTGGATGTAGCAGTTGCTAATGCAGCATGTGTAATGTCCCATGGGAATCTGCAGTTTGTAGTAAACTGGCACTATTGACATACTTTTCAGTTTAACCATTAGTTTGATAATCTTTCCAATGATTAAATGCAGAAATGATTGTGCTTCACAGAGGTTTTTGAGACACCCTTAGTTTTCAAAAGCTGTGGATTCCTAGATGAGAGTCTCAAGGGTTTTGTTAATCTTCTCTTGGTGATAAAGAGTGCCTGTTTTTCTTGTAGAAATTATGAGGACTGTGGGACAAAGTATTTATGAATAACCCTGTCAAGAGCCTGAGGGTTGCTTTTGTGTTATTTTGGCTCTGTGGTTTGATTGACTTCTGGGAAGGATAGCTTACAACCACCATGTGTGTTTTAAGGAACCCACTTCTCCAGTGCATCTGGCTGAAGCCCCACTTTGTCTGGCTAGCCAGCTGGTGAAATTCTGCAGATGGCTAACTGCAATTTCCAAGACCTGATGCATGTAGTATCTTCTTTCTCGTGAGAAGGAAGATTCCCAATTTAGCATTTACTCATGCACTCGTTAAAGATGTTGGGAATATTGCTGTGGCCTCACTTGGAGCAGAATCTGATCGTTTTGTTCCACTCCTTCCCTACCAGCAGACTTAGTTGTAATAGCTTGTTGGAGCATTTTGATGATGTCTTAATTGGTGTATTAAGCCTTTTTTTTTCCTCAGTCATCAGTTTTGTGATACAAATTACATACTTCATGAGTACTGGTGAAAGAGCGGTGTGAGATCATCTATAGTTCCCTGGCTAGGATTGCTTTCCCATATCATTAATTTTCTTCAAGTTCCTATTCTCAGACTCCTCTAACTTTACTACAGAAACTCTTAAGTGACTAATATCACGTTTGGTTTCAGTTGGTTGGGATGGTCAGAATTAATGTGAACTCCAACTTCAGAGGTATATGGTCAGACTAGCTTAACTTCTCTCCTTCCCCCCACCCCTCTTTTTTTTTTTTTTTTTTTTTTTTTTTTTTTTTTTTTTTTTGCCTCCCACAGAAGTTTTCTAACATTCTGGCAAAGCAAGTATTTGGACTTTTACCCATTCTCTCACTTTACAGTAAAGAAGCATTCATTTTTCCAACATTAAAAACTTGGCCAGAAAACCTGGCCCCAAAACGTTAATGTTTTGAGCAAATGTTTAAAATTACCCTCTGACTTGGCTGCTCCAGACAGCCTTGAAGCACTGTTTTCTTTTGGGGTGGAAAAATTGTTTTTCACCCAAAAAAAGCTAATTAAAAGAGTTAATATTTATCCAGTATTACTGATAGCAACAAATTGAATTTATATATTTCAAATATTATAGAAATAAATCTGAAGCCATAAGAAACCTGAATAAGAATAGCTGAATCCTTAAGGAGCTCCGTTAATTGTGGCTGTTTCAAGAGCTGAGGATAGGAGGTGAGAATTGCAGGAAATGTGGAAAATAGTGTGTATATATATGTCTTAGAGCTTGTCTGTTTTCTAAAAGAAAAGGGGCATGTTTTTCCTTAAGTGTACTACACTTGGTGACTTCTTGATTTTTGTATCTTGTTTTTGGTTTAAATTTTGCTGCTACTTCACACCATGTCTTCTGAGAGAGCTGGTTCAAGGCAATACATCCTTTTTCAGTGGTTTTTTTTCTGTTAAGCTTGCATAAATATTTGACTTTGCATTAATTGAGGAGCTCTTTCCTGGCTCTAAGTATGTTATTACAAATGCAGGAAGATCAAGAAAACATGGGAAATAATCAAGTTCCGTTGTATCTGCATATCTCATTCCTTTTGGACATATTTGATCACCTTAAGTTAATAGAGAATGGACTTTAATAGAGAGCAGTCAGGTTCAGCCTGTATTTCATACTCTTGTGCTCTGTGTGATGAGTGATGATGTTGTGCTCTGTGTTGCTAGGGTAACACAAAGAAACATAGAGAAAATACGGCAAAATTCCAAAAAGGAAGCATTTTCTTTTTTTTTTTCAGTGCTTCTTATTTGCTCGTGAAGTATTTTGCCAGAATATACTGAGAAAACCCAGTAATTTTTTAAAGCTTTTAGTCCAAGTGTACAGACTAAATGAAATGATTCAGTCATGCAGTAGTGATTTACTTTTACTTAAGGACAAATGCAGCGTCACTTCATCTTGTTTCCAAAATCTTTATCATGGACTAAACTGCTCTTACCTTGTACCTCCATTTCTTCATTTTTGCTCTGCATCTCTATCAATAAATCTAAATTTTTTAATCACTCTTTCCCAAAAGCTTTGCTTTTAGTAGTCCCCCTTTGAACTGCAGAACAAAAAAGCATTTGTTTTTTAATAATGTAACAAAACTTTAGAATGAAAAGAGGTCTGACATATACGCTGCCGCTATTCTCTGTTCTCCTGTGCAACAGTTTGGCCAGCACTACACTGGAATTGCTCTAGAGGAAGAAATGAGCCACTGGAAATCTTTGAAATGACTCCCAGGTGCTGTAAATTCCATGTATCCCTCAAATGCAGGGGGTCTGTCTCTTCTCCAGAAGATATAACTATCCCTCATGCATATACGTGGCATTTATGGATCTTGGCTTTCCTGAGGAGATGATGACTGGAGTGGACTGAATCCTGGATTACTTTTATGGGCCTAGAATAGGACATCTTGTAGCTTCTGCTGGTAACTCTGAGTCACCTGTGTGCTGAATTGTTTTCTGAGTATGTGTCATGACAACAGCAGCCAAGCAGATGCCTATTTAGACTGGTGAAACTGGCTGTAAGCACAAGTGTGAACACAGCAATATCCAGTACAAGTTACTGTCAGTCATCTTTTTTTTTTATCAGAGGATATGTTCATTGCCAAATATCTGATATAAATTATGCAGCCTAGACTTGAGTTCTGGGGTTTTTTTTTGTTTTGTTTTAATACCCTGAGGAATTGAGTAAACCTTGCTTTTGAGTGTTATAAGCTGTGGTAAGCTGTTTTGCTTATACACAAGGCACTTCTGCACCATTGCTTGTTTGCTTGACACAAGGATAACAAAGGATTACATTTACTGGCTCTTTCCCTGGGCATGAAGGGAGGAGATTGCTGGGGTGGATTTTTCCTCTTCCCTATGTACGGAGGCTATAAAAATATCTCTCTCTGAGCAAGCAATGTTGTATAACCTGCCAAATCCTAGCTCTTCCCAAGAGACCACCTCTAAATGCTTTATCCAAATTGAACAATTGTGTTAATCCTGGGGGTTGAGTGTAAGAGAGTGCACATAGGCAGTTGCTAGGAGTACTTGGTAGATGGAAAATTTTTTACCCTAACTTACCTTGCAGTGATTTGTTTATTCATACCTGGAGTTGGTACAGACAAGTCTCATCAAGGCTTGGTGGGAATTAATGCGGTCAGTGTTGAGGGCTATTCTAAAAATTTACTTCTGGTGTGTGTGTGGAAACTGGGGATGTTGAAATATTCCAGTTAGGTGTGAGAGTTGGGAATAAAAAGGACAGTGGCTTTGGAAATACTTAATAATGGCAAAGAGGCATCAAGCAGTAGAGAAAATGAATTTTGGTCATGTCATGAAAAATAATGCTGTGAGTTGGCATGGTTGCTGCAGCTTAGCTGAAGCAAATAATAGACTTTTTACATAATTTTTTTTATAATGCTCTTGAACTATTTTTGAGCAAGCTAGCAGCTACATGTTTTTGTGGTTTTGAATATATTTCTAAAAACTTACAGGATTGCTTTTAATTATCTATTTTGATACTTACTTTCCAGTGACTCCCCAGATATACCAACTATTTGTTTTGGAAAGATTGTTAGCCAAATTATATACTCCCCATCTTGACTTCTCTTGAAATTAATGTACAAAATTTATACAATATGGTCTAGATTTGTGTGGGGGAATGAAGGTCAAGGGTCTTTAAAACTAAATGCAAGAGAAGTTAATGTAGATAATGATCCTGATGATCAACAGGATGAGCTCAAGTATGTTGATTCTTGAGGTACAAGGAAGGAGAAAGGTAGAAAGAGGGGGGAACATTTAATGTAATCCTTGTGCAAAGGTCAACTGAAATATGTACAGGCTTTTAAAAAAGAAAAAAAGGCAACAGGGAGATAAAAGGAGAGATTCAGCAAAATCATATGCTCCAAATTCTAAATACCAAAACTTGGGGAAGAAATATAAACCTTTAGTATATGTAAGTACTGACATTATAGCTATCTATCAATTGATCTAAAATACTGTGTGCATTAAAGTGGTTTTTTTTTTCCTTGAGAAGGAATTAATTTCACCTGTGAAATTAAAAAGTCTTCTTGAGTGTGAACAAAGTGATTTGAGATTTGATTTGAGGTTTGATTTCCTAACACTCTGTGTGAGCTGAGAGTCAACTGCACAACTTCTAATACTTTGTGCAGAGTCCATCTTTTCTCATAAAAGTCAGTGGATGTTCTTATGTTTCTTGTCCAAAGTATATGGCATGTGACCACTAGATTTCAGAAATAAAATACCTGCTGGGTTTTTGGCGGTTTTTTTGGTGAGTGCCAGTCTAGATCTGGAATTGGAAGTATCCAATAAAGATTGGCAAAGCATTCTAGTTTTTCCCTGGAAAAACCAAGCAAATAAAACAGTACAAGAGGCACACAGTTTAATTGTAATTAGTTAGTGAAGCTGATGAGTTTTAAGAGCAGGTTAGGAATAGAGTAAGAAAAAGTCACAAAGAGGGACCAATCAACAAATCTACATCAATTATTATCAATTTTAGGACAATTTATTTTGGAAACTGTCTCAGATATCATCCAGTCCGACTTTAATTCTCTTTAATAGACCTTAATATTTGAGCAGGAAGGTGCGTGATCCTATCAGCTCCTTTTTGCCACGGCAACAACTTGCAGTGAGTGCTCCAAACCACTTACCCTGCTCACCACTCAGACAAGAGCCAAGGAGTGCTCAGGTTATCATTTGAGGCTCTTCTGCTGGTTCTTCTGCGGGATTTATTTTTATTTTTATTTGACAGGCATGCCTTCTTCCCTACATGCTAGTTTTCTAGGGAGATGCTAGTTTTCTAGGATGCTAGTTTTCTTTCTGGGAGAACCTCTAGATTAGACTGGAGTATGAGGAAGCTGGCAGAGATGGACCACCCAGGGAGGGGTCGGAAAAGAGCATGAGGAAATGGATAATGTTATCGTCTGGTGACTTGCCGGGGTTGATGCACTTTTCTAGAAGTGCCTGTTGTTGTTTTGATAAGGGATTTCAGAATGGTGTGGAGGCATAATGGGTGAGATCAGCAAGGAAGCACCATGCTCCAGAGGCAGTGTGAGAAGACAGGCTCTGAAGCCATGGATGGTGATGTGTTCCCACGGAGGGTGTTGGCTGGCTCTGTTCCCTCTCTGCCTTTTCCTTCTTGAGCATTTCTCCTCCACCCCTCAGCTTTAGTAGGTGGGGGCACAGGGTGGAGTCAGTCTGCTCATTCATCAGGGCCCATGGAGCTCCTTGCTGTCAGCCAGGGGTTCCGTAGGGGCACGGAGAAATGCTTTCTGCTGACATTTTATACCTGACTCTGTGCTGCTATGATGCGAGTGGCATTGGGTCTGGTGGATGTGTTGCTATGGAAAATGCATGTGCTTTTTATAGTCAAATAGAAAGGTGTGTTTCCAAACGCTGTTCTCTAACTCTGCAGCCATAGCCTGGCTGGTTTATTTCCAGCATTCTCAGCAGTGAACTGTGGCTCTTGGGGTTGAATATCAATTTGCTAAGAATCCAAGTGCTGTGGAGGAATGTCCTCATGTTTCTGTACCCATGCAGCAACCACATCTTCCACTGGAGCCTTTCTATTCTCAGCAGCACGTGGGAATTCAGTGAAATCCGATAACAGCAATATTAATAGCAGCTGAGTAGGTGGCCAAAGAGGTTGAAATTTAGCACGAGCCCACTGCTAGTTGGACAGGCAGCGTTCATCTCCTGCGCAGGAACACCCGGCGGGGGTGCGGGAGTCCTTCAAATCCCCTGACATCTTCCTCAGAACCGTAAGTGCAGCTGCTCGGTGTAGGGCTGGAGTGCCTGGAGCTCAGCAAGGAGTAGGGAATGGGCTTTTCTGCAGCCAGCTGATCTGCTCCAGCTCCCAGGCCAGGGTATGGCTCTTCCAAGCCCTTCAGAGGGCATCTTGGAGGTGTGACTGCTGCCTTGATGGATGGAAGCTCAAAGGGAGAACAACAGTGCTTCTTTTTAAACAGCAATGTATTCAAGCCTTGTGTTTGTGAGATCTGTAGTTCAGAGGAAAGGACAGAAAACCAGGTTGGCAGCTGTTTCTGAAGTATTCGTCACCAAGGGATGGGTTTGGCACTGGGCAGGGTGCATTTGTCACTGCCACATTCCTTTCTATCTGTGGGAGTGTCTCTGTTCCTTCTTTCTCCCCGTAAATGGGCTCAGATTTGTCTTATCACTTTGGACAGGACCACATGTATTCTTGGCAGCTAACCTTCATTTCGGGGAGGATGAATCTCCGTTCAAACTTGCTTCTTTGTTTGTTGGTTTTGTTTGTTTTTTTTTTAATTTTAAATCTTCAATCGATAACTATATTTAAATATGTTTCTATATGAGAAACAGACCCTTCTCTGAATGAGATGCTTTAAAATTATCTTCCAGAATTTTACTCAGACTTCTGGTATCTTGGATGTGGTCCTGAGCTCCACATTGTTCTTCCTGGAAAAGTGAAAAGTGAAGTGTTAAAGTAGATTTGACATCATGAGTTGCTAGTTGCTGGAATTTAATACATATAAGGACTTGGGGAAAAAAAAACATATCATGTGTCAGAAAAGTAAAATCCAAACTATTGAGTTTATTGTTTAAAAAATTTTGAAATAAGTAAAAAAAAAAATCTATCTTCTTAAAATGCACTGCTCTTTTGTATGGAGGCACTGGAGTGGTGTCTGTAGATGTCAGTGGATGTATTTTATAATTGGTTAAACTCTAGTTCACAATTTCTTAAAAGTACCGTGGCCTGCTAGCTCCTCTAAGGTGTATGATTGTCTACAATTAAAAAAAAAATTCTTTTAAATGCCCCAAAATGCATTAAAAGACTCGCAACAGCTTTCCTCACTCCTTAAAAATGGAAAGCACAGAGCACCTCTGTCTCAGGGTCATCACATGGGGGTTCTCACGGTACTGGTGTCTGGAGCAGAGTCCTCCTCCACCAAGCCCCCAGCCTGCTTTTCTGCCATGGTGCCGGTGCAATTGCTTGTATGAGCATGATATAAAACAGATCAGCAAGCTAATTTGGGGGTTGAAAATGTATATTACAAAAAAACCAGGTTTTTTAGGAGAAACAGGTGTAGCCCTCTGGCAGCATGGAACACCAGTGTGATTCAGGGTTGTGTTGGCATAACCACGGGGGCAGCAAACAGGAGTGGCTGGAAGAGAGAGGGGGACCAGGAAATCCTTAAGCTAGAGCTGCTGCCAAAGCCTTTGTATTGTCAGACTAGGGCCTTGGTGACTAATTCTGCTGTTTAACCTTGAGTAAACAGTAGAGCTGAGAATAAATTCCTTGAGCTGTGGCTCAGCCTTGTGCTGATCTGCCATGTCACTTTGCTTTATTCTTGTAGAGTGGTCTTTGTTGAAGAAACATCTGTCAGTCGGGGCTGGCTCGAAGTGTTGTTTGTCAATATGTGTTGTGTTCAAATGTAACAGAGGTGTTTCGTCTCTAAGCATATCACACACACCAACAAGTGAGTGCTATTCCTGTCCCATTTGTCTTTCTTTTGTTTGCTCAAGGATTGACGTAGATGAGATGATTTATACAGAAGGCATTATTTCTCCACAGGTGGTTATTCCACATCTTTTTTCATCAGTGTTCAAGTCAGATTTATGCGGTTGTGCTTCACAATTACTGTTATAATATCCCCCACGTGTTGTTGTCTCGTGGCCTTTAGACTTTAGAGATCTTTTCCAGGGTGGCTAATCTTGAAGTTGTGTGTAAACTTTTATTAATACCACTGCCAACATTTAAGGTTCACGCTTTGTGAATCAGGATTCTACTTTTACAATTTTGAGACCTCATTGTTGGCTGGAATTTGGTATTGAGGTTAAGATAGGTAGATTGGTGTTGGGGTTTTTTTTGAGCTTCAGAATGAAGTGCTGAGACTGTGACAAGAGCAGACAAAGCATTTACAATAATTTTTTCCAGTAAGATCTTAACTGCTATACTTAGCAGCTTTCTTTGCTTAGTTCAGACATCTTTAGCAAAGTTGTATTGTTAACAAAAGGAGATAAAAAAACCTGTGGGAAGACAGAGAAGTTAATGTTTAAAAACACACAAAGTGATTTAGTAAATAGTGTTGCATTGTCATGTGAGGAGGAACTGAATTCTTTCAGCAGATTAGTTTTAAGATGCAGCCTTGGCTGTGCCTTCCTGGGCAAAGCTGCAGCCCACATAAAGCTTTCAGTACAAAGGTATTCACCTATTCAAAGCAGAAATTGGATTACACCAATATTCATAAAGAATATGATTATCATCCACTGGGCTCTATGACATCTTTGGATGAAAACAGGAAAAAGCAGACTTCTTTCACAGTAACCAAATGTAGTATTGGCATTTATTTGCATTGACAAAGATACTTTAGCAAGTGAGCTACCCCATCAGTTCCTAAGTTAGCTGTTGTATGAGAAATGTCTCTGCAATCAGTTGTGTGTACACTTCAGTGCTATAGGCTTATGTTTTAAATAAGGCTATGTGTGTCCCAGAGCGCTTAAAAACTACATTGCTGAAGTTCTTGTACTCCATCTTCTAAATAGTTTATTCAAATATAGTGTGAGAAACTGGGTGTTGAAGCCCTGTGTATTTAGAGCCAGATTTGCAAAGGAGAGTTAGAGGTGAGAGCAGGAGCTTGCTGTTAGGTAACAGTTTGTCAGAAGGGTTGTAGGGTCATGCCTACTCTTACAGCAGCAAAGAATTTGCTATGCTTGAGGCTGGTGACTCCATCTTGTCCCCTCCTATGAACCATAATTGTTCAGAGTTATACACAAGACCCTAGATGAAATATTTGCATAGATTGCACAGTAGTTATGTTATTTTTATAACACCTCATGAAGAATTTCCGTGTACTAGAATTATTCCATTTTGTGTTTTCATTTACTGCAATTGAGTTAAAAGCCTTGTTTTTTCTGTTTTGATACTCACAGGGAAAATTAATTCATCCTAAAAGCTCTTTAGTTTGTATCACACTTCTAACCAATAAGTATTTACACAATATATATTTTAAATTGAGTATCCTGGAAGGGAAATAGGCAATTGCATGTGCAATTAAACACAGATGAGCTCAGACAGATTGTACATATAAAAGGTTTAAAGGCTCTTATTTCACACAGAATGTTAGAAAGCAGATCCAAACTACATCTTCTGCAAGTTGCATGTCTCAGAGAAGATGTAGCTGTGAAATTTGTAGGTTAGAAATTCATTTTAAGACTTTCCAGTAAAGTAACAGCCTTGCTTCTTTAATCAGGATTTTTTTGACAAAAAAAAATTATATACCTATCATTTAACACAGATTATAGGACAGTACCATTCATCATTCAGAATCATCCTTTTCCTTGCTTAAGCACCATCAAATAATTAATACATGCATATAAAAGTGAAGAACAGTGTTCTAGATCAGCAGGGTTTTTCTTGGATTTTTTCCTCTCCTCTTCTGCTCAGGCGGTGTCTACTGTGACAAGTTTTTGAAAAGGTTTCGAAACCAATAGATGCAGTTCAGAGAAGGAAAATAGTAATGCAAATGAAGAAACTTCATGAATGAAAAGTAAACACCTTGTTTGCTTGCTTCTGTTGTTAGCAGAGTAAACAGGAATGAAGCAGGGTCTCTCATTCGAGTCCGTGAAATATCTCCCTGCCTGCATTTTTGGTCTCAGGCTGTCTTGTTTACTTGAATGACCTAAGTTTTGTTTTGGTTTTAGTCCAAATACACAGGCCTAGTGTGTTTATAGTTATTTCAGTAAGAAAATTTTATTGAAATATAAAGACAATTAAATATCGCTCCTGTTGCAAAATGGTTGACTGAAATTATCCAAGAGAACTCAAGGAAAGCAGAAGTGGATATCATTGTGTTCAGTCTTGTAGCTTTGGTCTACTTGAAGGCTGGCAGCCTTTTGGATACATGCTCCTGCCAGCTAAGGGCAGAGTTTTCCACTCCTCACTGGGCTGCTCAAGTTGGGAGCAAACTTTGGGGCATCCTTAGCAAGGGTCTCTGCTTTTGTAATTGCAAACAAAAGCAGAAATTCTGCTAACAAAAGGCATTGAGGGTAAAGAATGCTAACCTTTAAAATGCTCTCCACTGGGTACGAGAAGTGTAATGTTGATGTAAGAAAAGTTTTCCATTCTCTGCTTGGGAAATCAACCTGTCTCTAGTAGCACTCAAAAAATTTAGCTTACTGGAAAAAAAAAGCGAATTTTTTTTTTCTTCAAAAATAGTCTTGAGTGAATAACGAATAGCAATGGATTTTGGAAGAGATTAAAGAACAAACAAAAAAGTGTAAATATTTCACATTAAAGGAGGAGGGTTCTTCCTTATCTGTGTCAAAGAGGACACTGGCTACAAAGCCAGAAGCATCTCTGGCGTGAGATACTAAGGAAGCTTCAGGCAAGGACTGTGGAGGTCAGACCCAGCTCAGGACTTTGTGTTCCTGATAGCCTGATTTCTTTATGATCTGGGGATGGGCAAGGCAATTAGAGGCACTGAGTGGGAGCGGGTGCTCTCAAAATAGGAAGGAGGAGGGAAGGGACGGTCTGTGTCCCTGATGGTTGTCACGTCTCATTGACTATTCCATTTCCGTGAAGAGTGACCAAGCCCTGTCCTCATTACACTAACTCCTAACCATTTCCTTAATGGTTTATTCTCCTTTTTTTCCTGTAACCTTTGGCTAGTGTGTTTCTAGACAGACAGAAATGGGATAAGTACCTTGACACATTATTTGTCTGGCATGTTAGGGAGTTCTGAATAGGTTTTTCTGCTAATGTATGTGAAGACTCTGCTTTTCTGTTTGAACCCCTTTGCTGTGCTGTGTGTGAAGTTTGTAGCTGAACCAACTCCAAAACAACATCTGGGGTAGGTGAAGAGTTGTTTGGGTGTATTTAAGCCATTTGCTCCTCCATAACTGCTGTAACTGCATGCAGCAATGTTGTTCAACCACTGTCTGCAGTCTAGCCCTGAGCATTTGCACCTGGGGACTAGGAGGCTTTTGGAGGCTCCCATTCGAGAAGTTTCTTCTTCTTGCTCTAATAATGAGTGGGAGGAGAACAGGAGTGTCCTTTGGTACACTTCCAAGGTGTGCTAGACTGGGAATATATATATATAAATGTTCCCTAATCTTAGTGATTGCATATGTATCTAATATTTTTTGAAAAACATGTATTTCTATAAAATAACCCAAACCCATCTTTTCAGCCCTACATCATCTCTCTCCAGATGTCCCAGTTTCAGTTTCTCATTTTTTGGTCTGAAAAGTTTACTCTTGGCTAAAGTGTTTTCTATTGTCTAAGGCAAATACTTTAGAAAACAATACAACTGGGGGAAAAGTTACAATTGAATCTCCTTTCATATGGAATTGACAATCTGAAGTTATTCGGGCTGGAAAAGAGAAGGCTCAAGGGAGACCTTGTAGCAGCCTTCCAGCAGCTAAAGTGAGCCTACAGGAAACCTTGAGAGGGACTTTTTACAGGGATATGTAGTGATAGGACCAAGGGGGAATGACTGAACTGAGAGGCTCAGTTTATATTGGCTAATGGGAAGAAATTCTCTACTCTGAGAATGGGGAGGCACTGGCATGGATTGTCCGGACCAAGTGGTGGATGTCCCATCCCTCTAAGGGTTCCAGAGCCAGGCTGGATGGGCCTTTCAGCAGTGTGGTCTAGTGGAAGGTATCCCTGCCCATGTGAGAGGGATTGGAAGTGGGTGATCTTTAAGGGCCCTTCCAACCCAAAGTGTTCTATGATTCTGTGATCTCCCTGGCTAATAGAGGCTATATTTCCCAAAGTCAACAGCTTGTTTTCTACTTCTGTTTTGTTGGTAACTAAAGGAGAGCTAATTAAAAATGCCTAGAACCTTTCTGTGTACCTCTCAAAACAGAAACTGTAATAGATTGGCTAGTTTCTCATTTTACATGTAACAATTGAAATAGTACATAGTTATGAGTGTATTTAAAGTGGAATGCTTCTTATTTCTTTTGGAGCAGTCATAGTTGCATATTTTATATTGACTGATAATTGGTCTTGAAACTTTTTACGCCTTGAATAATAATTGAATTTTAAGCCAGCAATTTTAAAACATTTTGTTTTCTTCTCTTTTTCTCATTCCCTGCCCTGCTTCAGACCAGAGGAGACCAACAGAAGAGTGAAAAATGTAAGAGAGTTTCACATTAATTGTGATTAATTATTTTTAAATGCTTCTGTTTAAATTGTGATTAATTATTTTTAAATGCTTCTGTTTAAATTGTGATTAATTATTTTTAAATGCTTTCTTTTCAAATTGTGGATTTATCTGATGCAAATTAGTGCCACTTTACAATGATTTCTATGTGCAGCTTACTTTCCCAAATCATTGTCATAATCAAAAACAGTACTTATATCTGCTTGCTTGAGATATATGAGATGCATCATGACACTCTTCAATTGGTTTTGGTGGCAATCATAGCTAATACTGTATGCAAGATTTTGCAGTGCATTGTAGAAACATCTCTTACAGCATGCTGAGAGTCTTTTACAGTGGCACATGGCATGAGAGGAAAGTAATTAAGTTTGTATTAAGGGATTTTTTTTTCTGTTTGTTTTTAGGTTTTGATTACATTATACTGGCTTGGGAGGAAAGCTCAAAGTGACCCTGATTATAATGGTCCATACCTCAATCTTAAAGCATTTGAGAAGTTATTAGGGCAAGCATTGAGTAAGGTAAGGAATCCAAAAAAGGAAACTAAACAAATAGGCTGAAGTTTATATTTGTTATACGGCAGCAATTCTAAACAGTCTCTTGAGGATTTAATTTTCTTTGTTTGGAGAACACAGTAATTTGTTTTGCTTGCTATCAAGTTCCATAGGAAAGGAATGATTTTTAGCTTAGTTCTTCTGCAACCCATATGAATTTCAGAATACGTCTGCTCTAATTGATGTGATAGATTGGGAAGAGCCCTATCTCAATCCTTTGGCTGAGATGAAAGAAATTTAAGACCTTTTGCCAAGTCTCCTCTTCAAGCTGTTATATGTGCTGTTGTGTATGTGTTTTAGGGTTTTGCATTAGTCTTTGCTGAAGTTTGTTTGTGAATTCAAAATGCTCATGAATAGCATTTTCACCCTAAATTATTGGAGAAGACCTTTTAAAAGTGACTCTTGTAGGCACTTGAAGAGTCCAGCCAGCCGAGCAGAAGTGGCAGAGATAGTGGGTACGGCGATATTTGGTACGTTGACCGGGGAGAGCCTTTCCCATCTTCAGTTACTCATAAAAGAGACGATTCCTTTGATAGCTTGGACTCTCTTGGTTCAAGATCCTGCACGAGCTTTTCATCAGATATAACCTTGAAAGGTGGCAGCGAAGGTATGTTTTCCTCTCCAAAATCTTTTGTTGACATGTATCTTATGAGTGTGGGAAAAGACAATGTATGGACCTGGTACTCGGATGTCCAGTACTTAAAGTCAGTTCTAGTTTTGTAACTGCTGCAGTTGCATTTTGCTTAAGCAAATATTCACCTCTAACAGTTGGTAGGAAAAAAGCATTGCTCGCACAGCTCTTCCTAGGAAGGGTTGCTGAAACTCTTGCTCTCACTGACACATTAGGGTGTGTGTGTATGTCCAGGGTATTTTCCCAGAGTTCTGTAAGGGAAATTGCTAGAAATTAGATCTGGATGGGATTACCTAAAATTCACTAGTTGCACAAGTCGCTTGCCTTGTTCTTAGGGTGACTGTGTCAAACTGCTATGTCTTCACTTCATTTGTGAATATTCAATAAGGTTTTTCCCACATAGGTTAAATACCGAATAGTATTTGCTACTTTTAGTAGTTTTTCATGAAAATAAAGGTAACAAGAAGATAGTGACACTGGATCCCTAAAGCAGCACTCTAGCCTGTGTTTCTCTGCTGGTTTTAAAGTTCAATGCCAACTTGTAGTCTAAAGTCACACAAATTGTGAGGTGTGGGGTTTTGTTTCATGTGAGTAACAAAATCATTGAGCAGAGGCTCCATGGAGCGTTGGTGATCTGTGCAAGGCAACATTTAGCTACATTACATACGTGATGTACCCTGGGCTTCTACTGGTTTTTAATCTGGTGAAATGAGCACAATGCTATATTATTTGCTGTTTATTTGTCTTTGTTAGTAAATTTATCTTGCAGATACTATTTAATTAAAAAATTTCTGTGCTGTTTTTTGTCTTTAGTCTGGAGGCCAGCACTTTGTTTCCTGCAGGGAGCAGTGATAATGAAAGAATGGAACAAATGCAGGAGGATCATGCAAACCAAATTGAGTTTAATGGATCTTATCACAGCTTTGCCACAGACTTCTAAAAATACTTCTCCTACTGTCCTGTCAGTAGCTCAGCAAATTTGCAGCTGAAACATCTAAAATACAGACATAAATTGATTTTAGAAGACTTTGATCCAAGTTTTAGCTACAAGCACATGTCTAGAGAATGATGTTTGTATATTTCCTTTTTATTTCCACCTTCTTCTAAGGTTGTGACAGTGACACAGACTCAGAACTGCCTTCCAAAATGCATGACTCCCATAAAGATGACAGGTCTTACCGCAGGATTTCGATGATTGAACCAAAACCTACCACTGACTTCAATCGTTTCTTACCCAACAAAAACAAGCAGACAGCATACGTGCCAGCACCTTTAAGGAAGAAGAGGACAGAGAAGAATGAGGACAACAGGAGGAGCTGGGCAAGTCCTGTTCTCACTGAGTCAGATGGAGCATTTTCAAGGTACTGGTGTGTGGTCTTAGTAAAGTGGGCTTTGATGTAGAATTTTTAAAATAAGTTACTTCTTTATTAGTTAAAGAAAAGCTGCTCTTGCTGCAATAAAAAGTCAAGTATTTGATTTTCTATGTTTTATCAAGGGGAACATTTTGGTATGGTTGTGTGGTTTGGTTTTTGGTTTTGGTTTTCTACATTGTTTCTTGATGTTTGAATATTTTGAAGCTGGCCAGACTCCAGATGTATTTAAATGGTCTTAAATGCAAGTTCTTGAGAGATAGACCTATAGTTTTGACTGCTTGTTAAAGCTTCCAAAATATAGTGATGAATTTCAGCTGTCCGGCTTCTTGATGCATACAGATGAGATTAGTGGGCAGTTCTTGAGTTTCACCATTGCCTTCGTGCCTTCACTGTCTCCATTCTATTCCTGTCTCGGTCAACCTCAGTGGACGTGAAACGAATCCTGTAGCTTCCTGCCAAAATAGCAGAGCAGAGTGTGGGCTCACAAATCCAGCTTCCCTCCAGATCATCTATGAGTATGACAGTGGCTCTGATTCAGAAGATGAAAGAAGGCTGCCTGACGTTGTTTTGGATGACTTAGCAAATCGTAGATTTCTAGTCAAAAAGAGCCCTGTAAGCTCTGCTGCACCTGGACATCATTTCATGTTGCACAATGACTCTCCTAAATCTTGCTCGCAAGAAAGTTGTCCAGCTGGTCCACTAGCTGCAATGCTTGAACCACTGAGGTCAGAGATACTAATCCAAGATCCAGTAACTATTGCATTACCTAAATTGCAGCCCTTAAATAACTCCATAAAGTTAGTCTTCTAATCGGCATTTTAACACAGCTGATCATTTGATATGCTTTTTCTGTCAAATTTTGTGGAGACAGGATGCTGATATAACCATTTAACTTCTTTTAAAAATTTTTTTATTTAATCTATTTTATTGTTTCTGGTGCTGCAGTGATGAAATTGAGAACTAATATGCTTCATTCACAAGGCTGAGCTCCTGAGCCAAAAAGCATGTCTTTTTGCATTGCTTACGTAAAGTTGCTCCTAAAATATCTTAACTGATTGGATATTTTGAACAGTAACCAGAGGAGGCAGAGGCAATTGGATACTAAAGGCGAAAACAAACCAAGAGTTAACAATCCTTCACAATTATCTGGGTATTGTGATGAGGACGAGGAAGAAGTAGGCATCCCAAACATTGAAAAAGATGATCTCTATTTTCGCAAGCTAAGTTCTTCAGTGCCAAATACAGTTGTTGCTTTTGACAAATTTCTTCCTAAGTTTTGGACTCCAGAGGAGGAATTGCTATGGAAAAAAGTCAAGAAATCTTCTTTCAAACCCTGGTATAAAGAGATTCAAGGGTTCAGGTGCGTTTTCATGCATGCCTGTTTCTCTCCTGTGTGCAAAGCTTAAATAAAGTATAGTTCTATGACTCAGAATCTTTAAATTTTCACTGCCAGTGTAGCAACAGGATATGTTTTATTTTTTCTTTTTTTCCTTTTTTAAAAAATAATTTAAGTATTATTTTTGTTATACTGTTGCACCTGTTGCACTGTTGCCACTGTGCATTTTACTCAGTGAGTACACTTCATATTTTTTTTTTTTTCTTTCTCCTCTGCTCATTCTTTCTGCTGCTGCACAGTAGAAAGAGATCAGATTCTGAGGATGAGGAATTTGCTTACAAACAAAGCTATACTATTGTTGCTAATCAACCAAGACCAAGTTTTGACTGGAACAGTAGCTGCAGAAAGGATCAGAATTATAAGCCAACTGCTGAATATCTGGGAAGCTCATTGTCACAGATTGCAGAAGGAAAAATCTTGGAGTCTTCTGATCAGCCCAGGTTGATACTGCTGCATGAGCTGTTCTCTTGGTGCATCAAAAAGAGATGGCTGGATATGCAACAGCTAAATGAAATTAAACCATGTCCCGTGATGCCGTGCTTTTTTGGTTATGACTATTTTGCTGGTTTGTTGGGTTTGGGGTTTTTTTTCTCTTTTAATGTAGCCATAAGTTGCTGGCCTTCTGAAACATGTAAATGTGAAAGTGTAACATGCTGCATAGGGTTACTGGCTTTGTGTGTGAGCATGTAAGTGTGATGTTTCAGAGCAGGTTAGGATGCCAGGATACCTTTGCGTTGGTTGGCGTGTGCTGTGCTACAGTCAGTGGTGGTGAATGCCAAGTGGTGTCGTCATTCTGCTTGGGATACTGCAAGTCTAAACCAAATGTATATTGCAATACATTGTGATCTGCTTGTCTCTTGCTAGTTAATGATATTTTTACTTCCCTCCTTTTGTTTTATATGCTTCAGTCAGTTTTCGTTACTTCAGGCCCTGCAAAAATACACTGACTACGTGTCTTCTGAAATGGAGACCAGAATTGATCCCACTTCTGGCCCTAGGCTCATAAAATGTAGAAAGAATGTTTCCTTTATACCAGGAGGCAAGCAAGGAGATGAGGAGAATGGATATCTATATCCAGATTTGGAAAATGATGATTTGTTTGTTCGGAAAACTGGGGCTTTCCATGTGAATCAAGTTGTTCTTCAAGACCCCCGGTATTTAAAGAAATTCTCTGAGCAGGAGCCTCCTCTAGAGGGTGAGATAATTCTACAACCCAGAGAGGGCCAAACTGTGATTCCAGATTTGGAAAAGGATGACATGATTTTTCGTAAAGTCCTCTCTCAAAAAAAAGAGGTGCCTTTATCAGGTGCTCCCGACAAGTATCACCCAGCACTGTTTCCTGATCCGTGGAGTCTTCCAGAAGAGATCCGGTCCAAATTTCTATGTTTACTTGAAAAAAATGCGATACCAGAGGAAAGGAAGAGCAATGGCAGAGTGCTGTCACCATCTTTACACCATAAGAAGGACGATATGCTGACCCGCAAGATTGAATCTTGGAAAGTGGGAAGCAACGTCCAGCCAGTAAATTTTATCCCAGGTCCATGCAGTGAAGAAGACTGGAAGAAGTGGGAAGCAATCAGGGAGGCCAGCAAAGTTAGACACAAGAAACGGCAGATGGTGGAGAGGTCAGGTTGTGTCCTGCACAGAATGAGTGCCCTTGAACCCTTCCCATTCAGAAAAGCATCATCCTGTGCTGAACCATTTGTAGAGTGCCAGTCTGTTTGTTCGTGTCGTCCTCGAACAAGCTTTTTATTTGCTTTGAATAGAAGCTCATTACTGCAATACCATATTTTCAACAAAAGATTATAAAGTTTTCGAGTTTTAGGCTGCCATTTTGGAGAAAATACGTTATCATTCCCTCAGGCTCCATGTTCTGCATAAGTTTCTTTCCATGGTTGAACAGGAATAGTGATTATTCAAAAGACTATGGAGGCTAGAAATATTTTCTTCTATTCTGCAAGATAATACATAAAAACATTGCTGAAACACATGAATGCTTTAAAGACAAATTCTGGAAATGGGCATTCTGATATTCTTGCTTGCACCTAAGTTTAAAAATGCTTGTAAACTGTCCTACCACAGTTCTGAGATGATTAGATGAAGTGGGGAAAAAAAAAAAAGTGTTTTGCCTGCCCAAAGTCATGGTGCATGCAAGTTGTGTGTCTATGAAATATTAAGTCCACCATGGCATATTTTATTCTGCCAATACTATCCTCCTACTTCCATACAGTCTTGATTCATTCTTTCCCCTAATTCTTTCCTGTTATCCTCAAAATTTCTCTTGTCTGACTGAATACTGTTTCTTAAGTACTTCCTATCTCTCCTTTGAATTTTGTATTTACTGGGGGAGAGGGTTGGGTTTCCAAATGTTTACTTAGATCTGAAAATACGGCATTGCAAGTTGCAGATCTCCCAGCTGTGCATCATTTTTTTGTGACTAAGACACTTCTGTGTTCCAGTTGGTATTTTGATGTTGCTGCGTTTAATTTTTAGGCTTTATGCTGTTAACAATTTTCAAGCTTCTCTGAGAAATATTCCTAAAGTGCTTGGAAATATTGCATGTTTTAAAAATTAATTCAGTAGAATTAAATAGGTATATTATAAAATACTCGTATTCAAGAATACTAAAAATCCTCTTGAATTGCCCTGGATTAGGTGTGTTCAGGGATTAATATGCTAAACTTCTATTAGGGTCTTTTATTCTGATACACATCAAGTATTACTTTCAGTTAGTATCAGAAATGGTTGAAGTAACAAGAGAACTACCTCTTGTAAGCCTCACTTTTGTTGGGACTCAAGCTGGCATTAATTTTATTTTCTTGAAATTAGTCTCTTTTGAGCATCATGCTGTTCAGCAGCACTGGAATGAATAAGTGTTGCAGAAATAACACAAGGCTCTATTTGTGCAGTATTGCTAAATGAAAAGTGTTGGAAACTTGCAGGCAGCCTTGTTCTGACAGTTCTGCCCAACTTTGCCCATCATGCAAGTCCTGGTGTGTTTTTTTGACTGGTGTCCAATTCCTGATGTGCTTTTCCATGCTGGCTGGTTCCCAAGCTTTCAGTTTCCCCATCACTTAGTGAGAGTGCTGGTCTACTAATGGTGTTAATGTTGTTATCAATATCAAGACACTGAACCTCTTTTTTTTGGTTTCTGATTTCTCAGACTGTTTCAAAAGCTTTCTGATGAGCAAGGGTAAGTTTTATAAAAGCTTGAAAGATTGTAATGCTATTTTTTGGCCTCTTTTCATCTTTATGCATGCACAGTAGCTAAAAACTCATGCTGGAAACTTGTGCATGATGCTTTGTTGTTCTGTTCTTTGCAATTTATGTAATGAATGTGAGATAAAAGCTATGTATATGGCAAAAGTTCTCTCTGCTGTCTCATGTATTCAACTTATGGTTATCAGGCACTTTGAAAATCAGCTCTAATGTTTTATTCCTGCTGAAGTGAAAAATTTGTTGTTCTGTGTTTCATTTAGGCTTTAAAATATTCAAAAAGTGTAAAGGAATATTAACAAATATTTTATTTTCAAGGCTGTACAGCTAGAATCTGAAAATAATGAACAGCAGTGGTATTTATTATGGGATTGGTGAATGGTCTGGGGTTATTTTATATCTTCCAGGTTTTTGAATGCTCAGTGGTACACTTACAGATTTGTGTAATGGGAACTTAGATGTTGTTTATAATGAACTGCGACTCAAAGAGAAATAATTTTTCCACGTATTGTGTGATGGCATGTTAAGTATTTTGGAATGCATGGTGTTCTACTGATTTTTTTAAAATTAAAATTTATTTATTTATTTGCTGCCCTATTTTTACTCTGAGGCAAACTTGGTAAATTACTGAACACTTCCAGAAGTGCAAAATGTTTCAAAAGTTAGGTGTTAGGAGAGGGAGACTCAGAAGACTCAAATTACTAGTTAGGTTTTTCAGTTTAGAGTGAAATTAAAACTAAGATCCACTTCCATGGTATGAATATAGCTTTTCTTAGGTTATATTTTCTTTAGGTTGAGATTTTCCTCTTTTGTTGCAGGCAGATACAGTAAATGTAGCTAGGTAAGTTTTCTTGAACTCATCTGGAACAAATTTGATACAGCCTTATATAGTATTTGATTACCCTAAAACAGTTCTACGTGTGATATAACTTAAGCGCAAAAAATGAGGAAAAGAACTGTACAAGAGTTTCTGCAATAGCGACCAGGTGATTTTTGCTGAATTTGGCACTCTTCTCATTCAGAAAACAGATAAGCGAGCAGATATGAGGAGTTAATGCCCAAGCCTTTATTTCTAGAGGCCAGAGGCCAATCTCATGTTACCAATGAAAGTGAGTTCAGCCACTTGGGAGGAAGTGAGAGTCTGGTTTGTTAGTTCAGAGATCTCTTGGAATGCAACAGATTAGAGCAAGGCTCTGTGCTGGATCTATTTTGGTTTTAATCTTGTTTTCCATCATATAAGAGAAATGCCACATTTTTAAGTCCTGCTGGAACATAATTGCATCCCTCTATATAACTCATACTTTGGATAAATGAAAACAAAGGTATTTTTGAATACTAAGAAACAAAAAAACCCCAAGCCCTAGAGACCTAGCTTTCCCTTTGCATTACATTGTTGAACCTTATGATGAAACACCTGCATTTTGCTTACTGTCTCAGAGGCTTCTGGTCAACTCTCATCAGGAGCCTTGTCCTATATCTAAACTAAATGTCCTGTTATGTTTATCACTGCAGTGTGAAAGAATAAAGGAAAAAATAGCATGTGGTGGGGGAGAGCATGAAAGGTGAGCTTTTAGGAAACTAGGTTAAAGGGAACTAGTAAGTAGGAGTTCCTGGGGGAAACTGTAGCCATGTTGAAGAAGTTAGCAGGAAGATGGCTGTGTTAGCCATACCAACTTTAATGGAAAGCATCTCAGAGGTTGGGGAGGATCAGCATAGGCTAGTGGGGCCTGTGATGCCCATGAAGCGAGCATTTGGCCCTGTCTGACTCTTAATCTTTTGGAAATGGGCATCAATAACTGATTTGGAAGGAAGGAAAGGACAGGAGGTGATACGGAAGGTGTTACAGGGGAGAAGTCCAAGGTGGGAATTTGGATTTGGGGAGAGGGGATTCCTTTTGGGTCAAAGAAAGAAACAAGATCAATAAAGAAAATAGCAAGTTAAAACAGAAGTAGCAGTGTTCTAGGAGGAGCTCAATGTGAATGATCAGGATGGAGATGTACAGAGCTGCTTATTCCCTTAACCTGATTTTATTTGCTCAAATACCCAACTAATGACTTGTGTGTTGGCCCTACAGCACGTCCCATTGGCTGCCCATGTGCTTCCTGCTCCATTCAAAATAACACTCATGAGCATTCAGTTGTACTAATATAAATCTTTTTCTCTCTCTGAAGGTTTCACTCATGTCAATGAGGGCTAGGATGTTATAAAGCTGAGTTCTCTTTTCCCTTTCTAGGAGTAAATCTTTGAATGATGTCAGTGCAGAGGAGCTGCAGACACTGCGCAAAATCCGTTATGAAGAGCTGCAGAAGATAAAAGAACAGTTACAAGAGCAAGATCTAAAGTGGCAAGAAGTAAGGACTTCTTTTCACCTCTCCTTGTGCATCCTGCTTGGAGGGGCTGGGTGTCACCTGCCTTCAGTGTCCCTAGTAAAAAAACTTTGGCATGTGTGCAGCAATTCATGGGGCTGTCTTCTAAAACAATTCATCCCTTACAGCTACTAGAGTTTTTGGGGATGCCTGTTTAATGCAGAACTGAAATTATTTTAAATATCCTCCTAAGTTTCTGATTAATGCTTCAGGATAGAACTTGTATGTATTGTAAGAAAGCCTTCAGGCTTGATTTCTGTGGACATAGAGAGAAGTTAGGGCATAGTTTCTTGTGTTATCTGCAATTTTTGAATACTTTTTTGGAGAAATGGTTGGAATGTCTGAGTATTTGATCCTCTGGGAGAAAGGAGAATAAATAATACTTCCTTGTGCAAATTCTTGAGGCTCCTATCCACTAATAATGCTGTCTTAAATCCAGCTTGTAAACTGCATGGTAGTTTTGCACAGCATCATAAGCATATCTAAAGACTTTTCATTTTATTAAAATCTTTGCTTGACAATGAGTATCAACAAGAAGCCAAAATTAAGAACAAAGCACCAAACAAGAAGTTCACAGTTGTTTGTTTAATGCATCTCAGTTCTAATATTCAGTACTTCCCTTAACTCAACTCTGGTATTTCATGGACAATATTGCCAGTTCACATTGTGGTTTTACAGAAATGAAGAAAGTACAGAAATATCTGTTTTCAGTTTAGAATTTAAGGCATATTTATTCTCAAGCTAGTGAATCAGTCTAACATAGTAGTGATTTGGAAAAATAATGGTATCCTAAACTCTAAAGCCCTCAACAAAGAAATTCAGATTGCATGTGCATTAGTTTTCAATTATGTGTGATTGGTGAAGTATTTTAGAATAAAATTGAAAATGTTAAGAGGAGAAAAAACGGGCTAAATAGCCTATAGTCCAGTAATTGCAATTGTTAACTTAAGGAGGCAGTGAGCCTGCAACCCTAAATAGAACATGACAACCCCTTTATCATTTAGGAGAAAGGTACATGAAAATGTGGCTGTGATGCAGACATGCAAATAAAATCAGGCCAATAAAGAGCATATAATGGGATACCTCTGTAAGCCTGTGAGGCCTTGAGAAAATCTGATAGTATACATTCGTGTAATTCTAAACAGGATCTAGCAAAATGGAAGAGTCGTAGAAAGAGTTACACTTCAGAATTGCAAAAGAAAAAGGAAGAGAGAGAAGAAATTGAAAGGAGAGCCTCTGAGGTGTCTGGAAGGAGTACCAAGTCACTGAAGGAAATGCAGCAGGAGAGGTAATAGTCCTAATGGGAATATTATGTGTAAGAACATAAATCTGAGCATTTTTATGCCTTTAAATTTTTGAGTCGCTATTACCAACAAGTTGCAATTGATTCTACAGAGATCTTGACAATTTTAGTTGCAAAATAAAATGTAGAAATCTAGGCAATTGAAGGGCTGAATATGGTTTTCTAATGTGCTGTTTACACAGAATGTTAAGCAGTTTTCTCTATAAATGATATTTTACTTTACTATCCATAAATAAAAATATTAAGAAATCAATATTTGCATTCTCTTTAAATTAGTTAAAACAATAGCACTGAACTGGATAGCTGCCTTTTTTACTCATGGATAAAGTTAACTATTTATCTTCCTTCTTCTACTACATTTGCTATTTTTTTAGCCATTGTCAAGAACTGCAGCCAGAATATTAATTTATGTCACAGAGCTGTAAACTTTTACTTGATTTCCCCTTCCTCCCTAATTTTTCCTCTTGGTATTTACTTTCTGAAGAGTAAAAAGTGTAAACTGCACAGTACCATCTCTAGTGGTGACAGTCTTATTTATTTATCTATTTATTTATTTATTTCAAATGCACATATGACTGAGCTGAAGGTAATATGTACATGACATGTATTTGTAAAAAAAGGTCTAATCTTTTGGATTTCTTTAATTTTTTACTTATTTGTGAGGACAAAAATTAGTTGCCTGAATAAAAGTATGGATGGTAATTGTATTGAATATTCAGTATCAATAAGAATTCTATAACTTAAATTTTAAAGGATATCCTTGTAGCAGTTGTTCATTTATAACAAAGGAATGAGTAGCAAAAAAATAATAATTAGCTGAATTTCAGGGCACTGTCTTATTTAGGTATCTAAAATTCAGCATAGCATTTCAGAAACATTGAGCACAGTTACACAGTTCAGGCAGTGTTATGGGACTATCTTATTCCTGTTCTTTCCTAAATAAATCTGAATTTCTGAGGATGTGTAAATTGAACCTATGTGTATCTGTATAATTTACAGCTATGTGCAGCTAGATCATTTTATTGGCAAAGATTTCTGTCATGGTGGCAGCCTGATAGTAGTATGTTTGAGTGCTCTGAGAGTGCTGAACTGGGGAGGAGGTGGAAGAAGATAAATACATTAATATTTTCATATATTTTTAAATCTAAATTATGCTAATAATTTTTATTTACTGAAGAGGCATTATTTGGATTATGCTCAGCATTAAACATTTACTAGTTGAAATACTTTAGGTCTGCCTGTTTGTTGGGTCACTTTGGTATTTTAACAGGCTCTATTCCCATAGGGAAGAGAGAGATCAGGACTCCTATGAGGAGCAGAAACAGGAACACAGCTGGGCATATTCACTGAACGATGATGTGTTCAGTGAAGACAAAGCACCTTCCACAGCAGCAAAAGATTGGTCAGCAGCCAAAGATCACCGTTTGGAAGAAGATGCTTCCTACAGCACTAAGGACAGTAAAAGTGTGTACACCACCCAGCCTCCCAAGGAGAACCTGCTGGAGAGCTCGGCTGCTCGAGAAGCTCCTGCTCCTCCTGAGAGCCTGGAGCGGGAGCAGAGCCCGGTGCTTTTGTCCACTCGTTACTCAGTGAATGCTCAAACTGGGTCAGCTCAGGTTTCAGCTTCTCTCCCGAGAACTTACCAGAAAACTGATACCTCCAGGTTAACATCTGTGGTTACACCAAGACCTTTTGGTGTCCACTCAAGAGGAATCTCGTCACTTCCACGGTCGTTCACGGTAAAATTCTGCTTCATTCTTGAAGTTTGTAAATTTGGGGTCTTCAATAGTTGGGGGAACAGTAGTTTTAATGGTTTGGTTTTGTTTATAAAGTGCCTCCTGTGTGATGAAGGCTGTGTTAATAGAGCAGGAAGTTCTGTCGTGCTTTTAGATGTTTACTTGTGTTTCTGTGCTTAAACGCACAGAATTAGAATTCCTAGAATTAAAGCTGGTAGCTGTATTTGGTAAAATATTCTTTTTATTACTTGTAGTAAGTCTCCTTTGTGTGCTTTATCAAAAAAATGTCATTGGAGGTAGTTATCTGGAGCCAGGCTAACGTAATTAAGTGTTAAAGATAAATTTTTCAGGTGATAGAAGTTTCCTCT
Organism: Molothrus aeneus; assembly: GCF_037042795.1. NCBI lineage: Eukaryota > Metazoa > Chordata > Aves > Passeriformes > Icteridae > Molothrus > Molothrus aeneus. Next base: position 67,523,314 of record NC_089647.1, read on the forward strand.
GCTCTGCTGACTTTGTTGAAGTTTTATGCTAGGCTAAATTTTGTCTACACTCTAAAGCACTGAAACAATGAAATTAATTCCCCCCTGCCCCATTACTATGATGATTTTCATAGTTATCTCTTAAATCCTTATTTGTTTCAATTTAAAAAGTGGCAAGAATATAAATAATTCTAAGCAGATGACTTTAACAAGTTTATCTTAAGTCTGGACTATTTGTTCTGCAAGCATTTCAAGAGAAAAAAAAATTTCTGAGTAGGTAGTTAACAATGGGTACAGGAGCCAGAATTTGCTTCAAAGAGAGAGGTGGTTTTGTTAAATATAAAAATCACTGAAAGATTCAAAGATTTCTTTTTTAAAGCACTTATTTACCAAGCTGTCATTTTTTTCCTAGATGGATGATGCTCAGAAATACAATGGAGAAGTAGAAAAAAGAACTCAAACTTTGTTCACCAGCGTTTCCTTTTCACAACCAGACTCTGCACACCCTCTCTCTACTGGTGCATTCAGAAGCAGAGGTGAGGAGGAAGAGGAGGAAAAAGGTGTTCAGTCAACACCTCCTCCTAGTTTGGCATTACCTTTAAAGTCCCAAAACCAAGATGCTGGAAGTAGTATTCCTAAGCCAGAGTATGGCATTCCTCCTGATTCTCTTTCACTTGCATCTTCTGCAGAAACTGCAACTCTGACAGACCCTAAGGATTCAAAATCCATGGTAAGTGTGGAAATAATGTGATTATTTGGTGTAACTGAATGCCACAGCAGAATAAAAGAGAAAATAACTAAAAGTACATCTAATGCAAGTATTTTTCTGGTACTAAGAGGACATCTCAGAGACTTGCTGTTTCCTTTGATTTAATTTAGGGGAAAGAAAAAAATTATTCTTTTGCTGAATTTTTCCCTATCCATTTTGTCATGTGCCTAATTTTTTTTATCATTCTAATTCAGAATAGTTATTCTACATGTGTTAAGTGCTTGCAAAGGTTTTTCCTATTCTCCAAATTAGCACACTGTTCATATAATCAGGTGTGACAGATGAATTACGTGAGCTGCTGTAGCATTCATTTGCACTTTTAAACTGGTGGTGGAAAATAAAGATCAGCTTTTCAAAGGCTGGCCATAAACATCAGTATCACACTATCCTTTTTTCCATCTGTTGTGGCTTGAATCTTTTTTTTAGCTATTTATTTGAATCTAATTAATGTTCATATTAATTTTGAAGTAAATCACTGTCTCTTAGTGCATGTGCTTGTTGGTAAAGGGGCTGGGTCTTTGAGAGTTCTTTTTGAAATATGTATCTTAAGTGCTGTTTCCTCCAACTGATTGCATGTTTCACCAACAATAGCTTTAATTTTAAATTACTAAATACCTTGCTGTACTATCTGATGATTCAGTTCGTAACCCTTGACAGATTTGCATTCCTGATCCTGCTGTAAAACTTAATTGTGCCAGTTGCTTGGGTGAAGGTCATAAGACCTTGGATGCTGATTTATGAAATTCCCGTAACAACTTTTTTAGAAGTTCATTTGCTTCCAAACATTCTTCTTCCTAATCACTTGTGGAAAAGAAACACATTGCAGTTTAATACCCTTAATGCCACTTGGCCGTTTTAATGAATTTATCATAATTATTTGAAACTGTGATTGCTGTATAAGGAAAAAGACAATGAGATAATAATCTTTTTTTTTTTTCCTGTGTTGTAGCAAAAACAGGCAGAGGAATTTCTGGTTTAATCAGTGAAAACTGACAGATTCGATACAAGTTGTTAGTATCTGTTTAAGCAAGGCAAATGAGAATAGCATATACTAGGTCCATTTGTTTTTCTCCTGTCATTAGTTAAAAGATTATAAATCTTTCCTCCTATAAGTGAGTAATATGGGGGGGCATTTAAAAGATATTTTTAAAAGTTAAAAAAAAAATAAAAATCTCAGCTGTATTATGTAACTTACCAAGCTCCAAGTAAAGGAATGCAAGTTCCATTTGATGTGTTTGTAAATCATTGACAGAGAGATTGATATAGCTCACTAGTCATCAGGGCCATAACACCAGGTCTGCGGAGCACTGTTTTAGAGATGACCTATAAAAGTGTTAAAGTTCAGTGTACAAAGTCACATTACTCCTCTGACAAGAGAGAGATCTGAAGAGTCTTGTTGGGATGGTGAGGAAAAAAAATTAAGACCAGTAGTAATTTCCAGGAACACACTCAAACTCGAAAGGTTTGTATGTTCTCCAGCCCAGTGTGCTAACCTGTTAAGTAGATTCACTTTTAATATACTCACCTAAGGATTTGGGTTGTATGGGAGCATTTGCAAGCCAGTAGCTGTGTTGTGAAGAAAAGACTTAATTTCTACCCTGGGCTGTAATGGGGAGTGTTTTCCCAGGAACATTCCTGTAACATGAGGTGATACCTTGGGATGATGCCGTGCTCTGTTGTTTTCTTCTCTATCCAGTACTTGGGTGCTGCTGAAACCACCTCTGGCTGCACCTCCCTGAGACTGGCTGTGGCTGCACCTGCTTGTGCAGTGCTTGCTGTAGCTGCCTGTTGTGTCTTACAACAGAGGAGCTTGGAGGAATTGGCATAGGTTTCTAGACTTCTAAATATTTTAAGTTAGGGAAAATGAATCCGACTCTTCAGGAAGGCTGGGTCGCTAGGGAACTAAAATGAAGGCGTACATTTAATGCGTGTGTGAAAATGTGCAGGGTCCCTTCCATGCACATTTTGCTGGAATATATCTAAACATTGTTTGACAGAAATTTTTTTTTCCTTTTATATCAATGTTAGTGTCATGCTGATGAAGTGTGTAGCATGCATTTAGTTTTTTAATGAGCTCACCTTAGAATGTTAATGTATGCAACACATGCTCCAAATATAGCGTGGGATTGAAAGCAAGTGTTACAAAATGTTTTCCCATTCAGATATTCTTGTTGTTTAAAATGGCTGATGTTAGATTTTGATTCAGATTCTGAAAGCATCTTGAAAGTCCAAAAAAGATCTGGATTTAGCTGATTTTGGGATTATTTTTGTTATCTAAACTCTCTATTACAAAATCCATAGCAAGCTGGTAGTATTTCACATAAAATCAAGAAGATGATTGTGCAGCCAAGTAAACCTAGTTGCAGCATTGAGCCTAAAGGAAACTGTTTATTCTTATGGTAGGATATGCAAAAAAAAAAAAAAAAAAGGATTGATTACGCTTATCTAGCTTTTTCACATCTTTGATGCTCTCCGAGGAGGCAGTACATGTCACAAATTCACAAGACAATCCACAAAAAATCATTTAGAGGTTTAATTTCCTCCAAGTTCTTAAATTTTCTTGGCATTGTGTTGCAAAACATTTAAAATAACAAAAATACAGAGTGAAAGATACATGTAGAGAAAACAGCAAACACACCTGTTGGAATAAAAAGCAAATGAGTTAGTTAACTGACTTCAGTACTGTTTCCTTTGTCTGTGATGCTAATAATAGATGATTAAAGTGCACATTGTGAGCAGCCTCACTTATTTAGAGGATAAACTTTCCCTCATTTAGATTCCTGTGATACCAGATACTGTAGTGTCATGTTTTATTTTTCAGGAACAGTACAGTGAAATGAGAATCAGTATAAACCAGAGACCCGGCCACAGTCGCAGCTTTGGGTTTACAACAAACTGGAGTTCTTCAGGAGCCATTGTACAGACAGTTGAAGAAGGTAAATGTGTATATATACACAAATTTTTGTTCTTATGTTTAATTTGCAGAGGCTTCTCAATTAAGGCATTTGCTGCTAAGAAATGCTGCAAAACATCAGGTGCAGAACTGAAAGTTCACTATTTAGTTTGCTAATGTATTTCTGTGAACCCTTATCTCTTGAAACAGGTTGAATTGAGAAATACCAAAATGCATTTTCCTAATCAAGGAGGGTATAAACATGAATATCTGTTCACTGAGCCTCTTACAGAACAGTATTTAGGGGCAAATACAGACTTCCAATATCCAGACTGTTTCTTACAGCTGAGTTTGAAAGATTTCACTTCACATGGTTTGTAAACACTTGCAGAGGAAACCTAGGAGTTAATATTCTTTGTTCAATTTCTCCTTTCTTAGTCAGGCTGAATTCTGGAGACAGCTCTTAAGTAGTTGCAACTTCTAAATTGATTTCCAGTGTAGTTTTTTTCAGTTGTTTAATACTCAGGGAAATCAAACATTTTTGTCTTGAGATGACACATACATAAAGTTTATTTCTAACCTTTAATAGTCTTCTGCAGAGAATGAGCTCGATTTTCTAAAAAAAAAAAAAAACAACAAAAACCTAAGCAAATCACATATAATGCTTGTTTTCTAAACAATGGTATTTCCCATTGCCAATAATATTTGAGGAATATTGAATTGTGCCCTTCTTTCCACCTAACACAAGATCATCCTGAGAAAAGAGAAATAGCTGGAAACTATTAATTTAGCCAGCTCTGTATTATGCTTTCTTTAGCTAACTTTTAATTTAGTTAGGTCTGTATTATGCTTTCTAGAGAGGAAACATACTGTTTAATAGCAGTTAATGAGCAGTCTTGGATTTTTTTTCTTTTTCATATTCAAGAAGTGAAGCGGCCTTTTCCCACTATATCTGAGTACTTTTCATAATTGGATTTGCTCTAGGATAACCCTCCTTGAGCAGGAAGGATGAAACAGATGAACCACTGTGGTTTGTTCTAACCTGTTTCATTCTGTGATTCTGGAAATACTAATATTTACTTTGCCTAAAGAATAGCTTTCCCTTTGCTTTTCCTGCTGCTAGGCTTTGGGTTTAATTTCCCTCCTTGGAGGCAGGGGTCTGTCGATATGCACTGCGAGTTGAAAAGGAGAAATGTGAGGGTAGTGAATGTTCCTGCTGGTCATTCACAAAGGTCCACATGGGCTCTGTCCTAAGGAGAAGGTGAAGGCCTTGTGGTTTTTATCTTGGTTATGCTTTTATTACCATTCTCACAGGAAAGAGCACAAAGTATAGATTTAACTGAGAATGGGCTGTATCTTAGTGCTCTCATTTGTAGCCTGTGTTCAGCACTTCTTTCTTCCAACAACTGTCTCATCTTATATCGTTACTCAAAAGCTGTAGCTCCCTTTAAAGAAATGAAGGATGAAAGATGTGGATGACCCATTGAAAGAGTAGTATATGCTTTCAGCTAGGCACTTGGGAATGTTGTATTTCCTATTTTTAGGGATAAGTCATAGGATAATTCAGCTTGGAAGATCACGTAGGGCAATGCACTGCTCAAAAAAATGTTAAGATGGAATTCAGGCTATGTGGCCTAGGGCTTTTTACCCATGGGGGTTTGAGACCCTCTGAGAATGGAATCCACACAGCCTCTCTGGGCATTATCCTCTCAGAGAAAATTTTTCCTACATATCCAGTCAGACCGATCTTTGTCCCAGTTTATAACCACTGTTCTGTGTTTTCCTGCCATAAATTTCAATGAAGAGCAGGCTTTCCCTTCTCAGGCACCTCCTGGTATGTAATGGGCGGGAACTACTGTTAGGTTCTTGTGCAGCCTCTCTTGTCCAAGCTGAAAAAGCCCATACTCTTCAGCCTTTCCTCACAGGTCCATTGCTTCAGCCCAAACCATCCTAGTACCTTCCCATTTTACTTGCCCCAGTTAATTGATGTCTCTCTTACAGAGGAACACCAAAACTGGACACAGTATTGTCAGTGTGGCATAAGAGGTGCTGAGTGAATTGAATGGCCACTTGTCTTGATTTGTTGGTCATGTTAGTGTTCATACAGCCCCACCACTGCCAGGGCCCCCCAGCCTTGCTCTCCAGCCCATCAATGCCCAGCCCATACCATCACTGGGATTAGTCCTTTTCAGGAACAGGACCCTGCGTGTGGCCTTGTTGAGTGTCAGGTTCCTGCTCTGAAGAGCAGCCCTGCCCTCCATTGTACTGGCCACCCTCTCACTTTTGGCAAGGTTTGAAGAGTTGATGAGGGTGTGTTTTCCTCCTTCTCCTGCTTATTGGTGAACACATTAAAAAGGGCAGATCCCTGGATACATCCTCATGAGATCCACTTGTAAGCAGCCTGCAGGCTGAGTAAGAGCCATTAACCACTTCCCACAGACGCCCAGCCCATTTTTCACCATCTGGTCGTTCTGCCCTGTGGACAATACCATCCCGCTTTTGATACCAGGATACTGTGGAATATCATGTCAATGGTCTTGTTAAAGGCGAGGTGGATTGTAACCACTTGTCTTCCGTCATCCACTGAGATCTAAGCAATTCATCATTGAAGATAACCAGGTTGGTCAACTGTGATTTAGGCTTGGCAAATCCAAACCAGCCATTCTAGTCACCTTTTTCTCTTTCTTAAGCCCAGAAGAAGCTTTCAGGAATACTTTCTCAGATAGTGTTGTCCAAACTAGCTGTATGATTTTCTTGACATGATAGCCAGCATGTATATTTTTTATTGCTTATAGATGACTCTGTATTCTAAATGTGCTATTCCTTAAAAAAAATCCACTAAGAAAACTACTTAGTAGGCAAAATTAACTTGTAAGTGTTCTCAAAAACCTAAGAGTTAAGCTTGTAACACGTATTTCAATAATACCCACTTACTACATATAAAAAAGGATCGTTCTCATTTTTTAAAGGAGTTTTCAATGTTTACACTAAAAATTAGGTAAATAGAAAGCCTTAAGTCATTAATCTAGACATTGTTCTGCCAACTTCCCCAGTGCCATATAATCTTTATTGTTTCAGTCCTTCCCCTTTCACTTTCCCTTTGCAATAATTTTTTTTTGAGGTTGTGTGCACAGGGGTGCATGTCTGATCAAACACTTGCAGTCATGTAGGACAAAGTAAATTTGATCCACATCCTTCAAGTTTTATTTTTTTTCTATCATTGAGATAGTGTTTATGTATTGTAATAACAACAGATGGGGATAGGTTAGAGATGACTTAGAACATAGGGAAAATGAGTATTTGGTTGCTTTTGTTTATACTGGGGACAAGTAAGAAAGAAAAGTCTTTTACCTTCAGGAAAACCTATGAAAAACATAAAAGCAGTACATATTTTATATAATGAAAACTAAACCCTTTATAGGAATATATAGAAATTATTGTTAATTCCTATAGTGTTGGAGAGCTGGACAGAGATAGACAACTGGTAGCATACAACTTTTGTCATCTGAATTTCTGGGCAGGCTCTGTGGGCTTCTCTGGATGTGAATCAGAGCAGAAGCCCACTGTAGGCACCCTGGTTTGCACTCTTGAGAAGCCCTTTTGTCCAGAGACTGAGGAAGAAGAGCTGCTGGCAAAGTTACTGGCCAAAAATTGACCAGTGTAAGTTTTTCTGGCTATTTGAGGTCCAGACCTAGAGACTGCTGCTATTCATTCAATCTGTATGGTTGGAGTATGGTCTGCATATACCTTTCTACTAATATTATAGGAGGAACTGTGAAATCTTCAGCTCCCTTCCCTTCCTAAAACTGAGTCAATTGAGGTATACTGTTCACACCTCTGAGCCCGGTCTTGTCCCTGAAAAATTACTTGAATAATATGAACATAAGCTTTTTTTGGTTACTGGGGGCTTATTCTGTCACAACTCAAGACAGAAATTATGAGTGCTAATGACTCTGCTGCAGCCTGAAGCTTTCCCTGTATCATGAGCATAAGGCTTAATCCAGATGTGATTAAACTATATGGTACTAAATATCAGACATAATTCTGAATGTTACGTGATGTTGTTGAAATTAATAACTTCAGTGTTAGTATCTCTGATAATATTCTTAGTAGTACCTTCCATTAACAGACTTGAATATCCATGATTCTTTAGCATCTTCTTGACCCCTAGAGATCTATGTTTTTTTCCAGTTAAACTATTGTCCATATTTCTTCCTTCAGATGAAAACCCTACCTTTTCTTCCACACTAAGTTTAAAAGCAATTAGTATTGATAACAGCAAATTAAATTTTTAGTCTATATTTTAAGAATGATGCAGAACAATATAGTATGGAGCCATGTTCTTCTAGCAGAGAAGCCAGTGGAGCTTTTTAGTGAACTGTGATCAATCATTATTTGGTGCAGTACCAGGAAACAGAGCATTTCTTAATTTCTTATCCCCTGTGTGTGAAGCCATCTGAATCCTTAGTGGATGAGCCAGACTTACAGCAGCATTTTACTAACGAGTCAAAAGACACTCAGGATGAAGCATGTGGCGTCTAAATTTTTCTGTCATACTTGTCCACATTTGTTTCTAATAATGTAATATGGCATTGTTCTTGGTATATTTTAAGTAAGATGTGTGGATTTCACTACTTACTTTGGAAGATCCTTCCACTGTGTAATTCAAACTTGTTTTATTAACATGAGGGTTTATTGTGCCATCCTTAACTATATTTTTACTTGGCTTTTCTATTTTCTGTTCTGCTAAGGGAATAATTCTTAATGCAAGAACCATTCATATGTAATCTGTAAAATCTTGCTTGGAGAGTCTGTGTTCTCAGCCTATCGATTTTCTGAATTAAATAGAAAAAAGTTTATGAACTGGTCTTCTATGTACTCTGTCCTTAGTCTAGTGAGATTGCCTGCCAATGTGTAGCAGATGAAAAAAGTATAAAGTGCAGCTTGTCTTGCAAAATATCAGTAGATTCAAAGTCCAACTTGCCATAAAGTTTGCTCTTAATAGATAAAATAAGTAGAATCCAGAGAAGTCTAGTGGGACAATACCCAGCAATATCTTGAGTCCAATTACCAATCAATTCAGAGCTAATAAACTATTCTAGCAAAGCAATAAAGCAGCATGCTCTTGTCAGTAGAGCTCAGAAAATGTAAATGAGAATACAAGAAAGCCAGCTTCTACTGGACTTAACAAAGTGCAGGCTGTTTTTTTGGGGTTTTTTGACAAATAAGAGGATTACCCAAACATTGGCTGAATTTCAGCTAATCATTGGATATAGACATTGTGGTGCTGCCTCTCTCTCATTAACTATCACAGATTATAAAGGTGAGTTATTGAAGTGAAGACTGAACACAGAGGTTGTTTATTAAATGGGGTGACCATAATCTGAAACTTAAAGTCCGGAAGACTGATTTCTTTTTTGCTCTCCTAAGTTCTAAATTGAAAAGCTGCTTTGATACTGAGTTTACGGAGCTTATGTTACAGTGTAGTGAATTTTTCTAAGACTTTCTAAATATGCACCATTAGGCATTTCTTTCAATGATTCCCCAATCCACTCTCTTCCAATCACAACTGGGATAAAAAGAAAAATTATGGAGACATAATAACATTTTTCTTCTGTTTTCTGCAGGCAGCCCTGCAGCACTTTGTCAGCTGCATGTAGATGATGAGATCATTGCTGTCAACGGCACGAAGGTTTCCCATATGGACCATAGTCAGTGGGAAGAAGCCATCAACAGAGCATTAGAAACTGGAAACCTGGTCATGGATGTCAGACGATATGGAAAGAATGGTGAGTTGTTTTGTCAGGCAGATACTGTATGCTCTGTAAGGCAAATAAGCTTTGTCTCTGCTGTGCCTGACAGCTGAGAGTCCTTATTAGCCTTACAGCAGTAATACATATCTAAGCTGAATAGTTTGCCAATGTGTCTGTTGCATTTTAACACAACTTGGCTTTTTTAACTGCTTGAGCATTAGAAATGTCTTGACAAGCAAATCTGCAAAACATTGAACTACTGACCTCACTCTTGTGCTCTGGCCTGTTTCTTAGAGGATGGACAGGTAAAAAAGTGTGCAACCAGCACAAAAAGGAATCTAACATTTTCTTCCCTGGCATACCACAAGAATTAAAAGGGTCTGATCTCTAGGGGGTCACTAGAGGATCACTAGGGGATCACTAATTTTTAAAGGCCCTCTGTCTCAATCACCAGCTCCCTTTTTTCAGGGAACGAGGATCTTCTGTTCCTTTCTTCAGGGAGCATTTGAAGTGAGGTGTAAGGTTGTGGGTGATGCAGCACCTGTGTGCTATGATTCTGGCCATTGACCCAAATATTGTGGTGCTGTAATCTCTCCAGAATGGTACTACCCATTCTGGGTAGGGAGGGTTTCCATCCTGGCTTGAAAGCCTTTGTAGCATGTCTTGACTTGGCATGATTTAATCAGGAAACCCTTTCAAAGTTCTAGAAGAATTTTTGCAGAGTTGGAAGTGTGACCAGTGACTTCTTTCACAGTATAAATACAAAACATTCTTTTAGTGGGAAGCTAGGTAAATAAATTACGAGCAAACTGGGGTAAAAACAGTGAGGGTTAGGAAGAGACAAGAAGCAGATCACTTTATAGGATCTAATACAACTGAAGAGTGAGATTAGTGGCAAAAAACTAATTGAATAAAATTTTCAGGAGGAGGGGTAGGGAAGGGAGATAGGATGGAGTGTGTGAGAAGAGCATCATTTGTATTTGCCTCATCAATTTGCCAATTTAGTTTAGGCTGCCTTTTCTTCCTCCTCTCTGTGCTTCCTGATGAGCATGGACATGAAAATGACCTTTCCCTGGATAGTGTATGAGTCTCATTGTACCTGGAGTGAGTAAAGTTGGAAGAATTTTCTCAATCCTTACTAACACTAATGAAATAGTGTCCAATGAATGCTAACTCCTCTCTAATGTTCAGCTGCTGTAGCATATATCAGCAAAACATCTTTTGTTTTGGCAAACTTTTACCTGGTTTATGACTAACACTTGCAGTTTTGGGGAAGGCGGTCTGCTATAAATGCCCTTTTTCCTGTCTTCCCAAATTCCACCTGATTTGTGTGTCCCTTCTTCTGTTTTTGTGTTATTTTAATGTTTTCAATAGCTCTTGTTCTGTTCTTTGACATTACTGTCTATATTAATTTCTCAATCCTCCACATACCAAAAAGACTGGGGCAAAGACCTGCCTTCCCTGCCACATGTAAGGCATAAAATCCTCAATCTCACCAGTGTGGCTACCAACATTATAGGTACATCTGAAAATAAATGGATTGATGCAACTTCGGGAGAAAAAGTTTCAAATGCTTCCACCATATCCACAAAAAGAGATTTCTCCAGCAGCCTTCAAAGTTCTGTGAGTATGTTTTTGAAGGTTCATGGGAGATGGGGGGAGCGCGAAAAAATTTAGTGTCTTGATAGTGGGAGGATGGAGAAAAGAACTTGTGAATCTTCTGTTCCTTAAGCAATACAAGTATAGGACCCTGCATCTGAAATATGGAGAGGTAGCTCTGCATGTCTTAAGGTAAATAAGATGTTTTAAAGACTTGCTGCTGTCTATTCATGAGAGAACTGGTGAATGATAAATATTAAAACAGGTGCAGGCTGTCTTTTGATTAAAACCATGTATAATGTTTGCTCTTCAGAGAAGACTTTGACCTGAATTATTAGCCTATATGGAAGATGCAGCCCCAAAGAACAGGTGCATATGTGCTCTCAAATTACTTGCAAATAAAACCTGCCTGCCAAGGAGCTGAAATAGGAAGATTTTGGCTTCTGGAATTTGCTTGCTAGCTAATGTATTTTATTTCTGCAGCAGTTAGCAGCGGGTTATTGAGTCCTTCAAATGCATGCCGTAGCTTTATTATAAATTACACTGAGGAAGTTTTAGATTGTTTTGTATCTTTCTATAAAATATTATGAAATGTTTTGTGACATATAGTTCCTGATAGGAAAGATGTGTAGTTGGATAAATTTCCACAAATCTAATGAGCCTAGGACATTTATTTATTTATTCATTTATATATTTCAGGATACAGAAACAAAATTAATAAATGGAATGCAAGGAGATCTTGGCTCTAATGAACAAAGAGGTAAACCACTGTTGCTTTTCATTTGCTAATGGTGTAGTTTGACAAGCACAGACACTAAGTCAGTAATGACTGGAAGTGTTATACAGTGGGTGAAGTGAGACCTTAATAAACCAAAACCCAGACAGATATCTTTTTGCATCCAAACTGGGTATAGCTTGCTTCCACAGTTTGCAAGCCAGTTTGAGAACAGACAACAAAGCTGCGACAAAGCCCCTGTCTCTGCATTAGTGGTTGTAAATTTAATGTGTGGTAGAGGTGAAAGGCAAGAAGGCACACAATTTATTGTAATTGCTACTGCATTGTATGGTGACTGAGTTAGCATGAGTACTGACTTATTTTAGTACCCAGGAAGAGTGTAGAGTACTCAACTTTTTGCTACTTTTTCCTGCCTCTTTCAGTTGTAAGGTTTGGGAGTTAGGGGCTGTTTTCACTATTATATTACTTTACTTTTATTCCTGGAGAACAATATTGATGATTCTGATATGAATAATAATTGCATATGAGGCTATGAGTTACAGCCTTACTTGACAGCAGTGAGAGAAACCAGGTATATATACTTCCTAATGGAATAATAATCCTGAAGTAGGAGCTTTGTATTTCATTTTAGCTTGAATACACGTGGTAATTCTTAGAAAAATTCCTCCAAGATATCACTTGCTCTCTGGAGATGTTTTCTGGTGGCCTTGAATGGTCATTAGGCTCCTCCTCATTTCAACTTTGAATCCTAGTCAAGGATGGTTAAATTAGACAGGGAGGATCTGAGTCTGACACTTGTGCTGTTTTTATTGTTGGACATTGTTACTGATAAAATGAAATCCTAATTAGTATATGATGTAACCTCCGAAGGTTTTCCTTTGTGTTTCAGGGGCTTTTTGCTTTCAGAAGTGATGTTGCAGTGTATGGGAGGTCTAACTGAACTTTCTTATCCAGTCATTATAGTCATTAAAAAAAAGGCACTTCATTTTGATTTGTTTGTATTCTTTGTATTTTTCAAATAGCATCTGAACCTATTTCTTTGAAAAACTTAAAAAGGCGGTCACAATTTTTTGAACAAGGTAAACCAAAGAGCTAACATTTCATGTACTTCCATGAAATTGTTCCTGCTGCACACTCTCCCTAACAAGTCTGGTGCTGGGTGCTCTACCTCTTCAGTGTTGTTTCTGCAGTTACAATGAAGCAACATAATTAATTTCCCTTCTTTCCCCAGGGTCATCAGGTTATTCTTACAATTCATGGGTCTACCTTTGTGGTAATGGGTCTTTGCGTGTTCTCTTATATCTATAGCTGTTTAAATCTTTTCTGTGTTGTTCATACTTTTTTTTTCCCCACTGGGTAGAAGTTAGAAGGTTGGCACTCTCTGCTCAGGTTTGCTACTACCTACAAAACAAGAATAATGGTGAATATTCCAGCAGAGGTTTAGAGAAGATCTCAGAGCTGTTGATGAAGTATTTAACTCTGGATTTGAGTTTGAGTTGCAGCTCTGTGCTTCTGCATAAATTGGTATAAAAAGGCATCTGCTGGCTTTCCACTCTGTGATGATGTCACAAGATCCCAAGAAGACCAATACAAAATTTGAACTTAATATGCCAGCGTTTTTTTAAAAAGGCAATGAACGAGGCACTCAATTTTGGTTTTGTAGGTTGCTTTTTCAGCATTTTGCATGTCACAGCTCACATACTTCCACTAATGTTGTATGTCTTATGCTGTCTCCAGGCTATGTATGCCTTTCTGTTTTGCTGTAGCCTGAAAGAGTGAAATTCTGGCCTACTGGAAGCTCAGTTGAGTTTTGCCAATGATTTGTGTGGGGCCAGGATTTTGCTTTTAGTGGTGATGATTTCTGTTTTTTGCCAGAAGCGATATGTGAAATGCCACAGTAGATATCTGTGTTTGTGGTTCTGTGTGCTTTTTAAATACTTCTGCTGTATCTGCAATATTGTATCTACAATATGGTGGAATTTCGTTGGTGGCTATTTGTTGGTGTTGGGGTTTTGTTGTTGTTGTTTTCTGGTTTTTATTTTATGGCTGGCAGAAATCAGTTTTTTCTTTTACTTATTTTTATAACAATATTTGAGGTATTTCACTTGTGCTTGAGGGGGAGGACAAGGTTGTATTTCTAGAGTGCATGTTCAGTACAGCTTGTTAATTTTAAACTTTTGACACTTCAGCTTTGCAATTACATGAAGATTCCTGTGGAGTTCAGCATAAGCTTACAGGGGTGAGAGAAGAGGGGGAGCAAAAAAGGTCTATGCTTCCCTTTAATATCTCCTGGCACAACTGCAATAGATTAAGCTGATTGCCTGATTTTCACTATGGCTGTTGTGGTCTGACAGTGACAACAAAATTGTGTACATATAGAATGAATGCTAACCTGTGACTCATGAGAGTCTTTAGTATCCTAAATATGAACTTTTTTCCACTTCATATGGTTATACTTCAGAATAATGTTGCAATTTTTTCCTTTTATGCCTTTTTTTAAAATTGAAATTTGGACAGCTAAGTAACAAGTACACTGTCAACAAACAAAAATAGTGACGGTGCTTAAGAAATTGTTACATTTAAATTTGTGTTTCTCCCCATTTTCCCTACTTTTAATAAATTAGCATAATATATAATCTTGTCACAGGATGACAAGGCCAAGTGTGATAGCCTCAAATAGCAAAAGGTTTTTGGTGAATGGTGACCAGTTCACTGAATTCAAGTGTGCTTTTGGAAGTAGGAAAGTTGGAGAGCAGAAATACATGGTTTTGTGGTGGAGAAGTTGCCAGTGCATGTCAATTGCTCTTAATTCATGCCAAGGGCAGTAGATTAATAACTTCTCTACCCTTGTGCAGTGTTCTGGGTATTGGTCATGCTAAACAGTTGGGTTTCACAACAATAATAATAGGAGAGGTATAGTGAAGAACCTTTGTGTTGCTACAGTGGAAGGTGTACTGCTAATTCAGGCAATTGCTGATGGCACTTGTGAGCATGCAAAGCTTTGAAACAATTGTGCACATTAGCTGAAAGCACCTAATAAATTCTGCCCTTGAGAAAGTTCAGCAGGGCAAATACAAGCATGTCTTACTAAGGAAGAAAAAATTAGTCTGAAGCTCACAGACTTGCCACAGTTACACAAGTCTTGCAGTAGTTATGTATGGGTCTGATGATTTCTCTTTTTTCCCTTCCAAATTTCCCAGGAGGCCCAGAGCCTGCAATGCCTGATGTAAGTACTATTTGTGAACTACTATTTGGTTGTATAATCCTAGTCTTTTCAAGAAGCTCTCTGCTTTCTATTGCTTTCTATACTGCTTTACAATTTTGATCAAATCTGAGAGTACTGGCTAAGATTTGCTTTGTCAAGGCATGGTTGCTTTCTGCCATTTGAAGAAAAGGCTAATTTATGTCCTTGTCACTATAAAGCTCTAGAGTTGGTAATGGCTTCTATTTCTCACTCTGAAAAAATGTTTTAAAATGTAGAGTGTTGATTACATGGCAAGAGGATAATGCAACTTCATTTCTGTGCTATATTAGCTCCCAGTCCCATCCATCAGCGCTCCTAGCCGTCGGGTTTGGGATCAAGAGGAAGAGCGAAAACGACAGGAAAAATGGCAAAAAGAGCAGGACCGTTTGTTGCAGGTATAATTCATCTTCATAATCATGGGCTGTCAATCCCCCGTGTGTAGCAACAAGGGAAGAAAAGTGGCACATGACTTCTGCAGTTCTTCTTACTGATGGCCTGGGGAGACTCCCAGGTGCATTTTGTGGCCTGCACAGTTGCACACATTAGGAGTTATTCAGAAAAAAGAGGATAATGCTTTAGTGAGCATCATAAAATCAAACACACAATGTGCATGCACTACAGCCAGAAGTGCTCAATCTTCTGGGGCTGGTATGTTCTTAATGATAACAGAATTTAAAGGATAAGTGAAGAACTAAGTGGTCTTCTGTTGTGAATATTAATTGTATTTTTTTCCCCTTAAGGAAAATGCCCCTAGCCTGAGTTTTACCTTCAATTAGTGATACTGCCTTGTATTCATATATGCAGAGGCAGCCAGTACCTGCCTGCTAGAATCCTGTCATTTAACAATCAGCTAATCAGTTGGAATAATCTGGTTCCCAGGACCTCTGAGTCAGGAAGCTGAATCTGCTAATGCAAAACCACCTTGATAACCACTAGCTAGAGCTGGAGGGGGGTGTTGCAGAGGGAAGGGGCATTGTTTGTAGTCTTAGGATAGCACAAAAAACTCGAGCATACATTTCTGCAAAGAGCTCAGCTGAATGAAGTGTAAGCACATTCAACCATGTTCAGAGACACATCTCAGCAAATTAATTTAAAGTTTGTTGTCTGAAGTCTGATGGCAAGGAGAGACATCAATGAACATCATTTATTCTGCACAAGCCCTCTTTGGCTGTATTCAGCAGAAAACTGTGATCTCAAAGTACAAGCATAGAATCTATCTTGCTTTTTAAATGTTTCATCTTTTCTTGATCCTTGTAGCTTGCAAACTCTGCAGGGCAGCAGCTGTACCTTCCTAAACTTACCTGTGGTCTCCATTATGGTTTGGATGTTCCATTTGATACTTGAAGAGATGGCTTTAAAGAGTGTAAACCTTAGCTCCCCTCTCTTGAGAGCTGACTCAGCCATCTGCTATCACTTTTCTTTGTTCTGCCTTTTTTAGTCCTGAAGTGATAAATTTGACCAGAGTAATAATGATCTTTCTCTTCCCCATGATCCTAGCAATGCATTTTCAAATAACAAAAAAAAAGGAGGCAAAGTCTTTCTTTGCTTATTTCCAGCATCTTAGAAGGAATAATTTTGACATCTTTAAATATTTTGCTTTTCCCAAGATAAAAGTAGTGACTGAAAAAAGCACCAAAACATTTACCATGGGCTTTAAGCGATGCTTTATATTGATTTCATGCCAAATCTAGTCAAAAGAAAAATTTCAAGGTCCAGAAATTGGGTTTTGTTTAAGGTAACATTTCAAAAGAATGAGAGATCTTGCTCACTATTTCACTTAGTGATTTCTTTATATTTATCATGTTAACGTGCCTAATTCCAACTTAAATACAACCACTGTGTTTTTATAGAAATACCTTAGATAGCTGAGGGTTTTTTGTTCAAATGGTAACTAAACTGGGGGACAGGGACTATGAGGTTGGCTTTTGTGAAACTTAGCATGTAAAATAAGCCTGGAGACTCAAAAATCAATTACAGAACTTCTTTGGATTGTACTCGAGCCAGGGTTTTATTTGTGGAAGACCTAATGTTCTAGTGGAGCTCAGGGATGTTTTTTGTCTGGTTGGTTTGGTCTGCTAAAAAAACACATTAAATTCCAATGTAAGTGCAAATGAAAGTAAAAAATACCATGTTCCTTATTTGCATGCTTAACTTCAATCTAACCTAACAGGAGAAATACCAACGAGAACAAGAGAAACTGAGGGAAGAATGGCTACGAGCTAAGCAAGAAGCAGAAAAAGAGAGTTCGAAGTATTTTGATGAGGTAGGCTGTGAATAAAGCTTTACTGACTTGAGAGCTTTTTTTCCTTTATACTAGGTACATGAAAGCAGGCAAAGTATTAGGGTTGTTATGTCATTTATCTTCTCATTTTAGAAAATAAATTGTTGTCTATGACTTGGTAGAAAGAGATTGCAAAAATAAGATGGAAAAGAGTAGGTGGGATGTATTGAGATATGTTGAAATTGTGTCTTTTCCTTATGAGCTGGTTAGGTAACTGACACGAGAAAAAGTCACAGCATGTATTAATTACTGTGATCATAAATGGAGACTTTTACTTTTTATTTACCACCTGGTGCTACTTGTTGGAGTTCTGCTTCAATACTTTATCAGGAAGCACGTTCATAAGTGTCTGGCTTGTTACTGGCAGACAGTTCATCTGATAAATTTACATACCAAATCAACCTTAGATTTCCAGTTATATATTTTAAAACACTGAATGTGTGTAGTTTCTGTATATGCTGATTTCTGTGTCTGTTGTTTATGGGAAGATGAACAACTTTTTCCTGAGTATGGGAACTGTCTGAGGTATCTCTACTGCTAAGTGAGTGTTGCTTCAGGCATCCAAACTAGATCAGCTGTGTTTACACAGTCATGAATGAGTAGACCATAATTTAAGGCTTAGAACTTCAATAAGAAAGCTTTTTGAGCTGTTGGAGGACTTTGTTGTATAAGAGTATAAACCATTTTGTATTTTTTCTGTCATTAGAGATTTTGATGGACCCATAAACATTATATTTTTCCTGCAACTAAAACATCTTTTGACTACTGAAAGGTTTTTTTCTTGTTTTTGAGAAAAGCGTCAGAGAGTGATAGGTCTGAGGCTTTACTTTGAAATGGTAGAAGAATGGAACAGAGTGGGAGATGCCTCCACATGAGGATTCATGTGAAATTCATCGGTCTGATATAGATTGCAGTGTATACCTTTGTGTATACACTCTTAAGTAGGTCTCAGGTTTCTAAGTCAAAACAGTAGGGAGAAATGCTGGGTATCGTGGAAGGGTTTGTTTTCCATGGGTATTTAAGTGGGGAAGGGATGGCTTGACATGTAAGTGATACTTGGGAAAGCAGAATGTTTCACATAGTTGTGGCCATGCTGCCTGTGGTGCTTGCTAAGGCTGGTGTGCGGATTGAAGCTCTTGAATTAGGAGAATGTGAAACCACACTTTACCCTGCATCTTGCACTGGAACTGCTGGGGATGATTTTATACATGCTTACCTCATAGAATAAATTACCCTTTCTGAGCAAGAAATCTATTTAAAAAACATCTAAAAACGTGATTTTTTTTTTCTTTGCCACAGGAGCAGACCGTTCTAACCCTAAACACAACATCCATCACTTCTCAGGCTCCACCTGTGTCCAGCTGGAGAGCAAGCCCTGAAGCAAATGCTCCTGAGGAGCCAGAACAAGATGGAGAAAATGAGCTGGCTGCGAGCTCGCTGCATGAGGAAGAAGGGAGGAGGAGGCTTCAGGAGGAACGGAGGATCCAGGAAGAAGCAACCAGGCATTTTGAGCAAGAACAGGAACTCCAAGAGCTGGAGCTCGAGAGACAGCGTAAAGAGAGGGAGCAGCAGCAGGCTGAGGAGCAGAGGCGGCAGGCAGAGCTGGAGGAGCAGAGGCGGCAGGCAGAGCTGGAGGAGCAGAGGCGGCAGGCGGAAAAGCAGAGGGAGGTGTCAGTGGAGGTGCCTCAGTACCAAAGGTGTGCACTTGTGCTAGGATGTACTTTCCCTTCCTTCTGTAAATTCAAATCCGTGTCTAACAGGGCTGTGTCTGTCCTGAACGTATAAGAATGTTCATGTGAGCTTCATGCTGCAGTCAGTAGGTGCAAAATCCCATACCCTAGTCTTTCTTTCCAAAGGCAGAAGGATCAGGCATAACACAGTCCTTCCCCAAGAATCAAGAGCTATATTTCCCTACTTCAGCTATTTTTTAATGGGATGTGTAAGTACTGTAATTACAGCCAAATGAAAGAGGATCTGAAGGACTTAATGAGAAAATTTTGTAAGAATTGTGCACAAGCCAGTGACTCAACTTGAGAGCCAGTGACTCAACATACAGGGCTTCCAGAAGAAATACCAAGTTAACACTTTTTCAACAAATGTGTGGCTGATTTTTACAGATTTATCTCTCATTTTAATTCAACAGTGTTACAATAAAGCTTAATTGCAATTTAACTACTGGGTTAATTTGTCAGTGAGGGATATCATGGTATATGAGTGAACCGTTACTTGCTTACATATCATAGCCTGTTAGAAATATCCACTGCAGATATATTTGTTCCTCTCATTACCTTCTTCAGCAGCTTGCTTTAAAAAACAATCAAATGAACAAATCCCCACCTATTAGTTCTCAAGTTTGTGTTCTTCCCCAGAAATTTTTAGACTACTGTCACAGGAGATTAATCTGTCTGAAAATGATTAAACCAGTAACCTTTCATTATTTTGTCTCCATTTACCTTACTGCCTTGTTTATGACTTGTGGCATCTCTTAAGGTTTTTCTCTTTTTCTTGTTTAAGTGACAAGAGATGACTGAAGAGAACACATGGTATCAAGCTAAGTCTTAGGAGAAAGTAGTGTGATTTTAAAAGACTGCATATATTTGCAGAGGAGGTTGTAAGACCCAGAGTTACTTTAGTTTAATCTAAATGACTGCTGCTTGATGTGCCTGCTGAGCAAAGCAGAGACACAATGCTACAATGGCTGAACAGGTTCTTCCTGGCAGCAGAGCCAGGATAACTTTACAGTTTTAGCTTGTCCCACTTGCAAGATGATAGGACTTTGTGTGGTAACTTATTAAGCTGCTGTAATATCTGCATATCTAAATCCCTGGCACATTCTTTAGTCCACAGGGATTTCATTGCTTCTTAGGTTGCTGCCAAAGGATGTGTTTTGCAAAACACGGGAGGTTTTGCTTAATAGTAAAGGAGCAAGTTCAGTGAAACTGGGCTTTAAAATATCTGGTGTTAAATATTTGCTATAAGATGATATCCAAAGATAAGACTTGAAATCTGAAACATTATATAAAGACCTGCAAAGGCATGATACTTGCTGCAAAGTACACTGAGGGAGGGACAGTCAGCTAAGGAGTGTTTTCTGTGGAACTTTATGAGTTTATAAACTGCACCTGTACACTCTTCTGCAATCAAAATGTAATTTTTATAGAACTGCTGTGCTTTGACAAAATTTTCCTCCTGGCTTTGAAATGGATGAGATAATCACTGTTGTATACTGATGCTTGTAATTTTTGCAGCACCTTAGTCTTTGGGATTCTTTTAACACAGCTGAACTTTCTCAGTTTTCTCTGGGGAGGGGATACTTACTGTTTGCTCAATTTCTAGAATTTTCTTTTAATATGTATTTTATCTTTATTTTGCTTCTAGACATTACGAGCGCTATGAAGTATCTAAAATAAAAGAGGATCGAGCTGGCCATCCTCTCATTGACAGGTGATAAGAAACTGAATCAATACACAGTTGAAACCTCTTTAACAATAACCATTCTGGGAGGCTCATGTTTGGTTTCCTTGTCACTTCACAAAAATCTAATTTCAGGCAGTTTTTCTCTCAACTCTTCTTTTTCTGCCTTTTATCAGTTGTATTTCTGACTGTTAAATTAAGACTCCTTAGAACTTTACTTGTTTGGGGGGTTTAATTTAAATTGGGGTTTTTTTCTCTTAAGGATCTATTTTGAATATTTTCCTTAGGAACATGTGTGTCTTTTTCTGTATGGCAACATAATGTTTCTTTTCTTTCCAATAGGCATTATGAGCGTTATGAAGTTTCTAAAACCATTGAGGAACAGCCTGGCCAGTCATTTGTTGACAGGTATGTCCCATATTGAATCTCAACACCAACTTGAGCGTCACCAGTTCTTTGTTAGAAAACTTTTAAAATTCTAATAAACTTTAGTCATAGCAGCTAAATGATATGTTGGATTGCTGCTGTGTTTTGCAGTTTTTATGGCATGTTTTCATATTGAAAAGAACAAGTGGCCCAACTTTTGTCAAATTATACACTGTTGTAAGCAACAGTTAGTCAGTGGGATACTGTGGGGAGAAACAAAACTGTGAGGAGGTAAATATGTGGGTAGTACTCAACTTACCTGGCTGGAAAACGATTTCAGATTTTGTGGTTGTGTCAGAGCATGCTCTACAAACTAAGGTGCAGTCATCCCAATTCGGGTTGTGCAACTTGAGAGAGTAAACAAGAAGGGAAGTCAGAGGCAGCAGCAGGATATTTATCAAGGGGATAGTGCAGGCTACTCCTGTAATTTACACAAGTTAATTTTAAGGTACAATCTCTCGCTTTACAAATTAAGCCTTTGTTTTGCATTGCATCTCACAGTAGTTCTGAAAGGTGACTTCTGCTGTAGAATTAATCACTTCTTGTAGCTGAAGTGAGCATACCTCTCTTATATAAAGAGGAACTCCAAAAATTACAAGGTACACTTAATGGGTCTGTTACTAATGGAAGATCTGGATCTAACTTCAGAAGGAGCATGCACTAAATAGTTACATCTTGGATATATGTGTGACGAGGACACTGCTGTTTTCTTCACTACAAGCAGCTGTGAGAGTGTTGCATCTTCTTAAATAGATAATAAAACAGGTCCACACCATAGGACAGACAGTAAAAACTTAAGGAAGCAAGATGTGATGTGGTTTATGCTTCATTTATCTCCACATAAAGGACAAGATTCTTTCAAAATGTGGCTGTGCAGCCAATGCTGTGTGTGTAAAAACATTAATGTAGCAGCTTTGAGTTGGGACCACCCAAAGGATTTCTTTTAAAATCCTTTCTTTGTGAGTTATTTTAAACTAAAAAATTTGCTATACTACTTGAGACTAATAATACAGCAGAGGTGTTGCCGAGGCTTCTGTTCTGTACTGTCAGAAAACCAACTTTTTCGATTTGTCTTCCTGTATATGGCCTTTGTTGAATGCCATTTCTTGGCTAAAACTCATTAAAAATTATGCTACTAGGTATAATCAGTGAATGGTAACTTTTTCCAAAAACAATCTGCATGCAGGGTTTTGAGAGGGTGTTTTGCTTGCAGTCTAGTAACAGTGCTGAAGTATGATTTCAGTTTCTCATTAAGCCAAATAAATTGTAAATCTGCTCTGAAAATTCTCACTTCTTTGTCTGACTGTAGTCTTCACAAAGCTTCCACAGGGAAGGATTTGGTTTTTTACATTGTTTTTTTGAAACAAGCACAATGATCCGTTCCTTATACCTGAGGTACTGACAACTTTCAGTACAAAATTTTAACATTTAATTGGTGATTATCTATTGAGAACTAAATATCGACTTTTTTTCCCTTTAGTATCCTCTTGGTCTTTAGATATTTTTTGCCTCTTGTTTTAAGTATAGCATAAATGGTTGATGGGAGGAATAGTGAAAAAAAGAGGACTGGTTCTGTCATCTGCAATGATAAGAGCTGTGTCTGTAATGAGGTCTCGTAATTAAGATAGATGTTTTTATATCCTCAGGAATAAGTCAAAGTCAACTACAGAACTGAATGAATTCAACACAGTCAGAAATGGTACGTAATGTATAATTTCCATTATATTTAATTTTTTTGGCAGGTAGGGAGGGAGGAAAGTAGGAGGAAAAAAAAGTGTACATATAGTCATAAAAAAATTAATTTTTAGAGTCTTTTTAATAGCTGCATTGTGAATTCATACTATGCCCCAATTTAATGAATTTTCAACAGCAAGAGGAAAATCATACAGTCAACATAAAAGCTGAGGACAAATATGATTAACTACCCATTTGAAGACAGTGATTACAAGTGGCTCTTAGATACCTAAATTTTAACATGAGATTTTTACATGAGATAAAATCAATCATGCAGTTATATCATTGACGATATGTGTAGTTTTGATGCATTAACTCTGTCAAAAAAAAAAAGCTGCACATACCAAGATGATGAATGTATTTAATACAACTTTTTGTCTTCTGAATTTCAGTTAGTGTAGTAATAACAGAGCAAGAAGTCAGCTCTCGATATGTCACAATGGCTTGTGTCCTGGACTCTAGTTCAGATACATGACTTTGGTTATATTAGAGGAATTATGTGCAAAGCAAACAAACCAATTTTATAAACATTTTACAGTCAAAAATGCCTGCAAGCTACTTTTGTGTCTAAAATAGAGTTTAAAAAAGTAATCACAAGTAATCAAAGAAAAGTAGATGTATTAAGGGATATATTGCAGATTAAAAATGTTGCTTTCATACATTAAAGCATTGTCATTGAAACTAAAGAGAAAGTAAACTTCCGCAGTATTTTACAATGGTAATCTATATCAATAAATCCAAGAGGTAATCTACCGTCAGAGCAGCATTTAAAAGGATTGAAATTTCAATTGAATGACTTATTGCTGAGTAATTTTCTTAATTGTTTTTTTACTATAAAGAATGCATACTGGATCTAGGGAATAAAGAATTGTTGCCTTCTGATATATCAACACCTACTGAAGAAAGATTGCTTCTTTGTTTCCCCTTCCAAATTTTCAAAGACCATCTATACCATTAATTTCATTTCAACTGAGTAGTTAACACATGATCCAAATAACTGAAAGATTTCCCCCTCCCCTTTGTATCTATATAAAACAATATAAAGCAGTGTTTTTAGTGCCTTGAAGAAAGAAAGAAAGAAATTCTTGTAAACAGAGACAACTTACAGAAGAAAAGAGAACTTTTAAAGAGAAAGTTTTAAAAAACTTTTAAAGAGAAACTTTTAAAGAGAAAGTATCCTGTCATTTAACTATGGGTTTTACTGTCAGAAAATGTATCCTGTCATTTAACTATGGGTTTTACACATGGTTCAGTTTGTATTGGGGGAAGAGTCCAAATTATGGCTCTAAAAGAGGTGATACCCTTTTAAAAAGAGGACAAATGTCAATGCATATACACTTAGGAAGTGAAGGAGAATGTATTTAAATTAAGCATTATGTAAAAGACTACATTAATGGAAATACAAACAAAAACATTTCAGTAATGCTATATTGGTAAGTTTTACTCGGCTGTAAAAGGGAACTGGAATAACTTGTGAGTGGAGTGATGAACACTATTCCAATAGCTCTTGGAATTATAGCCAGAGTGCTGACAGGACCATAACTGCTTCTGTGCCCTGAGGTGTCTGGCTGATGTTTGCACATGTTGCCTGCACAGGTACCCAGAGCAAGTATTCAGAGAGGTCCTGGAACATGGGTGAGTCGCAGAAGAAGTCTCAGAAGGAGCAAAATCTGTCTGCAGCAGAGTTGGAGAGACAGCAAATCCTTCAGGAAATGAGAAAGAAAACATCTCTACACACGGACAGCAGCTGGATTAGGCAGCGCAGTGCCAGTATACATAAGGAGCCCATTAGTCTGTACAGCAGTAGTATGAGGAGGTAGGAATTGCATTAAAAATTAACTCTGTCTCTCATCATACATTTTGCTTTGGTTATTCTGAACTTTAGCCTGTATCACAGCGCATAGAAACAAATTGAGTCTGAGAAATGCTGTAAGGTGAACAGCATAGCAGCACAGATAGAAGAAGGTATCTGTATTACAGCTAGGATTGAATGGGGTTTTTTTGCAAGTAAGGAATGTGGATGTGACCTGTAAATAACTCAGCTGCTTATTTCTTGGTTGGTACAGCAGCAATGGAAATCAATGGTGTGCCTTGTCATTGACAGATGCATTTAAGAATTTCAGCATGGCAACCTGTTTTGGAAATAGATTATTGTGGCAAAGAAGTATGCCTTTTTCAACACAAAAATATGTCATAAAGTTTGGATAGGTTTTTTTTTGCTTTATTTAATGTATGAGTGTTGGATTTGTCACTTAGGAAACAGCAGATTTATCACTCAGGAGAGTATTTGATTATTGGGCCAACACCTTGTTACCTGGGTGATGCTATCCAGTCTGGGTGGATTGTTATTTTCGATCTGGTATTCCTTGGAGAAAACATAAACAAAGCTGGTATCTGAGGTCTGTCTCTGTACTGTGGATTTTGATACAGGTCACCCTGATAAGGCTGCAGTGAAGTGTTTTGCTTTTGCCTCGCCTGTTTTTTACCATGATAACTATGCCTGGACACAAAGGATAATTTCCTACTCATACATTTTAAATCTGTGCATGAAGAATACTGCTCAGGGTGATCAAACAAACATATTAATTCCAGAAAATATTAAAAATGCAAGATTAATGGCTTTCTCTTAAAAAAGTCAGGATATAGCTCTGTTGCTCCATCCATACTGCTGCTTACATTTGAGGTACTTGTATCTCTGTTACAGAGGGGAGTCTTTGGACAATCTTGATTCTTCAGGAATGAGGTCATGGAGGCACCACTCATGGCTGAACCAGTCTGCATCCTCTTCATCTCTGTCTTCTAGCCAAGATTTTAGTCGCCCGGTGTCCACTTCAAACCGAGCCTACATGTGCACTCCTTCCTCCAGCAAAACACCTCCTGTGGCCACCTCTGCAAGAGCCCCCTCCACGTCCCAGACAGCTCCCAGGGCTCAGTCTCCCCTCTCTGCTTCCCAGTCAGGGTCCCAGACACGCAGCAGGTGAGTGGGTGCCCTTTTTCTGGGAAGATAAAAATGTTGGACAGCACTGAAGGGCAAGACTTGGTGTATATGCTGAACTTACAGCATATGTGTTATTCTTGCCCGTAACACTGATTAACAAGTACCTGGAGTTTTCTAGCTGGAGGGGACAGTGGAAGTACGGGCTGGTATTACCTCCCTGCTCCAGTCACTTAGAAAATTTCCCAGGTTTGTCATCGCTGCTTGACATCGGTTAAAAAAACAAAGGAATTTGAATAATCAATCTGCAGTCTCCGAGCTCTGTGTTGGTTACCAAAATGATTAGCAAAAGTCTGTTCCAGATGGCATTTCTGACATTTATTTTCCTTGGTTTGTTTTAACAAAAGATTCCTGAAACCCACGCTTTATGACCCTCATCTTGGTATCTCCTCCTCACTTCCTGGCATGTGGTCAATATCTTGAGGAGCACTCAGGAATGCTCATAACCCATGACCCTGGAGAATTACAGAGTAGGATGTTGATTTTAATCTAGGAGGAGAAAGCAAGAATTGCAACATATTTGGAAACAAAAATGGAATTCAACTGTGGTAGGGTAGATAACTCTGCTGTTTTATGTACTTAAAGCATTTTAAAAATACCTTGGGATAGTACTCCAGAGAATAATCCCACACAGAATTACATGTGTTATAAATAACAACAGTGAACACTACTTCACTAGCTCTTACACTCTCAGGCACTTAGTGATAAATTGACCCCATTTTTTAAGCTGATCTTCTATGTCCTTTATGGTGTAAGAAAATGAACTTCTTAACCATATTTGCTTATTTGTTCTCACTTCCATTTGCTAACACCTTGGTAGATCTATGGAAACTGACCTTCATATGGTTTACATTCAAAGAGTTAACATAATATTTTATGTCCAGGACTAGCCTTCTTTTATCTAACAAGGTGCAGATGGTGGAACTTGGAAGGGGTGCTTTCTAAAACTTAGCCTTCTGGATAGTTCCCCACAACTAAGAAGGCAGGAGCACAAAACCTTTGTTCTTACTCTCCAAACTTTACAGTACACTTTTTATTTGTAGAAGCTATATTATACAATGAGATATGTGCCAAGAATGTCACAGAATTTCTTAACTTGTTCCTATTTAAATTTGATGTAAATTATAACACTTCAGCTTTCCATGGCTTTCAGATCTACTCTAATATTAATTTTCAGTTTACTTTACTTACTATTAGGCTGCTTTACTACCAAGCAGCCTAATAGTCCAGTTTTTACCCATGTGTTTTTTATTTTTAATCTCAAAAAGTATTTTATAACTCTTTGTCTTTTAAACATTTTCAAGTTGGTTTTAAGGTTTTTCGTTCTATATTTAGGTCAGTCAGTGGGAAGAAAATCTGTTCATACTGTAATAACATTCTGGGCAAAGGAGCAGCCATGATCATTGAGTCTCTTGGTCTTTGTTATCATTTACATTGCTTTAAGGTGAGAGCTGGGAGTCACATCGTGAAGGAACAGGAACTAATCAGGAGCACGCATGGCTACTCAGTGTTATGCTCACAGGGGTTCTTACTAATCATCTGCTTTGCCTTCTACTCTTGATAGCCTGGTGCATGCATATTTCCATGAGGCAGTCCCATTTGCAGGCATTTAGCACTCAACTCTAGAAGTGTTTCTTAAATTCCAGAGCTAACAAGTAGGACTTTGAAAAGCAAGATGAGCACAAGGACTGTGAGATCAAAGATTTCCTTCTTCAAATAGGTGGCAAAATATCAGAAAATGCTGAACCACTGCTCCCAGAGAAAGCAGCTCCTCTAAAAAAAAATACTGGACCCCGGCAAATTAAATCATTT
Organism: Molothrus aeneus; assembly: GCF_037042795.1. Taxonomy (NCBI): domain Eukaryota; kingdom Metazoa; phylum Chordata; class Aves; order Passeriformes; family Icteridae; genus Molothrus; species Molothrus aeneus. The sequence goes on from NC_089647.1 coordinate 67,550,949, forward strand.
AAGATGACCCATCCTTTCTAAGCTAACCTTAGCAGACAGTGTTCATGTGGTGTTTTCCAAGTAAAGGCATGTTGGAAGAGTTCAAAGTGGCAGGATAAAACCCAGAAAAAAAGCAAAAGGTGTCTTTAATGCTACTCAGCCCTAGTCACCAACTAAGTGTACTTGGCTCATGCCCAGCACTGAGACCTAGATCTGCTAACATGATTTCCCATCAGCTTGGGGCATTTGCAGAGCTGAAAGAATAAATATTTGCCTGCAAAATACAGCAAAGCAGTCCCATTCCCCTGCCCTTGGACTAGATGTGGAATTAGACTATTAACTTGGAGATGCTGTTGGACCCTGCTTCTTCCCTGACTTCAAGAAAGAGATTTCTGTGTGTAGTTCAGAACACTTGTCTTCTGTGCCCAGCTCAAGTGCATCACCTGGAGTATTACTAGGGATTGACTCCAAGCTCTTCCTGGTTCTGCCTCCCTGAGCAGGAGAGACAGGACTAATCCATAGTGATCAATCACCATTCCCTTTTCTGCAGGACATGTATTCTGTGTGAGACCATCTACCTGTAGCTCATAACCTACATGAGAAAATGCCAAGTTTCTCTTTTTCAAATTTCTGAAAATAAATGAGCTGTTGAAAAGACTGCCATCCAAAAGATTCATTACTTGGTTAAGCAGGGAAACTATCTGTCCTTCATAAATTCAGTAAGGGGAGTATTATGTTTTGGATTACATTCCTTCCAGATGAGGACCATATTCACAACAAGTCATGCTTAGCTACCATAGCTAGTGTTAGCATGGCAGTGATCAAGCCCCTTATGTGTTTATGCAAGAAAAATTAAATCAGCCCCATCTCTCCAAATCAGAACTTGTTTCGATGATGCAAATCCAGGAAATTGGGAGTGCTTGAGTATTTTCTGCTTTGAGTGCCAAGGGACTGAGGACACCAGCAGCATGTAGTGCCCCATGGAAATCTGCAAGTAGCACACCCAGGTGTTCTGTGCCAAAATTCCTGTTGCCATCTAGAGAAGAAATTTTTTTTTGTGCCAAACCAGTTTTAGTTTTCAGAGAAAACTAAGTTCAAATTAGATTAAATGACCTAATCTCTAAAAACTGTCTGCTTTATGTTTGTTTACTTGGTGTAGCATTTCTGGTCTGCTATTCGTTGTCCAGTCGTCGCCTTAAAATACTTCCTCAGGGTTGGTTGCATTTTGATCTACTAATCATTGTACATTTGCTTCTAGTGATTGTGGGGTTATGGTTCAGGCTTTGTTGAGCTTAATCTGAGCTGCTTTTGAACAGCGTTTTTGTTTCTTAGTATTTTGGAAGGAGTTGCTAATTATTCCTGTGTGATACAGTGTGTTGCCTGTGGATGCGACCTCGGTGGATCCCGCTCTGGAGCTGAAGTCAGGATCCGAAACAACAAACTCTTCTGCAACGACTGCTATATCAGATTTAAAAGTAAGGCAATCCAACTGCAGTGTGCATGACTGTAGCTCTTCTCTGTGCTGTGCAACCTCAAGTGTTTGTACAGCTGAGCCACTTGATAGCTTTCATGTTTAGCTTTAAATTAGCAAATAGGTTCAGCAAGGTTTGATTGCCACTTTCTGTCTTTTGTAGGGTAGTCATTCCTAACTTCTAGCTCACTGGTAGCTGATTTTACCAGCTTGTTATTACGCAGTTTCAAGCAGACAGCATGGTATAGTCATCTTCCTTCCTTTATAGATCTAAAGAAAGTGGTGTCAAGGAGCTGTCAGGTGCTAAACAGGCTTGTCTTGAAAACAGAGAAGCCTTTTGAGAAAGTGTCTACATTTTCTTAAAAAGTAAGCTGAAATATGTATTTAATTCAGTCCTAATACATATCTGGAAAGCAATTAGTTTAGCTTGTGCAGGTGGCACAAATGCTGGTTTCTTTTTGTGATGCTATTATTATTGGAATTATAGGTCTGTAATTGGTTATTCGTTTAGGTACAAGTTCAGGAGGAATTGATTTACTTACAGATCTTAATTAAAAGGTGCAGTATAATTTTTTTCCTTCTTATGGTTTGCAGAATTCTGATTTACTGGAGCATGATGTTAAGGCTTTGTGTAGTGGTATTTAGGTCTTTTTTTCTGCTGTCATAGATGATGGTAGACAACTTCCTAATTTTGATAAGTGTCAGGAGTTTTATATGGCTCTTTTTTAATGTAGCAAATGTGGAATTCTATAGGATGATAAAAATCAGGGGAGGGAAATATTTTCTGAATTACTTCCTGGAAAAATGTCCGTGTTTCTTTATGAGCCCGGCACATTTTTCTCATGGTGGATTGGAAGGCACTGAAGGGAACAGGATATTCATGCTACAGTGCTTGAGCAGGAACTGGGCAGCTGCTGGCTGTGAGACCTAGCTCAGGGAAAGAGAAGCTCTGCATCTGATGCTGTTGCTGTTTGCAGGCTCTTTTTGACTTCCATGAGGAGAAGTCACAGAAATGATGATGTGGTACCCGAGCTAAAACCAGAAAGCGCAACACCCTGTGAGGGCAATAGCGCATTCACAGAGCCTGATGTGATCAGTGGAAGGAGGAAGAGAATCTCTCCCTTCCATCTGGAGTGATCCAGAGCACTGGGTCATACCATGTCTAATTTAAAGTTTGGAGAATGTATCTCCTTGTTGATGACAAGACTACACTGAAGTGACTGTGTTCCTATTTGAAGCACCCAGATGTGTGAGAGATTCACTCTGGAGCTTGCTCACATTATTTTTTTCTCTGTCTTTTCTTTTGGGGGGAAATATTGCTGATGAGTTGGATAAGCAATTCTATTATGGATGAATTGCTATTTAGTCTCTCTTTGACATTACAGCCCATAAAGTCACAGCAGTGCCTTTCAGAAGCAGAGCTGATCTGTGAGGAAACGTTTGTATTCCCTTCCCTTCAGACTGCATCTACTTGGGCCAGTGGGCACCTCAAAATATAATTCTATGAGATACAAGTAAAATCAGGAGTTGTAACAACCTGTAGGTATAGAACACAGTATTCAAATTAGTGATTAGTCATTGAAATCAGCTATTTGAATAATACAAAACCCAGCTATGCAATTACTGCAGTGAAAATGTATTGGCAGCACAGCACTGCCCTGTGATGTGAATTCCTGTTTTTTGCAGTTGGCATTTGACACATCAACCTGGCTAATTATTTGTTAGTTTGGAATGTGAGCATGTTGGCTAAAAGGTTTGATAAACCATAGGGTTATTAATATTCACTTTGTCATTTTGTCATTTTATGTGATATTTTTGCACATTTTTGTGTTAATTCTGTGGTTTAAACTTGGAATGTTGTAGTGAAACACCGCTGTATTGGCACATAACTGCATAGGTATGCAGAGAGGATAAAAAAGTTCTTTATATTGTTACAGTAATTTGGCAAATTTTAATTTCATTATTGAAAGGTAAATTTAGAGAAACTATCACTCTATCTCTGTGATAATGCTAAAGATAAATAAATTAAAAATAATTATTAAGAATTTGGTAAAGTGCATGTTCTGTGGAATATGACTTGGCCTGAAATACTTGCAGTGCTATAATTGGATTCAACTCAAATTTGTACTGTTCATAAAATTTGGATTGCTTGATTTAGAATGCATACATTAGGATGTTACCATTTTCAATGAGTCTTTGAAACTTTAAAATGTTTTTTGACTATTAAGTGACTATTTTAAACTTTAAAATGTTAATTGTTGACACAAAAGTTCTTCAGTAACTAGACTTTACTTACAGTTTCTTTTGTCTCTCCCTGACAGCTGGACAACCAACCTCCATGTGAAGTAAATGAAGATATGAAACCACTGTTGCAGATACAAGAAGAGGTGATTGCTGCTGATGTAGATCTATAAATATATATATTGTGTGTATGTGTGGTTTTTTTCTAAGAGTAACTCTTGCTTGTCTAGTCTTCATAGCAATACCTTGTATTCTTCATGTAACTATTTTTATTTATAAGAAAGTAATTGCAGTAAGGAAATAGCTGGGAAAAATGCTTTCACATTTTCAGCTTGGAGTACCGAGAGCACAAGAGAGAATAAGTATATTTTCAGTAATAACTTCAAAATATTTTTGAGGCTTATAATCAACTAGTTGACTTTCCAATGGTATATGAAGAGGGTATTTTGTTTCTAAGCTCTTGAAATGAGCATTAGAGAAATAGCTAATATAAATATATATTTGCAATTGCTGTCTTTATTTTTGACATATACTGAAAGTGAATTCTCTAGGTTAATATGAAGCTGCATTTAAATGCACACAAATGTGTTTGCTTTCCATATGCTGGTTTCTAAAATTATGTGCTTTTTTGAAACCTAAATACAAAGAATAATCTCAGAATTTGCTCAGTGGTGTTGGCATAATATTCTGTGGAATCCATTTAAGAGAGAGAGTTTTCCTGTTTGGAAATGCAACTATCAGTCTTTCCTCTGCAAACTGAGTGGAGAATGGTTGTTGAATTACCATATATTTGTAAATAAAAAATCAAATGTTGCATTTATTAGAAGTTTTTGTCCTTTCTGTTCAGCTAAACATGTCTAAGGTAGTGTGTGGAAGTACAAAATTGTTTGATTTTTATCTTGGGAAAAATATTTGTTCTGACAGGATTAAGTTGTTCACATAAATATATGCAAGAACAATAGTTCTTTCTTTTCTCCCTTCCTTTGTAGTCAATGTCAAAGTCTGTGTACAGGTTTTTCATCAAGCTCCTCATGCTCTTTCCCTTTAGTATTCAGTGGTGAGACTATATGCCCATCCCTGAAAAAAATTGAAAGATGTGGATGTTCCTCAAAATTTCTCTGCTATTGCTAGAAATAACGTGCCAAAAATATTTTTGGGTTAGGTTCTGCTCCTCTTGAAAACACAGCTGGAATGTGCTCTGTGTCTCAGTTGTAGCTTCCCCAAATCCTTTCATGCCTGGTTATGTACCCTCCTCTGTCCATATCTTTGGAAGCAGTGAAAAAACATAGGAAGTGGATCAGAGGAATTTGGGGGAGTGTTTTGTGGGTAAAACTGAGGAAGAGGAAGCTGGCAGGTGTAGGAGAGCTCTTGAGTGTGAGCTTGTATATGGCACCATGGAGAGCTGCAGTGAGGCTCCAAAGCAGCTTAGGGTGCTCCTTGCTCTCGGAGGATTTTGGTGGGGGGACAGTTTGTAGGAGATCTCACAGATTGAGAAGAGAGATTGTGGCTGTGATAGCTGGGGGCAGCAAGGGAAGATTGTGCTGTTTTGGCATAATGGGAGAACTTCACCTGTGCTCCTCTAGTTTCTCCTGCTTGTAACCAAATGCTGCTTGCTGAATTACAAAGTGCCAAACGTTATTTTTACTTTTTGCTTTAAAAATTATCATAAAAATCTAAAATGTCTCATTGTCCAAACTTGACTCTGCTTTTTGATATTCAGTTAAAGACTGGTAAAGTGTTTAAATTGATTTTTACTGTTGTGGTAAGTAATGACATGATAGACCACAGATGACAGCACTGCAATGTGAAGACCCTGCTCATCAAGTACAGGCTATAGTCACACTGCCTGCTCATACAGCTCTCTGGAGTCCTCTCTACTGCTTGTGGAAGAAGCTTGCTTCCCTGAAAGATATTCAGAATTTGATTTAGGTACTGTGCAGATCTGGCTTTCTCTTAAGGCACATACCTTGGATGAATATGGTGTGATGGCCCTCTGCATGGTAGTTTTCAGACTTCATTTATTGTAGACAGCATCTACAATAATGAACCAATGAACCACTGTCCTCCTGGCCCCCAAATTCCAGATACCTACAGTCTCCACTACCAGCCCTGAAATACACTGAGAGACGCTTTTTTTTGGTCACAAGTCAAAGTTTCTCAACCTCTAATGAATTTATCTTAGCCTGACCGAGACTCCCCCTCTCCCAGCACTGTGTTGTGCAGCAAAACTGAGAGAAAATTTAGGGATGGTGATGCTGTTTTTTGCATTTTTCTTTTGAGCCCAGTCATGTTTCCCTGTCCATGGGAATCATTTGGGCATGGAAATTGGCCAGTGGTGAACAATGGAAGGAAAGAAAATTCAGCAGCCTGTGGTCTGCAGTGCTGCCTGACTCATGTCCCACAGTCTGCAGTGGTATGCTCTGAGCCTGGCTGGCTTCTCCTACATGGTGTCAAGTACTTCCATGTGGGTTCCAATTTCATTTTCCCACAAAATGTCTGCAAAAAGGCTGGGTTATTTCATTAGCTTGCTTGTGCACAGATGGGTGGGATTTCAAATTTAGTGGGCCTCAAAGATCTGAAATTGAAACTCTTGAAAAGTTGAAGCTGGGTTTCCACCCATGATAAAATCCTGGTTTAAACAAGGCTCCTTCAAATCTGCATTTGTTAATTCACATTGGCAAATGTGAGTAACAAAAATTCCTTTGTCCCCTCCTTCCCTTGGAGGGGAACAGACAGAGGAACCCACCTAATGAATGTTATTTTTCTGTTTTGATCCTTGCTGAAGTATTTGGAGCATGTTTGGTTCTCAAGTTCAGCAAACCTGGTTATTGACACAAGATGGCAGTGTGGAAGTGCACCTTGCACGTTAAAAAGCCCTTTCCATGATTGTAATCTTGTATACAGGGTTTTGCTAAATGATGCTAAAGTTATGATGTAAGAGAACTTTGTCTTAATCTCGGCCCTTTCTGCCCACCTGGCATCATGGAAATGTAATGTACAACTGAATCTGAGACATCTTCTTGGGTTCTTTTTGTTTGCTTTCTTTTCCGTGTTTCATTAACTAGCTGCTTCTTAAAGCACTACAAGGTAGGGATAGTGGTAAAGAGAACAATTCCAGTGGAGAAAAATTAGCTAGATGATTTCTAGTGGAGGTTTTTGCTGTATTTTGTTGGATTCTTTTTTAAGGTAACATTCAAGGAAGAAGAACCAATTGCTCTCCCTCAGTTCACCAGCTGCAGAATTGCTGTTTAAAGTTACAGCCTTCAAATGCATGGGTGTACAGGAGAGCTGGAACTCAGCACTGCTGCTAAACTCTGAGTACATTTAGTCCAGTGTGCTCTGTTCAATATTCCCAGGTGCAGGGTGCTGCTTGGGGTGTTGTTGTTTGGGACAGCTACCCAGGGCTGGTTTGGATATGGTGCAAGCCTGGGAGATTCTCATGCCAGCTGCCAGGGCAGGTTTTGCAGGATGCTGTAGTACTGTTGAGAGGGCAGCAGAGATGTGTGAGCAAACAACTGAATGCACATCAGCTCCTTACAGCCAGGGGTGCAAAGGTGTGATTCCATGGGCTGGTGAGAACATGTCCTCTGTTAGGGGAGGTGCTTGGATGTCTAAGCTTCACTGACATCAACAGACATGCAGACTGTGGCTCACATGTAGACACCTGCATTATTGTACACCTGTTTACTTAATGCTTATTTGACTTTAAAAAAATTCCAGAATTATCTGAGAACTCCTGAAATCTCCCCTCTCTTTAGGCTTGCAGGCTGTCAGCTAACTAACTGCAGTGTATGTCTGAGTGCAGCTTTGGAAGTGAGTGCTCTATGGGTAACAGCTCTGTGTCTGGTCAAGGTTTAAATAGAGTGGCACTTCAAAAATATAAATGTTATGTCTAATACATAAGAACAAATCAGGCATCTTGGAGTACAATTCAAGGTACTGGATATGTTCTTAGTTTTTATGAGAGTTTCTTTTAGAGTTTTTAGAACAGGAGATTTGTCACAAATTTCAACGTGAGTTACCTATGAGTTCACCTGTTCAGGCAAGCTGTCACACCACAGGCAGTGCTGATCAGTGGCAGGATTTATGCAGCGAAGCCCATTTTTAGAACCTGATGTCTGAATTTGGAGTTCACACTGACACCAGAAATGGTCAGAGCCAGTCTCATTATTTTCAGTAAAATACTTTTCAGGTGAATCCCAAGGGAGAGTTCAAGTGCTAAGTTCAACACTTCCCTTAGGTAAAAGCTGTTGTTGCATGGCTCAACCTTGTCACTTATGGAGGGGGAAAGTGTTTGAAATCTGACAATGTGAGCTCAGTGTGAAAAGTGGTATGCTTGCAGCAGTGTTTTAAATTCCAACCAATCATTTGTAATGGATTAGCAAAACCTGTGCCATGGCTGTAATGGAAGGCTTATTAGCAGCAGGCATAATTACACAAAGAGCAGCTTCATGCTGGAAACACTTTAGCATTTTCATTTTAGCTCTCCATGCTTCTTGGTAGCTAGGGGCACCAACATAAAACAACATATGAGGATGATGTAAAGTGCTTCCTCTCAAAAGGGATGTTCTAGGGTGAGCAGTGGGGTATCAGTTTATTAAAACTGCAGATTTTTTTTAATTGGTTCAACCAACTTGAAACAAACTTGCCAGTTAAGTACCTGCTGTAGGCAACAAACACTCCAGAGACCTGCCTTACTGTGCACAGGGAATTACTGGGTTCTCCTTAACAGTTGGTATTGTATAAAGAGCCAAAACACTTTTTAAAAATCATGTACAAGTGTGTATGTACCTACAGTTTCTCTTTATTGTTTGCAATAGAAGAAAGAAAAAGCTCAGGCATCAAATGGGCAGCTCATGAGCACAGCCCTGTGAGAGCAGGCCTGTGTTTGGCACAGTGTGCCCTCCTAAATGGCCTTCTGCAGGTACCTGGGCCAGAGCAAGTGTTTCTGATTCCCTTAACTGGAATTTGCTCTTGTCCTCAGGCACTTAACCAGATCTGCCATTTATTGCTGCTTTAACTGCATGTGGCCCTTCTGTGCTGGAAATTCACAGATTTCAGGGTCAGACGAGGCTACTGAAATATTTGGTCTGTCTGTATCACTACAAAGATCAGAATCTCTCATCCAACAATTCCCATATTGAACACAACACTGAACACTGTTCACTGTGTGAACAGTGGTGCTCCTTGCTGGAAAGAAGCTCTGTGTAGATCTGAAGTATGCAAATGATGAAAAGTGTCAACATAAATTGTTCCAGAGGTTAATTAGCACTCTTAAAAATGTTAATTTTATTTTTACTTAATGAGATTTCTAGCTTATGATTTAAACTTCTAGAGCTAGATTAATTCTCTTTGTTCTTTCTTAGATTGTACATATGTCCTTTTTTGAGTTTTGTTGGGTTTTTGTTTTGTTTTGGTTTTTTTTCTCATACCTGTACATAAAGCCTTATTGCTCACATTAAACACAAAATGCAAGATTACCTCCATGGGTGGACATTTTGGATTGAAAGACGTTCTCTTAGTGAACTGCAACCAAAACTTTCCCAGGAGAATTTTTATAACACAGGAGAAATAATCCTGAAGAGCGTTAAAAAAATCTGAGGCTGTATAAGGACTTATCTGCATAAGGCAAATATTCAAATAAGAGCTAATGTCAATAATGGAATTTTGCTGCATAGCTTTTCTGGCATAATTACTAACGTTTTGATTTGCCTTTATTGGAATGACCATGCCCAAAGTCCTGTGTGGTTTTGCTAAATTTTCCTGTCTTGGGGAAGCACCTGTAAGAGATTTCCATGCTGATGTGTCTTGACAGACAAGGGGACAAGATGACATTCCATTTCTATTTCTCAGCATGAAGTGTCAGTTGCAAAAAATACAATTAGTGCCTGCTATGTTTGGCAGATATTGATGTGAGAGCTCCAGCTTGTAGCCTTTCATCAAACTCTAACTCTGCAAAGATAACAACTGCTGTCTCTTGATGACCATGTAAACAAGATTCCTGCAGAGAAACACTAGTTATACTTTCATGTGATACTTGAAATAAAATTAGTTCCTGCCAAGGTAACTGTCATGTCTATGAGATATATATGTGCTGCTCACTGTTAAAGCTAGGGGCTCTACCAGCGTACTCCTGTCTGCATACATCAGAGGAAAATCCCAAGACAGTTTAGGAGAAGCCCCACTGCAATGGAAGAAGTTGGTAAACAAGCAGCTTCAGCCAGGCACAGCTCCTGTGTGAATAAGCCACAGCCATGGAGCACAGTGCACTGCAGAGTGGCAGTCACAAGTTGTGCTGTTCACAGTACTCTGTGTAAAATGCATATTACTAATGTGCATGTGTTTCTATCAACAATTTCCATGCATACAAGTACTTCTGTGTCTCAGCAAGTAAAAAAAAAAGTGACAGATCACTTCTTTGCTCTTTGCTATTGAAATAATTGGATGGTTTTGACATTTTACTGGTGGAGTAAAAGTGTTCTTTGGAGTATTCTGTTGCCTGTGATAGTTCATGGCATGTCTAGCACCTGCTAAACTCAGTATTTTGTGTTCCCCTCCCTCAGTACTCTGTCAACTCAGCCATAAAGGAGAAGTAATTCTGAACTAGGGGTTGCCTCTGTCAATGTACAAATATATTTAGGTTGTTCAGACCTTCTGTGTTACACCAACCACCTGGTTTCACCACCACCTTACCCTTTCCAGTTCATCTGCTTCTTCTAGTGATGTTGTGCTAAATGGAAAAAAAAGTCAGCTTATAAATGCCAATTTGGTACTGAAAATATGGGTAGATGGTAAAAAGGGAGTTTAGCTTTATTACACTAATGCCCTTTTTGGTTACTCACTATAGCACGTCGTAGCTACATAGTGTTACCACCTAGCATATTTCTGGTATCATATACACCAAATGTCCTCTTAAATCCTATTTCTCTGTAACAGCTTTGACTTGAAGCCAAGAAAGCGGCCTATTCAGAAAAACTGTTTATATAATCTTTTAATCCTCATGTTTTTGCCAGATCATGAGTTGTTCATAAATCTGGATTGTGTAGAAAATGCCAGCTGAAGGTGCTGACTTTGTTAAGCTTGTAAAACCAAAGTATCCCTTCACCTAGCACTAGAGAGCATTTGAATTATTCCCTTCAGTTTATCAAGGTCTCTGAAATATGTCCATAAAAGTATCAAGAGATGTAGAATACCAGAAGATAAAGGGCTAATCTGTTTGTCTCAAACAGCAGTAGCTGATGGCTGTGGAGCCAACCATGGATCATTAGTAATAACCTGCTGTGAGAAAGAACAAAATGTGGCTGGAGAAGAGGCCCACGCAGAGGTAGTGCAGCACTTTCTAGGATAAAATCCTTGTCTTTGTTCCTGAAGATAAGCAGAACACAGTAGAGTGCAAGTGGAGGAAGGACAAGCCTGCATGGACTGTAGGGAGGGATGAAGATCACCGAAGAACCCTGAAGCCCTTTGGCCCATTTCCAGAGGAAAGGGCTATGCATAATAAGAAATTTACATAGAAAGTGAGAAATCTATCTTCAGGGCAGGGAAATTTATGAGAAGGTACCCCCACCAAACCCAGGCAGCATCCCTAGGACCCTGGGCATCCCATCAGCTGGACTCACACTGAAACCAAGACTGCTTCTCTCTTCTTTCTTTCCTATCTCTTCCTTATCTTACACCTCTATCCAAAACCCACTGCCATATGCTTATATTTAATAGATCAGGGACTAAGATACCATTTTCCATGCCAAGTGTATAATTTACTAATAAAACTTCGAGTTTTTGCGGCTGCTCTGATTTTTGCAAACTTTTAATTTTAGTCATTCTTTTTGACCATGGGCACATGGGCATCTAGGAATCTTGGGTTTTCCATTCCCCACAAGGCTGGGACATCACAATAGACAAGGGCAAAATTGCTCTTTGGTCATCCCTTAAGAAGCAGATATTTACACTCATTGATTTTTGCAATCAAAGTACTATTTTTTCTCTTCATCTGTTCTGCTTGACTGGGTTTTTTTCCATTATAACAATGGTTACACAATTCAGCAAGGTGCATTTTATCTTCTGATCAGGCTCAATGCTGAGGCAGCAAAACAGGTGTGTTTGTAATCCTGTTCTCTTGCATGTAGATTGACTGCAGCTCTGATTCCCACAGGGCCTCACTGGTTTTATGCAGAGCACTCAATGACCATGAGCCTGGGGGTCGGCTGCTCCCTCTTACCTCCCATGGTGGAACAGGCTCTTTGCAACACCACTGCTGTTCCCCAGCGTGGGAAAAAGCCTCCCCGTGCAGCCCACGGGTGTGTTCTGCTGTTCAGTAAACTCCAGCAGTGTGTGTGAAAGGAGAGCCTGCTCTGCTGGAGATTTATTTCACTGCTGTCCAGATAGAGCAGGAATATGACTGAGATCAGCAAGGCCCATTAGTGAGGCTGTGAGGGGATAACCTTGGCTGAGCTGGATACAATAAAGATTCTACTGCTGCAGAACACTAGAAAGATTAGCAGAACTGTGCTGGTTTGCCTCAGCTGGGAATGGTGTGCATGTAAATTACAGCTACCTTGGCATTCTGGTCTATAGGTTTTTGTATAGGTGCTGAAGAGGTCTTGTACAGGTATCACCAGGGGTTTTTCTGGAAGCTTGAGAGATAAGCTGGAGATTCAAGAGAATGATGAAAACAATGTGCTGTAATGCTGAGAAGATGTTCAGTGCTGGAGTATTTTTTTGGACTAGAAATTTTCTTTGTGATGTTCCTGAAGCCTCTGATTTCAAACTAAATCTGGTGGGTTTTTTTCTCTTCTTAAAAAAAAAAAAAAAAAGGAGACCAGAAGAAATCGTTTAAAAAAAAAATTAACTTGTGTTACTTCAGCTAATAGAGTGAGAAGTGTCTTTGACTGACCCTGACATTAGCTCACTTGGTTAGAGTGCTAACAATGTCAAGGTTTGGGTTCAACCCCTGTATGAGCCATGTACTTAGGAGTTGGACTTGAAGATCCGATCCTTGTGGTCCCTTAATCACAGAATATATTCTGTGATAGATGATTACTTCACCAAAAGATATTCTGAGGTTGAATTCTTTCTTAAAGTATAAAATTGAATTTCAAGCTATCAGCTGGTCCTGGACTCTTGAGTGATAGGTTTGTGATCCCACACAACTTTTAAAAAGAGGCTGCGAGTAGTATTTTCCAATTTTTCTAGTTGGATGTTTGTAAAATGGATCTGTGCAGCTCTACTGATTAATTATTTTCCACATGAGGACTTAAGTTTTAATTTTCCACACATATCTGTAGCACCCATGAGCTTCAGTGTTCAGCCTACCAACCTGTGAGCAGAATCCTTAAAAGGGTGATACATGTTTCAGTTTTGGTTTAGATCTAAATTTGACCAAAATCTGAACTTTTTTGTCTTCAGCACTCAGTTTGTCTGTGTGGAAGATACTCACTTCCACACAGATAGGGATGGGGAGGTTACACTGCAATACATTATCTCCACCTAAAAGGTTTAGTGAGTCAAACTTCCTTCCAGACTAATCCTTCTCTACTGAATTAAGTCAGATTAAAAGGAGTAGTAGTTTTTCTCTGCCCGTGTACTAAGTCCTGAACCCCTGAGACATGTTTCAACCCTTGGAATGGGTAGAAAGTGGCCTTCATCTGCAAGCTTTTCAAAACAAGACTTGGCAAATAACAGCCAGTGCAAATAAGTGCTGGACAAGTTGTGCTGTCGCAGTTCCTCTGGCATTGGAGTATGAACTTTCTTCATTCTGCCAGTATGGGATTGGCCCTGTGGGTTGCATTGGGTACAATTTGATGTGTTCGCCTAGTTACCTTCTGACAGGAACAGCACCCTCCTGTGCATTTTCTTCACTGCTGGTTATGGCCAAGAGGTTGGACACACCCTGTACTGTGGCCATTGGTTTTATCTTCTCCACGCTCACCTTCCAGCACTAAAGTCAGATTTTTGTATTCCTGACAAATTAAACGGGAAGAAAACTGATGTTCAGCCTCTATCAGCCTTTCCCTGTAATGCCAGTAATTGATGGCAGTGTTTCACTTGCCAAGCAGCAAGCCTTGGGCTTGTTGTGACCATGCTGGAGAGGGAAATGTGGCAGTCTCATTGCTTTCCTACACACTGTCAGGTTGGCTCAGTGATTATTTACTGCCAGTCATGCTGCTGGCAGAAGAAGTGATATCTCTTTGGCAGCTAACCCACAAGTGACTTGATACTTATCACTTCTTTCTATCTGCCCAGCTCCAGCAATGTTTTACAGATTCAGACCAGGGTCAGGTCTCTTTTCTTTGTTCTGTGCTGAGGGGATCTCTTCCCCATTGATGTTATAATTAAGTCAAGTTGTAGGTTTTGTAAATCGCTGGCTTTAAATGCAAAGAATTTTTGTATTTTCCTGATTTCCACTGGCTGTGTGGTCTTCCACCATGCAAGGAAGTTATTTGTTTTCAGCAAAATCCACTTCTTCTGTCAGAGACTTCCAGGGGGCATTTAGAGTAATTTAGGGTAAAGAAAATACAAACATACACCTGTTTAAACTGAAAGTGGATAGATTTAGATAGGAGATGTTCTTTATTGTGAAGGCAGTGATGCACTGGAACAGGTTACCCAGAGAAGCTGTGGATGCCCCATCCTTGGAAGTGTTCAAGGCCAATCACAATTACATGGATTTTCTCACTAAGCTTTGACCAGGCTTGATGCTGTGGCTGAGGTTCCCTTCCCTATACGTGCCCCTAATGTGAAAGATGTTGTGGCCTTGCCATGATCCTTTTGGTATGCATATTCTAGCCACAGTGTGCCTGAAGCTCTAGGCTCTCTTGCTGTCTCCAACCTAACTGGAACTCAAATGGCATCTTGTCACTGGGGCTGATGAGCCCAGAGCCCATAGTCCATGGGTGGTCCACATTTGAAAGATGTAGAAACAGCAAAGTTGTGGCCCTGCAAGAATGGCCTTGGCATGCCTGTTCCAGCCCTGGTGTTCCTGGAGCTGTAGGCTCTTTCATTCCCTCAGCCCTAAGCCTAGCTGTAACCCTAACCCTGACTCCAATGGCAGCTGGGCACTGTGGCAGAGATCCTCCTTGCCATAGGTGGCACAGCTTAAAAAGTGTGGAGTTGGCCGTGTTGGCACCCTGCCCCGATGGCCTTGCACTGCCTTTTAGAGTGCCAGTGTCCCAGGAGCTGTAGGCTCTGCTGAGCCTTGAGCAGAACCCCAAGGGCAGCTTGTGGCTGCTGCTGAGATTCCCATCACCATCGCTGGCTTGGATTCAGTAAGTGTAAATTTTCTCCCAAGTTTCGTATTTAAGCTCTCTGTTTGGCTTTGCATTCCTTGTGACATTTGAGGCAATGCCTCAGGCTTTGCAGACATGTAGAATGATTAAAGAGTTAGAAATGCCTTTTAATTAATTTTTAATATTTTTTAGTTTATGGGAGGAAAGGGAGAATAAATACAGAGAGGCAGTACTAAAAAGGTGAAATCCTCATTCTCCTCTCAGCTAGCTTCAGCTGTTGTTATGTTTTAGAATTTCAATTGCTACAGCCTTTCTAGTTCTGTTAAGAGCTGGCTTTGATACTCAGCTTTTTTCTTGCATGAGTTCTTCCAAACTTAGAGCAGTCTTTCTCCTGTGTGTCCTGGTCTGATCCGAAACTCAGAACTCGTGGCTAAGAAACCCCAGCCCAGAGTGGCTCACACAGTGTACTGGCCACTTCTGGAAATAGTTAATATTAAAATAATTTTACAAGAATGCATCAATAAACACAAACTGATACTTTTTTTTTTTTTTTTGACATAGCATCACCTCTTCTTCACCCTCAAAAATCTTGTCAGCCAGCATGAGTCTTCCGTGTTCAGGTTAAATTCATTAAAACCATTTAGTGAAAGGTCATGTTCTTTTCCACAAATGCCATTTAAATATATTTAGTGAATGAGCTTAAAGGTTGTTCTTTAAAGCTGCAATCCTTAATCACTATTTTATGCTGAGAAATGGTAGTGGAGTCAATGAACAGTTCAGTGTTATATTCACTTAAGTGAACATAGCAGTTTCTCTTTTATTTGCTACCAGTGTAATTGGAGTTTTGTTTTCCTTTTAGATTGGATTCACATAATCATCAATTGTATTTTCTTGCATACACTTAGAACACTAATAAAGGGAAGGGGAGTGAACCAAGTCTTCTAAATGATATTCAAAATGCAAGTTGTAGCTCTTATGTGGTTGCTATAATATACATAGATGCCATGTGAGGCTGTCCAACTGTCACATATTTTTTTGTTAATAATTCAAAATGCTCTGTGCATGTCTTAATATGATTGCTTTTTCTGAGGGATGAGGAAGTGGAGAGTTGCTCTTTAGTAGGACTAGAATTAACTTCATTTTCTTGATGGTTTCTGAGGCACATTAGTTTGGCTACAGCTACTGGCATGAGTGGGGTCTGCTGCTCCTTTTAAGGGCATTTGTGCATGTTGCAGGTCTGAGGTTTGTCTGCAGTCATCACTCACAGGATTGACTGGATTGCCACTCTTGGAACTGGGACAGAGCTCTTCCCAGGCAGGATGCCTGGGGTTTTGCCTACATGTGGGATCCACTAGAAGTAAAAAGGGAACTTTACAAGGCACATTCCCTGTCCCTAGCTGGGTTAAGGACTGCAGCAATTCTCTTTAGTTTCTGATATTTTCTGATATATTTCTGTGGCATCTTGCATAAATATAGAATTTGGGTGTTGGATACCTATGCAATAGCTCTTTTTCACTTTTTTTCACTTTTTCTATTCAGTTGAGACCTACTTCATGCAATGAAGTAGGTCTCAACTGAATAGAATCAGTGAAAAAAACTCAACTGAACTATCAGTTTTGTCACAGCTGCTCCTCCCTATGGCAGTGTGCTGCCCTCTCTGTAATGCAGTTGACTTGAATTTTCTATGACCAGTCAGTCATAATAGCCCCTCATTACTTGAGGACACCTGAATACCCCTCCAAAATATGTATAATTGTGCTCAGATTTAATCTAATCTGTTTTCCAGGTCATTAAATACCTTACACCACCAAATTAATCTGAAAAGAAAAATTCTGTGACATCCAAGAGTAGCCTCTTATTACAGTTCTTCCAGTCTTTCAGTTCATAGCACAGAAAGCCAATATGAGTTATTTTATCAGATATGATGGTAAAATGCAGTATTTAGAGTTTTACTAAAGCACTATATCATTACATTATCATTACATACTATATCATACTATATCATTACATTCCCTCTGCCTGCTTTCTAATGGTCACTTCTATCTCTGTGTACATCAGATTTATTGTTTTCTTTTCAAAGTGTACTTAAGTGGCAAATTATATTGAGCTATAAGCCAGTGAAGTCTATATATGTGCATAAATATACTCTTTTATATTTTTCCTGTGCCATATTAATGAAAAATCTGGGTCAAATCATCAGCTTGCTTCCTGACATAGTTAAAAGTGGAGGGCAGTGACTGTTTCTTAATTTTAGGTATTTATCCTAATAATTCAAGTTTAATTATTTGCTGTATTAGATATAATTGACAATGAACATATATTAAAAATAAAAATACCTGTTCCTATATTTTATAATTGGCTTATTAAATTGGGCAGTTAAAATAATGAAGACTTTTTTTAGTCAGTCTGTGAGATTCATTCTTCAAGTATTTGTCATAGAAATAATTGAAATGCTGTTTCCTAAAAAATTTACACTTGCCAAATTGTTGCATGTGCATCACAAAGAGAGAAATTGGGACTTCAGTATTAAAAACAAAAAAGGTTTCCTGTTCCCTGTTGTCCCACATTAAAGGGCAGCAGCTTCTGCTTAAAATGAGCCTACTTTTTCTTTTCTTTATGCACAATTAGAGGATCTACTATAAAAACTGATGGATGGAATTTTCAGAAAGGATCTGGTCTTTCATTAATTTCAACTCAGAGAGAGATTTTGGAAGGACACTCTTGATGATTTTCCAAAAGCTTCTTTTTCTTTAACAGTTTGACGTGAAACAGGAAATCAGTCCAAATGCTTCTATGCTCTTTTATGAGTAGCATATTAAGCCATCCATGAGCTTTTTGTCAAATTTTGCAATTTTATGTATGAATCCCTGCATTTCAATTTTTAGCTTGCCTATTTTTTGATGATGCGTCTGATATTCACTGAGATTCCTTTGTATTTCTTTGGAAGCAGCTGACCTACTCTGCCCTCTTCATCCTGACAGCTGTTGTAAAAACAACTCTATTGGGCAATAGGATGCATTTTAAAAATTCTGCTGGTTGACTTTCAGGCAAAGTAAACATCTCTGCCACCCAAGTTTATCACGGAGCATCTCACTAAGTCTTGTGGAGGAGTTGCACCTGTGGAAAGAACAGAGGATTTGTTTACAATGTGTAGCCACCATGCAGATAATGTATGGATTTGTGCCCTCAGATGTTACCAGGCTTTCTTTTATCCTGCAGCTGTACTTAGGAAAAGATAACAATCATGCTTAGGTATGGACTCCTCCTGTAAATGGGAATAGTTCACCCGTGTCCAAAACTTCTTTGCTGTGGGGAGGACAGAGAAAGGGAACAGATGGCCCAGAGAGGTTATGGAGTCTCCTTCTGTGGAAATATTCAGAAGCAGTCTGGACACAGCCCTGAGTAAGGTGGTCTATTGGTCCCTCCTTGAGCAGGGAGTTGGGCTAGGCTGGCTGGATCTTCACTGGTCCTTTCCAATCTTACCCATTCTGTGATTCTGTGACCTATCTGAAGGGCCTTTCTCAAAATACTCAGTGCTTAAATGGCTCAGTATTATACTCTGTGGAGTAGTAGAGGCTAAACCCACGTGGCAGTCTTTCTGAAGGAGAAATGCATGACTCCAGTGAAATATTTGGTGAGTAAAGAAAGAATGTTATCAAGTGTCTCTAGCCTAAATCTCCAGGTCAGCCTCTCTGCTGGCAGATGTCTGACAGCTGTTTGGAAAGTCTGTTGCTGAAGACACTCCAGCAATCAGATGTCAGTGGGTTGCAGCTGTTGTGCACAGGTTCAGGTGTGCTGTGCTGAATGGACACAGAAAATGGGAGTCATAGAGTTCTTGTGGGTGTAGGAGGGACCACAATGGAGAAAACTGTAATTTCTTCATTACCAAGAAAGAAGAAGAAGAAGAAAAAAAGCTGGTAGTTTGTTTGCTGCCTTCTGCCTTTTTTCTTTTTTTGACTAATTTATCCACTAAACACAACTGCATTTTCACAGCATTTTTCCACCTGCAGTGTAGGCCCACATGCATCTTTGCTGTGCAAATCCAGACATTTCTGGGTACAATACTACTGCCAACATCCCCTTGAAAAAGGTGGTTAACTGTGACAAAGAAAAGCTCTGCAAGCTCACAGTCATTTAGTTCAGCTAACCTCTGTCCCATGCACTTGGTGCTCCCTGGTTCTCTTCATACACAGGTGGGTTGCAGCAATAACTTGAAGAATATCCTCTCATGACTGATATCCCCCCAAACAGTTCTCTGCTCACAAAGCCATTATCTTATTAGTAAGTAAACCACATCTTAGCTGATCACTCTCTTGATATGGTTTCGTGGTTTGTTGTGCAGAGTGATCCCAAAGTTTGATAATTCATTTATTTTCTCTTTTCTATTCAAAGGTTTTATTTAAAGCTTATTGCCATAAAGTTCCTTTTAGATCTTGCAAATAAGAAAAAAAAAATTTAGGGTGTGAAAATATGTCTCAGGATAGCCACAATAGAAAACATATTGTCTGAGAGAGAGGGTAGGGAAAACATGTTTGTAACTGCAAAAATTCTCTGTTGCTTATTTTGTTTTGAAAAAGTCTTGTTTTAGCTTTACCTCAAACCTGACACAAGCAAATCACTTCATGACATGTTTGTAAAAGGAGTGCAATTAAAGAGATGGTGAAACTTCCATTTATGGTGTTCAAAATCTGTGAAAAGAGTTTCCCTCTTTTCCTGTGTAGGGCAAAAAGAAAGGGAAAGGAAAAAAAAAACAAATCAAGAGTTTATAGAAGGGTCATAATTGCTGCTTGTGCTGAATATGTGTGCAATTCTGTCTAAATATTGGGCTGCTCATGGCATTTGTTTAGGGATCTCTAACTTACATGGTGAAAAGCACCTACCTTATCCTGCATTCTCCTCCATTTCCATGCCATTTGGTCAGTGTCTCCTTGCTGCCCCCACCTCTGTCTATGTGTTAAGGACTGTGACATGCAAAGCTCCTTTTTGGCATTACTGAGGAAAGGTGTGCATGTGTGGGTGAAAACAGGAGAGACAGCTAAAAGTCAGACCCAGTGATGTAGGCTTGAGGAAAACCTAGACAGAATTCCTCTGGGTGAAAAAAGAGGGCTGGATCTGTAAGTAGAGAAATGTTTTTTTTAGTCTGAAACAAAACCAAACCAAAACCAACAGAAAAGTACTAATTTTTTAAGCAATTTTCCAAAGGACTTTCAGTGAAACTACAGACAGGAGCATTTTGGGTCTACACTGGTGGTCAAAGAATGTGGAGAGACAAATGCTGGAAGGTTTTGTCTCAGAGGTGTGGTAAGAGGGAACCCACAGAGTCTACCAACCATTGAATTTTCTTTATCCAACACAAGCACTGTGATCACAGAGCAACTGAATATTCATGGCAGTTGCAATTTTTTTAGAGGTCATGGCACTATTCTCCCTTAGAAAGGAACAACTACTGGGAAAACAAACTTTCCCATAATTGAGAATTGTTGTCTGATGAGCCAGGCTGCTGCTTATTGCTGTCTGACTCCTGTTGTATCCAGGGAAACTGCCTTTTCTCTTCTTTGCTAGTACATAGCAAGGCAGGATAGTGATACTGGATGTTGACACTAATTTCTCCTTAGTGATTGTGACTCCACTTTAAATTTTACCTGCCAGCCTACAAGAGGATTATTTTTCTCTATTTCTCCTTCTTTGTGTCTTTTTCTGTTTGCTTTCTGATTTGTATGTATTTTTCTTATTGAATCCATGGTTGGATATGGTAGATGTCCTTGCCTTTTCCTATAGAAAAATCCAGAAAATCCTGGATAAACTATGAGGATTTACAAAGGTAAATTTGGGCAATGCTTAGCAGACAAAACCAAGCAAACAGCATTTATGCTGATGCCATTTCTTTTGACATGGCTCTTACTCTTTCTCTGTGACATCAGTGCACCAACAAACATAATTTTCGCTTCAGAATGTGTTCAAAATAAATATTTTTACTGGGGGAAGTGTTCTACTTTCAATTCACACATCCTCTAGAATCAGTGAAATAGGAGTTGCTCCCCATTGACTAGGGAAATACCTTTGAAATCTGTTTTTTAATGCTTTACTGTGAGTAGCAGGTTTCTTTGATTGTACTGTTTCTTTCTGTCAGGCTTTTGTTGGCCAACATCTGCTTAACATGGCAGAGATGTGGAAATCTCAAAACAGACACATTCCTGGGGATTCTATGAAAATGCCAAGTGGATGGAAAGGGCCCAAATCCATGCCTGAGCTGAAAGCTTTAGATGAATTGAGATGGATCCAGGCTCAGCTGCCACATGCCTTGACTGACTTGTGTTAACTGTGTGCATCTCAACCACCTCGGTCTCTTTATGGAGATGTTGCAGGGCTGGTGAGCACATGGAGGTGGGACTCTGGAGAGGTTTTGGGGGGTGAAGGGCAGCCAGCAGTGGCACCCTTCTGCTGCTTATGGAAACTGTCATTTTTGAACAGACATGGAAATAGTTTTGCAGTGTATTGTAAAGTCTTGTCACATTGTTAATTCTTTGCTGCCCATTTTTTAGGGTTTTTTTTCTCCCCCATTCTTTTCCCCTGCCTTACACCCCAGTTCTTGTTTAAACCTGCAAACATTGTTTCTCCCTTCTTCACCTTAAACAGTCTTGAAGCCAGATGGGATAATGTGGAAAGCAAACTCCTTTCAAATAACCTGTGAAGGTGTGTCTGGAAAGTATCAGTGCCTATAGCTGGCTAGTGTCACTGCACAGCTGATGTCAAGCAGAGAGGACAGCAACTGTATTTTATCACAGATGTGAATACTTATTTAGACAGGTGTTCCAAATTTTGAGGTGACATTAACCTGTGTTAAAAGTACCTGTACATATGTATAAAATGTATGTTAACAAAGAGGACACATGATCTATATCAACACGGTCCAAAAGCAGAGGAAAAAAAAAAGAAAGGAAAATATATATATAGGGGTTTTCTTAATGCCTGTAAATACTTTTTCTTATCTTCCTTACTAAAGTAACAAGCAGATGATTGTCATAAATACTAGCAATCAATAGTTGGGGCTCCAATTCTGTTGTTGCAATATATATATATCTTATACTCCTTGAACCAATCCTGGGAATCTCAGGCACCTGCATGGACATGATAGATGTGAGGTGACTGACTGAGACAACTGGATTGTATCCCTGCATCTGCTTGCTGAACTGCTCTTCTGCTGCCCTTGGCTACACTGATTAGATTTCCACTAGTACCAAGTGTGGCCACTTCTGCAGGTATCTACATTGGAATGTCTGAATCTGGAGCTGATTCCTACTTTCAAATCCCATTTCTGCCATATGCTTCTGCTGTTGCTGCGTGTACCCATTCTCTGACATTAGCTCACTCATTTCCATCTCATTTTTCTTACAACCATAGAATTTGCTTCCTGCTTTGTTATCCTGGAAATGCTCTACATAACATAGCTGCCTTAAGCCATTTCAGCTAAGATTAAAAAGTTATGCTACAGCAAACTGTCAGAGTGAGAATGAGGGGAATGAGCTTTTAATGACAAGCATTAAAAACTCCCACAAGAATATACAAGGCTTACTTGTGGGGACATGAGATAGTACTAAAGTATCAATGCTGGCTTTGGGATTTAAAAAATTTCTACTCTTTCTTACTCATGAAGAATGAAATTGAGACCTGGGCAGCACTTAGACCTGGTCTTTGTGTACATGCTATGAAATCCTGTCACCAGCAAAGTCAATGGGAATCTTACCTCTTATTTTTAAAGAAAACATGACAGCACCCTGCTGCCTTACCTTTATGTATCATGTACTTCCTAGGAGGCCTAGTGTTTTCTAATTCTTCAAAAGGCACTTCTGGAAGGAACTGCTCATTGCAGGGCCACCAGCAAGGCAAAGAGCTGCCTTACAAAGAAATCAAAGTACAGGGAGACTCCCAGCATCTGGAACCAAATCAGCAAAGGCCAGTGGCAATCTTCAGAAGGTTTAGCAGGTGAGACATTTAAGAGACACATATAAAGATCGATTTGTTCAGTATTTTCACCCTTTTCCTTTTATATCTGACACTTTTCTCTCTTGCATGGGGTGGAAGGAAAGAATAAATGGCACATCTCTGTATGGGTAACACAGGGAAGAAGATGTTCATTTTTAAAATTTTCAGACTGACTTTTGGAAATGAATAAAGTCTGCGTGTCTAAATGCTTTATTGTTTTTTTGTTTGTTTAACGTTGTTGCTTGGAGGGTGGGATAAATAATTGCCTTTACAATCCAAGCATTGGAATATGTTACTTTCAGAGAAGAGCCCTCATAAGTAAACTAGACAAAGGTCAAGGAGCCTAATTTCACTAGTTGCTTTTGAAAACACAGACCATTACCCTTTAGAGAAAATGTCTGAAAACAACTGGTAGGAATGGAGACCAGTGGTCCTGACCTGTGAGGAGCCTGGTGCTTCCACCCCTTTTGCACCCGGTGTGACCAGTTAGAAAGCAAAGGCAAGAAGGGACGTGGTGTAGTTTTTTTGCTTTAGCAGCTGCTGTATGAAGCCTGTCCTGTCTCCACCTCCACAGGAGACAGAGATGCTGGGGAGCCAGGGCAATCTCAGGGCAGCTGCTCCCTCTGCAGGAAAAAGGCTGGAGGCATCCACTCCTCAGGGCTGGGTGAGAAACAGCGTGCACAGAAACACGAGTGAACGTGGGGGGACACACACAGCACCATGTGACAAGTGACGATGACGTGACCACAGATGTTTTACATGCAGGTTGTCCATGCAGCCTCAGAATTTGCTGGTGGTGAGGTCTGAAGCCTCTGTGAACAGCAAGTCTGTCTGAAGGAGCAGCAAGCAGAGACAGCTGTATTCAAAAAGCACCCTAATACAGATTATAGTGCTGCTCTGCTCCTTTCTGCTTAGCCCAACCACACAGGTCCCTGAAATCTGCTGAATGGGATTTTATCTGTCTGGGAAAGATTCTCTTAGAGCATTTCGAGGGTTGACAGCTTTGGCTGTTAAGTCAGGGTGATCTCTGTTTTGCTGAACTCAGGCATCGTGTCTGGCTGTTAATCTCTGAATGTGGTCTCATGCTTTCCACCCTGATCTGCTGAAAATAATTCAGAATTGGCCCAGTCCAGCAATTTTAAATCAGTTGTTGGATATAAGCATGTTTATCTTTTTTATAGAGATTGTCTGGGCAGAAGTCTGTGTTTTTCATATTGTCTATGTAAAAATAATTAATGGGTGTTTTATGGTCCATTTAATACTAAAATTATATTTAATATGGAATTTTAATTTTACAGTATGGAACAAAACTCTGCATCTCCTCAGTTTTGTCAATAAACATTTTATGAACTTCATGAATGTATCTCTAGAGTAGATACTGAAAGTTCAAACATATAATGAACCAGGTTTGATAAAATCCCTAAATGCATGTTGGCCTAATTTACTATTTAAGTACTGCACATACAACCTTCTGTACAAAACAAGATAGAAATGGGTTTTGTCTACAGATTTGCTGCTGATCTTCTGGTCTTGTTAGATATTAGGAATTTTTTCCATATGATTTGCTGAACAGTAACAGTTCTTCTAGATTCTGTTCTGTTTTATATTCTCCTATTGCTCATGAAAGTAGACTAAATAAATGTAATCATGTTTTCTGGCCTTGAATATATGAATCACTTTTTTAAAAAATACCCCAAACCAGAACACACCATTGACCCCAAATGTTTGTCTATTAAGTTACTTTTACAAAAAAGATTATATGTCTTATTAGTTTCTGATTATGTCATACTGAATAATTACACATATTAACTCACTGGTGGCTATTCAGGAAAATATTTTTTTTTCTTTTCAGGAAAAAAGGGAACAATTTAACTGGCTTATCTGATCTTAAGCAGGAAGGGATGCTGAGAACTGATGTTTGGGATCTTGTGAAGGTGTTCCCAACATTTACAGTAAGAACATTTTAGTTACTCAATTTTGGTTAAAACCTGAAATTCTCTGTAGAGCCATGGGAAGAGTTAACTCCAGAGAGTAATTTGAACCACTGAGATGACATATACATTTGCCTCCCTCTTTAGATGCTTTCCAGATGCTTTTCTTCCTTCACTGATTGAGGAGTCAGGAGTCTCCAGCTCAGCCTTTAAAATTAGATGATATCATGTCAGGAGACATTTCTGAGGGACAGTGGGCAGTTTCAGTATCACTCTACTCATGATTCACAAGGGCAGGCTGCTACTGCTCCTTCTCCCCCTGAAAAAAAGAAGTACAAGTACAATAAATTGTGTTTAAAAAGCTTTTAAAAGAATATATATGTATATAATTATGCATACATGGAACTACTTCTGCAGAAATATTAGACTGGAAGAAAAATGAATACTAGCATTTTTGAGGTAATCCACAAACATGGAATTCTTTTCATAAACTATCTAAACTCCAACTTACAATGAACATGGGAAAAATGCCTTTTCTTCTTGGAGAGATTTCTTTCAATACATACTTGAAGTAGATAAGAACTCGAGAAGCAGCTTTTCTGTTGCTGGTTCATTTCCCTCTTTGGTACAGAGCACTGAAGAAGCCTCAAGCAACCCCAGCCTGAGCAAAGCCCAGCAGCTGAATGAGTGGCATCACTGCAAGTCACTGCTTTAGTGTAAGGGCACTGGGAAATGGATGAAAAGCACAGAAGGATTTGCTCCACCTGTGCACACACAGAGGGCACTGCTTACTGTGCTGGGTTGGAGCACTTGTTCCTGCTTTTAGTTTTCCACTTCAGAGTACTCATCACCAGTGTTAAACACAATGATTTCAGCTGCTGCTTTGGCTGTAAAATCCTGCATATCTCCTTCATCTCCTTCCCCATCTCTTTCTTGAGATTTCTCCTGTTGTGGCCTTAGGTACTGAGGTTTGAGATGCAGCAAATGCACTGAGATTCCAGAGCAGAGGAATCTGTGCACATTACTTTGCACATGTTTTGAACCAGGTAATAGCTAATCACAGGTATTGATCTCATCTCTCATTAACCTAATCTCTTTGGGGTGGGACTGAAGAAATTTCTGCTTTTTAAT
The DNA here is from genome assembly GCF_037042795.1 of Molothrus aeneus. NCBI lineage: Eukaryota > Metazoa > Chordata > Aves > Passeriformes > Icteridae > Molothrus > Molothrus aeneus. The sequence goes on from NC_089647.1 coordinate 67,576,910, forward strand.
TGTTATTTACTGTTTTGTCATTATTAATCAAATTATCCAGACTCACTAATAATCTTTTACTGTTACTTGAGAATAGCCTACCCTCTTAAATCTTCATGTTTGCAGCAAGCAATTCCATATGGTGTATATGAGTTATATTTAAATTCTGTATTGGTTTATCAGCAAAAGGAACCTTCTCTGGCAAAACCAGGAGTTACCATGAAGTTCTTAGAAGGATATTAGAAATTAACTTTTTTGTTTGTCTTTACATGGATATAACCTAGAAAATTTTATAATTAATGGATAAAGTACTAATCTTTGCTAAACACATATGAAATTGTATGCTGTAATAAAGGAAAGCTTTTCGTTGATTTGAGTAAGGCTGAAATTAACATCTCACCTCAGCAAGACTGAAGATATTAAACAGCTCTTTACTCTCCATGTTGTGGACAGCTTGTTTTCCTTACCTCCATTTTGCTCATTTTAGGTATTAAGGGGTTTTTTTGTTGTTTGGTTTGGTTTGGTTTTTTGGGGCTTTTTTGGGTTTTTTTTTTGTTTTTTTAAATATAAGTTTTATTTTCAGGCCTTATATCTGAGGAAGCTTAGGCTGCCACAGTGCTAAGTTATTGTTTGATAACTTAAAAATGTTTTTAAATAACATATTTAAGCAAATATGTTATTTGCTTAAAGCCCATCTATTTCTGTAGATGTCTTAAAGCAAAGCTGACCATACACTTCCCTTTTTTTCAAAGTCTAGATTCTGAAACAGAATTCTGAGGCAGTAAATCTGAGTTAAAAAGTTTCCTTTAAATTCTTGCCATAACCCATTTTATCCCATTTTCAACAAACTTCATTTTTGGAACTTCTCGTTGTTTAGGCACTGGCTGTCTATGGGAGAACTTTCTGACAGCTGATGGGGAATAATGGAATATCTCTGGTTTACTGTGAGTCTTCTTGAAAACAGCTTTGCAGCAGAAACAGAATTTTTGTCTTCCTGCTTTTTCAAGCTGATTTTAAGTCAGTCTGTCTCTGCATGTTTTTTGTCCAGCCTTAGTAACAGTGGGTTTATTTTCCTCAATCTTTTTGCTTTATTTGCAGTGGTGATGTTTAAACTGTGTCTAGGGTGAGGGGGGACTCCCATGCAAGTTTTGCAAAAGGAAACTAAGAAAAGCAGTGGGTTTAAATCTAGGCTGCGATTGTCTGTCACTTCTTTGGAATCTTTTCACAATCAACATTTGAAGAAAATTTCAAACCACTTCTCAGTGCCATACTCATGTTGCATCCATGCTTTTTGCATGGGTAGGGATAACATAAAAAGCCTAACAAGCAACTACCTATGCTCTGAATTTTTCTGCACAGAGCTGGACTCTGTTCCTACTGTCCTAAATGGGCCTGCAGCAATTCATATCTGCCAAGCACTAGTGCCAAGTAACTGCCAGGATTCATTTCTGCTGGATACTGATGGGGGGGAAACGGGTGGCACATAAACATGAAAACAGCTATCCTGATCCACCAGATCCTGCAGAGTACATATAGGCTTCTTATTACAGTAGATTTTAGGACATGAAGTGTGTATTGGCACTTTTTTTGAGAATCAGCTGCAAAACTATTGTCATCCATATTCAGCATTCTGAATCTCCATTGGATTGCTTTCAGCATAATAAATTGACCACAGTTGCACTGACCCTAAGAACCATTTAAGAACCTCTTCAGTATGTAAAATAACTCATGCTGGTGTTAGGTTTCGTATGGTTTTGTTTTGTAAATTATTTGAATGGTTTGGGTTTCTGATGTGTCCTTGGCTGAGAATTGAATACAGGATGATTTAAACTGCACTTGTAATGGATGCATTGTAATATCTGGGTTGTGACTGACGCCACTGACCATTCTACATTATGTAAAAACACAAAATAATGTGGAGGATCAGAGCTGGGAGCTGAAGGTGTGTGAGAAAGTGTCATCACAGGCTGCCAGACAACAGCCTGGTGTCAAAATGGTAGTATCCTGCTTTGTTGGCTTGTCTATTGCTTTGCTTAATTTAAACATATTGGAGGTGTTTTTCTTTTGCTCTGCATGGTATCAAAAGGCAGGAGAGACTGGCAAAGCAAAATTGTCATTGTGCACCTTTTTGTTTTGCAGAGCTCCAAAGCTCTTAAAAAAGCTGCTGTCAGAGCAGAGTAAGACTATTTGTTAAATATCTCTATGTCTCAGCTGCCATCATAACTACTGCAAATATCGGTACTGTGGCCTTGAGGTGACAAGGGAGCAAAGATTGAAAGGTATTTTATGAAATTATTTCCTTTCACTAAGCTGGGCCCATGTAATGTTTGGGTTTTTTTGAGGATGAGCCACAATACCCAGAACAGCACTTCTCTAAATTAAAATAAGGCTGCCGGCAGAATAATTTCCTGCCTTTGTACTGCAAAACCTAGATTGATAAAGTATGTACTGCTTTTGAGTTATTTTGCCCAGTATGTAGCCCTTACATTTTTAAGTTTGCTTATGATTCATTAGTATGGCATTTAAACCAGTAGATTGAATGAATTAGGTGCTAAGGCCTGTGAGTTTGTTGAGGACTAACACTTTCACAGTACTTGCCATAATGCATGATGTACTAGTCTACATTAAACTGTGGGCAGGAAAGTGTTGAGGAGAGATTTGGGAAGCTTTAAAAGTTTTCTGCATTTGATTTTATGTCTACATTAATCCATGTGAAAGCTTTCTTCTTTTAAACTCAGTCTTAAAATGGGGAAAGATTATGAAACTTCATGCAATTTCAAAACTATCACTGGGAAGAGCTTTATTTCATTTCCTTTCAGTGTTTGCATTGCAAAACATCACTGTCTCTTGAGAGGAAAAAAAAGAGTACAAGTACCCAGTTACGTATTCTGCTCCACTCAGCCTTTTGATCTCGTCTGCCTTTACCATTTTCAAAGTGCTCCAAGGGGCACACTTGAGACTGGGATCTCAGTTCTCGCATTTAAAACAACTTTTCTCCATTTAAGTAATTTAGTATGTATAGACATAGCAGAACAGAGTTTAGTCCTTTGTGTATCTGTTTCTTTTTGGGTTTTCTGTTAAATCGAGAGCTGACATGATGAGTGTCTAAGTTGCCTCACTAAGAAAAAAAAAGAAGTGAAGTCAGGGGATTGAAGTGAATGACAGGTGAGCAAGATAAGTCAGAAATAGCAGTTTAAGTGAGTGACAGGGGAAGATTAAAAGATATAACTGAAGGTAGCTGCCAACAGCCCATAGAATCTAGGACACAAGATGGTACAGAGTAAAGGAATTTTGGAGTAGAAATCAATTCAGACAAGGTGAGAGTGAAAGGGGATCTGCTATAGTATTTCAGTATTTTTTACAATATGGGGGAAAAAATAATACTTGATGGGGAAAGGAGGAGAGGAGAGGAGAGGAGAGGAGAGGAGAGGAGAGGAGAGGAGAGGAGAGGAGAGGAGAGGAGAGGAGAGGAGAGGAGAGGAGAGGAGAGGAGAGGAGAGGAGAGGAGAGGAGAGGAGAGGAGAGGAGAGGAGAGGAGAGGAGAGGAGAGGAGAGGAGAGGAGAGGAGAGATAGGCTTCTCTCTGAAAAACAAACAAGAAAAGTGAGAAGGAAGGAAAGTGAAGCCTTTGCAATAAAAAAGAGTTCAAAGGGTTAAATGTTTATTCACAATGAAATGGAATTATAGTTGGTATCATTTCAAGAGGCAGGATTAGGTGTTGTTCAGAGGCAGAGGCCTTGGGAACAACCCAGAGCTGATTTTTGACTATGTTCAGTGGTGCAGTGAGTAGAATTCATAAAGCCTCCTTCTTCCTCTGTTTTCATTGAGCAGTCTGGGTGTTTCATGAATCCAAATGTAAGATTATATATATACTTTATATATATACTTCTGGTAATACACTTGGGAAGGCAACATGTTCCACTGACACAAGTGTAAGAATTGCTAAATAAAAGGATGCAAACCAAGAACAGGTGACAGATTTGAGGGAGAACCCTATCCTCCAGCCCTGCTCCTTCCTTCCTTTCTGCCTAGGCCTGACAGCAAACTCTAGTTAGAAACTGAATTAACACTTTTTGGAAGTTGTTGACAGAATGTGGAGATGATGGGCTGCTTTTTGAGACTCTCACTTGGGCAATTTTCTCAACACACATCTGGGTACAGCCTATGGAGAGCCCACACTGGAGCAGGGTAATCCTGAAGGACTGCCACTCATGGAGAGGACCCATGTCTGTGCAGTTTTTAAAGGACTGGATCACATGGAAGGGACTCCATCCTCCACTCCATTCCTGAGGAGGAAGGAGCAGTAGAGAGGAGATATTATGGACTGACCACAAACCTCATCCTCCTTCCTCCTGCCCTGTCTGGAGAGGTGGAAGAGGTAGAGATATTGGAATGAATAAATAAAGTTTAGCCTGGGAGAACAGGGGAGCAAGGTTAAGGTGCTGTTTTACTTTTGTCTCTATTTCTCATCATCCAACTCTATATTAATTGGCAATGAATGAAATTAATCTTCCTCGAGTCTGTTTTGGTCATGATGGTACTTGATAAGTGATCTCCCTGTCTTTATCCCAGCACATGGGCTTTTCTATCTCATTTTCTTCTCCATCCTGTTGGGGAGGGGCAGTGAGAGAGCAGTTGGAGGTGTGCCTGGAAGCTGGCCAAGATTCACCCACCACAGCTATACTGCCTGCAAATGTTGTGAGCCAAGAGAAGACATGGGGTCAGAGCCTTACCTGATGAGACTTGGCAGAAGTTGCTGGATTTTAAGAGTGATTCTGCTGACAGAGATCCCAACCTGTGCTTTTTAAGTCTCACACACTGTGCAAACAGTGATATTTAGTTGTTTGGAACAAGCTACATGTAAAAGTACTCAGATGCAAGTCTGGGGTGTTTTGGTGGTTTTTTTGTCTTGAAGAAGTAGAGTTGTAGTGGAAAGCTAGGCCTGGTTTTGTTTGCACAGCAAACAATCTCAGCTCTTCCCTGTGGCCTCTCCCCTGTGATTATTTAATTCCCCGAACCATTCTTCTGACTAAAACCTAATACTATTCTGGAATTTTCTCTTTTCCTGTTTGAACTCAGAATCAACATAGTAGGATACTACTTTTCAAAATGAAGTGCAAGCACAAAAGTGAGGAGCAATAATTTTTTTATTGTTCAGCAAGAATATCTCTGCCTCCCACCTGCCTTCTTTCAGCTTCTCCATGCATTCTTTCCCGCTGGAGATTTATCACACCATAAATAGTAACCTTTTATTAGCTGGCATTGTAATTTTTTTATTGCTAGATTTCTTTAGTTGCTGGGTTTCTGGGTTTCTGTAGGTGTTGGACAAGTTAATGGCTATTTTTTTTTTCAAGCAGGAACCTCTGTAAACTTGAAAGGAGACATAATATAGAGGGGAGTGGAGAACAGGCCAGTCAGATGCATGCTAGCTACCACTCAGCCATTTTAGAAGACTGCTGCAGAAAAGAGCAGCAACATTAACTAAAAATTGCCTCCTCCTTCTCTGCAGTCACCAACCTCATGTGTTGCTTTTGAGAGCTGTGCAGGCTCAGGGGTGGATTTGCACGAGCAGCAATTGCATTTTGAATGGGGACAGCTGCATTTCTTAGTTCATGTCTGGAACTTGTACCACCAAATAAACCTCCTCTATACACATGTGAGCAGGTAGTGTGAAATCCAGGTTCACCGAAAACTGAACTTCAGTCAGAAATTATCTTCTGAAATTTCCGACCACTGCCTTTCTGATCTTCTTTGTGATGAGAACATTGACTTTGATAAGTAAGGTCCTGGCACTTTTTTTGATACTGAGGGGATAAAAAAGGATCATGGCAGGATTATAATCAGAGGTGGGACATTGTACAGCAATGATTAGAGATATCCAGATCTCAGCTGTGTCCTCGGCTTAATAAGAATCACAGAAATGCCTCCAGGAGAGTACCTGGTCCAAGTAATAGAAATGGATCTGGTCTATTGAACACAGCACAATGTATGTGCTTTTAGCTTTTGAGGGCTTTATATTTCCCCAACAGCATTTTAATATTTCCATCTGTTAAGGCTCTCTCTAGCTGTATGGATGTTACCCCCAAACTATTTGTTTCATATTCAAGAAAAGCTGAAAAATGTAACTGGATCCTACTAAAAAGTGGGTTGAGGTAGGGTTTGACTTAGCCACTCTTTGTATGTTAAGAGACTAAACCAGAGGAAATGTTTTCAACTCATTGGAATGAGAGTTTCTTAATTTGTGGTTGCAGCCTAATGGTGATAGGGGTTGTAAATATTACAGTGTATTTCTGGAGTAACCCAGTGGGGACCACTGACCAAATACTGAACTTTTAAATTATGGAAATACCTTTTGAAAAGTATAAGTAATGCAAATCTATGCAAATTAGAGTGAAAGTTTAGCCCAAGATGTAACAATTCCTTTACAACCTTTTGGTTAATTGATTGGATTATCCTCTCAGTTACACTACAGTAACTCAAGTTTCCCTTCAGTAACTTAAAGCAGGTGTTTGTCTCTGACGTGGTTGGACCACCTGTGTGAACAACAGACTCACATCTTGAGTCCTTGATTTTACAAATCAATCCAAGCCCCAACTCTAATTTAACCATGCTGAAGCAAAACCAAATCCACCAGAGATAACTCTAGATAATGCTCAGACTTTTCTTTTTGTTGTTTTTGCTGAAGAGATGAAAGAGCTCCATGAATTTCTTTAATGAACAATAGGAGATTGTTTCAATAAATGCAAGTCCTAAGTAACTGAACTCAATCAGGGCCTCTTTATAATAGACTTTTCTTATAAATATACAATCTACATACAGTGCAAAAATTGCTAGCTCAGGGAGAGCCTTAAAATCACATTTCAGTATCATAAGACAGGAACACACAATTCAGAAATTACCACAACAGACATAGATAGTAATTAAAACCTCTAAGCAAACACAAATTTTTTTTAAATATTCACTGTGTGTGATTATCTGACTGCTATTAAAAGTATGCTTGAATCTATTTGTCTATTCAGGCTTTGCAAACTCACCCCATTGCTATGTTTTGGTCAGCATGAAATTTACCTGATAATCTTTGGTGGTGGTTGACCTTGGCTAGACTCCAGGTGCCCATTAAGCCTTTCTATCACTCCCTCAGCAGAACAGGGTGGGGGGACTATAAGATGAAAATAAACCTTCTGGGTCGAGATAAAGGCAGTTGGCTAACACAAAAGTGAAGGTCATCCTCTCAGAAACAAAGGAAAAACCCAAAAGGTTTTATTCCCTATTTCCCTTCAGCTTCAGCACACTTTGCAGTTGCTCCAAAAGATGAATGTAATTGGTATCAAATGTTGGTCTTTCCTTCTCCTTTCTCTCAGCTTTTGTGTCTGAGCTGACACCATGTGGTATGGAATATCCCTTTGGTCAGTTTGGGCCACCTGTCCTGGCTGTGTCCCCTCACAGGGTTTTGCCCACCCCTCTCCTGCTGGTGAGGGTGAGATGTGAGAGAGGGCAGGGATGCAGGGCCAGCGCTGCTCAGCAGTGGCCACAGCCCTGGGGTGTCACCAGCCCCTTCCCAGCTACCAGTGCAAAGCTCAGCACTGGGAGGGCTGCTCTGGGGAAATGAGCCCCATCTCTGCCAGACCCATTGCAACCTTATTGATAATCCAGCCAGAAAAAACATATAGAGAGGAGATTCATGCAGAAGTACCTCCTTCCAGAAGAATTTATCTAGATTTCTCAAGCTTAGCAACCAAGGTCATGTTTATAGCCTTAGCACCAGGACCATGTTAATACCAGTGTTGTGGTAGTCCTGTGACTGACTGCATCTTGATTGAAGCAAATGAAAGATTTCTGTGGTTATAGTTCCAAAATGGCTATTCTTACCATGTGTCATTCTTACCATTCTGTCATATACCAGACATATATTCTCAATTTAATAGGACCTGAAATCATAGTACTATTTCTTCATAACAAGATATCTGTCAAAATTACATCACTCACTGCAAAAAGGTTTTTATCTGGCTTCAAGAAAAACATAAGATACAATGCCTAGAAAAGAATTATGTATAATTAAAGGAGGAGAACAACAGGTATTCAGTCCTCTGGGAGGATCTTTCTGCCTCTCAAATGATACTCAATATTTTTCCATTCCAAGTAAATATTAAGATTAGAATATTACTGGCAGTGCCAGGTGCTATCCAAATAAGTGTGAAAATATAGTTCGTACTCACACACATTTAGAGACAAGCTGCTAAAAAACCTGGAGTGGGAAGGTGTCAAAGCTTTGGTTTTGTGACACTGAGAATTACAGGATGATTTACCAGCCAGGGGCAACAATGAAGCATGGCTAAATTAACAAACAGGTATACCCCCAGGTCACTTCAGTTCAGCCAGGGGTGAGAAAGCATCCAGGGAACAGGTTTCTGGGCAGGTCCAACAGCCTCCTGCTGCCCTCCTTGCTTGCTCTGGAGTTGCCCAATGGGCAGGATTAGTAGCCAGTGAAGACTAAAAGGAACCCTGTTAATGAAGAACCACCTCACAATGGGAGACAGCAGAACCAAGCACAGGGCCCTGAGGTGGATTGACTTTTTGAAGGATCCTGCCCCAACCATTTAGCAGCAACATCTTGGGTTTAAGTGGCCCTCAGCAACTTAAGGGTAGCTAAGAAATAAGTGCATGTGTGTTTAAATAAATGCATGTGTGCATCTAGGTCTTTAAAATAACTTTCTTCAACTCTTCTTCAACTTCTGTACTTTGTCAGTGTAAAAAAATCTGCAAGTTTAGGAGCTTTTTGTAATGAACAAGACAAGTGTATTCTTCCCCTGAGCTTTCCTCCAAAATTATCTTGTGCAAGTATGTAAAAAAATAGTTTTTGCTAGGATGCCAGAAACCATTCAGTTAGGACTCCAATACAGATCCAAATATTTCACCTGCTCTTGTTCCTGTTTGTATTCATTTGAAGGATTGCCATCATATTTATCATCCAGAGCACATAGGGGTTAAATCCTGCTTTATTTATTGAGAGAGTCATGTGAAATAGATATACTTGAAGATACAGAGGATTCTGGCGTATATTTCATGTACTCATCATATATAATTAAGGTAAAGGTATTCTTTTCCTTCTGCTTTTTACTCATAAGACATCTCTGGGCTGTATTGCCAACATTTAAGCTGGTTTTGGGACAAAATTTTGCTCTCTCCATAAATTCCCAATTAAAGCAGGTTTTTGTGTTAAAAATCCACAGAACTTTACATAACTTAAAGGACTCCTCTTGTTCTGTAGGCCCTAGTGAGATCGTGCTGGGATTGAATCCTTTGATAAACATTTCCTTTTCAGGCAGGGCTTCATACCCCTGGGTGCAGAAATCTCAAAACTGGACACCCAGCTGTGAGTTATACATCCTGCCAGCTCCTTTTAATTTCTGTGGTGTGGAACAGATTTTTTAAGAGGGCAATTTGTAAGATCTCTGTTATATATTCCCAGAAGACATTGTATGTCATCCTAATAAAGATATCACAGGGCATTTGGAAGAAGCCTCGCTTTTCTCCATAAACTACAGAGATAGTTGATTTATGAACTATTGTTTGCTCTTCCTTCAGACATTTGAAAATGAAAAAAAAATCTTTGTCAGCAGGTATGGACACTTGCAAATTTTGTTTAATTTAACCCATAGTGTAAGGTACAGTGTAAAATAAGTATTCAGGGGCTGAATGGTAGCTATTTCATGCAGGATTCTTCATTCATGAATCTCACAAAAACAAACCTGTACCCAAACCTTCCATTTTAAGCAATTCATTATTTTTTTTAACTTAACTGGTAGCATTATTGCTGGTAAAGAAACAAGAGCAATTGGATGATGGTCGTTCTCCTACCCATTTTTTCCCCCAGATATGAGTACAGAGTAAGTTCAGAGAGGATGCAAATGCAGTAATATGTATCTCTACTGTTGTGCTGGAACTTACACATTCTCCTGGGAGTCCTTTATTAAAACTCGTTTAATAGATTGAAGAACTTAATTTCCATACATCTGGTAGAACTCAGCATTTATTCCAGGCCAGATATGTTCTGTGATTCATAAAAATACTTCTGCAAAACAGCTTTTTTTCTTTGGGACAGAATCAGTTTGCCATAGGAACGACCATAGAAATACACAAACAACAAGGACTGTCAATAGTTAATTGTATGCATTAACTATTATAACATAGCTCTGTCTTTAAGTAATAACTGAAATTGTGTTGCTCATTCAAATATTGTTAATGTGCTCTCATTAGCCATGTAGCTGCAGTGCATTTTCTTTCGTTGGTGGGTGACGTTGAGAATGTGCTTCATTAGCTGGAAAAAATTGTTGACAGCTGTAGGATCTGTGGAAGAATACAAATATGCATCGATCAAATTCAGATTCGCAGGCTTGAATAGCATGCCAAAAAAAATAGCCCATGCTGAGGAATTAAAATGAGACTGAAAGAAATTCTAAAGTAAGAGTGAGATTACCAAATGAGTTTTGCCCGTTCTATTTTTCCTTGCAGTGTGTGCACAAAAAAGTAATTGGAAAATTACAAAAGAAGATTTTTTTTCCAAAATAATATTCAAAGATTCCTTTTAGTAAGATGCAGCAGTATGGAACTTACTCATGGGTGAAGAATCAAATAAAGAGAAGAAGAGTGAGCAATGCAATTTTCTTTTTTGATGAGATTTGAACAATGTGAAGGCATTTCCCATCTTTCACTATTTTGAACTCTGCTTGTTTTCATGAGATCCTCTGTTTATGAAACCAAAATGAGGAGGTGAGAGAAACTGGGAAGTTTTCCACTGCAGTTCCAGATGGCTCACCAAGATATAGACACTGTGGCATGGATTTCTTGAAGAAAATTTTCAAATTAGGGTTGGGGATCCTAGAAATTTTAACTTGGGATTTTTCTGCACATAAGTTCATGGGTGTTTATAGAAGTTTGCTGTACATGTGTACTGCAGAGAGAAAACTGCTTTGTTATGAGCTGTCACAGTATTAGCTGACACATCTTTACAACCTCATTTATTGCCAATGCCACAGAAGTTTATTGTGTTCTTTGGGTTGATGAAATTTACAGAAGTTCTAAAGGTGCAATGTACGATACTATAGATGGAAGAAACAGCTGTTTAATATTTGCTGTAAGATTTTCTCTGTTGACATGCAGGCTGGCAAGAGGGGGTGTTCAGGAAAAGAAAGTGAACAGTTTTTGAGAAATCTTAAGCTAACGTTAGAGAAAACTTTTGTGAATCTTCAAAGTATAAGAACAAGAAAAGATGCAGCTGAAGTTGTGTTGAGTGACAGAGCTTCATTGTCTTACATAATTCTGTGTGTGAATGCATAAAGAAAATAAGTAAAGAAAATTATTTTAAAAAAGATTAAATCATCAGAGATTATCTTGGAAATGGTAGGAGAAGTACTACAATCGTACATGCATAGAAGTTCTAAAAGCTGCCCTCTAGTCCTTTGGCAGGTGGAGACAAAATATCACCCTATCCTATTTATTTTGTGTCTTTCTGGTGCCTCTACTTGCCTCCAGGTGTTCTATACTGAGGTCTGTTATTTCTGAGCAGACACCAACCCTAGGCAGTCAGAGTGAGTACATGCATAAAAAAGATAAACAGATGGGTGGTTATTTGAAAACATATGCTCTATTTTTCCTGATAATGGCAGTTTTGCTGTTCTGGCATGCTGCAGAGGGCACAATGGTGCATGTCCTCTGTAGAACTGTCTCACTCCAAGCTGAGCAATCAACAGGCCAGTTTCTCCCAGAAATTTCAGGAGGGATTTAAGCTGTCCTGGGATAGTGAAGCTGTTACTTAATAGGGGTAGCACAATCTCTTGGTCTTCTCCTACTCTAGGTGTGTACTGTGTGTTTGGCTCCCACCATCTGTACTGTGACAGAGCAGCTGCTCAGGACATGTTGGAGGCCAGGAGTCTTCTCCTCCAGAATGCCAGCTAACAAAGAGACAAACTACTTCCAAGTGTATCAAGATAATCCCTGAACAATAATCAGCTTCTCTCCCCAGCACATGGCAGAATGGTGCTCAGTGTGGGAGACACCTCATCTGCCACCTGCTTCTGAAATGGGGAATATGCAGGAACATGTGGGCTCCGTTCTTAATGATCTGGGAGATGTCAGGATGTAAGTACAAAAACTTTTGGAAATGGACACATTCCTGTCAAAGGTAGAACAGGCAGAGTATTGGGAGATCTCATGGAATAGACAGCATGCAGCAAGCATTTCTGTCTCTGCCAGCTCATGTGAGAAGGGAAATACTGCTGCTGTTTCAACATTCTCAAAAGAAGCACACTAGACTGTGCAGCAGAGGAATGAGAGAGGGATAGGAATGAAAGCACAATAAAAAACTTCAGCAATAGTGATAACTGCTTTACCTGTCTAGTTGCCTCAATCAACTGGGTTTCTTTTGTTTTCCTTTTTTTTTTTCTGTTGCTTTTCTTTCTTTTCTCTTTTTCTTGAAGATGTGATTCAGACCTGGCTATGGGTCCAGCTCTGTATTACTTGGCCTTTAGTGTCTTCTATATCCCATAGGATGCCCTCTGGCTCTACAATGTATTTGCTGCTTTTATCTGCTTTTTCCCAGCTCTATGTCATGTTTACTGTTTTACATGATGGCTTTTTCCCAGTTCAAAGTATCTAAAATTTCAGATGGTCGTGGTAATCTCACATGTATAGTGGCATTTTTCTAGCACAAAAATAAAGTAAATTTAATGTGACATGAGGACTTGAGGAAGAGTTGAAATGAGTAGAGACTGCTGAGATAGTCTTGAAGGAATCTGTTTTACCAAAGGAAAAATATGAAATTTCAGCAAATTTCTCTAAGAAGGGTCTGGATCCTTCAGGGTCCCACCTGAAGTCAGGTGACTTCAGAGAGTTTCAGAATTACAAAACTGATTGTTCATTCAGTGCAGTCCCAGATCTCAGACAAGGTCTGCAAGATGTGACACAGGGGCTTCACCAGTCCCCTGCTCCAGGTTTCACTAACAGTTCTGGAAGTTACTACGTTTGCAATTTCAAGGTCAGCAGGGAGAAGCAGGTCTCAGCCTTCATAAGAGATAAAGTACCCTAATTTGTCTTTCTTTCAGATTTGCCTTTTACCTGGATTATTCTTTTCCAATTAATTTTCCAAGTGTCTGGACTGTTTTCTCTATGTCTACACATCTATATACCTGTATCTATATCTAGATCTATCTATAAAGTTGGTTTTTTTTTGGTTTGTCACCTTGTCACTTTGGATCACATGCTGTTAGGCCAGGTGTAACAGTCATCCACATGCTTCTTCAGAGTCTGCAGACACCAGTTGTATTAGTGTCTAATCTGCTTTTCCTGGCTGTGTTGACCTGTCTCCCTCTAAGATGCTGAATTTGGTAGTAATTCTGTGGAATCCAGAATTGTCTAGGAGTTCATGTGGCTTTGAACTGGTCCACAGTTCATGGTTACAAAAGGAATGAACACTGCAGTTTCACACAGTCCAGGCACTATTGTGAATAAGGACATTTGTATGTGTATGTCGCATAAAGAGCATTTTTACCTCAGCATTTTCAATGCAATTTTATATTGATTTGGGTTTTTTTGTATTACCACAAGAACTAGTAGTGGTCTGTATGCTCATTCATTACAGAGAAAATAGAGCTGCAATTTTTTGAGGGAAGGTCTTTTGAGTTTAATTTTAATAACAGTCTGTTATATCCCTCCCTACCCTGGCCCCAAACTCTGAAACATAAATATCAATGCTAAGCCTTATTATTGTCCTTCTTAATTAATGTTAAGCTTCTTCTCTCCACAATTTGTACACCCCACCTCCCAATAACTTACTCTTGATTTTAGTAGGAGGATTGCAGTCATGTTCCTTAGAGAACCTTTGTTACTGTATAATTCAGATGTGAAGAAATGCAAACATTCTGTAAGAAGTTATCCCTTTTTGAGGAGTAGTGGATAGAGCTCAAACTGATCATTAAAATATTGTGTTAAAAATAATTATAAAATATTCATCAGTAAATGTGCACTATTGATGCTGATGTCTCTGGAATTTTTATAAAAAAATTTACAATTCAGTACCTTACTTCCATGGAAAATCTAAAACAAAAAAAAAGGTAATATGAAAATGTTAAAAAATAATTTACAGTGCATATGCTGTCATTAAATACATAATTTTTTAAAGGGAATTCTTGGATTTCTTAAGCCTATAATTGTAATCAAAATACACAGGCCTGGTTAGCTGACATAAACAGGAAATTAACTCATTTTGAGACCTTGTAAAAGAGCAAGGAGATATTTTTTTCCAAACAAAAACAGACATTCATGGTCGTTCCCACACAGATTTCACTCACCCTCAGAGCCCTTCGAAGGTCCCTTCCTACCCAAACAATTCTGTGATTCTGTGACTCACCACCACAAAGCACAAGGACTTGTGTCTAAGTGGACTGTCCAGGGTCACTTGTGTGTGACAGGGAAAAGATGGGGACTCAACTACACCAGCAGTTGAGTCCCCATGATTTCACATTGTTCTTCTCTGGCACTGTTGAAATATTTTTACCTCTTTTTACAAGGCTTAACGTGATTATTTTGCCTCAGAAATTTTTTCTTAAGCCTGCCTAAAACAGAGCAAATTTTCATCAGCATTTCTCCATTTTGGATCTCCTCACAGCACTACTCAACCTTCCTGCTGGGATAAGAGGAACTGGATAGCACAAACACTGTGGTATCACCTTGTTGTCACCTGCCTGTTGTTAGCATGCAGATCTTCTGCTGAAAGATAATGTGTGCAGTGGTTTTATCAGATTATAGACCTGCAAATCTTGATGAGAGTGATGAGAGTTATTCCTGAGTTTTAACCAGTCCATTGCTGTCAGCCATGTCCTTGGCTATTAATGCATGCTTTTATTTTGACCTTTGTTCTATATTGAGTTCTTTAGGACTATCAGATATTTCCATCACTTCTTTCTTCAGACCAATTAATATTTCTCTTAAAACTTCTGTGCGTGAATGGTTTGGATCATTCTCTCTAGTTTTGATATTCATTGTCCTTTTTGCAGTATTCACTTTCCCTGTTTCCATTTCCTCTGAAACTCCTTGACTCTCACTATATACCTGGTCCTTAGAACAGCTCACCTAAATGCATGGTGAGCTTCCAAGCAGACTCTTTATTCCATTAATTGATAATTTTCTTCATTTCCATCTAGCAGGCTCACCTGATGTCTTGGAATTTTTTATTGCAAAAAGCTGAAGTTAGCATGGAAGTCAGCATTTCAAGGCACTTAGCATCTTTTTTTTTAATACGTGTATAATAAAATGTGAGATGTATAATAAATTGGCAGCAAAATCTTCCAAAGTAATTATATTTTCTGCAGGTTAGCAAAACCACTAACAAGTAGGATGTATTAACAAGTGGATCATTAGTTACTTAAATTTCTCTTATAATGTTTAGTAAAAAACCATTTTTTCTGCCATATCACTGTTTGGAGGATGTTCTTGTTGAAAATAAGCTGTTGATTCAGTGCTCATGTAATATTGCATACTAGGGCTCTCTTGTTCTGGATCATTAGACAGGAACAAGAACAATTTATTTTGTTGAACAGCATTCTAACACCACAGATTATCCTATGTCTTCTCCAGTAGCTACTCCAATATGGACCATAAGGTAAAAAATACCCCATGCATAGTGCAGTGTTTGGGGTTTATATTTGCAATTTATATTGCAAATTCTTCAAAAAAGTTCCAGTTTAATATTTCAAAAATTATCCTGCTCTGGATTAGTGGATTTAGTCACATATTTCAGCAAATTGTCTGTCAGTTGTGGATCTTGTCATGTCAACACAGTCATGGCTAAAATATTTTGGTTAAAATGACAGCAGAGACGATAAAGGGAAACATAAAATAATTTTAAAAATTGTAAGACTTTGATCATCTCTAACATTTCTATTGCACACATCCCGCCAGTAGTTCTATATACAACCCACTCAACTGCGCAAATAATTATTCAAAGTAACTGAAAACAAGGGAAGAAAGTTAGAAACTTTACTTGAAACCATATTGAGTTAAACCAGCTGTGTCTATGTCCTTTTCAGTTTAATTTATATGCAAAACATTGAAAATGTGTAAAGTCACTGAACTACAAAGCAAATGAAGACTCTAATATATTGCCAAGGAAAGCTGGATGCAATATTTTTGATGGAAAGCTGTTACTTCAGCAAAACAGAAAGAGTTGCTGAAGGTGTATGAATTTTACAAAAATGTACACGAGGAAGTAATTGATAGAGAATGAAAAGCAAACCAAGTAGTTAGGTGGAGTGCAGTACTTCTATTTTTGACAGCAAAAAGTTGGACATGTTTAGATGATTGGACAAAAAATGGCAAATGAAATTTTGCATAGAGAAGTATAAAGAAATGTACATGGAGGAAATCTGATCTTATAATTGTGTAAAATGCCCATTATTACTGCTGCAGAGAAAACCTCTGGAGTTTTGATAGATAAATGAAAACATAACCCTAGTAGCAGTCAAAACTACCGATTAAACTCTAGGAATCATTAAGAAGGAAAAATAAATCAATTTTAAAAATCCCATCGTCTTACTATATTTGCCATACAAACATCTGTTTTTTCACAGCTGATATTGTAAGCAGAGTTCTGATCACCATGTCTTCTGAGGGAGATGTTGCAACCAGAAAAGGGTGTGAGAAGTGAGAATAATTAAAGGATGGAGGGTACCAGTACAGCTTGGCAGAGATCTGCAACCCTTGAGTGGCACAGAAAGTAGAAGTCTGTTTGCTTCCTCCTCTGCTGTGAGGCCAAAGAACCATGAAATGCAGCCAGTGGTAGCCAGACTTAAAGCAACTGTAAGGAGTGGGTTCTTTGTGCCATGAGTAGTTGACCTGTAGAACTTCTTGCCAGGGACTGCAGCCCTTTGTACCTGTGCATCAGCTGATCTTTGCACAGATAAATGGCATCTTGCCACTGTTATGAACATTTACTCTGCCTGTCCTCACTACTGCAAATGCTGCCATTTGGCTTTTCTTGAGTCAGGTCCTTTCGTTTTCAAACTGGAAATCCCATTTTTGATCGATTACCTATTCCAACTCTTCCTAGTATTACAGTGGGGTTATTTGTCTTTGCTCTTATTCAATGCTTTCCACAGTGAGATGGCACACGTGTGACTTGTGTTTTCAAGTCTGTCTGAGCAGTTAATGATTACAGTGGTGGCTTTAAGGCAGAATCAGGAGGTCAGGGTGGCTGGCTTCTGTTTGCAATCTAATCACTGAACTAAGGCAGTCAAATTACTCTCTTACCTGCACGCACAGTTAGCCTGTTTGTAGATAGATGTAAGAATAATCCTCAAAGTGGGAGAACAGAGGCGTGCTGTGTGCTCAGGTTTTCCCCTGTTTTCCCAAGGTGTGCTCACTCCTTCTAGGGAAGGAGGATTTTATTTAAAGTCTATGCAGAAGCTATGTGGAAAAGGCTGCTCCTGCACTAAGCAGGAGCTGTGAGATCATCTGGAGCTGTGAGGTGCTGTGCCCTGCTGCCTCAGGAAGGCTGTATGTCCCCTGAGTTGTGCCTCCATAACCCCTGGGCAGCAAGAGGAGGTCACAGAGCTCCACTGTTCTCAATACCTACAGCTCCCAGCACCCCATGCCAGCTGGATCAGCAATACCCTCCTGTGGTGAACCTCTTGTGGGTCCTGGGTAATTGCTAGAGTTTCATGGATTTCAGTGTCTCTCTGCCTATCACAATGCCAGCATTCTGCTCCCATGAAAGTGAGCCGTGCCCAGGGCCTGCTGAGCTTTAACCCATTTTATTCCCCCGAAACAGCACTGAAATCACACAAGTGGAGCAGTAACAAGTCTCCCACATGAAAGCTTAAAACTCTACTGTAATAATTCCACATATAAAAGGTGGATTTGATCCAATAACCCAAAGTAGAACGAGTTAAATGGGAAGCCCTTTCATGATTATCAGAGCCCCAAGGATACAGGGGACAACTTTCTGTTTCCCTTTCTTTCTCTTTCTGTCTTTGTCAGTGAGCTATAAACCTCTTACTGTGCTGTAAAAAAAAATCACCAAAGGCTGAAATGAAATGGGGACTGCCACTGCAAAGCAATTTAAGAGTGCCTGTGGTTCCTAGACTAAGCCATTACAAATTCCCTGGATTTTTTTTACTCTATTCCTGGGAAACCGCACAAAGAAATCTACCAATATAAATATTAACTAATTGTTAAAATTTCATAAAGCTAATGGATCTTCCTGGCTAACTAGGTCTGCCAGCTAGCTGAGCTTGTGTCTAAAAGAGTAAATAGAGCTGAGTCAATAGAACATTAAAAACTTCATAAAAACTTCAAGGACAAGAGCCTGAGAAAAGTTTTGCTTTGAACAAAGGAGTAGTAGGAGGTACTGTATGAGAGTCTTCCAGCTGAACATATACTGAAACAACACTCCAGTACTTCAGCTGTTTTCTACTTCCTGAACTCCTTACATGATCACACTGAGCTGTTTGAAGGCCACACTGATCATTATTCCTAATGTGCCCCAGGTCTTTCTTATGGGGAGGTATGACTTTTGTTCTAAGATAGCATCCAACATGCCATAAATTTTGCTTTCTGTTTCTTTTTGGTTTTGTTTTGTTTGTTTATTTTGGTTTTTTTTTCTTTCTTTCCTTTTTAATAAGTCTGAACTTTTCCCCATGTTTCATTTTTTTCTCTCCTATGCTGAAAATTCCTGTCCAAAGCTGTGTGTGACTCACCAGGTATTTGCAATAGTGGAGATGCTGATAGCCAACAAGTCTCAAGCTTGGAAGATGATTGGCAAAAAGTATCATAGTGAAATCAAACCTGAAGTCTTACAGAATTTCTTTAGAAAGATGGGTCCCTGCATGAACCTTGAAACAGTAGCAAAGTCTGAATTGTGCTGTTCACAGCTTCATACCAATATTTCTCAAATATGTGGTTTTCTTCAATTATTTAAACAAAACTCCTCAGGAGACTCATATACCAGACAGTATCTCATCTGGGAGCAGAAGATTCAGAATTGCTTATTAGTGGTGGCAAAGGAGTCTAAAAGGCTTATACTTGGTGAGTTTTGAAATGTTTGGCAAGCACAGAGAAATTACATGTACTGTGGTCTTGAAGCATTTTGATTTTGGTTTTGGTGGTTATAATCCTTCACATGACTGAAATTTAGTGATGTTCAGTTCTAGTGATCTACTGAATTCTTCTACCAGTCCCAAGACAAAAGGGTAATGGCCTTGCTTTTGACCTAGAAAAGTCCTGTAGCTCATCTCAAGGCTACTACCTAATCACTTTATCAAGACACATTCACAGTATTACTGAGGAGTGAATGTTTTGCCTAGGAAATGAATCAGACTGAACTGCAGTAAGCCTGAGTTTTCAGACAAATTCTTAACAGGAGCAACTAGGGGTGCTCTCAGATCATAGGGTATCAAAGTGGAGACCATCCTTTAGGTGTTTCCGAAGGCAACAAATTGGTAAAACCAGAGCAATAGATAAATCTGGAGCTAATGCATTTTCACCTGAGGTGTCTTCAAACATACATTTTTTTAAGCAACGTTGAAGTCATTCATTAAACAACCCAGGGGCAAGAATTACAGATTAGTTCTCATGGCCTTTGTGCTGTTTCTGAAGCAATGAATCCTAAAATAACCTGTTCACAAAGCTCAAAGTATTGGTTTTAATTAGACTGATTAAAGACTGAGAGCAAATAGTAACATTAAAGAATAGGAGCAAATACTGCATGCTCTTGCAAGGCCTTTGTGTACACCCTGTCAGCTCAGAGAGACTCTGTTTGTAATTAAGCCAATCTCAAGAATACATAAGAAATAAACCTCAATCTCCCTTTCCTTTGATATGTGACTTAACTAGTGAGTTCTCTGTAGAAATTTGGAGTAGAGTCTGAGGAGAGAATGTAGCAACAGCAGTATTTGAGAAGAAAATTATTGCCCCTGTGTAACATGGCTGTGGATTTATGACAGTTGTTGTCAGTGTGCACTGACTGACTGGAAATGATTACTAGAAACCTGTAGGGGAACAGCTAATTTCTAGACCCTCAGTGATGCTGGACATTAGTCAATTGCTGAGAAAATAGTGATGTCTCCAGGACTAGGCAGCAGATAAACAGACACTTGGAAACTGCAATTTTGAGCTTAGGGGGCCTAAATTCTGCCTAGGTTCTGGCTTCTTTCATTTTCAAATTAAGTTCATGTCAAATGATGGCTATTCATGCTCTCAAGGAAGTCCCTACTGTGAGAGTCCACTCTCCTGGACAGTTCTGGTGAGCCAGAAATCTTTAAAATGTGAAGAATGATGACCAGAAGTTCCTGGTCTGAATTTCAGCTAAACCCGCATTCTACGTGCACCTGGCATCAGAAGGTTCAGACAAGTACCTACCCCTAGTTTGTCCTGTCTATGCCATGGATTATCATCCCTGTTCTTGTCCACAGGTGTATTTCTTTGACTTTCTACCAATCAGCTTTTCAGGACATAACATAAAAATCCCTGGCAAATGCTAATTTTAGATGACTGCCCCCCTTTTTGTCTTTCTGTATTTTCTGTAAGTCTAATAGAGAATTTTTGGGGTCAAAATGAAAAAGTTTTACAACTTGCTTTCTGTGTCAAGATTAGCATGAGGAAAGGAAGGACCTTTTTTATTGTTAAAGCTCTTTGTTAAAATATTGGCAGCACATCAGAAGACAGCATGCATCTTTCATTGATCTTTGCAGTTTATTTGTAAAAACAGTGCTTATTATTGTAACAGAGTTGTAAGCCAAATTTCTTTTCTATACTTAACAATAAAGTTTTCCCTATAGGGTAGAACAGATGAACAAGTTAAAATGTTATTTCCAGGACTTTTGTTGCTGAGGAGAAAAGGCTTTGCAGACCTCGGTCAACTCTTAGTATGGTTTCTATATATAATTGCCTTTAAGATTCATCTTGAATGAAAAACTCTCAGGCAATGTGTTGTGCCACCAAAGGATCTGTTTATGAATTGAAACTTTATTGGGAGAATTCAGTCCTGAAAGATGAATTATTGTGGCTCAGAGGAGAGCATTGTGATAGGCAGATAAAAGGGAATCAGTATATATGGTTTCAGCAGAGAAAAGAAAGTCTGATTGCTTTGCTTGTTTGAACCATAACAATTTATTTAGGAGTATTATTACTAGAATAGCAGTCCAGTTTATTTCAAGCTGATTGGAGTTGTTTCAAAGGTTTAGAATTTCTTTTCTTTATAAGTTTTATGTAGGTTCCAGTTCACACTCAGGCTGGTGCTCTTGCTTTGTGCTTATTCCAGATGCTGCCTCACTTTCTTGTTTTACTGGGATAGCTTTCATAATTTCTCTTCTCATGGAAGCATCATTTTTTCATCCAGCAAATAAAGTATCCCAGTATGTTTCCTGACAGCTATAAAAGACAAAAATCTCCCACTGATGCATTTTCAGACACGGTCCCTGAGAGAGCTTTTCTCCCTTAATGGAACAAGTAAGGTCATGATTACACCAGGGCTGAAAGGTCAGCCTTATGTTTCCATACGGTTGCAATTATATTTCTTACAAAAAAGAGCCAGTTTTAATGAACTAGTACATATGGAGACAAAATAAGCTTAATTTGTAATCAATAAAGAAGTTAAATAGTCTAACTTGCATTTTTGTACAGTCTTTATGTTATTATTTGATTGACTAATGATATTGTTGCAGAGTATGTCAGAAAAGAAAATCCTATTTTTCTAATTGGAGTTCTTTAAATAGGTTAAAGAAATGGTTTTCAGCTGTATGCTTAATAGAAAAACAGAAAAAGTGTGCACACAGCCAAAACTCCCACTGTTTTGGGCAAATATTTTCAAGTGGTCACAAGTACATTTTTTGTGCTTTTGTTTTTTTGGGGTTGTTTTTTTCCTGTTGTTCTTGTTTGAGCAGCTGTTGGCTTTCCACTAGCACCAACATTCTTTCTTAAAACTTTTTTCTCTTCCAAAAAACATTTATCTCATACTGTGGCTACCCTCTAAATATCTATTGATCTCAGAGCCTCTCCTGATGGCCATAATAGGTTTCTGTAGAGCAGTCTGATCTTCTTCTCTCTTGGTGAGAATTAGGTCCATCACTTTTATTACTTTAAATGCTGTGGGGAAATCCACACTTCAATTTCCTTTATTCACTCCATCAGCTTTCTGGGGCAGACCATGCATTGCAATTTGCTTGCAATGCTGGTATCAAAGTGATAGATGCCATATGAACAAAGAAGTTTGCTTTCCCTATGGCAAAATTGCTTTCTATGTTGGGGAAATTACAATTAAAAAAAATGCAAAATATCCATGTCTTCCATGCTATGTTTACTTGGTATGGCTCTCAAGAACATAGATCAGTATGTAGAATATCCTAGTTGCAGAGATTGACTCAGCTGAGAGTTTAATGGTGATTGGTCCTTCCTGATGGAGAAGGTGCAGAGGAACAGGAAAAGGAAGTTTAGCATCATGCATGAGAATGAAAAGAAAGGTAAGTGACTTGAACTGTGTCAGAGCAGAGCAAGAGTTTGGAGGTGAGTAAGAAAAAGCTCAGACTAAAGGGCATGGATGTGGACTCTCTCTCTGTGTGGATGTATAGATAGTTGGACAGTTGATATGTTTTGCATGAACTGTGAGAACTGTGAATGCTGAAAGAGGCCAAGGAGCAGTAAGGAGCAGTCAGCTTAGTGGCAGAGTTTACTTGACCAAGTATTTACTAGAGGGATGGAGGGAGAAATCAGATGTGCAAGGCAATTTACCTAAAAGCACTGCTTGGTGGGTTGGCTGATTTTTTTTTCCTTCCTTATCTCACTGCCTTTAAATGATCTGTCTGACTTTCCTTTTTGAAATCATGTTTCTGTTTGCCTTACATTAATATTCACATCTTGTTCCTCTGTGTCATGTTACCTTTGAAGTGCCTAAGTGTTTGTGCTTCTCGTAGAAAGACTTAGCACTGAGAAACCTTGGTATTAGATACCCTTGAGAAACTGCCAGTTCCCTTTTTTGCCGCTTTGTTTATGACAAAATATCACTCCAGTTCTTTTTCTTTTTTTTTTTTTTTTGATAGCCAGGTCTTTATTTGTGTTCTAGAATCAGGTCACACCAGATGCATCCAATGTCTCTGGCCTTTATGCACCATGCCCTGTCATGCATCTCCTGAGCTGTTCTTTTGCCTTTTGCTGGTTGAAGTGACTGTGTCACCCTGCTCTTAACACATTGAACATACAAAAAATGTCTTGGCTCCTTATGATGAAGAGGAGCAGACATGCCCCTGCCCTAGCAACAGGCTTCCTGCGGTGGTGCTGACAGCTTGTTTTCTCCCAACTGAGGGAACTGCAGGGTGTGGAGGAGCAGTACAGCACTGAAAAAATAATCTTGAGATGAAAAAAAGATCTACACCTGTGACAAAGGACATCAGAGAAATAAGACAATGGATAAGCAGGCAGCCATTAAAAACATCCCAAACAAACCTCATCCCATCCTTTAAAGCAGACAAGTTACCAGATGATGTGGATATGAGAGCAGTGTCTGAACACAGTAGCGCTCAACAGGACTCCAAGTCCAAAACCTGGGGACTGCAACCCAACATGTTCCGAGGGGGTTACTCCTACAAACACCCAGATGCGCAGCTGTGCGTGGCAAGCATCAAAGGAACATGCTGCTTTTCTTGCACTCCTGCCATTCATGATTCATGGAAAAGACCCTGTCCTTCAGATCAGAGTAGTGTTTGCTACCAGATACCTTGCTCACATAGGAGGCAACAGGAGAGCTTGAGAAAATCACCAGTTTTCTTATGTCCTGCCTAGATGCTTTCTTTTATCTTATTTTTTTTTCTTCCAAGACAAAGAATCGATGACTTAAAAAGCTGAGAGATCAGTGGTATGTTGAACACCAGACGCACTTTTACACATTTATGAACACTACTAAAATTTGAAAACCTTATAAATAAATAAAAAATAATTTCTCCGGTGTCACCTATATCCTCTCTGTGTATATATAGAACACAAAAATTTGTTAGAAATAGTTACTTGAGAAGATAGCCAACAAGCAAGGCAAGACTTAGATGCTGTGAAATAAAGACAGAACATCTGCCTGAAATAGGTATCTGTCTTTACTATACTACTACTTCAGTAGGAAATACTCCAAATGTAAGGCCCAGGTTCTGTATTTCTCCACAGAGGAGTTGATGTTTTTTTAATAGATAATGGGTGCCAGAAAGCACTTGTAATACCCTTTGAAGCTTGTGTATGTAACTGTCATGCTTTGAAATCCATAAAATTTATTGCTTTCCTGCAATTTCAGATCTGATGGAGTCAGAGCTACATTTAAGAAACTCCAAATATGATTAGCAATCATCGTCACTCATACATTATTTATGGCACCGTCGTTACTTGTGACAATTTCAGGCATTGATACCCAATTTCATATGTTTTTCTCAACTGGCAACCAATTTTAAATTATAAACCCTTAATTTTGCACTCTAGGAGGTGAAATGAAAGAAAAAGTCTCATCAAATATCTGTAATCTATGACTTTTTGCCCACAGAGGTCATCCTAAAATCTACTTTATCCACTGGCACCAATGGAGTTTGCTCAGCAAATACAAATGCTGTTCAATTCCCCAGGACTTAATAGATACATCCATTGACTGTTAAGTGACGTGCTCAGTTTAACAGCCTGAAGATGCTTAGGATGTTCAAAATAGCACTAGGATTTGATTTATCACGACAACAGCTATGAGCTATTTTACTTAGTATTTCCATTATCTATAGTAAAAAACCAAAAATAACCCCTAGCTATTTGACTATAAGAACTACTTTAAAATCAAAGTTAGTCTTACATTGGTACATTTTTTGCATCCAATACTGCTGTGTATCTGAGGATGGATTTTTGTTTAACCTGACAGCAATACTGGAGACTATAATTTGCAACCTTGTTTTTTAGGCATAAAAGTCTTCACAATGCCCCTCAAATTCTCCTGACCTTCAGATTGGAAGGAAATAATTCAGTAGGCTGCCAAAAATTCTCTTTCCAATGTGTTTATGGGCCAGGAAAAGGAGATGGCAGTTTAGGACAGCCTAATTCAGTGCAGATCAGACTCAGTGAAACCTACTGTTTTTTATAAAACACGCCTCTAGGGTTGTAAATGAGGATGTCCTACTTAGAAATAACCTGTCTGCTTATGTATTTAAGGTGAGATTTGCATCTGATTAGCAATAGACCATACCAACTGGAGTGACATGGGAGTTTCTTAATTGCTTTCCACTACCTAGAAAATAAGTAGCTGTTCATTGTATCTGCTAATGTGACAGTTCATTGTTGTTGTGCTGTTAGGCTGGCAAACTCATTTACAGATGATGTCAAACCCCAGCATTTAAATAGCAGAAAGGGAGCTGTTTCCCCAACACACACAGGGGAAACAACCCTTTTATAATGGAGCTTTGGTAGGGATTGTCTCATTGCGTGCACATAGAGCTGATGCCTTGGACAGCTTCGAGTGAATATTCTGTTACAGTGTCATGGGCTGTTTCTTCCTCAGCTGCTGAAGTGCCTGAGAGCCAGGAGAGAATCCTGCATCATGTTGTTACTGCTGTGTGAACAAGAAAATTCTTCAGAAGGTAAAGAAGAGAATCTGACAGGCCAGAAGGCACCTTCTGGATGCATTTCATCCAACTCCCCTGCTCAAAGCCAGCATCAGGATTTGCTCAGAGCCACATCCAGCTATCTTTTAAGTATTTCTATGGATGGAGATCCCACAGCCTCCTGAGGCAACCTCTTCTAGTATTTGAGCACTCATAGTAAAATCTTTTTTATAGCTATTCACATTTTTCTGTGTTCCAATTTCTTGTTGCCTCTTCATAGATAACCATGCACCTACTAGAAAAATCTGACTCCACTTAATCTACACCTTCTTATCTGGTATTGTTTAATATATCTATTTTTATATATACATATAACAATACTATGTATATATATATATACATATATATATATACACACACATGCACACGCACACACACACACACACACACACACACACACACACATATATATATATATATATATATATATATATATATATATATAGTATTGTTATATAGATATATTGGTATTGTATTATTGTTATATAGTCCTCCCTTCTGCAGGCTGAACATTCTCAGACCTGACATCACCTCCTTCTACATCATGGTATCCAGCCACAAAGCTGCCTGGTGGCCTCAGTTGCACTTTTACCTGCGTGTCAGTGTCTTCTACTGTGGAGTCCAAAACTGGACACAGTATTTCAGATTTTGTCTCACAGCTGCTGATACAATCTCTTCCCTTAACCTGCTGGACTAAGTTCTTCTAATATGGTCAGTACACCTTGGTGTGGTGCAAAGGTGCATTGGTGGGTCATGCTCCAACCTTCCAGGTGAATCATGGGATCATTTCATTCAAAGCTGATCTCTAGTCTGCCCTGACACTGCCCTGAGGTTATCCTATCCCACATGCAGGACTCTGTATTTACCTTTTGGCTGAACTTCAGGAGGCTCCTGTCAGCTCAAGCAATTGAGAAGAATCATGTTATTTTAATTGATTTGTGTATTTAAGAAGAGACAGTAGAACTAAGAAGTCAGCTCCAGCAGAGATTGCATAAGTCCTTGAAGACTCTTATTTGGTGTATGCTGAAAGCCACAGGAAATTTCACAATGCTGTTACCTTCCAAAAACTCCACTTGAAATTCTATTCTCTTTTTCTAAAAAATTGCAAAATATGTGCATGCAAATGCAAACATTTACTTACAAATGCATATATATAATAATACCACCGACTTCTCTACCTTCCACTGAGATCCATTAGAACACT
Organism: Molothrus aeneus; assembly: GCF_037042795.1. Classification (NCBI taxonomy): domain Eukaryota; kingdom Metazoa; phylum Chordata; class Aves; order Passeriformes; family Icteridae; genus Molothrus; species Molothrus aeneus. The sequence goes on from NC_089647.1 coordinate 67,603,750, forward strand.
CAAGCCAGCAAGCAAGGGAAGACCCTTTCATATTATAAAGAATTATATGCATTCTGCAAAGAGCTGTAGAGAACACAAAAGTAAGTTAGTATAAGTTCTGTTAATTTGACAAATATCCTCTTGATTACAGCATCATGATTGTGAGGCTCAATTATTGCAAAATTCAACTGTGTTATTGGCTCATTTGATAGTCAGTTACTCTGCTCTGCATCTTTTGGAGCAAAGAAAGTTTAACATGGGGCTCATGAGACTTTTTAAAAAGCTGGTGAACAATTCAGATGAAAATTTGAAGTATTGATAAGACTTGTCTCTGAAAAGTAGCAGCCACAAGATGGAGGTACACACTACTACTGGAATGATACTCGAGAATTTTTCTGAGAATATGGTCAATATGGAGAGAGTTTCATGTCCCCTGCTTTCCACTGCAAAACTAGTGGCACTATCCTCAGTCTGAACTCACTGTGGAGAATATGTGGAGCTCACTGCAGGCTGAGGAATTTGTGTACCAACACCAAGATATATTGGTGATACATTGATATCTTGAAATTGATATATTGAAATCTTGAACCCAGTGAAATCAGGCAAAAATATTACTGATTCACACAAGCCTGGCTTCTATTTCTAGAATATTTTACGAGTGCTTGTCTTGCACATGTTTGCATAAATGTCAGCTAAATGAAAGACCCAATATCTCTTCATCAGCACAGGTTCATTTAACTTACACGCTGCCATTGAGCTCAATAAAATGTTTGTGTTCTGAGCTGTAATAAGTCATTAAATGATGTTTAGAGCCCAGGAAAACAGATGTAGAACCTTTAGAGCATGCCAACTGGTGAAAATAAAACTATAATCCTACTGCAAGAAAGCAATGTACAGGTTGTACACGACATGACCTTACACAAAAACTAGAATTTGCATATTAGCATGGCTTCAAAGAGGATTTCATGTGTGTGTGTGTGTTTGTGTATTTGTGTGGCTGAAAGATTCATAACCTGACTGAGAGCATCAAAATATATTAATTTAAAATTAGTGTCAATATAGAAACAATATCTGTGCAAAGCAGTGTCCTTTTAAAGTGTTCTGGGGAGCTGGAAGTCAGGTTCAGAAAACCCACTGGCTTCCAGAAACTTCATCAGATGCCGCTGATGGGAATGGGATGCCCCCAGCCTTCCATGGGTGAGGATTTGTCATGCTGTTTGCAGTGTTAAAGCAGAATCTGTCAAAATCTGCTGGCAAGTGACCTTTCAGCACAAAACCCGGCAGATGGCAGCCTACAGCCAGTATTTTTTACTGTGCTGTTTGCTGCTGTAATAAACAGAAACTCCTCATGAGAGGTTTTTGTAGGGAAGCTATGATATATTTAGGTGCATGGAAATATGAAAATGGGTATTTGTACTGTTCCCTCCTGTCTTGCCTCTGTGGCACAATTGTGCTCAATTGTAATTTTTGTGTGGAAGGAATTCTCCATTTTTTTCCCCATCCAGCTGGTGAAATTTACTGTTGCAATGTAGTCAGCTCCTCAAAGAAACTGAGCAGAAGCAGCTGATCTGGGGACAGCAGGAATGGAAGTTTTAAGCTGTGGGATGCTGCTGATTACAATTTCTGCTGAAGTCAAGAAGGTCCTTATGACTTTTTTTACTTTCCATTGAGCTATTATCAGTGTGGTTTAAAATAAATAATTGTGAAATTACAGAAGTAGCATCTCCCCTCCCCTGCTGCTGTGCTAGAGCACTGGGCTGTGAAAGGCTAAAAATGGGTGTGTACTCCTGCAACTTCAGGATCTCCATCCTGCCCTTTCAGCCTAAATGCAGCTACTTAGGCTAGCTGAGGGTATGTTAGGTAGGTACATTAAGGTACCCTACCTTAGGGTAAGCTATACTTACACTCCAAATGCCAGAGGGTCTGAAAAGTTTATTTACTGGTCACAGGGTGCTTTGAAAGCTGCTTTGAAGGCGCTTTGAGCTATGTGCAGGGGGAGCAGAAAGCTGCATGTATCCATGGCTCATGTTTATCCACACACATGAAGCAATGGCCTGCAATGTAAACACAGTTGCTCAGTCTAGAAAATATGGTCTCAGATCTTGGATTTGCTTTTTTAAGTTTCAAATTGCTTATATTTCAAGTGTCTGGTCCTTTCTTCTCCCCTGTTCTGGTCTCCTTTGCCATCCCCAGGACCCAAGCAAGGGAGCATGGGGTCTCAGAGGAATTAGATGTCAGGTTTAGATCAGATGTTAGGAAGACGTTCTTTGCTGTGAGGGTGGAGCCACTGGAACAGGCATTCCAAAGTTGTGCGTTCCATATACCTGAATCTATTCAAAGCCTGGTTAGTTGGGCCCTGAGCAATATGATCGGGTGGGTGGCACACCTGCCCATGGTGGGGAATTTGGAACTAAATGATCTTCAAGGTCCCTTCTGACTCAAATCATTCTTTGATTCTGTGATTCTATGAAATGCCCTTATGGGGCTGCCTCTGCCCACAGAGACAGGCAAATCTTTGTGCCCTGTAGGACTTTGCAGTGATTCCTTGCCTTGCAATTCTTGCTTTGGTGTAGTAAGTGGGTTGTGCAGGTTACAAATGTTGTTTGTGCAAAAATATTTACAAAAACAGCTAATACAGTATTTCCTCTAATACTCAACTGACCACAATTACTTATAAGTCATCATCTAATGATATCAGAGTAGAATGACAGTCAATTTGTAAAGGATTTTCTTTGGATCAATAGAGAGAAAAACAATGTTTTAAAATATGATCTTTCACCACAATTCGATTTTATAGATGTGAAGAGAAGTTTTATGTATATTTATTAGGTGAACTATGAGCCAAATTCTTTCTTTAATTTGCTGAAGAAAAATCTGACCACAGAGAGGTTTTTAACAGTATTAAAAAAGCCATCAAGAACATTGCCAAAAGAATATTTCATCAATAATTCAGGATATCCTTTACAAAATACAGAAATATTTCTAGGACTTCTAAAATGGAAAATTACAAAGTTTCTAAATCCTGTTTCATAGGAGAAGTCTGATTTCATCTCAGTTTCTATCCATACAGAAAAAAATGTGGTGGAAGTCACCTTTGATAGTACTCAGGGAACAGAGTCTGTTTTTAATGTGAGCTCTCACATGCCCTTTTCAGCCTTGGGATTTGCCTCCTTTCATCAGAAAATACAAAATAATATCATCTTGGAGCCTCAGTTTTGTCCCCCTCTTCTGTATTCTTGTGGTGGGTAAGTCCTGGCCCCACCCAGTCACTCATTCCTGTCCCAGCGGGATGGGAGAGAGAATCACAAGAGCAAAAGCAAGAAGACTGTGCTCAAGATAAAGACATTTAATAGGTGAAGCAAAGCCATACAAGCACAGCAAAATAGGGCATTCATTTACTGCTTCCCATTGGCAGGGAGATGAAATCCCATTGGCCACTTCCCTGAAGGTGCTGCCTCAGCAATGTAATGCCTACTTGGAAAGACAGCTACCATAATCACAATTGTCCCTGCATCGTCCTCCTTCTCCTGAGCTTTCATGTCTGAACATAGCATTAAAAAGCAGGGAATATCCCTTTGCTCAGTGGTCAGCTGTCTCAGCTGTGTCTACTCCCAGAACATTGTGCTCCCCCAACCTCCTTGCTGGGGCAGAGGGGAAAAATAAAACCCTGATGCTGGACAAGCACTGCTCAGCAATAGCCAAAACACTGGTGTCTCATTGACTATTTCAGTCACAATCCAAATCCAAAATGGGGTGCTATAAAGAAAATTAACACCAGTCCAACTGGACTCAGTACATCTTGTATTCTCCCTTTCTTTTGGCATTGGATCAGCATTACATAGACAAAAGAAGATCAATAAATTCAACCTTTCTCTCTAAACATGTCAGCTATTCAGAAGCATATTTTGTAAACTTTCTTATTTCAACTGCTTGATGATATCTCCTGCTCTGTAAGATTCTTATTGGGAAGAAAAGGAATTAGTCTGCATTTGAGAGGGGTTTGGGGCTGGGGTGGGGATGTTGGAGTTTTTTTGGGTGGTGATAGGTTGGAGTTTTTTGGTTCCTTTTTGCCTGCAAGGTAGACATTACACCAGTTGTCATGGTTCAGGAGTAGGGTGGAAGTTGAGAGTATAATTAACAGCTTTACTGGAGAGTAATTTTTCCCTTAATTGTTCTTATAACTGTGAAATAATAGGATCAGAAACAAGGAGTATTAACATATTGCTGTTAACTTCTGTTAGTGGAAGGTGGCTGAAGTGTGACTATAATAAAGAAACAAATATTTTCTAAATTCTCTAGTCCTGCAAAAGCAACAGCTCAAACCCAGACCCTCTTCTTGAGTGGCATGGTAAAGCTGTCAATCCCCTTCAAAAAGCAGTCATATATTAAATAAATGCTCTGTGCCTCACAACCCTATCTTTGGATGTCCCCTGTCCTCCAATGTGTAGAACTCCAATCTGTGTGTTAGGTGTCCGATTGTTAAGGCTTGGGTAAATACCAAAGTTATTAGATTGCATCCTTCCTCATTCTTCACTCTCTTTCTTAAGTCATGATTGCTGTATTTCATGTTGCTGTAATAAACTTTAGCTAGCAGGACACCGTGTTCCCTAATTGGCAACATATCCAGTAATGAAGAACTTAATTCCAAGCAAATATGGTTGAAATTATTAGAGCAGAAGTTACAAGAAGGTTTTTAGTTTTCACTGGCTAACCTCTTTGTCAAAGCAGGCAAGTCAGTGTGCAAGGGATATCAGGAGGAAAAATGGGGAAGAGAAGGAAGAATGAGGAATGAGAAGTGTAGGCTGAGAATGGCAGACATTATTAAAGTTGAAAGGGACAGGTTTGTACATGTGCAATTTTGTTGAAGATTCAGAGTTTTAAATTTTCTCATGGTGCTGATGCTAAATTTTGTGTAAGGGAAAAAGAAACACAAGTACACACACACCTGCCTCACTGCACAGATCTCAATACAGGGTTTCACCTTTTGGATAGTGGCTGTAGAGGCTGAGCTTTTTCAATGTGCTCTAGCAGAGTAGAAACTTGTTTTTACACTTGTTGACAAAGCTGTTTGATAAAGGCAAAGAACTTATTTACCTTGGGGAAAAAGCAGTAACAACATAATGGTATTTAACCTTAAAACTCAGAAAAGAGATGTGCAAGAAAAACAGCTCTTTCTAGCAATTACAGATTCTGACTAAGTGCTGCTATAGATGTTGTGGTGCTGCCCTCTTTGTTAAATGTTACCTTTTAGGAAGTACTATTTTCTTGTTTAAAAATATTTGTTTAACATGGGTGAGCAACAAATATATAGCAGCAATTTCTTAAAACTTATTTTTGTTTCCAAAAATTGAACAATTAGGTGTTTTGTTTTTTTTTCATTTGAGTGGCATTCGAGGCACAGACTGTTTCTTAGATTTGTACAATCAGTAAACTGAGAGTTTACATGCCAGACACAGTGGTGTGTCAGTGTGATTAGTCCTTTAATGTAATAATATATGAGGCTTTGTTTCTGATGTGTGTATTAATCTAGTTCATGTTTCATGATTTAGTGACAGTGCTTCTTTCATTACCTGCATTTCTATGGTAACCAAATATCCCATAATGGTTCTGTTATGATGCCAAAAAATGTTTCAATTTACGCTAATCTATTCAATCTTAGATCATTATGCTGCAGTACGAGCAGGGATGACATTACAGCCCTTTTGGTTTTGTCAGGCTTATTTTGGTGCTGAGAAAAGGAAAAAAACAACTCTAAACAGACTGTTGTAAGAAGCCCTGGGATGTCCATGAATTCAGAAAAGCTTTTATAGCTGTCTGGCATCTAACTCAAATATATTTTGTGATCTTGTGGTCCTCACAGCTGTATCCGACAATTGATTTTTACTTTGTAAAAACAGCAAAGTCCTTCTTTGATTCTTGTGTCCTGCTTTGATTCTTGTGTCCTTGCTCTATCTCGTATGGATTTTTGATATCTTAAGTTTCCTCTACAAAAAACAACCATGCAAGCTTTTTGTAGCATATGGTCTCTTATGTTTAAAAATATATACTTTTTATTCATATTGATTAAATAATGTAATACTGATTAGAACAGTTTGATTGTGATAATTTAATCGATAGACTGACCTCCCCTTCTGGTGGCCTAATTAAAGAATGTAGCATTATGTATCTGTGGTCTTAATACTGAAGGACTTAACAGACAGGTGAGCTTGAGTCACCAGGGCTCTTGCAATACCTGTAATTAAGCATTTGCATAACAGTTTGAAGAATCGGGGACCAAATGTAATTTTTCATTCTGTTTTGTCAAATCAGTGAGTGAAACAATGGGCTTATGAAGGTATTTTTCAGCACAGTTCCCTCTGGTGCAAAAAGAAGTAGCTAGTATTTCAGCAGAGTGCCTAGGAATCAGTAAGTTATATGCCTATTTTTTCACTGTCTATCTGCTCTGTATTCCTCTTAATTTCCCCTGAGATTCTCTCACACAGAAAAACTTCTGTCCTGATATGAACAAACTGACGCAGGAGTTATTTCACTGTTGTATCCCTGCAAATTCTGGTTATGAAAGTACCACCAAGCCTCCTGATCTGATGAAATTAAGCAAAGCAAGAAACCCATTTATAATTCTTGCAACTGCAGCTAGTAAATGTGTTTTGCTACTAGAACATGACAAGATAAATACCAGCAACAAAATTGAAGCCAAAGAACTGAGAGAAATTGAGTGACTTTGCCTACATTGAATTAAGGAGATATATATTTTTTATAGGAACAGAAGATGAAATAAACTGCGTGGATATATGAAACATACTCAGTGCTGTAACTACAAAAAGGGCATACAGTAGCCAGCAGATTGATTGTAAGAGAGTGTGCAATGAGGGCAGACTAAGTCACAGCTGGGGAGTGTGGCTGATGGATAGACAGTGTCACTTGCTCCGCCGAGGAGAGGCAGCACGACTGAAGTTGCTCAGTCTCACCAGGGCTGCAGGATATACAATGATCAGCTGGAGTCTCCGGCCTGGCAGCTAAGCACAGACAAATGGAGGCAAATGGTGGCTGAGATTTGTTTTGGAAGGGGAAGGAAGTAGAAGGGAGGAAGCATTCTGCCCATACTCCTTGCAGTGGGAAGTAGGTAAGTAGTTTGTATTTTTTCTGTTCTTGATCCCCTGCCTAAAAGCCCAGCTTATTGCTTCTACCTTTCCATTATTCCATCCAAACTGCCATTTCTGTCCCTTTCCCGTTCCTTTCCTGCCCTCAGGGATGACTGAGTTGGCTAAAGAGACACTACATCCTGCATCATTGTCCAGCTGTTTCTGCATGAGGCTGCAGAATTGCTCCTCTCCACCAATGGTGGCAACCAGCAGCACTGATGGTGAGAGCTCAACTGTGGAGGCATCAAATCACAGCGAGAGCGTCCACCCACCAGGCAGACCAATTCTGATTCCTGTTCCCTAAATGACAGAAAGAACTGAACTAATAAAACCATTTGCCTCAAATATCTCCCATTCATTAAATACCCTACAATTGTATTAAGTTACAGACAACTGACAAAAAACCCCACACTATAATATTGAGCTTTATAGGCCACTATTGTTTTTATATGAGGCAGGGACTGGTACCAAGCTTTTTTGAATGTAATAATCAGTAGTGACATACAAACCTTAAGCAATAGAGATGTTACGTGTCACATGCTGTGGCTAGCTCTTCTTCAAAGTTCAATGGTGAAAGAAACCAAGGAGATGGAAACAATTGTGTTATGTTGACATTGCAGCATATTGCAGGATTTTATTGCTGTAGTATCTGCAAATATCAGGAGTCAGGAATGCTTAGCTGTTTATTATTGGATATCTGAAAATGAACTTAAATTCATGATCAGTAGCTAAATAATGTCATCATAGAACAGACTCTGATTTCCTGCTCTGTCCAGCTCTATTCAGTAAAAGAGCCACAGTTTCTGTCAGCTGAGCATACAAGCAAGGGCCTTCACATAGCTCATCAATATTGTGCCATTTTCAATCTGTTATAAGAGTACTTTTCTAAAACAGAACATTGTTATTCTTGCATTGAGCATTTCTTGTGACTCAGTGGGATGCTATGTTTTTCCTGGAAAGAGCACTGGTAATGCAACATTACAAAAGACAACTGCAGAAGATTCACCCATTCACAATTCTTTGAAACCCATCCAAGTGCAAAATTAACTAGGATGTGCAGAACAAGATAATGAAAGATTAAATTTGTATTCTTCACTATTCTTGACAATTAAATACTGGCCTATTTATTGAGAGAAGAATGCCGTTAGTAGAGCAGAAGCTTATCCTTCAAAGGCTGCCTTCTTTTGGCCAGCATCCCCTTGTTCATCAATGGAAAACAGGCAGAGCTCTCCCTGTCTCTCCCTTTTGGCTGGACATTCATCTTCTGTTTATCCCCTTAAGCCACAAAATTTAATATTGTCAAAATTCACCACTTTCTTTACAAGACAGCATGATGCAACGAGTAAAAATACTTTCAGTTTTAAAATCTGACAAAGAACATGCAGGCAACTCAAGCAGTGCCTGTACAATGACCTGAACATGTTAAAAACGTCTGCTAAGAAATATTCACCTCTCTTGCAATTAGTAGCATGTGGGCTGCTATTTTTAAAAGTATGGCTTTGCAACAGCTATACCATTTCCCTCATGACTTTACACTGTCCCATGCACTATTTGGATGTAGTGTGGAAATTTAAAGTGCAGTAAATGGGTAATTTCAATTGTTAGACTACTATGCTCACCACAAGTGTAAGAGTGAAGAGCTTACACTTTGGTTCACAACACAGAACACAGTTTCCTTCTTCAACTTAAGTATTTTGCTGCTTTAATACTAAAACTAACAGGAGGAGTTGAAACTTCTAAAAACACACAAAAAATCACTGAAGGTGTTTCTCAACACCCACTGAAGTATTTGTGTGCAAATTTGTTTGTCTTTTTGTAATCCGGGATAGAAAAGGAAGGTGACAAAGAAGCTGGTATGATGCCTATTCTGCAAGTGAAGACCCTGAAGTGATAAAAGCAGATATACAGACAAGCAGCAAAAGACTGTGTACTTAACTAGACCGTAGAGGTGAAAAATAGGCATAAACAAGCTGCTGCCTGATTCACACATTTTCTGTTTGTCCTGTGAGCTACTGTCACAGCTGCAGCTGAGGCTCAAAGCACCAAACAGCTTAGAAACAGGCAAATTTAAGATGATGGTGGATTTTGCTGTATCTTCATCAGTCCCACCATGCCTAGTCATTTTACATTGTATGAGTATGAACTATTATCAGATCATAATACAATCTTTGCACTTGCAACAAATATTCAGGGGCACAAGTGACCAGGGTCAACAATGGGCTTAGTTCACTGTGTGGTTGACATACTACAGACATATACAGGATCACACAGAAAACTGTGGTTTAGAAAGGAAAGAGGCCACCAGAAAGAGCATGAACCTTATGTTCACTGCTCCCATCTGCAGTATAATACAGGGTTTGCAATGAGTCATGAAAGTTGACTCACAAAGTGAAATACTTGCAGTAGTAGCTGTACATTTTGCTCCTGCAACTTGCTAGAGTTTCTACCATATACAAAGCATTGCTTTATTCCTGCAGAGGACGGTGACAAAACTAAATTATGTATTTAAAAAATACATTGCAAAGTCATTGATTGCAGTATTGCATTAATGGGAAGTGCCTGACCAGGTATCATAGTGTGGCGTCAATCTTACTGAATCAGCTCCATGTAAATAGGCCCAAAACCACTCATTCACTCTCTTTTCTGCCAAACAGCCTTCCTTAAACCTTATCTTTGTCATTGTCAAAGAAAATTCACAATAGTTATTCTGACTCTTTGGGATTCCTCACTTATTTTAGACATCTGTAAGGGGGATATCTGGCTCTCAAATTCCCAGATTCCTTTTATAGTCGCTAGAGAGGAAGGGTCATTTTGGAGACCATTGCCCACTTCATTCCCAAGTGGGTGTATATTTTTAGAGTGACTGCTTTACTGCCCATCATTCCTTCTGGCATAACCTAAGCATGACCCTGTATCTCTCTATAATCTCTTGTTGAGATCATATACTGCTATGGCCAGAGACCATCTTTTGTTTTTGTGTTGGTAGGGGCATTATCTGAATGGGATCAAAATTGAGGCTCTGAATGTTCCAGTCATGGGCATAAGAACAATAAAAGAACAAAGTACAGAATATACTTCCAGATAATTATATATCTCCTATCCGATGTCATTCTAGTAATTTAAGGGTGTTTGTGTTTCCAGATGTAAGATGTACACATGGTTCAAAAATAGGCAGAATTCAAACACCCGGTGCTCCAAGTCCTTCATTCCTGTGACATGGCCACCACAATTGCAAATCTGTGAGCAGGAAGAAGAGACTCATTTATTACAACCTGCTCTGCTATGGGATGAAAACAGCTGTAAGGTAGAAATTCCTGAAACTCAGAGAAGAAATAGTGGCATAAAAGAGTTTTTTAATTTTCTGGGTAGACTGTAATAACTAATCGTATGTCAGTCTGGCTAAATAATGAAAAAACTTCCTTCTCCTCAGGAAATTTGAATTTTTAGCCTGTCCAAGAGAAGTTTTATGAGCATGGTTTCAAAACATTAAAATGCATTTCTGCAATCCGTACCCAATATTACATGCAGTCATTCATTTTAGTTTTATAGCATTCTTCATACAAGTGCCGCAGAGAGTTTGACTGCAAAGCACATTTAATTAAAATACAGCTAAGTAAATAGGATTGGATTTTATAAACCACAAGACACCTATCATTTTAATCACATATGGAAATGTAGTCCATACACAAGAGGCATGCTCGAGGTTGCTATCTAGAGAAACTGCAAAAACAATCCTGCTTTTATTTTTTCTGAAGTTCACCAGAGATACTAAAAAAATTCAGATTTCCTATAAAATATAGAGTGTTGGGCATCTGGTGCTTAATGTTCAGATATCTAAATACGGAAAAAAATATTTTATGTGTGTAATAAAACAGGATATAATAGTGGAGGGTTAAAGCCAAATGTCTATTCCTCTTTCAGAAAAAAAGAAAGAAAGAAACGTTCCAAAAAATATATGCTCTTCAACTTGGAATCTTCATCAGCACAGTAGTATTGCCTTCTACTTTTTTTGTTTTCATAGGAATTATGTTGGTGTTTTATCACTCTGCTACTTCTCTGGATATTACATTTATGTATTCAGTGTGGTGCACAAGAAATGAGCCAGATAATTATGAGTAAGCTGAACCAGCTGCAAATACAGATCAAGTACATTCATTATGTTATAATAAGAAGACTGTACGTATATAAAGGTTTGTATACTGTGTTTGTGTCTGGGTTTTTTAGCTGTGATGCCTGCACTGTGAGACATGCAGCAAGGTTTTCATGCCTGTCAGACTGCTATTGCCATGCTGGACTCCAGAGTGCAGCCTGCTAGAGGACTTCATGTCAGGGCTTTGTGACTTCAGCTGAAAGTCTGCTTGGAGTAGTGAATATCTCACAGCAAGACCATGAGTGCTCAGCCACTGTAGCCCTGATCCTAAGAAAATTCATCTTGCTAGGATAAATAATTAACACAGTTTATTTAATTAATGTTTCATGGTACAAATGATACTTTGAATATGAATTACAAACCCCGTAAACAAAACATAGGCCTCTTGTCTATGAAGGGAAAAATATTAAAACTACTGATTAAATTGCTTCTTGAAAGATGAATGGAAAGCTCCATGCATTTGCACTTGACAGCTACTCTTGTTGTCATAAAATAATTTTGACATTTAAATGTCAAAAGATATGCTGTTCTTACAAGACTTTAATTGTCTTTGATCATTCTGGTATTTCTGTCTGTGTCTTTTAATGCTTTAATTTCACTGTGGATTTATATCTGATGCACTAAGTCCAACATTAACCCAATATGTTTTGCAACATATTGGAAAAATGGTGATCTTTGCAACTTCTTTCCTTGCATACACTTTCCTTGCATACCTTCTTCCTTCCCTGACTTCCTTTCCACCACACCTCTTTCCTTCCCTTCTATTTCTATGAACTTTGTCTTCCAACACAGAAGTGAGAGTTGTGGATCACCTCAGATGATGAGTGTTATCACACCCTTTTGCCTTGTCTATTTAGAATGCAGTTTTCCAGAAAGGACTGCAGGTTACCTTGTCTTGCTCTGTTTCATCCTCAGACTTTATTCCAATAACCAGGATTATGAATGCTAATTAGTTTTCAGAGTTAAATATAGCATAACATTGTTTTGACAGAGATGGGTTTATACATTGCTGTGGGGGGAAAAGGTCTGACTTCAGTTCATGGAATGCTTTGTAAGTTCCTTAAAGTGAAGTTGGGTGAATTCTTCCTCCCACGTAACTTAGACATCTATACAGCCAACAAAGACATGCTTACCTTCATGAGTGAGCAAAATGCTGAAGGTTACCATGAATGCCCAAAGACACATGAGAGGGATATGACCCAAGGTCCCCATCCAAAAAGTTTTTCTGGCTAGTTTTCTGTTTTGTGGGGGTTTTTTTTGTTTGTTTGTTTTTTTCCACAAAGATTTCAAGAGCAACTAGCCCTATCACAAATGAACATCACATATACTGTTTGTTACCCATTCAGGGAGAGTCAATTTCTGTCTGAGCTAGACCTGGGGTCTCTCAGATGCTCAGGAGGATGCTCTATTTCTTTGTACTTTTCTTTCAGTACTTTTAAAAACCCTTAATCCAAGGGCCTAAAAGGGAAATATATCCCCTCTAATGTGTTCTCTCGTTAGTACTACTTATACAGCTTTCACCAGCATTTCATTCCACTTCATTTAAATAAAATATGGCCTCTGTAACCAAGAAGATAATTAGTAGCTGGTGGAAGCTCATTTGTAATTATATTGAGTTGAAACTGATAATTATTACATTACTTCATATGTACAATGTTTTCCTTCCAGTCCCCTCTGATTCCCTCAGAGATGCCCATAAATTTTGCAGCAAATTTGCAATCACTGTTGTGGGAAATGGACGAGATTCCAGCAGCTCCTTGTTACCTTTCTTTCACTGCACAAAAAGGAAATAATTCCTCAGCTTGTGAGGAAACCATCCTTCTCTAAATTATACTGTTTAATCAGAAACCGTTTATTACTGGATTTCAATCTAGAGCATCTTGCTTTGACACTGACAGAACTTACTTAAATGATACAGGTTTGTCTTAACTTTTTAGTAATGGAATGGAAAATTTTAGTAATGGAACGTTTCCCCAGGTCCCCTATAAGAAACCTTCAGTCTTATTAACAATTTATGGTGATAAACGCTGGGATGTGCTACTAGTTGAACTTCTTACATGGCTTTGGGGGAGAGTGGCTATTTAGTGAAAGATGAAAGGAAAGCACTGCCACCAAGATGCACCTCAGCAAAGCTCTGTTCTAATTGACACAGCGTACTCTCCCCTAAAAGGCAGATTTTGCCTCTTCCCTCTCAATGCATTCCCCAAGGTCTCTGAGGTTTCATGCAGAGCCTGGGGACATTTCTGGGGGTCACACTTTGATGTGTTAGCACCACTAAATAGTGTCATAAGTATCGCAGCCACAGGGGGGTGATTTGCTTCTGCTCCGGCTCCCTGCAGAAAACTGCTTGTTCAGCAGCAGAATGAATCAATATAGGGCATCTCTGTGAAAAAGCCAGGCAAGCCTAGGCTTCACATTCCCTGCCTCTATGTGCTAGCTTCTCTTTATTAAGGGAAAACAGAAATTATCAGTCATAAACATGGCATCTCTCTGAATATTTTCCTGATACTTTACAGAATTTTGCTGGCAGAAATTTCTTTCCATGTGAACAGGTGTGGAAATTGACAGCAATGCATGAGAATATCTCCCATGCCTTTTATTATTTTTTTCTAGACTGTGACCAGATCTCTACAAATAGCTCTCTGCAAAATTCTTCCCCACTTGTCACTACCTTCTTTAAAAATGTTGACAACAGAGCTCCAAAAGCTTTTGCAGATGGTATGTGGAGAGGCAACAGCACCTTCCTCCTCCTGTTTGATACCATTTGCCCTACAAGCTATCACATTGCTCTCATTCATTACCATGATGCACAATATTTTTTCTGTGTCTTTACATTGAAGGAAAAAACTGGCTCCATGTAACTGTGGTATCAGTTTCTCCTTGAATGTTTCTGACAGATGGGATTCATTTCGAGATTAAGACAGATCAATCTAGACTGATAAATTTAGTGCCCAGTGGTGTCTGTGGAGGAGAATTCAGAGTTGGTGGAGATGTGAGGAGGAATTCAGCTGGCCATCATGAAGGATAGGATTCTTTCACAAGACAGGACATTAATGTCACTTCCCCTGTCCTCAGCAATCTCATCTGGTGCTGCTCTAGAAGGGCAGCAGTCTCCCAGAGGTCCCTATGACACCAAGAATGCCTAGAGACATATCAAATGCCTCTGCAAACCCACGTATGGGCAGCTGACTCATCCTCTAGAAGTCTGTTTTACCATAAGCTGAAGTGCTTTCTGGGCTTCATTGCCTGTAACAGGATTATAGACATCTATAGACACCTACATGGAGACATTTAAAGTTTCCTAGTCTGAAATTGACTTGGCCCCAAAGTTTAGTTGCCTGAAAATATATATTTACCAATTCTCCAGTCTTAGGTCAGCTTGCTCTACTTTTTTCTCTAATTGCTGTTAGGGCCACATGATGGGAGACTGTGCAGGGAAAGAGACTCTAATAGTTTTGATACCCTCAGGTGCAAGATGCCTGCAGTTCCCCAGTTAGAGAACATTTAGCTTTAACAGTTAGCTTTTAATAGTTACAAAGTTCAAATCTTTCAGACTTGCCAGGGAGCTAGGAGCTATTCCATGCAGGCTGGAAGATTTAAGTACATCTTTCAGTTTTCTCCTGAGACAAGGACCTCACGTGTCTGTTGGATGCTGCTGCTTTCAGATCTTCATTGGCTGTGGTGTCAGGACCAGTGCTGGGACTTCCCTCGCTCGTGGTGTGCTGTATAAATAATGTGTCTTGGGTATTTTAACCTTCCAAGTACATGACTCTGATCTTCAGGAATACCAGTATGATCATCTTCTTTCTTTTGAAATGCACAATGCTGGTTCCTTCTCTCTATATCTGGGGACACTAATGCTGGTCTATTCAATAGAAATCAACTTCATGTCTTTCTACCAAATGCTGCCATATTCTTTGGTCTTTGTGATCTTATTAAATAGTGCAAAATTACATTCTACTCCTCTTTCACAGTTCCTTTCAAAATAATGGCTGTGAAATTCTTAAGATTAATACAAAGATAAATGACAATCTTTTAATTTTTTCTTGGACTATGAAATTTTTTATTTAGATTTAGAATTAGGAATAATGTTGAATTCAGATTTACATGCAGTAGAAACACAGAACTTGAGAACTGTAGGATTTGGATTACAACTCTCTTTTCTAGGTTTTGAGATAATGTTCTGTAATATTTTACAGACGATTTAATATATTACATGCTTTCCTTTTTATTTCCTTTTTATTTCTAGTTTATTTGTTGAGATTTATTTATGAATGTCTAAAACCAAGATGCTCGAGTGCAGGGAAGATAAAAGCCATTGTCATCAATGCTGCCACATATTCTTTTTTATGTTGTATCATAGGCTCTTTAGGACATAAAAGCATGCTAAAAGGGTACTGTAAAGATGTATCTGATGCTTCTGCCATTTCACATAAAAGCTTATGGGCTCTACAGCTCAGCTGGTGGTCCCAGGTGCGTGTGCCCTTCATTTCTGGAGGTATCACTAAGAAAAAATCATTATGGGTCTAATAATTGCAGGAGAAAAAACACTGCTGTAATGGGAACTGCAGTATCATTAGTTTCTTTAAATTATTTTTCATCCAAGTTGTTGTCTTAATGGTGCCTTACATAGATACATTAGATTAGCATACTCATGGTGGGATCCATCTGCCCAAATGTAAGACTCTAAAAATTAGACATACAATTCCAAGTTAGTCATCCTAAACTATACTGCCTTTTGAGAGATATACACACCTACAGAGGAATATTCAGATTTAACTCTTATTTTATGATAGGCTGAATTGCTTTTTAAATGTAGCTATCCCTTATTACTCCAAAGGGAATATAAAAGTACAAGTTTAGGTTCAGGTATGTAATTTTAAGTTAACTAGGATATTAAATTTGGGCAAATGGATTCTTGGTTGACTGCAACTAATTATTATTTTGTTTTTATAGAGGCTTTCCCCAAATAATCTATTTTTATTTATATATCACAGTAGAAATTAAATTTTATCATTTCTCCCAGGAAAAGTGGCAAAATGTGATACTAGAGATCCAAAATACGGGAGTTTTATGGTATGGCTGCATCCTGGCAAATGACCTGATCTCAAGGATTTTTTCCTTGATCAATGTCACAAGGGAAGAGAAGGGATGGAATTGGCTGTGCTTCTCCCTAGGGTTATGGCTTTGTGAGGAAGCCCAGCCCAGAGCTGCTTATTTGGCTCCATAGCTCTGCTGGGGCACGTGGTGGCTTTGCAGGGCTAAATGCCATTTCCTGTCCCTGTGGCTGCTCTCGTGTTTCTCTCACTCTTCTGATGAACATGCAAACTGTTTTCAAGAACTTGAGGCTGGGGAGCACATGCTGCTGTGCCAGGCATGCAGTGTAACAAACAAAAGGAGTCATTTCCTCAGACAGAGAGGGGAGATGTGAAATTCTGGCAGAATAAGTGCTCTCTTGCACTGATAAAAATCAGACTGTCTTTATCTCTGTCCTCTGTGGTTTTACATATTTATGGAGACAAGGATCTTGGTTTATTCCTTTGCATTGTCAGCTACAGTTAACATCCCTAACTGATATTATCTTATTTTGTTTTCATGCAAATAGACAAAAGCATGTTCCTTACTAATATGCAGAAGCAATTATACTTTACATGAACCATGAGTGCTGCAAATTTTATTTCTGTGTGGTTTTTAGGTACAGGTCACAAATAGGCTAAAGAAGTTTGGCATTGGTTTTGAAACCTGCAGGCAGGAACAGAGAGTAAATACAAGTACCTATGGAATGTCTCAGGGCAGGGAGAGTTGTCTGTGAGCTAGCCTGGGCCCTGCTGAGTTGCAATGTCTGCTATAGAAAGCCTGAATTCTGCTCTTTTTTGAAATAGTTTATAGGAATATTGGTTTATTTTCAGTTGTTTCAAGTGTGTTGTCATAGTTGTGTAGTGAATCATGCTGCCTAAAAATACTTTCTCTGTATTAATGTAAGGTAGTTTCAATCTTATATAATGCTAAATGAGGCAGTTGAACCAACAGTTCTTCAAAGTCTTTAGTTCTTCAACTAGTTACAAATAAGCTGTTTGAAAAAAAAATTTTTCCTATTTTTTGAATTTTTTAAAGCAAAAATATTAGGATGGGGTGCTGGCTTACTGCTGCCTGAAGAGGCCTCTGCTCTGCTCTGCCTTTGCCAGCACCATAGCATTTTAGTTGCAAAACTGAAGTCAAATGCTCGCTTGGCTCAGTGAACCGGGAGCAATTCCAAATGCCCAGGCTGTGTAGCATTAAATTTATGCAAAGTGTTTGTGATGGTGTCTAAGATATTACAACCTTTACTTTCATTTTCCAGAGAAACACCATCATGTTTCTCTGGAAGCCAGAATGCCTTTAATTATTTCAGTGTAAGTATTTTTGCAATATTTGCTCCATATTACCCAGGAGGTAGAAGGTATAAATTAAGCCATGTCTCTTTTATCACAAACTAATATGTTTGAACTGAGCTAGCCTGCTATCCTTGAAGACACATTTTATGGTCCCTTCTGTGAAAGCCTAAGAGACAATTGCAATCAAATACTATACCTATGTCTTTAAATAAATCTTACTCTGGTTTACAGTTATAAAAGGATGGAAACAGAAGTTCTAGTAGTGTGAGAAGTTATATTTACATTGAGATAAAAAAATATTTTCATCTGACTAAAATGTACTAAAAGTGAGGAGCTACCAGTCTTGGCACCCTACATTAGGGACAACATTGTAGCCAGTGACAAAAAACCAGCTATTTAAATGGGTATCTCCAACAGGTGGTTTGCCACACTGTTGTGAGAATTGTCATTTACCACCTTACTGATACATTTCTTCTTCTTCCTCTTGAAAAATGGTGATGGTCCTATCCATGCTGGTGCATCCTTTTCCAGAGGCAGATGATTCCCTCATCTGATTTCCCCTCTGAATATTGCTTTTAAATCCAAGTTCTCTGATCTCCCTGAAACAACCTCCCTTTATGGTATGATACCTCTGATTTATTTTTAATTTTTTTTTCTGAAGATAAATATATATTTTATGATATAAACAACTCATTAGGGTTGAAGTTTGGAAAAAATATCCTAGCTGTGAAAACCTTCAAGTAGATCCAGGAGTTTTTATAAAGTAGGAAGTAAAAGTGCTTGTAAAGTAATTTTTAGAACCAGCTAGTCCAAACAAATTTGGCCTCCTTTTGTTCAGGTCCACGAAGCAGTTTTTCACTTTTTAAAACAGTATCCCATTAGTAAAATATTGAAAACAATGTTCTTGGACACTGTGTTCTCTCAAGAGCCTGATGCCTTGAAGTGAGGCCAGCATCATTTGTCTAAGAAACTCAGATCTGGTGCTAATAGCAGTGCTACTTGTCTGATAGATTCTGCTTTTCTGTTGCCTCCTGCTGTTTTATGTTCCTTTAATCAAAATCTTTTGTAGCTCTCCTTTTTTCCCCCAGTAGATTCTAATAAAAACCCTGTTCTTATCTAAGATAAAAAACTCATCTTGAGTCTTATCTAAAAATTCATGTTTTGCTGTTGTCTGGGGAATGGCCTGAAGTTGTGTCAGGGGAGGTTTAGGTTGGGTATCAGAAAAAGTTTCTTTATCCAGAGGGTGGTTGGGCACTGGAAGAGGCTCCCCAGGGAAGTGGTCACAGCACCAGCCTGGCAGAGTGCAAGAAGCATTTGGCCAATGCTCTCAGGCACATGGTGTGACTCTTGGGGATGCCATGTGCAGGGCCAGAAACTGGACTCAATGATCTTTGAGGGTCCCTTCCAACTCATCTTATTCCATGATTAGGAGATTTTTCAGGGATATGTGACTTTTACTTCCCAGCACAAACCTCCTGCCTCCTGGAAGAAGGATGTCTGCCATCAAGTTCTTTCTTTTTTTGGCATTACTATTGCAGTCAGTTTACCAGCAAGGACACCCATCATCTCATATATGATGATGCAGAGAATTGTCAAGTGTGCATAATGCAGAGGTGCATACCTGTCACTTAGAACAAATGAAAGAAAATGTGCCTGGCTGAATGCAAGTGTCGTATTTGCGGGGTTCCCAGACAAAGGGAGGAAATGATGAATCTGACTCCATCTTCTTAGAAGGCTAATTTATTATTTTAAGATACTATATTGTATTAAAGAATACTAAACTATACTAAAGAATACAGAAAGGATACAGACAGAAGGTTAGAAAGGTACTAAAGAAAACTTGTGACTCTTTTCAGAGCCTTGACACAGCTTGGCACTGATTGGCCAATAAGTAAGAAACAATTCACATTAAACCAAGGAAACAAC
This sequence comes from Molothrus aeneus, assembly GCF_037042795.1. Classification (NCBI taxonomy): domain Eukaryota; kingdom Metazoa; phylum Chordata; class Aves; order Passeriformes; family Icteridae; genus Molothrus; species Molothrus aeneus. The sequence goes on from NC_089647.1 coordinate 67,623,321, forward strand.
CACCTGTTGGGTAAACAATGTCAAAACACATTCCAAAGCAGCAAAACACAGGAGAAGCAAATAATATAATTATTGTTTTCATTTTTCTCTGAGGCTTCTCAGCTTCCCAGGATCAAAGTCCTGGGCAAAGAGATTTTTCAGAAAATATGACGGTGACATGCAAGAATAGTAGAAAAGTAGGATTTTGGGCAGAGGGAAATCTTTGTAATGCTGTATGAGAAACCCACTTTAAGTTCTGCAGTTCAGCTTGAGTGACAGCTGCAAATCCAGCTTGAAATCTTTCAAGACTTACGATGTCTGAATGCAATGATCACAGAAGCTGAGCTCTTAACTAGTATAAACCAGTGTCATTTGTCCCAAAGCTTCATTAGGTATTGAGGCAAGTAAAGGCCATCTGAATACAGGATAGGCTTCTTGAGATGAAGAAGTGGGATTTTTAACATCTCACCCAGCATGGCTCTCTGCAGCAGACCACGTCCTGGATACAGCTGTGCAGGGATCTGCTGCTTCTCCCAGCCACTCACAGAGACTCATTCATTCAACAACCAGGTCTGGGAAAACTTGTTTTGGGCCCTACAAATGCCTCCTCACTGCTTGCTGCAAGACACACTAAAGGATCACACCAGGAATTCTAAAAGGATTGTCCTGATCTCTCCATAATACTGGGAATTCACGCCTGCTACTTGGTCAGGGAATAAGAATTCAAGTTATTTGGTCAGGTTTGTTGGTATGAAAAACTTTGCAGAATCACACTTCAGTGAGATTCTAAGAGCAAGAAAGTGGAACTAGATAGTTTTTAATGCGTATCCTTTTGTCATGATATCACTGTCTGGGGTACTTGCCATGTCCCAGACATTGCAACATATTCACAGGGTGACTAAGCAGGCTGCCTCACAATTCACTGAAACTATTGCTTTTTCTCTAGAGAGATTATTTTCATATTATAAATAATTAAACTGCATGATTCATTGTCACATGATATCGTGGAGGCCAAAATGGGTTCACATCCCTCAGCATCTGTTAAAATGGTTATCTGGATGCAGTCTCTGGTGTAGGAAGTATGCTCTTATAGCCAAATGGGAGGTTTTTCAGAGTCCATTCAGATCTCTCAAAGTTACAGGACATTGTGCTCCGTGACTTAAACTTTGTAGTCCATTCAAATCTTTCAGATCCCTATACATACCCATTCTCCCAAGCATCTTTTCAAGCCATATTTCAAGACAGGCACTTGAGCAGAATTGATCTTTGGTATTACTCAATTTGGCTGATTTTGAGTTCTTATCATTACAGGATCAAGCTTAAATGCATTTGACAAATATTATCCAACAAAAAATTCTTACTGACATCAGGCAGAGTTTATTTCTCCCAGCAACTGTATTTTATGAATTGCAAGGCCTCCATAGAGTAAAATGGCTTAAGGCTTGGATGAGCTTTCACTGAATTTCTTGACATAAATCAATATATTTCAGAGACCTGAGCACTTTTTTTGGTTTGTTTCTGAGCTCCTAATTTCCTCTGTTCTTTGACATTATCATGAAAGAAAGTATTTTGGAGGACATTTCCCAGCCCCCATCAGAGGAATGAAGTTCTGTCCCAATGCAAATCAGCAGTTGGTCAGATAATAGCTGAATTCCTGACTATTTGCTTGTTTTCAGAAGACAAAGAGAAAATGATGGTTAATTTCTGTGAACTCATCATTTAATCATTACCTTCCAGACACAGGTCTCCCACTAATCTCCTATCTTTGACCTTGCAAACACAGATAAGTGGTTCAATGATTAGGAATTTCTTAACTTCATTATGTTCCAGCTTCCCATCTTGTTAAGAAGAAGAGACAGAAAGTTTGCTTTGGTAACAAATTTTGGCTCCTCAAATGAAAGTTGGTGTAGGAAGGACAATATAATCCCCTAGAGGAATGCTTGGCCAGGTATTGTATATGCCTGCTTTAGACATTGTGAGAATTTCATTAGGCAGCATGGGGGAACTTCCCAGTTCCAAGTGTGAGTTTCTGCCCTGATTACAGCTCCTCTCCCCTTTTCTCCCTATCTTCTTTTCTGTGTGCTTTCTAACAGGAAGCTTGAACAAACACAGCTGTGCAAGGAAGAAAGAGGAAAAATCAAGGAGAGAGAAGGTCTGTTTTTTCTCTTTATGTGTGTATTTTTCTAAATCTCAAGATGTTACAGTATTTAAGGGAGCATTTGGAATTCCTCTTGTCTATTCTTTGAGTTAGGGACATACAATGTATTCATTTATGACACAAAATGGTCTGCAGGAGTCTCTTCCTATCTGGAATATAGGATAACAGTACACCAGTAACACAGGTATACAGGGAATTCTTGTAATTAGGCAATGAATCCAACAAATATGAATAGGGTGATGGGCTTTTTGCCTTCATTATTTTCATGGTGGGAACATAACTAAGCTAACACTAGAGCATTTCCTTTTGTCATTCCTGTTCATGTTCATCACAGCCAGCCTCTAATCCTCCTTTGATCTTCCCTCTATTTATTCCAAGTCACCCACAGGGCTCTGTGATTTACAGCCAAAGTTTCTAGGGTTTAATTTCCCTGAAGGGTCCTCTCCAAGGTTATGAGTAGAAGACCTCTTTTGGAGAGGAGACTAAATGTAATCCTGATGCAGACAAATTTCTGAAAAGCAAGAAATAGAACAGAAAATATGTTTTCTTTCACACATTTTATTAAAGTGAAGGAGTTCTCTGTTCTTTCCAGACTATTTTTTTTTCTTCAACAAAGGTGACAGATGGAGAACTTGAAGAGTATGTATTGATGGCAAATATAGTAAGTATTTTCTGAGGAACTAGTGAGTCAAAAGAGGCCTCTTAGGCAACTTCCACCAAAAAGCCATCTGATAGATGGAAACATGCAGATAAACAAGCTCTGAAACTAAGTTTGCTGCCCTTGACCGTTCTGTGATAGACACATCAGTCACATTTTTATTTTTGCATCATTACCTTTCTAGAAAACCTTTGCTGCACTTGCAGATGCCTGCCCACAAAATCTTTTAATCAGAGAAGATGACATGACAGATTGATAGGTCCTGTTTCAATGGAAGCTCTTGCAGTTTCAGCTCTGTATCTGTGCAGTATTTACTGGCTGTATGACTGTGCTTTCAGGTTGACAGCATCAGTCTCACCTGACAACCTCGCTGTTAGCTTCACTGCCGAATAACCCTTCAAGTAATCACTTGAATATAATATATTCTCAGAGCAAAATGGTAATTTATAAAGGTTTAAAGAACTGGTGACTTGTTGAAGAACAGCATTTAGAGCTGGGCATTTTCATTGTAAGAGTAGGGGCTGAGATTGGAGAATATGACAATTGTATTTATTTAGAAGTGTATTGCAATTTTATTGTTATAGTTCAGGTAGATACTCTGCTGAGATATTTGAAAAGGCACAATTTGCATGTTGAAAAGATCCAATTTGCAAGTTTATGAGGAGGTTTTTTATTGAAATGACATGGATAATGGCTTAACTCTTTATGTTAAAAAAAAATACAAAGGGAATATGTCATGAGAGTACCTTGAAAAAGAAGAAAATAGCATAGTGAATCACTCAGCACCATTTCCATAATCCACTGATCAGTTTCTACTGCTCAAGTTCACCTGAATTAAAAAAAAATAAAAATTGAGAGGTAATACATGCCTATCCCAACTAAAATAAAGGAATTCTAAAGCTATTTACTACCTAAATAAAGGAACTACAAGGCTAAAATAATTATAAGGCAACATTTCTTTAAGCCCATAATTAACGTAAGATATAGGTAGAATATGTAAACTGCTGCCCTGTACAGCTCCACACTTTCAGTCTTAGTAGCTTCTGTGGGCTAACCAATTAGCACAAAGGTCATTTTTCTCATTTTTCCAGTATCAACAGAACATTAAAGCAGCACATCTGTGATTGTGTTGGTAGACAAAGGATGCTGCAGCTGAGATGAAATTTCAGTTTCTCAAAGGCTAAGACCAAAGTTCATAAATTTAGCAAATAATGTACTGTGTACTAAACTTTTCTGAAAGAAGACAAATGGAATCATCATGAAAGCACACAAGCAGGGAGAAGTGGAAATGGGGATGGCCTTTATATTTTGATCAAAGATGCATCTAATAAAGATAATATAATTTGTGTTGAGAATTGTATTGAGAAGTTGATGGCATTAGTCAAGTGGCAAAAGTTGCAACAATAATGTGTAGATACAAGTACAACTAAGCTGGTTTCCTGTTGTGTTGCTCTCTTCAACTACCTGAAAGGAGCTTGCAGTGAGATGGGTGTCAGTCTCTTCTCCCAGGTAAAAAGCATCAGGATGAGAGGAAATGGCCTCAAGTTGTGCCAGGGAGGGTTTATACTAGATTTTCTAGATTTTAGGATTTTTTTTTCATGGAAGGGGTTGTAGATCATTGGAACAGACTAAACAGGGAAGTGATGGAAGCACCATTTCTGGAAGTGTTCAAAAAATATGTGTGGATAGGGCATTTGAGGACATGGCTTAATGGTGAATATGGCTGTGGTGATGGGTTCATGGCTGGGCTAGGTGGTTCTAAAGGTCTGTTATAGCCTTAATAGTTCTGTGAATCTATATGACCACTGTGTTGTTGATACTTAGCTTCACTGGGATGTGTCCTTTTGGACAATGTTAGCAGGAGAGCTACATTCCTTTACATTTTGCTCTCTTTATCACAGAATCCTAGAATGGTTTGGTTGGAATGGACCTTGAAGATCACCCAGTTCCAGCCCCCCAGCCGTGGGCAGGGACACCTTCCACTAGATCACGTTGCTGGAAGCCCCATCCTGCCTGGCCTCAAACACTTCCAGGAATGGGGCATCCACAGCTTCTAGGGACCATAGCTGGGTTAAGACACACACTCAATAATGCAGAAGATTGTATGAGAACGCTTTAAAGTTTTTCTCAGGTTTCTGATTGCTTCTGCTTACATCAGAAATATAAAACACAAACTCTTTTTTTTCATAACCAAATGATAACTTTTTTTTAGATTTAATTAAGAATAATGCAGTGCTGATATTAAAGAAAAGGAGGAATTTTTTTTTATTTCACTTGAGTTTGGGCTTGAATAATGACAGGAGGCCAAAAGGATTCTTAATTTAACTAAATAATTTCTCTGTGTCCTCCATGTAATTGACTTCTAATGCCATAAGGTATGATCCTTCTCACCTCATTTGATTTCTCATTAACTCCATGTAATGCAGACTTTCATATCCAGGAATTACCGCATCAAATGTAATTTTTGATTGAGTGGAACCGTACCTCAAAAAACTGATATTGTGCATAAACATACAAGCCAAAGAATTCAATGAGGAAATCTGATGCTCCAAGTTAGGTCCTATTGCATAATGATGGCTAAAGACAACTTCAGATGTGTTTGAAAGAGAAAGCACAGAGGTTAGTTTTGCAGTCATACTCCTGAGTTCTCTACTGCTGGGAGAAGGAATGAGTGCTAGAAGTCAAGGGCTGTACAGATTTGTGACACGCGTACTGGCTGAACTAAACCATTGGGCTCAAGGAGCCAATGGTTCAAAGTTTAACAGGTAGCCAATGGATTAAAGTATTTGTGGGGTTTGTTATGGGGCCCAATGCTCTTCATGATCAATCTGGACTACGTTAAGGAACATATCGTCAATAAATTAAAGGTAGACACACACTTGGTATAGTAGAGGAAATGTATTGTACTTGAATATCTGTATAACTGTTAACTCAAGTAAAAGAAAAGGGGGAAATATAGTAGAGGAAATGTATTGTACCTGAATATCTGTATAGAGGCTTTGCCCCGGGAGGTCCCGGTTGCCCTTGATGGGCTGCAGCTGTGATGCCCTTAATTGGGCTGCAGCTGTGACCAATGAAGATAACTGGGATAAAAGGGGGCGAGTTAGCCAGTCAGGGAGAGCTTTGGAGGAGCTCTGAAGTGAGAAAGGGCAACATGCAGAAGAGGTCTGTGCTGTGAAGATCTGCAGCTGTAAGAATACACTGAGGAGGTATGGCCTTTAGAAATCTGACAACAATAGTATGGGACTTTAGAAATAGAACAACAACAACTTGGAGTAAATGGCTGGTGAGAACATCTGCCATTTTTAGGGTCCTTGGCCAACTGGAGGAATGGGCTGACAGGGACCTCTAGAAGTTCATTAAAGATAGATGCAAAATTCTGGAGCTGGAGCACAACAGCCTTGTTGAGCAGTGCAGACTGGAACTAACTGGTTGGGTCACAGCTTTGCTGAGAAGGGCCTGAGGTCCTCATAGGCAGCAAAATGATCCTGAGTCAGCACCATGTCTGTGTGGCAGTGAAGGCTGAGTCTGGGCCACGCTGGTGAGAGCATGAGCAGGAGAGCTCAGAGTGTCTGTCTCTTTGCTTGACATTTGTCAGACCACATCTAGAGTTCAATTTGCTTTTGGACTAGATGGTCTTCAGGGTATTCCTCTGGCACAGATTCTTCTGTGATTGTGAAAAAAAGGAATTTTCAAAGTAACAGTTGAAAATATTGTTTGGCATAGCACTGTGATGTATGGTTTTTTTTCTAAAAAATATCTCTGTACTTCATAACTGGATTGATTTCTGCTTCATTATGTTTAATAAGATTTTTAGCTGAGGACATGAGATTTTTTTGGGGTGGATAAGCAATGTGATAGCCTTAAGGCAGGAACTTTAATATGAAGCCATATGACATCTTCTGAGATAATGAAGAGAAAGAAGAATGTGAAGAACTTCTTTTTCAGTTTTGGAGCTTTCTAAAAAGAGGAGCTGCTTGGCTTTAAACTGAAGCACAAATAGGAAACATAACTTCATATTATTAACTGTATTGGAATGAAAATTAACCTAGTATTAATGCCTAGAAATGTGCAGAATTTACAGATTGTTGTCAGTGTGATCATGTTTTCAGATACTGTAGCAATGTTAAACCTCTATTTTCAGCGGGCTTGTTTTGCGTAATTTTTGATTGTTTCAACATGTTGACTTTCTATCTGTATCTTTGAATCAAGAAAACCATCTAATCAAGAAATTCTTTGGTTTTGCTACTAGTATAGAATAAGCTGTGGATTTGTTGTAAGCATGGATTAAATAATAAAAAATGGTGGAAGAGTAATTTTTCCAGTTTCTGCTGAAACTGGCAGTTGATTTTGATGGGATTTAAGTACAATGATGTTTTAGGTTGAGATACTTATGTAGATAGAGAGATATAGAACCATAGATTCTTTAACAATTTTATATAGAGTTTCAAGAACATGCTGCATTACTTCAAAATCAAAACAGTTTTTTTTTTAAAGTGAAAGACTAGCTACAAAAAAAAAAAGAACACCCAATGAAAATCATAAAACCATATCCAATACTTCTCCAGCACTGCTGAAATAAAGTTTTTTGGTTGCCAGAATTTATCTTAGACCTGACTTGCGCAAATCATCTAAGATACCTTGCTGTCTCATTATTAATGAATCTCCTATTATTTAGAAACCACTCATTCTCTTGAACTTTCATTGCTAAGACTGAGTGGGTGTCTAATGGAACTTTTTAAAGAATATGTTTAGACTGTATTTTCAGGAAGTTTGAAAAATAAATTAAAATTTAATTTGAACTTAGGGTGTTAGATCAATGAGACTTGTCATACACTGATGTTCTCCAGCATAGATCTGATTACTCTCTTTTTGTACAAAGCACATTTGGCTCTGTTAAATACAGAGATGAAAAGTTGTTAAGTTAGGGGAGGTTAAGTTCTTTCTTAACTGGCTATACCCCAAACATAGTTTAAGTCTGTCAGTCTTTTTAGTCATTCAAACTTCCAAGTACCTGGATAAAGTAAGTGATGACTGACCCTGGGCAATCTAATCACACCTCTCTGAGGAAATTCTTATGTATCAGGAAAAGGAATCAGCTTGTTCCAAATAATTCTGAAGTACAACAGAAGCACCAGACTAATTGCTCATATGTGAAATATATTAGACACAAGCAAGAAGCTCCATTCTCTAATGTTTCACAGAAGGAAAGAAAGTAAACAGAAATTATCTTTGATGACATAATCAATGGGTGAAGGAGAATATAATAATTGTGGCTCTTCCCCTCTTTCGACTTGATATTTATGCACCCCTTAATTACATTCTCATTTTTTAATTTCTGTTGCTTTTTGTGAGAAATTCCTCAAAGTGCTACTTTCACTAGCAAATTTAAAATGCTAAAAAAAGCAAGTGGTGAAAAAAGAGAGTCATTGTCAAGCACCATCCAAAAGGCTTGGTATTATTTGTTTCGAAGGACAGCTTATTTCAAAATTTCATTTGGATTGTTTGGTTTTTTAATTTCAAAATTAGTAAAAAAGGAAAGACCTGATACTAATAGTCTGCTAACTCTCTAGGACTTACTCTGCCTAATTCTTTGCTATTTAAGCTAGCACCTTTTGTTTTCATACAGCCTACACATGTTAGAATTGCATAATCCCCTCAAAGATCTAAGTATATACCAAGTATATACTTGGTACCCTGTAGGTGTTTCTGTGTGCCTGTGTATAAAGGGTAGGTATGCAGACATGTAGGAAGCTGAAAAATTTCATGCAAAAGCCCCTTAAATTAAGTTTAGCAGAACATATTCCTCCTTGGATACTGCAAAGGAAATAAGGCATGACATTCACCATGGGAATTGTTCACAGCTGTGTCGGAGGAGGTTCGGATATGATGTAAGGAACTATTTCTTTATAGAGACAGTGGTAAAACACTAGAACAGACTGTCTGAAGAAATGTTTGATACCTGCAGCCTCTCAGTGCTCAAGAAGCATTAGAGCAATGCCCTTAACAACCTGCTTTAATTTTTGGTCAGCCCTGAATTGGTCAGGCAGTTGGGCTAGATGATTGTTGTAGATCCCTTCCAATTAAGATTATTCTATTCTACTCTGTTTTTCAGAGCTGCCTCAACAGACTGAATTATTCCTATTCCCATCCTCTGCTATGCCACCATTAGATTCCCATATGAATGTGCTAAATTTAGAGACAACTTCATGTTTTCCAACGTTCATCCAGTAGCTGCAATTCCAAGCCCAGGCTCAAGAGGGAAATGAGTTGCTGCACAGCTTGCATATGTTCATTTATCATGTGAAAAGAAATAAATGCATGGGAAGAGCAGACCCACTACTGCCCTGTCTAGCTTAGGGGATAAAATTTAGGGTTACAGGAATTTCCTCTAGAGTCCTTCAAAGTTATCTCCCTGTCTTCATTAAGCCTCTAGGAAACTTCAACTCTTATTTTGGAAGGCTGTTTTGCTGGAAATTGTTCATTGGCTTGCTGTGAAATCCAGGCTGACTGAATTTGAGTCTAGATGTATCTGGATTTTAGGGATGGTTTACTTTGCTGTATTAATTCTTGAAGTTCATACTTATCTCATTTGTCCTTTTGGCCTTAACACATTCAAATCAGGAGGTCAAAATTCCCTGGATAGGCTCTGCTCTCCTTCATCCCTTAGTGCATCAGATGCTTTAACTTTTTGATAAAAAAACCCAGCAGCTTACAACTGCTGGTAAAATAATTAAAGGTTTCAAGAAGGTCGGGGCCTGAGCAGTCTTCTGATGAGTGCTATAGGATTCAGCTGTTATGTGGAAGGCTTGGTTAATCTCTAGCTGAAGAAACAAATGCCACTGCAGTAGCTCAGGTGTTGGATTCTCCCCCGAGATTTGTGGCTAGGCTTCCTACATGTAGTGAATGTGGGGTGAGTAGGATCTGAGGAGGTGCCACTTGAACCAGCTAATATGAAAAAAATTAAGTACAGGGGCATCCTGCTGCCATCTGAAGGGTACAATCTTGCCCTCTGTGTGTCTGGAGTACTCAGGTTAGGTGCCCAGACTGTCATAGCAACGTGCACTCCAGCAGTGCATACATGGCTTCCTTCCATGAGGAGAAATACAACAGTGAACTGATACTTTGTATGCACAGACCTAGGAGCTGGAATTCCCATCTGCACTAATTTAAAGTGATTTGTTGCTGTTACTGCAGGCAGAGTGCTGTGAGGGGCTGCAGGGTACCCTGAGTTTGCCCATTGCTTTGTAAAAGTTGTGTTGTTGAAAATACCCAGGATACCAAAGGCCAGATTGCTCAAGCTGGACCTTGGCCATAGTGCTTCCAGTATTTAGTGTGGACAGGGACAGTCCTTGCTTGTGCTTGCTGTGGCAAGATCATGGCTATGCTATGTACTAAGAATGTAGATGTGAATTAGGCAAAATGTGCTCTGACTCTGGAAAACAGAGAAGGAAATAATCAAGGGCAGGATTAGAAGTGTCTAGGGATATTCAAAGTAAAAAAAACTTTATCTTTCATATATGGTGAAAACTGGACATTTGATTTCAGATCTAATGTTCCTTGTTTTGGTACCTAAACCAGACATATATAAATATTTTGGGGTTTAGTTAATACATTTCTTTGAACAAAAAGAAAGGTTTTTTCTGATTCAATTTAGCTGAGAGTATTCAATTCTTTTGATTCTTTGAAAATATTATTGGAAGTTTCAAAAGTCTATGTCCAATTATAGATTTATATCAAACAGTAACCCTCAGATACATCTGTGGTCCAAGATGAATGTAATTTAAGGAAGAGTTTTTCTTCTCTCTTCCTACTCCATCTTTTCCATGCTTGCTGAGTCCAGTGCAGAAATGGTAGCAATTACCAATTTAGCAATGCACATAACATGAACTTCTTTTTCCCTGGAAGTTAGGTATGCCCAGATGGATTGCTAGTTGAAACAGGGAATGCTTTGGTAAATTTATCTCCTTGGTCAATTGGAAATATCCTGCAAGCAGTGGCTGCTCTCTAACTGATATGAATGGGCTGCTGAAACAACAGCAGTGGGTGATCTCATCAGTCAGAATTGTCAGTGACATTGACGATAAGGCAACTTGGCATCAATTACTATATAAATAAAATGTGGAGAAGGGAAAAAATGTCATGAGGACAAATGCATAAAATTTCAAAGAACTTTTAAATGATAGATCTGAAATGGCAGTATTTTTTTTTATTGCAAAAGACTTTAAAAAATACTTTAAAAAGAAATAAATTATCGATAAATGAAATGTGTCACATCTATCTCAATTCTCTTGGTCTTGATATAATTATTCTCTCTCACAACTCAATTATGAATTTTTAATATGACATTCAAGATATAATCTAAAATTGCTACTCTTGTCAAATAAATCAGTGGAGAAAAGAACAAGTGGTCTATCTTGGTTACTAAAAATGAGAAATGTGCATTAGGTGAGACCCCTGGTCATCTTGGATAATTCACTAAAAAATAGAGTCAATGCAGTGCTTTTGTATAAGTTATGTCACATTTCAGTCTGGTAAACTTTCAGCGACATCAATAAGAGCAGGTCAGGTGAAAAACTTTGAATTAAAATTACCTACTTTTATCTCTTCCTGAAAGCCCCCAAATTCTTAAAGCCTGATGTGATTTTTAATAAAAGCAGCAAAGTTTAAGATTCAGACTTGAAAAGAATAAGCAGTACAATAACTTTTTATTAGTCTCCTTGCTTAGATACTTTCATGAGAGCTGGAAGAAGTCTGCTGCTAATGAAATGACATTTTGAGTAACCATTAAGAACTCAGTTTAATGTGATGTATGAATTCAAAGGGGGCATGGAAATGCTAAATGCAACTGCTGTCCACCACCTAAAAGATTGCAGACTACATTCCCTCTGATTTTGGCTTCAAACTCTACTGCCTTAAATTTGCAATTGGGCTTAGTTTGGTAATAAGAGCTATTCAGGTCAGAGGGCTTTCAGTGTGTGCAGGGGTCCACAACTCAGGATTGCAGAATCCAGTGCTAAATGCACACAAATACCCCTTTGCTGGATAAAATGACTTTCAGTAAAAGCCTTTCTCTAAATTTATTCACTAATTCTGTGATTAACAACTTCTTTAGAAGCTACATTTTCAAGAGGCAGAATCAGCTTTCATGTGCAGCATAGATTACACCTCTCTCTACACAATCATTTCTTTAAAAAGGAGCTATGCCCTGAGCTAACAAGCAACTATTATTTCTACAAAGCTACATGTGTGATTCTTAGAGAAAAATTGGACTCTGAGATAACTTTTAGTTATGGAGTGAAAGGTTATTTTCAGAAGTTGTCTCCAGTGTTAAATATCCCTTTCAACAATCTTTTAATTTGGAGAAAGAACCAATTGGTCAGAAAATTAACGGTTTCCTATTATAAATGCACTAGTTTAATACTTTTTGTGCTTCTGGGCTCTGGTTTTAATTTCATGTGAAAGCACTACATTTTCAAATTTATATAGAAAAAACTCATGGCATTTTGTTTCTATGGCAATATAGATCCCTATTTCTTCATTTATGAATAATAATAAAAATATAATTAAATCTATAATTAAAACATTTTTGTTCCAGAATTTCCTGAAGCTAGAATTTCATGAAGACATTGTATACACTCAATTTAAACAACTTTATTGCCTCCTCTAATAGGATTTTATATTCTACTTGGTTTTCTTTTTTAAAACTAAGCATTGATTTTACCTTATGCTACCCCATTGGCAAATATTAAAGCATAAATACAAAATATAGGGTGTTTAATTAGGACAGTCAAGCAGTGGAACTTGTCCAGACAGGTTGGGATAAACTTCACCCTCGGAGTTCATCCCAGCAAATGCTGCTTGAAGCAAGAGGCTGGACTAGGATTATTCTGCTTTTTTTTTTCTTTGGCTCCATCTTACTTGCAGCTCCCAAGAGCCCAGTTTACATCAGCTTAAAAACATAAAATGGGACTATATGAAATTTTTTTTTCTAAATTCTCCTGTATCTAGTTTAGGAATGTAGCTGACATTGCTGAGAAAGTCTCTTCTCAAAGGCTTCATTGCTTTGCCTCATTTTACCCTAATGTTTTTACTAGTTTTAATTTTGTCTTCTGTACCACTTGCAGTCACACATTGACACTTTCCTTGGATCATTCAAGGAAATTCTTAGACCTGAAATATATCACATGTTGGTTGTTATTAGCCTTTACTTCAAACTCCAGCTAGAAATCAAGTGTTGTAGTCTGATAGTGCCATATGATGTTATCTCTTCCTTCTCAGAGGAGTCAGACTCTCAGGTTTAGACTGAAAGGCTTTCTAGGAACACACTCAGGCAGAAAGACAGTGAAATTAGCCTTTGACTCCACAGAGTATGAGCTGAGCACTGCAAATTGTATCTATGGACCAGTGGGCACTTTGAAACATTGATCAACTGATGTTTTTTCTATTTGTATATATATCTGTATATGATGCCTATATATGTGATATTTATATAAAAATTGTATTTAAGTATCTATAAAACAGAAAAACCTCTGTTGTTTTTGAGATACATATATACATACATGCATGTATATATATACCTGCTGGAGATTAGGGCCTCACAACATTTTTATAATGGCACTGTTGTGTAAATTATTATTGTATGGTGAAAATTTCCTTGCACCTCAAATTCAATTATAATATGTATCATTCACATTCCTAGATGCCCACTTCAGGTCAGTTAACTATAAAAAAGGTAATTTTCCTAAATTGCATTTTATCTGTCATGGATATTCCAGATTTAAAAAAAATGATTCATGGTGGTCTTACTCTCTTTCTGCCATATATATATATTGCCATATATATGTTTATGCCATATATGTATATATATGGCATATTTATACATATATATATCGAATGCAAAAATAATTTAAAAAACACTAGATGTCTTTACTCTATGCCCAAGAAATGTATGCAGAAGTGCACAAATATATATTTATATGTGGGTATATACACAATCATACAGAGAGCAAATTTAAGGGCCTTTTTTGCACTATGTTCTGTACTTCTAGGATTCCAGACAATTATTTGAGACTTTCAAATTAGAAAGATCTGTAAAAGGGGAGTTTGTCTTTATTATTCTGATCTGTCATTTCTTTTATGTAACAAGCCAGCTGTTATTTGAACAGCATCATTCATTTCCTCAATGGAATGATGACACTACAATCAGCCTTCATTATCTTCACATGCTCTTATATGAGAACTAAGAGCAGAGGAAATACTTTGTAATTACTCTAGGCAGATTTCCCACATGTTAGAGATGCCATAGATGGGATTAATGAACATCACTTGAAAAGGTTGAAGTAGACAAAAACAAAATTAGGCTTCAGTAATCGCAACATGCAGATGGGTTGAAATGCTAGAGGGAAAAAATCCCATCAGCAATTAAACTTGCTTCTTGGAACAGCAGATGTGCATAGTCTCTTTACTGAATATTGAGCACACTTGAAAGGAATTTGTAGAGGAAGAATGCTGAAATACACACAGATCTGCTCAGGCAGGGCTGGGACAAGTGACAGGCTTGTGCTTACTTTATTTAGTGGGCATCATGACTTGCCCCTATCTCTGTCCAAAAGAATCCCAAAATTCTGCTTATTAATGAGTGCTCCTCTTGCCACTTCTGCTGCTTTCTGTTATGAAAAGCTCTTCCACCATCAGAGACCTATTAAAGGACTGATCTAGGACAGCAATGATATGGGACAGATTGGCTCTTTAATCTCTGAGGATTATCATTGGTTCTGCAAAGGAGACATTTCTCAGGGCCTGTTTTACAGCAATAGCAGAAAAGTGTCTCTGTTGACTTCCTTTCCATATAATCTTCAAGATTACTTACTGGTGAGAAAAATACAGCTGAAAAGCCACCAACACAGCCAATTTAGCCACCTAGAGAACTTGCTCTGAGTCACCAAGCAGGGAGCTGCAATGTAGAGAGGTAAATGCATCAGAGAACAACACATGTATAGGACCAGTTGTTTCAGTTTGTAGTGCTTGGTTCCAAATCCGATTTGCAAGGTCCAAACAAAAGGCCCACAGCCATTATTTCAGGATGCCTCTTGTTACAACACCTGGGAAAGTAGGAAGGATAGATCAGCAAAGAGGCATTCTCACAGGGATTCTACTTATGTGAATTTTTCATTGACAGCTTTTATTCTTATATATTCTGCTGGTCAGTGTGTAGAGTGACCTCAGATGACTTGAAGAAGGTACTATAACTCCTCCGTTACTGAAAAGTGGACTCCAGTCTCTTTTGGTTGTATCAAGCAGAAGGAATTTGACTATTACAGAGCTGTCATCTTCTACATTGTACGAAAGTAGTCCTTGACCTGACCCAGTGGTTCCTTCTCTATCTCCTGTGATGGAAAGAGAGTGGTTTCTGCTGTTCCCAGACCACAGGTAGGTTTCAGGCTGGATCCAGAATCTGGCACTATGCACATGATAGACAAAGATGCATGCAGCCATGGAAGCATAAGCATATAAAGAGGTGCAGCATTTTAGAAATAACCAGTTGGACCAAGTCTTACCTATGATTTGATCTCAGAATCTACAATAACTTCAGCTCACATCTTGCACCTAACAGTTATAAATTAAAAGAAATCTTTTGGAATTGCTTGGTTGCAATCCAAAAGCACTTATCTGTCCCTGCAGGAAGCCAACTGTGTTCTTGATTGTAGTTATAATATGAAAAATACTATCCTTGTTACTAAAAGGTCTGTATGTGCCTACCTATTACTGTTATTTCCTCTTTAAAAGATATGGGAAAACATCCCTGCCACTGTTATGTTTGGAATCTTGCTGGGAACAAAAGAGAATGCTTTATATACATACATATATACCTATATATATATATAGTTAGAATAATTAAAATTATCACAATCTAACCAAAATACAGATAATAGTTACTCAGTCAATTCCAATACTATTAACCATTATAGTCCAAGGTAATATGGAAAGACCTTCTTAATAACACCCTTAAAATTATTTTAAAAGACAACTTAGTAACATCTACAATTTTTCCTGGAGCTATGCTCACTCTTGCAGTGTCCCTATGGGCCTTTCAGCAAATAGCTCCAGTTGTTCTCAAGCAGAGGGGTGTGCATGGAGGGGGAAGTTCCATGACCTAGTGGGTGGTATCCCTGCCCTTAGAGGAGGGGGAGATTAGGTGGTCTTGAGGAACCCTTCCAACCTAAGCCATTCCAGGATTCTGTGGGTCCTGGACATCCTGCACTCTTCAGGAGGAGAACTACAGCGGTCATAAGGGTATATTGGTCCTTGATCTTGGGGTCCCATCTGTGGCTCTTTTTACATGTTTTGTTAACAAGACCTACTTTTACTCTCTGAGCATCACCCCAAATCCTCTGGCAGCTCTTGTGAACATAAAGGGCTGTTGTGCGTCGCACAGTGGTGACCTAGGTCTGTTGGATCTTCACCACACAGAAAGCTGCCTTCCCAAAAGCTAAAGTCAGGCACTAGTCCCTTGACTTACAGCTGAAACTGGCTCAAGCTCAGAGAAGTCCTGAGTGCCTCCAGTGTCAGTTCTGTGTCAAGCCTGTGGTTTTGTGTGACTAAATTACATTTATCAATGCACAATACAACTTTGTGATTAGTGGTGGTGAACAGAAGCTGTTAATCTATTCAGCAGTGTCTATTCAACATGTGAAAAACTATGTGGGAGCAGTGTAGCACTTACCTCTGCCACCCACATAAATTCATCTTCAGCTTTTATTTCCTTTTGGTTTGTGCAGCACCCTTCTCCCCACTCTATGGTCAAATATCTTTTCATGCGAGCGCAAATAGACTATTGCTAAATATTCCAAATGTTACAACTTTGTGAAAAATATTTAGAAATCAGAACTGCTGTGAGCTCACAGCAGTTGGTTTGGATTGAGACAGTGCATACAATAAAAAGCCTGCCAGCTGATGTCAGGGATTTATGGAATTTTCCACAGGAGGAAAAAAAAATCCTGTATATCCTTTATCAATTTTCTGTTTGTTCATCAATTTATTTTTAGATCAGTATATATTAAATCATTATTTCAATGTCCTTTTTTGAGCCCTTATACTTTTCAGAATCTTATTTTTAACTACTGGAGAAATGTGCTATTAGCTTGATGACAGTCATTTCACAAGAAGCTGATCTCCAGACCTGGGAAAGCTCTTAACTACATGGCAACTGGATTCCTGTGAGTGGAACCCTCCAAACAACTGCCATACACAACTTGATTTGTCTACAATCTCTTACACAGCTTCCCATCTCTGCATAAGTCTTTCAAGCATAGATAAAGAATTAGCTGCAAAGATCAGCAGATGGTTTTCATTGTTATTATTCCTACTGGCAACTAAAATGCTTAAATCAATGAGCAGGCGTTGGAACAGTATTTTCTCTTCTATTTTTCATTTCTGTTGTCAAAGTGATTTGAACATCTCCAGATTTCTAGATTAAACTCTGTATGTGGTTTATCTATTTCATAAATATTCTTACAAAGAGAATCTTACTTTCTGCTTCAACCTGTGCCCCTCAGTCATTTCTGAAAGGCTTGAACCTAAGTGTGCCTCTCACACCTTCTTGCTATCAGATTGTTGTATACATTTAAAGAGCGATGATAATTTTAAAATATCAGAAAAACAGTAGATTTGGGGTTGTTATTGTCAGTTAGCAATCAGTATGCCTTATGCTTCCTATGACAAGACTTTTAAAATGCTTACCAGTCTTCCTTGATAGGGCTGTTTTAACTCAAATTTTCAAAAGCCTGTTTCTGCCCAACAGATTTATTTATTTTTAAATCAACTTGTAAAAGATTTGATAAAATTAATGGAATGGAAATATACATTTCTTTTGCTCATGTTAAAAAATTCAGCCTGGGTTTTTTTCTGTTAGAAGACCCATCATGCACGTGTGCATTTGTGTGTTTTGGCAGGCAAGTGCCCTTTCTCTCTATGGAAAAAGCTGCTCAGCTTTGGCCTTTGAAATGCCACAGTTAGCTTATGCTCCAGATATCTTCTTCATACAGCTTTTCAGGATAAAGCCTCCCAAAATCCCAGCTGTAGCAGGTCAATCATGTGGTTGAACAAAACTATGCTTCAAAATCATAGTTGTGACCTATTCTTATCATGCCAAGTCCAGGTTTTGGATCTCAGAGGTCTTTTCTCTCCTGTGTGTTTGGGAGCAACTTTCTTGCTGGGCCCAAGAAATCTGGAAAAAGACTCTCATTTGTTCATAAGCCAAGAGCTTAAAATAGCATTGGAAGGGAGGGGTGACCATGGATGGCTCATGGAAACACGTTGTGGGGGACGGGATGAGAGGCAAGGTTGAAGATGGAGGAAGCTTGTATTGCTGTGAGAAAAGTGGGACTGGAAGTGAGGATTGAAATAGTGTGTTTGTCAAGGCAAGACATTGAGGGTGAAAGTGGAAGAGATTATATAGAAGAAGGAAATTAAAGTCTACTATGGGGAAAAAAAGAAAAAAAAAAAGAAACTGCAAGATCATTAGGCATCTGGATAAGAAGAGTGAAGTTGGGAACCAGTGTCCCAAAGGAAAAAATGTAATAGAGCAGGTTGACATGGCTTGACACTGAGGCAAGGTTGTGGGGCAGAGAAAAGGGATCTGGGTGTAGTAGAACCATGGATGAGAAGCTAGATTAAAACAAAATCTGGCAAAAAGTCTGGGCACAAGAGATTCAGTGTTGCTAAAAGGGAAGTGCTCAAAATGTTATTGCATGGCTGTGGGCTCAGGAGGTGGTCCTGGTTGTTTAAATGGGGAGAAAAGAATTGTTCAGACAAGGAGATTTTCACTTTTAATAAAAATTGGAGAAAAGGGACAGACAGCCTGGGGCTATGATGAGAGTGAGTGACAGAGAAGGGACAGACTGCAGGTGGTGACACTTACAAATGGCAAGGTAAAATTAAGTTAGAAGAGAGTCAACAGAACAGCCTGTATAAAAGCAGAAAGCTCCTACTATAGTCTGAATTTGATAAAAAGTTCAATCAAAACTGCACAACCCATGACCATGTATATATTCCATACCTGAACTAATGTAAATTTGCAAGCCCATAGATCTCTCTGGGCTGTTTCATTTGTGCTTGTCACCAGGAGGTATTAGGTTAGGAAATGTACCACACTAACAGAGTTATGATTCAGTTTCCTGGTACCTTTGCTAGCTCAAGTATTTCTATTTAACATTGCACAGTGCTTGGTATTATCCATGTTTCTTGAGTTCCAGTTATTTTCTTTTCTGTCAAACCTACATGAATCACTGCTATTGCTAAATGGTTGTTACTTCAAATTACAGAGCTGGTAACATTTTGATTGTTACAATTTATTTTCTTAAAAATCTAGAGACTTCTACTGAAAAACCACTCTGCAGAAAAATAGATAAAAAGAACATTTTTAAAGCTTGAAAAATCACAGTATGTGAAAATGTTGCTAAGTACCAGAGCAAAACCTGCTCATGCTGAAGACGACAAACAATCTTATTTTACATGTCTTTGCTGAAGTGGCTGAGAGATTTTTGCTGTACTGTGCTACTATAAATTTTACCTGTGAAAAGATAGAGCCTCAGCCCGACTAGAAACCTGAGCACAGAATGAGCAACAACAGTGTAGGTTACAAGTTTTCCTTAGGAAAAAATGTTTTGCAGATTAATTATTATCTCTTTTCACCTCTGTGGTTCACTAGTTGATCAGATCTGGCATTTAAATAGTGCTCTCATTCTGAAATTGAAAGACTGGGAGGAATAAACTAGGGAAGCATTTCCCTTTCTATCTCCCTTTTCTTCTTCTACTATGCATTCCACAAGCACAAGGTTTTCTACAAGCTCAGTAAACCAGTTGTGAACCAAACCAGGATAATTTGGTTTTGAATAAGGCATGTCATTAGGGTTTCTTTTTTTGAAGAGTAAGGAAAAGTAGTTTGCAAGATGACAGCAGATGTAAAAGCCAGGCTGAAGCTGTCAGCACGGATGCAGCAGTGCAGCCTCTCCCTGGCCCTTGTGAAAGGTCAGTAGAATATGCAAACAGCTCACACAGCATGTAGATGCTGCGGAGGGTTAGGGCAGGAGTGTAAGTACAATACGGAAGCAAACAGGACATGCAAGCACAAAATTCATAAGGAAACACATTTTACCTGTGACAAGGGATGTCAGCCACAGCAGACAGTGCCTGCCAGTTGGGCAGGCCATCACACCTCCCTCCCTCCCTCCAAGAGAAAGAGGATGGCTCACCTCTGCAGGCAGCCCACAGGGAAGCAGAAGCTAAAACCCACTGAAATAAATCAAAGCTCATTTACTTCAATGTGCTTTGAATTAGATTCTAAGACAACACATCCCTCTGATTTTTGTGTTGTATGAGCCACATCTCCCAGCAGGCTGGGATGAAAAATCCCTGAGAGGCATTGCTGATTTAACAGAACTGCACAGGATTATGTTTATTTCAGGTCCTCTTGATTTCAATCAACTTGTCCTAATTTCAACCAATTTGGAGCAATAATTAGATCATATGTCCCATGTAGTTTCTCACAGAGAAATCCTAAGATAGATTTAGCCAGTTTAAGAGCTGAGTCACCTTTGCTACTGTTGGTATTTCTACCAGACTATAATGGAAAGCAATGGCTCCTCATTTAGGTGTCTTCTTTGGGTCTCTGAGGTCTGGTAGAGCAGGGAGCTACAGGAGCAAGTCCATGCATATCTCATACTGAAGCCTGAGATAAAGCAGCAATTCTAGATTAAAATTCTTTAGTTATAACCTGGATCAAGCAGCCCAAGAAAGGGGAGGGGTGATTTGAATGCTCACTGACTGCAAAGGGAAGGAATGGAAGAAATTAGAGTTCCTGAGTGTTTTCTATCCTTTGACAGACACAGACAAAGTATAAAATCATCCCCTTGGGACATCTAATCTTTTTTCACATTAAGAAAGGTTTGCCCTCTATAAAGATCTTTTCTATTTTACATTTTCAGATGTCATTGCATTATTTTATTGTTCTCTGCTGCTACTACTGTGGCAATCTCACCCTGTTAGCCCTCTGGATATATTACCAATCCTAAAATGCCATTTTTCTCTTGTGATACAGTTGCCAAGTAGAAAGAATTCCTTTTAGCTCTGGCTGGAACAACCACAGTGTCTAATTTTTCTTGTAATTTATGTTAGTTTCTTGCATGTTTTGACTTTGCTTTACAGGCTGGATCAAAGTCATCTGTTTCCTTCAAGGAGATAACCAAAAGTCATCCTGTGATACAGCACTACATCCAGTAGTACTGTGCATAGGGTAAGTACAGCTTTTACAAGGTCAGTATCCTACTCTAATCTAACACACTTTTAATTTGTTTCCAGTGGATTTGATTTTGTATTTTGCCACCTCTTTTCTCAATGTAATTTCCATCCCATGACAGGTAAGAGAGATTTGTCTGACTTTTACAAACTGAGAGTTTCTTCCCTACTCCAATATCTTCTTTTTTTCTTATATTTTTTATTATTAGTCTCCTTGGGTTTTAATTCTAAATTAATACATTTTTACATTAATACATTTTTATCTTGACAACCTGACATCTCTCAAATAATCACACACATTTTTTCCTCAGGTACTTGTTGAATATAATACAATTCCAGTGGATTTTTATTCGTTATGTAAATGCATTATTTACCTCCCATTCGCTCACTTAGTGGAAATTGAAAATGCTAAACTACTAGCACCACTTGCAGCTTTGTAGTCAAAGCAAAGCCATCCACACAGCAATTATTTCCATAAACATGAAGGTCTCATTCCAAGCAGGAAGCAGCATGCCAGTCCATCACTGTGCTCCTCAAAGGAGTGCAGAGGAGCAGTCTGCAGAGCTCACAAACAGAGAGAGAGCAGCAAGAAGGAGGGGGGAGTGGGCTGTAGGAAAGCCAGAGCAGAGAGACTCATCAAAAAGCAGGGAAGGCAAGAGAGAGACATGACCAAGAGATAAGTAGTGAGAAACAAAGCCAGAAAGGAGAAAATCAAGGAGAATGATAAACAGAGATGGGAGAGGAAAGAAGGGAAGATAAGGTGACCAACAAAATCCCTGAGGAGATAAAGAATCAGCATATTAATCAAAATGTCCCCTACTTATTGAATCTAAAGGAGCATTCTTTCATATGAACATCCTAGAGCCTACATGAATTGGAAAGGAGTAAGATAGGATATCACTCAAAAGTGTAACATCAGAATTTTGAAGGCCACAAATTTAGGGTAAAGGAAAGCCTGTCTTCAGGTTCCAGTACCAGATCAAAATGTTACAGCTGCAAGGAGCAAAGGGCTGATACCATATAATTTTTCAGTGCTGGCTCAAATTAATGCAAAATTTCTAGTATGTGTTGAGTGTGTTTTATCCTGTTACCTGTTTTTCCACAGCTGACATAAAGTCAGCATACCAGCATAAATCTAACATAAAACTCATGTTGTATTGTCTGGCTAATTCAGCAGAAATGTGTTCATAATTATGTTTAAAATGCTGTTCCAGGAGGGCATAAAATTGGTAGTAAATGGTCTTGATACACTGCAAATGTTGTTATGAGCAGAGGGGAACATACCATATATTTGAAACTAAGCATTTACTCTTAATCAAATTAATATCTTAACAGTCTTAACAACTAGCTCTGTTACAAAAATATAGGCTCATTGTTCAAATTAATACAGAGATGTCTCATCAGTAATAGCCTTCAAATTGTTTGTGTCTCCTTGGTGTTATTTCACATGTTCTCTGGCAAGAAGTGTGAAAGCTGAACAGAAGCCTCCATCTGCCCCACCTGACACAAAGGGCTGTTGTTTGCCCCAAAAATTACTACTAAGATTTGTACGGCCTTTGCCTCATGCAGTACCTCTGCAAATGAAGTTATAAGTGGAGAGGCATTAGCCAGTCCATTGACCACAACACAGTCATTGAAGCAAGATAAGGTCAGCTCTGGCAAAAGCAAGGCCAAAGAGTACCTAGACCCTGAGCCATCAGGTCAGCCCAAAGGTTCCAGATTTTTACTGATAATGAAAAAAAATGTTTATGAGGGTACAGATTCAGTGTTGTGTGTTGCTTTTAAATCCTTTGTAAAGCTGTATGATGCTCTATAAATCTGCTTTATGTCTCTGGTACTTGAAAGATGTTCAATAGGAGTTTTATTTTGGTTTTCAGCTGACAAATCTCTGCTATGTGCTTGTGAACTCAACTATCAGTGTTCCAAGGACTAATGTTTAAAATGATGAAGGTCTGAACTTCCATGCTTCTATAGGAAAAAATATCCCTTCTCTTCTCCACAAAGCATTTAGTTTAGCCTACCCTGCAGAAATCACAAAAAACATTGGTTCCATCTCAATTATTGCAGTTGGGTTCTGTTAGGATCTAAATTTGTTTCACAGCAGCATGTATTTGTGTGTTGTTAGCACCTGACTGCTGAAAAGTACCAGGCTTATTTCAGCAGGACCTTTGAATGATGTTTTCTAGTTCCTACTAAAATATAGTGGCTGGGCAAACAAAACCCCATGAGTGAAGTGCTGACAACATCTGCTGTCCTTACCTTTATCTAGCTGCAAATTTTGGGTAGGAACTCTTCACCCCTTCCTTCCCCCTCCTTTTTTGCAGGTCTGCCAAGCATGTATAAAGAGATTATTTCAGCAGATGGTGTTCCTCATTGTTATTCTTATTGGTATCCAGGGATTTTTGAGTCCATGGGCACAAGAATGTTCTTGCCCACTGCGGTTGTAGTTCCACTTTGGCTTTAATTTCTAAGAGTCTGTACAGCCAATGTAATCTGTGATACCTCCTAATTAATAATACTTGGCATCCAGCATTGCTCTTGATGCTTTCAAAATTGTAATTGTATCTATATATTAACAGGTTGCCTGTGCTGCATTCTTTCAGGAGAAAGAAGAGTATGCAGGTGATTTTTATAAGCTAGTAAAACATGCTGAATCATAAAAGAGGATGTACTAACCCCTACATACAAGGAGAAAAATGTTATTAGATTCTGCCTTGTTCAGTGCCCATGCTGCATGGTAGTCATGTTATTGTAAGAAGAATTACTTTGCAAAAGATTGTTCAGAAACATATTAAAGACAGAAAAAATAGTGAGGTTTTCCCCCTATATGACTTGCCCAAGTCCATTTAAGTAAATCTGAAAGCAAGGTAGCTCTTCTAGTTTCTTATGACCTAGCCTGTGTCTTCTGCAAGTTCATATCTTCAACATGTTTCAAATTATTTATGTGAGAGTGTGTGGCAATATGTGTCTGTAAGTGTGTTAAACATCTAAATTCTCACTGTAGTCATATTAAGAGATCTAGAACAACATTCAGTTGCATAGGAAAGTATCCAGTACCATGTGGAATATTCCTAAGGGCATCCATACATTCCTATTTGACTGCTGAATTTCTCTGTAAAACAGAAAATAGCAGTTGAAAGCCAATCTACTGATATCTTTGAAGACCTCCAATAAATGGACTACCAGAGATAAAAATAATTGTCTTTTCAGGAGTGTATGATGCATGAGAAGTGACAGGGACACAAGTTATCAACAAGAATAGAAATTACTGAATAGATGTAATGACCCCATCATCTACACTGCGAGGATGAGTGTTTCTTTAAAACAGAAATTTAATACTGAATCATAATGCATAAGTTGCAGTGGTAGGACAAAAAGGGAAGTTTTACTAAAGGATATAAAATCTGCATCCTGGATTTTGTCTCTGTTGCAAAATTGCTATTCCCTCAGTTAAAGGTACGGGTTATATGTTTAGAAGTTGGCTTTAAAACTGTCATTTACTGCCTTCTAAATAATGCAACAGGCCTAAACTTTGAATGTTTGGCCAGAGGCATATTTTGCCTCCAGGTAAGATGCAACAGCAAATGAAATTAATTTGGTTTGTTTATCCTAACACCCGAACATATGCAAATGAACTCTACTATCCCTCTATTATAATATTCTGTTGAGAACATAAAATCTTCTTGGTTTTAAAGGTGTTAATTTAAAAAATTTATGAACTCTTATGATATCAAGGTTGTATCTTTGGTAATCAGTTCCCTTCTCTATCTTCATTCAGAGGTTACACAGTGTTGCATCTAGCCATGTGCAGTTGTGAAAGGAAACTGGATTATGACATATGGTCTATAAAATGTGGCATTGCTGACTGAATCAAATACAATAGCAATGGTGATCTTCAGGACCTGACCTTGCAATCCATTATTCAAGATGCAAATAACTGTCCATGTGGCTAAACCATCTAATTGCTAAAGCAGTTGGCTTTCTAATTCTACATTCTTAGAATAGACTAAAAAAACTAAGAGCTTGGACCTCCTCAGGTCTTCACTTATGGAAGAAGCAAAAATTATTCTCTCCTTTCATCTAAACCATCCTGACAGATAGGTGAAGAATTATTTTCAAATCTTTCCATTTGGTAATGATAGCTTCATTTCAACACCATTATCTGCCTTCAAGCTGTGTTCCTCTGACTACCCAAATCTTTGTTCTAGGTTCTGTCACATTTTCAGCAATTCAGGGTGTTCATTTTAAAAGATGCCAGATTGGGCTCAGGCTGTTGGAATTTGTGATACTGGACAGGGTGAAGGCAAGAGAATTTTAAATTAATCCTTTTTCTGATTCAAAATTGGAATAGACTAATAGAAGACAAATCTTAGCAGTCCAAGACCAGACTAAAGTATCTTACTGTAACATATGTATGCATGCATATGTGTTTTGCACATATTTCATTGCAGAATGTGATTGGTTATTTTTAAGACTGTGTTACTTCTTAAAAGCTCTGAAGGTATTTCATTTACATACTAGGGAATGTTTTGCTATTTATTCCAGGTATTTGCATTGTGTGCAATGGAACTCCCTACAGGCTCTGAATTGCTGGGTGTTAAGTGGAGCAGTCCTTACGTCCCGCCCGCATGCAGAGAGTAATTTGTGAGCAAGGAATTAAAAGCCTGAGTTCTAATATAACAGCTGGCAAATCAACATTGTGTTTCATTCATTCAATTAAACTACACAGTACGATTTTGGGCTTGGTCCAAGTCCTACCCTGGAAGAATTATGAGTCTTTCACTGAGAGTTCAATGCAGTCCTCAATGACTTGCAGCTATCAAATAAACTGCAGCTCTCACAGTCCTGGAAGATTTATGACCTTCACTCTAAGCTTCACTACAGCTGTTAAGTCCAGAGTTTTGGAGGGCTGAGTCTGACACTCATTGAGTACATGGGCTGTATTTGTCAAGCTGACTAATCTCATATAGAGTTGATGTGAATCATTCTTCAAAGTACTGTTAAAAGATGCTGGATGTCAGACATGGAACAGATCTGTCATCACTTGCTCCAGTGACAGGCACATAGGAGCAAAATACTCTGAAACATGATAACAACTTAAAATATTGGCAGGTACAAGAAGAAGAAGAAAATTTACTTTTTTTTCTCCACACAAACTGAAATGATACATATCAGCATGCTGTAGCAAGTGCCTCTTCTTCCCTTATGGGTCAATAAAAGAATTTATGCTAAATGATCATGTCTCTTTATGGTCCAGAAGGACTGTCTGACTTTGCCCTGAGTTGCCTTCCCTATATGTACTCCATATTAATTGCTTCAAGGAATTATTTACCCTGTGTTCCCCCAAAAATAATCCCAACCCAAACCTCCTAGCATCATCACTACACAGTATTTTTTCTAGATGCTGCTTTTATTTTTCAAATTACTTGTCTCATTTCTCTTTGAGCTGGTTTGAGACAATTTACAAGCAAGAAGTCTAAACTGACTCTGTGCATATGCCCTTTCATTTTCCCAGCATATTGTTAAGGCATATCAAGATATGATCTAGAGACTGTATTTCAAAATAATTTCATATATTTTTTAAATCTGGAGAGGTTTCAAATATAAACTCTTCTCTTAAAAAAATAAAATAATCCAGTTTTCGCTCACATAACTTTAAATAGATTTATAGATCCCTTTCATGTTTCATTATCTACTCCCTGGAATTACCTACCTGTTGTATTTTCAGTTACAGGTGAACTTTTTCTGTACACACTGTACATACATCTGAATGACAGATGCTTTCATTGCTGATATACCTGCTAACATCTTTGTTTACTAAGATAAATAAACATAAAATCAAGCAGAATTTACTAGTAGTACATCAAGAAAACAGATAGAATTAGTTAGTCTGTGCTAGACAGAAACCAGTTTTTGGGCCATGACCAGATTTAAATAATGCTATTTAATTTAAATTTCCATTAATATATGATTTCTGTGTCCATTATACATTGTCAGAGTACTTGCAGACATTGTCATTTCCATGGGAATACAGAAAGAAAAATGAAGATGGTCCCATTACTATCAGCCAAAGTTCTTAGTGCCCTCTCAGCCTATGCCATCTACTCTTTCAATTTGATAAACTTGTTTTTCACACATCATTTCTCACAGAGACAGAAGGTACAGCCAAGTTTTGGATGGAATATGATGAGAGCTTTCTTACCAATAATAAACAAAAAGCTTCATTCTTTCATGATTTTTCATGAGAGTGGACTGGTTACCTGTAAAAAAACCTTTCCCTCTGTTTTATTAGCTGTTTTATTTGCACCTCTTCATTGATGATAAGAAACTGGAAGCAGAGAAAGACTTTACAAGAGGAGTTGTTAGTGATTTTTGAAATACACTAGGAAAAATGTTAATTTAAAAGTCATGATTAAAACATCTATTTTCATGAAAGGAGGAAGTTGTCAGATCTGCTGGATTTAGCTTTGATTTATCTATGTGGTATTGTATAATACAAGTTTGGTGTAGCTTTGCATAATAAACTCCAAATGCCTTAAATTTTCAGAACTCTAAGATTGGACACCTTTAACTAATCAAATCTGATCATGCAGTGAACTTGAGAGTTAGATAGATCTGGTTTGTTGTCATCCCTTCAGTTCTTGCAAGTTCTTACTATGGCTGTTTGATACCTACCACAGTGATTTGTAAAAACATGAGTCATTGGAAACATCAAGGGAAAAATGTGAGAACAGGGAGGAATACCCCTCATAGGAATTTTATTCCTGCTTAGTGAAAAGTGAACCAAAATGTCCAAAAGGTAGAAGTGAAATTGCCTTAGCAGCAGATAAAGGACAAAGCATAGGACAGCAAACACCCCTCTTTTGCTTCTCTGAGAAAAAAGACTGAAAAAGTGCCTCTGACTCTGACTTCCTTTTTTCCTTCTATTTTTAACAGGAATCATGGGATTTCTGAACATCTGGACATGTATGAAGGAAAACTGGTGAGACAATCAGAATGGAAACATCTTCCCTTTTGGTGGTAAGGAAGCAGTGAAGAAAACAGGAATTACAGAAATCCCTCTGCTTGTTCACTTTCTGTTCCTAGTGTTTGGTACCATCATCTCTTAAACTTTTCTCTCCTCAGGCTGACCTGCATGAAATGTACAGCCTCAGCCTGTGTAGTCTGGGTAGTTATGATTAATTATTTGACACCTGAATGAAAGGCAGCCACATGGAAAATAGGAAGACAGGTTAGTGAGTCTAGGACTTGAGAAGCTGGGGCCAAGGTTTCTTTGTGATAGGAAAGTGCATCCCTTGTTAATCACTGCATGAATCCTTTTTATTTAGTGCTGAGAATGATTTTTAGCTAACTAGATCGAAACCACGCAATGCCTTTCCCCATGCCCTTTACACATGTTTGATACTGTAATTCTAACGTTTTACCCTAGAGTGAAGTGTGTTCCTGACAGCAGCTGAGATGAAAGCTGACATCTGGAACCTAACTAGTCACATTTAATGGAGAAATCTGGGAATATATGCCTTCCTCTGTATGTCTTCAGAAAAAAAAAAAAAGAAAGAAAAAAGAAAAGAAAAAAAAGGATGATCTCAACTGTGAACAAGGGAATTCAAACCTGCTAGCCAGATTCTACTTAAAATGCCATAGTGTGACAATCTGTCTGCTTAGCTTTGGCTCATAACTTGCAGTGAAACTTTGGATGCTTAAAGAAGTTCCCACTTTTCCTCTACAGTCTGTCACGTGGTTAAGTCTGTTTGCTAGTTTTAAGCAATACTCTGTGTGTCTAGACTTGGGTAAAAAAGTCACCACGGAGACTTTTAATGACACCTTCCTGTTGGCAAAGAAGAGAACTTGCTCTGGAAGCACTCTAACATTTGGAAACATGACAGGCATAGGATGTCTGCCTGATGGTGGCATGCCTCCCATTTTACATAGCCCTGAGCTAAACAAGGAGATTCCCTTCCTTGTCCTCCAGTTCCCCTCATCCTTTCAGAATCCCTTGTCCTTCTCTCTCTGCATCCAGCTTCTGCCCTGATATTTTCTTCTCTTGACTTGCTTGTCTGTTTCTCATCAGTGTTTTCTCCCTGCTGACTGTGCTCCTTGCTTCTTCTGATCCCCAGTTCCTCTAATGTCAGAGACAAGTGCTAAAACTGCTCTCATCATTAACACTTTTCATAACATTTGTAAAGAACTGCCAGCACACAGTTTACTTCACAGATTTTCAGATGTCTGAAGGCCATCAGCTGATAACAGTCAATGATGGAAGGTCCAACAAACATAACTTGGTACTGTCTGGAGACAGTATGCAGAAAAGTTAATGTTTTCTTTTTGGCTTCAGTGGTGTCCTGCCCTTTTCATAGAAGGAAGAGAGTATATTCGGATGGGTTACAGATATCTACATGGCACCTGGCATAAGCTTATTTCTGCAGGCTGTAGACTGTTGCCTCTCACAGAGCACTGAGCTGTAGGCAGTCTGTCCAAGCACCCTGTGGAAAGAGTATTGAATTAATACCTGGTTATGAACAGTCCTTCCTTAATGGAAAACAGTCAGATGTCATTGGTTTGATTCATACTTAAATACCACAAAACATTTCCCACTGCAACACTGAAGTGGAGCAGCAGGAAGGCAGAATAACATACTGCTGGGGCAGTCTTCTGGTATGGAGAAGACTCTCAAACCTGGTGAATCTCAGTGTGTAGCACTCAAATATTTCTTGGCTTGCCTGCTATTTCTGGTATTTTATGTATGGCTGGGAATCACAGAGTAATTTACTATATTTTGGTTGTATCCTCCATCAGCCCAGGAAAGGACCAGTTCCACACTTACCTCCTTCAATCATAGCACTGGACAACAATGTATTACTTAGAGCATAAAATGAAGAAATTTAATGAAAGACAAGTCATTATCATTTCATATGAGTTGCAGCCCCATGAGGCTTCTGCCAAGCCCAGTGAAGAAAGCTTTCATGATCTCTTCCAAAGTCATACAATAACCAGATAAGTATTTTCTGACAGTTTTTGAGAGGATGATACTAGGTATGGTTAAAAATTAACATTTTAATGAATAACTTTGCATGAGAATTATTTACATTTAACCAATTCTAAGAAAGGAATGAAAGGGAAAATGATAAAATTGAGTGCAATATGATAGACTGAGAGAAATTTTCCTGCTAGTGTTAATATAGAAAACAGTTCAAGATCTAATAAATACTAACTATTAAATATAAATCAAATACATTATCAAATAGAGAAAAATAGAGAAGAATCTGTAAAACCTCTCTGCAGCACATCAGAAACAGGTTGAAAGAGAGACCAAATGAGTACAAAGAGATCAGCCATAAGTAAATTGGATCATGGGTAACAGGGAGGTGGCAGAAACTTGTGAATTAATTCTTTTGTGAACTTTCAAGGTCTCCTAAATAATGAATAATACTTGAAAGATTCCTGTACAACTTTGTGGGTTTGTAACATAAATTGTTTTAAGGATTTAAGCACTATTTCTGGATTTTTTTCCAGTGGAAAAAAAAATTCTTTTAATGGGAGAAAAGCGCTAGCTCATAGCATCAAAGCCCCTACTAAAAAGGAAATCTTGTGTTCCTGTAAGACATTGGGCTTTCACTATTTCAGGAATGTTATGTCTTTTGACTTCTTTTGACTACATTGATATTTTCTTGCAAACCTGTTGTATATAACCAGATATCTATTGACGAAGCAGGGGAGAAATAATAGGATAGCAGAGACAGCAGGAGGTCCATAAGGGTACAGTACTGGGAAAATGAAAGACAAGTGAATAGATGAATGGAGAAACATTGGGAAGAAAATAGGGGGGAAAAGTAGACAGAACAGTGAGCACAGCAGGGGACTGTGCTTTGAAGAAAGGAAGTGCCATAAAAGCAAATGAGAAAAAGCACAATGAAAGAGGAAGGGAAATGATTTAGCTAGGTTGAACCTAATCAGAACAGTCAGAAAGATATGGATTCTCTTATTAAGCAGACACTTCAAGGGACACAGAGCCTACTAAATGGCTCTCTGTCTCTGTTTGGCAGGTACACCTGTGGGAAGAAAGAAGCAAGACAGGACAGAAGAAAGTAGAGAGAGCAGGACAAAACTCCTGTTCCTCTAACTGGTTTTTGGCTTTCACAGTTTCAGACCATACAAAAATTGCCCTAAGCATCTCAGCACCCACTCAAAATTCAAAACCACATGAACTGCAGCTCAAACTGCTCTAGTATCCAAGAGGGAAGTGTAAAAGTCCAGTCAAATTCAGGGTCTTCCTTATATAATAACCTTAATAATAGCTATATTAGCTATTGAGATAGCAGTCTGCTTTCTGAGTAGTTAATAACTGATTGTGTCATTCACAATGTCCCTTCAAACATATTCTGTCCTTTTCCTTCCAATGGTAAAAACAACTCTTTTATGTATTCTCTGCTAGCTTTTAAGGAAAGATAAACCACATCAAGATCATCTACATCTAAAGTAAGAGCCAGCCTATCAAAGTAATCTTCATGCATTCTTTTCAAAACAGGCTGATTCTCTGCCATTCTGGTTAACTTTAAGAATGATTAATAACCTTCACATGTTAATCATGATGAATGCTAGTCTTGTAAGTGGAAAATTCCTGAAAGAAACGTACCTTGTAGAGCTTCCACTCACACTCTTGGATACTTTAGGCACTCTGGTAGAATATCCCACAGCAGTAAGGGGCTTTGTTTCAGATATTTAAAATAATTTCAGTGTCAATGCATTAAGGCAGTGGTGTCTTTATACATGATCATGGCCCTTCTAGATGCCTATGCGGTGTTTCTCTGCAGATGGCTCAGTCACTTAAAAAAAACATGCTGAATGTGACAGTACCTACATCAACTATGAAAAGTGAATATAGCAGCTCAAATTCTTTGATACTGTAACTCCAGGGGAGGGAAAATAAGCTGTAACATCTGTAAGCTTTAGCAGATTTGAGGCACCAAATCTCTTTGATTCAGCTCAAATGTTATGCTGCTAAGCAAATTCTAGTTTGATAGTTTCCAGACAATTTTGCCTCTCTCAGCTTTCCAACTTAGGTACTCATAATGCATGTCTTTAGTGTGTATTACAGTTTGAAATGGACCATGATACTGTTTGAGAGCTCCCAGTGTGAGAATTTATGTGGCTCCTGATTTTTGCTGTATAAGGTATTGAGCTCAGCCATGTTTTCTAAGTTTGTAATACCTGTGATCTTACCATTTCATTTTTGTGCACACAGCCCACGATATTCCTTACATTTCAACAATAAACTAAGGTCTAGATTAATGCCAAAAATATGACAATTGTCAAACTTTTCATTTCATTTAGTCTTCCTGGCTAATCATTTGCAGACCACTGTTTGTTTGAATATAGCAACATTTTCAAAAGGACTATGGGGCCATGGAGCCAGTCCCCTAAAATGACACTGCAAAGAGCAATCCTGTATTCTGCTTTGATTGATCATATCCACAGGCTTAGCAATAATTCAGCCTGATCAGTTTGATTTATCATGATGCCAGGATTTTAGACCGCTCTATGCAGGTACAGTCCTACTGTTCGTACTTGTTACAGTCCTGTAGTGAAACTTTATTTAATAGCTTGTGGCTATTCAGAGAGCATGCAAACAAACACTGTTGCGCTGGATTCAGTGGATCTGAAACAACTTAGGAGCTGAGCAATGCATGACAAGCTCACCATCTCCAAATTTTCACTCTAAGGTAGCAGCAGACTGAGGAGAACACAAATGACAGGATAAACATGAGATTTTGAGCTCAGGTATGGGTTACCTGTGGCTTTCAAATGACTTATGCTTATCAGCAGGTCAAGCACAGCTACTGTATTGTAGCTGTGCTATTTTCTGATTAATGCACAAAAGGAATAAACTGATTCTCTGTTATGGGAGGAAAAAAAACCCCAAAAAACCAAACATCAGGACCTAATTAGACTAATACTACCAGATTATCCTGCAATGCATGGGAGTGCTGAGAGAGAACAGTGGGACTCCTTGGGAGCCTGATCTCTCCCATTAGTGCAATGCCCCCTGCAACTTTCATCTTGGATCACTGTGAAATGTGTTATTTTCCCGCTGATTTTGCCCATATGAACATGGAAACGTGGGTTGGAGGATCACGAAGATGATCTCTTCTTCTAGCTTAGATGGGAGTAAAAGGGTAAAACTTACATGTGTCAATGGAAAGGTTCTCAGTGACTTCAGTGTTTGCTTTGCTGGGGCTGTGAGTCAGAATGACACACAGGTGGTGGGGATTTAGTTATCTCTTGAGTGTTTCCTGTCTATTTTAAGCAATTATGTGGCTCAAACGAATTTAGGAAGCTCACTATGCAGCTTGCAACTACTTCAAGAGGAAACATGCAAGACAAAGCCCCTCACCGATTTGCTTGTGTATAAATACAGCCTTAATAAAGTACAGTTTTCTTGCTGTTAATAGCATACTGCTGATGGAAGAAAGGAAATGTATAAACTAATTATCCCCCCTCCTTTTTTTGTGCTTTTCTTATTGCAGGCTGCTGACATGAGACAAGTCTACCAAAAAGTTTTGGCTCTGTAATGCAATCTGATGGACACCAAGGTTTGAGGCATTGAAGCACTATGAGGGGGTGAGAAAGTATGGTCTCCTAATGTTAGCAGAAGGAATGTATAAGTTCTGTTGAAGGATGGAAAAAAAAATACTCAAGTTTACACTTATTTTGCACACCTAACTGATGTGTCTAGGAGTCAAAGACAATATTAGGGGGAGTTAATAGTCTTTCTTAGATCAAGTGATTTAGTTACACCCAATGAACAAATGACTGTCTTAAAATTCAGTCAGAAAGCTCCAGAGATACTGAGCAGTCAAGGCAAGTACGAAGCCCTGGGGTCTCATTTCATTCTTCATTGATTTGTATGAAGTGCAGAGCTCAGTAAGGAGTGAATTTTGAGCCTCTGCAATCTTGTAAACCCTGTTTTAGAGACTTGAAAGAGATAGCAAAGAAAAAAAAAGACAGAGGAGCTTTTTCCCATTCTCTTCCCTAATGCTTGACAGAGATGAACATGTAATTTTATCTTACAATACCTTCCTGATTATGTGACTTTAGCAACAGTTTTGTTTCCTATAAATCTCCAGGTATTTTGTGTTGCTGTCTGATATCCTGAACAAAAACATTTCTGCAGTTCTTTCTGTTTGTGCTGCCTCCACTAATGGGTTCTCAGAGGTACATTAACCTAAATAGCTTTATAAATGAGAGGTGTTAAAGGACGCCTCTTGGTTGGTGCAGAGGGCTTGGGAATATGTGTAAGAAGCCTTTTCCTCTATTTTCCCTGTTCTTCTTACACAGAATTTTACTTTTTGAGGGAAAAGGGTGTTGCCATTCCCATTAAGTGCCCAGCCTGAACTTGATTGGACAGCGTCATCTTTCCTTGCTGAGACACACAGTACTCCCAGTATCATGTATGCCCACAAGAATAAAAGTCTTTCAGAACTACTCCTATTTTCCCTCACCATTTTATTGGTGCTGGGGAACATCAGCTATCTAAATAGTGAAGAGGAATTGAGCATTGTAAGGGACATAAGCAGGCTCTACGGCAGGTAAAAGGAATCAGATATCTCTGGGGCTCTGATGTTGTTAATTTTCTGAAGTTCTTGTTTAGTTCTGAAACAAAAGTAAGTGTTCATGTGCAAGTTGGCATGCTAAAGTTAGAGCAACCATTCAACCAGGATTTGTGGTGCAGTATCTAAACTGGGCTTTGTTCTCTTCATTAATATCTGACCTACTGTGAAGCAAGGAAGGGAGAGAGAGTTCCTCAGGCAAGACAGGGATGCATCTAATTGGTAAAGGATAGCAGCTTTCTCTCCATGGATGGATGCTCCTGTATTACTTTGCCTCCTTTAACTGGTGGCAGATAATATGAGGGAGAGAATGTAGC
The DNA here is from genome assembly GCF_037042795.1 of Molothrus aeneus. Classification (NCBI taxonomy): domain Eukaryota; kingdom Metazoa; phylum Chordata; class Aves; order Passeriformes; family Icteridae; genus Molothrus; species Molothrus aeneus. The sequence goes on from NC_089647.1 coordinate 67,658,337, forward strand.
TGTTTGTGTGTTCTTAGCAATCACCCATAATCATGGTATGGTAGTAATTGAGAGTGGAAACCAAAATAGTTAAAACACTTCAAATGGCATCATTGGACAAGGCTTGATATTAAAGCTGCAGCAGGTGTGGAACTTTTTTGGTCAGTCCTCTTTTCCATGAAGAAAATCATTGGCCAACTGCTGGAAAACCATTTAGTGCTGTGGGATGACATTTTGTGTTCATTTTGTTCAGCAGCAATGATTTATAAATTACTGTGACTCTACACATAAGGCCCCCTATTACAAAATACCACCTCAGTCCTTCTTCCATTGTGGTTGATATAAAAGCTCTTATTGGTTTTAATGTGCTCTGTATAAAGCCCTGTGATTGTAGTGGGGAGTCAGGAATAATTTATGCCACCTACTGATCAACTAATACTCTCTGGTGGTTTTTTCTTTGTGTTTGGAATAAGAGAGCAGAGACAACTTCCATTTAAGATAATTCAACTGAAGACTGCTGACTGAGATTAAGCTGTGTGGAGTGTTTTCTGGTGTTCCTATTTGATACTGGATAATAGTAATAATAACACTAGCTTGTAATTTCTGCAGTCATTAAAGCCTTTGAAAAAATATGAAAAATGAACTACATATTTATGACTTTCTTGAGCAAGCTTATTAAAAATTTTTGTCAATAATGTAAATTATGAGGAAGAATTCTGACAGGTTATTTAACAGAACATTTAAGGTTTTCATCAAAATGACTTTCAGTTGTCTGAAGTTCTATAGTTATTCCATGAAGACTTTGAATTCAGCATATAGCCTACTCTCCTTAAAAAAAAAAAACAAAACACTAAATTAAACCAGAAAAATAAAGCAACTTAATCCTATAATTTCCCATGTGGCTTTTTTCCCTTCAAAAATACATTAATGACTCATGAAAACTCATTGTGTGTTCTTTCCCCCATCTCACTTTTGAAAGTGCCAGTGACATATGCTGTCCAACAGGAGGACGAGGGTCCATCTGTTGTCTATAGGGCCTATCTGTTGTTTTCACCCTTTATACCTTGCCAGTATTTCCAGTTGTTGGATTAAGGGTGGTACAAAGTATTACCCTGCCTATCCCTTTGATATCTGTCTTTGCTAGTGTTTCTCATGAATTTGCCTAATCCCTTTTTGAATCTGCTGTATTTATCTGCCCAGACATTTTCTATGAAAACTAATTTCATACCACCATTTTGTTCTATAAAGAAACATTTTGCATCTACTTCTGTGTTGTACCAGTTTTTCTGCTTTCAGTAATTGAACCTTACTTCCTGTATTGCAAGATTTAGCAAATAAGGTTCTGCACTCAGCTTAACCTTTCATGACTTTTTAAACATTTCAGTCACATTTCCTTAGGCTTCTCCCTTTTGAAGTCTCAGCCCGTTTAGCCTGTCCTCACAAGGCATTCAGTCTGCCATCCTACTCAATTTAACTGCCCTTACCATTACCCTCTTTAAACTCTGTTACGTCTCTCTTAAAACATGGAGATTTTCAGTTTTCTATTTATCCAGCCTGAACTTTGAAGACAGAAATCCTTAAACAGAACTTAGAATCCTTTTTTTTTCCCTGAGTTAGGATTTCTCAGTCTCTTGCACTGTTAAATTTGCACCAAGGATTGTCCAAATAACAAGGATGACGCAAAAGAGGGCTAAAGAGTAAAAAGAAGAAATGTAAATATATGTAATGCTTTTCATGTTCATTTTCAAGTTCAACTCAAGATGGTTCATTGTGCCCATATGTTACTCAGTGGAGAAAAAAAAGTAAAATATTTTGAAACCAATTTTGCTTTTTCAGAAAATACAAGACTGTCAACAGTCAAATTTTTTGAAATTTGTTGGAGAATTTTTGTCACCTAGATTTGAACACGGTCCATGGTGGCAGATATCTGTTTATCATTAATAGTAGTTGATCATATACAGTACGGTACTGTAATAAAATGAGATGAATATATGAGATTGAGTAGTTCTCAGAAAAGTTCATGTGTATGCATGTACACATCCATTTTCTACACAGTCTCTTTGAAAGCGTCATCTTCCCTTTTCCAGAAACATCATGTTACCTTGTCTGAGTAGCTCTCAGGTCATTTATAGCTGTACTGTTCTGCCTTAGTAATTTGCAAACAGGGCACTGAAATCCAAAGAGAATTAAATCCTCACAAGCAAGTGAGTTAGGAGCATGATGCTCTCCAGTTGTTTTGTGGGAAATGAAAAGAGAGTGGTCATTAAAAATCTCTGAAGAGGAAACTATTTCTCTTTGTTGCCAATTGAGCTATTGAGTTCAATTACAGGTGGAAGAACTGGTCTGTAGCCTCATAAACATTTTTAATCTTGTTTTAATACCAGTAAGCAGGAATTAATTTAACATACAATTTGGCAGTAGTTAATTCAGTGATTAATTACTCAGTTACATTTATTTCATACTGCCTTTTTTTCCTCTCTCATTTTCCTATATAATATTTCATATTATATCCCAGATATGGGTAAGCTAGTTTGGAAAAAATAGAAATTGCTGTCAAGTTCAACATTATAACTTTACTTTTAGATCCAGAATATTTTTAGGAAATGGTACAATGTTTATTTGTCACTCTGTGTACACTTAGTGTCTTTGATATTTCGACATTGGTTTAAAAATTATAATGATAAAATATGGTTTTCCCAAAACCACTCATCAGCTAATTTTTTAGTAGATTATGATCAGCAAAATTGATAACATGTTTTATACAACTGGTATGCAGCTTAGGAAGTCTGTTTTTTTATGGGTATGTAGACTTTATTTTTAAAGTCTACATACCCATATGTATTTCTATTCAGTTGAAAAATTATTTGTCATTTTATATATATATATGACAGGTAGCCCTCTATATCAAGACAAAAATCAATCCCAAAATTTCTTTTTAAGAAAAGGCTTTAACTGAAAGGGTGCCTCATAGATTGCACTAGCAGGCAAACTTCTGCAGCATTCTTATCAGCATCTCAGAGAGATGGGCTCAGAAATTCCAGTGGAGCACAGCCTGGAGGCCCTCACTCTTGCTGTGTCTTCAAGATTGATAAAGATAAAATTTGTGAGTATGCCAAGTGAGCCTCTGGATCCTTCTGTTATTTCTTCTGGAACTAACAATGCTAGGGTTAATTAAAGAGGTTGAAATTCTAGTTTTGAGTGCATTGCCTTTTTTAGTGAAATATCATTCAAGATCTTTGTGCTGAATAATCTAGTTTCATAATAAGGGTCTGTTACTATGAATTATTTAGTGGATATTTTAATTTTCAATTCAGAAGGAGAAAGCACAAAAAACATGTCAGGAGCTAAATGACATGTATTTTAGAAAAAACATAATGTAATGTCAGTCAAAGCCGTGCCCAAACTCCAGCTTACCCTCTTGGAGCAAAAATAACTAGGTATGGTTTTCTTAGATACAGCTGTCTCTATTCTCTTTTGTAACCAAATTAAAATTCCATGATATGTGTGAAATTGCTTCATGCCACCAGGACACCTATGAAATAAAATTAATATAAACCAAACCTCACAATGGATCTGATTTGGCAAAGTTACTGGGGTTTGCTGCCCTATAAGTGAAACTTCCTTTTGCAAGTGCTGGAAAATTAGAATGCCTTGTGGCTTAGAAAAGCAAACATAAACCTACAAGGATCATCAAGGAATATAACCATTATATGTTACAAGTTGATTTTTGAGAATTTTTGATGGTGAAGGGAAGATCTTTGGGTATTTGGCAACTTCTTGCTCCTTTTTCTTTCATGTCTTCCTTTTGGCATCATCGTGCTTCTTCCTTTTGTATACAAATGCATAAATAAAACAGGGAAACTGAAGTCCCATTCCTACCTCCAGACTAGTTACCAAAATTGTATTTTGCTCATCCTCCCAGGAGTTGATGGGTTATTTTAAACACAATGGAATAGGTTAAAAAGAGTCCTGGTGACCAGCACTTTGTCAGCCAGCTAGGATGCTGAAAATCTGAGTCCTGCTATATGTTTCAATCAAAATTTATGCTAAATAAACAGCAGCAAATAGAGTCCACTTCAGCTCAGGATAGTGTCTCTCAGAAAGATACTTGCGTTTAAATTTTCTGTTGTAAAAAGGTGGAAGTGAATCCAGTTCCTCTGAGTCCCCTGCATGCACATTGTTCATATTCACCTCCTGAATAAAAGGAGGCTAGTATATTATCTGGATTTAGTAAAATCATGGTTCTAAATAAAAATTCATTTGCATTTTCTTTCAGTCAGGTCTGATTTGCAAAATTCATATTTTCAGGACAGGCACACATTATTTGGCAGACTTAATATTTGTGGTTCAGAATATGTGCAGTTACAAGTAGAATTATGGTGGAAATGTAATGCATTACTCCAATCATGGCTGTTGAAATGACTGTAAATTATGAAACCATGTACAGTGTTACTGCAAACAATCCAAGCATACATTTAAGTCTTTTGTTCTTCTGAATATGGACATACACCAGAATTTTATGTATCAAGGTTAAAAATCTGATCATAAATGTCCAGAATTAATTTTAAGAGGTCCTCTTATAGATTCAGAATGAAAGGAACGTAAAACAGAGTAATAAATATTATGAATAATTAAAGATGAAGTTATAGTTCCTTTTAAGTAGTAAATAATAAAGGAGGATTTATATATGTGCTTATAATCTTATAAATCTAAAGATTATTACTTTGCTGGTAACTTCTTACATGTTTCTTCTAGGTAGATCACTTTATTCAGTGTGTGATTTCAGTAATGCTGAAAATCCTGACATACTGACCTGTGGGTAAATCATGTTTCCCTTTTCTTAGTTTGAAAAGTTAACATTTGAATCGTAATATATTTCCAAAACTCTAGTCAGATTGTTGAGATTTGATATGGTATTTGTTTTTGGTGAGGAATCTGTTTTGACTTCAGTAGTACAAAAGCATGAATTTATGCATTATGAATATGTGTGTGACAGTTTAATCAGGATTTGTCTTGAAACACAAGTTAATGAACAGTGTTTATTTCAATATGGCTTGAAGAATTCCCTTCTTTTCTCAAAATTAAGATAATGAATCTACAAGTATGAGGACTTTGTACAAAGATAATCACCACATTGCTTTGCAGCCAAACAAATTATATTTCTCAGGTGGCAGTAGGTGGCATTATTACACATAGGCTGCAAATAAGCCTCAGAGCTTTAGGGAGAAGATATTGTCCCATGAGTCTTACATTAAGTTGCACTCTGGCTGAGACTGCAGCCTTTGGAAAGTTGCTTTGCAAGAGGGAGGGCAGTTTCTTCCCTTCTTTCAAATTTGAGTAAATGCTCAAAACGAAGAGGTTCTCTGCATACCAGGAGTTTTTGTAATGATATTATTCCTGGGAGGAGACTCACCTGCTGCTGGTTTTGGTCCACATTTTTATGGCTGCTCTGTGTATGTGTGTGTGTGTGTCTGTGTGTGCGTGCGTGTATGTGCACGTGTGCTGACAAAACAAGCCAGGTTTAAAGTCTCTTCTCACTAAGGCCTTATTTTCTCCTCCACTCAAAAATTAATGTACAAGTCCTGAAATTCCACTGCTGAGCAAAGAGGCAGGACCACCGTAAGAAGGGATTATTGACATTGAGAGAAGAGGGGACAGCACACCAGGAGCACTAGCCCAGTTAAACTTGTACCATCAAAGTCAGTTGTAACGTTGTGTGACTTATTATATCTTTCTAAAGGAAATCTTCAGATTTATCTGGCTGCATATGCTTAACACCATTTTAGTTTTCCACCTATCTAAATTAGAAGGTGTCCTCCAAAGCTTTTCCTTGGATGATGTTGCCATAAGTTGCCATTAAAATATATGTCTGCAGGAAGAATTTTTTAAAAATTTGTAGACTGCTTTGGAAAAATATTTCAATAAGTAATTTTCAGAGCTTCAAATTCTGTCAGTGTGCAAACTGCAACGCGTTGCAACCTAATGTGAATCTACACCATACATAAGCATTGTTACTCTGTAGCTTGCACTCAAAGCAGGAAAACAAACTATGCTGGAGATTAAGAATGTACCAAATGTATAGAAATTGGTTAAACAATTCCTCATGATAATGGACTAAATATATAGCTAGCTATACTCTACAAAGATATATCCAGTTGATAAATCTTTTCCCTTCAATATGCTTGAGGAAATAGATTTCAATAACAGTAATTTTAATAAAACTCTTAATATCATTCCACAACATAATGAGCTAAATGAGTTCAGGATTAATTACTACAAACACCTGGGAAGATGGAAGTACTTTCAGTGACCTATGTTTGCAGTATTTACTGGGAACTGAATAAGGAATTTAGGTGAGACCACCACCACTACTGTTAGTTGCCAGATGCTGCCATTTACCTTGAGTTCTATAAAGCAGCACCAACATTTTGCCTGTCAAGAGTTTGAGTCCTGGACTTTCCATCAATATTGACCCATTTGCTACTGAAAAAGGGCAGATTTCTGACTCTGAGGACAAATAGCATAGCACAACCAACACATAAACTTTCTCTCCTCCTGGAAGGCTGCTTTCTCCACACATTTGTTGGGATAATTTCTGGCCTTACTCCATCCCTCATCATTTGCAGAACTTTCTCCAGCTGACATGGGACAAACAATTCTGACTTTGCTGAAAACTTGATATAGATAAGTGTGTGCAAGGACTCCAATCTACCCTGTTCCTGTTCATTTACTGATGGAGATGCATTCATTAAGCTATTTTGGGGTCAAGAGTGACAGATATAACAGATTCTACCCTTGTTTATATATTTCTCAAGAAATCCATTGAAGTTTTAAAGAAATCTTTAAGTCACACAAATAAGCAGTAGTGAGATCAGAAGCTGGTTCTCAGTGCTGATTTCAAAGACCTAGTCTGAAAGTCCTGAGATACTTAGGTATAAGATAGAGATTCAAGCAACTCCACAGTGACAGCTGAGGAAAGAGGAGGACTTTATTAAGGTCCAATTAATCTTGTGTTAAAGTAGCTGGCTAAAAAGGTCACATGAATAGCATGCTAAATATGCCCAGTTCTCCCCCCTTTATGTAGAACAAGTCAAAGCAAATAACTTATACAGAAACATAAATTAATTTTTTACAGCTTGTCCATAACACATGGACAAAAGAAAAGTCCTGTTCTTGGTGCATCATTTCAGTGCCTCTTCAAGGCAACACTTTTAACTTGGTTGGCAAAAGGGCTCGTTGGCCACTGTAAGCTATCTTCATAAAAAATGAGATGGGAAGAGGTCAGTGGAAAAGACAATGGCATAAATCTCTCCCAGAAAGCTTTCTGATCCTGCATAAATTCTAAAGATAGGAAACAAAAACTGCATAACAACTAGATAGCTGGATGCCCACATGCAGCCCTTTGGCATATTAATGGGGGAAAAAAGCACTTTCAAGTGTTTTGTACCCAAAAAAATAGTCTCATAACAAGAATCACTGGAAGGAATTTACATAGCACAGGTTTGTTTGGTGTTGGTGATGGGCTGCTGCAATTTCCATTTGAATACTATGTTTCCCTGTTTTTGCCATCCCTAGCAGGTACTAATTTCGTGATGTTTTATCAGGGTGACAGTTATTGATATCTAGGGAAAATGTATCATTGATTTACTGGTTTTCTGTTACTTTATTGGAGACAGACAAAGTGACAGGCACACACAATGGCTCAAGTTTATTGTGGGGCAGGTCCTTTCATAGGTCTTTCAAATTTTCCTCGTTCACAGACATGATTGTTTAAGGGTCTCAACTCCCCCTAGCTCACTGGCCAATGATATGGCACATATCATATCAAACACATCTGTGCTTCAGAGGGGTTGGCTGAGGTCCTCTCTTTGGATTTGAATCTGACCCATTGTTTATCATGTCTGGGGACCTGTTTACTTCGAGCTAGGCTGGTCTAGCTGGTATCTGTTAATCCAAATTATCAGTGCAGCTTGTAGACCCACTATAGCTGTCACAGTTTTCCATTCACAGAGAGAGTGAAACTGAAGGACCATTGGGAAATATGAACTAAAATTGCTTGAAAAATATTTATCATTTACTAGTTGAAGGTAACTGCTAGAAAGATTGTTTCTGATGAAGTCTTATTCCAGGTTTGTCAGAATACTGACTGAAAATGAAAAACTGAAGGCGTTTATTTGCTCTGGTTGCTGAGTTACAGGGAACGGTAAGTCCTAAGTCTAATGGGAAAGCAGTGAATTCCCAAAGCTTCATGTGTAATGCTCTGGTTGCAAAATGAAAGGACCAAATTGGAGAGCAATATTTTGCTAACACTTTTTAAAGAGGCCATCTCTAACTTGGCATAATGACGTGCAGGTTTTTCAGGGTCAAATGCAAAGTTGTACCTCACATGCTTTCCAGCAGAAAAGGCCAGGACAGTATCAGGCAGTTCCTTCCAGTGTGGATACCACCAAGATCCTCTGGGGAGAGCAACAGGTCCTAGCAGGGTGGGAAAGCAACACTGGGCAATGAGTGGTCAAGGGCCATGAGACACTGTATGTGCCATAAGCATCAAGCAACTCATATGTAGCTAATACAGCATCAGCTGGTGCCTGGCAGGGCTGGAGTAACAGGAACGTGACATGTGGTGGCAGAAATGGTTCCTGCAAAAATATGGTGGGAGCTGCAGCTTTCTTTCTGGCTTTGTTTGGGGTTTGGGTTTTATTTTTTTTTAGTTGACTGGTTGGTTGGTTGGGGGTTTTTGTTTTTTGTTTTTTTATCAAGGAAGACTTCCCCCTTTTTATGCAGGTGTTTAGTGGGTAGGCATCTATTCATGAAACTGATATGTACTGTGATCTCCCTGCTCAGCAGGTAAGGGTTTTTGAATCCACATCTACTGTGTGTAAAGGGGGTTCTGTCAGCACTCTAGAGGCTGACATGCAGCTGGTGAAAGTGATGCTTCCATGCATAGGTGAGCAGGAGAGTCAGCAAGAGGGTGTGAGGGCTGTACAGCTGGGCTGAGGCTATCAGCTGGCAGGGCCTGAAGTTTGTACATTCTTGTTTAAGTTTATTGACAGTGGGAAAAAAAGCCACTTTCAGCATCTTGATTTGTGCCAGATGTAATGGAGTGGGTGGAGAAGAGATTTGAAGTGTCTCAGACTGTGTTTTCCTCTAGTTGACAGGGTACTGACCTTCAGGATGTCACAATCAACAACAACAGAAGTGTTGCCAATGGCATTTATTAAATAGTTTGGATCTGCTACAATTATATAGTTTAACTTGAAGTATTTACTGCAGAAACCCTGAGTTCTCTTGGATAGTATCTTTCTAGTAATTTTCATTTTTCATAATCAGCTTAGAGAAATATTTTCTTTCTACAATGGTGGAGTGAGTCATAGTAGCACCTCTTACTTAAATGTGTTCATAAAGAGACTTATGCATTTGGTTCATCATGAAACAAAGACTAGACTAGAAATAAAATTGATTTTCTTGTTAACATGAAAATGCCAGCTAATTTACAACAACAAAAAAGAGTTCGTGGATGTAAATCATTTAAAGGAAAAAAAAAAAGAACTCATCCTAATTTGTGCCAGGTTTAAATGCCTTTAGTGGTTTTTCATAATGGGCACAACTCCTTGAATGAGGTGCCACTCAATAAAAAATTACCGTTAAAAAAAGAAGAAAATATCAATCCCTTATAACTTGGCTTCTGGAGTAGCTTTTCACTAAAGATATCACCAAATGACTCTCATGGAACCTGGTTGTCTGTATCCTTAGCATGACATACAATCCATTGCTTGCAAGAAACAACCTCTTCTGGCAACTGAGTTCTTTACAATGTTTTCTAAGGAAGTGCTAACACTTGTGGTGATTTCCTCAGAATTCCCTTGTTTTTCCCTGGGTGTGTTTTCCCCTTTTGCAAAGCTGTGAACATTGGAAATTGCTACCACATACAATGGCCACCCTCATGTCTCCTTGTGCTGTTGATCTCTCATCCTGTAAATGGCCCTGATTTATGTATTTGCTAAAGAAAGAGGGAGGAGAATCTCACAGAAAGTGTTCAGGGATAATCTCATGGGAGGTTGAGAAGGATTAATGTTATCTTATTGAAATAAAACTAATTTCATGTATAGAAGGATATATTTTGCCTAAAGAAAGAATAGATAAAATTAAATTCTATGCAATACATTTAACTGGGTCTCTAAATGTATTTGAAAATAATAACTCTTAACTACTGTGTTTAATATGTAATGTGAGCTGAAATCATAAACCAAAGTTTATATCTCAGGCTTTCCCTTCGTCTGTAACCCAGTTTTTATGAGATATTCCTTTGATGTCATTGTACTTTATTGTGTACACTGATAGGGACTTTAATCCACAGATTAATGGTACAACAGAATGACAGTTCCAAAATATGTACTTGGTTATTCAGAAAACATTAATCTTCAGAGCTGTGTTGTATTTAAAAAGCAATATATTGTATAATCCTGTAGAATGCCTTCCTGCATACACATAGTGCTGTGTTACTAAAACCTTTATCAAAAAATACTCAAACCAACTTGTTTATCATTTGTTCTGCTGCAGTTTTCAATAATTAGGGGATCAATTAAATAAAAGATCAAAAGCCCTAAATAGTAGGTCAATTATGATTCTCCTTTTAGAACATATTTTGTGTGCTTCTACTTATGAACCTAAAATAGCTGTTCATATTGAAGCAGTCTTCAGGCTTCAAAAAAACAGATAGATCTGAAGCCAAAGTTACCTTTGTTTCTCCTTCTTTGTTTCTGTCATGCATAATTCTTAAATGAACACCAGGCCCCATGCTGTAGCAAATTAAAATCCTTTAAATGTAAGGAACAGGGAATTGCTGCACATTTCAAACAGCAGCTCCAACTCCTGAAAAAACCCTGAGGGTGCAAAATGGTAGAAGAATGCACAAGCTTTTAAGGAAGGTAAAGTGTATGAAAGCCTTTTCTGATGTGCATGAACACATTCCAAATGTTTCTTTCCAGAAAAGGTTCTTGTTGACAGGGCAAGATAGCATTAAGAATTTTCAACCATCAAGGTTCACCACCTTTCACACCCACACATCATCCTGCTTTTCCCACCTACATTTCTCTCAGCTGCAACCATAGAATCAGAACAGAATCATCCTTTCGTCCCTCCTGTAACCGCACGCTTACCTCCTCCAAACACTGGTATTGATCAATCCCCCACCCTCCCCCATTTGCCCAAGTCCCACAAACCAAGGTATCAAACTCTGCAGCTCATGCAAGCCCACAGAAGAAAACTTTCTCTCCCACCCTCCCATTTCACATCCCACCAGCCCTGTCATGGCTGGCTTTGAACCTGGAAATACAAATGTAGACACTGGTGGAATGGCCTCATCCCTGATATGCAGTTAAAGATCTCCCAGGTGGGGCTAGGAGCTTTAGCCTGAAATAATTCTATCCTCAGGAATTTGCTGAACTGAAGGAGCAGTTTCATGGTAATTATTACCAGAGAGGCATTCCTGCCTGCAATGAGCCACCCCTTGCCACAGACGTTGATCCTGTTATTTGGACTATGGGTCAATAGGCAGGATTTGCCTGGTTCTTGGGTGCAGTTTGACATTCTCATGTTATAAAATCATGTTCATTTGCTGAGGGTTTGCCACTCATCATGTGGCTTTTTGTAGCATTTTCTGTACCCTAAGTGTTTCATGCCGTTTACCAAACTAGCAAAAAAAAAACCCAAAAAAACCAAACAAACAAACCAAAAAAAAGAAAACCACCAAACCAAAAAACAACTTTATTTCACTCATATTCCCTCATGCAATTAGTTTATTTCTGCTCTGTCCCTGTTTCTCTTTAATCCTGATATGTGCTGTTGAGTATACTTAGAAAGCAGGCTAGGAAATTAGCACTCTGGGGATAAGCAAATCATGGTTTTCTGTTACATTTGTTTTTTCCATCCTTCCTTAGAAGCTATTTTTTAAGGAAGTCTGTATTGCAAATGGAATTTATTATTGGAATTACCTTTGTTTCATTATTCCTAAAAGACAGAAAAATTAAAATTTAAAATATTTTAAATGCCATACCTTAAATGCTAAGTTTTCCCTAGGATATTTTAATGGTAAAACTTTAAAATAATTATTTAGTGGGGTTTGGGGTTTTTCTCTGTGGAAATGCTACTGTGGTAGCATGTTGTTTACAAATACCATTCCATGAAGTTATGAGCAGATGGATGCCTATACCCAGGAAGCATATGGGTGTACAGTTACACTCTCTCAAAGCTAAATATTGAGCATGAGCACAAATGTTTTCCAAGTTAAGGCTTCAATGAGGATTACATAGGTAAAAGGCACTGAGAAGAATTGCACTATGGAATATCTCTTATTTATGCCTTTTTTTTCTGAGCATGTGAAAGAAGATTCTTTGGATTGTTGCTAAAGATGAAGGCGCTATATCCATACAGGTGAAGTGGATGATTACTCAGTCACTGGATTACCTTACATGCAGGACTAAATCAGTGTGGTTTTGACCTGGGACAGTTGGCATTCTCCCAAACAGCTCCTGGGCTAGCTTGGAATATATGGACTGTTGCATTATTTTAAAATTATATTGAAAGTGTTTCAAAATGTAAATTATTTGATCTTATAAATATGGACTGATCCATATTGCTGGACTCTTTGCCATAGCAGACTTGATTTTGCCTTTAGAAGTGCTTTAATCTAATAATTATTTTTAGAGATGAAAATAAATTCTAGCCAGCTCAATTCTATCAATAATGAGAATTCTTTCTTCCATAAATTAACATTACATAATCAGTCTCTGAATAGTTCCTCAAATTTCACATGGTTATTTCTCAATCAAAACTTCAGTCCTATTTGCAGACATTTTTGTGTAAGTGATTTTAATTTTCGTTGTTTTCTTTTTTTTCCTCCCACAGAAATATGTCAGCACAGAAACACTGTATGTATGCATATTTATATATTTATGTATTCATGTCTTGGTTTTTCGTGCTTGCCCATTCTTGGCAAAATTGTGGATCACACTGATCCTTCTTTTAGAGGTGCAGTCCTCAAATAAAATCTTTAATTAAGTGCACCAGGACCTTGCATTCCTTGCAGGACTTGTAGTATTATCAACAGATTCTAACTGTACATCAGCCATGAAAACATTACTACATTACCAAACTACAGGAAAGCTTTACCAACATCCACACAGACAGCAAATAACCAGGTTTTTCACACTGCCCTCTGTCTGCACAACTGAAAGCATTACTGCATTTTGCCAGCAGTGAAAGGAGGTATTTAAAAAGCACAGGGAAGCTGCAGCAGGAAGGAAGCACATTTCAACAGCTATTGTCAGTTAAGCTTATTGTGAACTAATACCATGCCTCCTTTTATTTTGTCACTGTGTCCTATCTGCCTTCTTCCTGTCCCTTTACATTTTCCTCTTGGCAGGGCTAGTGCTTATTTCATAATAACTGTTCTCTCTCTGTGTCAAGGACCCTCTTATGAGTGACTCTTTGTGCTATTTCATCCTGTCTTCCCTTATGCCTTTCTGTTTCTCTGGATTAAAATCCTGCTCAGAGCCCCAACACCTCCTGCTGAGTTCAGTGGTAGGGGCATCTGTCATGGGCTCTGTCACTCTTCTTGTTCTATTAAGACCAGAACAGATTATTTTGTAAACTCAGCTGGTTTGTGAACTCATACCAAATGTTTTATTTGCTGGGTCGTCTTGTCCAAACTCTTTCATCCCCAGTGGCAGCATTCCTTATTCTCTTCTCAGAACAGGTGCCATAGGTATTGCTTTGTCCCATTCCTCCTATCCCACATTCATCCACTCCTCTCCCTTCTATGCAAGGGACAACTCCAGTTTTTCTTTCATCAGTTCATATCCTCTTCATATTCCATAACATCATCATTGGTTTGCAAAATGTGTTATCAATCTATTCTGTTCTCTTGAGTGCCAGGAAGTACTCTGTATTTTGATGGCCTTATCAAGTGTGAAACTGTTAATGGTTGGAAAGTCAGTTACAGAAGTGCTTTAACCAGGGGTTGTACTAAAGAGATGGCAAAGAATGCACACACATCCTTTTCCACTTGAATTTGCCAAATTCTGGAGTTTTCTGCCTGTAAATTATTAGAATAGTCCCTAAAACCTGAATGTAATGAAATACAATAGTTCAAAGGTTTGTCTACTACTTCGCAAGTAAAGTAGTAGAAAAACTGAGAGATTTTTTCTTGAAATTACTGGAAGCTCCCAAAATAGCACAAATAGGGCTATCCTGATAGTATTTTCAGCTTTTCTGAAATTCATCTTTTTTTTCATACTGCTTGTTATAGCCATGCACTTTAAAGATGCAACTAAATTAATTTCTTTCCCAGGGGTTTTTCCTTTCTGTCAAGCCACATGACTCAGTTTGTAACTAAGTAGTGTTCAGCTATTCACCACAGAAAATTGGTTTCAGAATTTGCTGAATCACATACTGCCTGGGCGTCCTTGTTTTTGCCAAAAATTTCAAAATATGGCTTGAAAAATCTGTTACCAAGAAGAGAGACTTCAGTTTTTCTCTTAGATTATTTCTATATTTTTCTAGAATTTGTATTGCCAGGGGTATTTTATAATGACCATAAAATCTACTGCACTCACTTAATCCTCCCATTATGTGTGAAAGAGCAACACTACATGCTTTAGTTTAATTAGAGCATAATTCCCCACGCAACATACATATGTGCTGGCCCTAAAATGAAAACTTTAGGCTGGTTGGCTGATTGTAATGGTGCTCTATCATTTTCCATCTGTCAAAAAACAAACCAGTCGGCTATTCTGTTCCCTTCCGACCTCTCACAGAGAGAACACTCGCTGGAGACACATGCTTTTATCAGGAACACTTGAATCATCACCCATCACACTAGTTCTGCACATGCAAGGTGGAGAGCACCATGGCAAGATATTTGGCTATTTCTTTGCCCCTGTCAGAATTGGAAGTGTTTAATAGTTCTCTGTAATCTCCATGCATCTGTGATAAACATGCAACAATCTGTGCATTAACGAGTACGTAGCATTGCTTTTCCTTCAGTGAAAGTCCTTGCTCAGAATCCTATGTGAACAGGGTATATTTAATACTTAGGCAAACTGCCTGCAATAAAACTATTTTGAGCTCTCTTCTAGATGATCTGCCCTTTAGATTAGTTCAGGTTCACACAGCTGCACAGCGAATAGAAATATTTCACAGCTCAATAAATGGGGCAGCTGGTATTTTGATTCATCTCAGAGCAATTTCACTGTGAATCAATAAAGTATGGTGCTCATTTTGAACAAAAGAGCACGTTTCATGGGATATCATCATTGTCATCATGGTCAGCTTCTAGCAGCCTAGAGATGAATGGATGTGTCTCTCAGAGCCTTACCTTTTCTTATCTTAACGTACACGTTGACATTTCACTTCTCTATCAGTTATTAGGTCACAGACATTTGAAATAAAACAAACAAGAAAACAAACAAAACCAGAAAAAAGGAAAGAAGAAAAAAGATAAAAAGGAATTGTTAAGCATTGTTTGCATGAAAAACAAAAAGCAGTTGAAATTTCCCTTGTTTCCTGGAAGAGAGTATCCCACAGGGATATCAAAACATATCAACACTCCAGGAGCACCTCACCATTCTAGGATCAGAATTCCATTTCTTAACTTCTACCATGGTAATGGCTCTGCCTTCTGTGCT
Source organism: Molothrus aeneus (assembly GCF_037042795.1). Lineage (NCBI taxonomy): Eukaryota > Metazoa > Chordata > Aves > Passeriformes > Icteridae > Molothrus > Molothrus aeneus. The sequence goes on from NC_089647.1 coordinate 67,674,002, forward strand.
AATTTTAACTTGGCTGTTTTGCACTTGCAAGACCACCCTTTTTCTCTTTGTTATGCTTCAGCCCAATGGTCTCTAAAATATAGCTCTAGTCTGTGTCAAGATATTTATCTTGTACTTTTGTCTGTAGAACTAATTCTTAGGTAGTCACTTTCTGCTTTGGCTTTATGTCAGTGATATTTCCTATCTTTTTGCTGAGATGATGCTTGAAGAACTATTGGCAGAATTTCAGATACTTCCTTATTTGTGATATACAATGATAATTCATTTATTTTTGGAGATGGAAAATGTAACCAGGCATCACCTCTTCATAAACCATCATTCGAAGGCCACTGAAGGTTTCATCTCTGGCTATTCAAGCCCAAGACTGCATTTATTTTTAAAAAAAGTTATTGATTTTTTTTTCCTTCCCTTGCTCCATCTGATTTAAATAGATTTTTCTTGCATATTTTTCTCAAGTCTAATTTTCAAGAATTATAATTTCCAATAATATGGCTAAATTAGTAATTCTGCTTCTACAACCATGTAGTTTTTATTCAAATTGTTACTTTTTAGCCTGAAATTGTCAGTACTTGGTCTTATTCCTAAGTTGTTTCCTTTTACTAAAATGGAGCTTTGTTGATCTTTCAAAAGAACAGAAGAACCTGCTCTTATATTATAAGACTGTGCTTTACAGAAAATAGGTGAAACCTTGCATGGAGCTAGGGATTTTTTTCCTTGAATAATGTAACAAACAGGAGCTCTTTCCTTATTTCTTATAGTTGATATCACAAAGTGAACACTTTGCAAAAAATAAATATTTGGGTAAAATTACATATTTTGTTTTAAATCACAGATTTTCTGGGCATAATATTGGGTTATTACCTCCTTTCTTGAGCTCACTTACTAGCTTGACTCTAAATAGACCTATGACACCTCCATTTTTTTGACTGCATCACTCTCATCCCAAAAGAAAGATGGTAAAAAAATCAGTCAATGGCCTTTTGACCACTGCTAATTGTATTCCTTAAAAAAGCTGTAGACAGAGGCAGTCAACTTCATATTCCATACCAAACTCTTGGAGAAGGGGATATTTGGCATAGCGCTGTTGATGCCTCGAGAGGACACCTAGAACAGAGGCTAGACAGTGTTAGAGGAATAAAGTAGGTATTTATTGAAAGGCCTTCAAAGGATAAAACTTGGGCAGCACAAGAGCCGTGGCTCCACTCAAGATGAACACTGAGTCATGAGATTTCACACTTTAATAAGTTTTGGTCCATTTCCATATTGGGGTTAATTGCCCAAAAACAGCTTCAGGTCATGAAGTCCCATCCTCCCAGTTTTCTCTCCTCAGTTCGCTGCTGTTTGTACTTTTTGGGCCTGAAGCTGCAATGGTGTGCTTGGTTCTCAGGCTGGGAAAGGATTGTTTTCTCTAACTGAACTGTGAAGAGAACTTGCTAACACTTTATATGAAGTTCAGAGTTATAGACTAATGCAGTACAGAATCTGGAAAATATGAAAGATAAAACTTGAGGCATCACTGTACGGCTTAGAAAAATTTTGAAACTGCTCCCGAATATTTCATGGTGGTCTTTTGGTTTGTTTGTTTTTCATTAAGCCAAGTTTTATTGCCCTTCTGGGAATGTTTGGTTGAGGTTTGGGGTACAAGAAGCCCGTTGCCTTAGAGTAAAAGATTGTCAGTGGGATAGTCAAAACGGTGTCTTGTCTCTATGCATGGTGCTCACACTCACACTTTGTATTTTCTGAACTGTGTTGTGGATTTTTCCTATGAACTCCAGTAGCCACTTGAACTCAAGTGGGATATGGCATGAAATTTGCCAACCATTCTTATCTGGGTTTTGATTTCTTTACAACATAACAAAGTGGTGTTAACTCTGTTTTGCCAGTTATTTCATATCACTGTGGCTTTGGCAAAGAGTAAACAAAAATATTGTGGAAAATAAAGTGTTTGATGTACTGAGGAATCTTTATTTAATATATTTTTACCAACTGGGAAAAGTTTAGTCTTATTTCTCAAAAGCCCTTGCGGCAGCAATTTTATCCTGAATGTCAGTATCCCCATAGCCTAAATATTTTTCATTTTCCACAGTGTTACAAAGATACAGTTAAAATGTACTTACAAGAGACAAACAATACTGCTACAGGAGTAGCTGGCAACAAAGAGTCATATTTTAAAGCTATATATATAGAAGAAAGATAAAATGAATTTAACTTGCTATTAAAATAAATGGAAGCTCCTGGGATTTTCCTTTTTCTTTTTCTGCAATTTTACATAGGGTAGAAAGGCCAAGAATCTTCAAGGTAATTGGATGTCCAGTTGCATCTACAGCAATGAACATATGCCAAACCATATAAGCCAAACCAGGTGTTTTGGTAAACAACATTTATGTTGTGGTGGTAGGTTGATAGTCTACAAACACAAGCTTTTGTGTTTGGCTTTGTAGTCTTTTATCTCAGACTTGAGGAAGAGATTTGTTGCCAAAAGTTTTCCACATTTCAACTGAATAGATTTAATCTTTCTGCAAATCTGCACATAGCTACATTCAAATAAGTAGTCCTCAAAATTGTCCTTATATCCTCTTCAAATCCTGCCTGGGTATGCCTCCAACCATATGGTTCTCTGTTTTGCCTAGGCATCTGCAAACATGTCTGTGGGAGCACCCAGAGCCTCTTGCATTTTGAGGTGAAGGAAATGTGTTTCTGAGGACAAATCCACAGAAGCCCTAGATATTAGAGGAGTGAAGTAGGAGATGGAGGGCACCTTCACATCTCAGCTCTTCTCATGTTGGTGGGGGGATATGGACTCTCTCTTTCCAACTCCCATAAGGTGAGTTGGAGTTGAGTTTCACACAAAGGTGTTAAACAAACTAAATATATCTTCATTTTTCCTGTTGCATCTGTGTTGCTCTGTGGAAAGAAATGCACAATGCAAAGATAAAAGAAAGCAACTGAAGAGCAACACAATTCTTCCTAATAGGGGCAGGAGGGCTGAACTCATGAAGGGGATGGAATTGGCCTGTATTCTGATTTCTGTTCTGTTCTCAGTCGTTTGGGCACCACCCACTGAGCATTCATTGGGCTATTACCAACATCTGCTACCTCAGAGATTCTGGACACTTTAGTGGGCTATAGCATCAGTAAGTCCCACCCAGAAAAATAAATTTAGCCATCCTAACAGTGGTCCTGGTGCCAAAGGAGATGGCAACAGCATGCCTGCAAACTCCCCTGAGCTGTCATGATTGCCCATTACCACCACTTCTGATTTAAAATGAGTGGAGCCTTGGCAGCTCTTCTTCATTTGTGATTTGATCTCATTTGACACACAGACCAATAATGTTTCTAGTTGTTGATAACAGTACAAAAAAATTTGCAGGACATGCTTAAATACAAAAAGAGACAGGATAGAAAGTGTCTGGAGAAGTTTCTGGGAAAGGGAGATTTAAACACTGGCATTGGTGTGGGAGGAATAGGAACTGGAACAGATTTCAAGTAGAAGTAGATTCATTGAAGGGGTTAAGCACAAAAATCTACCTGTTCCTGTCTTTTACTGGTAGGATGGTTGAGGCTCAAATTATATTTAATGTGGAAGTTTGCTGTGTGTAATTTAGACCACTGCATGATCAAAGGGATACTTAGGGGCAAACACTCACATTACTGTGTGCATGTCACCTCTGAGACTGAAATTGCATTCCTTATGTGCTATGGGAGTCTTAGCTGGACACTGAATTAAACTCATAAATAGGCCAAAGACACATTCTTGATACATGTTGTTAAAATTAAAAACGTACACATATGGCCGTTATAAAGCGATTTTTGCTGGCCTTAAAATATGGTGGAATTTCTTTTCTGAAAATTCTCTGAAAAACCTCTGGACTGCAGTCTATCAATCCTGGACTTTTTTGGAAGTAGAAAAGAAAAATAAAGAGAGAGTGATCTTCAGAAAGAACATGGGAAAATTACAATGGGTTCTTTCCCAAAGTCCAATATATAGGAAAATGCTGTCTACTATTTGTAAAGAAGACAAAGGCTTAATAGGTAACCAAATACATCTTTAACTGTTGATGGGAGGAACAGGGTAGGGGGAAGGTCATCTTAATGCAATTTCAGTTAGAAACACAATAGTTTGGGGTTTTCTTTCAGGGATTTTTTTATTAGTAACCACAAAAGCCAAAATTATTTAAATGACACAAGTCCAGTGATGATCTGAAAAGTAATGGGATAATGTGCTAAATTATTTTTCCTTTTGTTCCGTCACATTTTTAATCCCTTTATTATGTCCATGTGGTGAAGAAAAAGAAGGATTCTAAGGCTTTTTTCTCTGTCTTATTTATAATCTTCTTTGAAAATTTAATATTACTAATTTTAGCTGTATAATATTTAAATATAGGCTAGTACCCTGGATAGTAGACATTGCTCTGCAGAAGCAATGAAGAAATCCCAGGCTGTGGAAATTATTCTTCTTTATTAAGGGAAATACGATAAAAATTTGTAGGCAGAAATAAATCCCCAGCTTGTTCTTTTTCAGGCTGTCCGACATGGTGTTTTTGAAGGCTGAGCTAGCAGGTAGTGGGACAGGTACTGTGGGGGCTTCTGCAGGCATTCCTTTCTTCCACATGCTCCTCTGAGGCTGTCCCCTATGTTCAGCACAGTTTCAGACAGAAAGGAATATTCTGTACATGGTGTATATTTCTCTGCTCTAGCTAGCTCCTGCCCGTTTCGTTCTCTTTTCAAAGGGTAGAATACATAGCAATTATTTCTTCTCTTTAACTTGTTTCTCTGCGGCCAACTACAAAGCCATAAAGCTCAGAGTGACCTAAGAAACTTCAGGTGATATAAAAAGAGTTTACTTGTTTGGAATCCAGATGTAAAAATAAAACTGGGGCTACTGTTGGAGGCTGAGTCTCTCCTCTGCAATACAACCCATTAAGAAAGAGAAAGAGAGAGAGATGAGTGAAAGAAAAAGTAAAAGCTACAGAAAAGTAAGGGAGTCAAGGGAAAAAAGAACCTTGAAGGTCTCCATGTCCTAACTGATAAATGTACCCAGTGGACACTGCCCTGAAATTTAAAAGACGTCTTTATTTAAAAGGTTCCATATTCTCTTTCAGCAAACTGCTCCTTCACTTAAGGATCCTTTCTCTTAGAATTTTCTCTAATATCTAATGTAAATTTTCCTCACTGAAGTATTCTTTTGTTTCCTGCCCTATTCCCACGGGACATGAACACAAGTTGGTCTGCCTCTTAGCAGGTCCAAGAAATACATACAGCATGATTTTGTATTTTCCCTCATTCTTCTCATTGCTACACTAAGCCAAACTCCTTTTCTCACATTTTCTTAAAGGTCCCATTTACAAGACTTCCAGTTATTCATGAGACTTCCCAGGACAATACACCAGAACTGGCCCATGAATTTCAGAACCACCTTTCAGTGGTTCTGAATGTTATGGAAGGACTGCTTCAGTATTTCATTCAATTTACACCTTCTTCAGCATTAATATCTATCAGTAGCTTCACTAGAAATTTGGGGTCACAGGATGAGTTTATCTGACCAAATGTAGATAGTTAAATCTCATCCTGCCTCCCTAGCTCATTTGGGTAGGGGAAACAGGCAGTTTTGAAGTAGTACTTCAGTCATGCAGAAGGAGATGTCTACATCTATTTGAGAATTAAAAGGAAATCAGATCTAATAGAAACACCTAAAAGTGCCTATTATTTTTATTTAACTGTATGACATCTGGAGAGTGCAATTGCCTACAAGTCAGTAATAGGAACCTATAGAATAATATGTTTAGAGGAAACAGCCTAGGGAAGACTTTTGTTGATTTCCAATGCATACTTACAGAGAAATAGGTGACTGTATCTTCAGGAATTTCATATTTGCCCTGAAAAACATGGCTAACCTTCAGAAGCTTCGCAACATTCTCTAGGACATAGGATGTTACAGAGGGATTGAACATTTATTTAGGCTATTAAAGCCAAAGGGGGAGCAAGAGGATGGAGCTAGGTGAAGAAGATAAAGTTTTTCATGAATTAATTTTTCCTATAGCTCTGTAGTTTGGCACATATATGTCACATTCAATATGTGATGCCTGATTAATCTGTACTATGAATGCAGCATTTTATACTGCTGTAAATTTTTTTAATATCTGAAAATGTATTCCTAGTATACCTAATTCTCCCACTGGGAGCACTGGCAAAATTCCCAATGGCTTGAATAAAAACCAATAAAATGCAGAATAAAGGAACAGTGTTTAAATCAAGAGTATAAACCAATTAGGTATTTTCATGTTTGGTCTTTGAACTTCTAAATATAATTAATGCCTATTGTTCTGTTTCAAAAGGCACCAATCCTGTCAACCTTGCTGACTCCAGCCTTTTTCATGCCAACACTAAGGGCTGTCTTCTGTTCTGTTTCAGCCAAATACCATCATGTGCCCTTCCCATGTGTCCCTCTCTTCCCTTAGCGTCCAATGTTCTTAGACTCCTTTTTCTAATCAAATCTTTTAACAGATAAGAGGGCAGAACATATGCAAATTATCTTAGTGAAGTGGATACTAAATAACTGAATCAGCAACATAACTTCCAACTACCACACTAATTAATCTCATATTTATGACTCATTGTCAACTGTACATTTTTGAAGTGCTGACAGATATAGCTGGCATCCAGCAGTAAATAATGTTTCAATGGTCTCTTACAGGCCAGGATGCAATTTAAAGCTGTGAATGACTCAAAACAAGATAGGGTAATGTATAAACACAGACAGACCAAATGATTTTATCCCACCTTAATTACATACTTTTACTTTTTTATTTGGCTAGCTCCGTATTAGGGAATTGAATGTGTAGAATATTGTGCTCATTTTTCATGTTCTTAAGCACAACCTAACTGAACAATACCTATGAAACAGAAATATTTGTCAGAAGTATTCTCATTACTCAGCAGCCAGTGCCATTCACTACCTTAGGCCAAACTGATTCCCTGGGATCATGCACAATTAAGAAGATTCCCAGTGTATCTGATTAAATGAAGTGTAGAAATCTACCTGTGAAACACTGTAGCATACATTGCTCACTAAATTTTCCACCACCTACAGTTTTAATGAGGGGTTTCCTCCTCACTCCTTCTAAATTGCTCTAAGTGGGGTCATTAAACCCTCTGGGGGTGTGCACATTAGAAATATGGCAGCCTAGATTTGACAGATCTTTCCTGATCAGAATGGCATGGATGATACCCTACTCCAGGGTCTGAGATTGATTTGCAGGAGGTCTTAAATCAGAAAATAGAGTCATAGTTGAACTATCCACCCTAGCTCTTCTTACTATTCCTGGGTATGGAAAAGTCCATGACAGAAATTCACAACTAAGAATCAATTTCTTATTTAAACATGTGCTTTATCAGACTAAATTCTTCCTGAATAACCATTCAATTTCAATGTGATTACATTTATGCATATATACCTCATACACACACACATGCACACACCCACATATATATCGCATACAAATATATATATATCACACACACACACACACACACATATATATATATAAAACAATTCCAATATATATATAACAATTCTATATCAGGGACTATTCCTTGCACCTGTGGTATAATTGTAACAGTACAAGGGACAGATGCAAACCTGGTAAGGACCTTCCTGATAAAAATATGCTTAGAGTAAAATAAAAACCTTTGTAGCAAATATACTGGTGGACTCAAAGAGATGCTGGCCAAAACCTCTGTAGAATTCAACGAGGAAAAAATCTCCAGATCTACAAGTCTCTATTCCTTCTCTGGTTCAGGGTCGTTAGCTTCTTCTATTAAATCTTCAAATCAGCATTATTTATTTTACTATTTTCTGGCAATATATGAAGACAAACTGGCTCAAGTTGGAGCTATCATTCCTATTGTGTGTGAACTTCTTATTTTTGGGGCATTTCCCTGTGCATACTCAAAAATCTTTTAATATCTGATCTGTTATGCACTCACAGTTGAACTGCTCACAGCTACCTTCAACTATCTAGAAAATATACCATGCAAAATTAGTTGGTATAACCTCATTTAACAGATTATGGGAGGAAAAAATCCTCAATTTTATAAAAGGGCCCAAAATAAACATGCAAGACAGATTTAATGAGTCTCCCTGAGGAGTGTTCATGGCTCTCTACTGACTACTGGAAATGCCAAGACAGGTGGTTGATACCGGAATTAAACTCATAGTTTGAGCAGGTTAACAAGAATAACACCCCCAGAGATGTAAACAACTCTCTCAATATAGGAAGATGGCATGGTTCCTAATTTTTACCACTTGGAAATTATGACAATAGAGTTAAAAGTTGGGTGGGGAGGGTCAAAATTCTGAAACAAGATGAAAGAATTATCCTTATGAAAAACATTTCATAGAAAACTGTTGTTTTTCAATAGTAACCACTGTTGTTTAATAATTAAACTTCCATAAAAAAAATAATATAATAGAGTATGTGATAAAGGTTGATTAGCTAACTTAAGAGCATTTTTTTTTCAAACCACAAACAAAAAGACTGGTTATGGCACAAGGAGAGCAGCCCTCAGAAACTGGGCAACTCTATATCCTGCTGTCCCTCAAATGACAATTTTCCAAAACATGCATATCACTGTTGATCCCATTTATTTTACAAACCTTTTGTCTTTTTTTGATTCACCTGTTCACTGGTTCTGATTTGTTCCAAATGATATTTCTTACAAATTTTCTTGTATCAAGTGCTTTTTGGTTTGTATAATTGACAGAAAAAAATAAAGATGTTTGCTTTAGAAATTTAAAGTATTTGAGTAAAAACAAATTGGCCATTTTGTGCAAAACAAAAAACCCCCCACTTCTCAGAAAATTATTATTAAATGTCACCAAATATCAGATTTCTGTGAAAGCTATCAATATCTTATCCAGTGCCCAAATCAAATGAATTTGCTGTATTAACAATTGGATCCGAACCCTTAGGCAATTTATCAAGTGTGTTGGCCTTAGGGGGATTTTCACTGACATGAAAACAGGCCATCCAGGAAATGCTTGCAAACAGAAAAGAAATGTTGAATTTTGGTTCAATGAGACTGGCCTGGGACTGTAACTCCTTCCAAGAAAAGCAGTTTTTAATCCATACCTCTTTATGCCTAGAAGAATGTGGATGGTAATGCCTCTTGCTATCAGTGAATTCCGTAGAGAACTAAGCCTTTAAATGGCTAAGACTTTCTGAAATTAATAAAGCATACATTTATTCCAAATACAGGCCAGCATAAAAACTTGTAAGGAGTTCACTCAAAGACAAGTAACTAATTTTGTATAGGTAGAGCTTTCATAGCATCTCATCATGTTCATTTGTCCACAGGGAAAGCTACTTTCCTAAAGAAAACACCAAAATGCAAAGACAAGGGTTGTGCCAATGATTATAAACAAGGTAGCAGAAAGAAAAAGGTCTGTAAGAGAGGCAATGTGTTTCTTTAAAAATGCAGAGTATAGAAATGCCAGTTTAGGGTAAGTTTAACTATGTCAGTGTTCATACAATCCCTATGAAGGCTCATATAGCTATTTGAGATTTTATCCATCTGAATTATAAAAAGGTAGATACACTGATTGTCCACAAACAAAGAGCTAACACAGCTGGTCATTTTTTCCTTCTACTCTGCAGAATCAGGTATTGTCAACTTTCTTGTCTAGGCAGAGGAAGGTAAATCTGATAGCAACTGACATGATGTCAAACTTAGAGCTCTAGATGAGGTGGAGTAAAATCCTCTGCCCATCTTTTTCTTCCCAAAAATATACACTTTTCTATATTTCTACTTTTTTTTCCTTTTCGATCATTAATTTTCACATTTCCTGAGTGCTGTTTCCTTCTTCCACAAAGCAAAGTATGTTTTGAAGAATGGGAGAATAGTCTCTCTCTAAAGAGGAAACCAAACAAGACTCCCGCTTCACAGCGGCACACTAGCATGATGTAAGAAAAGCACTCTCAGGCTAGACTTTCACTCTCTGTAAGAGTCTGTAGCCTCGAGGACGAGGGAATGAGCTCTCCTCTAGGTACATGGTGCTTTCAACACAGCTTCCTCTCTGCTGTTGAGTAAAAAGGAAAAAGCACAGTTTTAGTGAGGCTTAAAAAGCAGGATTTTTTGCTGCTGATGATGTCAACATTCACACATTAATGCAGTCTGGATGGATTTTCAATTAAACAATGCTGAGATGAACCTGTCACCCAGGAAATGTGAGCAGATGGAGGAAGCAAATGCAAGACAGGAAATGTTATTAGTTTCATACTATTTTGTCCTCAATGGCATCATTTCTGTTCCTCCGTGAGGCACACAGGATGAGTTTGAAGATGAAAAATGCATTGATAGCATTTGATTCATTCTCTTTCTACTGTTTGGCAAGTAGTCATGCTGTGCACTGCCACCAATTCTGGTGACCTTGAAGGTCAATCATTCCATATTTTGAGCAAGTGCTTGCTCATCTCATTCTGAACAACGAAATCCCCAGTGTAGCACAATGTAATGAAATTATTCAAAGCCTCTGAAGATTTTCCCATGCACTACTTTTACATTTTTCAACTTTTCTTTATTTCCTCATACTTATACCTTTTAGTTTCTACCTTCCTTCTTTTCTCACTTGAAGGAAGCCAAAATTATGATTCCTCTCCCAAAGTGCTCATATTACTGTGAGCCCCTTCTGCTTTCATTAGGCAGATGTTCATACAGTAGGCAGAAACGTAGAGAGACTCAAGTGAAAAAATGAGCTCTGGGTTGCCTATCCCTTATAAAGCAGCTGGAAATACATTTCTATTAGACATGTGGAGTCTTCAGACAGAGCTCTGAGCTGTGCTGCCTCTTGTTTACAGTGAATGCTGTCAAGCAAATCTGATTTTGTACATATCTTGGCCATTCACTTAAAGAGCAACATCATTCAGTCTGCCTGTCTGTTCATGACTCGCTTTTTAACACGTTCCTTACTTCTTCAGTATCCACTATCAAAATATTAAATTTGTAAATCCAATAGTGCTAAAAGCAGGGTTGTATTTGGTGACACATAACTTCTGTTCCCTTAAAATATTCAGAATCCTACAGTAGACAATAAGATCAATGGCTTCAGGAGAACTCCTATTTTCCTGGAAGATTATTCCAATGTTTTCAGGAAATCAAGTTGTCACTGAGACCAGATATCAAACAATTTTTTGTTCTAAGATTTCTAAATATAGAAGTGCATTTCAAAACCACTCAGCTTGTTTTAAACCTACTGATTTCATTCTCCTTATTTTTCCCAGGAACTTCTGGAAATTCACTCAGAGGATTGTTGGATTAATGACAGGTGCTGCATTCCCTGGTATTGTGGGCATAGAAGATGAGGATCAGCACCTGTTTTTTTGACGTTTCTGGCCAGGCATCAAGGCAGATATTCAGTGGTGGTGCAATGTTCCTTGGTGCTGGATGCTCATGCCCATCTGTGAGGATGGCGTTGTTCCCATCTGTGAGTTCAGAGTGCCTTTGTCTGCAATCAGCCATTGGTTTAATTGAGCAGCCAATATTGGAACGAAAATGCTGTTACTTCCCCACCACCCTCTCGTGTGCCAGAATGAAGCTGTGGTGACACCTTCCTCATCCCTGCTGTCACATATATCTGTGCAAGCCTGAACAGCAGAATGGGGGGAATCAGTCACTATTCACAATGACTGCTGGCTGCCAAAAAGACACATTCCTACTGCAGCCGAAGGTGGGGAATTTCAGTGTGAACATAAAAAAAGGGCTTTCTGAAAGCTCCCTGTGTGCAGATCTGGAAGAGGAATGGGAGCCAGGAAGCACATTAAACCACTGAGGACCATTTCTGACAATGCTGAGGAGTAACCTACAAACAGCTAAATTAGAAGTAGATGCTCTTGATCTGGCAGCAATGTAAGGGACTCTTTTTTCAGCAAGGTGTAACACTGCTGCCCAAAGACCGTGATTAAATACAAGGTGTAACCACTATGTTACACAAGGAGAGAAGGAGAGGGACGACACTGGCAGCTGGCAACTGGGCTTTTAAAGGCATTAAATGATATTAAAGTCAGAGCTGAACTAACCAAGGCTCTGTACTTCCCCTGCTGTTGGCTTGTCCCCTGCAATTTGGCTTGCAGAGTGCAGCATCCAGCTATCCTGAGTACACTTCAACATCAGCAGTGAAATACAAAACCATAAATAGTTTCGCCAAAGTATTACTCCTTATCTCTGGCCCAAAGTAAGGTACTGTCATGGAAAAAGAGTGTTCTTCAAGCATTTGTTTTTGTGTACTCTCGCACTGTGAGCTCCAGCATTCAGAAATGTGAAATAGAGATACTTGTTCTCTAGTTCCTTGGTTTGAGATGTGCTTAAGTTCATAAAGATGTTTTAAAAAGGCTTTCTTTCCTTAAAGCACTTTTAGTGACACAGAGGTTTCAGCTGCATAAAATGAGCTGTCTTTCATTAAAAAATCCTACCTCTTTTAGTTTCTGTGCCTTCCTGCAAAGCAGTAGGTATAAATCAGTCTTTCTTTCATTTATTCTCCTTTTCATTTTATGGAGGCCTCATTTAGTGTAACTACAGTTTTTATTTGCTGATAAGGTCATTCCATAAATTATTGTACTGAAGTAGGTCTTTTAATTATTTGCTCCTTCAGAAAATGCATTTTTCAAAATTTCTTATTTCCATTACTGTGAATACTCTTTTTTTTGTGTTTCTCATGTTGTCAGATTTAATTTAAATATTATTCATGCTGTGCTCTGATTTCAATGCATTATTTAAATATGCTGACTTAAATGTTTTCTGATTAATTTTGGGGGAAAAAGGTTATTACCATTAACTGTGATTCTTGAATAATACTGCTGTTGCATATTCATGCTTATGGTGCTTGCCAGTTCTGTGCAGTAAAGTAGAGCTTTTTTAGGGAAACAGGTCCCATACAAATCATATAAGTGCTTCTCCCAAATGTGAATGCTAGCTGCTGATACTATCAAAAACAATTAAATTCCCAGATACTGCCAGTATCTCTGTTAAATCCTTGAGCATTAAGGAAAAAAGTACTGTGGATGCGTTTGAAGTGAGAAAAAGACAGAAAGCAGTTGGCACCAAGGAACTCCCAAGAACATGTGCACAATGAGAAATGAGAGCATATTAACGAGTTTGCATCTATGCTGCTCAGGGGGAACTGTCTCCACCACGGATTAGTCTTGGAAAAATGTATTAAGATCCCAAAAAAAGACAGAGAGCAAGCTAAAAATGAACTGGTGTATCCTTGGGATAGACACACTGTGCCCAGGTCAGTGAGACTTCAGGGAAGATCTGCAGCTCGGCATTTACAAAGTGTAACTATCTGTATGAGCCAGAATAGTAGTAGCAAGGTGTTTATGACTGTTTATGCCTTCCCTGAATTCATGATATTTCTTCTCCTGCATTACAGGGACAGGCTGCTACCCCTGACACCTGAACTGGAATTCTCCTGCAAATGTTCCTTTGTTATAGTCATGGTTTTATTATCTGTGCTTCATTTTTAGTAACTGTGTTAGTTTATCACCCCATGGTGATTACTGCTAAAACAATAATTGGCAGGACGCATTTGAAGCTTCAAAGGGCAAAGGGAAGGATAATGCAGAGAACTGCTTTAGGCCTAAAGCCTTGGCACTCTTAACAGGCAGGACGTCTTCAAAGCCAGGGCTGGAGATAAAAGGATTTATTTTGTGCATTACAGAATCTGTTCTAAATAACCTTTATTCTCACCTGGGGGAGTGAATTACTTAAATACCATGTTAGGGACCCTAATCATGCTTACATTCCCTTTTAAGGAGTTATGTTTTATTTTAATAATGTTTCTCATATAATAACCAAAGATGCATTTCTTCAGGATTCCCTCTTCATGGGATGTCTCAGCTTATGGTTGATTCTTTAGCATTTAAGCTTGAGAAGAAAAACAATTTTGCTAGGGTGGCTGCTAGATGGATACATGTTGCATACTTTCCTTTCCTGTTACTTGTGGTCTGATGAAGATCAGGAATATTGAAATTCTTTTTATGGTAATGGTAGGAAGGGAGAGGGGATTCACCAGTCAGTGGGGAAATCTGGTAGTCTTTCAGGTAACTGGCTCAAATCCAATCCAGAATATTTCTGCACTCACATCATGATTATCCAGTGGACTCTGCCTCTTGGTGAGACAAGTGTTTGCTTCAGAGTCAACTTCAAGTGCTCAGGAGGAAAGCCAAGCTGCAGATTTTGAGGATGAATTACTTTCCTATGCCCAGGAGTGGGCAGTAGAGCATCAGTTTGATAGAGCAGTTCAGTTACTTAATTTAGAGCAGAATTAGTATAATTGATTTCAAGACATTTAATGGGGCCACTCACTTGTTTAAAGCTAATCATATGCTCAAGGATATTTTAGTTTTGCAGCTGTAGCCATGTTGCTGTTAAGGCACTTCAGTGAGGCAGTAGAGGAAATTAGTGTGCTTTTCCTGGTTTATAAACAGAGGACTTAACTTTTCAGTTCTGCCAGAGCACCATGTTTTTCAAGCATTAAACTAACAACATAAATGCTAAAAGTAAAGGAACAGTATTGTATAGAAAACAACTATCTAATGCCAAACAACCCACCCCATTTTCTGTGAACCTAAATTATAACTGATGTATCCTGGCCCTGCAGAAACCAGATAGAAGAAAGCTGTGTAGCATTAAATTGCTTTAAACATCTGTCAAAAGCAAACTGAGTTGATTACATTCTGTTTTGATTTGCTGTAAACACAGAGGTTAGTTTTTGAAAAGCAATCTTAGAGTTTAATCACATTTCTTTGGCAGTGTGAGACAAAGCTCCTCAATAATATAATATAGGAACTAAGTGGCTTTGAAAGAATTAAGAGGCCTTGAATGAATGGGAGCAGATAGAAATTTTGTGTTGGTGCAAACAGTGGTGTGAATCAAAACAACGGTGAGAGAAGAAGGATATAGAGATTAAATAAAATAGTCAACCTTCATGGAATGATTGCCAGCAGCAGATCTTGAGGAATTTTTAAAGGAGGGAAGTCTCAGTATTTTTCTTAGGAAAAAGTAAGGACAGAGAGGAAAGAATGACAGAGCAAAGCTCTCCTCAACTCCAGAGTTACATTTCATCTGCTAAGCTGCAAATGAAGCAAAAGTTTCAAAGGAGAAATAAAAGGTCACAGCGACAGTACGGTAGCTCTAGTTTTCTGGAAGCCTCACTACAGTGGGCAAAATTCCTCAACTCCAATATGAATAAAACTATGTAAATGAGAAACAATGACAGAAACATTTCAGGCTATGCTTTGTTTTAAAGCAAAATTTATTTATGTCTAAATAACCCTGTAATCCAGTGATAGAAGGATACAGTTGTCATGTGAAAGACTGCCAGATTCTTGCCTGTTTTTCCATGAGTTATGTGAGGCCTGAGTTACCAACTCCACCTCTTGTTTAGTGGTTTTACATTTTATTTAAACATGTAAATATTATTAGTGAATGAGATCTTGATTCAGTAGTCTCCACAGGCTTATTGGAAAGCACTAAATCTTTATCTGATTACCCAATTATCTCTGTGTGTTGGACTCTGCATTTTTTCCTCCTTTGCTAAATATTTCTCAGATTCAGGGAAAATTGTCTTGTCAAAACCCATGAGAGAAAGTTTGGGATAGAATATGA
This sequence comes from Molothrus aeneus, assembly GCF_037042795.1. NCBI lineage: Eukaryota > Metazoa > Chordata > Aves > Passeriformes > Icteridae > Molothrus > Molothrus aeneus. Next base: position 67,689,665 of record NC_089647.1, read on the forward strand.
CCTTTAGGAAATACCACTTCTCAACATTTTGGTTTAAAAGCAAAATGGAAAATCTTTAAAATGTTGATGTCACAATTTAATTTAAAGAACAGGCGATTAGTCCCTCTCTATAAGGGAAGCCAATGGAGCAAGAATGCTAAAATGACATCAAAAAAGCATGCTCAGGCTATGTGAGGATCTACATCTTTTAGGACAAGGGAAAGAGCTCTCCTCTAGGTACGTAGAGCTTTCAACACAGCCTCCTCTCTCTCTGCTGTTGAGCAAAAAGGGCAATGCATACTTCATATAAGGCTAACAAAGCAGAAATTCTTGCTGCTGCTAAAGTAAACATCCACACATGAAATCATTGCAAAGCACTCAGACTTTCTGCGTACAGTTGAAAATGTAAGTTGTAAGAGCTTGCACACTGAATGGATCTTCAACTAAGCTTTGCTGAGATGAACCCGTCACCCAGGAAATGTGAGCAGATGGAGGAAGCAAATGCAAGACAGGAAATGTTATTAGTTTCATACTATTTTGTCCTCAATGGCATCATTTCTGTTCCTCCGTGAGGCACACAGGATGAGTTTGAAGATGAAAAATGCATTGATAGCATTTGATTCATTCTCTTTCTACTGTTTGGCAAGTAGTCATGCTGTGCACTGCCACCAATTCTGGTGACCTTGAAGGTCAATCATTCCATATTTTGAGCAAGTGCTTGCTCATCTCATTCTGAACAACGAAATCCCCAGTGTAGCACAATGTAATGAAATTATTCAAAGCCTCTCAAGCTTTCCGTACATGCTGCTTGATATTCTTTCACTGCTAAAAGTAAGTGGTGAAATTAAGTCTACACTACTTATTGACTTTTTCCCTGACATACACTGGATGATATCTTGTGTGTTGTACAGCGAAACATCTGGGGAATGAATGGTGCTGACTGGAGCTGCCTGGGCAGAGCTGGGGGATTGAAGGCAGGCTTGCCACATTAAGGCTGCATTCTGAAATTACAGCTTGCATGCTCTGATGTGGGGCAGTACTCGGAGTACAGGGCCAGAATTCTTGGACCAGAATCAATATGAACACGAAGGCTGACATAGTTCAATACCCCCAATGAACGGGTACTAAAGTGGTTTCCAGGAGTGCACAGCCACGCTTGGCTTTCCTGGTGGCAGAACTCCGATGGATCAGCCAGTATATGAAGTTGAATCTGTTGGTGTATTAACTTACAGACAGATGAAAGTGGAACAGAGCTATTCTGTGACTGAAAGACTTGAGAGGTCTGCAAGTTTATCCAATATTTTCAACGTCATATTGCCTACTGCAAATTATTTGTTTGTAGAAGCTTTATCCCTCTTAATTTCAGACTATACTGCAAATCATTGTCAGAATTGGTGTCAGCATAAGTGGGAGAGTTCTCCTGACAATCATCTGTAAGTTCCTACATGTTGAATTATTTTTTTTCCACAGTACATTTATTTTCATTTTCTGCTTTAAATCACAGGGTTCTCACCCCTAAAATCCCTGTTAGTGTCTCCATATAAAGTGTCATCTCCCTTGAAACATTTCAGTTGGCCTTTGTTCTGCTTAAAATAGAGGAAGCCAGTTTAAACATATGTTCCTAGATGTACAATTATAGTGCTTTCTTATAATTGGAGGGTTTTGCTTGAAGTAGTGTTTGACATACTTACTTCAGTGACCAGCATGCATTATGAGGCATGTGGAACTTGGCTGGCCAGCAAACAGCACTCTTGTGGGTTTTTAACTCCTTTGAATGAAGAAATAAAACCCATAAAATATCAATAAAGCTATCCACTCTAGGCAAGGGATGACCAGACATAAAGACAATCTCCCATCAAGAGTGCTGTGGGCACATTACTGTAGGTTGTCCAAGTCTTATAAAAGTACTGCCATTCTTCCCTTTCTTTAGTACTGGAAACAGCTTGTCTTCTCAAATACTTACACGTTTCTAGTATTTATTTTCTTTTCTTTTTTTTTTTCCTCTTTAACAAAGAAATCAAAGAGAAATATGAAAAGGAGATTTTAAAAAAAGAATCCTCACATCTACAATGGGCTTAGTTCTATGACAGTTGATAGAAAAAGAAAGCCACAAATTAGAAATTCAGACTTAGAATTTTGACTCTGTAGATTAGCTTTCCCTACCATGTCTATCAACTAGCAACGAAAGACATGGAAATACTATGCTTTGTACACAATTAATGAAAGAGGTTTCAAGAATTACAGGTACATTTTACATTAAAAATTCAAGACAGTTCATATGAATATTTTCTTTGTTTAGCCTTTATATTTTGCATTTACAAGATACAATAAAACTTGAGTACTAAGGGGTTTTGAAGGCAGTGGATAAAGTCTACACACCAAGTCACAAAATCTTTCCTGTAAAAATTTCTTGTAAACACATAGTTCCTGGTAATTGTTTGTTCTTACTAACCTACTGCACCTCTCTAGATAACATACATAAACACATATGTCCACAGCCTCTCAGTCGCTTTGATAGTCATGACATAAGGACTTAAATTCCTTAATCCTAAAGATTGAATGGGAACTTTTCTCTGTTTATAATTTATTCGTGTGGTTTTCTTGTAGGGTACTTCATGGATAGGTTCGAGTTCATCTGTTTTCACCGAACCTTTGTTTTATCTCTATAAATAATATTGCTCTCCTTATCTTTCTTCCACCCTTTACTTTTTCTCCCCATTTGATATGGCTGAATTTTATTAAATCTTCAAACTTAGATTTTTGCATCAAAATCCTGTATAAGGAGGTCTTGCACCTACTCCAGCAGGAAGAAGTAAAGGAAAAAGGAAAAAGGAAAACGGAAAAAAGAAAAAGAAAAAAGGACAAGGGAAAAGGCAAAAGGGAGAAGAGAAGAGAAGAGAAGAGAAGAGAAGAGAAGAGAAGAGAAGAGAAGAGAAGAGAAGAGAAGAGAAGAGAAGAGAAGAGAAGAGAAGAGAAGAGAAGAGAAGAGAAGAGGAGAGGAGAGGAGAGGAGAGGAGAGGAGAGGAGAGGAGAGGAGAGGAGAGGAGAGGAGAGGAGAGGAGAGGAGAGGAGAGGAGAGGAGAGGAGAGGAGAGGAGAGGAGAGGAGAGGAGAGGAGAGGAGAGGAGAGGAGAGGAGAGGAGAGGAGAGGAGAGGAGAGGAGAGGAGAGGAGAGGAGAGGAGAGGAGAGGAGAGGAGAGGAGAGGAGAGGAGAGGAGAGGAGAGAAGAGAAGAGGCTGGTCAGTGTTATGAATCAATTTGTTGTGAATAAAATGAACTCAAACAGAGCTTTTCTTCATACCTGTTCTGTAAACTCCCCAGTCATATACAAGACAGTAAAACAGGAAGCTAGACTTAAACTTCAGACATTGTACTTTTTATCTACAGTACTTCCATGTTTGTGTTTCTTCCAGCAACTGCAGAGAGATTAATCAAGATATGAAGACAGATTTTGAAAAAAAAACAGGTATAGCAGATCCTTCGCAGATGCTTCTCAATCTTCACTTCTTCCTTTCTTTTTCTATTAGAAAAATAATTTAAATTAAACAGATTTGTTATGTGCAGCGCAGTGTTTCCATGTGAGCCTTGAACACTTTGTTCAAGAGCTAGGAGGCCAGCCAACTGCTTTAGTTCCTTAAAGAATAACAGATGTGTCCTTCCAAGTCTCATGCTAATGGAATTTAGGCTGTGGTTAGGAATTTAAAAATACTCTCAGTTGTCTACAGATTTGTTTCAACCCTGTTCTTTTGGTTAGCTGGTTTCAGGCTTCTCTTTCCACATCATTCAGAAACCTCGTATGAAATGTCAAGTTGAACTGAAGCTCAAATATTTTACTTTCCCTGACTGAAAGCAAATAGTTAAAAGTAAAAGTCTCTTGGGTTCAGTTATGTAGGATATTGTGTCTCCCAGTCTGACTTTGTAACTACTATATTTAAGAAACACTGAGTAAAATGCTCTCTTTGTATATATACAGCAAAAAATCTTTTTTCCCTAACTACCAGCACATGCTTTCTATCTTTACTTTTGGCTCCAAATGTTAATGGTATTTATATAAAGGTGAAGCAAAAGATTTGGTACAACCATCCTTAAGCAAAAGATGTCAATAAAATGAAATAGCAAATGGGGAAAATCTGTTGATTTCAGTTCACATTTTAGAAGTTGTGAAGGCCCTAGGACCATGGCAAAAAGCTGTAGAAGTTAGGAGGGGAAGCTACAGAGGCTTTTCTCCATCAGGAATGCAGCAACATTGCAAGAGAAAATGCTTGACCACTGTCAAAACCCTTCCTTCAGTTTTCTGCACTTCAGCTGTGAAGAATGCTTATTATGATCTGATTGTTGCTTTCCTCTTTGTCTCATGTGTCTCTGGATTGGAGACTGTTACAGACAAAGATCGTGAAGGCAGCAGTACTGCAAGTAGCAGTGCTGAGGGCTCTGGCTCTTTATTTTCACCACTTACTGTAAGAAGTGAGAAGAGATAATGGATCAAGACCAGCCCTGCCGAGAAGGGCTTGGGGGTGCTGGTGGGTGAGAGGCTGGACTATGACCCAGCCGTGGGCACTCACAGCCCAGAGAGCCAAACGTGTCCTGGGCTGCATCCAAAGCAGCGTGGGCAGCAGGGACAGGGAAGGGACTCTGCCCCTCTGCTCTGCTCTGACCCCACCTGCAGGGCTGCATCAGCTCTGGAGTCCCAGCAGAGCAAAGACATGGACCTGTGGGAGTGAGTCTGGAGGAGGGACACCAAAATGATCAGAGGGATGAAGCCCTTCTCCTTTGAGAAAAGGCTGAGAGAGTTTGGACTGTTCAGCCCAGACAAGAGAAGGTACCAGGAAGAACTTAGACCAGCCTTGTCCATGAAGGGAGCTACAAGAAAGGAGGAGAGGGACTTTGCACAGTGGCCTGAACTGACAGGACAATAGGGAGTGGCTTCACATTGGCAATGTTTAGGGTTCGATTAGAGATTAGGAAAAAATTCTTTACTCTGAAGGGTGGGAAGGACTGGAGCAGGGTGCCCAGACAAGTTGTGACTGTCCCATCTCTGGAAGTGTTCATGGCTGGACCAGGTGGGGCTTTGTGCAACCTGGTCTAATGAAATGCATCCAGAGGCCCAGGGAAGGGGGCTTGGAACTAGAAGATCTTTACAGCCCTTCCAACCCAAACCATTCTGTGATTCTATGTTATAACTGATAAGGTTACATTTGCCCTTTCCAGGAGGTAGTGCAAAGAAGTGATGCAATTTTTTTTTTCTCAAAGGGCAGGACAAACTCTCTTCTCAGCTGATAGGAGCCAAGGGAAGGGGATGATGGGAAGAGAGATTATTGATGGTTTCCAAAGAAAGGGGGAAGCATATGATAGATTTTGGTTATCTAAGGGTCTTTAACTAAAAATGATGCCGAGTGGCATGAAAAAAAGATTAGAAATGGAAGGATCTGCTGGAGATGATGTATTTCTTCAATATTTCTACTTTACTTCCTTATTTCAGAATTGCTCTTTCCTGAAAATCATCCCTTCAGAAATACCCCACTTCCCTGATCACTTATCTTGACAGAATTCTTCCAAGCCAGCATTCACACTAGATTTCCCGTTTATTTCTTATTCTGTCTGCTGCTTCTAATATCTTCTTATTTTCTCTTTCCAGAAATCCCAGTGTTTCATTTCTTTGTTCTCAGTTTGTACACTTCCTTTCACAGAGACATTCACAGTCCCTTTTCCATTCAATGTACTTTGCATTTCTTTTCAGCTCTGTTTCCCATATTTTTTGTCTCTGTTGTTGTCTAGGATGAGTTCTGCCCCCACCCTACACCCCCTCACCTCAGCCTTTACCACCCAAAAGTTTTCCCTCTTAACTGGTTTTCTTTTCTTCACAAGCTTTTCTACTGTCTTCAATTTATCACCTGGAAACTCCTTCATTGCCTCTCTCATGCTTCATTCAAACAATTTTTCTTTCTACCAATAACTTCTACCCTTTTTTTCCCTTTTTATTTTTCTTCTGATATTTTCAGAAGAGAAAGATGAAATTTCCTTGACTTTTAATAGCCATAAATATAAATGGCAAACTCCTTTCTGGTGATTTTGAATGCTGTTGCCCCAGTAATGCAATACCTAATGCACATCAGGCATCACCATAATGGACAGCCACACACACATTATCATTAGTAAAAAAAAGGCAGATGGTACTCTGTAAATACCACCTTGGCTACACACCTTCATCATCTTTCAAATAATCTGGAGCAGAACAGTTTGTCTGTAGAATTTAACTTCCCTAATTTTCTTCAGAATGATGAGTGAAAGCTTTTAAGCAGCAGGTGGTCACAGTTTACATGACAGAATGCAGGAGAATATTCATGTAGTCATGATTTTATTCCTGAACAGCATTTTTCCTCTGGTCAGAAACATAAAAGCAGTGAAATCCATGATCTACTGCAACTAAGACAAGAATTTTGCTGCTAATTCTGAGGTCCAAGATCCTGCCCAAAACTGAGTACTTCACAGCTTCCTCTATCTGAGCTTGAGTTTCATTTCCTTTCCTTCTTTTTTTTTTTTTTTTAGGACATGCCTAATCTCCAAGTAGATTCTTTTTTCTCCTGCTTTGCAACTTACTTTCAAAGCACAGCTCTGCAGCATATGAAAATCAGAGGCAGTATAGTAGAGCAGAGAGAAGTGCCACTAAAGCACAGATATTATATCCACATCAAGGCGCTAAACTTGTGCACAACTGTTTATAAAAATGAGCATAACAGATATGCCAAAAAGTACAAAGGTTTTTGAGATATATTATTTTTTGCTCAATATGCTTTCTATCTGGGTTTCTCTGAGCAGAGCTCAGCTACCACAGCAGCACAAGAAAAAAAGCAAGAATGGGAACCTTTGATTAAAGATGTTTTACTCTCTGAAACATGATATTGCAGAGTGTGAATGTTTCTGAAATTTTGTTAGTAGGCCAGAGACAGTTTTTGATATGAAGAGATAAAAAAGAGATGTATGAAATTTAAAAATGAGGGGGATTTGTTTTGTTGGTCAGGACCTGTGGAGAGGTATACCTGGGAATCTAACACAAGGTTTCTCAGATGCTAGATTCTGGTTCTAAATGATCTGATTGCACAGCAAGCTCTCCAAGAAAAATTCCACACTTCTGCTAGAGATGTCAATGTGAGACTACACCTCTGGGTGCAAAGTGCTCCTGTGTGCTGATAATCCTAAATGGGTAACCAGTAATAGCAATCATCTCCCTGGTGTCAGTTTTTGTGAGCCATCTTGAGATGGACCATGGAAGGTAAGAGCCAAATTTATTTGTTTACTTCTTAATGCATCATTAGTAAGCAAAATAAGTTCATTTGAGCATTTCCTCTTCTTTTTGAATCTCTTTATTACTCTACCCCCTCTCTACTATCAAAGCATCACAGTGGAAAAGGCTATTGGCCAGATTAATTTCTGGATAACTACAGTGATGAAAATGGACTGTGAACTGAATTCCACCCAGATTTCTGCCAGCTTTGCTTTTCTCTGCTGTGAACCAGCAAAATTTTGCAGCCATCCATAGACATGTGGCTGTTTCTACTTCTGCTCTTACTCTGCGCATGCTGTAATGCCCAATTTTTTGAGAAGAAACAAAGTACAGAAGGCAAGAGAGATAATGATGAGCATCACACTCTGTATTGTTGCTAATAAGTGTCTCATTTGAGCTGTAGGTTTGTTAGCAAGAGGGTTCAGATGTGCTGATTTCCCTGACTCCTGGGAGTGGAGAGGACACATCCAGACTTCCACAGGTGATTGAAGATGCATCCGCAAGGCACTTTTGCTGCTGCTGAGCTGCACAGCTAAGCAAGCAATGCCAAAGAAGAGGTAACAGGAGCTTTAGTTTCTGCTTCCTCTCTGCTGCTTCCCCCTCACCTGCCTTTGCTGTCGTCTTGTGTGGCACTGAACCAGCTGGCAGCGGGGGAGAGGCAGCACCTCGTAACTTCAGTGTCAAGTATTGGCCCAACTGAAAGGGTCTATTGCAAAATGAAGGTTATTCTGATGTGTGTGACAAAAATCTGGGTATTATTAGCTGTCAATATTGCTTGTTTCTTACATCCTTTGTAAATGATGGCAATAAAACTTCATTGGAAATAACTTCTTAAAACATTTATTTGTATGATTGATGAAGCAACAAAGAGTATGAAAAACTCTAAGGAGGGGAAGACAGTAAAATTATAGAAACCACAAGAATCTGCTTATTTTAACTAGGCATAAAGAAATTGCCAACAATGGCCTATATTTATATTTCTTCAGTCTGTCATACCAAAACTTACTTGTCTTGGAGGCTGGAAGCTTAAAAGAAAAAGCTATTTGGAACTGGTTGCAGGGAGTTTGAACAAAGGAGAAAAACATCTGTACTTTCTGCTAACACACTACAGAGGTTTACCCACCAATGCCAGGTTTCCAAATCTAGGGATTTGGGAATGTTCCATATGTTAAAATAACAACTCTTGATCACTCTCTGAAGCTATTTATATTTTTCCATTTTAATATCCTATTTATTAATAGTGTTCAAAATTAGGATGACAAACTCCCTATGTTCTCCAGTCAGCAGGTAGCAGACAACTTGTGACAGCTATTTTATGAGGAACATAATTAACAAGGCAAACTGCACAACTTCCAGTTTGATTCCTTTGCTGGTGCTTATTCTGATTCATTAACAATTATGCCAGTAATTGGCATAATTGTTAAGAGGTATTTGGAAAATGTCCATCAGTAAATAACCTAATTTTAGATTGATCTCAGGGGCAGATATATTGTATAATTACTGCTTTCTCCATGTTTTAGGAAGTACAAAGCAGATTCCTAAGGCAAGAGATCAGTGGATGCTGTGGTCTGTTGGGTTACTGTGGATGGAACAGGGGAATTCAAAGGAGATATGACTCTCTATCCTCTCATTTGGATTCTAGGTACTTGGAAAAATAAAATCCCCAGCAAATCTAATCCAAATCTAACTGTGAGACAATTATGACTTTTCATGAAAAACTGGACTGTTTTATGAAGAAAGTAGTCAAATGAGATCTTCCTTTCTATCTCATAAAATTTAAAAAAAACCAAACAAATAAAAAAAAAACAAAACAGAAAAAAAAAAAAAAAAACAAAAAACCCAACAAAAACCAATAGCAACAAATTAACCCCTCCAGTTCTTTAAATTACACCAACATCCTGTTCCACTGCAGGTTTTCATAATATCTTAGACCTATTTTCCCCCTCTAGATAAATTCTCTGAGTTGCTGCTTCCACCAGAAGCCATTTCTAAAAAGGCAGGCTAAACACCATATCTACAATCAGGCTATTTGAGAGACCAATTTTCTCAGCTTAGAAGCAAAGCTACAGGTTCTGACCCTAGATTCAAACTGGCTCATCACAGGTTGCTCTTGGACTTCCATGTCCTTTCTCTACAGAAAATATCTGTACATAAGATAATCACAAATGGATAGTAATGCACCTTGCACAATTTTCTTGAGTTTATTCTGATATCTCAAAAGTGCTGCCAATCTTGCAATTGTTAACATGTATTTGAGTGTTTTCTCATTAAACCAGAATTTTTTTTACCATGCTAACACATTTCCATTCTTTCACTCTTTTTAATAGTGAATAAACTTTGTAAAATGAAGAAAAACATTTTCAACTTTGACACTTTCAAGAAAGAATAATTTTGCTTTCATGAGGCAGAAAAAACCCATTTGTTTCTCATTCTACAATGATCTAAAAAATGCAAGTATTGATATTTGACTTGTCTGTAAGTGAAATTCAATTGAAAACTTTAAAACTTGCTCTAACTACATTTACATTCATCATGAAGATTAAACCAAGTGTTTCCATTGCATAGATGAAGCTATTTCTTGCTGTTATTTTTTTTTTCTCAACTTCATTTCTTCAAAGTCAAACGGGAATAAAATAACAATTGAGTTTATCCAAGAACATCTAAATTATTAACTCTGAATTCCGGCATACTTTGTAATCTTAAGCCTGTCCCTGTTTCATAATTTCGCACACAATGTAAATTACATGTAACATCATAAGATAGTGATCCCTAAGGACTCTAGTAACATGTAAGACAAAAGCATCTTATAGACAAGAGTTCATTTGTCATGGCAAAATTTCTGCTTGATTTTAACCAAAACAAAATAAAATCCCAACTGCGAATTTATGTCTGGTTAATGTATTCCTTTTTTTCACACTGAAGTTCATCACTTAGGTTTGTTGATACATCACACTTTCTCAGAAATAAACCATCAGAAAAAATTGGCCTTTATCTTCAAGTGGATTGATTTTTGTAAAAGTTCACAGCCCCTTGCTCCATCTGTCATTATTATCTGTTAATAGGTATAGGGAATGGAACTGCAGAGATTGTTGAGACTGCAAAAACAGTTAAGGGAATTAAAAACCCAATCTTTTCAAGACACTAGTTTTCCAGAACCAGAGAGCAGGTAGGGTTAATACTGAAAATAAAGCCACCACTGGCAAAGGTCTTATCTACTTTGTAATTTATATTACTCCTGGACTTTCAATTTCTAATCTCTAGCTTGAGAGAGATAGGGACGTTCTGCAATTTGTGTGTGCCTTTCTTTGAAAGGCTTATTTCAGCTGCTGCTGAAAAACCCACTGAAGCATAAATCTTATCCTTTTAGTCAGAACCAAGTAGCATTGTCCCCATTGATTTATCTTCTGTTTGTTTCCTCCAGCAGTCTCCTCTGATTTAATTCCCTGCTTTTAGGATAATATCACAAAAGTAAATTGACAAGCACATTAACAAAAATATATTTAACTGTCTTACTCCCTGCTCCATTTAAGTGTCCACAAAAATCCTAATTGAGGGGCTCAGCAGCAGGAGTAATCTTGCTCCAATTTCATCATTACTTTGTCTGCTTGCCTTGTCATAGTGTGTGTAATTTTTGCTATAAATTAGGCAGATTTCAATTTTCTATGAGTAGTCAATGGTGGACACAGTTTTCCAGCTTAGAGTCCTGTCTAGTAATACAGTTGATAAGCAATATATTTGCACACCACCAAATTTTACAAAGAAGTGTGTAATGCAATGTTACCAGTGAGAACTTGTATTTACATTTTATAAAATCAGCTATAAGGAACACTCAGGAGCATCATGAAAATTGCAAATAAAGAAAACATGCTCTTCACTTATAAAAAGATTAAACAAAGCAGTTAAGGGTTCTATCTGTCTCTCTTCCCCAAAGAGGCTGTTAATCTAAATGGAATAATCTTTTCTATTATTACTTTATTATTGTTTTATTATAGTGAGCTATATTTCAGCCTCTTATGGAATGGCAGTTATTATACTACAGATCTTTCATATTCTAATGAATTTCATTCTGTCTCGGGAATTTTGTTCTGAAAATTGCATTCTCCTTTTTGCTCTTCCTTTTTCTTTTTTTTTTTAAATTTTATTCTGAAATTATAATGCAAAAGAGTCTCATTTAAGAGTTTACCCATGAGACATACAAATGTACCTGTCTATTCTAGTAAATACCTAATTCTTCAGAAGAGATTTTTGTTCCAAAAAATGGTTTATATTGAAGAAAATATGTGATTTATACTCAATAGCCTTATGTGTTTCATTGTGTCTCTTTTGTTTTTGTAAAACTGCAGTACAATCGTGAAGGTAAATTTGAGAAGTCCATAAAAGTAAACTTGGCAGTCATTTCTAAATTCTGTCTTCTGTAAAGAAACTTGTGGAAGAAAACTAGAGTGGAACCAGAGCTGGTGGAGCTGATAGATGCAGTACAGTGCCCTGGCAAAGTAGTGTAAAAGCTTAGATGCTTCACAGGTTTGGCAAGAAGAATTAGCTTTGTAGATAATTAATGGAAATATATTTAACATATCTGCTAAAGTCATTGTTTAGTTTTCTCTTCCATTCTCTATAGTTAGCACTTTGCAGGACTTGCAACAGGTAACCATGGAAGCAAGACAAAAACCAGAAGAGACTAATGTTAGGGGTCCCCAGCCCAGGCAATATGCTTCAATGGTCCTGATTTCCTTAAAATATCTTTATACAGTGCTTCGGAACTTATTTCTTTGCAGATACAGTTAGCAGAGAATTAAAAGTCCAAAAAAACAGAAGATAGATAACAACAGTTGTGGCTTTGCCCAGGACTCCATAGGCTGAATTGTGCTTGCTCCTATCCTGATAGAGTTGTTGAGGCTAAATCAGACAAAATAACAAAACCCAAGTAATTGGTTATGTACTCTCTTTCTTCAGAACTGAAAACAAAAGACTTTACTTGCTTTCATTTAAATCACATTCTTTAAAGTTAATGTTTTGGGATTTTTGGTGAATATGTGCATTTCTTGCTCTCTATTGAAGGGAAAAAAGAAATCACAACAGAAGTGAAATTATAACAGGGAAGCTCAAAAAGGAGCACTGATAAGAGTTATCTTCAGTGAGAACAGTTTTTAATGGAATACAGCTGTTTGACAAACCCTAATCTCTTCATGCAAATGTGTAATTTTAAAAAAACCCTCATTGCAAACTTTGTGTACCTAAAGGGCAAAAGTTGAGGAGAAAAATAAAAAACAGTTTCACAAACACACCACCAGGAAAATGTTAAGGAAATGTCCTGAAGGTGTTAAAGAATTATATGCAAATCCCCCACTGTTTTGGATCGATGAGGAGTAGTTAATCCTTCTCAGTCTCTTCTTTTGAAGCTGTTTTTCATTATTTATTGTTCCCAATAAAGAAACTAAAGCTGTAACCTGTGCACTAGGGCACTCGATGGGGAAGAGAAATATCAGCTCTGAGTCAGTCAGAAGTGGGAGCTGACACATGATCTCCTGTGGATCAGGTGAATATTTTATCCACAATGTCATGGTGGGTTATCTTTTGGTGGTTTTGTTTTCTGTCTTAATTTCCCTGATGAAAAATATGGAAATATCCTGGCTTTATTCCAGTGATGAATAAAAAGAAAAAAAATTTTCTTTTTTTTTGAACTACAGCTCTTGCTCAATAGAGTTCTAAAATCAGAAGGAGATAAGATGTGAAAATGCAGCAGAGACCAGACAAAGGTCTTGTACTACAGATGGGTCAAAGCAAAGATAAGGAAGCTGAAGAATAGATTGTGTCTTTGGCAGGAAAACCATTAATTGTTCTTTCGAGTCATCTTCTGTTAATTTTTGGACACTTTCAAACAGCCAGGTTCTTGTTTATTTACACTGGAAAATACTAAATATTTTATAATATCCAAATATCTCAACTTGGGGGAAGAGCTGATACACCAGAGGGTTTTACTGTTATTCAGAGAGATGTTGACAGGCTTCAGAAACTGCCTGATGGGAACCTCATGAAATTCAAGCAGGAGAGCTGGAAACATCTAGGAAGGAACCTTCCCAGACATCAGTACATGCTGGAGGGTCAGCTGGACTAAAAGCAGCTTTGGCAAGGAGGGCCTTGGGGTCCTGATGGACAATAAGCTAAACATGAGCTTTCAATGCACTCTTGTAGCAAAACAAGACCTCCAGTATCCTGGAGTGCACTGGGAAAGTGTTGCCAGCAGGTCGAGGGAGGTAAACCTCCCCTTCTGCTCAGCCCTGGTGAGACTCCTTTGGCAGTGCTGTGTCCAGTTCTGAGCTCCCCAGGGCAAGAGAGACATGGACATACCAGAGACAGTTCAGTGAGGGTCCATAAAGATGGAAGGACTGGAATCTCCCTTCTATGAGAAAAGGCTGAGAGAGCTGGGACTGTTTAGCCTGAAGGAGGATAGGCTTGGGGTGATCTTTTCCCTATTTATAAATACCTGAAGGGAGACAATGAATGAAATTTTCTCAGTAATGCTCAGTGACAGCAAAACAGTGAACACAAACATCTGAGCCTGTTAGAGAACCCTTTTTTACTGTGGAAGTGATCAGTCACTGGCACAGGCTTCCCAGAGAGTCTCCATCCTTGGAGATATGTGTCCCAACACATATCCCCGAGCAAGGGAATTAGACCAGATGAGCTCCAGATGTCACTTGCAATCGAACAACTCTGTCATTCTTGAGTTGCCGTTTTTGAGAGTTTTCTTTACTAAATTCTGTTTGAGAATTCTGAGATAGACACAAAATTATTTGTGCTTGTATTAAGGCTACACTTCTCAAGCAGGACCCATAACCAATACAGTGCAAATCCAAACTGTACATCAGACAAATGTGACCACATATAAATTGTTAACTGTCATGGTTTCACTGTGACCTACTGTGAGGTAGTTATTGAGTAACAAAGAGTTGACCTGAGAACTAGATCCAGTCCACATTTCAGGAATTCAAGGGCTAACTGTTGAAGAAATCTTTTTGTGTAGTCAGTGTTATTTAAATGTTTCACAATTTACTAAGGAGAATTTTGTTCCTTTTAAGTTTTGAAAGCTCCCAACTCTCCTTCTGCTTAATGGCCCTACAAATTTTCTTGGAAGATACTAGAAGAATGTGTGGTTATGTAGATAACCAATAACCTTCTTTTAATATATTTTAAAAACTTCCAAGGCATCAAACCAGTTTTGTTTCAATATAATATAATTTATTTTTGATTTCCCAGTGGCAGTTCTTTTCAAAAAGACACCAGACAATGTTTGTTCCTTGAATGTTTATGAAACATTTTCACCCATTTAAATGGGTCCCACCATTCACCAGGAAAATATTTAATCAATCTGGAATGCTCTCAGCCCAGAAACCGTGACCTGGGAAATGGGCAGATGCTGCAGATACAGCCCCTGTGTGCAGTACAGCCATACTGGGCCACAGAAAACCAATTTTTGCTCATGGTACGACTAAGTTTTTATTTCTCTTATTTGCATATTGATTATGTAATTATTATATGCACAATTATAAGTTCCTTTTTCCTTAGGATGCTGTACATTTGAAAGGCAATGTTGACTGAGTGCTCCTATTTAGTGGATAGCCATGTCTACTGTGTAGCATGCCAAATGTAGGCATTTCTGTGATTCTTACTCTAACCCCACCGTGCCCACAATAAGCAAAATAAATGACTCAACTTTTATGCTAATTTTGAGCAACAGAGAAATAGAATTACCCCACATTTTCAGTTAGGGAGCTAATGTGGGGAGAGAGAGCAAAAATCTCTTAAACTAGAGGGTAAAACTAGCTCAATTACTTAATTGCTTGCTTAGGGTGACAAAGGAATACCATAACAAAAAGAAGCAGATTCCAATTTCCAGTAATAACTTAGAAGAATGTATCTCATAAAAATTATTTTCTTTGCTTTGTTCAAACTTTTTCACCAATATTCCAAAAACATTCAATTAGACAAAAGTCTTGTGGAAATAATGTGGTAGGTATCAGCAACCAGGAGAAACTCTTGATATTAAAATGTGTTGGAAAACTTCAACCATTCCCATTTCTACCAGTAGCATGTCTGCAGACAGCAGAGTTCTGGTGACATATGGAAAGGTTTAGATGTGCAGTCCTAATATATGCTCTTATTCAAGGACTCTGTACTCACTGAGATTGCTGAAAATGAGACATGACATACAAATCAAAGAAATAAATTTTTTTCAAAAAGTGGTACTATCTGCCCTCTCCACATCTAACTTTGAAGATAGATCTAATATGAAGGCTAACATAACCTCTCTATATAGCCATGTAAAAATAGCCCTCAGAACAGAAGATAATATTCCAAAAGTCATGTTAGGCCTCTCAAAGACTGAAGAATTAATCCATCTGATTCACTTTCTGGTGGTCTTGCCATCCTCCATAGGCAAGCCAGCACCTTGTGGTCCAAGACATGAAAGCTGGGCAACCAGTTGTAGGAAACCATTAAATATTAATGTTTGGCACATACTCTTTTTGTTCTTTCTTCTTTTATTGTTTGTGGTTTTTTAACAAGCTGCTAATCATTTTGATCAATTGCTCCTTATAGGACCTTTGTATTTTCACAGACCTAAAGAAATTGAAAATATTTGAAATCTGTTGTACCTTCTTAATCTTCAGTGCCAGGAGCATCTGTCCTTGTCATCTTATGCTGGATCACTTATTGAGGTGACTGGCAGAGGTTGTCTAGTGACTGTGCTCATCCAATGACCATAATTTTCCAGCGCTGGAGGCTATCAAAGCTTTTGTTTAATTGCACTATGTTTGGCACAAATTCAATACTTTCTGTATTCTAAAATGCAGTATTTCAATGTTCAATACAAACATCTGATATTCACAGCCAGTCTAATAGGTACACTATAAATATATGTATATATTACAGTCTGTAATATGTCTGAAAACGTGTATTTTTTGAACATATTAAGCTTCACATGCAGGATAAGTAGGATAAATAACTTTTTTTTTCCTTAGTGGATGATAACAAAGTACTTAGACCCAGGAATAATTGCTCCAGGTGAGGGTAGGAGCTGGCAGACAGAAGGGAAGAGGTCACCTGTGGGAAAACCTGGACAACACATTTATCCCTGTGCTCCATGGATACAAAAAGTCACCATGGTTTGTCTGATGCATTAATGAGCACGTTCTGGGGTTTTGGGGATGCCCAGGGGTGTTTGCAGTCGTGTTTCTGTGGCAGGTGGCACTAGATGGCACTGCCTCAAGGGCTTTCACAGCGTGTGGTGGGCGAGCAGCAGGCAGTCACTGCCTGTTTGGTGGTGATCGTGGGTGGGTGGCAAAGCAAGGGCTTAAAAGGCAAGGGAACTGGTTTTCTCACGCTTGCTAATACAGCAGGATTATTTATGGAGGCAGAGCCACTGCCTGAAGCCAGGAGCTGCTGTCAGCTGAGCTCATGGAACACCAGCATGGCTGCAACTTGGTCATGCCCACCTCTGCTCCGAGGGTGGCAAATAATCCGGATAAGTGTGTGACACTTTTATACATGTGATTTGAGGAGTTATGCAGGGAGAATCCTTCTTGTTTCTCCTCTAAAGAGAAGCTGATTCACATACCCTAGAAGTTGATGATGATGTTTAGCAGAGGGACAGCAGTATCTCAGTGAATGTGTGTCATGTAGAGGAGATAATTATGTGATTAATTGCATAGTCATAAGAGAAACCAATCTGTGCACTAAAATCTATGCTGCAATCCATCACAAACAAAACTTATTTTGACCATTCAAAGAGAAAGCCAAAAATATTCCTCTTGGTATGTTATGATGGAGGTTTTTTTCCTTCAAATATTAATTTTGTGCCAGTCTCCCTTCCATAAAATTTTATTTTCTTTTATAAAATTATCTTTCATGGAGTAAGTCAGCATTCAATACCAGTTTGATATTTTGTGACTTTTTATATTAGCAAAAAGACCTTTTTACCCCTGAATCTGGGTTTTTAGGATGGGATACGCAGCTCTCACTTTTAGCCCCAAGACAAGCTCTTTGAAGTGACACATTACATTCTATAAAGCTTTTTCATGTCATTTGTTGAGATACTTGTATTTTGTTCTGGACTAAGAACACACCTGTGATATGTCTTACTGTCACATGATGTAAAGATTGTTGTAAAGCTCTTGTAATTTTTTTTAATTCCTTATTTTGTTCTTAATAACTTCAGAATAAATTTACTGATATAGAATAGTGCAAGAGCTTCTTTTATTAGTGATTTTTTATGTCTGCATTATCACTATTATAAAGTCAGATAGGAATTGATCTTCATAATTTAAAAAATTGAAAATGTTTCTGTTTTTACCACACAGCACAGATGTAGTAAAATACACTGGGTTTATACACTCTCTTTGGAGGTTTGTTATGTAGACTTTTTTACAGCTTTACAGTTTCTGGCTTCAGGATACTTATTATTAAAACAGATTCCTTAGAAGTCTGTGCTTCAGTATTATCACTCTGAATTCTTGCTTGTCAATCTGGGGTTACAGCTCTGAGAGAGACAAGAAGCTAAATTTTTGCTTTAGAAAAGGACTATTCAAACCGAGCGTATAATCCATTTTTTGGTAAAGCTAAAACCACACAGCATCTGAGAAATGGAAAAAGGCATAATGTCTGTGGCCTGGGATAGAGAAAATGATGAACAGTGTAATTTCTGCAGTGTTTTGCCTTGTATTGTGTACATGCTGTGCTGGGAGACTTGCCTCTCATGCAGATCAAAGAAAGATGCAAAGGTCAAATCCAGCTGAAATCCCTGCTAGTGCACCTGAGGTGTTTGCTGAAAACAGCAGGCAAGGACCAGGCTAATCAGGCAACAAACTGGCACCCTGCAAGAGCCTGCTGTTTCTCCCTGTGTTGGGGAGAATTCCAGTATTGTCGATCCAGAGCTGCATGAGGATTTGTGCACAGCTTTAAAGAATTTACAATACCTCACAATTACAATATTCCACCAAGAAGAAGGGAATAATTTTTCTCCAATCCCTAATCATATAGAACTGCTGAGATTTCAGTGCTTCTACAATTTCCTGAAGACTCAGTCAAATTCTCTTTTCTTGACCCTCTAAGTAGTATTCCGTTGCTTCAATAAACGATAAAGCAAAATTCAGTTTCTATATGTTACAGATCTTTTCAAGTGCCTGCAGCTACCAAAACTAATCACAGTGGGTTACTTCTGGTTTTCACTCCTAGTGCAATATACCAGTCATATATCTTCCATTTTTTTCCATTTCACTCACTTTTGCATTTGCATATACAAAATATCCAATCCAATCAATCTTTCTCTTGAACATTAGCACCAAAATTATTCTTACATAAAGGAACATAGATCAAAGTGCCTCCAGCTCCTGCTAACTGAAGGCTTTCTCTGTTATCAGAGACACAGAACAAAAGTGATCATGAGTCTACAAGGGAAGCACTCAGGGCACCATACCTGGAAGAGAAGACATTTGGGCTCCCATCTCTACTTCACTTAAAAATTAACAGAAAATCCATTGTGGGCTTAGATCATAAGGCCAGGGTGCTATGACAGGGCCTGTTACTGGTTAAACTGCAGGAATGTCACACAAATGCAAGGTAATTGCAAACTGTGCTATCTACTTTCCCTACTACCCTTCTTGGAAGAAACTGTATCACATAAAAGATGGTTAGAGAGTTTTTCTGGCAGCTGGAAATTATCAGCTCATGTTTTTTTACAGAAAGGACTAGCAAAGTCCGTGGAAGCTTAAAAGGAAAAAAGTTCAAGTCATGCTCACATTGTATTTGTTACCTTACCTCTGTGTCCATCATTGATGAAACTATGTTGGGGATAATGAATTTGGTTCTGGAAAATATAGTGGAAGGAGGGCATTGAATTTGTCGGTCTTTAAGAAAAAGCTAAGAAAAAATCAACAAGTTTCTTTTTAGCAAAAATCTTTGGGTACTCAAACTTTTTTAAGATCAAGTTATAACTTCTATGTAAGGATCAACCTGATGAACAATATTTTCATAGATGGATTTTTGGTCAATCCAGTTCTAGGGGCTAAGGCATGATAAAATCCAAAATTTGGAAGCTGAAACCAAACAAATTACAATTAAAAATCATGTGAACATGATTCATTGAGTGGCTATGTGATTATCCAAACTGTTTGCCAAGGGCTACAGTGGATTCCTTATCCCTTTAAATAAAGATTGAATACAGCACCACTTTTTCTGCCAAACTTGCACAAACTGCAGACAAGACCTGCTCTGCCAGTCTGGAGCAAGGTGGGTGCTGCTGACCAGGAGTGTGGGAAATGGAACCACAGCTCATCTCCAGGTCTTCCCTCTGCTGGTTTGGGTGATGAGAGAGAGGTAGTGAAGATACGAAGTTATGACTCAGAGACCCAACTAATGTTACACATTCTGTGACTATATCAGCCAATAATTGATTTGATATTGTTTGATTTTGTTTGTTTGTTTGTTTGTTTGTTGTTTTGGGGCTTGCTTGTTTTTTTCATAGAAACACAACTAACAAAGTACATTTTGGTGGCTTAAATTTGACTGATTTTTGATGGCCTTGATAGAGGCCAAAAATGGGACCAGATTAGCCAGGGGCTATAGTATCATTATGTTTATTCCTTTTGGCATTCCCCTACAATGCTAACTACATCTGTACTGCTGAATGCTTCTGCTCCAGGGCCCAGTGGTAATTGCATTCCCAAATGATTACCTTCCAAGGCAAACTGGGTACAAATGCATTGCATAGCACTAAACCTGTCATCTTGATTATTTTTGTGTGTTTTTTTCAGTTCAAAGCAGCAGTTGTCATGCCAGAGATCTGTCACAACCCACCAGAGAGTCTTAGAGCATGCTGCTGAGAAAATTCCAGGTTAGTGGAATATGCCACCTGGAGGTGGCATAGCCAAGTAGGATAGGGATGGGAAGGTTCTGTTGGCTTGAGGGAGCCAAAAGTGACATGATTTGATCTGTGCTTTTTGGGAGCAGACTTTAACAAGGCGTCCCAATAACTGTACTTGAATTTTGTGAAATGACGTTTACATAGTATGAGTAGTAGGGTGCAAAAATGAAGTAGGAGCTGAGGCCTTTCCCTGAGGAAATATTCGGGAAATAGTTTTCAGGAGAGTAGGTCTTCCTTCACTGAAGCTCTTTCCTTTTGCAGCTTTACAGTTAACTGAAATATTCATCACATACAGGATGTTAGCAAGATGGGTTCACACATCCATTTTGGCTTCTGTAAGCACCAGCTTACACAGCTGTTAATTTGTCTGTCTCTTCCACCACCTTTCTTTTTTTCATCAGCTCAGTTATTCATGTCTGAAAATCCTCTAAATTTTGGTGGTGCAGTTTTGAATACTTAATATTTGACTGCTTGTATCTCACTGGATATATTCTGTGATCATAGCAAGAGCTTGTAACACTGGTGTCAATAAATGGAAACATTTCAAAAGGAATCAGAAAAAAATAACCCAAATATTACCTCTGCCTAGAAACCTTGTCTTGCTGATGCTCTTAGCCCTATGAAACAATACCAGAGAAAATTATAACGTCTGCCAACTACACAGTTTCATGGAGCTAGTCACTGTTGCTAACTGAGATCAAAGTTATATGTTAAAGACCATGATCTAATTTCTTCTACCAGGCTAGTTTCTGCTTTTAGTTTCTGTAGTTGGTGAAAAGTTGTCAAGAAAAAGCCCAGAAAATTACACATGTGGCAGTAGTTACAGTGAGGCAGATGTAATAATTCTAAGGTCTTCAGAAATAAATTTTTGGAGGAAATGAAGTACTGATCAGCAAACTCGTCCATGGGTTCATTCTGTGAGTAAATCAAAAGGCACTGGATAACACTCTCCTTATGTGATTCTCAGATCTTTTACTTAATAGTTTTCTCACTCTGAAATTAATCAAGTCAATGAAATAAATCACAAAACACCATACTTCATCATACATATTACTTGTTAGATGAAGCTTTCCTGTCTATTACCATGACTCAAAATAGGCTTGCCTAATACTCTTGATTCAGGCTGGAATCAGGAGCAGGAGAGGGAAATATCATAAGAACAGGGAAAAAGTAACAATTTCCTAGTATATGATATATGTGTTCAAATAACATTCCTGCACAGGAACTACAGGATCTTGGTTAGTTGCCATGTTTATTATGACTCATCAACAAATGTGGGAACATACACTCAGCAAGAGCTCAATGAGACCTAGAGGGAATTATTAATCCCTCTAAATTGTCTAATCTTAAAAAAGTAAAAGAAAATTTTAATAGGAACACTTTTCTGCCTTCTGTTTTTGAAACTCTGACTTGGCTGGAATAATTCTAAAAAGTTTCAAAAACTTGTTTTTAATCTGCCATGTTTACCCGGTAACACAAGCAGATGGAGACATGTCTGAATATTTTCCACAACTTTTGGTTTTCCCACTGAACTTGTCTTAGATCTGATTCTTTTTGTTGGTCTTCTCTGGGATTATCTTGAACTGAGGTTTGCTTTTCTTTAATTTAGGTACCCTAAAGTGAACGTCTTACACTTTTACCAATGCTGAGAAAGTGGAAAGGCTTCTTCCAAATTATAGGTAGTACTGGGAATTTCAAAACACAACCATCTGTATTTATCAAGAATTTTTTCTTTAATGGAGAGGTCTTGGGAAATCAAACACACAGATGTAACTTTTATCAGTCTGTGTGTTATGTATGTTCACACTAGGGTAGGGTGACTAACCGGGCAACAATCTCCATCCTTCCTCCCCTGGGTACCAGCCCAGGGCAGGTTTTGGATGATACAAAGTGGTTACAGTTATATCTAATCCTGACATAATATTTTGCACAGTTGAAGTCACAGAACCTTTATTACTGGTGTGGATTATTTTCCCCCACTAAACAGGCATTCTGCAGCTGTTTACCTGGGCTCTTTCTTTGGTACATGAGGAGTAACAGACATTTCCAGTCCACTAACTACAGTAGGACCCTGGATACCTGGGTATACCCTAGTCTATGCCTAGATCCTAGAAGGCTTAAGTCAGGTGAGATGAATCATTCCTGGTGGCTGCAGAAACAGATGAGTCTATAACAGCAATAAGCATTTTGACCTCCTCTAGCATTTTCACAGTCTTGGCACAGCATGAAGTGGGCACTGCAAGTTAGTTGCTCTCCTTAGAGGGGAGGTCTTGTGGCGTAGTTCTAGGCCCCAGCTGAGTAGGTGACTAGAAGGAAATGTCACACTTCCTTTCCTTTTGCAAACCAAAAAAAAGGTCATCTTTCTTCTTTGCTTTGTGGAAGAGAAGAGTCTTGCTCCATACCACTTTCAAATCCTGCCCAAGAAAGGAGAGCAGACTGTGGATAGCCTGGAGAAACTATCATAGAGAGACTGAGGGTAAAACAGGCATGTTTTAGAGGTGATGCTATTGCATTCTTGAGAGCAGTCAGGGACGTAGTAAAACAACACAGAGACTGGCTCCAGATTGGCCAATACTGCAGTACAGGAGCAGAGTGTGGTGGTACTGTGGCTGTGGAGGCAGATACTGACCAGCAGTCACCCACACTCCAAACCAGTGCTGCAGATAAGCCTTTGCACTTGCTCCTGAAGTTGGGTGTGGACCCATTCGGAGTGGAAAGAGTTGAAGGCACTCCAGAAGGAGCTGGTCAGAGCAAGTCACATATCAAGGAACTAGTGCTGCATGGTGCTGGACAGTCAAATCCTAATATGTTGGAAATAGAAGATCTTTAAGCTCCATACCAACCCAAGCCTTTCTATGATTCTATGTTCTATACAGCAGAGCTCCCTGTTGCAGAGTGCTTGTACAGGCAGCGAGCCAGACAGAGGCTGCCCCTGCCAGCACCCATGCTCTGACCAAATTGCCTTTCATAGCACTGACTTTAGTGTAATGCTGTTATATCATGGCCAGCACTAACTGCTAAGCACTGTGCTGTAAGAGCTCCTCTGCAAAACCCAGCCAGTTCTTGTGGAGGTCTCATAAAGCAACAATTTCCCACATATTGCTTGATATTCAAAAATACAGATGTTTCCTGGGGAAGGGCTATCAATAGACTGGAGAATATAAATGCCTATAAAGAACCTGTTGCCTGATAAAACCCAAACCTCTGAAATGGTCTGTGGTGTTATGTGGATGTGTGGACATCTGGTAATACCCTTAGTGAACCACAGAATCATAGAATATCTCAGGCTGGAAGGGATCTGTAAGCATCATCATGCCCAATGCAGGACTACCTAAAACTAAATCATATGACTAAAGGTATCATCCAGAACCTCTTTGACCTCTGACAGGTGTGGTGCCCTGACCACCTCCCAGAGGAGCCTGTTCCAGTGGCTGCCCTCAGTGAAGAAGTGAATTTTGAGTCTAGAGAAGGGCAATGGAGCTGATAAAGCCTCAAGAGGGAAACTTCTCTGAGGAGCAGCTGAGGGAGCTGGAGTTGTTTAGCCTGGAGAAGAGGAAGTTCAGGGATGACCTCATTGCTCTCTACAACCACCTGAAAGGAAAGTATGGCCAGGTGGGGATTGCCTCTACTCTTAGGCAACCAGTGAGAGGATGAGAGGAAATAGTCAGCTACTCCAGGGGTCATTTAAGAATGAGCTGGATATTAGGAGGAATTTCTCCACAGAAAGAGTGATTAAACAATGAAATAGACTGTCCAGGGAGGTTGTGGAGTCCCCATCCCTGAAACTGTTTCACCAGATATTGAACATGGCCCTTAGTGTCGTGGTGTTTGGTCACAGGTTGGAGTCAATGACCTCTGAGGTCTTCTCTAACTTAATTGATTTTTTTGGTTCTGTGAATGTACTTGTGGAGTTAGTGATACTCGCTGTGTCACATCTTATAACTTGTTCATCTGTAAAATTGCTGTGATTTCTGGCTACTGGGGACTATCCTGAGCAAGATGTTTCTCCCATCTCATATTCTCTGAAGATATCATCCCTTTCTGCAGAGTACTTGGATGAAGTGGCAACTCAGGTTATCTCACTGAGGTTAAAAATAATTTTATGTTTCTTTGTGCAAAATAAACTGTTTAATGAAGAAATGGTAGCTCCTAAGACTTTAGGATTTGGGAAAAAAAAGTGGGTTTTTTTCTAGATGGTTGTTTCTCTGCCTCTATATTACTGTACCATTTTTGCTTAGCTATGATATTTTTTGTATTTTCAACTAAATAATTTAGAATCATATGTATGTTTTAATGGTCAAATTTTATGAACAAGTAGATGAGAGCATACAACACCAGCAAAGCAAATATGTGCTACCTTCATTTGAAATAAACTGAAACCACCGTGGGCTTCTTGCTTTGCACTCAGTAGCAAAAACCATTCAGTCCTGTTGTCAGTCTGCTCTTTCTGCTGCCAGCAGTGGTAACAGCTCACTTTGATTGAAAGATCCAGTTGCCAGCCTAATAATAAAGCTTGGCTGGGAAACTGGAGCCTTTCTCTACCTTGAGACTGATGGCTGGCTGCTGAGATGATTTAGAGACTCAGTGCCGTATCCTCACTGCAGATGCCTGCTCCATGGGATGCAGCTGCCCAGGCCTGAGGCTGCTAGCGGGAACATCCAGGGAGCCCCACAGCGCTGACTTCTAAAAGAGTTTAGATTTATTCTCACAGTGATATTCCCCAGGAGCATGAAACACAGCAAGGGCAGGTACTAAGCAGTGACTTTCTCACAGTCTCGTACAGTAACTCTGCACTAATAGTGAAACTGGTTTTGGTTTTTATCTCTCCAGCTGTACCGGCCTAAGGCAGTGTGAACATTCATGCCTGTATCAAGGATGCAGCCACCTGCCCCAGTTCCTCCCTTCCACCCATGAGCCAAAAAGGCCCCTGGCTCCTTGTGACACAGGTCTTCTCTGGATTCCTTGTGTCCAATAACCTCCTACAAGCTGCACATAAGATCATCCCAAGAAACTGTAAATGTAACCCCTCACTTGAAGGGTTGATTGGGAATTGCCTATTTGCTCCTGGCACTGTTCTCTCTCTTGCTTACTTTCCAGTCACTCACCATTTGCGCTCTTAGTAACTTTCTCCTCTGCTGTCCTCTCCTGTTTCCTCTCAGCTAACATCAATGTTTCCTCTTCCAGCTCCTCCTTCCCATAGCAGTGACAGTTTACATCCCAGACAGCAAATGTTCCACTTTCTCTTCCCAGCCTTTAAAAGAAGCCTCAGTTAAATGAACCAAAGAATTCTGTCACCATGAACTACACTGAGAACACAAACTGCCTCACCCACACAGTACACAGTTAGAAGAATACTTTTTTTTTAAATTTTTTTTTTAAACCATAGGGAGTTTGAAGGGGACTTGGTGACCTGAAGTGGGAAGTCAGCCAAAAGTCTGTGTTGCCTTGTCTTCCCTTTTTTTGATATCTTTTCCAGAAGAATTATATTAACTGTTATAGAAAGTTTCTTCAATTCAGTATTCCCAGCCCTAGGCTCAGGAGAGCTATGTGGAGGCCACAGCAAACTTCCAGCAGAACTCCTTCACTTGGTATTATGACTATTTGTTCTTTGTGCTAATTTCCACCAAGGGCAAAATACAACCCAGAACCCAATCTAAATTCAAAATGTCTTTATACATAGGATGAAAGAAGGCACAGCAGGAAGTTTTGTGCCTAAAATTTTATACCAGTTCTTGTTTTCAAAGTGCTGTGAACAGATCTGTGACCACCACTTCCCTCCCTTTCTCCTTAGATGACCATGGGCAGTGCTAATGTGGTTTGAGGCCAAAAGGACGAACCTTTTGCTTCAGTTTTGCCCCTGGGTTGGTTTGAGAGAAGGCTGGTTCCCTCCTCCAGCTAATTAACTCCCAGCTAGCCATGAGAGCTCTCTGCAATGCCCCACAGCAGGAGAGCAAAGGCAAATCTTGTGGATCCTTGGGAACCAAGAATGACTGCATTAGCAGTGGATGTAAAATAACGCCTTCTGTTTTGTATTGCGTCCCACACTGTTACAGCTGTTTCTCCTTGCTAGGAAAAGAAAATATAGCTTTAAATAAATAAATACATGTGCTTCTTACAGCTAATTATTTTTTAGAGCTCTATTTCCTCTTCTACTAAGGTAAGGGTTGTTGTACAGGCATTATGTAAGCTACTTCTTTCAGTACCTCATCATTGTTGTCTAATCTTAAACATATACTGTTTCTTCACCACAAAAGGAAATATAATTTAAAATTATAACAGATATTTTATTGATGTGTCCTGTTCTGTGTGGAGTAGTTCAAGATTAAAAGCTGAGATTTGAGTGGAGAAAATATGGTTGAAAAGACTGAAAGCTCCCCTGGCCTAGGTCTTGCATATTTAATTACACCAAAATAATTCCTGGAAATATTTGTTCAACCTATTTGTAAAAAACACTGGAGATTGCAACTCTACAACCTCCCCAGGCTATGCACATCAGCACTTCATCATCCCTATGATGAGAAACTCCTCTTTCAAGGTCAGAACTGCATTTCCCTTTACTGCAATTACTCCCTTTATTTTCAATGCTCACAGGGAATAATTTACAGCTGCTCTTTCTGTGAAAACTACTTGAAGACCCTTATTATGCCTTTTGATCTTTTCCAGACCAAACAATTTCTTCCAATCTTTCTTCACAAGCCCTGTCTCTTAATCCACCAATATTTTTTCTCTTTTTCTCGCTCCATTTCTTTCTCCATCTCTTACAGGTGGTCTGAATCATTTTCAGAACCAACTCAGCTCAAGAAAGGTTGTAATTCAGGCCTCGATTTAAGTCCAAGATCAGTCACATAGATTTATTTGTCTGTAATGTATGTCTTCACAAGTGAAGTCTTCACTTCTCTCCTCAGAGTCTATGGAAATCCAGCTAATCCAGCCAGTGGAGTCTAGAGATTTATTCAGATTATCCTGAAGTAGACTGATTGAGCCAGCTAAACAGCTCTGAAGACTCCACTGGGCCTGGTGCCCTTGATTAGACATGGAAAACCAGTGCTTTTTGAGATGCCTTTAGTATCCTGCCCAGCATCCAGCTATTGATCCAGTAGGACACAGTCTCCTACAGCCTCCATGTTGCAACACCAGCCCCATGTCTAAGATGCCCTATGACATCTCAAAGTGTACATATGTCTTAGTTTGTCTGAGGGTTTATATTTAGGCAGCCAATCTGAGCCCACAGCTGCCATGTAGATTCTTACACTGCAAGATCAAGGTCAGGTACAAATTCAGAGCCTTACTGTCTGACTTGTCTTACAAACAGGAAGAGTTAGACATGACAACAGGAGCTGTGTACAGAGTCCATCATGATAAATACTACACATCCCATGATAAAAGGATGGCGATAACTCATTTTTATATGGAAAAAAATCGTTATGTCCACAAGTAATCAATCCTATCAGCAGAGAACAAATAATGTCCTGTGCTTTTTTTCATTCTGGGTATTATATCTCAGTGCTGACATTCTGGGACAACATTTGCTGGAAGAAGAAATGGATTCCAGAATAAAAAATTATTATTATTGTTCTAAACTAAGGATGAGAAGATGTTTGCTGGGGAAAACAAATGTGGTATTCATCTTTCAGCTTAAAGGTTTTGGCTGTTGTGACAGCTAAACCACCCTCCTCTTCCTGCTGCACAAATACATATATGAATTAAATGAACACTTGCAGCTTGTTTACACCTTAAATATTTCATGTAGAAAAATGGATGGTCTTTCAAAGTTCCATTAAATCTGGAAAAATTAATTTCTCCAGGGGTAGAAAGTAGTATCAAGAGGATCATTTGAACTTGTGGTGTATGTGACATAATGAATTAATGAAAGATATTGCTCAATTAAAAATAATTTTCATAAAATCATGGAATGGTTTGGGTTTGAAGAAACCTTAAAGCCCATCTCATTCAAATGTCCTGCTGTGGGTAGGACACCTTCCACTAGATCAGGTTGCTCAGGGCTCTGTCCATCCTGGCCCAAACACTTCCAGGGATGAGGCATTCACAACTTCCCTGAGTAATCTGTTCCAGTGCTTCACCACTCTCTAAGTAAGGACTTTTTTCATAATATTTGATGTAACCCTACTCTCTTTCAGTTTAAAACCCTGTCCCCTGTCCTGTCGCCCTCTGCCCATATGAAAAGTCCCTCTCCCTCTTTTTAATGAGCCCTCTTTAGGTACTGGAAGGCTGCAGTAAGGTCTCCCCAGAGCCTTCTGTTCTTTAGGCTGAAAATCCCAGCTCTCAGCCTGTCTTCGTAGGACAGTTGCTTCATCCCTGTGATCACATTTGTGGCTCTCCCCTTGGCCTGTTCTAACAAGTCCACATCTTTGTTGTGCTGGGGACTCCAAAGCTGGATGCAGCACCTCAGGTGGGATCTCATGAGAGCTGAGAAGAGCGGGGATAATCACCTCCCTTGGCCTTCTGGAGCAGCCCAGGATGCGGTTGGTTGTCTGGTCTGTGAGCCACACTCATGGCCCATGTCCTGCTTTTCATCCATGAAGATTTACAAGGCCTTCTCAGCAGGGCTTGTCTCAATGACAATGTCTCCCCATCTGTACTGCCATGTGGGAAAGCACCAACTCAAGTGCAGCACCTTGCACTTGGGCTTGCTGAACATCATGAGGTTCTCATGGACCCTCTTCTTAATTTTATCTGTGTTGGACAATTTAGTAAGGGAGGAACGTACGTTACCTGTACCGTTCTGGATCAGATGCTCATGTGGGAAACAGAGTACAAGATGAGTAAAGTAGGAAGGTTAGAAATAAAATTTGAAGACATGACAAGTTGTCAAGCTCAACAAAAACCTGCAGATCCCCTCTAAAACTGATGTAGACACTGATATGTGGCATGCCATGTGACATGTGCCATGCTATGTGATATGTGGCATGCCAAGGGTAGGAGACAACAAAGATGACTCAGTAAGTAATCTCTTGCTGGATAATCTGTGTGAAGGTTCCTGCCTTACTAATAAAATATTAACCCTTCTACATAAATTTAATTTCTCTGACCTCCTCTGAATGTTTTCTTGAGACAGTTCAGAAGGGATTAACTGTTTTTCAGGAAAGTGATCCTCTAATTCAGGACCAGAGACTTGCAGCCAGCATAAAGTAACTGGACAATCCCTGCAAGAATCCAGCCCCTCACCAGTCTCACTTGGTCTCTCCTCCACAGGTTATTTATTGCAAGAGGTTTATTTGCACATTTTATCTCCTCCTGACCTGAGAAAAGTTAGTCTTATTTCTGGTCATCCTCCTGAACATTTGCAGTATTTGCCGCTAACCAGGCAATTTGAGTCATTATCATTTTTAACTCACCTTAAACAATTTATTTCAAAACACAACAAAACAAAAATGTGCCAAACTGTTCTGTCAATACTATTCTGTATTGACATTTCTGCTGATGCTGAAAAACCAGACAAAAAGGATAGGACATTGAGTTGTGGGTAAACATTTGCTGAATTAAAAAAGCTTTTTCCATCCCCTAGTAAGCCAATCAACAAAATTCATCTCTGTTGCAGGGTGTCCATGTGCATTTTTGAGTCCTCAGCTGCCTGTTTGACAGCCTTTTCTTCCTGACACACAGTGTGCAAGACTGCTGGTCAGTTCCAGGAAGAAACTGGATGTGAAAATACCCAGTGAGACTGAATATATTCCTAAGCATGTTCTCCCAAGGCACACTTGGCTTTGAACAATGTTTCAGTTAAAACTTCCTTTTTCCTTTTGACAGATGAATAACAAGTACTTAGTGGTGTAGTGGTTTATTTTGTAAGCTTTAGAACAAGGTTGTAGCCTTTCTACCAGAACTGTTGTTTCTTGTATTCATAACTGAATTTAGTGCAATAAATGTATTAAATTGCTAACCTGAGCTAGTAAACTTGGCATTTGTAAGTGAAGACTATTCCCATCCTTTAGCCATTCTGTTCAGAAGCACATCAGCTATGCATTACAAAAGTGAGAGAAATGACATAAATTGAAAAGTACCAGATTAAAAAAATGTTTCTGCTTTGATTTGGTGTTATAATTAGTTTCTCTTTTCCTCCTTTTTTTCTGCCCACTCCTTCCCTCAAAATGCTCAAATGCTTATCCTCAGTGTGCTGGAATTCAATATATTAAAATACTGAATCTACTCTTGTTTGCCTACATGTATATTGAAATCCGAATCTTCTCTTGGAAATCAAGATGCTCAGGAAGCTTTCAAACGCAGCATTTTCTGATGTTGATACTTTGTTGTTCTGATATTGCTGCCATCTATTAAAACAGTTTAGACAATGTTTTACTAATTATTACTTGAAGGCCACAATGGAAATTCATGGCCATGCAACAGGTTTCCTGGAGCCTGAAGTAAGAGGCAGCATCAGCAGTCCCTGCTACAACCCTTGCAAGCGGTGATATGGCTCCCCCTGAACAAGCTTGTTTTTAGAGCTCAACAGAGATGTCAGCAGCAGGGCCAAAAAACCATCTCATTTGGGCTAGAGCCTCAGGTACCCCAAAAACTATATCTCCTCAAGAAAACAGAGAAGATCTAGATTTAGCTAAACCAGCCTGCAAGACTTCAAAAAGAAAAGGATCATGTGCTTTAAGTGACAAGTCAAGGACTACATTCATCTTAGTTCATCTGAGGGTTCAAACATATGTAAAGGCTTTCAGGGCTTTGCATTATGGAGTAAACATTTCAAATGGTTTAAGATTAGTACTCCTACTTAAAAATAAATATTTCATACGCTTCAGTGGAGAACAGGCTTTTCTCTTTCAAAGTGTCCCAGGTTTGGCTTGGATAGTCAAATTTCTTCTTAGGAGCTGGTACAGTGCTCTGTTTTGGATTTTTTATGAGAATTATGATGATAACACACTGATGTTTTAGTTGTTGCTGAGTGATGTTTATTCTTAATTCAAGAGCTTTTCAGTCCCCCACGCTCTGGCCATTGAACAGGTGCACAAGAAGCTGAGAGGGAGCTCCACCAGGACATCTGACCAAACTGGCCAAAGGGACGTTCCATAACACAGAAAGTCATGCTCGGTGTATAAAATGCAGGGAGTTGTCTGGGAGGTTCCAATCACTTCTCTGGGATGGGGTGGGCACAGGTCAGCAAGTAGTGAGCAATTGCATTTTAAGGTTATAGTTTTCTCTCTTGTTCCTTCCTCTATGGGATAATAATCTTTATAATATTATTTACTTTTTTTTCCCCCAAGTATTAAACTGTTTTCATCTCAAGCCACAAGTTTTGCTGTTTTTCTGAGTCACTTCCCCATCCCACTTGGGAAGGAAAGGGAGTGAGCAGCTCCTTTGCCACCTTAGTTGCCAGCTGGGGTTAAACCACAATTCAAAGTAACAATAATAAGTCCTAGCCAAAGAGTGTAAAATGCAGTGGGTGATCTTCTACTCCTCCTTACCAAGCACTTTGGGTGCCACTGGTGAAAAGTGACACAAAATTTTCCATTGTGATAATTACTGTTATTAAAATTGAATTCAATTTAGATGGGGAACACAGTATTTGAAGCAAAACTAAAATGGATAAATAAAAGCACCCTATTGTTATTCTCCAAAGCATTTCTAACCACATCTAAGCAAGATATCAAGACTGAGCCTGTCAACTGTGGGAGCACACACTAATTTTGCTCAAGAATATTGCTTGTCATTTTGTGTCAAGAAAATAAAGTATTTACATTACTTCTAGGATTTCCAATCACTGTGTAATTTTAAAAAGGTTCCCAGCAGTGTTTTGCAAAGGAACCCAAATATCATCACATATCCTGACTTGGAAGGGACCCACAAGCTTCACCAAGTCCAACTCCTACACAGAACCACTCCAAGAGTCACACGACGAGCCTGACAGCACTGTCCAAACACTTTTTGAACTCTGGCAGCCTTGTTTCTGTAACCACTTCTCTGGGACCCTGTCCCAGTGCATGACCACCCTCCCAAATTAGGAAGGAAACACAGAAGATTTGTGTAGTGTTTTTAACAGAGTGAACTTCTCAAACTGCCATCAATTTTTTTAAAATATACTTAACATAACTGATCTTAATTAAGTCACTAAAACTGCTCCCTTAATTTCTGCTAATTCTCAAGTCCATCTTCTGCTATCCACAACTTCTCTTGTCTTTTCACTGAAATCTCACTTTTGTAATCATTAGAAAAAACATTTACTAATAAGATAATTTTCTTTGTGTGGGCAGACATCTGCTTCTAATTTAGCTTTCAAAAGCCTGACAGAGTCTCTATCAGCTTACAATGATGTGACAGTGCTCATTTTACTGTGCTTCACAGAAAGAATCTTTTCAAAAGTTTGGTACATTCAGATATATTGAAAATTATAGTCTTGTTACTTCCCAATGTGATTGCCTCACAGTGATATTCTATCATGTTTTGGACACCTTTTTGGAGAGGAAAAGCAAGCTTTTCTTACTGTGCCGTGTGCTGTGTACTTACTTTTGTATCAGGGAAACATTCCAACCCAGACCCTTATATTATTTTATTATTCTATATTTTTATTTTGATTGTTCTGTAACACTGGAATAGTATTGACCATGACGAGGTAAATATTTTTTCTCAAAAGCTGTTAATGTACAATCCTGTAGAACACATTAATATAAGATTTAAGAATATAAGAACACATTTAATATAATATAATTTAATATTCTAACACCTTAATATTATTAAAACTCATGTGCTATTATCTGGTACACAAAGGTCACATATATGCTGGCAGGAGAGTATATCTCAGCAGAAAGTAGGGGAAAAGAATACAGGCAGTATGTTATGGGTATAGATACATATTCTCTGGAAACTCAAAGAGTTGTTTCCTACTCTCCAGATTGTATAATTATTGTTAATATTTAAAGAGTGACTACATAAATAAAGGTTTTCAGAAGCAGGAAAGAGGGTGTGAGCAAGTAAATGAAGTCTTGGCATCTAACCAACAAAACAGATTTTTTTCAAGCTTGATTAGGGGAGTTTTCAAGAACTGGAGCACATTCAAGCAGAGGAGATTTCTTCAGGCTGGATAAGCAGTCTCAGTTAAGCAGTGTTGACATATATATTGCACCAATTTTGTAGTTAGAGTAATTCAACTTGCAGTGTCACAAGTTTATTCATAAACAATACATTTATGTAAAATAAATAAAAGCAGTTTAAGTCATATGGAAAGCAGTTGGAACCTGAAGGAGCTAAGGAACTAGCTTTATGATAAACATTGCCTTAAAGATGGTGTAAACTGTTTCAAAAAAATTTATGCAAAATGCATAATTACAGCATTCTTAATGTATATTTCCCCTTCTTTCTTTACCAATAACCAAACAAGAAATTTAGTTTGGATTTCTAAATGATTCTTCATCTTTATCTGGGTAGCTGGGTTTTGCTACTGTAACAGCTGTGGACATAACCACTACAATTCTAATAATAAGGAAAAAGAAAACCCAACCCTTGCATAAAGGATCAAAAGCAAAATGTAAAATATATTCAATCTTTTCTAGGTCAATTCATATTCTGTTCTTATTCTAAAAATTAACATAATTTCAATAGTTGCAGTCCAGGAAATTCCAATTTGCATCACCGTTGCATCAAATTTTTAGCTATTTATATTCTGATGCTCTTTAAAGATTGTATTTTCTGGTAGTTTCTTTTCATCAGTTGCTTGCTGATTCAAACAGCATCAGCAATTTTGTTACTACTTGAAACTGGAATATAGGAAAATGTTATATTTACTTTAATTTTAAGCATTATTTTCCTTCAGAGGGGCATAAATCTTAAAGATGCCTATAAAAATATTGGTTTTATTCTGATAAAAATGGGTTGAAGTAATTTAGAGCTCATGCTCATGGAGAATCTAAAACTATTCTCATTTACGCTTTTGAATCTATAATGCAGTGCCTACACTGAATATTGCTGGGAAACAAGGACCAAGTACTTGACTTCATTTGTAGTCATGCTGGGTCAAGTAAAACAAATAAACAAGCCAACTCCACTATGAGAGTTAGGGAGAAAACACAGGAGTAGAATAATCAACTTTTGCTCTTTTAGCAGTTTAATGTAAAAATCAATATGTGACAGAAGAGTTTACGTCTGTCCCATTACCAATGGCAAAAATTTTAAATAAAGATGAATATCATTAAACCTGCATGTCCAATAAGGCAAGATGGAAAATAATATTTTACTAACTCAGGCTTATGAATAGTTGATACATGGAAGCAGCAGGGAAGGTCATGCATTTTATCTGCATGGTACTCTTCAGCCACAACCACTGCGGAGAATTCCACACAGTTTGCAATGACCAGGAAGCAGCAATGACCATGGATATCGCCTGTCCATGGTGGGGGAGTTGGACTATATAATTTTTAATCTCCCTTCCAACCCAGACTATTCTATTATTTTATTATTCTATATTTTTATTTTGATTGTTCTGTAACACCAGAATAGTATTGACCATGACAAGGTAAATATTTTTTCTCAAAAGCTGTTAATGTACAATCCTGTAGAACACATTTAATGTAAGGGAGGAAAACATGTAAATGTCTTATCAGACAAGACAGTACTTCCCTGCTCTTTCTCTTTGAACACTGGAAGGTATTTAATATCTAACAACTTTCTTGTAAGTCTCTAGGAAACTTTCAGATATTTAATGCTGTTTTATTTGGAGCAAACTGTCACAAAATGGTGAGCATTCCCCTTAGTTCTCTCATCCTTTGTTTGACTGTGAAATCTTGTTTTAGTTACACACCCTACTATTCCCTCAGGCTATTAAGTACTAAAGTACTCCAGCAAAACCTAGGGGAGATAGCACAATAGATCTGCCTACAGGACATTATTTCCATTAGGAGTAATGTTCTGCACTGCAGAAAAATGCGCTAATAGCACTGCATTATAATGTTAAAATGGGGTTACTGGTGCGTGTCACCACTCAGCACAGTTCATTATCTTATGATTAAGTATGTACCAAGATAAGCAGAGATTTATAGATACTTTTCTAAACAGCTAAAGAACTTTTGAAGAGTAATAAAAAAATAGTTTCAGATAAAGGGCTTTCCTTGTCTTGCAATTTGTGTTTTCTTTCTGAAATCCTACATACTCATTATATTCTTATTTTAAGCCTTGAATAACAATCAACATTTTCTACAAGATAACAAGGGAGTAGAGCAAAATAACACTGAAGAAAAAGACATGTTAACATTTCATCCAAGGGAACATTACTCATTACCAGCTTCACAGCATTCAGAACTATTTTGACAGAAGTAATGTGTGCTCCCTCCTTTGTTTCATGCATGAATTAAAATTGTAATTAGTGCATCTGTAGAAAAATCACCACCTAATATACAAATGTCTGTCCATAGATAATTTTTCTCTCTCCGTTGCAGTTCACTTAATAGTCTCAATTCTTCCATGGTGTCAGGGAGACTAGAGGAATTTCATTACAGCATCATCTCATTTCATTGTTTAAGTCTGTGGCCATTAAATAACAAAGTACAATGTAACATTTATTCTTGCAGCCACAGTGTAATTTGGAGACTTCTGCTTTGTCTGAAAACATTGGAGACTTCTCCACTGTATTTTTTTTTTTAATTTTTGAGAAAGTGTATTAAGATTTATTACTGTAAAGCAGGGTACATCCAGGGGAACATGTATACACTTTCATTGTTCCTGTTGATTGGAGTAAGAGGGACACTACAAGTGAAGACACCAAAGGTGATAATATGAAAGTTCAGCTGTGTATTTACAGATGCTGGTGTTTCTCACAATACCACCATGTACCAAAGTGGCCTTAACATTTCAATATCTTGTTTTTCAGCAAATCACCTTCCATAAAAGAAAATTACTGGAAATGATGGAGTTAGTAGATGTTAAAAAATTCAGACAGCCATAAGATGTTCCCTGGCTATATGGCATTTCCTACTGCTAGAAAAATTACAGAAAGCAAGACAATCTTGTTCCATAATGAAACAAAGAGTGGGGAGATGCAGTTGGCTCTGGTTTCCTTAAGTGCTCCAAGTACACCTAATGGTGAATAGCTTCTTCACACTAAGGTATGTTTATAAGATAACAACAAATTCTTAAGTGTTACAACTTTTTAAAGAAATTATTGGAGAAGGAATAACTCATACTTCTTTTACTATTTATTGGTTGCCCTTTCCTTTTTCATTTTCTTCCTTCTTTTTTTTTTCTTTTGTTTTTTTCTTTTTCTTTTTAAGAGGCAAAACACTAAAGCCCACTTCATCTCTGTTTCAGTGACATCAACTGTCTAGAGATGGTTCTTGACCCCAACACTCTTAGCTGTGGCTTGCTTCATCTTTCAATCACCAGCAGACTGGTCTTCAATATTCTGAATATGGGGAATAAAAATGCATATTTGAATGCACAAAAATGGACGACTCAATAAAAAATACCAAACACGTAAAGTTAAAATAAAATTATTAACAACACACAAGGATTTGTGAAATGCTAAAAATTTGGAATTGCAACGCTATTGGTATTCAAGATTATTGGACACTACTTTATTACATAATTGTAATTTGAAATAAGACAGAAAAAGAAATTAAAAATTGAAGGTGCATCTTTTAGTACCAAAGTACTGTATATATTTCAATCTACAGTTCTATACAAGTATCAGAGTAGTTTGCTGTATGTGGATGCTTCTTAAAACTGCAAAAATTTAATCATAACTCATCTGGTACCTGAAGAAAGGTCACTGTGATTAAACAATGGGGAAATGAACCCCAAAACAATGAAGGCACAGATAAATATTGATATTTATGGACTTTTCTCCTGACACACCTAGGACCTATCAAGAAAAGTTATGTGCCAAAATGTATTTGTGCATTCAAATGCTTTATCTTCAGATCTTTCTGTGCCTGAATAAGAAATTGAACATGAGTTTCCTAAATCAGAGTTACATGACTGAGTAAAAGATCTGGCTCCTTTTTTACCTTTGTTCCCTCCACCTGGGGGAGGGAAGGTTCACTTGCTCTGCATGCCCATAAATAGAATAAATGCTCCCAAATATTTTAGGGTAATTAAAAGTTGTCTATGAACTAGGCATTATGACAACACAAAAAGAAAGATGTACAGCAATGCCACAATTTTATTCTGACCATGCCCACTTTTTTCCAATTAAAAAATGAAAAAGATTATTTTAAAAAAATAAAAGAGAATTAAATGAAAAGGTAAATTAGTGCCTGGAGGACACTTCAAAAGGAAAGAAATGAGGAATGCCATTTAGAATTCCCTGCCTGATTTATCTGCAATATTCATAAGTGTGTGTTTATCCAAAAGCTTTGTCTCAGATCAGGCAATTAATTAAACCAGAGAAGATCTCAAGCAGGGAGAGATGAGAGTTGTTAATAGTGTGTAGCAGATAATCAAATTTGTCTCTGCTGTTTTTCTTGGGACGCATTTCTCTGTTTGCACTTCTGCAGCATGAGGAAGATGTGAGATCCATGGCTGAGCAGTACAACATGAAATATGCAGACAGAACTCTTCAGAATTGGAACAGTTACCACTTGTACTAGTGTCAATATATCTCAGCTCCAGATGGCTGCACCTAAGCATATCTTCACTTCTTTGGGCATATAAGCATGAATGCTTTTAGGCACTCCTTTTTTCTTGAGAGTGTGTGAGGAAGTAGGTGATGTTTTCAACCCAAGGTCAAAGCTGAAAAATAAGAAATGGCACAACAGGACAAAAATAAGATCAGGACTGGTAAAAACCCAAAGGGTGAGGGTGAGACTTTGTTGAACAGAATCCTAAGTTTTGATTCACAAGACCACCAAGATGTACCCAAAGTCTCCTTAAATACTAAACAGAAACTCTGTGCCAGCTGAAATGACAGAAACTTGAAAAATCCTCCTTTTGGCTACTTTTTGTGGGAGCTCCCATCTGACAGACCTCTATTTGAAAATTACATGTAATACATGAGTAGTGAAATTACCAATTTGTGACACTTATGCATGAGGTCAGTTCTACAAGTAACTCTGGGGCATTAAAAACATTGAGAGGAGCAGCATGATTTTGGACTTGTACATTTCTTTTCAAGGGGAAGGGAAGTGGTTCATAGGGTAGCTCTGTGACTAAGTCCCTTTCTAAGACCAGTACTTCAATTTAAAAACATTCCATCAGCATCCCCATGGAAAAACAGTCTGGACTGAAGCACTTTCAATTGCATTAGATATGCAAAAGGAATGTGTCTGTACACCTTCTATTTGCCACTAAAATAAACTTGTAATTCCATTGCTGCTGGAGTAAGGACTGACCATTTAAAAGACAATTAAATACTGGCCTATCTAGTGAAAAGGATTTTCAGTGATAGCTGACTAATTCTACGGACAGGTGATAACATCACATATTTTTAATCTGTCTCAAAAGTAAATGCTTGTATGTCAAAACAAACAGAAATCAAATAGAAATAGCTAAATGGATAGAAGAGAGCAAAATCAGTAAAGCAACCAAAATTGTTTTCCCACAAAATATTTGTTGTGAATCAATATTAATTATTGAAATTCCAGTCATAAAGCTAAGAGACTACATTTTTTTATAGCTTTCTACAAGTCTGTCACTAAACACCTCAATCAAAAACAAATTCAGTACTGAAAGAGACTTTGCCTTAACTTTTCCACCATGGAGAAGCTCTTCAACAGTAAATAAAAACCTGGTGCAGGACATCTTGTTTATCAGGGAAGTAGAAGATTATACACTGTTCTGTAAGTGAAAAACATCACTCCACTCATTACCCCACAGAAGCCAGAACAGAGAAATCTACCCGTAATGTATGACCAAGTTCACCTAACAGTTTGTGGGCATCTACCTGTGAATTAGGTGTCTGAGTTCCCATTGTAATCAATGGAGATTTGGATATTTTCCCATTTGTAATCAATAGAGTTTGATTGCACATAAATAGGTAGCATGGCCATTTGAGGTGCCAAGGCTATCCCACTTGATCCGTGGCAGACATTTCAAGCAGGCATAAGCGTCCTGTGGGAACTGTGTCCATAATATGGAAATAAAAACTTCTGTTTGGAAAAATTAATCAAGAGCAGCAGAAGCTTAGACACCTCACTCCCATATGGACACCTAGAGGCTGAGACTTACCCACCTTACAAGACACTTCAGTGCCTGCAATATGGAAACCAGTCCCACCTCAGGGGAATGACCCCATTACCTAAATGTGGGTACCTTGCACCCTTTGTGAGGCTTATCCATAACACCTGTGCAGCACTGGTGGGTGGGACACAAGGCTTACAGGAGACCTGCAGCTTTCTGGAGAAGCACACAGAGGTCAAGCAAGACATCCTGCTGGAGGATACCCCACAACGCAATATAGCAAAGGGATCCCAACACAGCTGCTCACCTCATGTGAACCTGGTCCCATTCCTGCACTGTCTATAGTGTCTGAACTTCTGCTGTCTCCCTAGATGAAGTTGGCTGAATAAAACTGTAAGGAATATATGCACCTGTGTTCCTAAATTAATGATGGTGGCTCCAATCCTCCTTTGATAGCAATGGCAAGTAAATGCACCATCTATATACCTGGCACAGTTTTAGTCCTAGCTAAGTTAAATTGATAAGCAGGCCCTTCCCTCTATGGTTTCCACACTGAGAAAGCAAAGCCACTAATTTACTGTAAAATTTCCCAATGCAGAAAACCCAGTTATGCTTGTACAAGATTTTTTTTAATTGGTTTCTGCTGCCAGTAAGAGGTACTGAAATCAAGTTTTGCAGCTCATGGGAATTAACTAAAATAATATTGTCTCTGATGTCAGCATATCAAATAACATAACATTTTCCATACAAAATTACATGTCATATGAAGATGCCCTACATTCGACCTTCCTGTGGAGGAGTGATAATTTAAATTTCACTCTAATATCTGTTTGTCTGAAAATAAAGGACAGTTCTAAGTTCTTGCATAAACACCTTTCCTGCACTTGGCTGTCATGATAGCCATGAAACAAATGTAATGAATTTAATTTGTTAAGGGATCAAGTAACTTCAAAGACAATTTGCAGCATGAGCTTGCTCTGAGAGGCAAGGTATAGCATTAATTTCCTTTCTCCCATTTGAGAATTCTGGAATCACTATCCTCTAGTATTGAAAAATATATATGAAAAGATAAAGGGAGAGAGAGCTTTCAGAAAAAATTGCACATTTAGGCATTGGTCCAAATGGCTGTGTATATGTAAATTATCTCTAGATACTAAGCAACAATGCATTTATATTTCAGCATAGCTTTCCTGTTTTCATCTTTCTCATCTGGAATATTTTGGTACCTTGAGAATAACAAGGGTGACCTGCTTAGCCATATGAGGTAAGACCAATATTTTTCACACGTTTTCATCCTTGTTTATATAGGTCTTCTTTGGACTTGTACATAAAAGTAGTAATGGAAAGTAATCACAGTAGAAATCAAAATCCTAAATCTTGCAGATATTTAGAATAACCAGGTAACAGAAAATATAGATGAGGAGAAACTTTTCTCTCCCCCCTTCTACCTGTGTGGGAAGAAACTCATCTTAAAGCATCCTAACCTGAAGAACTGAAACTGAATGATCCAATAGGGTCAAGAGGACCCATCCCATGTATGTCATTCCTGATCACAGACACATGGTATTTAGCATTACTTTATCTTAGGGATCTGTCAGTAGAACATAGGTAATACGATTTTTTCCAGTAACTTCTCTTTCTGATATAAATTGTGATGTGAGGTCCTATCCATGAAATTACAATAGAAAAACGATCATGGTTTTTACCTATGAAGTCTGTAGGTTTTTCTGTCAAAAAAAGGAAACAGAATTGTAAGTACACATTAGCTACACTCTGATATGATGGATACTTACCAAACATATGTCTTTTCCTAACCCTAAGAACAACCGGATCCTTGAACCAGAATCAGCCAAAATAGTTTTATCCCCACCTCTAAAATTCTCTAGTAACAGAGACCTTTTTCTCCCCTGGCATAAAAACCAGTTCACTCCTCCCCAGTGGTGAATCATCTGTTGACATGAGTAATTCCTTTACACAGAAGGAATGGCATATTTTAATCACTGGGATTATCTATGAGTGTATTATACCAATGTACACTGGAGAGAGAGAGGGAAGCAAGCACAGCACTGCCTGGGCACTGCTCTGGGAGAGCACTGCATGAAGGGCAGGCACACTCCAAGCATCCCACCTGGGCAGGTGGCAGCAGCTCACTGCTCATCTAACCACTGAAATCTCTTCCTGTAATCTCTTCACCATGAAACCCTTCTCACACACCCAAACATGCTGCTGGGGTAACACTATGGAGCTGATGAGCTTGATGGCTGGTGTGGATTGACTCCCCACAGGAGGCCTGTCCCTTGAGCAGGCACTCAAAGAAAACATCTTCACCAGACACTGAAAACCAAAGTGGAAATTCATAACTCCATACCCACCTTTCTCTCTGTAATCACTGGCTTTCACACTGTTCTTCTCACCTTGAACATGGTCCAAAATGACTACGTAAATCTGGGAGTGGAATTACTCACTTGGCGATTGCAAACTTCAGAAGCTGAGATTTAGAGTAGCTTCCTTTAGCAGGGCAGCTTTAAGAGGGATTATTAGCTCCACTGACAGAGACAGAGTGACTAGAAAACTCCTGGGATTTTTGTATTAAGGACTGGGCCACAATGGATTATTTTCTGTTTCCTTTCATTTAACAATAAAAACAGTGAATTTTCTTATTTCCTCCCTATTCAAACACTCCATGAAAACACTTCAGTGGTAAAAAAAAATTGTTTCTCCACATCTTAAGTCTCTGTTAATGCTCTGCATTTCAGTCATCTAGAACAGGATAACAATTAATATTTTTAAAATCTTTCTATGGAATGAAGAAACCAGCTGGAGAAAATACAACCTTTAATCCTGAGAAGCAGAGCTCTTCACTGGATTTGAGTATCTAGTGATCAGCACCCATCCCTGATAAAAATAAGTCCAATATTTTTCTTTTTCCTGTTCATTGCACAGTTGATAGAGTTTTATCAGTGCAGTACATAACTTTATCTTTACAATGTGCACATTTGCAGCACCTAGGTCTTTGTTTTTCTGGTTTGTAAGCCTGCTGCCAATGCAGCTGGACTAAATTATGTAATACAGTGAAGGTGATATAAACCAACACAAAGACCCCTTCTTCCCCTACATCTATGGTATTCAAAGTACTATAAAGTACTTTTATGGGCAACTTTACTGAGCCTTTCCTTAATTCTACAAGATGACTCTCTGGCTTATATTGTTTTTTCCCTTGGAACTTTATTTGTACCCCACATTCTTTCCAGCTGAGTATTTCCTGTGAGGAAGGGTGCCCCTGCAGATAAATTAGCTAGGTTCTTTCTCCTCACAGTAAGGAAGGCAAAAAAGTAATGGCGGTAGAAGAACATTTTTGTATCAACATGTTTACTTAGCTTTAGATCCACTGTAGCATCATCTAGAGAAGCAGTCAACCTTTCCCCCAGTCTTAACATCTTTGTAGGCTAAAGCTAAAACTCACTTCACTGTTCTGAGAACTTCAAGAATGGGGAAAAAAATGTTGTGCCAAGTGTGAATGAAGAATACATCTAGAGCTGGCATGAAAGAACTCATTCAATCTCTCTATGGTGGATTGCAATAGTATATATAGAAACCATCATTTCAGTAAATTGATTCATCTCACTATTTTATTGAACCATATCCAGATCATTACAGCCCTGTCTCAAATGAAATCATTGTAGCTCAATATGTCAAGCTAAAAAGTG
Organism: Molothrus aeneus; assembly: GCF_037042795.1. Taxonomy (NCBI): domain Eukaryota; kingdom Metazoa; phylum Chordata; class Aves; order Passeriformes; family Icteridae; genus Molothrus; species Molothrus aeneus. Next base: position 67,732,619 of record NC_089647.1, read on the forward strand.
ACATTTTAAATAGGAAACTCTTTAGCAGGTTTTCAAAGAGAAGACAGGCTCTGTTTTGGCAGTGCTGTGGCTACAGCACTGAGTGGAGGGAAGATTGTGGGTTAAAATCAGTAGCATATATCTTTTACTTATGTCATCTCCTTTTGTCCAGGCATACACACAGAGTTGCTGCTGAAGGAGCTGAATTAGCTCTTGGAATAGATGAGAACAGAACCATATTGCCCTGAGTCAGTCACAGTAGCTGCATTATGTCTTGTGCAGCAAGCTCAGTACGCTGGCAATATCTCATTATTCCCTTCATCTAGTGCCATGTTTCATTGCTGAAATCCCTGGCTGCTGGCAGTATTGGATCACTAATGGGAACGCTGAGTTCTGTCCTGCTCCTACACTACTAATTCCCAGGCTCTCCATTTTGTATCCAAACTTTTTTTTCCTGAGTAATTAACCTCATTAACTCAGTTCTTTAAGTTGCTTACTTCTAATTTTGAAAAGTCATCAAAACCAATGGTGTTAAGGTTGGTTTTACCAAACAAATGGTTTGAAAAGATGGCACATTTTTCAGGTGACAGCAATGAAGTCAATACTAGCATGCATAGATAAACTCCATCAAGGTTGAAAGTAATGACAAAGGACAAATAAAAGTGGCTTAGCTGAAGAGAAAAGCAAAACTTACAAAAGCAAACTTAGAAAATCAATCCAACAGGAAGCATATGCACAGAGATTTGTGTAATACAGTGTAAGATATTGTGAAAGGACAGAGTTACTTATGAGCCCATAGGATCTCTCATAAAACTGACTAAGCCCCAAAAGCAGCCACCTTATTTTGACAGCAGGTGCAAGCCTTTGGAGAACATTAAGAATAAGAAAGAGATTAAAGTACTCCTACTTTCCCCATCAAAATACTCAACCTACCAGAGAAACATGGTGTGGGATAAGAAAGTTCTGATTCTGTGATGCTGAGATGAAATATCTGTACCACTGCCAAAGGGAGTAACTCTGATGACTTCATAAAGAGCCACTTCTATTTGAACAGTAAGATAAGGATTGTCCCAGTTTCCATCCTACTATTGAAATCATGTTGCAATTCCCAGGCTTGAAGTTTCTCACATAAATAATTAAAAACCTGCATTAAAAATGCTGTCTGCATTGTTTCAGTGGAGAGAGTTATTGCATTTCATGGTACATTTGTGCTCTTGAAAATACTTCACCCTTGAGGAAAGCCAGGTTTTTAATTTTTAAAATTAGAAGTTCCTTCCAGGCGTGCTGTGTTTCCTTGTAAACACGCTAGACCACTTAACTAGTTCACTAACTACTCAACTGTATTTTTCTGAGGCACTTAATTTAAAAGCAATGATATGATGTTTGAGTATTTTGTTACGTAAATCTTTTCAACAAACACCACCCAAACTGACCTTGTAGAATCAGGCAATATAGTCAGTTAAATAATAAATGGGAACAGCATGAGTCAGAAATTAAATAGTAAATAAATGGGTGAAAGAATTGCTAAAGGTCATGGTGAGAGGGATTGAATGCCACTCTTTCCTCTTTAAACCTTTGTAAGTAAATACTGAGGATAAATGCACCTAAAAGAAAATGTATAGCAGTTCTTGTCCTTAATGAGATATCATAGTGATGAGATGACCTTACTAGTAGGAGATTTCCAAAAGCATGAAGGGGAATGGGAGACAAGACATGTCATCCAGCCACCAGTGGATCAGAAAATTGCCCTAAAATGTTTAAAGGATAGTTTCCTTACAGTACCTACTGTGATTGAAGACAGCAACTGCAATGTCAATAGTTGCATTCAGAACACTTGAGAAGTCAGGTACTCAAGGTCAAGTACTTAGTGAAGACATGAGGTTTATTTGGCCCCTTGCTGTTGACAGCCGACAGCTTTGCCCTGTCAACCTAAAGGAACAACAGGGAATCCTCTAGAAATCCTTGTGATATTCTCCATCTCCACTGTGAAAGTCAAAAGATCAAGTCCAGTGCCAGATGTGAGCCTTAAACCAAAGAGAATGGAGGTTTAAATTGAAAGAGATTGAGTTTCTCTAAACCCCATCAGATTGTAGACCAGCAAGTGTATCCTTTAGCTGATCTAAGGATGGCTGTTTCAGAGATGTTGCTGTTAATATAAAGCAAAAGGTCAATGCTCTGTAGAAACAGTACTCCTGCTCTTTCACATCTCTTTGCAAGGAGAAAACTAAAGCAAACTGAAAATAATCCTACTTCTTTCAACAAGAACTTTAACCTATAGACCCATGGAATTAATTGAAGCTGAAAATCCGATTTGAGACAAGCTTCAAATAATGCTCAAATATAGTTTAAATGTACATGATCTAACACTATACATTTAAACTTCATACCTGTTTGTTTCTTTAACTATCACCCATAATTATGTGGCTTAAACTCAAAGTGCTCTGGATCTTCTAGAAGACAAAAAGAAAATGCACTCGATATAAATGTCCGGTGAGATGTTTTCTCTGCTACTTCAACTGCATCATTAACAACAAGAGAATTTCAAATGTTACATTTATAACAGAATTCTATGGAGTTCTCCATTAAATATTGCAATAGTCTCCAGATATGTTGCCTTTTTGTGAAACTAACATTGTCAACCCCTACCTCTAGTCAGTGCTCAGCTCCTTTTTTCCACTTATCCATCTTCCTTTACCCTCCCATTTTGTTTCTTCCTTATCCACCCCACGCCAGGATGGCAGGATCCTCTGAATAGATGCAGCCGCAATTTTTTGTAAAAATTCATATCTGGAAATTTGGGTGACCATGCAGACTCCTTCTGCCTGTAATACATAACAGCCAATTACTGTCTTTCATCTCTATCTCTTGGTTTATATGAAATCTGTCTACTCAGATCTTCCTCTCATCTGACAGCAAATCATTACATATCACACCAGTAAATGGGAACAAAATGAATGTTCATTTAATCACCTACCAAGATTCCCAGAACAGTTAAATTCTGCTTTTGATCCTTTCACAGGACTGAAATGTGCTGGGAATGAGTTTAGCTTATGTGACCACTGATCTTGAACCAGATGGAAATGTACAGTGATCTGTACATCTCAGTATTATCAAAGTCATTGAAAAGCACCAAAAAAAAATTCATTGAAGAATTTAATTAGACTTCTACTTGCTGTTGAAGGTCAAGGTTTTTTCTTTTTCTGATTTTACAAGAAGAAAACCAACCGTCCCAAAACAAATGGACAAAAGCAGAGAGCCATATTTTCAGATCCACTTCTTTATACCATGTTTGAATGCATCTGATATTATACTGCATAAACAGATCCTGCTATTACAATTACCACTTAAAAAAACCTCTTCACCTGCTTTATTGCATTCCTTAAGATAAAAGGAATTAGCTAGAGATAGTTGAATTGGAGCTGGATCAGTATCTGTAAACTTGGTAGTGCAAGCAGAAGACTGCTAGCACTTTAAAGGCTGTACTCCCTTATCTTCTAATTTTTGACCTGCCTTTATAACTTCTGATGTCACTCAGTCAGTTTCTCCCTTCTCCCAGGACAGATGAGGGATTCCTGGCCCTCTTCTTTCCTGAAAAAAAGACCTCATGTCATGTAGTTTGTTGTGGGCTGAATCCCACCATCCCACGGGATTCCCCCTACATGGGCCTGCTCCACACTCTTACTGAACTACCCACACTCTTAATAAGACCATGAAAGTTTTGGATATTTTAATCTACTCACAAGGTAGGTTTTATTTGTTATCATATTAAGAAACAATTCAGACATGACAAAGGATTCCACCTTGCACAGTGGAAATTCTCACTTCTAGACTCTTTGAACAAGGTCTTGACTCAGCTTCAGCTAATCAGCAGAGATTTGGAACCTCTCTGTGAGCAGGATGTTAGCCTCTAGTGACCTCAGCCCAACCTGGCAAATAATCAAGGATGATCTTGGGGATCGATATCACTGTCACACAGATTACCATTAGGGATGAATATGTCTCAATTTGTCTCAGTGAAACTAAAATATTTGGTACTTAGTTCAGACTTCAGTATCTGGAGGAGAAAAGTGAAAACTAGAATTGACCAAGTACTGCAAAATTATCCCCAGTTCCAGATTTACCAGCTTGCTTAAGGACCTTTTCCTTACAACACTGCAAAGTGTGGTACATTTGCCTGTGATTTCTAGGCAACAATAAGCTCAGAGGAGGACGAGCATCTGCAGATCCACACAGCATGCCTGGTGTGCAGAAAATGAATGGCCACAGTCCCAAAGCAGACTAGAAATGCAGTAGGTTTTATTTATCCGCGACATGCTGGTGCTGCTTCTAGCTCTGGGAAATCAGTCTGCTCTTCTACATATAAATAATACATCTTCTACACACTGCGTTATGGAGATGCTGCCCAAATGCAATGAATTTCATAAGACCCAAATTCACATCCTTTTCCCAGTGTGAGAGCAGCTGCTGCCATGGCTGAAATATCTCAGAAGAGCCTCTGAGTGATGAAGCTATCGGATATGCTGGAAGGACATTCCCACCCTCCTGGTGAGCCTGTAATACTGCACAGTGAGGAAGGAAAAGCTCCAAGGTGCCAGAGAGAGAGAGAAATGGAAACTTCATGCAGGGTTTAGGCCACAGGCTTGGGCAAGGGAAACTAAGCCCAAGGTGCAGCTCCCTCTAAGCTTCATACATGAGACATTACACTCAGTGGATGAAGACAAGAGCTGGAAGGAGATCTCTGTGTCTTTCACTTTCTGAATTAGGTAGGACTCTGATACTAGGCTCTTATGCCAAAGACACTCATCATCACTAAACAAACACTGTTCCTTATAGACTACATGAGGAAAACAGGTGCCTAAAATAGGTGAGTGGTGTTTTCCCTCTGCACGTATCAGAGAGATCTTTCTCATTTTGTTGACGAGGCAAGGTGCTTGCTGTAGGAGTCTTTTTAGGTGAAGACTAAAAAGCTGTGCTCCAATTTGCTCCATATCACATATCTGGATAGGTAGACTGAATTGCAGGTGCACTTTCAAATCCTTTTTCAGTAGTGCTGAGCTCCAAACTCTATTCCTTTGTATCCTTGGCTCTTTGTATCTTTGGCTCTTCGTATCTTTGGCTCTTCTCATATCACCAGAGATCTTCAAGCAGCATAACTGAAGCAGGTGGAAGACCTAAAAAGAATCAACATATGCGAAAAATAAATATTTAAATAGTAAATATTGAAAAAAAATCTGCTTGTGCAAAGCAGGCTGTTTAACTTTTAAAATTTACTTTAATCTTCTCTCATATATCACATGTTCTGGCCTATCGAAATGATATTTCATACAGCCTGGTAAGCTGGATACAGAGTCTTCTGATTTACTCTGAATGACAATATGATCTGCTCTCTTCAATGCCTTGTATGTGACAAGGGAAACTGCAGCTCTACAGCATTTGCAAGGGAGGGAGATTTTATTTTTGTCTTACCAGTTGAAGGAACTATGACTAACATTTAGCTAATGTTTACACAGTGCTTTGATGCTCTGAAGTGCTGAATTCATGGGACAATGCAGTGTTTCTAAGAGGCCTTTTCACGCATTTTCTGCTATGATATCTTCACTAACAGCCTGTAACTATCTTAACTTGTATTGTAGCACTATCTTCAGTTTCTCTTTGGCTGACACAGAGAATTTGGAAAATTTGCTATGTCACATGGGTATAGAAACAAGCTTGAATCCATATGAGTGCTGATTCTTTACTTTTGAAGAACCAGCACACTGTTATTTCTTGATAACTAAGAATGATTACAGCTGCACTTTTCCCATTGGTTTTATTTGCAATAACTTCTTAATCCCTTGTACTGTTGCTGTTCTTCTTTGACAGACTGGTGACTGTTGGATTAATCCCTGAAACTTTATGTTCTGTTTAGCAATGACATTTACTGGACTATTTTTAAGGAAATTATTAGTTTCAAGTTCTGCATTACAGGTAATAAAAACTTCGCAGTGTGAGATTTCTAGCATGAACTTCAGTCACATTTTCTATTCCTGAGGGAAAAAATTATGACTTGCATTCACATTAACATTTTGAAGGTTTTAAATTGTGTTTACAAGGTATGGATAAGCAATTATATGTACTCATTTTTCAGATTTTCTCAATGAATGTTAGAACATGAAGCAAGTTACATTAACTTCAGCCTTAATCCTTTGCCAGTAAAACTCGTGATTGCAATTTTGGATTGGAATTTTCCATTATCTTGGCTATCTATTAGAAGTCAAACAGACTTAAATGACAAAGAAGTCTCTTCTTGAAGAATCACTTATATGTAAATTTTCTATGGAATGCTTTTCAAGATTCACAGCAGAGGTAAAATATCAGTTTCCTGTTGTGTAGACCCCTCCAGCAGCTGAAAAGTGTTTCATGGAGCCTCAGGTAACTCTTTCTACATGCAGCAAGAGAGAGGAAAACTGGAAGGAACCTTCTCTGTTCTTCGTCCCACTTACCACTTCATGGTCAAACAAACAGTTGGACACTAAAGCTTAGATGGACTTGGGAATCTCATCCTCCCTCTTCTATAATCCATGAAGAGGGACCCTACAGGGGGTTAAATATATTTAATACTTAGGGAGTAATCATGTGGGATAATTGCTAGTGCCTTGTGAGACCTGGGATTCCATATCTGTGTATTTTGTTATGAAGCCCATCATTTGCTAGAGCATTAAGGCTCACTGTTTCAGCTTACCTTCTAACAGAATGGACAGGAAAATCTTCAAAAAACAGTAATGAGAACACCAAAATTGACCAGACTTTTTTTTTTCCCTGTGCATTTGAATCTTAGGGTTGATAGAAGTTCTGATAAAATATTTTTGTTTCTGTTTAAAGCATTCACATTGTTTCCCCACAGGGCTTCACAGCTGTCTAGCAATGCATATTCTCATTCAGCAGCCTTTCTCTTAGTGAGGGCTGGTACAGGCTTTCCTTACTCCTCCCAGAACACACCCCTGTGTCCTATTGACAGCTAGGGTCCTCTGCTTTTGACTCAAATCCAGCTGAGCAGTGAGTTCATTTTCAGAAGTCAAGGACAACCAGACAGTGACCCTCTAAGCCTGATTCTTTAGGAATCATGATAAGAGCATTAGCAATATTTAAAGTAGCACAAAAAACCTGAAAATACAAATACTATCAACCAACTAAAGTATTTATATAGCCAGCAGAAAGCTCAAGCCAATAGCTGAGAACTTTGTTTCCTTGCAGATTGTGTTGGCAGGAAAGAAAACAAAAACTCTTTCCCATATAAATTTCAAATAACTTTTCTTTCCTCTTCAGATGACCTTACTGTAAAGAACAAAATGTCCAACTCTCCTTTGATTTCTGTAGCACACTTACACATTCAGAGAAAAAAAATTCTTTATTCCTCTGAAAGTAGAAATTCTTAGGACAAGTAGGGCAAATTTAATCGAGTACTTAATTGATTAATACAGAGAGGATGGTACTGACTGTGATAATTATTTGATTGATGTTTAATCATTGAGATGTCAGATGAATGCAATACAAAATTTGAGCTCCTCTTTTACCTGAAGAGGATTCTTGTTATTTATCATAAAAGCCAGTGTCTCAGGTTCTATTTACAATGATGGAGAAAAAATTTACTTTCAGAGGATTCTATAATTAAGCACTAATAGTAGAGGCTTTCTACTATAGCTAAATAAAAAGAAATGTATTACCTCATCCAGAAATATTCTGAAGGCAGTTAATGCTTAATGTGTAGTTGGTGCTGATGTAGGTAGTACAATTAACATATGAAAATCATTAGATGTCTTGGTATTTTTCAAGTTTCTGTATGTGTCCAGTGTTACAACACAACATGCTCAGAAGGCAAATTTTGACCATCAGTCCTAGATGATTTTTTAGATTCTGAAGTTGTGCCATATCACTTTAGTCTCTGTGATACCTGAAACACTGAGTCTGGGTAATAGTCAATAATCATGCTATTAATTCAATTTTTTCTTATGCTGTCATTAATTCCACCAACACGACCGTGACCTTCAAAGAAATGTCATCTCAGTGACTTCACAAGTCTGCAATGGATTACAAATTACAGCCAATAGCTGGAAATGTCAAATTTCCTGTTTCTGCAACATTTGTAGCAGACTAAACTACAGTCTAGAGATGGGAAAAGTTGGCCTGTTTCTCACTTTTGTGAAGATAGAAAACCATTGCTAGAAGCAACTAGACACTTGCGTGATAATATTTGAAAAGTCTTCAGAGTTATCAGCATGTTTAAAACAGACAAGAAATCTCTGCTTTGGATATAAATATTTCATAACCAGGAAAGATCTTAGATGTAACACAGTTGGACTGACTGCATTCAGTGCTTTTAGTTTTAATAATGCTCGTTTCATGTGGTCAAATATGAATGCTTATGACAATTTTGCATTTGTTCTATGTGGGTCAGAGAATTGGATGCCTATCTATTAAAATGTTTGAGTGTGAAGACCTGTAGAGGATTATAAAGGTGGTTTGCAGCTGTCCTTCCTTTCTTCTACAATGATAGTGTTCATAAAATTTATTAGTTGCTTAGAGATCCACATATCTGCCACAGCCTTTGCCTGTCCTGCCAGCCTCCAGTCCAGGACTGACTGCTATCTTTCACCCACTAGGTACTGCTCCACAAAGAAGACGTCATACACAGAAATGGAAGAAGAATTGACATTCTGCTCTTCCACATAGTTACATTCTGCTTAAGAAAAAAAAAAGAGAGAGAAATAAGAAGTTAACTTTTAGTTAAATAACCAAGGGGAAAGTCCTCAAGAGATTCTATTTATAAAAGAAATGCTAGCAAAAACACTTGACTGTGTGTCTAAAGTGACTAGACAGTCATCCGAATGTAAACATCAGTCATTTCTTGAGATCACTCAGACTTTTACTAGATGGTTATTAGCTTTGGGGTCAAACACATTTTAAAGCTGGGCAAAGGAGCATAGACTTACTCCAAAGTCTTCTCTAATGTTTCCATGCTCCCTTGGAATAAAATTTTCAAAGACTGAGGGCTCAAAATCTCACAATAACAGTGCTCACAATGGAAAGATACTCCTATTTCTACACTAGCTACCTAGCAATAGGGCCTCTGGCCAGCAATTACTAAGTTTTCTTCCAGATTGTAACAAAATACTGAAGACGATTGTTTAAAGACTGTACCATTTTTATATTGCAAAATAAGGAGATCTTGCAAATATAGAAAGAATCTGTCTTGTCTTTTCCCAGAGAAGCAGTGAAAAAAACACAGGATTTAAGCTAAGGATTTACTAAAAATAAGGGGCCATCATGTAGTAATCTTATGAATGAGCAGTGGAGTATTGCTGCACTTGCCTGGCTGGACTTGTCCTATGTCCTGGGATTCATCCTTATGAAAGCTATCATCCTGTTTCAGACAGCTGTGTTTATCTACACATTTAACATGCCTCTTCCTTCTCTCCTACGTCACACCAAGACAACTTCCCCAGAGTTTTCCTGACCTTGAAGATACTCCATTGTTTACAACCAAGTCTTTTGATCCTGAGCAGCATCTGTCAGGCTAAACAACTTAAGCTCCATCAATCTGACACAACAGCTCTAGCTCTTCCCATAACATGGGATTTCATTCACTCTGAAAAATGGGATTATACCTAACATGGCTTTGCATCAAGCTAAAAATAAACAAGCTTAAATGCATCAGTTATTTTCTCCTTTTGACAGTACAATTCAGCAACAATCTTATTAATTTTACAGATATGAGTCTCTTGAGGACTGACCACTGAAGAAAAAGAAAAGCCATTTGATAAAATCTTTGCAGTTTGAGCCCTTGAGGCAGATACCTAACCTCTTCTTATTTTCTTCTCCCTCTGCAAAATGGCGTATTCCCTCTATAGATTCTTTCTATTAGCAATAATAAACGGGTTGTATAGCTTTACATGTATATGCAGTGGACATAATAATCAGAAAGGTAATAACCACAAGGCTGGATTTGAGTGACTGTGAAAGAACAAAATAAAAGAACTTTAAATTTGTGTAAATAGTAGTAACTCAATGGTAGCTGGAAGAAAGACTTGAGGCTTACAGCAATGCACATAGCTAGGATCAGAGCCCATCAATAGATGGAAATTGTGGGTGGATAATAAAACCTTGAGCAATATAACATTTGAATGCTAATTGAAACTTCATCAGTTCATGTCCAGAATGCTTAGAAACTATCTAACTATGATGGATGATGACAAAGCATAGGGATTAGGAAGATCTGACTACTGACTCCATCATGTTTATCAGTACCTCTGCTCTCATATGATACACAGGCTTAAGTGTTCCAGTAAATCTGATGGTACTAGTTGATGAATTTACCATTGGCAGATGGTTCAGCTGTTATTAAAACAAGTGAGAGCTTTATGGCTTTTGTTTTTCTGGTATGCAATGTCATTTGAAAGGATTCTGATTATCACTCTTTATTTCCATACCACTACTCCTTTTCTTTCCACTGAGTATCCTCAGATTCTGGTTTTCATTGTGATCACAGAACTATGAACTGGAGTCACCAAAGAGTTTGTGTAGAGATGTCATAGTTAATGCATTTTTCATCTGTGATAATAATGGCAGAAACAATATTTTAAATAGAGAACATGAACAAGAACTAGAAGAAATGCAATAATTTATCTAGTGTGTAGACCAAAACAAAGTATGAAGTAACAGCCATAAAATAGGCAAGAAATCAGAGATATGAGTTAAATCCATCTCTCCTGAAGTTTAACCTCACCTCAATGTTTACCTGTGCTGTGTTCTATTCAAGTTTGGAGCTGGTTTTCCTGGATTCTCTGCATTCTCCAAGGTTATGGAAAGGTCTTCTTTTTATAGTAGAATGTATGTGGAAAGTGAAAAACCTGTTCCATAGTATTCTGAGCAAGTCAATTGCAGTTCAAACACATATCTGTGGATTCCTCATGAGCAATGGCTCTGGTTATCTATGGGTTCCTAAACCTATTTTGCATTGTTGGAGATAAGAGGGATCATAATCAATTCTAATGTGATTACTTATTTCTGGGAATATACCCAGTGAAATCTACAGGAAGTTTAACATCCATCATCCCGTCTGCTTAGCAACACAGATTTACTTGAACATGTTGGTCCATTGATCATGTCCATTCATGGGCTTATACCCAGCTTGAGGTCAGCATGGACTGTGTTCAAAGAAGCTGTGTTTTCCCTGATGTCAGAATGTCTTAAAGGGCTGATTGATGTTTGCTATCTGTGGGAGTATGTCTTGTCCACAAGAAGAGCTTCTGTGATGAGTCCTGCCCTAGAGCGGTGAAATAGAGCACAGGAAGATTCCCAGGGGCAAATATTTAAATTGGGGGTGGAGCCACTTTAATTCCCCTAAGACAGAATTACTCTTTGGCCTCTTCCTTGTCATGTGGTATCCCATGCATCCATTGCACATACAAAATGCAAACAGCCTCTGTCTTCTCATAGACATGCCTGGTGCTGCAAAGGAACAACTGTGTATCAGGGCACAAACATGACCAAATGCCTACATACATGCTCCTCACTCAAATGGATATGCATTATTTGCTTGGTGGAATATACTTTTGGGGAATGCACTTTCAGTCATAGGATGGAGGATGAACAAACTTCTTGGTTCCCAGCCATGCTTGAAAGCTTTAGGGAAAAATAAGAACAAGAAATAGACTGAAGACTGGAAAAAATATTGCCCCGGTGAAAGATATCTTGGTGGAAGGCCAGGGTTATACTCCTGATCTACACTGTAGACTAATTCCTGCAAACAAGAGGACCATAATTCCATTAAACTTGCAAACAGAATGCAATTGCTTCAACTCAGTTTTTCTCCAGTGTTTTTCAGTATTTGTGCAGAGTTCAGCAATTCGTTTTCATGCATATACATAAACACAACTAGATAAATCTATGAACTCATCAAGCTATTATTTTGCAAGAGAAAAAGAAAGAAAATAAACTGCTAGGAACTAGAGGCAACTTCAGCTTACAGTGAGTATGGGGTCCTATCTGCTCCCTGTTCTGTCTTCCTAATCAAGTTAAACTCAATCTGTGGCAGGTTCCACAGGCATCTCAGTGACTCAGTACCACATCACATAAGACTTAGGTGGACCCTTATGGGGCCCAAATCCACAGTTTTACCTACAGCTATTTTAAAGGTTACTTTAGTAGGAAGAATATTTTATGTCAAAATCTGTAAGTTAGGTGAAGCTTTCATGCGCTTCCTGATGTCTGTTGTGCACCTGAATGCGCCTAAATGTTTTAATATGTTCCTGTACTTGCCTTGTTTTTATTTTTCAAGATCCCCAGGATATATCTATACCTCTACACAATAGAAGGCCAGGGAATCACTTCAGCACTGGACTCCTGATTGCCCCCATTCCCAATTTCTTGGTGGCTTTCACCTTGGTTAACTCATCTCAGGCTTTCTCAACATAGTTCACTCCAGCGATTCCTTAGGAAAAAAAAAATGTATGAGACTTCATCAAATTTCTGTCTCCACCCTTCACAGCCTGTCAGTACCACCCAGTCAGCTTTGAAGCCTTATATGCCTCCACATTCTCTCTAGCCACACCTGTGGGCACAAAAGATTCACTCTGTGCTTCATGCCATGACAACACCTCTGTGAAGAGCTACATCACATCACTTCAGACACTTTAAAGTGAATTAAAATACAGTCACACAGCCCCTTGGTCATGATTTAGCATCACCAGGGACATCCCTGGCCAAGGGATATGTCATGCAAAGGTCAACCAAAAGCCTATTGGATTAAACTAACACAGTAGGAACAGGACACCAAAAATGCAGTCACCAACAGAAGTCAAATATTTTTTCTCTTTTTCAATACATCATTAAACAGATAGTGAACCATGTCTTATATTATTTATTATTTTCAAAAGACTCTTAGGCATGGCACTAATAAATGTTACACAGGTGCTCTGTAATATAAAGTTATTGTTAATTCTATGTTAAATATTTCAAAGATGTCCAGCAATGAAATTAAGTATTTCAATTGTAATAGGTAATTCATTTGTTCTGAGGATATTTTAGTTTGACTGCATTTTAATTTCAAAACTCTTGTCAGCCATCAATTACCATAGGATACCAACAAGATAAATAAAGCTGTTAACTAAGTGAGAATTTACTTGTAAATTGAAATGTATGCAATAAACTGAAGGCTTTTTCTGATTGCTACCAAACATTGTCAGTATTAGAAAAAAAGTATCTATGATGCTTGCCTCTCACAAACACCAACTAGAATTTAAATGAGGAGATAAACAACAGCTCTCAGAAAAGGAGTTTTTCTACAACAAAAGGGAGTGAACAGCGATGTTTCATCTTGGTTACTTCAAAAATAAGAATTATTTGTATCACATTTATGGGATAAACTACACCACATATTTGCATTGGTGAAGAGATGACATCTGCTATTCTTATGTAGATCAATATATATCTATTATTCTCCACCTATTTCCCCCACGTTTTTATTGGCACAGTGGTGGAATTAAAACTTCTGTGGAATAAACCACAGAAAATAGTAAGAATTGCAAATGTTCAGAAAGTTGAAAACATTTGATTGCTTTGGAAAAAAATCAGTGCATTTGAAAAGAATAACAGGATAATCAAGCAAGTCCTGTTTTACTATTGCAGTATAAGAGACTTTAGGACTTCCAGCAGAGAAGGCATTTATGGATCATCAATGTATTATTTGTAGAAGCAAAAGGAAAAAAACTACTTTTGTCTAGAGACAATAGTCTTGATTATGGTGTTTCTGAAGTAATAAAAGTATATGCAAGTCTAGAATATATTTTTGCCTTTTTTTTCTACAAACACCATCTTAGAATGCAAATTTACTGCTTACAAATATTATTTGCATATATTAGTTCAATAAACAGGCTGCTAAATTTGCCTGGCATTTTGGAGGTGCCAAATGAAGATTTTAGAATCAGTAAATATATGGTTATTATACTTACAAAATCCATAACATGCCAGTCCTCAGACTTCATAAGATTTGTCATTTGTGAATAATTGCTTTTAAAGTGGAGGTCAGGAATTGAAGCCAGAAATAAATTGATGTTGGCTATAGTTTGTAAACAAGACTCCCTTGACATGCTGGCTTGACTATCCCTGTTGTTATTTCCTTTGGCTGGCTCTTAATCTTGTTCAGTTAAAGTAACTACAGAGAAATTAAAAGGCTGATTAGGTTTGGCAAGATATATTTTCTTATATAAATCCAACATCTTAAGAAAAACAGCCTAGGGCATTCAAAATTCTTCATGTTTATCTGTGAATGTAACTTTGTGTTCAGGGTGTAATGTTGATCTACATGTTCAATAGATACATGAGAACTTATTCGCCTTTTGTGTCATTAGAAAGTTAAGAATCAGAGCAGATGTAAAACAGTCCTTGTTAAATTAATTCATCTTGGTCATAGAATCATAGAATGATTTGGGTTGGAATGGACCTTAAAGATCATCTAGTTTCAACCATGCTGCTATGGACAAGGAATGTTCAGCTAGACCAGGTTGCTCAGAACACCATCCAGCCTGGTTTCAAACATCTCCAGGGATAGGTAATCCACTTCCCTGGAAGTCCTGTTCCCACTACCCTCCCAGAATTTTCTCCAAGTAACTAATCTAAACCTGCTCTGTTTCAGTTTAAGGCTATTCCCCCTTGTTCCCTTACTAAATACCCTTCTGAAAAGTCCCTCTCCAGCATTCTTGCAAGCCCCCTTTAAATACTGGAAGGCTGCTCGAAGGTCTCACCACAGCCATCTCTTCTCCAGGATGAACAGCTCCAAGTTTCATAGCCTGTCTTCCTAGCAGAGGTGTTCCAGCCCTTTCGATCCTCTTCATGGCTTCCTCTGGACTCGCTCCAACAGGTCCAAGTCTTTCTTGTGCTGATTACCCCAGAGCTGATGCAGCACTGCAGGTGGGGTCTCACAGACCAGAAGGGCAGAATCCCCTCCCTGTCTCTGCTGGCCACACTGCTTTGGATGCAGCTCAGGACACTTTTGGCTTTCTGGGCTGTGAGCACACATTGCAGAACCATACTGAGCTTGTCATCCACAAACACCTCCAAGTGTGCTTCTCCAGGGTTAGTCTCAATCCATGCTCTGCCCAGACTATACTTGTGCTTGGGATCTATTGCCAGGATTTGTGCAAAGAAAACCATGGGTTTGGAGCACAGAAGATAATCAAAAAAAGAAAGTTTCATTTTCTGTTCATGATCTTTTAGACCAAACTAAAACATTGAGAAAACAATGGCTCCACGAAGCAATGTTTCTCATTTCAACAAAAGGAAACAAAAATATCTGAATCAAACAAAGGGTGATGCACACCCAAAATCTTCTTGTGAGAAAAAAGAATATACTGACTGTATGGTACTAAGAACACCTTGTTTATCCCATTAGGATTTTAGCAACTTATTTATCGAAATCATTAGTCCAGTTTTGATGCTATACATTCATAACAAATTGTATTAAAAGCCCTCATAAATTATAATTGCTGTACAGTAAAAGATACTATTATTTACCTTTTTCCCATTAAATTATGCTTATCCTTCCAATGTCACTTTGGGTTGAGTTGAGAGTGCCGACCTTCTTCCTTCAGAAGTGGTGATTGCATTTTACCTCATGTCATCACTTCCCTGATGAAGCATTCATTGGGAAGAGTATGATGCCCATGTTAGTGGGGACCTCTTCTTCTTTAGGCTTGGTGGCCACCTTTCTTAAAAAGACCAGCTTTCAGCTAAAGTTTGAAATTTTTCCAGTACCATCCCTTAGCCCATTATAACAATAAAGGCTCTTAAACTGGCCCATGGTGGCAAGGTCTTGTAAGATTTGACAGACCTTTGCAACATGCAGCATTTCCAGAATGATCTACAAGTGGCCAGGCAAAAGCCACTTGACCACTAGACAAAATATGTTCATGTTTTTGTATAACAAAATATTAGAATCTGTAAGTTTAGAAAGGATTTCTCATTACACAGGGACTTCAAAAATAATTGAGGAGACAATGACTTTTTACAATTCAAAGGTTTGGGTTATGGAACACTAATGGAAAACTTTTTAGAGGGGCAGTGACAAAGTTTCATGCAGGCCTATCGTCTCCCTATATTTTAATATCATTATTTCTTGCATCAATTTTCCATGCTTTCCACTGATTCTGATAATTCAATGGTCTTTATCTATTTACAGGAGCTCTCTGACATAAAGACAGATTTATCTGCAACGCTCCAATGGATAACTTTAATTACACAAGACAATGGTATGTCATAGACCTGTGATTAAACTTGATAGCAAATTTTACAATGTAGATGTATTTTGTTATAAAATCCCAGGTTTTCAAAGTGAAGTCTGTTTAAATAAAGACAGTCTTTTTGATAAAATGCTTCGGAAAAATGCTTTGACATTTAAGTCCCCCACGCCTCCAGATTAATATTTTTTCATTAGTATTTTTTAATTTTAAAAATATCTTCTTTTTTTCAACTATACTCAATCATACTGAAAGAAACCACAAATTGATTATTTTAAAAAGTAATGCAAAAGAGCAGTGAAAATATTTTTTTAAAAAGAAGTATTGAGTTATATTTAGTGAAAATTTTTAGCCTGTTGATTCATGAACGTCTGCATTTTGAATATTTAATTCCCATTGAGAGCGGGAACTTACTGTGATGAGAAAACATTTTTCTCCCAATACTGTTCAAGGGTATTCACTGGGAAATTGCAGTAAAACTCCAAATGTATTGTCCAACCTGTAATTACTGATCTTTGTCCCAAGGTTTGCCAGATTAGGCCAGTTTGGGAAGAAACTCTGATCTTTAACAGCCAGAGGCAGCAAGCTACACAAAATTGCTTCAAAGTTCTGCTCCAATTTAAGGTGCAAAACCAAAAAAATGCTCTTACTCATACTTACATATTTTAGATGAACTAAAATTTATTCTGCACCTTTGATGAGGTATCTCATCATTCTTAGTTTCAAAATTAAAGTCTCCTATGTCTCTTCAGTAATTAATGTAAGTGCCAAATAATCTTTTCCCCCTATCTGATAAAAGTCAAGTAGCTTTCTTTAAATGCCAGCAATCATCCTGCTTCCTGCTATCTCCTTCCTCACAACACATCCTGTCTCCCCTAACACACAATGTCAGTCAAGACTTCTGAATCTAGCAAACCTACTTTGCATTTTTTCGTTCCACTGGGAGCTCTCTGGTCTACCCTCATTCTCTTGGAGAATGAGATTTTACTTGGTCAAAATAATTCAATTAACCCTTGTTTGTCTTAGTAGGCAGCGAATTACTTTAATCTGTTCTACTGCTCTACAGAAGCATAGACCCCATGGACCTTACACCTCTTTGGATAGCAGCCTGAAGAGGAGGAGATAGGTACCCAGATATGATGTCTTCTTCATGGCTTGAACACATATATGAATATACACACTCCTTTGGTTTCTCTCAAAATAATGAATTCTCACCTTGACCCCTGCTTGCCTTTTCCCATGCATTCTCAAAGCATTCTCTGGGTAAGGCACACAAAATATGTTCCAGTGTCTGATATTTCAGAATGATACATGAATTCCCTCCCCCTCCCCTTTTAATTCCAGGGGACAGAAGCCATCTGTGTTGTAGCTGTGTGCAAGACCTATGCAAAAATAGGTCCTATTGCAGTCCAAGCAAATGAGTGTACTCTCTAACACTTAAAAAGTAATTATGGTCATTATTTATCACCATCATCTTCAGTGTGAGGAAAGAAGCCTTTTGTCCTTGAGGCACAAATAGATGTGGTCTAAAGCAGCAAACACTGAATATGACATTCTCTAGTACAGCTCATAAGCAAAATAAATGCAAGCATCTGAGCTGTGCTGATGCTATGATAACTTAGGGCTGTCTTCTATTGCATGTGCTAACCTTCCCAATAGAGTTTTACTCAAGACATAACCATTCTATAAAATACTTCACTATGCAGAAATACCTTGAACAGATATTTCTGGAAAGAGTAACTCTGGAGTTTGAATTAGCAGGGAGTGATTAACCCTGGGCAAGTTATTATCTTCTGTTTCTGTAACTGGGGCTGGTGCCTCTGCATATCACCAGCACTGCTGTGAGAGAGGCAGCACAGTGCTGAATGGCACAATATAGGCAGCAGACCAAATGCAAGCAGCACACAGCATTGTTCACAGCCTGCTCAGATGGAGAGCAGCTATTAAACCATAAGGAACATGCCATTCAAAAAGCCTCTGAAAAAGCAAAAGCTAAAGAATTAGCAAAAATTGGTTTAATCACCTTTGCCAAAACCATATTCAGCCTCCAAGGTACTTGTATGCTGTAACACACAAGTGCTTCTTTGGCTGTGTAAGGAACACTGCATTTCTTTAAAATGCAAACTTTCTACAATTTACTATAATTACTAATATTTTGTTCCACATAATGAAATAGTCACAGGGGTGACTATTAAAACAACTTCAAAAATGCAGTTTTGCAAAAATACTTTTCACTGAAGTACACTTAAACCTAATCATTTTTAAAATCCAAAATGTGATCTAATTTGTAGCTAATGTGCATTTAATATATTTTTATAACTTAATATATTTTTCTAATTTGTAGCCAAATGTCCTCAATATACAGAAAATACAGGGCTTAGGGTACATAAAGAGAAAAGTATACACCAGATGTACTTTAAATTCAAAGGCCACACTAGAATACCAAATTTATTTTTTTCATGGTGAGTATTCACAGCACTTAAATTTCACTTAAATTCCTGGTGGTAAGTCAGTAAGGCAGACAGCTACTTTGAAGGCTTTTGAAGGGCTGACATAATGGCTCTTAGAGGGGAACAGGACCAAGACAGTGAATGGCAGATAATACCTCAGGAGGAACTTAAACAGTCTGAATATGACCTGCAGAGAATTTCTAAAAGGCATTTGACTAGTAACATTTTGATCACAAATGTCCAGAGTTTCCAGAGGCTTTGCAAACACTAAAACCAATATTTCCAAAGGCACACAAAGATAATTTCACACTACTGGGAATCAAAGAGCATGTGGTAAGAGGAAAAATCTGATGTTTTTATGAACTGTGCCTTTCTGGCATCAACCCTAACATGTTAATCTGATTGCTTTGTCTACAGAAACAGAAGGAAAGAGCTAAGCTAATGAAAAAATTGTTTTTCATTTTGGTGTTGTTGTTACAGATTGAAGGAATAAGCAATTCACGGAGTTCTGCGTCAGAAAAATATTCCATTGTCAGTTCCCAGAATTTCTGGAGCTGATTGATCACAACCAGCATTTGCTTGACACATTTAATATTGAACAGCATATACCCAAAAAATTTTTTGATAAAACTGAGTTTCAAATTTAAAAGATACTAATACCTTCTTTGATTAAATACAAAGGAATATAATTTTGTTTTTACAAATAGTATAGAAATATAAACTCCTGGAAACTGAAGCACTTACTTGAAGCAGATTTTTGGCTTAGCTTTCATCAGTTCTATGGAATTTTCCATTATATGACTTGCCGAAAGATGCATGATATGATCTGAATGACTGGTGATTGATGTGTCCCAGGGAGCACAATTTTAACTGTTCCATATGAAATAGATGTCTATCTACCAGGGACAGACATAGTCCAGCAATTTCCCAACCAGCCAAAAGTCTGGGATAGTATTAGAAAGGTGAATTCTTAACTTACTGAACTTTTTTTTCCCTTTTTATACAAGATTCTCAGAGGTAACAAAAGCCCTATCAAGATTCTTACTAAAGTTTGACGCAATCATTCCTTGACACTTCTGCTTCCAGGATGTTTAAAAGAAAAAAGGGACAGCTGAAAAAAGTAATTAATATTATTTTTCTTTCCAAAATTAACTAAAAAGGTAAAGAAGAAAATCTACAAGGTAGCTTTTAGGGAAAAATATCAAATACTGAAAACCTGAGAGCTTGACACCGACCACCTAAACTGAGCAAAGGACTGTGCTCTTCAGTAAGTACCTAGCAAGTTTGTACAATGAGCTAAATACACCAATTCTTTCTTCTAGTTTCTCTCTTTGATGAACAATTTTCCTGATCAGTCATGTTTGTATTGCATTTCCCATCCCAAGAAATGCCAACATACATCATAAAACAAGACCATATGCTACCAAAATAACATATGAATCTGTTTTGGAAACAAACATTGCTCTTCTCTTCTGAAGTGAAAGATTGATATCCAATTCACATTAGAGTTTTCCAGGTGTTTGTTTTTAAGCTCAAACATGGAAGAGATATATCCAGTAAGCAGTTTACTTGTGCCCAGTCTATGGCGCTCCTAGGTCAAAGCTCCATGGCTTAGCCTCCATCCTTGGGGAGGGTGGTATCAATCTGCCAGCAGGAAATAGTTCCCCCTGCCTGCTTACAGTGATTCTCCATGAGGGGCGTGGAGAGGACTGTGTGTGCAATGGAGCTCAGCCCCAAGCACGGAAAGTTCCAGTCCTGAAGTAATTGATGTGATAAGTTGCAAGCTAGTGACATTTTGAAAAGCACAAGGAGAGGATCAGAGTAAAAGCTGGAATTCAGTGTCTTCCTGTAGAGCATATTGTCTATTTGCATTACAAAATAGACTTCTTACAAATACATTCTTCTACTGGCCATAATAAAGAAAAAAATCAGAGATTGACAGGTATAGAGTATCACAATGTCATTATTAAACTCAAAACTGACAGAGTTATTAGAAGTAAAATGCAAATTTTTACCTGAGAGGAAAAACTATGGTAAAATCTTTGT
The DNA here is from genome assembly GCF_037042795.1 of Molothrus aeneus. NCBI lineage: Eukaryota > Metazoa > Chordata > Aves > Passeriformes > Icteridae > Molothrus > Molothrus aeneus. The sequence goes on from NC_089647.1 coordinate 67,753,365, forward strand.
CACTGACTGCTTTTAAAATTGAGACTGCCTGCATGTTTATCTAAAAGATGTGCTCCATTTCCAGTAGGAATTAATTCAAAATGTTATGAGCTGTGTTACAAAGGTCAGGCTCTGTAATTGCAAATCTTCTATTACAATCAGTTAATCTTCTAATTCAATTTCATGCTATGCATTTCATATAAGATCTTGAATCCAAAGAACAGAGTCACAATGAGTGATTTTAGATTCCTATAAAGACTAGGAGAAAACTGAAAGGTCAGAAAGACAGCAAAAAACATAAGTTGAAATAACAAAATTGAAAAGATCACAAAATTATTAAGTCAATAAATAATACTAGTTCTATTTTTCAATCAGCAGACTGCTAACACTGAGTTATGTAGATCCAAATTTTCTTCTTCAGGTGAGCACCCTATGTGCTATGCTACCCTGTTTTCACTCCTGGGCTTTGCATCTGAGGCTTCAAATAACTCTGTTTTAATGGGAAAAGAGGAATTTGACCCATCTTCTTCAGCTCTTTTGAATATTTGACAGGTATACTACTTGGTGTCACTGCTACCTCCTTTCAAGTAGAGGGGGAGATCAAATTATTCAAGAGATGTTCCTTGACTTCTCCTTCCATCCATTTCTTGAATGACAGCTCTCTTGTCCTCCGTTTTTTTGTAAAAGGACACTGATGATGGTCAGGTCCATTCTGACTCCTGCTAGAATCAATGAGAGAGCAGCAAACATTCTAAAAGATGGCATATTAACTATGCCAGGTACATGCTCAGGCCATTGCAGAATTAGAGAGAGAATTTCTAATTTTAAAGAGAATTAGAAACTATTTTAAAAAATAAATAAATTATCACTAATTTTGCTAAAGGATTGGGTCTACAATCATGCAAGTGCCTGAAATGTGTTCTCTACACCCACACTGCTCTGACTCTGGTTGGGATGGAGTTAATTTTCTTCACAGCTGGATGGTTTTTGACTGGTGACTAAGAAAGTGCTGCTAACACATCCGTGTTTCAGCTAGTTGGTGTCAAGGCCATCCCAGTTTGTCACGGTGCTGCCCCAGAGAGGAGCCTGAGGTGGGCAAGGACTGACAGTCAGAGAGTCAGGGAGATTTGGTCAGTCAGGAGAGCTGACCCCAGCTGACCAAAGGGATGCTCCCTGTACCCCATAACACGCTCAGCAATAAAAAGGAGAGGGAATAACCATTGCCGGGGGGCTGTCAGGGCATTGCTCTGATGTAGGTTATAGCTGGATTTTAGCATGACTTTTTTTCTTTTCTTCTTCCCCCCACCCCTCCCCTTTGCTTACTAGAGTATTTATTTTAACCCAAGAGTTTTTTCTCACTTTTATCCTCCCTCAGCCTGCTTGGGAAGGAGTAAGAGAGTGACTGAATGGGGTCTGAGTTGACAGCTGGGGTCAGCCCACCACAGACACAGCATTCAAACTTGTGTCAGTAACGTCACATCTGTACCTGAGTTGTAATGGAAACAGTCAAAGTTTGGCAAACATTTTAAAAACTGTATTTCTCAATTGTAAAATCCTATAATATGAAGAATGCATTCATATGAGTAACATATGTATAATAAATTCTTACTGATGTACTGTTCACATTTCCAGATGGGAGAAAAACTAGCCAGAATTTTTGGAAACAAAATTCAAAATTCTATAGCATTTGTTCACCTTTACAAGGAGGTTCTCAAAGGACAGAAAAAGCATTATTTATTCTAAAGATTTCTGCAGATTACAGACTCACAGAACATTTTTAAATTAAATAAATGTGCACAGGATGTCTGTCCAATGACCAATATAATTTTCAAAACAATTTTTATACTGTACGTTTTTTGGGGTTTTTTTGCCTGAATATTTTTAATATACAGAATTACTGAAAGTACTATGAAAACACAAGTGTTTGGGCTTAGAGTATATCAAATTGCAGCATCTGTAGCCAAGATTTGGTATGAACTATAAAAAAGTTATGCATAAATGTTGCAGTTTGAAAAGAATATGTCCAGAACAATACCAGTAAAAGTTAAAAATTTAAAAACAAAGGATGGGTCCAATTTCAACACTTTCTACTTGCATGAATGTCTGGGCAAGAGGTACTAAACATAGTTTTTTAACAAGAAATGTTAAATCTTTATATAAAATATGCATGAGAGGATACATGTAAATTTTTTTGAAACATTATTTATTTCAGTATTCTGAACTATGAATTATATGTTTTCAAAGACTTCTGCCTAATTCAACCAAACCTTTTTTATTTTTCCTACTTTTTGAATTGTCACTATATTCTGTGGCAATATAGAAGTGAGTTGGTAAAATAAAATCTTGGCATGAGCAAAATTCACTAATTCATATTTTCTAAAACAGCTTCATAATAGCGTTAAAAGTTCCATCTCTTTTTATACCCATCAAAGTACTTTTTGTGAATAAACCCTACAGATTTAGAGCCCATAATTCAGTCAAATAACATAATTGCATATAATATCCTTGGGTGAGTATGAAAGCTTACTTTAGATGTGTTCATAGTAATTTTAGACTAATCTGAGCAAGGAACAGCTTAGTCTTTCTCAGTGTGATCATTGCCCATGTTGAACAATATTTTAGTTTTGGAAACATCTGGAAACACCTTAGTTTTGCTAGTACTTGCTTTCTTCATTATAGCCTCTTTTTTTCCCTTTTCCTTATTTTTTTTCTCAGTGAGTAGAAACATATGCCTAAGTACAACACTGCAGAGAACATTTTCACATTGCAGCTCTCATTAACCAAGTCTCCCTTCAAACACCACTACATATGAATGAAGGAAGAAAAAAGCAAAGCTTTCCCTTTCTCTGGAAAACACACAGATGTCTCAAGGAGAAGAGGGAAGCACTTAAGAAGCTGTGAAATTCACCACATTGAAACCAATGCTTGCATTGGCTTCGCTTCTTCAAAATGTCAAGGGAAGAAAGAATTAAAAAAAAAAAAAGGAAAAGAAAAATCTGATAAATTCCCAAAACACTAATCAGTATAAATTCAACATCCACCCCTCTATCTCCAAATACTCTGGAAAAAAAAGAAGCCCATAGGACAACAACAAGAATACCATCAAAACCTGTTTCTACCATAGTCATTCAAGTTTCTCCAAATTCTCTTTTCCTCCAGAATGAAAGCATTTCCTTTAAGGGAAGTTTACTAACCACTTTAATTGGTCATGAGTTATAATCAAAATGTATCTGGACCCTTATAGTCTTTGCATGACCACTACAACTTATTGTGTGGTTGTTCCTAAAGTCCCTGAAATCTCCTTTAAACTAGATAGAAAAGAATTGTAATCAAAGAAGTATACCTATCCACTGTATAATATACAGCTGCTCTAAGTCAACATTTTCATCCAATAAATTTGTGAATACCCACACATAATGCTGTGTGGATTTTTAAAATTACATTTACAATGTAAATTACAGTATTTTCTAGGAATAAGCTATACCAGCATAGGATTTCTAATTATAATTATTAATTAGGGGTGGGTTTTGGTTTCGTTTTGGAGGACGGGGGTTTGGTTGTTTTCCCTTCTTTTAGTTTGTTACATTTGGAGTGAGACAAATGTAACTTATTTCACGAGAAATAAGTGAAGTAAGTCTGGAAATTTCACTGGGTCCCAAGGCTCAGGTGCTCTGGTACTTTGCTTTGGAAGCTCAGCTGTCAGGTAGGTTCCTACAGCCAAAAGCAATGAGGAGCTGTGGGAGCCTGAGTTACCCCTGAAATCTGCCAGAGTCATTTGTGTAAAAAACATCTGATGACAGTCCTTGGTCTGTTTGCATTTTGCTCGTACCAGTGTGAATCACAGGAAACCCTGCTGAGTCTGACAAGCCTTTCAAAAGGGACTCTGGGCCTCCAAGAAAAGATCAAGATGTGGAAGATCTATGCTTTGAAAAATCTCAGCAAAAGTAAGGCTTGCCTCTCTGAATGAAGTGCCATCAATTCAGGTATACCTTTGACTCCTTAATCTCCCTTTGGGCTACAACATTTTGCCTTATGCATTAAAATTTCTATTCTGGGCCAGAATGGCAGCAAATATTACAATTTCTACTCTACTCTTGAATCCCCTAGACAGCCAGTTATACAGCAGCTTCCCCCCAGCTAATTTTTTAATTGGTACCCAGTGTTGACTCTGTGCACTAAGGGCACACAATCCCGGCTTTTGACTCTGAAATTTCATTTTTTAGTGTCTGTGTGTATATTTTGTCCTTTTCTAAAATGCACTAACCCATATACATCAAGAGGGAGGCATAGAAGATTAATTTCTTGTATTGATTGTTCTGTGAAAAAAACTGCAGTTTTAAATATCTTGCTTTCTAACCTTGCTGGAATTCACCAGTTCTTTATATATCAGGAGAGAGTAATTGCAACAATTCCTGTACAATTTATTTTTTCTGAGAAATGTTATGGATTGCTTCTTTATTTAAATGATACTTTTTAGATTGGATTCATGCAGAGATTTTCAGTGCTTTTAATAATTTATGTTGTTCAGTCCCAAATCTCTGTTTATCTCTGCTATATTTCATGCATGTTTTAAACAGGATTACACTAAAATGGTGCTCAGCAGAGAAACACAGGGGAAATTGACTGGCTTACAGTGTTCTTCTCAAGTGAAAGAAGAACCTTGAAGTTTATCATATCTGACACTCTATTAGATAGAGGCAACATCTGTAGGCAAGAATCCATGGACAAGGTTATACAGCATTACATTAGGAAAGGATTTATCCAGAATGAGCTGTTTGACCAAAAATTGGAAATGAAAGATAAAAGCCCACGAAAAGTTTTCTTTTCTTGCAGTTATGTTTACTTTTATCCTAGTCTGTTATAGTATGCACAGGAAACAAACTCTTACTCTGAAAGTCCTTATCCCTAAATTCCAGCGTTTAAGAGGCATATGGACAATGCCCTCAGTAACATGCTTTGATTTTTGGTCAGCCCTAAAGTGGTCAGGAAGTTGGATTTGATGATTATTATACTTAGGGGAAAAAAAATTTGATGTTCATGTAAGCAAGGGTCAAGTAAATTTTGTCATTTCAAATTTGCCAATAAAATGAGCTTTCAGCAAAGGTGAGAGGATAGTTTTCTGTCTGCATTGCATGTGATTCTTTCAGTCTGGGGTGCTGAAGCTTTTTGTGTTTTTCTTGTTTCTTTTTATTTCTTATTCCAAGAACATGACAGGATAAGGTCTTTTGTAAAAATTAGCCTACTCCAGCCAGTTTTTATCATCTGAACCTATAATTAATGTTCTTCAAACACTGGCCCTTATCTGCTGTCTTAAAAGAACCTTGTCTGTGAGACAGCCAGAGACACAGTTTAATTTAAACTGTCAAAGATGAAAAGAAAAAATACCTTATTTTTCCTTTTACACAGGTGATGAGGAACTTCAGTCTTTGAAACAGAGAATGTCAATGTCCTGTGCCAGTGTGATGCTAAATGAAGTGGATGATGAAGATTGATTCATTAGAAATGTTCTGCCCTTTGTCAAATAAGGAAAGCTGAAGGTCTTGTTTGCTAACTTTTTTTATAATAACTGACTAGAGATGTTAACAGATGTCAGCAAATGAAGAAATATTTGAATTAAAAAACAAGCCTTTGACATTCATGTAACTTATTCAATATGAAACAATAACTAAAATAAGGATACTCCTTCTGCAGTTTGGAAAACCTGGTTGTACTGAGTGACTAAAGGTGGATTTCACCCTACATAATCTCTGTCACCCTGGCTGGACAGAGTGCCTTGGACCACCATTCCCCAGGAGGCTCAGGGCAGTTGGCACCTCCAGGGAACAAGTCAGCCCTCCTGTCTGTGCCAATGTCTAGTGACTGATTTGTTCAAGTGCTTCCTTGACTACACGGGCACCCAATATTTTAGACAGTCAACATCCTTATGCAGGAGCTAGTTTGGAAAGTAGGAATGACTTTTCCTCTACCATTTTTGCATCTTCTCCAATGATGGAGAAGATCTTCTCCAAAATCTTCTCCAAAATGCAGCTAACACAAATTGAAAGGAACTTCTCAGCTTATATTTTGCTCAGGCCATTGTTGAATTATCCTTGAATGTCTGTGCCAGCTCCATAATTACCCATAATCAGAACAGACACTGTCTCAGTTGTTCCTAAAAAATGAGAATTGAAAAAAAAGAAGAGTGATTTTTTTTTCATTATTGCTATATATCAGGGGAAAAGAATAAAAAGACTCTTTCCATTGAAGTCTGTAAAAGTAATTTAAAAGGATAAATCTGAGTGACTTTACTAGTGACTTTACTACTTCTTCCTTTTCTTAGAAAGTAAAAGTATCTAAAAACAAAATAAAGTTTAAATCATTACACCTCATAAAAAATGCAATTATATTTCAATTATCCCCTGGGGATTGTACTGAAAAGAACATGTTGATTCTGCTGCCTTGGCTCCAAGAGAAACAGAATAATGAGAAGTCTTGGCGTTTGTTGTATAGAATAATTCTTGTTCTTCATTTATTTGAAGATCTCTTGATATTTCATTTTCATCCTTTATCATTGCTACTAGAACTGAGCCTCTTTTTGCATTTGTTTTAAACTTCTTAATGAGGTCATTTACCTTCTAAGCAGCAGTTTCACTTCCAGTCACCCCACGTGAGACTCTTGCCCCAGTTTCTTTACCTTCATAGCAAGTAATGGTCCCAGTGCAAGGTCTGCTTCAGCACTCTGTGTTGACAGAGAAGAAGGTTAGTAACAATTTTCACAGGTTGTTTCACATTTAAATATTTGTTGGAGATAGGGAAAATCTTGATTTAAAGGTAATGGTTCACTGTTGTGCCATTCAGTCAATTTCTCATCAACCATTTTTTTTTACCTTCTGCGGTGTGGGATATCATAGAAAAGGTCAGAACAAAACCTCCCAGAGAGTCACAAACTGCAGGATTCACAAGGACTGCTATTTCTAACATAAGAACCCCTCTGTGGTATCCTAAATAAGACATTTTAGTTGCACCTTGTTCTGGTTTTGGTTGGGATGGCATCAATTGTCTTCACAGTGGCTGATACGGGTCTGTGTTTAGGATTTGTGCTGAACACAGGGTTGACATTACCGAGATTCTTTTGTTATTGCTGAGCAGGGTTTCCACAGAGCCAAGGCCTTCTCTGCTTTTTGTACTGCCACACTGGTGAGGGAGTTGCATGGAGGAGACACAGCCAGGACAGGTGACACAATCAGATCCAAGGGATATTCCAGACCCTATGACACCATGCTCAGAATATAAAGTGAGGGGAAGAAGGAGGAAGGGGGAGAATATTTGGACTGATGGTGTTTGTCTTCCCAAGTAACCATTACATGGGATGGGAACCTGCTCTCCTGGAGACTGCTGAACACCTGCCTGTCAATGGAAAGGGGTGAAGGAATTCCTTGTTTTGCTTTGCTTGTTTGTACAGCTTTTGCTTTCCCTATCAAACTGTCTTTATCCTTTTCTCGCTTTTACCCTTCCTGTTCTCTCCCTGATCTCGCTGGAGGGGGAGTAAACAGAACTGGCCCCGACACTGAACCCTGGGAAGAACACCACTGGTAACTCCATTCACCACCACTCTCTGAGCCTGGCCCTGCAGGCATTTTTTACCCAGAAACTGATTTCCTTCCTGAAGAATGCTCAGCCTTCCTGGACTACTTTACGCTTCAGGACTGCCTCCTGAAAGACTCTGGCAACCAGGCCTTGAAAAAGGGGGAAAAAGGAAATGGGAGAATGGAGTAGACAAAAGTGGAGAGAAAAAAAAAAAGTGGAGAGAGGTGAGGAGGTCTTTGCTGGGATTCCATCCCCAGTGACAGCAGAGGGGACAGGTCCCAATGGGATGGTCACCAAAGCATGGCTGAGCAGGCAGGGCTGTGATAGTGCAGGCTGGGCAGGGGTGAGTGCCCGGGTATGTGGTGAAGGCTCAGCTGGACAAGAGCCAGGGCAGAAACGCCAGCTGGGTGTCCAGTCCAGGCAGGACAATGTCACCATCATATTTTCTGAAAAATCCTCTTTGCCCAGGATTCTTCTCCTGGGAAGCTGAGAAGCCTCAGAGAAAAAGGAAAACAGTATTATCTCATTTATTTCTCCTGTGCTTTGCTGCTTTGGAATGTGGTTTGGAGATTGTTTATCTGACAGGTGGTTGTTTGATTGGTTTCATGTGAATCGTTTTTACTTAATGACAAATCACGGTCCAGCTGTGTTGCGACTCTGGAGAGAGTCACAGATTTTTCATTAGTATCTTGTTAAGCCTTCTGTAAGTATCCTTTATTCTTTAGTATAGTTTTAGCATAGCATTCTTTAATATAATATCATATCATATCATATCATATATCATATCATATCATCATATCATATCATAATAAATTAGCCTTCTAAAAACATGGAGCCAGATTCAATCATTTCCTCCCTTCGTCCGGGGGACCCTGAAGAGACCACAGGACACAGTGCCACTCAGCTCCCTCACCCCCTTTCCTACCTGCTCCCAGGTCCTTGGCACTCCTGCCCCTCCTCCCTCTGCCTCCAGCTCCCTCCTTCCCAGCCCCATTGAGCCCCTATCTCTTCTGTCTCCTGCTTTTCATCCATGGGGATTCCTTCTCGGCAGGGCTAGTCTTAATGACTTCTCCTCATCTGTACTGCTATCTGGGAAAGCCCAACTCAAGTGCAGCACCTTGCACTTGGGCTTGTTGGACATCATGGACCCCCTCCTCAAGTTTGTCCAAGTTCCTCTAAAGCCTGGAATCCATTAATATTGTGGAACAGCCATTCTCAGAGGTGTTTGAAAGTGCCTGAGCTGGTTCAGCTGACACTCTCTGCTCTTGGCATCAGAAGTGGACCCACTTTTAGTAGCTTCACCAAAGCTTTATACAACCAGATGATGGAGCTGCTGAATTACTGTGTTTCAGCAGCTCTCAATGATATGAAGTGGAGGAGGGGAGCAGCTGACTTCACACATAATTTTGTTAGCAACACAGCACTAAATGAGGACTGAAGAGAGTACTCATCAGATCTTATGATGCATTATTGTAGTGGTTTTCAATAGCTTATTCTTTCTTTTCAAATATTTTCTCAGTCTCTTGTACTTGATGTTTTTGTGTAAGAATAGCTCCTAAGGGCAGCCTGTCCTGAAACATCCATCAAAGGTAGTTCCTGTGTCAGTGGGAACACTGCAGCCTCCCCCATAGCTTAGTTTTGGAAGGTTTTGCCAGGGCTCAAGATGATTCCTTCATCAGGAAAATTAAACCCAGCCCCTTTCCTTCTAACAGACTTGGCACAAAAATTGGAGCTAGAACTATTAAATGTAACAGCAATGGAAAGGCACGCAGTGTCCAAAGCAGAGAGAAAACTATAAAAGAGCAGCAATGAAAAGCACACCAGAAACTTGGAAAAAAAACCCCAAAACCTGCCAAACTCACAAAAAAGCCAGCTAGAAGATTTCCACACAGAAATGCAGCTGAGATACCATTACTAAATGCAATATAAGGTAATGAATGATATCAGCAAAAGTGAAACTCACATATAAAGTCACTAGCCTCAATATAAAGTTTATGCACATTGATTCTTAAAAATACTAGGTATTATTAGTTACCAAATCTTGAACTTTCATTCATATAAATATAACATTACAAATACTTTGTGAAACTTTCTATTCTCCATGAGCAAGAACATCAACTCTTGTGACAATACCCACAGCTATAGGGAGATTTAGTCAGTCACCAAACCACACCTTTCAATCAGAATTCAATTCACTTTTTTTCCCTTGTCAAATGTGTTACATTCACCTGTGTTTATTTTGTTTCCCTGGGTTTGGGGGTTTTTTTAATAATTTTTAAAAATATATTCTAAAATATATGTATGACAATTACTTCATTCAACAAGAAGGAAAAAAATCCAATCAGTTGTACTGCCTGGCAAACATATGAAATTTTAAATACAAATCCCATTGCTCTTTTTTTTCAGTTAACCTTAATGGATATAGTTTGACTTACTAGAGAATCAGGAATCAATAATTTCATGCTTTTCAGAACCACATCCCTGTCACTGGTTTAAGGGGAGTGTGAATGTAATTTTAAGCCCTCTTTATCTGAGAAGATTGTGTAGTGTCCTAGATTTGATGAGTTATTTTTTACAAGAAAAGGGTATTCAGTTCATATATTTGACTTCTGAAAGTCCACATCAAGCTTCTCCCTGCTGTTAGCATGTAATCAGTGCAAAACATTACTCTGCAGTTTCCCACAGGGTAGTGTTTATTGCTTGTACTATCTAAAGGATTTCCAGGAGTGGCAGGCAGGAAGCTGCTGGTAGCTTCAGGGCTCCCACAATTCCGTCAGATGCCAAACAAAGCCAGTTTTCAGGAACTTTTTCAATAGAGTCTCCTTTTATGGAGTCTCAATGACCTGACTATCAATGAGGAATCTATTTTTATCCAGGCAACTTTTCTCAAATAACTGAACCCTTTGAATAGCATTACAGAGGGCAGATTTCTAATAATTCTTCTTTCAGGGATTTTTTTTTTCTTTTTCCCTTTCCTTGTAACCCTGGTAATGATCACCAGGCAATAGGAAACCAGAATTCAATCTGATTTATGCTGACTTACAAGATATGAGAATGATGGCTGTAAGCCTTGCTGCATGGAAGTGTCCTATTGACTTCACTGAAAGCAGTGATGTACCTACAGAGGAACTCACACTCTGGGGTTAAACTCATGGATTTATGATTTATGGATTTATTACCCTATGTAATTAAAGGGCCAAGGAGAAACTTCAGCACTAAATCCCTTCCTGTCCCCAGTACTGGGAGCTGCTCTGTTGCATGAAGGATACCACAAAATGAATATATTTAAAGAAGAAAGTTGGTGAGATTTGTTGTGTACAGTGCTGCCTACATTGTGCCCCCCTTCTTTCAAGGGATCTAGAAAATAATTTTTGGAAAAGGACAAGGAAAGAAAGTCGAAAGGGTTGGGAGCAATGGTAGTAAATGTGATACAGAAAATCTTAATCAAACAGAAAATTAGGGAAATTACCATCTTTGTCAATACTGCTGGAAATCCTGTGTCAAAAACATCTTATGAATCTAGACTGCCATCTAGGCTTTATGAAGATCCAACTTTCTTGCAGCTTCAAGAAAAAAATGGCCTAGAAGGCCTTTACTATTCTATAATAGAGTCCAATCCATTAATGGCTTTAAATAGAGATCATTCCTGAGTTATGGAAGACAAATGGCACCTTAAAAGTGTCCTTTCATTTTTTGATCTACAAACACAGAAGCGGATGGCAAATAGTGTCCATTTTAGTATAAGGGTTTTTTGAAGCTATTTTGCATACTTCCCATACTGTTAATATTTCCTCTGATAAGCCTTCAGCCTTTTTACTAGAAATACTCTATATCCTCTGAGCAGAAGTTTTACTTTGTGAAGTTGCAAAATACCTTAAAGGAAAAAGATACATTATCTGCATGTTTAAGTCAATCCAAATTCAGGTGGACAGCTGAGATTCCCAAGTAGGAATGCAGCTGTTCAATGCTTTACTAACTGTCGTTAGAAAGAGACAAGCATGTAACTGAGATTTAGTTCACCAAAGTACTGAATTCCCCTATTAAGCACCATGATGACAACCTTGGCAAGGTGTGTGAGTTTGAGATAGGCATGAAAGTCCCTGAACCCCTATGAATCACAGTGAAATGTAGCCTGTTTCATTTTATTTAGGGAAGATGGGATGCAGAATGCCTCTGCAATCAGTGTCACTTCAAGTGCTCACATGAAAGATAGGCGTGATTACTCATGCTTCTACATTATACCATCCTGAAAATTACTCTTACTTGAAACTGAATATTATGAATTTGAAATGTAATTGTTTATAACAAACAAAGGATCATACTCTTTCAGGCCTAAAGAAAGCTGAATTACTATGTTAAGTAATATTGTCACCATATCACTTCATATTAAAAATAATTACTCTAGCTGAGGTAGGAACAAAAGAACATTAAATACTATGACTATATAATCATACCACACTTTTTGGAAAAAATGTGTGCTGTCATAAGTTTTAGAGGCTGAAATCTTTTCATAACGTTGAGGTACCTACAAGACACAAAAAGCCCTTACTCCCAAAAAATTACTACATTTGAGCATTTTGATTATGGAAAAAATATAAATATAGTTACAATTGTCAATTGAAGCAAGAAAATTAGTAAATTTTGATCAGATTTTCAACAATTTAAGTAAAGGATGAGGCTCTTATTAAAATGAGACATCATAATGTTGTATTGACCTTTCTACCTTTCTGTAATTGAGCCTTATTCAATGTGTCATGAATAAATATTCCAATTTTTTACTAGCCATCAAGTCATAAGGTAAGGAAGGAGATACTTTGCATAAAGAAATGCTTGTGGGTGGATTGTGCCATTTATATTTTTCTGTAGAACCATAATGTTCCTGGGTTGACTTAGTGCAATAGCAAAGTGCAATGAGATTAATGTCCAGTGAGTTACAAAAATAGAAAATAATTTCCAAACACCAGAAAAAGATGAGAAGACCAGGAGAAAATCAAAAGTCATCTAAAAACTGTGTCACTTCATGCAGTTAGTCAGAAATCTCTGAAATTACTCTGAATTATTCTCAGCCTGTGCCCAGCTGCCATAACAACAAAACAATCTCTTCATTAAAAACTTACTGTGATTGATAGAGGATGACAGAGATATTTTGATTTTCTCAAAAGCTAATACCATTTCCCTAAGTTAAAAAAAAAAAGCCTGAAGAAAGGTACCTCCAAATTTTCTGAACTGAGTAGAGGATGCAAAGAGAAGGTGAATCCTCAAAAAACGTTTCTGAAGTTATACTTAGAAGGTTATTATCATATGTATGAGGTTAAACAAAAACTCCACACTATAAACAGATGCAAAGTTAACCTGAAGTCATAGAGATGGTTCAATTGATCACACAGACATTTAGGCAGTTCAGAGACCTAATTCAGGAGTCTCCCTAGGATCTTTATGGAGTTAGTAGAGGCATCTTCAGAGGGTGACCCACATATTAAGTCAGCTGAGTGAGACAAGTTCTGTGTTCGCCTGTACCTCTCTTTCAGCTACAAAGGACCCTTTTAGGCTCACCTACCTTCTAAGACTCTGTGGTTCTGCTGAGATCTCTGCTTGACATAATTTCATTTGCAACGCCTCTCATTCTACATGCACTGTGTAACATTCTTATCAACAAATGTCATTGCCTGTTAGCCAGGCAATGGTGACTCACTCATGTTGGAAGGAGCATAAAATTCCCACTGAAAGGATGATGTTCCAGACTAACCCTTTCTGGGCCAGAGCTCAAAGAGATGACAATATATCCAAAAAGGTAATTAATTCAGGGCATGTAGAGAGAGTTCAATATGATTTCCCATCCCAACTTGTCAGTTCCAAAACCTGTATCTCTAGAAAACACTCTGACACACACTGTTTTTACTTACCCTTTCCTGCAGACTGACACTCTGGGAGCAGCCTCTCTGCTAACCAAGTCATTCCTCACTTCTACACAACCCCCAAGATTCCACATCCACTGCCCTTTCTGAGTTCCCTTACAAATGTCCAGGCTGACAAGCAAGAAAAAGAACTTTACATGGAATTTGTTAACCACTGGAATTTTAGACCTTGAGGAAATGTAAGACAGGGTTTTGTTTAGTTTTTCAAATAGCACAGCCCATAATAACATACCCTTTCTGAGTATCAAAGCACCATCTCTCTGTGCATCTGACATTTTGTCAAACCACTGGTAATTGCATCAATGTTCATCCCTTCCCTATGTCATACCTTTCTGACCCTTGGCATGTTGCCTCCTTGGAAATGAGCCAGCTGCAGCTTCCCTTGATCTCTGACCCTTGGAACATGTCTCTCAACACGTTTTTGTCTTTTACATTGATGGGCAAAAAACTGGAAGTCAGGCATTAACTGGCCAATGACAGTTCATTCAAAATTTTCCAGAGGTGGTCCCACAAACTAACTAAGCATTTTGGCAGGGCTTTATGTTCCAACATTGAACACAACCCCTACAAGATTAGAATGCATCCCCCTCAGTTACAGTTGGCAGAAGTCTACTTGCATTGTGTATCTTTGGCAGTCTTATCATTTATTACCTTCAAAAATCACATTCTTTTTTTTTGATTTAATAAAATTCCTCAAGATCAGCTTTGTCTCTGTTTTGATTTCTCATTGTAGGAGAAGGCCAAACTATAATAATTCCTTCTTTCTGAGTTCTATAAAACTCAGTTTATGTTTTGTAGGGTTTGTTTTATATTTTAGCAAGTATATCTTGAAGCTAAAATGGCTAAAGAATGATAAAACAATCATTGCATCACATGTCATTTTTCAGTATACATTAATCTTTCCAATACTATCTCTTTTCAAATATTTTTTTATAAATTAAATGTTCTATCAAAATGGTTTCTATAAGAACTGCTACTCTTCTGTCAATTAAGCCCTGTACATAAATGTGCTAATGAAATTGTGCAAGTGAGACAGGAATAGTAACTATTTTAAGCACCATGCACACTGTGAAGCTATTTTTGACATCGCACACTGTATACATTTAGTTATCCTTGACTAAAAATGGGAAAAATAAGCTTTCTATTTTCACTGTTCATGCAAACATCTTGCTTACACTATGAGTAAAACCAGAAACAAATTGCTCTATCAGTACATCATCCTACAGCCAAATTTCTTGCGATTATAAAACCGTTATTACATATTCCTCCTACGGTCCAAAAACACCTACAAGCAGATGAAAATGAAACTTCTGCTGAATTGATTCCCACATATGCTCTGTCTATTCCTGATGTTTATGAATGTCCATGACTTCTGGAAAGGAATCTTCCATTTTTCTTCTGACTTTCATGCATTTCTTTCGCCGGGCTGATTCAACGACATCATTCTTTGTCAAGCATAGGTTGGGAAAGGGGTTTGAAAGAAGGTAACATAGGCAGTCTCTGGTGCTGCTCCAGATAGTACCTTTTGTAGCTTTAGGTTAGTTCCAAATGTACACGCAGATACAAGGAGAAACTCTGAAATTATTTCATACTACTGACATTCAGACTCAGAAGTCAGTTATAAAAATGGGAGTTGACCTGTAATTGGCCTAAGCTCTTTGAAAATTTTACCTAATATCCTTACAAGTTAGTTATAGCCCCTGACTGTTAGACAAGGCATTCTTTCTTCTGTTTCCTGCTTCCAAACAGCTATGCAAAACTGACCCAGTGGTTGACTTGCCTTGGACTGCTGAATGATTCTCCTAAAAAGAAAAAAATTTCAACTAAATAAATTCTCTTCCCAATTTCATGCACTTCTGTACTGGTAAATAGCATCAGGGCAGATCTGGAATTTACATTGGACTTCAAAGGGGTAAACAGTCAGGCTGCAGGAAAAATAAGTATGTCCAAATTGAAGGCAAATTTATGGTCTGAGATAAATATATATATTTGTATAATGTTGTCCACAAGCTTTGTGATCTGGTATACCTGAGGGCAGAACATGACCCTGAATTTTAAGCAGGACTCAGCTGTATGCTTCTTGAATGTTTTCTTGTGTAGTATCATCTTATTTTTCCTTAGCTTCTTCCTGGGGGGAAAAATTGTATTTTATTTGTTAGAATAATGTAATGTCAGGTTTTTCAGCAGAATTGTAATTCAGTGCCATTTTGAAAATATGAGCATGAGGTACAGCTTCTGCTCTCTATCTCAACAGCTCACCTGCCTGGAACAGAGCAGTTGTGGTACAAGCAACTTAGAGAAGCAAAGCTTGAAGGCAGTGGTATCTTTTTCAGTATCTTTTAGAGGAAAAGAAAGAAAGAAAAGTGATGTGGGAAATACTGGTCCAGCCCTTGCAACAGAAGGGTGTGAGGAAGGTAAGCCTGCTAGAAATAGATAATGTTGTTTATGAATTTTTATAAGAAAAAATCTTCAGACATCTGTCCCACCTGCCTAAAATCATCATCAGGACATGCTTCTCCTTATGACCAGCATGGATAAACCAGCACAGAACCTGCCACATCATAGAATTAATGCTCCTGTAACAGTACCATGAGAATCTCCAGCTCCTCTACTTGCAGGAAGATCCAGTGCACCAGATGCCCGCATGTGAACCCTATAGCTGAACCTAAGGTGCCACTGCACACCAAAAAGAACACACACAGACAATGGACAAAGGATCAAAATACCCAGTTAACCAGAAAGAAAACATTTCTCACCATATGGGTCCTTGGGTACCAACTTCCCTGCTCTCAACACCAAGGGAGACATCTCTCCTGTTTACTAAGTGCCTCCAAAAGATGGTCTTGGGAACTAAAATTACTAAATATTAAAAATCATGACTTTTGTAGAAATCTAATCTATTTTTCTCACATTCCATTTCTCACATACCACCATTTTTGACAAGTAATAAATTAACAACTTTTCTTCTTCATATTGGCTACAACTACTTTATCACATAATTCTATAAAATTTTATAGTTTTGTTCAGGGTAGTTGTTCTCAGCCTGTGTTTAAAGTTTTCTGTTTCCATGTCATATATAAATAAGGGATTACACATCTGAAAGCCTGTCTGGTTTCCCACTTCTAAAAGCATTTTCTCTCCCTACAAACTTTGACTCATTCATCCAGGGATGTTGCCAAAACAGCAACATTCCATGGTTTTGGGGCAAGCAACTCTTCCAACTCTTCCTTCTCCTTTGAACCTTTGGTTTTTTTCACATGAACTTACAATTACGCAGTGCTTGAGTGCTTCCATTTTTTCTAACATAAGATTTATAGGCAGTAAAAATCTTGACCTGTTTCTGTACATGGCTGCATGCCTTCCCAGATCAACCCTTTTACTCCATTTCAGTGAAAATTTCCATATATGCTAAATTGTGTGTAGAGAGAAGATTTTACATCAGGCTTTTGGGAGGACACAGCAAGCAGCATTTCCCAACTATGTGCTCTGAAGTGCTGGTAAATTCAGGGCATCAAACAAGACTTTGTGAAAGAGGATGCACAGATCTGGTCCATTTATTTTTAGCTTCAATTTTTTTTAGCTTCACTGAGTTTGCCTGAGTGAGACCCATACGCCAAACAAATCAAGTCTCATATACCAGTGAGGCTGTTCTGATTTTCACTCCTGCATTAGCAATGCTGATATCAATGCTAATCAACCTGTAATTTTACAAATGAAATGTTATAAACCTCAGTAATAAACTAAAGGAACCTCAAAGTTTTGCTTTCTTCCTGATCCTTCCTCTCCCCATGCTAGTCTGTAGACAACATGAATCTCAGCAGTACTAAGAGAGTGGGAGTTGTCTCCTTTGCTCACAATCATGGTTTCAATTCTCAAGGTCCTTGCTGCAAGACTCTGCAGCAAACAGTTGTTCTACTAGACCTCCACTGTATTTGGACCTTTTGTTTTTCAAATGTTTATCTGCATGGTTCCCTGGCATCTGTGATGTGCCTGGCAATCTCCAACTGTTTTTATTTTCCTCCTTTTTCAAGGTAATAACAAATTACCTAAAGTCAGTTCTGTTAGACATTTTGGACACAAGACTACTCTCTTGACAAATTTTAAATTTCTGTTTCAACACATAGTGGTTTTAGATCAATGAAGACATCATCCAAATGGTGGGCTGTCACAAAGTATTTTTCTTTATGTTCATTTCTAGATGTAAATCACTGGGTGGCAACTGACACCAAGGAATTGAAAGAAGAGTCTGTTTAGCTGTCAGCTTGATGCATCTGGCTGGCTGTGTGGTTATAATGGTATCACAGTGACTTGGGGAACTACTGAATCACCCTATAACAGAAGGTTGTCTACTTCTCTTGTGTGCAAAGTAATAAAGCAGTACACAGAAGAAAATATTAGACAGCTATACTCCTTAGGCCAATTTGTCTCACAGCTATACTGCAGTAAATCAGAAATAATTCCTCAAACCTCTGCAGAGCTATTCCAGATTTATGTTTGCAGTGCTAAGAGCATAGTCTAGTTCTTTTAATCTCATTCTATCATTTTACATAGCCAGTACTGAAATAGTGACTATATGCAGAAGTTTTTGAAAAAATATCCGTTGTAAAACAACTTTTATTTTCATAGTATTTCTAACACCCAAAGCTAAAATATGATGGAATAGATATACTGGCCACTTTTGAACTCTTTGCTGGCTGTGTGTGAGATATATGTAAATTTTCTCCACACATTTGATGTGTACATTAAGCAGTAGTCTCCCTACTGATATCTTCCCTGCCACTGTGCACACCCTGTGCATTTTCAGAAGTAACATTAGCTCTTTCTTTCTTTTTCCTCTGGGTCTCCCACAGGAAGGGTATCAGAAAAAAAAAAAAAAAAAAGTTCATATAAAAAGCATAGCCCTTTCCAGTTCTTCCCCACTTGGGCATGAGCTCAGTTCTTCTGGCCTTTCCAGAGAGCCAATGAACTACAAAGGTCCTTTTCCAAAAGTCATATAAGATAGCCATGGTCCCTGGAAATCTGTTAGGAAAGTCCAACCTGTGTTCTAATATGACAAATTTCAGAAGAAAGAACAACTTCTAAATGTTACCTGAAGTTGCTATTGATTTTATATAAACCTAACCACAAACATTTGAAATTTGTTTCAGGACAGTGTATAGTGTGGTAGGAGGAAAAAAAAAAAGCCTGGTTTCTAGTTCAGAGTCATTGCACTGCAACCATAACAAGCTAACTTTAGTGCATGCCTTTGTACCTGGCATACCACTAGGACAGCAATCCTAATAGCTGTCACTGCCATAGATGTACCAGAGTCACTGAGAAGCTTTATTTTCCAATTATTTTTCCATCAAGATTTAGCTGCTTTTTTTTTTAAGCAACTATTGTAGGTGAAGATAATTTAGACTGAATACTGACAGGCAGAAGATAATTGTATGTCTGTGGGTGAGTGGGTGATCATCTGAAAGTGAACTTTTGAACTCATAAGCAAGCACGAGCTGTGAGTATGCAGCCTGCTAGCTGCAAATGGCATGGGGATTTGATAACACTGGGACTAAATAACTGTGGCATGTCCTGATTCCTCCAATTAATAACAAGATGTAAGACAGAACCACCAATTAGGAACTGTTCATGCATTTCCTTCTGCATTTAGATGGGGAAATCTGGGGGCTGCAAAAGAAGGCGAAGATCACGACTGGAGAAAAGATCCTGGAAGTTGCAGGAGACCCTGGAGATCGGATCACTGCCTGGTGACAAGTGCTGGGGGATGAGCAGACACTCTGGATCAGAGACCTCTCACATCTGAGACTGGTACCTATGAGCAGTGGCACAGCATCATCTGACTGGGCTTTCTGCCTGTCCTTCCCTGGCCAGCAAAAACACCTCCCTGTGCAGAGGGACACTGAGACCTGGGGAACACGGTGCTGGTGGGGAGGGAGAGTTTGAGTGCATGAGGAAATAAGGCAGAGAAAAAGCTTAAATCTCAGGGGATCCTAAATAAACCCCAATATCCAGATCCACCATGCATTGTTGTTTGCTCCATCTCACCTGTGACAATTTAAGACATAACTTGCACAACTGTATAATTCGATCCCTGCCAACCTGCATTGCCATGCATGCAAAAGGCAGTAGATGTATTCACAACAGAAGACCATGCTTCTTGTGCAGTGATCAATGACTCACCAGCAGTGTAGTCTTCTAAATTTAGTTCTGTGCCCTACTGAGGAGTTACTCTGACAATTTACCATGGTGATGCCACCCTTATGAGCTTATTATCACTGTGTTTGTCTTGTCTCTCTTACTGCTGCTGGAAAATAGGCACAAATACGCTACCATTGTCACCTCTTTTTCTTTCAAACTATAACTTCTAAATTGCACAGAAAGAATGGAAGGAGAGAAACTGAACAAAGATCACCTAATCTTGTTAAACATGGCAGGAAATCACATTTGTATCAGAGTGGAGCAACAAAATAAAAGACACATCCCAATATCAACTCCTGTAAATCCACTACTGAATTATTTTCAAATGTGGTAAATCAAATTTAAATGCCAATATGTCTATATGTGAAAGATCAGTCTCACTGAGAAAACAAGAAAATTATACAGACTTATGTGAGCTGTATTTGAAGTGAGTCTTGTTTATAATGAAGTCATCCTTGTTTGCTTGGGTTTTTTAAATAATTTTAAGAAAGGAACTGAAAACACAAGTTATTAATAAATATTTTCATGTAATTAGTCTGTGGAAGTAGAAATTTCTGTAGAAATACTGGAAGCTCATTTAAATGCTCAAAGAGGCATTTGAAAAAAAGTGGGCAAAACACCACAGAAAAGTCTGCATAATGTTAGTTATGCTAGTAAGTAACTCAAAATGGCTGATGCCCCTTTTCAGACTTTTATCATAAAGCATGGGCTGACATTAAACTAGAGTCTGTTTTCTCATAAAGGAGGCACAAATATCCACTAATACCGGTAGTGATTATTGAATTTCCTTCTGCAAGTATGACATGATGCAGCCAGCACAGGAGATGCTAAAAAAAAAAACAAAGATAAGTGAGGTCAAAACACTGAACCGATGTCAAATATTATTTCCTCACCTCATCTGCTCTCCAAACAAACTGTTACTGCCTTCCTTTCAATCAGTACCTACCCACTGGCTGTTATCATTTCTCTATCAGCTCCTGGCTAGGCACACAGCTTAGCTCTGTCAAGATAATTTTGGTGTCCTCAGGCTGACTTGATGTTTTCATCTGTCTGAATCCAGTGGTCTGAATCTGTATGGATTGTAAAGCCATTTTCTGCTTCAATTCTAGCCTTCTCCTTTTAGCTCCCCTTTTCTGGTTTTCCTATATATAAATCTTGTGTAATTGTTTTACTATTAGTTCTCCTTGGTTCAAGCAACTTGACAGAATTGGGCATTTATACATTCGTCCATCTGCCTTGTTGCTTGAAAATTTCTCTTGAACAACACCCTCTCTACTGGTAGCAGTTTTTATTATTCTGACTTCTTAGCTAATATTATGCTATGCTCATTTTTTACAATAGGTATTTAAATATTCTAAACATTTTGTGGTTCAGCTAAATAAAATAAGCCTATACAGCTTAAGGATTCAGCCTGCAACACTGGCCTCATCTTTTTCTTTTCCATATAAATCAGCTTATTTCTTTCTTAGTACTTTCAAAAGCTTATTTAAATGTGCCAAAGTACTCACTGAATCTCATCTCTCATCTCTTTGGATTGGTGTACGGACAGAGAAAAAACCATTGCTGTTCACTGGAGTGAAGTGTGAAATTGTGGATGGTTGTACTATACAATCACAGGGTAAGACCCTTTCTTAAAGAAGGTAAAAGTATTTCAGACGAAAGCAATTTTATAAAAGACACTAAAATCCATAGGTGGGCCAGTTTTGTGAAATCCAGAGGACTGGATTCAAAGGCACTGGAGTGTTTAGGCCTTTTTTCTCCCCTTATCAGAAAACTCTTCTGGCAAAAACCTCAATAGCAAGAAATTAAACCAGTTGGAGCATGAAGAAGCAAGTCAGGAAATGTGATTAAGGATAGACACATCATGGAATATATGAAATACCAGGAATATTACAGGTATGCCAGGGAAGTGGGTTGAGAGGGAAGGCATTAAGCATGTCAGACAGCATTCAAGGGCTGAATATCTCTGTGGAGGGCTGGAAAGTTTGGGAAGGGAAGATAGATAACAGCAGCAGGTGGATCCATCAAACAGATCACTTAGAGACTGCAGTCCTTTGAAAAAGAGAGATGGATCCTGACACAAGACTAGCAAGACCCAGGGAACACACAGCCAAGAGGAATAGTATTAAACTTAGTTATTTCCCAGGATTTAGTATAGTCTAGGACTGCTGTTTTCCTTTTTACTATCTGCAAACAGCTTTTCTGTATTCAATTTCTAAGATGCAATTTTCCAGCAGCTGCCAGTTTATTGGGTTTCTGGCATGTATGGTTGTTAAAATGTATAAATAATCTGAGACCTGCTAACCTGCCATTCCTGCTGGGGTCAGTTTTCATTCTGTGTGACAACAGTTGCAATTATTTGTGCTCTTTTTTTTTTTTTTCTGGCAAGTTTTCAAACACCAGTTAGTTGGTGAGCAGAAAATGGTAGCTTTTACTCTGTAAAGAATTATAAGCAGAAGTCTACAGAGCTTAGCTCTAGGATGTCTATTACATTACCAACATCCTCAGAGCAAGCTATGACAACAAGCATGTCTCATCTGGAAAACAATCCAGGATAAAGAAACAGAAAAGAATATGTTGATATATAATGTCATGACATCTCTGAGGAGTTTGAGTTTTTAATAAGTGAGGCTAGAGCTATTCAAAATGACCTAATGTAGTTTTGCTTTTAATTGGTTTCTTTGCCCTGATAGGCCATCCAGCTCATCACCTCATTGTTTTTTTGTTGCTGATGCATTTGATTTTTGGAGAGGCTTAAAGCTCATTACATTTCTTCCTTAAAACAGAGAATAATGCAGAGACCACCACTGTCCCTTAGTCTTTCAAAGGGGACAGTTATTAGGTGCACTGTGATGCAGACAGCCTCCTCTATAATCACATAAAAATCCCAAATATAGATGTGTACATGGTGCCCATGATTGCATGGCTAAGATGGGTGATTTCTACTGGAAGGCAGGAGCTTGTGGCAAGTCAGTTGCCATATGTGAGGAAGATCTAGACGGAAAAATCCTGTTCAAGATGTTTGACTCCTTTTGACTCCAGGAATTTATTTGCTACCGTATACTGCCTAATCCCCAGAGCAACTCATTTCAGCAAACCTTAGGAACCAGTGCATGAACAGGCATAGACTGTCGGTAAATTTAGTTCATTTCCATGAGAAGACTGAACCTCAGGAGAGTGAGGATGTATAGGTGGAGCAGATATTGAGTAGGTCTGAGTGAACAACTGCCTACAGAAAAGTAAAAGCCTCCATTTAAAACCTCTTGTAGCATCTCAGATGAGTTTGAGAGCGCATAGGAATTAAGCCTGTCATACTATTATTAGACTTCATATTTATATAAAGTATTTTTTAGGCTGCAAATTACTGATTGGATCATTTTAACAAAATAAATTATATGACCCTCATAGATGCAGTGTTAGAGTGCATAAACTGTTTGCATCTTACTTTATATTTCTCTTTATGTGATAGTTTTGTTTCTCATTTCTGCTGCTAAATCTGACCTCAAAGTTGGAAGTGATCTGTGTAGGTGTGATCAGAGCACATTCCTGGGATCCTGTGCTCATAATATGCAGCAGGATGTGAAGGATGTCTTCCTTTTAATACCAAACTGTTGTGTTGTTTAGTACATTGTTTGCATGTAATCTGAAGAAAGAAGGTGTGTGAAAGAAATTTATTCAATCAAGGCCTTTAAATTGTGTTGTCTCACTACCTGAGGACAGAAACACTTTGTACTAGCAAAACAGGGTCAGATTGTCCCACGAGTTGCTGGACATCTGCATTCAGCAGATTCATGAACACCAGTACCTGATTTCCTATGGTGATCCTAGGAGCATCTCAGTGATGCACCAAACATCTCAATCTGCTCCAAAAAAGACTGAAGATTGAGCCTTGTATGTCATGGCTGAGCTGAAAAGTCAAAGTTCCCATAGTGTCTCAGAAAAAAAAAAAAAAAAAAAAAATTCTTTTGCCTTTAACTTGGAAACTTGGAAATTAACTTGGAAACTTTGACCAGCATTTTTTTCTTTGGGGTTTGCTTGCTCACAGAGGACCACTGATGGCAGCTACCATGGCACACACCCCTTCTGTTGCCCCATCATTAACTGACTCCTTTGCTGCTCGGGTGTCTTTTCTTCTCATCTCCCTATTCCTAAGTTGAATGGGAGATTCATCAATTAAACAAGCCTTTTAGTTACAATAACAATAACTTGGGGGTAAAAAGGTGTTAAGAGTTGGAACCAGTAAAAATGCTTACACATTGCACATCAATGAATTAATTCTTCTCTTTAGTCTACAGAGTCAATTTTCTTCAGGCTTCACATTACAGAGCAGGCAACAAAATGGTGTCAAGTGTCCCCTCATTTACCTTTCTTAATACCACATCATGTTACCAACAATTGTGACTAGGTGTGGAGGAGATGAACTCTCATTTTATCCCTCCAGAAGCACATATATAAACCTCTAACCACCTCCCCCCTCAGCAAATAGTTACACTACCTGAAATGCCAGCAAAGCTTAAAACAGAGGGAGCAAGTGAGCACTTCCATCAAAATGCTCTGCAGTGAAATAGTTGGGGATGATGAAAGTTAAATTGCCAGGGCTAGGCAAATAGTTTCTGCATATCTGCAGTGTTTTCACCATGCCTCCATTGATTTGGAGTTTGGGGCACTAGTAAATCACAAAAAATCAATTGTGGCAATCTTTGCAAAATGAAGTTGGTTTGAATGAACAGCTCTATGTTAGTATAAATGCATCCATATTGCATATTTGGATTAAATGAGCACCATTTCTCAGAAAGTATGTGAAATGAGAACACTAATGTAGAAAATTTTTCAATGTGAATTCAAAACTGGGGATGGAAAAAGCTTTAATGTTCTCACATAGTTCTGTGGTGAGTTGTAAAGTCTATGTGTCAAAGTGGCAGCATTTACAGGCTCTTCCTGCATGTGAACTCAGCCCCAGCACAAGCAGTCCTCTGACTTTTGGCATCTGTGTGGGCTGGGTGAGGATGATGCTGAAGAGATCAATTTCCACCGGCAGGATTCTTGGGACGCCCTTGCTCAGTGGACACATTGTGCAAACAGAGTAGTGAAGAAAAATTTTTGCTCATTCTGCCAGTCCTACAGAGAAATTAATGCCTGTCATTTGTTCTGCTCTTTCCTCCATGATGCACAAGCAAGACCAGCCACCCAAGCTCCAGCAGAAGGTCAGCAGGGGATGGGGATGGTCCCTGCAGGAGGACTGTGGCTTTGGCCCTGCTAAGTCCTCTCAGCACTACCTGTCCCAGCTCTGAGAGCTTCTGCCTACTGTGTCCACAGGTTGAAAGTGACACAGGGCTCCCATCAGCATCTTGAAGGCAGTGCTGGGCATCTGGAGCTGGTATCTCCACCACCTGGGGCTGTGAAGGCACTATAGCTGACATTTGTATTATAAGGCTGCTGTTAAGCACTGCTTCCAGCTGGGCTTGGGGGTGGGTTTCCACACAGACACACACAGGGTGTTCTCAGCCCCTAAACCATATTCAGCCTCTTGGCACTACCCCAGGAGACTGCAAAACATGGGAACTGGAGAAGAGAGAAGGGTTCTCAGCCCCTAGCTGGGAGACAGCAACATGAAGCCTAAGGAAAACAGTGAGCTATTACAACCATGAACAAGAGACTAACTTGTGAGATGTTTGTCCTTTCTGTAGCTGCTTAGCACTACTGCCTGCAGACATTACTTTTTGTGCACAGCAGGAGTTTATCCTTCCCTTTCCTCACCATATCAGCTCATCCTTCTTTCTTCCTGATTAAGTTTCAATATTAATCCTGGTGAAAAAGAAGACAATCTGTTTTAAGTTACCAGTTACAAATGAATCTACAAATGCAGAATAGAAACACAAAATGTGAGGGTAGGAGGGAAAATAAGAGAAAAGGACCCTAAAGAAAACCTGCACAAGAAGAGCTTGTGCTGAATGATAGCATGCAAAAGCAAAATAAAATAATCATTGTTGCAATGGTACAGGAAATAAAAAGCAATAATTGAATTTAGAAACTTTTTAGTAGATCACACTCCTATTTATAAACACTGCTGGCCAGAGCTGTGCAAGACTGCAGCCAGAATTAGGTTAAGCCCCTGCAGGAGGATGTCTGACAGCAGCACAGAAACAGACTCACACCCGCTGTACCCTTTCACTCTATTGCCATACTTTTTCAGGCATCATCACAACCTGCCCAGACTGCCAGAGACCCTGAATTAAATGAAGACTGGCATCCCAGCTATTGCATGGCATGGTAGCCAACACAGCAAAACTAATCTGAAGTCCTCAGCACAAAACTCTGACATCTTATGTACAGAGCTGTATTGCCTTCATGCCCTTAGAGTGTTGAGGGTGTGACCTTATGTTCATAATGTAAGCAAGAACCATTGTCTCACATGAATTAAGATTTTCTCTGTATTCAGATGCAGTTTAATCCCATTGAGAGGAACAAGAGCCAAACCACATAAACTCTTCCTTTGAAAAAAGGCTTTTTATGAAAAATCATTTGAACTGGAAGCATTTTCCTTTGGACAAAAATTATCTAAATGGCTAACTTGCTGTCACTTTGTTTGTTTAAGAGAGTGACATTGGCCCAGAAAGCCAAACAAGTGCTTGGGAACAGAATGCAAAAATATCTCCGAGAAACTGGCTGAGTTTAACTGCTGATGTAAAAGGGTGTGAGACTGTTGAGCCCAGCTGAGCTGTAGTTCCTTATGAGAGCTGTAAATTTGGACTAATGTCTTTAGTGAGAGAAGCTGGTTCACTGCATTGTGCAATTTGCCCCTTATTTAATATGAGTGCAATAGCTTTAATTTATCCCAGATGTCATCAAATGGTGGGACCAGTACTTTTGCTACTTTAGTATGAAATGCACTAACAGTGTCATTAGAGGAAGCAAATCAGCATGCTATTGCTCTTCTAGAAGACGGTTTCCTTCTGTTTCAGCCACTGTATATACCTACATTCCAGGTGCTCTGGCTTACAGCCTTCTCACTTGGAAGGTGTTTCAAAGTCCTCTTCTGTTCAGTAGGAGGGCATTTTGTACAATGATGCACATACTTCACCAGTTCTTTTAGCAAAAGTTGTTTCTGACAAAGCTCTTGGTGAACGATGACTTAATGCAATGTAGCCTGATTACTTTAAATTTCCCCACTGGCTCACAAAAACCATTTGACTGGATAGAAATTTGTTGGGGATGGCTCAGGACATCAAAAAATGCTTCTGAACCTCCATGCACTGTAAGGAAATTATTTGATTGTGTCATCGAGTCTTCAGATTTTAAAGAGGTTTGAGGGATGATATGATTGCTGGTTTTGAGTGGGTATTTGTTGTCAAGATGATTTTGAGACACTTGTTCAAAACCACTACTGTTCATGTAATCATTTGGGTCCAGCAGATGTGCACAAGCCTGTTGCAACAGTAGCTAAAGGAAAAACAATGAATGAAGGAAGATGCTACTTACCATTTGATAGACAAGCACTGTCAGAGAGCATGGCAGATGAAATTCTCTACTTGGTCACATCTTAAACGCCTCTCAAATGCAGTTAAGTCCTTAATTTTTCAAGCCTTCCATTTCTTCCATGTTTTGCTTCATTCCACATCTAGACAGTGCTACCAACCAAATGTGGATAACCTAAGACTTCATTTTAGAAAGCAAATGTCATTCCAACTCTTCTGGGAGTTCTTAATGTCTAAACATGTATAGGGATATAGACTTAGAAAAAGCCCCTTTTTACAGACACCCATGCTTAGGACCACAGGTAAATTATTCCTACCTTCCAAGTGAAGTAACTGAAACCATTGGAACAGTTATAAATTCCTGCACTATCACAGGATTGTATGGTGAGTTTCACTTCCTTGAAATCCTTTTCCAAAAATAGGAGATTCAGAGGAACAGGAACCAAAGACACCAAGTCCTACAAACAGGTTTCTATTTTCAGTTAATAGCTAGTTTAACTAGAAATATATATTTTATCACAAACAGACCTCCATCCAGTTTATACATTATCTTTAAAGCCTTTGGCTTAAGGGAGTGTCCCCTACCCTGCAGCTCAGGAGGTGTTTCTTCAGCTGCCATCATCCTTCAGGCCCCAGTCTCATCTCACAGCCATACACATCAAGACCTGGCCTTGTAAAGGAAGCTCCACGGGATCTGGCTTCTAACACATCAGGATTTGAAATGGAAGGATTTTACCAACAGAGTTTAACAGGAAGCTGTTATTTTGATTACAGAATGGCTCAGTGGTGCACAGAGTAAAGCCAATTTAAGACTTCCTAAACCTTCCTGAGGACACTTCCTTTTAGATAACTTCTCTTGGAAGTGGCTTTTGCCACCCATAAATTTCAAAAAGTAGGCAAGCTTATACTGGGCCTAGTTCAATTTCCAAAACAAGATTGGTCACACTTTTACTACAGTGGGGAAGAACTTCCAGAGGGAGGATGTATTCTCCCCTCTCAGCAAGACCCTCAGGACAGAGCTCTGAGGATATTGTAACCTTATCAGTGTGGAGTCTGCAGATACTGCTTGGTTTGCATTGTCCTAGACTGGGAGGCAGCTGAATGTTGACATTTATTGGTGCAGAAGTGGCATCACAGTGAAGCAGCTGTATTACTTTTGAGACCTGTGACTGTCTTTCTTCATTACTCTTGCACAATGTTGTTGGCTCTTCTCACTATTAGGTTTTGACTTTATAAGGAAGGACATTACTGTGCTTTGATCCTTGAGTGGCCTGCCAAAGAACATGTATTTTACAAGACTTGAAGGAGGAACTTGGTAGCATTTCCTGATATGGAGATTACTAAACCAAGCTTGTATGGGAGTTGATGTGAGTGAAAGGACTCAGAAGCCCATGGAATTTTTGTATGTGCTCTAGAAAGAGAGTTCAGGCAGTGCCAGACATTGGGGCCGCATTCATTGCACAACATGCAGGGTACAGAAAGCAAACTTTATAGCATAGGGCATCCCTGTACCTCACTTTTAAGTTTATGTTATTGGCAGCTATCTCCAGCTGAAGCAAGATTCAGAAAAGAGGCCTTAGATTATTTAGAAATTTTCTACTCCATTTTCCATTCCTATTGCTTTGGCAAAGAAATACTTCTTCCATATTCAGCACAATATTGGCTTTCTTTTAGATACATTCTGCTTCTCCCCACCCTGCAAACCCCCACTTCCTCCCTCCCCCTCCCAAAAATAAAAAAGAAAAGCAATCACAAAGCAAGCAATATTCACATATCAAAACCAAACAGTGTAATTGGTTTATGAAATAGGTTATTTGGCAAAATAGACTGCATTTGCTAGAGATGGGATTTAGTGGTACAAAAGAAGCCCATTCAATTTGGTTTATAAGGTTTTCATACATTTTGGCTGCCACAAATCTGCTCTGCAGTCAAAGATACTGCTTTAATATATACTGATTGAGAATTTACACTGGTGTTTTAATATAAAACCTGTTCAAGGAATACCTAGAAACAGACTTTTTTTTCCTTTTGTAGAGCTGATATGTGAGAGGAGCTGAAACTTTCTGGCAGGTGAAAAGAAAGAGGTGAAAAGAGGTGAAAAGAGGTCTCTATTCAATAAAGAGCAGGAAGTCAGCTTTATTTTCCTCTTATACCAAGATATATTGACAGTGATTCTATTGCAGGTAACAAAGTAAAACCTTCATAAAAAACATGTCGGTGTGACCCGCCATTCAGGCTGGAATGAAACCCCAGCAAAGGCCATGCTCTGGCACAGCATTTTAGAGGAGTAGTAAAAGGTGTCTTGGCACCATCACGTAAGGCTGAACCAGATAGATTATTAGATTACTATGGTTTTTTGGATTTTTTTAACATGGCATTATTGTAACACCTCCATTTATTATTTTACTCTACCATTTATTCTCTTAGATTTTCCCACAGATGAAGGGAGCAATCATAAAGGCCAGCTGTGGCCAAGGGATGCTCTTTCCATCTACAGAAGCAGTGAAGAGCAAGGTCTGCTGTGCCTGGAGGGTGAGGCAGAGAGGAAAAATGGACAAACACCACTATCAGGGCTTCTTTTAACCTAGGTCTTCATCATGAATGGAGAAAAGTCAAAGTCTGGCAAGCAAGGGTTGGTCTTTGGGCTCTAGTAACAGAATAGGAGAATTCAGAAAGAAACTTGCAGAAGAGGAGTTTTGGATAATAAAGAGAAGTAAGTGGGCTCCAGAAGGGCAACATGAGCAACTTTCCATAAAAGAAGATTAAGTTAGGTGCAGAAGAGGCTGTGGTGAACCTCTTGAGTTTGTTGGCTCTGACAATGACCCATAATTTCCATGCTGTGTCATTTTGAACCCAAGCCAATGCTTAAGTTTTATGACAGAAGCAATTTCAGTAGTGGAGCACTACAGTCATTGCTGCACCATCAGTGGAAGAAAAAGTTGGAAGGAATTTCAAGGACGCCCTAGATATTTCACAGCTTTTAGGAAGGTAATTTCCATACTGTCATCTGGGACAGAACATCTACAATGCATTACTTGAATTACCTGGTATGGAACACCAGTTGTTTAGTTCCTCTTCCTGATGGAGGAAAACAAATTGATTTCTTCTTCATGCCACTGTTTGCTGAAGTGGGTTTAATAAATTAGATCCCAGAGAGTGTCCATGATGTGTTTTTAAACAAACATAGTGAAGTGTAGCTTAACTTCAGTGATCATTTATGCTATGTTTATTGAGCGTGACAATAGACTAGATAATTATAGCCAAGGACTTCCTCATTTCACCAGAATTGTTTGCATTAAATTTGGGGTTTATTAAAAGGCATTCTTCATGGGGAATATGAAATCCCATTCCTTAAAGTTTGAATTTTGCTGGGTTTTTTTACGTTTTAAGACTAGCTATAGCAAAGAATCTTCATTTAAGCCTCTTACAGTGTTCACTTTTAAAATTTTATTCAGCTCTCTATGTGGGAGCAGAGATGGTAATGAATAAAAGGTGTGGAGTAATGGGGGGGGACAGGACAGTGAGCAGAAGTCACATGAGCAGTAAAATAAGGAGAAACCTAATAATACCTAGCAACCTAATGGGGAAAAAAATTGTGCATGGCAACAGAAAGGAAGGACTTAACTGCAAAGAGAACACTTGTTAGGAGAGGCAGACAAAGAGAAAGAAAATTCATAACCTAACAAGCCTCAGAAATGGGAAGGAGCAAGAATGAATTGTTTAGAAACTTGGAAAAGCAAGCCAGCTAAAACTTGTCCTGCACAAAAACAGCAAAGAGCTTTACCACTTTACATCAGTAAGGATGTGCATTGACTTTCTATGATCAAAAACAAGAGACATAACAAATGTGTGGTCAACCTTGTCATTATACTTGGACTTTCAAAAGGAAAATTGAGCTCAAATAATTCTGTTACAAAAACATGAGGCCCATTACTTGAGTTAGAAGAATATATGCATTTCTGTCCCTCATAGAGCAGGACCTACCTTGCCTTACCAAGCACTCCAGGTTTCTGAGTACAGACAAAATTCAGCTAGTTAACAGCAGCAATGCACTATTAGAAAGTGGAGATTTAGATCAGCTGGCAGCAGAGGAGCATGAGCAAATTCATCCTGCCAATTAGGTGTCCTTGTGGGGCAGCTTAGCTGGGGGTTTAACTTGCTGTCAGCATCATGTTGTTGGAAGCAGGACAAGGTGCTGACCATCACAGCACAAGAGGGGACATTTGCCCCCAGTTCCATTTAGAGCAACAGGATTGAAAAACTTTTTGAAAGGAGAAGTTCTTTGATAGCCTCACTGATGGAATAGTTATATGCAGATGAATTTTTAGCTATGCTAATCTTGGCAGCAAATGCCATGCAATCTCAAACCTTTTCAAAATTCTACTCATTGCAGCAAAGGTAAGAGAGGTTAGCATAAGAGAATTGAAAATAAAACATCACAAAATGAAAAAGAAATTTATACTGCCCTGGGACTTCAGGCTGAGAAGCTTTAATCACAATCACAATCTTAATCATATGGCTATTGCACCATGGGACTATGGGGCAGAGCCAAGATTGTTTCAGTGGCCTAATTATATGCATGTGGAGATTCTTCACTATTTGGGATAACTGAAACAGAGATGATGTACAAGACAGTCAATTATCATGTGTTATTTTGGACATCTTGACTTTTTTGAAATCCTGTTTTAATTTTTTTTTAAATTTAGCTGTGGCAACAGCTTTTTAAGTAGAAAATAATCTTGAAAAATTCCTCAGAAACTACAGTTATTTCTTCATTTCCCCAGGAAAGTTGAAACTTCAATATCCTGAACATTTTGAATGACACTTTTAAATGCAGGACCGAGGAAGATGTTAGACCTGGGGCATAAGTAAGAGATTAGTAGTTTATATTAGCTCCAGATTAGTTACCAATATTTAAAATTGAAACTCCACTCCCCTCTAGCTGCTGGATGGGAAAAGGAGCTTGCTGGCTTTTTCTCCCAAATTCAGGAGACTTCTTTAATTAAAAAAAAAAAGACTTCAATTCTTTATAGTCTGCCCCAACTTTGAAGTTGTTTTTATTTACAGCTTCACTGCTGACTTGAGTTTATAACCTACTCATCTGACCTAGATCCCAGGTCCCTCCTTTGCCATTATTTTATATGGATTTTGGATGACTAAACGTGGTGCCCAGCAGTCTCTCTGTCTTGTCTGGTTTACTGCAGCTGGGTCTCTGCTCACTGAGTGCTGTCTGAGCTGTTTGTAAACACCAACTTTTTGCTGAAACAGAGTCCAGGAAGCAGAGGCTTGATTTTCTGACTTTCTGCAGAGCAGCAGTGCTGTGCATGGGTAACCTCTGTTCTTTGGTGGCTCTTTTTATTTTTCACTCCTTTTGTATGGCTTTGTCAGAGCCTTGGGAAGAAATAATGCTTTGAGAAAAACAATGCTAGTAATTTAAATGTAATGGCCTTTGCTGGTTTCTTATTTCAGACTCAAAGGAAGTGTATGGTTACGGTCATGATTTTCATTTAATGTATTATTAAGTTTTATGCAAAAAGATGGGCTCAATTATTTCTGTGTGAAAGAACTTTCATTTCACACGTGTGGGAAGTTATTCTTCTGGATTCCAAGTAAATTTCATTTTTGGGTCTTAAGAAAAGTAATACTTTTATTCTTCAAGATTTCTAGACATTGACAACAACACAGCAAAGGTTCTTTTTTGAATTCTGCTGCAGCATACTGGAGCATTGTGAAAGAATTACACATCCTTATGGGCTTTTCAGTTTCCATACGCCTTCTGTTTCCTGGCTTCAGCTTCTCTAGGATAGCTCATGTTCCAGAGAATGGAGAAATAATTTTTGGCAGCATTTTTCTCTTGTAAAAACAAACTTATCTGATTTTTCTGATAGGTGGGCTGGGAGTTCCAAAAATATTCTTTGTTGTTCTTGACTATTGTAGTCTTAACACATTTCATAAGGATCACTGAATGTTCATTCCCCAACAGTATCTTTATTTCACCAAAGGTCTTTTAATATCCTAGGCATGAATTATCTGTATTTACTGCCTCATCATTAATGTACATTGATTACCTTCCAACCAGTGACAGAATTGTGTCCCTATGACATTGTCTCCTCATGGATTGGACAGTTTGTGGGCATAAACAGTTTTCTTTTTCTTTCATTTGCCAGAAGTGATGGTCCTCAACCTAGAGCTTCTTACCATAAGAGTAAAATAATTCAAGTATGATGTTATTATATTTCCCCAGGCACTTAAGAACCATGAAAATACACCCTCTTCAGCTTTTCTGTCATAGAGACTACCCTTCCTGGATAATATTTGCCCAACAGTCTCTACATTATATTTTCCAGCGGTTTGTGATGGGTTTATACCATTGAAATAGCTAAGATTGAAAGACAGAACTGTTCCATAATGGAAAGCCAGCAACAAGCACCTCCTTTTAAATACAAACTTATTCTTCTCCTTTTTCAGGACCCTCACGACAAAGCTGGTTTTGTCAAGTCTCTTTCAGATGTATTATTCTCTTGCTCCAGCTGCTCCACAGCTTGGTGAAGAGGCTTGTTTAGTTTTGCTTTTATTGAAAAAGGTATTTCTGAGTCTCAATGCTGCCATCATGTAACATTTCAAGAGCAGAATCTGAGAGATTCCAATAAAACCTAAAATCTGTCAGATCTCTCACAGCATCCCTAGGTCTTTCATTTATTTTGATCTAGATACCCCCTTGAAGTTTTAGTTTCCCTGGGACTGTCCAAATTTCTTCTGAAGCCAATAGATTCCTAATTAAGAGGATCTAAGTTTTCTTGAGCTTCAGTATGCCTGTTTAGTCCAATATTCACCCCTGAACATTTGCTTTGCAGTGTTACAGTCTGCCTTGCTGTGGCATCACCATGTGGTATGGTCTTTTCGCAGGACATTTACTAAATTCAAATTTGGTCTTTGAAAGTGGGAATTCTGTTCAGAGATTTATGCAAATATCAGCTTCTGATATAAAACTTTGGTTGTACTAAAAGTTTAAAAGTTTTCTTAACATTTATAGGACTGGTGGTCTAATCATCAATGTAGAAGACCTTTTCTTTGCTGGCTAGCCAGTAATCTCATTACTTCCCCATCATCATGTTCACATCAGCACCATGAAATACATCTTTATAATCTGTTAAAATTCCTAACAGGGCCTTAATTAACTCTACTCTTTCCTCTCAGTTTTGCTTTGCAGTAAAATATGTGATATGAATCAATGCATAGAAGAGCTAGAAAGCTTCCAAAAATGTTTTGTTGTGAACAAGAAACTTGTGTTTTCCTGTTGGCACAGTCATAGTTGCACAGTGTCTCCCTAGCAGTTGCATTTCTCAAGTCAAACACTGCTTGCATCCTTGCACACAGCTCCACTGGATGCTTCTGCCACACACATGCCTTACTCAGCTTTGTTTGCTTCTTAATTAGATTTTATTCCTTGCTGTGAGTTTCACTAGCCCCCTGACCATATGTCTCATAAAGCACATGCTGGATTATAAAGTAACAGGCCTACTTATTTCTATAAGAAAACCCTTTTTCACTAGGCACAGGGAGCACTACAGCTAAATACAGTATAGCATGTTTTCTTGGAGACTTTTGCAAGTTGTGCTCCTCTTCCCAAGTTCTTTGAAAATTGCTCCTGTCTTTTCCCTGCCTATCTCTTCAGTGACTAAGACTGAAATGACAATTTCTTGCTCTTGACAGTACTAATTCTTGATGCTAAGTGATTTCTCACTCTAACTGAAAATAGACCTTTTTTTTTTATCCCCACAATAGTTCAAGGGCTAGAAACATTGTTGATTTTCACTGACATTCTCTTATAAAACTTCTGGCTTGGGCTTTTCAGCTATCTGCTTAATTAGTGAGTTAACCTGAAGGAGACAGAAAGCTTCTACCTCTCACATGAGAGTTTATCCCATAGGACCTGGTATCTTTATGTCCATTTTACAAGCAGCATGCAAGAAGACAAACAGAACAGATAACACCTGTTTGGTCAACATGAAATGTGGGTTAGATTTGTATTAGCCACATTAGATTTTGTAATACCTGCTCTGTCATGGAGTCAGGAAATGTGTCAACTTGCTGTTCCATGGAAGTACTCTGGTAAAGAACTGTGAGAGCTGCACTGCAGTAATCTGCCCCCAGGATAAAATCACTTTTTTTAAGTGTGGGTGGCTTTGTTTAAAGAACCATGTCCACTTCTTAGCAGCAATGGAGACATCCGTCAGAATTCAATATTAGACATTATCTTGGCAATCAGCTTTGATTAAAAAATGTTTTTCCATGTAAATCACAGCTAGTCTGTGATGTTTTTTCCTGACATTTCCCTCGTTTGCTCCCTTTTTAAAACCTTTGATATTTAGACAGACTACATATGTCATCCAGAGCTTATGCCATGGACAGAAATAACAACAAGAAAGAATAGATTGATCCCAAGACACCGAGTCAAAACTAAAAGCCAAATTATTTAACTAAAATTACACAGATTAAAAAGTGAAAAATCAAAGTATTGAAATTGGAAATAGAATGGGCAATAAAAAAGCAAATACAAAATTGTATGTGAAACCAATAATCCCATCTACTCCAAGGATACCAATGAGTGTCAGGGATATCCAGCTCCCCACAGTCTCGGTAAGACTTAAATATTGCTGGAAATTCCTGCATCCTCCATTTCCAGCCTCAGGTGATGGTTTCTCTGCTGGTACATGTTCTTGACTGTGGCTTGACTTGCTGCACAGCTGCCCTCGTTAAAAGCAGATTCAATCTATGAACAGAGCAGCTCTACCCTGCCAGTGGGTCATGGCAGGTACAGCTGATGAACAGAACAAGCAGAGCCCAGTGTTTCTTCTCCTGGTGCTCCCAGAGCTGCACAGCCACCCCCAGTGCTCAGCTCTGCCCCAGGAGAGGGCTGGCTGCCCTTACATGTGTTTCAGTCCTCGGGCAGGTGGCCCTGGTGTGACCAGGAGAGCTGGATGTTTGCATGGCACAGCCCTGGGAGGATTCATGTGTCTCCTGGGCTGGATCCAGGGGACACAGGGCAGGGGCCTCCTCCAAAGGACTCCTGGCAGGGACACATCTGGATTACCTCACGTGGAGGGGTGAGGAGATATCCTTTAGGGCATACCTAAGCACAGTCTCCTCAGCATTTACAAGGGATTTTTTTCTCCGCACAAGCCCTCAGCAGCCTGTTCTTTCCACAGAGGCAGAAAGCCTTTAAAAAGCCACAGCTTGCCCAGTGGTGTGCCAACAATTCTGACATCAGCATTGAATACAGTGTTTGGGAACACCATCATCAAAAGATGGGTTGTGAGATATCAGTCCACAGTTATAAAACCTTTCTCTTTAGTGAAATGGGACAGAAAGTGGAAGAGACAGAGAAGCAGCTATGAAAAGAAAGTTCATGCAGTTTCTCCTTGCCTGCACTCTCAGATACCCTCAATAGCTGGTCATAACAGTAAAGGAACTCACAGATACTTTATTTACAAAAATCTAAAAATAATCAAACCCCTTAGATAACTACATAAGCAGAAAAACAAAATTCATGTTTCTCCCTCAGTCTTAACTCCTGAGGACTTCACAGAGAAGTTTAACCAGCTCTATGTGGTAGTTCAGTAATATGTTTGCCACTTAAATCAGATGACAACACAAATGGCTGGTAAACAGCTTAATGCAATTTCTCACAAAACTGATGGAAGTAATCCAAGTATGCCTCGTTTTCTTTTTTTACTTTTCCATTGTGGTGGTTTGGGGGTTTTTCTCTCCTGCATCCTTTTCGGCAGCTTCATAATTTCTGTCTTTCTGCAATCTGCTTTCTTTTAGGTTTATTTTCCTCTGCTTATTTCCCTCCCACCTTTCATACCCTTTTTATTTTTGCTCCCTTACTATTTCTGTCCCTCTTCCCACCTCATGCATGTACACACACACACACACACACGATCAGATACTCAGAGTCCTTTTGATATTTCCTTTTCTTCCCTCTCATCCCTTTGTTTTTCCAATGAGACAGCCAAGCCAAAAATGCCACGAGAACAGCTTGTGCTCATGATATGTGAATACTACAAAAGCAGTCACAGTCACCACATTTTCGCCAAGAAGAGACAGGGAAGATGAGTCTTTTTCCACTGACCACAGAGGTTTCTGCTTCCTAAAATTCAAAATGCTCTCCTGCTTCCTCCTCTGTCACTTAAAGTAGCACAGCTGCTGCCTAGCTGGATGAAGACAAATTTCAGGAGAGCTACAATTCCCAGATTCATATGTCCCTGGCACAAGCACAGGTTAAAAAGCAGTGATCCAACGAATGTTCACCTAATCATACCAAGTATCTCATAACCATGGAACAAGACAGCACCTATCTGTCACAAAGTATTCATAATCTGAAATAATCCAAGTAAATTATGAGAGACACAATGGATACAGAGAGAAAGGGACAGTCAAAGAGAGCAGTGAGAAGCATTTGTCATCATGATGGGACCCAGGCTCAACAAATGTGCACTGTAAACAGTGTTACAGAGCCAGATACTCAACTCCTTGACAGAATGAATTCCTCCATGATAGTTCTTATGTTTATAGGATACATAAAAACATTAACAAAGAGAGAAATGTCTGTTGAACTCATTCCTGGGAGGTTAGACCCCTTCTCTACCTCTTTTGCCCTGGGAGTCTCTCTCTTTTTGGCTGAAAAACCTGCAGACCTTGTGCCTGCAAGCTAAGCAACTTTTAGTTCAGTGCATGTATGTCTTCAAGATTTCATCCTGAAATCTGCTTCTTTTTAACATGGGAGAGGGATTTGATGATGCCCTTATTTTTTTGAACACACATTTTAAGTAAAATTTCCAAATCTGTTGTCCATATTAAATTTCAGCAACCATATTCCACTTGTAACATGCAAGTGAACAGATAATCATGTCTGACACCTCTGTTTACAGCACTAATTCTGTAGTTTACCTTACCTTTCAAAGAGATGCAGCTGTTCAGTCCTCCAAACAAACGTGCAATGACACAACCTCATTTTCTGGCACAGATCCCTGAAAGTGGCCTGCCATGAAAACATGTAAAAGTGAAGTCAGAATCATACACCTGGGAACCATTTATGATTCAAGGGACCACTGGGGGCCATCAGGTCCATATCCCACTCAAAGCAGGCCTCTAACTTTGAAGTTAGAGTATAAAAGCTGATTTACAAGGAATACTACAGGAAGTCGCAATACAGAGAAAAAGATAGAAATGTAGCAGTGCTGCTGGATGCAGAAGAAAGTTAAACTACAACGGATAACAGACAAAGGGAAGAGCCTGAGTCAAAAGGGTGCAGGCATAGCAGCACACTTATTTTCCTACAAGCCAGATATTTGTCCTCTCCAGCACTAGAAGGGAAGCTTTCTGCATACACTGTGTTTGTTGACACTTCTCTAATTTTGCCAGAAAGCACTGACAGGCTGTAGCATTGGGTAGAAGAAGGAGGGAGAAGGGGAAGTACTGAAAAAAGACTTATTCCCTGATCTGCCATCTCAGGAGATAAGGACTGTGCCCCATGCATTGGAGCTTCATCTACCACTAGCATGTTGCTAAAGGCTATTTGAGGCGTTTGCAGCTGTCCAGAGTTTTCTGCCATCATTTGGAGGGACACAATGCAACACTGGAAGGCAGGGTAGCAGGGCAGAAAGAGGTAGGAGGATGGGGATTGGTGAAGTCACTCCAAACAGGCCTTGGTAGCTGGACCTAGATACTCCTATATTCCAGGAATATCCTGCCACAGTAGCCAAGCACACTGGTCATTGGATATTAATTCCCACTGAGCAGGCAACTTCTGAGTCATTCCTCCACTTATTTCTGGGCAATGAATCATGTTGGAGTTGAGCAAAATTTTTAATTCTGTAATCTCACCCCTAGAAGTTAAACCTGGCCACAGCGTTGCCAATGATGCTCAGAAGAACTTGCCTCTGCTCTTTCCTCAGCCCAAAAGTTGCAGGTGAAAGGAGAGAGAAGGGCTACCCATTATGGCCCAACCTTCACCTCCTCCTGCCTACCTTAGATCAGCACTGAGAAAGGAGAAGAGGGGGGCATCTGTCTCTCTGGCAGCAGCCCTGATTGACTTCTTGTCTCCAGGAGGCAAGAACTTGCAGAAGGCAGTCATGCTGGGATGTTACTTCCCACTTTCTGAAGGCTAGAGTTTCTCTGTCGCATCAAGACTGGCTCCAGCAGGAGCAAAAATGACATTCCATGTAGTGAAATAATGGATACTCTGCATAAGGTGGAGTGCTGCTGTGCCAGGTCAGCTCTAATCAGACCATTCTGCTATTGGCTTTGCAATGAATTGTGTGGTTACTGGAAAGGCAGAAATTAAAAGGTGTTTTTTGCATCTTTTTCTAAAAACTGCCCACATAGGAAACAGCACTACACAATAGGGAAAGGAGACCAAGCTGTGGGAAGGAGGAGTTTGAAGCAGGCACCAGGAAATCCCTCCGTGCACATGGCTGAAAAAAATCTAGTTGCTGTGGGAAAAACTTTGAAAATTCTTGTTTTAAAGGAGAAGTCATTTTTGCTCAATTATAACATGGTCCTCATATTATTACCCAGCGTGCAGCACATAACAAAAAAAAAAGGCTTGTATTTTCAAAGTATTTCTGCAGGGGAGATCAAAATGCTCCGTGAAGAAATGGGAGCAGATAATAGAGCACAGCAAAGCTTCTGAACCTACACTTTCAGTTTTGTGACACGTTTTGTGTCAGCAAATAATTTGCTTAAACTGCAGACTGTCACAGACAGAGAACAAATAAATTATTTATTCTGGACATAAAACTGCAAAAGCATCACTCAATTTCACTGTTTTCTATTAATGTAAATACATAAATTTCACAGGTGGTTTCTGTCTAAAGAATCTATGGCATCCTCTACTACTATCTGTGCTCTGCAAGGGAAGAATACAGAATACTAGTTATAAAGAACAATAACACCATAAAAATGGGAAATAACGCAAGGGCAATGAAGGAAATGAAATCAGTTTACTCAGTAAGCTCAGACTATCATAACACCACAGTTTGGGTTACAGAGATATGCATTTCAAGCAAGAATAAAAAGTGTCTTTGTAATAATGTGCATGAACTCAATCACAAAATTTTGGGAGAAAAAAAATCATCAGACATTGGAACTTTTCAAACTCTAAAGAAAAAGTCTTTAGAAGGTATTTCCTAGTGTTTGCAGAAGGAGTATTTTAAAATACTCCTTATCATGGTTGGCTTTGCTTTTTGTGTCCTAGCTACCAAATTTTGCATTCTTGGGCATCTCCTGTCATAATATCCCAGAGGGTGGCTTGTAAATCTTATACAAATAGAAGGTTTTATTTTTAATCACAAGCTGACTAATGTTTTGCAACAAAAACCAGTTCTTTCTTCAGTTCTCTCAGCTCCTTTCTTTTGCCATTATTTCAAGGAACAAATGCCTACAAGCTGAGCTACATACTGCTCATCCCTGAATGTCGGGCTTTACCTCTTCCTCTTTCTCTCTAATTGTTTCTATTTTAGCCTGGGTGAGTGGAATGAAACAAGAACTTCAA
Organism: Molothrus aeneus; assembly: GCF_037042795.1. Taxonomy (NCBI): domain Eukaryota; kingdom Metazoa; phylum Chordata; class Aves; order Passeriformes; family Icteridae; genus Molothrus; species Molothrus aeneus. The sequence continues at coordinate 67,794,053 of NC_089647.1, forward strand.
ACTTCAGCCTAAAGGCCAGCCTTCCACTTTTTAGCCATCTGTGAAATGTTTCCTATTTTAACTACATATGTTGGCCTTATCACTCCAGTGCCATAACTGTATTGAAGATTTTCAGCTCTGCTCTATCTGCAGGGATACACCCTGCGGCTGTCTGCCTGAGAACTCAGAGGAGGGCTTAAAAATTGTGACTTGTCCAACTTCAGGATGGACGTTTGACTTGGGAACTGAAAATTCTCACAGCCTGCAGCATGGCAAGAGGGCAGCAGGTGCCCCAGTGTCACCCTGAGAGACAAGGTTGACCCCAACATGACACTTAAACTCTTTGCATGAGGCTGTTACCAGGAGAAAAGGGACACCCTGGCAACTCAGCTCCAAAGGTTCCCAGCTGAAACTGAAAATGACTGCAACTTCCACCGGCAATTACACCCCAGTGCAGGGACACAGCATGTCTACATGTGGCAGAAAGGAAAGGCTGAGTACTACCTTTATTTTTCTGCTTGGTCCTTCTCTCTCTGATATCTGGGACCTAAAATAATCTGACAAATAAGATATGAGAGTTAGTAGGCTACCAGCTGCATGACAAAAAAGGTGGCAACATTAGCCCTTTCTGCCTGTTATCTCCTTTCTAAAATGTGAATGCTTGACTTACAGTGTTTTCCATTATACTTTGATGCCTGCAAATCTATGTCTATGTAGAAATGTTTATTTGGCAATGGGGGGGAAAAGGAATATAAAACCAAAAAATGTTATTTTCTCAGGTTTTTGGCAAAGCCATGCAAAGGCTTTTTACTGACCAACAACAGCAATCAGGAGTATGAGATAAAACCAGTTCAGAAGGGGGAAAACCAAAAGATTTGATAGCTGATATCCAGTTTCCTGTTTTCCTCTGCTGTAACAGAATAAAAAAAAGGTGAATTTTTCTGTAAGAGTGGATAACATGTAAAGTAGTTTGGCAGGTCAAGAATTGAAGGCCTGAGCAGTGTGTGTGGACATAGTAGGAGATACTTTTGCATATTCTGATGTAGTGATGGTGTTTTGTATGTGAATATGCATGGTTAAATACACACATGCTGTGTGTGCAGATATAACAGCATGAAATTCTAATACCAAGAGCATAAATAACTATGATTGCACTGAAGATGGAGAAAATAAAGGTCAGACAAAGTGGATAACTACTGTCTATCTGTGTACATGCTGAGAAAATTTCCTGCCACATACCATAGTGCTTTACCTTCCACTTCCTAGGAAACTTGAGGGGGTTTCATTCCCTGATCCTATTCCTCTGTACCCAGATGTTAACCTCACTCATGTGCTTTCAACGTGGCTGGAAACAACCATGGAAAGGAAAGCAAAACAAAGTGAAAATGAGGTGGAGCTGACATTATGACAGATCTCACAGAATATTACAAACATTCCCAGTGTTCAAGGCATACGCGGGTCTACAGAGTCACATCCACTACAGCATCAACTGCTCTGAATTAAGCTCCATGTCTGTAAGAATGATTACACGTTCTTCCAAATCAGCATGGATTTTCAGTGTTGGAGTCACTGTGATTGTAAGAAGTCCACATATTTTAACTTCAATTTTCTGGCTTCAGAATGGCAGAAATTTTGTCTTTTGAAAGATTTTATTTTGAAAGTCAATGCAAAGAAATTACTGTATCAAAACAAAAGGGCAAATCATTCTTTTTTATTTAATGCTGTAAACCAGATAGTAAATATGAAAAGTAGGGCTCAGAGTTTATTCTTTCTCTAGTCTTGGGCTTACTCCTGATTCCCTAATATTGGAAAAATCCTCAGCTGATGCTGTTAAGTCCTTTAACTGAGCAGAGGGTAAGAAGTGATGCTGGAGCACAACAGCCATCAATAACCTGGCCCTTACCTGCAAAGGCAAGTGAAAACTGCTCCACTGACCTTTAGAACACAAACACATCCAATAAGAAAAAGTTACATGTACTCTAGCTCAAAATGGAGGAGACAAAACAGGAATGCTGTGTTTCCACAAACAGAGACACACTGTTAGCATTCAAAGAAGGCTGCTGGGCTTTGTAAAAGCCTGGGCTTCCTTGCCAAGCAGAACGTGTTATCCATCTTCCATAAAGTATATAAATCTGTTTTCAGCCAGTCTTCCTGAGAGTTTTCCAGATTCCAGTGTTTCTGTAAATTATTTTGCACTAAAAATAAGGTTGACTTCAGTTATTTTGCATCTTTGTCTCTTACATTAAACTGATCCAAATCTTTTATAACTTTGCGGGACAGGGAAAATTGACTGAGGACAAAAATGCAAGATAACCCAGTTTGAGAACCAGTGAATTCACTTGTGAAGAAACACGATTTGCTTCAATAGATTTCATTCTCATCAAAGACAAAGGCATAGTAATGAAATCACTTTTGGAGTGTCCTCTGTGAGTAAAAAACTAAATCCAAAGGTTATTCAGAGCTAAATTTTGGTATGAAAAGATGATGCAGCAGCCTCAGCTGTGCATTTCAAAAGCATGGACTGAACAATGATTTTAGTACTCTATTTCCCTAAAATAATGAAAACTATTTTAATATTAGCACTGAAATTTATGGCTCCTGAATTTCCATATTAAGTTTTATTTTTTCTTTAAAAGTAGGTTCAATAATACACAACCTACTTCTGCAAAGCAGTTTTGGGGTAGAGGGAGGTTAGGATTACAAACCAAGTCAGCAAAAGTTTTCCTGGTCCCAGTGACAGAACACAAGATACATTTAAATGCAGTCAAAGACAATCTGCCATTCAGACAGAAACCCTGGAGTGTCTTGTAGCCATGGCAACACAAAACTTAGCAGCATCTACCCCAGACCTTGGGTGAGCGCCAAGGCGGTGTTTAACCCACGCTTAATTTTATCCTGCGCCTTCCAGATCCTAAACCAGATTACACCTGTCTTGGCTGTGTGCAGGTTTCCTACTGCCACATGGCACCCGTTTCTTATGATGAGCACCTAGTCCCTGAAGGGGGAAGGAAGGAAGGCATGCAGGTGCTGCAAAGCTGCCCCCACGTGTGCAGGGAGGTCTTGCTCCACAAAGTGTTCAGCAGGATCATCGCTGCTCCAGCATGGCAGGAATGAGTGAGGATACATAACTAAATACATACATAAACTTCTCAGGCATACACACTAAACTTCTCAGGCAGGTAGCAACAACAGAGATTCCTTCAAGAGCTACAAGTGGCACCTGCAGCCTTATCATGGCTTCCTCCTTCTAACAGTCATGTCTAGGATCAGCGAAGCCACTTGTTTGAAGGACTAAAGAAATAGTGAACAATATTTGGATGTGAAAACAAGAATTTTTTTGTGAGGAGTCTTGGCAGCTTGTCTGGGGAGAGATAACAGAACATTTCTCTCTTTCTCTCTAAACAACAGATCTTCAGATGACTTGTTACTACCTACTAAGGTGTAGCCACCAAGATGCATTTTTTCAGAAACACTTGTCATGTGTAGGAGGCAGGCAGAAATGTTTCAAGAATATTTTTCCTAACACCATTGAAAACAGAATTTCTCGTCTTGCAGCAAGTGCAAAGTAACCTTGTTAGACTTCTGATTGGTGAGACTGGTCTTTGAGGTCTCCTTTGGGGTCAGAGCTAAAAGTTAGTTCCCCTGGGTATCAGAGAATGACATAATATCCACCAGAGCTGCTTAGAGCTGTTTTCAGGAAGAAATATCTAACACTGTTTCTTCAAAACAACCCTTGTCCACAGTCTAACAAATGTTCTTGTGCCTACCGGCCCAGTGAAAGTTATTGCCAGTGGTTTGTGGAGAATTTGTATAACAAATATTGAGGTATAAGACATACTTAAAGTAAAAAAATAAAGTTCTTTCAAAGACTGTTTTGAGGGTTTCTGGAGAAGAGGGACCATGGAAAGTTGTATCATTTAGCTGAACAGGAAATTTAAGACTCAAGTAACCAGCCCACTGTGCACCAAGCCTTGAAGTATCAACAGAGCTCATTCAGACAGGTAAAAAAAGCACATGACTGATAGTTTAGTCTGTTTGAATAGCAAAGCAACAGAGAATTAAAAGCCAGTACTTGTGCCTTTTGCAGAGGTTCAGGAGAAACCTAGGACTGCTCTTTTATTATGCTGACTTTATTCCATCTGAATATAGAGTCGACTTTTTGCAAGTTTGCAAGAATATTTTTTTGCTGTCTCAAATGCAATGGGTCCTGGGAATTCTGTGTAAGCCTGCACTGAAAAAGACTCAGAAGAAAAATAATGCCTTCTTTCTGCCTTCCCACATATGACCACACCTATGTATTCCTAGGATAATGCAAATACATGTTTTCAGAGGCAAATGATGATTGATGAAAACTTTGTAAAAATCTCCATAGTCATTTATCTGCCAGCAGCAACACATTCATATATAACAGTGATGTGGGCAGTGTTTTCAATTTACATGATGATCTGGGGATGGCAAACAATGTTTAGTCAAACAGCAAACAATTTTATACAATGGCAATAAAAAAACTGGATTATATTTTTTCCAGATGTAATCAAATCCAGGACAAGTATCCTTGAAGGATTTAGGATCTGCTAAGATTGTAGTGGGAATAAGATTTGTTCTTCTATCTTTTGTTCCATGGATTATGCAAAAGGTAGCAGAGCTTGCCTTACAATTTTGAGTTTCTGTACTAAAAATGAAAATGATTGCCATCTCCTTTCTTGGCTGTTTTGCTAAATACTGCAAAGAAAAGCTTCATGATTTAATTTACTGAACTTAACTTGTCAGGCTGTATCAGAAATACAAAGAAGACTAGCTGTAAAAACCTTCATTAAAGATAGGGAAGGGAAAGTACTGCCTGTAACACTACCTTGGTGTTTATGCTCAGCACAGAAAAGTGGTTGTACTTAAAAACTATATCAACCCAGAAGCTCAGAAGGCACTTCTTGTTTCCTGTTCAAGGGACTCACATGGAAAGAAGAGTCTAAATCCATGCCTGAAAATGGAAGAACTATGACATGAAGATCTTGAAGAGATCTTTCCTGGTGATATGAAAGATTTTCCATTTTTTGTGTCTATTAAACCCAACAAAAATGCTTGACACCATGTTCCACAGAATAATGAGTAATCTGATGCTTACTGGATTCAAAACACTTGAGATTCTCAGAAGTTTTTTCATTGAGCATATTAAGTTATCCTAGCCCTGATATGGCAATAAAGGACAAGGATTTAGACAGCTTTAGTCAGAAATATAGCCCAATATCTGCAAACTTGTGTGTTTTAACATAGATCACACAGCACCATTCAAACGCAAAATGCACTTATTACAAACATCCTTTGGTAAACATCATTAAATAACTGCAAGCATCAAAGCACAAAATGAGATGCCTCATTTCAAAAGTTTTATAAACTGTGATATTACTTTCAAAAGTATGTTTTTTAGGGAAAGTATTAGAAAATTACTCTGCAAAAGCTAATCTGCCCCTACTGAAAAAAAACCAGCATGTCTATTTGGTGGGTTTTGATAGATGTTCTGTGTTTACAGAGGCTCTTATTTTCATTAGTCCAGGAAAGAAACAGAAACTGTCACAGTATAGTGTTTATTCCAACACTGCAGCTGAAAAGAAAAAAAAAAAAGCTGATAACAAGCATTTAATTCCTCATTTAGATTTTTCATTCATTGTATTACAAGATTTTCTTTGTCTTTTCAGCCTATCACTCTTTGGTAACAAGTTTTGAGACTAAGAACTATGGATTCCTATGAGGGCTTCAAGGAATTGAGGGTACAATACAGCAATATTTAGGTAGGGAAGAGTCTTTGGAGTTTCTTCAGTTTGTTAGTTTCTAAGGGTAATCTAGTCTCCCTGTTTGATTATTCTGTGTTGTTGGTTGGTTAAATTAATTTACTTATGTATTAATATTTATGTGTCTGAGTGTTCACTGTTAGAGCGTGTGAGCTGTTAACTTTGGCAGAGACCTTCATGTTAAACTCATGTGAAATTTGGACAGCTGTCAAACTTTGTGGCTCTGCTCATACTTCTCCCTAAATCCTAAATTGTTTCCCCTGATACTCTGACTTGAAAGGTGCACCATGGGTTTTTTGTATTTCACAGTAGACATGACACATAGCATTTTGTTAGATGGATGCCTCAATGGATTCATGGCATCCAATTGATTTCTTGGATGCCCCAGCAGGGCTGTTGGGGCTCTTGACACCACAGAGAAGCAGCTGATGGGAACTCTCATCTAGAGGAAAGTGATGCAGTTGAGTGCATTTGAAAGCTTGGTTGCAACACTAAGAGACTGGGCAGGAGGGCTGCTGAACTTGTGGAGCACGTGCCAATTGATGCTGCAGTGAATGACAAAAGTTGTGGAATGGAGACTGAAAAATCTGTTTGATCTAGAAACAGAGTAGAAAGTCAAGTTTAATCTGGTTTGATCACTGCTGATACACAGTCCTGCTAAGCAAGAGAGTGTTCAGAAATAGACAGTGGAACATTTTACCTGCCCTGTCAGCCTTTGGGATCCAGAACACACGGGCATCTTGAAAAATGGAGTTGGCACTGACCTCCAGCCCCTGTGAAATGAGTGGTGCTCCTATTCAATGCATGTTGTTTTTACCAAACTTTGCAACAAATAGGAGAAGCCTCACTGCTACTAAGAGGCAGAGCACTCTGGATCAGGACAGAATTCCCTCTGAAGGAGCTCCTGCTTCTGCCTCCATCAGTTCTAGGGAATAAACAAGCCACCTGTAATTTATGACCTTTTATAACCAATACATTCAGATAAAACACATTAAAAGGAGATAAAGTTTTTTAACATCAAGTTAATATAAGAAAAGGCAGAACAGTTTGTCACAAGAGGTATCAAGAGAAGAAGCATTAATGTAAGTAAGAATCAAACCCAAATATTCAAAGGGCACTTAAAATGTTGTGAGTTATTAATGCACATAACATAGAAAAACATGAAGGGACAGCAAAGAGCAATTATAAAAGCAAAGATGAAAACTTTGAAAATCTATTAGTCAAATCAACAGAGAGGGAAAGGCTGTGAAACTGTTGTGCAAGCAATGTTGGCCAAAGTAAACCAACCTTCCTCCAGATTGGAGGGAGAATTGAAAAATAGCAATTGAGAGTACTTTCCAGAAGCCTTCAAACAGCTATGCATTTAATAAAATTTCTAATGGGGCACAAACTTTCTTTGGTTCTTAATTACAAATCTCATGCCAGAAAATAATCCCTAAGACTGCTGTGTATGTACTGAACTACGATAGTCTTGAATCACACAGGTAATTTTTCTACTCTTCTCCTACTCCCATGCCTTTCTAAAGGATTTTGACAAAAAATTATAGACTATAAATGTTATCTGCTGACTTTATAACAGGTCAGAAGAATTGATTGAGTGCTAATCCTGTCCTGAATTATGCTTAATACAAATCAAATTAATACTAAATCAAATTGGATTTTTTTTTCTGATTCTGCTTTCCTAGATTTCATTGATAAAATTCTAAAACAGAAAGAAACAAAATGCAAGTAAAATGAATATAATTATGAAGTATAATGATCATTCAACTATAGAGCTGCATCAGAATTTTTTATAAACTTAGATAAACAAATCCATTTGCAAATTTATCTAATAGCTTTCTGTAATAAGATCTCTGTTTACCCTTGCACTTACCAAACATTTTATCATACTGTGTGCATGTTATTAAGTCCCAAGACACTCTTTAGTGAGATTGATTTGCTAAATTGAGTCAATTTTGTTTAGGTCAAATGGAAGTGCTCTGCACCATCTAAGACAGAGCTTTCATGATAATGAAGATGGTGGCATCATGCACCATTCTGCACTAATTATATGCAATCCAAGATTGCATCAAATTGCAATTGCAGCTCCAGACTACTGTGATGTGGGGCTTGAAAATCCTTAATGGAAAAATTCAGTCATCAAACAAATGAATAGCTATTATGTAAGTATGAAATAACAGTACTAATGTTCAATATTCAGCTCTTCTCAGAAGGGGTTCGAGTTAAATGTAAAAACATTTAGCTGAAAAGCAAAAAACCTTATACAAACCACATGACAAAACATTTCCAAGCTGCTCATCATATCTGGTGCTTTAGCTGATGGTAAACATATGGAGGAAGCTAAACTTCAGATAAATGATGCCTGAAGACTGAAAAGATATGATGGATAATGTGTATTTAAATAAAAATACTTCCAAAAGCCTAAAGTGTAACTTGGAGGACATTTCCTGTCATTGTGGTGAACTTCTAAGTAAAAGCCCCTCTTGAAAGTTCTCTTACACAAACTACTCTGCCTGAAGTCGTCCTATTTTTTTAGGGTATCCTGCTGAGTGCCCCAGCTGTGCCATACACCAACATGGATGTTCCTGATCACTCAGTGCAGGCTTAGAATCTTTCTTTCCCTAACTGTACGTTGGGCATCTTTTCTGTACTTGCAAAGCCAAGGTCTTTACGGGATTTCTATACAAAGCATAGAGAAACTGTGGACAGAAAATAGAATCCCACAGCTCTCCTACAGATTAGCTTTGTCTTGGTACCTAAACTGGAATCCACAAAAGAATCTTAAGGATTTCCTTATCAAGGGAACTGGACAATTTACTGTCAAATTGGACAGTCCTAGAAGGTCCAGAGAAAAGGACTGAGAAGAAGGCAGACAACATACCCACTGAATGCAAAGCAAACTGCACCTTCTGGCCCTAAGCTTAGCCAAACTTTTTCCATGAGGGCTGTTTTCCAAGTGACTCCTCAAGTTGTAAGAAAAGGCTGACTTCTTTGACATGTCTCTTCATGGAAGATCCCCAAACACACTGATGCTCCCACAGAGCTGTAGGACTGTTCCTGCTTTCCCTTTCCTGTCCCTACAGGAAGTTGTGGGTGCAGACACACAGCATACTCCTACAGATAGAGCTGTCTGTTTCAGCTGGCATTGGACACAGTTGTGGGAATCTCCCATTTTAGAGGAGCACAGTGAGTTTGGAAAGGGCTATGTAGAGACACCACATCAGCCTCATAATCTTCCTTGACCGCCAGCAAGACCATAAGATGAGATACATCCCTCTTTTTCCTCTTCTAGACAAATGTTATTGCTTTTGATATTTTCAATCTCACAGGCTACAATACTCTCCTAAGACTATTCTGTTGTCATTATATTGCAAAGGTTTCACGTTGTTGTCTCCTTAGTGCAAGAGTTTCACACCTCCTTGATGTTTGTCACAGACAGCTCCTCCAAGCACTGACCCTTCCTTCCTTCCTTCCTTCCTTCCTTCCTTCCTTCCTTCCTCCTGCAGTAGCCAACTGACTCCAGTTCCCCCTCAACCACCCAATCCACTTATTTTATAGCACTCTTCTCATTGGCTACAGCTGTGGCCTGTTAAAGTCAGGCCTGCTCCTAATCTTTAATAATTAACCCAGCTGCAACTCTTTAGGGGGTAAGATTACTTTCTATACTACCTTTATTTACTTATATTCTATCCCCCTACACTATTCCAGGTCTTTTAAACCAGAAAACCACACACAAAATAATAATGAAATCTCCAAAAGCATCCAATGGTACCCAGGGCTGGAGCATTTTACAGCATGGATGTGGCTGGGTTACTGAAATGCAGCATAGCCCTGTTTGCAGCCCACTTGTCCTGCAGACTCAGAATCAGTGTCTGGAGCAATTCCATTTGTCAGGATGTAATTGTCACCCTGCACTAGACAGGTGAAATCTCTATTTTCCTATTTTTTTATTTCTGTATTCATGCATGTGGCTACCACCATTGTGTCTTTTTCAACTCCAGTACATATAAAGAATAACTCCATTGCAGTCAACTGGAATACAGTATTTTAAAAAAGATGCAAGAAGAGAATCAGGACTAGCCGTGGTTTAACTTTAGCCAGCAACTTAGCCCCACACAGCCACTTGCTGACTCCCTCACCAGCAGGATGGCAGAGAGAATTGGAAAAGTTAAAGTCAACAAACTCATCTGTTGAGATAAAGGCAGCTGAACAGGTAAAGCAAAAGCTGTGCACAAGCAAAGAAAAACAAGGAGTTCATTCACACTTCCCATCAGCAGACAGGCGCTTGGCTATCTCCAGGAAAACAGGGCTCCCACACATGTAATGGCTACTTGGGATGACAAACACCATCATTCCCATCACCCCCATCTTCCTCCTTCTTCCCCCAGCTTTATATGCTGACCATGACACTGGTCTGGAACATCCCTTTGGTCACTTGGGGTCAGCTGTCCCAGCTGTTTCCCCTCAAAACTTCTTGTGCACTACAGCCTCCTCACTGGTGGGGTGAGGTGAGAGGCACAAAAGGCCTTAAGCTTGTCAAAGGGCTGTTCAGCAGTAACAAAAATATCTGCATTATCCCCTCTGTTTCCATCACAAATCCAAAATATAAATAGAAGAAGAAAATTAATTCTATCCCAATCAAAAATCAGTAAAAGGTCCAAAGTCTGCATTATTTGCTACTCTTGCTCTTGACTGATTCTTTAATCCTTCAATATGATGTTTTAAACACCCAAGGACCTTCACAAGACAAATTAATGAATTATTATTTTAATACATATTAGCCAAAATTCCACTGATTGTTCTAAAGCAGGCAAAAGAAAATTATATCAAAAGCCAGCTTTTACTGGAACACAAACACCTCTAACCAGCTACACTTCTTAAGGCATCTTGGCTTTTAATTTGATTTTTTTGCAATTTGTTGCCTGCATTTCAGGCATCACTGGGCCACAGTTAGTGAATGGAAAATTAATCTGCCTTCTCTAATAGTCAAACCTCTTCCTCAGCTGAGTGGTTTGGAAGGGTTGGAACATGCAGCAAGTTCAAAACACTATAAAAATTACTTCATTTATGAGGGTGCCTCAACTTCACAGCACTTGGAGCTCTATCTTGAGTCAAGTACAATCTGAGCAGCTCATTATATTCAAAATTTAGACAAATGTGCAGACATAAACCTCAGCTCTCTAATCATGGCCATATAAAGAATTTATGTTAGCAATACAGCATTTTAAGAGGTTCTACAGTTGAGATAATTTTGACAGTTGAGATAAAAAATGAACTCTCTGTTTCTTTGCCTTTTTTTTTCCTTTCCTTAATCCAATCAACTCACTGTTATGTAAAAAAGTAGTGATGAAAGTACTCATCTAGAGCTTCATTCTCACTAATATTGGGGTTTTATCTCTTTTCTTCTCTTATGAGCACTGCTGATATTATAGTAGAGGTATCCACAACTCAAAGGCCCCCCAGAAATCTCTTAATAAGTTTCACAAATGTTGGAGTATTTTTCTTCTCTGTGAATACTGAGAATATTCAGTATTGTTTGAATACTGCTAACTCATCCAAACTGAAAATTATTTATAAATTAGTTTTGCAGAACAAAGTCTTTGCCTATAGAAAAGTCTGAATTGCTGTAGATTACAATTTTTTCTTATAGAATATCATCCAATGTGTCTATAGAGTCTTCATTTTTAAACCTTTATTCAAATTATATCAATTGAACATGATGTTATACTGCAAGTATAGGGCAAATTTCATTTCAGGAATCCCATACAAAATTTTAATCTATTTTTTTAGCAAAGAGCTATTTAATACAGGTTTTTTGCCCTCCTAGTTGAAGCCATAAAAGCAGTCTTTTCTTAAACAAGATAAATAGCTAATTTTCATATATTTTCATACACATTTTCACACACATGTATGCCAAAAGAACTCTTAATTCTCTTACACTGCATTTCTTTTAGACAAAACAGTACATGTCTTCTTGCTTTACATTTTGTTAACTCTCCAATAACATATTTGGGGCTAACTCATTTCCCCTTTTCATTTCAAATATTTTCACATTATAACCCCTAAAGACAGACTGACAGCTGGGATCTCGTAACATAAGCATCAAACCTAAATGACCTGACTTCTAACTTTAAAAATCACAGAGTTATAAGGGATTCCAGGTAGTCATTAGGTTATGCATCCTTATAAATAAGCAAGTTTTTACAGTTATTAATTGCAGTCTTCCCTCCTATAATTTCATTAATCTTTGTCCTATTCACTGTGGAAAAAAGGGACAAATTACCATCTTCTTTGCAACACTCACATATGTGACTGCTGTCTTCATAGCCCTTGTCTCTTAATGATTAAATAATTTTTTCAATCTTTCAGTGCAGGTCACATTTTACAATTTTGTGATCGTTATTCATCCTTTTCTCTGAATTTGTCAGAAGCCTTTATTTAAATGCATTGTCCCAAACTGGGTTACTGTTCTGTTACCTTGACATTAACAAGCAGAGGGAAAGTAGTGTTTTGTGACTTACATATTATATTCCCTGAATGTGTAACAATCACTTTTGTCTTTTCCATTTGTGTCTTTCACTCACATTGTGATCCACCACAGCCCCAAGATCCTTCTCTGAAGTTTTGCTATTGAACTAGATATTTGTTTCCCATATGTGTCTAGTTGATTACTCCTGCCCAAGAATAATACATGACACTTGTTCCTACTCAATTTCATCTTACATTTTCAAGTTGCTAAGTCAATTTCTTGAGGTCAGTTTTGAATTCTCTGCTCTTTTCATGCCACCCAACTCCATGTCACCTGAAAATTGAATGGGAGTATTCTTCAGATCATTAGGAGAAAAACTGAACAAAGACCAAAGAATCATCTCTGGTGAGCCGTAACTGCTTTTGTCTTTGTTGAAAAACATTGATTTCATAGCTTGTGAAACCTCCCCAGTCCTTCTGTATCCACACTATGTCAGTGCTTTATAGAATTGTAGCCAAGAATGGGTTCTGCTGGAAGGGACCTTTGAAGGCCATCTAGACAAATGCCTAACATTAATAAAAATAATATTTTTTCAATTTCTTACATAGGACAATAGAGAAAGCCCTAATAAAGTCAAGATAAATCATGTTTATGTTCTCAAAATTCTGTTTGCCTGCTGTGAAAGGAAATTACACAGATTTGATTATTTTGCATTGAATGTACTCATATCCTTGTTGTCTTCCAGTTCTAACAGTTTCAGTTACTTGTTCAAGCATTTCATGAGAGCAGAAATTAAGTTATTGGCTGAACCATATCCTGATCTTCCTTTCTCCTTGTTTGAAGACAGGCACTGGCTCTCTCTTCATGAACTTTCCAAGTTTCAAGCCTATTACATGCACTCCAGTGCAACATGAATATCCAATAGTTCGTCATAAAGTTGTTAAAATTCATTAGGACACTCATTATCCCATGCTGACTTGATAAACTCTAATCTTGAAATTGTTCCTTTTTCCATTCAAAGCTCATGTTTTTACTTTTTTTGTACTACTTCTCATTTTTCACTTGATCATACTGGCAAGGACCAAGGCAAAATGTTATTACAAAATTTAACCTTCTGAGTATCATCCAGCAATATTTTCCTCTCCACTGAACAGCTGACCAATTCACCCTTTCCTTCACCTTCCCTGTGTTACAATCACACTTTCAAATTGATTGATATCTCTTGGCAGATGCATCTTGTTTTGAGCTTTGACTTTTTAAAATTTTGTTCCTACATGTTCAGGTTATATTTATCACTTATCCTCAGCAGCCTGACCTAGTTTCTGCTTCCAGCTTTATTCTTTCTTGTGCTGCTTAAGGTTCATGTACACTCATGTTTTAATCAAGCTGATTTCTTACTTCATTTTCTCCCTTTTTCTTCACAGTGTGGTAGAATACACCTGTGGATGAATACTGTCATTGTGTGTATTACTGATAAGGCACTAAACCTTTAGCAGCTTACCCATTCTGTGAATTTATTGAAGTTTACCTTCTATCCCTCAGCTGCTATTCCTCCTTCTTGTCCTGAACAATCATGAATCTTTTTCTAATGGCCACTCTTACATGGACCTCTCAGCCTCAAATTCTCATATATTCCTCACAATTGTCAACAAATATAAAATAATCTCTCCTTTACTTGGTTTCTGTACTTCTTGAATCTGAAACATTTTCCCTGATACAATCCAAAGGTTTTCCAAACAATCTGCTGTATTTATTTCCCAGCAGACATTCCTCATTATCTCCAGTTACATTTTACTTAATATAAAGGATCTTGCAACTTACCACATCTTTTTTTCCCCTCCACTGTTTTCTGCTTATAGTACAAACCTTGAAAATAAGATGGAATTTAAAGCTATATCTAGCACTTGAACACTGAGGTTTTGGAAAATTAACATCTAGCACGTGTTTCACTTGATGGGAATAAAAAGATCCATTCAGGATAGTATTTTCAGGACAGCTTCAGTCATTGACAGAGCCCATGAGCTCTGTCCTCAAGTGAGGGCATTTCCTGTTACCAGTACGGGGTATGGCATTAGGGAGAGAACGTGTCAGCAAGCAAACCTAGGTAGCCCATGTGCTGGTCCACTGCCCATCTGGGGTTTGTCTACAGGACATGAACTCTGGAAACCACTAGATTTGGAAGGATGCCAGGCTGCTCAGACACTCATGTTTATCCTGTTTAAACTCATTATAATCTCACTGAATTACATGGAAGGAAAAATACTGAAGAGACCTGCTCCATTTAAAGCAAGTCCTTTTGAATGCAGCTGGACCTGCCCTAGGAATCAAAAGGCACTTCTCAATATCAAAGTCACAAAACATAAATAGAGATAATCTTGCTAGCTTGAGAGCTATGGGAAGGAAGCGGCAGACGGAAGGAAAAGAAAGAGAAAGATGATGTAGAGACAAGGGAATTCTAACACACTAGATGTAAATTCCTCTCTTTTATTTAAAGCTTGTATAAAATACAGCATGAATATTAAATAGTGATCTCATAAGATTAAAATTTTTATGTACCAGCATACTGACCAAATATCCTTAGCAGAAGCAGACATGGAAGGTGTCATTTCAAGTCAAATAATTACTCATCAAGCACAATGCAAACAATTAAATCCAAAGTTTGCAAGATAAAGTTACATCCTGAGTAGACTTCTTGTATGCAATGACATAAACACTGTCAGCATGAGTCTGAAATTACCCCACTAAGCCTAAGGAGCCACAGATACAGTGTCAATGGACAAGGTATTTCAAGGGAAGGAAACAATTCCTCTCAAGCAGAACATACTGATGTAGAGTTTTCCTTTTCTTACTATATATGTAGGAGAAATTGGCTGTACAACGGAGCCCCAAAAATCCCTATTCTCTATCAGATCATACATAGGGCTTGAAATGATATCTTAGCATTTCAGCTTTTGTTCTAATAAGAAATGTTTTGGCATGCTGAGTTTTTTAAAAAGTGTTTAAAAACTTAACTTGAATTGACTTGAATTCTGTCTGCATCTGTAAAGTTCTGGAATGAATAGATATGGAAACACAAAAGGGGCCCATATATCATAATAAGGTCTTATTTTCAAGAATAGTAAATCAAACTTTTTGGCCTTCAGCTTCTAAGTTTTAGGTATAATAAGTGAAAGGATTTTTAAATCCTAGGTACCTTTAGGGCTATAAAACTTAAGAGACTACAACCACCTGCACCATAAAAATCTCAACAGCTTGGGGACCTCAAGACCCTGCTCTTTAGGGTAAACACGCCTTGCAGGAGCCAGAAAAATGGGGAGGATGCAAGAAATGAGCCAGTGTTTCCCAAAAACTACTTAAGACATGTCAGTGGTAAATAACGGGTATGTGCACTTGTCTTGGTGATGTGAAGTTTAGCTTAGTGCTAAAATATTAGAATGCATCAATCTAAAATGGCTCCTTCTGTACTGAACACAGAGAAGCCTCTCCTTGCAAGTGCCACCAGGAATTTATAAGAACTTAAGTTAACTTAGATTTATCTAAGCTACCAAAGATGTCTTGCATCAGTAACAACCTCTTTCCTTTATTTGCACTGAATTATGCAGTGCATAATTCTTCAGTAACCTGTTGAATCATGTCTCTGTACGTAAACTTTTAACTTCTGGGTCATGGACTCTTGGTGCCTCCTCTACTGATTTCTGATACTCTAATGGTCACAGAGCAGGATTTAGGGTTTATCTGAATGACTACAGGGTGTTGAGAAGGTTTACAGAGACTGTCCTCAGTGCATGTGTGAGAAGAGTCCACCATAGCAATGCAGTGGGACTTACACAGCCAGTTAACTGTGTGTCCCTGAGGTGAGGGTGGCCTTCCTGTCCTCACAGAGCACCCCCTGGTCTCATTGTCATGGAAAGTAATGGCGTTGAAATTGTTGTTCTTCCATCAAATAGGTTACAAGACCTCCATCATGGTTTATGAGGCCTTTTCTCTTTGTCATAGACAATAGGTGCTGGTTTAGACATTTTAGTCTCTTTCTCCTGGAACCAATTTTAATCACGACCACAGAGCACTCCTTTATTTTGACCTATTACTAAAAGGTTCTGAAAGTGCTGAAAAGTGGTTTTATCACACAGTTTATAATTTGAAACACCTGTAGCATATCCAGCTCCTTGTAAAGCTCCCCAAATCACACCCTAGTTCCTGAGATTAGATTCCTTCAGCTGCTGTACTTTTCCAAGAAAAGTGCTCCTTTTAAGAAAATCCTTATCCCCAGCCCTAAGCACTTCTGTAACCTTTCCTTTTTTTAAAATTATGGTTTAAGGACAATAAAATGAAGTCTTTTAAGGCCAAGAGTAGAAAGTAGAACAATAGGTAGCTATCTACCTAGAGGAAAAGCAAGCAGAACTGCCTGGAAAAGCTGTAAGAAGCTGTACAGCAACAAGATGCATAGTAAAAGCTATAAAACAGGTAGATAAAACAGTTAAACACAGGAAAGGAAGCATAGGAGTGAGCAGGCAGACTATATGCACAGATATTTTTTCAAAAACACTTCCCTATCAGAAAAATAAGGATCAAATTCATCCTTCTGTTGGTATACTCAGAATCCTACAAGTAAAGAGCTTATAAAGCATAACTTTTCTATAAGTAGGAAGTCAAAGCAAGTCCAGGTCTATTAGAAATGGAGCCTTGCTCGCAGGTGCTCACCTGCCATAATGGCCCCAACTCCACATCCCCAGTGGGCCCATAAAAACAAGAGTCACCAGTGCTGTGATAGCCTGGACAAAAGCATGTGCTGAGGCACTAGCCAGTTCCTTCACTTCCTCCTAGTTAGGCCATTAGCCTGGGCCTCCTTCCTGCCCAAGCATCAGCATTCATTAGAAGGATGGTAACACAAATTTCTTTTGAGCTCCTGCTTGTCTTCCAGTTTGGCTTGTGGTGGCTCAATAAGCCCAAAGTTTAGCAGGGAGAGAGGGGTCACATCTAAAAATATACTTTGTCTATTTTTCTTTTTAAAAAGACATAAAATGTTCCCTAAAAGCCTTAGTGTTCCCAAAGCAATGTTCTAATATCACAGATAGTAAAAATATTCAGTACACAGGTAATACACACAGTACAGAATAAAAAGAATAATTTTGTACTGCCCAGGGATGGTTACCCCCAGGTAATGTATCAATATTAGAATACTGCTGTATGGCTGTTATTAAAAATTATACTATCAAAAATTTTCTTTCATTCTTTCTGACTGTTCAAGAGAGAGAGAGAGATCACAAAGCACTTAAGCACTTAGGATGAAGACCCAGGTGCTGGAGATACAAAAAAACAGGTGCCCTTTCTTTGGTAAAGCAGAATTGGGGAAAAGTTTCTGAAAAAAAAAAAATGGAAACAACAATCTGGCACAATTGTGCAACAAAATAATGTTCCATTCCTTTATTTTTAAACTTTCTTGCCACTGGAGATATCTGTAGGAAGGCAGCAATGAAGGTAATTGGTAATTTCCAGTGTTAATGACTGATAAATTAGGTCTGTATTAAAGACAATGGCTTTAATATATTAATTATCTGAAGTTTTGCAAAACTTCTCATTTCTTCACCTATCTGCATGTAAGGGAGCACATTAATTATTTCCTGATAAGTTCCCAAAGCTTTGTGTTAGTGTATACTACAAAAAAAGGAAGAAAACTGATAAGTTAGCGGGGCTAGAGTGCACAAGCAAAGAAAGAGCTGATAAACAACCACTGTGCCCTGAGGCAGCTTCTGTAGTGAAAAAGAAATGCTTGGCCTGAACTCAACTATACAAATGTAATGCCAAAAATGAAGTAACTCCTGGCTTTAAAGCCCCTGAGAGTCACTAGAAAGCTTCTCCAGACTTCAGATTACACTGTAATTTATTTTCCAGTGATTCTGTAGTGAGTAAATCGCAAACTGCCATTAAGGAAATGGAGCTGGTTTCCTGTTCCTGACACAGATTACTCACAAGGCCCTGGATCAGTCACAACACAGTAATGGAAAAGATAAAATTATTTTTTGAGTGTCCACATATCAATAGTGGAATATTAAGCCAGAGGATAGTAGTGGTACCAATTTAAGGCTGACAGTAGAGAGGTCATAAGTGAAATATGATACTTGTAATACAGGAAGGATGCGTGTAAGTTAGCCACATTTAAGACAAGAAATAAATGTTTCCCAGTCCACAAAAAGAAGTTATTGAGCCTCTTTAATCATCTATGAAACAATTAAAAGACCAAACTTCTTCCTGAAAGTACTTACCAAGGGAAAAAGAATAATGCAGAATGCAACAGGAACTTCTAGCCAAATATTGGCCTGAGAGTATATTTTTTGTCATATTATCCATGAGGTAGTTATTCAATAAATAAACCTTAGGAATTTGCATTTATTTAAAAATTTTATATGAGTTTAAAGCATTTATTCCACACCTTAAAATTAGTTATCAGATACAGAAATCATCTGATATGTGACAATCTGAACCAAC
The DNA here is from genome assembly GCF_037042795.1 of Molothrus aeneus. Classification (NCBI taxonomy): domain Eukaryota; kingdom Metazoa; phylum Chordata; class Aves; order Passeriformes; family Icteridae; genus Molothrus; species Molothrus aeneus. The sequence goes on from NC_089647.1 coordinate 67,812,773, forward strand.
CAATGTTTCTTCTGGTTTTGGAATCTCATGGTTCTTCTGTTGTTGCACCTTATCCATCTCAAACAACTTTGTGTAACAGGGTATATAAAGTCATTTTTAGGTGCTATTGCTACATTGTTTGTGTTACAAGCAGACAGAAAAAACAACTGTATTTATTCCTGTAATACATAGGAAGTATAAATTTTAAATCTCTCCTCTCAGAGTTGTCTTTACAGTCTATACACTCAGGGGCCAAGGGAATGCTACCTATGGCAGTGACTGTTTTACTGTACTGACAACACAGGAAATTCAGGAAAACTGTCTTCCCCAGCTTAAAATCATTTTCTGGAGATAGAAGGGAAAATGAGGGGAAATTTCAAAAGGTCCACACTTAACACAAAAGCCATTGGTAATACTGGATATAAAGTCCTTGTTCATAGATCTTACAGTTCTAGCAGCTGAGATGGTTGGACTTGCCAAGAGCAGAAACCATAATGATCCCTTAGAGTAACTAAATAGAGGGTGGAAGTTTCCCTTCCAGGCTTTTAGGACCAGCTGAAACAAACAGAAAAAGACACTCATGGAGATGTCCTTTGTGACATTCTGGCTGGCTCTGAGAGCCCAGAGTTGGGGGTTGTGCAAAGGTGGCCCTTCTGGTGTCTGAAGATCTTGTTAGAGCCTGTAAACTTCTCATAATCATATTTGTACTCAGCATTTCCTACTTCTCATGTCCTTCCTTTTCTACAGGAAGAAATTTAACTTCTCTTTTGAAATTTCATTACCGCAAAAATTTCTCCTTCCTGCGTCAGCCAGGCCTTACTGGCTGACAAGGAGAAAAAACACGTTTTTATTAAAAAGTAGGATTATTAAACTGGAAGTTGTTTGCACACAGACTGGTGTACCCAAGTTAGAGCGTGCACTGCCAGTTGCCCAGCTGCTGCTCTGCCATCAAGCTCTGTGTGTGCCAATTGCCCAGATTTTGGGGCTAGTAGGAGATCAGATAGTCTGGCAGGTGATGAAATGCATTGCAAGAAGGAAGTGGTGGGGTGTCACAGATAAAATTGTAAGAGTGTTAATGTAACAGAGCAAGCAAAATAAGCTTAAAACCACAATACAACACAGTGTGTAGAAAGCTTTAGCTTCACTCCAGCAGAAAGCTATTCTGGTTAATTCATGCAATCATTTTGCTGTCACTTGTCATGCCTGCTCCTAATAACAGGCTGAAAGTACTTTTTTACATCTCTGACAGAAGATGCTCAATATTAGTAAGAGCAACAACAAGGGACCATTCGGCAAGGCATCTTGCTAGCTGGCATTCCAGAGATTTCCTCTTGTTATCCTAAGCAAAGATATCAGCTATATTGAAGATTTTTATCTGACGTGTTGTGCGTGACATATGCATGACATGGAAAGAAAATGCAGGGCTCCTCAAGCTCAAGTGTTTGCTGAGGAAAGGATTGCCATGCATAACTGATGGCATTTTTGTGCAACTAGCCTGTCTTAGTTTGCTCTCCTTCATGTACATTGGAAATGAAATGTAAGGAGGCTGATAATGGGAACATGAAATCAAACAATATAGAACAACTTGATCCCTCAAAAGAATCATGTAGGAAACAGTGTTTGGTTTCTTCCCAGCTTTGTTGATTTTAGCTTATTACTTATAAGGCTAAAAGCTGCTTCTGGGAAGAAATGGAGATGAATACACTGTCAACAACCTAAGGATTATTCTCAGACTGACTGAAACCCAAAAGGGTCAGAGATGTGAGCAACACAGTCTGCTTTTCTAAGACAAACTGAGTTGAGTATTCTGGGAAGAACTCACTGAAAGAGGAGAAACATGTACACAGAAGTGCTCAGATTTGTTTTTTTCAAGGTAGATGTACAAAGGGACTGTTTTCTACAGGGAAGTTAGGTCTATTTGTTAACCAAAAACAGTAAAGTCAAAAACTGATACAAAGAGCACATTTTATGTTATATGGATTTAAATTTGTTATACATACATCAAATTAAATCCATAAATACTTGCTTCCCAGAGAAATAAGACTTTTATGCCTACAGAATATATGGATTGTAGGCATTATCTTTGTTAATTAGAAATCAACAAGACCTTACAGTTGCATTTAACTTCCTGTGGCTTTATGACTTCAATGGGAAATTTGACAACAAAAAACCATCTATGATTTGATATAATGTTGGTGTGTACTGCAAAAAGTGGAAAGACCTGATCTGTGAAATTCTTTAGCCTTTTATAAAACCCTTGCATCCAGAAAGATGATGTTCAAGATATGAACCTACCTAATTAGGTTTATGCCAGTTAAAACAAATTACATACACAAAGAGGCACTGAGGCGAGCATCTATTGGGCAATAGCAAAGGCAAGTAACACTATCTTGGCTCATCCTGTAACCATTAAAACTGTAGAGTAATATTTTTCAGAAGAATTCATATAGATAACTCCAGCTCTAAGTGAAAGATTAATCTCTTCAATAAATCATCTTGAAGTTAATTATTCCCAACTGACTTCAAAGATTCATGCTGAAGCAGCAGTTTTTAATTGCATTTTAAGTGATTCATTCCTTTATAAAGTCTTTACATGTATATATGATCAGTTTCTTAGATGACCAAAATGTTAATTAGTGAAGGTTTTTGAGTTCATTAGAAGGCCTACACAAGGTGGGCACTCAGTTTGCCCACACCACCACTGTATAGTCTGAAACCAGGCTTCAGCAAGGATCTTCTGCAGTCAACAGTTCACGATCTGCTATGTTAACTGCATTTTGCAGCATTCTGTATTTATTTGTTACTGCAGAACAAATTCAGAGCAGAGCTAGCTTCAGATGTCAAAGTGTTTTTTTCCCCCAGGAAATTACTTTTCAGGGTGAATATAAGAATTTTATTCTTTCATTAATAGTTATGGCTGAATATTCTGGGCCTGTCTACTTTTCAGGACTTTTTATAATGTAATGCAATCTCTCAAGAGGGAAATCTCTTCCTGTTTTTGACAGTCACAACAGAACTTGCAGTCAGTAGACTGAACCACTTTTTTGTTGATTACTGGACAGTAGGGGTCAAAGCTGGGGATTGAAAGGGTTAAAAACTGTCTTGTGGACAAGTCTAAATATTGCACCATTTGAAAATGGTATGAAAAACAACTTGCAGTTGTTTAAAAGGTTTAAAGAACCTCTGAGGTTCTTTAAACCTCTGAGGTTTAAAAGGTTTGAAGAACTTTCTAGTCTTATGTACTTCCCTAGATACCTGCTATATGGATATTCTGAGACTGGACAGTAAAAAAGACTTCTGGTCTGATCCAGTTCAGCTCCTCACTTCCAGACCATAAATTGCAGGGGTGTGTATAAAGGAATAAATGTAACTACATTTGTGAGCTCTACAAGCAACAAAGAGAACATGAGAAACCACACTGAAGATGAAAATAGCATAAGACTGACCAGAGAAAGGAAATGGCAAGGAATAAACAACTAGACAGGGGTTCTTAACCATGAGAAAGTGAAGACTTAGGGGGATAATATGACAGAAGGCTAAAAAATAGCCATGTCAGGGAGAAGGTGAATGAGGAATGATTCTTTTTCTACATAAGAACTAGCTTGTCAAATAAGTTCTCAAATAAAATTGTGTGGCAGGTTGAAAACAAAAAGGGGAATGAAGCCCTTTAACATGATCTTGCTAAAGTCTTAGAATTCTCCGCTGCAAGATGCTGAAGATGGCATAAGTTCACAGATGTTTGAAAAGTAACCACATAAAGTCATGGACTAGAAATCCACCAAGCATTATAAAGGTACAAGGACAAAGCTACTGGTTTAGAATCTGAAAATGGGAGTAGGAAATACCATTACAAGTCTGCTTTATATTTGTGTGCCCCTGCAGTTTTCCCTTAACTTCTCCCCTTCTTGCCTAAACTTCTTTCTTGCTCACTTGGAGAAGGACAATACTGGGCTAAATGAATCTGTGACCTGACCTGGCACACTTATTTCTAGAAGTCCCTTGTTCCACTCACATTTCTCTTCATTTGTTTTTCCCCTGAACTACACAAGCTGTTGAACAGTTGAGTACTTAAAATTTCAGAAGGTAAAAAGTGTAGCATCCTCTTCCCTGTCACAACACATTCGGAACTTTCTCCTCAGCCATTGCGTTTCACCTCTAAGAATGCAAAAACTGTAAAAGTTGTGGACAGATGAAAAACTGAAAGATGTCAGTGGTTGCTTTAATATTTAAATAAAACAAATCAACTCAAAAATCCCAATGTCCTTAACCTAGTGCCAGGGATATTGATGAAAACTCTATCGTACCTCTCAGTCCTGCAGCTCCTAATCAGGCCATTATCAGCCTAGACTGTCCTACCCCAGTCTAGGCTCAGCTCAACATCTCTGCTGGGATCAGAGTTCACTTTGCCAAGCCCTGCAGTGTGGTTGGTGAATGCTGCTCTGGGGTACAGGGCTCTGGAATGCATCACACTCAGCAGCAGCAAGGCCCCAGAGACTCTGCTGGAAATGTTGGCTTCACTAGCACTGTCAGGAGTGAAGGGGAAGGCAATTAGGGTAACCCTGAGCCCCACAAAGATCACTGACAATTAAAGGAGAGTAAACAGGACTCTGAGAGTGAAAGTATCACAGGCAAAGAGCTTGACTTTCTATCTATATAACAGAATGGTTCTGATGTTAAAAAGTCAGAATAAATTCTGATTTTTAATGCTCCAGTAAATGTTTATGTACTGGAAAGGTTTATGAAGAAATAATTGTGTTAGTGTTCTTCCTGGTTACACACCTGCATCTTATAATGAAAAAATAAGATTACCATGTCTTTGTTGTACTACATTGTTCTATAACTGAGAATTAGGTTGTGTTTCATTTTAAGTATTTCCAAAAGATACAGATAATTACAGCTTTTTACTAACAGCAATGAAGCAAATGTGAATTCTCAGGTGGGCTTTTAAGCCTCATCTCCGCATGTTTGATGTAGAAACAAATATTAAAAGAACTCTAGTATTTTTTGCCTGTGCTTTCCTGAATAAATTCTATTAAAAATACAGATTATTTTGGTCTTTCATGCAGAAAGTATAATGAAAACAATTTTAATCTTAAAATGACTCATCGAGATGCCAAAGATTAAATTAGAGATATCAACTACCAATCCTTTTCCCATTTACTTGCAGTTGGTCATACCAATCTTCAGACAGTATATGCAAAGTAAGTCATCTCTACTATTTCCATTACTGTGTTATGACACAACTTGGCAGATTTTTAGCTCAGTTGCAAAAACTAATGGTGGGCCAGACACATTCAGAATGACATGTGATCCCCAGCAACTGTAGGGCAGTAATATATTTTTAAAAAATATTTTCTTCAATAAGTGAAGGAAAACTGTATGCATTATGGAAGTGAGAATTTAGTGCAGTATTTGACTGACAAGACAGGTCCAGTTCCTTTTCAGCTACTTCATAAAGATATACCACCATATGAAACAATACCTAAACTAGACATTTTTGAGCTGAAGAAAGGGCAAATGAAACAGAGAAGAGAGAACTAAAGTCTGTACCAAAGTATTGTCTCTACAGGAAGATTTTTTTTTTCCATCTGCATAAACACTTGAATAATTACTTATCAGTTCTTCAAACTGTTTAAAAAAGCTGTTTTCAGTAGTATAAAGAGCTAATTACATCCTTGGAGGAGCTATAAAAAAATTAAAATATGCAGATTGTTCCAATCTGTGGGAACACCTTCATTTACTACTTATTTGTCAAATGGAATAAACTACCAGTGATAACCATTGGAAAGTTTTAGATAAATAAGATATGCTCAAAAGTGGGAAAAAAAATTTTACTATCAGGTAGCTGCAGCTTTGCTGGGTGAGCTAATTATTCATGTAGAGACATTTTCTAAATCTGTCACTTCAGACAGTAATGGCTTCTAATTCTAGAAAGCCATTTGCCTAGAGCAGTAGTTGCTATTGCTCTAACTTAGCAACGAACCCAGGGCAACCTCCACTTCTTCAGCTGAACAAAGACACAGCTCTCACTGAGTATCTCCGCATCACCAGCACTTTTTTACATGCCTCACATGTAGAGCACTTAACCATGGAATGGTTGGCTCAGAACACTATCAGGTTAATGTCAATTTACCTTCCCAGTCCTGGTAGCAACCTTTTCAACAGAAACAGGCCAGAACTAACACCTGCTATGCAAACATGCCTGGTTTTGCAGCTCCAGCATAACTCAAGTGTTATTCATTCTTATATCCTTCATGCTTTAACACTTCAGAAGCATAGACTATTCTTTGCAATCTACTTTTCACAAAAGTACCTTTCTTTAAGCTGAGGTCTAACTTCCACTATACCCAGAGTGGATTTTAAACCTAGGCTTCAGACTAAACATGTCTGCACACACTTCCTACATAGAGATGAATGCAAGCTGAAGATGGAGTTCAGCAAAAAGGATAAAGATGACATTCTGTGGAAACCATTTCTCTGCACTCTGTCACCAACGCTCATCCACTTTGTGGCTGTCCCCTACCCAAAGAGAGCTTTTTGAGGACTGGAGTGACATTTACTTTCTTCCAGTCCTCAGACACTTCTCCTGATCACCATGTCCTTCCAAAGATGATCATGAGTGACTTTGCTATGGTATCTGCTAGCTCTCTCAGCAGTCATGGATTCATCCTGTCAGGACTTATGGAGTTTTGGATGTCTGTTTTACCTGGGTGTTCTCTAAACCAAACCTCCTTTACCACGGGAAAGTCTTTCACATTGCTTTACCCTGGTCTCCAGGGTCAGAGATTCCTGAGGGCTGGTCTAGCCAGTGAAGATGGATGCAAAGGCTGAGTTCAGTTGCTCTGCTTTCTCTGCACCCTCTGTTACCAGGGCCCCTTCTCCATTTAGTAACCACATTATCCTTAGTTGTCAGTGATGTATTTGAAAAAGCCCTTCTTGTTGTCCTTGATATCCTTGGCTGGATTTATTTCCAAATGGACTTGGCCTTCCTTGTCTCATTTCTACTTAACCTGGCAAACTCCCTATATTCATTCTAAAGGGCCTGACCCTGCTTCCATCTCCTGTGTATTTCCTGCTTACCCTTGAGTAATGACAGGAGCTCCTTGTTCATCCATGCAGTTCTTTTGCCCCATTGCCCAATTTCTTGCTCATAAGGATGCATTTTTCTTGAGCCTGGAGGAGGTGATCTCTAGACATCAACATTCCTTGCGAGGGCCATTCCTATGGGATTCTTCCAAGTAGATCCCTGGAGAGGCTAAAGTCAGCTCTCCTGCAATCCACAGTGGCAATCTTACTTGCTGCCCTGCTTCCTCCTCACTCAAGACTGAATTCCACATACAGTCACAACAGCTAAGGCTGCTCCCAACCTTAACATCTCCAAGGCCTTCCCCATTGGTTAGTATGAAATTAAGCAGCACACCATTCCTTGTAGGATCCTCCACTACCTGGGACAAGAAGTTGTCATCAGAACTTTCCAGGAACCTTCTGGACTTTTTTTTCTTCTCTGGATTGTGTAGCTTCTCCAGCAGATATCAGGGTAGATAAACCCTCCCTCCGCCAAGAACCAGTGCCTAGGACTTTGAGGCTGTTTCCAGACCTCATTCACTTCCTCCTCCTGCTCTGGTAGCAAACACCCACAACAGTGCCACCCTTTCTAGTCTGACCTTTTATCCTAAACCACAAGCTCTTATTACATAAAAACACTAGTACTTTGTAGGTTTTCCTTCATACAAAAACCAGAAGAACATTCAAAATATATTTTTTCTCATGACCTTTTCTTAGAGAAGGCAAATCGGCAAAGCTTATTGCCTTTTCACAGCTACAGCATACAATTCCTTATTAAACTCACACCATGGTGTCATTATATTGCAAAGGTTTCATATTGTTGTCTCCTTATTATAAGAGTTTCACACCTCCTTGATGTTTCTCACAGACAGCTCCTCCAAGCACCAACCCTTCCTTATCCTCACAGCAGCCAACTGACTCCAATTCCCTCAACCAACCAATCCACTCTTTTATAGCACTCTTCTGATTGGCTACAGGTGTGGCCTATTAAAGGCAGGCCTGCTCCTAATCTTTAATAATTAACCCAGCTGCAACTCTTTAGGGGGGTAAGATTACTTTATATACTACCTTTATTTACTTATATTCTATGCCCCTACAACAGCATGCTTTACTACATACTTAAAAATGGGTTTACTCTGAGATGGTCTATGGGCTTTACTGGGATTTTTATTATTTTCTTATTCTGAAATTATTGTCCTGTTCTTGAGAAATGTTTGTGGGATGTATACTTTATCTTGAGGAAAACATTCAGTATTAAGCAACTGCTGTTCCAGAAGAGAGATGCTCTGATCACAGGAAAAGTTTCTTGCTCGATTGAAACCAGTTTATTCAGAACTACCTCTTCTGGTATTCCATATAGAGAGAGTGACTTGCTGATTTCAGCCAGTGACTTCTTTATTTCCCTTTGCTGCTATCAAAATTAAGATTAAAAGTAATTTCTTCTTGTCTGAGGATGATAATCTAAAGAAACATTTCTTCCTCTAATTCCCTGTAATTTAATGCTGCAAATGAAAAATTGGAAATTATTTAAGACAATATCAAGGGAGAAGAGGAGATCACAACTGTATAGTTATAGTGGGGGAATTATAGCCAAGATCAGGTTTAAAATTACAATGAGGCCTTCTCCTGCAGAGTAACCTGATGAAAACAAAGTAAGAGAAAAGCTACTACAACCTCTTGCTTTTAATGTTAAGTGTTTGCTGTTTATTCACACAGAATCAGCCTTCACACACCATGAATTTGTGGGGTGGGTAGGTAAACCTCCAGGAGCTGAGAGGTTGTCAGCAATGGCACTCTTACTTGGCCACAAGCCTTTACCACAGCTGAATTTCATACTGCCTATTTGATTTCCATACCAGTTCATACATACTGGAAGCAGGGCCTCAGAAAAAAGAAAATATCGACTCTAGTGAGTGCAAGTCCAAGACAGAACAAAGGAATGACCTGTGTGCCATGTATGTAATACTCCAAAATGTGTACCAGTAATGCTCTTAGGTAACTCTGTAAATGGAGTTTAGGAATAACAGTATTTAAAGAAGAAGCAACTTCTAAATGTACTGAAAGAGTGCTAAAATCTTAGACAATACTCCTCTGGTATCCATCTAGGTATTCTTTGTACATATACCACAACAGATAGTAAGAGATTAAACAGTCAAAACACAAAGTAACATGATGGTATAAATTCACACTAACTGCATATTAAGACACCTTTAAAAATACTGAATTTCTAAATCCTAGGTTACAAGTTCAAATAACTGCACATGCAAAGTCCTGAAAGTAAAAAAGAGAATACTCTTTTTGTCTAAGTTCTCATTAGCATCCTGTAGTGACAGCACATTTTGTTGAGATCAACAGGAGGTAACAGTCATCCAGTACATCCTGGGACAGGATCCAGATAGCTGCTATTAAAAAGTCATAGATATAAAGTCTAAAATGGAAAGAGAAGGCTATACCAATCTGTATAAATCAAAGCTATAAATTGCAAATACTGTACTAACTGCATTGTATAAACTTAATAAGGTAAGAAAAAAGAACACAAAGAAAGTAGTAGTCAGCATGATTACAAATGAAATTATTTAATTTTATTTGGAACAATGTGAAAAATTGTACAGATTCATTATTAGATGGAATTTTAGGCTCGTTAGCTCAGGAGAAGTATAAACATTTTGCTGTTCAGGTCTGTTAGGAATAATGATCAATTTCCCTTCCAAACCTAATCAAAAAAGTATGAGCAACAAGTATTTTTTTCAATCAGGTCTGGCCAATTTATATCTGGTATGTTTACAAGCCTGAGTATTTACTAATGCAGCTTTCTCAAAAATCTCAGATCCCTGCAGAAGCTCCAAAGGACTGGGAAAAAAAAACATGGACTGTTCGGACTATGGTTAAAAGAAAATTGGGTAATTTAGGAACTTCAGACCTGCCAACCTGTCAGTAAATGCTTAGCCATCCATTCATGTGGTTGGAAAACTACCTATCCAATGCAATAACCAGTGAAAATGATACCAAGCATTCGTGTCACAGTGATGTCCATCAACGCTGATGTGGAGGAAATAGATCCACTTTTTACTGGGCTTTGTTCCTTGGTTGTTTCAAGTTAAACTGTGGCATAATGTTTATTAAGAAAACATCTTAGGCACTCCCATGCATTTTGACTTAATTGGGACAGAATTCTGGAGACATAATACAGGTGCTTGCTGTCATTGTTTACTGGACATAAACTCCAGAGACACTTAAACCCCTAGGCTGGCTAATTCAAACCTTGAAGAAATGAATGGAAAAAAACAGAGGCTAGGACAATGTTACTTTTTTTTGTGAACTCCTTTATTAGAATGAGAAGCATCTGAAATCAGAATTTCAAAAGGCATTGATAAATGGAAGAGGATTTAGAGAAGAGACAGGAGATGACTAAAGGAGTGAAAAACATGCCTTACTGACAGACGACAGGAGCTCATTCTGTTTAGATATCAGGCTCCTTCGCCCAACACTAATAACTCCATTATGCTGTGAGCCCATTCTGGGAGCTGATCCAGCTGAAAATAAGCCTGCTTTCTCCTGTTTCCTTGTTCTAAGGTTTCCATCTACACCAGCTCCCTGAACTGGTCCACTCCACGGCCACATCAGCAGTGCCAACGAAAAACTGGTTACAGGGACAAGTGGCAGGGAACCAAAGGACACCACAGGACAGTTCATCCCCAGGTCTTGATCAGGGGAGCTACTTCTGTGCATACCCTCTGGCAGAACACTTGCTACTAGCCTCAGGATGTCAATGAAGAAGACATTGCAGACCCTTCTGGGTGAAAGCCAAAGCTGGTGGCATTCACAGCCTAACAATTAACCAGGCACTGTGATGTCTTCTTTTGCACAAGCAGTATCATCCATGAAGTTAGATGACAATCCAAGAAATTTCACTGCCTGACTCTGTTAGGGGAAGCCCTACAGTGTATGCTATGTTGAACAGCAGACCTATGATCCAGACATTTCTTTCTGTCCTCAAACCCTAGGAGGTGATGTGTTGGAAAACATCCAATCTAATAATTGTCAAGCTGAAACTTCTCTTCTAGAAAAAGAAACACTGGTGCATTTGTATACATATACCTTAACCTAGCATTTTCTAAAGGAATTGGACTGTTTGGCCCAGTTACCTGCAGGTGAGTGCTCTTCAGCCTCTAGAATGATAAAAAAAAGTCCAAGAGGATAAATATGCTAGTGCTTCAGCAAAACTGATTAAGTTATCATTCTCATCTTAAACAGAAAAGGTGCCTTTACCCAGTGTTATTATAGTTTATGCAGCACTTTCCATGGTTTATTTAGGCCATAAAATTTTAAAGAACTATAAAATTCTTTTTAAGTGAGTTGTCCTCATTGTCCCTTTAGTGCCATGCCAGATAAGCTGTTAGACAGACTACTGTAAACAGCTGAACCTTTCCCATATTCCAACCATACCTCGAGACGGCAGATAAAGTGCAGACTGTGAAAGCAAACCCTGGAAATAAGTGGGTCAGAAATCTCCTGGAGAAGAAGTGCCAATTTGTGGCTGCTGGGCTGCATGGAGTGCACCAGAATACAAATGCTGCCCCTTTATTCACACAAGGCACCAGCAGCAGGACCGTGCTGGCACAGGGAGTGCTGTGCTACCTTGGTTGTGGCCAGGAAGGAAGTGAGGCACAAGGAGAAGCTGTGGTCAGGGCCACTGGGTAATCCTGGGACTCAGCTGCCCACCCAGCTTGTTCTGACTGCACAAGGGACCACAGCAGGAAGGGATTGCTATGGAACAATTGGGAATCACTGCAAGACCTCCTGGTACTTCCAGCTTTCGGAAATATTCACACCTTGAGCTGTCAGCCATAGGAAGACGTGGAAGTGAATTTTACAAGGTGGGGAAAAATTAAGAGTGTTTGTACAAGACTACAGATTTGGAGGGAAAAGTGCACCGTTTGTATGCTTTCCAAAAAAAAAAATGTCATTCTTGGTACAGTCTCTGCCCTTTTCTGCCCTTTTAAAGGGAAAAACTTTAACTTCAGGCTTCTAATAATCACAGACTTTGCTGTAATATGAGGACAAAGATTGTCACTAAGCTATTTGGAAAATATGAGTCAAAACCAAACTCTATCCAAATTTATGGAACTGGAAGTTTACACAGTTATGAATATATGCTTTTCTAAAGGACCACTTATTAAGGGTGGGTGTGACCTTAAAGTTCAGCCAAGACCAGAAAAACAGACAGAATTGAGATGGCAACATTGTGGGTTATTCCAGTTATCTCTGAAATCAAAAAGATAAGTTGTTCTCATCACACCAGCACTGCATTCCCTCCTCAAGAATGTGGGAGAGGACTGGAGGATTTTTCCCTCATTTTATTTTATTTTTAATAACAGCCTGCTCCTTAACAAATTAACCAAGGCTCTGTTTTTACCTCAAAATTACAAATTAAAAACATAGATCACATGGTCTTTATCAATGGACCTGTTTTTGTCATCATCACAATCTAGATATTCTGGTCTCAACTTCTTTGGCTGAACTTCAATGAATCCACACTTACTTAAGTGCCAGGTTGAGAAAGTTGTTAAGCTGCTAAAGGCAAGTCAGAGGCTACATGGAACTAAGCCTAATCCTAGTGATTCCATGATTCTGTGATTCCTATATGCTCCCATGTGAACTTCTCTACCTTTTGCATTATGTTGGAACAAAAAGGATGATGAAATGTTAACTCACAGCAAGGTGTACCGCTAACATTGTCATTTCCCAGCTGCTAAACACTGAGCTTTTTTGAAGGAGAAAAACAAAATAATTTCCTTCATCCAGATGATACAAAATAAAACCTAGAGCAAGCAAATGTCATCAAGGACTTTAGCTTTCCAGGGCAGGTTGGGTTTGCATGATGGGTGTAATGTGTGAGTGTATTACTTGGGTTTATCTTTAATTTCCTGTGATACCAAGAATTTTTCCCAAATTACTTGAAGCTGCTCACAATTGTGCAAGAATATTTCCTAGCCTTTATTTCCTCACAAGGAAACAGACCTACTTCAAATCCCTGACTCACAGTTGCCCACAACTTTGACAGAAGTATCAGAAGCTCCATAGTGTGTGTTAAAAAACTTGCAGAGCAAGAAGCATGTAACACAGCTTAATTTTATTCCAGTTTGAGCACAGTGGAGAGTAGAATGCAAAGAAATGTGATAATTTGACCAGCTATGGTTTTGGCTGTCACAGCAGTTGTGCTGCATATTTCCAACAGACTATTTGCAATGGTGGCATTACTACTTCAGCAGTCATACACAGGAGTTTTGTTTAGCAGCAGGGGAAAAACACATGCCGCTCATTTTAATGAAAAACAAAATTAGCATTCGGTTTCATAAAACTAAGTACTTTCTAAATAAATAACACATTAGTGCTAATATTTCATTGAAAACTCTACTGAAGGGTTTTTTACAAAAAAAGAAAAGAACAAAAAACAACCCTGCCCTGAGGCAAATCAAATCTTCAGAAAATGTTTTCCTGCTCACGTTTGATTCAGCCTTGGAAATGCTGCAGAAATTAGGAGTCTAAGTATTTTTAAGACATTCTAGCATACCCATTAGTTTGACTGGCTGTCCAGACCTGCAAAAGTAAGAGTGACCGCCTGCCTTCTCACTCTATAGGGATTTAGTACACTCAGAGTGGCAGGTATAAATCACACTATTCTGTCAGCCTTGTTTCCTACTGAAATAAGGCTCGTGGCATTTGCATTGTCCATTTGGGTGGATATCTGTCCCACTTAACTTCTGAGTTGATGGGTAATTTAAACACTATCAAAAGAACTGAAAAACCTCACAGCTGTTACATTCTTACAAATTTTATGAATACTGATGGTGGGGAAAGGGAAAGGAAGAAGAAAATCCGTAGTTCATGGGGGTACAAAGCCAAAATTCAGCCGTAACCTTCAGCCTAGCAGAAGGTGGCTCTGTCAAGGAATGTGCCTCCTTTTTCAAGTAGAAATTGAATAAAATTGGCAGGGATGAGCAGAAGGAGTAAGACAAAGAAAATGGGGCCTTCAGACACAAAGTTTTGTTGCTCATAGAATGACCTCCTTTCTTACATTATTGCATGATAACAAAGCACTCAAATACTATCAAGCTGTCAAATTAAACAGTTGATTAAACTTCCTTCAGCTGGTTCCTTTGTAGTATAACCATGATACCCAAGAAAGAACTATTAAATGTACAGGCACTTCACATGTGGATTATACTAAAAAATCACTACTAATTTTCTATGAAGCTGACCACAAGTTTAGAAGAGTTTGCTAGATACCACAGGGCAGCTAATTAAAAATTCTAGATGCAATTCTCTCAGATCATGTATTACCTTAGGTATTAATGTTTCTTTCATTAAATGAGCACTGTATCCCATGTTATTATTCTCTAGCTTCATAAAAAACATCAACATTTGACTTCAACAATTCCTCAATGCTATTCAAATTAAGCTGTTCAATCACTATTTCTTCCTGAGGACTGACTTACCAGTACTACAAAAATTCTCTGTGATGCTTAAAAGGAAATGATGCAGTCTGAGTACTATGCATTTCTGTTTATCTTGCCATGGGTGTTACTAGAGGTCTCTGTATACATAATTTTCTCTGTGTTTCTGCTTAACACATTAGTTTGGAGTCTTTGCTGAAGTTACAAATATGATACTGTGTGAGAACAAAGCTAACAACATCTGCAGAGAGAATAAAAAGGACAGCATAAACCACACAACTGAGTTAATATTTAAAGAACAAAAATTTAATTTGGTATGCAACTTTGTCCTAGGAGGATCTTTATTTTCAATGCTATACATGTGAAAATAAGAATGAATAAGTGGCTCATTATCTACATGTATAAAAATATAAACATCCTATCAAACATATGCAAAATCACCTTTCATGATATGCATCACTGAAAAGACCTAACTGCCTTAACTTCTAATTAAAAGAAAGACTGCCCTTGTGGATTTTTTAATAGCACTTGTAAATGCTACTGCATTCATCCATAAGTACATGAACTGTGAACAACAACAGCTACAAAACGTAGACAGGACTCCAGTATTGTGCCTTTATATTTTTGTATGTTTTCATGTCAACAAGTCAGCAGAGTCGTTGTGTTTATCCATTCTTCAAGCTCTCAATAGAACAGACAAGTAAAACTCATTGAATTTGCCTTGAGCATTTTTCCTTTTAAAAAGTTTACTGCCATTACTAAGTAATGGTTCAGAAAAGTGTCATCTTCTGTGGCAAAGCATCAAATGACTGTTATATTTATGGCACCATCATTTTAAGCCTGCTGACGATACTGATAATGAGTTATCAGTAATTTAAAGGCCCATTTCTTAAGACTAATAACACTTAAAATTTTTAGCACAAAGACTAGGAAAAAAATCCTGTTTATATTACATCAATTTTTACACAAAAAGTGAAAATTACTGGGTTGTCTGCCAGGAAAGGGTATAGGCAACAATTAATCAAAAGACAGGCAATCTTTGTTAGAGATGCATTCAGCCACCTAGAAGATTCACATTCAAGCAAATATGTCATCAATTTCAGTTCTACAAGCTGATGATACTCATATTCAGTTTTTTCCATTGAAACAGGTATAAGAAACCAGTAAAACATTACCATGTTATGTACATAACATAATGTGAAAATGCTCAGCTAGATACATTATGAAATCCTGTAGCACTAAAATTGTTAAAAAAACTAAATGATTACTGTAAAATGTTTATATACTGTATATATATGTACACTAAATCACAAGGTCAATTTAAAACTGCCCCTATACATAGCTCCTATGATGGATTTAGTAAGCTAGCAGATTTTTAAAAAAAGAAAGCTATCTAGAGCAAATTTGAACACTTTACTGAAAACTGATTTTATACAAAATCTTAAAAAACATACTTCAGAGTTACTTAACAGAAACTAGAAAAAGACGGTCATTACTCTCGAGAAGGGCACTGTAAAGACCTAGTAGCTGTGGAGATCAATGTCTTTTCACTTGTGGTGAAAGTTAAGCACAAAGAAGTCATCTCAGAGTAAGGCATAGGACAAACAGACTTCATTCCATCCTCAGGTGTATTGGCCTCTCACTGTATCTTATTGCTCATCTAGTTTGGCAGGTTTACATTTCTATCCTTTTAAAAATACTCCATAGTACAACTATCTACAAATGGACAGTATCCAGCACTTTCATATGCACATCTTCAATCACGTTGATATACAACCTTGCTAATATTAGAAAAAAGAAGCCGTGGTGATGCAAATTATTTTCAGTTGTATGTAGCTGTGCATGCACTTAATGAAAGACCAAGTGAACAGAGACTGAGCACTGAAACTCAATAGAAATGTAGCTATAGCTGTTTCCAAAGGAATTTGGGTTTTTTAAAAAAGCCCTACTGTGAAATTCTTTGGTTAGAATACAGGTGCCAGCAGTATTTCTAAATTTGGAGTTAGACCTAGAACTAGCTAGAACTCGAATTATTGTTCAAGAGTTTTAAAAACATAACTTCAAGCCTTTAATATGTACTGCTAAATTCTACAACGCTTCAGGTATATTTAGGATATTTTTTGTCACGGTCTGAACAGGCTATACACATTCTTAAATCAAGTTTAGGTTTTTAAAGGGAAGTGCTTTTATACTCCAGACTTCAAGAAATTTATTAGAAAGAGCTGCTGAATCTCTGTAAAACCTGCGGTTCAGTTCATCTGTTCCAATGCAGACTCTGACTGCCTCCTCTGGGAAAGACTGTTACTCAGCAGTAACAAAATACAGCTCAGAAGTAATTTCCCCTGAAGAAAGTTGGCATCATCCTTGTTTTTCTGAGGACAGGGCTCAATCCTTTCTAAGAAGCACTAAGTTTGTCTAGGAAGAGGTACAGTGTCAGTGCCCAGATAATACTGCTATGAAAACTAAGGAAATGACTCTTTAAAACGTGATTTTTGTCATCTGCTGGCTTCAGAGTTTTACAGCAGTAACATGACAAAAAGTAACAAGGGTGCTCTTGATGACAGTTATAATGTACATCTTGCACTAATTCAATGTACATGATTTCAGCTTCCCAGGACCCAGGCCCTATTTACTCAGGCAAGCCTGGCTTCTCCTCACTCCCATAGTTTTGAGGGTGTTTAAGGAAATACACATTGAGATTTCTGTCCATATTAGAGACAGTAACTTCAAGAGAATTATAAGGACTTCAGACCACCCATGGAAGTTACAATTCACAAGCACTTTAATTTTTCAAAGTGTCTTTGTTTTACCTCTCAAGGGAATAAACACATGTATCTGAGGACACTTCATAGTTCAAATGGTTGGTTATCCAGCAAATCTGTCCTTTCACATCAGCCTTACGTGCTCGCTGTGCAGGCCCTGGTCCAGCTTTTCAGAGACATGGGGAACAAAGAGGGGAGATGGGAGCAACCACTTGTGAAGGGCCACATGCACGCCTCCTGCAAAATTGCTCAACAGATAAAGTATGAGCCAGTGCAAACCCCTCACAGTCAGGCTTCCTTTCTATGTGACAGTCCTTCACAGACAGGCATCGCTTTGATGGGTGGGGAAGGGAGGAGTTAAAAATGGACAATTTGGGGTCTGCTCACCAAGGCAAACTCCCTCATAAGGGTATTGGGATGGGAAGAGACAGGCATTTGTCATGCCATCTTCAACAGAAGTTGCTCAAAGCAACTTCAAAGTTTCTCAGTCCCTGCCTGGATGATTTTTAAAACACTCCACCCTGCCAGAGCTGTACCTCAGCTCTGAGTGGGGAGAGGGACAAAGACTGGGTGCACATGCATGCTTTTGTGGGACTGGCATTTGTCTACTCCCAATATTTCTCTCCTCCCTTGCTACCAACACAGCTACTGGGAGATGCAGGAGGGAGGGTGAAGGTGGGAGCCAGGACATGGCCAAGCAGGGACACGACAGCCGAGGCACAACACGGTGACCTCCTGCCCCGGGGCCGTCAGGAGGTGCTGCAAGAGGGGTGGGGGCTGCGCCGGGGCTGGCCCGCCTTGTGCGTGGAGGCAGAAACCGGGGTGAGAAAAGCACAGGGAGACACAGCCCCGCTTCACATCCTCCTTCCTTCGGGATGCGAGGGGACCGTAGGTGCGAGGGTGTGCAGGGCCGGCTGTCTTGTCCCCACGCCACGGGCGGGGCGGATGCTCAGTCCCGGCAGAAAACGTACTCGGTGTAGCTGGTCCAGATCTTGTCATCGGCGGGACCGCCCTGCTCGGGAGCGAAGGCGCAGGTGCCGGTGGAGGAGCAGGCGGCCATGCGGAAGCCGGCCTCGGAGAGCCGGTCGAAGGCTTGCTCGAGGAAGTTGAACTTGAGGTAGTAGCGGGCGGTGTAGCGCTCAGGAGGGCGGTCGGGGTCGCGGCTCTCGTTCAAGGTCTCCCCGAAGACCTCTTTGGCCAGGGCCGTCTTGCCGCAGACGGTGATGCGGGCCACCCGCCGGAATTTGGCATCGGCCTGCGCCTCCCGCCCGATGGTGTAGGAGCCCCGGTAGCCGATGGTGATGTAGCCCGAGCGCCGCCCGCCCGCCCCGTCCAGCGACTGCGAGGGTGTGAGCAGCGGCCCGCCCGAGGGGCTGCGGCTGGCCGTGGGCGACGGGGCGGACGCCACGGCCCCGCCGCCGCCTTCCAGCGGCTCGGCCTCCAGGTATCCGAGCAGCGGCGGCGGCGGCTCCTCGGCGCAGATGGAGCCGTCGCGGTGCAGGACGGCGGGGCGGGCGGCGACCGCCCGAGTCTGCGCCAGGCGCCGAGCCAGGTCGGGCAGCTGGAAGTACTCAGCCTCCCGCTGGAGGCGGCTGCGCTCGGGGAAGTGCTCGGGCAGCACCAGCTGCAGGTCCCGCAGGTAGTCCAGGATGTAGCGGAAGAGGAAGCCGTCGCGGTCGAGGAAGAAGCGACCCTTGCTGTCCCGGGGCAGCTCGCTGGGCTGCTGCTGCGAGAACATGCGCCAGAGCAGCGAGTCGCGCACCGAGACCACGGTGCAGCGCCGCGTCACGTACACCTGCCCGCCCACGTTCAGCTCCACGATCTCCGGGAAGGAAGCCCAGCCGCCCGTCGCCGCCGCGGCCGCCCCGCTGCCCGGCGCCCCGCTCCCCGCCGCGGGCGACACGCCGCCGCCGTTGGGCAGCCCGCGGGCGCTGTCCGCCAGGGCCATACCGGAGCGAGCCCGCCGGAGCCCACGCCCTTCCTCCTCCTCCTCTTCCTCCGGCCGCCTGGGCTACGGCAGGGCCGCCGCCCTCGGGGGAGCGCGCAGCCCTCCGCTGCTGCTGCCCGCCGCAGCCTCCCGCCCCGTCTGGCGCCGGAGCCGCGCTGCCGCTGCGCTCCCCGCGGCCGCGCCTCTGCCCGCTGCCGGACAAACTCCTCCGTCGGGCTGCGAACGGAGAGCCCCGGCTCCGGCGGCAGGGCCGTGTTTATGTAGCGCGGCCGCACCTCGCGGGAGGCGTGGGAGGCTGGCGGGAGGCAGAGCCGAGCGCACGGGGAGGAGAAGGGGACGGCCCTGCACTGACGCAGGGTCCCCCGTCGTCGTCCGTCCCCCGTCCCCCCCCCTCCTTCCCCGGTTGCGATGGGGAGCCTCTCCCCGCCCGGTGCGCGCCCGCCGGGCTCCCGTCGCCGTGGGCGAGCACCGCGGTGCGTGTCCGGCGGGGGTAAAACCTTGGGGGTCCCCCCTCTCTCCCTGCCTCCCTCTGTGCCCCTGAGCTAGGCTCCGGCTCGCTCCTCGGCTTCTCCGAGGCGTCTCGTTTTCCGCAGGCAGGAAAAGCCCTCTGTTTGCCCCGAAGTGCAGGAGCGGGCAAGCGGCGGGACGCTGCTGCTCCCCCGAAGGCGCTGTGCTGCAGCCCTGCTAATCCTCCTAAGTCTTGTCCCAACCCTCTCCAAATGAGAAACCCGGAGAGATAACTGTGTCCCCTCCCTCCTGTCGCCTTCGCAGGAGAAAACGCGAGCCTGCGGTGCTGCCCGCTCTCTCCTCCCGCGGCTCCCCGGCCTGTTTCGGGCTTGCGAGACACCCCCATGAAGGACTCCATAAAACCCCGCGCCGATCCTCATTCCCGGAGGGAGACGCACGGACCGCACCGTTGGGAGGCGCCGGGAGCGCCGTCCCAGGGATGCCCCGGCGGCGAGGGACACCTCGGCGCCGATGGGGTCCCCTCCAGGTGCCTGACAAGCAGCACTTCAACCGTGAGAGCCGGGCTCCTCGTGTCTGCGTGCATATTTGTGTATTTAGGTGCCCTTACAGCTCAGATTTAATTAGGATTAATTAGGTACATCGGGATCTGCGTGAAGCATAAGCACCTATTTAACATGCGTTGGTAGAAAGCATTTGTTTCAGGCTTTTGCTTGAATTTAATCTACGCTTCTGTGTCTCTCTGCAAGCAGCGGTAAAGAGCTGCTGCCTCGATGCATTCAGCTGCTCTCCAGTGGGAGTTCACGCGTGCTTTCTTCCTCGAGAGAACAGCTCGGAGGACAGGAATGTCCGACGAGTGTGAAGACAATGGTCAGTGCTCTCTTTCGTAGGGGGGAGCGAAGCCCTCTCCAAACTACCCTGCTGCAAGTGCCCCATTGCAGTGGTCGGTGAAGTAGAAATCAAAAGATGCAGAGGCAGGGGCTAGAAGCCCTTCAAAAAGTGAGAAGTGGGAAAGGAAGGAAAGGCAAGTTAGTTCTCGAAAAGCAAGATAAGTTTGCCCAAGAGAAGAAGAGGAAGAAGAGGGGGAGTTGAGAAACAGAAGTTTTGAAAAGGGAATGGGTGGTAAAAATAATGTGTCAGGGGAGAGCTGACAGGGAGATACTGTGGTCTGGGGAGAGTGGACACTCAGAATTTACAGGAGTTTCATCTGAACAAGACTAAGAATATGGTTAGAAAGATGTGGACCACTAGTTTTTCCATGTTGGAAATCCAGTTACCATGGTTTTGACCAAGTATTTTCATTTGTGGGAGTGGAATGGCAAAGTAGGTTAATCTGACGCTTTGCTGACATTTTGTTACAAGAGCTTGTTTCTATTTTCTTTTTTTCTTTTTTTTTTTTTTTTGTTTGGTTTCGTTTAGGTTTTTGTTTTGGTTGTTCATTTTTTGTTTGGGTTTTTTTTTGAGAGAAGTAGAAGAGAGGTTAAAACAGTTCTGAAAGATGAGGGAGGAAATTAAATAATCTTGAATTAAGTTGTTTTGCCACCCATTTAAACACCTGAGTTTGTTGCTGGAGGAAAAAAAGGGGGGAAATAACATGACATGTACTGCCACACACAGAATTTTTGTTTTCTTTCTGTATACTATTTCAGGGGCAATTCGCCAGAGTAAAAGCACATGAAATTTTCACGTGGTGGTTTGCTGGTGACAGTTTTATGGAGTTGCTTTTATCTCTTGGTCTCTTAATGTGGCATCTCCCCCCACATCACCCTGCTCCCGGCCATACTTAGCAAGAAGCCACCTCAAGAGCCTCCCACAGATTCGTATTTTAAACTCCACTTCCCTAGTGTGGGCTCTCTATTGAGAGCACTGTGATTAAACTGTGCACCCAGAGGATGAGATCATATAATGCCTGAGCAGGCGCTTATTCATAGCAGAACTTGCAGTGGAAGATTTTGTACCTTACCAGCAGGTGAGTCTTAGCCCATATTTAAAAAATGGGATCTTTAATTCATCTGTTAATTAAAATAATTTCATTTTTCTGGCATTAGGTGAGTATCAATGCAGGTTAAGGAAAAAAAAAAAAAACACTAACATATTCATTAGACTTGACTCTGTTTGTCTTGAGCTTTGTTAGATTTGAGACCAGACTTGATAAGACCTGAGCTTAATGGATTCTTCCAGTGCATTTTTTCAGAAGCTTCAGAGATGAGTAAGTTATGCTGCTGCTGCAGCCACTGGCTCCTCAGAGCTCCTCTGCCTGCCTTCTGTCTCGTGGGAGATCAGGTGACGAGGACCCACCTGCTGCTGTGCAGCACCCTGAGATGTCCAAAGCCATGCACATCAAAGGGGTTGGGAGGAGCACAGCTGACACAATAAGGTATTTGGCCCACTGTCCCAGGTTTTTTTTGAGGGCACAAACCAGTCCATCCCACTGCTTGTTCTCTCTGTCAATGTGAAGCTGACTCCAGCCTCCCCTTCTAAAAGGGAGCAAGGAGCCTTCTCAAGACACTGTTCATACAGCCTGTTCAACAGCCCTGGGCAAAGACCCAGCTTGCAGTGTTTGTCTCTGAGATAGATGTCATTTTCTGAGCTTAAAAAC
This sequence comes from Molothrus aeneus, assembly GCF_037042795.1. NCBI lineage: Eukaryota > Metazoa > Chordata > Aves > Passeriformes > Icteridae > Molothrus > Molothrus aeneus. Next base: position 67,835,048 of record NC_089647.1, read on the forward strand.
ATGCCCAGCACTGAAATAACTGTTTTGAAGCTACGTCTCTTCAGAGAAATGATATTCTGTGGGCATCTCACTGCTGCTTTATGCCTTGCCTGGTTATTGTGACTTCTTTCGTCAACAAATTTTTCCTCTTTTCACAATATGTTCATCTAATTTCTTCTCCATTTCCCATCTCTTTTCATTTGGCAACATTTGTCTCAGTGAGGAGGATTGGACCTCGTCTGTGGGTATTACAATGGGTAAATATATCAACAATTTTTTACTTATGTGTCAGTCATTGGGTTGCGTAACACAGTCGTAGTGGTTTATTCTTGTTTTGTGTGGGAGACAGTGAAATATTGGTACATGTAACATTAAAGGCTGCCACAGAATGCCTCCTGTAAGGCATACAGCCCCCATAAAGGCTGGTAAATATTAAATATGGTCTAGTGAACAGACAAGGCTTTATGACAATAAACATGGAGTTGAAAATCTCTGACTGTGCAGTGTTGGGACATTTCTGGGCAGTAGCTCTTACAGGTAAGACAGTCACATTTCAGTGTTTGCTATTAGCTGCTGACCAGAACTAGCTACAGGGACACTGTCTTAACCTGTCAGGATACAACAGTTTTTCTTCTTTTAATATTTTGAGACGTTTACGTCGGTTTGGGGGGATTAGTTTAGTGGATTGGCGGGGGGGGGTGACTTTTGTTTGTTTGTGGGGGGTTTTGCGGGGGAAGCTTTTGTTGTTTCCGTGTTTACAAAGATACTTCCATCGCGATGGGCCCCTGTTTTGCATTTTGGGCGGTACACCCACGGATGAGCCAGGTTTATTCAGGGAGGGCAGTTTTCTTCACAAATGGAGGAAGGGTAACACCTAGTGGCAGTAAATCCACATTGCTATTAAGAAATACAAAGGGCTCCAAAGTATTGCCAGCATGACCCAAGGCAGATAAAGAGAAAACGATACTTTTTCGGTAGATGTAAATTATTATGTATTCAGCTTCTTCGTGAGAAACTTAGTTGGGCAAGAGCATATTTTATCCCTGTTCTGAACAGAAATTGGTGTATTATTTCTTCTAGCAGTCTTTGCTGTGTGAAGAGGTATAATATTGCTTAGAAAATACCTAATTACATATGACTGCATTGTTTGAATTTTAATACTGAGTTCAGTGAAATATTTAGCCTTCTGCATAAAATCATCAAAAGGAGTTAATGATCTAAACTGAATTGGAGGTTCAAATATGCTCATTCAAGCTTCACAGTCTTGTTAAGACAGTGCAAGAAAAAGAGTCTAGTAGTCCCACAGCAGAGCATATTGCCTAAGAGTCAGAAATCCTTTGCTTTTTTGGGACTTACATGCTCTCTAAAATGTGTGCAGTTCCACAGGTTTGACTTTGACAGTCAATGGATGGCTATTAGGCTGAAACCTTTCCCATTTCTGAGTCATTGTTCAGAGTGACCTTATCAGCCTCGGCATTATGCTCAAGTGATACCAAGTAATATCTCCAAAAACTTGAATTATGCATTATTCCACCCAATGACAGAAGAAGAATTCAACTCCTTCTAAAGAGAGGCTGCCTCTCTCTGCAAACTCAGTTTCACAGGCTGTATATAGTTGAACACAAACGTATACATTCATACACTTCAATATTTCATGTGAATTGTAATGAATGTTACCTGTCAAGTTACATCTGACAATATCTGTTCATAGAAATTGTTTTGTCTGTGTTTGCATTTACAGCTAGATGCATTTAGCTGGAACTGCATGTCCTAGGAAATCCAGCTGCTGTGGAAATCTGCACATTCAAGCATGAAAGATGTTGAAGAGCCAGAATAACAGAGGCTGTAAGGGACCTCAGAAAGTCATCAAGGGCTCATGCACTTTCCTCCTACCAGGGTGCTGCAGACATTTCTTTGGATAATTTTGGGAGGGCAATGCAGTGCAGAGTGTGGAGAAGAGGGAGGGAGAGAGGGAGGACAGACATTAGCAGTGTATTCTGTGTCCTTGGCCGATACAGAGCTACAGAGTGTGACTGAGAAACGTAATCAAGTGAGCAATTAGTGAAGGTCAGAGCTGTGTTAATTTCCTTCAAGCACCTTTGTGAAAATTAGAAGACAAAAAGCACCCTCTCAATGTTGTGGGGACATGCAGGTGGTTTCTGCCTCAGTGAGCAAGAACACTGAAGGGGACACCTTCCACACACGTCTTGAGCATCACTGAATTTGGAGAACACAGGAAAAGAGGCTGTGCACCCTATGTCAAATGGGGAAATACTCCCAGCTGCTTCTTTTCAGGTGATCTCTAGGAAAATGTGATAATTGATCTCCTGTTTTGGTTAATTATAAGGAAGTTACAGCCCTGTCCAATACCAAGGGAGCAGAGGACAGCTGTGTCATTTTATAACATGCAGTGGTGTGGTATTTTACATGCACAACATCTGAGGCTTTTCTCCTATGCTAAATTACTCACAACCCCTATGGAGCAGCTTTAAATCAGAGTTCTTTTTGTGAGCCCTGGCTCTCTGAAAGTAATCTTCTGTATCTCTGTGAAACATTTCAGTCATGTCTCCAAATCTTCTCTCAGCAATTCTCCTATCTGTGAATAAATAGCATTCTGACCTGGCTTCTACCACAACAACAACAGAAACAGAATCAGGCCTCTGCAAAACATGAGTGGAAACTACATCCATCTTCTGCATTACCATCAGTGCGAGTCAAGAGCCTTAAGCTGTCTCTTAGAACTTAACAGTGTGAGGATTCAGCAAAAGAGCTCTCCTAATAGGGAAAATACAACTCATTATCTAGCTAATTAGGATAAAAAAAGCAACCTCTACTCCCCCTTCTTACCAGCCTACCTTCCTGTAGGGTTGGACAGGCTTCAGATAGGTTTTAAAGGGGTAAAAACACATTTTTTGGTGCTTTTGGATACAATCAAAAGATAAGAGCATTGATTTGCAGAGGAGCAAGTTAAGGGCTGTACCTAAGTCTATTCTGAGAAGTTGATCACAAGAATGGTATCATTCCTGGGTAGGAATTCTATCCAAGAAAAAATGCCTTTTAATGGAACTTTTTAAATTTACAGGTCTTACTTACACCTTTTTCTTAAAAAAAATGTGTTTTATAAAAAGGAATTTAAAATGTATTGATAAAATTATTATTTTTGACAGAGTGATCCCTCAAAGGTAGAATAGTTAATAATAATGACATTGGTGATTGTGCTTCAAATTTTTGTATTAATTTTAGCTGTGATTTGGAGGTATACTGTTCACTAATTGAGCATGTTTCAAAATCATAACTGTGGTCAGTGAACAGTAATTAATGCATTTGTTTTTGCTTTCTTCCACTATGTACCAATGCAAGCTGTGCTTAACTAACATTAACTCTTTAAGTTAGATTAAAAGAAGCAAATGAAATGCAGACATTCATTTCAACAGACTCAGACATTGAATGTGCTGCTTTGTTCTCTTTGCTTCTTTTTCTGTTGAAAACAATTTAAAATTCCCATTATGCTTAATAGAAGAAATATCAAAATCCTTAGCAGGGGTGCTTACAGCATCTGCAAAGGTATGAAGGGAGTGAAAGCTCACAGCACTCTACTATAGATAAGTTGGTAAATTATTTTTTTTACTACTTTAGGTACCTTGCTTGACTACCTGAGAAAAACATGTTTGCACTAGTTTAGTTTGCTCCTCTGCTGAGATGCAAGTTTGTATCCCTACTGGCAGAACTGACCTTAGTGCTGTCAAACCCTGCCAGGCTTGTGCAGTGTTTCACAGTCCCCTGCTTGCTCCTGTCCCCCCAGGGTACCAGTCCTGAAGGATGCTCTGAGTAGAGGTGGTTCCAGCTCTCCACTGTGCCTCTCAGTGAAGTGTCTCTCCACCAGATTTCATCATCTCTCAACAACAGCTGAAATGAAATTAATAAAATCTCATTAGAGAATTGCTATTCACTTCCACAGAAGTGAAGATTAAAAACTATTTCTGTAGACATAAAGAGAGAGAGAGAACCTTCAGTGTTAGCATACTCACACTTGTTTCTCCTTCTTTGGCCTCAGAGGCTCCTACATGGTGAGTGCAGCTCCACAAGCTCTTAGCTGCTCCAGACATCCTGGAAAATATCCATTCTCTCAAGAACTTGCCAATGCACATGCCACCAATGGCTACAACTAGAGTTCATGCCAGTGAGGACATCTGTGAGTGAAGGCTGTAATTACACACTCTTAGCTCCTGCAGGCAGTGTATCTCAACTGTTCAACCTGTGCCAGAAAGGGATGCTGGAGCTCCTATTCCCTGATACCCTTCCTGACCTGCTATGTAAAATAATGTGTCACAGAGAATATATTTCAGTTACTTGGCAGGGGAAATTATTCACTCCAAAACTGCCAAAAATCTCTGCCTAGAGGGTGAGATAGCAGACAGCCTTCTGTTGGGGCCAAAATTGAGTTTGCCAGCACATTTCCTTCAGCCCTTATCCTTAGCGGTGTTTCCAGGACTTCTCCTACCTGTTATCCACTGCATAAACCAACCTGATTTTTTTCTTTGGACTGAGCCAAGCTTGAAGAAACTTGGAATCAACTTAATCAGGCATAGCTGATGTTACCCAGCTTACTGATGCGCTGTGCTAATGAGATGTTATTGCCCAAAGTAATGAAAAGCATCTGTTTCTTACCTGTAAAGAAAGGCTAAGGGTTGCTTCTACTTGCTTGAAAGTGAGTTTGACAAGCTTGTCTTCCTTCTTAGAAAAGTTCACTGCATGTGTTTTGCTCTTGGCCTCTTGGAGAGGCCCAAATAGAATTCAGTTCATGTGTCTAGAAAATTCTGAATGTTCTTTCCTGTTGCAAGTGTTTACGTAGAGGAATTACTACTCTGCTTTGTAGGGATTTCCTGTAAGATATCATCTATGTATGATCCATGTTTGTAAATGCCAATACATTATCACTAAAAATAAATATATCAACAGAATAAATGTTTGAGAGACATGTAAGAGATATATGAAATGAAGAGTGTGTTTAGATTTCATGAACTTTTAATGAAGTAAACATCTGGATTTACAGAAAATCACAGCCGGTTAATTCCAGCAGCCTACAGAGTCTTCAAGCCCTTGAGAATATAGGAATTAGATTTTTAAGAGGCTATTTTATTTTTGTATACTGCAAGCTGTTGAAAAAAAAAAAGATTATTTGTTAATTGCTTATGAACTAAGCAGAGGAATTATCTTTTCTGTATCAGCAATATGACAACAGCAGAAGTATATGCCCCAAAGTTTTGCTAGCCTGGAAAGTGCTATGCCCATGCAAAGCAAATTGTTTATTTGTTTTCACCTTTTAATTTTTCATGAGTATTGTGTTTGTATAGTTCTTGCCAAAACGCCTTTCTCAGAAAATGGAAAGCTTTCTTCATTAATGCTTGTATTTTTTAACAGAATGCCAAGAGTCTAGATTGTATCAGAACTGAGTCTCTTAAATAAAATCCCTTCAAATAAAACAAGCAGAAAAAATCTATTCATCTCAAGGAGGATAAATCACATATAAATAGGTTGAGATTATAGGATGGATCTTAGTGAAGGGGAAGCTTATCTGAGGAGCAGGAGATAAGCAGAAAGCCTGCAGTCATAGTGACAGTAAAAGGCGTCTGAAATAAGAAAAGATCTCTTTTTAAGTCAAGATACTGGTTGTGACTGACAGTCTGAAAGAGGGAAAAAATTAAAACTACCAAGTATAAGGATGTTAAGAGGGAAAAAGAGAAAGGAAGAAACTAAATATATAGCTAAGGAAAAGCAAAAGAAGTATGGAATTATTATTTCTGTATTTTATAAGCCCTCAGGCACATCTCTTCAGTGCTTATAGGGAGTACAATAACCATATATTTAATACTGCGTATAATACTGATATATATAATACTGACAGTAAATGTGGTTATTCACACCTGTTTGATAGGGGAGTGACTTGAAAATACTCATCAGTAACCTGCCCAAGTGATGTCTCTTCTTAACCTCTCAGCCTCTGTCCCCAGGTCAAGGCTGATGTGGCTCTCTGATTTCTAGTGGACAAAGATGATGTCTGGATCACTACCAGCTGAACACAGCAAGGCTCATACTCGTAGGGGAGGTTCTCATTACTTTTTCCAAGAAACCTCTACGTTCATCCTTTTACTGTGCTGTTGCTTTTTTCCATCATCCCCATTGAGTGCTCAACACACCTGCTTTGGGGCTTTTTTGCTTTGTAGTAGAAAGAAAATGCTTGTGAAGGCAAAGGAGGTGCTTACCTATAACCCTAAGAGTTGGCATCTTTGCAGGTACAAGGGGGCACACCTCAACAGTGCCAAGTTAGCTACAAGTCATGCATCCAGAACAGGGCTCAAGAGTAGGATGGAGTGGAGGAGCAGATTCATGGAATGGAGAGGGTCTTCTGGTAGCTATAGGGAGGAAAAATATTTTAAGCTATATTTATTATGAGTAATCATACTACCCGCAGGAGCTCTTCAGAAGTGAGCTGGGTACATTCCAGCAGCATGTATTTGATATACAGGTTGGGAAACATCAAGGTAACCTCATCTATACATACTATAGTGCCTGATATGCTGTAAAACTGACTGTAACATCTGCCCAAGTAGTTTCTCCCTGCTTCATGTAATTTATTCTTCTACACAAACTTTTTCTTTTCCCCCATACATTGAGCAAAAATGTTTTTTCTGATATTGCTCTTCCTCTATGAAGAATAAAATTTTGTTTACTAATCTCAGCTAGGTATTGTCAGTAAGCTTATTGGGCATTTAAACCTTACAGACCACACCAGATTAAGCTAATACCTGGTTTGTTCCATTCACCATACCTTATTTTGAGTGTTCTTGTAGAATTTAAGCAATTTCTCTTCTATATAGAATTAAGTTTACTCAGAGCAGAAAATACAAGGTTGTATAAGAAAATTTTATGACATTCTAAAGATTTTTGGTTGAAGACACAAAGCTTATTAGTGGTCTTAGCCACACAACTTACATTAATTGGAGATGCTTGCCTTAGTCTTGGACTAGGTGATCATTGTAGGTCCCATCCAACTGAAATATTCTGTTCTGTTTTCCTCAGCTGTGGGTATTTCAAACCTTGTTATGCAAATCACAAATCCATCCACACCTCTTCTGGCAAATTGCTGCCCAGGAAAGCATAACTAATTTAATGCATTAATCCCTACCCCTGAAGCACAAACATCTATCACCTGAGCTAGGAAGACTGTAGTTACGCTTATGGATTTCAAGTCACTGTGTCAGAGTGAGAAACAAATATACCGTTAAATGCACATGGAGCCTGAACATGTTTTGTCTGCTAACACAGTGTGACTAAGAAAATATGTACAAATTTACCCCATATGTTTTTCTTAACTTCTACTTTCAATCTTTACTTAGGTTGAACTTTGTAGTAGCTAGATATATATACAACCCCTAGTTATATTCAATGATTTCTTGATTATTTGAAGTAGTAGTAGTATTTTATGTGTTGTGCATTCTTACTAGTCTGGGAATATCAGGTCCAATGTTTGCGTTAAGATTCATAGTAGTTTTCCTTAGAAAGGACTCTGAGTATGTTCACAGTGCTTTCACTCAGAAACCTCCTAGCCTGATGCATCCAAATGAGGACCCAGTTAAATACACCTCAGCTGGGAAATGCCAGGCACCTGGCTGCCCAGGAGGTAAGGCTGTATTAGTCCTTTTCTCACACTTGAGAATCATGTCTGGCTGGGGAAACATTCCTTTGCTCCACTCTTGTTCAAGCTGCCAGTGCTAGAAGCTAACCTGCCTGAATTTGCACTGCAGGAGGAAAGAGATACATTGGGATGCATTTGTTTCTGTCAGCTCTTTTTTGACATCCCAAAGAGTTTCCAGGCGCAAATAAAAATTACTGAAGGCAGCAGCAAAGCAGGGTTCAGGCTGAGGGATTTGAATGATTCATGAGCAAGGACTCTAATAGGGAAGAAGAATGGGCTTACAGAGTGGTGCTCATGCACCTCGGCAGTGAAGCAGCTGACAGCTTGACTTGATAAGCAAGGATGATCCTGATTCAAAGCATTGCAAGACAAAGCATGAGCAGGTGTTAATGCCACACCGTGTTCCAGGCACTGTTTTTAATATGAAAAGCAGTTTTCTTTAGAATCTAGCACAAAAAAAAAAAGTGGTGTTCCAAAAGCCAGGAAGCAACTCTCTCCCAGTGAAATCAACATTGCAAATGTAAATATAGAAGTTGAAATGTTGGCCTCTCTCAACTTGGTGGCTGCAGTTCCCTGCAGCTTTTGCCAGGATGCGTGACTGGCTGCACAGCATGCACTGTCTTTCCAGATGCACTTCTGTATTTCATCAAAATGCTTTCTGGGGGAAGATCTGAAATTGAATTTCTGAAATAGTACAGTTACTTTAAAATTTACATAGGCATTGTTGTAAGAAAAAATCATCACCCTTTGTCAGTTTCTGGCAGCTTTTGCAACTCAGTAGTTAAATCACAGATTCTAATCTAATTCTTTATTAAGGTGTCATCAAAAGCTTCAGGGTCATAGGCCTAGCTGTTAAAATTCCAGTATAGTTTCATCAGCACTGACTTTATAGTAACCCTTAGATATCCTTCACTATTCAGTCTGTTGTGTCTGAATTTATTTGCAGAAACCACAGCTCTTGCCAGCTACAAACATCTGTGCCCCATTTCCACAAAACTTTATAGCAATTGTAGTAGCTACTGCTTTTTAACAATAATGTACCATTTTAGCCTGACAAATGTGATGATTTCTAACATGACCTTAAATAGTGTTGCTTTAAGTGCAGTTCTGATAGTGTTTATCAAAGACAAGGTGTGTAAGACTCAGGCTAATCATTTCATCTGTATAGGACAGGTGATGCAGAAGAGGAGTGAATACATTAACACTTTTAGGTCATGCATGTCAATAGGATTTTGCCATATTTTTCTTGCATATTGTTCTTACGTCTGTCACTCTTGTCTGTTGCCCATCGTGCCTTTCTTTAAGGACAGCATTGTTACTATAAAGCCTCAGGCTGGTGAGAGGTTAATTGCCTGCAGTTTCAGTAAATTCCTAACCAAACTCTCTACACTGAACTAGCCAAAGACAACTGCATCAAGGGTGTGACTAAACTGCAAAACAGGATGGCAAGGCAGCTTGCTTTCTTTTTAGGACTGTGACATTATAGTAGAGGAAAAGTATTGTACTTGAGTATCTGTATATAGGCTTTGCCCCAGGAGGTCCTGGTTGTCCTTGATGGGCTGCAGCTGCAGTCAATGAAGATAACTGGGATAAAAGGGGCAGGTTAGCCAGTCAGGGAGAGCCTTGGAAGAGCCCTGAGCGGAGAGAGAACAACATGCAGAAGAAGGAGTCTGTGCTGTGAAGATCTGCAGCCGTAAGAATGCACCAAGGAGGTATGGACTTTAGAAATCTGATAACAACAGTATGGGACTCCAGAAATAGAACAACAACATTACAGGACCATAGTAGTAGCTTATGTTATTGCCTGATGCTTTGCAAAGATCAAAGTTTGGTATTTAATTTTATGGTGAACAATTTTTGACTGTGAACTTTGATTTTTTTTTTAACATTTACTTTTACAGTAAATACCAACTTTTCACATCCAATCTTTAAGAATTCAACTCAATTACATTTGTAGGTCCCTTCCAGCTCAGAATATTCTGGGATTCTATAGGAAAGCTTTGATGCCCTCAGTGAGCATGAGAGCCACGTCCCTGGGAGCAGCAGGTGGCAGCGCTGTCTCTGCTCTCTGTTTTTAAGCACTGCAGCAGCACAGCCGGAAGGAGCCATTTCATCAAGAGTGTTTAATAGTTCAGGTTCCTGCAAACAAAGGCACTTCTGCCTATGGGCAGTGCCAACTGGCCTCATCAGGGTGGAGTGAATTTATCCTCCAGACTGTAGCCCTCTTTCTCCACATGGAATTCCTCCAAGTCATGTATACAGCATTTGCTCCAGTTTATGTAGCAAGGAGTAAAGGTCTATAGCAAAGTGTCCAAGTGATTTTTCTGTGCTTTTAATTTTAACCCAAGATTTATTTGCCTAAAAATGGTTGAACTGTATATCTTTACTGATTTTATGGGCAGCATCCTCTGGCAGGCACAGTTACATCCATCCCTAGAGGTTCTTAGCAGTAGATTCAGTAGCAGTGTCAGTGACAGGGACAAACACTGCTCCTGCAATGAGGCTTCACCACATCCTAAGGGCTGGTCAGGAAGGCAGTAGATCGATGTCTGGCCATGCCTTTGTCTTCTGTAGCTGCATTTCTCTTCACAGAGAAAAGCAAGGCACAACTTCCCAAGGATATTGCTGGGATTCATGTTCTCTGAATCTCAGAGGAAATAAAAAAGAATTCTTATCTCATTTACTGCTCCTGTGTTTTGGAACAAGTGGAATGCATTGAGGAAGATTATTTACCTGAAGGAATTTGCTTGATTGGATTCTGGTGTGAGTGTTTTGATTCATTGAACAATTCAATTTGTGTGTGTGTCAGGGCTGTCAGCTGGTAGTCACGAGATTCTGTGCAGTTGAGTTGGGTGCTTGTGCAGATTCAGTAATATAGTATTGAATAATATAGTATAATAAAGTAATTAATTTAGCCTTCTGAAATCAATGGAGTCCTTGTCATTCCTCCCGGATGCTGGGGGTTATCCTGATTTACAACAGTCTTCTCCATGTCTGCAGACTCTGCTTGTGGGCCATGGCTCCGAGATCACACGAGTGTGCTGATGGCTCAGGAGCAGGTTGTCTTGCAGACAGAGAACTGAAATGGTCCATGACTCAAAACACAGCATTAAATTTAGGCAATGTAAATAACCAGGGGTCCAAAACCAGTGCTCACCCCCTCATGCTCTGCTGTTTATCAGCACAGACATACCGAATAGGACATCTGCTACCTGCAGGGAGTGGGGGCAGGACTGAAGGAGGAGCGGGGACAGACTGACAGCTGCTGCCTTAGCTTGTTGGAGAAAGGAATGACTTGTTGCAAATGCGTGATGAGAGTAAGCCACAAGACCAAGCCATCAAGATTAGTGTGATCAAGTGGCATTAGCCTTCCTTTTTTAAGTTCTCCTTTTTTCCCACTCTATTTTTAACAACCAAGACAAAAACAGAACAAATGAAAACAAGAAATGTCTTCTGTGGTCTCTGTTATCTCAAGAGGATTCAGATAAAATATGAGTTAGGTCACAGGAAGCAAGATAAAAAGCCTAACTATAAACTGAGAAAATAAGTGAAGTAAAGAATTTTTCTTTGAAAGGATGAGATGTGAATCATTGAGGTCAACAGTTTCAAGACATGTTAAACTAGATGTCTGCCAAATCACCAAAGCATTTCTGTCAGCTTCTTCATTACATAAATATGGATCTGGTTTTGTTTTTAATCTGAATTCCTTAAATGGGACATCTGAGTTATTTGATGCAGTGTCAGCAAAATAAAGAAAACCCTTGGCCTCTCTGAAAATACATATCAGTCAAAGTGGAGACATTTGAAAGTTCCCCTCTGAGATAATCTCTAAAATTTATTCCCATTAGTACGGGTCATATTCCAATATACGGGTGTCTTGTGAAATGCTTTTTTCAGTAAGGGCTTGGATAATTTGGTGAATCAGCTGAGAAAGGCCGGGGCAGACAGAAGTGGGAAAAGGAAATGAGCAGAATATGCTGACCCAATGTTCACTGCCAGGACTGAGAAAGGTGAGATAATTCGTCCATTGTCCTGCTTTGGACTGAAATGGGCTGCATTTGGCAATGGGTAAACTGACAGTATTAGCACAGAGCATTATATTATATGAGTAAAATTAAATTAAATGAACAGACGCATACAAAGGTCTGTAGGAATTACAGACCCATCTTCAGAATTTTGTTAGCATTTTCAGACAATCACAGAATAGTTACTAAGATTATTATTGAATCCAGCTGTTAACCATATTTTGTCCTTTCCTATTGCATGTGACAATTATTACTGCCCTTCACACTGAATTATTCCTTTAGTACTCACAGCCATGTATCACACTGCTGAATCAGGATCACAACAAAACTTCCGAACAAAAAATACACGAAGCCTAGTGGGGAAAAATAAGGGAGAGTCCCATCTGAAGTAGAGGAACTGTTCATTTTATGATGTTTCTGCAAGCTTCACATACAAATGGAAAGAAGATGCTAATGTTAAAGGGCAGAATAAGGAACAAGTCAAAAAAAAACCCGATGGTAGATGTCATAGGAGGTTGTCAGTGCAGTCTTCTGACTGGTTAGCTCACAGAGGCAGTGAGGTCTTTTGAAGCTTCCTCTCCCTCTTTAGTCAGTCCCTTTAGAACAAGCAGATCCCAGCTTCAAAGGCTGCAGGGCTTGTCAAAGAAGAAAGCTGCCTGCTCCTCAAGCTGTGGATGGCAGCTCAATGTCCCACAGTGGTGGTTCCCATGTGAGGCTGCCCAGCTTGGCAGGGTGGGAGTGGTTACACAGCAACTCCTGTGCTCAGATGGCTTTGAAGGGTTTGTGTGCTCTCCCTACATTAGTATCGATCCTCTCCGTTTGACAGGACTTCCAAAGACTTGAAAAGATACTTGGTAAAGCATTTTTCTTACTTGATCCCTCCCCCAGGAAGTCTAGGGGAATCCACAGGCTTCCTGCATTCGAGCTAGTTTTGTCCAGTTCTTTAAATAATAAGGTTTTCTTAATTAAAATGATTGTTATATTTTCTTTAAAACGGCCTCTACTTTTTCTTTTTTGTCCTACCTACAAAGACTTTTCCCAGAACTTACTGGCACTAAAGTAAGTAGAGAATTTTGTATAAGAAAGCTGCAGTGTTTATTTTGTCCATAAAACACTTCATTAGAGAACATCATTAATAATGACATTTACTGACTCTGAGGAGACAGAAGGTTAAATGCATTTCAGTATTTTCCAAGTCTGTGTATACCGATCTTGCAGCCTGTCATTTCTGGAAAAGATTTCCAAAGGAAAAAAAAAAGTCCCTAATACAGCATCTCTCTTCCTCATTTGATCTCCAATTTCCCATTTCTGCACTAGTGTATTTTAAATGTGAACACCAGTTATATTTCAACAAAGCTTTACTGTTTGCTATACTTCTGACATGTAATGAAATTGTATATCTCAGCATACACATTTCCCTGCTGTTGACCCTGCTTCTCCTATTTGCAATTGGATTTCCATTGAGCTTCAGCAGCTACTTGCAAGTGCTGCATCCCCATTTGCAGTACAAGCCTTTAACCTGGAAATCACCTCTGATGTGTGACTTGTTCTTATGGGTTTATTTTCATGGTGTATTCAACAAAATATAAATCAAACAGCAATATTAGAATCTGGCACTCTTCTTGTTATAGCCATTTTTCCAAGTCCTATTGAGTTCAGTTAGAGCTAACTCGGGCAGGATGGGTGAACTTGGCAAATTGTGAAGCCTGAAAAAAGAGGGATAGAATGAATCTCAAGAGATCATTCTCAAAATCCATATCTGCACCAAGGCAGAAAAAGAAACCTTGAAGTAATCCTGGCAGATTGGGGTAATACATTGGTAATGATTCCAGTAAAGGAAATTCCACAAAATTCTTATGTACAATATTTTAATACCCTTCCTGTTATAAAGGGATTTTATTGCATAAGTCAAGAATCTGAAAAATATTTAACAGATTTCTTTTTTTTTTCTTTCTCAGCAGATAGAGCAAAGTTGTTCAACACTCTCTCTTCTAAAATATACAGATTGTATTTTTGTATTGTGTACAGAAGTACACTTCCACATTAAAGCTATGCCAATCTGAAGGTCAGATGCTGCAAAATGAACCACCCTACATTTTTCCCCATTCAGCCAGCCCTCATGTGATTGAGATGAACCAGTTCAGAGGATAAAGTGGAGAAGCATTCAAATAAATAATAAAATTTGTTTCCTAGCAATTTAGTTTACTGGATTAAGCCCGAGGGAGGGCATCAGACAAGTGCCAGTGGTCAGACTGGCTTAGCTGTGATGTGAAATGGAGTAGCTTCCCTTTTCTAGGATAAACCTCCTCATATCTCTTTCACAGACCATTATTTCCAAGGCTGTTATTGTTCTTAGGCTCCTCTGAATAATTTCCAATTTTTCTGAATCTTTTTCATAAATGGTTTATTTAATGTATTTCTTTATCCAAAGAATATTTAAAACGTATGATCCAGTTGTGAGTGAGCAGGCCATCAGAAGCATAAAAGAGATCAGTTTTTCCTCATATGCTCTTCTGCCCTAATTTGTGTGTGCTGTTACCATGACTTTGCCTGCCTGTGTAATAACTGTTCTCACAAGATGGATGGACAAACACAAGTGTGTCACCCTGTTCCAAGGTTTTTCAATTTAAGAAATTCCAATTTCTTAAATTCAGTGCAGTCATTCCAATCTGCACCTTTCCCTATGTGGTCACTGCTCATGTGGACATCTTATCATGTTCCATTTTAACTTAAGACATCATCTAAATTCCAGAAGAACTTTAAGCAAGAGTTTCTCTAGATGGGGTAGATAATTTTCCTCAAGTTTCCTTCTGTTTTCCTCTGTGTGTACACTGACCTACATTGAGAGTAGGCATATGACATATTCTCAGTCTTTCCTGTAATCAGAACTCTTTTGGGGTTAATGGCTTCATGCAAGTATAATTTCGTGGCACTCTAAAGGAATAAGATGTTAAGATTCGCTGTATTCTTTTAGATATTTATAAATTTAGATTTTTATAAATAATGTATATTTCCCAGTATAGATTAACTCTTGATTTACATTCATATATTTCTCTCAACACATGGTCTAGACTCTTGAAGAATTTTTTTCTTTTAAAGCCATCACCACCTGAAGCCATGTAGTCAACTGGGAATTTAGGTTTTCACTCTAACAGTTTCTCACTGTTATCACTGGAAAAATGGGAAGCCTGAGGATACAGGAACAGCAAAGTTAAAGCAGTAAAAAAAAATATACGCAGCCTTATAAATCTCACCAATTGTTAACAACTGTGAGGCTGGAGTTTGTGCTGGAGAGTGCTGTGGGTGAAACCCACACTGTAAAGAAGGTGCAGCAATTATGGTTCCATCACTGACTTGTATCCCACCACAGGCTCTGGTAAACTGTGTGCTGCTCCATCACTTGTAATCAGGTCTTGTCTGAGATGAGCCAGATTGTTCAGAAACATCCCAAAATGCCTGATCTGAAGCGGAGGATTGCCAGGATTTCCTGGCCTTCCTGTCAAGGCTCTTGTGTGGTTCTCAGAGTGCAGGAGTGACCAAAGCCCATGGGCAGACTGGACACACTTCCCTGCAGGCTCAGAGATGACGTGGCAGCTTTGGGCAAGCTCTCTCCCCTCCAGGCTTCTTTGTGGTGTAGTGACATGGAGGAAGGAATCCCACTCACCTTCATGTGCCTACCCTCTGGTGAGACCTCAGTGAGCTTTTGAAGCCCATCTTTCCATAGCCTTACAAGAATTTCTCAGGATGCTAGGGAGGGAGGGAGAGAGGGAGGAAGGATGGAAGGACATGCTGAGGGTGGACAGAGACCTACCAGTTTTGTTCAGCTGGACTCAGGAGCAAGCTCACCACATATTTTACTCTGTCAGAGCACAGGAATGTTTCTGGGGCCTGGGAAGAGAAGACCTATGAGGAATCAGGGGACTTTACTGGATGGGGATATTTAAGGGCTTGGGTATCTTTCTTCTCCTTCCTTTCCTTTCCTTTATTCTTCTTCCCTGCCCCACAAAACTGTGCTTTTCCAGTGTCCTTGTGAGACATGTCATGTTTTATTCCCACACAGTCATATATCTTCTCTTTTCTCTCCTCCTTTGCTGTCTCCATCCATCTTCACTAATTGACCTTGACTGGAGAGGCTTCCCAAACCTGCACAGAGTAGACAAGCATGGGGAAATATGCCTGGCCCTTGCTAACACAGGAAGAAAAGAGGCAGTGCAGGGCTCAGCTGGGCTGCACAGGTGGGGGAAAGTCCTTTTGCCAAGGGTAGTAGGGTGAGACAGCAGGAAGCTGTAGGGAGAATCTACTTCTCTGCATCAGTCATTCCCTTCCTCCCTAGGAACCCTTCCTTTGGCAGCAGCAGCTGAACACAACAGAAGCGCAAAGCAGCAATTGGGTAGGTTGGGCTAAAAGCCACTCAGATTTATTTTTTCTTTCACAGGCAACATAGACCCCAAACTATCTCTTACAAGCTGCTGCCAAAGGCAGCTTCCTGCTTTGCTTTTGTGGTGAAATAGAATTGCATTGGCTCTGCCCTGTGGATGGCTGGTGGCAGGGGGATTTACACCCCACTGCAATTGTGCCGGCAGCCCACGATGGGCCATAACATTTCACTGCTCCTTCATTTGAGACTCATTTAATTCAATGGGGAAAAAAATGTACCTCCTGTCTTTTTGGACTCCCCCAGCCACCCCTCCTTGAGTTCAATAAAATATCATACCAAATCAAGGAAAGAAAAGGGAAAATAAATGCCCAAAGAAAGCATAGACTTCAAAACAGACTTCAAATCTGCCCAATTTGATAAAGAGTGGCAATAGCCAGATTGCGGAAATAGAAAAAAATCTTCTGACTGTGGAAAGGAGAAGTAAGAATGGTTTATTTCCATATTATATAAACCCCAAAGTCATGGTGATGGCATTGTGCCATGCAAATAAGTCACAAAGTCCAGATAAGCTGTGTGAGCTGGTCGTACCACTACCACCATCTATTCTCGCTGAAAAGGACCTTTTTCATAAATAAATGCAAGACTCGACCATCACATTATTTCCCTTACAGCTAACCCTAGGGCTCCTGCAATAATTCAAGACCATACAAGGAGGGACATCTTCCAGCTTTTGCAGGGAGGGAAAAGGTAAATAAAATGCTGTCCTCTGCATCTGACAGTAGGTTTCATTTTTAGGTGAATAGTTTTAAACCCTGCCAAGACTGAAGCATCAACATGGTTGATCATTCCTATCATTTTGTGAAAGTAGTTATTTTTTCTTGATTTTTAATTCTTCCTGCATCTGGTTGAATCTATTATGCTGAAGATGAGTAATCATAGGGAAAAAAGAGTGTCATTATAAATTCTAAAACCCAAAATTCTTCAAATGCTACTTATGTAAAAAGGACCAATTTAAATCAAATCATTAGCTTCTGCTTAGATGCTCAATTACAAGTGCAATAATATAAATGTTTTATGTATTCACAGCTCTTGTGTTCAAATTTGACCTTTCTTCCATTTTTGCCGTTATTTCTCCCTTTTATAAATGTTGGTGTAATTAAGCCCATTTCCTCTTTAGAGGTGAATACACAATCACAGCTAGAAATTCCTCAGTATGTTTTACAGTCTGAAATATGCGATACTCAATCTCAGAGCTAATAACTACCATGACATGTTTTATAATTGCACCATAAATCAGAGACTGCTGCATTTTAAAGTGTAATTTCAGGCTGTTTTGCAATATTTCTTGACACTTTTAGAAGTACATCAGGGTGGAAAATGCATAATCTAGCTGGGTACAACCACAGATGAGGAAAAAGCTTTTTTTTTGCAGTTCTTGGAGTGCTCCAAAAGAGCAGGGACATATTTGTCACTCATGGGATACCCAGGCTGCCTCGGGGATCTCAGTGAAAGCATGATGTCTGATTAGGTGTCCAGCAGCTAGGAGGGAAGGGTGGAAATTAACTCATAGCAAGAGCTTGAAAAATGGGCACTCCATGAGCAACAAGTACTGTGTGTGGATTTTGTAACACGGCTCATTGTTTAAATCTTTCCAGGAGGGGCCATGTATGGGAGGGACAAAGCTGAGAGCAAGAGAGAAAGCATCTGCCCTGAAAGTTGGAGGAACAATTCTGTTAACTCACACAGCATCTTCCAGCACCTGTCTCAAGCCTTCTGCAGCTGCTGCCAGGTAAATTATGGACTCCCACAAAATTAGGTGATTTTTTTTACCTGTTTATGTTTGAAGAATGCTGCTTTATTTTTCCTTCTGGTTCTGCTATATATTCTATAGGTGTTATTTTAGCCCTTTTAGTGCATACAAAAGTTTGTAATGAATCTTGGATAATTTCTTAGGGATTTCAAATCCCTGAGAACTAGTATAGATGCAGAGAGGCTCTTTTATTCCTTAATTAATGGGTAAGGTTGTTGTATACTAGATTTTGATACTGTATCTCCCCACTGGACCACCACCACAGCCTTGCTGGGGCCCATTATGTCCTGACATCTATCCTTGCTCTGAAGTGACCAGGAGCATCAATTTTCTTGGTGCCTTTCTGTGTATGATGCACTGCCTAGCACAGTGGGTAATGCCTCATTTGCACCACTGGAGTTCTGCTGGCAATTTAATTAAAATTGCCACATCCCTCACATGTGCTCTCTGCTCATGAGTTTGGTCTCTGCTCATGAAACTCTGAATTTATGCTAGACAAGTTTTATCTTCTCCCCAAATAGCACAAGTCATGTAATGACATCTGGCTGCATCTTGGTCACATAATATAGACATCATGAGCTGCTCTTTGATTAAGAGAGCAGAGTGTGCTACAGGCTGCCACAGGCTGCCAAAAACAAAAAGTAGTTATGGGAACTGCAGGTACACAACACTTGTGATGTCCCACACCCACTGCTATTATTCATACTGGTGATCTTTGGGAGAGACATTAATGGTCAATGGCTCCAACATCTGGCCACTTGCAGAGGCAGCAGAGTGCTGTGCTGGGGCAGGGATTGCACCCACCAAGGGGAAGAGATGAGTTTTGGGGTAGGTAGTGGCAAAACCTCTGATCCAAATTAGACAGAGGGGAGAACACCCACCACCAGATTCTGGGGTTTGAGCCAGGTAAGATAGAAGGTCCATAAGAAGCAGGCCCTGCAGAGGGGTAATGGTGTTTTTTATCATGCCAGTTGTCCTCCCTTACACTTCTGACTTAGATGTAAATCCCCCCACATTGGGGATGGTCACATTCACACGCAGGCCTGAAGGTATTTATCCCTTCTAATGGGGCATAACTGGCTCAGCTACATGAGGTGCAGCTATCCTATCTTAGAAGGTGTCACAAACTATCAAAGACCCCCCAAAGCACCCCCAGACTCATCTCCTAGTCCTTCCACTGAAGGACTCCATGTGATCCACAGTGGTGCAGCAGAGCCTGAGGGTGCTGCAGAAGACAGGGTAAAACTGAGTGCTGGCACCAGTAAAACAGGTAAAGCTTGTAGCTCTGGTGAGAGCTAAATTGGTTCAACAGGAATGGAGCTGCAGTGTCTTCTCACATTGTTACAGACCAGGTCTCTTCACACTACTCCGTAATGATGTGTCTTGAATGTGATCCTGAGGGAATATCCCAGTATGTCTGGTGCCTCTATCTTACAGCTCATTTAAGCAAACCAGCATCTACATTACAAGTTAAAATGAGCCTTGAGGTCTTGCATTAAGGAATAGCACTGCTAATTTAGGAAGGTAAGAAGGGCAGTGTAATGTAGTGCACTGATCAGCACATTGACTCCTAGCAACCTTTACCAGAACATGGCTGGGAACTTCCAAGATTTGTTGTGGGAACTTTGAAAAAAACAAACAAGGGTGATAACTTAGAGATTTCACTGCCACTCCCACTAGTTGTGCAAGTAAGTGAATAAGAGAACTACTGTAGGCTGGAAATTTCCAGGATGATACATTTCATGGTGCAATCATTGCCTATTGCATTTGCTGTGTGTCATCGCTGTCTAAGATTCTCACCTTTTCACTGTAATTAAATATCCCAGTAGAGGGAAAAGGAGAAAGTTCTGAACTGTTTTCAGACAGTCAGCAACAGCAGAGTCTCTGTAAACACAACACACTGACTGGCACCTGTCTACTGTTTTCTCATCTAAGCACAGGCCATGAACAAAGCTACTTCTTAAAAGCTGACTTGGAAAATAGGAAGCCTGGGCTCTGTATTTTGTCATAATTTTTAATATTTCCTTAGAACAAAAGGAGCATAAGGCTAGGGCCAAAATTGCTTTCAGTAGCAAACATACAGTTTGCAGGTGTGGGCAGAGTTTAGCCTAAAATAACTGGAGGCAAAAGAAGGAAAAAACTGCTTAAAACTGTGGTGTCAGCAGGAGAAAATAGACTCTGTGGGGCACTGGTTTTCTAAAGCCTTGTTCTGTAATCAACACAGCTCATTACTGTAGCTGTGTGCAATGCTGCAAATGACATTTGGATGAACACATTCTGTCTTTCCACCACACTTGCTAGTTAACAAATTGTCTGCCCAAATTGCTGAACCATGAGTATTATGTCAAAGAAGAGGAAAGCAGCAGACTCCCTTTGTCAGGGTGCACAGGCTGTACCAAACTCTCAGTCACTGATTTCCAACCTTCTTCTGTTCAGACCCCTAGGAATTCTGCTGTGGAGGTACAGGACTTTGTACAGATGCCTGTTCCCCCTGCAGTGATAATCATATTGCTTTCTTTTCCCTCACAGGCCACAGTGTACACCTGAGCCTGAGGTCTGCAGAGCACAGTTTGGAAGTTGGTTTCCCAAGCAAAGGTACTGTTTCACTTCGTTCTTTTTTAAACAAAAAGTCACTTTCTCGTAGTATCTCAGTTCAGTCCATAAATATACTAACGTTATTACTGCAATGCATGGGACAGTCCATCCTGCAATCAAGATCACAGAAGGAAGTGACCACATATCTGAGATCAGCCAGCAGCATGTGACTGCACAGCACACTGCAAGGCACATCACAAGTTCTGAGTCCCATCCAAATTCACTTTGGAGTCTCATCATGGGATTAAGGCAGTGGAACTTCTATCTCACTTGAGGAGGAGAAAGAAATGAGAAACAGAATGGGTTTATAAATTATATCCCAAAGGTTTTGGGAAAGAGGGTGAACTTTAGGGTTTTGAATATTTTTTATTTAATATTTTCTGTGGTTGCCCAGGGTGGCTGAGGAGTCTCTGTCCTCAGAGATATTCAGAACCTAAGTGAACATAGCCTGCTCTGGGTAGCCTTGTTAGAGGTTGGGCAAGATGGTGTCTGGAGCTCCCTTCCAACTGCAGCCAGTCTGTGATTGTATGGTTCTGAAATTTAAATATTTTCTTCCAATTTTCTGAGAGAAGAATGAGCTGAAAGAACAGAAGTGAAAGTCAACAAAATCTTTCCCTTTATCAGCCCAATAGCATTAACTTCTATTAACCTTTCCAACCACTGCCAACCTTGTCAACCTGAGCAATCCCAACATGTCAGTTGGATTTTATCAGCACCAAAGATAATTCTTCAGGCTACCTCTGAGGTTTTCCTCAGTGAGGAAATATGGGGGGCAAGGAAGTAGCACAGATGCACATTCCATCCCTATGGGGTCAGGATTTGGCAAAACAAACCCAGGACCTAGGACACGTGCTGGCATGTTTTATGTAGATGCAAGTTATATCTGCATGGGTGAGGAAACTGTGTCATACTCATAGAGAAATGTGTGGGAATAGGTTTAGTAGCCATGCTGAACAGCTGCTCATATTTAAAAGAAAGGACAAGGGTTTAAATGGAACCTTCACATGATGCAGGTTAGCCTGTACAAAATTAAGTTTGCGTTTGTAAGGCTGGGTTTTAGGAGTCCCAGGCCTTTGGTTGTATCCATGCACTGACTCATCACTGCTTCTGTCATTTAAGGCGCTTTGTTACCCAGTGCCATTTTTGGCATCAAGCTATGCACCAGCAGATGATACCCAAAAGCAGAGCTGGCTAAAAGCATAGGCAAAATAGGCAAATGTCTTGCTTAGAGCTTGCTGGGGAAAAGCTGATGCCCTCTTCTCTCATGTTACCTGTCTGTGCTCTCCCAAAATTTCACAGACTACTGCTAGCCCTACTTCTCCCTCCCTCTGCTTGTGCTGCAAGATTTAATTTTGCATTTCTGAGGGAATGAAACTCAGTTATGCCTGACTGCTGAGGATCATAGAGGTAGCTCTGGAGACAGGCTGGACCAGCTCAGAAATGGGTCTGCTCAGCATCAGGGCTGGTCCAGGGAGGAGAAGGACCATGTACCCAGGGACAGGAGAGGGGGAAGGACACAGCCTGAAATAGGACCTTTCAGTAGTGGTTAGAACCACTCAAATTGATGTTTAGCTTCACCTCTAGACCCATGTTGTTATCTACCTGGAAGCACTCAGGAGTTAGATAAGGCTTTACAAAATTATTTGGAGGTATTCTCAGTAAAGGGCTGAGGTTTCTAGACTGTTTTAGGCAGCACTTATCATGTAAGTGCAAGGCTGCAATTCTGAGATTTGATGCTTTGTTCCCTAACCCAGGAGATTTCCATACTTCAGACATGGTTACTTATTTACTTCAGAATTATTCAGTGGCCTCTAGTCATGCTCCTGTGGGGTCTGCTCCCTTCCTGATGGGCTAGGCAGGGATTTGTCACTCACTATCTATTGCTAACACACAGTGATTCATGCTGTTAAAACACTGCTAAGTGCCAAGAACTGCCTTAATCCAATTTATGGTCTAAAATTCTTATGGCACGCATTTCCCAAGTCTGAATTGTATGTGTTAGAGAAGAGACATATAGCAAAAGAAGAAAAAAACAAAACAAAACATATAAACAACAGGTTGTTTAAGCTAAAACAGCCTTTGCCATCCTCTAGTCTAGTACTGGACTTTTCCAGCCATGTATAACTGTGGTTCCACACAGCTCTCCATGCTGCCAGATGAATCAGCTCCTATCTGGTAATGAAGTATTACATGTATTACATTTACACAACATGTAAACATGACTGGCTAAGTCCTATCACATGTGTCCCAGAGGTTTATAGTGCAATTAGTCAGAGGAAAGTTGAAAGTGAAGCAAAAAAGAACATTTATAGATGGAAGAGGAAATGGGCAGGACAAGATGCAGAAGTGGAAAGGCCTAATATTCCTTCCCCCACCTCAGACAGACACACATAAATAGGGAGAGAGTGAGTTCCCCTGCTCACTGGCCACCACTCATTTGCTGCATCTCTCTGGGACGTGCATCACCCCTGCAGGATGTGGGCAAAGGTACTGTCTTGTTTCCTTGCACTGTAAGATGCAATTCTCTATTTAAGCTTTTGTATCCTCACTGCAAATGTTGCAGTTGGTGACCACCACACCATGGGATATGGGGGTTCACCTGCTTTAATCTGCTTGTAACTGCTCCCTTGGGATAATCTTAATGCTTCACTGCAAGTGTGAGTGAGAACTTGTTTGTAATGGTGGGTACAATTCTGGTCACTGTGGTGGTGTTTGCAGGGTGAGGGAAGAGATGAGAATCTTGACTCCATGTTTCAGAAGGCTGATTTATTATTTTATGATATATATTATGTTAAAAGAAAATTATGTACTAAAACTATACTAAGAGAAAAGAGAAAAAAGACACCAGAAAGCTAGCAAAAGAAAGGAATAGAACGATAATAAAATCTTGTGACTGATCAGAGAGTCTGAGACAGCTGGACTGTGATTGACCATTAATTAAAAACAACCACATAAGACTAATCAAAGATACACCTGTTGCATTCCACAGCAGCAGATAATTATTGTTTACATTTCATTTCTGAAGCTTCTCAGGAGAAAAGATCCTATCAAAAAGATTTTTCATAAAATATGTCCATGACAGGCCACCATTGCTAGAGAAAGAGGAATGCAGTGTGAACAGCGCAATGAAAATATATGAGCATGGTAGGGGTGAGTCCATATTGTAGAGGAGAGAACAGCAGAGTTTGGTTTGTTTACCTCAGCTAAATGAAGGCCAAAAGGCAATACCAATACTCTGTGTGGATATGTACAGGGGAGTAAAGGAAGGGCAATGAAGAGTGGAAATGAAAGGAGACAATTTCCAAAGAGAGAGAAAATAAATATTCACTACTGCCAGTAGAAAAAAGAAACTGTTTCTTTTTTAGGTTGTAAATAATGTGTACCTCTACACTTTATTTCTAATGATCCAGGAAGTGGGACATTTCTAATGGTCCAGGAAGGGAAGTTTGACATCATTTTCTGAAACAGATACTAACAGCAGCTCACAGCCAAGAAGCAGGTTGAATTTGCATAATGGGTCATTGCTCAATAGGAGAGGAAAATAAATATATATAATTCCCAGATCAGTAGGATCCAGGAACAAGGAGACACTGCTTTTCAAAGAGGCAAGACCTTGTCTTGAAGAAAAGCTGGGACTCCAGCTGAGAGTGAATTCAATGGGAGCTGGGAGCTATGAGCAGTATGTGCAAGGTAGGGCTGCCAATTCCTGCCTCCTACTGAGCTCCAAGCTCAGCAAGTTTTGAGATAGTAAGGCTGCCAATCAGGGAGATTAAATCTTGCCTTCTTGTGGGGTAGTGGGTGCACTGGCTTGAAATAATTTCCCACTGATTTCAATACCAACAAGTAGGTGCCATGGGAAAGACAGATGTTTTTACTTCTGTTTGAGGGATGTGTGTGTGTGAATAGTCATTAGAGATGGAGATGAGATGGGGATGAGATAGAGATGATAATCTTGCATAGTTATAGCACCTGCAGTGCATACTCTCAAGGGCTAGGGGAGAAAGCAGAAGAAATACAGAATAGAAAAGGATAATGATGAATGCATAAGTAAAAATAAATAACACAGTGGCGTTTCTCGGAATAAAAAGAGGAAGAACTCAAACCTTGGCTTTGCTGATGCAATTTAGGGTAGAAATGGCCAGTGTGCTAGACAGTAGCCCAAAAACTGAAAGGATAAGAAAATAGAGTGTTTACTTTAAATATAGAGAAATATCTACTTCTTCTTTATTTTTTCCCTTTCCAGACAGTTACAGGAAATTTTGCCAAGGTGATTCATGGTTTGAATGCAAATCAGTTGACAGATCAAGTAGTTCAGAGAAGTAAGCGAATGATTCTGGATACTCTTGGAGTGGGGCTTCTGGGTACCAGCACTGAGGTCTTCCACAAAGTGGCACAATACAGCAAGGTAAGCTGTCTGGCATTCATAGCACACCCTAAAGTTTAGCTTTAAGAAAGCAAGGGAAAACTTGGGCAATGAAAAGGAAATTTTGCCATGGTGAAATTCTTTCACGGATGGAAAGAGAGAAATCATGTTCTTCCCACTGGAGACAGTGAAACTTCAGTGCTTAAATTACTTTTCACTCTGGATGGGCAAAAGTCTGTGTATCAGTCTGTATGCTAAGATCCCCCTCTACAAACACAGTCAACTAAGAACCCCTTCCTTTCTTTCACCTGTGATATCTCATTAAAAACATCAACAAAGTAAGCATCACTTATCACCAGCCTTTCAAATCAAGGAACTGTTAAAGAGATGGGGAGTTAGGAGTGGGTTACTTGCAGTCCATAAAACATAATTGTCTGAGGTGTATTAGCCATGCTTCTCCTCCGCTCTTGCTCTCCTCAAACTACCAGAGAAATTGACCCTGAAAAGAAGCCTTTCCCAGCACAGGAGTGCATCAATGAGGAGGAGTTCAGCCCACTGTTTTAGCATTCAGGCCTGCCTGGGTGGACTTGTGCTCCAGAGCTCTGTGTGCCAGTTACTCTCTTCCCACAGAGAATTCCCCTTTCCAAACCAGGGTAGTTTATGCCCTTTTATTCAGTTTGCAGCACCAGGAGGCCATCTATCGTTTACTCAGGCTCTTACTAAAACACAGAAAACAAAACCCTTTAATGAGACATCTTCCCCAACAAGATGATGACAGTCCCATATAATTTAGGTTGGACTTGATGATCTCAGAGGTTTTTTCCAACCCAACTGATACTGTGATTCTGTCAATGGGTGGTGAGAAGGGGCATCAGTGGCCAGAGGTTGTGTGAAGGTACTGAGTGCCAGGTGGGTGGTGTTGGTCTGCCCCCGAGCTCTGTTTGGGTGGGATAGGACATAAGCCAACAGGAAATTTACTTCCTTTTCAGACTTTCCGAAAGAATAATATTTTTCTCATAAAAGGGAGCAGTTAGATCCCCAGAGGACATGGTCTGCTCTCAGTTACATCAGAGATACAATGCACATTTATCCTTAGGTTCAGGACTTTGAATTAATTTGTGTCAATTTGTTTCAGATCTACAGCTCAGATTTATCCAGTACCATCTGGGGCCACTTGGATTTCCGACTGCCTCCTCTGTATGCAGCTTTTGTGAATGGAGTGGCTGTAAGGGATGCTCTTTTATTTGCTCTGAAATCATACCAATTGATGCCATTCTTGCTCTATAGAGAACAAATGTCCCCAAAATCATAGCTTATTCTGAAGCCTGCTACAAAACTTTTCTAGACTATTCTCCTAATGTGCTACAACTTCCTTCCAGTGAGTTTGAACTTAAGGTATAATATATGCATGATCCAACTCAACAGCATCCCTTATATTTAATGTGGGACCTGGGGCTGTTGTCAAGTGTCAGAACTCTACCTCTTACAACCTGGCAACCTTGTAGCAAGGCTACAACCTTGCTGTAGCTGCTTAAAAACACACCCTCTAGCTCATTTCACTGGGATCCGAATTTCTTGCCAGCTGGCAAAGTACAGTTACAGAAAAACACAGATGCACATATAGATACATACAGACATAATATCACAAGGCAACTTAATCTTCAGTTACACAGTTTCCAAAAGCCAGTGATATATTTTGGACATGCACTTTGTCATTAAAGCAATAACTGACTCCCCAGACGTTTGTCTAAATTCAGATTGAGGCTGAAACTGTTTGAAATTGAAAGATGCACAAGAGGTGGGGTAGACAAATTTGGCAATTATGCAAAACTAGGAAAGGTGACCAACCAAGGAAATAGTAATATTAAGCCTATTTAAATTAGTGTGACAACAATATCAGAGGTCCAATTTAACAGCTCATTTCCAATGTAGAGAAAATTACCTTGGAAATGAGATCTGGTACTGCTCCTAGCAGCCCTCATGATATTCAGATCTGGCTGTTAGCATATATATGATCAGTTTATATCTTGGTCACAGGTCAATTTAAGCACTTACTGAGGACACCAGAAACACAGCTTGCAGGGTCAACTGCAAGCCACAACTTTGGCCACAACTTTCCTTATCCTGCCCTGCAGGGCATCTTCCCAGATGGCATGAAAGGTTTTCAAGGGAGACATTGCGTTTTCTTCTATTTGTTTAGAAACAGTCCTCAAAAATGCAGAATCACAGTATAACAGGGCAAAACCTGACTGCTGGGGAGCCTGACCAGCTTCCCAGTTTGCTCTGAAGTTAAAACATGGGTGAACAGATGTGAAAGTTCAGGTTTTTGAGGTGTTTTGCCATGCTATATTAAAAAATGCTGTCCCTGATGCGCTCAGGTCTTTGGGGTTCTCAAAACTTTGCAGGAGGAAGGAATGTGTGTTATAAGCAATGCATTACAGACACTGACTGCACTTTTGGGGACAATCTGCTGCCAGATCAGCAGCCATATGCCATGCTGGGAACACCTAAAACCTTCCTGAGCAGCTGGGCTCTGGGCATGAGAAAGAGAAGGCACCTCTTGGGTTACTCTTTTGAGCCAAGCAGCTCGTTCAACATTCACACTGTAGCTTTCTCCTACTCCCAGCAACTCCAGGAAATCTGGTTTCTTGTGTGACAGGTCTAGTTTCAGTGTGCTTAAAATTCACAAAATAAAGCCTCCTGTGCATTTTCAGGCTTGTGCCACTTTACAGTAGATGGCTGCAGCAGAAAAATAGCTCTGATGATATAAATTCCATTTAGCAGTATTTAGCTGCTACAGTTTTATGGTGTGAGTCCTAATGGCAGCATCGGTTGCAGCACCGGGGAAGGAATTTCATTGTGTTTATATTTCATTATGTTTTGGGGAAAGAGAAAATTCATGTTCACATGGTAGACCTAGAATAGCTGCTTTAATTATACCAGTCTAATGAAAGAAGCAAAAGCCAACTGCAGAAAAAAGGAATCACTGTCACACCGGTTTCAGGCTAGTACAAGTTGAATTAGAATTATTCTCTTCTGAGGAAAGATCTCTGCTGCATTGCCACTTCTCAGACAGCCATGTTGGGAGTAAAGGTCTTTAAAAGACTTTTGAAATTTTTGCTTTCTAAGGAAGATCTAGTTTTTTGGCACTTTTTAATACCAGTTGCAGTAGTTTCATTTGACTGAGGCAACCTTGCAAAGTCAGAGTTTATTTCTAACATACCAATGCTTCTCTTTCCATTAGGTGCACTCAATGGACTTTGATGACACCTGGCATCCAGCCACACACCCATCTGGGGCTGTGCTCCCTGCATTGATTGCACTCTCAGAGGCCTTCCCTCAGAAGAAAAAAGTCTCGGGTCTTGATCTGCTCTTAGCTTTCAATGTGGGAATTGAAGTGCAAGGCAGGTTGCTGCACTTCTCCAGAGAAGCCAGGAATATTCCAAGAAGGTACATAGAAATGTTTAAAGTAGAAATTGGAGTGGAGGTGGTTTTTTATCAGTGCTAATATACATAATTAAATGTCAGTTAACATACAGGTGGCACAGTTTTCATATTTCCTAAGCTCTTTGTTGGAAATTTTGGGAAGGCTCATCTTACACATAAATACATTTGATTCCTAACTCTGTAGCTAATAGATTTTTTTTAAAGCATCGACTAATTCAGAATGATGCAATGATGTCCCTACTTTGCATTTTTATAGATTTAGAATAATATATAAATTTAAATAATAATAAATATAACTTTATATTTAGACTATAAATTTGCTTTAAACTATGAGCAGCACTAATGTTTCCATTGCTTTCTGGGAAGGACTTACTACTGCAAGCAGCACTATTCCAGTTTTACTTTTTCCTGGGGAAATGTGACAACTCTCAGTTAGGCCCACACATGAATGCTGAATGTATGTTTCTTTATGGTCCAATCCACTTCCCATTGCAATGAGTGAAAAGCTTTTGTAGATAGTGAATTTGGTTGAGTTTTTGAAATCTGGTAATGAAGATACTTTTGTTTCCTCAGGTTTCACCCACCAGCTGTGGTTGGTACGATGGGGAGCGCAGCAGCTTGTGCTAAACTGCTAGCTCTTGACCAGCTGGAATGTAAAAATGCCTTGGCTATTGCTGCCTCCTACGCAGGTGCCCCACTGGCTAATGCAGCAACCCAAATAAAGCCTCTCCATGTTGGGAATGCTGCCAGGAATGGACTGGAAGCAGCTTGCTTAGCTTTACAGGGCCTTCAAGGAAACAAACAGATCTTGGACATGGAGTCAGGGATGGGTGCCTTTTATACAGATTACAACCCACAGACTCTGCCAACCTTGCAGTCCTACCCATGGCTCTTGGACCAGCAAGATGTGGCCATCAAACGCTTTCCTGCTCATCTTGCAACACACTGGGTGGCTGATGCAGCATCTTCTGTTAGGAGGAAGCTCGTGGAGAGCAGTGAGAACTTGCTCCCCCTTGATAAAATCGAGAAAGTCATTCTCAAAGTCCCTGAGGTCAAATACGTGAACAGAGCCAGCCCAGCCTCAGAGCATGAAGCACGACACTCCTTCCAGTTTGTGGCGTGCTCGGCTTTGCTGGATGGCAGCATGTCAGTCCAGTCCTTCGCCAGTGAGAACATTCACCGGCCGGCCTTGAGGGAGCTCCTCTGCAAAACACAGCTGGAGCACCCTCCTGACAACACGCCCAGCTTTGACAGCCTGTACTGCCAAGTGAGCGTCACGCTTCGGGACGGCAGCACCGTCAGCGACCGCTGCACTACCTTCTACGGGCACTGGAGGAAACCTCTGGAAAAGGAGGACTTGGAGAAAAAGTTTCAATCCAATACGCTCGACATCCTGCCCACAGAAGCCATGGAAGGCATTATAGAGACTGTGTACAACCTGGAAAAAGTAGAGGACTGTTCTGTATTAAGTACATTTCTATCAGGACAGTCTGCTAGAGTACTTCCAGAGAAGCTGCGCTTCCTTTGAGTGTTCCAGCCAACAGCTACATGCTCTTCACAAAGCCAATGCAAAATTCAGGACAAACTTTTACTTTGCGATTCAAGCACTTTTAAATAACACAAGAACATAATCCTGTAAAGCAAGAACCATATTCAGTCCAATATTGTGGGTTTTGATTAGGTAAATAATTTGGTGTTTATGTGCCCAGCTTAGCCAGGCTGAACAGAAGATCCTCATCTGGCACAGCTGACCCCAGCTATCTTTGTACCTCTAGAGCAGAGCACTCACTGCTTGCTCACGGCACAAAAAAACGCCCTGCTCCTCTGCCAAAAATCTGTGTTCTGCTTCTCCTAAATAACTCCATACAGAAAATCAAAATTCTGGAAGAGGATGGAAGTGCTGTGTCCATGAAAATCATCATGGTTAGAAGTACAAAGAATGAAAATCTTTTAATATTTTTTTCTGTAGATTTATCTCTACAACCTCCTTGAAGAGGGAATCTGTTATGTCTGAGTGTTGACATTTGTGCTAAAATAAACACAGCACATGTAGGGAGGGGCAGCACTCCCTACTCTGCAGCACGTCAGGTGTCACTGTAGCCATTGCTCTTGCACTGAGGCAGCAAAGGCCTGGGCCCAACCTGATCACACGAGTGCTGAGCGTGAGGGACAGCTCCACACTCCATCATAAAGGCATTACTGCCCAGTTCCACCTGCTGGCTCCTCTGTGGTACAGGTCTGCTCCTGTTTCATTCCTGCCCCAGTTACATGAGACACTGAGCAGGTGATGTCAGTGTAGGTTACTTCAGGCCCAGCAGAGTGTGGGCTGCACCACACTGGGCAGGAGTGACAGACCTGTGAGCACCACAGCACCTCTTCCCAGAGACAACTCAGTGAACCCAGATCATGAATTCTGGGAAGTTTTGGTTCCTCCAGGAGTACAAAGCCTTGCCAGACTGAGCTTCTAAGAGAAGCTGCCAACCCTTTGTTCACATTTATTAAATCAAAGCATGGTTTCTAATACATATAAAATTATCTTCCTCGGGACAATAAACAATGTATGCAAAAAAAATTTACAAAATAAATCTAATTCGTTTTACTAAATAAATCTGAAATTACTTCCTTTATTAGCACAAAACTTTAGTATTTTCCACTGGCAATGCATTCATTTGTGCTGCATCTTGGTTTATAAAGTTGGTTTACCTTGGGGCTCTGCAAAAATTTTGGAAGTCCATCAGTAATACTTGCTTAAAGACTTGCAAGAGAAAAAAGAATCCAAATAACCACATTCTTTTATTTTTCTCCTCTGATTAGAAATCAGAATTGAATTATTCACCTATACTGATGATAAACAGACTCATTTACAGCTACTTCACTTGTAATTGCAGCTGGGTACATCGCAGTTGCAATTGCAGCTGAATACATTTGGATTCATTAAAAAACAAAACAAAAACAAAGGAACTCCTCCCATCACCTTCAATATATGGTTTCTATTTTAAAAGAGAAATAAATAAGTTAAATTCAGCAGTAACCATCTGATGTATTAAATATTAAAAAACACCCCACCACACCAAACAAACCAGGAACTGTGAAGTTTAGCAGTTGCATTATTTTATTAATTCAATCTAAGGAAGCTAAATGTTTATGCTTAGCTACACTGATTTCCTTGGAGAAGTCTGTACACTTCTAGTCAGGCAAGCTTCAGGACTTCTTGTACCATTGTTCCAATTCCATCAAAGATTTCATGCAGAGGAGCTTTGCACATGAAAGCACAGGTAGTAACTATTTTATTGGCTTTATCCACGTGGGATTCATTTACATTTTTGCAAATGTGCTTACATCCAAGCTCTGCTATAGCAGATGCCGTTTCAGCATCAGGAAATCTGTAAATAAAAAGACTTTAATTAACATAAAGGAATGATACAGCCATAAAATTCTGCATACATAACTTGAATGAGAGAACTACAATAATATCTATGTGAGTCTTTAACTGATGATGACAAGGGAGTTAGAGACTGCTACTATCAGATTTTCCTATCCCCTATGGACATATCAAGTGATCTAATACCTTCAAAAACAATGTCTGAAATATGGAGCCACAATATGTCAGAAGGTACAATACTTTTTACTAATCTTTCCCTAAGTTTGGAAGATGATACCAAGTGCACTTATAACTGATCTTTAAAAGGTTGAGAGAAGCCAGCTGAACTTGCAACCTTTTCCAATACCTCCATGTAAGGTGTTCCTCTGGCATCTCTAGAGATTTTGATTTTTTTCCCCCTTCTGATAAAGAAGGAACAAATTGCAATCTGTTCTGAACAGAATCCCCCACTACAGCTGCTGATACATTTAATTCATAAGTTTTATTGGGAGTTGACAGTTCTTGAAGCAGTACTGATTTCTTCCAGGCCCTGTTCTCATCTCCATCCCCTAAAGTGGCCCCAAACCACTACCACTAGAAAAACTTTATTAAAAATCCCTGAGTTAGCAGTTGGAGTCGCCCATCCTAGAGGACTTTTCCAACCTAAACAAGTCTATGGTATCACAGATCAGTGTATATCTGGTTGTAGCATCACAAATCACCTGACCTCATGGATTCACTCTGTCTGCCCTGAGAGTTCTGTGCCTATTAATTTTTCTTAAAAGTAACTAAGTTCCCCTGGGTTTACTGCTACCAAAGAAACTTTTGCATAGAAGCCTGTCCATTTCCTAATCTTAATTCCAATGAAAATCCTCGCCATCCGTTTCCTTCTTACCTTCCATCTATGTTTTTATCCTGACCGACCGTAACCTCACAGCCAGGAAAGACTTTGGCTGCCAGAACTGGTGATATGCAGCACAAACCAATGGGCTTTTTAGCACTGTGGAAGGCCTGGAGTGTGGAGTTCACGTGCTCGTTGACAGTACAATTCTTGCCATCTACAGCCCAGGAACACAGATTCTTTGCTACACCAAAACCACCTAAGAAAAAAAACCAAACCAAAATCAAAAAGCTCAAATATAAGGCACTGCTAAACGCTATTAAATTTGATAATAGCACACACCAAACAGAAGCTCTTTTTTACAACATAATCTTGGTATCAGTGGGACTGTTAAGTAACTGTACTGAAAGCCTTACAATGTCACTGTAACCTGTAAACAAAGGGTTTACAATGTTAAAAGTTTAGCTGTGCAGTTTTTTATACCATGCAGGTCATATACAGGCCAGAAAGCTTAACCTTGTTTCAAAAAGTAACAAATAGACAAAGGGGAAACCTCACATTCGCCTGCTAGTCACTAGAACAGCTGTACCATCTGTCGTGCACTCAATAAGGAAGAAGAACCAGAAGACCACTACTAGTTGAAAGCACAAGTATGGAGTTCATGGGAGTAATGCCAACAGTGATTTGACCCTCTATAGTAATCAACTTTCAAGTTTTATTTTGATGCTTAAGCAATTATAGAAGAGCTTTTCTTCTTCCCTAGAACTACTTTTCAAATTAAAAAAAGCCATTAGCACAATAAAAAACTACTGGGGATTTTACATAAAATGGACACTATAACATATGGTATTCTAAGACAAAAAAACTTGTAAATGATAACATAATTTCCTATTAAAATTAGTGCTGATTTGTCTTTCTATAAATTAGTTTTAACAATCCTTTAGATACATTTAATCGTCATTTAATTGTATAAGCAGATTGTATTTTACAGCTCCTTTGTCTGCTGGATTTATAACCATCAGAATAATCAAAGTAAGGTTATTCCACATGGAATGTGCACAGCATCAACTTTTCTCCAATAAGCATACGGAAATTTCCACAAGTACTTCAGCAGACATCAAGAAGCTTTGCATTTTTAATATTTTCCCTTTCCTGGTTTGCTCACTTTCAAGTGTTATCTGAAATCTCTGAGGTAAGATTTTAATTTTCAAACTAAATAGGGTTTATTTCCCTCTAACAGTTATTACAGCAATCCCCCCGGGCCTGGGTTATAACAGCATGAAATTAATGTGGAAAACATCTGTGAGCCTCTACTCGCTCCTGATCAACTACTCACAGTGCAGGCAGAATTGTTTCTCTGTGTTATACACAAGCTCCCCCTGCTGGCCTTACAACAGTGTGAAAAGTTCAAAATTAACAGGCCCAATCATGAAGGCAGTATTTAACAGTACTGTGAATATTCTGAAAACAGATCTTCAGCAAGTCATGATTTCCTTGTGATGCTCCAGCTTCTTCATTTCTAAAAATGATTACAATTACCTCTGTCTGGAATGAATTTGTGTGGTCTCTAAATGAAAAATTATCCATAAACATGTTTAGTACAACTTGATCAGCAGTTGAGTGGATACATAATTAAAACAGAGTGTACTCCCATCTGACATGGAACATCATCTATTTGGAAACGTGCTATTCTGCCAACATTTTCAGAGGCCCTGAAATTAAGGCATTGCCATGTAACTGAGTTCTGACCCTATTTTTGTACTCTGGTCAGGGTTCTTGTCCACACATAAGTAGTGAAGTTTTCACAACATTCAGTAAGAAGGAATGGTGGGATGCATAACTTAATACCAAGAGAACATTCTGGCATTTTAACTTAGTGAACTATGAATCAATAAATATATTGAGTTTAAAAAAATCACAATTTTCTTTTGAAAGATGAGCTCAGCTGGTCAGAGCATGATGTTAATAACACCAAGGTTGTGGGCTCAACCCCTGTGTGGGCCATCCACTTAAGAGTTGGACTCAATGATCCTTGTGGGCCTTTCAACACAGTGTATTTTGTGATACCTACCAGGGAAAATGACAGCATCAAATTCACTAGCTTTAAGTTCAGCCAAATCCTGAATGTTTCCCCTTGCCAACCTGGCACTTTCAACTAACACATTTCTCTTCTCTTCTGCTGGACTTCCTTTTAGGTGATTGACTACATCCCTTTGCTCAATATTGGGGGCAAATATCTTCACCTAGGAAGAGAGATGAAGCAATTTTGTGAATGTAAACAAAACTCATACATATTTGTCACAATAAAGATCATTTAATGAAAACAGATTTTGTTCCTGAAGCCTCTTATCTAAGTTAAGCAAATTCCAGAGGATGAATCTAGCACATTAAATATCTAAAGCAACATATGATATATTAGAATGGGTAAACACAGGCATCCTTCCCATCCTATTCCTGCAGCATTTTGACAGGAGAGTATTCTTATGCCAACATCAAGCTTACTGATTTTGCCATGGCAGATAAGGCCAAGGACAAACAGGACACCACAATTTATATCAGCAGCCCAACTGGACATGCAGCTGACTTTGAAGAAAGGTTGCTCTTAACTGTTATGGGATGAAAGTGCTAAAAAGTTTGACATAAAAAAGTTAAAGATGTAAATTTTACAAGCATTTCTAGAGCAAACATTAGAGTTACCAGCTATCCTAAAACACCAGCAGCAGAAAGGAAGACCAAAACACAGCAGAACCGATTTTGGTTAGACACAAAAGGAGGACAGTGCATCAGAATACAAAGCCCTGTGACAGGTTTACCACAGGGCTGTACCACTGTGTCTGTTTTGAAGCTTCCTTTGCAAACTTCTCAGAGATGACAATTTTGTGCTAAATATGAGGGTGCTGTTGTTACCATCAGACACCTCAGCACAGCTACACACAGACAGTGACCAGCTTCTGCCATCTGAAGGCACAGATGGGACCAAAGCACACCACTACATCCTGGCCCAGGCTTCTCTGACAAGTCCCAGCTTACCAAAGAGAGCCCAGAAACTGTGAGCAGAAAGCAAGCAGGTAACCCCCAGTGAGGGCTGCAAAAGCAGTTGGAAGGATGATAAAGAATTTTAACCCATCCTCAGCTCCCTGTGGCCAGAAGAGAAGGGACAGGTCTCCAGCTTCTCCTTGCTCCTGGCTTCACAGGATCAAAGAATTCTAAGGGCTGGAAGGGACTTCTGAAGATCATCCAGTCCAACCCCCCCCCCCCCCCCGACCATGCAGGCTTTTGGATATTTTCACAAACACATATCCAGGTGGGTTTTAGATATTTTCACAGACAGAGACTCCACAACCTCCCTGGGCAGCCTGTTCTCATGCTCTGCCACCTTCAATGTAAAGAAGTTCCTCCTCATGTTGAGATGAAACTCCTTGTGGTTTAGTTTATGGCCATTGCTCCTCATCCTCACTGGGCACCACTAAAAAGAGTCTGGCACTGTTGCCCACAAAATTGGATTCATTACCTTGTATGTGACAAGCAAATAATTACATATCGAGACAGACACTGATCATTTATTTCAGAGTTGTGCAAGCTTGGGTGTTTGGTGGTATTCCACAAATCAAGCACACCCACTGGAGTTTTTGTGCCATTGTCTATACACTGAAATCCAGAGAACTCTCCAGGTGAAGCCCCTCTGTTACAATTGGCTGGTCATTGCCACACAAGTTTTGTATCTCCAGTTAACTTCTACACAGGCTCAGGGGAACAGCCCTCACCTGGGCAGGGGTCTCTCTGACCTGCAGGCATGACTCTTAGTATAATAACTTAGTTGTATTAATGAGACCTCTTTTCAGTTTTGTGTCCAGCTGCCTGTGCAACCTGAACTCCTGTCAGGGAGCCAGACAGGCCTTTGGAGGGTGTGAAAAATGCATATTTTATGATTGGCTTTTTGCAAATATTAAAATGAATATTATATGTGTTATGTTAGAAAGTTATGCTGTATTAATTTTCTTAAGTAGTGTGTTAAATATAGTTTTAGGTTATAACAAAATGTTAAAAAAGAAACTATGCTATGTAAGATACTTTTTTTAAAGAAAGGACTTGCACCAAGATAGCAGCCACAGGACACCTAAATCTTTCAGAGAAAAAGAATTTATTGCTCTCTTATCAGAAGAAACGAACTTCTTCCCGCCTCACTCAGCCCCGAAGACGCTGCTAGGATTAAGAAGAAGCAGCTGACACTGACCAGACAGAATCCTTTCTTTGAATGGAACTCATGCATCATGTATGAAGTGTATGAATATACAACAGGCTATTGTTTTTAAGGGTTAATCCTCTGTTAACGGGTGTCCTTTTTCGGGCTTATTTTGCCCAGAAAAAGGTACCCGGACGTCCGTAACTGTTTGTTTTTATTGTCTCATATCGTCCTAATCCAAATTGTCCAAAGTATTATTACTCTAATTATGTCGCTATTTTTATAAACATTTTATTATTATTAAACTTTTAAAATTTTAAAAACAAGTGACTGGCGTTTTTCACAGATGGGGATGAATAAAACGGGGAGGGGGGGACAACATAAAGAGAGAGGTTATGGCTGAAAGGGCTTGTAGGGTGCAGGGGCGGCGCAGGGAGCACCGCAAACCGGGAGGGGCTCCTGTCCCACGGAGAGGGGGACGCTCGGCTGCTGTGTCGTTCGCACGCACACACACAGACAGACACACAGACACAGACAGACACATACACACACCCCACACCCCGCCGCCCCCCGCTACCTCCGCGCCGCCGCGGCTCAGGTGCACCAGCGCCGCCGACGCCTCGTGAATCTCGCTGCCATCGAAGACGCCACAGCCGGCGAGCACCAGCGCCACCCGCTTGCCCATGGCAGCCGCCCCTCAGGCCCAGCAAGGAGCTGCGCCAGGCGGCGGGCCCGGGCCTGGCACCTCCGTCCCTGCTCCTGCTCCTGCTCCTGCTCCTGCTCCTGCTCCTGCTCCTGCTCCTCCTAGTCCTCCTCCTCCTCCTGCCGCGCCTGCGCCGCCAGCTCCATCTTCCGCCGGCGTACGAGCGGGCGGGGCGGGAAATAAATGAGGAAATCTGGAAAGCAAGGGGCGTGTGTCTCTAGTTTTAAACAAAACATATTTTAGAGCTCGGGACATATTTTCGGCCTCAGGGCTGGCCTGGCTGCGCCCCGCAGCGGGGCAGTGACGGCCGGGTGCCGCACGGTGACCTCGGTGCGCTGCAGAACGCGCCGCCCTGTCGCTGGTCCCGAAGGTGCCCGGCCTCGCTGAGCCTCAGGGGCTGCCTGTGAGGTGGGCTTTGTTTGCTGGGTTTGTTTTGCGCGTAAGGCTATAATTGTGTAATGAAAATCGGCTTCCAAATTGCTTTGAAAGCCGAAGAAAAAAAGTGGAGTTTGGTAAGAGGCCTGCGGTACTGCTGGGTCCTGATGCTTTTCGTTTCAGTGACCCCACCTAGGCCTTTTTTCTCCCTCAACTTCATGACGGGTTTCAAGGAGCTGCTCCACTTTATCAGGGAAAACTGAGGTATTTGAGCAAACGAAACTTTCTTCCCACTTAGTTCCTTAGGGCATTGCTTTAAAGAACCAAAAGGGAAAGAATACATCCCATGTCTCCTCTTTAGGACTGTGCACACAAATGCCACACCAGGGCTCAGCTGCACTGAAGTTCAATAAGATCTCTCAGCTCTTGGTTCTTCGTTTCTCATGAGCTGCCTCTCTTAGAAGAAGCTTGTGTTTAATAATGAAAACTTACTCTTCTGCTGAACCAGAGGACTGAAAAGCTGGATTTTGTAGAAGAATTTAGAGTATCTTCCAAAAATTTGGAGTATGGGTTTTCTGCAGAGGATGTGAGAGTGAGCAGTCTGGCAGAACAAAAACAACATTTGAAAGCAGAGCCTTTTCCTGCAGCAAAATGCATTCAGTTGAATACTGATTGGGAGTCTGTGTGGCATGATGGACAAGGAGATTCTGGAACAGGACAGGGCCAGGATAGAGAAATTCCCTGCTGAAGGGCAGACTCCTGTCTGCTGGGCAGTGTTTACTCCAAATGGGTGTAGGGCTTCAGCTCAGTCTACACCACAGCCCACACTCTGCCTCTTAGGATTGAGCATTACAGCATAGCCCACTGAGAGTCTGCAGAGCTAGAATCCCACTGGAATCATCTTTATGCTTGAGAAGGAGTTCTTCTTTGCATCTTCTGCGTCGAAGGAGTTTAAGCTCAATGCATGTTTGGAGAAATGAGTGTTGTCCCAAACTCTGCTGTGTGTTAGGGCTGGGGTTAATGTTAGAGCTAGGGAAATGAGCACCCTCAGGACTACAATTCCCTGCTCCTTTCTGACCTGACTTACTGGCTAGTCTTTCTGGATGGATCCTGAACCTGAATTGTCAGTAACCTCATCTCCAGTCTTATTTCTGGCCCTGTCTTTTAGATGGATCTCAGATTCATATTATAGGTGGTCCTTTTTCCTAGATGGACCCTAGACTTGACTGGGATATGATAGTCCTATCCCACTTCAGGTTCTCTATTTCACACCTCTGTGCCAGCTCTGTTCCCTGATCCAGCTCCAGCTTGCTCGTGCCGTGTCCCTGCCCTGCCTGTGTGACCTTGTCATGACCCTCTGTGTCTTAGGTCCATGTTTTCATCCCAGCTCATGACAGGGCCTTGCCCTAGCTCTCTGTCACCCCAAAGTAGCCCTAAGAGGACTCTTCTCCATCCTGTGTGGGTCACTCTTCCTGCACATCCTATAAACTGCCCTTGGCACAGGTAATGTAATCCCAGCCTCTACCCTGTTGTATCTGGGGCTCCTGCTGGATCCAGCCACTACTATGGGCCTGTTCCCTTCCAGAAACTGAACAGCAGTGAGGTTCCACCAAGAGTCTGATCACTAGAAAAATCCATGGTGATGAGGCAAATGCAAGGCTGGAATGATCAACGCACTGGGTCTGCATTGGTGGGGTACACATCTGGGTTCAGGTGTGGCTGCAATGTAGCTCAGGTGGGAGGCAGGAGCTTTGGCTTAAAAGCAGCTCACCAGGAAAGGAGCAGGGAGCCTCTTCTGAGGTGTCTCAGCAGAGCAGAAGCAGTTTCTGACTTTTCTCACAAGTTTTTATCAGACCTTGAGCAACCAGCTGCACAGCCTGAAGAGAAGAGAGTAGGTACTGTCTCCTCCAGTCTTCAAGGGATTGAATTACAGCTCTGCCCTAGACCCCAGCCTTTTTCCTGCTGCCCAGGATTTGAGAAATATGTTTTCTCTGGTGGAAATCCTGCTTTGAGGTGCCTTAGTTGCCTGATGACAGCTGTTAGCTTAAATTTGACTTGGACAGCTCTTTGTATTTCACAGGCACTCAGCTGACTCATCAATTCACTCATCCCTACCCTGCAGCAAATCCCAGAGGGTTCATCTCAGTTTAAAACTCATGATGAACTTCCTCTGCATCCTTATCCCAACCCTCATCCTATCTTTCAGGCTTCAGCAGACCCCCCCTAGAATTCCAGCTTGGAAAGAGATAATTTCCATCACCTGCCCCCTAAGCTAGCAGACAAAGGAGAAGCTGCCCTGTAATCCCAATTTTTGCTGAACTGCATATCTGCCCCAAGCACAGCTCCCATGCTAGCTGCCAGGGTCAAGGAGATCCTGAGGGGAACTCTTAGCAGTGTCTTACAAAGCCCAGTCATTCCCCCCTCCTGTAGAAAAAGACATGGCTTTCTCCCAGCCCAGCTCACAGCTCAGATGGCATCTCAGGCTATGTAGCAAAGTGTAGAGCCCAGGAGCTCTGTTTCTGACCCCTTTTCTCAAAATTCCTTTCTTACCCCTCAAAAGCAGAGATTGTGCCTCTGACTGATGAACTCCTGTCTTTCAGAGCAGCTTCAGCATGATTTCAGGTGATGTTTGTATTTCTCAGTATGTGTCCAGCTGACTCAATAACTGACATATGCCAGTGTGAGTGGGGAAAAAACCCCCTGTGAAAAAAGCTGCCAGATGTGTAGCTTTATCTGCTGTGCTTTCAGAAGATAGCTTTAGCTTTATCTGCTGTGTGTTGTTTTCACTAATCAAAAAAGAAAATATTCTGGGAAATGAGAAAAATTTAGGAATCCTGTCAGGTCTAAAATTTTGATCTTTGTAGCCAGTTTCAGTATTTACTCAAAGCCTGTTACTGGACAAAGATGCAGATCAGCTCTGTGGGATTATAATGGGGAATTTGACATGTTTCTGCATAATAAACTAGACAATGACTTTTTAGCTCAAGTATATTTATTCATAAATATATTAGTGGTTTATTTTCTATGTTTACAGCATAACTTAGGTTGCATGAGAAAAAAAAGAACCAAACCAGTTCCTCGCTGCAAAAGTTTCCTGTGGTATGTGATTAAGTGAGATATGAAAATGCTATTAAAAAAAAAAAAAATCAACCCCTTCAGCATCTACATAGTGGAGATTTAATAGTCCTCACTGCAAACATATGCTGAGTGAGGTCTAAGAACCCGTTCACACTGCATTTCTAGTTTGGCTAGTGAGCAGTTATGGCACCTTTATTATGCCTTTTTACTTCCTTGCATCCTGATTTCAAAGAAAGAATAAATTAGCCTTCCTTCATTTCATAAAGCACTTCCAGAGTTACACATCTAAATCTCTAGCACTAGGAATTATGGCTATATTCCAAACAAACACATATCTTTTTGAACAGATTAAAGAGCTGGTATATTGCACTACGCTCAAGCTATGAAACATGCATGATTACTGGCATACTTTATTTTCTAATAAATAAGCCCAGAGATTTTATAAATCGGACACAACTAACATGCATGAGATTAAAATGAGATATGGAAATGTAAGTATCTATTGATTATGTAAGCATGCATTAAATTAATGTATAGTGCTGAATGGCATGGGATTTTAAAAATAAACTATAGAATCAGAGAGCAGGGAAGTGAGATAAGGAAATGTTGCTGAAATTTAAAGTTTTAAGGTTTTCTGAATATCTTTTGTACCCCCAGCATTACTGAAACTGATATTCAGCTGCCTATCCTGCACTTTTATGAAGGATGCAGGGTTTTCCACCTGCAGTTTTGTTTGAATATACAGCCTAGCACAGTGCTGACTGGAGAACTGATTGTTCTTTAGGGGCTCACAAGAAATGAGCAGGGATATTTTTCTGGCTCCTGATGGTCAAAAGTCCACAGCACAAGTTATTATTTACCCAGTGAGTAACATACACCAGTGTTTTCATCTGGATGCCAACTACTAAACTTAGCCTCCTGGACTCTGATACCAGCATAGCCAGTTTTGGACTCTACAGAGCTGGAAAAAGCTGTGTTTTCTGCAGGGATGCTGCTGACAAACCTGTCTTCACAGTTTCTCTTAGTTCATCTGCAAGACAGCTCTCACCATTACCATAAAGATGAGAGAATAAAATGCTATATGAGTCCTGTAAAGTGTTATGATTTGAAAAAGTGTTCTGAAATGGGTGGCAGATATACAGACTTAGCTTGAAGCCCTGAAAAGTTTCAGATAAGACATCTGGGCAGTCTGAGGACGCTCAGGGTTACAGGGTTTATCACAGCAAAAGCCTCTCTGCCATTTGGTGAACCCTCACGTCATCATCCCAGGGCCAGGCCCAGAGGTTACTCCCTCAGTAGGTTCTGGGTGTGAGGATGGGCACTTGATGTGCCTTTTACAGAATCACAGAATCAATTAGGTTGGAAAAAACCTCTGAGATTATCATGGGGTATGGTAACACCCCATGTCAACTACAACATGGCACTCGGTACCTCCTCAGTGCTGCATCCAGTCTGTCCTTAAATACCTTCAGAGACAGTAACTCCGTTGGGCAGTCCATTCCAATATCCAATTACCCTTTCTGTCAAGAAAATTCTTCTTGATGTCCAACCTAAATCTCCCCTGGTGCTGCTTAAAACTATGTCCTCTCATCTTGTCACTGATTACCTGGGACAAGAGACCGACCCGGACCTACAACTTCCTTTCAGGGAGCTTTAGAAAGTGATAAGGTTTGTATGAAAGACATTCTGTGCTGTTCTTGTGAGCCAGCAAAGGCCTCCTGAAGATAAAAAAAAAGCCCTGTATCTCTCCTGAGGAAGACACATCAAGGTTGTCACCATGGCGACGTAATGAAGGAAAGAAAGTTAAAAGATACGGACTCTTGCTGGCTCACAGAATGACGTGGCTCCTTGGTCACCTACTGAGAACTTTGTTTCTTTCTTATAACCAATGGGCAGTGAATGTGTCTGTTAAATAAATGTAAATATCTTGAAAAAGTATAAAAGCAACATGTTGCTATAATAAATCTCTCTTGCACCCTTCTGATGGAGTCGTGGTACTTTGTGCTGTGTCGCGCTCGATAGCGACAAGGTTCCCCATGAGCTTCCTTTTTTTTAGGCGAACCGCCCCCACTTCCCTCAGCTGCTTCTCGTAGGACTTGTGCTCCAGACCCTCCACCAGCCTTGACGCGTCTCCAAAGCAATGCGTGAAAGGACAACGTTCAGAGGACCCCTGCTCCATCCGAACGATAGCGACATGTAGTTCCCTGGACCTCCAGAAAACTCAGTCGCAGTTCGGCCGGGTGACGTTTCTCACGGATGATTCTGCACCCTGCTGGCTTCCCTCGGGAGGAGGAGGAAAAGCACCCCCGCTCGGTCAGGCCCTGCCCGCAGCCCGGCCTCGGCGGGCACCGCCGGCCTCCCCGGCCCCGTGGGCGGGCGCGGGGGCGGCCCCTTCCCTCCCGGCCTCCTCCGGCTCCGCCGCTTCCCTGGCGGCTCTGGGCCCGGCTCTGCGATGGGCGCCGCTCGCTGCTCCCGGCTGCTGCCGCCGCTGTGGCTGCTGCTGCTGCTCCTGGCGCTGTGGGGGCCGCGTGTGTCGGGGGAGCCCCGCTCGGCGCGGCGGCGCTGGCCGGTGCCCTACAGGTGAGTGCCGCCCCCGGGCCTCGGCCGCGCCGCGCTGCTCCTGCTTCTCTGCGCCTTAGACTGAGAGGCCGTGGGAAGCTTCCCCTTTCAGATCTCGGGGTGGTGGTCACTGACACAGTGTTTGGCGTGTTCGGCTTGCCGTGGTGCCGTGCCAGGCCAAGAGCTGCGCTTGGTCTCTGCAGCGGGAGGGATTGGCTCCCCGGGAATGACTGCCCGCTTTAAACACGCTCCTTAATGCCCGCAGGAAAGGTGGTGGTGAGAAAATCGGGGTACGGGTTTGTTTTTTTCCTTTTAAATTTAACTTAACATCATGCTTCGTGACAAATGAAACGGTACAAAATCGCTGCTCCAGAGCTGCCTGACCTCCAGAATTCCTGGTGGTGTTGGGCCACAACTGCACGTTGTGTTGTGAAAACAGCGATTTGGCCGTGCCGAGGAAATGAGCCCCTTCAGAAGAAGCACTACGCTTAATTGTGTATTTTGTGCGGGTTTGCTGTTTGTAAAGGGAGTAGTTATCAATGTTTGACTGCAGCTTAATAATGCACACCTGAAATTTTGAGAGCTTGTTGTGCAATTCCCAGCAGTTAAATTTGTGTCAGGTGATGCCTGAAGGAGCTGGTCTTGCAGTCATGAGTTGTTGGGATTTTCCAGCAAGTTCAGGAATTACAAGACTGGGCCTTGGGATGGTCAGATTTGGAGAACAATCCTGTTGGTGTGAGATGCTCAGAAGTGTGGGGTTTCAGTGTTTCTTAACGTGCTCTTTACCTTCTTGTCACATGCAGTGCAAGGGGTAATTGAAAATATAAGGTGTGCAAGCTAGAAATAGGACTTGAATGTGTGGTTG
Source organism: Molothrus aeneus (assembly GCF_037042795.1). Classification (NCBI taxonomy): domain Eukaryota; kingdom Metazoa; phylum Chordata; class Aves; order Passeriformes; family Icteridae; genus Molothrus; species Molothrus aeneus. The sequence continues at coordinate 67,879,306 of NC_089647.1, forward strand.
GCCTAAGTTTTTGTTTTCTGTATGTTTTTTTCAGACATACTTGTTAGGGTTTGGGGATTGTTTTTCCCTTCTTTTTCTTTTCTTCCCCCCCTGCCCCCGGCTAACCAGACAAGATCTGGACAAGCTGTGCATGCCAATTTGTCATGGTATCAGGAATATAGGAGTGTTGTTTTAAGGGAAATACAGGAGTGACTCTAAAGGAACTTGGAACAGGAAGACTTGTTACAGTGGGTTGATCCTGGCTGGATGCCAAGTGCCCACCAAAGTCACTCCATTATTCCCCTCCACAAGTGGTGGGGAAGGAAAATACAGCAAGGTTCCTAAGTTAAGGACAGGGAGAGATCACTAACCAAATACCATCACAAGGCAAAACAGACTCAGCTTTGGGATATTAGTTGAATGTATTGCTAACAAAATAAGAGCAGAATAAATAAAAATAAGAAGTAGAATAAATCTTAAAAACACCTTTTCCCCACCACTCTCTCCTTCCCAGGTTCTGCCTCCTCCCCCTCGTGCTGCAGGGAGATGGGGAATGGGGGTCAGGCTCATTTCATCAGATGATGTTCCTGCAGGGAGAGGAGTCCTTCCCCTACTCCAGCGTGGGGTCCCCTCCACAGGAGACAGTTTTCCATTAAGTTCTCCAACCTGAGTCCATCCCACAGGCAACAGTTCTTCGTTAACTGCTCCAGCATAGGTCACTCTTCCATGCAATCCTTCAGGCACAGTCTGTTCCAACAGGGGTCCCCCAGAAGGTCACAAGTCCTACCAGGAAGCCTGCTCCAGCATGGGCTCCTCTCTCCATAGGTCTGCAGCCTGCTCTGTGGGGTCAAAGCATCCTTTAAGGGATCCACCTGCCCTAACATGGGTTTGTTCCACAGGCTGCAGGGGAATCTCAGCTCCAGCTCTTGGAGCAGCTCCTGCTCCTCCTTCTTCACTGGCCGTGGTGTCTTCAGGGCTGTGCCTCATACATATTCTAACCCTGCTCTTCTCTGGCCACAATTACATTGGTGCAGTAACTTTTTTTTACTTCTAAAATCTGTTATCACAAAGGTGTTGCTGTCATTCCTGATTTTCTCAGCCCAGTCCAGTGCAGGGTCCATCCTGGAGCTGGCTGGCATTGGCTTTGCCTGACAAGGGGCAACCTTCTGGCAGCTTCTCACAGAAGCCACCCCTGTAGCCACTCTGCTACCAAAACCTGGCCACACGCTCCCCCTACACTTGTCAAAAAGGTTCTTTGCTGTTTGACTATAGTGTGATAAGGAAGTGAATTGGGTCTTTGGTTTTTGAGGTTTGATAGGAATGAAATAGAAACAACGATTCCAACAACGTTCTTAGACCTCTTTATCTAAATTAGCATAGAGGGATTAATTATTTTTCTGGACTTTGCAATATTGTAGAGTCAAAATAGCTGTTCTGGGGGCCTCTTACTATAGAATAGCAAGAGCAAATTGGTCAATCCCCATGTAAATAAATTGCCAGGAGAATGTTTTTGAGGCAGATCTCAAACTATGCATTACTCAGCATCTGTGTGTCTCTAATCTGGTATGTCACCCTTTGTAATCCACATTATTTCCACTCCTTCACAATCAGTACAGTATGACTTCCATTTGTGAGCGTTAAGTCCTGAAGTCCTGTTTCTGCAGATGTGCACCCCAGCAGCCTTATGAACTTGTGTACTCCAATTGTTGCAGTGTCTGGGTCACAGAATCTGTCTTGAGGGGTGCTGGACATGTAAGCTGTCCCCCTCAGGAAGCCATGACAGGTACTCCAGCTGTGTTTGTCATTCTGTGTGCTTCTCTTTCTCAACACAGGCGCTTTGATTTCCGTCCCAAAACCGATCCTTACTGCCAAGCTCGCTACACCTTCTGTCCCACTGGCTCTGCCATCCCGCTTATGAAAGAAGAGGATGTCATTGAAGTGTATCGACTACAGGCTCCAGTATGGGAATTCAAGTACGGAGACCTGCTAGGACATTTGGTAAGGTGACTTTTTAACAAAGTTAGAATGACAAATTCAGCTGAATTTAACAGGAGCTGTTAAGAGTGGGAGCTGTAAGGTTGGGATAGGCTTGTATGGAAGAATATTAGAGCACACAATTAAAGCTGGGCTATCTGTAGGGCGGGTACTCAAAGACCACTGAGTTTCAAACAAAATGTACAGGATTCAGCTCAGCTAAAGACAAGAGCATGACCAGCATCGTTGGTGGGTTTGAACACATTCCCCCTGTAGCTGCATAATGAGTGCTTTGTATGCACCCCATTATGTCTTGGATTATTCTTGGATTATGTCTTTTCTTCTGTGCTATCACCACATCAAGAAAATACCTTTATTTGTCTCCTTATATCAGGTAAAATAGTTGCTTAGTGTTTTAATTTTTCTCTTGTTAAAATCTCACATATTTGCTTGTACATTGGTATCTGTCAGGAGCAGACAGCCAACGGTCAGAATGGTGGATCATGAGAAGTTGGTTGCTTTTACAGTTCTTTCTTGAGTGTTATGATGAGTATGGGATTGAAGTCTCCATTCATGGAATCATGCAAACATGAAGTCTCAGCTTTAGTAATATTTATAGTTATAGCAGTAGCAAAATTAATCTTCAAAGCATGATTCCTAATTAGTAAAGAAATGTTAGTGCATCAAAACCAAGCACAAAGAGTTAGACATGGGAATAGATTCAAATACTGTTATCTCAATTGTTAACTAAGTTTGGATTTATGTTTTTCTGTGCAGCTTTTAAATGAAGTATTTATATCATAGTTTTATGGCATTTATTAGAAAAATCTGGTTTTGGTAACTTGGTTCTGCTCTTTATTTTTCTGATACCCCCATGAAGTTAAGGATTCAAAAGACAGCTTGAGTCTTGATGATGAGCTCCCACTGAGTATCTTCTTCCAAATGACAGAATTTACAATGGATGGATAGACAACCACTGAGACAGCATGATGCTCTGAATAGTAGTGTGTGTGTGTCATGCAATCTGGTGTATTGTGCTTCAGTGTTACAGAATTCAAGATGTTATAGGAACTCCCTCCCCTCTTCTCACCCTGTTACAGAACAGCTCCTGAGCATCTTACCTTCTGTATAGGTCAAGCTGAAGTTGTTATGAAATCAATGTTTTGGTGGTTTGGTTCTTTGTTTTTTTCTATTTTCCAGAAAATTATGCATGATGCTGTGGGTTTCAAGAGCTCTCTAACAGGCAAAAACTACACAATGGAGTGGTATGAGCTCTTCCAACTTGGGAACTGCACATTTCCACACCTGCGGCCTGGCATGGATGCACCATTCTGGTGTAACCAGGGAGCTGCCTGCTTTTATGAAGGAATAGATGATGCACACTGGAAGGCAAATGGAACTTTAGTTCTTGTGACCACAATATCAGGTACATTTTAGAGGCTTTGGATAATGTTAATACAAAATATAGAGTCAGCCTTGTCTTCTGTAAAGCAGTATCTTTTAATTTATGTTCTGTAGGTTATTTGCAGCATTAGTCAATGATGCTGATTTCAGACACTCTGTTGAATACAGAAAGTAGCATGAGGCTGCTGCCTTTTGAACAATTCACACTGGAGAGTTGTTAAGTGAGAGTCATTTGGTGTTGCTGTACAAAAACACTTGAGTCTCTTGAGTGTAAAGCTTAAACAGAGTCATTATGGGCTCTTTTCAGATGGCTTCACCAAAACAAAATCTTCTATTGTGAAGTGGCAGATGACTGCTGAGATAGAAAAACTGTTGAAAACATGTTCATTATTGAGCAAACAAATAAGGCATATTTAGAAACAATCTCAAAGATATAAAAATATTAATCTCTATTTCTGTCCCCTTCATTATGTGTCCTAAAAACTGTGAAAATGTCCCCAGTAATAGGTCTCTGTCATATGTTGTAGAACAAACCTAGGCCTTACACTTCAAAATACATAGGTGATCACCAGAAGAGTTTCCTGCTGTATACTGATCACTGCAATCCTAAAATAAAAAGGTCATTCACATAAATCTGATTGATTGCTCTAGCAATAGAGTGAATGACTTACAAAGTTCACTGAGTGAACTTTGTTTGTAAGACATTTTGGGTGATGAAAACTGCTTAGTTTCTGAAGTTGGTGCAGTGTGAAAGACACAGTGGAGAGTCAGCTTACAGCTTTGTGTGTGCCCACTTCCACCCTTAGCAGCTTTGCTGGCCTCAGTCTCCACATCATCTATCCAGTGCTGCTAAGAAATCATAGGCAGTTCTTTAAACAAGGAAGTAAAGTGGAGCTGCTTTCCTGTGAGTTTGTAGTTCATGACTGAAGTATTTGATGTCTGATACAGTTGGATTCTTTTGTATGAATACCAAATTAAAATTTTTCAAACAGCTAGGAAACTTGTCATGTTTCCTCTCTCTGTGGATTATTGGATGCCCAAGAAAGGGGAGGCTATACTGGTGCCTCATGGAGGCATAGTTACAGTCTTCCTCACATTTCTTGCTTTCCATTTCCATGAAACTTTGAAGGAAGTAGCATTTCTGAGAGCTTTCAGTTGTCTGAATTTCACAATAACTGTCAGATTTCTAGTCAAGGAGGGTGAGTGGATGCAAGCACAGATGAACAGCATCATGAGCTGAACTTACTCCCTTCAGAGAGCTGGCAAAAAGCATCCCATCTTAGTGGTCTTACATCCCACCCATAATTTGGCTCAATTCAGCTTTGCCAGCTGTGCTAAATCAGCAGGGTGTCTCAGTCTGTGTCTCTTTTGTGAAGAAACATGAAAATTTCTGCTCTGAATTTTTGAATTTAGTTAAAACTTGAAGGGCAGAAATGTCTATTGTTCTGGTGAGCATTTTTCCAGCATCTCTTGTAGACTGTACTACCTCTGTCCTGTTTTCTGCATGGATAATGCAAAATGAGAATTGTCATGTTCTCTGGTGTTAGAATGTTCTGGCATAGTTGCAAGAAAAGTATCAGGAAAAGGAATTACAGTTTAAATAATCTGCATGTAAGTGTAGTTTATTCAGTGGGTTATCCCTTGCCCCTCTGACCTAAACCTTGTGTCTCTGTATGCTGAGGTAGTGTAGGTAAACTTTTGCAGTGGAGGCAGGTGAACCTTTAAACAGATGGAAAATATTTTGAATTCTGCATTTGTTACCTGATGTCTGCAATACTTACTTTCATCTCTTACAGGAACCATGTTTAATGAAATGGCACAATGGGTAAAATACGACAATGAGACTGGCATTTACTACGAGACCTGGACAGTTCAAGCAAGTCCTGACAAAAACTCAACAGTGTGGTTTGACTCTTATGAGTGCTCCAAGTTTATACTGAGAACCTACCAGAAGCTAGCTGACTTAGGAGCTGTATTTAGGAAGATACAAACAAACTACACAAGCATAATTTTATTCAGTGGAGAACCTATTTATTTGGGGAATGAAACATCTATTTTTGGACCACAAGGCAACAAGACACTGGCAGCAGCTATAAGAGACTTTTACAATCCATTTAAACCTCATCAGAGTGTCAGAGAGTTTTTTGTGGATCTTTTCAAAATAATTGATCGTGTTATCTTGAATCATCAGTTTTACCTCTTCTACAACTTGGAATACTGGTTTTTACCTATGAAGTCTCCTTATCTCAAAATAATTTATGAAGAGGTCCCTTTGCCTGTTGGAAGCAAAGCATCCTCTGGTATATGACGGTCTACTGAAGAACAAAACTTGCCTTTATGGCAAAAAATTCTTAAGGATTTTGGAGCGCTACCATGATGATGTGAAAGGGTTGTATGTTTCACTGCTGACTGTAAAAGTTGCATTGGGAAAGCTTTGCTGTACCAAGTGAAAGATTCAGCATTTTTTTTCTTACTACCTGTATAACACATTCATGAGTGCTTCAGCATCTCTGACCTGGCCAGTTTCTGTGTAAGCATGGCCCCCTGCTGCCTGAGGGGAGACTGCAGTGGCTCCTCTGGCTGAGCTCTGCAGTGCCAGAGGGGGAATGGGGAGGCAGCTGCCTGCTCTTGGCTCAGGGACTCTTTGCATGCATGGCCACGTGGCAGCAGATGGCATCTGGCCACCAGCAGAGGTGGGACACAAGTTACAAGGACTAACTCGCTCAACATGAGTGTCTGGATGTGTCCAGTTCCTTCAACATGTGCCTTACACTGCTGTTCCTGTAGTTCTCTGGTTTGTACAGCTGGGGCCTATGAACTATTCTCTGGTATTCTGGGACAGTGAATGTACTGGAGGATGGCATGGGTGATGCTTTTTCACCACTTTGCTTCCTTCAGCTGCACTGTAAACACCATACAGATGGCTCTTCTTCAGTTTCATGTGTGTTCTGTGACACAGATAAAAGCCAAACTGCCTGCCTTGATGTTGACTCATGCATAATTGCAGTGTTCTACCAGTCTACTATCTTGGAGTCTACTTGAGGCTTCAGTTGGGTCAGTTTTGTAGAACTTGTGTATATTCCTTTCAATTTTTTTTAAAAGCATAGAAATCTTAGTATGAAAGAGGTAATGACAGCTTGTGGGGCATCAACATTGGAGGTAAAAATCCATGCTTGTCACAGAGCTGCCTCTAAAATGTGACTGCAGCCTCTTGCTGGCAGTGATGTTTGCAGTAGTGGTGCTGTGCCAGCTCTGCTGTCCTTGAGTCCTGTTCCAGGCTCAGCTTAGAGCACTATGGCATCTACTTAGTTCCCTTTAAACCCAAGGGACCAAAGTGAGAGGAACACTGACTTTCTGCAAACTACTGAGGTGCCTGCACACTGAAAAAACACAGCTGCAGCAATGTAGTCATCTCCAAGTGTTCACTGCTCACTTGGATTTTTTTTTTTAAACTAGCTGTGGGATGAATTGTGCTCCTGCAGAAGTTATTGCTGCCTTGTGGCCAAGCAGGAACACAGGAACGAAACTCTGCAGTTTCATTTGGCTTGAGCCAAGCTAATACCCTGCTGCAGCCAGAGAGGAGAGTACACAGTGCTTGGATTCAAACAATAAGAATGGCAGAAAATTACCCTTGTATTCAGAAGGTCACTACAATTAATTAGTTGAATTGCATTATCATGTAATGGGATGAGCATGAAAGGTAATGGGAGAAGAATGAGAGGATGAGCACACCTCTCTTCAAGCTGCTACTTCCACTGGTAGGTGAAACTTCATCTTTTACCACAGACTGAAAGACTTGAGTCTTTTTAGCCAAAGTCACAGGCCCTTGTGACTGAGCTCAGCTTTAGATTAAGACACTGTCATGGTTTCACCCCAGCCAGCAATCGAGCACCACCCAGCACCACCAGGAAGGTAGTCCAGGAGGCTCTAGGGAAGTCAAAGGGGCTGCAGCAAGCCCATCTACAGCAGTTACATTCTCATTGATGCATGTTTTTATGTCTCTGAAACCCTCAGTGTTGTTAAACCCACTTTTGTCTTCCCAGGAAAAAGCCTCAACATCACAAACCACTGTTCAAAGCTCTGAAGGGGAAATAGGATCACAGAACCAAGCTTCTAAATCACACTGCCAGTGATGTGGGGATTGCTCCATGCCAGTCACATGTCTGTTTCACACTCTGAACACTATCCTCACTTTAAAGGTACTAATTTCCAATGCAGGAGCTGCCCTTTATATAACATACATGAGTTCCTTCTGAGGCCAGTATTTATGAGAGAGCTCTCACTTTCTTTGCTTCTCTCAGCTGGGAGGGTTTGTGTGTTAATTAATTGTTCAGACTGAATGCACAGCTGGCTGGGAATAAACTCCACCAGTACAAACTGCGGTCCTGAAGGAGGTGCTGTTGTTGCAGTTAAACTGGAATGATTGCACTAGAATGATTGAAGTTGTTGAGTGCAGTGCTCTCTTGTAGGTAGAATCCACAATCCTTGAGTTCGGCCTACAGAGTTAGATCCAAAAAAAACTAGAGAGGTGATAAATAGGCTAATTCTGCAAAGTTTAGACAAGCCCAGAATAGATCCATAAAAATGACACTTTTAAAAAGGAAGCATTAGGTGTCACGGCTTCTGTGCACCTGATGATCTGCTTGTGATGGAAAACCACCTATTCACCTCAAACACTTAAGGATGGCCTCCTCCTGAAAGTCACACAGGGAGCAATAGGTAGGATCTCACCTATTTCACTCACAGGCAGGTGGTATTAGCACTTGCTCAACAGGAGGAACCAGGGCACTGTCCAGACTGCCAGGCTCAAGGATAAGCCTGGCATTTTTTTGTGTCACTGTCACTCTGTCTTTACTCACAGTTTGAATACAGGACTTGTTCATCACTTCAGACTGTGCTTGGTCCTGCTCCCTCCTCCGATGCACACTGCACTTGAGGGCAAAAATATACAATCATTCTGTACTACAATGATTTCCAAGTCTGCACACTGGTCTTGTGTAAAACTGCTGCATTGCCACACCTGTGGGCTGCTCGGGGTTGTAAGCCACACTTCATTCCATGAGGGTTCTCCAGCAAAGCAGATCCTGGCTCATCATCCATCAAGGTCAAACGGAGTGTGCTGCTCCTGCTTCTCAAAGCACTGTGCAACAGAAGTCACTGGTACCAATGTTCTCTGCCTTCCCCCTCACAAACCCACCCCCAGATGTCCTGGATTAGGAGAGCTGCTGCCTTCAATATCTTAACTTGTAACCACTTGGATTTAGAGGTAAGATTTGTCACTGCACACATTAACTCCTACCCAAAACTGGACAACCAAGCCAACACCTGAGTTTTGTTATTCTGATAATAAGAAATAAAGGTGAGCTCGGGGAAAATTATACATCTATGACACTCATGTTCCTGTTTCTAGTGAACTTTGTGAGTCTGTGGTACTCTTTACTACTTGTGCCATGATTTTTATGTATTTGAATTGTTTCAACATCTAGAAGGCAAAAGAAGACATACTGAATTTGCTCAAAAAGCACTGTAGGCTTGCCTGGCAAGTTTATGTCATAGCTGGATTATTTGAATGAAGGATGCAGTAACTGATTCAATGTATAGAAACTGCTGACCTCCCATGGAAGAGGGAGACAACTGCTTTTAAGCATTTTCTTGTGCTGAACATCCTAATAACCAGTAGTATAATGTGGTGTTGCCTTCAGGAAGGACTTTTTGAAGTCAGTGCAACAACACAGGCTTCTCAGAGCCAGCCAGTTACCTTGCTGGGAAGCAGTTTTGCTACAGCCAACCCTGCCACCTTCAGCTCCTAATACATTCCTCACACCAGGGTCTGACAGAGGCCTCTCTGTGAGCAGCAGAACGCTGGGTTTCCAAGGTGTGACTTCCAGGAGTGGGATCTGGTACTGAGGTTATGCCTCGCCTTTCAGTTATTCCCACTACCAACGTGTTGGCAACTTACCATGCAGCATCGGGACACCTGCAGTCAAGGTCCAAAGAGCTTTTGGCTCCATTACTAATGGTATTAGTTCACATTAATTTAGTGAAAACTAAATCCTGTCCCCAGACTACAAGTGATACTCCACCTTTCTCATACAGGCAGTTCTGAGAGTCAGGTTATAAAAGACACAGAGCTTTTTTACTTTTAAGGACTAAATATATTGACACCTTTTGTACAAATAAAAGCAAATTATAGATTACATTAATTTAACAAATTCTAATACAAAAACCGGAGTTATTTCATAAAATGCAATTTTTAAATCAAAGCTCTACAGAAACATACAACTCCCCTATAAAGATGTCCAGTCCGCTGAGCATTGTTTGCTCAAAATATAGTTATGAACTTAAATACACTCATAAGTGTATTACACTAAATTATACATTCGGATAAACATGACTGAAATCAGAGATGAAGGAAATCTACTTACGACAGAAGGAGCTGTACAGCTCAAGTGAGAAGCAGCCACCAGCTAAGCTCAACCCAGCCCGTGGGGGCAGCTCTGCCTTGCTGAGGGCTGACCACATCTCTCAAACATGCAGCTCTCCGGGCAACACTTCAGTGTTACCATCAGCAACCTCAAAGAGAAAATAACTGTTGGCAGTAAGAAATGAAGTCACAAGCCACGTCCAGATCACAGGCAGTGTCTTGCCTACACCACTTACAAACTAAAAACTTTCTTTAATAAAACTGATTTATAAAATGTTCAAAACAAATTTTTGCCTATTGCTCTACTTCACCAAGTCTACTCCGTTTGAATTGTTAAATATTATGAAATTACAGAACTAGCTGAATTAAAGGAATACAAAAATTATCATCTATTAAACATCCACTTTATACATAAACATTTCTGAAACAGATTTACAGTATACAGTTAGTTTATACAGCTTAAGCAACTGTTCCAATGTCATTTCTGTCAAACTGAAAGCAGCCAAAAGGTCTAAGGTTTTGTGAAAAGGTTCTTGGTCAACATTCAAATTTTACCTTTCTCGCACTGCTCACACCCACTTCATCAGAATAACATTGCTGGGTTCATTTCACAAACCATACATTATTCCATCTCACCGTATGCTGCCAAACCGGGTAATGTGCAAGAAAGCTCATTAACTCCAGTGTGGTTTTAAATACAATGTATCTACATTTTTCCCCAGAATGCTTTCGCTTCCTGAGCTAGACATAAAATACCTTAAAACAGGTTTAGACGCAGATCTGAGACCCCATAAGCAAACTACATTAAAATGCATAGAGCGTGGAAAAAACCCCACACCACTTTTGGTAGCTCACACTACTGCCTGTTAGCGCTCTAAATACATTTTAGATGGATCTAATAATCTGTTGAATAAGGTGGTAAACTTACTACTTTAGTTGTCTAAATTTATTATTGTATATTGCTCTTGCCTTTATGACTTAACAGAATGTGTGTATTTCACAGGCTACTAGACACTCCTCATAATCGTCATCTTGTCATCGAGGTGACTGGATTTAGAAATGCTACAGTCTGCAACAAAAGCATGCAATTTTGGTGGGGTTTCACTTGGCTTTTTAAGATTAAATATGATTGTGTCCAATACTACTAATCTAAATCAAAGAAAAACACCATATTAAAACCGGTGTTTTGCAAGTGCATTTCAATATTTTAAATAATTTTTATTTCCAAAAATATTTAAAGTCACCTTTAATGACAAAGACTAAATATAAAACAGAAACCTGAATTTTGTTTGGATGAAAACAGGTTTTGGAGCTGTGAACTCTTTTGGTTCTCAAGTTCCAAAATATTTTTGAAAGAAAAATTAATTTTCTAATCAAACCATTAATTAACTTGCAACAGAATCTATATTATTAAATAAGCTTATACAGGAAATTGCAATATGGTAAGGTTGGGTTTAAGGTGCTACTCCATTCACCTTGGAGTCTTTTAAGGACTTTACCAAGTGGGCATCATGTCTGGGAACCAGACTCTACCAAGATGCTTTGAAACCTCCCAATGAATCTGCTCTAAGCTGTATTTCTGATCAGGAATCAGAACTTCCTCCATAATAGAGAGTTGAGAGAGGCGACCGCCACACATCTTCACGAACTCCACAAAGGCACTGCAGGAGACTTCACATTCCCCGAGGCCCACGGCCGACAGGTACTTGCACCGCTCGGCGATGCAGATCAGCTCCTCGTCCAGCGGCCGCAATCCATTGGCACACACCACCAGCTCGACCAGGCGCGGGCACGTCATCCCCACGCGGCCCAGCACGTCCTTGCTGACCGACCTGCCGAAGTACAGGTGAGTGACGGGGATCTCGTAACGAAAGAACGGGTCAAACTCCTCCTCGTACAGGAAAAAGTACATGACTAAATTTACTTTAGGAGAGTGCTTGATGAAAGCGTCCCAGCTGCTCTTCTGAATGGTGTGGAACTGAGTCTGTCCGGGATTCTCACTGACCACATCGATGCGCAAGTGTTCTAACCTGACGTGTTTCTCCGAGGACAGAGCCAGCAGCAGCTCGTCGCTCAGCAGGTGGTAGTTCAGCGCCAGCTCTCGCAAGCCATGGCACTGGTCAGCCACACAAAGGATACCTGTGAGAGGACAGCACGATGCAAGGCGTTACACAGATAAAGGCACTGATGACTGAACAAAAAGTGGGAGGGAACTGTTTGTGTGTGGCAGGAGGGGTGCTTTGGGCACCTGTTTCAAATGTGCAACCAAGACCTTGAATCAAAACCAAATCAAACTGGACAACCAGAACACTAATCTTTTTCACAGGCAGGATCTTGTGACTTTTTTGTACCTACATGTGAGACAGATACACACAATGTGACTACATCTCTGTTTTGCTGGGAATCAGAAAGAAGTGAACAAACACATAAACAGAAGTGACAAATACATAAATAGCATATTCTGACTGTTCTGTTGTAAGACTACATATACTCAATCTCACTTTTGTAAAAGGTGCTTACTCATGATAAAACTATTTCCTTAGCCAGCTTGGAAGAACTGCTGAGTGCTCTGTGGCTGACAAAGCAACTGTGAGTGAAATTTGTCATCTGAAGAAAGCAAATGTAAAGCAAAAGTAAAATGAATGTTCTATTTTAATTCAATAGAGAGGCTCCTGCGGTCATATTTATTTTTTCTAGGAAAGTATAAATGCTTAAATTTGGAAAAGCTAAAGCAAAAAAGAGGAAAACAGTAGAAATTTGGAGCAGTAATTTCTAAAACAGCAATTTTCAGATTCTCTTTAATGATTCAATATTCAATGCAGCTCACAGAAGACAAAATATTAAAAAGAGAATTCGGGTCAGTCTAAGGTTTCCACTCACACTATTTGTAGATACAAGCGATGGTATTATACTGGTAACAATACTGAAATAAATAAAAAGCACTAAGAAGAGCATTCAGTCCTCTGCATTTCATGTGACCCAGAAAACTGCATGAAATGTAGGATACAGCCTTTCCATTAAGAGAAGGGATGAGAACATAGCATTTAACATGAAACTGAAAAACCTGAGCTCAATACACTGAAGCAACAGGAAGAAATTCAGAAAACAGCAGTTATTTTAAAGTGCAGCTATTAAATTTAGGGAAGCCTATTCTGAGCATAGAAACGCTTTTTTAAAAAAAATCACTGCAAAAACATTGCATGAATCAGAAGGGTCACTATGATCACTCTCTAAGGAAACTCAGACACGCTGCTTCAGAATACCTAGGTCTGTTGAGATATATAGTATTTTAGGCAGTTTCAAGATCCATATACATTTTCTCATCTAAAAAAAGCTTGTTGTCCTGGCTGCCATCCTTCCATAAATCTTTGTTAACTTGTGTGGTACACTATAGACCAGTGCAATGCAAAAAGGGAAGAGCTGGGGTACAATTTACTGTGATTTTTATGGGTCTAAAACTGGATATACATGGTCTGTCAATGCAACTATGCATCCTATATAAAGAGCTGACAATGTATACAGTGTAGACAGCTACTGGAATGCCTGCCTGGAGCCCATGTATTTCAGAGAACACCCCTAGGCACTGCCCACACCTTAGTGTCACTGAGAGGTAAACAGCTCTGCTCTCTGATCTTACTGCTGAGTTGCATCAAAAAAATCCCTGACTCATGATGCTCCTGATAAAGGCACACCTGACACCTGCTCTGCTTCCCAACTCCCAAGAGAAGCAGCCCTCCTACCCCATGCCACAGCACAAATACCACCTTTACAGGAACACTTTCCATTCCCTCTGTTCCAACAGTTAGTGTTTCAGAGTGGGAACACCAAACAGAAGTAACTTCAGATAAACTCACAAAGATTAGAAATACATCACTGCCTTTGTTTCTCCAGCCCAAATTCAAACGTGTCTCTTTATCTTTACACAGTAACTTAGAGCAATTCACTGTTTGATATCAACCTTTTTCCTTTATCCCTGCAGTAGTGGAGTCTCTCTTGCTCTACTTTCATTACTCTTCTCTGTCCTTCACTAAAAAATTTCTTGAGAACTGACCTAGTAATGAACATTCCCCCTTCCTCCAATCTGAAGACATTTTAATTGCATCTATAAGTAATTAGTTTTGCAACTCACAGCCCTTTTGTTTCCATAAAGCTTTTCTATATTTTTAGCAGCCTGCTAATTACAATATCCCCATTACAAAAAAAAAAAAAAATCCAGGTCACTTTTTCCTTCAACAGTCTCATTTTTTGCAGCCTGCCTGCTCTGGAAGCCAGCCATCCACACACCAGCTTCTTTCTTTCTTTGTTCACTTGGTGGGATGCCCCTCCCTGGACACCAGGTGCCCACCAAAGCTGTGCAATCGCTCCCTTCCCCAGCTGGGCAGGGGAGAGAGAATACAGTTAAAAACTCAAGAGTGAAGATAAGGGTGACAGGGAGAGATCACCAATTACCATCATGGGTAAAACAGACTCAACTTGGGGAAATCAATATATTATCACTTGAATCAGAGTAGGGTAAGGAGAAATAAAAGTGAATCTTAACACACCTTCCTCTCACTCCTTTGTTCTTCCCAGGCTTAACTTCCTTATTATTTTCTCTACCTCCTTCCCTCCCAGCAGCACAGGGGTACAGGGAATGGGGGCTGTAGTCAGTTCTTCAGACATTGTGTCTGCCACTCCTTCTCCTCAGGGGGAGACCACCCCTCACTCTTTCCCAGTCCCTCACATGGGAGCAGTCCTCCATGAACTTCTCAATGGGAGTCCTTCTCAGACTGCAGTTGTGCTCCAGCGTGGGTCTCTTCCATGGCATGCAGTCCTTCAGGAACAGACTCCAGTGTTCCACACAGGGTCAATTCCTGCCATCAAACATGCTCCAGCATGGGCTCCTCTCTCAACACATGCTTCCAAGAGACTCTTCCAGCATGGACTTCCCACAGAGTCACAGCCTCTTTCTGGCATCCACCTGTCCTCCATGGGCTGCAGGTGGACCTCTGCTCCACTGTGGCCCTCCATGGGCCGCAGGGGCACAGCTGCCTCAGCATGGTTTGCACCATGGACTGAGGGGAATCTCAGTTCTGGCACGTGGATCAGCTCTTGCCCCCTCCTTCTTCATGGACCTTGGTGTCTGCAGAGTTGTTTCTCTCATGTATTCTCACGCCTGTCCCCAGCTGCAACTGATCTCCTGCAGTACCTGCTCCCCATTCTTAAACAGGTTATCCCAGAGGCACTACCACTGTCTCTAATGGGCTTGGCCTTGGCTCTGCTGGACAAGGGGAAGCTTCTGGCAGTTTTCACAGAAACCACTCCTGTAGCCCCCTCACTGCTCCACAAAACAAGTGCCATGCAAACCCAGTGCATTCACTTTTTTTCCATCTCAAGGCACACCCTTATCTGAATTAAGCAGTTAAACTCTCCTACTGTTTGCTCAGCACTCCCTGGTTTTGTTACTAATGCATCTTACCCCGATCTATTCATCCTCCATGAAGAACATGGAGGCTGGAACATGTCCTTTAACAGGCATGACCATTTCTTACCCATTGTTCCTTCAATTTACAACCATGCAAGATACATCAATCAGAACACACCCATGTCTCCTCCCAAATTATCAAGTGTATGATGTTCCAATGAAGCCTTCTAGCAAGGATTATCCACAAACCAGCCAACTCTGCTAGAGCTGACAGGCTACTCTTCGATCCAAGTCCAAGGAAATGACTCTCTCTGCCTAGCTACAAATTACTGCTGAAGCCTTTTCCTCTTAACAGACACAGCTGTTATGGCTCTTGCACTTCTCAGACACAAGGATTCTCAAAAAACAATTTTAGGCTGGAAAAGCCAGTCCCTCAAGCCAATTTAAACAAACCCCATCTACGACTAAAAAGCTTGGAGGAGGCAATTACGCAGTTAATTCTGGGAACACTTTGCTGGACCAGGCTGCTGCAAAACACCACTCCTGCATTTTCAGGACTTCTTTATACAAAGCCAAACACGAGGCTCTGTCTGAGAGCTACACTTACAAAAGGTATTAAATTTGTTTTGTTTGTTATCACTACAGTAACACACCCTCTGCAACAGTACTGCTTTTCCCTTGTAGAAATCCTGCTGGTGAATTTGACAGATAATAAATCTAGCATTTACAGCTGCAATGTATTTGCACGGAGAAAGTTATGGTGTTATGGTTTCTATAGTTTCTACTCATCCTCAGAAGAGGAATCACACTAAATTGCCAGCACTTCATTTACAACTCCTCTTCTCTTTCTCAGTAGAAAACTGTAAGTGTTAAGCTGATGGTCTGTGAATAAATCTTAAATTCGCTGTGTGTTGTGTAAGTCTATCAGAAATGTTAATTCTGTGAATTTCAACAATCTTGAATGATTTTGTTCTGGTATGAGCTGGCTTCATTCTTGTTACAGACACAGTTAAGAGTGTTAGAGAAGTACATCTGGTGACTGTAGAAGTTTTGCATAGCTCAGTCTCATCTCCCCTTTTTGATGCTGTCCGCAGTTTTTCTCCAGCGATGACTTTCTTTCAGAATTACTAAACCAGCATCTTTCTAAGCCATGGCATGGCAACAGTCAAAACCCACACATAACAAAGTATGGAAAAGAAACCTGTATTCCAAAAAAGCTTCATTATATTGGAATACTTTGTCATTGCACAAATTGAGCACAATCAATTTGATATGTTCTCATTAAGTTCCACATGAGGTTAACTATTTGCCCACAGCAGACATGCACTATTTTATCATTAGCCCAGTAGTCACTGTGAAGTGGTAGGATAGATGGATTGACTACTAGCTGGAAGTACTTTATTCATGGACAGTTGCTGGTAATACCATACTCATCTTCCCTCTTACCCCACCCCTCTGTTTTCAGAGGTGTACTGGTTTCAGACAGAATTTATTGCATGCATTAAAAAATCCCAACCAACCAACCAAAAAACCCCAAAGAGGCTAACCCCAAAACCACAGCAGCTTACCAGCTGGAGAAACATGAGGACAGCTGCTCATTTTCAACAGTTTGAGGGTGTCACTGTTGTTAGCCACCAGAACCTTGAGAGATGGATCATCCACGGGTGTGTCATCAATTTTAAGTGAAGAGAGGGATTTGGAGTTCACAAACACCACTGTCAGTGCAGAAATAAAGTGAGACTGAAAAAAAAAAGGAAATTTAAATGAAAGAGTAGTATGTGAAGTAAAGATCTCAATGGTTTCACAATGTGCACAGCACTCCTAGTTTTTAGTTCTTGACATTATTTGTTGAAAAAGCATTCTTTTGATATTGCATAATTTAAAAATTATACTAAAACTGACATTTTTAGTAGAGGAAGTGTAATAATTTTTTGCTATCTGTTTATGTATTGGGAAAATCAGAATGTATAACATCAGATGTTAATCAAGAACCTGACCTTGGACAATCCACTGCGCAAATTTAAATCTGCAGAAAGACCACAAGCAAAGGGAAAGCCTAGAAGCCCTCATTTTGAGGATTTGTTTTAATGTTCTTTGAACAGATGAGACAAGTCATACTCTGAAAGAAGCATCTTGTAGAAGAGGAATTCCCTCACGGCAAGTTCTGCTGCATACGTAGTCAGGAGTGTTTGTATCCAAAGACAAATGACTGCACTGCCTGCCTACCACCCACATAGAAATATTTAGGGTTTGGACAGGTTTCTTGGAAAGCTAACTGGAGTGGTCCAAACAGAGCCAAGGAGCAGGAAATCTATGAACTACTGAATAAGCAGCATAGATAAGGCAGGACAAGTGCTCAGCATAACCACTGAAACTTATCCTTAAAGACAGAGAGCCCTGGGAACCTGAACTTGAGAAACACAGACTAAGGAGCAGATACAGCAGTGATGGTAAAAACCACTGGTGGTTATGAAGTGAATATTTAGTTCATCTTCATGATTTCTTATCAGACTGACCAAATAGACTTTAAAAAATAATTTTCTCCATGCACTACATTAAGTATCTTTAAAAAACTGAGCTGCTGCTTGGATTTCAAGCCTGTTTCACTCTGAGCCACAGGCACATACCCTGAATACATTTATGTAAGAGAAGGCCTGGTAACAATATTTGTTTGTTCATAGGTGATATATTTGTGATTTTTAATAAAACTGCCACACAATGAGATTTACAGTAGGACTTACTTCTTTCACGTTTACACAAACTTTCAAAGTCAGTTCATGCAGATGGAAACATGAAGTTCAACTCAGAATCTTTACACACTTTGGCTTTAGGGACCACTCCAACTATCCCAACAGTATGCTCATATGTGTTATGTACAGAAGAAAAGATGCTTTAATATTATTTCAACTCTGTATTATGAGAATGTTAGCACTGTGTTTTTATTCTCTGTATTTAGAAAAAGAAGGTTGTTAAATAGAAAGGCAAAGAAAGTTAACCACACTTATTAAAAAAGGTAACTTGAACCTTCTAGTTTGAAGAGGTAGCAGGAAACAGGCAATATCCCAACATGTAAAAGCTGGTCTTTTCAGTATTGCCATATCTGTAGTCTGTAGTATGATTCTTTAAAAGATTCTACACACCTAAAATGTACTTAGTGAAAAGACAGGCAACACAACTCTAAATATGAGTTAGAGATATTTGCCACATGTCAGGTCACTTGACAACAAGAGAGCGCTGATGAAGATAATTCCAAGTAGTTCAGACCTCCTATACAGTCTGATAAAAATAAGACCCCCACCACCCCCCAAGAAATCCAAAACCACAGCAAAGTATTAACCATTTCCCAAATTAATTCAGCTTTGTCTGCTTTTCATCTAATGGACCTGTCACTAACAGCTTCCCACAAGAATTCAGTCACAGTCAAATTAAATTCTTTAGTTTCACTATTTGTCCCTTATGCAAGTGACAAAACTATTGAAGTCATAAGCACCACAAGGCAAATTATCCTTAGAGCTAATTTTGACTTATTTTGAATCTATTTTTTTAAAGGCCAAATGTGAACTTACTGAGAAACAAAAAAAAAGGAAACCCTTTTTTAATCCTTTGTGCTTTATAATCCTTGAAGTTGAGTCAGAACATAGCATGAACAATTACAAGTAATTACTCAGCAAGCTAGACATGATCCTAATATATCCCTCCAGTGAAAACTAAGAGATCTAAAGCAGCATTCAGGTTAATAAAAAAAAAGTAAGAAAGAGCTGAAAGGACAAAGTATTTTTAACACACTGTGGATTGTTGTCACTATATTCAGGTTTTCTTATCATCACACCTCAAAGAACATCAGAAAAGGAAAAAAATCAGAGTAAAACTAATTAAATATCTGAAAAGCCTCTTTGAAAATTATCAGTTAAAAATACATATTCAAGAGAGACATATGACATGGCAGTGACCACTGCAAGGATAATAATTTATAACCCTTCTGTAGCAAACCTCACCTGCAGCCTACTTCCCTTTCCAAGGCTGTCTCTAGTTCTTCCTTGTCCTTACTGCCATCAGTAGCCATGACAACACTGAGATCTAGCCAATAGTCTATTTGTATCTGGCCCTTCACAACCACTCCCCTGTTCCTTCCACCTCACTAGCAGGAATGCTTCTCTAGAAGCACATGTAAGAGATTTGTCATCCAGATTAAATGCTTTCTAACAAGATCTGATTTTTGGTAAATGTGCAAGGTAAAAATCTTGACTGAAAATTTCAGAAATACAGTGCACTTCACCAAGTATGTTAATGCTTGACTGCCTGAAGTGAAGCCCTGCAAATCATGATCCTATTTCTTTCTGAAGAGATTGTGTAAGTCCACATGGATAAAACTCTACCAATCATTTGATTGCAACTGTCTCCTAAACAAACCCCACAACACAGACCTGAACTGTCTAGCCTCTTAGCTTGCACCACACTGCTCAGCACTACATTGAGGTCAACAGACAGGAGGACTTGAAAGAACAAGGTCAGGCCTACACTCTCATATGATTCAGAGACTGAATGGAACTCCATATATCCATCACTGTACATATCAGCTCCTCCCTTTATTACAGGCCAGACCACTAAAAAACGTTTCTTTATCCAAGATTCATATTCCCACAATAGAATTTTTCATAAACTTACAGAAGTACTGTATGAAACACTGCAATACTTTGCAATAGAAAATATACATAACAAAATACCTTTGGTAAATCCATGAAGCTTGGCCGGGCAGTTGAAATTAGCCCAAGTGTTTTCAGAGAGCAATTCACAAGCTGTGATAAAATATCACAAGCTGCTTCTGCAGATTCCTTGCTACTGTCCACCTTAAAACAAAACGAATTTCGTGTTCAGAATGCACTGCAAATACACTCTTTAACTTTTTTTTTTCACTTTACCTTCTGAAATGTGATGTAAAAAAAAAACTCTCATTGTGAACCCATCAATGTTATTCTTTATTCCCCCAAAAAAGTATGAATCAAAAATCCAATGCTCTAAATTTACTACTTTTCTAAACACTTTGGTAAAATATAGCATGGTGAGGGGTTAGCTAAACAGTGTGTTCCAAGATCCTCATTCCACATCAAGTAACAAGCCAGTGGAGGGTCCAGAGCCTATTCCACTTCCTCTTTACATTCCTCCTTACCAAAATGCAAGAATTCTATAAATCCTTTCTTATGTGCAAAAGCCATTTCTTTTTGCAGTGGCTCAGTTCATAAAACTGAGCTGCTGGAGAGTTAAGTGCATTATCATATAAACCTGAATGACTGGCCCTTCACTGCTAAACCACAACAGATGCAATGGATACTCTAAAAAAACCAAACCAAACCAAACCAAGCAAACCAACACAAATCCCAAAACCTTCATTAGTCAGCTTGCTACCCAACCAAATCACTAAGCTTGTCTCCAGGGGACTTCCCCCGACTCTCAGATGTGCTTTCTGAATGCACAGCAGCCATGAGAGCTTTGCAGACCTACAGAACAGTATAAAGCTTGATCACAGGATCAAATTTAACTCCACTGTAAGCCATGCTACCTTGGCAGCAACAGATTCATTTTCTGCTCAAACACAAGCTGAAAAACCTTGATTTTCAACAATTCATCCTTCTTTGCCTATAGACAACACCCCTCTTGTTTGCAGCCTTTACAGAGGACTGGTGAGTGTTACACCCACTTCCTTGTGTATTCTGCAGCACTGGAACAACTGAAGTGACACATGAAAGAAATGATGGATCACCCTACAAGCAAAGGGCACCCAAAATTCCTTGGGTGTAAAGCAACACAGACAGGAGATAAGACACTGGGAGGTCACTCCACTACAGCCCCAGGTTTTCTTTATTTGGATGCTGATAAAAGCCCTGCAAACCACGTGGTAACAGTTTGTATCTGGTACTGCAAGCAAGCAGTAGCAATACATGTGATCAGTTAGAGGTGACTCAGCTTCTCACATGCTGATGATTCCAGCATTAGAACTGCCTGATCTCAGAAACAAGTATGCTGAACTTGCTGCAGAACACACTTCCTTTCCAAATTTCTCACACAGCTGATGCATATGCAGCCAGGAGATTCACAGCACCCTTCCAAAACACACTGCTATGTAAGCCCACATTAGAAGTTTTCATATACTGAAAATAATTCCACAATGTGAATACATGCACCATCCTATGCAAACCACACAAACTCTCTCAGTCCCCTGTACACAGCTGCACTGAGTACAGACAATCCCATACAATTTAAGATTAAAACTGCTAGTTGATGACTGGCAGTACTGAAGTCACTCTCTGTGCATTAGATGTTTTCTAACCATGAATATTAGAGCCAAGTACCTACAGGATGTGAAATGGGGAAATGCTCAACTTAGGTATTCTGACTGAACTTAATTCTGAGGCAGTAACCCACTCATGCAGTCGTATCAGAACTATTTCTGTCCACTTCACGAAGCAGAATTTTAAGCAGCTGAACTGCTACAAAAAAAACCTCAAAAAACCAAAAAAGCCAAAACCAACCAAAAAGCTCACAAAAAACCCCGAAAAACAAACCAACAAAGGACCCACAAAAACAAACAAAAAACCACAAAAAAACACACCACCAGCCAAAAAAAATCCCATCTGACAGAAATAAGATAATGAAAAGGTAGGTTCAATACTGTTATTTCAAGTTTTGGTCCTCAAAATAAACCCAAACAAATTAATTGGGAGGTAATCTCCATGTCTACATGTCCATTTAGAGAATCCATTTCCTCCATCTATTAAGCCTGAAAACAAGGCCACCTACCACACTGACAGCTACCCTATTCCTTTTAGGATAAAAGTCACTTTAAAAAAGCCTATAAAGTACACTACCTTGAAGCTAACATACTGCAGGTGATTGGAATGCCTCTTTATTATTTGCTTGATTAGTTCAGGGTGTGTAGTCCTCAGGTTTGACGTGGCTGGTTGATTCAGCTCAAACTCAAAGCACCTCCAGAGATCAGGCATATGAAACACTTGGTTCCAGCTCCTGCAGACCTGGGATGCATGAGCACGATCCAGAAGTGGCAAGTACTGGAACACCTGCAGGATAATGTCTTGGAGCAGGTTTGCCCAGTCAGGACTCTGCACAACTGTGGTTTTCTTCTCTACAATCTTGTGTCTCTTGGATTCCTTCTCAGTTGTGTCTTCAGATGAACTGCTGTTGGCCTCATTAGTTGTCCTTCCTCGTTTCATTCTACAGAAGTAATTAAAAAAAAAATTTATTTTGTAAATGTAAAAGAGCTGAGAACAATATTAATAGAAACTGTGGAGTTGAAAAGGGTATTTTATGCAACAACACCTTGGCAGAGTTTTTTTTCCTGCCATATATAAAGGAAAAAAACCCCAAGTAACAAACCAAAATGGCAGTCCAGAAATAACATTATCATCTAAACTGATATCTTTACTATTACTTCTTTAATCATTAACAGTGCCAACCCGTTTATAACAGTCACTCTCCTTTCAGTGTTTCATTTGTGTGTTTGAGAACACTTTGAACTAATTTGTTTTACTGTGTTGTTGATTATTACTCTACTGTTCTACTAATGGAAGGATAATCTTCTAAACAATTTTTTGAACACTGACATAAATATTCCTGGCCCAGTCCTATTTATTAGGAACTACACTTGAAACTGTGGAGATAAAAATCAGGCAAGGAAGTAAATAATTACTGCATGTATGCTTGCAAGCACTGCATATTGCGATGTTGCATCAGACCAAATATTTTTTTTTTCTGATAAAGGAAGAATATTTTCTTTTAAAATTTATTTATTTAAAATGCATTGCTTAAATAGATATCTGTTTTAAATCAGTATCCTTGAAAATATATTTCATCAAGTCCATTGGTGTGCTTTCATTTTTCCAGCTAACTAGTAAATAGGCATTACAGAAGACTTCCAGTAACAGTCTGGAAGTTTCAACCCACAAAAAAAATTTAGAGAAGGGCCAGAAAAAATTCTTCAAAATTGTATTAAATTCAGCAAGCCCACAGCAAAAGGTTGTAGCATATGCTTTTGCCATAATTACATCACCTAAACAACTTCTACCTTATATTACATTATTGGAGAGAAAAAGACCCTTACCACTACATATATCTGAAACACATCCAGGCTCACTGGGTTTTAATCCAAACATGTTCTTTTGTACATGCCATCTTACAAGTGAACTCGGCATCTGATCATTTATTTTCAAAAGCCTCAGTGTGATGCACATCATGTCCTAAAGGGCTCTGCTGCCTCATACTCAACTACAATGTGCTCAATTCCAGTCTCCAGAGAGCTGAGAGAATCCAGGGGCAGGGTGAGCCTGACACATAAAGCACCCCCAGCCTCCCTAGAAGATAAACAAGGACTTCATACACAGCAAAATCATCCTGGTTTAACATTCAAGTACAATTACATGTCTAGGGTTATCACATGCCCAGATCCCTCCTGGGATCTGAAAAGTTACATTTCCCTGCTATGTACTGCGACTAAGTCTGGAAGTACTTCCTGAAACAAAATGCCAGCTAAAAATTATACTGCTCATAATCCAGTGCATCACAGATTACTTTCTCAAAGGCAGCACCTCCCTACCTACCTTTAAAAGGCTTTAATCCTAGCTACTCACATGACAGAAGCAAGCTATCACTTAAGGTCTAATGCCACTCATAAGATGATGCAGACAAACCTGAACATAGGGTCCCGAAAGACTGGTGAAAAAAATTTGTCTTGACTATTTTAAACTCCTATTTTTACTCCCAGCACACTTGGAGGCAAGCAGAGCATGAAAACAGTACTGGGCAAAAATCTCTACTTGCTTCCTGAGAACTGTTTTCCGTGATTCAGTTCCCATCTACGGGACTATGCAGAACACAATTCCTGTGCTGGAACAAGCTTTCTGCTAGAGACAGAGCTCTGGTGCTGAGCCACTTCATCAGTGAAGAAAAGCAAGAAAACTGAACAGTGACTCAGAACCATCTGCAACTAACAAAAATATAAAGGAATTGGATTTTGCAACCGTGAAAGTGGAATTCAACTTAAAATTAATCAAGAATTAATTGGCAAATCCACTGCAAGCCTGTTGTGTTTCTCTTAGAGATAATAACTCAGCATAGTGCAAGAACAGTATTTATAATAAGCTAGTCTGAAATGCAACATTGGTTTAAGCTTTAGGCTAAACAGATATTCCAAACAACTAGGTTATAATGAGCATTCACCACAGGCAAGCTATTAACTTGCCAAACTCAGGCTTGCCTGTTTGAGGTCCAAGTCTTTCCAAAGCCATCTGTAAAAAGCTACAGAAGGTACTGTTAGACTGGGCTCTCCAAGTCCTCCTTTGCAGAGATCCTGTCTCATCTGCTAGCAAGGCAGTAAAGCTGCATAAACGTTCCAGTTAGGTAGGCTATTGTTATCACTGCATTAAGGTAGGGTTTGGGGTTTTTTTTTTCCCCTCTTTTTTGTCTCCCTTTCAGAGAAGACCAGGAGGGAGCTGCCACTGACAAAACTGCATTCATTTTTCTTCTGGAAAAAAAGCCTCTGGGATGCGTTGATAGGAGTGGACCAGTTCAATGACAGCTCTCACTGTGCACCTCTGAGCTAACTGGGATGAGCTCTAAGTAGTTAATATGTGCTGGTTACAGTCCAAAACCCACTCATAGAAGTTGTGGGATACTGCCCCATATTTTTGTAAACAGCCACCTTAAAAAACAAAAAGACACCACAGCCATTACTTAGAGGTATACTGATATTTTCTTCTTCCAAGAAAATAAGAAGTTATATGTACTAAATGCCATGACTTAAAGCAAGGGATGGGGAAAAAAAAACACCTTTCCAGACAACTTTTTTTGTTACTGTATTTAAAGAGGTCAAGATTAAGATTTTTGAAATCTTTCAAAAGTATTTCCTTAGCAAACTTTTTCCAAACGTCGTTTTTTTCCAAAGGAAAAAAGTGCCTAAGCTAAAGACTAAAAAATTTATTTTAAGAACTGTATGACTGTTTTGTCATCTGATTTTTAACCAATTTGTTCATCTAATTTTTGTATTCTCATTTTAGAACTTAAAGTATCAAAATAGTTTTTTTAAAAATATAACTGCTTTCAACCTCTTCACATGCCAACAATAAAACAAATATGAAATTTTAAAAATGCATATTTGCCTGCACAAGTTTACAGAACTATCTAAAAATATATTTACTTTTAAAAGGCCACTTAAAGTAAACCTTTCTGGACATTTAACATAAGAAAAAGGCAATGCAATTAGAAGCTCAATTCATTTTGCTTTATGTATCCAGTAATTGAAAGATCCGACCACTTGAAAACCAAGGCCAACTTTTCAACAGGAAGACATGGATGCAAAATTCCATACTAGCAAATTACTCTATGAGTAAAACCTACTTTTCAAGGAATGATTGCTTATCACTTCTTAGAAATGCATGAACCATCAATCTTGCTTTTATCTCTCTCTGGCACACTCAGGACACACACATATCATTGTTTTTCAAACTGCTGCTATAACCAACTTTGCTTTAGCAGCTAAGATTTTGCCAGTAAGGAAAATAAATCCCAAAAACCAAACCAACAAAAATACCCAACTCTATGGGGGCAGAGAGATGGGTGAAAGACGGGTGCGTGCCTAACTCCTTAAGATTTTCCAAGCAAATTTCTCCACCTATTATAAGGACTCGTTTCTGAACTCCGCACCTGGGCGCAACCCAGGCTATCTTGTTTGCAATAGTCATGTCCAACCCTAATCACACAGTTCAGTCACTGAGCAGCAGGAGGAGGAGCAAAGCACGTGCTTAACATTGTTTTTATTGCCGAGTAAGGTACAGCCAGAACACAACGGCAGTTAAAAAACAAAACAAAACAAACCAAAAAAATCCCACAACCAAAACCAAACAAAACAAACTGTGCAGAGCTGTTTGCACCCGACTGATAACGCTTTCCCAAGAGCCTGTCCAACCGAGCTCGCTGTGCCTCAGCCCCGCTGTTCATGGAACACCAGGAACGCGCTGAAGGGGAGCAGAGGCTGAAAGAAGGGGCGAACCCAACCCCTCCCTGCCGCAAACAACCTGCTCCGCTGGACACAGCGAGGCTTTCACGACTGATTACCGTTATCACGGGAAAGCTGCGAAGCAGCGACCCCAAACACGGCGGAGTAGGATTTAAGGATCTCTCGCTACTCCCGGAGAAGGCTCCCCTCAGGGTCGGTTCCTTCCGGCCCAGCCCCGGCCCGGGGCGCGGGGCTCCGACAGCCCGGCAGGCCTCGAGCTCCGCGGCCCCCGCTGCTCGGAGCCCGCTCCTGGGGCCTGGGACCCCGCGGATGGTCCCGCTGCGCCGCCGCCCGCCCGTTCCTGCCCCATCACCTGGCGGCTCCCTGCTGCGCTTCGCATTAACCGGGGCTCGGGCCGCGCTGGCGCCTCCGCTCCGGCCACATCAGCTCTCTGCGCCAAAGCCGACCCCAGCGCGCTCCGCCGCCCGACCGTCCGCTCCGTCCCGTCCCGCCCGCGTCGCTGCTTCGCTCCTTCCCTGGCCTCGCTCTCTGTTTACTTCCAGCGGCGGAAGCGACGCGAACCAGCCAAAATGGCGGCGGGCGGCGGCCCCACCTCCCCTCAGCGCCCCCGCCCGCGGAGCCTCGCAGCCGGGGACGGCGCCGGCTCCTCCTCCCGCCCGTCTGCACTACGGCTCGGGGCTGGGCGCGTCCCGCCTCGGGCAGGAAGGGAGCCGTGCAGTCTAGAGACGTACCGGGGCTAATCCCAGAATCTGTTAGGTTGGAAAAGTCCTCCGAGATCATCGAGTCTGGCCTATGATCCAACGCCCCCATGTCAGCTGCACCATGGCACTCAGTGCCTCCTCATTGCCGCGTCCAGTCTGTCCTTAAATGTCTCCAGGGATAGTGACTCCACCACCTTTCCAATGCTCAGTCACCCTTTCCGTGAAGAAATTCTTCCTAGTATCCAACCGTAACCTTCCCTGGCGCAGTTTATGACTATGCCATCTTGTCCTATCACTGGTTACCTGGGGGAAGATGCCGGCCCCGACTTGGCTACAAGCTTCTTTCGGGAGACGTAGAGAGTGACAGCTCCCGACCCTCCCTTTTCTTTCTGGTGGCTAAGCACCACCAGCTCCCGGCTGTTCCTCATAGGACTTGTGTTCCAAGCACTTCCCCAGTTCCATTGCCCTTCTCTGGACACACTCCAGCCCCTCACTTTGTTTGTTGTAGCGTGGGGCCCTGAGCTGGACACAGCACTCGCGGTGTGGCCTCTCCAGTGCCGAGTACGGAGGCAATCCCTGCCTGGCCCTGCTGGCCACACCACTGCTGACATTGCTGTGTGCTGTCGTTTGCCTTCTCGGCCACCTGGGCACGCTGGGTGTTACCAGCGATGGAGCTGGATCCTTTTCACCAGTACAGCCGGTTGCCTCCTGTCATCTGAAAGTCCCACGTGAGGATGGCCTTAGGAATAGATGTAAGAGGGAAAACAAACCACCAAAGTGTCCTGGGGCCGGCAGGCGCGGGGAATTATGTGCTTGGGATTTTGCCAGGCAGAGAAGACAAAGTGATGTGTGACATTTGCCATGGGCTGCAAATGCCTTGTCATCATGTGTCCTTCATGCATGTGGTACACTCCAATGCACCTCATTTTTCAGCCCTGTATGTGTCCAAACTCTTTACAATTGTTGAGATTCATAAAACTTAATTATTAATTTATTGCAAACTATAGTAAATAAATTACTGCTCAAATTGTTGTAATCCCAATTCCTGTCATTATTTTCTTGGAAACAGCACTTGTGATCCTGTGCTCACCCCAGTCTTGAAATGGCTTTGAAACATTCTTCAGTGGTCACTCAAATATCACCATCCCTGAAATCTTTAAGAAGCACTTTATAAAAATACATTTCCTTGCACACATTAAGTCAGTTAATTTTTTTTAAGTCTAATTCCTTGAGATTATTAGTGGGGGGGGGGGAGGAGGGGGGTAAGACTTGTCTGGAAACAGAATTGTTTTTCAGTGAGAAACATATAATAAGTTTTTATTTTGAGTTTCTGTGAGAAAATAATCTCTTTTTCTCCATTTCAGAATGTCTTGAGCTATTTACTAAAGCTCAGCCATTACAGTTCTGTGTTCTGTGTGTATTTATAAATCTACATCCAGTCTTCAGCTTTTCAGGAAATGCAACAAAAATCTGGAAATAAGAGGTGAGTTATCACCTTACCTTGAGCAGATCAATGAGTATCTTAGACAACCTTGTAATAGCAAATATGTGACTGTATAATTTGCTCAGTTTTATGAGACAGCTGTATAAACCTTGGTAGGTAATGAAATGTGTTTATGAATGGAGCCAATACTGTCAAGAAACCTGCAGTAACTGTTTTGCCATCCCCATCTGGAAGTGTTCCATGTCTTCCATTCTCACTGCTTAGGAATTCCCTTTTCAGCCCTGTGTTCCAGGTCAGAAATGGTTTCTAATGGTGGGAAGAGAGCATCCCCCAATTACAGTTTCTGGTAAAGACAAGTCATATTTGCAAGTATGCAACTTGCAAACTGCTGGAGATGTGGGAGACAAAATCAGACTGCCTGCAAAGGCTGGAACTAGACCTGGGCCCAGTCTATGGGGAGAAGGATCTATTTTTTATCGACAAATAGAGAGCAAGCAGCTGCTGCTTCTCCTGGACCTCTCTTAGTGTTTTAAGGCAGCATTATGTGCATTTTGATGTGATGTAACTGAGCCATGCCATGTGAAGTCACTAAAAATATAGCTTCATCAAGATTTATGCTCTGATCAAGTTCTGGTGTCTGCAGAAAAAAAAAAAAAAAAAAAAAAAAAGAAGTATCTTCTTTTGACCAAAACAAATATTTTCTTTTTTTTTTTTTTTTTTTTTTGTTTGTGTAGAAGTCTTGGGAGATGTAACAGCTGCAATTTCATTATTTTTAAGGTAATGCTACTTTTAAACCCTTGCATTATCTGAGTTTCACTGTATTGACTTACTGGGAGGGACTTCTTACAGTGCCAAGCAGTTACAATTTGCTGCCTTATCGTTAGGGTAAACCAAGTTTGGCTCACTGCCTGTGCCCTTCTTTGCTTTGTTGGAGCCGCTTGTGTAAGTTTTAGGCACCCTTTGTGTGTGTAGGAGAGGAGAACAAGTGCAGAAAGCACTCCCAGCATGACACTGTTTGGGGCCATAGCAGCTAAACTCGGCAAGAAAGGCAGCTGCAGCTCTGTCCTTGGGGCCAGCCCGGGCCCTGGGCATGGTGCAGAGCACTGACAAAAACATCTGCAGTGTCTGTGGGCAAAGCACAAGAAACGGGCAGTTCATCAGAGCTGTGGGCAGCTGGTGCTGTGGGCTCCAGGTGACTCCCCAGGGCTGGCTCTGGTTTAGCTGGCAGACAAAGCCCTGCAGAGCTCCTGGACTCAGGTAGCTGGCACTGAGATGGGAGGCAGCAGGCTAAGAAGGGGGCCAAGCAGTAAAGGTTCAAAGAACATCCATAGGTCTGGGCTGGTCTGTGTTGTTGCCATGTTGTTGCCAGTGGTGGCTGGGCACTTTGGAGCTTTAGTCAGTAACTTGGACACCTCTGTAAGGTGTGTCTGCATTCAATAGTCTCTATGCCTTACAGTAATCACTTAACTAACAGCAGGTGGGTTTTTGAGAGAGGAATATTTTTAATGATTTTTTTTTTTTGGTGTATGCTTTCAGTAGCAACAGAAAAAGGCCATGGCCTGTGCTGAGCCCTGCTATGCAAAAATGAGACTATTAAGGAAACTGCATTGTAACTTTTTATTTTTCCAAAAGAGAAGGAGAAGCTCGCTGAAGTTTCAGTTTTTCTGATGGGAGAATCACTCACTTAGAGATGTGAAGCAGCCCTCACTGTCACCATGTGAAGATGAGGAACAGCCCACAGGCATAAAACCCAAGATATAGCCAGTAAAATCTCAGTGTCTAACAGGGGATCTCACCAGCTCAGGCTGAGGCTGCACAGAACACCTCATTTCAGCTGGCAGGCTGCCTGACTGATGAAGCCACCGCAACATTTCAAATGCCAGGTCTTGATTATAAATGCTGCACCCTTTAGCACTGAAAGTCTACTGTGCTGATTTTCTGGCCGTATTCAAGTAGCTCTGAAGCATTCCTGAAGCAAGGAACTGTACTCCACCCTGATAAGCCTGGCTTGCATTTGGCTAGGATAAGAATGCAGAGAGGAAAATCACAGAAGCAATTGGAAGAGAGTTAAGTAACCATAGCAGACCAGATCCAGCTATGATGAAAGTATGTCAGGCTTGCGGGGCATGAGTAGCTCTGATTTAATGAAAATAGAAGTTCTGAAAAATGTGGAGAATATTAATATGATGAGTAGGGGCTGAAAGAGCTGGTCTAGAATGTCTGTGAAAATCTTAATTCTCAGCAGATTGTGCTGAAAAAGAAAATACAGAGGAAAGCTGAATCTATTCATTATCAATGCCAAAAGAAGTGAATGTTTTTAAGTAATGGATATCATTAGGGAAACTTCCTGGTTTTATTTCCTGAACATGTCTATACAGGAAGATTTTCTGTGGTGAGGGACTTTCTTATACTGTTAGAATGTGGTATTATGGGCTGCTAAAATAAGTATGTTTCATCCATCTAAAGCAAGACCTTACAGAATAGTTGCTGTAACTCAGCTTTTCTTTTTTTTTTAACAGTAGATACAAATAAAATGGTCTTTAAACCAGTGAGCCTCAATTTAAGGCCTCTTGGCCACAGAAAAATACAAAGATAAAACTAAGGATGAGCAACAGCAGGACAGTGTTGCCTGCAACAGGCTGTTTACCTGATGTTGTTGCTCATGGTTCAGTAGAAGCTGGACATAATTATTTTAAAACGTTCCTCACTTTCTAAATATTGTTTCTGTCTCTAGAGGTTCTAGTAATTCTTTCCAGATGAATGGCTCCCATGGTTGCTTCCTGGGTAAAAGCTGTTGTACCACTCTATTTTGTTAGGCAATACAGGAAAAGCTGCTGTTTGCTGGAGCCCCTCTGACAGGGGAGTCTGGTGGCATGGCCTTGGCTAGGGCTGCTGTACAAATGGGCAGAGTGGGCTGAGTTGTGCCCAGCAGCACAGGCAGCACCTCACCTTTGCCATGGTGTGATCCATGGACAGAGCAATGCTGCTGGAAAGGGCAGTGCCAGCTCACTGATTGGTTGGTCTGACAGCATCCTGCTAGAGGAGGTCTTTGGTTTACAGGAATTTTCTCTGTGCTTTGTGTAGCTCCTTGCAAATCAGTTCAGCTGACTCTGCCAGTGGGTGAGGAGTTAATATGATTAGCAAGCCACAGTGATACAAATTCCCAAACAGACTTATTGCTAAGAGGGGGCTGGCATTTGTATTAGGATTGGCCTTGGTACCAAGGCATGGAAGGAGGGTACCTTATGTGTGATGTGAAATGTGTCCTGCAAGGGCATCCTAAAGCTGGTTTCCAAACATGGCTTGTTTCTAAGTCTTGTATCCTAGCACTGGAGGCAAACCCCAGAAGTTATTCACCAGCTCCTTGATTGTATGAGAGTGTTGGATGAACAGATCCAAAGTTCTGCCTGTGGGCATCTATTCATGGGAAAGGTTAAATTCAGTCAGCAGTAAGGCACTTGGGGTGTGCCAAAATTTAGGATTTGCTTGGTGGGAAGTACATAGTTGTGCCCAACCTCCATCAGGAGGGAAATAAAGATTTATGAACCTAGGCCATTCCACAACCCACTAAGAGTATGGAAAAAGCCAAAGATGTAGAAATAGAGACAACAATCTTATGAGTAACAACTGGAATGTTGTTGCTCAAATTCTGTTTGTAGTGGAGAAAAGGGAGACAGACATGGATGCAAACTCAGTGTATCATCTTACATATGTTTTGTCCATTAGAGCAGAATCTGTGGAGAGCTGTGTTTACCCTGTAGCTTGGATCATCCCATTGCAATTTCTGCTCTGTGACAGAGTCCACTGATACAACCTGCCCTCAGGCAAATGCTTTTAAAAAGCTGTTCAGCTCCTCCAGCCAGGTTTCTAAGTATCTTTGTTAGGAATTGGCACTAGGATGGTGATGCTGGTAGATCATACCCCATTCACACCAAACCACCTGAATCTCTATCTTAAAGTGATGTGACACTGCTGCCCACATGGCCTCAGTGGAGTATGCATTCCCTTTGTGTGCCAGCATACTTAATGCCATCCTTCCTTCCTTCCTCTAATGGCTGTTCTGGCAGAGTACATGGCAGAGGTGAGGCCTAGGAATGGGGCTGGGTGGAGTGGGAATGCTCTCCAAGGCAGCTGAGTGAGCAGAAAAGTTAAACTGTGCAGGGGAGGATGTATACAGAGTCACATTCGGGAAAGGAATATTACTGAATGAACAGACAGGGAGGTGGAAATACTAGATTAGCTGAGACCTAACATGGGCTAAGGATGCTTGAATCACCTGGCATGCAGAAATGAGTGGGAGTATAGAAGCAATGCCATGGATGGCAGTAGCAAAGTACACTGTGTGTGATGCTCAGTGGATGACCCAAAGCACTGCCTCAAATACCCATCCAACGTTTCAGTGTCCAAATTCCCTTTCAGGTACACAGAAAGAAACTTGGTACATCCAAGCAGATTCTATTTCAATGAGCAGCCCACAGCCTACATATAACATTGAGGCAAGAGCAGAGAGCACCTCCTGAATCCCAAGAGACAGCAGTGGTGGGTATTACCTGAGAAAACTCCCTGGACCAGCGGGCAGGGGACATCTTTGGGTGATTATCAATAATAATCACAGTCCCCGTTGCATCTGGCTGCTGTGTAATCAGTGTGCTGTTCTGCATTTGGCTGCATCTCTGTAGGAATGCCTGGTGAGGAGTCAGATCCTGGAACGCTTGGCAGCACAAACTCACTACCACACCCCATCAGTGAGAGTGGGGGCTGTGACAGTGCAGCCCTTCCAGTACACCTTGGGCTGAGGGACAAGGAATCAGACCTACAACCACTGCACTCTGGTACCTGCAATGTGTGGCATGGCTTAAGGAGGGCTGTGGAAAAGCCCTGCAAAGTTAGAGTTCTATCCTGAATAACTGGGTGGGCCTGAAACTCCCCAGCTAAGCCTCTGTCTAGGTGAAACATGAGCCTAGTATGATGGACTTGGCAAAACCTGTTTTGTAAGGACCAAGCTTATTTGGCCTGGATGATGACATGTTAATTAGCTGTATCTTATTAACTTTTACTGTTCACATTGTGTTCAGTGGGTGGATACACCCATAAAAGTTCAAGCTATTTTTAAACTGATCCAAGTGTGAGAGCACTGAGGCCTCGCCTTGGCCAGGAGCTGAGTTTGGTATAAATTAGCTGAGTGTGGTGGGCTGTGGCAAACAGGGTGGTACAAACAAGAACTGACTATTTCCATTGCGTGGGCAGTGGATCAACAGCTGATAGAAAGACATGTGAGACTGCTGGAAAGGCATACAGCAATCTTATTGTGGACTGATCTGATTAGCAGCCTGTGCTGGCATCTGCTATAATCACCGGCAGAGATCGGCGTGGGGGGACGTGGTGACGCCAATGTCTGAGACGCTGTGGGAGCAGCGTGGCCAAGGCTCAACCATTACGTGAGGAGCTGAGCTCTGTGCAAGAGCCTGGTGCTCACATGTGGCTGTGCTGCCTCCCTGGAGTGGTGACAGGGGATGGTCAGCTGTGTGTGAGAGAAACATTTCAGCAGTACTACCTATCCCTCACTCTATCAATTTTAAATAATCATGAACAGTGTCATGTCCTTTCCACAGCATTATCTCAATTTCCTAAATTAATACTCATATTAATCTGAAGTTAAAGAGAAGGCTGAAAAATTAAAAAATTGAATTAATTTGTAAGGATGGTGCCACACTCCAATTTTCTAAAAATGACAATGGGTCAGACATCCAGTCACTTCCCTGGCCCTGCTGGCCACACTATAGTTGACTATTTTTGGCCAGAAGCCATTGGCTTTCTTGGCCACCTAGGCACCCTGCTGGCTCATGTTTAGTTGCTGTTGACCAGCACCCCCAGGTCCTTTGCTGCTGGGCAGCTTTCCAGCCCTTCCCCAGCCTGTAGCCCTGCATGGGGCTGCTGTGACCCAAGCGCAGGATCCAGCACTTGGCCTTGTTGAACCTCACACAACTGGCCTCAGCCCACTGATCCAGCCTGTCCCGATCCCTTGGCAGACCTACAGTGAAAAAGATCAATTGTACTTCACAGGTGTGTGAACTATTCAGAACTATTTCAAAGTGCAGGTATATATGCTGCTCTAGGTAAACCTGTTTTAGCAGGGAGGGGTTGGACAAGATGATCTCCAGAAGTCTCTTCCAATGCCAGCCTTTCTGTGATTCCGTGATTCCAGATGTTTGAAGTTAGGCAAGATGGACCCTGTGCTTCCAATTAAGATTGTCTGGTACGGATGCCATCTACCAATATCTTAAATATAAAAGGCAGTAACACACTTTTCATCAGGTTCAAGACAGAAATGCTAGAAAGGGAGTTGAACACATCTAAGAAAAAAAATCCAAAGAGAAAAATCTTACAAATAGAAATTTTTACTTGAAGTTATATTCTGCATTCATTATGCAGGTGCAGAGGACTTCGGACTCTTATGAAATGAACATTTTGAAATTCAAAAAGCTGTTTGTCCTAAAAGTGGGAGTGATTAGGAGTCTTCAGTAAAATAAAACTGATCAAAAATAATTTAAAATGCAGTCGTCTTTTGTGTTTTAAAATTGAAATAGGAATGCAATTCTTCATATGAATGCTGGAACATTTATCCAAGTTTTCTGTTGAGAAATGGAGCAGTGCTTTTCATGTCATAAGTACTTCCATTACCACCAGTTTACCCAAAAGATTTTCCTACTTTTCAAGAGTCTGCTGAAATAATTATAGGACACCTCTCTTCTACCCCTTCCCTCCCACCTCCCCCACTCTGTTTTAAGAGTGTTTCTGAAAATGGAGGCTTACACATTTGTTAGACTTTCACTGTATAAAAATGTACAGTGGCTTTATTGACATGTACATTCCATTATGTTTACAGCTGCAAGATATGAGGCACACTCAGTATTGCACTTCATTAAAATTTCAGGCTCAAACATAACCCAGAAGTTTAAATGAAACTGCTGTTGTAATTTAATATTTCTTATACAGGACAAACATTGATACCTTTATATACAGGGTGATACTTGTTACATTTATGCCTTCCTAACACATTTTTTTATAACAGTCTAGGAAATAAACCAGAATATTCCTCTTTCCCATCCCCACTTGTGATGCGTTACAATTGTACAAGATTACAAAAAGTCAGTATACAATAATCAATATTTTTTTCTTTCTCCTGAAAGCCAGCATCATTCATAGTCCACAGACACACAGATCCTTTAATAACAATTGTTTATTTGTAAATGTCCAATGTTTCCTAGCCGATGACTGTAATGGCCACATGCAAACACCTCACAAATTTTGATGTCTCAGTTCAAAAAATGTCAGTATCTCACAGCAAGAATTATGTACATGGTATTTGGCATCCTTCTTGCACTGTAAATTGTTCCTTTTACCTGGGTTATGGAATGGTCCCATCCTCATCCCAGCTGGACTTTGTTTTCAGGACACTTGAGGGATGAGGGCACCTGTTTTGCTCTGGTTAAAAAAATTTGCTATTCTAAAAAGTGTGTGCATTTCTGCAAACCCCACAACCCAGAGCAAATTCTTCACCAGTGGGTGGATGGACAACATGAAGTGGACATTCTGTTCCTTCAAGTTGTTTACCTTTGGGACCTACAGTGAATGTAAGGATAAGAGAAAAAAAAAGAAAATAATAGATTAATGCTTGCAGACAATGTAAACAGACATATATTACATTTCCTCCAAAAAAAATCCAAACTAAATGAAGAGAATAAAAAAAGATCAAACTGCCACTTAATTGAAATCAATCAAATTCAAATTTAAAAAGGCAAGATGCTTATAGACAGTCACTTAAGGAAGTTGTATCTCATTAATACTGTGCAAGAAATTTGCACAAGGTAAGAGAAAAATTGAATAATGAACAAGAGTTACATTCTGCAGTAAACAATAATTCTAAGGTTATAGCAGGAATTGTAATTTATTTGTTTACTTATTTTATGTAAATATCTTAAAGAAAGGATCACACTTTCAATCCCCAATCATTTACTAACAGAACATCGATATACAGCACATGAACTTAGTAATTAAGGCATTGAGGTAACAGTTTGCAGATAATGGCTACCTAACTACACATACATCACTTAATAATGTGTCAATTTTATCAATATACCATTTTACACACCATTCTACATATGGAGTCTGACCTGGTATAGGGAAATTGAAATGTATTTCTCTATCAAAGTTCCTAATGTTTAAATGATCAGTGCAATGACATTGCCAGAAAACCAAAAAAATATCACCAAGAAAAGCTAATATCAATTAGAGCTTGTAATTTATTTCAGAATTCAGTGTGGTAAATTTGCTTTGTCAAAGTCCTACCTGCAGGACAGTGTGGGAGCTCTTCTTTAGGGATGCTTGTCATTCTTTGGAAATCATCATGGCAAGCATTGCAAAAATGTGTTGTCCCGAAACAGAAAAAAACAGCAACTGAACAGCAGTAGCGGCATTTGTACTCTAAGAAATCTGTACCGTGTTTGGGACACATCTGAACAAGGAAAGCAAACACCAGTCAGTGAAGCAGCCATGTTCTCACAATCCCAACAACTCACTTCTACATTCTGTACAATATATTAATAGTATATACAATATTGTTCAATCCATGTAATTACAAATGGCTGTGAATTACCATATAGCTCAGGTACTCAGGGTTTCAGAATGAAATAAAAACATGAATAGAAGTTATCTACTCACCTGAGCCCTTGAAACATCAGAGCAGGCACCACAAATAAGTTCTCTTGGATCGTAGTCATCTCCTTGTCCAGCCTCAGCATCACAACGAGCTTCACCACCAAAATATGCCTTAATTGCATATAGAAATGATTGGATGTTAAACCAGAGACAATTATTCTTTTAACTATTCTTTTCAGTTTAACCAATTCCAATTATAAGGGGAATATGACAAATGACTGCCATTTCAGTGGCCTCCCACTATTCTGAACTCTCTTGACTCTGTAGGTACGTGGTTTGGAGGCACTCAGAGAAATGTCCCTCAGTCTCAGGATGAACAAGACCAAAAACTGCAACATCCCCTGCTCTATGCCAGTGACTGTAAGGCTTTTGGAACAGCATTTGGATGCTCTATGAACCCTGTGTCAGAATTAAGTAGCAGCTTGAGGTGAATAGGTACTGGAGGAAGTAGGTACCGCACCTTCTTGTAAGTGGCCATTGACTCAAGGTGCTTTTGGTTTCTGAGCTGCTCTGTATACATGCTTGAGCTTTACTAGCTGAGATACTGTGTACATCTCATTAGCCCAACACTCGATTTTTTAAATCATGAGTCTATAAACAACATCTTTTCCTGCCTTTCTGCTCCATACACAATGTATTAAACATAGTTTCTGTTTTAAGAAATTACTTGTGAAATGGTAACATCCATTTAATAAATCCCACCATACCTTTTTGCACTTGTAGCAAACATAATAAGCATATCTGTTCATAGCATAGCCAGCTGGGTCATTATAAAATCTAACACCTGGCGTTGTGATGGCCTCACTCTTGTGCAGCCCTTCATACTCCAATCTCATTAGCGCTTTTCTCCTTACATCTTCATAGAGTTCTTTGATTGGATCAAGCAAATCCTTTAATACTGTGTGATTGATTTTGTTCTGAAATAAAAACAAAGCTGATTAAAGTATCGTGCATCTTTATCCCAACAGCTATGATAATTTGTGTTATAGGCACAAATAGCATGAGAGATGTCATAAAAACATATGGGCCTACTTCAAAAAACAGCTGATACAGAATGTCCTCTGTTTGCTGTAAAAATGGTATCCATGAATGCTTTTTCTATGGCCTGTTGTGACATGGGAACATCAACCCTT
Organism: Molothrus aeneus; assembly: GCF_037042795.1. Classification (NCBI taxonomy): domain Eukaryota; kingdom Metazoa; phylum Chordata; class Aves; order Passeriformes; family Icteridae; genus Molothrus; species Molothrus aeneus. The sequence goes on from NC_089647.1 coordinate 67,917,510, forward strand.
CCAAGAGACTAACAGCCAGGGAGGTGGTGAAGAGTATATGAAATATTCACCACAGCACAGGAACATTCTCATTGTGTATTTTCTGTAATTTTGGTCCTTTTTGGCTTACTGCTCAGCAAGTAAGCATAATGACTGACAGTCCTCTACGGCAGTTCTTTATCAATTAGTGACCACAAGCTACTGCCATTAATTACCACAACACAACATGACAGAAGAACCATAGCATGCAGAATGGCTGACTATTCCCAAATTTCAAATTCCTAGGGTGGGGTAAGGTGCTCTTCCTTCCAGCAGCTATCATGTGCTTTGGTTACAGCAATTTTTTAGAGTACAAGAAGAATTGTTAGCAACTTAGCTGAACTAAGTACATGTATTCTTTGGCTCTGCCCTCACACGGAAAAGCAAAAAGCAGCTTTAAAATGGTTAGTAAAATGGAGAATTCCTGTTTCAAGACAGTGTGCTTTAAGATTACTTCTTCCCCTCCTCATTATCACCAATACTGGGAATTTGCAAGCTGATGTTGGTAAGAATGAAACAATATTAAGACAATGTCTGACCTATGCTTTCTTTTTAAGAGGACACCTCAGGGAACAGTAGGAGAGAGTCAAAAGATGCATCAATGCAGCGACAAGTGGAATTAAGAAAACAAGTCATGTATAACTCATTTACACTGTACCAAGCAATACAGTATTAACAAAAAAAAAAAAAAAGAAAAAAAGAAAAAAGAGAAAAGGAAAGTATCAGGTAAGTTTCTTGACTTTGGCAGGCACATAGCTCATTTACCTTGCAAATTGGGCAGGACATAAACCCAAAAGTTATCCTTGGACCAAGCCACCTGTTTTCTAGTACTCGTTGACAGCATTGCAAATGGAAAACATGGCTGCAGTCCAGCTTTAGAAAAGAATAAGTGAATATTGTGAATATTGAAGTTACATTAACCACTAAAGTGAATACTGAAGTTACATTAACCTAACTAAAGTAGAACCAGTTATTTGCCTTTAAGGGGCAACATATATCAATTCCAATATTAATCTGAAATCCTAGAAGACCCCTATTTTCTTCTTAACAGCAAGAAAGAACATGAAATGGGCATTAAAATCATAACCATACCAAGATCACCTACGGATATATGAAATACATGTGAATTATATCAACTAATTACCTCAGTTGTTTTACTCCTTTACAAAATACCATGTATTTTAATAAAGTAGACATAGCAAACTGCTATGTCTAGCAAAATCTGAAAGCAAATCTGCTTTCTTGAAATAGAATGTCAGACAAAAATAAAACTTTAAGTAGCTTAACTATTGTTACGGTGTCTGTTTTCAAATTTTGAAGAGCATAATTTGAAAGACTTTATATTTTCACTTCCTTCATACGACACATTACAATTGTAATAGTAATCTCTTAGAAGGGGAAAAAACAAACAAGCAAAAAACCTGGATAGCTGGTGCTGCTGAAAGTGCTTCAGTAAAGCAGATCATGCACATGTCATCAGCATCTTGTTTCAGAGTTGTAGCGTTTTTATCGCAGCCATGCAGGCACGGCAAACAGTGCTCTTCGTTCTTCACGCCTCCGCAGGGGTGACCGCAGGCGTGTGTCTTGCTGCAGGCAATCTTGGCGTACTCCTAAACAAATGTCAAGTAGAGAGTTAATCATCTCTTCCCCTTTACTGAGTGTTCTGACAGTGTCGCTTTTTGAAGGACTGCTGGTCCATGCAATAAACTGAGATGGAAGAATCATGGTTTATATTGGCTGCTGCCTCAGGTACTTGGGAAAAGCTGAACGTTGTGTACTTGAAATAACAATGTTTCCTTTGTTTACCTAGCTGCTTTTGAATGCAAACGGCTAAAAATGAAACCCTAATTTAAAACTTTCAATAGAAAGAGAACTGTTCTTTGATCCTGTGTGCTTTTTATATATTGAGTGCTTCCTGCATAAATACTGCTGACCTGTATTAACAGCCTTTAAGATTTCTGCAGATTTTGGAGAAGTTTCAAGTAACTCACTCTTAAGAATACACTATAAGCTAACCATTAATCAGCATAAAGTGATTTTACATGGAAATGGATTTTTAACCACCTTAATTCCCATTCCTACTAAACAGAAAACTTGTAAAAGTTACCCAGAAGCTAGCAACAAATTGAACTGAATTTAAGTAACTGTAATGAACTGTTACTCAACAGTTCATTAATGAACTGTAATATGTCTTCACAGGCTGACAGAGAAAAAAAGATGACCAATTTGCTTCACTTTGACAGAAACAGATAAGAAAAGTAAGTAAACAGGTAAGGCAAAGTAAGAAACTGGTTATGATTTGACCCTCTGCCAATTGCACCCAGTGTAGGACACAGAAGCACTCAGGATACATGGATACAGATGATAAACCTGGCAACTCACATAATACACAGGCTTTTGAGCAAACTTTTTATCAAGCTTTCCAGTACATTTGACTTTATACTGACAGTGTGTAGTTTACTTTATAATTGCAATGCTGTTGTGAAAACTTGAGGTACTTTTGAAGATAATAATGAAACTACCCAGTATGTAAGTTGACTATTAGTGTTCATAATCAGTAATTAAAATAAACATTTACAAATTCAGAAGTATTTGAATGGTAATATTCAATATTAGAACCTTTTTATATGACAGATCTGATTTAAAATGGACCACAAGGATAAACAAGGTTTATTCAAAATAAGAAACCCATTTCATTCTATGCTCTCTTCTGTTTATGTAATTAATGATGACTGATACTTGCTAATACACACCTGGCAGTCTGTATCAGAACAAACACTTCCCACTGCTGATAATTCTGTTCCACTCCTACATCCACAGAACCGACATGCTTCAGAACTGCTGGTGGTAGGTTTGCCTATGGTGCAAGAGAGAACAAGGCCAAAAATGTTCCAATGAAACACAAGGGACTGATACTCTATCAGACATCAAAGCAGCATTCACAGAAAACAACCAGAAAGCCAGCAATTCTTATGCAGCTAAACTATTCTACTTTTATTATTATTTAAAAGCATTGCCCTAGAGCAGGTGAGGATCACAATAATCAGGATAAAGAGCAAGTAGTAACAGTTGTGTTTTACCTGTCTGTTCTCTAAACTCCACCATGGCCTTCATAGTTTTAGAATCTGCTAATGCCATCAGCCAGAAAAGTTTGGTCCTACCACAGCCCTCGTGGAGATCAACTTTGATAGCTTCTTCTTCTTCTTTGAACACCTGTCAAGTTAACCAAACAGATACTAAATGGCATGTTTAATTAGAGCATAGACCTATCTCTGTAATTTTTGTTGCTCTCTCTTTGGATTCAGACCAGGTATTTTATAGATTCTGTGAGACTGTCTACTGCAAGTTGTTTTTCTTTTATACATTCCATAACTTGTACATCTTGCAGATATGCATGATAAAGGATTCATGTTTTTAGAAGTAAAAATGAATAAAATTAACTCTTGATCTAACATGGTGCAGAAACAACAGTGCAGCAATGCTAAGAATAGAGCTGCACATTTTTTTTCTGATTTAATAAATACAGATCTTGGACTTCATAATTCCTACCCAACACATCCAGTAGGCCACAGAATATTAAAAGCACAAGATAACATCAGAAATATCTTCATATAACCATGCTAGTAGTTTATCAAAGCAACATTGAGAATTAGGGTCTTAATGACAACTACTATAGAGTAACAATTATAGAAACATGTAATATTAGTATTTTTGACTTTCATATAAATACATAGTGGATACTTTTGGCTACAATGAGGAAAATATAAAGTTTTTGCAAATTAAAAAAAACTGCAAGAGATCCTTAGGGAATTTCATGCAGTCTCTTCTTTTGCTCCTTTCCCAAGCTTTGAAGGAAGTTCTGTTTGCATTTGTTTCACCTGTAATGCAAGGAAAGTTAGAATTTTTCCAGGTATGGATATATACAGCTCACTCCAATTTTTACTAGAATCAGGGAAAAAAACCTCTAACTGCTTCACAAAGTATTCACATAAGCACATCTGAGTAACTTACAGGTTGTCCTTTCTGGAGGGGACAGAAAATACATTAAAGAGGTATGTATGACTGAAGTTGGACAAAGAACAGGAAGCAAACAGAAAACAGGACAGAGGGAACATGACAGAATTGAAACTGAATTTGAGAGGCTTAACATATGAGATGTAAAGGTAGAAGTGGTGAATAAAGAGCAGAAGTTTAAACATGCTTTTAGAAGTAAACAGGAAAATCTGGTAAGTAGCTATTTTGGACAGATAAAAGGAAAAATACGAGGTTTTCTATGAGATAAGAACTTACTTTTTATCAACTGTAATCTGAACAGGCTATATAGGAGAAATCAGAAAAATGAATGAGACTAGACTGTGCTGTGCCATGACAGAAGAGTAGACATAAAATGATATTAGGATGATGAAATAGGCAAATTTCAAAGGGGATCCCAAAGATTCTGGCTGAGAACTAGAAGATAATAGACACCCATGGCAGTGCCAGACTGAGACTACACTGCAAATGCTGTGGCACCAGAGAGGAGTGTTTCACTGGAGAGCGAAACTCAGTACCAAAGGTCTGATATCTACACCACGTGTGCTCTACAGCAGCTTATCTCTTGCACTGAACGACCATTTGCAGTGTCTCTGCATCTATCTTTTGATTTGCTTTTAGTTTCACCTAAAAGCAAACAAAACCAGTTCAGTTCATGCACTCCAAGGCTGCTCAGTAACAGAAAACAATGTACTTTAAGGAGACATGATCATCTTCTTTAAAAGTGAATATAGAGGCATTGTAGGAGAGGGAGAAGAGGACTGAGTTTCACTGAAGTAACTTTATTACTGACATTTATTATTTTAATACTTGTACAAATATAAGTAGTCAGAGGGAAAAGGGAAAGTAAAGGATCACAACAAACCATAAATGAGGAATAGAGGCAGGAAAGAGGAAATGTTCAAGAATTCTAGAAGTAAAGGCATCTTCAACATCAATTTCAATGACAAAAAGAAAAAAATCCAAAGGATAAAAGAATACCACAGAATAATAATAATTAGCAGAGTACACAGCAAGTTATAAAAACTCATATCTAGTTAAAGTTTCAATTCTAAAAAAAACTCAAAAGAAGTCAGGAAATTTTCAAGCTTATGGATAAGGCAACATATTTCTGTTTTAAAACCTATTTGTGTTTTAAAACACAGTGAAAGCTAGAGGAATATTGAAAAATAAGAGAAAACTCATAAGGAAACCAGTACAAATATTTGCTGTCAAATCATCTTCCTGGATATTAAAAAGGAATACAAATACATTAGAAATGAAGGGGTTGACAAGCACTGACTCCTATGACAGAAGTAGTAAAGAAGATAAAATTTAACAGGAATAAAGAATCAACATATACTTAAGAAAGTATATGCAGCTTCTAAATTCTCCTAAAAAAGCATTCCTAACCAGGAGAGAAAAACAAGAGAGAAAAAGCTGATGTAGCACAAGAACTAGAATTAGGAGCTGCTGCAAGATTTTCTAATCTTTGTGAAAGATAAAAGGACATGAGAACGTAACCATAAACAACTGAAGAGAATTAACTGGAAACACATCTATCCCATCTCCAAAATAAAATATAACCCCTTTTTCAGATTCAGTATTTGCTACTACCTTTTGGTTCTATTTTATTTATATAAATACGCACACAACAGGGAGCCATGTATACTCTACCTGTCTCTGGTGAGTTTTTGTTCTCCGATGGAGATGAAGGAATCGGTCACAGTCTGTGCACAAATTCCCACAGACATTACATAAAATGATTGCAGCAGTTTCACCATCATCATGGTTATCACACATTGGCTGAGAGAAAAAAAAAAAGAAATAATTCCTCTTTATTAAGTCCTTCACTTCCTTTCAGCATTTGTTTTTATTCTCCCCTCAGTCACACACCCTACACCATCCCTCCAATTTATAAAAGTGGAAAAAGAGGTTGCTTGGACTATTAATGCTATCTTTAAAATAATCAGTATATAAACAATTATTCCTTGACACAAATCCCCTCAATTTCTGACATCAGTTTTTCCTCATACTCTTCATCTCTTCTTTTGTGTGATGTACCAAAAACGTGTTTTTCAATAATAACATTGAGACATCAGTTTAAACTAGTCTGAGAAGAGGTTTATGTGGTAACAAGGGGTTATGGGCATGTTAACAGAAAAGTTCAGAGATATGAGTACTCAGGTCAGTCAACAGGCATGGTATTTACCCTTCATTACTTTAATATGGTATGTTTACTCTTTTCAAACATCTAAACAAAGCTGTAGGTCATCCATACCTCAAAGACAGTATGGTTGAAGGAACAAACTTCAAAATCCATCATAAAATTAAGTTGCTCTACTGACAATTTTTTTTTTAATTGAGCAGGGTTTTCCTTGCAATTCAAAATATCCCTGCAAATAGACTTCAACAACTGATTTTGACTATGCACATCTCTGAGAACAAGTTTCCATTGTCATACATGGTCCATTGTAACACATGGTTTCCATGATACTCTCATGCAACTTAGAACAGAGTTCTCTCACAGCAGTTCTGGTAGGGAGACACACAGTTCACCTCAACATTTGAATATCCTGATGTGGAACAGGACTGGGGAATTTCATGCTTGGGTTCAGCAGCTTGAATAACTGCTTAACAATGTCTTGGCTGCTCCGCTGACATCTCCAAGACCTTTGACTTTCTTAATCACCTCAGAAACCTTTGTGTTTGCTTCTGTCTCAGCAGAGTTTTATTCCTTGCTGCTACTGCAGCTCTATGCCTCCTGCATTCTGTTTCTACCTACACTAAACTGCTTTGGATGCTTCTTTGCTCTAACTATGCTTGGTTGCTATTGCACACCCTTCCCTTGCTTACCACAGGGATCCACTTAACCAAGATTTAGAGAGACCAGCTTCATTACTGTGCTCTTTTTAATATGGTATTAAAAAATCACAAGCTTTTTGTCATATGGAAAAGTATAGGCATTTTGTTAACTGAAAAGTATTGAGAGAATCATATTCCATATCAAATTTATAAATCCTCTGAGTCAATGGTAGTTTTACTAAATTCAGTTAGAAGGAGTTTCTCCCTGGGGTAATCATTCTCTAGTGAGATGGGGAAGAGGAAGCTAAATTACAGAGAAGTAGTTACTGAGTAACACAGAAGAATCGATTTTATTTTGTGACAAGGATTAAGACAAAGAAAGAGCTCTGACAGAGGGTGCTGTACAAACAGAGTCAATCTACTAAAAAACTCATGCCACAGGTGTTAGGAAGGCCTTGTTTCATCCTGAATACTGGCAGAATTGCAACATTACTGTTTTAAATTGGAATTTCTGTTTTCTGAGCAATACTTATCTAGAACACAAATACTTCAAACATATATACAATCTTCACTGGGATGGAAGGAAGAAAGGCCAATTTTACCATTCTCTATCATTAAATTATTTGATGAGTGAATATATCAAAATAAACACAAAACTGTATGATTTTCAGTCTCACCATCTGTTTCTGTTGCCCGTCCTTTCCCATCCATCTTCCTGAGGATAGTCTATCAACATGATCCTGATCAAGTACACAGAGGGATGCTAAGGCCAGCCACAGCTATTGAAAGGCAAAGTAGAATTAAATGTCTTAGACATATTAAAATCAAACCAAATACTGAAGAGATAAACTTTGTCAGATAAGAATGTCACCGTTACTTGCAAACTCTATTACTGTTATCTGAAGCCTGCTCATACAATGCAAGTTGATTTTCCCAAATAAATAAGTTTTATTGTGTTGCTGACTTAACTTTTGGGAACTACCTTGTTCCTTTCAGGTATGTCACTTTATGATTATAAATACAGTAGTCAGCACACAAGAAAGAAAAAAGCAAAGAAAGATCAACCAAAGCACATTATGAAGAAATATGACAAATACAGACTTGCACATTGACCCAAACATTGCAGGCTTTGGGGAAGAAGAAATTCAAGGACACAGACTAATAAAAGTAAAATCAATCCCAAAAAACAACCACCCAAAAACTTGAGCACAGTGAGACTGATTTCCCTATTCCCTCCTCACTGCATAGGGCAATTGGCATTACCTAGAAAAGGGTTCTCAGCTAATTAGTCAAAGGAAGCTTTTCTCTCTTCTTCTCCACTGACTAGAGGGAAATCCTGAACAGATGAGCTACATGAGGGTAATTTGTCACTGCAAACAAAACTGAAAGGCACTTGACAGCTGCTTTTTGGAACAATCTTTAATCAAATCTTTGATTTGAATAGAATTGTTTTTGTTGAGAAACTTTACTGGACTCTCCCCCAAAACTGCCCATCTCCATGACAGAACTACACTCAGTCACAGGAGCAGCTGGGCTGACATTCAGGGCTCCTCTAAGACCTGATTAAACTAATATGACAACAGCAGAAGCCAGTGGTAGTCCAAGACTGTGACCTCCAGAAAGAAGAGACTATATGAGTAACAAAAATGATGAAAAGATCAACTGCTACAGCCTTTTAAGATGGAAAACAATATGAGTGTCAAATGTTTGAAACCACTGCAAACTTTTTTTTTTTACTTTTACATGTAACTATTAAGCTTGAGAAACTAAAATCTGTGCTCCCTATGACAGCAGAAATGTCATAATTTACAAACACGCTTTTCATGGTATTTCAAGCAATCTGTTAAGGTTAAAATAGTCCTTAGTTTCTATAAAAGATTCACAGACAAAGTAAATGCCAAGAAACGAAAACCGCCAGGTTACACCATGTCAGTAATAAAGGACTCAGCAAACATTTTTTGAGACAAACACAACTGAAGCTTAGCTTAATTGTCCTGGAGAACATCTGTTAGAGTGTTTTCATAATAGCCTTAAGATGTGGCAGCTGATTACCTAGAAGTCAAACAACTTATAATAACTGCTTGGAGAGCTGAAAGAACACAGCTACATACATATTGCGCAATTTTCCACACAGATGATCTCACATTTAGTGTAAAGCAAGTGTGACAAACTTCAAGTAGAATTATTTAAAGAGTAAACCCCCAAATATATACAGACATCACACTTATTCTTCATTATTTCTGAGATTCCCTAGATGCACATTTAATTCTAATTCAGTTTTGGGTTGTGTATTTCTGACATATAAGAAGGTTCTTGAATGGGCTCCTACTGCACATTTACAATGAACTAATGGTAAGTTTGATGAAGTTCTTACTCTGGTTGTTGCAATGCACCTCACAGGTGATCTGTACTCTTCTTCCATTTTGGTCAGAGCTATGATGGTTTCAGCAATAGCATTCTTTGTCACACGTGACCAAGCTTCTGACAGATGACCCTGTTCAAGATGAAACTCAATTTATTACAGCTTTTATTAACCTTAAGAGCAAATAAAATTGTAATTAGAACTGCTACAACACATTAGGTTAGTATCTCAAGTTAGAACAGAAAAAGAGGAAATTTGGGATGATTGATAAATTAGGTGTTTTCACAGAATTATTTATCTTGGAAGGGATCTTCAGGATCCTCTAGTTCCAACCTTTTGCCATGGGTAGGGTCACTTTCCACAAGACCAGGTTCTTCAAAGCCCCATCTAACCTGGCCTTGATTTTCCAATCAGACACATCTGGTAAAAATTAGCCCTCAAATACTGAGGTGACTGAGGCTGTCTCTGAGCAACTACTGGAATAATTAACTTGGAATAGGTAGAGGGCATATGATTTGAACAACGGGGAGTCCTTCTCCTAAAGCATTCTCCACCCCTTCTGGAGAAATAAAGATGCAGAGCTGGAGCACAGTCAGATAAGTGACTGTAACCAGCACACAGATCACAGTGGGTTCCTAGAAAAATTAGCTTCACATGCCTAGCTCAGCCTCCTGAATAGACTCCACAGTTCCTGTATTAGAAAGAAATAAATAGGAGTACACAACAAACATCAGAACCACAGCATACTTTCCAATCTTTAACATTCTGAGCCTGTGGCACTGACTCATATTCTCAAGTTTCTGATTCAGAGGCTGCTGCATCCTTCAATTCTTATTGTCATCTCTAAAGTCCTAAACTTCATGCTGAAGGTGACACATAACTGAGATTCACTGGACTCTAAAAAAGGAAGCTAAAGTGACTAACTCAGACACAGGTACCTACACATTCCAAATGGTGAAAATGTTATGTGAAAGGAATCACATTTGTAACTCTCATGAAGAGGATAGTTACACTGATGCCACCCTGCTGATAATTAGCAGCTCTAAAAAGCTTCAAAAAAAAACTTTTCCAACACAGACTTTAATTGCAACTCTTCTCGATTATGAGATTCTAAAATCTTGTAGTCAGTATCAACAGGGAGAACTCCCATCCAGCTTCAGCAACCTTGAGAAGGAACCTCCTTAATCCAAGCACAGTGAATGGTTTAGAAAATAGGTCTTTCATTCAAAGATACTGAAAACCTTTCAAAGGGTATTCACAGAGGAAAATCTGGGTCATTTAGACCATCTCACTGAAATAGGTGCAGAATTAAGGAAAAAAAACCCAACCTCCTAACTAAATTCCTTTCCCAGAAACATATACAGAACCTTTTTTTTCTTTTGCCAATATTATTTCTGGGAAATAGCTGATTCACTTTTCTTCAATTTTTCTGCCAAAAAATTGTCTGAAGCAGAACTATGGAAAATTTAAACCCAGATAAATAAAGTAGTAAGTAACTATAAGTGTAGATTTCAGTGACTAAAAAAAGTCAATCTCAACCAATAAAATCTGTACAGTAAGTCTACACACAGTTACATGAAAACAATGCTGTTAATTTTACTTCACAGATAAGTTTTACTTTTGACTTGAAGTTCTGAGTGCTCAAGATTTAAAAATTAAACTTTAAAGTTAATAATATTAGAAAATGACCTGCAATTACTGTTTATCTCTTAAATTTCTACTATGAGCAACTTTTTAAAAAACTTGTTTCAAAACTAGATTTTTGTTTATCAGAAGCAGAACTCAGTTGCTACTGCTTTTAACCCTAGACTCTATCCAGAAAACTGTATGGGTCTTTTTTCTTGAGACCAATTAACATTTAACAGCTCAATCTGATACTAACTGTAACAGAATTTATAAAAGAAATGTATTTTTCATGATCAGAAATATTTGAATACCATCCACATTTAAAGAATAGAAACTCACTGCTGCCATGTCTTTAATGAGCTTAATGATGATTTCTGAAATCTGGGTAGGCGTTGACCCCTTCATCCACCAATGACTTTCACCTCGCCGAATATAGCTGCAAAGGATAAATGGTAATAGATGAAATAAACTCAAATAGTTAGTATTTGTCAAAATCCAGCACAAAGAAATAGTGTACATACTCAACATACAGGAGGTTGTAGTAGTTTGTTACATATTTTGAAACAAACCTGGAATTGAAGATCATTGGAAGTGTGACTGTAGTAACTCCTTTTCCTGCAGTAGTGCCAGCTGTCCCTGTGATAGTAGTTCCTTTGGCTTTTAGCTGTACAGTGAGAGCTTTGGCAATGCATCCCAAAAACATGTCCAAGATACCTAGTTTGTTCCAATCTCCTTTTTCTGTTGAGTGAATTATATCACTTATATCTGCTGGTGGAAGAGACTTCACCCCTATAATACTTGCCAGGCGACTGGGGGTTACCTCGGGCAAAACACGCCTCAGTAATGATGTTACCTGGAGGAAAAAAACCAGAACACCACAGTTCTTACCAAGACAGCTGGAGCTTTCAAGCAAAATCACATGAAGTCCTTCTTCCAAATTTATTTCAGTTAGAAGGACTCAATCTAATTGCTGTACTTAATTACTCCTGTAAGAAATTCTGCAATATTTCTATATAATGACGAAGCATTTATTAATGTAAGCAGCAAGACAAGGCAGAGAGTCTAAAACTGATTTCACTCAATACTTAGTCTCCACATGCTAACAAAATTACGTTTGGTACTGGACTTAGGATAAGAGTCATACAGATGTTTGTACAGCTTTGATTTGTTTGCATGGTACCCACTTCACATGCATTATTGAGATGTCAGAAACTGTGGTAGAACTGTTAGAGACACTTTGGACTTCTGGAAACAAAGAACTTGCCTGAAGTACTGAGAATTATAATACTCTTTTCCAATGCCTTTGTTTTCCCTTTTGATAGCCTAACTGGAATTATTTTTGCTGTGTCAATAGCTGTGGACCCAACAAGAATTGTCTTGAAACCTTACCAACTGGTGAAGCTGGGGTTAAAATTGCATGTGTCATGCGAAGTTTGGTCCAAATCAGCATGAAAGCTGATGAAAGCTTAAGGACTTAATATTTCATATGTAATTTTGCAAGTCCTCAATGTACTCTTGAAAAACCATTACATATCTGCAATGTATCACAACTACTAAGTATCTGCCCCCAGGCAAGATGGGATGTGAGATTTTAACAGATCAAAAACAGTAGAAGAAAGAATAAAGAGTATGAGACAAAAACTTCTGCAACAGAAACTTAAAATCCACCTGAAGAAGGCACAGCACCTAGCAGCAAAATAGTGCATTAACTGTACTAATGCAAATATGTTATATGTTTATATATTATTAGCATTATTAAACAAACATATATATATATATAAAACGTGTTTATATAGTATGTGGATATAACTATATATACACACAGACAACACTCAAATTCAGATAGAAACAGATATTAAAACTCACCTTGAGGATACCAAGAGTAGAAAGGAGCTGTCTAGTTCCACACTACTACACTTAGAGCCTGAGGGTAGTAGTGTGACACAGACACTAAGGACTCATGCCAGACCCGCAACAGACTCTGGTAATTAAAAACTTCTCATCTTGCCTACACAGGCTACATGGGCATTATATACACATACCAGGAAATACTGAAAAATCACCGTGCTGTTCATCTGACAGACATTTCTACCATGTAATCATTAGAAAAAACAAGCACCCTAAAACCTGGCACTTCAATTCCCAAAAGAAATCCTGTATTTTTTCCAAGCACATGATTTCAGTACTCCGAAGACACTATTCCAGCAATACCAAGGCACCGGAGGAGCGGTCAGCACTGACCTGCCTCTGCACCCTGGGAGAAGCCGTGTGCAGCAGGGAGAAGAGGTCCTGGAGCAGAGTGAGCTGCTGGGCCAGGTACTGGCGGCCCACGTTGGAGCCGCTGAGCGCCAGGACCATGGAGAGCAGCTCGAAGCAGTAGGCGTCCGAGGCGGCGTCCTCGTCGCTGGGCTGCGAGTTGGCGTTCTCCTTGCTGGAGATGGCGTGCTCCCACTCCTCGCGCACGCGCGTCGCCTCCATCCGAATGGCCTGCACGATGTGCGCGCACACCTGCCACACAGAAGCCAAACGCACGGCAGCTCTTAAAAACTTGTAGCGAGTGCAAAACGTTGTGGTTTAGGTACCTCCACAAGTATGGCTAAAATAGGAAACCCGTGGAATTTGGCCTGTGCTTAAATTACTTTTTAGCATAAATTCAAATGAAGAATAAAATGCTGAGTTTGCTCATCTATGTTATGGAAAATTAAATCGAAATGATTTTTAATTTTATTTCAGATCCTGTCTTTTAATTTACTTTTTACATAGAATTCAGGCCAAAAAAACCACTCCACATAAACCCCCTAAGAAATACATTGACTCAAGACACAGAAATAAAAAGCACTTCTTAAAATAGTCTTTTCTTCAGTTTAATAACCAGAAAGCTTAAAAATTTTAGAAGCAATAGCATGGTAAAAAGCATTTTTAGAAGACTACAATGTTTGCTAAGATGAGTGACAGAAGAGTAGATTCTGCTTAACTTATTAAACTAAAAAATTACAAAATTAATCAACAGCTCTATTATTGAACAAATCTTTATAGCAATATTCACTGAAATTGAGCTTATTTATTAAAAGATACCAATATTTAATCCTCAAATAATTTCAAAAGGAACAAACCTGTTTCTGCAAATTTGTCAGTTTGCTCCGGCTGAATATGATCCCTACCATGTGCTCCTTCAGGTCTGCATCTGATGTTGCCTTCATAAAAAGCATGTTTAATATTAGATCAAAAGTTTCAAGAATACTTCCCACTTACTGCAGCAATTAACATGGAATGTATCAACAAACTGTGTTTTATAAGTTAGTAGCTTTTTTTACAGGAAGATATATAACCAAGATCAATTTAACTATGCTTAATAAATACCTTATCAATGTATTAACTTTCTCTTTGTGAGAGGAATTTAAGCATCAAATGAAATAATAGACAAAACAAGTGGAGTGCAGTTTCTTCATACTTTTTCATATTAACATATTAACAGAGCCTCTCTTGAAGCAAAAGATAATGGCCAGGACTTTCAGGCTGACCATTACTACAGTTGTTAAGTACTTCTCTAATTGTAGGCATAATTTGCATCACCATTACTATGGTGTTTCCATTAAATACATATGCCTCAGTTATAATTTATTTTAAAAAAACACACTATGGTTTAGTATTAAAAACACACTATGATATTTTAAAAATAAGCAATTGCAACCTTTTACTTCTGTTTTGATCTAAAAATTATGCAGCAAAAGAAACAGAACAAATACTGAAAATCATCCTGGATAATTTTTTTCAGCAAAGTATTATTGATAGAATACAAATAAATACATTGTGTACTTTTTCTTCTCCTTCTGGGGATGACAACAGTGCTTTTTCCTCTTGTTCTGGGGTTGGCTCAGCATCTCCAGAAATAAGTTTCCCAAATACCTGGAAGAAAGACAATGATAATCAGCATATCTCAAAGATAAACTTGTGCAGCTGTGACATTTTCCATTAAAACATAAAGCACTTAAAGTCTACAATTCACAGTAACTTTCACTGTACAACACCTCATTAAAATCTCACCTGGGATGTTATAAGTCGGAATACTCGCAGTGTCTCAGATTCACAGTTCCTTTGTTGAGCCACACTTGCAGAAATCTGGCCTGCTATTTTAATGCTTTCACCATCCTTCCATCCAAGAATTTTTACTTGTCGAACCCTTAGTGTGTTCTCCGGACCCTTCAATTCAATTTTGATGATGTGATTATCACCCCCAGGAAGCTCACTTGTTACCCAGCCAATATGTCTTGAATCCAAGTCTACCTATTAAAGAGGAATATAAAGTTGGAAACTGACATTACATCAAACAAAAAGTCACCTATCATCATATATATCACTGTAACAAATACTGTGCTTGGAATGAAAATCTCAACCTGAGTAGTAAGACCTATATTTAATGATAAAAATATTCAACCTCTCGAGTTCAGATTAAAAAGTGACATATAGCCATTTCAGATTTATCTGTAAAGCTGATTAGAAATAGTGGCCTACCTATCTCTTTTATCCTCAAAGCAACAGTTCATATATTAAAAACAACAACTCTTAAAACTAGTCTTTGGACACTACTCTTAGGAAAAAAAAAAACAGCCTCTATAATTTAAATGAAAATATAACACACAATTATCATTTCATAAATTATTTCATCTCTGTTCACACAAACCGCTGCCAAAGAAATTGTTACTCTCTGGAAGTCAGTATTTGCTACCCTTACACCAAGACATGCAGGACTTAGCTGTGAAAAAGGGAGATGAACTGTATCACATTAAGTGGATTTCAAAATAAGTACTGTTAAAAACAAAACAACATAAATAATGCTATATGAAATCATATATTTCATATGAAACTGCAGTGTCACTACTGGAAACCAAGCACTGATAGGATGCAGTGCCTCACATCACTACTCAGAGAAACCCAAGCCCTGAGCCAAGTGAGCCCTTCTCTCCTATCCACAGGCTCATTAATGATCAAGCTAATATTTGTTTTTGCCAATTTCTACATTAATTCTCAGAGTCTGCATTGAACTGTGCTGCAGCAGACAAGGCTAACTTATTGTTTGAATACCATGAGACAGGATATAGTATGTGGGTGTGCTGGAAGGTAAAAAGCTGTTGGAAAAGTGTCAGAGCAAAGAGGAAGCAAAGCTGAATCAGTCCCTGCTTGTGTTCTGGGAGTTTTTTTGGGAAACCTCCAGCTGAAAGGATAAGTTACCATATTTTAGTAATTAAAACTAAATTAATTTAAAGAACACTTTACATAACCCTGTTCTATTTCAGCAGAAGAGTAAAAGCTTGATCAATAGTCAGTATACATAACTGAATTCTGTCATTAATAATACAGTATTTTCCAAGGCTTATTATGATGTCTGATATTTGCTAAGTAATTTATCTACTGTAAGAAATGGAAACTATATGCTCAGAAAAATCTCTGATATATGCACAAAAAATGACAGCAATTTTTCTGTGTCAACTGTTAAAATGTTTACCTGCTTTATTCTGCAGAGATCTTCTACTGCCTTGCCAGTTAAGAAGGTCATGGAGGTCACTTTGTTCTGCAACAAACAAGCAAAATAAGAATGAAACACTTTAACTGAGACACTTCTGACTACTTCTTCTGTATTAATATATATATTAACATATATAAAAAATTGCTTCATTACAAAAAAACCCCCATGATGAAAATCAAGGACAAAGAATTCCAAAACACAGCTCTCTAACACAGTCTGCTCTTTGTATTGAAAGCTTTAGTTGAAATACAGATATATATGTAACATGACTGTACAGATCAATAAAAAAGGATGTAAAAGGTCTAGAAAATTTGGATTTTATGACAGCTCCTTATTTCAATGCTTTTGCAGAAACCATGAGCAAGAAAAAGTAACTTAAAAGAATTAAATGTTTGAAAATGAATCTGAAATAGAACATCCCACTAAGAATTATGTTTCCCAGTTTCAGTTTTATGTAACTGTAAATTCAGACAGACTGGTCTGATCGTAACAGTTCCTGCTTTCTAATCACAGGACTTAAAAACTTCACTTTGAAATGTGAACTTCTGCATTAGAATTATGAACTGACAAAGAAAACAGCACTTCTCCATTGATAAACACATACAGCTTGGACTATGCACCTTCTATGAGAGACACTTTTATTTTCCTCTTACCCCAAGATCTCTGGAATTGTCCACATGAACACAAACATAACGTGCATTGATTCCTTTTACACAGTTGATGGTGATGTTTTTAGTTTTGTTTTTGTCCTCATCTCCTGACTCCCAGAATGTTTCTGTAGACCCATCTGTTAAACTACCAATCATGGCAGGTCGGCTTGATGTCTTAATGTCAACAATGCTGGTTAGGTCTTTCAGACAAACTACTATACACAGTTCCTGTAAAAACAAATGGCAAGTTTTAAAATACTTGAGAGTAAGCCCAAATACATGGGCATGGTTTACAATTTTTAAAACCACACAGACATTTCTGTTTTGACATTGTGCTCTCCAAGAAATTTGTCCTTCATTGATTCAAATTATTCAGTGCTTTAAGCCAAAGGAAACATTAATAGCTAAGAGCTGAATATATTAGCAAATGCCTAAATATATTACTAAATGGAAGAAAGCATTTAAAAATATTAAACAGAAGTATTAATTCATGCTCCTCAGAATAACAGAAGGAAAAAGATGTAAGCAAAGAAGAACTGAAAGTACACAATATTTAAAAAGTTAACCGACTCCATGACATTCCCCAAAAACTTCACTTGCAAACAAGCACTCCTCCAAAATTTAGGTTTGAGTGATATACAGGCTAAGGGTCAATATTTGAACCTCTAAAGCTAAATATGAGAGCAGGGATAAGATCCTAAACTGAGATATGTTCAAGAAACTATGACATTGCAATAAGGAATCTTTTAATTTAAAGAGAATCATCATTGGAACAACAGACTGCTCACAAATGATCTCTGCTTCTGAGCCAGAGCTGCAATACTTGCCTGATTCATGACTTCAAAACCAGACTGAACGCTGATACTAAAACTCTCTTCACTATCTCCATCATCAGATTTAGACAAAATATTGTTGATATGATGAAAAACATTGCTCTGATGCAGGAACTGGTGATCAGATTGTTTGAACTTAAGACTCCAGCACCTGAAAATACATTTAGTTGACTTTGAAATTTTGAATGTTGGCAAAAGACATCACTTACCCGTGAAACTATTAATCACATTCTTGCTTCTCAAACTATTTTCTAGAAACATTTAACTTCAAATTTTGCAGGATCTCTAGTGTTTCTAGTGCACCATTTTGAGGAAAGCAGGAATAGACTTTTCTTAGAATTGTAATAGTAAATGCAACCATTGTTATTCATTTTTTGTCTTTGAGACAAATACACAGAAAAAATCTCAAAGTTTAAAGATACTATCCAGGTGACAGATTTCTGAGCAAAGGGCACTAAAAAGCCATGCACATACACACAGATCCTTCCATATTATTCTGTTAGATGTTTTCTTTTTCATAGTGGACACTGTACAGAATTTAGAAGAAAGTACATTACTTTATACAAAGTCTTTTATACTATTGTTTATATGTATAAACACTTAAGTGTCTTCTATGTATCTCCTTCCTAGTGGTAAGGACAGATGTACCCCTTCTCGCACAAAGTTTTCAAGCATCCTGTTTACATCGCAAAATCTTTTAACCTGTAATTAAACAACATTTCCAGCCTTTTCAAGAATTTGCTTGATTTGTGCTTACCTTAAGGCCATTTGCTGTAATGCACTACCACTGGGAAGAGACATCATAAGATCAGAGATTGTCTGAAGAAGGCGATGGAAAGTGTGGGGTAAGGGGTGAGCAGCTTCCCCAGCAATCACTATGTCCGACAGAGGGTGTTCACACACTCGTGTGTCTTTTTCCTACAGGGCAAAGCAATCTGGGTGTTATTAACAGACTTTCTGAGACAAAAGGTTCAGTACACAAAAACATTTCTGCTGTTTGCTTTAAGAGTAACTGCAACAATCTTACAATGAATGTGAACTTAACGCACTTCCTGTCAGAGAATTTTTGGAGTAAGTTACGCACGAATCTCAAAGAGGGAATTGGAGAAGCGTGTTGTATACTGCCACATATTTCTCATGATTTAAAGATGTGAAACATTATATGGCAATAATTCGAAAACAAAGAAACAAACCAGAAAGAAATAACATATTCCAGCAGTTGAAACTAACTTTATCTGAGCAGCAAAATCCACCCATAGCAAACTTGATCACTAAGCTGATGTTATCAGTTGCTGCATTTCATTAGAGCTGTGAAAATAATAATTCTTAGTTAAGGTGTGTCAGTATCAGACAAGCAGTGTACCAGGTTACACTGCTGAAAAGACTAATTTCAGAACAACTAATTTCAAAACTGGATGAGATTTGAAGTGATAGAGATTATCCTGACTTCTTGACAACACTAGCATGATTTTTTCTGAGCTATTCATCATGGACATGATAATATTTTAAATCAGAGCTAAGTCTAGAGAATAGGTTGTATGTAGATGTCTTTTGGAAGTATGGGATGTTAGACTGTACCATTTTGCAGGCTACATTTTCAGAACTATAGATTTTTCTTAAATCACTGAATTAAGTATACCTACTGCACATAATATTACTTACTTATTTATATACATACACATACACAGCAGTACGTAAATTATCTATGCTTTTTATAACTAACTATGGACTTAGAACACGGAAAGACATAGTAAGCCAAACCACAAAGTGGTTCTAAAAAATATTTTATCTTCTCTCTCATTGCAGGGCAAAGGAGGAATAAAAAGCAACTTTTTTTTTAAATTTAGCAATGTGCTTGTGCTTTTTTTGCTTTCTTATTTCCCAAGAATACTAGAAAATGCTGCTTTAGAAGACCTCGTGATTGATCAGCACATAGAAAGTGATGATTCAGAAGAAAAACTAATCTATGTCTACAAAATGAATTCAACTACAGTTTAAGATTCTGTTTCACAGAGGAAGGATTAAGGAGTTTTGTTTTTCATATGGAAGTATTTCTAATTTGCCTACAAAATTGGCAGAACCTCACTTACTTGTTCTGCATTTTCTTTATTTGATTTATTTTCTTCATCCTCTTCTTCTTCAGGCTCTACAGGTGCAGGAGTCAGGGAAGCCACAAAATGCCATAAGATATCATGAAGAGAAGTTGTTTGAATGACATTACAAAGAAGCCAGTTGAAGGCCTAAAACAAATTACATACAAGGAGTTACCAACTGGTTAAGCAAACCTGGAGTAAAACTATTTCCTAGACCATTTATTGAAGAAGGTGATGATGATTTGGACAGGCAAATAATAATGCAAAAGTCTTCAAGTAAGACATTATTGCTCTGTAGCTAAAACAGTTTATTTAGATGACAACTATAGTACAGCCAACAGAGCATAATCTTAAAACAAATTTCCAAAGTAGAATTTAACGCCACATTATTTTAATCATACAGGAGCCATCAGTACATGAATACCTCCATGGCAAAGACTCTGCAAGCAGATTTCCGTAAGGCTTGTTTCATCGCTATTTCAAGTCCTTCCAGATCATGATGCTGGATTACAAATGCCAATACTGGCCACTGGAAATTTCTCTCTCCTTTGGAAAGAGAGCTGTGGGCGGAGATTAACCGAGAAAGTTCAGGAGATGGATGTCTCAGGAGAGAGGACCCCACTTCTATTTAAAAGCATAAAAATATGCATACATTAGATTCCTTGTGCATTTCAATTTTATAGCCACAGTAAAAATGAAAAGCAATAAAGCACTTTTAGAAATTATTTTTTTTTCTGAGAGAAAACTGCATTAAAAAAGCAATATGGAAAAATGATGCTTCAACTGAGAAAGAAAATACCACCTTCGCTTTTAAAACAGGCACAGAAGATGCACTATAAATTTTAGAATTACAGTAAATCCTAATCCAATTTTAGGCTAATTCTGTGCTGATTACTAAACACCTGTTTACTATTATTTTGTTTTATAACTAAAAAGTCACTACATGTATTTATAAAAAATATATTTGTCTACAATTTCCAAAAAGAATTGCAAATCCTTGAATCATTTTTCCCTGCTTCTGCTCTTTGTGCTCTTACCTGCATCTCCACTGTTGACTCGTCTCCTGGGGATTGCTTTTACACGTGCTGGCAGAATTGAGTGCTGTTTGTCATATTCTGATGCAACAACTGAATATGATCTTTGAAAGACTGTGCGCTTTGCAAGGTCTGTATCTGTGATTGGACTGGTTTCCAAACTACAAAGAAATCAGTGAAGTAATACACTCATTAGCAAATACATACAGTGTATCTGAATCATACACCAATAATTAATAAGGATACATGCATTTCATAATCACAATGTTACTACTGCATGAAACTTTGTCTTATGTACCTAAGAACTGTTTAAATGCTGGAAAGGAAGGAGCACGTATTAGAATTACACATGGTGAAAAAGCATGCAAGTGCTTTATAAACAAATGCAATGATGAACATGATGAGTTCCAAGAATTTAGATATTTCTTTTAGAGAAATAAAAACATTCAGATCATGCCTAATTTGAAGTTTCAGACCAAACTTCTCCTGAGAATGCATGTGAAAACATCTATGAAGTGAATTATTAATACGCAAGCCAACTGAAATTTAGAACTTTATGTGAAGTAATCGTTTCTAACATCATTAGCCTTAAAGTCAAATTTGAATTGCTACAGCTATACCTCTGACATGTTTTACTCCTTACCTTCAGTGGACTTCTTACAGTCTGCAGAAGGACTCCCAGCTTATGCTGTCCCTATAGGCCTCAGGAGACCATGGTGTCCACAGTTTTAATAAAGGAATATACCAATACGATGCACTCTTAAGGAGTTTTGTTAGAAAAGTTCTATTTCTGAAAAGACTACATTATAGATTGTAGTATTCCAATAAACTATTTGTGCAGTCAGTATGAAATACAACAAATTGAATAAAAACAGATAAAAAGCAAATTTTCTCTCCATTACATCCTCACTATAATATGAGGAATCACCGACATCTGAGAACACTGAGCAGCTAAGTAGATTCTGAACTATTATTAATAGTAAGAGCCATTTTTTCCCTGGTGAAACAAAAATTTTTATACCTGATTGAATTAGATGACAGTAAACATTACATGACAAGAAAGTGGCTTAACCTGACAGAAACCATCTAGCACTCTTGGTCCTAGACAGCATTATCATTTCTTCGGTGACATTTTTATGTCCCACAGAACAAAGCAGCAGCATTTGCTTTGAAAAGTGTCAGGCAATGAAATTTCCTCCTGTTCAAGCTTCCCTTCAGAATGAAATCCTGAAAGAACAACAGCTACTTCCTTTCAAAAAGCCTGCACTCAATCAGTTGTGGTAAAGTACAGATATAAAGTCAAAAAAACCTGCTACATTTTCAAAGAATTTGCAATAGTTACAGTCCTTGGATTATTGATCTTTAGATCACTTCTTCAGTTCTGTAGATTCTGGAGAATTTTTCTCTATGGGGAAATAAGCAGGCCTGAAATAGAGGCTATGGATAAATTTCCCTGTATGCTAAGAGTCCTTATCAACTGAACAAATTTTTTTTGTATTTGGGTTGTAAACCCAGGATCTTTCTAGAGACAAGTAATTGAAGTACAGTAAAAAGTTTCAGTTCTGATTTGTATATTCCTTGCATATTTACATATTCAAACATACTTCACTGCTAACAGTTGAAAATACACACCTGATATGCTATAATCCACTGAAAATTTCCTAACTACAGCTTCATAGGCTTTTGGCTTTTATGCTGCCATTTCAGAAACTGATCTGATACTTTAGCTTCTTAACTTCAGCAATGTTTTCCTTTTGTTTTTTTAATTGGTGTTATGCTACTGCTTTAACATTTGTATGTAGCACCTAGAATTACAAGGAAGTACCTTGGGGGCATAGATTTCATGTTACTCTCTGGCTCTTCAAAGACATTTGGGCTTGCGTCAGGCGTAACGGAGATGTACGGCGCAGGTACTGAAGTTGACCGCAAGTATCTCATCTCATCCTGGAACAGGTTGTCATCCTGGTACCCAACAAAATTTTCATGATGATGTCTAAACCAAATGAGATTTTTAAATTAGAATTAGGATTAAAAATTGCTGAAACACAAACATACACAAAAATTGTTTGCTGATACACCTCATCAGCCAATGCTAGTCATGTACTCTTCACCTACTAATGCTTTTAAGCTCGTTGTGACTTTGAAACGTTCATGGAAGATAGAGTGGCATTCTCAACCAACAGGCAGTGGGGATCACCCTTTTCTGTCTTTTAGTAGGTATTTCCAGAATGTATTTTAGGTCCAAAAGTCTACCCAACATAAACATGAGACACTACAGTGAAATTTACTAAGAATTTCCAAGAAAGCCCAAGTCTTCTTGTTTCCTTTTTATTATTTTTAACTGTGAAGAGAAAAAAGTAGCACATATGTCTGCTACTAACACACTAAGTTAAACTCTTTGGAAAATTCTGAATTCTTTGGACAGAAACTGAACTGTTATAAAATATTTAGCTGAAAGCTACTAGGGCATATTTGACTCTAGGAGAAAATACAATCTAAAAGATTGAACAGGATCATGGATCAAAACAGACAGAAGAAAAAAACATCATGAAGAACTAGGAAAATATGTCTTTTTCTATGTAAGCTTTAGTTTAGTTTACACACCCATTTTATACAATACTCTCCATAGATGAGTGTTAAAATCAATATTCATACATGTCCTTTAATTACCTTGCTAATGTCTGTAGATAGAGACATGGCATCTTAATGGGAAAGTCTTCAGAAATTCCTTCTTTTAGACTGGGAAGTTGAGATTGGAATGCTTTTGCAGGGTTATAGCAGAGGATACTGGGCTCAGCAGCACTACTCAGCGACAGTAAATACAGTGCATTGGCTTTAATCACTTGATGAGCTTCCATAGTTGGCAAGGCACGAGGTGTCTTAACTTGCATTGGTTTTCTCCTAGATTGCTTAATCTAGATAGATTTAAATAAGGCATAATTGAATTCACCACAGGAAAACCTGATGACCTATCTCATAATAGAGCTGCTGAATTCTACCTTTTGTAAAATGCCTCCTATGACAAAACACATTTCTATTACTTTCCTACCTTCGCAAACATTTAATAGTTTGATAGTTCTGACATTTGCCTCAAGATTAATTTTGTGTGCAAATAGTTTCAAAAAGTTTAGTTTAAAAATAAAGTTAAATTAGCATCATTAGCATCAACATATTTGCATACTTTGAGCAAGATTTCAAATTAGTCCTTGAAGACCACTACAAGAAAAACACCTTTTGTACTATTTCCATTAAAAACACCTCTAGTGGCATCTTGTATGCAACGATCTGGATTATTGGGATCACTTAAAAACTATAAACATGAAGTTAAAACAGCCCTCATTTTAGCAAATAAATAAAACCATTCAAAATGAAATAAACTGACAGATACTTAAAGTTATTACATTCAATCCTGTGGTTATACTGGGATAAAAAATAAAATTACTTTACAAATTTGAGCACACTATCATCTGAAGGGAAGAAAACTGGTCTGAACACAGTGAAGTTTCTATTTCATTATCTTAAACCTAACAATGAGGGTAAGACAATATTCCCAAATTATGAAAGTCCAAATTTCTTAAACTAGCCCTTCTTTTCAAGTTGTGAAGACAGCACTACTAATCAGATAGAAAGTTAAACATAAGAGCTGAAAATACCTTCTCTCTTGCTGCTGCTTGCTTTTCACGGAGATACTTTTCTCTGCACCGATCGCACACCAGATACCACGTGCTCCCTCCAATGCCACCATCGCCACAATTCCCAGCCCATCCTCCACAGAAGTGCCCAATGCTGTTGTACCCTTGGCCACCTGCATAGCGGCCACAGCCTACATGGGGGAAAGGTGGGAACAACTGATTTCAAATGCAGGATTCTTACTCTGTTATTTATTGCTCTAAAAGAGGGATGAAGAGGGAAGAAAGGAAGATGCATGCCTTTTCCTGGCCTAATTTTTTATTTTTCTGTATGTCTGAATTGGTTACAAAACAAGGTTCTTCTCTGTTCTTGTCCATGTGTCCCACCAGTGTCTAAAGAATACAAATGGACTACAAATGGTTTTATAGGTTTAATGGTTTAATAAGTTCTTTTATAAAGAACTTATCCAAAGCATGAACAGATCCCTATTCAGACAGCTAAGTTATAGTTAAGGTGAGTATTATAAGTTAGCCAACAATATCTGTAATTTAACAAACACAAAAATCTCGCCTCCTAGCTAACAAAACTCAAGAAGGAATGGAGGGTATTCTTTTGCTGATTAGAGTTTCTCAGAAAGATTCAGGACTTTAACTTTGCACACACAGAGCTAAAAAAAAGTAGAGACCAACAAGTACATAAAAAATATTAATCACTGATACCCAGTACTGACACAGCAGATAGAAGTTTCCTACTCTTGACAGTAGAACAGTAACAGAAAACTTCTGTCAATGTAGAAACTCTAACTGACCAATCTCATTTTTTATTTCAGCACAGCTTCAAATCCTAAATTGTAAAACACAGCATGTTTCTGAAGAGCTACTGTAAAGTCAGAGCATTATTTTGACCTTGTTTCAAACAACATAGAAACTTTGGATCCCTAACTACTTAAAATTATACACAAAGATGTGCAACTGATCTGTACGCAAGTACAATTTAGTGTATATAATAGAAAGCATAGCCTGACATTTTCCTAACAGCAGCTAACACCAAATCATGTGTGTGAAATATACTTTATGGATGGACATGGGAGTTAAAAATATGGAGTCTTACCTGGATGAGCTTGTCTCATGTGGTAAGTCACTGGATATGGATGGGATTCTCCACACAACTCACAGATGGTATCTTTTTCCGGTCCTCCCACTGCAAGCTGGGCCATCTCACCAAAAAGATTTCCCCTTGGCCTAGCCTCAACTTTTTCTTTTTTCTTTTTCTCCTTTTTGGCTTTCTTGTTATCTTTGTCACTTTCCTTCTTCTTTAAGACTGCACAAGAACCAGGACTTGGAAAAATCATGTTTTGGGAAGCTGCTTTAATAGTTGCTAAAGAAATATCTTCCCAGAAAGCTACTAAGTGCTGCAGTGTTAATGGAAGAGGAGACTTGGATTTCATTGTGTGATGACTGGATGTTTCAAAGGAGGTAGTTTCAGTTTTTCCATCCTCACACTTTTCATGCAGAGGTGGTTCTTTTAACATTGAGAGGACTTTGTTTTTATTGATGCTACCCATTTTAGATATGTCTGGTCCGTGAGGTGAGATGTTGAACATGTTAAGAGCAGATGATATTTCCAATGAATGTCTATTTTTCAACTTGGTTTCTTTTTCCTCTGCAGGTTGTTGAGTAAGACTGCTTCGTATGGGTGCATGCTCTTTGGACAGTTCTGGATTAAACTTCAAGAAAGATGAGCACGCCATAGCATCATGAACTATTCCTTCATGCCAAAGAAATGCGGCAAATACGGCTCGAGCACATTCTGCAACAGAAGGTGACATTGCTTGCTTGGCAGGCTCTATGGGCTTTGATCCATCTCCTTTGAAAAGGAAGTTGGATTTTTCCTTTTTGGGTCTTGTGTGCCTGCCAGCACATTTACGGCTCACTTTTGGAGATGCTCTCATGTCTTGCTCATCCTTCAGTGGTGCTTTTCCAATGCTGAAATGA
The DNA here is from genome assembly GCF_037042795.1 of Molothrus aeneus. Lineage (NCBI taxonomy): Eukaryota > Metazoa > Chordata > Aves > Passeriformes > Icteridae > Molothrus > Molothrus aeneus. Next base: position 67,944,090 of record NC_089647.1, read on the forward strand.
ACTTTATTAGAACCATCGTCCAGACTTCTGAATTCAGTGTTGTCTTCACAGGTGGTATCTGTAATGCTGTCAGTCTTTAAAGTACTTGAAGTACAGACTTCAACTACCTCACTGTGAAGATTTTCTTGTACGACATGAGGGGAAGGAGCTCTATTTTCAGTTTCTGGTGCAGGTTTTCCATCTTTTGTAGTAATTTTTGGTTTGGGTGAAGTGGACCTCCCCCTTAAGGGTTCTGTTAGCGGCACTTTCTTTTTGCGAAGGGTGTCTGGATCTAAAGTGTAAGAATCTGATTTGGAGCGCTCTCGAGGAGGATCAAGCTTTGTTTTTACAGGGGATGAAGCTTTCTGAGGTAGAGTTGTTTTGTCATTGGGTGACGAGGATCGCGGAGAACTAGCACCAGATCTAATGCCTGTAAGTGTCTTTGTCTTTGGAGAAGTTGACCGGGTTCCTGGCGCCGGAGATTCAGCTCTCAGACCAGGAGTTGTTCTTCCATCAGTTTTTAGTGTTTGCAAAGTGTTATGATTTGGCGACAAAGACCTGCTGTGGGAGTCTGAGCGCAACTTTGCGGCGTCTGATTTCAGCATCAGGCACTCGCTGGCTGATAAGCCATCGGTATTTCTGGGCTTCTTCTGCTCGGCAGCGGCTCGGTTCATTCGCACGTCAAGCTTGGGTGACCTGCAGTCCGCTCTGTGCTTGGATGCCATGTCTGATTTTCCTGCTGGAGAAATCGGTCTAGCAGCTCCTGTGAAATTCATTCGGTCACCTGCATAATGTTTCATAATTGAATTGTTACATGCTGACAGTGACACCCTCAATAGTACAAAACAAAGACTGAAGACCTGAACACAAGATAAATATCAAACACATGCTTCTGTTCACATCAAAATGAAAGGAAACATGAAGGGATCTTTTTCCCCCTAGAATACTTTTGATACATTTCATTTCCCAAAGGTACACAGAAACAAGCGTTAGGAAGTTTTTACAGAGAAAACACTACTATGGACGTTATCAAAAGCCACAGTTCACTCTTTCTACAAAACAGTAAAGGAAGCACAATTTACATCCTTAGGTGAAATTCCAGAGTTAACTAAGTTTACCACAGTTGCAACAGAAACCAGGGACTATTTATTATCTCAATGTGTGACAGGCTGACTGCATCAGGAGATGATCACATGTATAATGTATATCTCTCTTGAATAGAGATCAAATGTACTGCCAGATTTATTTTCTTCAATGCTCAAAAGCCAGGAATTGTAGCAAGTAAACAATGTTAGTAAGGCAAATTGGACAAGAGGCTTGCAACTATGCTCAAAATGACTCAAATGGGTAATCTATGGAATCTACTTTTTCAAGTTCAAAATCTACCCCATGTTCAGCTATAAAAACACTTAAACTCCCCCAAAACAAGAAATCCACTTTTTTCAACCACTAAGTTAAATGGCCAGCTCTGATCAATGATGTCCCCGTACTTCAATGCACTAATTTATTGTTCCTATGCACATTGACTTTGTACATACATTAATCTACAGAGCTGTAAGACTACAAGAGCTACAAGAACTACAGGCAGCTTAGTACAGGTACATACAAAACAAGTATATGCAAAAAGTAGCTTATGAAGGCAATCTGCTTCTGATACCTCTGTGAACCAAGTCTCTCTTGTAGAATTGTATTCTGAAAATTAATCCAAGCAATACGGTAATTACTGGCAAGCAATGCAGCAGTTAATACAGCTGTCTCTCCATAAATCCTTACTGCAAAATCTTGAATGCAGAGTTAAATCCTTTTGATTTGAATGGGTTTTCATTAGTCAAACATGAGAAGTGTTTCCCTAGTAAGCCTGCAGAATTAGGACACAGTACGTAGGAATATTTTTCTTTTCTAGATATTAAAAAGGTTATTTGCATTTGTCTGGGCATATTTTTGAGAAAGCAACTATTTGTTAAAAAATAAAGTTTCAATTAATCAAAGAGTATTTGCAAATTTGAGCCTTGATTTCTAGTGGGAACAGGATAGACAGTCACCTTTAGCTAGTATCTTCAGTATTAGAAGATGTGAAATCAGTGTCTACTTCCTTATGCATTGTGGGATCTGAAGCAACTTCATGTAGTTCTCAATCACCTACCCTTACCCCTACCCTAGAAAATACATAGATGCAATTTTTTCCTACTATTATCTCTCACAATATAAAAAACAATCAAGAAAAATTTAGAAAACTTTTGAGCAAAATTTAGCAACCAAGATGCTTCCTCAGGTTATAAAAAATTATTATTTATTTGCTATTTCCATATTTAAATACCTTACAATAAAACTAACAGCAACAGGAAAAAAGTGAAGGATGAATTATATTGGAATATTAACAAGCCTGAAATTTAGAATATTTTTCTGCCTTCCCAAGAAATGGCATTTCATACTTTTCTGAGCAGAGAAGAAATATTGTGTCTACATTCAAGAATAATATATCAAATGTAAGCAATAGAATATAATGAGAATATAGCAAGTATTTATCATCCTAATAAATTTTCAGAGTCTAATCTGTCTTCATTTTTACAAGTTCTATAACTGTTTTTCACTTGGAAGGGGGAAGTTGGAATAGGAAGGCAAGAAATAACATGGTAAATTGTGGTTTATAAAATGACTCTTCTTGCTAAAAGAAAAAAAAAGTTTTGGAAATATCAGTCCAAGCATTTCAACCATTCCAGCTTAATTATTCACTAGTTTTAATCACGAGCTATTTTGAGATGCTTATTTTGTGATAAATTCTGAAATGCAAATTAGAATTACTTTTATACACATTTTTCCCAGTCTGCCAGATGAGAAAATACTTAAGACTGAAAGTTTTACAGAATGCCTCATAAAAGAGAAAAAAAACCTGAAAAGATGACAATCATTTTAGAGAGCATATAACACTTCAAGCCATTCAGCAAAGTATCAAATTTAAAGTATATGCATGATTAGCAAATACCAATGGGGAAAACATTCCAGAACAAAACTGCTTATGGAAGGTATAGCCTAATGATGGCTTCCAACAAAAAAAGTATCTTGTTTTTTAAGAAAACAAAGGTTTGCACATAGAGAAATAATCCTAAGCAGCATTCAGGAGTATCAGCACAAAAAGAAAAATCTCCCAAAGGAAAAAGCGCATAAAATAGCAAGCTTCTTTGTCTGTAAGCAAAAGAAAAAAAATTCCCAGATTTTATTTCCTGTTTCTTCTTAGATACCTCTTTTGCCTATTGTTTGAAAACAGCTGTAATTACACTAACAGTCACTTTCCATTTTACAAAGCAGAGACAGCTAGATTGTGCATCATGGAGTTGCTGCAACTCAGGAAGGCAACACTGAATGACTACATCAGATGAGCTCCCAACAAATACCAAATTTGAACATTCGCTTTCAAAACATTATTTTCTTACATGAATGAAATGAAAATGCATGGAAGAAGAAAGAAAAACAAACCCAAAACATTTTGCAGGTAAAAAATCTGAATAACCTTGCTATGTTGGCATGCATACCCACCCTTCAGTTTGTGAGAGAGAGATGAAATAGCAGAGGCAGGCCCAGCTACATCACTACTTTTGTAAATACGCTCACGAGAAGCAAGGCAGCAGGATGGAGTTTCTACAGTGGAAAACAGTTGCACAGAAGCAGCACAGATTCAATGGAAAAGCAGCAGAGATAAAAACAATAGCATTTCAAATGATATGCATCTTCTTTGTTATGTATTCTGAATTCCTACTTTAGTTTTAAATGACAGACAGTAGCTTGTATTGGAATGCAGTAGATCAGCTTCCTTGATCTAAAAATGCTGCAATTTAAATCTTAGTTTTTAGGATCTAAAAATGTAATATATGAGGGCTAGCCAATGACATTTATGGTTTATTATAAAAATCAGCAGTGTCTAGTTTTGAACTGAACCTGGATTTGAGATGTTAACAGTTAATCTGTAAGTTCATAAATTAATTATTTAGAACTTCAATATGGCCTTCCAGATGATCAATTTACATATTCTTTAGTGAAAATTAGAGGAGATCTAATTTAGTTTTGGAGTCTTGTTAATCACTGGAAAGAATGAAAAAAAATACATTAAACACACCAAAACTCTGTTTTCAAAAGTGATTGCACCTCAATAATGTAATGTTTTGAAAAACTTCACTTATGTAATGTGAAGTTCCTCAATACAAGAAATCTAACTAGTAGTAGATGAATGTCAGAACAGTACACAGATGAAAAAAAAAAACCTGCATCAGGTCTTAAAAATAATTCTGATTTAAGAAAAATTCCGATGTCATCCAAGATAATTTCAGTACAGTGTACTGACATCAAATCTGTTAGAAATACAACTCCACAAAAATAAAACTTGGAGAGAAATAATAGGGAATTTTCATTTCCATCTATAATTTAATTTTTTTTCCTGGTTTTAATTTTAAGTCCTATTCCTTCCTTTGGGAAAAAAAAAAGTAGAATTCTTACTGAAGTAGTAATTGTAATGAGAATGTGTATGTTAGAAGATACTGTTTTAGATACACCCTTTTGTACAAATGGAGTAAGCTAGTTGTATTGAAAATAAATTATTTCAGATCCTACACTATTAAAGACACCTTTTTGTCCTGGTAATACATTTATTAACTTGTACACTCAACTTACCAAGCCTGCTACCTTATGCAATGAGCTATGGTTCTAGAAACTGCAATGAGAAGGTGTTCATACATTTGAAGTAAGAATGTCATTCTCTAAAAAAGGCAATTAATCCTTAATTTCTCAACACTGTATTAACACAGATTTAACACCAGTATTACCTACTTTTGATACCTACAAATTATTTTGAGAGATCCAACAACAACTATATAGCTTCTGAGCAACAGGATATCACTCAGTCAATTTTTAAAGGTAAAAGGCAGACAAACATTAGGAGCACAAAACAGCAGTAGCAGCAAACCTAAAAATGTCAATTTGATACACTAGCATCCCACTGTATGAATAATAAAAGGAAAATCTTTATGAAATCCACTTTCATGAATGCACATTTATACTTCATTCTTTCACTCTGTCTCAGAGAACACTTACATTTTATAATACTGTAATCTAGTGTTGAATGATGCACTACTACTACTAATGCATTTCAAGGGGACTGTGGGTCCAAGCAGTATGACAATCCATGTATATCCAGGATAACTGGACAGCCTCAGGGACCAACATTTTGTTTAGGGCTCCCTCTTCCTGAAACATCCTCAAAGACTACAAAGACTTGAAATACAAGGCAGGCAAGGCTGTCTCAGGAGCCATTGAAATGTGACAGTGTGCCTTTAGTCATGCTTTCCTTCAACATGGAAACAGCTCCAGCTTGAAAAGCTACCCAATATGGAGACATAAGAAGCAATTCAATTTCAATGCCAGGATGCTCTGAGGAAACCTAGGAAGCAAGACATACCACTGACTGGCTCATGTGAAATTTTTTTAAGCAAACTCTGTAACCATCATGTAAAATGCCACTGGAAAATGGAGTTAACGTTAAGTTTCCTCTGAAATGCCACTGCTTTTCTGCATCACAATGAAGGAAAGCACTGACCTGCCTTTGCTGTGCTGCCTAAGCAATGGATGCCTCTTAAAAATAATGTATTCTTCTTTCACTCACTTTTACTGACATGGAAACTACAATACAGCTGTCAGTTCAATCTCCTCAAGCACTGCAATCAACATATCTTTCTTCACCTCCTGAAAATGCCAAATGTCATACTAACAGCAGGACTAGGACTTTTTTAGAAATTATTTTTCCATGAATAAAAGAATGCACTGAATTAAAAAAAAAGCTTGAATATTAAAAAGAAAAAAATATTTAGTATGGTTAAAGTGGGGATATGAGTGAATGAATTAAAGCAAAAGCTGAAATATGCTATAATGAGAAAAATATTAGCAATATTCTATACCAATGGTGGGGCTTGGAACACTAACACTTGAGCCACATAAGCATATGAACTGAAAGAAATGTTCCTGTCCTGGAAAGGTACATAAAAAAAAGAAATCTATGCTTTTCCAATTTGTAACTACAACTTCTGAAGATGTGATATGAGGAGATTAGTTCTAAAAAAACACCTGACACAATTTGTACTCTTTTTCCAGCCTTTACCATACCAGCCCTCCGAGGATGGTTTTGGATTGACCTGGCCAAATGTATGTTTCCTATGTACCCTTGCCTATAGAACCTGAAAAGCCTAGGTTATGGGACCGTTTAATTTAGCTCAAATTTTCAGGAATGATACCTTGGCAATATCAAGGTATCATTATTTTTCATTTTTAAATTATGAAAAAACAATTAGATAAGTTGACAATGGTTTAACTGATGATTAAATCACACACAGAAGAGATCACCATGGCTGGTTGAGAAGATTCTCTCAATTTTACTGAGACACTTCCAAGAAGCACATCTTATGTGCTTCATATGTGTGCTGGTCTTTTGTGCCCCCTCCACAGTTTTAGAAAATGCAGAGAGAAGCACTGTGGTTCTAAATGCAATTTCACCAGCACCTAAATGGGAAAGGAACAAAACCAAAAAGAAACTGATTGCACAATAGTGAAAGGATGTATGGAGGAACTCCTGACAAGAATGGCAGGAGCTGATGATGGATGGTTGGACTGCAGCTCTGCAGCACAGACTGCAAAGGAAGCAGCTGACAGGACACTGCATTGAACAGCAGCTCAGCACTGCAGCTTCTGCCTGGACAGGAAACAGTACCTCAAACAAGCTGCATGGCTGCTGGGAGGGAGGGAAGTTAACATAGCAGAAATCATGGGGGTCCAAAGCTTTTTAGCCCAGAAATCCATCCCTCATTTGCAGTATCAACTCAGGCGTGAGGAACCATGGCATAAAGCTCTAACACTGGTGACTGCAAAGTCTCACACTTCCCTCCTTAACTTCAGAGCTCAACAGCCAATCATCAAATTTTGGTAACTGATGCTGGACAGCATGCCAAATCCTGTTACCTACACCTGCCACATCTAAGGAGATTTATGACCTAGCATATATTGCTGAAGGTTGAGAAACAAGATCTTCCATGACCCTCTAGGCTTCCTCACTTCCCCTACAATCAGAACTCAACAGAAATTTGTCTTCTATGCTTTTAGCCGAGTTCATTGACAAATAAATCAAGCAACAGTAATAATCTTGTGGGTATGGCAGTTTGCACAAGCAAATCTGTTACTGATGATCTTACAGGCTTCTCAGAAGCAAGCATAAGCAGGCTGCAGCAATTACAGCCTGTTTTGGTCAAATATCCAAGGAAGAAACATACATAAACTTGTGATCTTACTGGAAAAAAATTCTTGCTAAGGCTCCAAGTCAAAACAGATGTTCCTGTACTCTAAGGTAGGTTTTGCCAGCTCTTCTACCTTTTCTGAACTTTTAGTTCCACACAAGACTGACAAAGAATTAAAATAAATGGTAAGAGTACCTTGTTTGTCCCTGTGAAAAAGAAAACAATCTCTTGTATAACTATGTCTGAAAAGTAGCAAAGGAATTAAGCAGGACAGAACAATCAGCCATTCAGAGATTTCTAGCAAGTAACACAAAACTGAGTAACAGTTTCCATTTTGTTTTTTCTAATATCGCTTCTGCAACAAATTCTTTCATATAACACAGGGTGCTGTTGTAACTCATTTATGATGTGAAAGGAGTAACAGAGGCACTTTTTATTTCTTCAAGCATTATATCTCAGGAGGTGACTGTCCTAAACTGTAGTATTTCAGAAAAAAATAACCAGACACTGTGTTGGAGGATAAAAGGTTGTGACAAGTCCTTTCCTTCTTTCTTAAGTGAATTTGCAAACCAAACCTCAAGGACAGAAAAATCTCCCGAAAAACCAGCTACCTACAAACACTTCTAAGGAAAACTATAATCTGTCACCAGCACAAAGTATGTTTATATCAGATGAAGATTTTTCTTCCTATTATAAAAATCTAAATTAAGGAAATAATTCTAGAGGGCATTCAGCAGGATCCTAGCTTTCCTCAGAATTATGCCAAACCAAACTTCTCCCCAGGGATAGAGATATTTGAGAAAGAACAGAAAACGTAAACAGTTGACTGAACTATTTAGGCTGACTTGCAATCAAGATTGGCATTTAGTGTATAACATCTGCAGACAGGAAAATCTAGTCTGGCACAACTTCTTTCAACTATTAGACTACCATTAGTCCATTTAATAAAACAGTATACTGACTATAAGCATTCATTTTAATTTTAAAATCTAACTTTACTGCAGGAAGCACTTAAGGATGGAGCACGTAATTGGAAAGTAAAACTAAGCATGTCTAGGGCAAAAATTCAATTGACTTGATATGGACTCAAGATATGTTGTTTAGTGGATTTGACTTTTAATTATGTTTGGTAGCAGGAGGCTATGAAGTGATTTAGAAGTAATTAATTAAAACTGCATACTTAAAATGAGTTTCTGTTACAGTTCTAATACAACTGCATAAAACTATTAGATGAAAAAGTATAATGATACAGTCTTACAGGCATCCCTGACTATATGCTGAATTTGGATGTACTTGCAAATGGAGGATGAACAAGTTTGCAAAAGTCTAAGTATATTTAAACAAGAAATCTCCCATATTATTCTTAAATTTTGTGAAAACAAAAATATTAATATTTCTCTCCTTTATGAATAATTTACATTATCTTCATCAAACCTGACACTGGATAATAAACTGTCTAAAAAAAAGTCTATGCATCAAATCACAGTCAGCGACCAGTACACCAGCTCAGGCTGACAATTTTTTCCCTTCTGGAAGGGCAAATCACCAAATTGGTTGAGACGTTGTACTAAGCTAAGATCCCAAATCAGACACAAATTCAAAAAAAATTTTCCAGTTTCATCATGTTTTTATTTGGTAGACTACCAGTGCTCCTCCCCTACCTGACAAAAAAAAGGCTTCAATTTGAACTGGATCCTTATTAAAACACAAAACATGGATGTACCTTACTGAATACAGTTTATCTACACATCTTGGACAGAAAAATCCATTGAGAAATGTTGTGCAATCAAAAAGCCATTGTTTTCATACAATATGGGTTTAAATGCTAAAGGACAAATAATCTGAAATTTGAAATAAGACAATTAGGGTTATTTTTGATGCAAAGCTGAGTAACTGATTTTACCTCTCTGAACAACAGAAAAAAAAACCCTAGAAGTGATAGGAAAGAATAAATATTTGACAAATTCTCAATGAGAGCGTGCTGGTGCCACTGGCAGTCAGCTGTTTTATCTGAATAGAGTTTGGAATATTCTGCTCTGATGGTGGTGTAAAGTCCACCAGAACTACAGGATGTTGGTGTAGAGTCCAGCAGAACTACAGAAGATCACAGTCAAAAGATTTCCGACAATCCTCGTAAAAGCAAATTAGAAATCTTAATCTAGCTCTCACATGAAGGACTTCACTGTAACTTCAATAAGCTGAGCTGGAGAGGTGCAGGGCTGCATGTACACAGACACTGAACTGACTGACAGGGTCAACAAGAAAGAGCTGAGGCACCTCAGAGAGACAGTTTGTGGGAGACAGGCATAAAGGAGTATTCCTGTGACCTGGGCTGTAACTGTTCTGCATGTAAGAGAGAATTTAGTGCAGTATCAGCTATCCATCACAAATGCTGAGCTTTTAGTTTTCATTAATCAAAACAGTTTCCTGTCCTCCCATCAGGTTAGCAAACTTTCTTTAGCATGCCAATCTTATGAGCACCCAACAGAAAACTAACAAAACATTTCTTATGAGTAGAGCCAAGTTATTCCCACTGTCCTGCTACATCCCTGAAGTTAGGAGCAATGACAGAAATAGAAATTTAGGAAGTAAGAAAAGTTAATACCTACGTGCTTTCTGCAGTGCATTTTTGATGTTAAAAGAATTATCAACATTTTGTACTATATAAAATATTTACCTCATTTATAAACCAGAGTTGCATAAAATATTGGAAATGCACTTTCATGACTTGTCTATGGTGAAGAACACATACAAACCCAAAATACTGTCAATATAAAAATTAAAGTTGAACAAGTATACTTCTTCGGGAGCATTACCTCACATGCTTCTGAATCATGAAAAACTTAAAACAAACAAACCCAGAAAGGTGCACTGTGGGATGGTTAGCAGCTGGTAAGCAACTGAGAACAGCAATGTGAAAGCTGCAGAAATGGACTGATGAGGCAGGTAAGGCTGACAAACTTACTCTGAAGCTGTGGCTGAGGCTGCTGGAAGGAAAGGGGCTGTCCGAACACAAATGGACTGTGGACAAGGGAAGAGGGAGCTTTTGCAGCTTGATCAAAGATGGAAGGAGCTGGGAGATTTGGCCGTGACTGAATGGAATTCAGTATGGCACTCAGTTGGTCACCTGTAGTGGGCAAAACAGTCAAAACTACAACCTGTTACCTGTCATTCTCCACAAAGGCAGAGTAAAATGGTACTCAAAGTTTCAATGATGATAACAGAGAAAGCTCATACATCTCATTTAGCCACATACAACTCTGGTTGTGGCTAAACATAAAAATCTCACTCCATGCATGGCAATAAAATGACTATTTTTTATGGCTCATGGATATTTTACTGCAATTATTTTAAACATTTCAAAATAGAGATTTATATTTGCCTTGCTAAAAAATGAAGAGCAGCCAAAGAAAAAACAGAAATCCCTAGCACTTACAGTAACACACACATGCAACAGTACATGCAGAAAACACATTAGAAAAACTGATGAAAAGGGAAAGCTAACATGTAATTAGGCTTTGGCAAATGTATTTCTGTGCCAGTGTTTTAGTAAATATTTGCTCATTTTTGCAAATATTTTAAAAACTATTCTGTTACACCGTTTTTCAAGGTCAGATTGAAGGTAATTTAAAAAATCTGTAAGTACCATTTAAGAATTGGAATTGTTTTTCTGAAGAATTACCTACATTTACTGTGAGGCAAATGAAGGCATTCAATAAACTAATTTATAAATTATAATTTATAATTAATAAACTCTTGATGTTAAAATCAAGAGTTTTAATTTCTGAATGCCAATTTTTAAAGAACTCTATGTGAGCATTAGAAATACATGTCGCCTCAGTAAGAAGGCCACACCATGTTGTAACTTGAAGTATACTTAGTAATATGAGGTAGGAGACACCTGAGATTCTCTCAAATTCTTGATTTGAACCATCACCAGACAAATCCTAACAATGTCACTTAATTCTGCACATTCCTATAATTTTGACAGCATTGTAGAAAACCTAGCAAAGAATTTTAGCAGCTGATACAGAATTTACAACATTTTTTGATTATTATAAATTATCTTTTTAAGGAATTAGGGACATACCAGCAGATGAATCAAACCCTGTATTACCCAAGAACTGAAAAGTTGAATTTGTTTTCTTGATATTTTGGGTTAAAAATTAAGATGACAAAATACCAGAAAATAGCTCAAATGCCCTTTTAAATAATCATCTAGAGGAATCAATGAATCAATTTTATTTCACTCTTTTGGAAGTAGCATACCTAAAACCTACTGGAATCTGCACTTCAGCATCAATCATTCCTACCTTAAAAACCTAGAAGTGAGTGAACAACCTGATCTAGGGGGTTTTGGACCTAAGGTGATCTGTAAGATCTCTTGCAACACCAGCCATTCTGTGATTTACATGACTGACAAACTATTATTACTAAATGTAATGAGCCTAATTCCTAAAAAGAGGAATTATTTTAAAGGGAAGAGTATCTGAGAAGAAGGTAACAGTCATCTGCCCACAATAATCAAAGATGGAGGTGGGTAGGGCCAATCATGAGGAATATTAAAAACTTGCCTGTGACACAGAAAGCTGGAAGAGAGAAGACATAGCTAAATCAAACAGATTTTTTGGGGGAGTCAAGTCTTCTTTCTTGCAGGTAATAATGTAAACCTAAAATTAATGGTTTTACAGAAGGAAACTCTTACCTACTGTAGAACTACACACCTATTATGGGGATCTTTACATTTGATCAGTTATTTTGAAACACTCTTGGATGGGACTGAAATTTCATCAAAACCAGGGCATTCCTATAAAAGTACTTTTAACAAACAAGCCCCTCCAAAGAAGTGCTTCCTTGGGAAATTACCCTAAGAGATTGTGCCTGTGCCTTCCATTTTTTATTTTTCACAAAACTCAGAGCTTCTTAGACCTGAGAATACAGAAAGACTGCATACAAAGTAATGGTACAGCTGAAGAATTCTATTTTTGGGAAAGTAAGACCATTATTTTTTCAATATAGTTGCCAACAACTCTTGGGCAATTCAAAAGGAAATACAGTACCACAGATAGAATGAAGCCACGTAGCTGAGTTGTTTATTCACACTAAATATCACAGCTTGAGGGTATCTTGAGAAAATAATGCATACAAAATAGTAGTGAATTCAATGCCAGGAGTAGCTTCCAAATGTTTTGTAACTGTATCATCCCAAAGAAACACCTTTGACTGGCTTAAAATGTAGTAAAGAGAATCACAATGTCTTTAGAAATCAGGATGCCTGTTAATATAGCATATTTATCTCTAAGATTTTATCTTTGGACAACACAGAACAAAAAAAATTTTGTCTTAATACATTTCTGCAAAAAAAGAACAGATAATATTTCTGCACTATTACACAATTGACACTGAGAGACAAGCTGTAATACTGCCTCACATCTTAAATACTTCCACTTTTGTGATTCCACCACTACTCTGAAATGAATAAGGATTCATTTCAGAGGGAAAAGAAGGTTTAAAAGGCTCTAAAAAACAAAAGGAAAATGCTTCAACTTATGCAGTCGTTGTCCAAAAAAGAGGGTTTCCTATAACAATGCATAGACAAGTATGGACCCCTTTCTACACAGTAAACCACTGTGAAATGATATAGAGCTATTTCATGTTGTGACATTAACAGAATAGACTATTTAGGAATAGTTATTTTTCTAATCTTCTCTCCTTTAAAGTAAGTTTTAAATTCTTTTATTTAGGATACCATGAAGAAATATATGCTGGTGCTAAAAAACACATAGAACACCTTACGCCCTTATTTGTAGTGGCATAGGCTAGAGCAATGTAAGAATAAAACCATAGAGCTCCATGGTTCAGGAATATTTCTCAAGAACCTCATGGAAAGTCCCTTCTGTATTATTAGATCTGCTAGAACTAACAAAGAAATGAACAGAAAGCATGCAGATTGAGTTTATTCTGACAGCTTTTATGGATGTATTTAGATCTTGCCAACAAAATAAACCATGATTAAAAGAAACAACTGTTTTATATCAGTAAAAGAAACTAGACTTTCTTTATTTCCCAGGAGTTGTATCCAGATGACTAAAAGGCAACTTCAGTTTTATAACTTCTTTTTTTAATTTCACAACAAATTTTAAATGGCATGTTTTATCTTGTTAACTCACTAAAGGCATTTTAAAATTATGAAGAAAGATGACAAATGTTTCTGGACTTTTAAAAACGTGCTTTCAAAATCAAATAGTTTTCTAATCTTGATTTACATGTATTTTTCATTTCAGCATTTCAGTTTTGTGCCTCCCACTGCAGAAATCCCAAACTAACTTCCAAATCTTGAGTCTTTTTATATACAATACTTAGACTGAGTGAAACTAAAGCAGAGACAAAAGCAGTTTTAACACTTTGTAATTCATTATACTATTGCTTTGGAGAAGACCTGTGGTGCCTTGAAAAGCAGAAAATGAGTAATAAAATATAGCTATTAAAAATATGAGTGTAAAAACATACCTTTGTTATTTCCAAGGCCATAATCAAACCCTTGTCCATTACTACAGCTTGTCCCCTTACTGAAAGCTTGTATTGAAAAAGGACTTGGGGGAGGAGTCTGCACATTTTGATCTAGAAGAACTTGCTCTGTAAAAAAACCACATCACTTTGGGGTTAGACCTCTGAGTAATGGATTTCCACTAGAAAGATGAGTACAAAGCAAAAGGTGATATTATTTCCACCAATAGCACTCTTCCTCTTCAAAAAAACCCACACTTGTACTTCAGAACTCATGCTCTAAAAATAACAAGACAGAAGACTTAATACTACCTAGACTGTTTTTGTTTGACTGAAAGTTGTTGGCAGCTATGCCATTATTTGATACATGTTTTTTTCCAGTAACATCATTCAGCAGTGTTTATTCTTTGGACAGCAATTGTTAAAATCCCTTTGACAAAGCAAGGTGGACAAAGGATGGTTTTCAGAGTGACAAACTCAGAGCCAATAAACATTTAATTGTGGCTACCTCTGATAGTTCATGGAACACAAGACATTTTTTCCTGACAAATTTATTGGTATCTGTAAATGAGTACTATAATTTTACTTTCTGTATGACACTAAAGCAACTTCCAACCCAAATCAACCTGCAGTATTTCATAATATTCAAAATTACAGCAGAATTAAAATAAATGAGACAGAATCCACTAGACTATTTAGATTTACAGAGAAATTACTGACTTAACGTGGTCAAAAATACCATTCCAACTGACAGTATATATGAAAGCATTCAGAAGAAATATCCTGAATTCAGGTTTTTAAAAGCTTGAGCTGGCACCTTGAAATTTTTTTTCTTGTCAGTGTACTAAAATTAACATGGATAAAATAAACAAAAAATCACAACTCTTTAAAAAGTAATTTTGAAAAAATGGCATTTCAGGACAAAACTGCATTTCAGAGTACAAACTCTACATAACTTATTCAAGTTAAAAACAAATTATGAGGGAGAAAATTAGAAAGTTGGAAATTTAGTCAGTCATAAAAGAAAGGATCAAGAATTTTTTCAATCAGAAGCTACTCTAGATCTTGCTGTAGTACTTTAACTGGCTACAGATCTAGCTATTCAGAGTTCTACCTTGTCTCTGACAGAAACCCTACTCATTATGGAAATGTAATTATAATTTTTTAAAATAACAAGAACACGAATGTAATGTGAAAGATGGTGCTATTCATGAATAAAAAAAAATTTGCAAATCTAGCTAGAGCACCTACTGATCCTTAGTATTTCCCTCTAGCAAAAGCACTGAAACTGATGATAAATTATTTTGAAATAATTTCATTGCAAATAAAAACAACTAGTTCAAAATAACTTTCAGATATGGCTTGAGTGCAGGAAGTTTTACATGGCACTGAGGTGGACTAGGAACCTAGAACAGGTTGAAAAATCTCAGTAATTGCACTGGTAACTGCTTAAACTGCTTTAGCTAGATGCCCAAGAGAGATCTGCCTTCACCCTACCTGTAAAAAAGAGACTCATTTAGAAAAGATTAACAACTGTTACATTGAGGCATGGGATTTGTATCAGAAAGTTTCTAAGATGGTATTTCTATGAGCTGTATTGCAGAAATCCCACTACAGAGTTTTGTCCACAAAGCCTGGAGCTTGCATTTCTGTTTTTCTGTGAGAGCAATGCTATATTCCAAGATGTCCTTCAGTAACAGTGCCTAAGCATCAAGAATCTGAAGACAAACCTTCAAACAAGGGTCTTGTTTAAAGTCTTCCTGATTTGTGAATTCTTTCTTAGAGCACACATACACTTTGAGAAATTTAAGACAATATGAAATGATAGGTCAAATACTAAAGATGAAAAACTACTAAAAATGCAAAATACTGTCAAGTTACTTAAATGTATTTCTCAAAATAAGCACTCTGGAATGGAAATTTTTGCACACTGCTTAATGTATTGATTTCAGATAAATTATTTTCTACTGGAAAAGCAAACAATCCTGTATAAAAATAGAAAATAATGAATTTATCAACCCTATTATTGAATACCTGTGCTTTCAACAATAAGGTACTGTTCCAATTCACAATTATTTAGTTTATGGAATCTACTTGGGCTCTTTGAGCACCTCACAACTTGACATTATCAGACACAACTAAAATTAGAAAAGCTATGACTTCTAAAGGAGTGTTTGAAATATTACATAAACATTTATATATTTAATGAAAAACTCTTGACTATTACCCTTCTTTGCAGAAGGCTTTACACCTGAAAGTCAAGCTGCAACAGTCTACAGAAATACTTATGTATTAGCAAGGAATTGCTTTGTTCTAATACAGTAATGTGATGATAATTGTTAGAGTATCTATGTGTGAAATGAATTTCAGCAGCATACGTGAAAACCAGAAAAATGGTGAAGAGTCTGTTAAAATGAACAGATAAGAGGCTGACAATAAGTGCGACCTAAAAACACAAGCAGAGTATAACTGCTGAGGTCAGAGCTTTCCATAAAGATACTTTTTGGAAAACAGATGCATAAAAATTAACCCCAGAGCTACAAGAAAAAAGATGGTTAAAATTATTGCCCATAACCATAACTGGTACAGAAGAAATAATACAGAAATAATTTGACTGGTTTTTAAAAAAAATCATTCAAAGAATGTTTATAAACAACTTTTAAGTCTGACCGTGCAATGTATTTCAAGTGAAAATACATAAGCTAATGTTATACCTGCTCAAAACTCCGATACTTCTTTATTTCTCCTGGTCAGACTACTTATTTTTTTAAATTAAAAAAAATAAAAGAAAACAACCACTTGCCATCTTCATGTCGAAGGTACTGGTTTCCACCTCTGTCTCTAGCTAATGACCATGCCTCGCCTTCATCACTTTCACAGAACTCTACCATGCTGTTCTTATCCATTTGCACCCACGTACCTTCTGAATTAGTCACCTGATGCACACACATAAAAAAGCACAATTTATTGACTTCTCAAATAATTCAGTAGTACAATTCAGCAACTACTTATAGTATCTGGAAAACACATTAAATTTCAATCTTTCTATTAGAAAATAAATGTTAAAAAAAAAAGTTTCTTAAATTAAGGCCACAGGCTGAGGCAGACTGAAGTACCAAACCTATTTATGGCATATTTACATTTAGGAGTAATTCCAAAAATTTTAGACCTATTTATGTTCAGAAGAAGCCAAACACCAACACCACAACTTCAGAAAATTCACATAAGCCTAAATAAAAACTGGAGGGAAATAGTCACCAAGATATACCTTCTAATCGATGGTGGCAACAGGAGAATTATAATACCAAGATATACATGAAAGGTTTTTATGAGTATTAATTTTGTTCCTGATATTATATTTAGGAAATAGCATGACACACTTCATCCTTAAGCCCTTCTTAACCATTTAAAATATTTTAAAATACCACAACTGGACAACCCAGAACAGTAACAATAGTTCAGCAACTAAACAAATTGATACAATCAGCAAAGAGAAACAGGAATTTGTTAAATGGTTAGGTCCTAGGAAAACATTTTATCATGAAACAGAATTCTTTCAAAGAATAGGACAAAAAGGTAGATCAAGAAACACAATTTTGTAAGGAATACTGTAACAGAAATACATAAGCAAGCATAGGTAACTGCAGTGCAATTTCAACATTATTCCAATCAATGCAAAAAGGCAAGAGACACGACTGCATTAGTACTGCTAACATAAACAAAGGTCAAAGGCCAGTATTCAGCATGAGGAGGGGAAAAGCAAACCTGGACAGAGGCAGATTCTTTTGCTGTGGTTACTACTGTTATATACTGGTATCTATGAAGACATGAACTGAAGCTACAAGGATCCATACCTCGCCCACTGCCTTGACTTTGTTTCCCAGAACTAACATTCCAATTGGGATACCTCTAAGGTTAGGGCAGCTTCTGATGTTGTGACCTGATGGGCCAGTCTTCACTACCTTGTACACTCCAGGTCCACCTCGAAGGAATGGCATGTCTTGTTCTTGCATCACTGCTTCCTGTGGGCAGTGTGAATTTAGGTCTTTGAAAAAATCATCAGCATTAGACCTAGATTCCTGAGAAATTTAAAAAAAAAGGCAGAACAGAATAAAACCTATTAATACCACCTTTAAACTACTGAGATAAGAAACACTTACTTAAAGACTACAAAAGTTAAATTTCAGAGCTAGGATATCCTAGTTACATTGCTAATTTTAGTGTGCAGTGCTGAACAACTAACTACTACTAAATTGCATATTAATTGAATTACTCCTGACATTACTCTTCAAGCAAAACTGGTATAAATGCAACCATTTATATAAAATAATAGCTCATATTTAACATCAGATACAAATTATTTAATCTAACTGCTTTCACTAAACCTTTATCCTCGCTGACATTTCTCAGGATACACATTCATTCCTCCTGCTCTGTTTGTGAGATTTTGTTAAAGTCTGGGGCTATGGAAAGGGAATTTAATATTATTTCATACTATTTGGTGATGAAATATATATCCAAACCTGAAGTCAGAAAACACTTTGAATTTCTTACCAAAAAAAGTGGTAGTTACTAAAAGAAAAGAAAAATTACCCTAGATTTTTCAGCCAGCAACAGCTTAACTGAAACCCTTTTATACAGAAAACCATGAGGGATAGGAGTAACAAATGTGCATTTATTTCAGAAGAATGCAAGTGAGAAGCAGGAGCAAGTTCCATTGTACTAAAAGTCATATGTACTTTTAAAGGATCACCTGAAAGTTACAGACTACATAATGCCCTGCTGGATGCAGCCAGTGGTTCACCTCATTCAGTTTACTGTGTTCAGCAACAGGAGAAGCTTTTTAGAAGCAGCATAAAAATCTTTACTAGTGGTCCCTTATATACCTTAAAACCTTTTTATTATGGATGATACAGGGTATACCTATTTTCTTTACTGTCTATTTATCAATCTGATTTCTCTAAATTTAATTTCTTTTGAATATGCTGATACTTTCTGCCTTGACAATAAACACCTTCCAGGAGTTCACTCCCTGCTCTGATAAAGAATACTTTCTTGGTCAGATTTAAACCAAACTTCTGGTTACATTATTTACTTTTAAATGAATGCAAATTTCCTCTGATCTCTTTAATTACCATGTTTTCAGCTTTTTTTGGTATGGAAGTCTGTGCATGTGTCCAGACTAATACAGCAGTTTTTTTCAAGAAGGCTCTATACAAAAATGATTCTATTACGTAAATATGTAACTTACAAAGCAAGTTAATGCAAGCTGAGGTAAACTGGTTTGAGAGAAAAAAAAAAAAGACAATTTAAACATAGTTTAGATCTTGACATAATAAAGTCTGCCATTCTGGGGAAAAACAACCAGTGGACAAACAAGTTTTAAAATCTCTAAACCAAAATGTACTTCACATTATTGTCTTCATTACAAAGTTCACACCAAAATAAAGTCCATCTCAAAACATTACAGAACTGATATTCAGACAAACACTTCTACAGTCAATTTAAACAGCTTAACTGTACATAACATGTCATGTTCCTAGAATTAAATAATTTTTAAAAACCCATTAAGAATGGTCAGAGTATTTATTAAATATCTGTGTGGTGGCTTTACTTCTACAAATATCATCCTATTAGATGCCACAACTTTATGTGGAGCCTCTAATAACAGAAAAATATTTACCAGTAAATTCTGCTCTAAGAGAGAATGAAAAGCTTTGTTATGTTACTAGGCCACCTCCCTGAATTTCTAATTTGGTTTGCTAAAAAAGGAGAGCACTGCTTATTAATTAATAAAAATTCAATAATCTGCCCTAGTACTTTTTTCTCATTTTAGAAGAAAGAGACACAGATACAGCACTAAATGCAAATCTGCTCCTTCCTATAAAAATAAGTCACAGTAAAACAGACTTCAAAGAATATTGAGCATAAAGTTGAGTCATAAGATGCATTCTGAAAACACGAGATACAGTTTGACTTTTCCTGTAATTTAACTCACCTTAGGGGGTAAAGCTTTGGAAGTCCATGAAAAAAAGTCCAAATCCCTTACTCCTTGGCTAGCATTAAAGACATTCTGAGCAACAAAGTTTGAAAAAAAGAGACACACATCAACAAAGAAATGATAACAAAGAAGTATTGGAGGAAGAAGCTCAAGGGAGTATAATGCAAAGTTTCTCCTCAAGTAAATTTACTGGTAGAATGTTTTGCAAAAGGGGAAAGTTTTATTTTCCTAATCAAGTCACCTGAGTCCATTGCTCACCATGGCAAATCATCCATTACACAGAAACAGTTTAGTATGTCAAAAGCTCAAAATGGATGTAGTGTGTCATGCCATTTACTGAAATTAAGAGCCAGACATCTCTTACAAAGTTTGAAACTTCAGACACAGAAAATCTCATATTTCTGTTACAAAGAAATGGTAGCTGGTCCCATCACAAACCAGTTTTCTAGTAAGATGGTCTCCTGTTCTGAAAGATGATTTCAACCTGTGCAGGACAAGTGCACACAGAATTTTAGTCACCCAGTCAGAACCAAAGAGATGCAGAAGGGCTAAGCTCTCTTGCACAGAATGATTTCACCAGTTTGCACATCAAAATTGTACTTTTAACCTATACAGTGCTATATGGAGAACAATTGCTAAAATTCCATTAGTTTTGTAAAACATAAAATGCATTAACTAGTTTGTTATGAATGACTGTAACCCAAATATAGCTGCCAGAAAGACATCACTAATTTTATAACCAATTGCACGCACTATTTAAATAAGCACTGCTGTTCTCCTTAATTTTTCTTCCCACAAAACAGTGAGGACAGCATTTTTTAATCACTGGAAAACATGAAAAAGAAGCCATCTTTTCTCCATAGGCTAGTTCCTACTCATTTCGAAGAAATTTTCACTGTTTCTGTCAAATGCAAGAATAGTATACATATAGCAGTAGTAACAATCTTATTTATGGTATTTGTGATGGAATCCCTTTGACAAAGCACCCATTTCATCTAAAGGAACCACAGTATCAGAATCTAATTTCCTATCCCATCCTGATATGGGAACCAAGTGAAATCGCTGCTCGGCACCTGCATTAAAATTTAACAGTAGCTAAGGCAGTAAATCCTTTCAGGCAGAAACAAGTACAAAACACCCTTGGCATGCTTCATCTGTATTCCTTGAAAAAGCACTAACATGTTAAAAGTAAGCAAATCTACACTTTTATCACATGATAGAAGCAAATCATCTACTATATACTGCTTGTAAACATTAAGTTTCAATAATACAAATGATCTGCCATTTTGACAAAGAGAGGGAAATTGTCACAACACCAGCATTTCTTTAGAACTGAGTACCTTTACCCACAGCTGAAGGAGGTAGCCATGCACTAGTGATATATGCTCTGGGGCACTGGGGAAGGGTCTCAGATGGGAAGATTAGCAAAGTAAAGGTTTATCAACTCAGCATAAAACTATGGCAACTATAAAAAACCTGCATGTGCCTCGTGAGTGTACTTCAGAGGCATCCAACCTGCTTAAACTGCCTGATTCTATTACTCTGCAGCATATCGCCTTTTTTCTGATGGACTTCCACTGAGAAACATGGACTACCCATTCCTGAAATATTTAGGTATCATTTCAAAGATCTATTTTTCTACGTAGGGCTCTATGTGTAAAATACACAAGGGAAACCAAGAGCAGTGAAGTGGGACCGTGCTGGCTTAGAAACACCAGGAAGATCAAACTAGAAGCTCTGTTTTGCTCTGTGAACTTGAGAACTTCCTGCCTATTATAACACTGCACACCAGTTTAGATGAATAGATCAGGCAGCTATTTGGGAACTAGGTTTTCATTCTGAGAAACTACTAGATAGAAGCTTTGAATTTAGCCCTTATGCTATCATCTGTAGATTTAGTTGATGCTTTTTTTCAAGACTTTACCTTCCAAGATCTAAAACTAATTTTAGAAATTCATAGTTTTCCCAATAAATTCAAAGTTTCAGAGATTAAAAAAAATTAATTTGTTTTGCCACAAAAAATCATTGGTCCATTAGGAAGCATTTAAAACCTCAGTTATTCTTTTTCAAAACAAAGACTTATCTTAAGCAGCCATCTTGACATTTTATCCAACATAGTCTTACTCTTCAACTGCTTTCCATCATGCTTAAAACAATGACAGAAAATTTTGTCAATGTCCTTCAGTGTTTCCACAGAACATTCAGCTTTCTGAGGTTCTGTGATCAAGCACTGGAGCCTACATATTAATATTAATTCTTTCTTCCATTGCAATAATGGTTTGGAAAAACAAATTTTGCAATCCTTGTTTGCCTGGGGAATGTAATATTGTATCAGGGTACAATATTCCTTCTTATAAAGTTTTAAATTTAAAATGAAGTAGTGAGAACTTAGAATGTGATTTTTTAAAAGACAAGCTCCAGAGTTTGACCAAGATCAATTTCTATTTCTTCCTAGTGTGCACTCTTTTGTATCATATGTTCTTTTCTCCTAAGCACTATGTGTAAGCAAGAGTAAGTAACTGTCTGCATAAGGAATTTTACAAGCATTTTTTCAAAAACAGATACCTGAATATCATAAGACTGAAGGAAAAGTAAGTACCAGAGATAGAATCAGCTTATTCAAAATTGCAATCTATTAAATTCACATTCTCATAATTATCTACAATGGATTGGACGCACAATTTTAGATCAGGGGCTGTAAAGTAGTTCCTTGTGAAAGGAAAAGAGCAACAGAAGAAGAACTGAAGACTTTCTAAGAAGGTAAATGAGCACAGCTCAAATAAATAAAACACTGACAATACCATCGATCTCCCCTTTCCTATGATAATTTATCTTCAACTATAATAGCTCTAATAAAAATACAGAAAGTGCATTCATGAGATCCACAATATTCAGTATTTGCTTTATCATAAAATACCTAGTTAATGCTAATAAACATACATAAAATGAAGATACAAAATATACATCAAGATGAAAAGAGGTCACAATTAACACTGCCAAGAACCTCTACTGTTTTTAATCTGCTCACTGTTCCATAATACAGTGAAGAAACAGAATAACTAAAACTTTTTAAAAAAGTTTTTACACATTTTCCAAAATGCACTAAGAAATTTTATTTACTTAAGGGATTGATTATAAAAAGCTTGTATATTTAAATATGAGAAAGCAATGTAATTGGAGATGACAAGTCTGCCTACTCAGAGTTGAATAGAAAATGAAGTCTAGTTGAAGAAATGTGACATCTATTTATACAGGGAATACATGGCCTAGCTCAGGCATTTGATCTTCCCTTTGCATTTTCAGTCATGCAAGAGACTTTCTCCAATCTTCCTTTTAAGCCAAAACTGGTTGAACAGCTTGGCTTCAAAAAATCTCACACAATCAAATTTTTTTCTCCTGCATTCTGCTCATCAAGTCATTCAGCTACACAAAATCAACAGGATTGAGCAGATATGAATTATACCACAATTTAATCTAACAAAACTCTAGCATTTATTACTTAATTCAGTATCTTTTTTGACATAAATCATTCATCTCTAGAGGACTGCAAAAATCAAATTTGACAGCTTGCAAAAAAGAGTGTAATTTGAAATATTTTCAACTTAGTAATCACCATAAAAATGATTTTAAACTTCCTACCAAGAAAGCAGTATCTGTGCAAAGGAAGGATCTAGTAAGAAAGCAGTATATGCTAGACTAGCATGCTGTAAAGACTTAAGGCATTCAAAAGTCAGCCTCTGAACCTTATGTTTTGTCACCTTTAAAATACAGAATGTTAGAAAACTATTTTCTTCCTTTTTCCTCTTATTATTATAAATCAAACCAACAAATCTTACTGCTTATATACTGTCATAATGAAATAAAATAGCTTCAGGATATGCTGAGTCCTCCTGAAAATCTGAAAATTAGAGCCACACAAGGAAACTTTTTTGACAGTAGCTCAGAACACATTTCTTGCACATGCAAGAGTTGCTCTCATAACCCTTTTGCTATGTTGGCTGCCACTTACAGAGCAGAAGCTAAGAAAGCACATGACTTTTAACTTGTGTCACTCAAGACGTGTGACTGGCTACCTAAAAGAAAATTAGGCACATCTAAAGCTCATAACAGTCTAAATGGTAACAAAACTAATTCATAAGAGTGTTCAACAACCCCCAAAACCAAGAGAGAATCTTTCATTTGAACTTTAGACGCAGAGAACAAAATGTTTGAAAACTGAATGTTGTTTTTCACTCTTGATTGTACCTGACCTCCTTATTCATATGAAATTTGAATTCTCAAAATTATGCTGTCAAGATTGAATGCTCAGTTATTCATGGCAGACATTTCTTTCCAGGCTTCTCTCAAGGAGCACAGCATATGCTCTTCCCTAGAACCACATGTATACCAGAGCTATATGAAATATGCCAAGCAGTAAGTTCTTGCTAATCACAGACAATTGCTGAGCTCAAAAATATTCCCTTCAACAAGTAAAAAGGTACTGAAGATAGCTAAACTAAAAAAAAAACAAACCACAAAAAAACCACTAACCACAACTAATAAAAATCTACCAGACTATAATACCCATCTAGATAAACAATATTTGCTAAAGTTAGTTACTTAGTCAAGATAAATTCACTTTTACCATGGGTGAACTGGTAAAATACAACTACTGCACAGAACTATTAATATTTCATGGAAGTATAACACAGCAATTTTCTAATGGGAACTAATTTCTAAGGCAAAAAATACAGGCAAAAGTTTAAACAAAGCCTAATTTTTTTCAATGTTTTCATATGTTCTACAACAGACTAGAAAAACACTGTGATGACAGGCATATTTGAGTGACTGATTTCTAAATACAGAAATAATTTGCTTCCCAAACCCAAAATTAAAATAATTTCCCAAAAAAGGATTCTATTGAAAGAAATCTACGGATAAAAATACACCAACAAATAATTTGTAGACAAGAAGACCTTGTTACACCATGTAACACTGTTTGGCAGAATAGTCACAGGGCATTATGAATTTCCAGATTTAGCTACTAGCAAATAGCCCAATTTCACTGGAACTGGGAATATCTCAGTTCTTCTATAATCAAAACCATGAACAACATAATAGTACTGGTCCCAGTGTTTAATTTAATGAAATATTTCTCAACTATCTTCAGTTGCAGCAGCAGCTTACTCAGGTAAGATGACAAATCAAATCTAAATAGCAGTATCAATTACATCTGATTCTCACATTCTGCGCATAAGAAAACAAGGTAGTGCCCACTCTCAGGAATGCACGAAAACAGATGAGCCAGAAAGGCCTGCATTTCATGAATCTTTTGAGAACTACTGGTTTAGCTTTTCCTTCTTTGTCTTTCACATTTTTCAAAAAACTGCAATTGGTTTCCAGAAAAGGTCTAACCTTTAACTGTAGTGATAACAATCACCATTAAAGTTACTCACTTTCTGTTAACTCTTATTATAAATTCAATGTTTGTCTTGAAGCTCTAGGGTTCTTTGATTAGCTAATGAAGTGGTAACTTAAGGATTCAGGTATAAAACTCACAAAAAACATCCACAAAACCCAGAGCCTAAAGAACTTTTTTGGTTGGTTGTTGGTTCTTGTAAAAAGCAACAATTACATTGATTCACTGTAGGCTGCAAGCCTCTTCTGAAATCATAGCACCAGTGGACACTTCACAGACAATGTTATCTAGCATAAGAAACACCTGGTGCAGACCACAATCTAAAACTATTCTGCTTTTATTATAGCAATCCCTGCACTTCTGTTTCTCTTTTAGGAGAAGAGGCTTCAATATAAAAAGCCTCATACCTTTCTACACTCCACCCTCATTACACAGTAGCCCTCCAAAATGCAAACACGTATAAGGTTGTATTTGATAATTAAAATATTGTTTACCTCAGGACTTTTTGCAGCCTTAATTAAAGAAAGTCTTGTAATGAGGATAGAGTGTACTTTTGGATATTTTTCAAAGGCACCTTTTACTTACGTCAACAGGTACCAGAAGGCTCTTGCCAAGATGTTGGTTAAAAGACAGACACCAGGCTTCAGTGTAACCATTCATGTTTGGAACATACTTCTTTATTGTTTCATCATTCAGCCTCAGCCAAACACCATCATCATTGTGGATCTATGGGAAACAAGCAACAAGAACGAGCCATGCCCTCCTGTAACTGTTCTGGAGCTAGCAAGGATTAACAGACTTCAGGCAGACAAGAGCAGCAAAGAAGCAACAATCCTTACAATGCTGATACAACAAAAGCAGAGGTAAAGAGGAATATTGACAAAATCAGAATTCCAAAGCAATGGGGAAGCATATCTTTTTATAAGTCAAGGCATGAAGACAAATTTCAATCAGATCATGCAGTAAATGAGAATTGCTTTGAAACAAAAGAGGAAAGAAAGCCAAGCCTTAATAAGCTTTATAAATTCCCCACTTCCCATTTTTCCATTGCTGGTATGACTTTGTAAATCACAAAAATATTCCTTGCATATGAAGTTATATTGTAAGAAAAATACATGCATAGTAGTCTAACACGTTGGTAGTGATCTTTCAGATCTCTGTGTAACAGATGCAATGAAAAGGACATCTGCATCTCAATTTTTGTGTATAGTTGAAATAGTAAGTAGTGAAAAGCTAAATCTTAAGAGGTATTATTGTAAGATGAACTCCAGGAATTTTCTTTCCTTGTATCAGTATCAAATGTTTGTTACACAGGTTTGAAGTAAGTAAATGAAAGGAAATGACAGCTTGAAAAACTAAATTAGTAAATTTAGATTTTTGCAATTTATGGTCTTAGGTTGCATATGTCAGCATCTAAACATGGAAAAAACCCCATTATTTTGCATGAATTACCTTTACATGTCAGCCCAATTTTCAATAGAAATGTCTTATGGATTACCTCATCAATGAAAGTGATGGATCCATTGACTTTCACTATGCCTATCTGCTCACTCTGAAGGGAAGGGTGGCTACGGATACGAAGCCCTGCACTGTCCTTGGCCACAAATTTGCGAACCTAAGAGAAGCAAAGAAAGACAGTAAGGAAGAAAAAAAATTGGAACAGAGCTCTCAGAGTAAAAAGAAATAGGTTTAACAGGTTCTGAAATGCCAGTGACAAGACAGCAGTCTTAAGAGTTACAGTTTGTTGCTAGTTTCCCATGGTTGCTGTGTATAACTTCATTTTTCTACTATAATCAAGAAAGTTATAATGTTCCAAAACACCATAATGTAAGCATGCATTAACTTGGAAATATTTCTGTTATACCCTACAATAATCAGTACAACCTTCTGATTTTTTTTAACACACACACACATAATTCATTCACTGCTGAAAATTTCACCAGATCTGCATTTTCAAATTTATAATTTCTTTTAACTCATCAGCCTTGGATTACCATTTCTCAGTTGTGCTACTGCAGTATTCGCTTTAGTCAGCTTTTTTTTACCAAAATTTGGTTATTTTCCTTAGCTAAAGAGTTTAGCTAGCCATTTTAAAATAAAATAATCTTTCTACTTCTTTATCTTTCAAACAGCTATTCCAATAGCTTCTTCCTTTTTTTTCCACAGGAGGGTTAGAGCAGAGGCTTCTTGCTATTAGCTGGACTTACTACAGCACCACAAAATCTTCCACTTGTTATTCACTATCATGTTTTTTACCATTCAAACATTATCAGGCACCTATCCCATAGAGAACAAACACAAGGCATCCTATTGGTCTCTCAAAACCAGAGATGCATATATTCTATTCATATGGTATAAAACCATTCTCTTGGAAGGTTATTTTCAGACTTCACAGGTAAAAGTGATAAAAGTATCAATGGAAATATGGATTTTATCTATTACAACATAAAGCACAGAATGATGTGTAAGGAACAAACTTAGGGATACATAACGAAAGGTAAGAGCTAAGTGTATGAACCTTTTTTCCCTAAAGGAATTATTTAAGAAATCATATTTATTCTGAGGATAATTTAAAAAACAAAATATAAAACCAACAAAACTCCAAAACCAGAAGCATGTAAAGGACTTCATACATAAATTACTCCAAAATATGCAAGCTTTTGCTTATTAACAGTCTTCTTACTTGTAATACTTAGATTCTCACAACAGACAAAGCTAGGACTTTCAAGGTCCTTGTAAAAGTATAAACTAAATCACTGCTGACAGCATTCTAAACACAGACAAACAAAAAACAAAGTCTTGCAAATCAGGGGTCCTTGCATCATGTTACTTCAGAAAATTGTTATGACACTTTGCTAGAACTTGGATTAAAAACTTTAATTTAGAGGAAAAACTCACATTCCAGATTTTGAGCAGGGACAGGCCTGGAAAGAGCCTTCTTCCCTTTTGCAACAGCTAACCTAATTAGTTAATACAAAACTTCAACCTATAACTAGAAATTACTTAAGGATCAGATCCACTGACAGACAATACAATAAAAAACAGATCAGGAGTTCTCTTGTGCTCATTTCTGACCATGATGAAAAATTGTATCATCTGTGTCTTCTATCTGATACAGCACCTCTTTGCTAGGAATATTTCTGTATAGCACAGTGGATTTGTAGCTCCGTAACACCTCCACAGGCAGTTCTTCCATGGAGCATACACCTGGATTCCAACTGAAGAACTGACTAAGGCAGAAAGGCTGAGCAATCAGGATGTACATCATCCCTACAGCAGTTTTTAAGACCTGTATTGCTGTGCTTTTTTATCTGACAAATCTGCAAAGAGGTACACGTCACACCAACACACATCACAAGAAAGGGTGTGTGTTGTGTGACATGTTGTCCAGGATAAAGCAACCTTAACAAGGGGGTTGGTCTATGAAGGGGTGAGAAAAACCACCCCCAGCCCAGAGCTTTTGGGTTTGGTGGTTGTTTTTGGGTTTTGCAATCAATGCTAGCTACTTGTTGTATCAGGATGGTAGAAACCATCAAAACATGTTAGTGACCAATCATTCTGGTACCAGTCTTGCACCTTCAAATTCAGCTAAATTAGGACCATTTCCTTCTAGTTGGTTCCAACTACCCTGAATTACAGTACATAGCTTGAAAAACAATGTTTTCCTCAATAGGATATGGAATCAAGTTTCCTGCAAGTTAGTTAATTTAAGCTTTGCAGACTAAAGGAGGCAGCAATTTTTATGGGCCATATACCCCAGGGTGAATACAGATCACTATCATAGCTTCCTTCAGATTTTTCATCTGACTTCAAATAACAGAGAAGGAAGAATACACATATAAAATCATAACACAGTACCCATTTTCAGCTTGCAATTTACATGAGGTTTGGCTACAAATCTGGAATGTTCCAGTGCCTCAATGAAAATATTTTGGTGTTTCTAGCTGAGAACAGATCACCACTAAGAATGCACTCTTGGTGTCCTTTGGTTACAACTATCTGAAATTTCAGGCTGACAAAGATGATGGAACAGCATTTAGAGCTCAACTATGCCCTTTTTGTCAGCAAAACATGATTTGGTACACTGGACTGTCTCTGCCTGATACATGTCTAATCTGCATTCTTGGCTTCAGCAACACAGAGCACAGTACAATTACTACCTTGCTGTATTACTTACAATATTGCTGTTGATACACAAAGAATTATCCTGATTTGTTATGTGATTTATTATGACACAGAAGAAAGAAGACTGATTAAATGATTTACCATGAAAAGTCTAGTTTAACTTTTCAGCTGGCTCTACAGACACTATGTACAGGACAAAGATGGCTCCTTTTTCTAAGAGACAAACTTGGAAGAAGAAATGAGACATGCACACAGTGTAACACAAGGAGAGGATCAAACACTACGTAACATCTCAGAACTCCAGAGGACTGACTTCTGTCAAGTACTTTGACTGTTCTTTGACAACACAGAGTTATCATGTATGAACAAATCACACCAATTTCCACTGTAATAATTGAAAAGAAAAACAGAACTTCTGCTCGGCAATTCATCTCATATCAAACCAGATTCTCTCAACTTGGGGACAGCAAAATGACACATATGATGATCACCTTGGGTGCAAGTATAATGAAGTTGCCTGAGATATAAATCTCTCTTAGTAGGAATTGGGAATTCTAATTAACATAATGAACTAACCAGGCAATCTTCCTTCCAAGAGAAGGGAGAAAGTCTAAAAGAAGCTTCTTGGGGAAAAAAACAAAAAAAAGAGAGCCAGTGAGGGGTAAATGCTGCATTGAAACTAGAAGTACATTTATTATTTTTAATTTGAGGCATGGCTCCAGGGAAAAAATCTTGTTAGTAGTAAAAGCAGATGCTGGATGCATTTTAGAGACTGGGGAGCCATACAACAAAGTTACTGTCTCTGGATTATCCTGAAGTCTAGAAAAAAAAAATTAGGATGCACTGCAAAGGTAAGAACTTGTCAGAAACCTGATCGTTTTTGTAACCATGTATTTCTTAACCACCTTCCCAATTTCAGTAGGACAGGAAAGACAACCTTGTGCCAATAAACCAAAAAAAACCCAAACCCCAAAAAAACAAACGGACCAACCACAAAAAAAAAAACAACCCACCACCACCAAAAAGAAAAAAAAGAAAAGTGCAAGGTATCTCCCTCATCTAGGCATTTTCCTTATACCACTGCCACCCACTTCAGCTGATTTGCTTTATTGTGTCTACTTTAATCCTTCAGGGTGGAATGATAAGGTGAAATAGGGATATCAAAAGCTACAGAAAGGATACCTTTAAAAAACACAATCATGCCATTCTCTAAGGAAGGAAAATATACTAAAGAAACTGGTTATGGATTTTATATTAATTGAAGATGCCCATGACAAAACAAACAAAATCTTTGTAAAAATTTGTGCACAATTAATTTTGCAGTACAATATAAAAGAAATAGAACAAATAATAGTGCAAAATTTTGTCTGTGGCTTTAACAATAGCTGTGATATGTTTGTGTGACAAGCCAAGGCAAAGGCAGTTTCTGTAGGGCTTCTATCAGTTTTATGAATTCATGTACAAAAAGAAAACAAAGTGAATTTGTTTCATTTTGTCCAGTATATTAATTTCATTCCATTCAGCATGTTAAAGTGATCTGCATATATCCTAAAGTCTTCAGCACTATTATATGAAAAGTATACATTAAACAACAAAAACGTCCCACCCAAACATAACTATCTGTTTTGGGGTTTATTTCAGTTCTCCAAACCTTGTTTGGCTGAGGCTCTGCTTTTGGTTTAATAAGTTGAGTTCCAGGAGGTATCATTCCTTTTGGAGGATCTTTTACTTTCACTTCTAGTCCAGCATCTATAAGCAAACAAAGACTAAGTTTAAAAAAATATAAGGGGATATATCAGTTAAATAGCAACTATCATTTATCTGTACATTTAGAGTAAACAAAATAACTGCTTGCTTATCTGTCTGCCAAAATCAACACTTGCAGTTGTTTCATGGGGCAAAGTATTAATTTTTGAACATTTCTATTTTCATATGTGGAAATTTACAGAGATGTGGTTTCGTGGTGCTGTTAGATATCTGCTACATACAAAGCACTATCAGGTAATTTGGTATCTTAATAGTGTCTGTAGGGTTATGTTTCAAGGTATGGTCAACACAGAGTCTAGTGTTTGAGAGGTGCAGGTGAAAGCTTCTGGAGAGGCAGTAGCTTACACAATGCTGTACTTACTGCTACAGAAGCTAATTGCTACATGTGAGACAGTTAAGAGCCTGAAAAGCCATATTAAGCAGTCAGAAAACGCCTATAATGTAAAAAAATGGCATATTTAATTACCAATTCTGTTAAAAACACTAAGGCACTGGAAAGTGACATTCTTGTTTGTGAAGAAAAATACATGTAAATCCATGTGAAGAAAGACACAAAAATTTATCTAATAGATGAATATAACCCTGAGCAATAACCTTCAAAGAAATTGCCTCAGAAATCACTGTTAAAAGTGAAGAACAACATGTTGAAAAGAATCATCCAGACATAGCAATGAAACTGCTGGTTACACTAACATCCTTTTAAACAAGCATGGCAGTAACAGAAGCAATCTATGAGCATCAAGAACATAAAAGGTTTGAAACAAAAGAGAAACTGTTATCAGTACTTAAGCAGTCAAAAATTGACTGAATTAGGGGCCAAGTGAACGTACATCAAAGCTTCAGAGGGCACAGTCTAATGTAATGATTGAGTAAGAAAGTTCCATTGCAGAAAAATGGCACAGCTAAGTATTAAGAGTATAATCATATCTGTTTAATAATGAAAGTTAAGAGTTATATTTATCATTTCTATAAGTTTACACAATGCTTGAAGATGGTAGAACTTGTGCAAAAGTATAAGAGCAGTTGATTGAAGCTACAGTGTAAAGTTTGCTCCAGAGATGACACACTGGAAAAAATACAACTGAGTGCATCACAGGCTCCAATGAAGGCAAATGTTCCTCTGTTTGAGAAATAGAGGATAATTAATAATAATACTTTATACATCTTATCTTCTGTAGTTAACACATAAAACCAACTCTCATTCCATTTCTATATGAATTACGTGTATTTGCATTTATGAACATCACTATGTATTAACTAAAGGTGCTGGTCAGTATTGGGAAAGAGGAACCGCTGGTGCTCATGAACTCACCCAAACCCTCTTATCACATGTGGGTCCAGCTACAACACTGAGTGTTTCTACTTC
This sequence comes from Molothrus aeneus, assembly GCF_037042795.1. Classification (NCBI taxonomy): domain Eukaryota; kingdom Metazoa; phylum Chordata; class Aves; order Passeriformes; family Icteridae; genus Molothrus; species Molothrus aeneus. The sequence goes on from NC_089647.1 coordinate 67,976,501, forward strand.
CATCTTCACCATATCACCAGTAAGGCTGACATGAGAGCATTCATGATAGAGTATTTTGGACAGGCACTCTTTTCACCACATGCTATAGTATTTATATCATAGTGCAGTCCCCAAGACTGGCAAGATAACTAAAAGATTTCCAGCAAGAGATGAACCAAAATCATTTAAACATTAGTACAAATAATTAAGAATTTAGGCAGAGTCTCAGTTAAGACCACATCTCCTCAATTTTCCAGAATAAATGACAGTAAGTATTTTGGCATCATCAGGAACAATTTCACCTTCTTTAGGAGGCGGTTCTTCTTCTTTAGGGCTGGGGTTTTTTTCCCCTTTAACTATACCTTTCTGTCACTCTCAGCTGAAACAAGACATTCTTCTTTCCACACTGAGAGTTGAGAATAAGAAAGTCTCAATCTGGTACTCTAACCACATTATAAATACATGATTTGCAACATGCATTCCTATTTCAGTGGGGTTTTTTTCTTCTGCCAAAGAGTGATTGAAGTAGAAGGCTTGTGAATGAAAACTTGGCTACTAAGTTTTGCTATGAACTGTAGTATTAAATCTTATGAGCATTAAAACAAGTGTGTTAATACACAAAGTGGAAATAATATAATTTTATGCTTAAATATAGTAAAAATTAAGTACCTATTTCAATGCCATCTATAGTAACATGAATGGTATAGAGACCAACAGCTCCAGGAGTCCAGTTTGCACAGTATGTACCATCATTATTGACTCTGATCAACATGTTTTCACTGGGTCTAGGCATAAACAACACAATTAAAATCAATCAATTAAATACAGTGATTAGTATAATGTTTATTTTGCAAACTACTCTTTTTTTTCTAGCAGATCATCTAAATACAATTTTTCCCTTTCCAATGTACTAACCACCTATTATTTACTATGAAAATGTAATCCTCTATTCCACATTTATTTATAGCAAATGATAAATCACATCCAAAGAGTAGCTAATATAAATAAGGAAACAATATTAGAACAATTAAGAAAAAAATATTTTAAATAAAATTGCTACATGTAAGAAAACATAATACTTGACTTCTGTGTTTCTACCTTCAGACATGATTATGTGTCAGTCACACTTGGGAGTCTGGGTGTAAGCAGAAGTGTCAGGATATGTTAATTTAAGCTCCTATCCAAAGGAAAGTTTTTAATGTTTACCTCTTTGGTGTTGGTGAAGCGAAACGTAGTTCTTCAAAAGAATAATTTTCGTATGCCTGTACACAGATTAAATTCAAACACAAAACCAACAGTTATACCACTGTCTTGAATAAAAGAAAGCAGAGCATTTTCTTCAAGAACACATGAATCTAATTTTAGACACCCCAGAAGCACTGATCTGGGAATCAGAAACAAATTTCAAAACACAGAAATATATATGCACACATGGAAAAGAGTATCTTCACTGTCTCATTAAACAGCCATGATTTAGATAAGAAAGATTGCTACTGCTAACAAAAACCTTGTAAAATCTTTGAATCTCTTCAAATCTAACTTGTATAAAAACCTTTGGAATCCAGGCAGTGCACTGAAGACCGTGTGAAGATAAGAAAGCAAATAAGCTGCAAGTAAAACCTGCAAACCAGCCCAGGGGCTTTATCAATAAAATTACACATCCTTTTTCTTTCAATTCCAAGTGAAGATGAAATTCCCTGAACATTGAGGTGATACTTCCACTGATTTCCACTACAAAAAAACCTGGTTCACTTCCACAGCAACTTGTAAAATCACTGCTCTGAAAAGCCCCCTAAGAAAACAGAGTTAGTCCTAGGAGTGCACCAAGTCCCTCAGCAAGAATCTCTCTGGGCTGCAATAGTTGCTGAGTTACCAGATTCCCCTGTTAAATCAAAACCAACAAAAGGTAGGATAAGAACCTTTGAACATATATGCAGATCAGCCATTCTGGGTCCCTGCATAAGGATATAGTTTTGGGTATCAGTCCCCCAAACATGTCATAATTGATTATGTATTTTTTTTTGAAGTGAGATTTTATAATCATATTTAGGTGCTTGCATAAAGTACTGATACAATGTGCAGGCTGATGTAAAATGAAAATATCAGGGGACATCTGCATTTTACACTGAAATGAGTATGTTCTGAATGCCTTGAATTCTTAAAGTTTTGGATGGAAAGGACTTAACTTGAGAGGAACCTTGGGAAGATTCTCTGGAAAAGCACTAAATACAGAAATCAAGCATGTTTCAACAAGAGAAATGCTTTTTAAAATTAACCTTGTTGTCTTTTTACTTTTATCTTTATGAAAGTTTATACTGTTATTGCCTTCTAGAAGGATTTTAAATTAACCCTTCCATTTTCATTTTCCTTTAGCCTTATTTCAATTAAAGAATGATTACACATTAACTAGCTGATATTAAGCATTCCTCACTCCATCAAATCTACAGAACAGTTTTTGAACATGCTACACTTGCACCACTGTAATTTACCCCAAAGCATCTTATGCATTACAAGATATACAACTCTAAGAGTTTTGTGAGCAGATTTGACACGTATCACTGGAAAAGAAACAGCAGATACCTGTGAACAGTGGCTATCAGAAATATCATCTAAGCCCTAACTTGGGAGAAATAATTTATTTCTACCTCCCTTCAAGTCACTTTTAAAAGAAGCATCAAACCAAGAACTGATGTTTGCACTAGCCCAAATAAAAATGCCAAAATCACATCTTGATATGCACACGTTCTAGCAAGTTCTTAAACCATTTGTTGTACACTGCCTTGATTTCATAGTTCTTTCATTGATCTATTAAGACAGTATTCAGTACCCAGCTGCACTATTTACACACAGGTACTGCAGCACTATCCTCTGCCTCTAAAAGGTGCCAGTTTGCTGGTTCTGCCCCCACAACAAATCCATTCTGATTATGCTAAGTATTATCCTCCTCTACCCTCCTGGCTAATCCTGTCTCATTAAGCTGTGCAACTGTTAGTTGTACACAACACATCACATCTCTTAACTGGGTCAGTATGGTACACATATGTAAATTTACTGCATGTGCCACAACATAATCAAATCAACGCTAGCTGCTCAGTTTTCACTTCTTTAAAAATTGTCCCTGGCTAAGTGTCTGAGCTGATCCATTTAACAGTGGCTCATTTCATTAGATGCTGCTTAATACATATGCATTGATATATAAATAATTTGTATGCCTTTTTTTAATACACTGAGCTCTTCTTTTTTCCTGATTTTCTATTTCATCTGCTCTAGTTTAAAGTAAGCATTCACTGCAACACTCCAACTCCATATAAATAAAAATACTGCTTTAACTTTCCCTTCACCACTTTCATGTCTGTTTTTTTTTCTCCTGCATGACTCCAATTAATTTGCTAATCTGTTTAATCAAAATAAAAAAAGACAACTTTCCTTTCTATGCTAATCCAATCTAACTGCTTTAGAGTTTAAGCAATTGGCCTTTTTGAAGTATTTAGTTTATTGCTGAACTAATATTAATCAAAGTAATTTCCACTGAATATATTTTCAGATTGGGACCGAAAATAAACATACATTTGTCCTTCTCTGCTGCATACCTTTACACACTTTGAATGCTGAATTCTATAGTTACATTGCCAAAATTGCAGTAACTTACCTTCATCATTGTAATAGCAATATACCGAGCTTCTTTTACTATCATTGGCTCATAGGAGGAATCAAGCTTTGGTGAAGGAAGTCCTCCAAAGGTCATATCACTGCTAGGGGAAACAGCTGTTGCAGGACTGCCCGGTATCCGCTGCACTTTTTTAACTTGTTCTTGTTGCAAAGATGTTTTTTTCTGAGAAACAGGAATAGCTTTGACTTCCACCTGTAATAAGATGTGGAAGAGGGAATATGATTTTGTGAGAAAACACACACACACATTCTTTTCAATTTGATGCAGTGCAGTGACAAAGCACTTAGAGCCCTCCCTGCAAATGCAGCTGTGTCCAAACCCAATGTATATCTACACTTAACCTGCAAAGCCAAGCACAGCATCTTGGGAAGATGCCAATGGGCAGGGGAGAGGCACCCAACTGACTCCACCATCAGCACAGGCTGGTCTCACTTCTGCCAGTCCCAGAGCACTTCCTGGCAGGCAGAACACAGTCTGGGATGCCTAGGGAAGTTTTCCCTGAACAGAAAACTGCAACAAAGGAGAAAGAGAGCCTTCCAAGTGAGTGCACAGATTTCAGAGTGGATCATCATGGCCACTAGATCTGGACCGGCAATGGCCAGACTGGATCCTGGCTGGCTCTGCCACCTCCCAGCCAGCACTGCACATTTATATTGTGCTCTTCAATGCATGTTTTAACAGACTTATTCCCCCAGAGGTAGCATGGATCTCCATTAGTGCAGGTAACAGCTAGCAGTACAGAATTGTCTGAGAAAGACAGACTACCTGGAAAATAAGTTTATATATTACTCATTGGAAATCTGCAATATCAAATTCTGCAGTTTTCACACACAGTTTTATCAAAATTTGATTTAATTAACCAAAAGTTACATCACTGCATTGCACACTGAATGAGTCCAGAAGAATAATTAAATTGAATTAAGGTTTTTGTTACTTTAATACATTTGTGAACAGTAATTAAATAATAAAACCAGTAATAATTTCAATCATATTTTGACATATCTTTTTCCTGACTGATAGGATAAAATCACTACTGAGAGTCTTCCACTTGCTCTGTCACTAATTTAAATCAGTAATCACACAAGTTTCACTCAAGTAGTGTTTGTGACTAAGCTGATTCTTGTGTTACTGGTGCAGAACTACTGTTCATTATTATGTTTACAGCTCACTGTAAGAAAACTCAATTATTACATCATATACAAAGAACAGATTTGGGAGCTTTTCTCACAGGAATCATGCCTTTGTAAAAAGCATTTCATCTACACTTGGGCTTGACAAAAACCAACTACTCCACAGTAGTAGTGGGCTTTAAAACACAAAAGTACCCTAATTTATTAGAACTACATGAAAACCATTTTGTGTTCATTTTGTTTGCATTGCTTTACTACTTCAAATCAAGCAGCCCACTTTTACACATTCCACATAGATTTTACCCCAAAATGCACAAAATTCTTCTAACTCTACCTGAGGCTGTCAAGAACACCTCCTCTCCAGTACTGAAAAACAGTGTTTAACTGAAGAGGCTGAAGGCAAACACAGGAACACCAGGTCCTGCCAGTTATCCTTATTAACTGCAAGGACTACAGGAACATCCAATATTAGAAACAGAAAAGGCAAGAGTACTGTTCTAGTCTAAAATAAAGTATCTATACGGTGGTCCATCAGTGTGCTTCTGATTCTTTTTTCCCCATCACGAAGTCTGTGGTTTATAACACTCTTGCCTGGCTTACAAATTTAAAATGGATTCTTGTCACTTTAATACATCACCACCATCCAAACTCACTTATGACTGATTATTTATTCAACTACACACATGTAGTTCATTACAGGCAAGTTATGAATTTCATGAAATGGTGGTGGCATAGTACAGAATTGGGCAGGTTTGTAGATTTAGAGGTAAGAAAGTCTCATTACAATGAATTTATGAATGCCACTTTCTGTCCCAATACAAGAGTATTCCGTGGAATACCTACAATAAAAACTAAAAGACAACAAGATTAGGCAGAACAGCCAAGATTACAATAATTACCTTCATATTAGGAACATGAACAACTTCCCCATACTGGTCTTTTGTTTGTACTGTAATAACAGTTGGCCAACCACATCGGATGTCATCCTTATTCAAAATCAATGATGTTTTTTGAGGATCAGCATATGAATCTGGCTGCAGCCACCTACAGCAAAGAAAACCACCCAACATTAAAATCTCTTACAGCCTCCAAAAGACAAATTCTTACTCTGTAAAAATGTGACACAGAGCTAAGAAAAGACACAGAACATCTGAATGCCTACATGCTTTTAACTAATGTATTAATGGAATCAATATAGCCAAACAGTTTTAGTCAACTAATACTTAAAATAACTATGACAGTTCTATAGCCAGTTAGAAGGACAAGCAACAGTGCAGTTTTACCTTGCAAGTCGTCCACCACTTGATCCTGGTACACAAGCAATGAAATCTTCCAGAAACGACTGCTCATTGCTTTGGACCTGCAAGGGAAGGCTTCCTTCGAGAGCTTCCAAAATGGTTGGGGAGTGAGATAGTGCCAAGCCTTTCCCAAGAATGCCTGAGTGAGCTTTGCACACCTTTTTGGTTTTTTGGCAGAGGTTGGGGGTGAAAAGAGAGACACAGAACAGCTTTTCAGTAGCATGTTCACATTTTCCCGTAACGTGAAACAATTGGTAAAAACATTTTGAGCATTTAAAACTTTTCAAGAAGAATAAGCTCTACCATCATAAAAGCTTTAAAAAAAGCCATCACAGTCTATTAAACCATAATTTATGCCAAAAGAGGTTAAATGACCCTGAGTTGAGGGAAATTCAGCATTAACTCCCATTGTACTCAACAAAAGACCATCAGCAAACCAGAACAACTGCAATCGTAGTATTTGAGACTTGATTAACATCACTGCTCAGCTGAAAAAGTTATTTTATTTCTGTCATTACAAAGACATGTAAAAGATTCATCTTGGTAACATTTAAAACTTGCCAAATACTACAACTTCAGCCAAACAGATATTTTGAAATACTTGGTCATCTAATGTTCTATGTGACATTACAGGTCTTTTTTCCCAAGCAGATTCATTATAAAAAATGATTTAATTTAAATACTAAAATTCTGTATGATTTTCTTAAACTGTCAAATAATAAGCTGGATTCCATTCTACTATAAAGGCCTTACAAATGATTTTCTTCTGTAGCAGTCAGTTTCAATGCAATTCTGTGCTTAAGTGCATTGCAATGGATAAAAAGCAGCAGTATACCTGTAAGGCAGCCTCTTCAAGTATCTCAAGATCCTCTTCAAACTCACTACCTGCTGGAAAAATAGACCAGTTATATTATTTACATACTGCAGAATATGAGATTCAATTCTGTTTTGTGAAGCTTTTTATACTGCAGATTTCAAATCTGCATAAGGATGTATCATACTGTTCAATCAGCAGCTGAAATACTAATATTTATAAATAACATTGTAAACATGCAGTATTGTGTAGTTCAGTGCACAGAACAAAAATTTGGTGCTTCTCTTTTTATCTCGAAGGCACTATGTATGGCAAGTCTTTGGATGTGACTAGATATTTTCAGAAAGATTTTGAGAGGTCAGGATGGTTTATGAGAAGCAGTATCTCTAAGTATGCAAAAGCTGCTCCCTTTTAAGAGCTTAGCTTTGTAAAATTATTTGAAAACCTGACAAACCCTGCACAATTTCATAAATTATGATTCTTCCTAAAACAGAAAGCTCAAATACATACTATTACACAGTATTTCTTTCTCACAAATCCAACTCCAAAGCCTGATTCCAGGATGACCATAATTGCCAAACACGGTCTTTTAACAGAGGGGTGAAACAGATAAGGTCACCATATTTCTACTCTCTTTTAAAAATATTTCAGGCAATTCTACTAGTACGAAGAGAGAGAAATAAGAAAACCAAGTTCCAAGGCAATTTTTAAAATTCAAAGAAATAAAGACATCTAAAAACTGCCCTCAGAAATAAACTACTGCCAGATTTGATACAATTAGGAATGTATTAATACAAAATACATAAACCAATTTCACACTGCTGTTGAAGTCAGATCTCGGTCATAGACCAGATCTCTCTCTTGGAAAGAAGTATCTTAAATTCACATCTTGAAGTCGCAAGAAGGAAGAACGACCATTTGAACATGGTAACTTGAACACTATTTGGGCGTAACTCTCAAAGACACTTTTCCTAGTATGTGAAGAAATCACTTTCTGGTCCACCTTCCTTCAGAGCAAAATAGCCTTAACCTTGTTAGGTCCTTCAAAACACTTTTATTCCTAATATTTCTAGAGGAATACTCCCACAAACATTTGACTTTGCACACTGAACATACCCACTACAACAATTACTAAAAAGTAAAACTGTAGAAAGTATAACAAAATATGAAAAGTCTACTAAAAAGGGCCTTTCCTATGTGTATGCATTACAAGAAAGTCTTTTATATGATTATTGACTCTATTATTCTATGTAGGTTTTCCTTAAGAAACACTCTTCCACAAGTCCGATAAAAGGCTCTGCAGATTAGGAACGACAGTATTAAAAAAGCATTTCACTTGCAGCAAAAGGTAGAAGATGCATAAACTAGGATGCAGAAAAAGAAAGACTGATACTAAAAGAAAAGAAAATAAATAGAAAAGAAAAATAAAGATTTCAAATCTGCATAAGGATGTATCATACTGTTCAATCAGCAGCTGAAATACTAATATTTATAAATAACATTGTAAACATGCAGTATTGTGTAGTTCAGTGCACAGAACAAAAATTTGGTGCTTCTCTTTTTATCTCGAAGGCACTATGTATGGCAAGTCTTTGGATGTGACTAGATATTTTCAGAAAGATATACTAAGGCTTTTAAATGTTGCTCTAGAAAACCACAACTTTACCACTTTTTCTGCCACAGTGTTTTTCTGAGACACCAGGCAAAACACTCAAACCAAAATTACATACAACTGAGAACCATTTTAGAAGGCTGCACAGTAGTTTCCATTTGCAAATACTACCACTGTTGGCTACAATTCCCCAGTTTTGTTTACTCAGAGGGTCTAGTGGTCTTGGAGAGAAACAATACACTTACATAGCACAAGCACTGTAATCTTACCAGCAACATGAAGAGACTTGGTTGAAGTTCTTGAGTTGATGTTAGATAAACAGTCAGACAAATCAATTGCCATTAGAGCAGTCATCAAGGAACTCCTTAGAGGCAATGCACCTACCCCTCCTCTCTTACAGATCATAAACAACCACATTTGTATGCAGCTGTGATTGCATAGGTAACTTCACTGCATATTTTATTTCAAATTTCTATGGGATAGCATGAAGTCAATCTATGTGTCACCCTTCTCATTCCAGGCATTTTAACAGAACAAACATAAAAAGCTCCCAGGAGAAAAGTATGAAGTATTGCAAAATATGGGAAAATAAGTTACAAGGATTTCAATCTTTTTGTTGTTGTTGCACAGAAGAATACAAAACTAAGAGAAGTCAACAAAACTAAGTAGCTTGAGGGATAAGAGAGGAGGGCACTTATTTAACCTGAAGAATTGCCTGTACATTGGAGAGTGAAGTACAGATCTACTAGTGCAATTGAGGCACCTCCTTACAACATAAAGAAATCTGTAAACAATCCAAATACATAAGCAAAATACTGGATTAAAAATACAAAGAAGGTTTTGTGATTAGAACTCCACACTGATCAGTGCTCTCCTGCTCATTAATCCACTGTAACAGTATCTGAGCTTTGATTTGTGTCCCTAAATTAAAATGATCAGAGAGATATCCTATTATAAATTATGAGCCTGTTTTTCCTATATGCTGGTGCTATTTAAGAGAAATTATATTACTCAAAATACAGCTGCATCATTAGAATTTCTAATTCCATCTCCATATCCATTAATTTCCACAAACTCATTTTTCCTTCCATTTTAAATTCCAGTTGGGTTACTATAAACCTCTATTTGCAGCATCTGTGGTAAAAATATGTGATTTCTTTTCTAATTGCAGAAAAAAAAGCTACAGTAGAAATAAATATTTTTAGCTATAAGGTCTACAGACAAAATGGTCACTTTCAGCTTTAAAACAGTACTTTTAAGTTTTGCAATTCAATGATGCAGGTATTTTTCATACAGAGAGGTGTGAAGTGTAGGGAGAAAAAAAACAGTGAAAGAGAAATACAAAGATGATATCTGCACATTTAGGAAGTACCACGAGGAAGCTGTGGGACACAGTTCATACAGTCACACACTACCTGTGGATGGGGTGAGTTCATTCAAATTTAAATGACCAGGTGTCCCTCTTCCCCATATACACACAGAGGGAAAAAGACAAGCAGAAAATACTGCCAGCTTTATTGTTTGATTAATTCAGTTTGAAGACAATTTTGTATTATTATCTCTAATTAAAAGCAACAATAAGATCTGAATGTACTACTAATTCAGAAAACATGGACAATGATGAAAAAATGAAGTATGTTCTTACCAATAGGAAGTGCTAAATCTTTCTTCATCAAAGCTGCTGCACATGATCCTCCCAAATTTGCCAGTTCTTTCTCCAGCTGAATAATACCCTTCAAATTAAAAAAAAAATTAAAAAATATTAGTGTCTCAGAAAATAGGACAAATACATTTTTCTGTCAATGTTTTATATTAAGAAATAGTGTATGTCCCAGTTTGAAGCTTCTCAGCAATGTATTTCTTGTCATACAGCTACTGCCATGTTTTGCTGCAACATAGGACAGTGTACCAAAATTTTTAGCATAAAAAGGTATGTTTGAAAACAGCTACTTATAACTGTTCTTTAGATGATAGACTTAAGGTATTAGCTAGCATGTTTTTTAGCACTGAGCATTAAAAATATGCCAGCAGCTTTGTTTGAAAATTCTTTAAAGAAAAAGAATGACATATGAATCTACATGGGTATTTTTGAATAGAAATAACTTTTGCTTAAACAAACACAGACTAATTCAATCATCTGTAGAATTACAAGTCTGATTCTGCTGAAAGCCAGTACCACCATAGATAACAATCTTATGGTATGTGTCCTTATCTGATATGTAAAGAAATGCCAAAGAACTTGACATTCTGAAAATGTGAAGACATGATTTAGTTTTAGCAAAATCCAGAATAAGATGAGGTAAATCTTCTGTGAGGGTTGTAGTGTAAGCAAGATGCAGACCTTGTGAAATCCACATGAAGGAACAGGGCCAAAGATTCCCAGGACAAGGGAAGACTTATTTTTCTGGATGTAGTATAAAACATATTAAGTGTTTTCAGTAATCTCTTAAAATAAGCCAAAAGAAACAATTGGGTGGTGAAGAAATCTGATCTTCCCTTTGCAATTGACAGTGGTGGAAATTATTCATGTCCTTAAAGGTAAAATGAGGAGACCACTGGGTAAAACCTGAGGTAGCCTAAATGCACATAGCATTTCCAAAGAGTCTGCGAGTTCTGGTCTAAGTGAGCACTGGAAAATAATGCAAGTATGTCATTCAATAGGCAGTGACAGTAAAAAGCCCCACATCTTAGATCTTTGATGCAAGAGTAGGCCAGAATTTCAGGAAATCTTATATCCCACTGACATACAAGATAAAACCAAACTATGTTTTTGCAGAGTGCCACAAACCACGCAAAAAGCCATTTCAATAGTATCCTGATTAAAGAATTCCAAATTAATAATGCTCTTAGCAAAAAAATGTTATTACTTTTATATAATTAATCTAAAAATATTTTGCAATGTGTCACCTAGCCATAAGTGGAAATACAATTTTTTTTTACCCTCAAAAAATTTATTAGGTGATTTATTAGGTGAAGCAATTATAACTACCTCACTTTTTCCCTTACCTCATCACTTCCTGGACTAAATTCATATCCAATTGCGTAACATTTGAAGCCATAAAAACAAGCTTTTTCATCTTTCACATAGTCTGATGCAGTCTCCAGAGAAAAAAGTGCTTCATTCCCTTAGAGAAGTAAAAGGATAAATTAATAATATATTCCTCCTCTTTTACATAAATATATATGAAACCCAGCCTTTATAGGTAAAATGTGAATTAAAATCATGGGAAAAACAAGCAGATCAATACTTCAAGCAAGAAACCTACTAGAGACATAATTAACTTGCCAGCTGGATAAAGACCCTTCTTTAATTTTGTTTGCCAAGATAATTCTGCAGAAAAATCAAAATTCCTTTAATTATTGCAGTAACACACATTACCAGCAATTACATCAGTATCTAAGCATTACCTGGCAATACCAACACCATGGTAGGCCATCCTGAAGATCCAGAGAACTTTTTCAGTTCTATCCATGAATTAAGGTTCTCATGGACAGAGGTATGCTTTGGTCCAAATCCCAGGCTCTGTGCAATTCTGACAGGAATTAGTAAACGAAGAACATCCTCTGACTGAGCAGTGCCACACTGAGTGTCAAACTCTATTGTTATCCACCTGACACATTCAGGAAAAGTCACCTAAAACAAAGCAATAGGTTAATTATGTCCAAGATTTTGGGGTTCTTGTTTTTTTTTTTTTTGTTTTTTTTTTTACATTTACTTCTTCATTTCCATTTGGCCTTAACTCTGATTTAGTCTACAGAAGTGATTTAATTATGTAATTCTACACAATTGTTCTGCTATTCTTTTAATTAACATTAACCTAATTTATTCCTTGAAATTTATGTACACCTGAAATGATCCACACTTTACACAATTAGAACCCTGTGTTATAACTTAATATTCTGTTTAAGTATTTGCACTGGCACCACTTGTGATTGCTTTCAAGAATTCTGTACAGCTTCATTAAACAAAACAGCCACAGACTACTACACGCAATGAACTCTCGGATACCTTTTCAAACTCAAACTTCAACAAATATAATGAACATCTATTTTGTGCAATCCCAGAAAAGTACAGAGCAGCTGAATTCCACTAGTGAATGTGGCCTGCAGTACAATAGCATATAGCTACAGAAAATCAAAGGTAGTAACTACTAAACCCAAGGCTTTAGACATGCTCCATAAACTTTTAGGACAAAAGTAAGCATTATTGCATCAAGATGATCACATGGTAACTACATTTTCTGCAGTGGATGTCTTGCTGTCTCACAGAACAAGCACTGGAATAGCAGAATAATAATTTATGTCCTGTTCAGGCTCTTGATTATAGCTTTGCTACTTCTGGATGTTAATTTGACTAGAACTGGCTTTATGCATTCTTACAAAACACTGTTTAAGCATTAGGTAAGAAAATCTGGTATGTGATTACATACTCTATACATAAAGACTTTGAACTTCACAACCTCTACAGTTGAAGCAAAGAAACTGTATGACAGCAGAAAAATATAAGACTATGCAAATTTAGGGATTTAAAGCAGATACCTGAATTAGGGGGTTAAAACTTCACTATTTTCCACTATACTTGATGTAGAGTTTTGTCCAAAAAGCAGTACAGCAAAAATATAATGTCTTCAATATGCGACAATATTAATTATCATCCACAGCAACAATTTTTCAGATAGCAAATGCTGACTCAAGCAAACTCATGTGTAAAGCTTTTAAAAAGCAGCATGTGCACTTAGAAATGGTGCTCACCTTATAATGTGTAACAGAGGCGGGTTTATAGGGGTGCTCACTTTCTACAACAGCATAGTGATTGGAGGTAGTACAAGCTGAAAGCCCTTGCTCTGGCTGGTTTCCAGTGGTGCTGTCTGTAGACTGATTTGGGTTAAAAGCTGGAGGGGCGTATTTCTGATTCAGAACTGCCACAGAAGGAAGCAGCTGTTGTACCAGGCCAAAGACCTCAACAGCAACCTGTAACATAACACCACATGTGTTATTAGAACGTCTTATAAGTTGGTGAAAACAATAGTCTAATACTTCCATTTCTCTTCAGTGGTTCTGAGAATGTTTGAACATTCTCAGAATATCACTAATAACAATTCATTCAATCATTTTGCAATTCTGCATCTACACAATCCTAACAGAAAAAGCACCAGTACATTAATCTTCTCTTGGAGCTGTGCCAAAGCTGAAACAAGAATCTGCATACAACTGTGACATCCTTTCCCTAAAATAGCTTCTACTAAAATCTTGAGCATTAACAAACGGGACGCACAAGTTCACAAAAGTAAATACCATACTAAAGCCAAAATCCAGTTATACTCTATAAACATATTAATATTTATTTTAATATTAATATTACGTTCCCTGTGATCTTCACTGCATTTTCTAAGCAGATGAACACTTCTACAAATTACTTCTACAGCAAAACACTTGGTTATTTCAAATCTCAGTTCCATGAAGAAACAAGGTAACTAAAATCTGACACTGTCTTTCATAGCATGTCTGCTAGATTTTAAGTGGTCAGTTCTATTTCCTTCCCTTGAAAAAGAAGTCAGAAAACATCTTACAGCTCATGAAGAAGCAATAAAAGGTAATAGTGTATACTAGCTAAGGATTATTGACATTTGTAGATCTAATAACAGATCTCAAGAGTGTCCCAGACCAGGCACATGCAAGAAATGGCATGGCACTGGAAAAGAAATGTTCCTTTCTTTATAGCTGACATCTTTCTAGCGCTAAGTTTGACAGAAATAATCTTAATTTAATGAGCAAATGCTTCTGCTCTTTACCGTAAAAATAATATTTATATAAAGTAAAAAAACCATTTCATCTCCCAATGTTCATCAATGAGTTGTAAATTACATTCTTCTCATTCCTAGAGAACTAGAGCCTCTCATATTTCTCTGATTCCTTAAGGTATTTTTGCTATCATGTTCTCAATTCAAGTTTAAAAAAAAGTGATTACATGTTTTCTAAATTCTTGACTCATGGAAAATTCATGACTCATTAAATATAAACCACTAATTCACAGAATAGTAAGAAATCAAGATGGTCAAATTTTCAGAGTAAACCTTTTCCTTGCATACATTTCTTCAGTAATTTCTCGTTAGGAGCATACCTTGGGAATAGCTGCTGCTACTGGTCCTATGTAGGCTATGATGAGGGGAAGCAGCATTGAAAACAGACTGGAAGAGCTGAGTAATTCTGGAATGTCTTCAGCTTAAAAAAGATAATTAGAACAGAGGTCTTATTAATAAACATGGTGTGGTTCAAAGCACATCTTATTTTTCTGGTTTGCCCCTTCTAAATTAAAACTTCTATTTCCCAGACTATTTTTACTTCAAATTGTTTTCATTATTTAGGCACTGTTGAATTCTGAGTCTGCCAAGTCCACTCAAGATAAATATATCATTATATATAGATCTCTGTTGAAAAACGTCCTTCTCTTAGAGCATTATTTTATTGCATTCTTTGCCATTTTGTGAAACTGTGTTCATATTTTCTACAGTATAAAAGTTAGCACAACAGTCGTCCCAGCCCTTCAAAATGAGTTTTATAGCACTATGCAATATTCTGAACATTTTGGCTACAATGGCTGATACGTACATTCCTCAAAAAGGGATGTTTAAGTGCTTATATATTAATTACATTAACCAGTCCTACTGATGACAACCTCTGTGCTAAACACTGAGGAAATTTGCAACTAACCTGCCATAAAACATCTTTAGGAAATAAAGAATCTTACCAGCTTTAATACAATACTTGCTAAATTGATGAGCAATTATACAAAGTATCTGACTATGCTATCACAAGCATAACTCAATGATATGAATGATGCTCATAGTTTGATACCTACAGGAATGAAAGTTTAGAAAAATATTCTTTGGAAAGCAAAAGAGAAACATCACAGCTCTTGTATTCAGGTCATATTCTACTATTATGGCTTGCTAGCAAAGTAAAATTTTGGAAAGTAAAGTAAGTTTTCTCAAGCCTTACCATCTACAGCAAGAGCTCTGTGCAACAAGTCTTTGGCTGCTCGGACAACAGCACTCACGACAGAAAGAGCCCTGCTACAGTTTTTGTCCTCTTCATTAGCTTTGTTCAACAGCTGTGACTGCAGATCACCATCATACTCACTCCTGGAAAGTGGATTAAGTTAAAGTAAGTTCACAAATACAAAATTACATTAAAAAACACTACTGACTAATTTTTGGCATCGAATAAGCAAAACAATTTTTGATAAAGCAATAAAAAACCACAAAGAAACCATGGAGGATATTTTGGAGGAAATGTGTCACTGTTAGTCTTTGCAAGAACTTCATTTGGCAAAAAGTATAAAAAGCATTTTTCTGCAATGTTTCTTTTCTCTAGATGCCTTTTAAACCACAGAATTAATTACACATTAATTGCAAAGCCAGTTCCTTGTCTTGGTAAAAACAGAGCAATGCTAAATGCTTCACAGAAACAAGTAAAACGTCCTTAATGGATATTTCTGCATTTTCATAAGAGACAAAGATTCTCCCTTCTTATTTCAAAGATTAATTATGGCTTTGAAACAGCCCTGGGCTCAGCCAAGACTTACCAAACAAACAGTTCTTTCTTTTAAATCCACTCTGTATGTCAAATTAGGCTCTCCTAAACAACATCATGCATGCAATCATTTCAATAAGGTTTGATTTGCTTTTTCAAAGCTATCAAATGACAATTACAAACTAATTCAAGCCTTCAATATTATAATGATTAAGCCTTGGCACAGAGAAATAAAATCACTTAGTCAACATGTAAAACAAAATCTACTATTTTCTTTGGGATATCTTCTGTTTGTCCAGTGCATTATTTCAGGACTAGCACCTCAGAACTTTAAGAAATTTTACTTTGAGCAGTTCAGTGAACAAGGATATTTCTCCTTCTCTGTCATGTGAATCAATGACTCATACAAAAATATTATTTTTTCAAAGTGTCCTAGAATTGTAGCTTTGCTGTCAGTCTCAAGCCTTTCCCATTTGAATTTTTTAGCTACTGATGGTAGGTGCAATTCAACTGAGTACTTTTCCAACAAATCCCTCCAAAACTTTTCTCCCCTTATCAAAAGTGTGTTAACTTCTATATGTGTTTTTTTTTTGCATATGCCTAAGAAATATTTTGATTGATATCTGAGCATCCTCCAAACAAAATGAAGTGTGAACTTTTACAAGCTGCTCTGTAATAGTTGACTGAACATTTGTTTCTCTGCTGTAGGCAAATCAAAACTTCAAATCATTATATATCAAACAGTGAGTCCCCAAACTAAGTCCATAACCATGCAAAAGATAAATTTATCTTGTCCATGCAAACTACAAAGACACTGTGATTACAGCACAGCAGCTGCAATTTTTTTTAACACAATTTATTCTGTAACAGTTCCAACTTGTACCACTAGTCTTTCGAAAGCCTCTTTGAATTTTATTAGTTGAAACAAAAAAACCTGAGACTGCTCTGATCTGAAGAAGGGACTTTGGTGTGGGGTTTTTCATATGCTGATTTATCATTGTTAGAATGCCTTGAAGTTTCCATAACTGAAATTATGTCCTTTGCTTTTCTGAAATCAAAGAAATTGTTATTTCTCTTAATTTTCTCTTCTGCCCATATAAAAGCAGACAATCTAGGAGTGAAAATAGATGTTTTCCATGCCTGTCTTTCATCCTTCTTACATAATGACACTTTCCAATTAAGATACTTCATAATAAAGTCCAAGTTTCCAGGAGACTAAATCAATTAAAGTATCATGATCTGCACCACTGCAATTCTATTCTTTCATAAGTAATTACTGGTTTTATTGACAAGCTGGATCTTTGATCACAATCTTATGTTTTAAGGTAGTTTAGAGCTATCCTGTATCTTCAAATATACTATTGCTGTAATTTTGCTGGCTACTTTATTTCTTCATATTTTGCCTTTTTTAAAACTTTAGGTGTAGCATTACCTTTTCGTATCTTCTACATCTTTTATTATGTAGGTACTTCTCACACAATCAAAGGTAAATTATTATTCATTGATCATTTTATTCCTTCCATCTTCTGTTAATCAGCCTTGTACTACCAGTTTGAAAATCCTGTCTTTACACAAATCAGGGTAAGCACCTCAAACACAAAAGCAATGCTTTCTGCAAAAGCATTACCACAAGTCAATCCTACTGTCATCCTGAAAGGCTGAAGTAAAGCTCCCCTGCAGAACTGTCATATGTTTCAGCTGATTTTCTTCAGGCAATTGCAATTTCTCTTTTTATACCTTTCACCTCTAAGTAAGAGAGGAGTTCCTATATAAATAGACCTTGCTTCACTACCTGATGCAATTCTTTTTTGGAAACTGAGGAACTGAAAAAGTTGGAGATAAATATGCTAGTGAGTACTCTCTCAGATATCACCTATAGTATAGAGAAAACAGAAATTGAAATAGTGCATCTTACGAATTCCTCATATTTAGAGCTTTAAGGTAGTAAACAATGGACCTCAGAAAAGTCAACAATCACATTATTTGTCAAATAAAAAAAACTAAACAGAGAACCTAAAATAAGGCTGGAAGAGGCATCACAAGCACACTCTGGATGCATTTATTTCTACCACTTCTTAAAAACAGATGTGGTATAATAACCCTGTGATGGTTTTGTTCACTTTCCTTAGAAATGAATGATTACACCACACAAACCTGTAATAAAGGATCTGTGGGATCTGTCCTCGTGTTTGGTTGGTGCCATTACTGCTCAGACTGCACGTGCTGAATGTGAACGTTACACCATCCGGACACTGCACCGTGGTCATTCCCCCATCCCCGTTGGCAGTCCGGCTGCCGTAATTCCGCAAACGAACTGCATACTTCACGTTTTCCTGAGAAAGGAGAGCAAAAATAGGCTGCAGTATAAAACAGATATCTAATGGCTTCATGGTATGTGAAAGTTATTATTTTACATTAATACTGGAGAGTCTGGAAAGTCCCTCAAAGTACTCTACAAATGAAATAAAACAAAAAAGGTTCAGCATGAAACAAAAATCAGAGCTGTTCCATGTTCCCAAATTATGGAACATAACTTAAAATTACTACTAATTACTTTAAGAGCAAGCAGATATCCAAGAAAATTAACTATCAAGTAGCACAAAAAAAGTTGCACTTTCAAAAATATTCTAAAATTACTAGGCAATTATAATCTATCATATGCACTTATAAAAATCATATGCACTTGGGATCTAATTTCTTCTAGCTAAAGCATTTGGAAGTTGTAATTTATAGGTTGAAGTTGAGACTTTATGAAGCACACATCAAGATCAACTTGTGAATGTGCATCCAAAAACCCAAACAATTTACACTGACCATTTCAATTTTGTTATCTAAAGAAGTTGTATGAAACCTACAGATGTGATTTTATTTTATTTACCTTCAGTGGCACAACTTTGTCAAGTCTGATTTCAGCTATGTCACTAGGAGAATCATCTGTGGTGTAAGTTCCTTTAACCAATTCTAAAGATGTCCATCTATGAGAATGAGTTGCATCTCCAGTATGATCACTCTGATTCAAAGAAACAAAGTAATTTTAATACATTTATCATGTACACATGTACACAAATACATGACACACAAAACTGTGCAACTTATGTTTCATTGAATAAATTTTTACACATGGCATTACAAACAAAAAGATGAAAAACCTGCTCAGAGTCAACTGTGAAGCCTTTCCCCTAAAGAGGAAATTACTGAGCAGGGAGGTTAATTTCCCATAGTAACCTATGCTTGTCCTTTGGAAGAGATCACAATCATCAGTTATAGAGAACAACTGTGGGTAAAAGAACAGTAGTTTTGCTTCATTACAAGAACCCAGAAGACAGTTTTATGCTGCTTCTAAGAAAATATATCAACAGCACGTGAAACATCTGTATGTACTGTCTGATCATGCTGGGAGGCTATATCCTTTTCTTCAATTTTGGTTATAATCTTATTTCTTAATTTCATTCATGGTTGACAGAGAGGTAACTGTACTAATTTATATTTAGCTCCAAAAAGTGAAGAGCCCATGATACTTCAAATATTATTTGTAATAAAGGAAGAGTTCACAACAATAACCAAGATAAGGACCCTACTAGATATGGTATGAAGCTTGTGGTAATACAAAAATCTTCACCACAAGCGAAAAATTCTACTACCAGTGCACTGGTTTACTGGTAGCCTAGACAGAATATGAATATGAAAATATCACTTTGTAAAAAATACTCTAAGAAAACCTCTGAGGTTACTTTTGTTCAAATTGTTTTCCCAAAAGCAGTACTTACATCATCAACTAATACCTCCAACTCATACTCATGAATTCCTCCTCCACCATAAACAGAAAATCCTACTACAACTACACCAGGTTTGTCAACAGAGAAACATATGGCATCAGGGGATCCATTCCCAGTATTCCAGCTTCTTCCCTGACTTGTTTTAGTGAATCGGTTTGGAGTGGATTTGACAGAATGGAGAGAATTCAGTCCATCAACCTGCAGAAAATTAAATACAGTTGTCAGAAAACATTCACTGCTAAATTTTAGACAACTTTAATAAAGCAAAGTGAATTATCAGATTTTTCAACTGGGGAAATTTAAAAGTCAACTCATAAACCACAGAAGATGCCACTATTTAGCTTTGTAGTTAATATTGATTAAAAAGAAAAAAGACAGTATTTCTGATAATTAGAAAATAACTAGGAATAATCAGAAATCCAACTCGGTTTTTTAAACTATTTAAATATATATTTTATGGATGAATTAGCAAAAAATACAGATTAGCTGTACTGAAAGAAAGGTTAGGAATTTCTGCCTTAGGTAAAGGTAAGGTATTTCTGCCTTAGGTACAGTCAAGATTAAGAGAGGGCAGAAACAGATGTTACATAATGGTAAAAACACTTGAATCAAGATGTCATCAAAAGGTTGATTCTTTCTGTGAGAAAAGCCTGTTGATAGGATAGAGACAGTGATGTGCCTTTCACAAAGTCAAATACTTTTCTGTCACTTAATGAAGTTATAGCCTCCTGAAAGGATTGTATATCTACATAAATATGCAGGCAAAAAGCAAAGTATTCAAAAAATGTGCCTTTTTTAAAACAAAGTATTCTGCAGTATTCTTCAGCACTAATGAAGTAGCTAATTATCAACAGTATTTCTCTAATACAGTGAGTATATGCTTTTAAATCTATGCAAAACATCTGCACTACTCAAAACAGAGAATTCCACAATCTCTGAAAGATCTACACACCTATAAAATACCCATTCAGCCTCTATCACATTTGTAGTATGTTTGTCCTGAAAGATTTCTAAAATTGTTTTAGAGCAGCTTTACCTCAGATCCTAATGCTGATGCTGTAAGCTCACTCACAATACTAGCAAGCAACCCACAGGTATTAGAAACCAGATGTGAAGAGAAAAGTTCATTTTCTCTTCTAAGGCTGTTCCGTACTGGTAAAACAACAATGACCAACATCTTTTCCAGCACTTCACGAAAGCTTGTCATCCCTGAAACATTTTCTTCACTCTGCAGTGTAAACAAAAACAATGACAAATGATATGGTTATTAAAAAAACCAAAACACTAACTTTCACATATTATAAGTACTAGGTAACTGAAATCTCTGTGACTTCATGAAGATTAGAAATGTCTAGAAGGTGGAAAAAAAATTAAAATACCCAAAGCTATCATGTATTCCTTTGTCAAAAGAACTGATTGATGTCCTTAATTTCCTGTATGAGGTAGTGACAAGTCTTTTATTACATTGGAAAGACACCAGATATAGATATCCTTTCCAGGAGATGTCTCTTCTTTATATACTATATAGCCATAAAACCTATGGGCTTTAAAAGCATACATTAAAACACAGTGGATATATAGTTACCTTTGAAACTGTTCATGCAATTTTCTTCTGCAGTGTCTAAACAAGAGACTTAGAAGCTTTATTGTTTTGGTGTTAGCAAAAAGAATCTTCTATGCAAAGAGGTAAGACAAAACCAGAGGTGGGATGATTATAAACAGTTTTTCTTTGCTGAATGAAGTCTATGAAACTAACCTAAGCTTAGGCATCTATTGTGCCTAGCAGTGACATCCACTGCTTTCAACAAGAAAAATAAAATCAGCACAACAGATGAAAATCCAAGGTTTATCTTTCTCACCTCTTTGTATGCCAAAAAAAATCCAAGTAGTGAAAAAATATGGAGGACAATCAGGCAAAGCAAACCTGTACAGAACACTTTTCCATCTTTTACAGTTAGGAGGCTGCTGTATCCAAGACACAAATATATTTGCATTTAGTAGTGCCCGTTGTTTTTTCCCTTCATTAATTTGTACAGGTGCTTTCCAAGTCCATGAAAGCTTTTAGCACAATAATGGCCTACAGGAGTATGTCCCCCAGCTTAACTGTGTATTTTATGAAGAGTAGAAAACTTCTGATCTTATCTTTTGCTCTAAATTTCTGGGAATGGTAGATTCTACAAGTGTCCTTTATTTACCTTTCTTGCACAATTCATAACTTCATACCCCTGTTGTCAACCAAATTGAAGTATACTGTTTAGTAGTCCTATTTCCCTAATTATTATCTTTTATTATTTATCTTCTATCTTATTTCTCATTCCTGTAAATCAATTCTAAAATATCAGAACTACAACAATACAGCATTAAAGAGCCCTTGATTAGGAAATTGTTTAATAACCTTTGTACAGTATGAATAACCTTTGAACAGTATGAACTGGGATTCCTTTACTGACCCCCTTAAAAACTCCAGTTTGGGACATGACTTATTACTAAGATGTTGACTCTTCCTCAAAACACCAAATCTATCTACATGCTCCTCCCTTGCGATCACATGAAAAAACAGAAAACACTATGCAACAGAATACTACTCCAAAGGATATTTTGTCCGATTTAATATTCCAAGATAAGAACCATTCTGCTTAGACATTCCCCAAAGAAGAAACAGTTGGAATATTTCAGACAAAAAGTTGAAAATTGTATAAAATAATAAGTTTCTAAACTAAGCCTTTTAGAAAGAAAACATTTAGGTAAATTCATGTACATTTTTATTGAGCAAAACCGTGTAGGTACGTAACAGCTTTCTGTTGCAAAGTAAAAGAAATCATTGGATTTTTAGAACACATCCTCACCTGACTGAGCTTCTCCATGTGTGCAACCAGAAGAGGGAAGCGATGGGCCAGGGCAGAGTCGTTCTCAGTGCTGACTTGTTTAACCATGGAGCGCAGCAAGGCCTCTCCATCGTAGGCAATGGGAAAGATGGAGGTCAGCTTCACCGATGTGTGGCACAGAGCAGACATGACAGCTGCAAGGAGCCTACTGCTGGAGGTCTTGAAGTTTGCTTCCTGGATATCCTAAAGACAGAAAAGAAATTAACAGAATGGCACCACTGCACTGAAACAACAGAGAAACAACTCGGAAAGGAACTTTCCAGCTTTACTGTAATTAATAAAAATAATTTAGAGAAAGTTTTTATGAATTTTACATTACCTTCCCTCATAAGCTTGAATTCAGATCTTCAAAACTGGAGTAATTCAAATTTCTGGGTTGGCATATTTTAAAACAAACCCATCTAATATTTCTTTTAAAATTATGGTATCCTTTGAAGACAAGGCTTTTCTTATATTAACAATATAAGAAAAGCCTTGTCTTCAAAGGATACCATAATTAAATTAAACAATAATTAAATGACTTAGAGAAATACATTAAAGAACAGATTCTTCCTTGAAATTGTATATGCTAAATGAATCTTCATGCAAAGCAGCAAACTGTTTACATCCCACCACAAGCAATGCAAGCAACCAATTACACTGTTTAGGTGTGGGATATTCATTCACAACAAGCAAAAGAAGAAAGTTGTTGATTACAGAATAGTATTTCCAGCTGCTTCTCATGTACTTGGCTGGATCAAAGCACTGCTGTAGTGTTTAATAATGAGGAATTACTCAAGTATTAGTGATAAAAAATAATACTACGTGGATGCTCTTAGGCAACATGCAGCAAGAGTAAGCACATACAAAGGCACGGCCTCAACACTGAAAAAGCAGGTGCTGACAAATTTTCTTCACTGTCCCACAGAGAATCTTAAAAGCTAAAGAAGACAAAGTTCCTAGGCTCTACGTTTAGAGAACACCGCAAACAAACAAAACCAGAAACAAATCCAATACCCAATCATTAAAAAACACAATCCAAAACACAACAGAACTCAAGTTGCTAATCTGGATAAATGCAAAAAATTAGTAACAGTTTTACGTATTACTTGGCTTCAATTTGAGCAAAAGGACAAGCTAAGCTGAATTTACTTGTGCCTTTTTAATGTACCTGGTCCAAACAGTTCAGCAAGTCACAAAGACATGCCCACTGGAGAGCTGGTGTTGGATAGAATGAATGGAAGCAGGCTGTAAATGTATTATGGCATTCCTGAAGAACAGCTTCTAACAGACTGAGAGGCTGACTAAGATATCCTTGTGGATCATTGTCCAGCTTCACCATGCAATGGTCAACTCCTTCAGATAAAATTTTTCTCAGCAAGGTCCTAGTTTTTCCAATGCAATCTGCTAGTTTGCTGGTTTCTTCTACAACTGCCTTAGCTGTAGCTAGAAGATTACACAAACAGAAGCATTAAATGCACAATAATGAAATATTTTCATGTTAGAATGCACACCTTACATGCAAATAGAAAAATGGGGAATTCAGCAACATTTTTGAATCTACATTCAGAGAAGTTAATTCCAAAAGTAAAACAGTGAGAGGGTGTTAAACTCTATCAAAGAAACCTGACCATTAAAAACTCCCACTTTTCTGATCTTTTATAATATATACTGTGCTTTAATGAGCATTATTAAAGTACAGGCATGAAAAACACACAATCTTTGAAATTCACACTATGCTCACTGTCACAGCAAGCACTATGTACAGAAATGGAAAAAAAGATACAAACTGCCCAAAACAGCTCAACTGACAAATCACACAGGAAATTAACTTTAAAATACACAGGTTACAGTGCAAACATGTGGTACTAGGATACTTAGTTATGCAGACAATTGAAAATTTCCTGTTTCTGACAACAAATCTTTTAATGCTCCAATAAAACCATCTGTGTGAGCAAATCTATTTTAAATCACATCCTACGTGACTACTTAGATCAAACCATAAATTTCCTGTAGATTATTTGCTAATAAATATGAAGCTGAGAGGAATACCTGATATTGGGTATATTTCACAGGTGTAAACCCTCAGCAACCTCAGGCAGCAAGTGCCCACAAAACGCAACCTTTCCAAATCCAGAAGAGTAGCAGTGTATTGGAAACCCTTCAGCCCACGAAGTTCTTCAACTCCCAGCACCAGTGTGGTCCAACTCCAGTGAAGAATGCTCAATAAAGATTCAAAACATTCCTATTTCAGGGTATGAAGGATAGATACCGAAGACAGATTGAGTGTTACAAAACAAGAAATGATAGTTCTGCATCAGTTTTAGACAAAAGGCAAATAGCATCTCTATTTATGTTTACCTAAATCAGACAGCATCTTTATCTATGTCTATACACATCTACCATGCAACACACAAATCCCAATTTGCTTGAGAATATTAAAAAAGAAAAACCACTGAGAATGCAGAGGACACTTCACTGCAATACCATAATAAAATCTATCTATAAGCTATATTAGAATATTATGTGTGGAAGCCCCTCAGTTATTTAAATACAAATGTATTCACCTGTTATGGAGATTTTCAGTAAACTTTATTTGCTTTATCTACAGAAGAGTGCAACACTGACTTCTGACATAATACATTTTTGTCATAAAGTATTATCAGGGCCATCTTCACTTTGTTTTTAAACAGTTATGATCAGCAGGACCATGGCCACTATATGACATTTACATACTTGAAAGCTAAATAGAAGCACATGGTAGTCCACAAAAAATCTGAGGAGTTAAAAAGTTTTGTTTCTACTATTATTATTGTATGTGGTCAGTCAATTTAACAAAGTCATACCTCAGAAAGTAAAATAAAATTATTTGGTGTTGAACACCAAAATGAAATCTTCAGAAAAAGTAAAAAAAAAAAATTCTTATCAGGGTACCTAATTTCTGCTTGAGAAAGCAAGCACAAAATCATCATTATTTCCACATCTAAATCTTTCAGTTTCCTAACCATGTATGAACTTGCAGGAAACAGAAGATTCTCAATACTACTCACCACTGAGACAGTTCTGGCAAAAGATCTCTTTAAAATATGTACAGGTTCACTAGTTTGCTGTTTTCCTTTGGATGCACTGCCATCACTTGTTGGCAACCTGGAAAAATAATTTTAGAACTTACTTGAAATCTCCAGTTTTTACTTTTAGTAGAGTTTTGGGTTGGGTTTGGTGTTTTGTTTTGGTTTTTTACTTTTTGTAGTTTTTACTGGTTTTATTGTTCAATTGGGGAAAAGAACCAAAATGAAAAAAGTTTTAATTCTCAAAAAAAAAAGTTCACCTTCAACCTAACTTTCTCCAATTTCCTCATCATTCTAGACCAGTAACCAAGCATCCTGTATTCTGTCCAACTGGCAGTACTGTAACAACTGAAAACTAGGCTGAGATTTAATTACATGCAATTATTACAAGAATCAACTGTATTTCCTCAGATGACATCAGGACTAAAAATGTTATTTCTTAAAAGAACACCGGTTTTGTGAAGGAAAAATATATGTGGAGGTTAAAAATACAGACAGCATCTATCACTGCAATATCTCCCCTTTTGTGCCACTCATTGGTCTTCAGAGGCCTCAAAGGCTTGTTTGCCTTTTGGCTACAGCCATCTCCCCATAGAAATCACCCAGATGATGAATTTGTCATGCCAGGACTTCATATACATCAAAATGAAACCTTCACCTGGAAGGCCTGTCCTTCTATGGACATCTATGGACAGAAAGCTTAATGGCAGAAGTGAGCTGCTCTGCAGAGGAACCTTGAAAAGGACATTCTTAGAAAGGACAAGAGAACTGGTATTAAAGAATTCTAAGCTTCAGAATCAGTGTGGAAGCCAGGGGAATTATATACACACAAAATATATAAAATCTATGTCATGTATCTATCTGAGGACATCTGTAAAATGTACTATCAACACAGTGAAAGAGTTCCTGATTATTACAACACATAACATTTATCAAGGCAATGGTAAGTTTATGGTAACTTATTGTAAAGTACAGTTCATTGTTTATTTTGGCTTTGTTACATTAACATCACCTGTCCAAGAGTATACAGATCCTAAATTGAGGGCAACCAAATAGAGAACTTCCCAACTAGCAAACAATATTATTCAGGTTATTGTGCGATTCTATGGATGTAAATGAAAATCTCAAGACTCATGCAGCATGACTGCAAGAAAAATAGCAAGGAAGTAAATGTGGGTATAATTTCATTACTTTTCTCAAAGGCACTAAGTTTTCCCTACATTTTTCAGATACTGATTTCCTTCGCTTAATACAGTAATATTTTCATGAAACACAGTTATAATGAATTTAATACTTCTATTAAAAAAAACATGTCAGTAAACTGTTCCAGAAGTATTACCTGTATAGTAATTGTGGAATCTGCCCTGCATTCACATCTGTACCATTATTTGATTTCTTGGAACTTTTAAACTGAAATACAACACTGAAAGAGAAATAACCTAGTTATTATTCAAGCCTTATTACAGCTCTTCTTTTTCAATAAAAATATAGAAAAAAATATACCCATCATCTGTAGTAATAGAGGCCTGTCCATGAGATCCACAATCACTGCTAGGTCCTGACACTCTTGCCCAGGCTACATACCACCAGCCAGCTTGCAGGAGTACTGGCTCATCAAACATCATTGCATATTTCTCTCTGGGAGAAGGAAATTTTGAAAAATGTTAGCTGTTAATTATTTTTATATTCACTTTTAACAAATGACACCCTAATTATAAAAAGAAATTGAGAAGCAATGGAATTAAGTTGTATCTATTTAAATTCAAAACCCAAAAGCTTTTAATCTAAAAATATTGTAGTAATTAAAAAATAATTCAGAAGGACCTACAAATGCCTGAGTTGTGCTTGATCTTGAACTGTGAACAATCGTATCAATGCCAGAGTAAGAAGACATTAAGTTGAATTAAATTAATTTTAAAAAGTTTAAGTCAATTAACTTAAATAAACCCAATTACATCTAATATACAATACTGCAAGCAAAGTACTAATTATAAAGTACTATATAATACTGATTTCAGAAAATGTTTGCAAATGACAAGAACTTGTACATAAATTCTTAGTAATTACAATAAGCATTAAAGAAATTAACAGGATATATATTTACGGGATTGATATTAAGATTTAAACCTGAAAGAATTAATCACATATCATTTGAAATTTAAATTGCTTCTTTACAGAGAACGAAAAAGCAGCTACAACATAGCTAAACCAAAACATATGCACAAAAGAGCTGCTGCAATATTTTGTCTTATGGTCTCAACACAGGAAGATGGGATTTGACTTGGATTTATACAAGAGCAAGAATTTGATTATTTTTCTTCTTTTAATTTAAATACTGTAATGGCTTGGGGACGTATTTGGTGTTTTACTATTTCCCTACACACATCAAGTGTTTTATATCACTTGCTACAAAATTTTAATGATGTAGACCATCTCTGTTGATATTTAAAGTGATGCTAAAACATGTATAGGGAAGTAAAAATGAAGATCAAGAAGCAGGTGTAAGTAGGCAAGCTAAACATCTTACCTGGCAGCACAGTCATATGCTAAGACATCTGTCTCAGCAAGGAGGTCTCCATCTGTCTCATGGTCTCCCCCATCTGGACCCAATTCAAACAACTGGTAAAGTAAGAAAAAAGGTAAAATTATGTCTTAAGTGTTGGCAACCTCCTAACACCACTTTTTCTTGTCTGGCATTCTGGGAAATTGTATTTCCCAAAAATAACTACTACTTAGTATCACTGACAGGCAAAACCACATTCGGAAGTCAGGCATTAACTGTTAAGAAAGAGCAATTGACACTGACCTCCCAGCCTTATGTCCAGATACGTTTTTAAGTGGAGAAACTCCCTAAATCTCACAAACAAGGTAAAAGCAGAGCATCTAAAAAAGGCGAAGTTGGGCAGAAGTTGCAGGTTTTCCATCACCAACTGAAATGCACTATATGACCTTAAGATATACTCAGCTTCTCTGGAAAGGGACAGCTTGACAGTTCAGCAGAGACAGTCGATAGTGTTACAAACAGTTGGTGACTGGGACAAAACATGATACCTAAGAGAACTTTGTTTTCTTACTTACAAATAATTTCTACCGTTTGATGATTTTGAAAAAGGACCACAATACATGTCTATAACTTCTCTTGCAAATACCTATTTAATACACATCTTATTTCTGGCAGGACTGGCAGTTCTTATCTTGGCTATAAGCTAATCCTAAACACACTGAAAATATAATGTTAGAGTATTATCATAACGTTATTACCTCTGGTATTTAAAAGGTGTGATTAACATTAAGTTTCTTAGCTGTACTTAGTTATTTGCAATTCTCAGTCATTATGTTAAACTAGAATAAAGCGCAACTACTTATTTTCTGTTGGCTTAGGCAAATGTTACTGCTAAGTGTGTCATCCATTTCCCTAGAATAAACCTCAATACCTATGCATCTGAAAATAGAGGGAGAAAATTCAATATTTCACTAAATGATAAGTAACAACAATAACATGTTCTGAATATACAAACACAAACATCTAATAGAAATCTCAGATATAATATCTTTCACCAAAATACTTATAAAATATAGGAGCAGAGAACAGTCACCCAAAACCAGAGGTCTTACACCAGTGTGTGTTTCTATGAGGTTTATTTATCCATAGCTGGATTTATTTATTTTAAAACAATCAGCACACATAATCATGTCTATATTTGGCACAGAGTTAATTGTATTTGCTGCCATTTTCTCTCAGTTGAAAAATCCCAGCCCAGAAGCTATCCATAGAGCAGTATGAGAAAGAAATGGCATGGAAAGTGGAAAGCAATAGCTCCTGATAAGGACTGTTTTTCTGTTTTTGAGAACAGCTCCTCATGCATCACACAGGATGTGATTTTAACCGGAAGCCCACTACACCAATCTTCTGCTGGTGGACCTTGGAGCTTTGTGTAAATAGATCACAGAACCATTCAGACTCTAAAATAACTGCCCAAAATATCTCTAGGATGACACAGCATTTAATGAAGGTAAGAATGGGCCAATTTCATGAAAAGTAAGAATGGTAATTCTCAGCTCTCTACTTCATGTGTGTGCCTGCATAATGCTTTCCACATACAGTAAACCACTCATTCATCAAAAAAAAAACTAATCATGGTTTTGGACAGCATTACTGAAAGTTGTGATTTTGAGATACAATATTGCTTAAAACAAAACCAAACCTCCTACCTTTATTTTAGCAGTGTATTCACCTCTACCACCAAAAAGACCAAGACCACCTAGCAATATATCTGTGTCAGCACAGAAACGGATAGCTTCTACTGAGTGGGCTGAATAACCCCAGCCTCCTCCATGACCTGCAGGAAAAAACCCCAACAAAAATATCATTAATCTTAGTCTGTTGTTCTGCAACCTCATCAGCATGTGCTATGAAATTTTAGTGTGTACATACTTTCAAATCTGTTAACAACACTATAGTCTTCTTTAGAATAAACTTTCATTACTGCTTGAGTCTCTTCTTCTGTATTTGCAACACCCATTTTTAAGTCCTGCATAGCAGCCAAAGTGTCAAGGCAACCTAAAAGAAAGCAAAACCAAAAAGAACTCAAATTCTGTCACTGTTGATTATAATCACTGAAATAGAAAGGAATACTAGTTAAGAAAATCAAAATGTGTTGTCCCTACACCACACATATGCTACCAAGTAGCTTTATACTTTTGATTAGATTAAGGGTAACTGCTGCAGAATCTCAAGGCTTGCTAATGAACATGAACTTCATTTATTATCTAGAATAATGAACAAATGTGATTAAACCTACTCTGAAACTCTTCCAATGGCAAATAAATTGCCAGTAACAATTTTTTCCTTTTTTACACTTAAATTATTACCAAGAAGAACTTGAAGTAGGAACTGGATTACAATCAGATTTGAAAGTCTTCACAAAAGGTGTTTTGTTTCATCCATGTAAGCACCCAACATGCTTTACTTTGACACAGACACAAAAAAGTGCTGTTCAAGTTGAAAGTTACCACACCTCTAGCACACAATGAAGTGAGCAGCTCAAGGAACAGATGACTTATCATAATCAGTGGACAAGTGAGTTAAAATATCTGGGTATGTTGCACATGGCCAGTTTATACATGAACACAGTGTACTTACGTGTTGCATTTTTAGACTAAAAAAAACTACAAAAGGAAATAGTATTTCCCTTAGCAACTCATTATACAAAACTGCAAAGATTTTATATACTGCATGTTCTTTAAAGTAAAAATAACTTATTGAAGATCACTGTTTCCAGGTTCGAGTTCTCTGTTCTGAGATTTCACGTTAAAAGTACTGATTTTATTCTGTGGACTCTAAAAAGATCCTCTAGGAAGGTCTCTTACTTTATTATGTAGGCATCTAACAAGTTTCACTAGAACTCTAAAATCCTTTAACACCGTTAAGATGGTAGAAGATAAGTACATCAGCCAAATTATAAAAGTTAAGAGGAATGGTGAAAGACTACCAAAGTGAAATTTTAACTGAAAAAGTCAGGAAGTTTTTAGATTAGAATTCATTTATACATAAAGTTATGGTCCTTTATTTCATCTACGGTTCTGACTCACGAACTATAAATGTATACCTAGAATATGCAAAGCTGCATGAGATCTGGTGGTTAGAGCTTTGGAACCTGTTGGGAGAGCAAGTTCTGGACTCAAAATACTACACCGGGATTGCATGTCTGGAGCTGAGGGAAGCCTGGAATCGGCAACTACTGCATTGTAACTCCACAGTTCCCTGGCATTTGGGCAAAACCTGGAGCAAGAGAAAACAGAATGAACAAAAGCTGTCATCTACTGAAAAAATACAAAACCTTACCAACAATTACATTTTAAAGATATTTAATATAAAATGTAGATCCTCTGGTATAAACTCTTGAAACTGAGCATCACTATCGCAAATACATGAAAACTTTACTAGCTTAACACTCCAGCAAACAAAAAGATACAAAAACATTATTATACCTTAAGCCAAAAAGTCGTATTAGGGTTTAGAAATTCCAGAAAATATTAAGACACTTCTCAAAATTAACAAATGTTAAAACAGCATTATCTATTAGGAAATGTGAAGTAACTAGCTAAGTACTAAACAGAATGACAGATGTGCTCAAAAATTTTAAAGATGCCAAGCAAAAGGAAAAGGCTTACCTTCAAATAAGAGAAAAAAATCTTGAGGAATCCAACGTATTTTGTTTGGGCTTTTTTAAATGGGTAACATCGCCTCATGAGTTTTTAAGGGATTATAAAAAAGGGCAGCATAAACAAGGGAATACAAAGACTTTCTATAATATAGATTAACACATAGAAAAAAGAAAATGAAATCTTTGAAACCACTATGTAAAAGGAAAAAACAGTAAGAAATAAGTCTATGGGAGTGTTCTGAAGAAACTCAAAAGGAATTTTCACTTGCTACACTTTCAAAAATCTAATGGACAACGAAATAGTTTTAGCTAAAAATATTAAAGGGCCCCATATGTATTCAGGATTTTAGCAAGCATTTATTCAGCATTTAGCAATGTTCAAATTTATACACGTGACATTCCACATCCACTTGAATTTTGCTAAGTGACTAAGTCACAAAGCTCTGAGGAACTGTTTAAGCTGCTCATTATCAGAATGTTGTCTCTGTACAAGAAACTGAACCCATCACTTAAATAGGCATGAATCAAAATGTCTAGAAATAATAATATACCAAGTATTCAATTACTAACAGGCATATTTATTAACATGTCTCTCCTGACTGTTTTAGCATTTTTCATTGAACAAGAATGGGATATAACAGAGAAATAAATCTGCACAGTCTCAGCAAATCCACTCTTCAGTAAGTATTCAGGCTCTGGATTTAGTTCTATAGTCCCCAAAGTACTACAAGACAGCAAAATACCTCAATTCATGTTTACCTATAATATCTAACATGTGACTTTGTACTTCCACAAGCCAAATAACCATTTTATTGTCTTCAAGTTGAGTATCATTACCTTGCCTCCCCTGAAACTTGCTGCATTCCCATGGCCATTGATAACTGGTTTAGTTCACAAATGGAGTCTTTCAGTGGATTAAACATGCTGAAAATAAAGAACTCTAAGGGATGTGGGTGCTACTCTTATTTCTAATCTCAGCATAATTTAACTAAGAACTGAACCACTGAGATTCAAACAATCCTGCAGATGTGCAAAATGCAGAACTGCAACCATCCAAGGTGATTCCTATGTCATAAAGGAATGTGCCTGGCAAACACATGCTTTAATGTTAATTGGCTCTTAAGTACTTGAATCTCAATTCTGGATGAAAACATCCAAAGTAAAATACAAGTAGCTTTTAAAGACGTGATCTCATGAGATATCATCTCTTCCAGATGAATGTTGGCTAGCTGGTTCCCTGCATCACTCAAACTTGTTTTGTCTTCAAGCAATTTAAATATCATCAAGCTCACAAACTCAAATGGAAGTTCAGATTTCTCTACAAATCCTAGTTAATATACCTTTTAAATTGTTATAGAAGAATTGAATGTTATGATTCTATGTTGCAACAAAGACTTATTATCTCCACTTGCCCAAAGACTACACTCCAAAGACTGAAATAAATACAATTGGTCTGAATGTCTATAAATAAATAAACACCTTTACTTTGACCTCCCAAAATGTCAGAACTGAAAAGAATACCATTGCTCCACCCCTTCTCTAGTGGTTTTAACCACTAATGCCTGACAGAAGAGCAGTAATTTAAGACACACACATATGGCAGCTGAATATGGCAAGGAAGTTATCCAGTCAAGTGTTAAGTAGATGGAAGAAAGGGATTAAAGAGAGTAAAGAAACAAAACAGATTTGAAACCCCAAAATATTATGAGCCTGGAATGAGAATGATGCAAAAAAGGAAAGAAATTTCAAAAATGCAGGCAAGAGAACATGTTTGTTTTGGGCTTACTTGAATAATGATCCAAAAACGTGAAAAAATATTTATGGAAGACTAAAACTTGTTTTTCATTTACAGGGAAAATAAGAATAATCAAATCTCCAGCCTTGCACAATATTTTAGAAAGGATTTATATATTACTATTTTAATAGCTATAATCCACACTTGCCTCCAAATAACATCATAGACAGGATCCAGACACACACCAGAACCTTGAAGATCTTCCTGCTCAGAATCATTGAATGTTTTGCAACTGCCATCTACTTTGTTTATCAGAAGACATTTAAAAGGAGGAGGTTCTGATATTGAAGCTGGTACCAAACCTAGATCAGGGAGCAAAAAGAGCAAAGATGAAGACACCACTCATAAATGCTTTGTGCTTAGAAAATGTCATGTTTTACAGTAGGGAAGAACAGATTTATTGCTACAACAAAAATATAAAAGGTGATAAATGTAGGTGAAGGTTAGACTTTCACATTATTATTTTTAATAAAAACCACCTTTCTAAAGAAAGGATCATCATATGCAGTAGAACTAAAAAGCAAAAATATTTTCAGTCCCTCCATCCATGTTTCTGACTTGTTGCTCCTCTATTGTTTACACAACTGAACCCACTTTCTCCTCCAGTACTTCTATACGCATTTAAAATAATATAGAAGAGTTCTTGCCTATTATATGCCTGCTTGCAAATATCTCTGATGTAGCAAGCACATGAGAATTAATGAGAGCTTCGTCAATGCGGAGGAAAGTCTGGTCCCCGCTCGCTCCAATCCACGTAGCTTTGCGCCCATACTTGGAGCCTATGTTAGGCATAGGGGCTGGTTTTGCATTCCAGTAAGGCATATCCAGAATTGGTCTGCCAAGCTGACCTTTCTGTAGGAAGAATGCAAGAATCAGTAATTGACAGTAACAGTTAGTCTCAAAGATGGATAAATTATTTTGATAGTTCTATCACACAAAACTGGTAAGCTGGAAGAGAATTTACCACAAAACTACCTTCAAAATGCAGTGCCTGCTCCAAGTGAAGCACTACACATTTAACTACAAGGAACAAGTTACTGACAGATATACTCCACCCTTTTCAGATAAGTTTTTGAGTAAAGTTTTTGTTAAATACAACTCCAACTCTCTATGATGGATAAACCCTCCTCTCCATCTTCAGAATCAAATATAAAAGCATTGTTTTTCTACAACGTTCAATATCTGATTAATGTCAGTACTAAACAAGGAATAGATTCAAACGAAAAAAAATTTTATTTAGATATATTCAGACAGACCATTCAAATTCCATTCAATTCTGAACTTACATGGACCAAGATTCATACAACAAATACCTCTTAAAAGTACCTAGAAATCGATTAGCTCATCAAACTTGAGCTAAAAACAGTGCCTCAGCAAGCACTGCTGCACATGCTCATGAACACTTATCTGGAGATCTAGGGCTTTACCTCTATGTACAACTAGTTACTGAGATGGACCAACGGTTCATATACTGCACCTAAGTATGCAGAAAGAACTGCTGCCAGAAACCTGCTCATGCTCCATCTACCTCCCTCAGGCACAGAAAATGCACTGCATGCAAATGAAGTTAAAATCATTAGAGAAAAGAAAAATGTATATACAGGAAATGTTTCTGTTCAGCACATTACTCATGTTTCTTCATAACAAAATAAGTAAACTTGGTGAAGACATTTTCAAGTAATATGCTTTGTTTTGATTTTGTCTTGACTTTATGAAGCTTTCAGCAAACTTTCTAGTACTACAATATTAAAACCAGACACAAAAATCAAGTGGTTTAAATATGGCCTGAACTTATTTTTTCCTTTTAGCGAAAGGGGAAAAAACCCTCAGCCAACTGACAAGGATTTACACCCCATTTCTGAGAGTCAACTTGGTTTTTCAGGGGCCAAGTTTCACTGCAAGACAGCAAAGCTTAAATCTTTACATGTTTATATGTCAGATATGTCAGTTTTGACAGGAACACAGACATCAAAGCTTTTGCCTAAAGTCTGAAAAACAACAAAATATTACTCATTTTCAATTCAGGACATGACTTTCTACTTCCAAAATTTCAGTCTTCACTTTTTAATTTTTTTTTTTTTTTGTAAAAAGATTTCAAAAGTTGAAATTTCTCTTCTGTTGTGTCTGGCAGCAAGTAGTTTTTAAAGCATGTAAAAATGGCTCAGTAGTTATATGCTACAAGGGGCATCTTTGCAAACACAGGGAGGCACAGAGGGAAGTAAACAATGTTTAAATCCTTGTTTAGTGAATATAAGAATGGATTCCACATGGACATGGGGAAATATACTCCATATGGCTATGAAAGAAGACTACTGGAGTTGTGCTGTACTGTACTGAGCAATAACCCCTCCCTCAAGTGTAAACAGAACTTCTGCAACTCATTGCTGTTTCTATGGAAGAACCCAAAACAATTTTTTCTATCAAATGGAGACAGGTAATAGAATAGGCAACAATTACTTAGAAACAAGCTTGAAACAGTAAGAGTTTGAGAAAACGGGTGTACTTTATAAAATAACACTGTTTTAAATCACCATCTTCATTAAAATATTAAAAAACCCCAAGAATTCCTGGCATTATGTTTTTCTAATCAGAACAATATTAAAGGCTACATTTTAAAACATAAGTACTGAAGACATGCAGAAGTTATGCACAGTTCTGTAAGAGCAAGTATAAGCAGTCTTGAAAGGTCTTTGAACAACACATGAACTACTAACTTATTCCCATAAGCAAGTAACATTTCCTTACTGAGAAACTTCCAAATGTGAAAACCTGGCCATCCATTAAGAGAATAGCTGTGTGGTTGCTCCCAGCAGTAACTTGTGTACTAGGACCTGGTAATGCTTGCACCAAAGTGGGACATCCCCTAGATAAAAATAAATTAACTCTATGTCAATACACGGTCACGCAGCATTTAAAGAACATATTAGTATTATAAGTATTTCAATTGCCATGAAATATATTCACTAGATTCACATACTATAGGAAGTTAGAGCCAAGAAACATCTTGCATATTAAACCACCAGAGGTTTGAAAGACGGCACCAGATAGTCAAGTTCATGCCTTTCTGTTACAGGGAAACAGATCAAGGACCCTCTCTTCAGTTCAAATCAAATTAGCATTGAATAAGAATTATTCATTTAATATATAATTCTAGAATTACAGATGTTTAGATACAATAACATACACATGTGTGTATTTTTGTATGAATACACAATATATTGCAATGAAATGTAGCAGTAAAATATATTCAGAAAACTCTACTTAAGCACTTAAAAAACCCCTGGAAGCAATCAAAGTCTTACTCCAGTACAGTTACCAGAAGCAATATTGCTACAGCACTCTCAAGATCACTGGCTAGGGAATTATAAAAGAAATAAAGGTCTCCTCCTCTTCATCAGCTCCTCTCCCATCAAACTCAGACTCAATAAAGAATAAACATCTCCGAACTCTTTTCCAGAGAGATATGAAAAGGTCTAATCCATTTGTCTCCCAAATATGGACAGACATAAGAAAATAAACTTTCTATTTCAGTAAAAATGAAGGGGGAAAAAACGACAGGGTGTTCAACATGCAAAGAAAGAAAACTTGAACTGAGGACTTGGAATAGTAAGAGCACAAAAGATAAAAAGAATGAGACACTAAAATTTTTATTTCAATACCAACAAAGAGAACAGAAACCTACAAGACTTTGAATCCCATAATGAATGTCTACCTAGACTTAATATTTCCTGTGGAGTTAAAGACTGAATTTGAAGAACAAGTTATTCCCACATAATTTTATGTTTGGAAACTGGGCTCAGAGTTATACAGAGGATGACAGCACTATGTGAACTTACTTTTAAACACAGCCTTTCAAAAGTAGAGTAATCTAAAATAAGAACAGGTTGTTTTATACTGGAATAAAAAAAGGCCAGCCCACAGTTACCTAGTTATTGTTTAGCAGCTGATGTGGTAAAAGATGGTTCATGTCAAAGTTCTGATTTTGGCTGAATTGCAGGTAAAATAGAAGTCAAGAAATTATGAGGAAGGTGAAGCATCGTGTTCAGCAGAAAAAGGGCAGATGGGAAGATGTGAACATACAAAAATGTGGAACAGAGGAATGTAGCATGAAGATAAGTTGATAACCTAAAGCAGGATGAACACAGGTATACAGAAAAAGTATTCTTTGGTGGCAAATCTAGATTTTAGCGAGTGACTAGTGAAGATGGAGGGACTGAAGGGCAGAATAAAATTAAGTGGAGAATGTACAACATGACACTCAATTTTAGGTGCTTATCTTGGTCTACAGGCACATAGATTTGGACATCACTATGATTATACATAGACACAAAGCATAGTTTAGCAGCACCAATGATGAAATTTAAAAAAAACCAAAAAACCTTCACATTTGTCTCCCATTAACTTTAAGGAAACTCAAAAAGGCATCAAAACATAAATAAAACATAACTAGTAACTAATCCAAAAGCACCCCTGTTAAAAGGAAGTATTTTTATCATAAGGTTTTTCTTCCTCTCTCTCAAAATTAGGATAGCTGCAGGCATGGAATTATCAATCACCTCTTTATTAAAAAAAAAAAAAAAAAACAAACAAAAAACCAGTGAATATTTCATCTTTTAATGCTTAAAAACGGTGCTATTATCACCATAACTATTTCTCATTCTGTTCTTCCAATTGACTCTATCAGTAATGTTATATGAATACAGTGTTTGATAGCCTCTTGGCAACAGCAGAAAAAAATCAAATAAGCCACTAATGCAGAGAGATGAACTACATTACCCTCTTAAACAGCTTTTTCATTAAGATCACCCAACTTTTGGAATGGCCAACTACAGTCTATCGGTTCATTTAGAAGCGAATAGAAAAAAAATGTAAGATATTTAACTACATAAAATAAACATGAATTGCAAAAAACTAGCTTTCACTTCATAAAAGGAAGAGGGATTTAAAAAAGTACAGACAGTTTGACTAGTGTACATAGAATTTAAAACCCGTGATACTACTGAGTATTTCCCTATCCCCCTGAAACTCAACAGAGGAAAGCTCAGAATAGACACTGAAGAGTCTGAGAGACTCTGGGCAAAGTTTTAACAACTAAAGTTTCTCCATCTGAATCAAAGAAAACAAGAATTTTGTATGACTGACATACCACTATTTTTCTGGGATGGAGTGGAAAGACATGCTGGTATTAAAGTCACAGAACATTTGGTCAATCACAAAAGACCAAGCTCAGCTCTAGAGAAATTAACCTGAGATCCCTTGGGAAAAAGCAACTGCTGAATAATTGAGGAGATGTACATGCATCAGCTAACTCAGGATCCTGAAGAAGGCCCAGATGCATTCTGGCTGTCCACATGGAAACCCTCTTCCATCCCCAAAGGTAAGCATTTCTCAGAGCAGTAGTAGTCTTTGAAAATTCATTATGCATGACCTGTTGGAACAATCTCTGTCCGTGGTACTGATGCAGCCAACAGCTGCCTGCCAGCTCCCAAAACATGTCACTTGGGGCAGCTGACCGTGGTGCTGCAAACACGGTTCACTGGGAAATGTTACTGTGTAGTGGGTAAGAGGAAACCAGGAGCAACTTCTGTCCATTGCAAGCAGAGTCAGACAACTTCATTACAGAGAAAATGGAGATTTCTGTATTTTAGAAGTGACTCCATTTTAGAGGAAATCTGGTGAAAAGATGTAAATATGACCTGCACTCCCACCACTGGAGTAAAATATTCAGAAAATACACCTAAAAACATGGTCCTAATAAACAGATAATGGAACATTTTTTTTTTCCCCTGGAGTTACTAATATAGTCTCTATTCTTTACCTTCAAGTGGAACATAGCTGATCATCTATGGATGGTCTGAAGAGTTTTGGTTTATGTTCCTATTGAACCTTTGGAAGCAAAATCCTAAAAAGACCATATCACTTCAGTCATTCCATTTCTGGAACTTGACTGTCAGGTAATGTACTTGCTACTGGAGTGCTGAAGTCAAGAGTTTGTACAAAAAAATGCAGGCAAATTTTAAACAGTAACAGAAAGATCCTGGAGGTTCAACTTCCAGCTTCTTGAGGGAAGCATCAGCAACAAACACGCCTTTGCTTACCTGAGCACAATACATGCTATTTTTCACCAAGACTAGATACTGCAAAGCATTTCTTGCTTCCACTGAGTTTCTATTCACCAGCATCTAATTTGAGGAGAATATAAGCACAGATTGACAAATCTTTCATGTAGTGAATAGCTTATCAACATCTGTCACTGTGGATGATACAACAAAAAGCCTACACAGGCTAATTGAATGGTTCCAGCTTACTGATAGGGCATGTAATCTACCTCATTCCTGCTGAAGTAGAGGAAGAATTTGTGATGTTTACAATATTCTAATAGAAGAGTCTAGAATCTCCTTAATTAAGGAGCAAGGCTTGAATGTCTGAACAGGTGTTCAGAATTTAAAATACTTGACCATTTTCAAGACTTTTAAAAATGTAGCCTCACTACTAAATCTTTACACTGCAAGTCAAAAGTCTCTTGAAAGGATGCCTAAACATTACTTTTCTTTTTTTCTCCTCTCTCTTCTCTCTCTCTCCCAGAAATACAGTGGAGTATCAGTTCCTGAATTCCGAAGATGATGCTCTTCCTGAGGTCAATACAGGCAATGTGACACACTGCATGACTGACATACCACTGACCTGGCAGGAGCTGGCCATCTGAGCACCACTGCATCCCAACTGAGGTGGAACTCTGCATAAGGATTCCCTGTTTCCTTCTCTGAATCCCTTACTGTGAGGACAGAGGAGAGATCTCTACTTAAAGCTGGAAAAAGAAGTAGATCAATGAAGAAATTATAATTTGAATGATGGTGCTAAATAGCAATATAGTACTATAGCCAGTTCTCATGCATAGGACATACTCCAAATTTCTTCCAGGTTTTTTTCAGACACTTTCTAGGTCTGATGTAGAATGATAGAAAGGTTTGTGCCAAGTCACTGGCAATTCCTCAGCTTCTACTTCTGGTCAAGCACTATCCTTCAGCACAAGAATTTTCATATTCTCCTTTAGGATCTCACTTGGAACTACTATTGGTTTTCATCCAGTTTCTATCTAAATAAGCAACAGATGCAGGGTTTACCACCTGAAATACTGACAAATACAACAGATATCTCCAAAGCCTTCTGAAAAGCCAAGTGATTTCATCAAATTTAGAAATAGGTGACATTAGGTTACCAGTACAAATGTCACTGCTATGTGTACCTCTTCAGTCTTTAAGACAGAAACTGGCCTTTTTCTAACAGCAACTTGAATTGCTAGTTTAAGCCATTGTTCCTTAGAATAAATACCCAAGAATTTCCAGGAAGGAAAAAAAAAAAGTATTTGTCTGCAATACGACTCTATCATAGACAGAAACCCAGACTGCATCCACCAATCTAATGCAAACTGAGTAGGGGTAACAGTTCAGAGACTACTATCAGGCACAGCAGCCAATATAAGGCAATATTTCCAGTATACTTTCTTTCTTCCCTCTCCCCCTTTGGCACAGTGAATCCAATGCAAGTTTTAAGATGATGAAGATTTCTTCAGGAACTTGACAAAAGAAAGGGTTTTGAAGTCTCCAAAGAGATTAGGAGGACAGATGTTCAGTAATTTTCACCTGACTGCTACAAGAGAAACAAGAGAACTGAAGACAGGTCATCGATGCTCTGCTCTGTATGCCTTTTACATAAGGGTACTGAGCATTACGTACACAAAGTCTCAAAGATTCCTACTACAGAAACCTCCATTGTGTGCATTATATGGCATATGTACATGTCCAAAGACCTAAATCACATTTCCTTTTATGGCAAGACAATGTTTTTTTTATTTACTTTAATGAAAAGATGTGACTCTGAGCATGAGATACCAAGGGTGAGATTGAGCTTCACATTAAAGACATCTATATTTAGTTATCTATGCTCTCACTGTAGTCAATGGAGATCAGATTTACAGAACTACTAAGCACACCACACCTGAAGCATGTAAGCAGTGGCTGCTTAGTCAAATAGCTGTCCATGCTCTGTTGATTTCTCTATTTCCATTGACCACAGCGAAAGCACGCATCACTCTTCTGACAGCACCCAAAACAAGTGACTACAAAATGCAGCTGAGACCAAAGCTTAGAGACTTCATTTGGGAGATAAGTGATGAGCAACAAATGAGACTTCATTATAACTGAATTGAGATTAGCTCAGCTGGTCAGAGCACAGTGCTAGTGCTAGTAACACCAGGGTTGTGGGTTTGATCCCCACACAGGCCATTCACTTAAGAGTTGCACTTGATCCCTATGGGTCCCTGCCAACACAGAACATTCTGTGATTCTGTGAATATTCTGTGAACTCTTACCACTGATTTAACAGGAACAGGTTCATCTATGTTTACAATATCATACTATTTCAATTATTGCCTATGTTGTATTTTACAGAAATAATTAAATCTTAATGAGGCATCAATGTAATTCTCATAGATGCAGGGAAAATTAAAGAGACAGAAGTCTTTCAAACTATTACCCAAGCAATGCTAATAACTATGCACAGAAGATTTCATGCATTAAATAAATTACTTATACAGTACAAGAGTACTGTTATTGCATCAATATTCAGAAGGTTATAGGGAGTAAGTGCAGAACAAGAGCTCTTCAACTTTATTTGGTCTTATATTTGAATTTTCACACTTGCTAGCTATAGAGAACCAGAAATGTAGCCATATCTTATGCAGCAGTACAGTAATACACAATCATGTCCTCTGATTACCAGCTTACCTGGAATTAACATCACCATGTCCAAGTTGACCATGCTGCCCATATCCAAATGTGTAAACATCACCATTTTCCATCAAAACCACTGAAAAACAACAAAATACTTTTCTGACGTACACACATGACATGGCACTGCACCAGTCCTGGTTATCCTTCTGAGTAGCAGCTTCTGATTCCCAAGAGATCCAGATCAGATTTCCACAACCCAAAACAATGAGCATCTCTACACAGGAGTAGAGCTGTGCCATGTAGATGTTTTTATTTCACTCCAAAATTGCTTACAAGCTCTGATACAACTCAGTATATGATACTTATAGCCATTTTCACTACTGAAGGACAGTGAGATGCCTTTCATTGCTGGAATAAGGGAGGTGATGTGAGGATTTGGGTGGTGATCTTACTTTAGCCCATAATAAAATGGCATAAAATATGTCAGGGAAGGTTTAGGCTGGATATTGGGAAAAGGCTCTTCACCCAGAGGGTAGCTGGACACTGCAATAAGCTCCACAGAGAAGGGTTACAGAAGCCTGACAGAGTTCACGAAGTGTTTGGACAATACTCTTAGGCACATGGTGTGATTCTCTGAGATGTGACAAAATGTGCCACGTTTTCTGCTTTTAGCACTCGTGTATACATCCACTTTAAAAACTGAATACAAGACAGTGAAGACACATATGACAACCTTAAAAAAAACCCTCTCTATTATAATAATTAACATTGATTTATTTATTTTACCTGAATGGTGAAATCCACAACTGACTTGTACAGCTCGCAGCTCACAGTCAAAGCGGACAGCCCCTGGTGGATATGTTGTGATTTTGCTGGCATCCTTCTCACCTCTTTCTCCACTTCCATCTATAAACAAGACTTACAATTATATACTATGCATTCTAATAAAGTTATTTTAGAAGAATGAATAGAACAAGAATAGTAAGTAACTCCCCATTCCACCACTTGTAAGGTAGAAGAGAGAACTCCCAGAGTAGCAAAAGAGCTCAAAATGCAGCATCAAAGCAGATATGGAAGATGACAGAAACTCTATTTTTAAACAATGTTCTATAAAGGTACACACTTGAAAAGATCCTCTAAAGCAGAAACTTGCCAGTGAGCAGACAAAAGGAACCAGGCAAAACAGAAAACGCAAACTTCAGAAGCTTTGCTTAAAAGCCATTACTTTCATTCTTCAGTAAGGTAGCATTAGTAAGTAGGAAACACTGTAGTTAAACTTAGCAGGCATAGCCTAGTCTACCTTTTCCAATTACTACTCTTTAAGGAGTTTACTTGACTCCAATTCAGCCACAGAGCCCCTGTTTTAAGTAGGTGACAATTACTTACACAGCTCATTTCTAACAACGCAGACAA
This sequence comes from Molothrus aeneus, assembly GCF_037042795.1. Taxonomy (NCBI): domain Eukaryota; kingdom Metazoa; phylum Chordata; class Aves; order Passeriformes; family Icteridae; genus Molothrus; species Molothrus aeneus. The sequence goes on from NC_089647.1 coordinate 68,020,352, forward strand.
CTCACCAAGAGCCTGTTTCTTGTCTGCTTCCATGCATTTTCAGACAACATTTCTGTGATTTCCTTTAGTAAGCATGTATGAGTTTAGTAAGTATGAAGTGTGTTATTGATTCCTAAAGTCAAACTGCCTTCACATTGGACAAAAGCACTGAAGTGCAATGTGTTATTCCTAAATTTCTTGCAAGCTACCATCTTCTTCAGAAATCAGAATGCTTCCAAACAGTTGCTTCTCAAAGAATTCCAAGGTATTGTTAAATTTACATCTCTACTTAGAATTTCAACATATTTTCCTGAATAATCATCAGTGGAAGTCTGAACTTCAGGACTTCATAATTCCCTGTGTGAAGCATAGTAATTACAGACTTACAAAATGTTTTAATATAATTCTGCTTTGATACATATTGGTCAAATTTTTCTTTTTATTGCAGAGGAACTGCTGATACAGTAAAGTAATTTCACACTTTCATTACATGCCAGTTTTTAAAAATTTTACTGTTCAAAGAATAAAGCTATTTTCTAGTGATGACTTGAGTACAGCAATTACATGAATCGGCATGTAGTTCACATCTGTAAAGAACAGTGTGTATAGGTCCTAATGGTTTTGAAGAATTAGGTTTAAAAGCGTAAGTAAAGCATTCCTATGAAACATGCACTACATGCTGGATACATGTGAAATGGAGATGTGGTTAGGAAAACTTGTCTCTCAGAATTGCCATGGCATTTTTGAGGTTGTGTACTACCAGACGACACACAAATTAGAAGTGTCTCTGAAGGTCTGTGCCCAGCTTTCTTTTCTTTTTTTTTTTTTTTTTTTTTGTATTGGTAACATAAGGAAATATAAGGAGAGACAGAATCATTGTTGAACAACAGCCCCCTCAAAATTACAGTTTTCCTCTTAGTCCCATAATTCTGCCTTAAGCAGCTCACAGTATTTTAGTCAAGTTTTACTACTTCTCAAATAGAGTACCTTTGAACTTTTTATGCCTGCTTTTGCATTGAACTCTATGTGCCAAAGTAATCAGGAGTGGTTCTAGCAGCTGATATTGCCCCCAAAATTATTCAACAAGCAGTCTGCTTACTGCTTCCCAATTCCATACAAGTTTTTCAGACAGGAGCAGAAAAACAGCTGATTATTCTGAAAGTCTATCTGTGGCCCCTGTATCCCTTCCTCCCTCAGACACTGCTGAATAATAAAAAAATATGAGCTCTCCCACTGTGTAAATGCACTTTTATAATCATCTGTCAGAAATACACATGTCCAGTAAGAATGTGTCCTGGCTGCATGCACTTCCAATGAAACACACTGGGCATACAGCAACCATGTCACCTAGACAGTCACATTAGCAAAATGTAGCAGCAGCAGCATATCAAGTGATCTGCAGAAACTTAAAGAGGCACATGTGCATTTCTGCCTCACTGTAAGAAAATCATCCTGCTCTAAAGGGCTTAAAAAACCACTAATAAAAATTTGGGGATTCCTGTTATCTCAGTTGATAAATGTGATAAATGTGATACTATCATCAAATAAAACTTGATTCTAGATATAGCCCCGTTTTCTCCAAGGTTGTAAATGAAAGCATAACACAGTACTTCCCTTGAGGAAATACTAAGTATTAGTGTGCAAGATGCAGAGACAAGTACCCTCACATGAAACAAGTTTTGCAATTACGTATCTGAGCAATAAATTTATTCTAAAGGATAACGTTCTACAAAGCTGGTGCTTCCAATTTCCAAAGCTAACTTCTTAAAGACTCTAAGAATGCAGGAATAGAACCGACAATCCTTCATGCATATCTTACTTTGCTCAAGTGTGAAATTTTTAAACTGAAAATGGAATTCTGTCAGCCTTCTTTGCATGGTTAGTAACTGTCTCAAAAGCTTTGAATTGTTTGGATCTTCAAAACTTGATAAGCACTTGGTAATTTATGTGTGCTCCAACAACATTCTTGCAACTAAAACAGCTAGTCTTGTTTAGGAAAAAAAAAGGTCTTTTGACCAAAATACACAAAGCTAAATAGAATATCATTATATCATTGCTTACTTTTAGAGCCATATTTCTGGACTATATCCATGGCCAAAACGTATAATTTTTTTCCAGCAGCACTGGCTAGGAGAACTTACACTTAGACATAAGGCCACAAATAAACTGGGTCATCCTCTTTCCTTCCATTACTTTCAAACAGTCAAAGTTTTTTGAAAAAATGTGAGTCAAAAGTGGATGCTGAAAGCTTATTTGCATGTCTCAAGGAACAACTGTAACTAGGGAGATACACATTTGTTTTCTTTAAACAATTGTGCACTTTTTCATTTCATTGAATATAGTATCAAAATAACTGCTCCTGAAGAGGAAGCATAAAAAGGCTACTGAAGCACAGACTCTTACTGTTGGATGCACTGGAACCTTTAAGCAGAGCAAGTTCGTACCTCCAGTGTTCTCCAACTGGAGTACTACTGAACAGCACCTCTGACTCCATCTCTCTGAGAGAGAAGAAAACCCCAAAGTAAAGTACTTTCTGCTGTCAACACAGAGGGGTGTGCTCCATGAACAACTTCACAATGATGGGTTTTCATGTTTCACACCTCAAAGTTGGGGAAGGAAAGAGAGAGAACTGTAAATACAACCAACCAATCCCCACTACCACTCCGAAAGTTCTAAACTCCTGAAGACGATTTTCCTCTGCCATTAAATGTGCTTAGAAGTTCTCTTGGCTCATATTGCTGCCACAAAAACCACTACTTTCCAGGAACAAAGGAAAAGCACATTCAGACCCAATAACAAGTGAAGTACTAAGCTTTAAATGAGACCTCTTCTGGCAAAAAACCCATACCCAGCATCGTTACAGAAAGGTATGGTGGACCCTTGCTTGGCCCAGACCAGCGGAAATGCATTTTGTTGGAGTTCTCCAACAGCAAGGGTGGTGATATCCCTATTCTCACTTACCATCCATCTTTGGAGGAGAGAAAAAGCACTTCTAAAGATATTAAATACTCCACAGAAGAAAAGCATTAATGGAGTATGACTGTATATTAAAAATTCTTACATTAACTGTCTCTTCCGACCACATCACATGTCAACAAATCTTGGTTCTGTACAGCAGCAATCACTCAAATAAATCATATTGGTCAAATTACTAGTTAGTCTCTGTGAAGTCCAACTCTCACAGGGTGTTCTGAGTGCCATAATTTACAGACTTTATATACAACATTACTTTAACTAATCAGCTTGTGTCTGCAGCTTCTTGACTGTCTACCCCAGGCTGCAGCTGAAATATCTGTAACCAATTTTATAGCTACAGTGCAGGGGGAAAAGGAATGTACTCTGGCTGTGGAAATCATCCATCCTATGAGGGCAGCACAAAAAGTAAGTCTGTTGGATTCTTTAGAGGTTTCTACAGAGCTTATTGAGCTTATAGGTGAAATAAGATATGCAGAGCCACAAGAGCATAACACATACAATAAAGTGACAACAAACTCACATTCTAATTATAAACTCAGTCTTAGATGTAGGCTTTTTATTGTCAACTGTCTCATTCCAATGAGTGCTTCAAACTACTCTGCCCTTCACATGGTATCTTAGCCAAAAAGTTAAAAAGTAAATTCCAAGTAAGTTTTCTTGAACGTCTGGTAATTTTGTCTTAGCATTTGCAAAATGGTTGACCTATATCTTGTTCCATCCATGCAGATTCAGCTTCATCTAGTCCTAGTAGTTTTGAGGGTATTTGTTTCCTTAGCATGTTTACCACTACTTCCAAATACAGGGAAAAGGTGGCATTCAAACTGCTGAATCTTAGCTGACTCAAGAAGCTTACTTTGTTTTTTATTTCTACTCAGTTCATTTCTGCAGTTGAGAAAATTTTACAGACTTTCATTAATCTTTGATGCCTTAAGTTTTAGTTTTCATATTTTCCAGATGCTGTACTGCATTAGTGTAAAACTCTGAACTTTATATGAAGTGTTAGCAAGTTCTCTTCTTAGCAACTTCAGTTAGACAAAAATGATCCTTTTCCTGCCTCAGAACCAAGGACACCATTGCAGCTTCAGACCCAAAAAGTATAAACAGCAGTGAGCTGAGGAGAGCAAACTGGGAGGATGGGACTTCATGACCTGAAGCTGTAATTGGACAATTAACCCCAATATGGAAATGGACCAAAACTTATTGAAGTGTGAAAACTCGTAACTCAGAGTTCATCAACAGCCAGGTTCTTGAACTGCCCAAGGTGTATCCTTTGAAGGCCTTTTCAATAAATACCTACTTTATTCCTTTAACATTGTTTAGCCTGTCTAGCCCCTGTTCTAGGTATCCTCTCTAGGCACCACTTTTTACTAAGACGCTCAGTTATGGGAATCCACAGGGACTGGAGATGTAGACTGGAAACTCACTATGTCATTAAAGAATAAGGATGAAACTCAAGCTCATTTTTCTTCTTAGTGCCAAACCACTCCATGAATACTAAACATGTCATACCTAATCCCTTCAATTAATAATTGTGAAAGACACAGAAGACAGATCAGGAAGAGTATGCTTAATTATGCAGTTTTTGCAGTAACAATGATCTTGATATGCAGACCCTATAAATGTGAAAAGAGTAAATGACAATGGCAACACTTCTAAAAAACCTGCTGTTTCAATGAAACTGAAGGAGTTTTCAACTGAACAACCAAACAGATGAATTGCACGAGTGACAGACACGAGGATTATTATGAAAAAATTCTTCACTCTGAGGGTGATGAAGCACTGCAACACGTTGCCCAGAGAATTCGAGGATGCCCCACCTCTGGAAGTGCTCTAAGCCAGGCTGGATGGAGCTTTGAGCAACCTGATCTAATGGAAGGTGTCCCTGTCCATGTCAAGGGGGTTGGGACTGGATAATCTTTAACGTCCATGAATCCATGGTTTGACAATGTGTATAAGTAGATATCAAATACACCTTTTATAGTAGACAATAATTGTCTGAAAAAGTCCTGAGGAAGCTGTCCACATTCAAGTTTAAATATCATTATCAAGAGAAGTTCTGCAGCTGCAAGCAGAGAAGTGGCAACCAGCAAGTTTGGTACTGGCCTTATCAGTACTACCAGCTGAACTAAACATTCCTTGCCCAAAGATCCTGAAGGTCTGGTTGGTGTGAAGAAGACTACTATAGCAGAAACACCTGAAGGAAGGAGGACAGTCTGGAAAGCATCATGGTCAAAAATAAAATAATTTGCTGATTTCAATGTGATAATGTCCTTTTATCTCTGCTCTATTATTGCTTTTACATTCTTCTTCAAGAAGAGAGGCATGCCTTCTAAGATAAAAAATATACATTATCTTTTTCACAATACTCACCTTGCCTGTTACTTGAATAACAACTCACTTCACCAGTTTTTCTTTTCCCCTTGGAATCTCTTTGAGAAGTTAAGGGGTATTTCTAGTTCCTAGTCAAATTTACAGCTGTCTTTTGAAAAGCAGTCTTCTGAGTCAGAGAAGGGTCTAAAAGTTTACTTAAAACCTCCTTATCTGTTTACCATAAGACACAAAGAACTAAAATAAACTGAGTATTTCCTTCCATATAGCCTTCCTTAAAGAAAAAGAAATGTTCATTTCTATAGGGCACATCTGACCAAAGTCTTCCAGCACAACACAGACCTTTATACTGTTCTTACAACTCCAAGAGGCAACATAAGCCTCAAACTGACACTAATGAATACACCTCTTGTAAGGAGATACTTGATCTGAAATGAGTTCCAACAACTAACACATGCCAAAAAAGCACAGATGTAGGCAGGACAAGCATACTCCGTTATGCACTTGCCTCTGGAGTCAAGGGTTTGCAGTACAACTAGCAGCAGTAACCAGCTCAAGAATAATGCCCGTCAGCAAACGGCCACTCACGTAACAACACTTAAATTCGTTATGGCCTCTTTCAACAGGCAACCTCTCCAGTGAGATGATGACAGGTTATTATTAGTCCATCAAGACTTAAAACTCAGACAATATGCATTCCAAAGACTGAATGTTATGCAGATTCAAAGGATCAGATTTTGCTTTCGTTTCCATAAATTAAACTTAAAATGATTTCACGATCCAGTATGTTCATAACTCAGTAAGCCCATCACCCACATACACTGAAACTTTATCCCATAAGGCTTCAAACTGATACACAGTTTGTTTGCACACATGCCAAATACAATCAGTAACTTCCACTAATTCAGCTGAAATGCCATACCAACTCTTTTAATATTTAGCTATTCTTTAGAAAAGAGTTGAAGCATTCTGGGTTCACCATTTTTAAGAGCTTCCTACTTTGACCAGGTCTCTAACCTCCATTTTACATATTTATCTTCTGTATATAAATAATGTATGTACAGACACATCAATACACAGATACAGACAAATCTGATTTGAGACAGCTCAACTTCAATAAGTTCAGTAAGTAATACACTACTACTTTCTAAGAAACACCTAAGTCACTTATATCTGAACAAATGGCACACTTTGAAATTGAAGATATAAGGAACTGGCTTGCCAGACATACAAAACTGTCTAAAATATCAAGACACCTCCATACCTGTACTCTATCAAACCATTTAACCCAAGAATATTGCAGAGAAAAGTGTTTATTTTTATTTGTAGTTGCCCCATTCAAAGTTAGCAAAAAGTAATGTTTACATTATTTCAAGTATTTCACTCCTAAAAAGGGCTTGTTGAAAGGTAACATACCTATGAGAAGATTTATGCCAGAATTATCAAGCCTGAAACTGGTATGTTTAAGTAAAAACCCCAAATACACAACACAAAAGGACAAAAGCAGTGCAACAATCTTGAGTCACTCTAACATGTTACGTTTCCTACAGTAAAAATAAAGAACCTTAAAAATGAGGCAGCATTAGAAATGAGAGAAGACACACAGAAAGACAATGCATATTTCACAAAAAAAAGGGGAAAGAAAAACAAAGATGATGTGGACTAATGAACATGTAGACTTCTAAAGAAAGGTCCACATTTAAATGCGTTTTCTTTCTCCTCAGGTAACAAGATACTAACAGGAAGAAAAGGCAGAATTCATTTTGTGCAGTTCTTTCAAAAGACAGATGCAGCATCTGGAAGAAGTGACTGGGAGGCTGGGCTTATTTCCACCCTAGTCAATAAGGAAGACCAAATACCTTTGTGCTTGTCCCGTTTATGCTTTAGCGGTGCTGGAGAGAGTCTGATTCTGGCTAGAGCCTGTTCTCGGTGGTTCATAAAAATAGGACCAGGAATTACAAGGGGGCCTGAGGAGAAACATTTTGCACATGCATAGGAAAGCTCACAAAATGGAAACAGTGTGTCAAACAAAATTCAAATTAAAAGCAATGAAAAAAACAAAAAGAATAATAATTATAAACTCGTTTTCTTAAATTCAAAAGACCTTAAAATTTAAGAAAGTTGCCATTTCTTGATAACTTATGTGAAAAACCAATAAACATCCCACAGTGATACTTTTACCTGAATTTCTAAGTATGCAACTGTACTGCAAGCAATGGAAATATACTCACATTAGAGTAAAATTTGATAGCAAATACCCATTATTGCCTTTAAAAGATAAAAAGAATAATTATCATACCTTAAATCCTACAATATAGCATTCAAAATATTGATTTGGAACAAGGTCATAATATAATTGCTATATTTAAAAGCTACCACCGTAAACTTGTTTGCAATTACTATATTGAAGATGCAGAGGTATAACTTTTAAAGAAAAAATTCCATGTTTCATGAAGAAAGTTATTCAAATCATATGACTCTTTTCTTATCTACTTAGTAATTTTGAAATTCATTTATTTTGAAAATATTTTTCAATCTATTTAAAGGTCTTCAAGAGAAGATTTGATTTAAAGAAAGCAATGATACATGCATTTAAATTTTTTTTCCAGATTGCTTTTCCTTTTTAAAAATCTAGACTTAGGCAGTGAGGTACTATATGCTTAACTGAGGCCGAGTATAAGCAGGTAATGGACAAGGAATTTGTTTCTTAAATTTGTATTTCTCCTGTTTTACAGGTTAAGTTATGTCGCCATGAATTTTTCGAACACTTTTTGTCCTTTCAGAAGTCTCATATTCAACAGAAACCATGAATGAGAAGCAACTAATTCTGCCAAGTGATACTCAGTTCCACAGGTCCCCAAATCCAGCCCCTCCACGAACACTAAACAAAAGCACCCCAATCAGGCTGTTGTGTTATAAACTGCTTATGCAAAACTTAGAATACAAATATTCCTCCTTTTTCTGCAAATTCATTGATACTTTCATTTCTTAGCTGAACTTTATTAAGAAGACAGTGTAGGTTAACTTTTAATAAATGCCCATTGCCTCAGGTTTTCTGCTGGCAATTTTATACCATCACCTCTTCACTAATTCTAAAAAGCACAGATAGACATCTATGCAAAAGTTAGGCCAAATCTATATAGCTTTAGAACTTTCGGATGAAGAAACTTTCTTCATACAGAGAAGCTCCCAAATTTTAGCATTCACTTAAAAAACAAAATGAAAAATGCTTTAAAAATACACTACTGTCTAGGATAGAGGTTCATACATGTGTTAGGGAATATAATGGCCCAAAACTTCCTCAGTCATGTTTGTTTCTGCACACAGCATTTAATTTTTATTTTTGTTCTATTGCATTCATTTGGACTCTATTCCAGAAGAGATCTTCTTACTAATTCAGAGCTCCTTCTCCTAATCAAGGATCATCACTTGCTTTTGATTTACCTTCATCTTGCAGATTCTTCCTTCAATTGCCTTGCTGTTGTGCTCCCCCTTTTCAGTCTCCTCTGAATTCAAACTTCCATTTAATAGATACATTTTTGGTAAACATTACTTTCTGACAAACCACTCACTGTGTTTAATATTCTACTTTCCAGAGTTTTGACTTACACAAAAAACTACACCATATTTTCCTTCTTATCAAGTTGAGGCGATATAGTGAGGAGTATCCTGAGGAACACCAGGAAAAGGCAAAAAGAGGAAGAGATGAATGACAAGCAGATTATGAAAGCTAAAAATGTCTGAAGGACAAATGATACAGAGGAAAGGCAAATGAAGAACATGAGAAAATAAGGCAAAAGTAGTGGGACTTACTGGAAAGTTTCTAATGAAATTAAAATCTGAAGAAATAGAGAATGGACAGGACAACATGCACAAGTGAAAGATCAGCAAAGTCACAAAAAGAGATGCAAGGACTGCAAAGAGTGTGGCTTGAAGAGTGTAGATCTAAAATATTTGTAGGTGACTGAATGATCTCTAGATAACTTAGGCAAACACTGTGAAGCTCCAAAACATGCTTGCACAACAGTGCAGGGAACAAGATACAGCCCTAAAGGCAGCCTTTGGCATTTCAGTGCTAAGAGCAAAGGTAACAAAAGAGAATTTCAGGAGGACAGAAGTGAAGTACAGTAGGGTGAGCAAAAGAACTACAGGAGATTTGTAAGACAGAGGATGTTTAGTAAGCATAAGAGACTGTCAGCTCCAGCATGGCCCTAGCACATACCTGCCATTAGTTTCCAAGCTACTCATCTGAATCACACTCTCCTAGTCAACACTGACAATTCTGTGACAATCTAACCTGACCAATGCAGGAATTATCTTTGCTTCTGGATATTCCTATAAACTCTACATTTACCATTGTGCACAAAACTTGAATCCAAAATAAACTTAAATGCAGCAGATTGCCATTTCACAGTAATTTGTACCCAAATCCCTGTAACACGTCTGTTATCTTCTTTGGGTTTTTGTGCATGCTAAATCTGTAAAATGATCGTAACAGAATAGGAAACTACAAAAATGAAAAAAAAATTCTACATTTAGATTGCATTGTGATGTCTGCCTTCTTGGTCATCTGCTGGGCAAGGTGCAAAGTACCTCCCCCTCTCCCTCCAAATAACACAGGCAACAAAACACTACAACAATTCATGGAGACCATGAATTGCTTTCTGCTCACATCTGAGGTTGCCTGTATGAAGGGAGCAAAGTTTAGGTGCTGGGAATATTTTGGTGGAACAACCCAGTCATGCATTAGATACCTCCTTTAATTTGTTGAAAAATTTCTGCAGAGTATTATTTGGAAAACTGCTTCAGAAGCCTCTAAGATAGATCTGCATGGGGAATAACAATCTATTACTAGTCTCTACTTCAGAAGATCAAGTGACAGAGATAAGCAGAGGAGTCAGCGGTAGACTACAGAGCTATTTTAAATCAGTCATCAGCTGTAGAATGATGCAAAATGACATTCACTCTCTCCCTTCACAGACTGTTTTTCCATAGCTGAGCTGGGATGCTGAACAGCCCTAGCTGAAATGTCAAGACTAGCTTTCTTCTCTTGGTTCCGACTTTGCAAAATGGACATTTTTTCACAGAGAATTCAAAGCATTAAAAAAAAAATCTATTTAACCACAGAAATAATTTCATTTTCTCAAAATAGAATGCATTTATTAAATAATGCAGCGGACTTCTGAAAAATGTATACTATTATTTCATTCTACATGCACTTAATGTGCTTTGGCATTCTTGGTCATCTAAGATCTTAGATACAGCTATGAAGGAGTTTAATGTTTGATTTTATATAAAACAGACTTTGATTTCTTCTAGTACCTCACCCTAAACAAATGCTATTTGGCAAGCTGTGATTGCAGGAGACTGAAATCAATTATCCCAAACGCTGACTTCTGCATCAGTGCACTGAACACAGCAGGCTACCTGAAAAAATAGTACATGATGACACATACATACAGAAAAGTAGTATAAATTCAGGTTGCAGAGCTAAGTCCTAGGTTGGATCACACCCTCTGTTGTAAAAACCTATTTTTGGCTTCTTGAAAGAGACCAAGCAATTTTTGAGGGGGTGTGTTTTTGTTGGTTTTTAGTAATAAAACAGGAAGATAAAACCCTAATATAGGAAATTAGCCATCTTAATAGGTCAACAGGTTGCAAATTTTGAGAAAAATATTTCAGAAAATGGAATTAAAGACAAATGCTTTACTTCAGTTCCACTAGAAGCAGAAAACATTATAGGGAGATAACGTGCTACCTATAAAGCCTTAAAGGAAACAAAATTTAATATTCTTATGAGGCAGGGCTAATAATTATGGTATGTAAAAAAAAAAATCTCTATTCTTCCAACTATGACTACCAATTTATCATTAAGGCAAAAACATCCATGGAGAATGTCATGTGCAGGCACTAAGGTTAATTGCAGTTTGCTTCTTTTGTTCAAAACATTGAAAATAAAGACAGGATACATGTCTCTTCCTGTAGTCTTAAGGCAACATTTAAATTGTGCAAATAGGTATGGAAGAAAAATTAAGGCCTTTTAAAGGGGAAAAAGATACACACTAGCCAACACAAGCATGCAGGGCAATGTGGGAGTAATAAGAGAATGAGATGGAAGTAAGGTTTATGATAATCTTAATTTGGACCCTTTCTCCCTTCTGAATACTTCACTTTGTATGTATTGTTAAATAAGTATAAAATATTCATTTCTGCATATAAATACATGAAGTAAATTAAAACAGCAAATATTAACCAGAACTGTGTCATGGTATCTGCTACAAATTTGATTTCTGAAACTATAATATAAATATTTTTACTTTAAACATCAGTTTTAATAACAATAATTAGCTCTTTCACAAAGGAATCACAGACACAAGTGTAACAATGCAAGTTCACAGAACCATACCTGATGGTCATTAGGGGCAAAAGCCCACAGCTTTCCCTTGAAAGCATTCTTAAAAAGTAATTTGTGAATTCAATATTGTTTCAAGTGAAAAGGTTTTGAGTGGTTTTGGTTTGCTTAAAAAACATTGAAACAAAAGTAATCCTGAAAGCATCAAAATAAACATTTAACTAAAACCATAAAAAGAAGCTGCACAATTATTTACTAAGTAATATTGCACTTAATATTGCACTAATGCAGACAGTTCTGCTGTGTATTTAGGTATATGTTGAGCAGACAAGGAGATTGCAAGCTCAGAGTGGCTTGTGCAGATGTTAAACAGATTTGTATGATACTTAGCCTACCATGGTAAAACTAATCACTGAAGTAACTGAAACAGTTACACTTCAGAAAAATGAAAAAATGCCCAAATCTAGGCAGTCTCAGATTATATTGTCTTAAACAGAGCAGCTTGGACTAAAATTAATCAATTTTCTGTGGGTTCTTTGTTGTTGCAAGTAGGATAAGACTGATGAAAATTAATTTTCCTTTTCTGTTAGGGCATCAAAAGCTAAACCTTGCTTAATTACACACCAAATCTGCATCTCAGTAATGATCATCTTGAGGTTTTTAGATCATAGGCTGAGAAGGAGTTGTAGTGAAATACCAGTGAAGCATGAGACCATTTATTATTGCTGTATTGAGAACCATGTCTGTGGTTTTTAGCTTATTAGTTAAATATAGTTGAAAAAGCTATTTTAACACTCTCATTGCCTTCTGAAAAAACCCCCAGAATTATCTTCAAGTGATAAATTGAAATCTTTGACTATACCAACACATATTAGTTCAAATACCAATCTGAAAAAGTAAAAAGTCTCATGAACAGCTTTCCAGATTAGCTCTCAGAAAACGTTAGTCTTAGGTTCATTACATTAATTGCACATGTGGCCCACAGATTTCTGTAATCCATTAAGGCAATTTAATGCTCCCATGATGAAAAAAATAGTTTCATAGGAAAGAAAAAATAATTAACCATGTTCTGAACATTCTAACATACAAAACTTCCTCACTGCCACAGAAAATAATGAAGTGCAACTATTTCCATATTCATCTCTCATCATACTCATCAAGCCCCAAACCAGCTTGAAAAACAAAAACCACTTCACCATATGGAAAATCAGCTCCTTCACTTCTCACCAGAAAAACAGAGACAGCGAAGAGCTGAGATAATTCCATCAATAATTATATTGAGATATTATGATTTAGCATAGAAGCTGTGATGAATACAGCTGGCTTTATTTCTCAGAAGGTCATACAACCAACTCAAAAATGTAGAATCGGTTTTGAGCCCTCTTCACTGCTTGTCGCAGTCACTTGTGTGCAGAAAAGAGCAAAGAACTATAATAAATATTAAGGAACTTATAATTTTTTTAAATAGTTGATTATCCCAAACAAACACTTTTTACCCACTATAATGTAAAGGATCTTTTTTTTCCACTAAAGCAGAATTTCTTTCTTGAATACAGCAACATAAATAACTGATTCAAAAAATAAAATTATTAGCTGGTTACAGTTCCATCACAAACTATAGTTTGCAACTCATTTCAGTGTAAAAAACAAAGAAATCTTCAGCATAAGCACTTTAAATTTCTGAAGTTACTTAGTGTGCTGTTGCTGAGCAGCATGTACACAGGTCCCTTACAACAGTGGCAGGCTACTTGGATCATGTGTGAGAAGTGAGGTAATTGCTTGTGACAGTAACATTGAACCAGGTCACTGATATTGCAGCTATTAGCAACAGCTACTTCTACCCAGAACATTCAAATTCAGAGTTAGCATTTTCAGATAAATGCAAATTAAGATGACCATTCTTATCTTCTTCAATACAAGAGACCACAAGTGATCTTGGGAAGAAATTAAGAACATATTTTTGTATCACAGGTCACTGTAACAGGACTAAAATCTGGAGCTTTGAATGAAGCACAAACAATTAGACAACTTAAAAATCAGTATAATCCCAGCACTTTTGCTCTTACACCTCTCTCCTAAACCTAAGTTCTATTTCAACACATTCAGGTGAGAGGTTTCTTTGTGATTTTTTGTTTTATTTGTATGACTCTTTTAGGAAGAAATACTCCTGTATTTTTAAAGCTTTTATCTTGTTTACAAGACATTCAATATTTACTGAAAATATTTGTATTGAATAAAGGTCACCAACAGGAACTTAAAAGTCTGCAGCTACATTCAGTGATGAATCCTAGTCTTGAACACCATAAACTATACATGCTTTGTTTCTTATAAAAGAACAAAACACACACATTAACACACTAAATAATCCAGAAATCAGAATCCTGACAAACTAAACACTGTGTACCTTAAGGAAAGGCCCCAAAGAGCTGGTCCAGCCTTTAAATGACTAAGCAGTGTTTTCAGAAAATTGAAAGTTCTCTCTGGATCTCCAAATAGCTATTTCATTAGCATGGATTTGTTCAGTTCCATATGCATAAATACTAAAACCCTTGGGAAAACTAAGCAACAAGTAACCTGCCTGTTCTTTTAACATTGTTATAACTATGTTTTATGAGACTGCAAAACCTTTTGCACAAAAAATCTAGTAGATTATTTAAATGTTCTTGTTCTCTCATGAAAAGAGCAGCATCATAAGAGTTATCAAGAATGGTGCTACTCTTTGCACCAACTCATTAATGAAAAACTTTAATGAAAAGCATTTGGATGGAGAAGTAAAAAAGCTCTTTGATCTGATTATGCAAATAAAGATTGATTATCAAATCAAATATTCATACTTGATTATATGAAACAAGATCTCTAAGTATTTATGAAACGCTGTTCCCAGCTTTATCACAAGAAGTTTTTCTGAACCAAAACAGGAAACTAATCTCCAACCCTTCCAGACCCACTACCTCCCACAGCCACACAGGTATGGGATTTCAATGCTCTTTAGATAGAGAATGTAACACAAATGTGTGCAACAAGCTGGATAACAGTATCTTTTAAGCTACAGTCCCTACACAGAATCACAGGATCAACTAGGCTGGAAAAGACCTTTGAGATCGAGTCCAACCAATGATCAAACACCCCCATGTCAACTAGACCACAGTACTAAGTGCCACATTCAGTCCTTCCTTTAAACACCTCCAGGGATAGTGACTCCACCACATCCCTGGGCCCATTCCAATTCCCAATCACCCTTTCTGTGAAGAAATTCTTCCAAATGTCCAGCCTAAACCTCCCCTAGTGCAGCATAAGACTGTGTCCTCCTGTCCTGTCACTGGTTGCCTGGGAGAAGAGACCAATCCCCACCTGGCTACAGCCTCCTTTCACCCATATGCCTATAAAACCAACCATAAGAGTACATTCCTGCTACTGTTCAAATGATCTTTTTTTGCTTTTTGAAACAGATGGCATACAGAAGGGATAAGCTGCTCTGGTTCTACTTCTAACCACAGAAATAGAAGCAAATGTAAATTTTTCTCTGCCACTTTTCTTTTTTCTTTTAACTGATATTTACCTCCCAGCTCTGTCATCACTAATAGTCTGAACAACAGCACCTTTCAGTAATGCCTGGGCATTTAATTAGGATTGAATAAAAAACTGTTCGCTGCACCCAGCAGCATGCAGCAGCTCTGACATGACCTAAACAAAGGCTTCCTCTCTTTACCTCACAGCTAAAATTAGCCACAAAGATGCAAAGAAAAATAAATATTCCATCCTCTTCCATATGTACAGGCAACTGCAAGATTTCTCTTTCTTGTTGCTCCTTATTTGTGGCTAAAACCAGCAATTTCTTATAAAATGAAATAATGACACAATTCACATCACAAGATTCACTGGCACAGTCTAGGGAATAATTTGGATTACAAGGCACATTTTGTATTCAAGTAAAACCAGTATCTAATACATAAAAGAAGAATCAAAGTGGTTGACTGCAGGAACTTGAAAGAGCATATGTCCCAATAAGTTATTCTTCTTCTCAACACACAATAATCTTAGCAACCACATCATCATGCATTACAAAAATATTACAGGTTACATCAGTCTAAATTTCTCATATTTAATTTGACAAGACATGGAGGTATTTTAGAACACAAGGAGTACTGTGAAGTTCTTAAGGTAGATTATTGTTTGTGTGGAAAATCAACAAAGAGGTAGATAAAACATAAGAAAATTTTGAAATGCTGCAATGGTGTTTTGTTTTTTTAATTCAATCCGTGTCAATATTCTCATGCAAATACAGAAAAGTTCATTTTATAAAAGAAAATTCTGCCTACTATTACAGAACAGAAATGGAATAATTTATCATAGTAATTAGATAATTCATATAATAGGTAAATAGCATGGGACAGGCTTGTAATCCTTTCTTCAAATAAATGTTTTTTAAAATGTAGATCCTAAAACAATCATTCAACTAGGAAAAAAACCAACCGGTGAAAGTGATATAAAGTGCTCCTTTCATCATTAAAATTATGAATCGTATGTGTAGACTTCGTTAAACACATAGATTTTCCACTTTTTCTAAAAGCATGCTACATAATGAACTATCTTCTTAGGACCTGATTTAGAGTTTGATCACTGTACAGGCTCAATGGAGGAAGACTATTTTCATTCTTAGAAAAGAGACTCAGAAGTTTCTTAAGCTATTCTAGGCCCTTCTCAATAAGTCACTCACCCCTTCCTTCTTCCAATCTATGTCTCCTAATTACACGCTGCCGCTTTTCTTCTTGCCGTAGCTGAAGGTGTTCTTCAATATTAACTCCAGGAACAGGGACAGCTAAATAGATTAAGAAAATAAGTAAAATTATCTTTAAAATTGTTGTGGTGGCAATAAACCCCAGAAGAAGTTAAGGAAATGAAAACTGAAAACCTACTTACTAGCTGCTCTTTACGTGGCCCTGACAATAAAAAGGATTTGAGTAAATTTTGAGGAGTTCTAACCTTTATCTCCTAATTTCCTGGTTTTCATCAATCTGACTATTCCAACATCACTAAATATTACTTAAATACATATATACATATATATGTAGTTATGTGTGGTCGTGGTTATCTCCATTCTCCCCTAAAAAGTTTCAGAAAGTATTATTAAACCAAGTCTACAATTGTTTATATTTTTAAAAGGTTTTACATGAATTAGCCATGTTTTAGTTTAAGAATGCTTAAATTCTGATAAAAACTTCATAGAAAAATTTTCAGGGTATCAAAAAGGACTAGAACAACTTTGTAGTATCAACATTAGCATCATATATGCACCGGTCACAAAATGTGTACAGGTGACTACAGCAAGGGTAAACTTAGAACAGATCACTTAACAGAATGATCCCACTTTGCTGTATCACCAATAAATAAATCTGTTAAGCACCATTTTAACAATATTATATTAAAACTGTCTGTAACAGTAAAGTGTGTAAACAATTGTACTGAGGGGAAAAAAGGAGGTGCAGTAAAAATGAGAATTAAAAGCCTTTTTGCTAATTTCATATTACTTACCCAGCAAGAGATCTAAAGGTATCATCTCTTTTACAGCATCAAGGATTCCTCTTTGCCTTGCTTCCTGGCCATCCAGTTCTCTAGCACATGCCTTGCAGCAGCCACACACAGCACAGCCTGACTCACCTGAGCCACAGCCACAGATTCTGCAGCAAACAG
Source organism: Molothrus aeneus (assembly GCF_037042795.1). Taxonomy (NCBI): domain Eukaryota; kingdom Metazoa; phylum Chordata; class Aves; order Passeriformes; family Icteridae; genus Molothrus; species Molothrus aeneus. The sequence goes on from NC_089647.1 coordinate 68,037,678, forward strand.
AGTTACTTTATCACTATCTTTTATTTTTGTGCATTACTGATTATGACTTTGTTCTACCTGTGGACATGCAAGTCTTCCTGCGATAAACAGGAAGGACAGCTAGTTTAAATCCTAGCTGCTGTTACATGGTGCCAGGACCATACACTGATTGTCCACTGAACTGACTTCTCAAAATTAGTTTTCTTTCTTCAATTTAATGTATACCACATGAAAACATGAACAAGGAAACAATGAGCACACAAAATGCTGAAGAAACAGTAATGGTAACAGTAATAGTGGGTCTCTGCAGCTCAACTAAGTAGTAACAGACAAAGGCAACTTGAAAAGCAAGGTAAACTTCCATCAGAGGATGAAGAAAAGTTATCCTGAGCCAGCAGCTCTGTCAAGAGACAGAAATTATATCGGTGTTCACATCCAACAGCTTCTAGTAAAGAACTACATGCTAAAGTAAGAAAACAGTTTGTAAAACTAAACCACCTGCAGCCACAGGCTATTTACAGAAATTTTAAGCCATTTCTGACTTTAAAAGCACATACTACTATATATTTAGCTATAAAGTTACTTTGGATGGAAACTTCAACTCAGTTCACATTCAGGAAGTGCTTCAGCCACCCAACTCACTGCACCAGCCACAGTCCCACACATGTGCTTACCCTCCAGGTACTCTATCAGGACGGCCACTGCTAACACAGCTGGCTCCATAGCCTGTGCAATCTCCACATACAGTGCACACCATACACTGCTCCAGCTTCCATTTATGCATGCCTGGAGGACACATCATGGACTTCTCATCTTTTTCATCCAGTTCCTCTTCCAGATCTTCATCCATTGCTGTTGCCATGCTCTCAACTCCAAAACCTAATTAAGATATTGAAATAAAAAATTCTTGCTTTCTGAGACCAACAGAGAGGGTTCAGGTTACTCAGAGAGGTAAGGACAGGTTGGACAAGGCTCTGAGCAACCTGATCTAGCCAAAGATTTCCCTGCTCATTGCCAGGGGGTTGCACTAAATGATCTTAAAAAGACTGCTTCTACCTCCAACTATTCTACGTGTCTATGAACTGCTGAAGCTCTGAAGAACATTCACAGATCAGGTTTTAAAAGGAATTACTAGGAATGCCTGATTTGCCTGCTCAGTCAGCACAGAGACTTTTTGGAAATCTCTGTGCATGGACATGCTTGATTTTTTTTAATCATCTTGCATGTATTCAAACTTTAGCATTGGAATTATATTTTACAACAAAATGTTTAGCTTTGTTTTCACTTCTGTTATTTGCCAGCATGCAAATGAAAAGGAAAAAAAAAAAAAAAAACAAAACAAGGTCCCACACCTTTTCCTCCCTGGCTCATAGAGCCTGTGTCTCGTCCACACTGTCCTTTATTATTTACTCCAAATGTCCAAACTTCTCCATTCTTCATTAACACACAGGTGTGAGCTTTGCCCATGGCTACTTGAGTCACAAAATGACCTTTCAAATCTGTTACTAAACCTGTAAGACACAAAACACTTGGGTAAATAATTGCACTTTCTAGCCAAGAAGGAAACTCAATGATGTACCAAATTTTTAGTGGATACTGACAATTTTAAAATTTATAGCATGGGAGAAGATATATAAAACAAGTGCTAGAATAAAAAGTGAAAGGAGAGCTAGGCCTAGGCCACTTGTCCTGCAAAAAATGAAAATCCAAAAGCAAGCCTAAAACTGCTGTGAATCACGTGTTTTGAAAAAGAAATCTAAAGGAATCATAAAGCCATTGGAATTTATTTAATTATATTTTACTTAAACTGTGGTGTACAGGATCCCCTGCTACCTTATGAGCAGAGAAGGACATTAAGGCTTAGCTTCCAGCAGCCTTTGTTCGTACCAAAGCACATCTTATTTCTGTGACTTTTTCCTGTGTGGCCTTCTTGTGCCAACTTAACCTAAGTGAATTTTTTTTTTCTTTTCCTTAGTGGAAGAATTACTTTGGATATTTGTCACCACTGGTGCTAAATTAAGTTACAGAACTTTTGGAAACTACCTTTTTCTACCCTTCTGTCATATCTGTCTGAATCAACAGAATGTCAGAAATACATTAGTAAACACACAAACAACATTTTCATGGGCTAAAAACTTCCATACTAATTTCAATTACTTCAGTTGAAAAATAATGCAGAAGCCCAATATTAACTTACTTGTACTATCAGAGTAAATGGCATCTTTTCCAAACATGTAGAGTTCTCCATCTTTGGAAATTACAGAACTGCTTCCATTATTGCACGCTGTAGATATGACAATCTTTCCTTCCATTTTAATAATTTTTTTAGGCTTATATGGTTTTGATTGCCGTCTGCTTTTAGCTTTAAATAAAGAAATAAATTACAAGTATATCTACCAAAAAATCCTCAAACCATCAGAGGCATAATTATAGTTTTCAGACCACTAATGAAAAAAACCCAAACAAACAACTCACTATAGGTACAATCTCCTGATCTAGTTTTAATTGGATTATACTGGCTCCTCTCAAAAAATTCAATGGCAAGCCAAGACATGATTAGATCAGTATCTTTTAGAAATGATTCTTCAAGTATTTCAAATCATGTTAATTACTCTTACTAATCTACCACATCAACATCTCCCACCTGTTTCCTAAAGTGAAGTCTTTAATTCAATATTATAGCAGATCACAGCTTCAGGGCACTTAAAGATATCTTCAGTTGTCTTACAAAGTCTGTTTCAACCTACACACACAACTACAGAAATCAAGACTAGGAAATGTGTTAATCTTATATTGATGAGGCATTTATTAGCCTGAAGATCAAATTAATCTGTCTTCTTTAACATCTGAAGAATTCTGCTGGATCGAGCACAGAAGATCTGCTTCTACAAGTTCTCATCAATGCACCTCCACCAGCCAGCAAAACACCCATTTCCAAAGCTCAATAAAACAACAGTGAAGAGGCAAAAGTTTGGCTCCACTCCACAGTTTTTCCAAGTTCCAGGCAGACAGCATGGCCTCTTGACCAAATTTACTACTGTCTTTTCTTGGGACAAATCTAAAATAGTATTTCCACCACACACCCTGAACTGTGGTAAAACACAGATTGGATTCTGTAGCTGGGAGAGGTTTCGGCACTGGTTGCCAGGACTTGTGGCCAGCATCATCTCCAGCACAAATGGAATGCTTACATGTTCCTGGAAAATGCTGAAACTCTTATTTTCAAATTAATAACTCTTTAAGAGGCTTTTTCCAACCACTGGTCAAGCAAGCAATGGTACATACTTGATTCACCATCCTCTCCTTTACTAGCAGAGCCTGTGAAGAATATACTTCCATCCTCAGCAACAAGTAAGGCATGTGAGCCATCATGTCCAACAGAAAACTGAATAATCTTTGGAGATTTTGTGATTGGGAGTTCAACCCATTTGCCAGCTGAAGGGCCACCTTGTTTGATTCCAAGGCTCTGATATTTGCCAGTATAATAAATCTAGGAGAAAAAAGTTTATCAGTTTTAGTTATGACACAGCACTTCAAGCTTACATAATTCTCAAAGTTGCATGGTTTTTAATTCCTTTCATTTCAAAGCACACTGCACTCTTCCTGACTTTGTTTATGCCATTTCACTATCTCTGTCCCAAACCCATCAATTTTGACTTAATGGGGGAAACATTCTGATTAGATTCTTAGATTAGATTGTTTGGAATTGTGCTTTCTACTGAGCCACTGAGTGGGTTTTCATATATAATTGTTTGGCTAGATGAGTTGAACACACAAGAAAGAAACCAAAGAAACTACTCAGAGGAAGCATTTTAAAACACCTCACAAAAATGTCTGGTCTGTGTAAAAACAAGATGGTATCATAACAATAAAATCAACTGAAAAAAAAAAATTACTATATATTTTAATATGCTTCAACACATTTGTAAAACATGTTTAGTAAATGCACAGTGGCCATTGACTACAAAAATAACAGAGTAAGATATTTCACGTGAACAAACACAAAAATACTGACATGAACTAAAAAGTTTCCTTTAGAACCATGCAACTCAACAGCTCTAGAAAATTAGTATGTCAGCCTATGGGGCACCTGAGGCCACTTCACATTGCCTTACATATTGTATTTCCTACCTTAACAGACAATCTATAGAGCAAACCCAGGAAATGTGGTAATTTTATACTGAACAGGCAACTGTCTCCCTCAATGCTGAAGAGTTCTATTTGGTCAAATTCTGGTACATACCATTAAATTCTCTTAAAAAATATTTACTCTAACATTTTAAGCAATCTTACTGCTCTGACAGCAGCAGAGCAAGGCCTTCATTCCAACAAAGCCATTGCAATTTTGAATATGTAATTAAGAACTATGTTTCTACAAGATAAACAGCATTAGTCTTTCACACTGAAATTGAACCACAGTAAATAATGTAAAGAGTCACCAACAGTATTATTTCTAAATCTCCATGATTATGCAAATGCTTCAAAAAGTCTCCACTGAGCAAAATAACGTATCAAATCATTAAGAATAGGTTTGAAGAAATCAATTGAAACATTTGCATAGGGGAATCAATAATTCTCTAAAAGATCAGAAAAAAAATCAGGATGGGATTTAAATAAATTACTACAGTCAGACTGTGGAAAGTTATGAGGTGGTCAAATTTGCAAAGGTGCTAACACATCATTTCTAGACAGAAGACAGTTTTGTTTCCCAAATTTAAACAAAGCCCTTTATTGTAAGACTGACTGTAGAAATTCCTATAAATTCAAGTAATGGATTTCTAAGGGCTTCCAACATCTGAATGGTTGATTATCTTATTGGTTGATTGATTATCTAATCTTTTTTTTAAATAACTATTTGCCTTTTAGGTTCTAAAGCAGGCTCTGAAAAATATATTCGAGTACAGTCATAAAAATACATTCTAACATACTGAAAAGGCAAAAAAGAAATTATGGAAAATAATGTTTAAATTAAAAACCACAGAAATCGATTGGTGCAATTTGCTATTTACTACAGAACATTTTCAGTACCTTTCCACTAGCAGTTTTCATCAGTGCAAACTCTCTCCCAGCACCAAGGACAGCTGATTCCTCATCAAACCCTGTACCTGTGCAAGTAAGATTGTGTTAACTGAACAGTTTAACCAGGCAGTTTCACAGACCAGTCACCTATCCACCTCTGCTGCTCCATGGAGCCAAACATGCTTTTTCTTTTGTTCTGATAGAGCCAAAAGCAAGCTCAATAGAGCAAAAATACCTCAAAGCAAAGGCCAAGTGATCTTTTTTCAAAATACCTTCATAGATAGAAACAATTCTTCACCTCAAATTCTGATGCAAATGTGTTTTTCAATGTAATTCTTTCTCCCTTTAATCCAGTCAGTGATCCTTGTAAATTGTTGACTTTGACCCACAGCAAGGAGTTCTGCAGCTTATTATAAAGTCCAAGCTTCAAACAATTATATATTTATTATACAACTGAAGGAAAATACTGAAAACCATGAACAGTACTAGAGACAGAAAGGTGGTTCCAAATGGGTGTATGGATTTGACTCTGAGTCAAGTAATGCCTGAATGGTTTCACACCCTTCTCCATGTGTTTATTATGGAGCTGTACCTTCCTGCACATAGTAGAGCCAAAGGAAAATGCAATGTTTCAGCTCTACTTTTTGAATTATCAGGCTTGTTATTAACCTTCAAAGAAGAGAACTTACTGATAATGTGCAAATCTTTTTCCAGATCAAACAATGAGATGCCACAGGCATGTAAGCATTTTCTTGCAAGCTTAAGCTGCAGTTCTTGTTGCAATACTGGCTCAGTACTCGTAGCAAATATTCGCACTACAAAGCCATCCTGTAAAAAATACAAAAATCCACTTTATACTGTACAAGAAATTAATTAATTTACTTCTCAAGTCCTAAGTGCATCAACATAGTACTATTTCAGAGTAAATGTCAGAGGACACATTGATAAAGTAACTTTTTTTATAATTACCACAGAGGAGAAAATAATTAAGTGGCCACCAGGACAAGCTGAGGTATCTTACTCCTTAAACTCATTGAGTTCTAAGAAAATGCTATGAACACTATAAAAATAGTAAACTGCTATAGAAATCTTACTCTTGCAATTATTTACATCTATGTTTAAGCCCTGAACTTCTTACTCAGAACTCAAAATTCTGCATGCAGAGTGACTGCTGTAAAGAGTAGCTAGAAGAGTTTTCTGTTTACAAGTGCAGTCATGTTAAAAAAAAACCTAACAGTTGATTCTGTTAGGAGGGAAATGGATTAATCTTGGTTTTTCTACCAAAATGTTTCTAAACATCTACAGTTGATGTTTAGCATCTGTTGCCAACCCAGTTTCAACCCATCCCTGTTTTGCAGATTTCTCACTTGAAAAACCACACCAGAATTAAAAACATAGTAACTGTCTGCTGAAAAAAATATAACCACCACTACAGTTTTGTCCCTAGTAGGAGCACTTTGAGTTTCTACAGCTTTGGCCATCAGGCAATTTCCACACAAAAATCAATTGGAATGTAGTATATTTCCTATCTCTTCTAATAAAACTGTCTGAAATGCTCCAATAAGTTCCAAAGCAATTACAGGAAATTAATAAAGAAAAAAAATTTTATCGTTAAGATCTACAAAGCTTATCCTACAAAGAACCTGTAGAACATATTATTCAACGTATGAGATTTTTTTCTTTTCCTGCAAGAGCAATGGAGTTTTTCTTAAAACTTATCTGAAAAATAAAAAAATCAATCACAGATCAAAATTGTGTGAATTAATAACGAAATACTGCATTTTTATGCACAAATATGGAAGTTTCTCATTATTTCTAGTTACATGGATTTCTTCCTTAATTGTGTTAGTGAAGAAAAAGCCAAACATGAAGCAAAAAGGAGGCTATAAATATTGTAAAAGAAAATCCAGTTGTAAAACTTACATCTCTAGATGCTGCTATTTGATTAATATATTCTCCATCTGTGAAAAGGATATTCTGCCCTTCAGTATGACAATCTGTGAGAGAAATATGAAGTGCACTGCATCAGTTTATATTAGCATACATACATACACTGATCTCTGCTTCTGTCTAATTCATCCTCACTCCAATCAGATCATGAGAGTTCTACTTTGTCTCAAGTGAGACCATTCCATTCTGATAATGTGTTATTTTACATTAAGATGTCCTGTCTCACCAAAAGCATGTAATTCTTCTTAGCTCCTGTAAGAGTTATTAGAGCACTTTCCAATGTATGAATGTGAGTGGTTACACCCCAATATTTAACTGCAAAAGAAAGGCATTCACCTTTCACAGGTAGTCACCTGTGAAGCATATTTCAAACTATTACAACACAAATAAATTCAAATTTTCCAGGACTATTAAATCGTTCTCCTTTCCCAAAACCTTTTTTTAATATAAACACCATTATCTTCAAAGAAATGTCTCCTTGCTCCAGCACATAAAACCTACAGAAATGAATTAATCATTGTTTTCATTATTTATCTCATTTTTTCACAATTTATAAATCTCACCAACTATTAACTGAAAATCTAGGAGTTTTTTGAAAACTATGAAGTATATACTTGAATACATCACTCATTAATTGAAAATAGCTCAGATAATTGCAAGAAAATGGGAGGGAAAGAATTCTATCCAAATTAGGAGAAAAAGAAAAATACCATGCAAGTTTAAATCTACGTCCCTACACAATTTCTTCTTCTCTTCCTGCAGTGCTGATGGAGCTACTGGCAAAGAGATTGATATCATATGGTTTGTGTTTGTCTCATTGATTACACACAGAAAAAAGACCTCTTCCAAAAATACTATAGGACAGCCACTTTACACTCCAAATATTTGCTTCATAATCTGAACAAAGATCCAGTATTAACATTTTATCAAATAAATTTAATGCTAAATGGAGCATACTTAATGTCTTTCTAGCATAACCAGTAAGTTCACTGGATTTTTGCTACCTAGCTAAAGCACTAAAATAATACAGCTGAAAACACCCCTTAGAAACCCACTGTTTACTTTTTCCTGATACACTGCCCAGTCCAATATAGTGTCTTAATCAGGAACAGAACATGCATTAAAAAGCCCTCACTCACTTTCACATCTGGAAGCAAAACATCAAAAGCAGACAACATTCCTTCCCCTTAGAGCACAACCAGGAATGAATCACAGAAAGTAAGCAGCAAGATGATGGAGAAAGGCAGCAGAAACACTGAACCTTGAAATACTGCTCTCTCAAAAATAATCTTGGATTTAACAACCAAAGGCAGTCCACGCTACTAATTCTCTATGCTGCAAAGTCATGTTAGTCATAAAAGAAGTACCAGTAACTTGATGAGAAGTTCCAAAACTAACCTAAATGACATTTCTCCAAAGGTTACAGGAAGCTGGTAAGCATGAAGTTTCCCTGAATGACTGAAAATTACATGCTCACACAAGCAGAACAGCCAAGGAAACAGCACATTCTGGCCACCAGTGGGTCCATATTGCACTACTTAGCCTATTGCTTGAGTCACCTCAAGAAAGGTGAGTCTCCTGGTAAGCATTTCTGGGGGTTGTTGCTATGTTTGGTAGATCTGCTCAAAGAGGAAATCTAGAACAGAGGTGGTTTTTTTTTGTTTTTTTACATACATGCTCTCCAGAAGACTTCCTAAAACTTAGCGCTTGCTTAGCTACCAAACAGGCCCAGCATTAAAAATCAAATCATTGGGAAGACTAAAAAACGTAAGACAAATGGAGTATTTGGAAAAACTAGTACAGTGTCTCAGCTAGGAAGAAGCTTGTATGATCAATTCTAAATCTTATTCAGTCTGACTTTGTATATTACTATGGGGATAAGGATAACCAAGCATTCTGTCTGAAGATTGCTATAAGAGAAAGGGTTTATATACCAAAACCACATAACTACAGACATCTTTTAATCACAGCCTCCTTAGAAGCTTCAAAGGAAGCCTCTGTGAAGCATCACCTTCCACATTCATATGCACATTCTGCACCTGCTAGGTGTGATTTGAGATCACTTAGGCTACCCTCAGTTAGCAGTACTTTCCACACTAAGGGAATAGTCCTGAGCCTAAGACACTAATTTGCAATTTCAAAGAACAATAAAACCATATACCATGTGACTTCAATTTATCCAGCTGAACACAGAAGCTGTTTTAAGGTATGCAGTAAGCATCACTGTTGTAAGAAATGGCAAAGATGAAAACCTCTGTAAATTCAGGTCTAGTCATCTAGTAAATTCTCATGGAATTCAGACATTCTTTTATGATACATGGACTGAGAAAACAGATACTCAACTCAGGTACAGTGTATAAATCTGGGCAAAAGGCTCAGACACAAGAATGTTGACACACAGCCTGGTAGTTCCAGAAACAAGGCTGGATTTGAAAGATTATCTTTCAGAGTGGAAAGACTGCCCTTTAAAAACAGAAGTTTATGGCTTCAAGAAGCTGATGGATCCTACTGTCTGAGAAAGGAGAAAATAATGTTCCATAGTTCTCTGACTTTTCTAAGGTCATGTGACTTCTATCTAGGATCAACTTGTAATCCAATGTCCTAACCTCCTATGCATCCCATGTATGAATAAATTCTAATACCTTTCTTTAATGCACTATGACCAGCCCAGGCATTTGAAAGAGATTAATTCCAGATAGAGCCATGCCTGAATATCATCCCAACTAGGAGCAAATATTTGCTGTGTTCAGCTGTTAGCAAGGTCACTGGCCTCTAGTTCTATCCAGCATGGCTTTTCAAAACTAGAACAACTTGCAAGTCACCATAAGATTGCAGTGAGGCAGCCACTACTATTCAGAATTAAGTACCTACTGTTTTCCTCAGGTCAGACACCTTCCCCCTACCTTCATTTCATTTTTTCTAATGGGAAAGGAAAATAACCAGAAGTGGACCTCCTGGAATTTGTCCCAGGCAAAAGAACAAGGTCATATCTTCTCATAATAACACACTGATATAAATGCATAGAAGTGCACAAAGCAAAACAGCAAAGTTCAAGGACTGAAATACAATGGACTGGAGTTACAGAGAACATCTAACATCTACTCTAACACCATCACAAACCATACAAAATGCAGCTGAGAGGACAGTTTGAGAAATTTCTGAATGGGTATTCCCATTGGGATTTGCTTTTGCAAATTGTTGAGAAGGCACACACATTTGATTTGTACCTTTTTACAGTATAAATACAAGGCAGTCTTGCAGAACGACACTTGTCACTGAGATTTGCAAAAACAAGCAAGAGCTCCAAAGGGTAGACTTTAAATGTGCTCAAATCTCTCTCAAGACTTGCATGAGGAACACTAATTTGTTTACAAATGGTAACATAATTAAGGACATCAATGAACCCTACTGTGTAAGAAGCTGCCCTGAGGTGAACAAAGCTGAAAAACCACTCTGAAAGGCAGTTTTTCAGGTCCTTGAATGTGCTCTCACTGAAATACCTCTTACAGCCACCACAAAGAGTAAGAGCAGCTTAAAAAGATGTCCATACTTTAAGGATGTGCAGAAGGATGCATGGACTAGATTCAATATTCAGAACTTGTTTAAAAAATTGCTGTTTGCATTTTAAAGACAAAAATCCTAGAGAACTTTTCTGAGGTTTCAGCCCGTGCTTTCTTATTTATGTCAGGATGAAACAAAATCTTTCTTGTGATCTACAAAATAAGCCTGTCATTGTTTGATTAAAAAATATTCTTGTGTCCTTCTGCTATTTATCTGTGTAGCTAAGAACAGATGGATTTCACTAGAAGGCCCTTAAAGCATGTTCCAGGAACATTCTTATTCTCTAAACAGACTGAAGTTATGAGGCTCCTCTGAAAAAGGACAACAAAATGAACACAAACAACCCCCCACAAGCAAACAAACCCCACCCAAAACCCCCAAAACCAAAAAAAAAATATTCTCCCAACAAATCAACCAAAATTCACCAGCATGGTCCATCACTGTTCATTAGCTGCCTTTGCTTTTTGGATATATTTTTACCCTATTAAAAACAAAATTGTTTTGTTCATAGTTTATAACTGCCTACATGTAAGAAATCCTGGAAACAAAGTCATACATGAGCCAAACATGAGAAAGAAAAGAAAACTTTTAGGAAGAAATTTAAGCTCTTGTAGTCTTTAAATTAAGATGTTCACATATTATAAAATGTTGCAATATTCTTCCAGCAACTGGAGTAAGATGCAAGGCCTTTAAGTAAAATACTGAAGCTGGTCTGAAGCAAAGCAAAGTCATAAAGCAATCTATCTGTGGCCTGAAAAATCTCAGTTTCTCTTCTGCTTGCCTGAAAATACAGAACAGGGAAACAGCAAACTCTACCAAATTGCTCTCATCTGGAGGTTCTCACCTGGCAAAGCAACTGTACCGTCTTGTTCCAAAGTTTCAGGGTTTATTCTTATGGCTGTCATACTGTGATTATTCGCATCTCTGTATAATAAATAGCCCTGGCAAGAACAAAAAAAATATGTGGGGGTATGAAAATACTCCTAAAATACATTAAGAGATACTAAAAGGGGAAAAAATGCAATGATTATTTTAGATATTGCTTTAAAATAATGGAAGCCTTTTACATCAAATGATGATCAACATTTTTTCTACTAACCCAAATTTTAACTAAATTTCTTATTAAAAAACGGAAATTTGACTCCCTTCCTCCACTTTCTACATGCCATAGATTAGCATGCTGAAGCTTGTATACAACTTTTGAAGCCCCACATTTTAATTGTTATTTATATCTGTATACAATTAGATTTAGATTTGTGTGTCCACTTTTCAAATCAACAGACTAGTCACAGGAATACCAGGAAGGCAATAGATAATGTTGTCCTATATAGAAGAGCAATCATTAATGCATACTAATACATGCATTAAAACCTAGAATAAAAAAAGTATTCGTTAACTACTTTGACTCCCACACTAAGACAGTTCCTTCCATTGAAACTACTGGATAAATAAATCTTGGCAAAATCCGGAAAACAAACCCACATAAATTAAGCAAAGAGCATTAAAGTAGATAGTAAAGCTTCAATCTAAAAGTAATATGATGAAGTAAGAAAAATCACCTGAATTTAACTTAACCATGCACCTGAAGGGAAATGACACTAAGGACATTTTAACTCTTATGGACACGTAACTAGCAGTAAGTGCAAGTCACACACCTTTCTATAAATATAGCCACAGAATGACACTTGTCCAAACTGCAGCGCCCTTGGCTACAGTCACTGTGTGAATGCACACACCCGTACAAGCACTCAAAAAGCATCACATATAGTTATGTACAGAAGGTCCAAATATGTAACACTATATAATGAAACCACATGAATCCTGTTCCTTTCTGAACTGATAAAACAGGCTCCAGAATGAATACATCCACACCCATTTGTTTTGTGTCAGTGTACCTTTTGGTGATCTGCTTTTACATTAAATAAAACCAGATTTCATGTGTTTGTGTTTACATAAACACAATAACTGCAATGAAAGAACACATACTTGCAATGAACAATTTCACTTCAAAAGTGTGGCAAAGAGTACATTAAAAATCACATTGGGACAATGAGATCGCTCAGTTAAGAGTAAATATACAATAAATTCAGTAAATTAATTGTTCTCTGAAATAGTTTTTTATGTTTTGAGGGTTTTTTATAATGAATAATAAAGGTATAAGAAAAATTGGTTGATATTCCAGAAACTAACTCTAAAAAACACAAACCATACAAATATAGTTAACTCTGCAATGACAATGTCAATAATTATCTCTATGTATTGTTTACATACGCTCAATCCTCCCCAACTAAAACAGCATTTCCTTATTTTACTGCAGATGTTTTCATGTCAATTTCTTTTCAAAACAGGGATTTCAAGTATTTTTTACATGTTTGTTGTTACAACACTTTCTTACATCCACTGACATGCACATACATCAGAACCACACAATTGACTATACAGACTATAAACTGATGTGCAAAAATATATTTTGCAAAAGTCTTTACAGTGACAACACAAAGCAAAGACACTCCATTATTCCTTTCCACAGACCAGTGATTACAGGTCCATCATCCTCCATAATTTAGAAGCCAGTACAAAAAATTTTGTTTTTTATAAAGAAAGCCAAAGCAACTATAAAATATCCATGTAAGCTTACTCTAAGGCAGGGTCTACTTAAATTATTTATGAGGGATAAGGAGGGCTGCACATTTTATATTTTAAGTATTCACTTACCTGAGCATAACCTAACCAAGACTTCTTTTCTTTTCTGTTTTTGATGCGGGATGTAGAATTGTATATATGGCCCTGAAAAGCAAAAAATTTCCATCATTTAAGAAATACCAGAGTGAAAACTCAACAATCATTTCCCATCTAAGAAATATCTTCAACCATATTGCAAAGTGAAAATTCTAAGAAAATGTTGTCAAGTTGTCATAGAAATCATCAGAAAAATTTACACAAACTGTAATAGAACTGATGATCAATAAGCTATGTAAGATTGCCCATGGAAACATCATAAAAGTTAAATTAAAATACTAAGTATCACTCATCAGACAAGAAGCAGACACATTACCCTCACTGTCCCACTGTATCCAGAGCCAATTTTGTAAAGTCCATCTTTACATAAGAGATAGAGGAAAAAACCATCACTCTGAAGTAGGCACTGGTCATCTTCATCTACAGATATTTCTTTCAATGGCCATTTGTGCATCAAGGCTGCCTTTTTTATCCCATTACTGAACCAGTCCTGGATTTGGATTTTGCCCACCAGAACTGCCTGTACACTCCGCTGAAGAGAGTTTAAAATGGTTGGCACCTAAACAGTAAAAGAAAAAGTGAGTGAAAAAGATGAAATTCTTTTAAAATGTTGTACCTTCTGTCCTAACTCCAGCTCAAGAAAGACCAAGAAATACCAACTCATCTCAAAAACAGTGGGGGGGAAGGTAATTAAACAACACATCTTCTCAGAACTCATGAGAAGTACTCATTTACATAAATTCCCAGATACAGAGAAGTTTTAGTGCAAGACCTGAATAGTCTGACAAGCATGGCTGCCATTATTGGTGAGGATTGCAGAGATTGCTTGCAATGTCCTTCCTGTCTCTCCCCAGGCAGCCACCAGACTGAAGAGGCAAGCACAGGAAAGCGCTGTCAAGGACTGTCCCGTGCTGTCATTCATTCCCGTGCTACGGACTGTTATTTCCAAAAGCAGCTGGAACAGAGATTCTGCAGATAAAACACAGCCATTGCACAGATCAGTCACAAAATCATACAAAACAATTTCACTATCAATGGGAAAATAAAATAGGAAAATACATTATATCTTTCCTCAGCTATTATGTTCAGAGCTAATTTCAGACAGAAAAGCATCTTAAATGCACCTGAATGATCCTTAACTTTTCTTCTTTTCAGCCAGAAAACATCAAGTCTGGATAATCACCATGGCTGAAGAAGAAAAACTACAAGTCCTTCTGTCACAGTGGAACACATTAACAAGAACTGGACCAGAAAGTGTTATTATAGTAGACACTATTCAGTCTACCCCATCACTGAGATGATGTGTAGATCACTTGTCTACTCTTTATGACCCTTACCCATGTTGAAGCACAACCCACTTCATAGGAACAAGCATTTCAAATTGAGGCTTGAAAATTATTTTGATCATATGCCTCTTTCCAAAGACTGTTTGGTGGCTGAACTTCTCTAACAGGTGTGAACAGAAATCCACCTAAATTTTCCCAAGAGCTGATAAAATTAATCACTAGGGCAGTAATCAAAAAGTTTTCTTTGCAGCTTTTTAATACTCCATGAATCAATACAAAGTAAGTTTTCTGCAGCAAATTACAATCTTTGGAGATGCAATACTGTTAAGTCATAAAACATGAAAAAATACATGAAGTCTAAAGACTTTTTAAAAATTGTCTTTAAACAACTCAGGCTACAGCCTAGACTTCTCTGCAGTTCTATCAACAAACATGGGATTTTAACTTAAAGGATATAGTCAATCATGCTCTCAAAGGCATCAGAAGTTCAACTTTTATTTTCAATATCATGTAAAAGAAAATTAATTTTCAGGGAAACTTTGGGATGGCCAGAGAAAATAAAAACAGGAATTGTGACACTCTGCTTAGCAGCTCCACATAAATTACAAAATTAAACATCTAAGCTATAGACCACAACAGCAGATTACAAGAGAAATTCACCGTAAAATTGTACTCTTTCCAATAAGACCAAGTATTTTATGTTTCAGTAAGAAAGTAAAACTCAATTTTTTAGGCTGTGATGCTCTTTACTTTGTTTCAGTGAGGAAGTACTCCATACATGCACCATAAGGACCTAACAGGCCAGAATAGTCAGTCAGTTGAGAACAAGCATGTTACCATCTCACAAATACTTGCCAAGAACCATTTTCTTCTGTCCAACACAATAACAGGTGTATGTTAATAAAAATACAGTAAGAGATGAGATTACCTAGGACTTCAGGAGGCTCTGACTGCAGGCCTTCTGGTTGCTGACCTTGGAGCACATTAAGTAGGGCTTGTAAGCTCCTGAGACACAAGGATGGATGAGAAAATCTCGTCTCCTTTATCAATTCAAAGACTTCACACAATCCAACTTCAATGATCTAAAGAAGTACAGATTTTTCAGAACAGATGTCAATACAGTATTTTTAGATCTTCATCAAAAAAGTATATCCCAGTGCTCACTAAACAAGAGAATTACTCAAATAAAACTTGTAATATAAGATACAGTGTTAAACCAGCATCAAAATCAAGAATCCACCTATACAATTATACCAGCAAATATTACATGTAAGTCAGCCACTACATAAAAGAGCATATCTAAGCAGACTAAGTTTCCTGAAAGAATAAGGAAGCTTAAAATTTTTGCACAATAAAAGGCAAACTGTACCTCTGAGCCCTTCTAATTTCTATTCAGTTCACTCTTTGACAGTCTTCTTTTTCCTTGCTCATTAACGTGAGCCAGCAAACTAGAATGGTCCTGCAACCTGGCTTCACATCCTGAATAACAATACATTTGACAGCTGATACTGGCAGCTCTAGAACTTTCTCCTCCAAAGCCTGTGAGATTATTTTTATATTGTGACAAAAACAAAGATTAATTGCTAGTCACTAAAACTCCACATGTACTCATAAAACACATGCATTAAGCCAACTAACAGAACATGTTTAAAAGTCCTGTTAGAGACATCTCTAACTTTCCCTTTTAGAATTCCTGACTATTCTGAGATTACAGTCATGCTTCTCTTCACTGACTGCTCCCTTGCACTTCTTCTCAGACTCTGTATTTAATAATGATGAAGATGAAAGAGAGGAGGGTTAGCACATTACAAATAAGCAATTGTATCTTAAAAACTTCACTATGTCTTTTGGTCAGGAGCAGAGCCCCCATAAAGTATTTAACAGAGACTCATCCCTGAGCAAAATGTAAGGAAAAATACAGAAATGCAAAAATAAATACCATCGTTAATGCAACTGCCACCCATGCTTATAACATATATTCTGGAAGTCAGCTCTAAATTCTACTGGATGCCTTGCAACTGTCTTTGCTGACCTTTAATTTGATTCCCATCTTTCAGAAATTATTTTACCATCTATTTTTTCTTGGAGGCAGGACAAAAACATAACCAAGTCAAGTCCTCAAAGCACAACAGCAATTTTCCTACTAATTACACCTTACATTTCACATCTGCAATGGAGTAGGGGGAAAACAGATGCATGGAATCTACAGTGAAAAAACCTGTCAACATAATAATGTTTTTTCCAGGATCTAAAACTCACCACCATCCTCAAGGCTAAAAAATAAAATACATTTTCACACATTTTTATAAATGCCCTTCCTGCTCAGTTATAGTGTCTTTGAGAGAAACTAAGTTTATTCTTCACAATCTTCAGACAGAAGACCTCATATAGGAGCTGACAGAGGCAGCCAGAGAAAGTAGAGAACATAACCCAGTGGAAAAGTTCACAGTTTGCTGAACTTCCACTACAGTAGGAATCAATAAGAAAGAGTTCTGCTGCAATGTTATCAATTCTCCAGAGGTTTTGGATTGGTTTTTAAATATCTGAGATCAAGAGATTGGGTAGGCTTCATAAAATAGATCTATTTACTGTATTATCTCATGTATGTATATCTTACATTATATATATATAGATAGATATAGAAATAGTGTGTGTATCTCTCTACCTCTCTCCTCCAAACCACGCTCTGAAGGACAGAATAAGCAAATAGTTCTTTTCAGGACATCTTAAGCTTGTTCTCACTGCTCTCTGAAAGGTTTTTGAGCAAAAACAAGTACTGCGCTGCCTCAGCTTGTGTCACAGCCTGACTGCTCCTACTGATGCTCTCTGTGCAACCATTCTCCCACTCCCTTTGCAACACCTTTGAGACTTCAGAGCAAAAGTTTAAGACTCCTTAACAAAACGCACCCAAAATTCTAGCCTGGATGCAGACATTGTGACTCCTAACTAATTCCTAAAACCTCACCTATTTCATCTTGAAGTCTTATCTATGCCCTTGTTTTATTTCCTTTATCTTTCCTCTCATTGTGAGCATTATCCCCAATGCTCACATTTCTATAATTAAAATTACACACTACTCTGAATTAATTTATATTATATACATACACCAAAAAAAGAGAACATTTACGAAGGTAACATTATCCTAATGAATTTTAACATGCATAAAATCAGTCCCTAAAGAAAGTAATTATTTGTCTTTTATTTTTTGTTACAACTTAAAAATTTAAATTTTTGCTTAAGGTTATTAACAAAATGTATACCAGGGCAGGAACAAAGAATATTTAAGTCAGTTCATTCCACCTTAATCACTTTAATCCAGTATTTGTCTCTTTTAGTACAGGGCTTTTGTGGATCATTCATTACTCAGCCTCAAGTTTAACATCTCGGGGGGGAGGGGGCTGTCTCTGTGTGTGTGTGTGAAAGGTGTGGGAAATACCTTTCCTTTAGTCTGCAAATTACAAATCTTATCAACAGAACTGAACCTACTCCATTTTAGGTAGAGAGAATTCCTCACCATTAGCTAAGATACTAAATAAATAAGGTAGCAAACAAGTATGTCAGACAAAGGCAAGTGTTTCCTGAGAAACCAAAAATATAAAGCTATCAAAACAAGTTACTAAACTATCTGAACAAAACCAAAAGACAAATTTAAATTTTTTGTTGTGCTAGTATTTGAAGAGCAGCAAAGTCTGTCTCTTAATGTTAAAAACAACTATTCTCAATCTTATTATAGAAATTGCATAGGACAACTTCTGATTCAAAAATACATTCTACTTTAAGGCTCTAACAAACCTGACTCCCTCAAGTTTAAGATCTGAAAGAAAAATACCTCCATAGAACACCCAGTCACCTTAAGCTACAAAATTGTAGAATGTTTTCAACTTACTCTCAATTAAACAAAAAACCACCAACACACCAAGGACTACACTCTGGAGAATCTCTAAGAGTACAAACCCTAGCCACACTTTTTTTCATCTTTCACCTCACTGTCAAACTCAAAATACATCATTATCTTTTTTAATAAACTAACAATTACTATCAGAAATTTGTCTTGCAAATATTGTGAACCTTAGAAACTATAATAACTGTCTTCTTTACAGTTAACAAACTAAGCCCTACACAATATTGTTCATTATCATGAGACAGACACCTGTATCCAGGATAGCAAAAGATTTACAAGTCAGTCCCTAGAAGTTTACTACATGTGAGACAGTTCCAAGCAGATGCTTTTTTTAAAAGTATGAATGCAAGTCCAATTGTTACCTCCAAGTGACCTAAACAACCCTGTATTACCTAGATAGTTATGAAAAATACTGAGGTTGTATCAGGCATCTAAACATATTTTTGAACCATAAATTTGATATTTTGTAGATACTTTACTAAAAATTAACAGTGTGAAAACATATTAATTTTCACCAATTTTATATTTGCTGTACTGAATGCAACAAAAATATCAAGAATTTTCTATTTTGAGACAAGTTTGTTACTTACAGTTTCCCTAGCATTTTTTCTAAGCCACCATCTTTGTAATTAGCTGTCCAACACAATACCAATGCTTTGGTTTCCACATGCAGGTCTTCTGTCCATATCACTGATAAATCTCATCCTTCTTGGAACCTCTTTTAATTTCAACATCTTTTTAAAACATCATTCCATGCTCCATAAATGCTAGTAGCTACATTGCCTTTTACTTAAAATTAAGCACCCACAAGCACTTGCTGATTCATTTAATACAATCCATGAGTACTCAAATGCAGTTCATAAACAATGCTGACTTTATTTCTAGCGACCACATATTGCAATCATCAATCATGAAATTTCAGTTGGCTGACTTGGTTATGCTTCTCTGCAATTCACCGCTACTATTTTCTGGAGTGCCAACTTTACCCCTCATATAACAACACCTAAATGCAATCATCTATAAAATCCTAATTTTCTAAGCCACTCAAATATTCTACATAACCACAGCTGCAACCACCTTTTTTAATTCAGCATTTGTATTGGTTTTCGGCCAAATATATACAAGGGAAGTTAATTTGAATATGCTTTTTAGATTCAGAAGAACAAAACAAAGCATGTTCCATAGCATTAATAAGGTAGCAATGAACACAACTAAATGTATAGCTTTGTAATACATAGTAAAAAACAAGTGAACCAACAAATTGAAAAAAAAAAAAAGAAAAAAAAAATCAGTAAGTCCTTTATTTCTGACTTTCCACCATTAATCCTACTGTAAGCATAGAAGCAGTCAATAGTTAAAAACCCACTCTAACTGTTCAACTATAGCATCAAAATCTTAACATGCAGTAGAATCTGGAGCTGTCAGTACCACGAAGGTCACTAAAGCCAAAAAAGGGAAAGAATAATGGACAGTTGCTGCACTTACATGGATACCCAGCAAAACATCTTAGGAACCATTCCACCAAATTATTTCCATTATTAGAAAGACTTATTCTTTTTGGGGGGTAAAGCAAAAAAAAGCACCCTTTACAATTATGAGCTGGTAGCCCCTCAGAGATACTAGAGCTGCCTTATTTGCATCATTTCTGTGTAGATTTTTGAGGCAGGAGGTGTTCAAGTACCAACACTTTAAAAGGAGTGCAACTTGAGTGTTTAGCTGACATTCAATTGACTGTAATTTGGGCAGGTACATAGATCACCCTAATTCATTAAATGATTCTGAACTAGATGCACTACAAATAAAATTACAGCAGTGTTCTAAGCAGCTGGCTTATACTGTTGCTCTTTAATCCCCAAAAAGAACACACCAACCTTAGATGACGTACATGGCACACTTTAAGTGGTATCAGTTACTTGCCTTTGGAAGTTTAATAGGTGGCTCTTTGGGCTCCTCTTCTTCATCACTGTCTGAATCCCCACTCTGGACACTGTTCTTTGAGGCCAAAGACACAGACGCTTCCTTTTTCTGCCACTCCAACACACAATGGCGGACATTGCAGTAAACATTAAAAGCTGAAGGATTGCTATGTAATCTGATATCTGGTATGGTTATTGTACTCTCTAGGCTTTCAGTCTGAAAAACAAGATCAGTTTTAGTTCATTAGTTTAGTAAAGTTTCAAGCTTTGCTAAATATAAATAATCTCAACAGTCTCAATTTTGACAGACCAATTTATTTCTAAACTAGAGACAACTTTCCTGTTGAAGTACCTAAAGGTCTATTGCAAGCAGGGAAGAAAGGAAGAAGAGGAAGGCATTTCAACAGATTCCATCTAGCTTTAGCCTCTACCTCTCATAACTTGATGAGGACACCGGGACTAAAAATGACAGGAGCTCAGGCTACAGAATGATCCAAACCTGTGCCACAGTGGTAAGAATAGCAGAATCAAGCTCTATCTCCTCAATAGCAGACTGTTTTGGAGGTTTTAATTATAATTGAATTTTTAAATACATGCCTTGTTATTCTAGTTGTTAGTTTTAACCTGCTGTTAAATACTAAAAATTTAAGATGTTTGTTAAACATATACTAGAAATTTAAAAACCCACTTGTTTTCTCATTAGATGAAAACTGATGACAAGTTTAAAAACTCCTGTCAGGATGCTGCAGATAATAGTTTTGAGAATAATAATCTAATGGACTAATTACTAAATAAAGAAATCAAGGCCTATAACTTAACAAGACACTATTCTGTTTTCAGAAGCCCTAAGCCACAAAGTATGAGCTGGGAAATTGTTCTGAGAAACTACCACTACCATAGCCCACCTTGGTACCTACCACTGGTGCATTACTGTCAGCCTTGGCCAAGACACAAAGGAGCCTTCATGAGGCTGCCACTGGACTTGGAAAAATAATACGAGAAAATGTTTAAAAAAAAACATTTTTAAAAATCTGCCCTGTACTTTCCCAGTCTGAAACAGTAAGATGGGAGAGGAGATATGAGGACTGAGAGGACTGACTTGAAAAAACAAAACTCCACAACAATTAACTCCCAGGCAGGGTTGTGTACTAGCAAAGACCAGGCTGCTATCAGCAAAGGCTTTGAAAACTGGATTTCAGGCATATGGGAGGAAGCAATTCTCTGTAAGTGCTTGCTGTAGACAGAGGGCACATAGATCATATAAGGAGAGAAGGCCCAGGTTAAGAGTGCAGGACAAATTTGCTTGACCATGCAAGGCAAAATGCGGGGGATTATTAGGCCAGACAGACTCAGGGTCATGACTAACTTCACAAGGTCATTTCTGGTTTCATTCTTGTTTTCTTGAGAGACAGGGAGAGGAAGGGCACAGTGAGAGTGGAGGCTTTTTGTCTTTTTTTTTTGTTTTGTTTTATTTATAGGGTATTAATACTGTGCATTGCCACATTCATCTGACATGAAATTACACAGTGAAATTATACTACAGTGATTTGAAACAGATCACTGAGAGCAGTGATGGGAAGGAGAACATTAAACTAGCAGAGGAGAGGTAAAAGGAATTTGAGAACCAGTGAAGTGGGTAATATTTTAATGGGGTGATTTTTTTTTCTACAATATAGCTGCCACAATTTTCTACATCAAAACCACTTTTATCTGCACATACATTTTTATTAATACCAGAAACAACACAAGACTCTAAGACCTTTTAACACTGTATGTTAAAAAACATAACAAAAAATTCAAAATTACTTGAAAATATTTAATCATTCACATATTCCCTATTTTTGACTATAATATTATTCTGACTGTACTAGTATGTATTTGCCTATCCTTCCTTTCCATTATTACTAAAGTTACTGCAAGCCAGAACATTAAGAAGTAATGCTTTACTATGCAACCTATTTTATCAAACACATTGTGTGGTAATTTTTCTCACCTGCATCAGTCGTAGCAGTAAGCACAAAAATATAAATATAATGAAGTAGGAAAAAGAAAAAGCTGGAAAAAGTTCTCTACATGTATACTCATGTTTGGCAGGTTTTTTCTTTAACTCAACAGAACTTCTACCATAAGGATTGAAAGACAGCAAAGTTTAGTCCTTGTTCAATATTAATATCTTTGAAATAGTAAAGCTCTTGTTAGAAATCCCACAATATTAAATCAGTGCAAGAACCCAAGGCACAATCTCATATGTTATTCCAGTATCAAACAATCGAAATAAATTTGGATTGACCCCACTGATAATGAGCTCCTACATGCTTTGATGTTTGACACCATAAAACTGAATGGTTTTAAGATGTAACTCTTCTGTTCATCAAGTACTCATACACATTACCTCAAAAATTTTTGCAGCTCCAGTTAAGGCAAATGCACAGTACAAGCTTTCAGCTTTAAAGCTAGCTCAGTTGAATGGCACAGGTTAAATTCCTCAGTAAACTTAGTTTACTAAAGTTTTTTACAGAAAGAGAAAGCTATTTCAGAGGCTCCAGATATTTATCTGAAAGTTCACTTATCTAGTTAATATCACACATTGTAATTGTAACTTCTGTGAAGAGTTTCCATTCCAATTCTTTCTTGTCAGCTCAGCTAAATCTTTGATCCTGAAGAGCCTAAGTTCTGTAGCTCATACAGTCTCATTTGAAACAGACTGGCCAAACTGTTAAACCAGCACAGATAATTTTAGACATTACAGTGCTAGATAAAAATCAATGTATGTTTTCTTGCCTATTAATAACAAGCTGACTAATTTTCAGAAATAAACTCCTTATTCCAAATACTTTACAACTGTTAACCAGTAAGCACTTTAACTATTCTCTGTGTTCAGTGTTTTGCTTTTATACAGCAGTGTATGAACAATACAATACTTGCATACACTAACTGCCTACAGAGACTTCAGGACAGCACAACATCCTCCAGAAACTTCATCATAAGATAAAAAACACTGATGTGACTTGTGATGGATTTGCTCAAGTCTAAGTGGTTTAACTATAATACTTATAGTTGCTAGGTCTTCAAAACAAACACCTATTGAAAAGTGGATGCATATAATAAGCAGGTTCTACAAACATCACATTCTTAGATTTCCTCTACATAAGGCAAGAACTGAGCTGACAACAACAAAAAAGAAACCAGTAAAACTTTCTGCCCCCTCTAATGCAAATGATCATTCAGTGAGCAGCTTTTTTTGTTGTTTTTTTCTTTTCTTCAATAGTGGTAGAGGAAAGTATTCAAAACAGAAATCAGAAGTTTTTCCCGTATGAAACAAGTGTTCTTCCTTTCTAGGTAACAGATTCCTAACTTCACTAAGGTCAGATACATTGAACAAGTCAGAAAACTGGGATTTGAGTTCATCCCATCATCACCTGAAAGCTTACTTTTCTGCAGCTAATGAATACCTTCTACACAATCATAAAAACTTCCCCAATATTATGAGACTCATGATATCATCTGTACAATCTTGTTGCGGATTCAGATTTTGAGGTAGAATAGATCAGTAAGAAAGTATAACCAATACCTGTACCTACAGAACCTCACTTAGTACTTCTTTTATTAAACTAATAAAGTCTGTCTTAACTTACAATTCTCTTAATGATACTGCATTTCATGTTGGCACAAAATACATCTGTGTTGTCAAGAAAAACAGCAGAATATTAAACCAAAACGTTAATCAACTTCTAAGAACTCACTAAAGCAATTTATTGATTTTGCACAGAACCAGAATCATTAATAATGCAAACAGACTCCTCTTGAGCTATACGATAAATTATTTCAGAAAGAAACAACACCTTACAGCTTGTTTTCATGGTATTAAGAGTACTGAGAGTCACATGACACTTGGAATAAGGTGAAGAGCAGCAATCACTTTCTCTGCCTCTGAATGTCCAATTCTTAATGGCTGCTGGGACATTGCAATCCAAAGCGCTCATTACATTTGACTACAAATTCAGCTTCCAGAGTGCCTAAGCAGATGATGAGATGATAGCTTCTGTACTAGCTTTCCTCCCAAAGCATCTGGTTTCTTGCAAACTGAAATTGCTACCACTGTCAAAAAGAAGAGAGCTTACAGACTGGAAAATAGAATTATGCTGTTTGATTCAGTAGTTTTCATCTGAGCTGTAATGTCACAGACATATTTTCTGAAAAATCCTTTGCTAGGATTTTTTCTCCTGAGAAGCTGAGAGGCCTCAGAAATGAAATGTAAACAATAATCATCTGCTGCTGTGGAAGGCAACAGGTGCATCTTTGATTGGCCTAATGTGGATTGTTTCTACTTGATGACCAATCACAGTCCAGCTGTCTTGGACTCTCTGGTCAGTCACAAGATTTTATTATCATTCCTTTCTATTCCTTGCTAGCCTTCTGATGAAATCCTTTCTGCTATTCTTTTAGTATAGTTTTAATATATAATTTTCTTTTATTATAATATATATCATAAAATTATAAAACAGCCTTCTGAACATGGAGTCAAGATTCTCATCTCTTCCCTTGTCCTGGGACCCCTGTGAACACCACCACACTGTAACACAGTGGGATGTTCTGAATCTTCATCTTTGCTGTTTGACTTGGTGCCACCAAAAATTAAACGTGCACCTTATCAAATGAAGATACATGGTGAAACATACATTGTAAAACTTAAATATCCATCATTGGTGAAGACAGTTTTAATACGTGAAGTTTTTATTTCTTGTGTGTTACTTTTTATTTTCTGAAAGGTAAGAAAGACTCATGAGGGAGAGATCAAAGTGCAGATGCTCACACTCTAATGCCTGGCTTGTCCTTGTAAACATATACTCCCTGCTAACTGGAAGAATGAATTATGTAGGAGAGGGTAAACAGCACAGGTTTGGTTCAAAAGATAAGAGCAACCTACTCCTAATTGCTCTTCTCAGTTAGCATTTTGTAATGTTCCAGTACACTCAAGGATAGCAGTGCAAAAAACCAAAACCCTCTGGTCTCCTTTGCACACCTCACACATAAAGAAACTGTTTTCCCTAAAGATGAAACCCATACATAGCTTATTTTCTGACCTATTTGTTTTCTTTCTCTTGAATCAGATGGCTGTGGTAATGTTTTATTCTTAAATATGATGGAAATAGACTATAATCTAAGAGAGGAAAGTTAATCTGCTGTTAAAGATGGGTCAGGTTATAATAACCATCTGATCTAATCCATGTGTAACACTGGGAAGCTCACCCAATTCTTTTTCAGACAGTCAAAAGATCTCTTAGAAAGGGATGCCCTCTTGAGGTTGAAAGACCAAATACAAAAGCCACTGAAAACAATGCCAAATTATTTGAGAACCTACGTGTGTTTTTAATGAGACAATATTCATCCCTGTCAATGTGTTTTATACATCTATTCATTAGCTTACAATGAATTTGTCTGTTACATGAACCTCCCCCTTAAAGTTTTATTACTCCCATTTATAGAAAGCTAAAAAAGTCACAGCTTAAAACTTCTGCATAAACTAAACAGGTAGACACCAATCATTTCCAGTACAAGCTGTGTTTGGTGGACTCCAACTTTTCAGTATTCTTCAAATAACATGAAAAGAGAATATGAGGAACTGGGGGTGTCTGTGTAAGTCTCTCTCAATCCAAGGGTCCTAAGCAGCACTTGCATGAATTAACAGCAAAGGGGGAAAATATCCAGGGTATCTGAAGGGGGAAGGGGAGGTTAACAGGAATATTCATAGAGTTGGGAAAAGTTACATGGCCTTACAATTTTATGGCAATATTCTTTGCCAAAAGAAAAAAAAAAGTGGGCAGGGGGCAGGTATGGACTGGAATCCAAGGTGCTACACCCATGTCTAACAATCAGATACTTGTTTTCTATTTAAAAGTCACTTATGTCAGCAGTGAATTTCTAAAGCCAAAATAGACTGCACCACACAGAAAACTTTTGTACCTCCATTTAAAAAATAGATACTAAACCACAAACCAAAAAATAAGGGATAGTTCAAAGACCAGTGATCACAGCATGACCCACCTTAGAAACAGAATAAGGCTCAAACTACTGAGCTATTTAAACACCAATTAGAGTTTTGTACCTAAAATGTTTTAACATTTAATGCTTAAATGGTGGAAATAATTTTCTTTCAGTTGCTCAACAATTGCTTCTCTTTTAAATTTCTCTCCTCTTCCATTACTCAATCATTTTTACTAAGCAGGGGATATAAATAACAAAATTTTAGGTTACTTCATCTTACTCTTCATTTAAGGCCCTCTCTGCCTCTACTAAATAAGTAAGAGAAACCTTCCATCTCTGTTCAGACTAAAAGACCCTGTTTCTTCAAAAAATAAACCAATGCACACAAACTCTACTGCTCAGAAGTCCAGTAGTGAAAGACTTTTCAACTGCTCTATTTTAAAGATTCCAAATGGAAGCTCACATTTTCCTGACAGACACATCCATTTTCAGACATTCCAGTGCAAAAATAATCACTGTGCTGATTCTGCCATGGTAAGCATTGGGATGCATTGAAAAGTACATAAAAAAACAACACAAAAAAAACCCCCTCCAATGAAAAAAACAACTACAAAAAAATAAACAAAATCACCCAACTCTGTCAGTTTCATAACCTCAAGATATGAAACTGGTTTTATCCTTCCCTTCTCTGCTACATGTCTCAGGAAATACACAATTTTTTGCTAACATGCTGAAATAAGCTGGAGTGCTTTTCTATACCCAAGTCACTCAGAATGAAGACCAATGTTCTAATGGTCAATCCTGGTCAGTTTCAGACAATATTTAGATAATGGCATCAGTAAAAGACACACAAAAACCCATTATGACTTTCAAAGATGTAAATCTCAATGCTTTAAGTAGAGACTGACTTAAACCCAAGAAAAATCTTGAGAACAAGCCTCCATAGGGATGAGGTGAGGAGATTATCAGTTAGTGCCATATCCATAACTACTCACAAGAACTAGCCTTGGTCACATTGTCTTGGCCAAGGATCTTGCCACTCCATCTACTCAACACAACTAAATTTAAGAACTACATTTGACTGCTAAGCTTGTCCACAGCCATTGTGTATTTAGCTTTCTACTTGGCAGTAAAACTAGGGTCCCAAGAACCAGATAGACAAGGGTCCCTTTATAGTGTAACAATGACCAAAGCCAAAGAGTTATCTTATTTTAAAAGCACAAGTTTCTATCACCAGACAGAACACACAAACTAACTATATTTCTTCGAATCTCTAACTTGGTTGTCTTTGTTGACAGTGGGATGATAAAGTCATGGAGAGGACAGAGCTAAAACTTCTTATAGCAACTGAAGAAAGGACTGAGAAATTCAGTTTGGACCACAAATATTTTACTGTACAGTGCTGAGAACAGAAATGAAGATAAGCTCTTTCTATACCATAGTCAGAAGCTGCACTACTTGAGATAAGCAGAATAATCTGGTAAGTCTCCAAAAACTCAATACCAAATGAATAGATAGAGGGTTTGCTTCACCCTCCCAAAGCCATTTGTCTTGAGATACAGTAACTACATGAGGTTTGGCAAATGGGGATAAGATGGCCAAGTGGTTCTAAAGTGCATTTGTATTATAAGGGCATTCAGCCGACTAGAAAGTGTTTTCACTAGATACTTCAGTGGTTCTGTCCTTCAGAACCATTCCAAAACTGAGTTTTCTCTTTACTGACTACAAGCCTTTACACCCTCATGAAAATCCTTCCAAGACTGTAGCTTAAATAGAGAAATAACAGCTCTCTAATAGAGAAAGAATGCAGCACAGCAGTATTTTAAAATAGCACTGCTTCTGCATAAATTTATTCTCTCTAAAGAATAAAGATGTAAACATTTTTATTAAGTTCACTGTATGGTTCCCATGCATTTAAAGTGATTGGAGGCAGGGGTTACATGGAGAGAAAACAGGAATAGAATCACCTAGGTATCATTTATTACCTTTTCCATTATGGAGGAATTTTCAGAGCTAACTTTGGAGTCCTAAGAATGCTCCCTTTATCCTTTAGCCAATATGGCAAACTCTTTGCAGCGCTAGTCTCTGTTTGCTAGATGCAGATCTCAAAATTTACCTCTAAGACCAACATGTTTAGATACACATGGAGAACTAAAAACACTGTTCACATTACTTTGTGTTGAACATTAGCACCAAAAGCAGTTGAATGAGATTAACATTGGTATCACAGTCACGTAAGATACAGTAAACAGACAATACTGGTCTGCTGTTAACTCCTCTAAACAAACACATTGTTAGTCACACTTAGGTGCTCTTGCATTTCTCTCAACTGAAGTTACTGTCATTTTTGAGTCAGGACTTTGTCAAGTTAGTTACAGGCTTACCTTGTTACGTGTTTTTACTTTCAATTTAGTCTTCTGTTTTCTTTTCAACTTTTTCTTGCTAAAAAGTTTCTTACTTCTGAAAAAGAAAAAAAAGCAATGAGAACAAAATAAATAAACTCCCTTCTGTACCTCATGGTAATAAGCACAGAGGGGAAAAACGTCAGAAGCGCTCTATATTTTTTTTCTCATAGACAAAGGGAATAATCGCAGGTAGAATTTCAAAGTATAAATCAGAATACAAAGCACTTAAAATTGTGCTTTCCTAATGTTCCACTGAATTATGGGCCTTTACTCCCATCAATTTAAGCAGAATATCTGCTAGGAGAGAAACAAGTCCCTGAGCTTTCTATTGGCTTGCCCTATTGTTTCTATTACAAGTTCTTTAGTGCCACAGCAACGCTAGAAGCCAGAATTATTGACAATTCTCAGTAAAACAACCTGCTAGTACAGAACATTGCTTTGTAAAGTCTTTATCACACAAAGATTCAAGCCTTCCAAGACAAAAAGTAAGCTTTAAAAATGTATCATTTAGCAGAAGATTCAGCTGATGGAAGAAACTGCAGTTTCTTTACCTTTTGTTTGGACTTTTTCCACCCTCACTTTATAGACTTAACGTTCATCCCTTTACATTACAGATCTAGCTAAGACACTTCTCTAAGCTCATTAAATCCTCTCCTGCCCACACCTCATTCCTACCACACTCTTCTTCTCCTCCATTTTATTACCCAGGAAAAATAAAAAACACATCATACAAGAAAGACACCATACGCGCACACACCTGTTCCATCACCAGCGCTGAGATTATTCTGAAATGCATGTTTTTTAACCTATTTTTCCAGATTATAAATTCTACAAAAATAAGAAAAAAGTCATATGGTACCTGTGCAGCATACAGCTCACCTTACACAAGACTTCAAGTAAAAGCTACTAACATTCCTCTGTACAACAAACTTTACTCCAATAGCTTACAGTTCATATTAGTTGAAAAATAAAAAAACTATCACATCTGAAAATTCCAGGCAGTGAGAAGTTGCATTTTCAGTAAAAGACTGAGAATCGGAAGAATCTTAATACTTTATTCAAACAACTTTGTTCTAAATAAAAATGCTGAGGTTCTAAAAGCATAGTGGTTACTGTTCTGTACAGCATTCAGACTGCAAGAATATAGAAGCCTCATGGTCCAGCAGTTAAAAGCTGGAAAAACTGAAGCCTGACCAACAGCCAGCAGTTAGAATACAAGCTCAAACAAAGAATTCCTGCAGAGGATGCCACGAAAGCTGCCTCCTAGAAATTTCACCACTTTTCCCCTCTTGACCCATATTAAGAGGAAGGTATGTTCCTCAAGACACTTCCTGCAGAAACAAACCAGCTCACCACATTGCTTATAAGGAACAAACACCATTATCCTGGAGTTAAAAGAA
This sequence comes from Molothrus aeneus, assembly GCF_037042795.1. Lineage (NCBI taxonomy): Eukaryota > Metazoa > Chordata > Aves > Passeriformes > Icteridae > Molothrus > Molothrus aeneus. The sequence continues at coordinate 68,067,819 of NC_089647.1, forward strand.
CTGATTCAGTGAGCAGTAATTCCCTCACCATCCCCAAAAAGTTAAAGCTTTCGAAGAGAATGGAAATGACTGCTCAAGGTTCCCCCAACAGTAAAGTTTCAATAGGTAACAGTATACAAGCTATTTAAGAAGCAAGGAAAAAAACAACTTCATATAACTTTTACTATTCAAATTTCAGCAACCGAACTCCATAGCCTCACTATTTAGTTTTTCTTTAATTAGACATGTTTCCTTATTATCATTTAATGCAGTTAATTCTTATTCTGCTGTCAAACATGAAGAACAGTGCAGCCCTTCCCAGTCTGTAGCCACTCAATCTTCTGCTCTGGACATAATGACCTTTTATGAAACTTGCACCCTAACTTTCAGTTTAGAAGTCCTGATGAAATTATCTTCGGGGCTCTCTCAGTCCATACCACACATGAACCATGTTGACCAAAGCCGAAAACAATACTTGCTGTTTGCTGTTAGGAAGAGGAAGAAGAAATGTCTCATATGGCTCCAAGGTCACATTTAAACTGCATTCCAGGTATTATTTGGCAGCTCCACAGCAGTATGGCACAGCAGACCTATTTAACCCAGGCTAGCATGAAAACATTTCCCTGCAAAGCTCAAAATTGAGCTTCCAATACTCTTTTTCTATCTGTGCTAATAATTATGCCTTTTAAACACAATATGATTTGGACTTAACACAGACAACTTGAAAAGCATAGCTTTTTTTCTTTTTGTTTTAAAAGATACTATTCAAGTTGCCAAGACATTTCAAATTGAATCCTTCCTGCCAAAATCCCTGAAAACTCTCCAAATTTGTTACAGTCTGCAAACATTAAAAACACTTTTTCATCTTGTAAATATTTCACTGGACCAATCCCTGTAATTTTTGCAAGTATTTCTTAATGTTTACACAGACATCTGAAAAACCCCCAAATTAAGCCTTTTCCCTCCCCCCAAGACTGGGCTCATTTCCATAGTAACAAAACCTCTGCCATTTGGCAGATGACCTTCATTTGTCATGACACCTACACAAAGTTTTTTCCAATTAGCAAACAGGAAAGATCAGCAATGGGTTTACTGATGGTGCTAAGATCTCCCTCATTCATACAACAACCATTAAAGATGCTGCAAACAGCAGCACAGTCTGACTGTTCCACTGTGGCAGTCTTTATCTTCAGCAAGTTTTGGGCTTGAATAATTTTACATGGAAACAGTTTGGGATAGAAATGCCACAGTAAGAACCCACAATTATGTCCCTGTATTTTCTAAAAATGAAACCTCAAGGAAGTGGGAAGTATACTTTCTTCCATTTCCAAACAAACCTCCAAAACAAGTAAACAATTAATTAATAAAAAAATACCTCATCACACTAATTTTATAAATAGTTCTGAGCACCCTACAATAACTATGCATAACACTAATGTATTCACAATGTATCTGCATGTAACAAAGATACATATGATCGTTCACCATTCTACTGTTATATACCAAAACACTGAGATATTTTAATATTCAGAAAAACATGGGCAAATATATTCATGAAAAACAATCCTAAGCAGATTATGAGTAATTTCCTGTTGGAAACCACATGTGTTAATTATAACCACAACTCCTCTACTACCTGAAGATTAACAAGATCTGATATGGCTCAGCTGGATTTTTTAGCTAAATTATTAATTATATTGCTGGTTAACAATTGTAAGCTGCTGCTAGCTGTCATTTGTAAAGGTCTTGGTACTCTGTGCTGACAATCTGCTTCCACTGGCAAAAGGTCCTTAGCCTTCAACTTCTAACTCAGTTGTTGATACCATTTAGCTCACAGAAAACAAACACTCATTTTCAGCAAATCTCAGGCAGGCTTTCTGCAAACTGCTTCAAAACTTTGTAACACTGGAGACCAAAATTTGAACTGGACCACAAGCAAGTGCAAGTCAAATGAGCACGGAACGTAAAGACACCTTGACAAAAAATTACTTGTAGCAAATGGACACAAAGAAAGAGATAACGGTGCTATTACAGCCTTTACAGAAAAATCTGTTGAGAATAAAATAAATACCAAAAATCTTCAACCTTGGAATATGAAATAATTGCCTCAAATCAAAGGCAGAAATAAAAAAGGAGGGGAAAGGGGAAGGTGGGTAATAACCAGTTGCTTGAAAATTTAAAATAGGTGAAACAGCTGTTTAAATGACATGATTGCAATTCTAATCAGGCTTGTAGCACCTGTAGCAGGAGGAGTAAAGGCATGCTTTAGTTTATTTGTTCTAGACAAGAAGTAGCAACAGCTAGTACTTGGACTATCTGATGCATTATTAGGAGAACATTGTTCAGTGTCTCAACACCATTGCTCTTACTCTTTAAAAGAGATGAAGAAATGCAAACAGAGCATCTTCCCTCAAGGTGCAACAGTCTTGAACTGTAATTGATAAGCTTAAATTTGAGAGGGAAGCTTTACATGTAGAGCATGTGTTCCTCCCCTCAATGCTGGTACTGAATCACTCAACATGGACTAACATTATGTTAGTGTTACACCTGCATAAGATCTTCTAGACTATATGTTATACGAAGTGCGTGTATAATAAGTGGAAAAAATATTATTCTGTCTCTGCTGCTGAGGCAGAAAAGGAACAACAAAAGCTTTATTTAAGTGCTGTCTGACCTAAAACCTTTGCTTCTGAAACATGGTACCAAAGACTACTGTAGCTAGTACAGTATTAGACACAGTTCTGCTGTTGAATCTTTGAGTACATTTTTGAAAAATTTGTGAATTTAGTAAACCACATGCTAACACATGCTCAATTTTTTAAGACTTCCAAGTGACTTTAACTCAGTGCATTTGTCTAAACTCGCTTGCTCTGGTTCAAGGGCTACCCATCTTTGGGAAGAAGTATACTGTTGACAGGACAAGTCTAGCCAAGAGTTGCTGCGTTCAGACAAATGAGAAATACATTCTGTTACTCTGTTTCCATGAGTGCTAACTCAACACTCATCTTTAGCTTAAAGATTCAAGGGCTTGTGGAAATTTGCTTACCAGGCAGCAGCCACTCAGTAAACATTGAAAATGAAACAGTCAGGTTTGTGGTATCAAACAAGTCTTTTGTTTCCTCCATTAGGTGAACTACTGCTGCGGGTGATCAACTTGGTTAGACAAGATGCAAGAAGCATTTGCTTCTGAACAGCCCAAAGTGAAATCCCAAGCTCAGATTGTCAAGAAGACCACAACAGCAAGCTATTATCACTCATCATGTAGTGATGAGTGATACACTTGTGTAGTCATCATCAAGTTTGAGGGTGTTTCATCACAGCATCAATTTACTGGATGCAGTGGCAGTGCAGGTGAAGTTCAGGAACCTGAAAGAAGGGAGCAAGACAAAGGCAGCATCACAACTCTAGACTTCCTAAGAACAGACCTCACCAGTCAAGAACAGACTGTTGTTCATCAGTCATCTTTGAAGAATCCACAGGATACAGTTCTCTGGAGAGAAAAGAGTGCAGAAGAGCTCTCCAATGCAGGCTCAAGTTCTACACACAACTTGCAACACTCTATCTGGAATACCACCACAAACTCTGGGTGCTCCAGAACAAGAAACACTTGTTTACCAGAGGGAGTCTGAGAAAGACTTAAAGAACTGGAGGTTCTGTTGTATGAGGAGTAACCAAGCAAGCAGAGATTGTTTAGCTGTGAAAAGAGAAAACCTGGGAGGGTGGGAGAGGAATAGCCTCCATGTGAATACATCCACCTCCATCTGATGGGAGAGAGCAAAGATGATGGAAACATATTCTTCTAGGCAATATCCACTGACAGGCCAAGAGACAATGGAGGGGAAAAAAAATTAATACAGGAAGTTCCAATTACACCCAAGAACTGTAAAAATGGTCAAAGAACTTGCCCTGAAGAGGCTACACATTCTCCCTCCTTGAAGATACTGAAAAAACAATTGGACAATGTTCAATTGTAGAGTTCAAAAGTAGAGCAACCTGCTCTGGTTGATCCTACTTTGAGTGCTCACAGTCTCCAGAAGCCCCTTCTAATTTCAACTATTCTGTGATCTTCACCATTTGCTTACGAAACAAAGTAAAATTTGACTGTAAAATAAACATGCTTCTGCATTGTGGAAAGACTGTATTTTTTCTCTTTCTGAGTTTTGCATTTCTCCTGGTGTCATGCCATGTTTCTGATTATGTTTCCAAGTAGAGACATACTGAGCTTTTCATCTGTTCACCATCTGGATCAGCAAACAGACATCAAAATCAGGCACAGGAGCAACTTCTATGGGAATTAGTCAGCATAATCAAACTTTCAATAGTACACAGAGCTAACAAGAGAATGAGGCATGAAAACTACCTTATCACACTTAAAATATATGCCTGCATTAAGACAATCCAGTCACTTTAATTGATCCACACTTCGTTGGAGACAACCAACACCCACAGGTCCACTAAGAAGGGCATGACAGAGAACATGCTTATATGCAACAATCAAGAGCTTCTCTGTGCAGATGAACCAACATGGGCACTGCACAGAATCTTTAACAAGACTTTTTTAAAAAAAGCTTGTGCACATGGCATGTCACCTGGGAAACTAAAACTAATTTGTCAAATGAAAGGTACTCTAGAATCAGTAAAAAGAGTGTCTGGAAAGACCCCCGAAAGGTCGGCATTTCCATTTCCTGGTCTATCATAGAAGACCAAGGGTCCTGGTCAATGACAGGCTGGTTGTGAGTCAGCAGTGCCCTGGCAGCCAGGAGGGCCAACCCTGTCCTGGGGTGCATCAGGCCCAGCATCACCAGCCAGGCAAGGGAAGGGGATTGTCCTACTCTGCTCTGCACTGGGGCAGCCTCATCTTGAGTGCTGGGGGCAGTTTTGGGCACCACAGTGTAAGAAAGACATTTCTTTACTGTTAGCATCCAAAGGAGGGCCAGGACCATGGTGAAGGGTCTGGAGAAGAAGCTACATGAGGAGCAGCTGAGGTCACTGTTCAGCCTGGAGGAGACTGAGGGGAGACCTCAGTGCAGCTACAAATTCCTCATGAGGGGAAGAGGAGGGGCAGGTACACATCACTCTGGTGACCAGGAGAGGACTTGAGGAAATGGCATGAAGCTGAGTCAGGGAAGTTTAGGCTGGATATCAGGAAGGATGGTTCATCCAAAAGAGTGGCTGAGCACTGGAACAGGCTCCCCAGGAAAGTGGTCACAGCACTAAGCCTGACAGTTCAAGGAGTGTTTGGACAATGCTCTCCAGCACATGGTGTGACTCTGGGGGATGGTCCTGTGCAGGGCCAGGAAGTGGACATGGATCCTTGAGGGTCCCTTCCGACACAGCATATTCTATGATTCTAGTTAAATTCCATTGCATTCCCAACATCTCTTTTCCCTAGAGAGATATTAAACACTGCCAATGATCACACTCCCACCATGTCCCATGAAATCCTACTAAGAGAACTCTTTCTGAGGTATTTTTAAATTGTCTTTATGGCAATTAAATACTATTTTTCATATCTTCATTACAGAAAAATCAGTTTATTTTTCTCTTTTTCCACAATTTGCTAGATTTTTTTTTCCAAGTCTGAGGAAAAATGAGTCTTCTGACAATTAAGCAGTCTCAATTCAGCCTAAGCCATAACTCATTTACATCATTACCATCTAATTTCACTATTCTTTCATAGTAACCGGTCAGTTTTCAGAAAACAGTGGAAAAAAACAAAAGTGGGAAAAAAAAAGTCCCACAATGCTGAAATACAAAGAAAAGGTCAAGAATTACCTCAGATTTCTTACAGAAAAGAATCTTTCACAATTTTAAATAAAATTCTGAAATGTTCCAGGATGGCTACTTCTGAATCACAATCACTTTATAATTTTATAGAATGTGTAGAATCTCTCATGAGGTACCTTTTATTCATTGCTGATTTTATGTTTTTGCTTACTGGTTTGGTAGTGGGATTTTCTGAAGCAAAACATTTACATTCTTAACTGCATCTTCTACAGTTTTCATCCTCTGTTAACTTTTTTATCTACAATCTCAGTTCCAGCTCTGAAATTGTCAGAGAGCGACTATACAGTTCAGGACCTAGGACAGATCCAGATGCAGAGCAACAGCTACTACCTGTTCTCACAGGCTTCCCCTTCAACAGCCATTACACAGCATCTCTCCAGGGTGGGCTCCTGTGTAGCTTTAAATCTACTTTACAGTTGTTCTATCCAGAACAAAGGCAGCCAAATCATCAGGCTGAAGGTAACACACCTAAAAATTCTAGTTGAGGAAGGATACAGTCTAGACAATGATACAACAGGAGCAACAGATGTTGCTTTTCTTAATTGCACCTGCTTGAAAATCACAGAAACGTAAAATACCTGATAGGTCCCAATTAAGTCACTCCAAAGGTCTTCTTTTTGTAGGCTGAACAATCCCAATTCTCTCAGCCTTTCCTCATAGGAGAGGTGCTCCATCTCTCGAAACATCTTGGGAACCCTCCCTTGGACTCCAGCAAGTCCATGTCCTTACTGTAACAGGGACGTACCTGGATCATGCCCAGCCTCTCACCTACTACTACCCCCAAATCCTTCTTTGTGGGGGGCTACTCCATCTGTTCCTGTTCATCCCCAAGCCTGTGTTAATAACAAGGGCTGCCCCAACCCAGGTGAAGCACCTTGTACTTGGCCTTGATAAACCTTTTGAGATTCCCATGGGCCCAAGGGAATGTTTCCAGGTGCAGGCCCAAGGCTGGAGTAAGAGCTCTGATGTACTCATTCATCTGCTATAACAAGATACACCAGACCTGCACCAGACTTGGCTGTTGTACAGAAAACCAGAAAGGATTCTTCTGATGAAATACAACAATGTACATTTTTAAGGTTTTTTTCCTTCTCTTCCGTAAATGAGTAATCTATCTGACACTTGATCACACAAAGAACAATACTGTTATGAAAAGCAACTTAAAAGCAACCACAGTTTCTGCTGGACATCCTTATTTCCCAAGTCATTTACTCCATTCTCTGAATTGCTCCAAAACAGTTCTTAAATCTGTAATTGAGCTTCAAGGAAACTTAATATCAAACACAGAGAACTACAGCTAATAAATATCAGTTCACTCATCAGCAAGAAACTTACTATACACACATCTCATTGCCATAGAAGTTCAACTATAAGAGCTTCAAAATAAAGGAAAGGGAATACTAAGGAAAAAATGGTTATCAAGTCTGCTCAGAAGATCTGAGGAGATCTCAAAATTGTGTGACCATCTTACTTTAAAGGACATCCCGACTTGCTGTCAACAACTGAGAAGCATCTGGCAAACAGCCAAAGGGGAACAAAGAAAAGAAGTTGTTCAAGAGAAGTTTGGAACATACAAGCAACCGCTCACATGAAGGAGTTGACATTGATAAGAAACAGAACAAAGCAAGTGGGCAGAGCTTCAATGGCCTAACCTATAGACAGAGAAGAGCTTTTATGACCAGAGAACTGAGTATCAATAAAACTACATAGAGGCTGCATGTTGTCAAGGAGATGAAGATACCATGTGAAAAAAAGCAAGTAACAAACCTTGCTGTAAAACATACTGGAGTTACTGCTTGCATACTCCCTATTTTGGTACCTCTCCACATGTACATAAGCTTCAGTCTTCAGCAGTCTTATTTCCATGAACTGGACAGTTGCTTTTTTTTGAAAGCAACTACTTGTTTTAAAAGCCTCTACATACATCATCTCCCATATACCCTCCCTGTACCATACACAGTATAGGTATATGTACTGTGTCCTTGCAAACAAAATACTTTTATTCCTCCTATCTCAATGTAATCTCTCAGCACTGTTATTTCAGCTGCCAAGAATTCTACCATCTGTAATGAAAAACAGCCTTACAAAAAGTCCCATAAAGTAACCCAAAGTAAACAACTCACCTAAACAAAATGCTATACACCTTCTACAAAGCTGGCATACAGAATGAGTCGCTTTAAGGTACGTGCTTTAACATTGCATCTTTAACTGTAAAATAGGAGATGCTCAGAAAACGGCTCTAATGTTAGGCCCAGCCTGTACCAAACATCTGATTCTGTCCTCGCTTTTGTGTTTCTCCATCTAACTCACACCAATACAGATCTACCAATTAGTGTCAAAGTGGTGCAAGTCAAGAGGACTCAGCAAATGTTCCATGACATTTAGAAGTTGTTGAAGCACCCTGCAACTGAACTTTCCTAAGGCTTTCCACGGTTAACTTTCCTTCCTAGCAGATACCTTCCATTGATAACTAAGTAGCCAACATGGTTATCCTTCAATCTACTGCTGGAACATCCAGGACACTTTCAACTATGGGGAAGGACAGTGCCAGCGGGCTGCAAGAACAAAGAAGGGAAATAAATATCACTCAAAACCCCCAACCTGCTCTTGCCTTGATAAACAAAATGTCTGCTTACAAACAATAGCTCCAAGAGCTTTTTAATGCTTCGTTTTCCATATCAACTACAGTTGATATGCCTATCAAATTTCCAAAAGGACTTGCCATAGTACAGTTGACAGGGAACTAAATACATATATATAAACTGAAAGCTGGCACACAAATGCTTATCATACAAATATATAAATTCTCAGTGTAATGCCAAACTAAGTATTGGCAAGCTTTATGAAATAAACATGCACCACGTATATACTATACTATATACTTACATGACAAACAGACCCAAAATTTTACAAATTACAAATAGAAAAAAACCAAGAATATTGATTTCTGAAGAAATAAATGTACTAAATCTTTTCACTTTGATTTGGCAATGAAATCTACAGAGCACCTGAGGAAAAAAATGCTTTATATAAGCCTGGTTAGTAATGCTGGATTTTACACTGTATCTGAAAAAAAAATTATTGCTTTGTAAAATATTTAATAAAAAACCCCTCCATGAAGCAGTTGCTTGACCTTCACTTCCTCTTTGCACAGTTGCAGGTAAGATAGGAAAATAAGATACTGCTTCTGCCAACATCACAGCCAAAGTAGCTCAGTTGCAAGATAGTTAGCTCACAAAACATTTTTGCCTGTTGTTACAGTTTTAATACATTTGCTCCCAAAAGGGAAAAAAAAAAAAGTGGAAGCTTGTAAAGAGAAAAGCTAAGATTTTTGCAGTAATATTTCCAAACTGGGAACTAACTGCCACTAGACAACACCCAGCAAGACTTCAACACACAAAACACCCTAAATTCAAAAATACTCTAAATAATAAATTACTTACATTTGTATTTTGTTACCATGCAGTTCTTCTACAAGAATGCTTGGCCAAATATGCTGCTTTGTCCTATCTGAAACTGCAAGTGAACCTTTTCAGTTCTTCTCACATTTCCTTTACTCATATCAAGCTATAGCAGGAAGATCTGATACGTTTCTAAAAATGTTTACAACAAAAAGAAGGGCAAGGACAATCTCCATCCTGTAAAGGATGAGGAAAATGTAGAGGTACTTAATCCTTCTCTGTTTTAGTCTAGTTGTGTTCTCAGGGTATTCAACACTCATCATCCAAGGGGAAATGATCAGTGACTTGCTACACCACTTAGACACACGCAGGTTTACAGGGCCAGGTGGGATCCACCAGAGTACTGCAGGAGCTGGCAGGAGGGCTCCCTGAACCCCTTTCCATCATCACTCACCAGCAGCTCTGCCTAACCAGGGAGGTTCCACTTGACTGAAAGTCACTGCATGTGCCACCCAATTACAAGAAATTCTGGAAGGAGAATTCAGGGAAGGAACTAAAGCCCTGTAAGCCTGACCTCAGTGCTGGCTAAGGTCATGGAGCAGATCACACTGAGTACCATCACATGGCACATACAGGACAACCAGGTCACCAGGGCTGCCAACATGGGTTTATGGAAAGGAGGTCCTGCTTGACCAACCTGATCTCCTTCTGTGACCAGGTGTCCCACTTAGTGGAAGAGGGAAAGGTTGTGGATGTTGTCTACCTGGCCTTTATAAAGCCTTCGGACACTGTTTCTCACAACATTTTTTTGGAAAAACTGGTGGCTTATGGCTTGGGAGGGGACTCTTTGCTGGGCTGAGGCCAAATGTGTGAGGTTCAACAAGGCCAAGTGCTGGATCCTGCACTTGGGTCTTGACAACCACTTGCACACTACAGGCTGGGAGAAGGGCTGGAAAGCTGCCCATTAGAAAAGGGTCTGGGGCTGCTGGTTGACAGCTACTGAACATGAGCCAGCAGAGCACCCAGGTGGCCAAGAAGGCCAATGACATCTTGGCCTGTATCAGACATAGGGTGGCCAGGAGGGCCAGAGCAGTGATCACCCCCTGTACTGTGCAATGTTAAGGTCACACCTTGAAACCTGTGTTCAGTTTTGGACTCCTCACTCCAAAATTGCTAGAGTGTGCCCAGAGAAAGACAGAAAAGCTACTTATGTGTCTGGAGAAAAAGTCTTATGAGGAAGGGCTGAGATAGCTGGAGTTGTTCAGCCTGGAGAAAGGGAGGCTCAGGGGAGACCTTATTCCTCCACACAACTCTGAAAAAGGTTGTAGCCAGATGGGGGTCAGTCTCTCTTCTCAAGCAACCAGCAACAGCACAAAAGGAAACAGCCTCAAGCTGGACGGTTTACATTGGATATTGGGGGAAAATTGTTCAGCACAAGGGTTTTCAAGAACTGGAACACACTGTCCTGAGAGTGGTAGAATCACCACCACCAGACGTATTTAATAGGTGCAAGAGTCCTATTGTCATTACATTGCAAAGGTTCCATATTGCTAGAGCTTCACACCTCCTTGATGTTTCTTGTAGGCAGCTCCTCCAGGCACTGACTCTTCCTTGGCCTCACAGCAGCCAACTGACTCCAGTTCCCCCACAGCCACCCAATCCACTCTTTTATAGCACTCTTCTGATTGCCTACAGGTGCAGCCTGTCAAAATCAGGCCTGCTCCTAATTGGCTCAGCTGCAACTCTTTAGGGGGAAAGATGACTACCTTTATTTACTTATGTTCTATCGCCCTACAGGTGTGTAGATGTAGCTGTCAGGGACACAGTTTAGTGATGGACTTGGCAGTGCTGGGTTAGAAGTGGAACCACTGATATTAAAGGTCTTCTCCAACCTAAACTATTTAATGATTCTGTTTCTAGTACCACAACAACCACCATCTTAAAACACATCTCTGCTGGAAGATCTGCTTGCTCAGTACCATGTCTGTGACATTCCCTGTGACACATCTTTTCAGAGGACAAATGAACTTCGTATTGAACCTACGTCCTCCTTAAGGACTATAGAATCCCATCATTTAGGTTAGAAGGGACCTGTAAAGGTAACACTTTTTTTTTTTTTACTGTGAGGGTGACTGAGCACTAGCACAGGTTGCAAGCAAGGCTGTGGAGTCTCCATCCATATTCAAAACCATCTGGCAAGTGGCTGCAGGTGGTCCTGTTTGAGCAGAAGTGTGGACCAGATGAACTTCAGAGGTCACTTCCAACCTGAATCGTTCTGTGATTCTGTGTTTGATTCTGTCAAACCCTGCTGAAGCAGTGTCAGAGACAGTAAGGTGCCCACTACCATGTGCAGTGGCACTTTTAGTACTACCAAGGAGATATAAGCCTCTCTGGATAACACTTGCCAATGCTTGACCTTTCTCATAGTGAAGAATTGCTTTCTTGGAATGCACTGGAATTCTGTGAATTTTAATTTGTGCCACATCAGTGCCATGTCAGGGTGGGGGACACTACTGAGAAGCATCCGGCTCTCCCTTCTTTATTCCCTCACTGCATTAACAAAATCACTCCTGAACCTCCTCTTCTCCAGGCTAATAATCCCAGCCCTCTCAGCCTTTCCTTACTGAAGAAAAGCTCCAGATCCTTAATCACCAACATGACCCTGCCCTTAACTCTTCGCAGTACCTCTCTCCTCTACTGGGAAGCCCAGAACTGGACACTCCAGATGCAGCCTCATCAGAGAGTAGAGAGCACCTCCTTCAAGCAGCTGGCAACACTCTTCCTAACACAGCCTAGAAGGCTTCTGCCACCTTTGCCACGGCAGTGCATTACTGGCACACAGATGGTTGCCAACCAGTACATCAAAGCTACTTCTCTGCAGAGCTGTCTCCTAGCTGGTCAGCCCCTCAATGCTATTTCATCCGTGATGGAGGATTGTGCAATTCCCCTTGGGGCACTTTAAAAATCCCACTCAGCCCAAATCTCCAGCCTGGCCCATCCCTCTGAACACAAACACAACCATGTGGTATATGAGGAACTCCTCTGTTTGATGCCATATGGGAACTTGCTGTGGAGACAGTGTCCCAGCATTCAGGCCATTAGTGAAGATGCTAGGCAGCATTTGCCCCAGTATCAGCTTCTAGAGTACATGACTGACAACTTGACTCTGGCTGGACTTCATGTCACAAACCTCTAGGCCCAGACACTCAGCCAGTTCTCAATCTACTTCACTGTCCACTTATGTAACCCATCCACTGTCAGCCTGTGCATGCTGTGGGAGGCAGTATCAAAAGCCTTACTCGAGTTGAGGTACAGCACATCCACTGCTCTGCCTGCCTGTATCTGTAGATTGCCTACAGTTATTTTTCACCAAGGCCTGCAAATTTTTAAGGAATTCAGCCATAAGAATCATTAGAGTGGGAAACTCTTCAGCTTGATAGGTGGACCTCAAAACAGCACTGAGAGCACAACTAATATTTTCCATAAATAATAAAAACTTAGTATTTTTTATTGTTGACGGTATTATCTCAGATAAACTCAAATATTTAAAGTTATTGGTGTTTTTATTTAGTAAGCCTAAAATTTAACAGTTTTAGTGAAATGGACAATAAGTCAACTGTCATTCAAAGAGCCACCTGTATGCTCTCCAAGCCATTACCAGCTTATACACTATCTTCTTTAAATAATTAATCAAGCATTCTGACGTGAATTTTCATCCATGCCAATAATAAAAGGAAAGTCAGGGCTTAAGCAGTATATATACAAATGGAAAAATCATCAAAATCCTGCCCCCTAAATCCGTAAATCAGGGTAAGGAACATCAGCTGCAATCCAATTACCACAGGCTTAGAGGAAAACATAGGCAGAGTAGTAGGACAGGTTTACTCTGGGCTTCTAAGGCATCTGAAAAGAAAAGGTTAAAAAAAGTCAGAACAGAAAAAAAAGGCCACCCTACTCATTGATTTTCCAGTTGGGATTTTTATGTGCTATTGTTGGTGAGCTGAAATCACACATCTTTTTAATCATTACTTTAATTTCATAACTGAGGACTATTTTACTGTGACAATAACTTTCTTAACAACTACCATTTTTCTGAAAACCAAAACTCTGGAGGCTTAAGAATTATTCCAGCTGCTGGAATACCCTAAGGCCTCTCCAATAATAACAGAAACAAATACTACAGGTTCTAAAAATGAAATCAAAACCCAAGTGCACAAGTAAAATGCAACTGCTTTTCATTTGACCATGACAAAAGTGCAAAACAGTATCTGATCCCTTTTGTAACTGGAAAGGTTTCCAGAACAGCATAAATCTGTCTCAGATGAAGAAAAGCAACTTAAAAGAAAGCATCCCTCCGAAGTGGTCTCCACACAAAGAGAACAGCTTTCAGTACAACCATTGACAATTGGAGTTTCTTTTCTGTAATTACCTGATTTTTCATTATTCACTTCAATGCTGTCTATGAAATTAGATCTGCAAGAACAGATGCAGGAAAACCCTTATTCCTCAAGTTTGTCAATGCAAATGTTTATCCTTAAACACTTCTAGGACTTTTTTTTATATTTGGAAAGTCATCCAGCCAAAGCAAGGATGACAAAATCTGCACTTTTGGCCACTCTGCTATCTAAACACAACCACCAAAATTAAAGTGTACATACAAAGCTATCTTACACAGAATCATATCAGCAGAATTTTAATTTAGCAAATATGCTACATGAAATAAAGGAAAATCTGTACTTATTAAGAACAAGCCCATTACTAGTGATTAATGACAGTGTAACATCTTTAAAGTGATTACTATCAAAAGCAAACCAAAGAAATTCAAACTTAGTCTGCAACAAATAGCAGAAGACAACTGCCAAGTGCAAACAACTGAAAACTCACCAGTTTATAGCTGTCAATGGTCTACCCTGTATAGCAGTACATTCTAGAAATAAAAGTGGATAGAGAATCAATTGGTTTGAAGAGAAAAGGAATAGTGACATGACTACTCTGAAAACATACAAGTATAATGAAGATATATGAGCACATCTGTTGGAAAGAATTATGCATTGGCTAGTGGGAGAGAAGCAAGGCCAAATCAGATAGGAAAGTCACAAGTGACTACATGTAACATGGTTAAACAAAATGAAGAAGAGGCTGAAATAATAAAAATAGAATAAGGTATTTATATAACAACAAGCTCATCTCAGTGTAACGTAAATGACTGGCTGCAGATCTGTATAGACACAGCAATAGAAAAGATGAGCAATGTTACTGACTGCAACAAGGAGCACAGCAGAGAAGTAATACTTCTGTTTTAATCCCATTAAGGTTAAAACTCTTAGCTACAAACTTTTCCAGACTGACAGAGATCATGGCCAAAATAATCAAAATACCACAGCATCTGTGAATTTAAACTACAAGCAACAGATTTCCGCTTTTGACCTTATCTGGCTTTGGCTACAATAAAATTTTTCTTCCAAGCAGCTTGTATCATGTTTGTATGTTTTGGATTTGTGATGGGAACAGTGCTGGTAGCACACCTGTTCTTTATCTGTTGCTGACTAACACTTGGACAGGGTCAAGGCCTTTCCAGTTTCTCACACTGCCAGCAAGTAAGCTGGGGGTGCACAAGAAGCTGGGAGGGGATATAACTGGGACAGCTGAATCCAACTGACCAAAAGGATATTCTCTATCACATGACATCATGATCAGTACATAAAACAGGGAGGAAGAAAGAAGTAGGGGGACAATACATTCAGAGTTATGGTGTTTGTCTTCCCAACTCACAGGGAATGATGAAGCTCTGCTTTCCTGGAGATAGCTGAACATCAGCCTGCTGATGGTAAGGAAGGAATCAATTAATTCCTTGATTTGCTTTGCTTGTATGCACAGCTTTTGCTTTACCTACTTAACTGTCTTTACCTCAGCCCCTGAGTTTTCACATTTTTATCTTTCCAGCTGTCCCCCATCCCACTGCAGGGGGAAATAACCAAGGAGCCATGCAGTGCTCAGCTGCCCACTGAGGTTACATCACATACACCCTTTAACAGAAACTACAGAGCATTTTCCAAGAGTTTTAAACCTATTACATATGACAATAATGCTTGGAACACAAGCCTAAAAAAGTTAAGGAATGAAAATGAAAACAACGAACAGCAGTAATCTAACCACGCATCCCCAATATCATGTGGAGACAAGGAAACTCAGTTTTTGATTTTTGTTTATAATGTGTACAACAGGTATAAATTTAGATTTATTACACTAACAACAAGAAAATTTTTCTCAAGCCCAAGTAGTCATAGATATACTAGACGCAGAGAAATAACAATCATTCAGTTTAAGTTCATCAACACATTCATCAGTCTGAAGTCAATGAGCTTATAACATACTATATACTATGATACCATAAGAAAAAATAATATAAAGCATATCAATATGCTTTGAAACATATGAAACACTAAATCTAAAAGTACAGAAACCATCTGCCTTAAGGCAGTCAAAGCATAAGTTATTCTCCTGTGTTAATTTCTAGTATTCATCCTTTGAAGGGGCACAGTGGTAGGAACTGGCTGTGAAAGACCAAAGGAACAGACCAGCTTCAAAATGTATTTACAACATGAAGTTAATTATAGGAGTACTATTCCATTTAGCACGTGAGCACAAGGCAGGGTTTATGGCAAGCAAGGTAAGAAAGAAAAAGACAAAAATGTAACCATGTGTTCAAGTAATGCTGCAAGGGATCAAATTTTCTAAGTAAACAAAGGATTAGGAAACCAGTTTGCATGAAGTACCTTGAAACTGTGTTATTGATACATCCCATGTGCTTTCTATAAAGATATAAACAGTCTTTATCTTTAAATCATGGGTTTGGCAAAACATACATAGTCATATGTCAGGAAGAGAATTTACTGAAAAAAAAATCTTCAAAATATTTTGGCCAGAAGGCAGATCATAATATGGGAGGAAAACCAAAACTAAACCCTGACAGCTGATAGTTAACATAGCAGAAAAACAAATTCAACATCAAGTTTTTCAGTATGCAGGAAACACATTTACTACATTTAATATGGCTAGCAGTGAGGAATGGTAACTTATTAAATTGCTCCAGCCCAACCTTAACTGCCTCAACTTGCTACCCAACAAACCATCAGTGTGCCAGAGCTGATTGTGTAACAAACTGAAACTTTAACTAGCATGTCCTCTCCGTTTAAACTAAAAAATACAACATTCAAAAAATCCATCACAAACTGTGGATTCATGTTTTGATTTTTCCCATTACTTCTATAAATTATTTTTTACAAATATACTCAAATAAAATGCCCATCTTAAGCCTCTCAATGGAATGTTATTTGGCTTTTTCCAGCTTCTATTATGTTTCCTAGACCAACACTGAACAAATACAACCATGTTAGACTGAGAGACAACTAGAGGTTTTTAAAAAAAACTACTACATAAAACTGTTTTCCTTAACAGAATACAAGGTAAGTAAATAAAAATACACTATTTTAGTCATTTGCTAAACCCCATTAACCAGCAGGGGAATACAGTGTTAAAACACTACTACACTGCAGCTAAAAAGCCTAGAGCAGAGAGCAACTCTCATCAGCTCTTCTAATGCACTGCTTAATCTAAGACTCAACAGCACATCAATTTCCCAATCGAACAGTTTTAGTTTACACAAAACTTGAACTCTCTTTTGTAAAATTACATCTACAAAACAAAAGAACAGAAAAACAGATAACAGAAACTAGACTAGAGTATTTCAGTTGGAAAGGAGCTATGGAGCAAATCTTTGCACAGGAATAACCAGGAAAATGGAGTAGGTAATGTAATACCACTATCGTTTTACTAGTCTTTGTACACATAATCTTTATTTTTTTAACTAAATAAATGCTTCCTAACTTTTTGCAATTATTATTCCATATTAAAAGAGCAACAAGTTCCAAACCAAAAAATCTAACAGCTTTTGTAAAGGCTTTAGATCTGAAGAAATTAAGGCTTTCTTGTGTACCAACAATCAAATTCACACAAATCTCATTCACCAAAATTTACTCAAAAATAGTTTTCACAAAATCTTTAAATCCTCACAAGGCAAAGCTGAAGCTTCAGTAATATTGCTGCACTAAATTTTCAAGTATATATACTCCAAACATCTCAAATAAGCACTGCTTTACTGACTATAAGTAAGGGTATAAGGGAAGACTGTACATTTTTAAAAGCCTAAAGACTAACCTAATGTCCAGAGGATGTATAATTTACAATTACAAGTGTGAATGAGTAACCTACTTTCAAAATGTGCTATAATCATCTAGCTGAAACAATCAACATGAAATAAAGTTGGCTGGCTCTTCAGCCAAAATAGCTAGTAAAAACAGCCATCTAATTTCTAGTTATTATAAGAAATCTTACATTCCCATCATCACTGAAATTTTCCTGGCCTCAGTGAGACCACAACACTAGAGTTCACAACACAAAGAGAAGCTTTCATTTTTTTGAAGGATCTAAGTTGAGAGGCAACTTTAGCAACAAAGTAATGGTCATTTTGGCATGAGTATGAACTCACTGTCATTTTAGAGTACACTGCCATTGCAATACAACAATTTCAAGTTAGTCCAAATTATGCAGTGAACACTTCCACTACAAAACAGGTCACACTAAAGCCATTATGAATTTATATGGCTATCCATATTTGACAAGAAGTATCAAAGAACATGCTGAGCCTAACTGATAATTCTGGTAGTATGTAAATAGGGGAAAGGACAGTAAAGGGACTGGCAACTCAGGGAAACCCTCCAAGATGCACAAGCAATAATAGCAGTAATTCAGATGGATAGGGATGCTTGTTAGGATTAAGTTATATGACAGAAAAAGCGCATCTGAAGACAGCAAAAATGTGAAAATCAGAAACACCTTACTTGGCAAATACAGAGCCTTGGTACAGCACTAAAACCAGTACCCACTTGCAGTTTTGTCCACCCAGAACCCAGCATACAAGACAACAGTTTAACATGAATTTTTAGTTGCCCTCTGAAGAGGCCAATTCTTCCTACTAGCGTTTTACACACTAGTAAGTTACACTAGACATTATGCAGTTATTTTCAAATACTTCAGTGGCCACAAAACAGAGACTATAAACTGAGGCATGCTCAGAGTAGATTTTTCTTCCAAACCAATCCTGAATTGACAACTAAATTGTCCACTGCCGGTAGTACTGCAGCAGATCCTTAACATTGTTATCTGCACACAGACAACGGCATGTTAAATCACAGAATTGGATACTTTTTTCTGTTTCCTTCCATAAAATTATTAGGTTGACACGAGTGACAAAAGTAAGTTTCTTGGTTCCTGCCTCTCTGTACACAAAAATCTTTGTGCAACCCTTCACCTCGCGCTGTCACAAGTACAATCACAAGGTGAGCCAGATCAGGGAATTAGTCCGGATTACAACAAACCAGTTTTGCCAAGTTAATTTTAACCCAGAGTGAGTCTCTAATCTGTTACTGCAAGACACTACAGAAGTATTATGTCAGCGTGGCAGGGGGAGCAAGCACACCAACCAACCCATCTCCTGTGGAGACCAGTGTTCATGACACTGCAGCCTGTATCACATGAGGAAATGCAAAGCACTGCTGGTTCTGTTTCAAAGCCAATTACTGCATCCTACTCAACACGTGATATTCATCCCTTCCGATGACAGCCAGCACAAACACCTTGCAAATGTGATACTAATCTTGTGACTTTCAGATAATCTCCACAATGTCTGATTTCCTTTTCTACACAAAAGCACTTTCATACTGCTTGCCAGTTCTTCATAAACACTAAAGTTAGGTTTGGAATAGAAGCACTTACTGAGACAGGCATTGGTCACGGCCCATGAAGTGCAGAGTATAATTCTGCAGACTTGAAGCAAAAATTCCACATCAACTTATTGCAAATAGGTTGCACTATCATTCTTCACATTAGTCTTCTTGGAACACATGAAGAATTTTATTACTATTGATAAGCCAATTTGTTTAGCTTTTTTTCAGTTACTTCAAGTTGTTTTTCTAGTCACATGCACTCTTACTGACAATCTTACTGATTAAGAGGCTTCAGATTTTCCAGATATACAAAAATCAAGTTAGGACTTCTGTCATAACCTATATTATCTTAAGCTCCATTTAATTTATGTAGCATTGTTTTCTACCACAGCAACTAGATGCAGACACAGTTAAATTTAAAGCTCCCTTTAGGAAATATTTGGAATTTGTATTAGTTTTGTAAAAAGGCATAAAAGGTCAAAAAGACCATAAAAGGTTAAAAAGACCATTTCTGTTTAAGTCTACCAGGCAGCTGAAGTATTTTGCAGTATTTTGACACCAATACGGAGAAAAGGTGGAGACCACAAGCAATATCTTGGCTGCCATCAGTCTGCCACATAAGATAGTGGGGGTAGTGATAGCAGGAAACTAGATAATTATTAAATATTCCACCTCTCAAAAGTCTAATACACACTGGCTGTATTCACCAGTATTAACTACCTGCCATTTACTTGCCAAAGCCTAATATAACCTGTTTGCTCTGTACAAGGAGTCTATCTTCTTTGACTTGACCTCAGAAACATCAATTAAAAGAAGCATTAACATTTACACACACCTAAAGCTAGTATTTTCTACAATTTTAAGTATAAGGGATCGCAGTTGAATCATCCTGAAACCAAAAGACATGGAGCACACGACTAATGCAAAACTACAGCTTTAAAAAATACACACCCCTTTGGGCAAAATCCAGACAGGTATTTGAGCAGTGAGGAGCAATTGCACAGCTGATTTCCTTGCATTTAATAGTATCCTTACATTCAGCTCTTGCAATCCTGGGCTTAAATGATACAAAGCTCAGAAGCGGGAAGAGATTTAATGGAAAAGGTATAAGCAATGGACTAAGGAATATGTGGAGTAAGAAAACACTTGCTGGTCTTCAGGGGGGAAAGAAGAGCTATAGTTTCCCTATCATACACTCTGAAAAGAAGTCGGTAGTTGCAAAGATGTCAACTACCCATGCTATCAGTCCACGTTTCCAGCATTTACCATAAAGCAAATTGGGAAAGGTAATGTGCCTTATGTTAATTCCACTCCTGGACACAGCTTTCTGGGGCGAGGGGGGTGGGGGGTAAGCCCTGCTGTCAAGTCCGACTAACAAAAACCTGAAGAAGCCAAGCAGGCAACCTCCTCGTGCTTTACACCCGTTTGCAAACTTGAAACAACGGTGACTCAAAGCTCTCCGTAGGACCCGGCCACACACATCATCAGCCTAAGGAGCAGCACAAGCTGAGAACACAGGAAGGTGCCGGTTTCATGTCATCCACATCCTCAGCGACCTCCGGAGGGGAACAATGGGGAGCGCCCGGCACCATGGGGGAGCCCTTCACACGGCGAGACCGGGCACCCCGCCACGGCCTGCAGGGCCGGGAGGATCCGCCCGGGTCGGGCCGAGGGCTGTGGGCTAAGGGCGGCCTCCCCTCCCACCCCTACGGCTCCGCACCGCTACAGCCCGCAGCTCCCTCCCCGCCCGGAGGAGCAACAGGCACCCTGCTGCGGCCCCAGAGCCGGCCGGCAGGACCAGGAATGGGAGCGCTGAGGGGCATCATCCGCCGGGGAGGGGTGCTCGGCAACCAGGCGGGGCCACACCGCACCCCAGAACCCCCCGGCTCCCCCCACAAGGCGCTGCCTCCTTCCAGACACCGAGGCCGCCTACATGGCGATGGCAAAGGGGGAACATGACCCAAAGAGGAGGAGGAAAAATAAGGCAGGGTAGCTAAAGGCAGCCCCAGTACATGGAAAAAGCGGCACGGTCTCTCGTTCGGGTAACACAGCCAGTGGGAGCCGCGGGCACCCTGCGCAGCCTGTCTTGGGAGAGACCACGGGATTCAGCCCGTTTCGGCAAGCCTGGCCGGAGCGGGGTCTGCCCGAGGGCCCAGCTTGGCATTCTCTATCCCCCCAGGGGAGCTGGGCCGCACACTGGGGCGGGCACAGGTAACTCTGCCCCGGAGGGCCCCGGGAGAGGGGGCGGCAGCGCCATCTGCGCGGTATCGCCGGCCAAGCGAGCGGCGGGGCCCGGGCGGCACCTGGGCAGCCGCCGGGTTACATCACCACCCCTTCCCTCCGTCCGTCCCCCGGGGCGCGGCGACGCGGCCACATGGCAGCGGGGACACACAGCCGCGCTGCCCGGCACGGGGGCGGGGAGGAGGATGAGGAGGGCGGCTGCCGGGAGGGAGGAAGGTGCACGCGCCGGGCCGCTCCCAGCCGGCGATGGGAGGGGTGGCGGGGGCTGCGCGTCTGGCCCGGGAAGGAGCGCGGCGCGCGTTACCTGCCCGGGTGGCTCCCCAGCTCACGGTCGCTCAGCGCCGCCGTGTAAATCCTCCGGTATCTGTCGGCCAGGGCCTTCCCGGAGAGCAGCAGCTGGTAGCGGCTCCGGCACCCCAGCGGCGGGGCGGGCAGGGCTCCCAGCCCGCCGGCCGAGCCCTCCTCGGGCCCCATGGCCGGAGCGGCGCCGCCGGAGGAGAAGGAGTAGCCGCGTTCGGCCCCGGTGCAGGCGGCGGCGGCTCCCGCAGAGGCGGCGGCGGCTGCAGCGCTGCTCATCCCCCTCCCCGCCCGCCCCCTGCTTGCGGCGGCGCCGCCTCCTGGCGCGGCGCGGACACAGGCGGCTCCCGCTGCCTTCACCGTCGGGGCCCGGCCATGGCGAGGCCGCAGGAGGCGCCGCAGGAGCCGCCCTTCAGGCTGCGCATCCACCCGCGTTGCGGGAACACCCCGCTCTTCCCTTCCTCCAGCGGCGGCTCCAGGCCCCAGCTACCCGCCGCTCGCCTTCCGCCCCGAGCACAGCGCCCGCCGCCACCGAGTCCCGGGAGGGACCGTGCACTGCCGGGACCGGGGGGTGGGGGGGGCGGGCTGCTTGCTTCCCCCTTCCCGCTACAGGGTGTGTGCGTGGGGGCGGAGGCCGGCGGTGCCGCTTCCCCTCCGGAGTTTGTGCTCGGCGCTGCCACCGCCCTCTCCCGCACGGCCGCCCCGGCCCCGCCTCCCTCCCGCGGGCAGCGCGGCCGCAGGGCGCATGCGCTGCCCCGCCCGCCCCGCGCGGCCCCCGGGAAATCCGGGATCGGCGGTAGGGAGGGAAGGACGGCGGGAGTACCTGCTGCGTGCGGCTGGAGCGCCAAGCTCCGGGACGGCCTCCCACCCCCGCGGTCACGCCCGAGCAGGGTCGGGCTGCGCGGACCCGGGAGGCGGGTGTTGGCACGGAGCTTCTTCTGCGCCCTGTTGGGAATGGGTATCACGGTATCAGCTGGGTTGGAAAAGACCTCAGCCATTGTCGAGTCCAGCCTATGACTGAACCATCGCCTCATCAATTAAACCAGGGCATCAATTGCCGTGTCCAGTCTTTTCCCTACACGCCTCAGCGAGGGTGACTCCACCGCCTCCCCGGGCAGTCCCTTCCAATGCGTACTCACCCTTTCTGTGAAAAAATTCCTCTAATGTCCGACTTAAACCTCCCCTGGCGCAGTTTAAGACTCTTGTTCTGACCCTAGCGCCCAGGAGAAGAGGCTGAATGCCACCTGATTTCAGCTTCCTTTCAGGTATTTGTATAGAGTGTCTCTCCATCGTATTTTATTGAGATGTCCAGTGCCTCACACCTTGCTTCTGTGCTATGTAATGCTACCTAGGAAGGATCTTTTCGCAGGAGCAATATCCTCCATGACTTGAGGCAGAGTCCACTAAATCGAGTTGCCATATTAGGTACAATTTTCCTTAAGTTGCCTTCAATATCTCCAGGGCAACTTACCTGCTTTTAGAGGATAAGGGAGGCATGGCAGCAGGCACTTTCTTATCTTCAGGTCACTTGCATTATTGCTTTTTATCAGTTGGAGTTGTAGCCCTGCAGTTTTGCCATACTTTCTACCGCTTTATACAGCTGAAAACTTCAAGTATATAGGCTAGAATATGTAATATGTAATAAATAATAATTAAAAAATAAATTTAAAAAGCCTTCATGCCAAATGTGGTTTGGATTGCAGTCTTCAGAAAGCTGTCATCCAAAGAAGTTATGTGCTGACATATTTTCTTATTTTTAATTCTACATTCCAAAAAAGACCCTAAACAAACCCTGGAATTCCCCTGCTTGTAACTACAGATAAATATTTTTGCAAACAATTTCTGCATAATCATAGAGTCACAGAATATCTGGAATGGAAGTGACCCACAAGGATCATCAAGCCTCTTGACCTGCTCAGGACAACCAGAAGCATAGCATGTGCCTGAGACAGATAAAATAATAGCAAATTATGCTATTATTATGCAATTGCCATCTTTCTTAAGCTTGTGCGTTGCCCACCAATGCTTTATCTTTGAAGCTAAATTTCAGGTACTTTTTTTTTTTTAAACAAAGAACTAGAGATGTTGAAGCCAGTAAATTCATGCAGGTTTTCACAAAGGCAGCTGTTCAGGTAGCAGAAAGACAGCCAGAATAGTGTGCCACTGAAGAAAAAGCTACTTTCTGATGCATTTAGAGGCAACTAGAATATTCCAGAAATATTTCAAGCATTAACTAAAAAGCTTTCCATTATAATTCTTTTATAACACCTTTTCTCCGTATTGGTGTCAAAATATTGTAGTGGGTAGGAGGGAAAAAAAAAGTAAGAAAAAAAATAATAAACCAGCAGTGGTTAAAAGGAGCTGTGAGAAGTACCACATCTTATGGTGTTTACCACCACCAAAGCACATTCCATATGAGAATCAGTGATAAGTCTTTCTAGCTCCTCTTCTAGGAGTTACCTAGAGTCATTCCTACAGGCAAGATCCATAAAACCAAAGAAACAAAAAACAAATAAACAAGAAAACAAATGCACCCCAAATAAACAAACACAAACAGAAAAAAACAAACCTGAAAAAAGCAAAACCAGCAATCCACTCCCTTTTAGCTCATATTTTTGTTTTATTGTAAGCTGTTACTTTATATCCAAATAGTAATTTTTCCTTCACTAAACGCACACTGCCTGACAAAAGGGTTGTGTTCTGGTTGTCTGTCTCATCTCAGAATTATTCTGCACTGCTGCCACTGTAGCCATCTTACTGCATGGGCAATAAGTCCTGGCAAGCTTTGTTGAAAGTGATGCAATTTATTGCAATTCTTGCATATTGCTGCAAACTCCAGAATTTGTCTGGGCTTGTGTTTACAGAGCCACTCACAGTGGGGTGAGCATTATTTGCAAACTGCAACTTCTACTCCACATCTGTTTTTATCTCAAGTGTTTTTCAGTTTGGGTGAATCTTGCAAGGTGCCTGGAGTGCAAGAGTCCACCTTCCATAAGCTTCAGTCTATGATGAGCAATGGAGTTTGAAAAGGATTTGCCAGGCCAGGGTAGCACTGTAACTTCTTCTAGTCCACCTCTAACCTCTCTTCACTCAAAATACAAGCAAGTATCCAACTTGTGAGACTCTTAATGGCACAAAGTGGGAGCTGGGCTCAGTCCTCATTCACAGCCATATTTTCACTTCTTGCTTTGTCCTCCAAGGAAGCCACCTTTTCTTTCTCCTTTATTTATTTGGACTGTGGTACTCTTGTTTCATATTCCGACACCAATTCCAAGCAATATCATCACTACTGTGCCATGTAAGAACATTCAGGAGTACACATTTCATCTGGTCCAACCTTATACTCGATCTGATATTGACTATACTCCTGTAGTTAGCATAAAGTGTATTCTGCAGTTCTGGGATGAAATCATTACCAGTTCAAATCGATTTCCTTGCTTGTTACTTGGCAATGTTTTCTGTTGTTTGTTTCTTTTGTTTGGTTTTTTTCAGGGATAGTGTCATTTTGGAGACTGTTTGCACTGGATGAGCCCTTTCCTTTCTGTGGCTGCAGAGGTCTAGCAGTACATGCTTGAAAGATGGATTTATTATACCATCAGAACAAACTCAGTCAACTGAGCAAAGCTACTTTGTGCAGAATATATCTTACTTCTGACAGCACTCAGCTCTTTCCCTGTTTGCAAACATCTTCCTGCTGACACAGAAAGAAGTGCTTTGTCCATCGGCCTCTCTCTTTTACTTTAAGGTGGGGCTTACAGCAGTTGTGTTCATCCACTTGGCACCTTTATAAATAAGTTTTAGCAGAACAAATTGTTTGCATGTCATCAAGAATCAGCCTGACAGTCTATCTTATTCATTGTCACGGCTCACGTGGATCAGTATTGTACAAATGTGAGTTTCAACACTGCAGAACTAGAATTTCCACCAGGTAATTCCCATATCCTGCATGACAGAACGTAAAGTAAAAAGTTTCATGGTTTCATAACTTAACCCTTATACTATTTGATTGTATTTCCAGGCCTTTTTTTTAAGCTTTCAAAATACTATACAAACCAACGCAGTAATTTTTTTCACAGCAAGCAGTGAATCTAGAGTAAGACAACTTTAAAATTTGTAAACTAGACAGTTTACATATCACATTGAAGCCAGGAAGTTATGAACCTAGAATTCAGTACTTCTGCAGTAAAACTTGTAATTTACTACAGTCAGGTGATTAGAATTCTTTGTTTGCCTTAAGTAACTAGCTCTTGCCAACACATCTGCTCCAGAAATAGGACTTAAATCAGTAATAACAACAAAAAAACCATAACAATCTTTTGGTTATTTAGCTTATGTTGCTGTCAAGATGTGAGGCTGTTAACGTGATTAGTTAAAAGGGCCATTTTTCACCACATAGTTCCACCAAGCTGGCATCTCTTTTGGCATTATTACTCTGTAAATGGAAATCTATCGTTATTTAAGTTGTCAGCACTTATTTTGAAGCTTCATTATTTTTGGGGACATACACACACACAAGCACCAAAACCCCAAAATTTCACAGTACAGTTCTTGTCTTGTGCTTTTCTGTTATAAAGAGCTCTTTACTGATAGAAAGCACAGGACAGGCACTATACTGCTTCCATATTGCAGACAAAGCTTTCTTCTCCATGCTACAATGGAGGTTCTTATTCCTCCCTATACATTTGTTTTCCAGATCAAATACTGCCACTAACTTATGCTTACCCAGGTTTACTTTTGATATGCAGAACAGATGAAGGAAAACAAAATGCACATATTTAAAAAATAAAAATAAATTTAAAAATGCAACTCATCAAATTAATTTGCATTGTCATGGTTTTTTTTAAGTCAAGTTTTTCCATTCTAAATTGTAGAGACATGCTAAAGGAAAGCAATCAAACAAATGCCACTTCATTTTTTATGCCAGCTGTCACACATACCAGCATTGGATAGTCAAAAGGTACTTCTATGCACCCTTGAACCCACTTTTGTCTTTATATTACTTAATGTGCAAATATTTAGACTTTATTTCCACCTTAGAAAAGCCGTGTCTTTTCCTTTAAATGCTTTCTTTAAAATTTATTTAGTATGCACAAAAAAAATAGTGTGAAGTAAAAGCTTAGAGTTTAATGCTGACAAATATATAAGCTCTTCAGTTAAGATAATTACTTCTTTTAGGTAGGGAGACCAACAAAGAAAACCCAACAACTTACTGCTACCATGGTAATATAATTGGCATTAGTCTAAACAAAAATAGGTATACATTGAAGTAAAAGACAGTATTAATGAGTAAATTTTTCTTTTCAAAATTTCAGTAATTATTATTTAACAGTATTCCACCAGATTTCCCCTTATACAGAAATCCAGAATATATATATATATATATACAAATGTCTGAACCAGCTAAGCACTACATGAAGACAAACACAGTTGAAGAAGTATTACCAGGAAATTATCTTCAGTCATCCTGAAGAGCAAGAAAATTTGTGCAGAACTTTTTAGCAAACATCACTGAAGTTTGTGAATGAATGCAGAAAGTCAAAAAACAAACAAAAGTATTAGAAACAAAAATACATACTAGCAATGTTTTATAATGTATTATTGCTTTGAAAATATTATATAGGTTAAAGGGAAGAGCTAGTATGGCTTGACATTCAAATCTGTGTATGTCAGGAAGCTTTGAAACTGGACCCTGGGCTGAAACTGTTCTGAAACTTGGAAATTTCAAGTTGTCTTGAATATAACATATGGAATAATGTTTACTGGATTGTCACATAGGATGAAGAAACAAAGACTAGGATGTAAAGCCATTGAAAAAAAAAAGTGGAAAAATCCACTTGAATCATCAAGATGAGTCTTCTACCTGAAATGAAGCAATGTACATGAGAAACAATAAATCCTGCATCTTTTACAAGACAGGGAACACCTGAACTCTATTGAAAACTAAATTAGCTTGTCAGGGAAAAAAATTACCTAGCAGTTCAAACATGTTAATCTGCAAGCAATAATCTTGGGTATCCCCAAACCAAAAATGGAATCAAATTATAATTCCATTTTTTCCCCATTTCCTTATTTCCACACAAGATTGAAATAATTTTATTGAGTCTTCTCAAATGGATAAAGCAGGTCAATTTTAAATTCAAATTCCAGACTCAGAGCAGAATACCAGGGATATATTTAGAACAATCATGTTAGTGAAAGCTTTGGAAGTCTAGCTAAGAAACTGAAGGGATGGTGCTGTGATCACAGAAAAAAAAAAAAACAACAAACCAACAAAACAGTCTAGGATGCAGCTGCTTAAAACTTCACACAGTTATCCATGGACATATTTTTAGTAACTGTAAGTCACTTAAAACAGTTTTTTTGAGCAACTGTAAATTTCATTAATACCTTTCAGGCTTTGTGTTGTTTATTAAACGCAGGATCCAGGGGTTCAGTTAAATTTATAGCTCAGTGAACTTTCTCAGCTCTTTAGTTAAAACACCCAGAAACTTTCTACACATGAATCATCACATTGGATTCACTGAACTCTGAGGCATGTGCATATACCTGTTGCTGCACTAGCCACATTATTCCCTGTGGGATCTCTTTTTCCTGTAATCTTATAATTACTAAGGATTACTACATTAGTCACATTAAGAGGTAATTTTCTTACAAATATGTATCAGTAAGGCAGCCAAAAGGAACTTTCCATTTCAACTGGTCCTGAGCACAAGCACTGTTCCCAGTATTTCTAGGAGCATATATTAAACAGTTAGACCAAGAGGCAAGCACCCAACACAGAGTTTATTATTCTACTTATATTTTACAGTTTTTAGATTTTCAAAGCACTTGGGCAAAGCCTATTTGGCCATTATGTGTGGGAGAGTGTATATCTCTACACTGTTTCCCGTGCTAGACTCTGCATCTGAAGGCATGGATTTTGATGTACTGAAGTTTATCATACAGTTTAGTAGCATGCTTTAGTAACATTGACAATTGGGTCTTTGTCCTGGACACTTGTGACTGACCTGATAAGACTAGGAATGGATCTCACTCAAATGGCTTCCTCACTTGTTGATCTCCCTTCTGCTCTTATTTCCACCTAAAGACAGAAAAATCAAGAAATTTACCAAAAGAGAGGTAATATATCAAAGGAATACCTAAAATTCCTGTAAATGGATAAAATTCCCAAGGAATAAATGGTACTAGAGTAACCAGAGTTATGACAAACAAGAAAAAGCCACAGCAGAGTACAATGTCACACTGTCCTGGTTTCAGCTGGGATAGAGTTAACTGTCTTCTTGGTAGCTGGTACAGTTTTGAGTTCAGTATGAGAATAATACTGATAGCACACTGATGTTTGAGTTCCTGAGTGATGTTTACCCAAAGTCAAGGACCTTTCAGTGTCTCATGTTTTGCCAATGAGCAGGTGCACAAGAGGCTGGGAGGAGCATAGTCAGGACAGCTGACCCAAACTGTCCAAGGGGATATTCCATACTGAGAACAGCATGCTCAGTATATGAACTGGGGGAGCTGGCCAGGAGCTGCTGATCACTGCTCAAGGATGGGCTGGGCATCAGTCAGCAGATGGTGAGCAATTGTATTGCACATCACTTGTTTCTCTTGGGATTTATTCTTCTCTGTCTCCTTTTCGTTACTATTTTTATTGTTGCTATTATTGTTATTATTATTATTATTATCATCATCTTCATCATCATCATTATTATCATTATTATCATTATTATTATTATGTTTTAAATTGTTTCAATTATTAAACAGTTCTTATCTCAATGCATGATTTTTACTGTTTTTTCCTGTTTCTTCTCCCTAGCAGGACAGGGCAGGGAAGTGAGCAAGTGGCTACGTGGTACTCACTTGCCAGGTGTGGTTCAGCCATGACATATACATACTCCCAGAAAAATGTCTTCATCCATCAACATTTCTCACTTATTATTCAAATGCCACCGACCCACTTACAGAAAGTAATTTTCTTGAAGTACTTGCATTACCTTGAAGCAGCCAGGCACTTTTCATTCCATTAGCACTTAAGACAGGTGTTAGGAAAACCCACAGGACTAAGTTTTTTTAAAACTAACTGATCACAGAGGTAAGCCACATCAAGAAGTCTAAAACATCTGACTCCAGATTCAAAGAGTTTTTGGTTTTATGGAATTTTTTTTTGTTTTGGTTTTTTGTTTGTTTGGATTTTGTTTGGTTTTGGTTTTGTTTTTTGATTTTTGAGGTTGTTTTACCCCCTGGAACTGTCCTGATACTTAGAGATCTTTTAAAAGAACTAGAATACTACATTTGTGCTTTTATGAGGTACCAACAGAATAACAACAATAATTACTCTGTAATTATTTTAATATTACTCCTTAGGTAACAGAAAGGACTGCAGTGCTAGACAGTCAAAGATGAAATAGCTTTAGTTATGCTCTTACATAAAAGTAGATTATGTAAATCTTCCTTCTCTCTTTGACAGAAAAACAGGTATAGGTTTCTAGGTTAGTACTACACAATATTCCAACTCAAATTTATCAACACCATATAGAACATAAAATAAGTAGGTTATTGATTAGATGATGAACAAGTACTTTTTGAGATGTATCAGTATATGTGCTTTATCCATATTAACAGAATTTACTTCTACTTTCTCCTGCAACTGACTAGCTTCCAATTCCTTCTACACTACAGAGTAACTGAAAGATTAGTCTTGTACAAGAAGAAAGCAAATATAAAAAAACCCACCAAAAAAACCACAACATTTTCTAATATCAACATTAAGAAAATCAATAATTACCTCTGTTACACATTTTGTCTTTTTTTTTTTTTTAAGTGAAACAAGACCACAAAAGTAGCATGGCTATGACAACTTCCAGCTCTGTACTACTGCTGCTATTAAACAGACAGGCTTTATTTCACAAACTCAAAAAAAGTGCTGTTCAGTTCATTCAGTTGCCAAGCAGACAAAATCCTCCTGCTAGCCTTCAGTTCACACAACACCTCTCACCTTTTTTTCCTTCATCTGCTCACCCCCAATAACATTGGTCTTCTCTCTGAGCTTGGACTGCCTTTGAGATGGAACTGCCTTAAGTTGGGAATCATATACTTTATACCTTATCACATTCACAGCTGTGTGCTACTATTTCTCAAAGTGAAGGGGGCTAATTTCCTAAGTCTGTAACATCAAAGCACAGTGTTATCAAAAAGGACTAAATGCGATCCTCAATTACAGAATGGAGAAATGAGAAAGAGGAGAAGTGATTCTGTCATTTTATATCATGTTTTTGAGTTACACCTATTCCTCCTGCCATTTCATTGAGTAGAAGGACTCCTAAATGAATTTAAATTGCCATAAAAAAGCTTGGATAGAAACACCCTTCAAGTTGCAATACAAAGATGTGTAGCTGGAGCAAGGATTACATCTGACCCTATCCACTGTCCATGCCCCAAGAGCCAGGGAAGAAATGCAGGTTCTTATGATATTATTTGTCAGTATATCAAAATCACTAATCGTTTATGTATTTTGTATGTTTCATGAATACATTAAAGTAGTATTTAGAAACAACTAACTCACCAGCAAGAATTGACATGGGCATCTATGAGCTCAAAAAATTTAAGGTTTTAAAGATAGCAACTTTCAAAGTAGCAACAGAGTAAACAAACTATATTATAATGCTTGTTCTGATGGTGCAGTAGGAATCAAATATTTTGTGGAAAGAGAGTTCACCAAATTGCATTCTTGTAATATAAATTTAATGCCAGGCTAATATTCTGTCTTGCAGAAATCATTAGACATCAGGAAAGGAGCTGCTGTGCTTTTTTAGTAGAGACTTATCTATTTGGATTACATCTGTATGTGTTTACACATCTTACATTTTTATAGTCTACAGAACATAAAACTAGAATGAATATTAGAAATTCTTATTTTATGATTGGCTGACTACTGGGTGCTTATAGAGCAGGTAGATTATTAGCTGATTTATTTAATTTTGAATGTTCTCCTTTTTTAGGACTGGTATAACATATTTACTAACTGAAAAAATAAATCACCCAAGGAACAGTAATAACAGAATAATGTTCAATGAGGCTTTACCCAGAAATTAATCATCAGCTTTGTGAATTCTATATTTGTGTAAGTCCATATAGGTACAGGCATTTGGAGCAATATACAAAAAAAGTAGTCCCATGCAGGTGTACTATCCCCACCTCTTTCTTCCAGAGCTACTTTACAGGTGTTATGACACTAGGACAATACATGGCACTTCCAGATTATGTCTGAGCACTACAGAGCTTGCAGTGTAGTGCTCAGACATAATCTGGAAGAACCGTGTGTAACTGTTGAATTTAGGACAACCTGACAACCTTTTTAACGCCTCACTCCATTCAAAACAGCAATTGGAAGAAAGGCTTTAAAGCAACTAATTGTAATATAGATTTAGTTAGTTAGATTTTGATGACAATTTCAATTATTTTCTGCTCACAACAGTCACACCTTGGAATGATGACCTATAACCCCTTCTTTAGAGTCATTCTTGCCATAAAAAGGGAAAACTTACTTTACTTAATAATAGTCATCTAAAGGTCGGGCATCTCATACCAATCTGGCTTAAAATTGAACAAAGTACATATCTCAGTCTATCACAAGCACCTAATAATCAATATCCTTCAGGCAGGATACCCTAGTTTTAACCACCTGTGTGGATGTTAGCTCTGTTGCCTACACTAGACAAGCTCCTTCCTTTGTAAATGAAAAGACATAAGTGTCTCCAAATGGCACTTCATCCTTCTTGTTTCTATGGTGGAAAGAATTGCCCTTCAGATGTGCCCACCATATTTTAATTAGATCTTGAAACAGATTAAACCTTTAATCAGGCAGTTATGATGTGTTTTCCAGTTGCTTTACTCATCTTAATACAATGCAAACCAGCAAAGTAAGAAAGCAGATGTGCCTTGTGGTGCAAGTCTTTCTAAAATGTGTTAGAAGGCCGTTTGCTTTGATTGCAGGTGAGCATTGAATGCAGTTTACCTTTGACTATAGCTCTGTTCTGATGTAAGAACAAGTAAATTCAAAATATATTCATCCTCTTTAGCTCCTAAACTCTTTTTTACCAAAAGTCTTCCAACAAGCCTTACTAATCTCATTCTTTGACCTCAACAATGGAAAAAGTTGTTTTTCAGAGTTCAAGAGTTTTGCCAGTCAGCTACTGTCATTTTGTTTTCCACACCAAGTCGCCTTTAGCTGAAGCCATATCCCATTGTAGTCCTGAGAACTTAATTGTCGGAATGCTTCTGGCTGCAGCTCGTCCAGTTAATTGTTCCATTGCACTTAAACAAGGTATGGTTTGGGTTTTGGTTTGTTTTTCGTTGTTGTTGTCGTTGTTGTTGTTGCTGTTTTGGTTTGTGGTTCCTGGTTTTTGTGGATTTCTGGGGTTTTTTTTATAGGAACTTCTTTTGACTGGTGCTTTAAGCTGCTGTGTCACCTGATCCCTTAACTTGTCCCAGTTTTAGGAAGTTCTGCAACAAGTTTCCTTTGCTTGTAAAATTTACAATTTTGTTTCTGCTAAATATTTTTTACCTCATGAATTGCCAGAGTTTTACTTCTGCTATGTCATGAGAAAAATAGAAAAGCTGGTATTTAATTTATTGTTGTCTAAATTCAAACCTTGTTTTGGATTTAGGAGTCTGTTGGCCATCTAGTCCTATGCAATTTTTAGGTATATACATAGGTAAGGTGAGCCCTCTATTGGAGTCAATTCTTCCCTGATATTAAAGAACAGTGTAAGAATATCTCTTAAAAATGTAAGGCTTAATGAATTAATTTTTTTAATTAGCAGCATTTCTGTATAAAATTTATGATGAAGCTGCCAAGGTAATCTGGCTTTGCAGAAGTGAAATGAGTGAGAATTTAAGTATAAGAAATTTGCTTTATTTGAATAAAACTAACTGAATTATGGGTATGCTGATAAATAAAAGTTTTCTAGCAGAAGTGCACTAGTTATTTAAAAATAACTTACTCTTACTCTATGCTTAGTAAGAAAATTAAAGCTATCTCTTTATGAAATTGGAATGTCTTGGATGCTTAGTGCTTTGTATTTGAAAGCAGCCAAGTTTGAAGTTATGCTGGTAACTTATCTATGGGGACTTGATAATAAAAGCTAATACAAATTCAGTTTAAATGAGTGTAGCTAATGGCAGATAATCTAATGTTTTACTTATGCCATAAAATTTAGTGTGTTTTGTAGTTTAGGAAGTTTAAAAGGTATGAAGAGGAGAGAAACATATTTCCCTTAAGAAATATGTTTCTCCATAATTATTTTATTAACATGAAGCTATGCTTTCTGCTTGGGCTTTTTAGAGGTAAACAAGCAATCAGGCTGGAACTTTGATTCTAGTAGTTAAATGAATTTAAGATTGCTTTTTGATTTCTACTGAATGAACCTATAACCTTCCTGAAGTGGGTAGTCCAAACTGAATGCAGCAAAGAAATGAGTGTTGACTGAGTCGAAGCTAGTCAATGTCTGAACTGACGGCCAAAATTTTACAGCTTTAAACATTGGTCCTGGAAAGAAGTGATCAGCCATGACTACACTCTGGGAAGGTAGCCTCATGAGAAAAACAAATTTCTACTCTTCATGTTTTTATTTGACTTCCTTTGTGCTATACTAATAGCTCAGAGGGCAATCTAAACTGTGGAACATGGGGGCATGTCCCAGTCTCTGGGTCCAGCTACAAACTCCAGCTGCATTCCCACCTCCTGTCAGGTGGGGAGCAAACCTTCATCCCTCTACCCTTCTTGTTTACAAAAGCATAGGGAACAGGAGGTGACTTATTTGTGTATCAACCACACAGAGAGTGCTCACAAATTCTGAGTGCTTACAAATGCGGGAATTTTTTTAGAAACTATGAAAACATGCCTTGCAGTTTATCAGGCAGTAAAAAGAACCAAGGGCACACCATAAGAAATAATGATTAAGAACAGCCAGTGAAATGAATCAGTAAAATGTTAAGAATACTAGCAAATTAAAGAGAGAGTAGCCAGTTAGCCTCATAAAATTAACCAAAGAAATATAGTTACAAATGTGATTAACTAATTTTCTTTGGGCAAAACTGAAAGCAAGTATGTTAAAAAAAACCAAAAAAAACCAACTTGCTATCCAAATTAAGGTACTCCTTTTAAGATTGATGATGATAACATGAATGGAAAACTCTTAGGACTGCTGAATTTGAAACTGTGCTTCATCTGATTATTTGGTTTACTTATGTGGAAGAAATAGAGGTATTTCTGCTTTTCCCAATTCTGCTTTCTGCTCTGCAGATTGCAGTTCATTCTGTGAGAGTCAGCAGAAGTTTAACCAGCCAGTGTTTGAAACATTTTAGAGTCCAAATTTTTCCAAACTAATTTTAGGCAAATGACCAAAGATGCAGTATTGGGAATGTAATTGCCTCGACTCTTAGCTTTCACTGGATGACTCAGCTGCAAGGAGGGCTAGCCTTTGCCATCTGGAGGTGCTATGGAATTGTACTTCAGTCTTCTCTCTTCTTCAATGTCTTTATACATTGAAGCCATCATGGCATAAATTGCAAGCCTGTTAATAGATACAAAAAATTCATAGACTTTTATGGTGGCATTCAAGCTACAAGACCTTAGCTTGGTTTCAACACTAGCAAGATAAAATCTTTGTCTGATAAGAGAGGCCTTTCAATTAGTATCACAACAGAAGTCATCTTGCTGGAACGTTTCCCATGAAAGAAGGCTTCTCTTTCCAGTCAGAGTTTGAGTTGATGAGGAAATCTGCATGATGAATCTGTTCTTCAAAACCAGTGATATACATGGGGAATTCTAGCTTAAACACACAAGAAGTTGCACTTCTTGCAACTGTATCCAGCTTCTCATACCTCTTATCTATATCTATATCTATATCTATATCTATATCTATATCTATATCTATATCTATATCTATATCTATATCTAATCTATCTATCCACCTTTGTATATATCACTTTATATAAAATTATTCATCTATGTCACTAAAAGGCTTGTGGTCTGGACTCTGTAGTCCCATATAGAGATGTAAGGACCAGGTATTTTCCTCAGCACCATTTTTTGTGACTGTTGCTCTGTTTGGAGGGGAGAGGATGAGTTTGTCTAGCTGTGCCCACCCATAAGATTCATGAGAGGAAACAGCAAAATCATAAACCCATGAATGTTTCTGACTTCACATACTCTCCTGTATTCTGTTCATAACATATTCTCCACAATTTTGTTATGTTTCCAGCATTAATATTAATTTAAATGTTTTAAGTGAAAACCTGAGGTGCTACTGGCTCAAGATCTGACTGGACACAATCCCTCCTGTTGCAAAAGTACTGAAAGAACTGACAGCCTTTACTAGGAGTGAGTGGTCTCATGGCAGAAGGGCAGAGTTGTTGCCCAGCATAACTGCTGAGCATCACTGGAGATGTCCTAGAGAGTTCAGGATGTCTTTGATATCCAATGCAGAAGACCTGCAGGTATGACATAAGTCCTATGAGAGTCCTGCACCTTTGGTGCCTTTGTAGAGCTGAATCAGACCCTTGTTGACCACTGAAATGAACATGTTCCAGATGGTTCTCAAGTCAGTGGGCATGACATGGCAGAATTCTGTTATAAGCAATATCTGGAAACTCTGGAGCCAAGAGATCACTCAGCATATATCAGAGATAGGGAAGCTGAAGTATGGCTGAGTGGTTGGCATTGAGATAAGTGTGCTCCAGGTGATTCTTGCTGCAATTCTTATCCAAAAGATGATGGAAGACTGTGAGATAAGAGGATTTAATATTGTGAGTGGATCTATGAACTTTATTCTGTGCAGGTTGCTCCATAGTTGGAGAAAAATGCAATTTGCCAATGAAGATACAGAACAGACTGCTTTAATGGATTTGGGTCAGTTAAAACCTGGAAAGTTAGACTAATTGTATACTAATGATCTCATGGTAGTCCTTTGTGGGGAAGCCCTTTGTCTAGTCCCAGGCAAGTTTAACATAGAGTTTGTGATACTGCTGGGTCTATGTGGAACTAGGTACCTCAGCACTGCTCAAGATGGGATTTAGTAGTCCAAAAACAGTTTACTCAAGATCTTTTTTCCATTTACTGGGCTGAAAATGTCAATCTGATAAAATGTCAATCTGGCTCTTTTACCACAGCCCAAATTATGCAACAATTGTCCAGGAATGCAAAGAAGAGGGAACCACTGACTTCTCACTCCATACACCCACAGAACTCAAGGTTGAATTTGGTCATGTGGATGCGTGTGCTGTGTCTACATTGCCTGCTGAGTCAGGAAGCTCAGTGCAAGCCATGCATCTTGCAACTGCTGCAAGCCAACTCCTTCCTGGCTTGGAAATTCTCTGCATTGCTCTTTAACCCAGACACACAGCGTGGAGCTCAGCTCAGGGATAAAGTTCAAACTATCTCTCTGGGTTTTTAAATCTATCCATATCTCAAGGGACATCCTGCTGAAAGACTTGAAAAGCACACAACCTCTTTGTAAAAGAATTAATATTAACCCACATGCTTGTTGCTTCTTTGACAGACCTTGATGGTTTCAGGAAAGTAATAAAGAAGGAAGACTCCATTAGAACTGTAGAAACCTTTCTTGAAAAGCTTTTCTGTCCATAGCTACATACAGCTTCCAAAGGAGTTTGTCTTCGAGGCTGTCCCTGCAGAGATAGGAACAGCACGTTATCCCAGAAGGTTAATGGAGAAGGGCACCTGATCTGTTTGTGAATTAGAGGCTGTTCCCATGGGAGAATACTTGCTGAAGGAGTGTTTAGGTATTAAGTGCGAAAAAATTGGTAAAATATTAATTTTACCAATTTTTACCAAAGATGTAAACTCTTGTCCAAAATAACCTCTCCATTTCCTGAAATTAACAAGTGCAATTAGGACATTAATAACCAGATTAATAGGCAGTATGAGGAAGGCTCCTGGAAGCATACCAAGTATTGTGTGTATACCACTGCACATTCAGTTAGAGAGAGCTGTCAGATTATATGGGCATTTCAAACAGAAGGGCATGGAGTGCTACATGTAATGTTAAGAGCAAAGAGACTACAGAAAACTACTAAAAATAGTGTTGTTTTGCAATGTGCTTATTTTGTGTGCCCCACTTGGAAGGCAGAAGTAGCACCAGATATCTGGAAGACAGCTGGGAGCAAATTGCTATTTCTTCATAAGAAGGTAAATGGGAAACAGCAGGGAGGCTGATGTCAGTGTCT
Source organism: Molothrus aeneus (assembly GCF_037042795.1). Taxonomy (NCBI): domain Eukaryota; kingdom Metazoa; phylum Chordata; class Aves; order Passeriformes; family Icteridae; genus Molothrus; species Molothrus aeneus. The sequence goes on from NC_089647.1 coordinate 68,105,548, forward strand.
GTGAAAGTAACACCTTCCGAGTCCAGGCACTGTGGCTTAGTTCAGCCTCAGCTCTGTTTAGAACCTGAACCTAAACTCAGGTTTTTAATTTAGAGGGTATGTGAAGATTGTGGGTATAAGCATGGTAGGTAGCTTTTCTTTCTGTAGTGAGGAGTCAGATGTTGACTCTGTACTTCTGATTTGGTCTAAAGTCCAGAAACAAAATAACATTTCAATATCTTTATAATTAATAGGGTGTGGTAATTTTTTTAAAGTCTGTCCTATAATAAAAAGGACATTAGAAATGTCCTACAAGTTTCCTTTTTTCATTAGGAGATAGACTTATTTAGGACAAGTTTTTAGGGTGGTAGGTTCTTTGGAGTTTGTCTTTTTCCCATTTCCCTTTGGGATTCATTGATTCACAGCTGCTGATGTATCTTCCTCATGACTGGATTCCTGGGTAGTACCTCCAAGAAAGACAAATAAACAACGGTTGTCAGTTGTTTTGTTTTTTTTTTAAGAACAGGTCATATTTTTTACATTTATCTACAGCTTTGTTTCCTGAGACAGCTGTCAGGTAGATTTCATGTTCTATTGTGCCTAGTACAATTTTTTTTTTCTTGCAAAAGTGACATCCTTTAGCCATAGAAAAATCTCAGCTTTTGCTCTTAAAAGATGACTGGGAAGAGATTGTTATGCTAAAAATTGCATTAGATTTAAAACTAGTGAATATGATGGTATAAATTTCATGAGGTAGTTCAATGTAGCTTACACTGGCTCATTATTCAGTTGTTTTTCAGAATAAATGTAATTAATTTTTATGTTACTCTGAGAATAAATCAAATGCAAACTAGAATGTTTTCAAGGTGAAATGAGCCTAGATGCATATAGGTTTCAGTGTAATTTTAATTTGTCGTGTTTGTACACACATCTGCCAGGTGCCTTTCCTGTTACAGATTTTAGGGAAGTATTTCCCTTGGAAAGAAGAGACATTCAGCCACCATCTGGAAACAAGCTGTGAGAAAGCGCCTTCTCCACAAAAAATAATAATTAGGAAACAGGAGGTCAACTGATTCCAAAAACCACATCAAGACCTCTCACTTAAATAGAGAAGAAAGGCAAGTGAAAATTTTGCATGAGACAGGACTGCAGAATGAGATATAGAGATGTTTGTTCAGCGTAATGGGTTTTAACCCATGACACACAGACTTCTAGGGACTGTAAATTCCTTCTAAATAATATAAACCCCAAGGTAATTAAGAAATGCAGGATGATTATTTCTCAGTGAGTTTACATTATTCTATATACTACTGGAAAATGGCTAGCTTCCAAAAGTAGAAAAGGTTGAAAATGACATCTCTAGTACATTAGCTCACCATTGTGGGAACATTTGAACTGATCCTGTCTTTGGAGTAGCTGTATTCAGTTACAAGGTCATCCTTTGACTGCAAAGCACTTTTATGAACCAGAAGGCTCTGAGTTTGTTCCAGGTAGGACTGCTGGTTTTAAAATAGAATTTAAAAAAAAATAAGTAAAGAGAAAAGATAAGGATTAAAATAAAATCTAAAAAATTTCTAACATTAACTCTTCACTAAATACTTTTGGAGCCTTTGTAAGACTTTGAAAACTTTGAGAAAACATAAACAATAACTTATGTGTGTTCTTGTACATCTGTGATGAAGTAGAAGAGGGCCACAGTAATTTTGAGCATGGTGCTTAAAGTTAGCTCAGTCACTGTCTCTGTGTTGTATTGCCTCCACATCAGACATATCTGTTCATCAAGGGGCCAGTGCTAAGCAGTGCAGATTCGAGGTGCTTAGTGCCATTTGCCCTTGGCTTCACACCCCTGTAGGTAGGTGAACAGCATGGGCCAAGTTATTGTTTAAATAGATTTATTTAAATGCTGTTAACAGCAGTCTTAAATACTCTTCTGTTAGTGACCAGGCCAAATACATCATAGATATTTTGTGGCTGCTTTTATGATTTCCTTTATCATCTTACCAACTTGCAGTAAAATATATTTAGCAGACTGAAAGCTTACAGAGCAGCAGAGAGTACCTGAGAAAGCTTTTACTTGAAAGTAGGTACCAGCAGTCTCTTCCATAGAGAACTCTGCTGGACTCACATTTTTCTTTCACAGAATAACCTAATGATTAGCACAGTTGCCAAGGAAATGAGAGACCCATATCCCACTACCTCCTCTAGCTGAAACAGCTGTAAACCAAAACTTCCTGGGAGAATATACAAAAGACTGGATACTTGGATAGTCTTCAAATCTATCTTTTTTTCTCTAGCTTCCTTTTTCTCAAGAGCTACATGAAAATAGCTGAAGGATATTTAATTTTGAAGCCTAAGGTGTAAGGCACCCTCCAGTATGGCAGAATACCACAGTTCAAGTCATAGGATATTTTCTGTATTTTCTTTAATGAATGTTTCACTGAAACTGCATGTCTTGAAATAGAAATGCCATTTTGTTGGGTTTTTTCAAATTTTTCCTAGAATATATTAAACTACTGAAACAGTTTAGTTAACTAAAAATTTATTCATTGAGTTTTGCATATATTAAATATATGAATAAACTAAAATTTATTCATTTGAGTTTAAGCCCAAAATCCCATGATGTATCATTTCCCTTACTGTGATAGTTCTTGATTTCTTCCTCTTTGTCTCATGTCTTGGGTAGTAACTGAGGAGAATGTTGGTGGATCTCAGTTGCTTTGGGAATTCAACTCCCATTCTCGGAGCTCCAAAAGCTCTGGCTCCTTACATAAAATTCATTATATAGTGAAGAGTTGCATAATGTCACAGAATATCACAGCCTTTTCAGCCTTTGTTTTAATGGTGAAGCTGTGGACTGTGTCCAGAACTCCATACCTTGGGTTCAAAATAGATAAGAGGCTGGGTGGGTAAGATCTATCCTATACTACTTGCCAACAGTTACAAAGAAAATTGTCTGGGAACTAGAGAAGACAACACTGATGATGCTGCAATATTAGCAGTTATCAAGAACATGTTTTCAGAGTGTTTTCATAACCCAAATAATTGTGAGCAATGGGAGTGGAGTGTTTGTTACAAACTTTACCTAATTACAGTCCACTTCTATTTGCATGCACAATATGCCCCAGACTTTAGCGAGTTTTAGTTAAACAGAACATCTAAAGATTGCAGTGAGTGTTTTTGAGAAAATTTCATGAAGGAATGCTGCTTTTGAGAAGGCTTTTTCCTTTCCATAGTTTCAAGAGCACAAAATGCAAACTTGTTCAGAGGTAAAATGGCAGGTCTTTGCCAGGATAGTAGTGTAATCAAGAAAATGGCTGTCTTTGCTAAAATAATTGTTGAGTATTTCCCATTCAGTACAAAAGAACACAAAAATTCCTGAAGAATAGGTTCTTCAGTGAATTCATTGGGAGATATTTTTTTCTCCATCTGTGTTAAAGAAGAAACGAAATATATGAAGAAGAAAGGCATAATCAATAATATTCAGGTATTTCAATAAGGTTTCAGTCTTGCACAAGATTTCAGTGAATTTTAGCACCCTGGAAAGTTTCAACAATCTCCTGTTAATATAATGAAGAACAGGGATGAAGCACTGGGTCTGTATTTCTTAGGGCACTCATTTGAAATAATTTTCTGTCTGCAAAAAAACACTGCCTGCATTTCCTTTCCTCACAGAAACTGTTAAGCTCAGAGCGAGCATTGCTATGGTGATAACGTATTGACTTTTTCCCACAGAGCAAAGAAATGGAATCCCTCCTATGTCTGAAAAATATGCTTTTTTTTTTTTTACTGCTTACCTGTGACTGGTGCATTCAGTCCCTGCCAGGAAAGGCTTCCAGAAACAGCCATAGTTATATTTTTGTTTTCAACCCAAAAAAAGTTGGCTCACAAACAAAGAAAACAATATTACTAACAATTTTAAATATTAAGGCCAAGAATAGCTGTGAATAATGAAGCAGTAGAAAATATCACTTAATTTTTCAGGTTCCACTGTGAGTCATTGTTAAGAAATAAATAAAAAAATTTAAAAAGAGAATAAATCAGTTTATGATACAGATAATTCATTTTGATCTCAGGAGAAAAATACTTTATAAAAGACAAATGTAGCAGGGAAGAGGCATCCATTGTGTAAATGGGAACTCAGCTGCTCTCCACCTTCCTCATCAGGCCTGTTTCCATCTCATATCAAAGAAATGAAAAACCACTGTGACACAGAGAGGACTAGGATATGTGTGTTCGCCACAAATATGTTCTTGGCAGCTGTGTAGCAATAGTTTCTGGGCTTTTTTATTATTTCTCATCTTTGCCGAAGTCAGAGAGACGCTTCTGTGCTGTACAGGAAGAGGGATGTGCAAATTGTTAACTCAGTGGCTATTGAGATTGCTGTTTCTGCTCCTGAATCTTCCCACTGTAAACCTAGAGCTGAAAATTATTTAATATAAAGGAAGAACACCCTGTGAAAAACAAGAAACAAAGAAAAGAAAAGAAAAGAAAAGAAAAGAAAAGAAAAGAAAAGAAAAGAAAAGAAAAGAAAAGAAAAGAAAAGAAAAGAAAAGAAAAGAAAAGAAAAGAAAAGAAAAGAAAAGTTTTTGAAAATTTAATTATTTTAATATTTTTAAATTGCCTCAGAAACTGATCTACCTGGAGACTTTCCAGTCTTATGCAAAATGATTTGCCAATTTACTGTTTGTTGAATAGTGAGAGGAAAGAAATATTCCTTGTTCCTGCTAGTTTCTAGTAAAATGATACTAGTGGTCTTCTTGATGTTTGATCAGAGACAGATAAAATATGATGGTGTGTAGTTGGAAAGAATGCTTAGAATTAAAGTTTGACATTTTTCAGAGTATTCTAACTATTTAGACAATTTTGGAAATTTTAGATGGGCTTTTTTATGATTATGGAGTACATGGACCCAGAATATTTCAAAAATGCAGAAAATCCTTCAGATGGCAGATCTAGATCAAGTTTCTCTCAACTTCAAAAAGGAGAATAGATAAAAAGTGGTGATCCTATATCAGTCTATTTCAATACAATGTAAAATAAGTTTCCAACTGTTTATCATATGTTTTCCTTTGAAACTGTGTAAGAGTAGAAGGTTGGAGGAATAAACCACTGTAGAGTTTGCTTCTACATCTTAAATAAAGAAAATTCTAAAGATAATTTTATTGAAAATTAATATTTATTTGAATATTATTTTGGTTTGCATCTGATAGTACATTTAGAAATTAATTATTTAGAAGTAAACATAAAAGTATTAATATCTGAATTTTACATGACCTCATTAAAATACAGTGTAGATTATACTTTCTAATAACTTTCAAAGTACTGATATTTCTTCATAAATACTCATGAAACAATTTCTAAACGCAGTCAAAACCTAATTCCCCGAATTTAATATTTGAGGCAGAGAAAAATTCAATTAAAAACTACTTAGCAGTAGCCATAATCATGGAAGAAATCAATAATATTAGCAAATGTAAGAAAAAGCAACCTTTTTTATTTATCAGTATAAGTTCAATTTTAGTGTAAGCATTTTAAAATGCGTTTTCAAACCCATATATAAGAAGGGCTAAAGTGAAGACCTAGGAAACTCCACACTCATTAGTCTTAGTTCAGTTTTTGGGAAAATAATGGGATTAGTCTTCCCAGAAACTACTACCCTCCAAATGAAGCGGGTGACTGGGAAAAATCAGCACAGATTTACCAAAGGTGAATCATGCCAGATTAACCTGAATACCTTCTACAACAACATAACATCCTCTGTCAGCATGGGGAGTGCATTGGATGTTGTTTGCCTGGACTTCAACAAAGCATTTGACACTGTTTCCCACAGTTTTCTCCTAGGCAAACTGGCAAGATACAGGCTGGATGTGATCTGTGAGATGTGTAGCAAAGTGGCTGACAGGCTGCACTCAGAGGGTGGTGATCAATGCTTTTGACCCAGGCTGGCAGTCTGTTACCAGCAGGGTCCCTTAGGGATCGATATTGGGCTCCAGGCTTGTAAACATCTTCATAAATTATCTGGATGAAGGGATTGAAAACACGCTCACCAAGTTTGCTGATGATGCCAAACTGGATGGTGAGGTGGACTTGTCAGAAGGGAGAGCCCTTTGTCAGAGACTGAGACCAGCAGGAAGAATGGGCCAGCAAGAACTGTATGAAGTTTAACGAAGGCAAGTGCAAGGCCCGGCACCTGGGATAACAGGGATCTGTGTGGCTGGGAGCAATTTATCTGTGAGAGACCTGGGGGTCCTGGTGGACCACAATATGAACACGAGTCAAGCTGCAGCAACAAAGGCAAATCAGGTCCTGAACTGCATCCATGAGGGCTTTACTAGCAGAGATGAAGATGTGGTTACCCGCTGTATTCAGCATGTCTTAGGCTACACTTGGAGTACTGTGTCCAGGCCTGGAAAGGTGCAGACAGGCTGGAGAGGGTCCAAGGAAGGGCCAGAAAGATGATCAAAAGGCTGGAGAACCTATCCTGTTGGAAAAGATTGAAGGAATTAGGTCTTTTCACCCTGGAGAGGAGAAGGCATAGGAGGGACCTCATCATGGTATTCCAGTACCTGAAGATCGTCTACAAAGAGGACAGAGTCTCTCTTTTCACTAGGAGCCCCGTGGAGAAGACCAGGGGCAATGGGTACAAGTAACACCAGGAGAGGTTTCATCTTGGCATAAGGAAGAAGTATTTCCAATGAGATCAGTCAGTCACTGGAACAATCTCTGCAGGGATGCAGCAGAGTCCTTACCACAGGAGGTTTTTTCTAGAAGCAATGCAGCAGGATTCCAGACAATATCTGTCACTGCCTGGTCCAGCCCCAGGAGCACCAATGGATCCTTGATGACAAGGACTGGTGACATAGCCTGCCTGCAGGAACGCCACATAACGTCAGCGATGAAGAAGCAGAAACGATGAAGTAAACCTTGAAAGCAAAACTTTAATAATGTACAAATGAAGGGATAGGCTGCACACAATATAGGGTTACTTCAAAGACCTCAAAATAGGGAAAACATGACAATATATACAGTGCTGGCTGAGGGAACTAATGAACAACAAGAACTACAAACATTACCTTATATGGAGAACATAACTAACTAATCACGAACAAGAACTCAGAGCATCACCTTATTTGGCATGAACATATTAACATAACCTTTCCCATGATTCCATGCACCTCTCCATAACTTAGCTGGATGTTATCCTTCTTAGCATCCTGTTTCCATGGTCTCAGCTTGATGCCACCTGTGTACTCTGTCAAGGCCAAGTCACTGTCCATCCCTGCTAGTCTGCCTCCCACAATTATCATCTAGGCTCCCTTTCCTATGAAAGGCTGGATCAGGTAATATTTCATGTTCCCTTCCTGCAGACTGTGACAGCCTGCTTATTTAGTTGTCTTGTATAAACATCAAGTCAAATTATTTCCAGGTATCTTGTAACTGATAGTACGTTTCTGTGAGAAATTGAAATGATGTTTTAATTAGATGGTGAAATGAACATCTGAAGCAGTCAGCTGCAGAGTGAGGATTACAAATTCCTTCCTTCATTTCTTTGTTTTGCATTGAAAATTTTAAAATTGTATTTAATAAATGTAGGCACTCTGGAGTTCAGAATAAGCATTTAACATTAGATGCAAAACTATCTGAAACAGCTACTAAAATACTTTTAGTAGCTAGTCCCTAGTTTGGGGAAGAAATAGAATATTACCACATTTTATGATAGGGCAGACATATATAATGAGGCTAATATAACAATGGAATTATTTTTATTAGCTCATCTGTAGTAATTCTGTGTCACAAAATTCTTGGTCAAGGACACTGAATCTTATCATTCTGATCATGATGGATGCTATAAATCATGAAATCTCACTGAACTCAATATGTTAGAAACCTGAATCTCTCCTGAGAGAAAGGCATTGCCTGGTAATATGAGCTTTTTATTATGAATCAGAAATGTCTTTGTTTTGCCTTAGTGGACTTCAGTGCTTTCCACTTAGTCAGTGTGGGATCTATCATGAATCAAAAATGGAGCACTTGTCAACAATGCAATGATGCTGTTTATTTTAAAGTGCAGTGGTATGTAATAGTAGGAGCACCATGTCCTGTGCTGGTCACTGTGTTCTTAAAAAACTTCAGTGAACTGGAAAGTGTACAGAGGAAACCAAAAGAATGATAAGAGGGTTTAAAAAGTTTAACTATGAGGAAAGGTTGGAGAGCACAGATACCACTGTGAGACCACTGATGGTTGTCTTTGAATGCTCATGGTGATTGAAGGAAGTCCCTGATGGCTGGGAAAAAGCAGATGTTACATGCTTTTCAAAAAGGGCAGGAAGAATGATAAAGTGAACAATAGATCACTCAGTCTCCCTTCACTCTCTCGGAGGATTACAGAGAAAGACCTCATGGAAATTGTTTTCAAGCCTGTGACAAGAATGTGTTTGGGAACAGACAGCATGGATTTACCAAGGCCAAAGTATGCTTGACTGATTGCCTTCTTAGATGCTAGTGCCTCTTTGTATGGGCTGGAGGGAGTGGTGTGAGTCATTTGCCTTGGAACAAGCAAGGCCTTTGACAATAGTCTCCCATAACAAACATGTGGCCTAGAAGAGGAGACGCAGAGTGGATGGAACACAAACTGGATAGAAAACAGTCTGAAACAGGCTTTAAGGTAGTGGCCAACAAATTGAACTCTAACTGGCAGTGATATTCCTCGGTATTGTTATTTAACCCCAGATGGCAGCTCAGTGCCATGCAGCCGCTCGCTCACTCCCCTTCTGCTGGGATTCTGGAGAGAACTGGAAGGGTAAAAGTGAGAAAACTCATGGATTGAAATAAAGGCAAAGGAAAAAACTGCACATGCAAGCAAAGCACAACAAGGAATGCATTCACCATCTCCTGTGGGCAGGCAGGCATTCAGCCGTCCCCAGGAAAGCAGGGCCCCAATATGCATTATGGTGACTTGGGAAGACAAACACAGTTATGCCAAACATCCTTCTTTCTCCTTCCCCCAGCTTTATATGCTGAGCATGACACCATATGGTGTGGGGTATCCCTTTGGTCAGCTGGGGTCAGCTGTGTCCTCTCCCAACTTCTTATGCACCCCCAGCCTCCTCACTGGTGGTGTGGGGTGAGGAGCAGAAAAAACCTTGACACTCTGTGAGAACTGCTCAGCAATAACTGAAACATCCCTGTGTTATCAACACTGCTTCCATCAGAAATCCAAAACATAAGCCCAAATCAGCAACAACAAAGAAGATCATCCCAGCCAAAACCAGCACAACTAGGGGCCAGTATCAGGATGATTCTACTTAATACTTTCATGAGACAAACATGATGGAGTTTAGCTAAAGCAAATGCAAAATCCTGCATCTGAGACAGAACAAATGCATGCAACAATACATGCTGCTGAGGCAGCAGTACTGCAAAAAAGGGGTGCTGGTGGCCAAAAATTGAATGTGAATCACCACATTAGAGTGTAGGTAGCAGGTCAAAGATGTTAAAGAAAGTATTTTTTCCCCTTCACCTGGCATTTGGAAGGCTACATCTGGTATATTATGTTCAGCTTTGCATGCTCCAATACTAAAGTTAGTCCAGAAAAATGTCATTAAGAGGATTGAGTGACTGCAGCACATATTGTATGAGATGGAGTGAACTGGATTTGCTTGATCTGGAGATGAGAAAGTTAAAAGGGGGTTAAATTTCTGTCTTCAGTAACCCAAAAGTCCCTTGTAAAGCCAGACTCTTGTAGGAGGTGAACAACAAAAAGACCAGAGGTATTTAATTGCCACAGGTTGCAATAAAGAAAATTGTAACTGAATATGAGGAACAAAATTTCAAGGTGAAAATTGTTAGGCACTTGAATAGATTGCCAAGAAATGTAATGAAATTTCCATCCTTGGAAGTTTCCCTGAACAACCCTATATACTCTTCCATTCTGTTCACTCTGTTTTTAATGCTTCTAGAAAGAGAAATTGGTCAATATGTTTTTGGTTAAAAAAATAAAATCTGATCTTCTCTACAAGCACAAGAAAGATCTTTGAGATACTTTCCAGAACTTCACTTCTATGAATCTTTAAGGCTGGCCCTACAAAACAGAAATTGTGTTTTGCAGCAGCTAGATGTTGGATTCTTTGATAAATATTAAAATTTATGCCTGCAAATAAGACGTAAGGAATAAAGCTTTGTCTGGAGCTCTGGAGTATTCAGGCACCTAAGAACTGGAGTCACAAAAAACAGTGTGTGGATGCACACTGTGAAATGTAAATAAACATAAATGTATACATGACAGATAAACTTTTAAAGTTTAAGGAATTTATTCAGCCGTATATGAACTTATGATATGGTTAATTTCTGCCCCTAGTTGGGACCTATGGCAGAATTGTGTGCTTATGAAAATATTACAGAGCACAGGTAGAAACTAGACATTGACATGTTCACATGTTCTCTCTTGGCCTTTTTTGTTTTTTGGGGTTTCTTTTGTTTTTTTCTTTGTGTTTTTTTTTTTTTTTTTTTGTTTTGGGATTTTTTTGTTTGGTTTTTTGGGTTTTTTTTTTTGTTTTCTTTTTGTTTTTTCTTTTGAATCAGCTGTTCAATTGTTAGTATACTCAGCAAGGTTAGACAAGACACTGTGGGAGAATTAATGCTAAGTCAGCATTTCTTAAGTGCTTTGAAGATAAAAGACAATATAAAGCACTAATTATCAGTACTAATTAGCATCCCACCAAACATGACTCACTGACTGGTTTTTCAAGTCTTTAAAGGGTTGTCAGCAATCTTCTGGAAAGCTTGAAAACCTTTTTCTCACAGAGAGAAAGTGAGAGCTGGAAAGCACTGATGTAAAGCCAGTGAACAGCTCTGGGCTTGTCTGACTCCAATCAGAGTAAATTCAGTGAATCAGAGGCTAACCTTCAATTTGGGACCACTATCCAAGCCATGTAGGTAATTGTTAAACAAATGTATGGGGTCAGGCTCATAACTCATACAATTCTAGGAAATTAATATTCTCTTATCTAGGGTACCCAATGAGTCTGCTCAGTAGCTACAATTGACTCCCTGGCTTCTATCCCTGAGGATATTTTTCAGATGATAATGTTGAACTTATTCCCATGCAAGTCCAGTTGCATAAGAGTCCTGTCTCTTTTTCATCCTAGATTTTTTCTGCAGCTAAGGTAGGACACAACCTATCAATTTTAGGGGTGTTTTCTGTGTGTGAACTAGGGGGTTTAGATCTAATTATATTATACCTAGAGCTAGATATGATTGATAGCTATCCAGAGCTGGAGATATATTCAGATGATGAAGTGTGGGGATGACATCAGCAGCTTTCTCAAGTCCTGTGACTGGGCCAATTATCTCTCTGTTAAAGTAATAGAAGCCCTCAAACTTCTTTTAAATGTAGAACATCTACGTTATAGAAATAGACTTGAGCAGGCTGAATACCATCTGTGTCTATCAGGCAAGTTCAAGTTTAATGTCCCCATTGGCCTAATCAATGACAGTTGAACTGAGCAAGCCTAACACACGTGAGAAGAACTAATCCCTTCTCAAAATGTGATAGAAGGGTCTTAACGAGACAGAGAGTTGTTAGTGATGCCTCTCCTTGCTCTATTGTCAGTGTGTGCTGTGTGATGTTACCATTCCACGTTGGAGCATTTGGGAAGAAGCAGCTGGTTGGCTTGAATACCATCATCTCCCTGAGGGATTCATATCTGTATCTCTAGAGAGTCAGCCTAAACAGCGGATGCTCTGTTTTGAGAGCAGATGCTTTCCATCTTATTTCCCAAAGAGGTGCCAGCTATTGCAGCAAGAACTTCAAAGTTTATTGCACCATAAAAAGTTAATTGAATTTCCTCCTGTGCAAACCATATAACCATTATGTTGTCTTACAGGAAATGTCATTCCATTTTGTGAGGAACCTGATCCCATCATTTATCACTGGGCAGGTGTTTTTTTATCAATTAATTGTTGCCTGATATAACATTTGATAGCCTGACACTTCCATCGACCTATTTCAAAGGACAGGGATTGCCACACCTGCATTTTGTGTCTGCACCTAGCTTTCACTGCCTTGGAGAGCCTGTCATGGACAAAGGCAGAGGACAGCTTAATTGCTCGTCACAGGCAGGCTTGGGCCAAAACACTTGGTTTTTTAAGGCTGTTGCTCTTTTAGACATGCATTTAAATTCAGGACGTGTGGGAAACATGCAGAGTTTAAAGAGTTGTGCAGAAACTGAGGAAAGATTATGAGAATCTCAGATTTAGATTTATATGTACAAGTATATATGCAAGTGCTTTTTAGGCTTCTGCCCAAGATGTTGTTGTAACTACTAAAAATAATTCATGACATCTGTCTGCAGGCACAGTTTTAAATTGCAGCTGCTTCTCATTCATAAACTTTCACGTGTGTGTGTTCAGGGTAAATACATTCTTCAAACCTTTATTGATTTCTGGGATGAACAGATCTGACAGTAAGAGGAGACAGAGCTGCTAACTTCTGCAAGCTTCCAAGATTTAATGTACTTTCTATAATCCATGAGAGTATGAAAAGACTGGTCTTAGCCTATTAATTATCAGCATTAACACATAAAATATAAATTAAGAATCACAGAATGGTCGGAAGGGACCACAGCGGGTCATCTGATCCAAGTACCCTGCTCAACCAGGGTCATTCTAGAGCACAAAATATAGAACTTAATATATAAATCAAATCATGCATTTCCTTAGACAAGTGGTTTTCCAGAAAAGTGAATTTTTTGGCATTGTTCCTGAAGGAGAAAATGGAAAAAACCTGGAATTGCTGTAAAAGGAGAAGTTCAAAAAACAGCTTACACTGTTGACTCTAGAGGCTTTGGAAGGAAATGCTGTTACAGGCAGAGGCTGTAGGCAGTAAACATCTTAATTGTTTAGAGTAAGAGGTCTTAGATGCTTTTAGGCATTTGTGCCTATGAGCACTGTACAAGAAAATTGGGCTGCTGACCCGGAAATCATGTGCTCGGAAAGGAAGGAATTTGGAGCTTCAGAACAGGAATCATTGTATCTGACTTCATGGAGCATGCTGCTGCAGAGCAGAAGCATTTAGAAATGTACCCGAGTTCTGCCCTTCTCTGAAGCTCTGGTGCCTTCACAGGCTGCATAGAAATGTCTTCTTATGCCACAAGTGCACAGTCTTGAATTCCATGTAAAATACAGTGTATATGTCTCCTGTGCAGGGCCAGGAGCTGGAATCAATAATCCCTGGAGGTCCATTCCAGCTCAGATATTCTATGGTATCTATTTACTTCTAACAATCATGTAAGGCAGTTTTATTTAAATAGATGTATAGGCTGAATTATTTTACTTTTTCATATTTTAACCCATAATTTAGGATTATATCCAAGACCACCTGGAAGAGGAAAAGAAGAGTTGAATGGATTTATCTTCATAGATTAATTAGTGTTTTTTATATGTGGTAAAATATAAATATTGGATTTGTGATGGCCACCAAAATGAAAACCAAATACCACAGTACTAGCTTTGTTGTCACATTTGCACAGTTTCTATAACCCACAGCCATTCATGTTCTTGCTTACAAGTTGCTAAGGGGATTCTTGGGTTTTTTTATTGGTTTGTTTTTGTTTGTACTTTTTGGGTTTTTGCTTGCTTGTTTGTTTGTTTTGTTTTTGTAGTTGTTTTTTTCTTTGTTTTGTTGGGGGTTTTGCATTTTATGATCCTATTTTATCATAGTTTTGAGCATACATGTCATATCTGGGAGGCTAATCAAAGAAGGATGAGTGCAGAAGGCATTTAATTTACACAAGTTCTCATGGTGCAAGTGTTAATCCAGATTCCTGACAGGCTTTTCTGGGAACTGTCTGGATCTTCAGTCATATTCCAGTTCGGGATGCTGATGGAACTTGAACAAGATTAAAATATCTGTTGGGAAAACTGAAAGTAAATAAACTGCTTGAAAATTTAAAACATAAGGTGTTGAAAGGAAGAGGTGGGATGATCCTCCTGTTGTCAGTGAGGCTACAAAAGCATATTATCAAGCATAACATTAGGGGCAAAAATAATGATGCCAAAGGGCTGTTCATTAGTCACTTGTTGTGAAACAGAAGGAGTTGTGTACTTTGAATGGCTCTTAGCTTACCCAGAAGTGATAACAAGGAATGACCTTATAGCAAAACAAAGCTTCTATAGAGACATAGTGAACTGCTAAAGAATTAGTAAAAAAAAAAAAATCTCCATTATTAGCTAAAAACAAGATAGTTGATATATGAAAGAGAAAATTAATTTTCAGTGGAGAATGAGCAACTAATTTACCTTAATTAAAGAAAGATGAGATCTGAAATGAGCTTGAATCTTACTGCAAAGGCCTTCTAGTACATATAATGCACTGCCATAAAGAGAAAAACATAATATTCATGGTACATTGCACTTTTATTTCTTCAGTTTTCTACTTAAAGAAAATATCTCTTCCCCAAGAAATGCATAAAGATGTCGTATTGCAAATACATGTTTATGTAATTATGTGTGTGCACATAAATATCTCCCACCAGAAAGGAAGGTGAGTCATTTAGATGCTAGTATTATCACTTCTGAGCAAAAGTTTTAGGCATGTATGTCTTAAAGAATCATCATCAGATTTCACTATCTTGACTGCTCCTGCTGTCTCAGATTTCATGATCACTGACTCAGTGATTCAAGCCAAGAGCTCCTATTTCTGAGGGGTGACCTCACTGTCGGGATGTGAGGAGGATGGTGGCAAAAGGCATTTCTTTCAAAGCTCCACTATTTACTGGGCAGAAAATAATTCAAGATTTATTATGCTGCTGAGGAATAAATGAAAGAGCAATTTTGAACTTGGTAATCTGGTTAGGACCTGGAAGGCAGAGACGGGCATTACAGTGACTGTATTGCTTATGTGTGCTAAGTGTGGGCCAGTTTTAGTTGTTTATGCACCTCTGATAGTCTTCTGAGCTGGGAGATGGTCCTGCTTAAAGAAAAAACATTATTTTATTCCATTATTCAGATTGAAGATGGAGGTATGGAGAGACAACTTACTGCGAATTGAATGAGAGCAGTTTGGAAAATCAGCACTGAGCCCTAAGAGCAGCAGTGTATTCTCCCAAGGTTTCTTAAAGTGAACTAAGGCAGGCTAGCTAAAGTAAACTAGAATTCAACTGTGTTTTCATATAACCTTAAATTTACAGCTGAAGGTGATATCTTCTTAAACAATTGGATTTTTTTTCTGTAGGATTGCATATGACAGTCAGCAAACTTTTATACCATTGTTATCAAACAAGTATTCATAGCAACTGATTAACAGCAAAGAGCACTAATAAAAACTTATTCAATCATCTCTCCTAAGCCAGGTGTTGGAAAATGATATTTTTCATTGTCTGTACTGCTCATGTATTGGGAAAATTAAGTTTTTTCATTTGGAAAAATATTTCTCCATTTTTCACTCAATGTGAGCATTACATTCATTACAGCTTGCTTGGCTGCCTTGGCAACACTAAGATCAATATACGTCCTTAAATAAAATTTTCTGGGTAAGTTCTTCATAGGTCACAAAGAGATAAATAATATGCATTGCAAAACAAAAGAAAATACAGGAAATTTTAGTTCCATATGATAAGAAACTTCACTTTCATTATGCAATGTGTTTAAAAGTTAGTGTTAAGTTCAGTGATACTAAATTTTGGGTTCTGAGCATGATCAATTCAGAACATTTTGTACAAACAACATTGGTATTTCAGATTTCATAAAAAACGCCAACAAGAAGTAAAAAAATTACTTCTCAAAATTCCTTCATCAGTCCTTTATCAGAACCGATTAAGGGCAATGGCTTAGGATTCTGACATTTTCATTAAACCATATGATATAAAAATTAAAAATGTGTTACTTACAAATAAAATATCTCGCTACTGTAGCTGTGATAACTGGAGAGCAGTAATTTCAATAAAGAAATAAAATACTGTTCATCACTCTTCAAAGAATTTTGATATATTTTCATTATTCTGTTGTGGCTTAACCTGAGCCAGTAGCCAAGCCCCATGCAGACACTTGTTCACTCCCCCACCAGCAGAGAGACTGGAGAGAGAATAGGAAGAAGACTCATGGGTTGGGATAAAGGCAGTTTAATAGGGAAAGCAAAAGCCTCACATGCAAGCAAAGCAAATGCCGGAATTAATTCACTGCTTTCCATGGGCAGACAGGTGTTCAGCCATCTCCAGGAGAGCAGGGCCCCCTCACATGCAAGGGTGACACGGGGAAACAAACACCATCACTCCAAACATCCCTGCTTTTTCTCCTTCTTCCCCCAGTTTATATACTGAGCATGATGCCCTAGGGTCTGGGATATCCCTTTGGTCATTTGGGGTCACCTGTCCCAGCTGTGTCTCCTCCCAACCTCCCAAGCACCCAAACTCCCTCTCCAGTGTGTTGTTATAGAAAGCAGAAAAGGCCTTGGCTCTGTGCAAGCCCTGCTCACAATAACAAAACCAGCCCATTATCACCAGCCCTGTGTTCAGCACAAATCCAAAACAGAGACCCATACCAGCCACTGGGAAGAAAGTTAACTCTAACCCAGCCAAAACCAGCACAAATGCCTGAATAAATACATGGGGACTTGAATATTTTATGTATTTCAGACCTATGAAATTAATTTGGAAGTTTGTCAAGCTAGACAAAACTGAAACTGACCTTCTTGAAAGAGTTTGCATGTGAGAGAATAATGAGAAACCTTATATAACTTCAATGTTATGTAAAAACCGAAATTTTCCCCTCTTTAGTACTTAGTTTTTAATTGTATGTTTGTGATAACTGGTGTTCTACAAGATGTTCTTTTCGATTGGAAAACCACCTAAGTGGATGTTTTATTATTAGCCTATATTTTAAAACTTTAATGTGGAAATTAATTTTTCATTTCTATTGCCACAGTTTTTATTGGTCTCATTTTATTCTTCATACTTTCTCACATTCCATGTAAGCCTCTTGTGCACATGTTAAAAAATACAAGTTAACAAATACTGGAATAACAGAAGTGTTCTTGCTTATTTTCACTTACCCATATTCCGAGTGGAATTAGTTAATAATGTTATCAAAAGTAAGACTCAGATATCTATGTTCTACAATTTCAAAGATATATTTTAAAATTAATAATTTTGTTTCCTCACAATTCATGGGAAGTCAACATATTGCTCTTCTTTTCATGGATAACAGAAAAATAAAGTTGTTGTGGAAAACATAAGCAGAACTCTAAGGAAACCCCCATAAATTAGATAAATACAGTAGACTAGATAAAATGATGAGCAACTAAAGTGCCTGAAAATCACCTCGATTCAATATATTTGGTGTTTAAAATTATTTATTTATGTATTTATGTATTTATTTTCTAATCCTCAATTACTGCACATGCATCTAAGAAGCCCATTCGTGAGAACAGGACAGGTTGAACTGAACATTGATAGTTAACATGGTCCTGATTTTGTTTTAACAATGCACCAGAGGACATGTGATCTTGCACCATCTAATTACATGATAGAATTGCGGCAGGTCTGTACTCTTGTACTAGATTAGGATGACAGCAGAAAGGAATAAAAGCGTATCAACCTTCAATTCAATTTTTATTTCCAGGAACTAACATTGCAACATATTTTTACTTGGTTAAAATTGTATGCAAATCAGTGGGTTTTTCTGGGAAATGCTATATGTCATAGCAGCATTTGAATAAAAGATCTGCATTTTAAATGCATGTAACTAGCAGCTTTTCACTGGTGTCTTTATTGGTAACTTTGTTTTCCAGTGATAACAGAAATTACTAGTGAGGAAATGGGGGTGACAGCCCCTGAAAATTGATGGTTTTATGGATCCTTGACTCATAGAAATCAGATATGGAAAAGACTTTTCATGGTGAATCATCTAGTATAGTTTGCTGTCTGTTAGAAGTTTTTTTATTCTTTTATGTTGCAGCATTTTAGTGTGTTAAGTGAAGGAGCTTATAATTGGCTCCCTTGGGAGAATATTTTGAAGTAGAGATTTCATTGGGCCTCGTTTTATTTACATATATAATTGCTCATTTTATTTACACATGCAATAACAATGAAGTTAATAGGACAAGATATGTTTGCTACCAAGGAGATTTTTACATGATATCCACTGTCATCGCTACTCTTAAGTTTCCACTGTTTTTCTTAATAATTTTTGCAAATTGAGATATGCTCTATTAGTTACCACTTGGTGGGCTTTTTCCTTACCACAAAAAAATTATATAGGCTAGTTTTGAGTTTGCATGATCTTTGAAAGAGGCTTGAGGCAGGGATGGTTTACTGTCATTTCCCAGGGAACTTTATAAAAGGTAAATATATAGAAGTTACTAGATTTGAAATTATTAACTTCCTTTATTTCTATCCCTGCCTAATATTTTTTCGAATTTTCCTTTCTTTAACATTTCTTAACAAGTTATCAAGAACTATCTGACAGCTTCTTGGTGTCAATATTTTTAATCTAGATACAGTTTAGAAGCTGTGACTGTGTAGGTGGCTTATTGTGGATATAATCAATATGAGCTGAGGCATGTGAGAAAAGAAATCTGTCTCCTGAATATTTTTATCTTTCTCACATTCATTCTTAACTTTCTACCTAGTTTTCTTTTTGTACCTTCCCTAGAATCTTTTTTTTGTTTATCTCTTTGCTCTCTTCCCCAGCAAAGCTGCAGATGACAGTATATTGCAGCTTCAGGGAGACAAGGAAAATATTGCACTAAGGCCACCGACCTGCTGTTGGAGACTGATACCTATATTGGCCTCAACACCTTTGGGAATATGTACCTGGATGACAGAGTAAGAGCTGAAAAACCAAGGAAAATAACTGTCAAATAGAGAAAAATAATTTCTGAGAGTGACTTGAATTTGTGAAAATATCATGGATGATTGTGCCCAAGAGGAAAGTGATCTATTCTAAAAGTACAGCAGGGAAAAAGGCATTTGTCAAGTTTGAATTGCCAACAGAGTGAGCTAATGAAAGGAGTTGGACAAATAGACTCCATAAAAGCACATTTCCAGTCTTATAATTGAGAAATGATAATTTGTTTAAATTGGGTTTTTTTTCATTCATTTCTCTTAGCATTACATGAATGGATACAGCCTGTTAGAAATGCATTTGGAAAGGAAAATGCCATATATACATATGCCATATCCCTTTGGACATATATAATGCAGAAGTCTAACCATGTAATCTTTGGACCAAGTATAGTCATCCTGAGAGCTTTTAGGGAATTCACAAACGACAAGGAGATAATACTCTAAAAATAGAGAATTTAAAGAGATCAGACTGATGAACATCAGCTAAAAATCTGAATGAGCATATGTTGCTCCAGTAATTCTGAAGGGAACAAGTTACAAAAAGTCAAGGAATAGCTTTGATCAGTGGGAAAAGAAGAGGTACAATCTTAAGGTAAATGTTCTTAAATAAATCATCTATTAAGAGTTGTTACAATCAGAACAGGGAAGTGAGATCCTACTTGGGATGTGGAGTACATATATGTGCATCACATAAAATGAAGAGAATAAATGTGGTTAAGAGTGGGATGGAACAGTCAGGTGGGTAACATTTTTCACCTTAAGTAGGAAATAGTGCTTTTTCAAGGGACAAGGGAGAAGACAGTGTGCTGGAACCACAGAATAATAGTGGTGGGAAGGCAGATTAATTCATTTAGCCAAAGTCCTGGCACTGACATCTTTATAAGCCCAAGTCATAGGCTGTATGGATGATGCCAGGAGCCATCTCAGGAAAGTAAGAGGCTACATAGCTCCTGGAGTAAAAATGAGAGCTGAGCTGGAATTCCCTTTAGTGTCCATAGCTATTGGTAACAGTCCACATAGGTATAGATAAATTGAATAAAAATGTGTATCTGCAGACTCGTAGGCAGGATGACTTGATTTTCATTGCCCATGAGTGATGTTCTTAGGGGGACAACTGAACAGGAGTTCATTTCTTCCACTGGAGTTTTCACTGAGGTCATACCAAAGATGAAGGCACATTATCAAAGCTATGGGAGAGAAAAATTTTAGTCTAGATTAGGAAACGATGGAAGCATAAGTTTACAGGTCAGTCTTAAAGGTTTAACATAGAAAAGAAGAAAGTTACTGTGCCAAAATGGTGATAGAAATGATAAAGCTGTATTTTAAACATTTTAGGTGTTTCATCTCACACAGTAGAGAATAGATTTAGATGCAAATGATGGTCTTGATGTCTTAGTACACAAATGAAATAATGATTTAACTTTCTTTATGGAAAATTAGTTCACAGATTTAGAATATTGACAGTATTGAAACTAAAGTGTGATTTTGAATTGAAAAGAAATGAGATATTGCCTTTAATATAAAAGAGACATGTAGAGGTATTCAAGCCCTCAAAATGCTCACAGAACGCGTTGAACCTAACTGGTGTCATGGTGTAATCCCAGCTGGCAGCCAAGTCCCAGGTGATCACTCATTCACTCTCCTCTGGTGGGATGTTGAAGAGAATTGGAAGATAAAGTGAGAGCACAAAGACAGTTTAACAGGGAAAGCAAAAGCTGCACATGCAAGAAAGCAAACCAAGGAAATCATTCACCTCTTGCCATGAGCAGGCAGGTGTGCAGCCATCCCCAGGAGAGCAGGTTCCCATCACATGAAGCAGTGACTTGGGAAGATAAATCCGAATAATCAATCTGGACATGAGACCCTGAGATGAGCTCAGCTGGTCAGAGCATGGTGCTAATAACACCAAGGCTGGGGGGCTGCTCCCTGGATGGGCCATTCAGTGAAGTTTGGACTCGATGATCCTTGTGGGTCCCTCCTAACTCAGAATATTCTGTGATCTGGGAGTATTTACAGAGCATGCCCCTCTTCCTCTTTCTTCCCCTGTCCTTATATACTTACATGATGCCATGTGCTGTGGGGTATTGCTTTGGTCAGCTGTCCCAGATGCGTCCCCTCCCAAGCCCTTGTGCAGCTTCAGCCTCCTTGCTGGTGGTGTGGGTGAAAAATGGAAAAGATCCTGACCCTGTATAAGCACTGCTCAGCAGTGACTAAAACATCTCTATTGCAACACTGCTGCCATAAGAAATCCAGACCACAGCCCCATAGTGCTGTGAAGAAAACTAACTCCATCCTTACCCAAACCAACACATTCAGGGGCCAATGAATAAGGGTTATTTACTGTTGTGTTCAAGGTCTCCAATAGAATACAGGCAAGTATTGGAAGTTGTTTTTTTAGAAGGGGAATTACCAATTAAAACTAGGAAGGTTGCTTTTTTTTTTTTTTTGTGTCAGTGAAAAACTTTTAGCTCTTCAGGCATCAGCTTGCAAAGAGGTAGAGCAGACAGGTTTAAGTGAGGTGATGGACAGTAATACTTGTTTGAACTTGGTTGTGGCCAGTTGGGAAGACCTTACTGAGACAGTGAAAGTGGATGGATAAAGGTTAATATGAAATATGAATTTTGAAGTTCTTTTCTCTTAAGATGGAGAAAGAGACAAATATAATTTTTTTTCAGGAAAGCAGACTTGCATAAACTCAGGGAAGTGATAGATAAGAAGCTAGGGAAAGCAAAGTTACAAAAATAGAGAGCACAAAGTCTGATAGACTCTTAAAAGCCATTTATGGGTCACAAACACAGAACTCAGTGCAAAGAAAGGCTAGAAATTATGTTACACCACAAATTTAACTGGGATGTGAACTCTTCAGCAACCTCACACACCAGAGGGGATTTCTCAGAATTTTTTAAGGATGAGTATAGAAGAACAACATGAAATTGTAGACACGAAATCAAAAAAGTATAAAATTTATATAAACCATATAAAAAGTATATACTTTTATAAAAAAGTATAAAATGACATGCAGTTATCAGGAGGCAAAAAATAATCTGAAAGCATGGTATTTAGAAGATTAAAGAAAGATCTCTACACAAAGGGATAGCATATCCAATAGTGGAATATCCTGAGAATTCTGAGTGTTTAAGTGTCTTTTTTTTTTTTTTATTCTTCAGCAAAATACCTAATTGGCTAACACAATTAAGACATATGGAAATAGAGGTAAGAACCACTGTACTATAAGTAAAAAAAGAGGGGAGAGACTCATGAGTCTTTTTCAAATCTGTTCAGTCAAGTAAAATTCCCAGCAGGAGATTCAGCAAACTGAATGAGACCATCTCAAAGCCGTTAGCATTTATATCTGGGAACTCATGCAGAATGGATGAAGTCCCAAAAAACTGTAAGAAGGCAAAAATAGTACTAATCCTTGAAAATTGTGTGGGGGAAAGTAACCCAAGATACTATATACAACTAATCAGCTTAAATTCATGTAAGAACACAATCTATTGAAAACAAGATGTAAAGTGAGAGCTTTCATCAATTTGTCCATTACAGATCATGTCAAACCACATTATTTGTCTTTTTGACAAGGTAATGGGTTGATGGGTAAAGAAGGAGCAGATATGATTTATTTTGACCACGGAAAGGCTTCAGGCACCATTTCACATGACAGTTTCATGCAGGACCTAGGGATCAAAATAATCCTACTGCAAGGCTGCACAACTAGGTGCAAAAATAAAGCTCAGGAGGATGGTTTCAATGGCTTAGGGATGGATCAAGAAGGGCTGCACAAAAGCCTATCTGAGGCTGGACGCTACTTAGTGCCGCTCCTAATGTCTTGTCTCAAGGACAGAGAAGGTGTTTTCTACTTTTGTAAGCAATACAAATTTGTCTATGAGCACTAAGGATAGTTCAAAGTGATATTGATTGACAGGAGTCAGTCAGACTGAAATTGTTATGTTTGAATTATATAATGAAGAATGAAAGGCTTTACACATTGATAGATAAAAGTCAAGTGCAGAAATATAACATAGAGATGGCTGTCCCAGCCATCATTTTTCTATGAAACAACTGGCTTGTTGATTAGAAACCAAATGTAACTTAAAGTAATATTTTATATGCTAATTAATTTTTAAGGCATAATGTTAAATAGATAATATTCATGGCTGGAGAATATCTCCCTGTGCCCTGGCCTTTAGTCAGATATCTTCTCTTCTCTTCTCTTCTCTTCTCTTCTCTTCTCTTCTCTTCTCTTCTCTTCTCTTCTCTTCTCTTCTCTTCTCTTCTCTTCTCTTCTCTTCTCTTCTCTTCTCTTCTCTTTTCTCTTTTTCTCTTCCACCTATTTCATCATTTAGCAGTGGATGCTCCATTTTTGCTGTTGTCTTCTGCTGTGTATCATAGTATCATAAGCTTCATTTATCATTTCTTCAAAAAAGATTAAGCGAATTGAAGCAAAATCTTTTATTCTTGGATGGCCCTTCTTCAACAGCCAAGAAAGGTAGCTTGTGTCAGAAATTCAATGCCCTATTTATTTCTAGTTGATGGCTACTGCATTTGCTTGAACCTCAGGCTACTTAACTGGTGATACTTTTGAAGTACTGCTGTGAATATTACTGCTTTCTGCCTCCAGGAGAGTGGGGCCACTCCCTTGTCAAACATGTAGAGTGAATTAGGCTTAGCTGATAATTTCCTGGGGTTTAGGAAAGGATTAGGCAGTTGCTTGAGGTCAGGTCCAGGGGCCTACCCCTCTATAAAGGTCCAGACCCTGGCCTTAGAAATGTATTTGTATAAAAAAACAAAGAAAAAAGTAAATATATGCATATCTAAGTAATTATTCATATACTGTATAAATTTGTACAATTTCTAGACATATATGTATTTAAATTTTCTTACATTTGGCATATGGAGTGTTTAAAATTGAGGAGTTGGTTATCTCTAAATATTTGAACTGATTGAAATCTGAAGACAGTGTTACTCAGCAAAATGAAGCAAATTAATGAAATTTAAGAAGATTATCTGGAAAAATGCCTAGGGTTTGAGATCTATTACACTATAGTCGTCATTCTTAAATTAGACTGGACAGAGTAGTAATAAAAGCATTTTAGCAAAGTGTTGAATGCTTCAGTGTTAGGTCCATAACACATAAATATGTGAGAGGGTATGAGGGAGCTGTGAAGTTACCCAGCTGTCATTAGAGGAATGAAAGTGGGTTTGCACCATAGATAAGCTTCCACAGACGACAGACTGCCTATGATCTCAGACCAACAGACCTAGAATTTAGCTAGATTTTCATCTATTTCTGGAATTAAAAGTCTGCTCTTATGAAAGCTGTCATGTATTTAAATGTCAGGCCTTTGCTACCATAAGCATTTTTACCCCTTGTGTTGATGTTCTAGTGAGAGTTCTTCCTAGAAGAAATTAGTTTGCTCCACCGTGAGTCACACAAGAGCCTCAGGAGTGTAAAATATTTAGTATGAGCATGATTAGCTCTGTATACAATGGCATGTATACAGATGAAGATGAACTGTATACAATGCATGTATACAGATAAGATGAAGATGAAGGTGAACTGCACACAAATTATTTAAATTGTTTTAAGGCAAGTATGAAGTATTAGCATTTTCTTAGTTAGAACAGAGATTGTATTTACATAATTTGTCTTGATTGTAAATCTTCTTGCAAGGCCCTGGGAGATGGTACTGAATCATCTTCAGAAATGTTTTCACTGCATTAGTATTGGGAAGTACAGTAGACAGTGGGAGGGTGTTCAAACAAGGTACAGCCTAGACAAGGACTCAGTGGGGTTTTAGCTTTTATTGAGGCTTTAAAAGATCTATTACCAAGAACTATCAAGATTGGCATATCCAAATAATGAACATTTGATATTCACAGTTATTCCAAATGGAACAATACTGAATTGTGATTGTATAAAGTACATGCATTTGTAACTAGAATTGAATGGCATCTGTCTGTGAAGTCTGTTTTGTTCCATTTTCTTTGTAAACATGTTTTAGCTAAATTCCAATGGCAGATTTTTTAATGAGCAAGATCTTTCCTTAAATAATGACATCATAATTAGGATCATATGCACAACATGGTAATGTTTCAATTCTGATATTCTTTTTACACCTAACTTCCATGTATAGTTACTAATATGTCTTTTGTGTTGAAACTTGCCTGTGAAGTTGAAACTAGTAAAATAAAATGCAAAAACTGAAAAATTATCTACAGACTACTTTTGTTAGTGAAGTCTCTGAAGCACAAGCTTAACATTTGACAGATCAGTGACTTTTCTGATTTTTAGAATATGACATGTAAGGAAAATGATGGTCCATTGACTGCTTTTTTTGTTTTGTTTGGTTTGGTTGTTTTTTTGTTTGTTTTGTTCTGTACCAACTCTATGCCACTACATTTTGTGAAATTCTGAAGAGAGAATAAGTTTTGTTTCCTTACAAGGAAAAGATTCTAAGCATATTCTAAATATAAGCATAACTATTATGTGTGTAGAAATAATACTTATAAGTAATAATCAGTGCCATGGACAATTGAGACTGTATTGTCCCAAGACTTGCTCAGCTCCCATTGAGAACTGAGTGAAATTTGATGATACAAGAGCTCTTTAAAAAATGTGCTACCTAGAATTTACATGATGTCTCTGTCTTTAAGCTCCCTATCTAATTGAGATACTAGACTATGAGGTCACTAAACTCTACCTAAGTCCCCTAGAGAAACCCAAGAATCCAAGCATTTTAGTCAAACTTAATCCATGCAAATTGTACTGAGGCATGCACAAAGGTCAGCGTTTTCATTCTCAAAAACCACAATGGACACAACAGGGCCTTTTGTTTCATTGAAGGCTCATCACTGTAACATGTACAAAAGAACTGGGAAACCTGAACTCCTATCATCTCCAGCCTGAGGTGATTCATTTGCAAATAGGTCCTTTCATGAGGACACCTTCACCCCTATCAAAGTGTCTTAGTTTGTCTGGAGAGTGGTGTCTCCATTCTTCTTGAAACCAGGATATATTTCAGCCAAAAATGGGGAAGGTATAAAAGATGTCAGCTCAGAAATCCAGGGGCTGGAGGCACCTGTACAGTTGTTAAATCAAAGACCTATCTAAGGGAAACTGTACTGGTGGTTAAGTTCTTATGAAAAAGACGTTTCCTATCTAATTAGCTGCCTACTCTGTAAGAAGAGTCAGATTTTCTAGGTCCTTTGTGACCATATCTGTCTAATCTGTAGTGTGGAAGACATCTTTTTGGTGTGTGCCTTTACATGACTGTCTTTTCACTCCTGTGAAAATTACTTATTCCCATCAACTGCACAGCACCCATCTCACCTCTGGCACCCTGAGTAATTCCAGTTGATCAAGGTGCTGAATTGCTGGACGGTATCAGCCAAAGCATCTCTGATCTCAGGCACACAAGGGAAAAAACCATGGGTCTTCTACATCTTAAAGGCTCCATCTAAAAGGTTAATACATAGAAACACACACTCTTGGAATCACTATACTGCTTCTGTAAAGGTCTGGACTGTGACTCCCATGTGGATGCATGGGATTTCATGCACAAAAGAACAGGGTTTAAAATATGCAGCTTTTTTTAGGATAGCTGTTCACTGCTCTAAATTCAGGCAGCTCTTCCTGCATTCTGCATCGAGGTCTGAGCTCTGTTCTGACCTGCTGCACTGAAGCCTTTCCCCTGAACCTAACCCTAATCCCCTCCTTTTCATAGTATAATAAATATGATATGATTGATATGATATGATATGATATAAAATAATCCTTTAAAAGGAGCTAGTAGAAGCACAGAATCAGAGAGGCCTGTCCATTGCCTGAAACTATTTCTAACTGCCTTTTGAAAGTCAACAAGAGATTATATTGGCAGTTATCAATTGCTCTGATGTTACTATTTTTAGAAAATCTCAGATGAGATAAAAAACAGACAAGGAATCTTAAAACATTTCATAGAATTTGCCAGGGTTTCTAGTTCTTTAGTATTAGACAACAGGCTTAAATGGGACTGAGCACTAGGAAAGCTACAAAACAAAAATCTGTAAGGGTGAACACATTAAACTTTTCAAGTGTATTGGTATTTGTAGTAATATTATTACTACTCATAATGCAGTACGTGCATACTGTATTTGGTGATGTATGAAAAAAACCCTATGAATAAGTTAAAATTATTACCTAGGAAATTAATTTGTGCCACAAAATGAATATCTTGTCAATTAGCAGCAAAACAAAGACACCTTTTATCGCTCTAAATTTTTATTGAGTATTTGGATTTCACAAGTTTAGTCTGGTCCTGGTACCTCTCTCAGTGCAGCCGATTCTGTCCCTATTCCTTTGATTGAAAGAAGAGGTTGATTGTGTTATCCATATGAGCAGCAGGCTGAATAACAAAGATTAAAGGGCACATGATTGTGCTCTTGCCAGTGACAACAAAAGAATAGTGGCATGTTGCCACCTTCTATCTTTATAAGCCTGCCTGTGATTCTCCCTGCTGCAGTTTCGAAAGGGGAATTTTAGCTTTAGTTAAAGCACAAGGTAAGATTTTGTGGACTTATTCAGTAGTACCAAATAATAATGATTAATGTATTTCAGAAGTCTTTCTTTGAAATGAAAGACATTTTTCTTGCAGTTTTTAATCAGTTTAAACAGAACATCCTTTTGGTAAGAGATTGAGCTGCTATTACTGGAATGTAGTGCAAAGAAGACGTGATTGACTCCTGTAATCTGATCAAAGCAGGTGGAATTTTTAAAGATCCTGTGTAGACTACAGCAGGTAAAAGACTGTTAGACTGTGTGTACAAAATGTGTTGATACTTGCAATAATTCTGCCTCTATCCAGCCTGAATTTATTTGAATTCTCTCATGCAGTACCTACAGAATAGTTTCCACAGTTTGTGAGATGGGACACTGCAGATTAGGGTGTTCTTGGCATGAAATACACACATTCCTGGTGTGATATGTGCTTTGTAGAGTTTGTTAGGAGAAAGGAGCCATGTTGATATCAGATTAACATCTTCTGATGATCCAAGTATCACCCAGTGAAATGAGTTGATATTTCTGTCTGCTATAAATAAAGGTTTGTGTGTTTAGTTAAACAATTTTGTTGCATAACAAAAGAACTTTTTTCTTTCTCATGGCTTTATTTTATTTATATATTCTTGGTTGATATTTATTTATATTTATATAAACTGTCTTAAGCAATTAAATTTTATATTAAATTAATTTTTCCATTGTTTATTTATAAGCATCATAATTTGCATAAGTGTATCAGTCAAGGTTAGCCAAACTACTGCCAAATTTTCTGACTTGCTGTTCATGATTGTCTATGATGCTGGCAACTCAAATCATAAGATGTCATTTTTGTTTCCTAATTAAAGTCTCAAGAAGTAACAAGTAGTTGCTGCCCACAAATTAGTTTGCTCACACATGTTTTGCTGCACTTGTGATTAGAGGACATGTCATACATACAAATATCCATTCTAATAAGAAATCCTTCATGAAAAGATTCATGAACATTGAACCATGAGATAAAAGCTTGACTGAGCAAAACATCTGTTGATGAGTGCCTTCTAGGTGCTTGAAAAATATTTGACTGAGGCAAGCATCCACTGTGGGATCTAATTTGCAAGAAATGTTGTAAAATGTAAATAAGGCTGCAGTTTAATATAGAGCTTGCAAAGAGACTGTTCTTCAGTAGCTGAGTAGAGTGAACAGACTAAATAGGCCTATCTTCAGGAACCTGAACAAACTAAAATCTTTGGTTAAATATTTCTTTTTCTATGTAAATTTTTGCATGAGTTACTATTTCCCTGTTAAAGCCTCAAATTATAAGATACCTGTTTATCTAGCTTCTCTACCATTTTCTGATTAGATAAGGGAGTGGTCCCTAATATCTGAAAATTCGTTGTGCTAATAATTACTAAATAATTCCCTTTCACCTTTTATTTACATACCTCCAAACTACAAGGAGATTTTAAAGAAAACTAGAATCCAACAATGTTAAGATAGATTATTTCCTATTACGTCTTGGAGTTGAATAGACCAGAAAATAGAGTTACTCAGTATTTCTCCTCAATTTATGTCTGTTTTGTTATTCCATGTACAGGGCATATTCCTGCTATGCTGGGAACATTAGTAATTAAGTAATATCTTCAGTAATTCTCTTGAAACAATCATTGCATTAGCAGTTAGAAGCAAAAGGTGTGGGAAGCAGCTCTTAAGTACCCAGTTGGGGTCAGAAAATGTTGAAGAGCTGAGCTGGGAGATTTATGGGGTCCCTCAGGCAGTTCAAACCCATATCTCCCCTTTTAGGATAAGGCTCACAGCAGCCATCTAGAAGAGTGAGAAGACCGATATCCTATCATAACCCCTGATGCTGGGTCAGAATTACCTTGCTGGTTAAGGATTTGCCTTAGGAGTCCTTGTCTTAGGACTTTTGTGACAATGCCAAAGTTTAGGAACAGAGAATGTTTCAGAGTACATGTTTATAGGTTTGCCATTCCCATAGCTACTTCTTCTGATTAATTAGCTAGCATTAATTAGCTAGTCATTCATTAATGACAGCAGCTGGGTAACTTGTACCTTTCTCTAGGAATCACATTAATAATGAAAAAAAGCAGAAATTTTATATACAAGATGATACATATTTATATTTTATGTTTCAAATCTCTGAAAATCTGATGCCAAGTTTCAGCAGAGAAGCTGAATCATGTTATTGAAATAAGACTTGCTGCATGTGGCATCCCCTGATCAAATAAAACAAACCCAAATGAAAATATAAAAATAGTAGCTTATATTAATGAATCTTATTTATGTTCATTTATGTTTAGTGAGAATTTTGCATGAAGTGCAGCTAAAAAGCTGATCTTCTTGAATGGAAATCATTAGTCCGTACAGAGGAGAAGAAGAGGAAGGAGGATCTTTTAAAGTGACAGCTGATTTCTGCAATCTATTAATGATTCCCTTGGAGAGTTTTTGAAAGCTTCCTGGAGACAAATGAATAAGAATTACAGCATCAATAGTTTTCTCTTGGAAGGCACTATTGCTGCAAAATTCCTTGTTCCAGGCTGAGTGGGAGGTGTAATTTGCAAGCAGCCTTACTCCCTGCAACCTGAGACCACAAAATGCGGACCACATTAGCTGAGGAAGAATGCCCACATCCCTGTGTACTGAGCTCATATGTCAGCAATTACTGCATTGCCAGTCTGCTCAAGTTTGGAACACAAGTAAATAAGCAGATGTGATAGCTCTGCTTTAGTCAGGCTTGCAACTAGAGGCCACCCTGCTAAGCATCCTTGATGGAACTGAGTGAACCAGCATGAGGGTAACCAAATGAAAATTCCGATATAATGAAAAATCACAATTCTTTTTCACACTCAGATATGTTGCAAAGCATTTGTAAGATGTATCAAAGACCTCTGCTAAAGTCTAATCAATCAAAAACTATAAGAATTCAAAGAATGAGGTCTTTGGGTAAAAAGTGTGTGGGGGGGAAAGGCACATCTTTGTTGAATACATTCTGGGGTATTTAACTTCTGGAAGTTTAATAAATAGATAATTTTCATGTCTTGTTCTTATCCATCTTCCTGAAAGGTATTGTAGTCTAAAAACTCATCTGCCCATCACTTGGGGAAATGAATTGTTACCTTCATCTCATAGTTTGTCAGAATTTGCCCTGTGGGTTTGTTACGAAGTTTGCCAGCATTAATAATGAAACAATTGCATGGTGTATTTTTTTCTAGGAAGTTTCTGACATGATGTTTATGCAACAAAATCACCTTGAATTATCACAGTGTGTGGGCAAGGTAACCTAAATAATTTCCAATTTATTTTCAGCATCTCTTTCAAAACTTGCAGATGTCTTTCTGTCAGTATTCTGCATTATGTTCTACAGCAAAATTTTAAGACATATGAGTAGCCAATTTAAAATATTTTCATGCTGGACCTGACAAAACTAGTTTTAAACTTCAGCTGAAATGTTCTGCATAGACCTGAAAATCTGTTTGGGCTGTGAGATAGTTTGGAACTGCATAGTTGAAGCAGGCATTCTTACAAAAGTGGTCATTTGTGCACTTGCATTTTGTACCATAACTGGTCCATGTAGCATAACCTGTCTTTCCCATTTTCAGGGGGTTTTGATGAAACCCATGTAATGATTCCTTCTCATTTCCAGCTAGCAACTTGAATTTAAAATTTATGTAAAATATAATAACGATTTTCCTTGTTTTTTAATTCAATGCAGACAGAAAACAAGACAAGAGAACTTCTGTGTGATTGTAAGTGGGAGACAAAAACATCCACAGGATTCATCCATAAACCAACTAACCATCTATCCAGTTTCTCTTCTAAAATGTAGGTCATATTATTAAATACTTTGCTTATGGTTTAAGTTCCAAGTTCCAAGCTCTAACTCAACAGATTACTGCACTTTTAAGAAGTTATCAGTAAATTTGAAATATGTTTTAAATATGCAAGTTGCCTTGGGATTTCAATATTCATATTAATACTCAAAATGGAAATTATTTCAAATACCTAATTTAGATCTATGAATATTTAAAAGACTAATTTAATGTGTAGGTTGTACCACAGTGCCTAAAGACTGTTTGTAAATGAGTGAAGTTTAATGAGATGGTCTCTGTATTTTCATTTGCAGTCATTTTAAAATATAGGCAATTTCTATGGAGTACCACATGGAGCTTTTTAGCCTATGTTTTGTTAAATATAGCATATATGTAGATATATATTTAAATAATGCAAATTACTTAGACTTTATTATTTTCTTAACACAGTAAACTGATGAATCATGTCTGCATGGGGCTCTGGTGTGCTGTTTCAACCAAAAATGAGCACAAAACCACAGACAATATCGATATAAAATATTCTAAATAATCATCCATACAAAAATATTTAAATACTTTTTGACATTAACATGTTTGGAAAAGGCACAGGATTTGGGGAATTTATTTTACAGTTTTTACTATGAAGGCCTCAATCATTCTTCCAGGTTGCTAGTCATGCTGTCAATAAATTAATGTTTGTCTGTCACAGAAATTGTTAAAATTACAGTCCCAAGACATTCTTTCAAAACTGAAACAGTGATATATAATTACTATGATTGATAGACTTGTTTTATGAAATAAGAAACAGAAATCTAAAGGAAGAGTACTGAATTGCAAATATTATATAAATCATTATGAATTACAATTACAATAAATAATAATCCAGGTATTTGACTTTTTTATCTGCACAGCTGTAAATGCTATCAATCATGATGGCATCCTGTGAACACAAGGAAGGAAATAATGATCAGCCACAAAACATGGGCTTTTCCAGCTGCAGAGCAGAGAAATGGCTGCATGGTGTTTCTATAAACTTGGCCATGCAGGTGACAGCACTGTGCTGAGTGCACCTTTGGTACTGCCTGGTTTTCCTCTCAGTCCAGCAAATGCTCTCCTAGAAAACACATGGAAATAAAATGTTTTGGTTATGGTGGTGAAAACTGCTACCATGCACATCAACCAGGAGGATGCTCTCAGCTAACTCATCCTGCCCTAGAGCCTCCTAGGAGTCCCATGGGATTTTCCTTTCTTTGCTCACAAAACAAACCTGATCATTTTCCACGCTGTTTATTTTGTTCTTGAAAAATTCTGAAACCATGAGAGTACTGCATTTGTAAAGTATGAAACCAGAAGCATGAATCCAAGTATTCCCACAGAAGGCTTTTCAAAGAGAAGAGGCCTTCCAAAAGCTTTGTGTTGTACCTACCAACCTGCTGTGGATGCAGCATATGCTAGAAAGCAGGTAAAATGGCACTACATGCTAATGGTTGCGGGTTCAATACCAAATTCTCTTGTTCTGAGGGAAAGCATGTCTTCAAAACTGTGTTCTAGAAACTGGCATACTGCATGTGCATATTCTTGCTACATTAAGAAAAAAAGAAAACAAGAGATAGCCAGTAAACTTTGTCTTTTAAAATAACAGTGATAACATAGTTAGTCACTTTCTTCATTAACTGTGAGATATTAAGAAAGGGAGGACTAGTAGCTACAACACAAAATTTGTTTTTAGAAAATCATTCTGATTAATATCCCATTTTCCAAATTCTGACCAACTCTTCATCTGTTTTCTGACCAAAATTTGGTCATATACTACGTTAAAAGTTGTAATGGAGCTCAAAGCTACAAACCTTTTCAAACATGAATGATTTAAACTCATACCAAACTCAGATTTACTTTGCATTTGTATTTGTACTCCAATAAGAGAAAACATGGAGTGTAGCAAAATTAATTGAATGAGTATTGAATACTTCCTTGGTATTAACTGGAAAGCAAACATAAGTACAAGTATGGGTTTTTTTTTTTACTCTAAGTTAGATAAATACTAGGACAGTATCATTGCAAGTAAGCCATATATAATAAATCTTAGATTATGAGCAGATGTGTGTTTCCTTTTTCTTCTTTCATTTGCACCAAATTTTCTTTTATCTCATCATATTCAGATGCCCTGTTCTGAAATTAATACAATTGAA
Organism: Molothrus aeneus; assembly: GCF_037042795.1. NCBI lineage: Eukaryota > Metazoa > Chordata > Aves > Passeriformes > Icteridae > Molothrus > Molothrus aeneus. The sequence continues at coordinate 68,138,903 of NC_089647.1, forward strand.
ATATTTTCAGGTTTTTTGGAGATAAGTACATATCATACCCTTCCACCATAAAGCAATTTCAAAGAAGATCTTCCAACTTTTTTTAAATGCAAGTATACTACTGCATATATCTAAATGCCTACACATATATTTCTTTACTGCCTACACTTTCCTCAAACCATCTGATTAGAAATGGTTTCCATTTAAGATGCATTACATCTAGCAGAATTTATTACCTTACTTAGAGGCCCTAAAAAATGAGTTCTCTTGTCCTTTGCATATCCACTAACACACAACTCAAATATCAAAAGAGTATTTGGAGTAGTTCCAACAAACATAAGGAATCAGGCTTCTCTTAAAACTTGGTTGAAAATGTCTCCTTTCTTACTGAAGAGAGCTAGAAGAAGGAAAGGAAATAATTCTTTTTCAGTAACCCAGAAGAGTTGCCATCCACCCAACCTGTGTAACTGACTCAGTAATGTGTTTGAAGGAGGTAGAATCTATTTGTTTAATGGCAATGTCTTAACAGCAGGCTCTATCCTGCCCCATGTCAAACCTGAAAGCAGTTCAAAGCTTTGGGAAGGAAGAAACTAGCAGAGAAAGCAACACTACTACACAGAAATGCCAAGAATAATTATTGAATGTTCAAAATCTGGCTATTGTGCTGACATGATTTTACTTTTAGCAGTCAGGTAAGTATGAGTCTTGTTGAGTAGTGACAGTGGTGTCACTAAAAGTGCCATCACTTTAAAAAGCCATTTGCATTCATACAAAGTTCATTGAAATAAATAATGTGGACCTATATTTTTCAAGAGAACATTATGCAGATGGCAAGACCCTGAGCTTGAGCAGTGGGATTTGAGATGTCTTTTAGTTAAGTCTAGACACTTGCCTGCTTAGCATGCTGGCTGTTTTCAATTCCATTCTGAGACATCTCCCTTCACTGTGACAATGCAGATCATTCTCAGGAGACATTTTATTACATCACATTACTTCATCACATGATTTTTAGGCCTCTAAGTTCCTTCTATGGATTTGTCTTAAAATGATCATCTCTGACCTTTTAATGTGAATTATTTTATGCAAAATGGAAGTTAAGCATCATTCTGAAGGAATAAAATTGCTTTTTGCCATTCTAATTCAAATATATTCTGTCATTGTATTGACAATCAGTTAAAGCAACAAAATCCAAGCTATTTCTAAAAACATATTTCTAAAAAATATATTTCAATATAAGGCAAGACAGCCTGTGCTGAACAGAGGTTCCATGATACTGCTGTCAGGGATTCTGAGCTATGGGCTAAATGAAGCCTTATCGAAGAATCTCAGTAATGAAATCTGTTCCTGCTTGATTTGCTACAGAAAATGCATTTCTGAGGAGGGGAAACCTTTATTCACAAATATTTGTTTTTTGAGCTTATGGGTTATGGACTTTCTGAGCTTAGCATTAAGGGTTTGAGAGCAAGACCATTTGTCCTCCACAGCTCTGTCAGATGTGCTTTATGCTGGTCACAACCAGTAGAGAGAATTCTACTTCACAGAATGGTTTGGCTTGGAAGGGACCTTAAAGAAAATCTAGTTCCAAGCCCTCTGCCACAGAGAGGGATATCTTTCACTAGACCAGGCTGCTCAGGGTCCCATCCAACCTGGCCTTGAACAACTCCAGGGATGGAGCATTCACAACTTCTCTGAACAATCTTTTTCAATGCCTCACCACCCACACAGCAAAGATTTCTTCCTCATATCAACTATAAACCTACTCTCTTTCAGTTTAAAGCCATTTCCCTTGTCCTGTCACAGCAAGCCCCCGTAAAAAGTCTCTCTCCATCTTTCTCATAGGCTCTCTTCAGGTACTGGTAGGCCTCAGTTAAGTCACCCCACAGCCTTCTCTTCTCCATGCTGAACAATCCCAATTCTCTCAGCCTTTCCTCACAGGAGAGGTGCTCCATCTCTCTAAACATCTTGGTGGCCTCCTCTGGACATGCTCCATCAGGTCCATGTCCTTCCTGTGCTGGGGACTTTGCTGGATCATGTCCAGCCTCTCACCACCAGCATTCCCAAAGTCCCTCTCAGCAGGACTCTCTCCATCTGTTCATTCCCCAGCCTGTGTTGGTACCGGGGGTTGCCACAATCCAGGTGCAGCACCTTGCACTTGGTCTTGCTGAACCTCATGAGATTCCCATGGCTCAGTTCTCGGGTTCTCAGTCCAGGTCCCTCCGAATGCCACTCCATCCCTCAGTGTGCCAACTGCACTGCTCAGCCTGGTGTCATCTGCAAATTAGCTGAGGGTGCACTTGGAATCTTTGTTATGTCATTAATGAAGATATCAAAGAAGTTTCAACAGTATGGGCCTCTCAGGGACACTGCCTGTCACTGATGTCTGTCAGGACTCTGAGCTGTTGACCACCACTCTCTAAATGCAATTTATTACTATCCAAGATCTACTTACAATCTAGTTACTACTAAATGCAATGCAGGTTGGCCATATATTTGCAAAGTCAATTGCCTGGGCCTACATTTAATATTAGTGAAGTTCAGCACTTTTTTAATCCTCTGAGCCATGCCAGACCTCTAGCAATCCTATGATTAAAGAAGTAATGCATTGAAATGAATGTTTTATTTACAGCCCATTTTACTTGCAAAACGTTTATTACAGTACAGTAAAGTCATGCTTGGGTATCTTACAGAGTTAAGCATATCTTTGTTTTAGCATTTAATTTGTGACGTTGTAGTATTTCTGTGAAATATCACCAGGAAAATAATCTATTTTTCACTTAGCTCTATTACCTCTAAAAGCCTTTGTCTGCACCATGACCTTGTATTAAGTGTGGTTAGCTGCTGTCTGTTGTCAGTCTGAGCAGTTCTTTGAAGAGTGAAAGGAAGTGTCTAATTTGTACCTCACATTTATTAATCTGCTGTATTATTGTGTCAAACATCTTTCCAAAGTTTGTGATGTGCTGTGGTTTAACCCCAGTGGGCAGCTCACCCCAAACAGCTGCTCACTCCCTGCCCCACCTGCAGGACGGGGGAGACACTAGAAGGAGAAAAAGTGGGAAAACTCATGGGTTGAGATAGGACAGTTTAACAGGAAAAGCAAAAGCCACACATGCAAGGAAAGCACAACAAGGAATTCATTCACTGCTTCCCATGGGCAGGCAGGTGTTCAGCCATCCCCAGGGAAGAAGGGCCTCATCACAAAAGATGATGACTTGGTGTGGAGGGATAGAATGTAAGAGAATAGTGCAGAAGGTAGTCTCACCCCTGAGGAGCTGCAGCTGTGCTAATCACCAAAGATTAGGAACAGGCCTGCCTTTAACAGGCCACAGCTGTGTCCAATAAGAAGACAAGTGCTACAAAAGAGTGGGTTAGCTAGTGGAGAAGGGTACTAGAGTTTGTTGGCTGTGCTGTGAAGAAGAAGGAGTCAGTGCTGTGAGGAGTTGCCTGTGAGAAATCACCAAAAAGGCATGGAACTTTGCAATGGGATGACAAATGCCATCACTCCAAATGTTGCCCTTTCTCTTCTTTTCCCCCAGCTTTACATGCTGAGCATGACACCAGACAGTAAAGGATATGTCTTGGGTCAGCTGGGATCAGCTGTCCTAGCTCTGTCTCTTCCCAACATCTCATGTACCATCAGCCTCCTTGCTGGTGGGGTGAGGAGCAGAGATGGCCTTGGCTCTGTGTAAGCACTGCCCAGCAACAACTAAAACATCATGGTATCAATCTTGCTTCCATCAGAAATCCAGAATATATCCCCATACCAGATACTATGTAGAAAATGAATTCTATCCCATCTAAAACCTGCACAACATGTTAAGTACAAAAGTCAAATCCCAATTTCACTGTATTTTTTATGCCTCCCTTCAGGAGCTTCTGACTTTTTAAAGCCAGATCACATATTTGACTTTGCACTTGAGCTATAAATTTATCTAGGGTATTTCTTGCTGCAAAATCAGAATTGCTGGATAATTGATTGGGTTTTTTCTCACCTTTTTTGTTAAATTTGATCAAGATTTGGCATCCTAGACTCCGTATTCTGAGACACCTTTCCCTCAAATGAGTCTTACTTCCAATTTGGGACAATGCAATGAAAAAACCAAAGCAAGAAGGTTTGAGCTGGCAAGACATTAAAAAAAAAAAATGAACAACCTTAAAGCTTCAAGAAATAAGACCTGAAATATTATTCAGAAAAGTGTGCCAACTTTTGAGCTTTTGCTCCTCGGTCAGAATTGTAGGTAGAGGTGCCACATACCCAGGAGTACTGACTTCTGTAGAATCAGAGTAGGCAAATGCAACTGTAAACCTGCTGTCCAAACACTCAGTGAAGCACCTCAGTTTCTGAGGGCTGCATAAAAATACTGGTTCTAATGAGCACCATTTTTCAAAAAAATTTTTAGTTTCAGAAGGCTGAACATTTTCACGTAAGCAGCAAAGACTCACACAGTGATCCTTGCTGCAAAGTTAGAAGTGCTTAAAATAAACCATAGGGGTTTTTAAAATAGAATTTTGAGACACTATAAATGCAGACAAATGGATCATATTTTCTTAAAATCAGATTCAACATTTAAATATGCACTGCTAAGCTGTATCCTTTTCCTGGTTTTTCCTCATTTTTTAGTTTCTCTTTGCAACTCAACACCTTGGTATGATATATAACCTCATGATATATTACTATTTTTCTTTTGTGTGACAGTGTTCACAGGGGTTCTTGGATGAGGCAAGAGACGAGAATGTTGACTCCATGTTCAGAAGGCTTGATTTATTATTTTATGATATATATATATATTACACTATAATTATACTAAAAAGAAATAGAAGGAAAGGTTTTGTCTCTCAGAAGGCTAGCTAAGCTAAGAGTAGAATAGAAAAGAATGATAACAAAGGCAGCTGGCTCGGACAGAGAGAGAGAGCCAGCTCTGCCATGACTGGCCAGTAAATCCAAACATCCACAGGAGACCAATCACGGATCCACCTGTTGCATTCCACAGCAGCAGATAACCATTGTTTACATTTTGTTTCTGAGGCCTCAGCTTCTCAGAAGAGAAAAAATCTTAAGATTTTCACAAAAGATGTCTGTGACACTTTTGTAATAATTTTCAGTGATACATAATGTCAATTTTCATTTCTTTAAAATAAAAAATAAAGAAATTATGACATTGACTTAATGGTTTCATTTGAGTTTTGGGGATTTTTGGTAGAAAGATAAAACAGAGGTTTGGTGGCAAATCAAATAAGTTATCAAAAAGAAGTTCTTGAAAGATTCAGCATAGCTGTAGAGGTAAAGGTATGCAATTAGGAATAATTAGGTGAGGCTTCTGATAAACACAGGACAATTGTGCAATTAGGAATAATTTGGTAAGGCTTCTGATAAACACAGGAACAGTCAGTAATCTGTCAGTGGTGCCCCATCCAAAATAACTAATATATATGTTAAAATGACAGCTTACATATTAAAACTGCAGTTCTAATCAAAATATGTTCTTGGTTACAGATGAGTTATCACTTAGTAATTTATTTAACTTGCTGAAGACATTCTAATGAAGGCAGCTGTAAAGTGGTTTCACAGGATAGTGGCATGAGTTGTAAGATAATGTGAGACTTCCCATATTTCCTGTCAAATCAGGGTCTCTCCCTCAGCAGTACAGTGGGGTCAAGAGGTGAGAAAAACTTGTCCACATAAGAGATAAAATAGGTATAAAACCATGTTGCAAACTGAAAACTCAGGGATCCAACTGATGAATTCTCTATGAGAAAGTTTTTCTCTCTAGTTTGAGATAGATTTATCCATCAATATGTATTGGTATACATTTTAAAAATTGCAGAGGACTTACTGTTCCACTTCCATCCCAATTATTCAATGGAAGTTGAGTATGTTTGTGGTAGAGAGCAGCCTAGGAGAAACCATCAGGCAGCAGAATCAGAGCCTCATTGTGCTAAACAACCAACAGATGAATCAAGCTGACAACTGAGAGGTGACTCTTTGCATTTGAAAACAGAGTGAAATGAACTTGCTACTGTGAGGTCTTAATCTTTCTACCTCTAATCCTGCAGGTAGCTTAATTCAAGTCAATGGCATCACTTGCCTCAGTAAAACAAGCAGGATTTAGCTCTTCCTCAGTGCCGTGCATTGATTAAATGAGGGGCAGAGAGCACTGAAACAGACATACAACAGGCTTGCCTTCAACTCCTTTGTGTTTGCCTTAGGAAGACAGTCACTCAGAATTGTTATTTTTCCTTCCAAAGGGCAGACTGTGCATGCTGCTCTTTTTATATTTTAGTCTTTCATCAGGAAGTAATGAAAGACAATGCACTTTCCTCTACAAGGCTTGTTTGCACTGGAGAATTCACCAGTGTATTTATGGCAGGATATAATCAGACCAGTGTAACAACCTAATACTGATATGCCAGAATAGTTACATCAGAAATTTCTCCATTTTAGACAGCACTTTTGCTCTGAAATTATAAACATATGACATATGGCTGCACTGCTGCACCTACAGAAGTCTTCATCCACTGCCTAGGGATTATTTCCTATGTATTTTAAATGTCCTCCTGCATATTGGTTGATGCTCTTGTTGAAATACTCAATTCTATATTTACACAAAGAGCTCCAACAATCGCCATGAAATCTCCTCTAGTTGAGTTTATCACAGGCACCCACAATGCCTCCTGCCAATATAATTCGGGGATTAACCCCCATCCAACAGGGAGTTTGGAATTGCATATGACCGCCATATAAATCAGGGCAATTGTATGATCAGCCTTGACCTCTCTCCACTGTGATTCTTGTTAGACCTTTCTCTCCCTTATCTCCAAAGCCATCACTTCCCTTCTGGCTAAGGACCAGAACTAACTCAAGTCTTGTGACAGTGACAAGTTTTTCCAGAGAAGAAGGTTTCTAGGAAGGTGGTGGGATCCCATGGGGATAAGAGATGAGAGAAGATGATCTGTAAAGGCTCTAAGGAAATCACAGGTAGGACCAATAGATAGCAAGAGAAAAGAGGTATGAGATCCCATGAATATGAAACACCTTCATTCCTGTCTATGGCCACTGCTCTCCTTCAGACTTTTCTCATTCCTGTGGTGGCCTGGATAACCATGTTGCTTACCTCTTTTTACCCTCCAGAGTCTCTCAAATCGTACAAAAAGCAAAAGAGGCAAGGCAAGGCTATTCCGTGGAAGAAGGAAAGGATGTAAAGCACAGCAAAATCAGAATGACACCATATAGTTGTAGGCATGTATTCCTCAGGTGGAACAAAAAACTTTATGGGAAGAGACAAAATTTTCCAGTGTAAAGCAACTCCTTGGCCATCTCAGGAACAGACAAAACAATCCATCCTGCCATAAAATAGCTGCAGGATAATCTGTCCTGGAAAGGAGCTTTGTAGAGAAGGACCTGGGGGTCCTGGTGAATACCAAACTGTCCATGAGCCAGCAGTGTGCTCTTGTGGCCTGGTGGTATCCTGGGGTGCATTAGAAAGAGCTTTGCCAGAAGGATGAAGGAGGTGATCCTGCCTCTCTACTCAGCCCTGGTGAGGCCAAATCTGGAGTACTGTGTCCATTGTGTGGCTCCTTGGTACAAGAAAGACAAGGAATGAGAAGAGGATCCAGTGGAGGGTTGTTCTAGAAGATTGGAGCAATTTTGTTATGAGAGAGCTGGGCCTGTGTAGCCTGAAGAGATGACTGAGGAGGGGGTTTTATCATTGTATACAAACATCTTAAGGGGAGGGGTTGAAAATGTGGGGCCAGGTTCTTTTCAGTGGTGCTGTGACAGGACAAGGGGAAAGGTGTGCACACTGAAACACAGGAAGTTCCATGTGAATATTTGGACAAATTCCTTTGCTCTGAGAGTGACAGAGCAGTGGAACAGGTTGTCCAGAGAGGTTGGGGAGTCTCTTTTTCTGGAGACATATGAACCTGGTCACAATTGTGTGCAGCCTGCTCTAGGTAGACTGGCTTTAGCAGGGGGTTGGACCAGATGAACTCAGAGGTCCCTTCAGCCCCAACCAGGGCTTGAAATACTCTGAGATACAGGAGAGCCAGTACCAGATCCTACTTGAAACCACGGGGCAAGAACTTCAAATGCAATGATAAAAAAAGTGAAAAGAAGAAAAGAGCAGCACCTTAGCTGACCCTTATTTATCTTCCCCACTCAATAATTTTCTCCTTGTTAATTTATCCACTTCATCTGCAATGCCAACAAAATATTCCACTACAAGCTTCACACCTGCCAACACAACGATTTCCCCCTTTACTAGCTCCTTTTAAATTCTTGGGTTGGGAACAAGAGGAAGAGAAAATTAGAACCATCAGTAACTGTTTCTGGGCTGTTCCCTTATCAGAGATGTAAATTGCATCATGTAATTTTCTTTATTAATTTTCAATGTTTTAATAATTAGGCTAAAAGCAATAAGCTGGGACACTCAATGCTGTTATCTAACGTGATGTCTCAGTGCTGTAATTCCAACAAAAGGCAGGGTGAGAGGTATTGTGAGTCATTTTAAATAATTCTTAAATAGGAGAGGAAATAAAACACTGATTTTTTTTTTGTCTTGCCTTTTTTGTAGTATACAGCAGAGCAAATGTTCTTCTAACCTAAATGGGAATGTAAAATGAGTGCTGTATCATAGCAACAGCCAGAGGTTTGTCTCAATATTTGAATGATTATGAACATCTTTGTTAAGTGTGTAGTATACTGCTATGTCATAAGGAAAACCTAGTAAATTACTGCTATAAAAGTGAGCTGTTGAAGCTGAGTATCTTAGATTCCTTAATGATGGTATTTATTTAGCACTGCAAGAGTGAATTCTTATTCCCAGGCATTCTTTTTAATGACAGGAGACAGATCATAAGAAGATGAATAATAAGTCCTGTTTTACTGGGAGCAAAAACTCTCAGTTGTGCTTTGAAATTGTGCTTCACAATTTTCAAATCAATGTGCAAAGTAACCTTTTTCAGGAATAAGTTTTCATGTCTACTGTTGAAACTGGGTGAATTGTCAATGAGCTGTAATGGGGAAAGCTTGTTTTATTGATTTTTGTGGCAAAAATAGCATCTTTATTAGCATTTCATCTGTATTTGTCCAGAACAGGGGTTATGTGGTAGGCTTGAGTTTGTTTTTTAGATTATTTCTTGCACCAGGTTACTTAAGTCTGTTTTGTCCAGTTCTTAAATATTGTGTGCTGCATCCAAGCAACACACCTAACATTTTGAAAAGCACCTAACTGGGTTCTTACACCAGGGCTGCATTCACAGAAAAATGTGCTGTCACAAAATGTGCCTTGCAGAGACACTGCTGGCCAGGGAATTCACTCTGTAGCACCATGGGATGAGAGCACCATACACACCAGGAGACGTGTTTCTGTGATGAGTTTGTGTGTGCATGTGTGTACAGAATCAAGGCTTTTGAGGGGGAAGCATAAAACCTCATCAAGTCAGATAAAGAGCTGTTGCAGCTGCTGGTCAGTAAGACACATGGGGGAAAGGTATCTTAAAAAAGACAGCAACATGACCCTGCATGCAGTACTTGCATTAGTCTAGGATCCAGAGTAATGAACCTAATTGGACACCAGGCTTCATTTGTGTGCTGACACTCCCTGTCACAAGTTAATTGTTTTATTCAAGGTAAAAAATATTCAACAGGAAGAACTGAGAGCATTCCCTATTTACAGGACAGCCTTCTTTCTGCCTGAAAAATGGAAATGGTTATGAGGAACATGGAGAGTACAGCTGAAATAATGTAACACAGCTCATTACCCTTTAGATGTACTTTAAGGAACAGAAATAGGCTTTGAGATGTGCCTTTAATCTGTAGGAATCAGTTAGTATTTCCCAGTGGTGAATCCTGACTGGAAGGAGCCACTTGTTCCAGCTGTGACCACACCTCTGCTTGTTCGACTCAAAGAACTGCCAGACAAGGTTACTGTTCTTCAGTGGGAAGTTTGGAGGAAGAAAAAGCATCCCCATTCTTTAGCCCCAGCAGGTTAATCAGTTTTTCCCTAAAACTTCATGACAACTGGTACTCTGACCACATCAGATTAGTTAGGGCTTGGCAGCACCCCCATGGTTAACCCATGAACACCAGTGTAGGAAGGGAACCTCACCACTTCATCCCATTTTGGTGCTGACTGCCAGTCTCTAAATGCTAGTCAATGGATATGTTTATTTTGTGAAATGCTGATTGCTGATTTTGGGGATTTATTCACCTTAGCATGAACTGGCTGCTCAAGGTTGGCTTTCTCTGTGGCAAATCGCTTTTTTTGGGGGTTTTTTTTGGAGCTACAGTATTTTGATCTCATTCTAAACTAAAAAATATTGATTTTGCTAATGATGTGGGCCAAACTCATCTAATACACTCCTTTATAGAAGCTCTGACAAATACAGAGAGAATGTAGGGAAAGATAATAGAGAGGCTAAATAGGATATGCATGGAATATCTTAATTTTGCTACAAGCTGGGCTAATTACCTCTAATTCCTTTTAATGAAAGGGTGATAAATAAAGCTATAGTGAAGCTTTTGTCTCTTATCCTTTCTTTGCTTCAGTGCTGGTATTTCTCTATTGTCTTTCTCCCCTAATTTCTGTAACTGTACGAGAAGAATCTGGCCCTTTCATTTTAAGGAAGAAATCCTTGAAAGCAGAACTCTACTCTGGCACTAAAAACTATTGCAGAGTACAAAAGACAACAATTTCCCTGAGCTGGTTTCAGGAGGGTACCTGAAGATATTACCCATCCATGGAAACAGCTTGTCTGCACTGTAACATTACTTTTTTTGGAAAAATTGGTATGTTCATTTTTCCTGAACATGAAAATTTGACATGTTTGAATCAAGTTTCTTTTCCCTGTAACCATCCTCTCCCCTCAAATTGCTATTGTAGAGGTAGATTTTCCTTTAAATTAAAATGAGACTTTCAGAGTGCCCCTCTATTGTGTAATAGCATTCGATAATGGCCTGTAGCCCTTTGTCACTGAAAAATACATGCTTTCAGCTGAAAAGATGCATTTTTCTTATCCTTGGTCTCTCTTCCCAGCCTCTTTGAAATCTGAGAAATGATGCAGCAGATGCTGAGCTGCAAACTAGAAGACATATATGATTTAAGTGTCAGTTGCCTGGTATTTTTTGACTAATTCTTTTAATTCACTATGATAGAAGACTGCAGCTGTGCAAATTAAAATAGAAATCTTAAAAAGATCACATTTTTAATTTTTTTTTTCCCCAGCTATTTTTAAAATTTTCAAAACTATATATTCTTTGTCAAATAAAATCAGTATTTCTCTTACTATACTTTTTTACATGCTAATTTTATAATTTCCAGGCAACTACAGAAGAAATAAACACAAACAGCCAGTGTGTTCCATGTTTGTTTTCTATTTATTACTGTGTCATGGGCAAAATGTTTGGGAGGATAAACTCATCATCAAAATTTTGTTCTGTTAAATTGGCCAATTCTTAGTTCTGTTCACAACAGCCTCAACAGATTCCAGGGAGACAAAAGAGTTGGTGGGCTACATTCTACCTCTTTTCAACATGGGAATTTGGGAATGAGGTGGGGTTTTATAGTTGATGACATCACCCATATACCAGCACAATGATCATTTGTATTGTTTAACCATGGGCCATTAGCTATTGCTTGGGAATGTTTTAAATATGAATATCCTGGACACCACTGTTGTGTGGGTTTTCTTGAAACTCACCCTTCTGTGTAAGGAGTAATATATAAAAGAGTGAAAATAAATAATTTGGCTGTGCTACAGCTAAACAGCGTATATTGTATAAGGGAAGCTCCCTGTATTGTTAAGTGCTTTGATGACTGCATTTCCTTTTAATCTGTTCTCCTAAAACTGCTACAATCACTGCGCCAATTTGGTGTCAGTGTCATGATTCACTCTTATAGCTCAAAAGAGAGAGTCCAAGGAATGATGATTTATAAAGCTGAAAATTCATTTCAATGTTTACCAAAGAATACTTTGTAGCCTTTGCACTTGCTGCTTTTCTATTTCAGATTCTGTTTTAGGGTACAATCCAACCTGAATGCATTAAGGTCAGACTATTTTTCTTATTTAATTCACCTTTTCAAATTTGAAGCAGACTCCACTCCAGAAATGAGCAGCCCAACAGTATATCATACTAATATCAAAAAAGGCAATGCCTGAAGGGGTTGCAAAGATCAATGAGGGAGCTTTGGAGAGACGACTGACATAAACATTTCAGCTATGGAAAGGAATGAAGCTACTGAAGAGGGAAGAAGTCACACTAAGGAACCAGAGACCTCTAAAACAAAAGGTTCGGCTCCAATTCTATTGAAGATACAGTAAAGTCATCATGATTTTTCTGTAGGCTACAAAGAAGGCTTAGGTTTCAGTTACTTTGTTAATAAAAGTCAGTCCTCCACACATAAAGAACCAAATGTTTTCAGAAAGGTGAAATATTTTGCAATATTTTGGTGCTCTCTTGAGGCATTCTCACATCCTCCATGTGTAGATTGATTTTTCTTCCTTTTTTCTACCCATCACCTGATCATTTTATCCATTGGATTGATTGGAGATTATGTTGCCATGATGGTTAATCACTTGTGAAGGATAAAAATATGACAATGGAGCTGGATGAGTTAAATTTAACGGGTGTGTAACTGACAGGCATGTACAGGATAAGCACTTTTATTACACACTTCTCAGCGCCACTCAGTTCACAGTGTGCTCCACAAATATTGGCAAGGAAATATGTCATGTGCCAGGGAATGAGTAAGAGAGATTTGTGTGAAATATAGATGCCAAGAATGTCTATTTATAGCTCATGAAAGACCAAACAATAACCAATAATAAAAAACAACAGAATCATTCCCTCAAACCAAAGGTGGATAAATGATTTTTGCAGACAACTGACAATACCAATAGCCACTGAAATTCCTATGTGGTCAAGAACCCATGGGTAAAGAAGTGGCCTAGATGTGTGGAAACGAGGTTCATGCCATGACAGAATGCAGGATGAAATCATCTTTACTTGTGCAAAAGGCACTCCAGCATCTTAAATATAAAACTGTGTGTTAAGCTCTGTTGGAATCGGGAAAGGAGCAGCTTTTTCCCAACTAGAAAAAATAAATCTGACTTGTAGTTCCAACATTCAAAATAAGGCAGCAGATGGAGTTGCTAGGAGACAGAAGGCAAAGAACAAGAGCATGAATGTGCTCTAGTGTCTCTACACAATAGCAAAGAGTATATGAAATGAGCTGGGGCTTTAGATCTCACCATCAGCTATGACTGTTACAAGTGATGAAATGCAGTCTTTGTGCTAACCAGAATGCTTAATCTGAACAATTTTAATAAGGAGATCTGTGAGAATTGTATTATGTGATATTTAATGCTGCTCTGCAGGCAATCCTTGTAACCAGGGAATTACAGTATAATTCGGACAGGAGGGACCTTGGGAGGTCCAGCCCAACCTCCTGCTGAAATCATGACCAGCTCTGAGGTCAGACCAGGATGCTCAGGGATTTATCCAGTCATCTCTTCCATGAATGGAGATGGTGTAACCTCTCAGCACAACCTGCTCCTCCTGACAGCGCTCATGGGAAGAAAGGTTTTCCTCATTTCCTCTCTGAACCACTCTTGTATTAATTTGTTAATTAATACAAGCTGGCTGCTGCCTCTCAGCCTCACACCTCTCACTGTGGCTCCATCTCCTTAGTGACATCCCTGCAGGTACTGAGGGCTTCTGTCATGTCCCTCCAAAGCCATCTCTTCTCCTGACTGAGCAAGCCCCAGTCCCACAGCCTCGCTTCATGGGACAAATGGTCCAGCCACAATCATCCTGGCTGCTCCTGCTGAACTCACCCCTGTTTATTGCTGCTTCCTGTACTGAAGGCCTAAAACTGGACACTCTTATTCACGTGACCTAAGAAATGCTGGCTTTTCTCCTGCCAATACAGTTCTGGATGATGTCAGCCATCCTTGGCATCTTTTGCCAAGGTGAACTGCTGGCTCGTGTGTGGCTCATGCCTAATTTTGAACCCACCAACACAGGAGGTCAGCAGGAGCCTGCTGCCTCTCCAGCGATTTTTGTTGACTGGCCAATATAAGTACAAAGAGACCGTGCAAGGTGGAAAGAGTAATAGGGTCATGTGCAATGTTGATGAAATGTGAAGTGAAAGTAAAGTCTGTCTGAGAAGTTGTCTTGGGAAAGATGAAATGGATGAGGAATGAAAGAAGTGTCATGGGGTTTGATTATAGCACACTTAGAGTAAGAATGATTTTGTAAGAATTAATTTTCTTGGAGAAGAATCTCAAGTAATTTTACCACCACTGAATAAGAAACCATCATGAAATGGGCTTTGTGAAATAGATTAGAGAACACGTTTAGAATATAGGTATTAAAATATCCCTTGAATGCTTAAGTTCTTAATCTACTTTTTTGATAATTTTAATTGGTAAAAAAAATGAAAAAAACCTATCCAGTTATGGAAAAATATTATATTTCATAATAAATATAAGAAGAAAAGAGTTTATCTGTTATTGTGTTATGAGGTCATCAGATTTTCAGACAGATGACTGTAGAACAAAGAAATATGGTGAGCAATATCTAAGTCAGTACTTAATTGGTTCTGAGTGGAGAAAAATTGCCAAAGAAAAAAGTTTGCTGGAAAAAAACTGGGTGAAAGGCATAAAGTAGTATAGCTCTTATGTGAATTTTAATAAATTACTTGAATAACTATCAATTATTACTTTAAATATTTATTCCAAAAGAAATTTTCAATTAATTGTCAGTTTATTTGAATAATAACTCATAAAACTACAAAGAGTTCCACTTTTGAGCAATTTATTGAATGTAGATGATGTAGAACTCTACTCGTCCTGTGTAGAGTTCAGAGTTATCATTCTAATCATAGTTGTTAATGATCAAAGAAAATCACCAAGCTTGAACTGTGTGTTTGTGTTCTTGTGCAATAGGTTTCAGGTAATCACAGAGCTGATATAAAGAAAAGGAAAAAAAAACCAAAACACCAAAAACCCAAATAAAAATAAAAGTAGATAAAAATAACAAAATTGTTTACAGATCCTAGAAAATGCGGATAATAAAGCATCTGGACAGAACCACAAGAAGGACAGAAAATAGAAACAGTCATTGGGGTGAAAGTGGACGATGAATCTGGGAGGAGTCACCAAACAAGAAAAAGTAGGGTGTGCATGATGCAGGAATCTGTACACAGCACGAAGCTCCAGGGCAATGCTGGTTAACCAAACCTGATCTACAGCATTCAGCACTGGCTTTATCAGTGGTTAAAATAAAAACAAACAACAACCCCCTCAAAAAATAGGCAAGTAAGTAAAGTAAGTAGGGCATGCAGTGCATGACTGGCTGATACTAGTTCTCAAGCTAAGACTTAGAAGGAAATGAACTTCAAATAAGCTTCAGTAGTTGGCATAACCAGACTTTTCTCAGTTGCAGCTTCTCTGGGTTTGGCTTGCACACAACCTCTGTCTGAAAGGATTCAGCAGGGAAAGGATGATTGTGTCTGTGCTGGTCCCACCACCTGCTCTAAGGATGGATTCCCACTTCTTCAATCAGGGAATTGTGTTCTACAACTTGCTGCACGCCCCCTCGAGCAGCCTGGCCCTATCTATAGCACTAGGATATGACAGATGCAGCAGCTATCCCTTGCAGCCACTTACTCCCAGGCATCTTAAACACTGGTGTATGTGTGCAGGATGCCAAGGGTGTGTTTGCATAAGGAGTTATGTATTACGACAGCTCACTGCCTGCTAGGAAGGGGTTGGAAGGCTGGGCCAGGTGGAGGTGATGGGAGCTGGCTTGCTTCCACCCATAATGCTTATTGGAGCAGGCCCTGAGCTGGTTTTATCATTGAGTCATTTCCAGGTTTAGCTGGGTGGATACCAAGTTGCTCCAAGAAGGATCCAGCATGTGCACGTGGGCAACAGGAGCAGGCCCAACTGACAGCTCAGATGTAGCAGAACTCATGTTTGCCAGGTGCTTTAACTCAGTCTTAACACCTGGAAAGACTTCAAAGTGAAAATAGGCACATCTCATCTAGGAAAGCAAATGTTCACAGTCTTCACTGCAGTATGGAAACCTTCTTTCTGCTAATTTTCAAGTCTCCTCATCCAGAGTACTATAAATATTTACAATATTTCCCCATGCGCCTCTAGAATGTAAATACCAAACTTGTAGAGAAATAATTTAGTAAGATTCAAACCCAGCACATGCCTTTTTAATACCAGTATAAAAAAAATAGCTGATAATATCCCTGATCTTATTATTCAGGGACATTATATCTGTGCTTTAAAAGGCAGAAAATCTAGGATGAAATTAGATAAGAAAAAACATTAATTGAGTGGGGAGAACACTTTGTGGTGTCTGCATGCTTTGTGAAGGGAACAAGTTCCCTAAGTGCTCAACAGAAGGTTCACTAAGTCAACTTTGAGGGGAAGAACAAGGCTCTGCACTTTCTTTCTGTCTTGGCTGAAGGAAAGTTAGGAGGGAGCAGAAAGCAAAGGATGGACAAAAACTTCCCTCATTGCGCTGCGGTTCAAGAGTTCCTTGATGCCTTTGCAGCCATGAAAAGGTGGTGTAGATTTTCCATTCCTTTCCCAAGGGTGATAGTGGTTCTCTGCACTGAAAGCCAGACTGACTAGCACTTCATGCTAAGGCACCACCAAGCCAAGTACAGCATCTGAACTGGCAGCCTGTGCTCTGAGTCTTTCTGTGCCTTGCTGCTTTTACAAAGCCTTCTTCTACTGGTGATGTACTACTAAAAGCCTCCTCCTGAAGACAGATTTTTTTTTTTCCTTCAGGGTGGGCACACTTTTAATTTTAAAAGTTGAAATCATAACATGGAGTTGTTCTCTTTGCTTTTTCCTTTATAATTTCAGCTCATGCTCAAGCATTGAAAAACTGAGATTCAGATCTCTGCTGCTGGAGAGCTCAGCCCCACCTTCTTCACATCCTAGATTAATCCTTTCTCTACCAGTCAGCTTTGGGTTCAGATGCTCCTTCCTTCTGGAGCTGTGGCACTATATAATTCTGCCATTTATTCGTTTCTCTGCATGACTTGTAGCCCCATAATTAGATTGCCTTTTCAGAGATATGTGGATTTGAGTCTCCATCAGGTTTAGGACAAAAGCTGGAATATGTTCCAGGTCCTGATGAGTGTCCTAATATTTGTATAATTTGACACAGAGTGGGTAACACCATCATCTTTGCCTTTAGAGGTACATAAAGAAAAATTACAAAGCCCATTTGCTATTTTTATGGAACCTCACTTTATTGCAGATTGCATTATTTTTAGATCATGTACTGGATTGGGATTTTTGTGGAGGTGAAGCAGATGGAAGGTATCAGGTTATGGTTGGTGTGACACTTGAGATACGTATGTTAAGCTGATCCTCATAAAGCAAATTAATAACAAACAAGTAGGTGATTGGTGAGTCTGTGTGATTTTGGGGGTAGGGTGCATAAAGCAGACTTGCTCTTGCAATGTTGGATACGGAGCCACATATTCATTCTCAATACTGCTTCCACCCCAGGCTCTTTTAGGTGGAAAGAAAACAGATCAGCTCTGGAGGAAGCCTCTGTTCGTCTTTCTCTTCACATGCACATCCCTGGTGTGTCTGTGGCACTTGGCACATTGCAGTCTGTCATCATTCCACAACTTGGCTTCCTGTGGTGTGAAATCATTAGCTGATTTAGACTTGTCAGGATTAGCTCTGCCCCGTGCTGCAGTGGGAAGACATCCCTGTAGAGATGAGTTCAAAGCAGTGCTGCCACCTAGACAGCAGATGCCACAGCAAGTGGCACTGGCAAACTAGGACACAGACTTTTCTCTCCTCTGACCATCTTAGCAAAACTTTCAAGGTATCTCCCTTATATTGTTAATTTCTTGTGACTCTCGCTGGAAACAAAATTTGCTTGGGGGTCCCTATATTCCTTAAATTTGTGTATTCTATATGTTGTTGTCATAAATTGTTATATGGGTGTGGCAGTATAATGAAGATGTGGTAAGGAGGTAATGGGTGAAACAACAATTTCATAAGGCAGTAAGAAATGCTGTAAGATGATCTCCTGTTTTTCATTAGAATCTAGTGTGTTATTTATCAGAGAAAATGCCATTGCAGAACAGGTTCATACAGGAAATGAAACTTCAGCAAAAGTAGAGGGCAGATAAAATCAACATTCAATTCAGCACACTCTATGTAAAAGGAAAATACCCACATCATTTTGGGCTCAGGGACATGCAAAATCTTTGCTGGTTTGGGGTTTAAATTAATAACTACCTAAAACAGGCTGTAAATATGCTTTAGTGGTACCAAAACTAAATTCATCTTCTAATTAAATGAGATAGTCAAAACCTAGCATTTAATCTATCTTAATGAATTCCTAAAGAAGGAGTAGTGTTTAATAGCCTCTTTTGACTTTGTTGTATTAAGAATGATAAAGGAAAGGAATTTAAAGCTGGTGAGTCTAAATGAGGGTTTTTTTCCTTTACAAGTGCAATTGAAATAATCCTTATTTGTTTCAAAGTAGTTTTAAAGGTGATAGAAACAGGTTTTTAACCTTGCAATTGCATAATCTCCAAAAGGGGTAATGATATAAAATTACCACTCCCTCCTCCAACACAAAGCAATTATTAAAATGTGTCAATCTGACTTCTTACTGCAGAGGTAGTGAACCTAACCAGTAAATTCAAATTCATAAAGAGGGCTTATTTTTGCTACTGAACTTGATGGTCAGCTTTGTGTACAGATAGAAAATCTATTTGAAAAGGTTATAAAGCATGATAATTTAGGAGATGTGCACTTGCTCCTTTCCATTCAGTTTGATTAGTCTTTTATACCTCACAATAGTTTGTCTAAAAGAATTGGCAAATTTGAGGGAGTTTACTCAGCATTTTGGATTTATAACAAAAGTCCATGACATGGAAAGCCCATCTTGGTTTGCTGTAATGCCAACAGCTCCCAAAGCCCTGAAATATAGTTGACCAAGATACAAAGGAATACAAAAGATACAAAAAAATACAAAAAAATTTTGAATCTTGAAAATATTGAACACATCTGCAAACACTGAGAAATAAAAAAAAAGAAAATCATTGGACTTTTAATGTCAAAAATGTGCTGGGAGGAGCCTATGTCCCCCCTCTTCTCTGAGCAGATCATCCATTTACTCCATCTGCTTTCCTCCCTACTCAAATCAACATTACTGTTCTTCAGGATATAAGCTGTTTTTCACCTCTCTGGCTCTCTTGGCTCTTCCACAAGTGTTATTAATGTTGGGAGTCATGCTGATTTCATCCCATTCCTAGTAGTAAACACCACAGATTTTGTCTCATCAACACAGGGCTATCCCTGTACTTGCAAATACAGCAGTGCCAGGATCCTTGCTTCAATCCTCTCTGGCCAGCTGGCATGGACTACTCTTGTTCTTACCACTGAAGGCTCATAAACAAGTTTGCTACATCCCAGCTAACTATTAGGAAATAGTGCATGGCTTTTTCTAACTCTAGGGCTAAGCTGAAGATTTATTTGGGAACTGGTCAGGGCCTCATACCAGGGACTGTTTTACTTCTTTAACAACATAAAAGGCAAAAGCACAATGCATCTGTCTGCCAAGATAGACATAACCAGGTGGACTGCTTTTTAAGATACTCCTGGATCTCTTTCTGGATCCAAAGTCTCCTCTGGAGCTGGTGGGAAACCTTCATCTCTCTGCTCCCAGCCCAGGCAGTAGCAATACAAGCACAGGGGGACCTCCTCAAAAATATTTCTTCAGTATCCTTGTCCTAACTGTGAAAAAGAGAGAGAAGTCTGACTTTTGTTGTACAGGGACAGTGTTGCTTCTTTTTTACCGGCAGTGTCTTCATTGTCTGTCCCTTTTGGGAAATAAAAAATTTCTCAGGGGTCAGAGTCTGAAAGTTTTTCAGAAGGGAAAACAACACAACACAGCAAGGAGGTTAATTTTTAGAAGATTCATTTCAACTAACACCTTCAACAATCTGGTAAAATCTTACATGTTTCCTAGTAAAAGATATTATTTCTTTATTTCAGAAAAAGCAGGTTAACAGCCTGATATTTCCAACCCAATGCAAAGAGAGCATTATGAGAGCTGAGGCGGAACATGAGTCCCACGCAAATCTGACTCTCTGAGATTTATTTCTGTAAACTGACAGCCACAAACTCCAAATCATGAAACTAAAGTGTAAAAAAAAATTCCTCTATTACAGAATATCTTGCATAATATTAAGCTTTAAAGATTTCAATTTCTAATTTTATCATAGCTTTTTTATTTTTTTTTAAAGTTTTTGTCACACAGCAAGAAGGGCAGGGTTGCCACATCCTTGCATCTTGTGATGTGGTATGTAAGTCAGCTGAGTCCTAGTGTGAAAAAGAAAACAAAGCGTTTCTAGTTTGCCCCAAACAGTTCTTTTAAATGTAGTACATTTAATTCATCATGGGCCTGTCAGATTTCAGGCAACAGAATAAACAGGCTTTCAGAGATGCTGATCACTTCAAGCATGACTTTTTTTTATATTGGAACAGTTTTTAGTTCTGTTTGTTTGCTACACAGTTATTTCCTCAGTGTTGTTTTTATGCTGAACTGAGACTTGACAATGTTTTCCATTGGAATGTAACACTGTCATCATGTAAGGTCAAAAGGGAAAATGCCAGTCGGTGTTTCCCAGTGATTGTACACATGTAACATTATTTCTTTTCATTGAAATCAGCTTTTATTTCTGAGAAACAACTGTTATTTTAGCTTGCATCATTGCAGATATTATTAGTAATAAACCTATGCAGCTATTTATGTCTTATGTTCAATAGTCAAAGAAATCTTCCTTCCTTCCTTCCTTCCTTCCTTCCTTCCTTCCTTCCTTCCTTCCTTCCTTCCTTCCTTCCTTCCTTCCTTCCTTCCTTCCTTCCTTCCTTCCTTCCTTCCTTCCTTCCTTCCTTCCTTCCTTCCTTCCTTCCTTCCTTCCTTCCTTCCTTCCTTCCTTCCTTCCTTCCTTCCTTCCTTCCTTCCTTCCTTCCTTCCTTCCTTCCTTCCTTCCTTCCTTCCTTCCTTCCTTCCTTCCTTCCTTCCTTCCTTCCTTCCTTCCTTCCTTCCTTCCTTCCTTCCCTCCTTCCCTCCTTCCCTCCTTCCCTCCTTCCCTCCTTCCCTCCTTCCCTCCTTCCTTCCCTCCTTCCCTCCTTCCCTCCCTCCCTCTCTGTAAAATAGAGATTGAAATTTCTTTCTTTTATCTGTAAACTCTTTAAGAGTATCTGTATACAAATCTATTATAGTCTCTGCTAGAATCCCTCCAAGTAGTGTTTAGAAGCTTTTAGAGAAGGAGAGGATTGGATTCATTCATTCTTAGATTTATTTTGAATTACAGCTTTTTGAATGACAGAAATGCAATGCCCATTACCTTGGAGATGGACACATCTGCAAATCTTTTAAATAACAGAGTATTGCTTGCACAAGCTGTAATTTAAAGGTTGAAAAACCTTGCATCATCCCTGAAATATAAAACCACAGATGCTCAGTGGTTTCCCAACACTACATTTTACAAAGCTCTGAGCCAACTCCTTAAGTAAGCCCTTATGTAGTCCTGTTCAGTCCTTTTGAAGAGAAATTAAGGGTATCTTTTTATTTCAGTATGAATTCGTCTGAATAGACACAAATTAAGAATATATCTCTTTTGTTCTGTTTGATCACTGGAATGTCAGTGGGAAATGAATCTTCTTCATTACAAAATAATTTCCCTTTCACACATGACCTTGTCTGAGTACATTTTTAGGCATTTTGCACTTGCCTAGTGCTATATTATCATATGTCTCTAGCTGCAATAGCCTGTGGGTTTATATCAGAGGTGAGATGTCATAGGACTCTAACTCTCTACGATAATTGTGAGGGTTTTAATTATTTCTGAAATGTCCTTTAAATCCCATTAGAGACCGAGGTCCAGCTACAAAATTGAGTCACACATCTCATTCTTGATAAATGATCTTGATGTGATTACTCTTGGTGTTTGAACTCTTGCAAGCCAAGCAACTTTGCTGCAGGAATGTCATTAACCACAAATAAAGGAGGCTTGATTATTGTTTCTATTATGTTAAGGTATCGTGTTTATACTGAGCAAACTCTCCAGTGAGCTTCAGTGAAGCACAATGCACTTGGAATGGGCAGGTTTGGCCCAGTAAATATCCCTGTAGGACCATCAGCTCTGCTCCTACAAGCAGTAGATGTGGCTGTGTTAGCATGGCAGTGGCCCAGGGTGAGTATTCCCACCTCCAAGGAAGGGCTAATTCCCAAAAGTGTAGTGCCGCATTGAAACTGCATTGTATTGCAATTAGGCTAAAGCAAGCTGCAATATCTTCACACAGTGATGCATTTCAGCCACATGCACACCCAGATATGTGCAGCAGGTAGAGACTGCTCATCTCCAGAAGTATATTTACACTTCAATGTTGGTAAACCTTGTGTTTATCCCAGGTTCCAACACCTTGCATTGCAGATGTGTTATTTTAGTCTGATGTGGAGCAGGGTGGTTCCAGCAGGGGGATGGGGGATGTAACTGTGAACTGGTTTGCACTGGAGTACATATTATATAAAATGGATATGGGCCTGTACATACTCCATCCCTGCAATACAGGAGCCTTCAGGCTTTGATTGGGGTAAGGAAGACAGGAAAACCCTGTCCACTCTACATTATAAAAAAGCTGTCCTTTGTTAGAAAGATTCCTGGATCAAACACCAATTTTTGCATGATGTGGCCATTTTAATTTTCTCTCCTCTGCCAAAAAGAAAAAAAATTTTATTTAGGTACCAGTGCGAGGTGGGTGGTTAGAAATACTTTGACTGTTGAACAACTTACAAATGGAATACAGATAACTTTCACTGATTTGGATGACAAAAGCCTCTTACTTCTGAAATTTAGCTTAAAACTAGAAATCAGCTTCTCTGTTGCTACACTTTGCAGTGAAGTCATAATTGTGTGTTTGACATTAGTCTGTTGCCATGGATAGTAGGAATCAGGGTAGGATGTGATGACATTAAAAGGTCACTTCAATCTCTAATAGCTATGGTTCTGGAAATGACTAATGGCATTGTGCTGCTACAAATGTAGAGCTGGAGCAACATGATGAACTGTAACTGGCTCTTGTATAAGTATAAATACCTCTGAGATTTAGAAGAAAGGATGACAGAGCCCTGTTTAAAAAGTGAATGGGTTTATTTTTCATCTTGTTCCTTTCTCAAAGAGATTGCATACCTGGTGATTGGAGAGGGTCATTTTGTTGGTACAAAAATGTAACAGCAAGATGGATGTATCAATAAATGTTATTTCTGATATAAACCCATGGTTATATTTAAGCTGTTAACTCTGGATAATTATTTACAGGGGATTTTCTTGGACCAATAAACATCACTATTTTGGTATCTCAGAAATTTCAAGACTCTTTTAAGATGTGGCTCTTCTCATCTGATCATAGGAAATAAGGGATAATGTTTATTTTCAGAAGGACATATTTGAAGTGTCTAACTGAAACCACAGAGTTCCAGCTTGATTTGGAACAGTTTGGCTTGATTTGGCAGAAGAACATGACCGAGTCATTCTGGATTGTTAACACAGTCCTGGTGATTATGTCAGAAAAACTTTAGGGGATGGGAAAGAGATGGAAGACAGATTTCTACTACAGCAAAAACTGTTAAAACAAAAATAAACTCAGAATATGTAAATTGTGGAGGCTGTTTTGTAGAACTTCTGTGATGGTCTAGTATAATCCTTTTATTTACTCATGCAGTTCATCAGGAAATTAAAAAAAAAATCTATAAAACAATATATATGAAAAAATCAAATACAAAGTTTTTCCACCATCCCTCTCCCTTTTTTTTCATATTTTCTTCCACTTCCATTCCCTTCCCTTCTATTCCCTTTCTCCCTCCTTTGCTTCCTCCCTTCTTTCCTTCCTTCCCTAAATTTTTAAAAGTGAAGGCATTCTATAAGCTGTCCTTCTGTTAAGCTGGCTGTTTTACCACTTAGTTGTGTAACCTCTGATGTATTTATTAATCATTCAGTGTTGCCACATGTTTCATTGCACATTTTGCACTCCTGAGAGCTGTTTGTAGGTGGTTTCCTGCGTTTGCAAATCTGGGCAATCCAGCCCAAGCTGCTATTCCCTGCTGCTGAGAAGAGGGGGAATCTCCTGGCCATTTGCAGACACAGTTGCACTTTGCCTGCAGCAGGAAAATAACCAAAGGAAGAGTAAATACTTTCTTTAATCTTGAGTGCAGAGGTAATATTTTCTCCAGTATTAAGTTTCCTTCTGAGGATGCACAATTGCACCATTGGAACATCTGTCTTGTGTCTTGGCACATGCTACAGATGATCAAAACAGCAGCTTTCACTTAAAGAAATAGAAAAGCAGGGTTGCAGAACATCCAGGGATGAGTATAAAACCACAAAGCAAGGAAGAATCACAGGAACCAAACTACATCAAATGCGTTTTTTTCAGCAGTTTGCCAGTGTGCAAAATGACAAGGTAGGTCAGGGGACACAGTTCTGAAATAGTTTAGTCACATGTGTAGAATTGGGGCATGTAGATTTTTTTTGGTATCCATTTTTCGGTTCTATAGATAATCAGCCCAGCCATAAAAATAGTGTTGCTA
This sequence comes from Molothrus aeneus, assembly GCF_037042795.1. Lineage (NCBI taxonomy): Eukaryota > Metazoa > Chordata > Aves > Passeriformes > Icteridae > Molothrus > Molothrus aeneus. The sequence goes on from NC_089647.1 coordinate 68,163,534, forward strand.
TTTTCCATGGCAGTGAGAAGCAGCATTTTTTTACCAATATTTTTTGTTACTTATGAGACAAATTTAAACTCTGCTATTAAATGACAATGAATAAACCTTGGCATCTGTTCATGAGAAAAAGATTCTCAAAATGAAGCTGATTCCATTCATACTCATACTACTTTTATACAAACATAACTTTGAATCAAGCAAAGCATTTCCATAGTATTTCTATAAATTATGAATTAATTTCATGTCATCAGTATAGAGAAGGCAGACATCCTCAATACACAAATAATCATTGAAATACATATTTAAGGCTCTTGATTCTTTTCAGGAATTTGAGCTCTCAAGTATTGCTTGTGAGTAATCATCAGTATCAGTAACATCCACAAGATTTATTAATGCCTTGCTAAAAAGCACTGATGTAACTGTCCAGCACTGTTTTCCTTTTCATATAGGGAGATGAAAATCCCAAGCTCTGTCATCATCAGCTGGCTTGCGTCCAATAATTTAAAATGAATTTAAGTGATCAAGAACTGGGCGTGAACTTCTCTTAAATATCAGGAGAGTAGGTAATAAAATAAAACCAATCAGTCAAATTGTAGCAGCCCTTTTCTCTGCCCTAGTGGGAGGAGAGGGTGAGATCACCGGTTCTGTGAAGATGGAGTGACCAGCTGACTTCTTTGTCTGCTTGCCTGCGTGCTCTTTGCTGGCCCAGCAAGAGACAGTCATTGCTCCCTGCTACCTGGTGAATAAAGGGCTTTTCCCATGCAGCCCCTCTGCACAATGAAGCTCAGAGAACTGGTGACAGTTCATGTCTCCATAATTTTATTTTTTCTTATGTCGCACCTGTAGAAAGAAGCAGGTTAATTAATGAGAAGAGTGATGCACAGCTTTACTTCTCATTGTTATGGTTCTGAGAAAGGCCTCGTGAGAGCACTGGGAGTAATTATGTTATATTTCCTTCTGGTTTAGCTACCAGCCCTGGATTTGTTCACAGCAGATTTTACAAGAATTTCTTGCCGTCTGTAAGACTGGCATTCATCCTTGATGTCTTGGAATAGTTTAGGATGTGTCATTTCAATTCTGAAGAACAGATTTGCTGAGCTACCTTCTATGAATGAAACAATTGCACCACTGGGAGTTTTCAATTTTTTTTTCTCTTAAAGTTTCATGTGTCCATACTGCATTGTAATGGATGGCATGATTTTGTGATTTATTTATTCAAGACCAAAAGCAGTCGATTTCAATTTATATACAACATGCATTTTTATTATTTGTCTTCTCTAGAGTGATAGAAGGTACAGTACAGTAGGTTAACACAAAATGCTACAAACTGAATTCCTAAAATACAAGTTACACTTCTATATATTGTGTGTAGTAAGAGAAGATTTCCTTTTTCATGTGCCAAATCTGAAGTCAAATAGGCTTCTATTTAAAGCACAGCTATGAGAAGATATGTTCTCAGCCAAAATTCAGCTTGGTTTTGGATTGTTTATCTAAAAACCATCTAAATGAATTAATCTAAATAAAACAATGAAAAAGGAGTTGTGTCTACTTGTAACTGAAAGTCTGTTGTGATTTCCTGTACTTTGAGGAAACACCAGTCAATGAGAATTCCTCAATAGTTCCTGTAATTTCAGCTGGAAAGGAAAGTATTTTTAAGAATCTCCAGTTAGAAACAGCAGAGAGGGGCTTAATACACTGTAGTTACTCTGAATTAAGATTAAAATGTTGCTTGATAGCCCCTGGCTTTTTTTAGTAGCAATTATTCTGAGTGCATGATAATACTTGTAAGTGACTGTGTGTGCTTTAAGCTCTCCACTCCTTGATATGCTCTTGAACTTGTGCCACTTTGCACAGGGCACTGAATCAAAGGTTCTGATGGGGTGACAGAGGACTGACATTACAAAATTAACACGTCCTGAATTACTATCCAAGAAACACAGACAGTGTATATTTTTAGAGTTACGCTCATTGTTAACTGACATTAAATACACTCTTGTCATATTAAAATGCTCTTAGGGCTGCTACTTAATGATTCACTGTGATTTTATGATGGCGTATGCTAAATAATCTAAGAAATTTTCAGTTATGAACTAGTTCAATAGGAAAGAGTTGTATCAACCTAATGTATTATTATATAAGTGGTATTTTCAGTGCTGCTCACTGAGTATTGTCAGATGCTGGTCTATTTGGTTGTATGATATCATTACAGTTTATGAAAGCCAAGACTGCTAAGAGAAATTTGATGTAAAGACAATTAAATATGAGTTTGTTCATGCATGTGCACACCTGTGTATGCAGAGCTCATAACTAACTGCTTTCAGTTATTTTAGTTACCAAGAGGGAGACCAGCATCCAAAAGCTAAGCAAGCCACATAGATAAACTGCTTTTTGCTTTAGGTAAGTCTTCAGCTTCTAAATATGCCTTACAAGCAGCTCTGCATCTAAGATGCTTACATTTTAATCAAGTGCTGTCAAACTTTTTGTTGACTAACGGAGAGATTAACCTATAGCTGTTTACTCAAAGATCCAATAGCAAATAAATTTTACAGTGTTAAAGGATGGTGGAAAATTATCTGAGAACCATTTGAGAATTCTTTCATGCCCTGCCAGTTTGATGGTCTAATTTGAGTAATGAGCAAATTTTTTTATGCCCTGCATATGGATTCTAGAACTACCTGGGTTGCAGATTTAACATCACTGCACATCCAGTTTTCTGCTATCTGTGATAAATGTATACTACAGTGGCTGATAAATTATATTATCCACTTTACCTTACAAAAATGCATTCTAATATAAACAAAATTCAGAGCAGTTCACAGTTTACAGGATGCCAATGGCCTTTACAGGAAGTCAGAGTAAAGATCAAATGGTTATTTTTAATCCTAAAATATTTTAGGGATGAAAATGCACAGATTCATAAGTGGATGAGTAGGTGATGTAAGTAGCCACTCATGGAGGAATCCTGACTTCACTTGAGTCAATCTTCTTATTTCTTTCTGTCTTCTTTTCTCCTTGAATTTTCTTAATAAACATTTTGAAAACTGTGTTTATATCTGTTCATTCTGCCTATTTGAGATAGCAGGATTAGGCAGAGACTGCAAAGAATATAGCCATGTATGTCTGTTTCTGTCTATGACCACCTTATTTCTAAACACTTGAAACACAAATTCCTGATGTCTTCCCCTGCAAAAGCACAGTAGCAGTTTGTCTATTGAATATATTTATATTTATTTAACATTCTATATATGAAATTCCATTTTTACTGTGTCAATTAGTAGCTTCTATGAATAAATATATCTTACTGCTGGTCACCTGCTTAAAATCCAGTCTGTCTGCAGAAGATACTCTCCACTGCCAAGACTTGTGTGGTATGTGTGATATTAAACCCAGGAAAGCAATTGCTATCCTCCTGATGTATAGCACAAAGACATACTCTAAAGAACTCAGCTGAATGACACTTGCTTTAACACAGCTACTCACCCAGAAAATAAAAAATTAGTATGTAAATATTCCAGATAACAGTATTAGCTGGAATGTCACTTGGTCAAAACAAACAAGAATATAAAAGCAGCCTGTTTGAGGAAACAGGACAGGAAACAAGGACACTTGTCATGAGGTGTCTTCTGGTAGAAGATACTGGCTCCAAATGCAGAAGACTTAAAGAAGTGACCAGAACAGTACAATAGAGAGGAACAAAATGGGTTCTGAGGGAAGTCTCCTCCAAAGTGCTCTGCAGTGTCTTGAGGCACTGCCATTATTCTCTTGAGGTCGATGGGATTTTTCCCTTGGCTTTACAGCAGCCAGGATCTCACTTTTGATGCTTATCACTCATGCTTGACCTTGCAGGCAGGGAAGTCATTGCAATTTCAAGTGCCTCAAAAAAGAACCTGTGCCACATGACTGTTGGGCTGAGTATGAAGCCAGTCTTTATGTGTCAGAAAGGCAGAGATACACTTAATGCATCTGAAGTGCTTTAAAGTCAGATTTCTGTATCAGATCCCTGTGTTTACAGAGCAGGAGGAAAGCTGGGCATGTCTGGATTTATCCCACATGTTGACTCACAGCTCTCCTAATCAGAGCCAAAACCACTCCTAGTAACACTTCCAGTCACCAACAGCAGCTGCCAGCCAGCAAAAGCAGATAACAGCAGAGGTAAACTTCCAGTCTGCTTTAGCCTGAAAACTTGAATCTTGGTGGAAAAGGGATTTTAGCTGTTGGAAATAATTGGAAACACATCAGGCATCCTCTATTCAGTGGTCAAGTCTTCAAAGGCTTTGTGAGCAGTGGAAGTTTCTGCATCTGGACAGCTCTCCTGAGCTACAGTCTTCAGTGCCAAAATTGGTAAGTCCGTGTTGTAGCAATAAGCTTACCTGAGGAACTTAAAATGGGAATGAATTTGAAATAAAAAAAGAACATCTGTGCTTGACTTGCACCATTTTCCATATAATCTCTGTTTAATTTACGAGTAGAATTTCCCCTGTACTCCTGCTATCTGTAACGTGGGCTCTGACTGTCCTGAAAAGTACTTTTTTCCTTCTTATTTCAGAACCAACACGTGAATTCTTTAAGTTGATGTCATGAAACTGTTCAGTCATGTAGCTAGACTACTAAAAAGTCCTATTGATACAAAATCCACTCTCTAAATACTTAGCAGATTTGGAAAAATAGGATAAATTGAATGCATGCCAGTATCTTCTGACACTATTTCAAGCAGAGATGTTAGTGAATGTACACAAGAACCTCTTAAAGATGTGTTTAACAATTCCTGTACTTTATTTAGGAATTCATCACCTTTCAGTTGTAAGTAAAGGATGAGTGACACTCTTTTATTATATTGCAAGGAGATTTTCATGCTATTTAATGTATGTCTTCTCTAAAAGATAAACATAATTATAAGGATTGGGATGACCACCTCATGAAGGACAAAGGACAAAGTAGACACTATTTGTCCAATGGAATTTATTTATTTATTTTTTAAACTATTTTCAAAAATCTTTGAGGAAATATACAGTATCCAACTGGCAGGTTTAAATTAATGGCAACTGGCACTGAATTCCTCAAAACCTTTACACAACCTAAGGTTTTACTTTATAATTGCATTAATGTCTTGACCTATCTAACCTTCATTGTATACATCATGCACAAACTTCCTTCAGGATTGTGGACAGGAGGTTTTTGCACCTATCTGATATTAGCTCTTTGAGTTTAGCTTAGCATTTGTTCCTACAGAGTTTAGAAAACGTGTTTGAAATAATTTAATCTAACTTATTGAATATATTTACCCAGTAGATAGAAGATTATATTTTCTTGGATCTGGAACAATAGTCTTAGTTACCCCCAAGCTTCAACAGGTTTCAAGTTCAGTTCAGCTTTTGATTTGAATTCCATCAGTATGAGTACTTGCTCTGGCATCTGAACCTTTTGACTAAGTCACCTCAGGCAGTTGAAATCTGCTTCAGTTTGTAAAATTGGCTTGAGATATGAGTGGTCTGGCCTTTTCTTGGTTAAAAGGTGGGCATAGATGTAGAACTTGGGCAAACATGCATAATGAAATTGAGCAGCTTATTGGTAATCACCAAAGTTTTAGCTAAAGAAAAAAAAACAAAGAAGAATTTGGAAGAAGTGAAAATGAAAGAGGGTAGCAGTCACAAACAAAACAGCATGTCATGCACTCCAAATAAAACTAGAGATGTCCCTTGCTGTTGTACTAGCTTCTTAACCCAGACCTTTCAGGCTCTGCAGACAGAGCTGAAAGGGTGAGGGATGACCGGGTCAGGCTCTTTTGAGGCCGCATAAATCATGACTATATCCTTTCAAATGGATGGTCTCACACTATTGATCTTGGAAGTAACATGAGAAGGCCTGGGTGTCCCATCCTGACCACGAATGCTTGGACCAGAACTGCTGTGGTGTGTCTCACTTCTGCTTTGTGGTTTCCAGTGTAATGCCACATCATTTCTCCTCATTTCTGTGAGCTTTTGCTGCAGTTGCATACGGACTTTTCTGTAGCCAAGTTTTCCGCAAGCAACATAATATATAAAATATGGCTGCCATCCAAAGCTAAATATTGTTCCAGTTCTCTTTCCTGAGATGAAAAAAAAACCCCAAAAACATTATGATAGAGTCTCCTAGAACTGTCTGATAAAAGGAACAAAATTAGGGTAACTTTTCTAGCTCTGATTTTCTTGTTGCATAAGCAAGTGAAAGGAAAACATTACATTTCTATTTTCACTATTTTGTTTGCTTAGAATCTATAACAAGGAAATGGGAGCAGACAAAAGCAGCAGTATATATTCAGCATAAAATTTTGCAAAACTGCAATAGCAATAGAGGAAAGATTGCTATGTGCCTAATTTCCATGGAAATATTTGAAGAATACCCAACAGAAATGTATCTGAGCACTGTGAATAAAGATATCCCAAAATTTAAAGCAAGAAATTAAAAATCAATTTTAAGAAGACTAAGGATAATATTTTCTTTTATTCTTGTGTGAAAGAAGAGAGAATGACAGAAGCCCCCCAACAAAATGAAGTGGATTTTAGTTGCCATTCCTCCCTTCTGGGATCTGTCACGTTTGTTGAGAAAAGCTCTTCCATTTCTTGTGCCGAAGGGTCGATAACGGGTCTTATTTTCATTGCTCTGTTTCCACCTAGTGCTCAAAGTGCACATTGCACCGAGCTGTGCGTATGTTCTAGAACCCAGAACGGCAGTTCGGTGTCGCTCTCTCTTTTCAGGCAATCTGCAGTACAAATAAGCACGTGTAAGATTAAATGTCACTTTTATAAAAAGCACCCGTTCCCAGAATAAAGTCTGTCAAGTGTCTATATGGTCTTTGCTGCATGATCTGCGCAGAAACACGAGTGTCAGTTATTTGGTTTAACTCAGAATCCCTCTTGTGGATGCATTTTTTGGTGGTAGTTCTCTTGTTAACTGAAGACAAATGAATGCATGTGAACAAAAAGGACCACAATAATTAAGAGACATTCATTATGCTCACAGGCAAAAGTGCATGCTCAGGATGCAGACTAGAAGGGGATTGCTAAAACACCTGGAAGCTCTGAGCTGGACTCATCTGGATAGTCTTTCCCCATATAGTTCAGGGTATAAAGCACCTTTCACAATTTATAACAATCATAACTTTTTAGTAACACAAATAGAGGATTCAAAAACTTGATGGTGTTGCAGGATGAAAAAAAAAAGAGAGATTTTGTGATAGACTATGAAATTTGTAATTTTTCAGGAGGTTGAAAAGAGCTGAAGACACAACTTGTGGATTTACCTTGTCAAATGTAGCAGGAGGCTTATGGACAGATGCAAGCAAACATAGACAGGACAAGTGATGTTTTAAATAATTTTCAGGTTCTAAGACAAAATTGGAATGATATGTATGGTTATAAAAAGCAAAATAGCTAAATAACTCTTAGCTGTACCACAGGCACCATCTGAAAAACACAGGATGGTTATTTCTCCTGGTGTCTGATGTGTGGGAAGATGAAACCTCCTGTTCCAGAATTTGTAGTTTGAAGATTTTCTTTAGGAAAATGGCTTGAACTCCTGCATTTCCATTGTGCTTTCACTTTCAGCATGTGCAAAATATGGATGAGATAATGCCCAGACTAAGAAACTGCCATGTCCTTGGTTTAGGAGAGCGTAGTAAACTCTGGTTTAACAGGTAGGAGGCAGCACAGCTGTGGCCACCTTTCCCTGGGTAAAAGCAGGGTACCAATCACAAATGAAACAACATGTCATAAGCTCTGAGTAAAACAAGAGAGGCCCCTTCGTAGTACACCAGCTGTGATAACATTTGTTTTATAATAAAGCTTCTGCATCTCCTCTGGTGTATTATGTGCCCAGCACTGACTGCTGCATTAAGCCACCCTGAAAACCTGTAGTTCACCAAACTCCTTTTAGGTCACCTGGATACTCCTCTCCCAGTTTAGATGTGAGGCAGACACCAAGCTATTTGCTTCAAGCCATGCAGATACCTCTACAGATGCATATATGTATTTCAGTAGGGAACTCCAAATACAGTGATCTTCCTACAGAATTTACATTTTTCTGGGTAGAGTCAACAGGCAGGCTGAGGTTTTTTTTACAGTTCCAGTTTTAGATTTAAATTTCATTTTACAGAACAACTTGTTTAATCTTTCAAAAGACTAAGTGCATAGGACTGTATAGGTCAGTACTTTTCTAGCAGAACCTCCTTGTTAAAATACTGCATCTCTTTTACCACTGTGGACATTGCTATGAACTCTGAGCTACAGAATCGTTCAAGTTTACACCAGTTTCTGTTATGCAGCCTTCTTGCTTGAATAGCAAAATCAAAATTTATTTACAGTCAAATTCCCCTTATTTGTGAAATAATATTAATTAAATAATGTTTTTAATGGAAAATGCATGAGGAGGTATAAGTGAACAGTACTACTGCATTATACTGTTGCTACCTGAACTCCTAAACCTCAAAGAAAGTTTCCTGCATTGAAGCATAGGTTTGCTTTGGTTTGAGTCCTTAAATGATCTGGCAGGAAATGTAAACTAGGGAAGGGATTGCTGTGGATGTAAGTGCAGTAGAGAAGGCAGCCCTTGAAGAGGGCAGGGTCTGTATGTGGGGTCTGTGAGAAAGTCCCACCCCTTTGGAAGCAGCTGTTCTTGTCTTGGATCATAGAAAGGTGAGGGGCTGTTTTATTCTCTACATTTACCCAGTCAGGTGAAGACTGTCTGAGTCTTGTATTATTTCAGAGAGGGGATGGAACATACGACTTTGTTAAAAGAGAAAAACCTACTGCCTGTGTCTGAAAGCAACTATCAACTGGTGCAAGCAGAATAAATTAATTTTTGAAAGAATGTGAAGCCTCAGTATTATCCAATATAATTAAAATTAGTACTTTTACTTCTAAATAATCTTTTGTAATAATATGTTTACAGTTTCTTGCCATATCATCTTTCAAGGAACTGCTCTTGGCAAAATAAAAGCTTATTTCCTTAGAGGACTGTATTTATGTAAATACTTAATAGATGATTAAATTAAATTAGCACTATGTCTCCTCTTCAGACTTGTCTATATAATCCTGTCCTGTGATCTTTGCACTAATGAGTATTTGGATGAAAAAATGATTTTTTTTGAGAGAGAGTGTAGAAAATTAAATGAATTAAATAAATTATCACACTTAAAAATAAGGGGTAACCCTGCTTCAATATTTGTAACATTTCAATGGCAATATCTTGGTTTGAATTGCTCTTTTCTGTTGCAAAGGGTGGTAGGAAGAAGCAAACTTCTGCTTTTAATGTTTTCCTTTAGAGAGTCATGGACACATTAGATTAGACCTACCCACCATCCAGGACAGTAATTTGCTTCTGATGGAGCCTGGAGGGAGATGCTTCAGAGGAAGGTGCAAGGACCTGCAGTTAGAAGTAAGGGCATTGCTCTTCCTCTAATATTAATATTAAAGTAATACATCCGTCCATACAGCTTGAGCAGCCTCCTGAAAATTCATCTTGTGGTGCCAGAAATAATGAATAAACCCTTCACAGATTTTTCTGTCTATTACACTGAGTGATTCTGAAACAGCAGAAGCTCTCAAGTCTGATCCTTCTTTGAAGGTTCAGTGTTACAAAATGGAATGGCTGCTGAGACTTGAAGGCACAGCATGGGGCTAGGAGGCAGGGGCAACAATAGCTGGGGCACATCCCAGTCCAAGATCTGTAAAAATTCATACCTGGACATGCCTAGGTATGTTTACTGAAAATCACTATCCACTGAGAGAGGTGAGCAGATATTTCCTTGTGTCTGTTCCAAGGGATTAATCTAATCCCTTGTGTTTGGTGTTTCTCTATGATGATTTCAGAACTTGCACTTTTCTTGGTCTTAATCTCAACTTTCTCCCCGAATTTATGGATAGAACTTTCAAAAGTCTCAACAATAAAATTAAAGAAGTTTGAGGAAGGTCAGGTATAACCAGAGGATATGTGACCTCACCACACCAGTGACTTGTCTGCCACTTTACACTCAAACCTGAGTCAGGCCGTCTCTGCCTGCCTTAAATAATGCATGGAGCCAGAGATCCCTGATTATGGAGCCACCTGAAATTCCCTTTCCTTTTGTGCAGTCACCTAGGAGTAGTCAGTGCAGAATTACTGAGGGCAGAGAATGCCTTACATCTGGCTTGCAGGAGCCTTATTCTGAACTCTACCCATCTGGAACTGGAGACAGGTGGGTGCTCACCACCATTTCCTCAAGGTATTGACTAAGGACCACTCCATTAACTGCAAATTGATGAGAAAATAATAGAGAGGACATGTGGCCACCTTGGGATCAGAGACTGCATGAATGGCCCAGAATTGAGACTCCTCCCAGTTGTACGATGGCACACTTTTCAGGACAACTGCAGAGAAAGCTTGTCATGTGGAACTTTAATTTTGTACACGACCATATTTAAGCTCAGTAAACTAATATTTATATTATACATACATTAAATTTCCTGTGGAATTAAAACACATAAATAGTGCTTAAAGTTTCACTCATCTGCATACTATCTATGAAGTCTGCTTCTTGTGTGTGGTCATATATTTACCTGAATGCATATTCTGTACCTTGTTGATAAATCAAAGCAGTTGTTCATTTTACCTTCCATAGTATTATTGCTAATGAGATACAGTACATCTGTACTCTGATTGACTTGGATGTTCATCATGGAACAACTTCTCTAGTACTTACACAAAACTGCAACTGATTAAATACCTCCGTGGAAATACTGCAATAAAACATGCCTATTTATTATGTTCATCTCCTTTGCTTTTAATACAAATTTATGCTTACATTTAAACATCTTCCTGTGTGTGAATTTTGGATTTTGGGCTTCTAATATTCTTTCTTTTTGCAAACTTTTTAATAGTAATTTCTGTCAAAACTGAAGAATGAAAATAAATCAGTACATTTTAGTAATTACAAGAAATTATTTGGAAGGCAGTAGTGAAGATAGTTTACATTTAATTGACTTTATAATTATAGAGTTGCCAATGTATGGGTGATTACCTCCTTCCTTCTTGTTTGTTATTAAATGAAAGGTTCATGGAAGCCCTTAATTTTTTGCTGCATGGTTGTCAGAGATGAGATGTGGCAAGAATGGGACAAAATGAGGAAGGAAGCAGGTTAATGCTGTCGCATGAAAAGAAGATCTATATAATTAAAGAGAGAAAGCATGGGCTTCTTTTCAAAGTTATTAATTCTGGCTTGGTCTTCCCTCTGGGTAGTAGCAATTTATATGGTGTATATGCTGCTTAGGGAGAAGAGGAATTGGCTTTCATCACAAGAAGCGGGATGGTCACAAGTGCTTTAGAAGGTTGAATCTAATCTGGTAAAGGCACAGTGCTGTATGCCAGGGCTTAGTGCTGGGGCTGATACTGCTCTCCATATTTATGAGTGATCAGGATGAAGGGGCCCAGTGCACCTGCAGCAGGTTCACAGCTGGTACAAACTGGGCAGACTGGCTGGTGTGCCAGTGGTTGTGCTGCCATTTAGAGGGACTGAAACAAGATGGAGAGCAGGGCAGAGAGGAATTTCAGCTTCAGCAATGGTAAAGGCAAGCCCTTATATCTGTGGAAGAATACCCCTAAGCACCAGTACATGCTGGGGACATGCTGGCTGGAAAGTTGCTTTGCTTAAAAGGTCCTTGGAGTGAAAGTTTTCAGAAAATGGAAAACCAGATGATCATGAGCTGCCAACACACCCTTCATGGCAAAAAAGGCAGCAGCTTCCTGGGCTGCATTAGTAAGAGCATTGCCAGCAGGATGAGGAAGAGGATCCTTTTTCTCTTCAGTGTTGGTGAGGCCACATCTGGAGTACTGTGTCCAGTTCTGGATCACCCAGTACAAAAACATTATGGTTCACTGGAGTGAGTCCAGTGCAGTGATGATTAAAGTACTGGAGCACTTTTGACTACTTTGGGGGTCAGACAGCTTCTTTTAAACCTCAAGCAACAATAGTTCCTGTCATTCAAATCCTATCCTCAAATTTTACCCTTCCCAAAAGTGCCTGAAAGATATCAAAGACCATTTATATGAAAAAAGTGTTGATATCAGACAAAGGTGCTCCATATGGAAAAGGACATGAATTGGTAATAATTGGCAAATCACCCATATATACCAAATTATGTTTTTACTAGCCTTTCCCATACGTATGCATGTAGAGATCTGAACAAAATGTGATTTGTAGATGAAAGAAAAGCTAATGCAATGCTTCAAGAAACTTTGGACACTCTCAGAAAGGCCATAGATGGCTCCTTCTAAGTGTTAGAAAATCCTTTCAATTGAAATCCTGTGGGACACCTCTTGTATTAAAAACACTGTAGCTGTTAGGGCAGGGAAATTACTAATAACAATCACTTATAACAATAAGACGGAATTTAGAGAGAGGTTAAAATATTGGTTTTGAGGGCTTTTTTGGTTCCAATTGTTACTAAATTAAGGTGCTAACTTGAAAGAGCTGGTTTCCTGACTGATGTAAACCACCCAAACACACTCTGGCAATGGAATGGACTTGGTCTACCTGTAATATTTTTTTTCTCCACGTGCTTTGCTTCAGTCCTTTTGATTATGAGACTTGCAGTGAATTAAATCTTGATATTTGGTGATCTGACCAAGGCAATCTAGTTGGAGAGCACAGCCAAAGGCAGGACAGGCCAGGCACAACTGTTACTTTTGGTGGGAATGTGGTACTAGATCAGTTTAAACTGATAAAGAAAGCACACCCTTGCTGTTCACTGCAAAACCTATTGTCAACACCCATTTACTGGATCACTGCACTGTGCAGTTAGATAAATTACAGAGATACTGGTTCATGACAATCTCTGTGGTGTTTCCTGAACATGCAGTCCCTGCAGTGATACCTTTGCCTGTTTAGGAGGCTGACCTTGAAAAACCCTGAGAAAAAATTGTATTGAGAGGCTATAAATGCCATTGCCCTCATGCCCAAACTTCTGAGTTTTGCTTGTTTGTGGCATTGTCTTCCAATCACTTGGTTCCCTTGTTTGCAACTCATCAACCCTCTTTCCTCATCCTCTGTGTTTGCCTTTATTTGCTCCTTCTGCAGCATAATTCAGATATTAATCTGTCCCAAACACAAGCCATGTGGATGGAATAGCTGACATACCATGCATTGTTCATGACATAGTTCTCATGCAACACCACTGCTCATCCTGTCTCTGTTCATTTGATTGCAGTTTTTCCAAAGTGTACAATTTCTGGACAAAGAATTTCCTATTTTTTACACAAACATCTCTACAATTGCTTAAAACAGAAGGAGACGTTAATCTTCATTTACAAGGATACTGTTCTTAAAACCCTTCATGAACACTGCCATGGAGGATTTGCAGTGTCAGGATATGAAATCAGACTGATCTTTGACCTTTGAGATCCTTTCTTGCTTACTTCCATTTTTCCTTTGACACATTTTTCCTTCATTCTTATTTCAAATCCTCTTCAGTTACTTTGATACCTGCTTCCAAATTTCAGTCTCCCTCTGCTCCATGTCTTCCAAACAGTGGCACTTGCAAGGCACAACTCCACTCTCTCCTATACATGGACTAAGTGTTGTTCTGGCAAACAATGATTTGTGAGCATGTCATGGTGCTCCCTTATTACCTTTGGAAGGGGGAATTTAGAAGATGTATTTACTCAAATAACTAAATACTGAACAGGTTTCCTGGGAAGAGGTCATGACACAAAGCCTGACAGAGTTCAAGAAGTGTTTGGACAATGATCTCAGTCATGGGGTGTGGTTCTTGAGGATGTCCCATGCAGGGCCAGGAGCTGGACTCAATGATCCTGTGTGTGTCCCTTCCAGCTCAGGATATTCTATGATTCTCCCAGACCTTCTGGTATTGAATGTTTTTATTTTATAGAATTTTGAATAACATTGCAAGTACTATAGCATAATGCCACAGGAGAGAGAAATAAAATTAACAGATTTACCAGCTTTGGGAAGAAAAGTGGTTTCAAAATGTTGCCTAGGGAATAACATTGAATCCTTCCAAACAAAGACTTCAGTGTTGTTTGCAATAACGGCAAATGGCTTTTTGTATGTACAGAATTTTGTATACACACTCCGTTCAGCTGATTCTATTCTCCTACACTAAACAAGCTATTGAAATGGATATTCCAGACATCTCTTGTGAAATCTGTTTAAGAAAGTTTACTCTTATTTTCAATTCAATTGGAATTTTCCTTAGTTCCAGTAGGATATCCAGAAGAAGGAAATACCCACTAGGTCTCCAAGGCTCAAAATCAGTGCTATGTCTATAAAAGATTTAAAATTATGTCAATTCTCCATGCAAAACTTCCAACAAACAAAAAACATTTAGGTTCAAAATCATGTCACTTTTCCAAGGGTCCTGGGAACTTGCAGCCCAGACTTTGTACTGGGGAGTTTCAGACCTTGAAGTGGTGGCCCCAGTAACACTATCAAATAACTATTGTACAACTCTGAGCAGAGAAATTGTTTGATCCAGAAGCTGCTTGTCCTCACCACAGCTATTTTTTGCAGAAAACCCACAAGATTTTACTGGCTGAACTCAATGGCATGTGCATTGAGCTCTCCAAGGAGTTCAGAGAACAGCAATTCTGGCAGTTTCGTTTCCCCACTGATGGCAAAAATAAAGAAAAAAAGAAGAGCAACAGTGTGACACAAAACTGCTACACTGGATTTTGTGGTATTGCTTAAACAGAGAGTCAGTGTGCAACTCAGCTGTTTGTAACCACAGAAACTGAAAATGTTATTTGGAAGGAGGGAGGATGTACACCAAATCTACTATGTTTCAAACCTGACAGTGTTTCTTTAAAATGTTCTTAAACCTGTTTAACACACCCCTACTTTTCACCACTCCCTGGGAACATGCACCACTTATAGCAACTTGTAAATCAAGAAAAACCAAACCCAGCAATTTATTCTCCAGTGCGCACTGGATATTTTCACACACCCAGCTTGGCCATATAATTAAGTTACAACAAAGCTCACTGGCTTGGAGCTTTCTGCTTCAACCTAAAATGAGTTCAGCACTGTGAATTTAGAAGTCTCAAATATTCTGGAGCAGAATTGCTTATTTCAAAGTTATATTAAGAAAACTAAGAAAAATTTTAGAATTCAAAGATTGTGATTATGTACAATGCTATGAGGTTCTATTCACAAATTCATAGAAGATGCCAAAACTCATTTATACTGTTTTATCTGGAGGTCAAGGATGTGAACACAGTGAATATAGACATGTACAAGTAAAGCAATTAAACACTAAAATTCAAGTTTTACTGTTGCTATAGCTAGAGAAGTCAAATGCAGAAAAATATGGCATATTCTTTCTAGGAATGAAAGTAATATTTCCTTAGTACCTGTGAGTGAAAGGGATGAAACTGTCAGGAAAGCACTTTTTTGTTTGTTTGTTTTTCTCTCCTCTCTATTCTTTCATCTTAAAATTTCTTTGTGTGTCAGACTCCTACATGGACAGATTATAGTGTTCTAGACACAATTTTTGTGTGAAGGGCTACAGTGCAGTAGGGAGTTTTTATAGATGCAGTACTGTTGCGGCTGCAGAATAAGCTAGAATTTTGTCCAGACAGAGAGAAAAAAAACCCCTGCACCCTCATTTCCTTTTCCTTTTACTATAACAAGAAGCCATTGCTTTCTGCAAGAGAAAAAAAATATTTGAAATTCTGCTATTACATGGAATTCATCTGACATGTATAGGTATCTACAGTGTAGGTGCCTAAATCTGACTTGTCATTTTTAGGCTTCCTTTCAAAACAGTGGAGAGAAATAGTAACTTTCACAGCCCAAGCCTCTGACCTACTTTAATCTGCTTTTATGTGATATTACATTAGGGGTGTCTTGAGTGATAAATTTAGAGATAGGAGCCTAGCTTTTGATGTAGTCTAGCTTTTTTTGCTAAATAGGGCCTGTGATGGAAAGTCTCGCCCAGCTCTGAGGAAACAAGTGTTTGAAAATTCCTGTCACTGCTCTGGCGTCTCCTTCATTGAGTAGAATTCAAATTCTTTACTTACACATTAATTGGCATTTAGCTCTCCCAGGCTAATAGCCTGAGAGATCCAGAGAAGATGAGCTAATGGAGAGAGAGATCCAGAGAAGCCTACACCTGAAATTACTGGGTTCTTCATGTTATGCTCTTACTGCACTGTGGCAGGATCTGGAACCTGAGGAATTTATCTGGGCCTCTGTGATTACATCCAGATAATTATAATCATTCTGTTTTGATTCTTTCCCTTGTAATATCACCCAAATTATTTAAAAATCATCCCATTTCAAAGCCCAGCCTTGTTTTAATTTCATTTAGCAGCAGCAGCAACAAAAACAAATTAAAGAACTTTCAATTCTTTTTCATGTACTGAACAGTAAAACTCATGTAAAAGTTCTTTTTTCTGCCAACATTCTTTCCAAAGTACTCACAATTTGGAAAACAATTTTTAGAAGAATATAATTTACTCAAAATAAAAGGGAAGGAAAAATTGATATTTAAAATGTACTGACTTTGATACCAGTCTATTGGGCAGTTTATATCAAAGGACAAGTTTTTTGAAAAGGCAAGAAAACTCAGTTATTCCTTCAGCTTCCCAGCTCATAAGGCCCTGTTTGCAGATGTGTTGATTAAGGAAGTGTATTCTCTTTTCCTTCACATAGTTTGTGATTGAAAGCTGCACCTGAAGTTTATTCCTTGGAAGATTCTTGGAAATGCTACTAAATCTTCTAATTCTGTGGATAAGGGAGAACAATAAGCCAGCTGAATTATTTTCCAGGGAAGGGGAATGTGGACGGCTGATGCCATTTCCATGATACCATTTTAAATTTTACTCCTGCAGATGAACTACATAAATCTGCTTTGCTATTTTTTCTGTTATTTGAACAGGTGAAAAATTTTTACTGGATTGCAAAGGTATTTATTAGTAAGGAAAGGGTCTTAAACATGTACGAACAAAGTAAAATTCTCTCCATGTTTACATATTTGCATACTTTCCACATTTGTCATGTAAACAGAGAAGACAGTCTGAAGAATTAAAGTGACAATGCTCTAAGACTCTCAGTTGAGGGGCTGAATGACAAACCCTTCGCTAAGATTTATTTTAATACCTGACAAATCAACATTTCCACAGAAAAATGGTATCACTTTGATTGTATTGCTAATTGTTTGCATTATCATCAACGAATTAGGAAAGAATTTTAATGCAATTGAAGTTATGTGCGTTATACAACTTTTGACCATAGGGGCATAGCATGACAGTGGCACTCCTTGGTCAGCCCCGTATTCTGCCTCCAACAGCTGCCAAAAGCAAAATTCCGGAGTTAAGGAAAGAGTGGAAGAACAGGGAGAGCATTTAAGTTGCTTTCCCTAAGTGTCCTTAGAGTCTCCATCAATTGGCTTCTCAGGCTCCTCTTTAGCCCAATGGAATTTCTGTTTATTTAGTAACCATCACTGCTTTTCTCTTCCTCAAGCTTGTGTCTCATTCAGCTATTTGACATATGGGTACACACACATGCCTATATAAGTACATACTTGCATACACACACACACACACACACACACACACATGCACAAGTACAGGCAGGCATGAGTACAAATAAACTATTTCATAACCTATTGAAGATAGATCTTCCTGCAGCAAGGAGAGCTTACATCCTACATACAGAAAGAAACACCTCTCTTTTTTTCCTTTTCCTTCTCCTCTCCTCTCCTCTCCTCTCCTCTCCTCTCCTCTCCTCTCCTCTCCTCTCCTCTCCTCTCCTCTCCTCTCCTCTCCTCTCCTCTCCTCTCCTCTCCTCTCCTCTCGTTGATGACAAATAGCTCTTGTACTGGGGGAGAATTGAAATACACCCTCCTCATACTGTTTTATGATGTTTTTTATGAAATTTTTACGCCTCCTTTCACCACATTAAGACAGTCTTAGCTGATGCATTTGTTCAGTGTGGGGAGAAGTAATTATGCATCTTCAATCATTTTTTTTTTCTCTGAACCTTTTTAACTTCAACTCTATCCTTTCCCATTCACATTTTTGGTCTGTGTCTTATTTTTGCAGTTATTGATTTTAGAACACATTTTCTAATAACTCTTTTACAATAAGCTGTTCTGTGCTAACTATACCGCAACCAGCATCTTCTAGGAACCTTCCTTTCTTCCATGTCCACATTCAGCTTTGATGTGGATAGAGAACAGGATCACAATCTGTAACATTTAGCTATCATGCACAGCAGTTAAGTGAGCTGATAACACCAGTATGGAATTTACATCAAAGGAAGATTTCATTAAATAGGTAGGATATTGGTTTGTTGAGTTGTTTTGATTGGTATAGAATTTCCATGTAGGCTTTCAAATGACAATCAAGTTCTCAGTCAACTAATTTGATCCAAATAATAAAAGAAGGAATTACAAGAGAAGGCTGCTTAGCCCTAGCAGAAAATCAGAAGACAACACCAGGGCAAGGAGAGGAAAACCAGTCTATCAGACAAGTGTAATGTGAACTTCCCCACATGGATATCATTCTTTGGGGCAGATACAGCTCCTTATCTGCAGCCTTAAAAAAGAAGAGCCTGTGGGGGTTGTCTCCTATGTATTTACAGTGCCCATGACCAATTAAATGCTATAAGAAAATTTCAGACAAGGAGCAAGAAAAGACTTTTCTCTTTTTAACTTTGCCTCTTCTAACATATTTTAGAGATGGCTTTTCCTGAGATCTGCACTGTTTGTTCTTTCCCAGAGCTCTCTCAGAGGGAATTTGATAGAGATATTACAAAGTCACTTTTTAATGAAAAAAGCCCATCTAATCCTAATTCTCACACTCCCTCTACTACTCTAGGTCACAATCTGATTCTTTAGCCACCTATGTGAATGTTCTTTGTTAATTCAGAAACTGGTAACAAATTAACAAAGAAGCTATTTATCAATGACATAAACTACAAAACTGGTTACACCCCTTCATCTGGTGCCACACAGATGTCATTGAACTTAGCCAGATTTTCAGCACAGTTTTCCTCAAATAATTGATCTTATCAATAACTGATAACACTAGTAACTATGTTCTTTAGCTAAGGCAGTAATGGCAGTGGTGCAAGATCAAAATACTCAAGTTTAGCATGCTATGGACCAGACTTTTGTGGAATTCTGAAATATATTTTACTTATTTGCAGAGTCAGGACCTATTCAAATTGTGAGAAAATCAGGCCCAATAACATTGAAGACTGTGTGCCACCATGAAATGCACTGGCACCTGCTATAAACAGAGGACACTGCTCAGACATTTTCTGGGGCAACCAGAAGATGTGAAAACTTTGAGACATTTTGCATAATATTTATGACATTTTTTCTTCCTCCTTTAGTTTATGAACTTTGCCACACCCTTTTGGGAGAACAATGAGCTGCAAATACGTCTGTACTGTGACTAAGGTTTTCTTAGCATTTAAAAAATGCATATGAAAAAGCTCTGACAGTGCTCCTTCCTGTATTCAGAAAGGTGTGGTTAAAAAAAGATTGCATGCCTTAATTTATCCAGTTGAAAGGTCTTCCCCAGGAACAGCAACCTACAAGAACTAAAGGAAATAGCTTGGCTGGCCAAAGTTAATCCATAAAACACAACATTATCTCTGGTGCATTATGGTATTTCATACCAGACTTTGTGAAATGCTGTTCTCACTTTGACAGTAACTTAATCTAGTGAAAGTATTTATAAGTTCTTCTGCCTCTGTACAACAGCTGTTGCTACACCATATTACAAAATAATTCTTGTGTCTACCTATTTTAATCATTCAAATGATAAAGTGCGGAGAAATTACAAAAAGAAAAAATGAGAATTCCATACATATTATTTAAATATTCATTTTGACAGTAGTGAGGCCAATATTTGTATGCCATAGTAAAAGGGCTGTTGCATTATTCTTTCTCCAGTGAATATTTAAACTTTCAGGAGGTAAAAAACCCTAGGCAATTGTGTTCCCTTACATAAAAAATTATAACTCAGTGGTTAAGGTAGTCTGCTGGTAAAAATAAGCTGTTATCAAAAGGATGGATGATTTGAACTTGGGTTTAGTCATATGCTAAGTGACTCTTCCAATTGGTGAGCTATTGCTTTCTTGTCCTGTTCTTTGAGAGAGTTAAGTGTGTGTCAAAGAGTTAAAGAGCACAGTTGCCTGTCTCAAACACTGCTAGGCCACAGAAGGAACTTGCCATAAAATAAGCCACCACAGTGGGCAGAGAAGGGATGAATTTGAGACAGGAAGACCCTCATTTCAGGCCTGGTAAAGGTCAGCACATTCTGGTTAGTGGATCTGGACAGAAACTTTCACCATGGCAAACTGTGTGAAAAGAAACAATGGCTAATGGCATATCACTGGTCAAACAAGGATCAACCCAATTATGGGACAGATGGCATCTGAGACCACCAGTGGCCACCAAGGCCCTTCAGATATTTCTCTGTGGATACCTGGAACTTGGGCTGTATAAAGGTGGTACTGTTGTCTGTGTGTTGGAGGATAAATTACTTGTCTGATGAACTTGCTGAAGTTGAGGGCTTGACACACTTCAGTGATCTCAGGTCTAGGGGAAGGTTAGCAAAGCTTGGGAAGAAAAATCACTGATTGTGGACACAAAGAATGCAGAGTCTACAGGCTACAAGGACATTGGCATAACTCCCAAGATAAGAAAAGACTAATAAACACAATTCACAGGGGAGATCATGACAACCAACACATAACCTACTGACCCATGAAACCCACCAACTCAAAAGAAAGACTGAGCATGCAGACTAATTTGCTATGGAGTAGAGGGGTTTGTTTCACCAATAGAGAAAGATTTCTAATTAATAAGAGATGTGTAAATGGTGAAAAGTTTTGAACAAGCCTGGGACTCTCTCTCTAACTCTCTGTCTCTCTCTTTCCCCCCCCCCCACCCCCCCATCCCTCTTGTCCCCTTCACCTCTTTTCTATTTATTTCTATCTTTCTACCTCACACTCATTGTTCAAATAAATCTGTATTATTGACTTGGGCATATGGTCTCATCTGCACCTAAACCTGTGCAGAGGCACCTCTTAATCACTGGATTGTAACAGCATGAGCCTTGCACATGAATTAGGCAGAAGAATTCTAATTTTTGAGCATAAAGGAAAGAACAAAGTTGTTACACAGTACTGCAGGTAATTGGCACTGCCAGTAATTGCCCTTTGCAAGGAAGCCCAGGACATTGCTTATTTACCTTTAAAACCCATATCCTAGTAGGAGCAAGAAAGCCCATGAAGAAAAGGGCTTTCCATCTCATATTAGATAATTAGTATATTTTATTTTGTCTTTCAAGGAGCACGAGGACCAGAATCTTCATGGGGAATTTATAATGTTAGAATAAACTGCCCATGGGAAAAAGTCATACTTATTTCTCCCTCTCCTCTGTGCTGCAGCCGTGAATGCTGGGATTCAGATTCATAGAGACATTCATAATCTGGTTCTGAGTCACACATACCTCTTGGTAAGGGTGTACCCATAGGCAATATATTCTCTTGATTAATTATTTTGACCAGAGTGAAAAGTAACTCTGTATAAAGACGTAACACAGGTCTCAACCATCAGCTTATTTTATGTAGGGCTGGACTGGGAATTTAGGGAGGAGCAGGCTGTGTGTTAGTCACCTTCAAGAGGAAGGTGTCACCCTATGCATGAGCATCACTTCTATTTGCTGCACTGGATTTTTGCATTAGTGACCCCTTCCCTTTTGACTCAACCTGTTGGAACTGCTGTCTATGTACATAGGTGAGCTTACACTAAGTTTAAGCAAGAAAAATGTGCAGGTGGCACAGATGTGCAACCCACATCCCCGAAAAAGATTACATTAACCAGCTGTGTTAGTTTGCTAAATGCTGCCTTGCACCATCCACTGCCTACGCCTATCTATATGTTTCAGAGTGTTTAGTTTTAGTCATCTTTTGACACGAGCTCTATTGAACACAATTAAATTTGGAGAAATCAGGGCCAATTATTAGGACCATACTAGTTAACTTAGTAGGAATAGCATCTGGACCTAAGCAATATCCTCTCTTTGTCCATACTATTATCACACACAGTCCTTGACACAGTATTGTTCATGACAATTATCTGTCTCGGAAAAAAGACTTAGGCATGGACAGATCTCCCTGTTACAAGCTCTGGACTGCTTTCAGTAGGAGTGTGGATGAGGCCACACAGTTCTTTTTGAAAAGCAACTTTAGTGATACAGGTACAGAACATGCTGTGCTCCTTGTCCTCAGGCCAGATAATGGGCTTTGGTATGTTTCATTTAATAGCTTAAATGTAG
Organism: Molothrus aeneus; assembly: GCF_037042795.1. Lineage (NCBI taxonomy): Eukaryota > Metazoa > Chordata > Aves > Passeriformes > Icteridae > Molothrus > Molothrus aeneus. The sequence continues at coordinate 68,185,851 of NC_089647.1, forward strand.
CTGCTTTACCCTATCTTGAAACTAAAAAAAAATTGAATATTATTTGCTAGGCTGCCTTCAAATCTTTCGGACATACCAGTTATAGAATCTCATAACCCATAACACCACCGTTAACCTATCCTACTTGGAAAGTCTGAAGTATTACAGGACTTCTCTTCTGGAGGACTGAGTGTATGAAAAAATATATTCAGTAAAGTATTCTTCTCTTTTTGGGAGGAGTCACAGAACCTTATTTGTCTAAAAATTTTCTTCTGAGTCACTGCTCATTCCCAGCTCTGTGTTGTGAATCTACATAAAAGCTCAATGGAGCTAGGCTACACTATGCTGTTTTCATTATGCTGTCTTATAAACCTTAACAAAGATGTGGAGGTAGCACAATATTTTGCAGTAGAGTTTGTACTGAAAAATGGAAAACCGACAAAATTGACAAGAAAATAATGTAGAGAAAAATGTATTTTATTAGCAATCAAGGGACATAGAATGTCTAGAAAAGTGGATAAGCTGAAGCTAAGAACACTGAACACAATCATCTTGTTCAGAAAACTGTGAGAGTTGGGAAGTATGGTAATGTATTGCCACTGTAGGGTGCTATAAGCTTTTGACTTTAATGACACTGAATAAGCCATTCAAAACTAAATTATGGCACTTGTGAAGTACTTCTGTTCAGTTTTCTGCCAGTGCTACCCTGCTTTAAAAGTCAACATTCTCTTCTGGCAGTTTCTTAGCAGGCATTATGAGAATTCCTTGGATGGCAAATAAGCCTTCATTGTAGATGAGGTATTTAGAATGAGCCTGCTTGAAATGTCCTCCAAACTGTGTCAAAAATCTAAGCTGCAAGAGATAGTGGCCTCTCATTACTGATCACTAATGTGTCCCAATTGCTGGTTATTAATAAAGAGGATTTATTGTAGGGAGGAATTCTAAGATATTTCTTGTTTTCTGTCATAAATTATGACAGGCTACACACTCTGCTAAATCAAGGTATCAGAATGATTTTGATGGGGTTCTATAAGCCTAGGATGTTGCCAGTTATGTTTGTATCTACTTTTCAGAGAACTTCCTCTTTTCTTCTTGAGAGAATGACAAGCAAAAGCAGAGTATTTACTTAAGTTCCAGCAAGTAGATTATTGATAGATAGATATGAAACAATTTACTGTTTGCACCAAAGCACCTCACTGGTTGAGCTAAAAAGAAAAATATACTTGAAATGTGATAAATCAATGGTAGTACATGCCCAGTGCAATGGTTAGGTAAATTACATACTCAGTTGATAGTCATCAGTTGTCAATACAAACTTGTTTGTATTTTTTGCATTGCTCATTTCTGACACTATGGAAAAAATCTGTGTCTAGAATACTGCCTGCCTGTGCTTCAACTTGGATGTTTTCTTAAGAGTAAGAAAGGTAGTAAGGAAAATATAATTCAAGTTCTGAAATAGTCTGAGAAATTTCATTTTGCTGTATTTCACTTCTATCCTTCCTTCAATTTAATATAGACCTTATACTAGAGAATTGAAAGAAAATGAAACCTGACAGCAGAACAGTTCTCACGCTCTGGGCATGGCTGGATTTGTAAGTGTTACATGTTATGCTGAGATCCAAAGGCAAAGTTTGAGTTCCTCTGAATTTCTGAAAGCTTAATTTCTTCAGAATATGAGAAGTTTTTCATGGAAACTAGTTATGTTATTTTCATTGTTATGGTTATGCTGAAACTGTTCAATTCCTGGTATACAGCACTGCATCATATATTCTTTATTCCCTAGGAACAATGCTTGCATGTGGTTACAACACAGAAAATGAGACAGACTGTTTATAAGTAAGTCAGATTTACTTCAGTCTAAAAAAAGGTTGACTTATTTTTTACAGCTTTGAAATATTAAGTAATCTGCATAACTAACACCAAAAATTCACCATCCAATGAATATAGTGGTTGTCACTAAAAGACAGCTGGCCTGCTTTATTCCTAGGTTGAGGTCAGCACCATTGCTGGAATTTCATATGTATGCATCTTCCTATAGGCTGTCTACTCTGCCACACCAGACACCAAAGACTTAGCAAGGACTGCCTTAGAATAAGCCTTGGGCTTATTTGAGGTAGCAGAACTGGCCTGCTGTGCCCCAAAGTTTCTTCTCTGTGTTCAAAGGCCATACATACAGGAAAATATAAATTTAACTTCTCCAGACTGTATTGTTTGCATCTCTATTTGTGTTTCCCAAACACTTTGGCTAAAGAAGGTAGTGCTGTGAGACAGGTTAAGCATATCTCTGATTTACAAGTGGGGCTTGTCTGGTTGAATGGAAACTGATAACAAATTCATATCACGTTGCACCTGAATTTTGAAAGAAAAGTGTTTCGAAAATAAGATATTCCTACTCTCAGGTGTTACTATGAATAAAAGCTAGATGTCAATTTCAAATTAAAATGTATGTAGATTTTTTAAAGCTAATTCCCATTTAATGCTAATTCCTCATTTCTTATGGGGAAAGATATTTGTTTCATATGGGAGGCAACTAAATTCTCAATGTGTTTGCAAAAACATGTATTCACAAAAGTTTCTTCTTGACTGTAAAAAGATAAACAGATAGTACCTGAAAATTCCAGGACTGCTGTAAGTATTTTTGACTTTAATAGACACAGAACCTGAGATGTACAAAATTTAGAAATGTGTGCATGCTTGTATTCATTAATTCTGAGATCTGTGGTAGTTAATAGTTTATACCATTTGTATAATATGTGGTATTTTCTTGTCTGCTGCTCTACTTCATCAGCTGTCTTTTATGAAATAGAACCAATGTTTGGAGAATAGCTTCATACTACTAAGTACCAAGCCTATGAAAAGGTAACCATGGACAAAAATACAGGCTATTACTAAGTTAATTCATGCCAGTTTGCTTTTTTGAGTTCAAAGAAATTCTTAATTTTCACAAAAGATAATAGGACTAAAGGTTGCTAAATGACCTCTCACATATTTCAAATCAAAAGTTGCCCAAATATAAAATAAGGTGGGCTTGTATAAGATACATTAAAACCAGCCTCTGTATCTTAAAGAGAAGCATGGAGTTGTATACAGCATACCTATAAGAAAAGTACTGATTTCATACTACTCTATTTACTAATAGTAAGGCAGTTCTTAGCCTACAAATCTATTTGCAGCCATTTTAAAGAAAGAAAAAAAAGTGAGCACAAGTTCTTCCCTCCTTTGTTTATTGCTGGCAGTACAGAAGGAGAAATGCAAATGTGCAGAGATAAGAGAGACATGCAACAAGATCTCACGTGGGAGGGATTTCCCCCCAGATCTTTTGCCTCTGCCCACATACCCAAATGGTGCAAATAATGCAGATCAGATCCCAGCATGTGATACCCACGTAACATTTCTGCAGAACTTCTCTTTGGTGAAATGTGGTGTTACTTCATGTTCATCCCTGTAAATACCTGAAACTCTGGCTGAGAGGCAGCCCTATAGCTCTGCAACACGTATTTCTGTGCAAAATCCAAATTACTCTAGCATATTTTTCCAAATGGTAATTGTTTGGTTTTCTGTTTTCAAGGTCTGTGAAGGCGGTTCATTTTGTGAAACCCAGCCCTACTGCACTTGAAAAGAACAGCAAGCACAGAAGGACAGCAACTCACCCGTACTCTTAATTGATCTGGTATTTCTACAAGGTGCCACCCTTTTCCACACCTCCTACCTCCTCCTTAAGTGACTCAGCCTCTGAAGGAGAAATCTCTTGACTTTTCAGACAGCTGGATGGAGAAGAACAGTTCAGCTCTCAGTCTTCTTTGATTGTGCCTCCCTTCCAGGCTGACTAACCACACTGAGCCACACTAGGACACCAACTTCTGCCATACCTAGGTAAGGATGTCAACTGTTCTGGTTTTATACTGTTCCCTACTATGTAGGGAAATTCCTACATTTTCAGTTGTTCTGTGATTTCTTACTGTCCAGTTTAGGATGCCATTTCAAAGGATCTGATTTTCAAGAAGTATGGAGAACTTGACTATGAAAATGCAGCTCGGAAAGTTATAGAGTTTTGGTGTTCAGATTCCTGAGAACTTTCTGACTTCTGTCCAGACCATATTAATTATTTCATTATTTATATTAGATTGCTAATTGTATTTTATTCTAGTGATAATTCTCTGATAAATTCACTGTTCAGATCACTTTTCATGAATTGCTGTTTTAATGTCATTTTTGCTCTTTGGTTCATTTTGTTTGGTTTTTTTCTTTGTTTGGATTTTTTGTCTAAAACTAGTGAGTATTTACTCTTTTATAATTTTCTTGAATTATTTTTATTATTTTGGGAAAAAAAAACAACAACCTCAAAACAACAGTTGCCTTTAATTTTCACCTTTGCAAAAATAGCCATTCTACTTAAATGCAAGGACTTAGCTATACAATGACCTAAACACATGTATAAACAGGAAGTGTTCTTCATCAAAAATCTAATGAATTGAATGACAGAGCTGAATAAAGAAAATTAAAATTATCACCCCCTTTTCTACACTCTATTAGAAAAAAAAGCCTACATTTACAACTGAATGAGTATTTCTAATTTGAAAATACATACAAATTTGGATTGTGATTTAGTTGATTTTACATTAGTGACAGCTCCACAGCTTCTTTCAAAACAGAATCTCCTCCGCCCACATCTTGAAAAACCAGTTTTGAGAGCTCTTTCAGCTACAAATACATGAATGATTGCTGTCATATATTCACATGGCCTCTACTCCTATCTTGCCTGTTTTCTTTCTCTCACAAATACACGTTATTTCTGTTTTCTGAGTGAATTCTTTTCTGTGTTATTAGTTCTGTGGACAAAATGGTAGAGTAAAATATTTATTTAAACACAATGTCTTATTTTCAGAAGTTCACAAACATATTATATGGCTATTGCTCTGATGTGTAACTCCTGAAAAAAAAATCTGTCTAGGAACACATTTTTGTGATTGTTTAATATCTGTAAAATAAATGTAGCAATTTTTAAATGTAGATTTCAGCAAAAGGACAAAAAGACTAGCTAATTGCCAAACAAACAGAATCATGTTACATGCAATTGTGTAGGGAAGAAATTAGAGCATCAGTTATACATAGAGATCTGCACCTGACAGAAGGGGCCTTTAAGGCTGTTTGAAGAGATCATATTCTTGTCTGTAATAACAAGTTCAGATTTATGGAGGATTGCACAGCCTTGAATGGTTCTGGCTGTCATAGTGGTTTGCAAAACAGCCTCTATCTGCAATCAGGAAATTCTTATTTGAGTGTAAGTATAGGTAGGCAGATCTGACAGCCCAGTCACAGCACTGTTATCTGAGGGGAGAAAGGATGGATGTGGACAACAGCAAAATTGCTGTTGACTTCCAGACCAGAAAGATTTTACCTCACACAATTATGGGTACTTGTCTAGAGGAAAAACTGCAGTTATGTGTGTCCTCAGTGTCTTAGTAGGGCTTGGAAATCTTTATCCTGTATCAAGTCAGGATTACTTAATTCAGTTGCTGGCTCACACTATATTCAAGAGAAATGAGGGAGGAAATAATGAAGTTTGCTGACTTGAAAGTTGTTAACTGAAAGCAAGGAAACTCTGTTGTGTCTTTCATAACTGTGATTCAGACCAAATGCGCTTTTCTTTAAACCATTGTATTCTCTACATTCAACTCACATAAAGGAAAGATAAGCTGCATACTATAGAATTAAGATTAAGAGTTACAAGGGAAAACAAAGGAAAACAAAAGGTAGAGCTGAAGTAAGTCTTCAGTTCTGATGGAATGATTCTACAATTTTTAGCTCTGGTTTCTCATAGGATACTGTTCAGCTTTGTTCAGAGCAGAATAGTTCTTCAAGAAAATAAAAGTTTGGTATTTTGGTGGCAAGCTTCCATATTTGGGATAGAGAAAGAATGGAAGTATAGGCCAATTTTTATTTTCACATGGCAAATATTAGATGCTTTCAGAAAGCTGGAACTTGAAGATCATGTAGCAAACAGCAGCCAGCAAGCTGTGGTTGTGTAGAGCCATATATTGAACCTGTTTATTCCAGCTGGTGTTCAATGTGGACATGCCAATCCCAGCAACTTCTCTACAACTGAGGCTGGTTTAGCAATACAGCATGAGAAGTTGGATGACAGCAAATTCTGAAACACTCCTTTTTTAAGTCTGTTTTTCAGTTACCACTTTTTGTATCACCCAGTTCATTAATAATAGTGGGAAATTTGACATTTTAGGCATTGAATTTGGCAATGCTTTATATGAAAAACTTCAGTATAAAACCAAATATTTTGACTTCCAAGAGAAGAAGGTGTATCCTTCTCGACATTCCTTCAACATTTACTATGCTGAATTCCTTATTATACAGATAATGCAGAGGCCTCTTGCCTCTAAGCTGTGGAAATTAATCTTGTTTTATTAGAAGCAAAATACATATCAACTGTCTTCTTATGAATAAGGTCTTAATGACTGTCATAGCTAGTAGCCAAAGAGCAAAGATTTTTTTTGTTGGAACTAGTTCAGTCTGATGTGGAAAACATGAATCTTACAGGAAATGCTTCTATTATTATGTATTTTTTTAAATACAGCAATGCATATGTGTGAAGCCTAATCACACAGCCACAGCCAAGAGCAGAAGGAAGGCAAAAGGACTCTGTGGTGGAGGAATGGGTGTGGTCAGATGATCTGAAAACTAGAAGGTCTGGCTTTCAGAATTTAAGGCAGGCCTGAGGTATTCTGCTGATCAGTCACTGCAGGAGATGAAAAGGAGCTGCAGAAGTATAAATACAGGTATTTGTGATAAAAATAGTATTAGAGACTTGTGCTGCTTTTGGAGGAATTTCTTGCCAGGTTAGATGGACTTTTACTTTCCCTGAAGCCATGTCTGAAGTTTTTCTGAATTTCTTTGTGATTATGTTTGGATTTTCCACAAAATGTTTGACGGTCTGAATCTAGGACTGGCATGTCTTAAAACCATTTAGGAGCTGCTTACTGGACTGGCCAGGGCAGTTTTAATTTTCGTTTAGAGTTTCCTGACGCTGTTTTTAAATTCAAATTACACTGGAGTTGCATTCCTGTTTGTTTTTGTTTTGCATTCCAGCTGAGTTGTTTTGCTTCAGTGGTTGAGATCTTATTAAAAATGTCTGAACATAATTTACTACTGCAGCATAGTACAGAAAGCTATAACTCTGCTTTCTCACAATCTCATTTACAAAGTTAAAAACTTTTTGTTTATCTCCCTATGGTCTGAAGATGAGCTGTTCACTGACCTATGTGAATAATGTGACAGTTCCAGATCTTTATGAGCTGATATTTTTAAACTAATCGTATCCTCATAATCTCTAGTCCACTCCCCTTTTCAAATACAAAGATACAAACACACACAGTGTAGTGAAGGCCAAGGAAAAATGCTTTGATGAGCTCTATTCTGCCTCTTTATGCAAGATTATTTTCATTTCTAAGCCCTAACATTTAAATCTTACCCTGATGATTCTTGATTGTCTGTGCTACAGATTAAAGTAAGATTTTTTTTTAATTTGCGTTTTAAATTTTAATGAATTAATCTTTGGTATACATCTTGAAAGCTCAGAGGTAAGAGGAAAGCCTTAAGGACAAAATGGCAGTATTCTGTAGGACTAAAATGCTTGGGTTTAAAATTTCAGACTACCTGGCACATTTTCAGTGCTGACTGTCAAAGGGAGTGTACCTGTTTCTTAGATTCATTTATGCATACTGCTTTTGGGCTAGGACACTTTGCAGCAGTTTATTCTGGGTGCTGTGCACATGTGAAACAGAAATATTTTTTTGCCCTAAAAGTATTAAAAAATTAATATAGGATGAGAAAAAGCCCAGTATTAACAAAATGTTGGAGGATGACAGAAACATACTGGACTCTCATGAATACAAGAGGAGTTGCAAACCTCTTTATAGTTGCTTTTGATTTGGTTTAATTTTCACAAAAGAAGTCTCCTTTTTCAAAGTCTTATGATTAATTTCCCTTAGCAAATGGCTTTAAACGTACTTAATAGAAAATAAATCCAAAATCCTTCTATGCAAACTACTACTTCTTGGATGAAAAAGTTCTAGTTCTCATTGCTTGAAAATGTACTGAAATATCAAACTTTCTATTATCCTGGGAATGACTGGATCAAATGTCCAGCTATACTTAAGCTGAAAAAGTAAACCAGAGACCTCTCTATCATCTTGGGACAGTTCAGGAAAATTTACAGTGAAAGTGGTAACTATCTAAAAAAACGGATTGCTTGATAACCTACCTGAAAAGTTTCTAGGAAATTCAGTTCATATATGCTTAAAACCTTACATAAATATTTTTAAAAGGCATTTTATAACCTATTGCAAAATAAATAAGCCTCACCATAGCCCCAAGCATATTTTTATTGTGTGGGAACCAGATCCAGCAGTCACATGTTTTCTACAAACACTGTGCCAATGCTTGCTTGATACCAACAACTAAGGTTAAAAAAAATGGAATGCAGGTAGGAGCCTTTCAAAATGCCAGAATTTTAAACTCTAAGAAATATTTGGAATTTCACAACTGGTTAAGATACATGCAGACTTCAGACTTCAATATTAGTTTTTTTGTTTATATCTTTACTTTCTAGAAAGATCTCTAGTTGTTTAATACTTCTTTTTGTTTGTTTATGTTGGGATTTTTTTGAGATGTTATTTTTTGAGGGGGTGGTTTGGATTCTTTTTGTGTTTGTTTTTTTTTGTTGGTTTTTTTTTTTTTAACCATAAGCTTTTTTTAGTAATTGTTGGGCAGCAAAAGCACAGAAAAGAAAAATTTGCTTTAAGTTCAATCCTTTGTGGCATCCACAATGTTTTATTGTCAGTGTAAGCATTATTCTTAAGCTTTTGCCAGAATCCAAAATCTTCACCTTCTATCAGTAAAGAAAGAGCCACAGGCCTCGGTGTCTCCACTCTATTTTACATGTGTGAGCAATACACTTTACATCTTCAAAAAGAAAACAAGGATAGCTCTGTCATCCAGAGAACCAGGAATGTTTCTGATTTTTAAGGACTGTTTCTGTCAGTTTTCTGATGCTTCTGTTAATTTTAGCAGCCTGACAGTGGAGCTGGTTGTGAGCTTTCCAGCACAACACCGTTTTCTTGGAAAATGCTGCTTTACAAAAATGAATCCAATGGGTCAGTTTTGCCCAAACTCCAAAGTCAATGTTAGCATCTGGGGCTTTTTTAACTTAAAGGAAAATTTTCTGTCATTAAAATGTCATTCTGTTCTGCTTGAGGCTTTCTCTAGGAATCCTGGTATTCACAATCCACTTTCAAAGCAAAACATGAAATCTTTTGAGTGGCTCAACTCCCAGTTTTGATTTTTTTTTTTTTAATCATCAGTCTTGGAGGCTTTTAAGCTGATTTGAAGTAAGGGGAGAAGTCAGTGACTGGAAAACTGTTGCAGAGCAGCAGAACTGCTTTCTGTCCTGGCCCTCTGCATTAGGAGCTGGCCCCTGAGTCAGAGTGACCTGTCAGCAGGGCTGGATGAGCTCAGCTGTGCTCCAGGTGCTGTGCCAGGGACTGCCACCATCTTCCCCTGAAGCTTGTCACCTCAACCCAGCCTGCAGTACTCCTCTTGCCCCTGAGGGCTCTCCCCACACCAAGTGCTCCCAGGGCAGGAGCTCCCAACAGGGAAGGGGCAGGGTGACAGCACAGGGGGAGGGCAGGGATGCACATAGCTGTCACCAGGCAGGGAAAAGCCACCAGATTCACTCTGAGCAGGGCTGTGGGCAGCCCTCAGCCATTCCAGCCTGTCAGACTAAACTTGTGCAAGGAGGTGACTGAAGTGGACAGCAAACCTGACGTGTCTTTGGGGCCGATTCCTAATGTGGCTGACAACGCTCACTTCCTTTCTTTGTCACTTTTTCTTTTAGATTCCTGCAGAAGGACAGAATAATCCCACAGGACAAATGTCAGCTTTCAACATACGAAAACAGTCTCCAAATCAAGGTGGTAATACCGAGTCTCCTCCATTTCCTGCCCCAGGGACACTGCAGGCTGAGGCCTTGCTCCTGTCCAGGCCTCTCCGTGCCCCTGGCGCAGCTCCCTCACGGGGCAGTGGCAGGAGGGTGACCAGGGCCACCATGACCCTGTGCCAAACTCTGGGTGTTGGGCATGTGGCTGGCAGGGATTGAGGCCAGAACATCCCACTGGGCAGCGGAGTGTGGTGGAGCTGGGTGGTGAGGGGCAAGGTGGTGTGGTTGTCATGGAAAACCCACTGGAGCAAAGTGGCTGCAAGGGCAGTGGGAAGATCCACTGGTCTCCTCACCATCTCTTTGACTCACACAGGGAAAATGAAGAGAAATTGAGGAAAAGCAGAATTGGGGAAGGGGAGAGAAAAGCTGTTGAATCGTTGTCTGGTAGGATTATTTACTCCTCTGTAGGAGTAAAATTCAAGGAGGGCTGGAATTTGCTTTCTATGCAGAGAAATAAGCAGAAGCAAACTAGAAACATGATGAAATTTTCCATTTCCCTGAACCTCAAAAATATTTCTAATGACAGAAAGATTTGGAGATGCATGAGGACCTGGTTCAGGTGGGATGTGCCAGGCTCAAGTGCACCAAAATTCATGTAGCCACAGCAGGGAGCTGCTTGGCTCTACTGCATAGAGGACATAAATTCTTATTGTCAAATAGAGACAGGGATGAGCTGCATCTGCCTGTGCTTGTGTGACCTAATCTGTTAGATCAGATCTATGTTTAATGTTTTAGCTGAAGCTCAGGAGAAAATTCATTAGGCCAGAAAAGAGTACTGTTCTGCTAGCCCAGGGCCTCAGGCAATAGCAGATTGCTTCCTAATCCGCTAAACACTTGTCAAGTGTTTCTTGACAAGGAAACAATATATATTCCTGGGCTACCAGCTTTACACAAGGTTTCATGAAACATTCTTTGCACTGAGCCATTTAAAAAGCCATGATTTCTGAGAAATCCAAGTGATTTTTGACAACACGCTGGAGCTATTCAGGCAAGTCTGGGATGCCATAATTTTTTTTTAAGTCTTTAAAGTCATATTTTAATAAATATTTTTAAGATAGAAATATTTTTATAAATTTTAATACATATTTTATATATTTATTAATATATAAAATATATTTAATAAATATTTAATATATATAATATATAATATATATTATAATATTTAATATATTTAATAACTATTTTAATATATTTTAATAAATATTTTTAAGATAGCTCAATAGGCAGTGAACAGGCTGATGCAGAATTCATGCAGTGAAGATAGATTAGTTTTTGTTAATCTACCATGATTGTCAGCTCATTCTTACAAACAGCATTTTCCCTGTCCCTGTTCATTCGTCAATTGGCTGGATCTATGCTGCTTAAAAAGAAGAAAGCCAAAGCTGGGTATCAAGGCCAAGAGATGGAAGGACACATCTGTGCTATCACAGCCATGGCTCCTAAAATACCTGCCACTTCTCTAGCACCTCAGTCTTGGAGAGAGCAAGTCCAACACAGAACCAGAGAACATTTGCAACTAGGCAACATCAGTGATGAGTCCAAACCTTTCATTCCTTCTCTTTCACTAGGCAGTATGGACATATCTATAGGGAATTGAAACAGGCACAGTTTGAATTACAGACATTTATACATTTTTAGACTGAATTTTATCTCTTTTTACAGATCTCTTTTTATTCTTTTTACAGAATTTTATCTCTATTTTATCTACTTTTAGAAAAAAAAAGTATTTAAAAATTAGCTCTTGGTTATTGTCATGAAAGATAAATGTTTTGATGTTTTATTACAATTCGATCTTCCACTCACTGTAGCTATTTGTCATTTTTTTCATGTTATCACTACAGGTGAAGTTCTTGTATTAAATGCAAGGAGTACATTTTCTTATAAATCAGAGCAGAATGCCAAAACACAGCTCTGAAAAATGACATATTACTGTCTGCATGTGTTTTCTCTGGAGCCATGTTCTTTCTGCACACAGTATTTACAGTCTAGTTACTGAACACCAGATAGTGATGTCTCCTGAAATTTAAAAATCCTTTTGTGTGAATGCTCAGAGAGTGAGGAATTAATGGAGAAAACCATGAGGGTCTTTAAAGGAAAACACAAGATCCTCTGTACTTTCCATATTTTTAAAAATTCTTATTTGGTTGTATTAACAAAGATTTTGCATATTTAATACTTCACCCTCTCTTCTCTGGAAAAATTTGGGGCAAATATAGCAATTAAAAAGATGGAATTTCTGTTTGGTCTTAACTTCTATCTTTTCATTTTAATAGGCCATGTTAAAATATCACTAAAATATTTCCTCTTACCTTAAATAGGCTGATGATAAGAAACTTAAGTGGACTGAGAATAGTAAACAATAGTCATTGCATATTTTGCTTGCAAAAAGGGCCAAAATTCTCATGAAAAAACCAAAGGAGATAAACATCAGCTTTCTAATACAGGGATGAGTCCATAGTCTCCCAAATCAAGTGAATATCATACTGTTACTTTGTCAATACACTAAATATCAGCCTTGTTGGACAAAGATATTTTAGGTTGTTTTCAAAAGTAAGTAAGGCTTCCATGTTTGTTCAGTGTGTCAGTCTGTCTCTCCCAATAACCTTTGAAATCATACACCAATTTTAGTTAAATTTGATGTAAAGGTATTGCTTTGATTAAAGTTCAGATTAAGATTAAGTCACTGACTAGTAAAGAAACTCTGTTCATACAGCCTTTGAGGAAAAAGCTTCAGAGGGAGTCTGACTCTTTGAGAAACATGAAAATCCACATATTTTGAGCTGGGTGTAGTAGGGGTGCCACGTGGTCACCTCAAGTTTAGCTGTCATTCAAAACTTGTATCCTGTCACACATCTGCAAATACAAAACCCACAGACAACACCCCAGGAAACAGGATTCATTAGTTTGACTTTCCTGGGATTACTGTGGTATGCAAATTTCATAATTGCTTTATCAGATCTGTGAAATGTGTTTACATTAGGAACAGGCAAAGCAGTTTCATATTAAGGATGAAACTGAATTTAGTTTGCTATGCTGGGCTTCTGCAGGCCCTTCAAGGTGAAACTGCAAACTTTTCAAGAAGCAATCTGGATTAAACAGGTGTGATAACTGAAAATTCAATTGGTATTAAATTTCTACCCATTTCTACTGATGTAATAGTAATTTAGGTTGACAAAATTTTTCTACATGTTCATTTTCAAGACATGTTTCTCTGCATTTGCAGATAAGAAGAGCCCCTCTGTTGCAATTAAAAGCAGACAACAGGCTACTCATGATGTTAATAAACGACGGACCCTTTTGCAAGATAACAGCTGGATAAAGAAGAAGCCTGAGGAGGAAAGGTAAGAAAAATGTGAAATGCATTTCTTCCATATTTAGTTCAGTATGCCATGTACCTTTGCATGGAGCATCTACTTTTGCATGGATGGTGTCAACCAAATTAGGCGAATTCAATCAAATAACTCTTATTTATTTATCTTGATGAGGCATTGATTGCCTTTTGGAAGTTTTAGCTTGATGAATATTCACTGACTGTTTTTCATTGGGACTTTTGAGTGCTGAGTATTTAATGAAGTTCTGCCCTACAAGTAAAATCCTACATTTCACATGCAACATTATGATCTTTTTAAAAGCAAGAGGATTATAAATCTTGGCAAGTTCTTTTAAGGACCCTAATTCAGAATCAGTTTAAATTTCCTCTAGTGTAAACTAGGACTAAAATTACAGCAGAAACAATGCCTTGAGACCATGTTATCATTATCTGGTCCATGAACAGCTTGTAGGAAGAGATAACTCTTACTCCAAAATGTCTGGAGTTTTCTACTGCAGAGTTCTGCAGCTGGTGCAATTACAGTGGTAGTGGACAGCTGTGAAATCTGATGGAAGACAGAATATCTTTTGCCAAGAAAAAGTGATCTATTTTTAATACTTACTGTTTTTCTTTTGGTTGAAGTGCTGATGAAAACTATGGAAGGGCGGTGCTTAACCAATACAAATCCCAAGATAGCCTACACAGGTATGGTGGAGTATCTGAACACCTTTCTAATTATATTACCAAAAAAAACTGAGTATCCTTTTACTATATCATGGACAAAGCAAAGAACTTGCTTTGTTCAGTTTTAGTCTATACATATTTTCACTGTATATCTGACTCCAGTGTCAATAAATGATTACTGCCATGGATCCAGGGTTTGATCTGTTGACACTTGGATGGTCTAAGACCCTGTATGATACTTTAATCTGAGACATAGATACTCTTTCATTAATGAAAGTTGTTTAATAAAATCAGTGACCAAAGTGGCATTTCTAATTTTTTTATTACAGCAGTAGCACAAATGAAAAGGAAGATCAGAAAGCTGTTCTTGGACGATACAGATCTGATACCACCTTGGACAGGTAGGGCTCTTTTTCTGGATGTATTATATGTTGTGATTGTCATATCTGTGAGAGGTCTTTAAAAGGAAAGAATGAATTAAGTCAGTGCATTTTTAAAGTTTTCTTATTTATTAAGCATCTAAGCAAAAGACTTTGAATGATATTTGCATGAATTTTCAATGAGACAAATGAAAATGTGATTTGAGAAAAGGTTCTTTTGATATCTTCTTTTTTTTGGTACCCGTTTCTGTGTATTCTTGTTCTCATAAATGCAAGTATCTTTCCACAACTGATAACCACTCCTACCCAGTTTCCTCCTTTTCAAATTCTAAACCCAAGTCCTATCTCCAACAGCTAAGCACAAGATGGCTTAAACCAGAGTTCTTTGCAAATACTGTGATCAGTACCAATATCAGTCATGCTTGTCATACAGGTGCTTAATTTGAACTTTCTGTTCATCCTTGACCTCTGCTGGGTGAAGACATGACCATGCTTGTGTTTGCAGATTCTTTCTGTGTTGCATCTTCAAAATCCAACCTCCATTAACATGTGGTAGGGCTATGAGAACCAGAACTTAAATGCACACTGTGGGAAAAGGGCACTTTATTTAGTTGGGATTTAGCACTGTGCTATTTAATCTCATGATCCTTAATTCTCTTGTAAAAAACAATGCAAAATTGTTATATAAAATTTACCTTCTCCACAGGAGTTTGAAAAAGAATAGGCTAGAGACCTGTGCAGTACCATCACCCTGCCTATTCTTCTACACCCCAGTGAATCCTGGTTCACTGTATTGTTTCATTCATCATGAGGAAGCCATTCTATAACTTCAATTTACCTGTTGCTCTTCTTTGTATCTTTTCTATTTCCATATTAGTTTTTTGATGTGGGAATCCAAATCCCCATGTAGGTATTTAAGATTTGTGCACACCTTGTATGTACACAGAGCAGTAATAACAATGATTTCTATTTCATTTGCAATTCCTCCCGTTGTACTTCATAACATTGAGTTTGCTTTTTTGAGTGCTACTAAGAATTGAGTTTTAATTTTCACAACATTATCTATGTAATTCCAAGATTTCTTTTCTGAGTGATAATTGCTGGTTCAGAGATCAATTGTTTTTCTTGGCAGGCATTACTTTGCATCCAAGAAAAGTGAATGTCATCTGCCATTTTAGAAATCTGACATGTTAGCAGATGACTTCTGAAAAGCTTTGCCAGTTGCCATTTGTTTTGACTACCAGGAAGCAATGACATTGGCAAGCAACATCATCCCACTCTCCTTTTTTCAAGATAAATCATGAATGTATGAACAATACAGGGTTTTCACAGATCTCTCCTTCCCCTCTGGAAACTTGTCATTTATTTCAAACCTTTGTTTCTTACATTTTAAGCAGTTTTTTTCTCTATTACCCATGGGAGGTCAGTTGATTTAAAAACACTTAAAACAGACTTCTATGAAGTTTTTTGGAAATCCAAGTAGCAAATATCACCTATGTTACACCTATCCAGATGGCCACTCACTTCAAAACAATTTTTAAAGCTTGATTTTCATGCCTCAAACCCTGATTGCTAATTTAGAAGTCATAGGACAAATCCAGTTTCTACAGGGTCACTGAGGAGCACTGTTCTTTTGTACTTGATATCTTTTTGGTTTATGCTGAGATATTAAAGTATCTGAATTATTTCAGGTTGTAAGCTGACTACCTTTGTCTTTTCATACACACACATATCTAACATAAAGTGTTCTTAAAATGCAGCTGATGACAAAGTATACCAAAAGAGGACCTTAGGTATAAATAAGAAATGTAGCAAGTGGAGAACATCCTTCCCAGAGGAAAAAGAAATATTATTAGGAACTAACTAAGTATTTGACAAAAGATGGGACAAACCGTTTAAGTCAGGTAGGGATGAAAATTACAATGCTATTTTTCCATGTACTAAATAATCCTAAATCCAGAATAGCTTCCAGCAACACTAAATCCCAACGGCATCTACAGCAATTAGATCTGGATAGATGAGACAGAAGCAAATTACATACTTTCACTGTTTGCTTTATTAATAATCTAATACTTTGGAATTATAGAAATTACTAGGATCAGAGAGCAAACCAGAAACCATTGTAGTGTGTGGTATGAACCTGCTTTCCACATCTTGAATGCTGCATGCATCATTTCACTGAAGAAACTACAATAGAACCAGAAAAAAAATTAAAGAGGAAGGTGAGAAAGGATGGAATAGCTCTTATATGAAAAATGTCTGAAAAGACAAAAAGTCCTCAGTTTGGAAAAGAATAATATAGGGAAACTGAGTAATGAGAGAATATTTTCTGTTTGTTGTACTCTAAGAATGGGGAGATACCCTATAAATGTTTGGCTAATAAATTAAGAAAAAAAAAATTAATCAGAGAAAGAAAGAGAGAAAGAGAAAGAGAGAAAGAGAGAAAGAGAAAAAGAGAGAGAAAGAAAGAGAGAAAGAAAAGAAAAGAAAAGAAAAGAGAAAGAAGGAAAGAAAAGAAAAAGGAAAGAAAAGGAAAGGAAAAGAACATTTATTTTTCCTTTAATGCACATATCAATTGTAGGAGTCACCACCACAGGATACTGTGGAGGCCAGAAATTTAACTTGGTTCAGATAAACATTACTTGTGTAAATGGACCATTGGTCCAGGGCTGTCTATTTGATTCCTTATCAGAAGCTCGAAAGTTATACAAAAAGTTAACACAATGCTTACCTTTCTTTTACTTTTTTTTTTTTTAAGCAAAAAAAGTGCTGGCTTTAAAATGAGAAAATACAAAACTATGTAAAGCATTGTGCTGGAATTTTGAAAATACGCGATGAAACGTGAAAGAAATGCTGGTTCGCTGGCGAATGAGAGGGAACGCTCGGGTTTGCATCCGCAGCAGTGCCAGCAGGGCTAGTGAGACCTCTAGTGACCTTCCGGCAACTGTAGCTGCTGTCACATCACATGCTGCCCCGACAGGAGAGGGTTCTTTGCAAAACTGCATTTAAGATTTGCAAAAGACACAGAGCACACGCTGGTGCAGATTGTGTCCCAGAACTCCCCGGACGTCTTTTCATTAAATACAACAGTATCCTGTGCTGCTTGAAGGCAGGACACAAAATATTTTATACGTAACATCAGATTACAGGATTAATAATTTTTGCATCTATGGCTTCAGTTTACAGATGAGAATAAATAATTTTACAAAATTATATGTAAATTGTAGCTCAAGATGTGTTTCATCTGATTTAATCCAATATTTAAGATCACCCTCTCAACTTAGTATTTGTCCTATATTTCAGTATACATCACTTTAAGCTTTTCTGAGTCCCCCAGTCCTTACTAAAAAATATTCCATATATAGGAAGTAAACTGGAATAAAACAAGAATCTAATCTGCTTCAGCTATGATAGCTACATGGTGTTTTCTGTGAAAATTTTGAAGGGCTTTAGGCGACAACTGTAGCATATATAAAGGGCTTGAAAAATCATGTGGTTGTTCCTTCATGTAAATTTCATGGCTTAGTGAAATCAGTTCAAGCACAAAGAATCCAACATCTTTGATAGAAATTACTCCAGTAGGTCAATAGTATGCTTTGCCAGGGATTTTGCACTAGAATATTTTCGATTTAATAGATCACATTGATCTATTAAATCTGTAAATAAAACAAGACTTTTGTATCTCTCTAGGAATAGTGAGGCAGAGAAAAAGGCAATAGTTCTGTGTGTACTGCTTGACTTAACATTGCTTTCTTTCTGGTATTTTGACCTAATTCAAAGAAGTTGTAATAAATTGTTAGCAACAGAGTGGTTTCATACAGAATGGTTTGAACATCATCTTGGAAAACTTTTTCAGTGAGCTACTCAGAGTCTTCAGATAATAATACACTAAATTTATATAATTTCAGCTTCTGTTCTCCACCTTTATTGATACTGGGATATTTGTGATACTGGGATATCAGTACACAGGGCAAAATGGTACTCCATCTTTTAATTTAATTGAAAATGGATTTTAAAAAAATAGAGTGTGTATTATAAATAATTCCTGTGTTTCTGACAGAATTCCAGCTGGAAGTGATACTGATAAAACAAATAAGTCCCCAACTCTGAACCATAAGCAAAACAACAGGTATGAATTTCAGGAACATTATCATCTAAGTATTATGTATTATAATTTATCATGTATCATTCATCATGCATTATCATCTAAGTGTTATATATTACCATAACTTTAGAATTCATATACACACCAAGATTATACAGAGAAATTATTTGCATGGCATATTGCCTGGTTTAGGCTTCATTTGACCACCTGACCTCTGGAATGTAGGCATCTATATCTAAATTACCTCTTTTTAAAGTTGGTGAGGAGAAAAAAAAAATCATTAAAACCAGAAGAATTTTCCTTAAAGAATCCTACTTCTCCACACAGTTTAAAAGGGACACCACCTCAGATCACGCATTTACTCAGCATAATGATTATTAAATAATTACAGGATTTTAATACAAAAAAAAAAAAAAGAGTAAGAGTATTATGAAAAATGTGGGCGTGTTCTAGAGCTCCAGAACTCCCTGCATAAAATACAATACATAATTCTGAGGAAGAGAAAGAAAAAAAATCTATTTAATGCTTTCAGTGGAAAATGCCGTTGTACACTGCCAGTGGAAAACTTGAGTACCAAAACATAAAAAATAGGTTTTTGATAACTTAGCTGATTTTTCCAGTGGAAACATTTTCTTTGGTCAGAATGCCAGTCTTTTGATTAAAACAGTTTTAATTTAAAAGAAGTTACTACAACATTGTTGATACATTATTTAAAAAGTTGCTATGATTCAGAGGTGGTCACTCTATATATGTCATATAATTTCACAACACTGAAAAATTATTTTCTAAAAATCTTCCACCTAGTACCTGATTGAAATTTTCATTTTCATTTAAGAAAGTCAGAAGAGCTCAGCCACCATACTTGTAAATGCATCACTTTGTGTCTTCATCAATGTCAGTAGAGTTGTGTCAGTAATAAATTACACAGAACATAGTTGCTAGAGAGCACAGCAATTAAAAGTCATCTTGTGGAGAATTGAGATATTACACTGAAGAGAAAATCAGTATCTCTGGCATTTAAAGGTCAACTGAGGTCACTCTTTCAAATTATAATTTTGCACCATTATGTTGTAAATCATGCTGATGATGACACATGAAGCATCATATAAATTGAATTTTATACGGTGTTTTTTGGAGAGGGTTTTTTACAGACCAACAATTAATTCTGAAGTGGGACTTAAGAGAGACTTAAATTGTATGTATTTTTTTTTCCTGCCAGAGAGCAAAATGATTTATAAAGCACTCTTCTTCAATTACTGTTATTATGAATTGCCAATTACTATCATTAAGAATTGCAGAGGATAAGACAATAACTTTTTGATAAATGTTATAAGAAATCACTGGCTTGGATTTTTTATAGTTTAGTTTTACAAATATATCCTAACATAAAGCATTCTAATTGAACAAGAAACAAAATTTAAAGTAAGAAAATGAAAGATATTATTATTATAGTGTTTGGAGACTAAAGTGTAGGTACAGAAGTCAAAATTTTAAGAAGCCAGAAATTACTTTGGATATCAAGTAAAAATGCAGTTGTGTAAACATCAGAACCCCTTAAGGTCTCCCACATCTTGTGTCCTTTGAAGTATATAAACATAGTTATAGCATTTACCATACCCATTTGTATCATTCTGATAGCAGAAATACAATTTTTTTTTCTTTTAATAATATAAAATTATGCTTTTTCTGAAGATTAACTCACTAAATATATTTCCTTAACAGACAATCTTGGACTCCTAATGCAGCATCCACAACCACTACAGTCATTTCTCCAGTCAAGAAAAAGAGGTATTCATTATCACCACTGCTTGGTTGCCAGAGTGTCTATAGCACTGCGTTAAGCCTCAGTAATGTATCACAATTATATTAAAAAATCATCTACTTCCTCCTTCAGCACACTAAAACTCAGCAAGCTTCAAGAATGAAACTTTTACATCCTCTGTATTTTTCCATGGGATTTACAACTTTTATCTCTGTTGAGCCTGTTTGGTGAGCTATGGCACAATAGGTGCTAACTCTTGGCTGCAGTCCCTCATGAGCTGGTGTACTCATTCTCAGTGTCCAGTTTTAAAGCATTGTAGCTCACTGTAATTGTGAAATCTCTTATGCCAAACTTCAAACTCTGCTGTTGCAGCACATATGAATCACAGTTTTCTTAATGATACACAGCTACCTTTAAAGATCTGGATTTCAGATAGCATTATCTAGGCAAGAATAAAAACAGGGTGTGCAACTAAATTAATTTTTAATTTAAAATGTACTGCTGGTGATAGCCATAATTTTCTGCATCCTTCCTAGCTGCAAATTCTGTTCATTCATGATTTTCTTTTTTATATTTAATACATAAAAATATGATCAGTAGAATAATGAATGTAGAAATGAAAATGTCTCTGTATTTATATTAACAGACCTGTTTAGTGGAAGTTTATGCTGTTTTCAGTCCAGTAGTTCTCTTTAGGCTCTTGGAAGATATGGAAGGCCAACAATGAATTGCACTGCTTCTGGTGTAATTGTTTTTACCTCAAAAACAATTGCTGGATTGATAGTTGTGAGGGTAAAAAAAAAAAACAAACAAACAAAAAAGGAACTGAAAGTGCTTGTGCTGTTTATGTGACCTCTAATAGCCTGATTGTGTTTCTTGTGTTGATACTTGACACCCTTTGTGCATTTTATCTGGTTGTCCTTTGCATGAATGATCCATTTATTTACAGCACTGAGATTGCAGAAAAAACACCTAGAGTCACAGAACATTTTTCACAATAAATAAAATTCCTGTACTATTTCCTATTCCATTCAGTTTTCTGTAAGTATGGTCTAAAAATTATCAACGTGCAGTCTTTAAAAATACTGATAATTTAAGAAAAGTTCCAGGTATTTTTACATCACTTCTATTCTAACATTCACGGTATGCTGCTCAGGTCCAGAACATTGAACTAATACTGAAAAAATTATTTATTAAAATTTTCAGGCAATCTTGGATGCCTCCCCCAGTTTCGAGCAGTAAGACTCCAACAGTAAAAGTGGAAAGCAAACGGTGCGTATCAGTGACCGCTGCTTATTTCCTAACTCTTGGCTAGAGCTCATTTTGGGAGCAAGAAAGCAGGGCAGTCTTTTGGTGGACTGAGATAGATGCAGAAGATGCCATGCAAAGAGAAAGCATCTCAGGCCTAAGTACTTTTTTGGGCTCTTGGCAGCCTGATGCCCAGCATTGACTGGGGCCTGGGCATATGAAGTGCCAGCAACCTGAGGTTATGTGAGTGATCCCAAAATTTTTCTATCATGCTTGCAATTCTTTCTTCACGGTTTCACTTTGGACTATTTCAATTAATTCTCCTCAAGGCAAATGTGTTGTAGAGAGACTGGCCATAAGGGCAGGGATCTGTTGGTGCCATTTGGATTCACAGTCAGGGGCTCACCCTTGGCCCTTTTGTGAACAAAACCTCAAAATCTACTAATCTACTGTCATCAAAGTATCCAAAACCAATCAGACTAAAGTTACTTGAAGATAAATGTTTGATGTTTATTTCTGAAGTTGTGGTTGTTTTCTGGCAGAATAGAAAGAGAACAGGGAATGTTTCTTGTTTCTTTCTTATCTAAAAGCAGAATTTGGATGGTTTAAAATATTAATAAATAAACCTTCATGATATTTTTTTTCTTGTGCCCACTATTTGCTGCAGCATGGCCTTCTGCTTCTCTAGTTCTAACCTGGACAATTTCCAACATGAGTCTCGTGTACAGCAATGATGAAAATGAAATCAAACAGAAATGAATGGATACACTGTGATGTTAGATATAAGCCTTGGTAGACAATTGCCCTGGGAGCTTATGGAATGTCTGGCACTGGAAGACCTAAAACCAAGTTTAGCAATTCTTTTTAATCTTATGCTTTGTTTACTACCCTCTATCTTTTTGGCCAAGATTCAGTCACTCTCCACCCAGAAGAAAGATGGCTCAAAGATGTTAAAGTTTATTTTCTTTGAAGTCAGTCATTACTAGATGTTCTCAATGTGCC
This sequence comes from Molothrus aeneus, assembly GCF_037042795.1. NCBI lineage: Eukaryota > Metazoa > Chordata > Aves > Passeriformes > Icteridae > Molothrus > Molothrus aeneus. Next base: position 68,208,333 of record NC_089647.1, read on the forward strand.
AACTGAAAATTTATCTGGCTTCATTTCAATATCTTGCTAAGATCATAGTAATTTTGAAAGCATAGGATAATGATCTATATGGCATCCACCCAGCTTCCAATAGCAAGCTGGAATTCCTGTGTTCTTCTTAACACTAATTATCCAGTTACTCCTCCAGTCTCACAGCTCAGAGAAGACTGAAAACAGGCATATTCTTTCTGAAGCTTTCACGAGCCTTCCTAGATCCTCTAACAATGCTGCCATCACAAACAGCTGGTAAAAAAAAGTGATGGGCATTTAATGATTGCTTGGTTTAGCTTTTAAAAGTGCTTTGAAGATGTGAAAGCTATTTCAAGTTGTGAATATTATAATAATTAAAAATAGTTATCAAAGGAAAGCCTCTTACTTGCCTGTGAGTTTCAGGAAATAAAGTGCCATGCATAGATGCTAATAAACAGAGTTTCTAAAGGTTACTATCCGTCTTAAAGACTGAGCAAAGAGATATTTGCTATTTGTGTCTTTTCTTCATATTTGAGAATGGCTGACTGCTCTGCTATCCTCAGGAAGGAAGTCCAGCAACCATGGATATGTGGGCTTTCTTGGTCACGGTTTATGTACTTTTGTGATTCTGAGATGTTCTAGACTTTTACAGTTAAACATGATATATATAAACTTGAGAGTTCTTTGCCTCAGTTCCAGCTGATTAAACACACTTTAAAGAACACTTGAAAGAAATTGCAGTTGGAGCTACGACTATAAGCAGCTCACTGTATTTGAGTTTTATGGTTGTGGATTATGTGCTGAAAACAAAACACTATTAATCAAAGTGATTAACTGGAGAATGTTAATTGAAGAATGATTGTCTTAGTGAGATAAAGGATATGGCTTGAATTTAGTATTATGTTTCTTGAGTTAAACGTATATTCTACATTTAAAAAAAATACCTTGGAAGGAAGGGAAAGTAAAAGTACTTGCTGTTGCTTGAAATCTTGAATCTTAGAAATATACTAATCTTGCAAAGTGCTTCAATACTAGCATTTGGCTACTTGGTTTCTGAAATGCTTACTCTTTTCTTTCTCTAGAACTACTTCAGAAAATTCAGAGGCTCCAACAACGTATGTCTTACTTTGCTTCTTAGTAGATTTAGAAATTTAACACGCTCCTTTGCATAAACCTCAATTTTACATTTATTTATAATACAAACACTGTGTAATTTACCTGGGAGGGCTCCTCTGTAGCTGACATTGCAGAACTGCATGAAGAAGACTTCCTTTCCTGCAGAAATGCAATTATTTGCATATAGCTTAAAATATTTCACTGGATATTTACTCAGATTGAAAAAAACCCATTAAACTGCATAAAACATTAAAAACTGCTTTGCAGTTTTAGTTCCACAGTCATATATGTTGCTAATGCAAATACTCTTTTATATACAACTGCTGCTCTAAAGTCAGTGAAAGAGTGTGAGCTATGCAAAGAAAAAGAAACTGTTAAAGAGCATGTAACCAATGTGAATAAACAGAAAGTTAAATCAAGGAGCTCTGCACATGCAAAGGCCTGTAATAGAAGGCATTAAGATTAATCAATGCAAAGTACTCTAAACTTTAGTGTCTGGAAATATTGCTCTAATTTTAGAAAATAAATTTATTAAATTAATTCATTAATTAAATGTCCATTTCACATGGTCTAAATTAAGAAAAGATTACTTAACCAGACTGCAGTTTCATGACTTATAATTAAGACCGCTATGCAACTTGTCATGGTTTAGTTGCCATACTAACAGAAAAATACTCTAAAGCAGCAGGTAACCCTCATCAACTCGATCTGCCACCTTCTCCTTTTCTTATAATCACTTATAATTTTACTATCCCTGTACAGACCAATTTGGTTGGTCACATAAAGAAAAATAGGAAAGTGTAAATGTTTATTTATTTAGCTTTTTAAAAATCGGTACTTTTCTATTTAAATAAAAGTTTTGTCTTTACTAAATAAGATATATTAGGAAGGAGAAGAGGTTTTTCGAGTGTTTTTACTACTAAAATAATTTTTGAACAGTAAAGGAAACTCCACTTTATTACTATATCCATATTAGCCAAATAACTAGTCCAGGGATATTCGTTTTTCAAAAGGCTCAGTGGATGTGGTAATCCAGTGAACTGAAGCATCACATTTCTTTTTTAATAAATGTATAATTCTTTATACACATATTATATACAGATATAAAACATATATTTAAACAAAAAACCAGAAAAAATTTCTCAAAGACAATGTGAACTCCTTGTAGTTACACCTGAAAGAAGGTGTAGTATCTACAATGATAAACCATTTAAATGATACAATATTTTCAAATGTCTTCTTGTGCCTTAAATATGCTTTCACCATTCCTGTTGCAGGGCTGCCCCTTCATCAGAACAGGTGACTCCTCAGAAATCAGAGACTGATGTGGACAATCAAGCTACAGCAAGGTAACATAAATAGTATAATCAAACCAGTGTTTTCATAAGCATTGGTTATTGGGATGTTAAGTACTCAGTTTGCTTTACTTCTATATTTGATAGCTTGTTTGGCCATGGTGTGTGATTAACGCAGCATTTAAACAGTCTTAACCATTGGCCTAGAAGTCCAAACTCTGAGTTTCCTCTCATTGACTTGCCAGTTTATAGCTGTTTAATTTTTTAATCTTCCAGTCTGTCCAGCCTGCATCCTAAAAAGCAGCATGTTTCTTAAGTTGCTGTAAATGTTTGGAAACAGAAAAATCAGGGTAGTATGGATTATACAGTGTATTTTCTTTGCATTTCAGACATTATGAGAGAGGTAGTAACTATACTATGTATCTAAAAACACCCCAACTTGTGCACTGTGGTGTAAGCATTTTGAATAGTAAAAACCCAACATATACCCTTTAGGGTGACAAAATTAGCATGTCTCAACAGATGGACTTGTTTCTGAGGGATGAGTTAGATGCCATATCAACTAATCTTTGAAAGTCTGCAGAATACCATAAAAATTGTTGGTGGAAAAGACACTGACTTTTGGTGTTTTTTTAAACATTTTTAAACTAAAATTTCAGGAAATTGTAAGGTCCTGTACTGATAGAGATGTTACATTTTTCAAAGCAATCAGCAATAACTGCCCCATCCCTGGAAGTGTTACAGGCCAGGCTGGATGGGGCTCTAAGCAACCTGGTCTAGTGGAAGATGCCCCTGCCCAAGGGAAGGGGATTGGAATGGGATCCTTCTTAAGGTTCCTTCCAACTCAAGGACATTCTATGATTCTATGATTCTATAAACATGCAAAAAATTTTACTCTGTGACCTTGACCAGAGTAAAATGCCTGAATATGCAATTATAAAATGAATTAAATTAGAAAGAGATTTCTAGATATGCACTGAGAATTACAATAGCTCATTTGCAGTTTTTATGTGGAAATATTAAATGGTGCAAACATTAAAATTAATTTAAATTAGTTAATTTTATTTAATTTGATTCATAAAGCTCAGTTTTATGAGATCTGAAGCTAGTCTTTACTATTTTGAATCCTGTTCCCCTCCCCCAAAGTCCTAAAAATGTAAAACCAGTACAAAATGACTAAGAAAGCATCCCAAAGATGTCTGACAGTGTAATCCCTAGGAAAAGGGAAAAAAAGAAAGGCAATGTTTCTGTGAAACATTTTCCTGTCAACAAACGTGGGAGATCTTAGAGAATTAAATACGCCTAGTATTAAGTAGGGAAGTCACAGCCATTCTTCACTGCTAAGGGCTTGTTAGGGTCTGACTTAATCCTCACCCTCAATCAGTTCACATTAATCATCCCCTGGTTGCTCTCATTACCATACCAAGCTCTGTATTCCTGTCCCTTCATTGGTGAAGAGCTGGAGGAATATTTTACTGGTCTACAAGTTTCTATGGCAACACTGCACTGCTATTTGTGTCAGTATATAAACTGTAAGTAGTCTGTAATCTTAGTGGGCAAAATTCAGCCCTCTCTACTGCTGCTATAATTCCTTTACATTTGGCTAGTGCTTCAGATGTCATCCATCTGCTGCTGATGGGTTAGCTTCACAAAACTACAGATTTTTGTTACATTTTTGCTAGAAAAAATTGCATTAATCAGCTGCCAGCAAAAGTTACCCTTTTTTAAAGATGTCTCATAAATACTATGTTTTTGGCAAAAATGGTTGTGTCACGCAAGGAAACAGTTACATGAAGAGTATATATAGTAATACAAATGTGTATTAGAATACTGTTTTAATTTACATCCTTTAGGTACCTATATTTTTACTTGGAATAGAAAGATTTTCAGGTCATGCTTTTTTCAGACTTAATTCATTAATTGTCTGTCATTCAGGATTCTGATAGGGATGTTAAAGGAATAAGGAATTAATTTCAATATAAAATAACTGGAAAATGGCAATTGGCTTTCTAACAAACTGTTCAGTGATACAAGGAAAATCTTTCAGAAGGGATTTACCTGAAAAGGATGTCAGATACTCTCTTCTGGCTAAAATTGTAAAAAGAAAAAGCATTGTTTTTAAGGACAACAGTTAGACCCGGCATCCATCTTAAAACACAGTGTGTATGTGTGTGTATATATATATATATATATATATATATATATATATATATATATATATACACATCTCACATCTGAAGGCATGGATTTATGGACCTTCACCTGTTGGATTTGATTCAGAGAATGGGCATCTCATGACTAGCTAGGGTATCTATAGATACTCTAGGCAGCATAAGTAGGCTAGGACACAGAAGAAGAGAAGATTACTGCCTAAGAATTGTGAACATTTCAGAGCATAACAGGTCAAATCAGGTCTTTTGGTATCTCACAAATGCAACAGGAGATGAGCACTACACTGGATATGTTCAGAGATATTTTTCTGATTTCCTCAATGGGCCTGTTACTTGTGGCTTATCAAGTCCTTTTTGTGCTTTTTTCCACATCAGTGAAAATGCAAGATTCTCCCTCTGCCTTTTTCCTTTCCATAATTGTATTAACCATTAAATGCAGGTGTTAAAAACCATTTTTTAAAGAACAGTGTTCTGTAGAAAATCATGTTAAACCACTTCAAACATTCTGAGGGTGTTAAACACAGCTTTAGTCAGTCTTTCAACAATGATTACTACTGGGATACAAAAAAATCTATGTTTCTATAAAAAGGCTTTTATAATGGAGTTAATGTGTATTGAACTACACATAATCACAGAAAGTAATGGTGGCACAGTGAGCCACATTTACCAGGGCATACAAAATTATTACCAACCAAGAATGCAGAATAATCAAAATGTTGTATTTCCATAAGTTCATAAACTGTCTAACTAATTAATTTATCTTTTATTTTTCATAGATATGTCAGAATTAATTAATGCTGGACATACCTTAGGAAAAGCTTTGAGGTGATAGTAACGGGCTATACAAGAGATTAGAGAGAGATCTCACTCAGCTCTTAAAGCATCTGTAGTGAGATTGTCTGCTAGCAGGGAAAGATTATTAGTCTGTGGGGACAAAGGGCATATTGCAGAAACCCTTACATGAAGATGTCTTTTTGGTATGGCAGCTACAGAAGTTGTCTTGAAGAAAATAGTTCAGCTGTTTATTTGTAAGTATGTGGGTGAGAGAGGCAATTTCTAGGGAAGAGAAACAAGGGACTAGAATAAATTTTTCTGGCATTATTAACAGAATCCTATATTCTTGCTCCTGTGCAAGTTTTTCCCCTAGTGTACAGGATAACTCACTATTATTACTCCTCTCAGGTAGCAGAAAATTCAGACAATGCTGTAAATCTGTGTGTACTATGCTCCTTTTTAATGATATTCCTGTTTGACCCAAGATGTGTTCAAAGTTATCATTGCAATAGATTGTGAAAGAAGAACACATTAATTACCTATGCTTAAACTAACTCTTCTGATAAGGAATCACATTGCTGTGTCTATCAACAACTGGGAACTTTTAAAAGTTGAAAAAAAGCTAACTTACAGGGGTTCTATTAAAAAAAAATAAAATTAGTGACTTGTTATTGACTTGGAATTTTCCAAACCAATGGAATTAAAACCATGATGTCAGGTCTCCTAAACAAACATTTATTGACGAAACCTTTCTTGCTCTAGAGCTGTGTAAAGCATAAAATTGAAAGAACGTGTAGGTGCATTTTGAGACATTGGCCAATTATGTGTTCTCATTAAATTGCCATCCCTGGGAGTGTTCAAGGCCAGGCTGGATGGAGCTCTGAGCAAGCTGGCCTAGTGAAATGTCTCCCTGCCCACGGCACAGGGGTTGGAGCTGGGTGATCTTTTAGCTCCAACCCAAACCATTCTATGAGTCTGTAAGATATGCAGTTCCAAAGAGCCACAAGAAATATTCAAAGGAATTATCTTAGACTGGACTGAGGTTTAGATGGCCAAAGTTTAAAGACATGGCTCCCACATGAGTAATTCCTGTATGAATTTTCCCTTGGGATGTCTTTTATTTGCTTTGACTTTTTAGCTAGACCATCTAGAGACCTCTAAAATGTTCTGGAGGTCACCTGTGTCCCTCAAAAGTTGTTGGAAGAAAGGATACTGAAGCAGAACTCACAAAAGCACACCCATAATTCACTAGATTGCTTTTGCTACAATGACAATTGTTTCTTTATGGTAAAGTGAAGTCACTTTACACTTTCTAAATTTTTTTGATAATACAAGTCAATGCAGTAGTTTTTAATTTATTTTTTTTTGTATTTCAGCAGCAGGCCCTTCCAAGTGACACACTCCTCCTGTCTCTCAATTCTGATAGATTTGGCATTCACTGTAACACTTGTTTGCAGATTTTCTGCATGTTTATACAAATGATTCACTGTTGCACAGCTTCTTTAAGAGATCCAAGCCCCTTACTCCAAAATGAAATTTTAATACAGTGTTTACAGGGTGATACATATCTTTCCAGAAATACGGAATATGTTGTCTTCTTCCAGTGATCTTTCTCAGTCTATCTCCCCTAAAACATTCTGATCAACAGCTTCTTCCTCTGTATATAACTCCAAAATCCTCTGGGCTAAGCATTACACTTGTTTTGGCACATTCTAAATTGGTTTTCACAGTTGACTGCAGTCATCTTCTGTGCCCTAACTCTCAGCTGTTATTGATGAAAGGTCTGAGCGAGGGCTCCTGGCACTGATTAGTGAGCATAGCAATGTGGAAGGAAATGCACCCTGCTCCAGGAGAAATGCCAATCTTCTCTCAAAAAGTTCCTTTATTCATCCTCAGTTATACTTGACAAAAGCTGATGGACAGGGATTTACAGGGACAGTAAAGCAGCCATAACAGAGCATCAAAATTCAGCTGGGCCCATGATGCTAAACTTTACCCAGTAAGATGGCTGGCTTGTTTAATATACTCTAGACAATTCTTTTATTTCAGCATTGGAAGGCCCACTTGGAAATTGGTTGTTTTTTTCTTCTCCTATGCTGATATGACCAAATCAAAAATATCCTTATGGTTTTAGCCAGACTTTCTTATCGTGTTCTTTTCATATTCCATCATGTCAGAAGAAGAAGCTGTTGACCAGAATGCTTTGTAGGTCAACAGGGACATCACTGAAGAATGGACATCAGATAGACCTTATTTGGTATCACATTTAAGCATATTATATATATCTTATTATATCATATATTAGAAATAGGGAGTCATCTTGGTAGTTTTTATAATTCTGTTCAGGGCTTTTAATCAGAAAACAGATGCAGATCTATTAAAAATACTGTATATGATTCCTTTAATAAAGCTGCCTCTTGATTGCTCATGATTATGTCGATGATGACAGAGTGACTAAATTCAAAACCTCACTGAGTATCCCTGGATTTCACATCAAGTGCCTCAACTAGGCATGGTCCTTTAGTTTTCTAGTCCATAAAATAACAAAGTATTGGTGCTATTGGTGCTTGGGTAATATGTCAACTGTTGGTGTAGCTGCTAAGATGGATGATAAAATTCTTGGCAATAGGGAAAGAATGCCTCCAAGAATTAGGGAACATTTGGAACTAGACAGAGGCTCAGGACTTTTACAGGTTAGGGAAGTATTCACTAAATAATGAGAGAATTGTGGGCTCATACTCTGCTTCCTCATCCTTGAGGTTCAAGAGTTTAACTGGGGTCTGTTTAAAATTTTGTTTTTCACTCCCATATGTCTAGGATCAACTTCAATTTCACCTCAGCATTAGGGACAGTTTATTTGCATTGATGCTTTCTTCATTGCCTTCAGAATTTTAAATGCAAATATTAAAAATATTTTCATTGCTTTCACTAAAGAATAACATCACTAAATCTTTTTTGTAGGTGTGATTCATGTTTCCTAATTGAAACTTTATCTGTATGTTTTCAATATTAAAAAAAACCCCAAGAAATCAGAAAGAACTAGGAGATGTGTTTGAATGTGTGGATCAGATTAATTTATGTTTTTCTTTTTGTTGGTAATCTGACTTCTCACCAGATACACCAGAATTTCAAAACTAATATCTGAAATAAGTGAGATTCACAAGCACAGATCACAGAGCAGAAGACCTGAAAAGTATTATATTATTGCTCTATCTCAAGTGAACTGAGTTAGAAATCAAAGGCAGACTGAAAAGCAAAGCAAAATGTAGACAATTCAATTTCTCTAACTTTTTGATACAGAGCATAAAAGGAAAAAGAATCACTCTTTGTGATTACATATTACATTAATTTTTCTACTTTTAAAGATTGCTTACAGAAGATGTCCATAGATCTTTCATACATTTAATCAAGGAAGGCATTAATACAATCTGGTAATGCAAACCACACTTGTTCCATAAATAAGGAACATTTGCTGATATTGATATAGGATCAGAGATATTAAGCTTTTGGAATTTCGCTGACTTCTGTAGAGTTTGTCACACAAGCCTTATATAATTTCCCTTTCTGATTGTGTCTGAGGGGCATAGGGATCCAAGATATGGCAAAACAGGAGTCCCTGGCTAAACTGATCAGTACATTTTGCATGCAGCCTGCCTTGACAGCTTTTTTTAAACCTACTTATACTCTTTGCTACTCTTTTATTCTGCTGGACTGTCTTCATTAGTTGTCAGATTTCTAATCCTATTTTACACAGGCAGCTAGAGGCAAAATAGCAGAGAGAAGCAGCAAACTTCATGGCTAACAAGTCTATAGCATAAGGCCCACAGCAGCAAAGCTGCACATGAGCTATTCTATCATTCAGGGTGGGGCTTTCTTTGGATTCACAGTGCTATTTGGTGCATTTTTTCTGCAAAGATGTTGTTAAAGACAAAATAGGCTTTTTTTTTTTTTTCCATGAGGTGGTCACTTACAAACAGAAAATTAAATGAATCAAGAGAATTGTCTTCCATACTTTAACAATAATGACAAGCATACCTAGGTCTTAATCCAAAACTTAATGTTTATATTTTATAATAAATTAATTTGTTTTCTTCAGTACTTGGGAGCCTTTTGTACCATATGCAATACAAAATCTTCTGTACTGCCATTCTAAGTATTTTTATGTAGAATGCAAAAATGCATATTAGTTGTCCTGAGTTAGGTGCTCCTAAAAACTTCCAGCCATATCCTGAGTCTTTCTTAAAATATTTCATCCTATTAAGTTTGTGAGCAAACTATATATTCTCCTCCTGGCAGGCTGTCTGACCTACCTCATTTTCATCCATTTCAAAATACTCACCCTAGGCAGAATGTTCACAGGGATTTAATGGCTGTCTCAGAAAATACTATACTTCAAGGCGGCATCCTTTGGAATGACCTATGAAAAATGTCAACATCTATTCCAAGCCACCTACTGTATTTGAAATATATTACCCCTAGTTTGTCTAAACTGCTTTGTATAGAAGTTTTATGCTGCTGTTTTCCATCATCATCTATGTTTTAAAAAGTTGTTGACAAATGTAAGAAGTATGAATTCAGTTCAGCCAGCCTTGGACACAACAATAGTTCATTTTTTCAAGTGAAAATTATACTTGCAACTGGAAACTCTTCTCCTGGAGAAGAGTTCACAGGAGCCTTTCACTGCATCTGATACTGTGATTCAAGGAGCTTTTTTAATGTATGAATATACTCTAGTTTTTTCCTACTTTAATACTTGTCATCTTTCAGAAGTATTAAAAAGGTGTAAGTTTTGTTGCTGATTTTTAACAAAGTAACAACTCTCAAATGAAGCCTAACTTGAAATTCTGTTTAGGTTCTGTAATGCAAATCTACTCGAACTTTCAATGTGAGGCTGGATTATGTCCTAATATCAACACTGGTTGATAGTACTGAGTGCTACTGCTAAAGCAGACGTAGCTGTGTGAGCAAAGAGAGATGTAAAAAGTCAGGAAAAGTATGCCCTGAGCACAACCAGATAAATTCTGAGTTATGCTCCATGTCCTACAGCTTTTTCTACCTTACATTTTGTTGTTTTTAACAGCTCTTTAATTTCAGGTGCTAATAACCTGAACTAACCTGAACCAGTAGCTTGCAGTTGTGTATCCTATGACCTCTGCTTTGCACTAAGCCAGCCATCTCAAGGCAAAGAACTTGCAGGACATCAGTCCTGGATACTTGCTGCAGTCATGTCAAGATGTTTCCTGGGGCTGAAAGTTTGAGAAGTGCACAATAAATTACTATCTTCCAAGGCTCTCTTTTACAGAAGTTCTCTTTCATAGGAGCCATAATGTGTAGCTGAACAGGTCAGTCTGCTTGTTTTTTGTGCTGCAATCTGCAGCAGCAACTGTTTCTGTTCTCTTATTAGGACCCTTCAGGGTTGGTGTTCTATTAATCAGGCTGCAGGTAACAAGGAGTGCATGAGTAGTCTCACCTAGATAGCAAGTAAAATCTTCCTTGCAAGCCAGTCAGTGCACTGGGATACCCAAAGCACCTTCAAGAGCAGAATAATGTGAGAGGAAATAACAAAATGCTGTCAGCTACAGTCAGGATGATTTAAAGATTACAGAAGGGAACTAACTCATCTATCCTTTGAGTTGCACCAAGGATTAATATGGGCTAGTACATGCATTTCTGAAGGAGTAAGTCTTAAATTATTGGAAATTTCTTTTCCCCCTTATTTCCAAACAGGCAGAAGCCAAGTTTGAACTATTTTAGATAACTGTCATTCTGTTTTTGAAAATTCTGTGCAAAGTGAACAGAGCAATTTAAGGTAAAGAAATGTGAAGTTATGTGGGAAGAGTGTTAAAATACATGTGAAAACTTAAAAAGAACATGTCTTAGAGCCAGAATCTTTCCTGCTCATCTCAAAGGAATTTCTTGCACCCCTTTTGACAGAAAGCTACTACCTAGAAGAACAAATATATAGGTGATACAACTTCCCAGTGCTCTAAAATATATTTCTATAGCATTATTCATGCAATTATGTACTATTTGATACGATAATACTGAGATATTTTAACATTTCTTACAAGGATTAACACAGAAAGTTCTAGTTTTTGGCATTGTATCTGCATTGTATTGGAATATTTTTATAGGAAGGCTGCTTCAATTAATGTATCTAATTCTGAAAGAGGAGCCCACAGGAATTATTAAGACTATTAAATTGAAAATCATACAAAAGTGAATGTAATATTTTACATCTACACCACGAGTAAAAATTTCAAACATATCTGTATTACTGAGCAAAATCTCATTGGAAGTACATTGGGATTTGGTTCTGCAAATGCTTACATGCCTTTGACAATCAGACATGGGAGGGTGCAGACACAGTGGCCTGCAGGGCACAGCTTTGCTACTGTCACAGCTTTTCCATTGCTCCATGCTGGGAAAGGCAGCAGAAGTCAGCAGAAAGGTTACTGATAACTGTGCTGAGTAAACTGCACATAATCCTGTGATTGCAAGCAGAATGTGAACAGGAGCCTCAAATCTGCTTCCTGTGTTTTGGGTCAATATACAATACTGAGGCTGACTTATATGTGCAGGTTGCACAGAGCATAAAGATCATAATTGAGATTGCTGCAACTTCAAACCTTCAATGGACTTTAGAGAAGACTTGAAGTGAATATTTAAAATACCTCTAAGAACAGAAAGATATGGAGGATGCAAGAGACAAGAATAATAATACATATTTACTCAAGCCAGACAAATGCACAGCTGGGTTTGGCTGTTTTTTTTTTAATAAAAGTTGCAAAAATATAAGTTAAGTAACTACCTGAGCTCTCATTTACACTTATTATAATTTTAGTGTTGCTACCTTCACATAGTGAGGAAGCACTTTGCCATCCGGTTCAGCAAGGAAAGGATATTTTTGGATAATTGCAAGGCTTCAGCTTCTGAAGGAATACTCTGAAAAGTGTTAAGTCGGTGAGAATATAAAAATATTTTCCACAAGTATATAGTTTATTAAGGACTGTTACGGAATTCTAGCTAAATGGCAGTCGACTCTATTTGCACTGAACTGTTTAATTCCTAAAAAAATGGAGATCTTGATAATCCTATCAAAGGCAGCCCCAAATCTGACAAATATGACCAAGAGGAAACCTGAAATGGCTACTTTTATGTTCCATGGAGATGTTGTTTCATGACAGAACAGGTCAGAATGAAAAGTCAGTAAACAAACATATGGAACATTGTTGACTGCCAGGTTATATAACAGGTTATATAGGAGGTCATATCATCAAAGGCATTATTCTTTCCCCATTGCTTTCTTTTGAGGAGTAAAATTATAATTTTTTTGTAGTGAGCTAATGTTATAGACGGTAGCTTTTTAGGTAAAGCTGCTGGAAAATTTTCAAGTAGAGGAGTTTGCCTTTTGAAAATGCATTTTTACAGAAGTGAGGTATTTGACAGAAATGTTAACACCAGTGCAATACTTTGAAGGAAAATAAAGGTACTCAAAGCAACAGTCCATGTTTTGCCACGATACTTCTAAAAGTTTAATTCAAAAAGTATAAAATACATTAATTTACATTTCTATTTTTAATAGTTTTGTTACATTAATATATGTTTAATATTAGTATATTGAAAAAGGTAAAATAATTAACCAACAGGATGTAATTCAAGGAAGATTTTTTTTCTCCTTACATCAGATATTAATGATAAATGAAATTCTATCCCTGTGTGGAAGGGCAAGAATCAGTGGGTGTGCCCAGATCTCAGCACCCCTCAGTTTATATACGACATTTCTTATGAGAAGGGAGAGTTTACTTGGGAAGGAGGTGGTCAAGATAGCCTACCAAATAGATAAAAGGACTTGATTGGTTTTTTTTTTTATTTAGACAGAAAGACTTAGTCCATAATCACTTTTTAGGTAAGATATGATTCATACACATATCAGGAGTACTTGGTTGATTGTGCTACTTGGTAAAGATTTTTTCTTATATCATAGCATGTTTGAGGTCAGACACTCTTTGAAGTTGTCCACAATGCATGTTCAGCAGGAATTATCATTTGGACAATAGCACTAGATATAACCTTTTGTTTCCAAAACATAAATTGGTCTTTTTATTCCAGGAAGAGTATGTGCATATGGTGGGCATATTGCTGTATCTATGAATACCTTTGAATTACTAAAATGATTGTCATCTGTTAAATTTTTTCTTTCATAAAGAATGTGTCAATTATAACAGTTTTTAAAATGAGCATTTGACTAATTGACAGCTGGCTATACTAATTGTGATTTGATCTGGGTTTTGTTCTGTTTCTAAAGGAACCAAGACCTCAATAATCTCAGCAAAGTGATTCCAAGTTCTTCCACAAGTGACAAAGAGTAAGTGTTCAAAGTTTGTACATTTCTAAGGCAGTAAGTAGTTTGCAACTATAAGAATGTCAGGAAAGGTAATGTTGCTAACCTTTAAATTGTCTATAGATTAATAAGTAGCATTCCTTATACAGAAAGATGAATATAGAAATACAGATTAATTCACTCGCATGTGCACAGTCAGCAGAACAAGTACTACCTAAGGCAAGCTTCCATACATGCCTCACATGTTTCCACATTGAACTATCACTGAAATATTTTGATATGGTTAGAGAAGGGGCAGTAAGCAAAATATTGGAGAACTCAAGGATGGTAAGTGTTGCCCAGGTGCAACAATGCATTTCAATCAGCAAGGGAAGTGATCAATAGAGAACAGCTTGAACTTTCTTTTTTGAACAGTGTGTCAGTTCAACGAGTTTCAAGCCACTTTTCGGGAGATCTGCAAGCAGCCCTTCAGCACAGAGAAAGGGAGGAACTGGTGGAGTACTGTCCTAGTGAGAGCTGTGTAATATTTGTCACATTGAGCACTGATACTCTACAAATAATTTCAAGAACCATGTTCTAAACAGTAACAGCAGATAAATGTTGCTAACCTGTGATCATCTATTTTACAGTAGACAATCTTACATATATGCACACATAGGCATACATACAGATATACATTTAATACTAAACTCTAAGTTGGGTATCTTTTTTAAAAAAAACCTGTTAATTCATAGAGAATTTATTAGGATAGAGTCCAAGGCTTTGAGACACTACTGAATTTTAGTAGTATCCAAAGTTTTAAGCATATCATGAATTGAAGTGACCAAATTAGGAGTTTCACAGAGCTAGCTTGGCCTTCTGTTTTGCTCTCTCCTTCTACCCAAAGAGAACCATGGGGTTTTTCTTACACTATTTTCATAAGTCATTCCATTCCTGAATCCATGGAACCACTTTAAAATAGTAAAGAAAATAAAAAAAAAAACCCCTAGCCTCTAATTTAATTGCATTTAGAAATCAAATAAAAGGTTTCCTTATGTGTAAAATATGCAAGTGTTCAGATACTAACATTTTCAATATAAATACAGACATGATCAGTGCTTTAATTGTTAACCATGATGACACACAGAGGTAATTTCTTGTCATTCCAGGAGTGAAATTTTGGACATGTGGCCATATATTTAGGTTTTATCTTCAGAAGCTGAAGTGTCTTAATTTAAATAAAAATTTATTTTTGCAAATAAATGATGCAAACATGGATTAAGCTGCTTGGAATCTGTAAATTAATTATAAATTCTTTGAAACTTCATGTTTCTTCTTCACTGTCTTCACTGGCAAAGAACAATCTTAAACTATGGAATTAATACAATTTTAAAAAGCATTTTTAGTTTCTTGGATGTACTAGATAATAATTTTTATAAATAAATAGTACAGAACTTTACCTTTCTAGGGGAAAATTACAAACATATTTTTTTGAAGAACACTCATTTTTGCAAAATTTTAACATAAAATTAACTAAAAGTTTACTTTTTTTCTTTTAAATGTGTGCATATATATTTCTTTCTTTTATGACACTTTGTCCCTTCCTAGATAGAGGGAATATCTTAACAGTTCTATTTGGGGTTTTTTTTTCAGAGAAAAAAACCTTTCAGCTTTGACTGAAAAAAATACTGCTGATCAGAAAAATAAGAGGTAAGCCTGTCATAATCTGCCTCTTATATACTTATAAAATATTTGTGGTGGATTTAATATTAGTATTAATAGGTTCTGTTCAGTAAAAACAATTAGATTTTTATTTGTTTTCAAATGAGGACAACAGTGACCTTTTTTAAAACTCAAACTATTTGTCAATGGGTCATATTTTTATTATAGAGCATTTACTATCCAATATGAATGTAAAATTATATTTTATATACCTGACGTATGTTAATACATGAAATTTATTATATTAAATCAGCTTTTTCACAGCCAATGATAGGTGAGTTACTGGTATAAATGTGACCACATGGACCTAGAGATTGTACATAACCCTAGCTAACAGCAGTTGGAAGAGAGATTTGGACTGGATATGATAACAAAGCAAGGGACACGCTTTGATAGCCATTTCCATAGCTCATGGTACTGATGCATGAACTGAATGAAAGTCACTTACCAAGTGAAAGTGACAGAGCCACAGTCAGTTTGGAAGATGTAGGCAGGACCTTCACCAGTAGGGTGGCACCACGATGCGACACAGTGGCCATGAGCTGAAACATGAGACATTCTGACTGGCTGCATGCACGGCTGTCCAGCACTGGAGCAGCTTGCTTGGAGAGATTGTGCCATCTCTCTCCTTGAAGGTTTTCATGATCCAAATAGACAAATACTTGAGCAGCCTGGTCTGGCCTCAGTGCTGCCCCTGCTTTGAGAAGAAGGTTGGACCAAAGAGGTCCTGAAGTCCCTGAATTCCAACCTGAATTATCCTACAATACTATAAAGGACTTGACATTTCTGAGCCATTTGTAATTCTTTTGCAGTGTCACATTGGAAAGAAACTGAAAAATATCATAACCTGAACAGATAACTCACTTATTGTAGTCAGGAGTCTTACCTGGGAAATGCACATAGGTTTTTTTTTCTTCTTCAGCATAAATAATTTAGACCATTTAATATGTTTAGGTTAAATAAAATACTTCTATTAATTCTGAGGTCTTTCTCACTTTCAGAGATGAGGACCTTGGGGATCACACTGAAGTAAAGTCTGCTGATGGCCAAAGTAAAAAGTGGTGAGAATCAATTCATAATTCCCTCTAAAGTTTAATGATCAAATATCAAGACTTGTAGCTGTTTAGTAGAATCAGAAAATATGAATTCCCATTACAAGCAGACAGAATTTGCCCAGTGTAAGATATCTGTATTATTTCTAAAATGTGCCTGATTAACCAAATATAACAATAAAGCTGCATGTATTTTGATAAGCAATGAGTCAAACCTATAATCTCTTGTGGAGAATGAAAATGACTAGTGACAAGATCCTCCTTAGTATTTTTGTGCTTATCTAAGTGTTTTGTGAATTCAGCTGCTGGCATCTCAAACAACTAAAAGAAAATGCATTCCTAGTATAAAAGCTTAACTGCTACTAGATTTCATTATTTACAAAATCTAGGATCCATTTTGGACAATTAAAGTGAGATTAGTAGTATGTTTTAGGCACCATTCTGATGGTCTTTTTTGAGTCTTCCATTTTGTTGTGTATCCACATGAAGAGGGAGAATGTAGTTATCTGTATAGATAGGCAGTTTTTCTATTTTTTAATAGAAAATATTTTTATCCCAGCAGTTTCACTGGACAGTCTGACCAGGGAAGCATATACTGAGCATCTCCAGTGAATGAGTTTCTCTTTCAGTTCTGGCAGGGGCCTGCCCCATCAGGAGTTGGGCACAAAGGAGGTGCTGCTTCCTGCAGCCCCGCTCTGCATATAAAGCACCATGAGCACTGAGTGAGGGTCGCTCAGCAGAGCCTCTGTCCTTGGCAAGCTCACTGAAATAATCAAGCTGCAGCCCACACATCCAGAGTTAAGGCAGATAATGAGCACGTTGTTCCCGAATATAACCTTTGGCAGAACCAAACAAGGGCAGCCTTTGTCTGAGCTGCTTTGTAAAATCATCAGAAACATTATTAGCACTTATTCCTGATATCCCATAATTTGTATGACAAGGTCTATTTTTATGTTTGTTTGCCTGGCATGTTTTGTGGCAGGGAAAACTGCAGGAGGAGGTTTCTCTTGCTTCAATCATAGTCCTGCTTTTTGAAATTAGTCTACGTATCTACATTTATTTAGTCATTTCTAATTAAAACATAACAGTAGTACATCCAAAAAAGAAAATTTGGAACTAAAAGCCTAAGAATAAAACATTATGGAATACTGACAAGAAAATGTGGGATGCTATTAACAACTGAGAATTATTGCACAGCTGAAAACCCCAGTGGGCACTTCGAGGAAACTAGAGTTCAATTAAAGTTAGATGAAGTTTCCAGTATGAATATATATGAATATATCAGCATAAAGGAGGACTAAAAATTATAGGTCAGTGACTGTATTATTTTTCACCAGCAATTATTTGACCAAAATAAGCTAAATTTATTTTACCTGCTTTTTCTAGTCCAAGCTTCTGCATTAATGACTGTAAGTGTAAATTAAAACTGTGTAGCTGAAAAAGATTTCTAAAGATTGTTTCTTTTCTTGTTGTGTGGTTTCTTTTTTATTTTAGGATAATTGAGAAAGCTTATGAAAATCCTCCAAGGGCTCGAAGTAATCTCCCAGAAATAAAGTACTCTAGTGACAATGAAAGAAAGACCAGGTACTGTGGAAAATTAATTGGGTACTGTAATGGCTAAAGTGCCATTTCTTGAAAATAACTAATAAAAAGCTTTTTTCATAAATAATCCATAAAAAGCAAGAAATTCCAGGAATTCTTAGAAGGCTCTCATTGGTCTCTGGAATCATGGCAGCCACTTTACAAATCTACTTCCTGGATCCCAGGCACAGAAGGTCACAAATCCTAACTCAAGTGCACAGAGTGAGGAGAACAAGACACACCCTGTGTAGCTCTAGAGAGAGAGCTGAAACATAAAATTTAGGAGGGCAGCTAAGCCAGAATTCTTATCTAATCAATAGAGGAAAGGCATTTCTTGAATGCTCTTATTTCTTATGAACTTTTTCCTTTATGAGACTGTAAGGAAGACATTACCTCTTCCCTTAAAGTGCCCTTTTAACTTCCTACACCTATATGGGATGAATCTGAACCCACATAGCATCAACCCAACCCAATGCCACTGACACTGTGGCATGGGATTCTGACTTTCTGACCAAGAACAAACTATTTTAAAAAACATTTATCTTGCAGTATTCATGCTCTAGCTGGATTCTGCCTCTACAAAACCACACATTGCAAATCTGAGTGAAAAATGTGATGTAGGGATATTCAATAGAGCTACCTGTATACCATGTCTATTGGTATCAGGAAATAATTGAAATAAAAGGAAACATTATCTTGTTCTTCATGGTCAAAGTTGTTTTCACAAAATATGACAACAAAAAAGTATAAGATATATAGTTCTTGAGTGAAAGACCTTTTTGGATTAAGAAAACCTCTCTTCAGTATCAATCTACCCATCTATATGGATGAATTATTTATGTAGGAAGGATTGTTTAAAGACATAACCTATAGGTTTGTATTGCTGTATAATAGTTGCAAACTGCCTGAGCCATGGTTGATGACTCAGCAGGGAGAGGAGAAATCTATTGAGCCTTGCTGACAGGGAAAGTAAAAGGTCACAGTCTGATACTTAATAGGAATTATGGTCAATGTCCCCATCCTTAACCTTATGCACACCTGATCCTTGCTGTAGATATGAATGGGCACAGGATCTTTATTCCCTCATATTCTTACATCTGCAGTTGAAATACAGTTGAAATCTGTGTATTCTGAAAATTCTGCATGACCTTGAAGGACAGACCCATAAATTGGCTGAGAATAAAAGCAAAGCTAAACAGCCTACAATTTAAGATTAAAAATTAATATTCAACAGAAAAATTAATTAGCATTTTTCAGAATTTTGTGCACATAACGGCTTTGAGTTGTAATATTCTGATTATCTTTGAAAGTTAAAATAGAGATCAGTAATAGAAGAACGACAGGGCAAAGAATGTGCTGCAATATGCAATGTTACCTTACACTTGATAGACTTTATACCCTCTACCTGAACCTCTAATCCCATTTTAATTCATGAAAACTTATTAAATGAATGGTCTTTGTAGGTTATTCTTTCAGGTGTTATGCAATAGGTTCTACAGAGTTTTTTTGTTGAGTAGTTTGCTGCATGAACAAGTCACACCATAGCAAGTAAAGGAGCAACTGATATGAACTGAAAGAAGGGACGTGATCAGATGCACAATTCTCAGGCTACACTGGGACTCACTTTTCACTTGGTGTCTCGTCAAGCTGTCAGACTATGCATTTATTTAAATGTTCTGAGTTTCCTTACATTTTCAGTTGACAAGGTTAGAAACTGATGCTTTGGAAATATTTTTCCTGTAGCTTCAGCATTTTTTATTTTACATACTCCAGTTGAGGTTTCCTACCTAAGCTGTGATTATATATATTTTTGTGTATTTAAACCATAATACAGTTAGTAAAATCCAAGGGCTGCTGTTCTCTACACTAGGACACTTGATTTCCTGTAAGATAATGTTGCTTTCAGGCATGCAGCATGTAAATGCCCATATTATGTCAAGTGTCCAATGCACAGTACTCACTTTCCCCAGGATTCCACAGTTAAATACAAGTGGAATGGAAGATTTGGGAAAAAATAAGCTTAACAACAAAAATAACAAACATAGACATACTTTACAGGAACAAATAAATCATATTCCTTTGCCACTTTTCACTGTAGCAAGAAACTTTAGGCAGCTGCACTATCAATTTACTGCACCTTGTGACATGTGTTGTGAACATTCTTGGTCAAGAGAATTTCTCAGTCAGAGAAACTCTTTCAAAAGGTGATCACTTTAGTTTGCATTCCTACTTAGTAAGCTTACTTTCATCTCACCTGAAATGTAAATGGAGCTCTAGGTGTTCATGTGAACATGAGATAATTCCTCTGTGGTGAGCAAACCCAAGTTTGTTACATTCTGATTAAATAACAAGCCCATTGTTATTTCTATGTTATATTCTATGAAATATAAATAAACCATTTATCATTTCACCTTATCAGTAACTGAAATTTAAATATATTTCTGGTGCTGCACAGAAATCAAATAAGATATATGTACTTTACAAAATACAGGTATGTAGAAAAGAGTATCTGAGCTTCATAAAACCTTACACACACATGTTATCAATCTGTCGTATTTCCTGGAAAAAAAATCAACATTTGGTAAACACACATGATTATAAACAATTGCTCCTAATGTTGCAGAGCATTATTCAGGAGTGATATGAAACATGTAACAATTACTATATGCCTTAAGAATTTACAGAGAATAGGATAAATAAATCAATTCAGAAATCTTCAAAACACATATAGCAAGATAACTTCTTCAACTGTCACATACATGTTCATCCCTTCCATGGAAACAAAACTGACATTTAAGTAACTTGGAAATGGGAGTATTAAAAATGGAAGATTTTATTCCCTGATAATTAAATTCAGTATATTCCTTTCTACTCTGATATAAGGAACAATACAGTTACTGTAGTGAACACAAATCATACACTGAAAAGCCTGTATTATAAAGACTCTCACTCTAATTCTAGGGACATATTGTAATTTTGTTTGGCTGTTTGACAGCTCTTTGAGGACAAGTGAAAGAAGAAGAGGAAAATGAAAAAATGTAGTCTTTCACCATTCTCTGATATGTATCATTTAGGTTGAGATATCAACACAGGAAACCCAATACTGTTATGTAAATTTTGCTCAGTGGACTCATGGATTTAATTCTGAAGGACTGAAGAATCATTCAAAAATAGAACACAGTCTAAGGACACTATATTAAAAATATTACTATATTACTAATTTACATTTTTCATTTGATATATTATTCTTGACAGTTGTGAAAAAAAAAGAAAAAGAACTCATCACCAAGTATGTTTTTTTACAAGCATGTTGTCTTAGTTTATTTTGCATATTATCGTCCATGTAGTGAAGCCTTTAAAAATGTAGTACTGTTTAGTGATATCTATGTACTCTTTGCTTCACAGCAAATCATCACTTGGTGCCTATGAAAAAAATATAACTGGAAATACTATCAAAACTGTTTATTCTACTTCTGATCGGTAAGTACACATTAATAACATCGTATAGTAGCAAAGGACACAGACATTTACATAAGCATTCAAGTCTTCAGACAAAAGAGAGCCCTGGAAGTCACCATCATGAGACAGCTTTTCATACAAAGCTCCTTTCAGTGAGATCTTGCCATCAAATCATTACCACAGTTCAGCAGCCTAATATTATGTTAGGCTTGTCACAGCTGACATTTGAAAATATCTATAGAAATGAGAGCCAATGCCTGAAGTGACAGAGTTGGCTTTGCGATTCTGTAGGTTTCTATCTCAGGCAGCCGCTTACTTTGCAAAATTTCCTTCCTTTGTGAGAATGGTAATGACCAAATTTATGTACAAGCATGGAGGAATAGGTTCACGTGACAGTGGTGAGCTGTTGAAAACTATCTTTTCACAGCAGTAAGGCATTCCCAAATATAAGAAGGATATTTGCTCAATCTGTAATAACCTACCTCATGGGGAAAAAGAAGTTAAAAGGACCCACAATTTTCAATTCCATTTGGACAGCCCTACTACGTGGAACTACCTAATCAGAAAAACTTGTATCCTTTCCAACTAAGGATAAGGAACTCTGGGGATGATTAAATATTAGTACAGCAGTTTGTCACTGACAGGCAAGGAGCAAGAGCCATTGATTTAGTAATGCTAAAACAAACCAACAGTTGTATCTAGACAATGTACAGAGTGATGTCACATAGGAGTGCAGCAAGAGCTGAGAAAATTTTTTAAAATGTTTTTGTCACAAATACCCTGTAGGCTGTTCATACATTAATTTGCTATAATTGCCAAGAAGGTATGAGTTCTGTCCACAGTGCAGAAAGTCAAAAAAGTTTTCAGGCACCTCTGCACCACAGAGATTTCTGTGGACCAGACTGATCAAATTATGGCACTTTGAATTCAACTACCAGATTACTTTTGAGATTAAAACATTAAAATCATTCCCCTCCACCTTATCCCTGTTTAGTATACATGCTCCCAAACATTAAGCAACTTAATTCAGTTTACCAGAGAAGACCATTCTATCTACCAAGGTATTTTTGTAACTTGACAATTGTGCTCAGCAATTTGCCCATCACAGGAGCACATGTATGACACCTATCAACTGGAATGGAGAGAATACACAAATGACATTTTCCCATTATGGCCACTGTACAGTACACAAATGTCTTCCCCACGCAGTGTGCTAGCCTTATCAATTTTCTGCTTGAGATTTCAATTGCAGCTCTTTTTCTGACAGCTGATGTTATATTATATACACAGGAGTATAATTGGAAAAGATATATGTACATACTGCAGGAAGCCCTTGGGCATAGATGCCAAAATGATCTTAGATGCTTTGCAAATTCACTGTCATTCGACCTGCTTCAAGGTAAGAAGATTTCACGTGCTATCAAGAAATGAAATTTGATTGTAATACCTGCATTATAGTACACATATAATAAGAGATTATTTAGGCCTTAGGCCTTCTACACCTGTGAGAATAAGAAGTCTTGAGACTGGAGGAGTAGATTAATGTAGGAAATACTAATCTCTCTGTTTGCCTCTCTTCCCTACACAATCCCTTCCTTTTTCTTTCTATCTCCCTCTCTCCTTCTCCCTCTACTCTCCTCCCTTTATCCTGCAACCATAAGCAGGATAAAGGATGCAGCTGAATGTATTCTTAAAGTCCTACACATTTATAAGCCTTCACTTCAAGTCTGATACAGTGAATTATATCAACTTATACTTTCTTCATGTTGTAAAATTTTATTCAGTTTTTTATGAAGTTTTTTAGTTGCTCTTGATTGACATCTAAAACAGTCTTAATTATTAAAAAGTAGGTAATTTTTTCTTATTTCCATTAAGAATGAAAGCACAGAAGAAATTTCTCTTTTGTTTGTAATTCCAAGCCCTAGGCCTTAGCCTAAAATTCATTCTTTAACTTTTCTCAGGGGGTGCCTGGCAGTGCTCAGTCCCATAGTCTGTTTTCTTTCTGCCTCATTTGTCTTATTTCTGCTTGCATCTACACACAGAGTTTGTTGTTCTAACAAACAATACTCAGCAAAGTCACTGCATTAGCACAGCTCATATTTCTGCCCAGTCCTGCACAGCTTTTACTTCTGCTTCTGACAGCAGTCCCTATTTACTACATGAAAAGTAACACAAATCAGAATACAGCAGTAAGGTTGCACTTCACATGTGTGAAGCTTCATGTGCTTTTTGTTTACTGTGGACATTTTGAGCTCTCTGAGCACCAGAAAGGCATTTTCTTCCATGGGAACTACTATGTAATATGTCCTCAATACTGTTATTGCAAGTAAATATAAGTTCTGGTCTGCTTCCATTCTTTTTAGACAGATCAACCCATATAAAGAAGAATGGGCTTTTCATTAAGAGTATTTACATGTTGGTAGTGTCTATATTGTCTGTTAAATACTTATGTTTATTTTTAAACTATTTTTTGTTACCTATTATCAAATGGGGACCTATCTGGCCAGGAATATTCAGCTTAATTTTTGTATAACTACAAACTTATGAAAGCATTGGCAAAAAAATTTAAACAATTGATGTAGGTCTGTGGTTCATGCTTGTAGGTATATATTTAGCTAAGTAGTGCAATTTCTTATCATTAATATTCATTTAGTTCCTAACAAATACCCTGTATCCATTAGAGATTTGCACATAGCTGACAGCAGTACACCATCTTCATTTCCTTGTAAAGGTATATACCCATTATTAAATAACCCAAATTTTAGATTTTTTTTCCTCTGTGTAAAAATTCTAGCTAATATTGGTGATCTTTGAACTTTGAACACATGTCCACCCTTTTGCTGATTTAAACAAAGAAATATAAAATCAGTGAAGACAGCAGTTTGTTTTAACAGCACCTTAATACTAATGCTGATTTTCACTTATCAGTGGATAAAATATGCAAAGAACCCAGAATTTACTATTCTTTCATCAGATTTAAATAAATAAATAAAATTATCTGGGTATCAAGATCCTAGTTTCTGTATCAAATTACCATGCTTCTTGATCCACTGTAGGCTTTACCTGTGATCTTGGTACATCAGCCTCTGTGTGTATCTGTGCACTTTCATATGTGAAACACGGGAAATGCTTCTCTATCTCAAAAAATTACCTTTTTTGAGATGTTTGTGAAAGCAGTGTCCAGATACTGCAAGAATGGGAAACATAGTTAACTGTTAAGATAAAGTGTCATAAGATATTTTGAAATAAGCAGATCTAGATTCTTTAAGATCTACTCTGAGTTAGATGATTATGTGTGATCATTCTCCCTTTATTCAGTGAAGAAGTAAAAGGATCTCAAAATGGTGATTCATCTTATTGCAGGATAAACACCTAAGCTAAGACAGAGAAAGTAAAAGTACTCTTTGGAAATGTCTGGAGGAGGGACAGGGTTGTTGAGTGTAATGAATACCTAGGCAACCAGTTGAGACACTGGTATCTGATTTTTAGATATCCAAAAGTGACATAGTCAGATATCTAACTTCTTGTTTTCTAAAACTACTCTTTCAGAGTTCATTTTTATATTGCAGTACTAATAACTTCTATTCTAGTCTGGGTTTGTTTCCTAAAGGAAAGCATGCTGGGTAAGAGTATTAGAGAAATGTTTCATTTCAATTTTTCTTAATTCTTTGACTTGTGTGTTGAAGTGTGAAGTATGTAAGAGACCTCTGGAAGATCTAAAAGCAGGAGACAGCATTTGGATTTACAAACAAACTGTGCACTGTGAGCCTTGTTATTCCAAAGTTAAAGGTAAGGCACAAGATGTATAATACTGAAGGTGGGAAAAACCATTTAGTGAACTTCATTCAAAAGACTTCAATATATGACAACACAGCTGTTGCTTTTGACCATTTGTGTGTACTTAAACCTTTCCAAAGCATCTACTTCAGTAAGTCTTGGTGCTTAGGATGATATCCAACCCCTAGGATGATATCTAGACACAATTATTCTGTATCTGTGAGGGAGATCTTGGTCGCACTGCAAGTTCATCTCTTCAAGTCTCTCTGTAGAGTTGTACCTGTGCAATCAATAGAGACACCTAGAGGGGAGCAATGGCATCTTGCCCTGGAAGTGAGAATAAATTACAAGGCCATCTGAGAATCAGATTGTACTACTGAAACAAATAAGCCAGGGTGCAGAGATATTTTCACCTAGTGGAGTAATTGTGATGAGAGGCGATACAAAATCTATGATATTATAATGAAGATATTACATGTGATTATGATTCTTACCTTTGTGAGGAGCAAAGTGAGTAAAAAAATGTGCAAGGCAGGGACAAATAAACGTTTTGTTTTATTAATTTGTCCAGAAGTTGATAGATTTTAAATCTTCTCTCTTCATGGCAATTATTATTTCACAATACTATAAATCAGCACCTCTGTACCAAATTAATACAAACAGAGATGTAGATTAAATACTCTGACAAGCGGGTTTTCAACTATTTCTGAGATAAGATCATGTTAACTAAAATTATATTAAAAACTTGTTTTCTTAGAATACTTTTGTTATTAACTCATTGCAAAATCTGATGGGAATGGGGAATTTTGCAAATAATCAGATCAGAAAATTAATAAAGCATAGTAACAGTTATAAAACTGTATGAAGACATAGCAAGGATCTCTATATTAAGCACAATAAATTGGCATGTCCTGTTTCATCAAGTTACAAGACAGACAGACAGACTTCAGTAGACATTCTAAAAAAGAAAAAAAAATCTGAAGTTTCCTTGTAGGACACTTAGAGCATAATCATTTGCTTGGCATCTCTGACCAATCTTTTCTCTTTTGCAGAAAAATGGATCTACTAATTTTGACACACAGAATGTATGATGAAGAAATTACTAATGTTAAGTTAACTGCATTGGCCTGTTAATTCAAAATACTGTGGGAAGTTATTCATTTTTACTGCTGGGAATTCTCTGAACAAAGTCCTACTGCATGGTTATTAAAATAATTATTTTAATGAGAATTTAGATGCATTTTCATACACACATTGTAGGAAGCAAAACAAGATATTGGTCAGTATATTTATCAGATCTGTGAAACCACTAAATTTTAAGTAAAATCAATGAAAATTGATTGAAATTTTCTGAATGCCAGGACATTCCTACATATTTGATTTGAAGGGGCTGTATTCTCTTTTCCTCCAATATAAAGACCTGTTTGCTTAATATAGCATGAATGGGATTCTCCTCATCAAGATTAGCCATTTAGAAGTCAGTAATTCAGCTTAAATGATTGTTTTTCATGCAGAGGGAAGTAGGTTTGTATTGCACCTTCAAGGGGAGACATCAAACTCCAGAGAAAGGTTCTTCCTAAATAACTTGAACGATAAGTTTGAGATGGAACAAATAATTTTTGGAAAATGCATCTCTACTACTGCAGAAGAAATCTGGAGAAAAATTGCTAGAGGGTTTTAAGAACTACCCCACTCCATGTTTGCAATTCTGGTAACTATTTAATCACCATTTTTTAAGAAGTGCACACTTAATAGTTGCCATGAAATAATCAAACACCTACTTTGTATGACAGTATGTTGTATTTATCTTTCCTACTTTTATTAAACTGACTATCGAAACACTTTGGATCGATTCATCTTGCCTAAATTTATACATCTACAGTGTAGATTTCTGTTTCTGAGTTACTTGATTTATTCTATCCTATAGAGAGAAGCAGGCATTTGTAGGAAGCAATTCAATTGGTCAGATTGCAAACATCTATTTTACTGTGACATTAATCAATGTACATCTTTGCTTCCATGGTTTGCAAAGGAACCTGGAATGAACAGCTCAGATTTCTAGACATCTACACTATGTCAGTCACACTCCTTCCTTTGAGACTACAGTGAAACCTTTTTTTTTTCATTTGGGAGAGAATATAACTATTGAAACTGAAAGAAGAATTCATGCTTTCTTATAATATGTTGTCTGAAATAATCAATAGTTCAGTAGCTTACTGGACAGACAAAGGTATTGACTACTAGTCTTTGTCATGAGATGCTTTAGATTATGATTTATTCAGAACGGATTTTTCTTCCTTACATCTCAGTTTAAGTGGACTTCCTGGGCATGACAAAGACAGAGTTAGTGTTTGAAGGCTGCTGGACCTAGGCAAGAGCTTAAAAGCATGCAAAGTATTAAAGCCATAGGTTAATAATAGACTGGTGAGTAGCTGTCCCAGTCAAACTCTCTCTCCTTGATTGCACATTTCACAGGGGAGGCAGGAGGTATGGATGTCTGTGTAATTTAAAGCACTGGGCCTGCAGCTGAGTATGTTGTCTGGCTTAAAGAATGTTCAGACTGATTAAGCAATGGAGACATGAGACAGCAGATTTTTTTTTTTTTGTTAATTTTATTAATATCTTATTAATTAATGTCAGTAACTCTAATAAATCTTTAGTTATTGATAATTTTTCTGGTGTGTGTCTCTTGCTGATGACATGTCCTAGTGAAACAATAATTATTAAAACTCTGTGCTTCACCAGTAAAAAATGGTACAACAGGGTGAAAAAAATATTGGCAAAATTTTAACATCACAAATTTGGTCCTGTTGAGAGACCAACACTTATTGCTAAAGCCCAGTTACAATGGAAGATGTTAGACATTCATTTGAGCCAGCACATTAGAATCTAGGACTTCCTAGTGTTTGAGAGGATGAGAGATTTCAGTTCACTCCCCCAAAAACCAGGAGCTCTGGATGAAAATATCTGCTACTTAAATGCTCACTGACAGAGATGTAGCAATAAGAAACAAAAAATAATAATTCTGTGCTCATTAAGTCATCCTCACTGAATAGCCTTGGTAATTTTGCCATGTGTTTTTTTGTTATTTTTTATTATATGTTGTAAGTTGGCTAAGAAGAAACACCAGGTTTGTGATTTACCGTATCTGGCAGAGCAGTACTCATTAAGAAAAATCATATTAACATCTCAATACCAATGTATCAAAACGTACATGTTTTTTGTCCTTTTTGCATATCATTAGCCTGTGGTGTTTCATTTCCCATTGACTAGTCCTTCCATGAAACAATCCAAATGAAGAGTTTGCTGGCAGCTGTTTTAATGAACGTGTTATCTTCAATAATGCATTAAATTAGACTGAAAAGCTGTATTGAGAGATGATGTACTAAATTATGTGGGGGTTTGTGATTCATCAGGCCCATTTTTTCAGTGTGTAATGGATACTTTATTTTACAAAGCTGGGGCATTGCTCTATGGGGAGGGGAATCAAGCAATCAGAAGAAAGGAGTGAAATAATGCATATAATGCATATTGATGCATTTAAATATGTAGATTGCTTCAAAACTACTGATACTTACAAGAACAAGGAATGTCATAAGAACATCTTTGCAGTGTTAATATATTCTGTTGTATCCTGTGTAGGGTCCCACAGAATGCTCAGCCTTAGCATCCCTCCCTATCAGTGCTTGACAGAGAGTGACAAACATCTGTAACACTGTCCCCTCATCCTCTTCCTCTGGAAATAAAGATCCATGTCAGTTTGACAAGACACACTCTCTGTTATTTCACAGAGTCTCCTTACCTAGGCTTGTAAAAAACATCAAATGGATCTTGCATTTACTCCATAGGTCACCTCTGTTCCTTGCTTCTTAATATAGGGATGTGTGTACTGGGACAGCTTCAGGTGTTCAGTTTATTTACTCACAACAATAAGGTCAGAACTCTGCTTGCCTTCCTTGATACTTGATGTTTTAACATAATCTCATTGCTTAGAATGAAAAGTACCCACTTTCTTGGTTGGTTTTGCTCTCTGATCATACTTGAACATTGCTCATTGTAGCTACTCTATTACATCAGGAAGTGATTTCAGCTTTCAGACTAGTTGATGCCAGACTACAAGGGAGAAATGCCTCCTTTTCTTCCTTCTGCTGCACCACAACACCTCATTTTTCTTCACAGCAGCAGAGACATCCATCATTCCATAAAGGCAAAGGATAAAGAGACTAAATACATACGTAGGTTTGATGTGCTGAAGTCTGAAATTGTTGACCAAAACAGCTCTGTTTAGCTGCTTAACTGATGCAGAACAACTGAGTTCTCAAACTGATAAGGTCCTTCTTTGACTTCAAAGGCCTCCTCTTCTGTTTTGTGCTTTGTCTGGTCAGAGCAACTCAACTCTAAAATCATTAGCAAAACTAGGACTTACAAACATTCCTTGAATTTCAGAGAGAAGAATCTGCAGGTATTCTCAAATATGTTTGGCACAGTCTGCTAAAATGAGACCTTCTTGAACACCTGAATAACTACCACCTCCTAAAACCATGGAGATTATGTTCTCTGAACAGAGGAACTGGCCCCAGAAAATAGAAGTGCCAAGTTCAATGTCTCCCCCAACATACCTAAGCATGCTGTGCAGCATGTGGAACAGCTGGATGGGTGGAATAAACAAGATGTTCCTGGTAGTCATTTTGCCACACTCCCTACCCAGAGCAGGCTGGATCCTTATGGCCCACGTTCCACTGGATAGCCACACTTGCTTGCACATTCATTATATGCTTGTTGATAGCTCAGGAATGACTCCTGAACAAAAAATACATTGTCTTGGGACCAAAAACCAAATCCTGGAATTTCATCATCTTATCCAAGTGGTCTAATTAAGAATTAAAAGCAGCGTCAATGATTAGAAGGGTTGTCTACATTCAGATTTGGCTTGAGTAGGATAGTGAGGGAATTAAATTTTGGGGGTTTTCATCTGAAGACTACTACAAATACATCTTTATATGATAATCTCTTCTAAGCCTTAGTGTTTTCTTTGCCTTTCCAGCCTCTGAGCCCTTTTGGACAGGAAGTCTCTCCAGTTTGTGCAGTGTCCAGCATAGCAGTGGCCTCTGGGTGGTACTGCTGCACCTGTATGACCCAAGAAAAATCCAGAGTTTACCTCCCTTTCCAAGAAAGCTGCTAGGAAATGGAATATTTTTTCATGGGGTTTTTATAACTGTGTCAGTTATAAATTGACAGCTACAGCATTGTAGGCTGTGCTGGGATTTAAAAGTGACTGGTTTGGTCCTGTTAGAATCAATATCTGAATATAATGATGCCAAAAGCACTTGTCTGAATCTTGGCATTGCTATGCAGTCATCAGACATCTGTTTAGGGAGCTTAGACAGCTATTGTGGTCAAAACAATTGGCAGCCAACATTTTAAAACTACTTACTCAGGAAAAAAAGAAGACAATCCATTCTGGAAAGAAAGGACAAACTTCTTCTATCATTCAAGCCATTTTTGTATGTTTAAATACTAAAAGCAGCAGAAAAGGGAGAAAACGTTATGAAAAAGATGAAAGCACTATGTAAATAAGTCAATTAAGGAATTTTAACAGTACTAGTGTTAATAATGGTGCCATTGAAATTAATAGTCAAACTTGACTGTAAGATGGAATATTCCAGAAAACATTGGTCTGCATATCTTCTCCAGGGAGAAGATATAACTCCTCCAGGGAGTTTCCACCCACAGAACTTTGAATTATATTATCCCTGTATGTAGTTCAAATCTTGGAATTAAGAATGAGAATCCAGCTAACCATACTTGTAGCATTGTAATTTCAAATAGCCAAATAGTTAAACAATATTTGGGAAATCTACGGAAGTATCTGACTGATAATGCATTTGAACACTGTTTTTAACTGTTTTCACAATTGATAATGCTTTTGAGCATTGATTTTATCCATTTGCCCAAGTGACATATGTGAAAGTAACAGAAAAGCCTTTTGAACAAAACACCAGTTTTCTCAGAGCAAAATTCTGTCTGGGAGCAAGCATACCAGTTCTGACATGACTGACATCTTTGGAAAGCTGAAGGACAAAAGCTGGGAAGGAGCAATGTTTTTTTCTGCCTCTTCCACTCTAGTGAGAGACATCCCAAATATCCAGTCAGAGGAGGGCACATGCTTTGAGAACTGTGGTTTCTGGGTTTTAATTTGGAGATCACCAGGACTATCTAAAAACTCCCCTGCCTTCAAATTCAGAATCAGAATCTCCTCAGTAGAAACATAAATGAAACTGGGAGTGAAGATAGCAGGGACTTGCTTCTTATGATGAAATTAGAGCAAACACAAGGAAAAGATCTAGCTAAGAAGAATACACTCCTTTAGTAATACCACAATTCATACACCCTTCATCAATCCAGTGAATGTACTCAAGAAATACCTTTGCTGTACTGCACTACTTCTACTTCCAGATTGTCCCAGAAAGGGCTGATTTTAGACCAGCTCTCCCCCAGCCCTGGAAGTGTGTCCAGAACTGATTGCACATCTCAAGGATGGACAAAAGGGATCCAGATAGATCCAGTAAGATTGATAGATCCATCACTACCCAGACCCGGGAGCTCTGGCATGGCAGGAGGAAGGGCAAGGGGTTTTATGCCAGTCTAGTGATGCTGCAGGAAAGATCTCAAGTACTATGCAAGTTATATACAGTTTATGGAACACTGGGTCCAGAAAAAAAAGTTTGGATCTAAGTTTTCTAACTGTACCTAAATTACCCTCTAGGTATCTCTGCCATTTTATTATATCTTTTGTGATTCAGTGGGTTATAGATAGTGCAAGGACAAGTTTTTATATACAAGTTTTTACACACTATTTTTACAGGCTTTTTTTCCTATCCCACCTCACAGTAAAAAATAAATGATAAAAATAAATTACATGAGCTTTTCTGGATAGTCAGCAAAGATTCTTCCTCAACCAAACTGAACCTACATGAAAGTTCAGGTACTTATTATTTTAAACCATTCCCTATCTGAAAAGCTAACACGCCCACTTTCACACAAGAAAAGCCTTTCAAGCAACTGCAAATTTTCCATGCTCCTTTGACATGGTGCTACTCAGATCTGCCTTCTCAAACACAATTATTGCTGGACTGAGGGTTTTTTCTATGATTTAATTTTTTTCCTACATACGTCACATAACCAATGCTAAGCATATTGCTGTTTATTCTTTTAGGATGATAACTTCTAAACCACTTTGCAGCATCATAAAGTCTTGAGTCTGTTGGCCTACACATACTAACATTTTGCAAACTGTAAAGATCACTTATGTATCCACATGATGGACTTGCTAACATAGATAGTAATTTTTTCACTTTTTTGCAAAGTTGATTAATTTCTTCAATCTCTTTCCCCAACTATATGCAAATAGACAAAAAGTAAAGATGACAGAAGATGAATAAAAGGAAAAAAAACCAGAAAAAATCATAACCAGGATTAGATGATTCCTATAATCATTTTATCACAAAATAAGGCATTTTTCCTGAATCAACTGCCACTGTTCCCTGAAGATAAGTCAAGCTGAAATCTGGAGTCTTGGCAGAAGGTGTGCCATGGATTTTTAGCCTTCTGGAGAGAAGCTGTATTTCTGTCATTATGATCTTCGGCACTTCACACTCAAACAGTGTTTCAAAAACTTTACTTTTAGATTATCAGCTCATTTATTAACAACCTTGAACATCACATCTCCCCCTCAACCTTCTCTTTCTTATTCATCAGTGGTAAACCAAATTATACTCTCCAATAGCTTTGTATACTGGAGACAATGTAAATATTCAAACTTCTTTGAAAGTCTAATTAGTCTTTGTTATCAATGAAGATCATTAGAAAGAAACCCATCCTGATTTGCAAGATTCAGCTTGATGTTTTCAGTTTATAATAAACAGAAGGGATGGGAAGGGGGAGAGGGAAGGGAAGGGAGTCTAAAGCATTTGAAAGTCAGAGTGATTTGATAACAATCAAATAACAACCCCTTGAACAAGAGCTGTCATGGATAATTCTGTCTAGATGGATCTATGAACTAGCAGAGCCTGAGTTGAATTCACAGAGAGTATCTCTGGATACCATAAGCACTGGAGCAATTTGAGCTCACTGAAATGATGCAATTTTGGATTTGTTCTTAAAGTAAATCCATTCTAATGGTGATTACAATGTACTTCAATTTAATATTAATTAAATAAGGAAAAAGCCGGAAGGAACCATGGTAGCTCAGAGAAGGAAACAGTATAAAAAAGAGAAAGTCAATTAGCATGAAATTAGCAACAGCTAGAAGTTAAAATGTTTGCAAGACACACTGAGAATGAAGAATCCATGCTGTAACTTCAGGAAAGTGATTAATTGCTCAAATAATGCAGAGTAAACATATAAATTTAACAATAACAAATTGCTAGGTCTAGGATCTATGCAAAATCTCTATGGCAGCTCAAGTGACAGTGTTGAACTTCTCACAAACATTTACCCTACCAATCAAGGCAGGCTTGGTGCCAAACAAATTGGATGCATTAGCTGGGACATCAGCCTTGAAAAAACCATGAAAACTGCTCTGGGGAACTACATTTAATTTAGTCTTTCTTTTTTTTAATCAAGCCAATTTGTACAAATTGAAATAAATAACAGAATATAAAAGCTATGGATATGTATGATATATTGGAGAAGAGTCTACAGGAGGAGATTTTTTCAATCTATTGGAGGAGATTTTTTCAAGCAGGGCATGCTCATAAATAGATGAGTGTTTCTGAAGAAGCCAATATGCTTCTGGTTAAGCTGATTTCTTTAACTGAGAAAATTTGGCTTTATAAGAAAACATGAAGTGAGAATAGAAAGAAAAAAAATGGGTCAGAAAATTCCGTTTTCATTATGGAGTGAGACAGGAAACAATGGGAGGTTTGGCCTGACTTCTGTGGGGATAAGGCTACATAAATTAGGGCTTGTCAGCTGGGAAGAGAAGTATCTAAATTTTATATAGTCATGAATGACAAAGAGAAGCTGAATAGAGAATGATTAATCATTCTGTCTTTCTCAGAAAACCAGAACTAAGGGGCACCCAATCAAATTACTAAGCAGCAGATTTTAAAGTAGATAATAAGAAGCAGTTTTTCTAACAATACATTATTAAATTGCAGCTCTAATTGCCACAGGGGGTTGTAGAGCCCTCATGTTTAAATGGCTTAAAAATGGGTCTCAGCAAATGGAATATTATTACACACTGGTTGCTATCAAAATTAAATGATCCAGATGTCCTGATTCAATGACTTCTGAAAGAGGGAAAATATCCCTCAATATTTTTCTTGTTTCTGAGATATTTTCCTTACAAAGCTTATAAGGCCTTATAAGGCCTTGCTAAAGGCAGAATACTGGATAGGATGCACTTCTGCTGGCATGATAGTGGCTCTGTTTTTATAAAACAACTTTCATAGCCATTTTTCAGACTGGAACTGCACTTTAAAATAATCTCACAAGACTTGGAGTTTACTGTCCGTGCTCTGACCTTATTGTTACACATCTTTTGTATAGCCCAGACTGGATTACAGCAATTAATTCTTTACTGGCTTGCCTGAAAGGCAGATCCAGCCTGCCTGCAGCTATTGCAGCATAAAGCAACAAGCTTATTACCAGAAAAGAGCAGATGGGATTTGCGGACTTCCTGCTTCTTTGTTCTCTGCATCGACACCCTATTAGAGACTACACTGATTCAGAAATTCCTAACAGAGGATACAGTGTAAGTAGAATTCTGTGGTAGATTTCTACTGATTTAGGGCATATGATTTCTCAAGTCCAGGAGTAATAGGTTTCATGGCACATTAGGACGTTTGGGGTTGGGGTTAGACACATTTTATCAATGCCTTAAAAAAAGAATGGAACCATCAAGCCTTCAGTGTGGTTTGTAAAGTGCTGATGAAGTTCTGGGTTTATCAAACTCATCATTTATTGCTGACATACTGAATGGAACTCATTAACAATTTATTAGTAATGCCAATATTGGGAGGAGAGTAATTTATGTTTAAAACCCCAAACAATTAGGTTAACTATTTAAACAACTAAGATGTTCAAATCATCTCTGCAGCATTCAAACTGACCAACCTGAAAACCATGGGACAGTGTAGTCATTGACATACATATTACCTGCCAGCACCTCTGTGTGAAGCTATGTTATTAGTGGAATTATGTGTTAGTGAAATTACATGTACATTTAAAATACAGCAACAAATACAACACAGTGAAATGCATTTTTACCCTTTACTAAATCCACTTGTACAGGAAAGGCCTGAAAAAGACAGAGTCTCTCACACTGACTGTGAGCATGGTAGCTGAAGTATGCATAACTTCAAGCTGCTTTCTACCCATACTACTGGGTATCTCACTTAAGAAGTCCCAGTCAAGGAGGAGCCAATCTCTGGACCATTTTCTTGGTGATATGATGTCTGTGATCAATGCATCTCTCTGGAGAATATGTATTTGTATCCATGCTAGGGCATGACACCGAGTCCTAAGCTTTTTCTCTTTGGCAACTGAGTTCTGAAATGAATGCCTGCAAGCAACATTTGTGTAGGTGGCGCAAACAGTAGAGAGCATTTGAAAATTTTCAACTGCTTATACTCATAACTGAGGATAAGCTTTCCCATGGTGACTCTTCAGATCCTGTGCTATGATGCTACATGCTCTACCCTGTCTTCAAATGTGTCTCCTGATATATCTCCAAACTGGTGTCTGCATCAGGATATTGCAAATCATGCAATATCCAGATCACACTGTCATATTCCTATTATGAGAACTGAAAATTCAAATAATAAAAACCCATTTCGTGGGTTTTTTTGCTGGTCCACTAAAAGACTTTGGATCCTTGGTTCAAATTAAAAAAAAAAATTTGCCATTTTGAATCTCTTTTGAGTATTTCACAGAATCATCAGGGTTGGAAGACACCTTCAAGATCATCTAGTCCAACCATCAACCTGGCACCACTATTATCACCCCTAAACCATATCCCCAACTGCCACATCCAGACACCTCTTGAATGCTTCCAGAGACAGTGGTGGAACCACTAATGTAATAAATTACATGGGCAACTTATTGCAATGCCTAACTACTATTTCAGTGAAAAAAATGCTATGATATATAACTGAAGCTCTACTTCCTCATTGCATCCTCCAGGACTGATATTATAATAAACTTCTTCTTGGCTTTTTTTTTTCATTGTACACTAGTGCTGTATAATAAATTCAATATTACATATGCTGCTAATTAGTCTTTTTATATAATTTTGCAATCTTACTGGAGTAACAATGCACATCTAAGAATTAAGGCTAGTACCATTATTAGTGATAACAAACTGAGAGACACACATTTTGCCTGAGACTAAACATGTAGAAGCTCAATTCTCCTTTTACTTGTGGGAATAAAAATTACAGGTATCTGTAGTAGTGAAAACTGGATTCTGTTACTCATTCTAATAAAACATGGTAGAATTGGGGTCAGATGGTTTTTACACTCAACATTTCCCCCTTCTTTCTTCCAAAGGGACAGAGAAGACACAACCAAAGTTTTGTCTTTGCTATCTGGTTGCAAAGTAGTACACTGGGGGCTACTGAGGGTATTTATTCTCTTTACTCTGATAGAAATTATATCATCTGGAAGGCTGGATGATTTCAAAGTTGACTTATGCCCTGAACAGAGAATCACTGTCTGTTCCTCCTTACACCAGAAACCTGAGACAGCAGCAAAGCGAGGTGAAGGCAGCAGTGGCTGACTGCTCTGCCTAAAGCTGATGTTCAAGAACTGGGTAGTGACTGACCAATAGCTATTTTTAGTGGGCAGCTGACCAATTTACAACCCTTAGACCCACGGAATCATTTAGGCTGGCAAAGACATCAAAGATCACTGAGAGTGTTAAGCCAGCACTGCCAACTCCTCGCTAAACCATCCCCAAGTGCTACATCTACACATCTTGCAAATACTTGCAGGATGGTGACTCAACCACTTCCCCGGGCACTCTGTTCTAATGCTTGATGACACTTTTGGTGAAGAAATATTTTATAATCTCTAATCTAAACCTGCCCTGACTTTGTGACATTTGCTCCTGATTTCATATCAGAGCCGTAGGAAACTAAACTGTGACTTAGGAGGTTGTCCCCTAAAGCTGTAGCCAGAGGAAATGAACTGAACGAGGGTCGTGTGATGCCTGAGCTGTCCTGGGCAACACTGAATCCCTGCTCACATCCTAGGTGACACAAGCAATGGCTTCTTACTGTGCTGAGCAACGAAAGACAACGCAAAACCATTACTGTTAAGTGAACACTACTCATACCTCTCTCAAAGATCTGCAAGCTGCAAGCCCACCTATGTATCGGGATTGTGTTAAGAAAGACATTTCAATACGAGGGCATCTTTCACCTCAGGAGCTCTCCTATACATAACCAAAACATAGTTACGTAGTTTTTAGCAATGCTCGGTTCAGT
Source organism: Molothrus aeneus (assembly GCF_037042795.1). Classification (NCBI taxonomy): domain Eukaryota; kingdom Metazoa; phylum Chordata; class Aves; order Passeriformes; family Icteridae; genus Molothrus; species Molothrus aeneus. Next base: position 68,246,073 of record NC_089647.1, read on the forward strand.
GTTTGCTTCACCACCAACGCAACTTCAAGAACGCGTCGCTTTCCTCGCTTTGTGCCAAAACTCCCGGAATCAGCATGTTTCAAACCTACAAACGGCGGCTTTTGGCTGAATTAGCTCCTTTCAAGCCCAACAAAGCCTCTATTTGTGATTCCCATTCCCCTCACACTCTCAATCTGCATAATTACAACCCTGACACCACCAGGCTCTAATTACACGGCTCACGAGAGGCGCGGCGCCCTGGGCCGGATCCAGCCCGCGGCCGAGGCGGGGCGAGCCGCGGTGGGGGGCACTGGGGGAAGGCACTTTATTCTTTAAACACCCGGGGCTCCCCTCGGAGGTGGTCCCTGCCGCCCTTCCCCGGGGCTGGATGGCGGGGGCGCCGGGCGGCTCTTTGTTCCTGCCGAGTGCGTGTGCGCGGCGCTCGGGCTGCCGGAGTGGGAGGGGATCCCGCCCGCGCCGCCGTTAACGGGAGACGCAGGAGCGGCGGAGCGGGGCCCGCCGGGCGGGTGGCTCGGCGGCGCAGGGCCGGACCCCGGCGCTGCGAGCGGCGCTCCCCGGCGCTCCCGCCTCCCCCGGGGGCCGGGCGCTGCCCTCCGGCGGCGCGGCGGAGCAGGTGCCGGCGGCGGCAGCGGGCCGGCAGGATGGAGGCTGCCTTGCTGAAGCCGGCGATGATGGCGGAGGTGAAGGGGAGCGGCGCCGGCTCTGCCGTTAGCGCCGAGCTGGAGGTGAAGAAGCTGCAGGAGCTGGTGCGGAAGCTGGAGAAGCAGAACGAACAGCTCCGGAGCCGCGCCGCCGCCGCCGCGGTGGCCACCGGCCCGCCCAGCCCGCACCTGCTGCTGGCCCCGCCGCCGGCCCCGGGCGGGCTGCGCCCCGCCAGCCCCCCCGCCGCGGGCCCGCCGTGCATGCCCAGCCCGGTGCCCACCCTGCTGTGCCCGCCGGAGCCCCTCGCCTACTTCAAGCCCTCGCCCGGGCCGCCGGCCGCTGGCGGCGGGCAGGAAGGCGGCGGCGGCACGGGGGCGGCGGCCACGGTGCTGGACGAGGTGGCGGTGCTGGAGCTGGAGGACGGCTGCGGAGAGGACGAGGATACATGGTACATGCGGCTCGGCCCTGCCCTGCTCCCCGGCCCGGCCGTGCCCCCGGCCGGGCCTCCCGCAGCGGTCCCCGGCTCTGATTAGCATTAGCCCCCAAATTCACTTGATCTCCCCGCTTAGACTGAAATCTGCTTTTTTCTCCTTTTTTTCTCCCCCTTTCCAAACCGTGCCGCCCTGCCGAGGGAAGGGCCCCGTGTACGAGACGAGGCTCAGGTCGGGGATTCAGAACCGCTCGGCTCGCCCGGGGCGTCGCGCCCTCCGTGGGGAGCAGAACTCGTTTTCCACCCCGAGGAATATCGTTCAGATCTCAGCCTAGTTTCAGCCCCGTGTTTACATAAGGAATTAAAAATAGCGGAATTTCGTTCCGGGAAAGCCTTGATCTGAGCAGCGCTGCCTGCTTATCCTAAAATCTCTGCCAAATTGACTCCCATCTTCAGGGATTTGGGAGGGCTTTTGTCTTTTAGACGTTGATCTAAATTGTGTGTCTTACGCGCCCATGTAGCTTTGAAAAGGCACGGCAGGGTGCTAGTAAATTGAATAAATCGTAAATGAGTAGCGAAATGGATAGAGCAAAAAATGAAATCGACCTGGACTGGTTAACGTGTGTAACCTGTAATGGTTACACTCCCGTAAAAAGAAACAGAAGGGGAGACTGCAAGATAGAGGTATAAGTAGATCAGTGAAGCTGGTGCCTCAAAACCTGTTTCAGCAGCGTGGGCGAGCATCGCAGGGGCAGTGCTGGAATACTGTATTGGCCGTTTAGCCATGTGGAACGTCAATTTGTTTTCAAGTGTCAATAGCAATATATAGATTACCTTTATTTAAATAAGTTTTAGAGTATCTATTAAATAAGTTTTAGAGTAGCTTTCCTTTTTATGAGGTTAGTTTTTGAATCAAGCTGTAAGTTAATGTCAGATGAGAATAAAATGTAGTATAAAGAGGCTGAGATGTGTTAAAATGTCCTTAATTTTGGTCCTTAATTAAGATAAAATGTTCAAAAATTAATCTTAATATCAGAAATGTTTCTGATTGTTCTATGTGCTTCATGGTACACAATATCGTGTTTCTGAAAATGGCTTTTGAGAATCATGTACAAATTGCGTGGAAATTTTTGTCAGCGTTGCTTCATTGTGTGTGGTTGGTCTGCAGGGCTGGCTTGGGCTTGTCAGTCCAGACTTAAATCAAATTTTACATTGGTTCTAACTTCTAGCTTTCCTAGCATTAAGGAATATCAGATTTGTTTGATAATATCTTGTTAAACAAAATGCTTTCCTTGTTTTCATTTTGCAGTGGTACTCAGTCATTGTTGTGCCATAGTGAAATTTCCAATTTGATTTCTTCCCTGGGAGCAATCCTAGATTGGGTGCCAAAATTTACCTGTATGTCACATATGTGTGTGTCCACAGGCAGAATTTCATGACAGCAATTTGTTAACAAATTTATTGCACTAGGAGTAGTTGTTTTAACTGTTGAATGTTTTTAGTTCAAGGATAAATCTCCGTCATTTTCCATGAAAGGTCAGGCGTGTGATGCCAGTTGCTTGGGGCTTTTTTGTAATCTCAGTCTTTAAAGCAAACTGCTGCCTGGAAAGCCAAAGCCTTCAGTGCATATCCTAGTTTTTGATTTGTAATTTAGGCCTTAAATACCTTTGGGGTTTTGTGTTTTGCTTGCCTTTTTTTTTGTTTTTGACTGCAGTTACAAAAAACCCCAAGACCAACCAACCAACCTTGTCAAACTGCAGACAAGTCAAACTACTTCGTGGTGTTTAGCTTTTTACAGGAAGATCATCAGTCAGATGTTTAGCTTTTGAAGCACTTCTGCAGGTTAACAGGAAATGTGAAAGCTTTTCTTTCCTTTGCTTTTTGGTTTTCATGTAGTCAGGCATTGCAGGAAGTCTGGGGAAATGAGTCCTCTCCCCAGAGCAATTCAGTAGCTGATCTCTGCTGGGATTGCCGAGAGAGAGAGATGGCAATCGCAGGCAGTGAGGATATTTGTTCCTTGAGAGCTGGATAGACAGTGCTGATTGACTTCAAAGGCAAACTCCGTGGAGCAGACACTGGAGAAGGGGTGCTCTGGTGGGACTTGGGTAGCTCTTGAGCCAAAACTGTGAAGGTGAAAGGCTGCTGCTACCTGTTAGTGACCCCTTGAGGGGCAAAATCCTGTTTAGTTTTTGGTCTTGCCTTCCACTCCCGCTTTGTTCAGGCCAGATCCCTTTGAGGCATGTGCAGTGTTTTTCTGGTGCTTTGATAATCTGGCTCTGGGTGTCCCTAGCGCCATGTCTCGGAGGTGGTCAGGCCAGGGGAGCTGTGAGTCGGAATCTTGTCCAGCAGACAAGAATAGTTTGCTCCCTGGAAGATTTGCACTCTCCCAGGTGAGTTGGCATCTGCTGTGCCTGCTAATCTGCCAGGGGGACAGCAGCAACCCAGATCTCAGCCTCAAGAATTCTCCCATGAAATCTGCTTTGAAACCAGCTTTCCTGATGTGCAACTAATCAGTTGCCAACTCTTGTCTGAGAATAATGCACGTATGCTACCTTTTTTTTGCATATGTGCTTTTTTTTTTTCTTTTCTGCTGGTGTTGAATGTTGAAAATAGATTTTCAGTGTTTTCTCATTGAGTGTTTTTTAATCATTACAAATATGACTTGAACGACATCTGGTTCATCTGTGTGAAGATAATTTCAGCATCTGAATTTATCTAAATCTCCAGTAAATATAAGTATAGGGAAAAACAAGAGCACCTTTGGTGTGTGTACAGCACCTAATACATTTGAACTTTGGGCAGTGCTGAAATTTAGACAATGGTAGTGATTAGATAGAAGATTTTAATGTGTAATCTACTTGAACTTTGTTTGGACATGCCAGACCTGTAGAGTTGATATTTTGCCACCTATTTTTCTGAGGAGGGAAGAAAGAAGAGAAATGTAAACTCTTCTACTTCAGGATATGTTTCTTTTTATTAGATATCTTCTTGCAGGGCTTTGGATGTTATAAATTATTAGTGATCTAATAGGAAAGTGAGCATACAAAAGCAAACTTTGCAGTATTGCATGTCTTGCTGATACTTCTGTGTGTTTTGGTTAAGGTTGTACGTCTTGCCTACCAAAACTCGCACTCCTCAAGAGAAATCACTGAGTCCTCTGCAGTGGTGCAGACGTGTTCTGGATCATCCAACTCCTGAGATAGAAGCTGCAAAACGTTCCCTATGCTTTAGACTGGAGCAAGGTAATCTTATTGTGTTAATTCTGTTATTAGGAAGTTGGCATTTCTGGTCTGGTGTTTCACCCCTCTATGGTGTTTTCACAATTTAGCAGGCTTTACACATGGCAGATGTGGAGTTTCTTCATATATATGCAGGTCTTCCTTCATTACATAAATGCTAACAAATGATTGATTTTTTTTTTGTTTCTGATCATGCAGTTTTTAAAGTATTTGCCTTCTTTGTTATCCATTTTTTTCTCCTGCACAACTTGTTGTTCTAACTTGTCAGTTTTCATCCAGGGCTTAAAATAGAGGACCTCCTGGCAAGGAAATACTGATGCTAACTTTACTATTGGTATATCTATTGAGGTTTGGAAAAGGGTGCTTGTAGTTTTTTGTAAAGTCAGAATTATCATGGGGCTATAAATCTTTACAGACATATTTATCAACATATGATGTAGTGTTAGAGCTGTGCTGAGTTTAGCACCCACCAAAAAGAGCTGTAACTTGACTGTGGTGCTGTTTTGTTGGCCTCTCTGTAATCTCAGGTACTGGAATCTGTCTGATGGCTGATCAGTGCTGGTGAACTTGTGGAGTTCTCTGTGTGCTCTGACTTTTGTTTTAAATAAATATCACACAGCACTTTTCTTATTTTCGTAGCATCTGGGGTCTCATTTAGATTGTATTAAGTGGTGTTGAAGAAAGCAGTTAAGGAAGGATATTAAGGTTTATAACTCACTAGGAAAGAAGAAGAAAATGAACAATATATGAACATGACAGAAGAAGGAATAAAGCTAATGACAGCATGAACATATGGCTGTATAAGTTAGCTACAGCCATCATTAAGAGAGATTGAGTATTTTCCTGTATGCTTTGGAGGATATGGGTAGCTGGATAAATCTTATCCAAAATCAAGTGTTTAAGTGAATCAGGCTCTGAAGGCATTGGCCTCTTTGCATTGACTGCAAAAAAAAAAAGATAGATCAATAATACAATGATTATTGATCTGGAAATATTTAGTTGAGCCTGTTTGCCTCAAGTTACGTGGGCCAGACTGTGGTTCCTATGTTGGTGATCATCCATCTAGTTTTAGGGTGGACTTTGGCTTGTTAATTGGGTGTCTGAGTTCCGGTGTCTGCAGGGTGAGCTGAGTGTCATGTTTGACTATCAGTGGAAGATTTGTATGTAGAGTCAGAGGAATTTGGGGAGCTGCTCAGGTGACAAGATTTAGGTGTTGACTGTAGAATGACTTTAGTAGCTCTCTTGAGTCCACTGACAGTAGTGAGTGCTTGGCACTCAACGCCACATGCTTACCTGAAGGTGCCTCTGTGTGGGGCTGGGCATCCAATAATGGAGTGCAGTCTGGTGTAGAAGCTCTGCTCAGATTACCCCACACAGGTAAATAGTGCCCTTGGAGATGGCCTGTTACCCTGTTGTCTATTCAGGACAGATGCAGACCTTCCAAAGGATCTGTGCTTTTACTGTCCTTTAATGACACCTTGGCCTCCCCAAGGGCCTCTCAGGTGGGTAGGCACATCCAGGTATGAAGAATTGAGTCAAGCTGGTAATGTCAGTGTAGAGACAAGCAAGAGGACTGCATGACCTTTTTTTTTTCTCTTAAAAGGATTGATTTAAATTGAATAGGCAATAAAGGTTTCAAATTAAAATCACTCTATGGTTATCAGTTCAGTCTCTCTCTCTACAGAAGTCACAGCAAATGGCATATGTCACCAAGTTATGTTGACAATGAGTTACTCTGATCCATATGTTCTGCTCAGGGAAATTGGCTCAAGAATTTCCTGAGCTCTGTAAAAAGGTTTTGAGAAATGATATGCCATAAATAAAACCTATTATGGGAGCAGTATGTTCAAGGAGTGAATAGACTTGTATTTATACTGCAGCAATTCTTTGGTAAAATTGCTTAATTAATAATTCAGTTAAGACTTGATTAACACTAGTATTTCTAAATATTCTCTTTGGGCACCCGTACCTTTGTAAATAATACATAATAAGCAAACATCATCCTTCTTACTCTTAAATTTTTAGAAGTTGATTTCACTATATTTATTTATTCCTTAGTTTTTCAACCAGATGTGAGAGTTTTCTAAGAATCTAATAATTTGGTTTTTGAGGTACAGCAAACTTTCTATAACCTCACTTCCCCATGTTTTGTTTTGCAGGGCACTCAATCAGTATTACACATGTATAAATATGTTCACATAATCCATCCTGATTTTATAAGTGACTCACTAAGTATATCATTCTTCTTTCTGGTACTAAAGTTTCAGGCTTTGTACTTGTAAGTTGAATGCTGTTTTCCCCTTTTAGCCGTAAGCCTTGCAAGGGCATTTTCAAGGTATTTTGAAATTTCAAGGTATTTTGAAATGTGCCTCTTCTGCTTGGCTCTGAATCAATGGTTAACACTGAAGTACTTGAGAACTATTAAATGAGTAGTCAGAAAACATTTATAGTGTACCAGAGTGTGATTTCTGAAATGGCTTATTGGTAGAATTTGCTTAGTGCATGGTGCATTAGCCAAAACTTAAACCAGTTTAGTTGTTGCAGCCTCTTTAGACACCAGAGTGCACATGGAAATAAAAAGCAGTAAAAACTGATTTTTGACTGCAAAGTCAGCATATCTGAATAAGTTCATGCAGAGAGAAAAGCTGTGAGCCAAAAAAAATTAAAATTGCCAGTCTTATTTTTGAGTTGTAACTAATTCCGATTTTCTTACTAAGACATTTAGTCCTGCTCTCATTTATTCCTGCTCCTGTGAAATTTTTTTACTGCATTACATCCTGATTTTCATAAAAGTTTTCATTTGTTTTTTGAAATATCCCAGCATTAGGATATCTCATAACAAGGCTAAAAGTCTTGTGAGAGACTTCTGCCAAAGCAGTGATATAGTCTTAACAGCTACTTGGTCTTTGAGGCCAGAAAATCACTTGAATGGTGGTATTTTCGTTTCACTTTGCTGTGCTCACCAGCCTGTTTCTTTTCTAGTCAAAATGACTGTTTTGAGTATTTCACGGTGGAAGTTAAGAATTCATTTTGGCATAAATCCTTAGGGTTTATTACAAGCACAGAGGTGGTCTCCAGCAGGTGGTTTTTCTGTGAGCCACTCTGAGAACTTGGGCAAGCTTCTCAGCATTCCTTTGGTCTACCACTAAGTAGGTAAAGCTTTTATAATGTTTATAATGAACTCGGCTTATTACAAACCCTGTTTCTGTGGATTAAGCATGCTAGCTTTAAGGAGGATGAAAGTTTAATGTGACCTCCTATGATAGGATCTTTGCTTGGAATTGTGCCTGTTTTCCATGAGCAGTTACAGTGTTGAGGTAACATTTGTTTGCTGTTTGTGTCAGTTGTTTTATCTCTGTGGGCTGGACTGGATTGCATCTTTGTTCTTACTCTTCATCAGTTATCTTTTGTTTGAAACCTTTCTGGTTTGTCATGCTTACAGCAGTTCTTTTTATATTGTAGGGTCAATTAGCTTGCTGTTTGGATTTTAGTCTTGCCGTCTTATTTTATGTTTTTAGGTTAATTGAAGTGAACAGGGCCACCTAACGGTCTTAATTGTGTGGTAGAGCCTCTTCTGTGTTTTCTTAGCAGTAGTTGAAGATGTTGGGACATGCATTAAATCAGTGAGAAGAGAGATGTGACGTGTAAACTTCCTAGCTGATGCAGATGGGTATAACCACTCTGAAAGTGATGAGGTGGTGGTGACTGACACCCTGGCTGAAGATACCCTGCTGAACTTCACTTCTGAAAAAGCTCTGAAGCAGGCGGGTGGATAAACTGAGGATTTAAGAGGCTTAGCAAGGAGTCAGTCTGTAGGAGCTCAGCTTTAATGCAGGGCCTAAAAGTGTAACTCATCCAATTCAGCCTTCCAGATAGGAAGCTCTTCTTTATTGGGGAATATGAAATATTGGCTTGATTCAGAATTTGTCTTAGATGAGTTCTTACTCAGAAATACCACTTCAGATGTTTAAGAACTGTAGACAGCTGAAGTCTGTAGGTTTTGCAGTTGGCTATAGTAGTTCATAGTTAAAGGAGGCAAACTCTGTTTTCTTTCTCAAATTATTATTGTGCTTCAGGATGAATGCTGTTATGTCATCTGTGGATGACAAGATTTGTTGTGCAACAGATCCATTGCAGTTTCTCTCCTTTGCTTGAGATTCCACTAAACAAAGTTTCTTGTTAGAGGAATTTCATTTGTTATTGTGCCATATCCCAATGATACATAGTAGTTAAGGTTGATACCCAAACATACAACATACCCAGAAGAAAAACCATGAGGAGACCAAACAAAATGATTCATTTTGATAGTAGTGTGTTCTTCTTACCTATTAAAAAAAAAAACCTGTTAGGTTACAGCTGGTAGGACCCCAGGCAGAAGGTTTTACCTGGATGTATATAATAAGGCCTCGATCTTGGCCTTATTATCGAGCAGTGCAATATGGTCCGGGAGCCCAGTCCCTCAGAGAGCAGAGTGCCTGAAAGCTCAGCTAGCTCGTGGCCATCGCCGCAGCCTACCCCTTAGCAAGCTTGGTGATCGTCAGCTCTTTAGTGATATCAGCTCTCTTAGGATATCAGCTCTTTGCTTGCTGGGCTGGGGTGCCCTTGGCTTGAGGCAGCAGCAGACGGTGAGAGAGGAGAAGGAGCGCCCTGGTGTTCCACAGCGATGGTTTATTGGGGGAGAGACCGTGAAGGTTTCAGCGACAGCTCTTCTTCTGTCGAGTGGGCTAAAACAGGCCCTTTTTATAGGGTATAGGGGGATCCAAACTTGTCCAATAGTAAGGGTTAGGGAGAATGACCTATTAGGTTACAGGGATGAGCTTTGGGGCAGGAGGTCAAAGACAGGAACTTATTTTGCTGTCTCATCATGACTCAGCAGTTCCTACTGTTCAGTCCTCCATGGAGCTTTCCCAAGCTCCATGGGGTTTGCTACAGATGTACGTGTAGCTTGTGGCTTATGCAGGAAGAGGCAGTGTTCTCTCCCCTTATCCTAACTCTCTTCCACTTTCCATGGGTTCACAGTGAAATAATGAGTCTTCAGGATATGGGAACACTTCAACTGTTAAAAACCAGTGTCATAGGGAATTTTTATCCTGTAGTTTATTAACAACAGAAACAAACAGAAATTACTGTGGGGGGGAAAAAAAAAGTTTTTATCTTGTATGCTTGAGGTGTATCCGGTGCTGAAACAAGAGCAAGGTGGATTTTTCGTTTGCTTTTTTTTTTTTTTAAGGTAGATTTTTTAGATTTAATTTTATTAGCTGTCCATTGATGGATCAGATATGTATGTTGTGATACTTAAATGGATTAATAAAATTTCACGTAGCTTTCTTGATCATATAAAATGCAGGTTAGTTCTATGTAAAATGCTTTTGAGGCAGGAAGTAATAACGTGTAGAAGCTTAGAGATTATTGTTGTTTCCATCTTAAATAAAGTTTTTAAAGCTCTAGAAAGAATGAAAAAAGTGACATGAAGTTTTGGTTCCTTTTTGTGTGTGTTTCTGATTGTAAAAAATGATAAGCAGCCATAGCTCTTATCCACATCTAAGCACCTTTTGAGGAATGTGGCATTTTGGAGGTCAGGCTGTTTAGGCATCTTCTGCTGCAGTGCAGGCTAAATGCTTGGAGTGTACCTATACATGCACAGCAGTTACTTTGTAGTGGATTTCATTTATTTGAAGTAATTTCTTGTAACAGCTGCATAATTCCAAGCACTTCTTAGAGGTTTTGCAAATGCTGATATCTCTGGATCTTGTAGCACAGCTGCTGAGAATTTGTGTAGTTCAAGTTGGAAAAACTCAGGCTTGGTTCTTGACTTGCATTTCAAACAGAATATTTTTCTCTGTCACTGTAACATTGCTGCTCTGAAAGTACACTTGAAGATGGAAGTGTTTGGTTTAAAACCCTTATGGCAACAAATGTGTACAAGATCAGACACTTAACTTTCGATTAACTTCAGAGATATCTCTTGCCTTTTTACTACAGCTCTTCAATATGATTTCTGCTTTTTATTAAATTACAATATGCATACTATTTAAGAGTTTAATTTCCTATTTGGGGATTGATTGTTGTGTAGCTCATAATTATTTGCTTAGAATAGAGTTCTGGTTATAATTTTACTTTCAAGGGGAAACTGAATTCTGATGTGTCTGTAAAGGTAGAGAGGTGGTGTTAGATCATGCCTCAGCTGAGAAGACACTCATCCCATTTTAGAGTGTGGTTTTTTTTTTTTTAATCCATGCTGACTGCTGAGCTGGGATTATCATCTCATCATGAGTGGTTAAACAGCTAGAAACACTGTTAAAATTCATGTGAGGATTTCAATAGGCTTTTTCTTACTTAAAATAATTTATACTCACAATGGAAGTTCAAAGCCTGTAATGCAGTGTGTGTGTAAAAGCAATAGAAGTCGCATCAACACTTTATGCTAAAAGTCAAGGGACATGTAGTGTTACCTACTAATCCCTGGGTTGGCTTCTGAAGTGTGCAACTTCTTTCCTGTATAGAAATTAAAAAGAAACCTAGGTTTTAATAATTGACTTGAGGGCGTTTGGAAGCCTATCCTCTGGAGATATTTTTTCTATTGAAATGAGGATCTTTTCAAAACTGGACTGTTCTGGATGCTGTTATTTCATTATTGCTTCTGATAAGTCTTATGTGCTTACTTACTCACTGTTTGTTAGCCCCCAAATTATTGTTGCAGCTTTTGTCTTTCATGTTGTCTTTCTTTCACAGTCTGTTTTTTTTCATGTCTGCAGAAGAGAGCTGGGAATGACATTTCAGAATGTGATAGAGGTAGCACTGCTTCTTTACTAAAAGGTTTATTCCTGTATTTTCATTTTGGCTGTTTGCTCAACTTAGCCAACCCTGTGTGCCCCTCTAATGCAGAGTGGGGCATTGCACTTCTTGCAGTGTGACGTGGAACAAGTCTCTTACTTTTCCTGCTATTTGGAAAGAAAGCTTCTTTGTATTCACTTGTCTTTTCCCATTAGGTAGTACCAAGTACCAGTGTTGATTTTGCTGCCTGCCCTGTATTAGTTCAGGGTGAGGAGACTTGGTACCATGAAGTGCACAATACTAAAATGGTTACTCAGAGAGGTAGAGGTGGATAACTTGGAAGATATCCTCTTGCAATCAGATAAATTCCTCTGTAAATGTTGATGAATTGTGTCCTCTGCTGCATAGGAGAGATCAGTTGCTCTTTCTTAGTTTTGTGTGTAGATGATGGAGGACAGATTGTTTCCAAGTTAAGTACAGTCAAGATTTTTAGGAGCTCTTTTTGATACTAAATGTTACACATAATTTCACTGAACCTTAAGTCATTTAAGCTCTATACTTGGGAGAAACTGTGTCCACTGATGCTGAAGAAGCCAAAGGACAGTGCACCCAGCTGTTCTTAAGCAGTTGGCTGAACTGAGTCTGGAGACAGTAGTTTCTCTCCACTAATTAGAGAAAAGCTTCGGCGTACTTAGTGTCAGAAGGAGTTGGATTTTTAACAAGTTTTGAATACCTTCTGCATTTTGCAACAATAGCCCTGGTGCCTCTCATGCAGAGATAGTTTCTCATGGTCTCCTATTTCTTCAATCATGGTATTTCTGACCTTGTTTGTAATAATTTGTTTGGAAGCTTAGCGTATTCTCCAAAATGAGGATGCCGGGTGCTTGCAGATGTTTTGTGTTTTCACATACCAGTAGCTATCTGTACTGTTCTATGAAAGGCACAAAAGTTTTGTACCACATTCCAATCACTGGTGAAGTGGTGTAAATTCTATTGTTTTGTCTGCCTTCAGTTAGATGCATGGGATATTGCTTTGTGTTGTATCTGTATCACAGAGGAACATCTGTGTGATTGAATCTTCCTTGGACACACATTTTGTGTTTCAGTTTCCATCTCCAGACATGGAGCTTTTCCTCTTGTGTCTGGCTGTAAGGACCTTGTTGTTGGGTCTCAGGTATTTATGGGAATTCATAGAACATATGATGGTCCAGGTTTGTTCCACCTAATTTTAGGTTTGTGTCTAGTAAATACATAGTTTAAGGTTCAGTCACTTTGACTGTGATCCATTGATCTTAGTGAGGGTGCCAAGAATAATCTGACACTCTTTTGCATCCTTGGCATATATCTAGGTGGGCAGATGGGTATGATACAAGATCTGCACAACAGCCTTACTGAACTGGACCAGCTGGAGCACCAAAATGTCATTGCATTCTGGTTTTAGATGACTGAATCATGCCCTTTCTGTTTTATGCTGAAGGATTGGTTCTGCTCCAGACTGTAGGTGTTGAAGTAAGGCTGTCTACAAGTAGGCCCTTCTGTGTGTATGTATGCATTTTTTGTCTTTTCTGTTTAGATATGCTTTTTGCATATAAGAAAATACAATATGCACTTTATATTGATGCTGTCATTTCATAGAAAAATTATCAGCACACAAGAAAGTAAGTGCAAGATCACTCATGTGGTGAAAGTATGCCACTGCAAGTTGATTTTAAGTAGTATTAGCTGCTTGCCATTTCATTTAAAAACATTTGAAAATCATGTAAAGATTGTGTCAGATTATATAAAGTGATTTCTTTGGGCTAGGGGCTCTAATTTGTTTTATTCTTTAGGAGTGGCTCATATAATGTAATTCCAGTTTCATTGGGCTCAAGGTCCTACCCCAATGTAGTTTTAACAAAAGAGTATGATTGAGTATAGGTCTTTAGAATTTGTGTCTGACTGGCACCATATATTTTTTAAATTATTATTTTGTTTTATTTTAGAGTTAGTTGGCACTTGATGTATCTGTGACTTTTGTCTTCAGGCAATTTTTTCTTCATAACATGTTTGGAGTCCTTGAAGGGCAGGGTTTTGTGGCCTGCTGTTATGTGGGTGATAGCAGCTGAGAAGACTTGGCTCAGCATCTCAATGTCCTTTCTTCCTAAAAGTCCACCATGTCCTTCAAGCAGCTCTGTGAAATGCTAGCAAACCTTTTCCATGTTCTTTGTTCCTCCTTCCTAGCCCATAGGAAAGGCAGGATATAGAGTGATTTGCAGTCTAGCATGAAACAGGGCAGGGTGGAGTGGTCGAATCTTGGCTTCAGCATGTACCTACATATGTCATCAGTTTTCTATTTTGTCATTTGTGTTTCATGTATTGTAGTTGTATAGCCAGTATTCAGACTGCCTCATGGTTGCCTCTTTTGAAGCACTGGGTGTGAAATATTTCACTATCATCGCAAATGGATCTTTATTTATAATCGAAAAAAGTAATCTCAGTTTGTATGTAGGCACATATGTTCTTGTTGTGGTGGACATAGTCCAAAAATATTTTAGCTGTTTCTGGTTTATGTGGATGCTGATAGATCTCTAATAATTATTTGAAAGAAATAAAATGTTTCTTTCTAGAGAAGCTTGAAGGAATAGCTCAAATTATATTGTCAAGCCCACTTCTGCTTATCGTGGACATGACAGGTTCTGGTGATGGAAACATGTAAAAGATGCTGCAGAGTACCTTTTATCCTGAACAGTAAGATGGGGCAGAAGGATGCTGCAGCAGTGTAATAGTTGTGCTGATGGTGCTTCTGCAATTTGTGTGCTTTTGACTCCTGTTGGTGTGCCATTCTCATGCCTTCCCTGTTGTACCATTTTCTTGGGTAACAATTATATATACTCCTCTCTCCTCTGCCATCTTATACCTGTGTTGCTTGTTAGTGAGGAGCAAGGAATGCCTCTTTGTTAAATGCTTGGACAGTTCTTGGTGCATTGTACATCTGGAAGGTACTTGCAAAGCAAAGTTTACCTAAGAATTCTCCCTTGAGATACCTGAAATCACCCCAGGGAACTTTAAATGTAGGAATGTGCTCTGAGTAATTGTCAGGAGACATTGGTCTTTCTCCAGGGAATCTGAAGAGGCTAGTCTGCTTAGCTTCAAAATTGTTGCAGAAGCTCTAACTCCTATGATAGTAATGATAATGGGTTTTTTTATGTCGCTTTACCCATTTTCCTGGTAGAAATTTTTTGGTTAGTGCTTTTTAATTTGACTCAGGGTTGGTGTTGAACTTTAATTCTGTATGAGAATACATATTCTGAATATGTTACTATATTTAACAGTCAGTTAAACCTCTATTAGAACTTTATTAATCATAAACACTCACAAATTTTTTTCCTGTATGGTGTTTTAGAAGTATGAAAAATCTGTTTCACAGTAGCTTTTATTTTTTAAGTGTTTTGTATCTTTTTAATGCTTTTGGTAATAGTGTTAACAGTTTTCCATGATAATCACATAACTGTGACACCTGCTATATTTATCCAAAAGCCACAGGGTTCCTGGAGGGTAAGTGCTGCTTTTGACCTCGATTTGAGCCTTAGATTTAGCTTTTTCAGTCTGCCTCAATATAGACAGCAGATATACTTGAACAAAGAAGGGAGTATGGCATCTTGGAACAATATTGAAGTCAGAAACTGTAAATTGAGCTCTCTGGCAAAAGCCTCCTGCCAGAAATTTAACCTATGAATACAGATGGCAAGCAGATACCGTTTTAGGGGGAGCTGTAGTGTTTGTATAGGTGTTGCTGGGATGCAGAGGAATTTCAGGACTAAACAGTAATGATAGGAAAAGTGCAATTTAGTGTTAATCCTGGATTAATTGGACTATTTTTTTTGTCTTTTCATCTGTCATAAATGATCAAGAGAGTTATATCCCAACAGACACAGATATTTGAATTCTAACTAGTATATAACAAAGATACTGTTAGAAGAAGAATGGGAAATTGTCCTTCTTTGAGTCAGTTTTTTACAGAATGGATCCCCTACCCTTTATTCTCGTCTGTTTTACCGATGGTATTGCAACAAAGAAAAAATTATGTAAGCTACCAGAAAATTTAAATTTAGGAAATGTAATTATATATTTTTAACTGTATTTTTCCTCCAGCAACTTGTTAAGAGCAAAAATACACCTTTGCTTCAAATTCTTGCTATTGTGTCTGATTAGCAGTATAGCACGTGTCCATTTAGGAGTGTTCTACATCCTGTGTGGCACGTGGAGATGAAATTCTCTTTCATTAATTGGAGTTACTGTCTCTGAAGAGTCCACTAAACAGTTCATAATAGCATTTTTTATACTAGTGCAATGTATAGATTAAATGAATACTACATTTGCAGCATGAGAGTACCTTGTGTAGTAGCTGAGCTCTGATCTGCAAGGGGAGTTAACTAATACCTGTTCTTTAAATCACACAGAGAAGCCTTGCTCCTTATCCTAGAGGAACTCCCTAAGCGAGGACTTACAGAGTGAAAGGGCAGAGGCACCCTTCATCTTCGTTCACTTTGTCAATAGCAGTTGAGCTCTTCTTGAAATATCTTCAATGCTTTTCAAAAATAAAAATTTTTATACTGTCATTGAATGTTTGTCCTGATTATTACATAGTGGTGATTTGATCTTGATTTGTTTTTCTGCAATGGTGCGGTATCTATTGTCTTCTCCTATCACTTACTCAACTTTGAAGACCAAAGCTGCAGAAGGGGAGTCTGTTCAGTAGAGTTCTCTGGGATTGCTGTGATTGCAGTGGCTCAGCAGCAACCAATACAAAGAATTGAAATTACAAAGCAGCTGTTACTTTCTAAGGACTGAGAATATTTCTGAAATAGTGGATGAATTACTATCAGTGGGATTTTAAATCTGCTATTGGCTGCATATTGTGGGGATGTCTAATATACTGATTTAAGAGAGTGGGGAGATTTATTTCTGCACCAAAAAAAGCCTGATTTGGCTAAGTGGTCTTGAAAACAGGCCTCCTTCTCAGGCTGAAGTTAAGAAAATACTGTAAGACTCATAATTTTTTTGCTATGTAGAACGTAGTTTGCTGATGAGAGAAAAGCTTCTCATGTTCTTAGTAGCCTTGAAGGATACGGAGCATATCCAGGCACACAGAAGCCCTCACATGTTCTTGTTGTGTTACCAAAGCATAAGTACCTAACAGGAGACTGTACGAGTTGATTGTGTCAGTGCACACAGCCTGTCTACACCCTGCAGAGCATGCCAGGCTCCAATATATCTATGCAGAGCAGTGCTGCATGGATAGTACCCATTGGTATAGCTGTCACTGGGATCCAGCATGAATGAATGTCATGATAGTGCTCATGTTTTGGTTTTCAGGTTTCTAGTTACCATATCTGTTTCTCTCTGTGTTAAACATTGTTAAACATGCTGTAAGTGCTTTCAAGGTTCATACTATTTTATTTAAGCCATCTTAAACTTCAGGCTTGAAATTAGTTACTAGTTGAAAAAAAAGCAACATCTTCAAAGCATGAGATCTGTCTTCCTCCAGTGACAGAGAGTAGCATCATTGGTTAGGTAGGACTGGAGGTCACCTTTGAATATTGTGCACTAGCTGAGATGAATACAGGTCACAGTTTCTTAAAGATGGAGGATATGCTGTGTTTTGCCAAATGTTCTCCTTCTCCTCTGTGACTGAAATTCAGATTGGCTTCTGTACTGTAACTCTCATAAGAATTTTTAATCATCAAGCAAAATTAATTTCCAGCTTTTACTTACCCTGTGGTATACTGGAATTAAATCTGTTGAAAACAGGCTTTCTGCAACTTCAGGACTAACCTGAGACAAGAATCAAGTGTCTCCAGTTTTGTGGTACAAAGGAAGGTAACTAAATAAATACCATTTAAAAAATCTTCTGTGATTATGTCTAACATAGTCTAGATAGAAGTAGTAGGAAACTTAAAATCATAGAAATGTACTAAGAAAAAGACTGTGTGGATTCAAAGCCTACTGAAGTCACTGGAAGTCTTTAATTTACCTGGGGTTTGTGCATTATCTTTATATTCCTCCAGGTATTTGCCTATGAATTGTATGCTTTTGGGGATGAGTGTCAAATAACTTTGAGAGGAGTCTTCTGCTTTATATTTGAAGTTAAAAATCTGGTAAGCTGAAATTCCATGTGTATTGTTTCCAACATGATGGAAAAAGAAGTAATTTTATGCTCTAGATTTGGCTGGCAATGATCGGTACAAATTATTTCAAATTCTGGAATTTTATCTCCTATATTTAGAGATTTTACTACAGGGGGACTTTGCAAAACTTGCCTAGACACCATGGTGTTCTTCTGACTCATATAACAGAGCTACTTGCCATTTGTACAAGTGTTGGGAAGGTCAGGCCTGTGCTAGAGATGTGAATGCAGTGTGGTTTTGTTCATCCAAGAATGTGAAAAGATGTACATCTGTGACCTGCTTTGGCCAAAGTCCCTGGTATGTACGTAGATTTGTTCTGGGAAGTTTTGCTTGTATTGATACAGCCTGTCTAGTTCATGGCAATGCTTGTGGAGTGTTTTATAAAGAGCAACTTTGCTCAGTGGTGTAAAAATCATTTACAGATGTTATTCTACTGTGTTGGCAAAATACCCCTTCACCAACAGGCTTATTTGGTTTTCATATTAAGGAATCCAAAGGATTGAGTGGGTGTGTGGAGTAGATGGATTAGGGGAAACAAGTATCTTCTATCTGCAAGGCAGATGCCCAAGAAAAGCAGCATTGTCATAAGTAGTAGTACAGTGAGTTGTCTGACAGAGAACCATTCCAAAATGAATTTACCAGCTTCTACTGCAACTGAAAATGGTTGTCACTACAGCCACCATGATGTGTATGGATGGATGGGGGTGGATGGAGCCCTCTGAATAGGGGGCATGAAACTGCTTCTTCCTCTTTGTGGTGAGGCAAACTCCTCATATAAGGATAACCACAAGGGACAGAGCTGACTGGCTGGAGAGGAGGAGGACATCTAACAAAAGTCACATAACCAGTGTATATACCAGATGGATTTCCAAAGAAGCAGCAGGCCAGATTCCTCTCAGTCAGCTTCACCACTGGATAAGTTTTAGGATGATGAAGGGCTTATTTAAGTGCACAGATTTATGATCATGGGCCTATATTAGAAGCAACTCCCACTCCAACGTACATTATTAATTTTAAATGTAATACCAGGTTTCTCTCTTCATTGATCCAGAATCTTGGTTATTGAGAGTTGTAAGTTAGAGGGCTCAGCCTGCCCCAGGGGATTGTGTCCAGTGAGGGTTGTAGTGCTACACCTCTCCTGTTCCTTTCTGTTAAGTGGTTGGCAGTCTTGCAAAATAAGAGCTCTGGTAACTATTTTCCATATCAAAGTGGAAAGGAATTTGGTTTTTGTTTGTTTTTTTTTTTTTTTTTTAATATCTTGATCAGGGCCTGACTCTAGACTTTAAACTTTCTTTGTTTCTTTATACCAGACCTGAAAATCAGTGGCAAACCCTACAAACAACATGATTTCGAGTGAGGTTGCCAAAATTGTGCCTCTTTCCTCTGTGAGGATATGTCAGCAATCTAGTTACAGTCAAGGCACCTCTGTGCAACATGATAAGTATAGCAGTTTTGAGCCAGAGAAAACAGATCTACCTACATCCTCATAATCCTGGGTAATGGCCATAAGCCACAGAACTGTGGTGGTAATAAATCTGGCACAGTGGCTATCAAACTACTAGTCACCAGTATTTTACCACATGAGCTGCATCCTGGGCAGGCATCTTTGCTGAAGATGCTGCAGGTTTGGAATTATGGCAGCTGTGGAGGTGATGGCCACAGCCACATACTTCTTGCTGCTGCATATCTGCAGACATTCCCTTGACTGTTCCAGACCTAGAAAGAATATGTCATACTGGTCTGCAAAGCAAATCTCCACTGAATTTATAAGGTATGAACAATACAGTAGACAAAGTCTGCTAGCACTCTGCAATCAAGTAGGCAGTGAAGAGATGTCCTGAGACCCAGACATGCTGTCTCTCAGACCTGGGAGATGCCACAGACCCAACCAGCATTAAAAGAAAAAGACAAAAAGACCTTTTTCTGTTCAAAATGTACCTGTTTTTGTTGCTTGTGGAATGTTGTGGCAAACAGAACAATTAAACCAATTCCGAGTGATTGCACAATACTCTTCCCACAGTATTCTGTGGGATTTTGCTGTATCACACTGTCACTGAAATACAAACAAAGCAGTTACCAAAGGTAGCAAATTCAAGAGAGAAAACTAGGTTGGGATGAGTTTCACAATGTTTATGCAAAATGAGTATGAGACTTTGGATTTTGCCTGTGATGTTGTGGTAATGTGTGCATGTGTGTAATCAATGATAGATCTGTGTTTCATTAAAGAAAATATAAACTCCTTAACAAATTGTGCCAGCAGAAATGATTTCCCTTTGGATTAGTAGGCAGTGAGTAAAATGTGATTCATGATGATCACAATACTCCAACAATGTTGAAGTGATATGATATGACTTGTGGCACAGCTCTGCTTAAATCTTTGTGCCACAGGCTGCAATAGCAAAGTCTTTGTGAAGATACCTTTTCCACGTTAGACCAGTAGGGCCACAACTCCTGAATTGGTGTGGTGTGGAGTTTTTGGCAAAGTTATTTCAACAGATTAATTTCTGCTGGGGTGCAGCTGGCTGATTTGAAGGTATGCTGATTGTAGAAGAGACATTAGTTTCTTGCTGCAGTCCTACCTTCCCCTGGGTGATGCACTAGTCTTCTCAGAGCTTCTTCAGAGCTCTTCATTTGTGCTTACAGAGGTTGCTGCCCCTTCAGATCTACTAGCAGAGATGATTGGATGATGCCCAATTCAGTCTGTACCTGCTGGGTGTACTTTACCAGAGAACTGGGAATTTACAGCCAGAACCAGCTGAGACAGGAGGTCTATCCAGCTGGCCCAGAAAGAGTTGGGGAAGATATTTCAGTGGCCTGAGGTGCATTGTCTGCACATCCTGATGGTAGATCTTTATCAGTGAGTGACATCATGAGGTGGTTACAATTTTGTTCCCTTTTTTGTTGCCAATTGTTAAAATACGCTGAAAATGCTCTTGCTTTACTCTGTGCTCTGTGGGTGTGTGAATGACTGGATTCAGACATGGACTTCATCTCTCCTGCCCTTACACACACCTTGGAGGCTGTTCTCTGATGTGTTTCTTTTGGAGGCAGTGTTACTTCAGCTGTCCCACCTTCCTGCCACTGTTTTCCACTTCTCCATCTCTCCCTTAAATGTGATGGCACAAGTGATCTTCATCTTCCTGGTAAAGGGGATTGAGAAATTCTTCCTTGTTTAAAAAAATTAATTAACACAGAGGTCCCCTTCCAACTGGAATGCTGCTGAGAAAGTTTTTTGGTGACTTCAGTTGAATACAAGCTGGTTTCAGGAGGATGTATGCAAGCTTTGCAGTGCTCTAGTGCTGTGAGAGTTGTCTTTTTCAGTTGTTTAGAAAAAGTGAAAACTAAAGGCAGTCTTTGAACTCTGTTTTTAAGCTCTGTTTATTGTTCTCTGTAATGAATTCAGTCAGAGAGTTTAGTTTGAATGTATGCAGAGATCTGTATTGGAGCCAGTCACACTGTGCTGCCATTGTAGGCAGAGCAGACAAAGGGGTATAGCTCCCTTTGCAAGGGGTGCTATACCCCTTTGTCCTTTGCAAGCAGAGGTGAGATGAATCATTCCCTCTCCTTCCTCTTGGAAATAAATAGTGTCCTGAGGTGACAAGGTCAGCCATTGATGTCTGTATGTAAGAGCATCTTCCTTGTGGCTGGGGCACAGGATCCAGCACCCTAAAGCACCATAAATAGATACTAGAAGAGAGAGAATATAGTGGGGAAGTACTATATATGCCTGCCCTGACACCATGCTAGCTGTATAGCCAGTTCAGTGACTGACAGAACCAGATGTGAACCCTGAATTAGTTGTGATTTATTAACCTTTGGTGGATTCTTCTTTTGTGAGTTTGTATATTCTTCCTTTGTTAATTTTTGCGTTCACAGTGCCCTTTGGTAGGAATCCTTAGAAAATCCTGTTTTTGAAGGCTCTTAAGGCCTTATTTGAAGGCTTTTAATTAGGTGGAGTAAACGCTCTTCCTAATGAATGAGATACTAATAGTTTGGTAGAAGAATCTGGGATTGTATATTTTGTTCCAGGTTACTCTGTGTATTGGTACATGAGAATGAGTCGTCTGCTCAGAAAGCTCTGTCTTACTTCAAACTAGCTGAAATGTGAGCTGCTCATGTATGATCATGGGTTCTGGTCAATCCACCAAATAGAATGGAAATGAATCAGACTGACTTTTTGTGTAAAAACTGGGAGCTGGGGAGAGAACAGATATTTGGGCCCTAGGTCATGCCTAAGGCTTAATATTTCAGCATAGTATTTGGCCAGGTTCTCAAAGGCAGGAAGCTGGGAAGCCAAGTTTGGCTGTTAGCTCTAATCAAACATTTGCTTTTGGGTGTGTGAGTGCAGGTAGAGTTTTGTACCCAGGAGGAAAATGAATGCTGAGAGAGTTGCATTTTTCACAGAGCCTCTGTGCTTGTCTGTTTACATAGCTATACAGTAAAAGGTTTGCCTCAAAAAAAGAGCCAAGTTAAAAAAACCCACAAAACAAGAAAAAACCCACAACCTTACCCTCCAAAGGGCATAGGTAAAATCCTTCTTTGGGATTTGTAGGAAGTAGCTTGCACCCTGTGATTCCATTTCCTTTCTAGTCTTTTGAATCCTTTGATGTCATAAAATAATTTTTGTGACAAAATTGGGTCAGTGAATGGTGATTGGAGTTTCCATGCTCTTCAGCGTGCTGCAGCTGGACGGTGCTGTGGTTGTGTTTTCAGCATTCAGTGTGTACAAAAACAATTTTCAGGTCAGTCTTTCACTGGAATACATTAAACTAGAAGAGTAATTTGCAATTACCTTTGAAACTTTCCTGCTCACACCAGTAGGTAGTCATTGGCACTACTAGATTGTGTCATGCAAAGTATTAGTCCTGAATCTTAGATTTACAATTTGGCACCAATAGCAGTATGCCAGACACCACTGCTGATTGCATTCCTTGCTGTGCTAGCTGCAAGTTACAGGAACTGCTGCAATTTAGACAGTCTTTCTGATTCCACCTTTAAAAGAGGTCTGTGCTGTTTTTTCTGGGGCAGCTCTTGAGATATATGCTGTAGCTCTGTATATCAAGCAGTTTTATGCTAATATATACCAACTGAACTGCTTTCTCATTCTATGCTAATACTAGATCAGTTCGTGTGAATGAACTGGGAAATAAATTTCTCAGGTACTCCCAGTTTTCTCACATTTTTAAAACTGAAGTTCTCACATACTCTTGAAGTTGCTTTTCAGTTTCCTAGGCTTAGGGGCAAGTGGACACTCTATTAATTTTCTCAGCTCCTCCTAATTTGTCTCTGTTTGTCCATGTGGTGCATTGCCCCTAGCTAGACACCAGCTGCCCACCAAAACTATGCTCTTGTTCCCATCCTCACCTACACAGGGGAGAGAGAATTTAATGGAAGGATTGTGTGTCAAGATGAGGGCAGGGAGAGATCAGTCACCAGTTAGCATCATGGGCAAATCAGACTTGACTTAGGGAAAAATTCATTTTATTACCAATCAAATCAGAGTACAATAATGAGAAATAAAACCAAATCTTAAAACACCTTCCCCCCACCCCTCAATTCTTCTGACTCTTGAAAGGAGTCCCTTTTGCAGTCTATACTGGGAAGTTTCTGTTCTCATTGCAGTTGGGAATGAGGGGGTGCTCTCCCTCTCGTGATGGAGAAATCAACGGACAGACATGACAAACAAGCCTCAAGCATTTTGTGATCTCTGTGTGACAGGGCAAGGAAATAGTTCTGGGCAATGACAGTTTCAGTGTGACTGCAAATGTGCATTAAGCATATGAGGTGTGACTGTGCCTGATAGCAAAGTTTCTGCCACTAGTAGGATGGCTGGCTGAGCTACAGCTGTGGTAGGAAATCAAACTGGAATAAGCTGATGGGATGACCAAAGCTGATGGCTGTGGGAGACTGGAACTAGGAGTGTGCTGCTTGAAAAGTCAGGAGTTTGCTGTATAACATTCAAGAAGATGGGAAAATGGACGTGCCCCAAACTAACTTCCAAATTTACAGGTATGACTCAATGCTCTTTACTCACAGTTATTGGAACTGAAAACATTGCTGTCTTAAGCCCAGATTTTACAATCTTGTAAATGATAAACCCATAATTTTTTCTAAAAAGTGAATTTTATGACTTAAAATTGCAAAGGAAAGCTTTGAACATTGTGTTTTGAAAAACTGTGGAAGGTATTACAGTCCTTCTGAGCACAGCACTGCGTGCCTCACCCTGTGAAACAGACCAAAGGATTGCATGTAGTTCGAAGGTTCATGTGTTCAGGAGCTACTGAGGTACTTGAAATACAGATTCTGCTTTTTTGAAAGCTTGGCTCCCTGAAGTTTTTTTATTGGATAGGAGCAACAGTGTTGGTTCCTAGTAAGTATCTAGCACCTGTCTTCTGCCTTGTATTGCTTCAAGTTCTTACAGGAACTCTGGGTTTTCAAGTGACTCAAGTAAATCTCTACAGGCTGCTGAGTAGTGGGAGCCCATGTTCCCTGCTTCTTGAGCCAGTACTGGATAACAGCCCATGTTCCCTGCTTCTTGAGCCAGTATTGGATAACAGCACTAATCAGTGAGTAGTGGGGAATATCTTCATGTTTTCCTCTGTCAGGCTTTTTGGGCATGTTAGACACATAGCAATTCCCAGATGTATATCTGACTGCAGGAGTAGTCTGATTATCAAACTCTGCATTGCTTTTTTACAGGGACCAAAAGTGAAGGTTAAATATCGATCTTTGGGAGGGAGATATTAGTTATGCTTCATTGAGGTGATGCCTCTTAGTTGGCCTAGACATTCTTATCTATGGTAAAGAGAGGGTTTTGAATTCCCTTCTAGTACTCTGGATTTTCTCCTGTGATCAGCTAAATGCTTCTGTTTTCCATGTAGGTCCTCTGTATTTTACTCCCATGACAGATATTTTTATTTTAAGTGTGGCTGCTGTGCAACCACACATATGCAGAATACACCAGGGAAGTGGTTTGGGTTTTCTGCTCTAAAGAAATTGTGTTGGCAGAAAATTATTTGCAGTGCTGCGGATTGACAGTATTTTAAGTGTTCCTCCAGTGCTGGCTCAAGAGAGGATTTTGTTCAGACTTTGTAATTAGAACCCATATTCAAATGTCTGCATGTATGCTATATAATTTGTTTTAAGCTTGAGCTTAAAAAGTATGTTTGACTTTGCCTGAAGGCCTATGCAAAAGTTAACTAATTGAGTGCATAAACATGCCAGATGATGCCTGATATAATTTTAGCATGTTTAGTCAGTAGTACAAGACTGATATATATGATTTTATTGTTTTCTGGTTTTATAGCAAAAAAAAATTGTTTGTTTGTGTTGCTTAGAGTGAAAGAAAGTTCTTGTTCTGGCAAACTGAGCTCACTGAGTTTCATAATGGAGTTCTGAAAATGTGAAGGTGTTTAAAATGTGCATGTACTTGGTTTGGTTTCTTGGAAACCCTTGCACCCTTAGCTAATACAACAACAGAATCACAGAATGGGTCACACTGGAAGGGACCATAGTGGGTCATCTGGTGCAACTTCCCTGCTCAGGCAGGGTTATCCTATAATGCATTGCACAGGATTGTGTCCATAGGGCTTTCAAGTACCTCTGGTAAGGGAGACTCCACAATCTCTCTGGGCAACCTGTTCCAGGTTGGTCATCCACTTGTCCTAGAAATATCACATATGATGTTCTGGGTGTATCTGATTCCTCAAACAGAGGATCTTTTCTTGAACTGTCCCTGTTCACACCAGTGTAACCCCTCATAACTAAAACAACATAACAAGGATCTCTACCTGTTATTACCTTGTGTTCCAGCTGATGAACATTCCCATTAATTTAAATAGCAAATTTCATCTTCCCTTTCAAAAACATGCTTCTGTATGTGTTTAGGACTTTTTTTTTTACCTTATGTGGCTTAAATGAGGAATTAGTTTTAGGAAGGGGATTGCTTTAAAGATGGTACAGAATCTGGTGGTTTTGCAGGGTGTGTGGTTCCTTTTGAGTGCTGCAATTCTGTGGATGTTCACTTGTTCAGGCTTTCATGTGAAATTTTGCAACAGTTCTTATTGAATACTGATTATTCACAGGCGTCAGTATGGTGAATATTTTTTTTTAAATTATTTGCTCGTATTTTCCTATATGAGTTACTATTTTCATCTGTTTTAGCATTTTGATATCCCCGGGGATGTTATAAAAATAAAGTTAATTAATTTTCAAACCTTCAATTCTGTTAGGAAATATTTAAAAGGTATGAGCAGTCTCACTTGTTGCTGATTTTATTTTTGGAAGGAAAGGTTTTGATTGCTTACTTATGTGGTCAGTTTGAAAGTCCTTTTTTTAACATATTAGAGTAGGTATTGTGTAACACAGTGCATTATCAGCAGTCTAGTTATTAAGACTTTATCAAAACTAAGGAAATAATATGCAAAAAGTTGGACACTTCTAATAGCTGTAGACTTAAGATGACTGGGACAGTTTATGCTTATTTTATTACAATGTTCATTCCACCACCTTAACGCTTCAAGAAGTGAAATTTAGAGCATTTACATCTTCAATGTCAGCAAATGAAATGGATTTTTTGGCTTCTTTTCTCTTGGTTGTTGTTTTAGATGCCTCTGCTTTCCTTTTCATGGCTGAATCTCTTCCTTCCTTCAGTGCATCTTCAGTATAAGTTACTCAGAGCAGAATTATCTATATTTCTATTCAACTGCAAAGATTAGAAACTTACTTTGTTTTTAAAGGGTACCCGATCATCTTACTTCATCTGCAGGTAACTGGCATTGGGGCTTTAAGAAGAAGCTACAAATACTGTAAAATTCAGAGCTGAACAGCTGGGATTTTAAACTTAATATAAAGGTCTTAACAACATTGTCTCATCCATGCATAGCAGAGTGGTGCTTATCATGCTAACCAGGATAGTCTCACATTCAGTTTGGAGCAAAATAAGTGTTCTAAAATTACTATCTATTGCACTTTTGGGATTTTACAAATATTACATGAATTTACATATTTGCTTGCATGTCTATAGCACTCATTTCCTACGTACCTTTTTATGGTTTTGGCATTAGCACAAGACTTCAGTAAGTCTAATTTTGCTGTCTTTCTTAGTATGATAAAGTGCTCAATATGTATGTTGATATTCCTATTTGAAACCTAATGAAAGCTGTTTTTTATATTTGATCCTAAACAATGGATTTACTCATATGCCTAAAAAGTATCCATAATTTCCTGATGTTTAGACTGGAAAGTTTTATTTTAGGCAGAGAGGCATAAGTTTGTAGGATTGGGAATATTTTACATTGGTATCCCTAGAGATTTAGTGTATATATAGAGGTTAGTGTAGATAGAGCTTCCTGGCCCCATCCATCCATCCATCCATCCATCCATCCATCCATCCATCCATCCATCCATCCATCCATCCATCCATCCATCCATCCATCCATCCATCTTTCCTTGAGAACACATACTGTTTGAAAGAGGAGTTTGAAATCTGGTTAGCCATAAATACTAATTAAATTCTTGGTGTGGGTTCTTGCTTTCAGAGTCACAATAACTGCTGCCTTGTGCTCAGTGGGCCAGCTCACAGTGGTTATTGTAGAGGGTAATGAATGATGTTTATTTATGCCGTGTGCCCAACCACATCTGGGGGTGAGAACATGCTGGCAGCTAATTGGCCTGGCAAATGATCAGGCTGCTACAAAGCAGTAGCTTGTCCTAGGCAGGAAAATAAAATCTCAGGCAACTGTCATCCCTTGCTCTTATTGATGGTTCCTGGTGGAAATGACAGACATTAGCTGTGGATGTGATACTGAGATCTGCTCTTACTGTATGGATTTATTTCAGTGAATACCTTAGATCAATTTGCTGTTATTAACACCTTGTGAATTAATCTCATCCCCAGGGACTCATGTTAACTGCTAGTTTGTAGAGTTATGTTCATCTGTGTTTGTATTCCTTTTTGTCCTGAGACACTTGCATGCTTCACTTTAGAACTGATCCTGTTAGTGAATGTTGAGGACAAACAGTCCAGCTGGGAAGTTTGTGTTGTGTGCCTTGGTTGGCATCGAGCAATTTCCTGAAAGTGGTGCTGATGCTGCCTTTAAAGATCTCAGAACTTTGGGTTTCTTTGAGCTTGAAGGAACTAGAATCACCAAAAATGAGAGAATTGCAGTAATTCTTTGGTGACGGGACAGCAAAGAATGCAGTTTGAATTTTTATGTTACTTATGTGTACTAAGCTACCTTCCTCAGAGCCTGAGCCCTGCAGGTACTCCCTGTCCCCAGCAGTCTGCTTTGTGCTTGTGCTGGAACCAGGCAGTTGTCTTCATTCTAAGCTTAGTAGCACTTGTGGGAAGAGTTGAAGAGGCTTTTACTCCTTAAAAACCCAGGATACATTTAAGTAGGTCAAAGCAAAAGGAATAGGAGGAGAAATGGCACTGTTTGGATTGATGACAAACTGATTACTCCAAAAGTTGTGAGGATGTGATTGACAGCCCACCAAGACATCCTTCCCATGAAGTTGAATACTTGAATACTTGAAGTTGATGTTAGCAAGAAAGAGGAATAAAGTTTGTATGTCCTAATAAATCATTTTGGTGGTAGGGAGGTTTGAAAACAGAAAACTTGAGTATTATTTGACTGGCTGTTAGCATGTAAAATGACCAGATGAACAAGTCCAAATAACACAGCAGATTGTAGTATTAAGTAGCCATGCAATGGAGAATGGCTTTTGGGGGCTTTTGGACCCTTCTGGTTTTGAAAATCAGTTTGTGGCATCTGACACTGCAAAGAGCACCTGCTGAACATTGAGGTTATGCCATTGATTTAAAAGCTAGGTGTAAGTATTTTCATGGCTCCCCCTCTTGTCTCACTTTACATAACATCTATGAGTAGAAAATAGATTCTATTAAAAAAAAGCAATCCCATCGTATGTTTTTCATCTTTCCTTGTATTTGTATGAGTTCTCTGAAATGGATGTATTTTTAAATTTTCCTTTTTCTTAAAACAATTTTATTACTAATATTTACTTATTTTTGGAAGAGCATGTGAATGTTGTTTATTTTACTTTTTCAAGGTACGTAAAATAGGCGAACAAAGGACAGTTGTATTAATACTTTTACTGGGTGAGTAAGAAAATGTAAATTAAATAAATGTAAATGAAATAAGCCTTTAGCTTTATTTTTGCTGACTCTGAGTGCTTTGTGATATTGCTTAGAAGACCAGATGCCTTGCAAGCTTTTTGTAAACAATGTATAGAAAAAGGGATGCCTTGTTCTGATATTCCAGAAACAGTGAAAAAAAAATCATGCTTATGCAATCAGAAGTTTGGTGGTGTAAAAAGAGAAAGGAAAATATGGTAGCTTAAAAGCTTGATGTGGGATTACAGTTGTTTTTAGCACTTGATGGTTAAGTGTCTTTTACTGCTCTGTCTCTGAACTCCCATAACTGATAATTTAGCTGCTAATTCAATTGTGTGATGATTAATTGTCATGAACAATTCCTTGAAGAGCACTATAAATTTCATTTTCGTTTCTCTGCTAACTATAGGAGTTTTTACTTCCTCTGTTATTTGTGTGTTGGTCACCCAGTGATGTATGTGATGAATATATACCAAAAAGGTGTACATGCAAAATGTAGTCAAGATTTATTTGCTAGAAAACCTTTTAGAGCTCACTTTTACACGCAGAAGACTGCACTGATCCTCTGATTTGCTGCTGAATTTTCACCATTTTTTTCCTCTTGTATTAAGTAGAAAATGTATGATGAACAGATTAAGATGAGATGATTTTTCTCTCTGACAGTACTGTTCTATTAATAACTGTAAATCTTGTTTTCTCCCCCTCCTCCCTCGCATCCATAACAGCTAGCCGATGGCGGAACCTCTTCTCTACACCTGTCTCCTTGGCTTTTCCCTATAGTCCTGTTGCAAGACTCACCCCATATACCAATGGCTGTAATAGTCCCAGCTTCTCTAAAACTTCCAGTAAAGCAATACTAACACCTGAACGGACAGGTAATGCTTATCTTTTTATTGATTTGTGGTGCTTACAAAAGTGCTTGATTGTATCTAATCCTGCTAGCATTTAACAGCAGTACTCTTTTTGGATAATTGTATATGAACTCTCAGAGGGAAATTGGAGTTTTGGGCATTTTTTTTTAATACCCTAAAGTTTGGCTGTTAACTACAAGTGTTATGCAGCATGTTACGGGAGAGTGATACTAGTAAATACCACTAATGATTTACCAGTAGTACAGTTGTGACTGTGTCAGCTTAAACAATCCCCAGCTTTGTTACTTATTTCTGCCCCTTGGTACCCCTTCCTTGTGGCCACAGAAACATACGTACAGCTGTGTAATGAAATTGGCAGTGAGAACTTATAATAAGAATAGCTGGCAGAATCGTGCCTGTTTTCAAGCTGATATTGTTGCTATTTGTTCAAGATTTATTTTATGTTTTCCACTATAGGGAATACACAAGTTCTAGGAAAATAGAAAACTTTCTGTGGTCTGTAAATTGCAAGGATTTTCATTTTCCTTCTTCACTACAAATATCAGGAGTCAGTTTGTATCTGTGACTTATCTTAAACTGCAGTGGCAGTGGAGAAAACAATCTTCTGGGCAAGAGGCATTAATGTTTTATTGCTGGCAGGAGCAGGCATGGGCTGAGGATGGGCTGATGATCAGTGTCACACCCATTTGTGTGCAGTGTTCCTTACAGCGCTTGAAATCACTGCAGAAATCCCTATTTTGAGGGATATGGGCACTGTGAGTGAGAAATAGCTCCAGACAGAGTGCCTGCTGTAGCTGTCTGCATGTGAGTAAAATGTCTTCCCTATTCAGTGGGATGAAGCCTAGTTGCTAAATGAACTCATGCTCTTTGAGATACCCTCAGGTACTTTGTCTAGCTTCCCTCTGCGGCTCCAAAAGAGCACAGCTGTTTCTACCTCTGCAGAACCTCAGGGACTGCTGTAATTTGCACATTTAAGAAAGCAAACACATTTACTCCATACAATCCTTCAAAGCAAAGTAATCCCCTGCCTGTCCTTTTCTTTTGGAGATATTATTAGAAAATAGCTGATTTTAGGATGAATTTTAGGTGGCTGCTTTCAGCAGTGCTTGAGGATGCAGACACACCTGTGATACAAGCACAGCTGGAGAGCCATAGTCACAGCAGTTCTTGCCCTGCAGGCTGTGGGTCTCTACTGGTCCACAGGACATTAGAAAATTATTTACTGTTTTAGTTGATGGGATTTTTCTTTAAAGCTGGACAACAACTAACTCATGCAGATTAGTTTATATTTTACTATCAAACTCAGGGAAAAATCCAGAGCCTTTCAAAAAGGTAGCTCTGTGAAGAAAGTAATGCTTTCTCTGTTGCATAATGTTCGACCTTAATTGTTACTGAGATTGAGTTATATGATAATTATATATAGTATAAAAAAAGAATAGTAAAATTTAGCTAAATGGCATTTGAGTATTGAGCAGAAGTCAGTGACACATATCCACTTGTTTTTCAAAACAGAGTAGGGAGAAACACAGTCCCATAAGAGATATGCAAATGCAGATGTTGGTTAGACTACACTAATCTGAGCTGTATCAGAACAGTATTGGGTAAATTATTCATTGTCTGGGCTATGCAATGCTATTTTGGGAACAAGCCAAGGAATTCATGATCCATACCTACACTTACTACTTCTCATGAATATCAAAGCTCTTTGCTAATTGTTAGTGAATTGCACTACACTTCTGAAAGTTTTTATGTGCTATTCAGAAAATGTTTTAAGCTACTGTAATGTAAATTTAGATGATTCTGAATGAAGGTGGCCAGACATATTTGTAGCCTAAAGTGTATGCTTTCTTACTTAGGGTACATTTCTAGGAGTTCCCCTTTGAGTCCACAGTCATCGATAGACAGTGAACTGAGCACTTCGGAGCTGGAAGATGATTCCATCTCCATGGGATACAAGCTGCAGGACCTCACTGATGTTCAAATCATGGCTCGTCTACAGGAGGAGAGTAGGTGGCACTTTTTTGGTTTTCATAACAGTCTGAGGAAGACTTCTCATTATAGTTAAAACTGCTCCAGTCTGGTCTCAGTGAAGTAAATATTTTTTGAGTTGTATTGCCTCTTGAGTGGCAAGTGGAAGTACTCTTCACCTGCATGGAGAAGGTGTGCATGTTGTTGGGTTCATGTTAATCTGAACTGGTACTGGATCTTTCAACATTTGATGTTTATGTTTTCCTGAATGTTAATTGAAATAATTTTATTTCTGGAGAGGGAAGATCCTAAAGCATTTTTTCTCATGCATGCATTTAATGAGAAAGGTAAAAATAAGCAGCTCTCTTGGCTTTCTTTGCCTCCACTTCAATTTTCTTATATTTTCAGGTGAGTTTTGAAATGAAATCCCACTTAAATACAGAATTGGGGCTTTTAAATTCAATACTTTGGTTTAAAAATAGTAATTATGCACAAATCTGAGTCTAAAGTCTTCTTTGACATAGATTTTAGTTTGGCTTAATAGTAATTTTTGTAAAATGTCTTTATTAATAAATAAAGGGCAATTGACTTAGAGGTTACTGAGACATTAAGTGGAGTATTTCTCCCGAATCCAGTTAGTGCCAAGTGAGATATCAAGGAGGAAGTGATGAGATTAAAAGCAAGAGAAATTCACAGACGGGGCCTGAATGAAAATGCCAAGTAATAAGTGATTATATAAATCAAAAATAATAAAATGAGAAAAAAAAGTAGAGCCATGATCTGGCTGAAGCCACCAGACTGGGCAGGCAGAGTGATCACCTGCCAGCAGGAGAGCTTGCTGAATATCTGGTGGCATGCATCAGGTTCAGCAGCGAAATTAACAAGTCTTCTAATTTTAAAAAGAAAAAGAGTTATGACTGTCAAGCATACAAAGGATTGCATTATTTAAATGACAGCTGTGCTCATCTCCTTCACAGTGAGGTTTAAAAAATACTTCAGGTACTTAGCACTTTAAGGAATCAGGGCATTGGCAGGCTGGAAAGAAAAATGCTGGTTTCTCTTCAAATCTGTGTCATGTGCAATTGATTGTATGTCATCCTTGTAGTGGCAGCTGATGGAGAGTGAGCACGTGACAGTTGTTGACCACTTAATCCCGTGGAAAGTGGCAGTTCTATACGTGCACGCAGGCACGCTCTCTTCACAGCCACAAATAGAAACTCCCACTTGAGGAGAGGGAGAGGAAGCATATTAAGAAGTTTGCATTATGAAGCAAAGACATCTGTTAAAAATTAGGGCTTCTTGAAGGTCTAGGAAGGTTGTTATCTGCAGCTACTTCAGAGTTACTTGTCTCCTGGAAGTGCAGTGTTTTTTCTGTTTTTGCTGTGCATCTGGAGAAAGGATGGATGTGCAAGTGATGTAAATGTTTCCCTCTCACTTGACCCAGAGCAAACAGGCTCTTAGAGGGTGGTGCTTATTGTAAGATGGTTTTCAAAACTTGGCATTCTGAGAAGAGGGTGTACTGTGTAAAATACAGTCTGAGAAGATTGTGTACCTGTGTAAAATACAGTTGTGTTACCACTAAGCCTTGTCCATGGGACTGGATGCTATCAGGGAGTAATTCTTGTTCAGAGAGTTTGGAGAGCCAGGAGATTTAGGTGGGTTGTAGGCTTAAGAAATGTCATTGTAAACATTTTTGTTGCACGAATACAAATGTTCAATAGCAACAGCTTGGAAAACTAATGTGTGTGTAATTCCTCTGATTAAGAGTATTGAGAAGTTAAAAACTTAGTACTCATGTAATCCTTATTGGCAGAGAAATATGTGCCTCCTGAGAGAGGTACCTCTTAAGAAAGGCATCTAAGACATCGTTTGGGGACTCCTGTATTCTGTTTTAGTATTTTATTTTAAAAAAAAATAATTCAAGGAGAGAATTCAGGCTTAGATGCCTGAGAGGTGGATCAGATGAATCCTCCATCAGATCCTCAGCCTGATTACATTTTAAATTCAATTCTTGATGTAAAATTCTGTCTACTTACCTGTGTAGTTTTCAAGATTGAAGTGCATATTTAGAGTTAATCACTTAGCAGAAGCTGAATCATCCTCCTCTTGGAATTTACAGGCCTTAGGCAAGATTATGCTTCAACTTCAGCATCTGTGTCAAGGCACACTTCCAGTGTTTCTCTGAATGCGGGAAAAAAAGGGACATGCAGTGACCAGGAGTATGATCGCTATAGTCTTGAGGATGAGGAAGAGTTTGACCACCTTCCACCTCCGCAGCCACGTCTGACTCGCTGCTCCCCCTTCCAGAGAGGGATTCCTCACTCACAGACTTTCTCCAGTATCCGGGACTGCAGGAGGAGCCCTACTTCCCCACAATTCCCTACAAATACCTATCAGCAGCCCTTCTACTCTCCTCAAGCCCAAACTCCAGAGCAGCAACCAAATAGGATTAATGGAGGTGGGTTGCATGCTTTTCTGAGAAGTGGTCTTGTCTCTGCCAAGTGCCAGTGCCATTTTAAAGATGAATTGTACATAAATTGTGACAAGTAATTTAAGCCTGCGTAAATGATGAAGGGATGTTATTGCTAAGCAGTTTTCTACAAAATGTAATCTGTGACCTGGTCATGAAAGTTGTTGCTTTAGTCTGTTTTAAAATGCTGCAAAGATGACCACAAGTGAAGAAAGAAACAGAAAGTAAAGCAGGGCATGTTTTAGCAGGCTAATAGTTGGCTAGAAGAACCTCTGGGGCTTTCAAGCTTGATGTACATATGTCCATTGTGGATGCAGTAAAATACAGATCTGGGTTTTCAGATTTTAATTTCCTTTTCTTATCCCTGAGTTTGCTGTTAATGCAGCTGTGCTGTGATGAGTGCTTGTGGCCCTTTGCTTCTGTTCCAGGTCTGATAAGGCTGATTGTTAAAGTAGTTGGAGACAATGTCACTCCCGAACTATCCTGAGATATTGCTGCTTTTTTGCACTGCATTTGAGATGCATTCCAGAATATGGAAGATTGTATCTCTGTGCTTACTCGCGATTTAAGTTTCCCTCCATTTTTGCTGTTAACTTCTTTTCTTTCCTTATTATGATCACAACTTTTCTTCTTTCTGCTGCATTTTACTTTCCTGTATCTTCAGTCTTTCCCCCAAGTTAATTCTAAACAATCCATTTCCAGCCAAGGTCTTGTTTGTAACATTGCAGGTTACAGCTCACCCTTGGGCAAAAAAATAAATGTGCTGTTCAAAACAACATATAGTTGCTATTTATGGTGCTACAGGTATGCATGTTGCTTTTCTGACAAACAAGACGTGACAGGTTGGTGCCCAAAACACTTCTATTCAAAGTAAGCCCTGGCATGGAAATATAATTGACAAGTGGCAGGAGAAGTGATGTTAACAGAGGGTAGAGCAGCGTGGGTGTCTGTTGGTACAGCATTTGTGCCATATTAATTTTAATGTTACTTCTCTTGTCAGGGAGGTACAAGAGTGGGACAGCATTGCTGGGCTTGCAGAAATGTTGGGAGTTAGAAGGGAAGGCTTTGGGGCACTTTTGTTCAGGAATAAGAGAATGATTTGTTGCTGCCATGTTTTTATGTGGCTCCCAAATGTGTTTTGAATTATTTTTTTTATGTTCCATGTCAGTGGAACTTAAGCATTGGATTTCCTGCATAGAAAGGCATGAAAACCTTTAAGGTACTAAAAACATTAGACTCTTAGTTTATTAACTGTGAAGTGTATAAATGTAAAAGACCACCAGTTTTATTGCCTGGTTGACTTTTTTCTCAGGATCTTTGAAGTGTTTGGTTAATGTGTTTGGCATAACCCAGAAGCTGGGGACATGACTTCAGTTACCTGTTTGCAGGAATGACAGTGCTGTAATAGTCAGTACCACTGTCTTTAGGAGGGATGATCTCCTCAGCTTCTACACCTTCAGCCTCTAACACATGAAACTCTGATCCACATAAGTGGCAAATACTGATGGTGAGAAACATTTTGTTTGACTGTGTTCTTTTGGCAGACAAGGAGATAAGGAGGCAAGTGTTCATTGTACTGAGGGTGTCTGTGTAGTATTGCATCTTATCAGCACTTACCATCTTGGCAACAATTTCATTGTCTCTCAAGAATTCCTGCACACTGAAATGGAGGTAGACTGCAAAACAAGAATTTGTCTGTAGCTCTCTGTGATGGATGGTGTGTTCCACACTGCTAGTTTACAAGGGCAGTTGTGAAGGAAGGATGTGAAAGATGGAAAAACAGAACCTTTAATTTCTGCCTTCAGTAAATGGGGAAAGCATGATCCATAATTAATTATTAAGTCACACGTACCACATGCTGTACTGCTGGCCATTCCAGCAGTCTTCCGAAATCTTTAGTTGTTTGTCTTCCCCCAAAGAGATCACTTTTGTTCTTGTATGTGTAGTTAGGGGTCTGGCCTCTGCTTCATCTGGGCATTCACAGAGCTTTTCATAAAAGAAAAACAAGCAGCAAGTAACTGTTGAATTTTGACACTCGGTCTAGGGTAAAAACCCCAGTATTTAGCTTTGACACAGTATTTCCACTAAACTAGTCTGCATATTTAGCTTAATTACAACTTTTTGCCTTTAGGCAAATAGTTTGAGGGATGCTGCCCTACTTTCTTTTGGTGACCTTTGTTTGGCATGGTCCTCTAGGTGAGGTACTTAATTCCCTGCATGTGAAAAATATGGTGAAGGTGTGATAAACTTGGAAAACTTCAATAATTCTTTTAGGAGTATAGTATTTTTTGCCTGATGAGAAGCACCTATATTTATGTGCTAAAATATGGGTGCCTACCTCTGTATTAAGGGCCTAATTCAGCTGTCCAGGTAGAATTGCATGAGGTACTTTGGTGCACCCTGGCTTCACCATCACCCTGTGTCAATGCTGTTTAGTTTCCATAAACACCCCAGGATCTGTGGGATGCCATGTGCTACCTTCACATAGGCACTGACTTGTGCACCAGGTGTCTGGTCTCTCACTGTAGCTTCTTCTCCATTCACAGGATTATATTTTAGGTAGCAAATAAATGGTTTGCAGTTTCTGGTCCTCTAGTGATCTTCTGCCTTTTCTAGGGGTGAGAATAGTCTCTCAAATGTTTTCCAGCTGTGTCTGAAGCTATAATTTAGTGAGCTTGCACATTGTTCTTGCTAATGTGTTGTAGCAAAGTGCTGCCCCTGCTGTAATATTGACACTCCGCCCTGTTTTCAATTGCTGTACATCTTTTTGAAGATAAAATTACGTACTTCTGGACCACACCACACCATGTTATCACCTCTCTCAGGTCCAGGTTCTTTATCTCACCTTATTCCCCTCATGTCTAAATGAATGGTGTCAGTCACATTTACTGCCAGTCCCCAACAGCTTGCTGTACTGGAAGGCTCTTGGTAACATTAGCATAAAGTGGCAGGTGTGTGCCAATCTTAATATGTTTAGATGTGAAATATATTGCAATGTGTTTGAGGTGTATGTGGGGCCACTTGTAGCATGAGCTGTAGGTGTACTGGTTGTTACCTCTTAAACAGCATTTTCACAGCCACTGTCTGTGGAGTGTGTATGTAATCTTTGCTTTCTAATAGGTTTTATTGCCAGTTCTGGCAAGAATATAGGTAAACTTTGTGTGAAATCTGTCTGGATTTGTTTTCCTTGTTGAATCACACCCTCTTCCTAAATCAGCTGAATTTTCTGTAATGATGAGTTACATCAGAAAAATTACATTTGTGAACTTTTTAAGGTATCCTGATTTTGGGGGATTTTGTAGTTAGTTGATGTGTCAGAAAATAGATAATTTAAAGAAAAACTGAGAGAGATAGGGTGTGAACAGCTTTTTAAGTATTTGTTTCAATTAGCTGAAGTGAGTTTGTCTAGTTAGTGTGTGTTTTATGCTTTAATAAACTTCTAATGTGTTTGCAGTGGAAAGATTTATTCTTATGTCTCTCTCCCCTTAGTCTAATTTGAAGAAGTTACTGGTTAACAACTTAAAACACTGCTAACTATTAATATCAAGAATACTTTATATATAATCATTTTTGTAGAAGAAATACCACCGAAATTCATAAAACCAAGCTGGTTTCTGCTTTATGTTGTCCATAAGTATACATTCTTTTTCTTACTTTGATTCAAAAGTAACTGCTTTCACTTCAACTTTTTTAAAATATATTTTATTTCTGTTTAGTAATTCTATTATTTAGCTGATAGGGTTTTTGCCTTTTATGCATCTGTTTTTCTGAAACCAGAAGTAATGGTTAACTATAGTGCTGTGAAATCATCCAGAGTAATCAAGATCCAGGATAGACAAGGTACTGAAAATGGGATTGATTTTTCTTGTGTTCAGGCCTACTTTCCATCTCTTGAGGCCAACTTGCTCACAACCTTTTATCCTGGCACCACTTATTTTATATGTATTTTAAAGTGTCTTTTTTTATAATATGTGAAAATTGGAAGCGTTGTATTTTGGACAAATTATCCAGGTAAAGAATGAGTTTATTATAATACAGTAAGAAGGGGTGGATGAAAAATATATGGTTCATGGAGTAGCAACACATTCAGTCTGGTTAATCCTAATGTTATTTTCTACTTCCTTTTCACATTGCTTTTTAAGTTTTTGGCTTGGCATATACCTTCATAAAAAAGCCACAGATATTCACTTGAAAAAATTCTCTTTTCCAGAAATTACTAATTATGAGTAACTTTCTCGCCTATACTTCAAAAATACGATGAATATCATTGGCAATTGCCTCATTTTGAAAGCTGCAGTTGTGGTTTCCATTTGTTGTTTGGGTTTTTTAAGCAAACTCCAGGCAGACATAGAAGAGCAGCAGTAAATTGTGTTTAGATATAGGTTCAGCATAGACTTATGAGGTGTTCTCTTCTCATAACCTCTCTTGCTTGGTAAGAAAGGAAATTATTGCAGACTTTATTACAGAAAAGGACTAAAACAATATTACTTTGCTGCCTTTGGATAATATTGAGGACAATGATCAATGGGAGAACTCATGGAAGGCTAATGGAAAAATCTTTAATTGGCTCTGTCTGTGGCGGGAGACATATGCATGTGGAGCCAGGATGAGATGAAGTAATAATTCTGAATAAAATGTAGGTATTGACATTATTGAGAATGGCATCACTCACTTAACTGGAGGACTTGCTTTAATCTGTATTTGTGCTTTTACACACTGATGACTATTGTATCAGCTTGTGATTCCACAGACCATTTAAAAGACCCTGGTGTATTTGGGATGTTACAAATGCTATAACTGTGACAAATATATTGCAGATACTCATCTCAAGTCTTCAGAGATGAGGAAGAGAAATTAATCCCATAAAGTGAAGTTGTAATAGAGTCTACAAGAGAAGTTGTTATAAAGTCTACAAGTTTGTTAAGGATTTTAGAACACACTCTGAATGTCTACATAATATGGAACATAATATTTAAAATCAAGAAGCATGGGTTTTTTCCTTATGGCTTTACCCTGACCTATTTGTACGTACAATGCGGCTAAGGCAGAATTGAATTTGCAGGATTTCTGTGAAAGATTTAAATATGTGTGAGAACCTGCTAAGGTACCTCAAACAGTGATACAGATTTCTCTGAGACACCAATAATTCTGATTCATTGTATTACATTTCTGTGCTTTTGGTGAGGTTTGGGAGTCCTTTTGTTCAAATAAAACATTGACAACACTTGCAGAGAATAACTGTGAAGGAAAAAATGTGTTTTAAGAGACTTCACTGTAGAGTCGACTTAAGCCCTCCCTGCAAGGAGAACCTCATTGGATGAGGCATTTTGGCAGCTAGAAGATGATACTGGCCAAAGACTGCTACAGAAGTCCCCATCTGGCAGCCCACCAAGAGTGCACCTCTTCTGGAGCAGCTTTGCTCTGAGGACAAGGTCTGTTTGCATGGAATTAATCTTTGGCCAGTGATAGTATCAGGTCAGGCAAGGGAAGAGAAAAGCAGCAGTGGAATGGGGACAGCCACCAGCGGTGCAGGGATCAGAAGACAGAAAGCAGGTGCTGCCTGTTCTGGTGTCCTGCCAGAAAGAAGCTGGGCCACTGATCCTGAGCTGACTTCAGAGAAGAAATAGCATCAGAAGAAGAACTTCCTGGCAAAAATCAGAACTGAGGCTGCTGGGTGAGAGGTGAACCGTTGTCTTCACTGTAATTTTGTGGAATGTTTGACAAAGAAGGGACTCCTTTTCCTGCTTTTTGACCTGTTTCTAGTAGTAGTGAATACGATCCGTGCTGTGAGGTGGCCTTTTCATGTACATTTTCAGTTGAGGGCATAGGATCTGTATTTCACAGTTCCAGCTTTTCTTGTGCTCTAGAGGCAATGGGCTAATTCAGCATGGATGCCACATCTGGGGAAAAGTATAAACACGCAGTAGGCAGTTCTACTGCAGATATGTGAAAGAGCAATGTGTGCTGCCTAAAGAAAGCTCATGAAATTACAAGCACATGTGTATTTGCATGAATTATTCTTAGAAGGTGGTTAGAACCAGGAACCAATTATTAACTCCCCTTGCATGACCTATCCTTGAATTTTCTTCACACGTACAAATACCTCAACAATGCAATCAGTGTCAGTAGGTCATAATATTTTATCTCAAAGAAGGCTGGGAAAGGTGAAGATAACACCTGTAGTGCTTTATATGGCTGCATTCTACTTAAGCACCATCTTTTTTTCAGCCTAAGTTATAGTTGAGACTCAGTAGTGGGTCACAGTAACAGCTATGGATGCTGTGGAGATCATCAGCTCCAGTCTTTGACTGGCAACCACCTTGCCAGCTAGACCATGGCACCAAGTGCCACATCCAGTAATTTCTTGAACAGGTGTAGGTCCTTTGAAGTCCCTTACTGGTGTTACTATCCACTTCTTCCTAAAAAACCAGCTGCAAGCAACTGATGATTGTTTTAGGTTTGTCACTGAACCAGATTAGTGCAGAAGAGGTAGCAGAAACTGTAGCAAATTCCAGTGTTCATCACAAACAGGATGTTTGAGCAAATTAATTCTCAACTGAGAATATATCTCTATTCCATCTCCTCTCTATTAATTTTCTCGTCAGTCTTAGGACAGCAAAGAGGTCTGAAAAGTGAAGCAGCTTGGAAAAATATTTTTTTTTTCTTCTCATAAATTTTCAGCAAGTTCATATCTATTCACATCTCAGTGGCCTGAAATTATATTAAAATCACATAATTCCCACCTTCTGGTTCCATATATTAAGCTCACAAGAGCCATCATTTCATTTACAAACAAAACATCTCTAAGACTCTTTCTACTGTTCTTAGGAGGGAAGCAGGTGACAGAACAAACTTCAAGAAGGAGATGAAAGAGGATGCATCATCCACAGAGATGAAAGCTGCAAAATGCCATCAAGGCGAACGTTTCTGGGTTCTCTCCAAACACAGAACTGACCCGCTATTTTCATTGCTTTTCAGGGCCATTTATCTCAGCAGACACAAGGACCCATCAAAGAAGTAATGCAGCTGCTTGATGGATGAGAATTTGCAGGTGCAGCAGGAATCTGCTGCCTGAGGAATGAATGAATCAGCAGCAGAGCAAACTGCTGGAACAAGAAGGGACTAATGAACAGGAGGCAAAAGACGTGGCCACCCAAGACATGGAGGAAATCCCAAGCTACTTCTGTACCTATTTTTCTGCTATTGTAGCTGCATCTACTGGACAGTTCAAGGCACAAATAATGCTTGGGATGGCTGATGCCATCTCAGAAGGAAAGAGCATGTAGAGTCCAAAGAATTCTACTATACAACATGATACTTAAAAAGCTGTTTTATGCAGTGCCATCTTCCCTACCGCCATCCTGCTGCTCAGACCTTTCTTTGCCAAGTTCTCTGATGTTGAATTAGGATTTTGGGACCTAGAACTTTGAAAGGGTAGGCTAGGATTCCAGAATTAACTGTAGCTACAGACATCCCATATTCATGATTTTTTTGCCAATCTTGCCCAAGGATTGCATCACAGGGTGACAGTTCCCTCTTCAGTTTGCAGAATTCTTGAATATTTTAGAGATAGATACATACAGTAGTTGTATGGGTGCTATTGTTTGCATCCCCAGGACAGTTTTGGAAGCCTGATAACTGTTTTATCATTGTTACATCACTGATATTAATACTTACTACCTGGCTGCACCACAGTGGTGATCCCCTTGCTGTTCATTGCTGTACCACTGACAGTTTCAGTCAGTAGTGAGTCACTGAAGCACAATTCTGACTTGTTTGGTGGAAGATTGTCCGTACTGTAGTTCTTTATTAGGATTTGACTGTACTCTGAATTCCAGGGATTCAAACCT
Organism: Molothrus aeneus; assembly: GCF_037042795.1. Classification (NCBI taxonomy): domain Eukaryota; kingdom Metazoa; phylum Chordata; class Aves; order Passeriformes; family Icteridae; genus Molothrus; species Molothrus aeneus. Next base: position 68,287,619 of record NC_089647.1, read on the forward strand.
TTCATTTCCTTTTCCTGCTGGAGATATAGCCTTTCTGTGACACAGGTTACTGGAGTTATGTAGGCATCACATATATTGAAGTTACTGTCAGTGACTCGTAATAACTTGTATAGATAGAACTGTACTGTCACGTCTTATTACTTTTCACTTGTTAGCAGTTTTAAGGATTAGAGGAGCTAATGATGGTGCTAAATATGTTGTGTATTTATGTGGACTGATCAACAGAGGTTTCTAAATAAATCTGCAGTTTCTCTGAACTGAACTTGCCCTGTATGAGCCAGGAGGTTGACCCATGCTGCAGTTCCAAGCAGTGTGCTGTGTTGTTCCTATGCATAAAACCAAAGCATCAGTCTGGAAATGCCCTGCTCTCTGTGGGAGAGAGCAGTTGCAGCTGCTGTGACAGGACAAGCACACCCCTGCTTTCTGTTGCAGTGTGAGAAGTGTAAGTCTTTCTATCATCTGCCAGCCTTTGGAACCTATGTGGAACAGGAGCTGATGACCTCTGTGCTGGCCATGCTGTGAGGGGGGACGTAGCCACCTCAGGAGGGCGCAGCACTTGTGCTTCTGAACCTGGCCAAGAGGCAAACTTTGGTGATGTTGTCAATGACAGTTTAATAAATGCCCACTGTTTTCCCACAGCAGTGCTTTACTGAAATCTGCCATGTCACAGGACCAGGTCCTTCAGTCTGTTCCTTTCTTCCAGTCCCTTCTGATTGCACATAACTGAGTCATCTCCCTTTGCCCTGATGGCAGAAGAGACCAGAAGAGTTTTCCCTTAGATTCCCTCACGGTGGTGTGGTTGGGAAGCTGCCTTGAGATGTCAGGAAGGTTTCAGTTTCTCTCTTCAAACAAACTGGTGTGAATGGGATTGAAGGTGTCTTCTGACCTCTTAAGACACTTGCGCTAGCGGTTGTACCTGCCCCAAAAACATCTGGGGCATTTGCAGCTTTGTTTTTGTGAAAAACCCTACAAAAAAACCTACTCTGAAAATGCCTACCAAATCAGGTACCACAAGTGAGGTAGGAGGGAGAAACACCAGATCTGAAAATTCTTGTATCAACCCAGGGCTCCAAGCAACTGAACAGCATCAAGACTTAGCACTTTTTGCATGTGGCTCCCTGCAGAAACTTAACATGCTAGCAAGGTTAGGTTCTGAATGGAGTTATTTAGCATCTTATTGGCACCTGAAAGCAAGACTTCAATCACTTAGGATGGATTTCTCACCTGTCTTTTGACATCCATAGAGTACATAGCTGTGTCTGACTGCCAGTGCAGACTTACTTTGTATTCACTGCAAAGAAACAGGCACATTTAGGGCATGGTTCACCTGACCTACTTTACACATCCATGTGAAACTCATCACTATTTATTGTTTAAATCCTTGCAGTTCTGCAAATGTACTGCCTATTGGTGTCTTTAAAATTACTTATGAATAATCATGCTGTTACAGTAGACATAATGGTTCAACTTGAAGGCTGTCAATAACATATTTGTGTTCTTCTGGTAGAGCAAAACATCTCTTTTTGTTGAAGTGGTTTGTTATGATACTGATTTCCTGATTTTCTACAGGACTGACACTGAGGCTGCTTGTGTTTGTTGGAAGTTCTGACCTGACTGTGGGTGTTGTCTTCTTTTGCTGCAGACAAACTCCGCAGAAGCATGCCTAACCTTGCTCGGATGCCAAGCACCCCCACCATCAGCAGTACTGCTGGCTTTGCTGGTTCTCCTGTCACTGTGAGGAATAGCCAGAGCTTTGACTCCAATTTACATGGAGCCAGTAATGGGATTTCAAGGATGCAGTCGTGTAGTAAGTACCTGTGTTCTTTACCTGAGCACAAGAGATGGAGAAAGTGGTAGAATACATGTCCTGGTCACTGATCCTTTGTTTGATGAAAATTTAAAAGCAAATGGTTCTTTTGCACCAGATTTTAATAATCCTCAGGATATTCAAAGTTTCTGTTTTGGAAAGCAAATTCTGCCAGTCTTGTTATTGAAAGTGTCTTCACTTTTTTTTTCCTTTGTCCATTTATCTTGTGCCAGCATTAAAACAGAAATAATAATGATAGTAATAATAAGTAGTAATATTGTAGAAACAGCAAAAATGCAATTAATTCATGTAAGCTTGCATTTTTAGTTTTGATACTACAATTGAAATCTGCTTTTCTTGGTAATTTATACGATACTGGTTGTACAGTACTCTGTATAAACGCTATCTTAAAGTACATGACCTCTCTCCTACTGAAGTTGAGCCACTTTCTTCTGAGGAAATGCAGTAAAAAGAGGATTATATTCTGAAGTATAATATACTTGTTGAGTGGGGGAATTAAAATTTCTCTGTAATTGGTTTAATTTAGGTAACTTCTTGATGGGGGGATGAAGGGAGTATTGATCTAGTAGCTGAAATATTAATTAATTATTAAATAGTATGTGAGCAAGATAGATCAAGATCCAAACCCATCTTTTCTAGCACAGTGGTTGAGGTTCTTGAGTGGAAATGGGAGAAGTGAATTTCACTGAACACAGGCAGAAGCCTCTGGAAAAAGAGGAAAAAATAAATAATTTGGGAAGAAGGGATTTAACTTATGCTCTCCACTTCCTGTGAGGTTTTGGAGGGAGAAGTTGGCAAAAGCTTGTTTTGGGTGTTTTCTTTCAAAGTTGAGCACAAGTTATAAATTTTTTCAATTAAATTGCTTCTTTTCTGGAAAATATTCTTGACTGGTGGGTTATTTTGTTGTATTTTTTCCTGCTTGAATATGAGAATGGAAATAGTTCAGGTTTCCACATGGATTTTTATGGTTGTGCATTAAAAGTTTAATTTTGTTTATTATTTTAGAGGTACGTATTTCTTTGTATGTTCATGCTCTTATATATGTGTGTGTAAAAAATTCAATTTTTCTGAAATACTTTTTTAAAAAAACATTCATAGTAAGTGGCTGTGTTGGGGTATTTTAGGAGCTATGTGATGATAAGTGTTCCATAACAATATATTGACTGTATAGTCTTAATTGAATCACTCCCCTGCAATTTTTCCTTTGACTTTAAATGGTTTAAAGATGTCCTTTTTTTAAAGACTTGAAAAAGGATTGCTCTAAATGTAGCATCTTAATTTATATGCTTCAGGCTGTTGATAGTGGACTCAGAAAGTGATGCTAGCCAAATGTACACCAGAGGGCAGGATTGGGTAGAAAAATCTATATATATAAAGCTTCTGGAGCTCATAGCCTTGATTTAAAATGATGGTTTACATAACATCAGCTGTGGAATATGATGTTACATTCAGGACCTTTTATAGCCTTTTAATTCTTTTGCTGCATAGAGCTTACACTTCTGTGATGCTTCGTAATGCTTTAATGCAGTGTTACTTGAACAAGATGTGGTGGTTGCATGCCACCTCACTCAAAATCACCTAACAGTGACTAATTTATACCTTCAGCAGTTTCTCCCGTTTAAAGCTCTAAATGCGTGGGTGGATTTAGTGTGCTTATAATGGCTAATTTAATCTCTCTGAGGGGAGGAAGAAGGATGAATATGGACTGGGATTTTTTTTCAGGATGGGGGTGGAACAAGATATTTTAGTTCAATGCAGTGTTACTGGATACAGTATTGGATTCAAGAGGTTTTTCAGCAGTCTGTAATCAGCAAGTAAATTGTATAATGATGTGTTTATCCTTACTCAGATCTATCTAGAAATGAGCATTACTACCTGGTCTTATTTGTTGCATACTGACCTTATTGCTTTGTTTTCTACCACTCTTCACAGTTCCATCACCAGGACAGCTTCAACACCGAGTTCACAGTGTGGGACATTTTCCAGTGTCTGTCAGACAGCCTCTCAAAGCTACTGCCTATGTAAGCCCAACTGTACAAGGGAGTAGTACCAGTAGCAGTATTCCAGTGTCCAGCAACTCACAGCTGTATTCCAACACTGGGATCCCAATGCCAAACAAGACTGCTGGTCAAGGCATCGTAGGGCGCAGTGCTCTTCCAAGACCATCGCTGGCCGTCAATGGGAGTGGCATTCCCAGAAGTAAAATTGCACAGCCAGTGCGAAGGTGAGAGTTAAGCAGGCCTCAGTCTCTGTGTGGATGGCTTAGGCTTAGACTTAAATTGTGGAAGTTTTTTACCTCCTGAATATGGAGCTGTAAACCATAAGCTTCTGTGCTGAGTCACTGAATGGGTGAAGATCACTTGCCAGAAATAGTGATGGACAGTGCATGCTGGTAGCCCCTGGTAAACTCTGATCATGGATAGTGTGTAATCACATGTGAATAGGAATGGATTGCCACTTGTCAGTAAGAAATCCAAACAAACACAAACCTCATATCATTAACTGATGTGGCTTACCTTCTCCCTGACTTGTGCCTACTGCTATTTCAGTGTCATGGCATGAGCTAATCTTAGAGTGCTCACATAGAAAGAGCTGCATCCCTGTTGTTGTAAATGGCAGTAGTCTGTAAAACTGCATGTTGTACCATTACAGCATTGTGCAGAAGGAAATAATGTGGATGGTACAGTCACGGGTTGAACCAGCATTTTTTCAATTCCAGCTGGGAGACAATAAGCACACAGGGATCCTGGACTATCACAGAGTTGCAATAAGCTGTACTGTAAGCAAATGCAAATTTTTGCATGTAAAAAAGAGAGAAATTAATTTTCAAATTAATTATTTTTGGGTCAAGCAATAAAATAGTCTTGATGAAAGATGTGTTTTAATCACCTTATCGTAGCTGGGAGTTAAAGTCTTCGCTGCATGTTCTGTAACTAATAGGAATTAAGTCTTCTCAAGGAAAAACTTCTCTCAACTTGTGTTAACTCCTCCAATTATTTCTTTGCGTTGCACACATCCCTCCTCTTGTGAGGGCCTGCTGTGTGGCCACTTCATTTTCTGTTGGATGGACTGTCACTGTTTAGCTCTCATCATTCTTGGACTTTTCACTACATACTGGCTAGATCCAGAATAAGTTCAATTGTTCACATTCTCTCTTTGGTTGAGTTACTTGGGGATTACACTGATGTGACTAACAGCAGATTTTGACCAACTGTGGTGAAACTTTGATAAAGAGCCGTCAGGTTTCTTCTTTGATGAAGACTGTACCATGAGATTTCTATTATAACCTTCTTTGCTCTCAGCAGGAAGCTCTCTCACTTAGACTTCTTTATAGCTGAGGGTTTTCTTTCCTTTTTTCTTTTTCGTTTCCTCTACTTCATGTTCTTCTGCAGAGCTCTTAAATCTTTCATAGCAATATGTGAAAAAGCCTTTCTGGGTCATGAAGACCAGTCCCTTGCTATTTTGTAACTTCTCCTACAACAGACAATATTAAAGAAAAACAAAATTAAGGGGTTTCTGTGGGAGACTGAGACACTATACTCTCAACACTGTTTTTATTAGAAGCTGATTCAAATCAGTAACAAAACTATTTATAGTCCAGGAAGTCTGGGCTCCTGTCTCCTTTCCCACCAATGTGCCTTAGGAGCATCCTGTGTTGCCATAGAGCCAAACCAGTGATGGTTGAAGATGGAAGGTCTTGGCACTGTGGGAGTGCGGAGTTCATGGGACTCAAAACCCCCAGGTAGACTGGATGTCAGCCTGCAGTTCCTCTGAACCCTTGTTCAATTTTATAGATTCATTTGGAAAAACACAAACAGTTTCAGTTCATACAGACTTTTGTTGGAAGGAATTCAGTTGTCATTTTTTTCACTGTGGTATTTTCTAATTAATTGTATTTCTGATTATCAGTTTAAGAGTCTTCTTTCAAACTTAAATAGTGTTTGTAGTCATGACTTGATTAAAAATAGAACAGGTCTTTTGTTTTTTTAAATAAATCAGATGTTTAGGGAGAAGTGCACACTCAGAGCAAATCTGTCTTCCTACCTTTGGCTGGACTGTTAAGTAGCCAAGTTACTGGTATTTTAGATACTTAAAATGGGTTCTTAGACACATTTTATTGGGGTTGCATTAGGGAACTTTAGTACTTACTGCATAGAATGAAACACTGGAGGAGGGAGTGCTTTTAACAATTTGTAATAAAAAATTATAATAGCCAGGAAAAGTAAGTAAATATTAACTGGTTTTCTCCTTACCATCAGTGATTCAAGCAGTGTAAAGAAATTGTGATAGTGTAATCCATCTCTTCTTAGCCTTAGAATTCAAACAGCACCTTTTTTTTTTTTCCTCCTGTTGAGTGGATCCACAAAACTCTCATCCCTTTCCAACTCCAGTTGCAGGGCTTCTTGCAGACCCCACCTTCCAGTTCTGTGTGTTTTAACTTTATGCAGTGTGAAGGGTGGTGGGGGCAGCTGCCCTTAGGGCAGGGTGAGCAGGGAGCTGAGTGGGACAGCTGGGCTGCCCTGCAGTGCCCAGCCTAGAGCAGCACTGATGGTGAGCAGGGTCAGCCAACACTCCCAGTTTCCAGACAAGGCCACAGTGAGGAGACAGGTTCCAGCTAAAGCCAGAATGTCAGTCAGCAGCTCAGGGTCTGGATCGTGCCAGATACCAGGCACAAGTGTGGCAGGAATGTAAGCATACCTGTGGAGTCAGGGCTTGCCTATTCATGCTGCCTTGGACTGGAGCCAGTTGCTGCTATCCAGCTGATGATGGAAAAGTGGAAATGCACAATGACTCCTCCAAAACTCTGTTGTCTCAAGCCACGTGATGTCATACTGACAGCTTGTGCTTGTTTGAAATGGTTTTCATTGCTGGCACATTTTTCTGTCAGTGCACTGTAGCAGAGATTCACCTCTAGATACATAGCAGTATTCTTACAAATTATTTTTAAGTTACCTTTTTTTTTTTTTCCCTTTCTGGTTTGGGGTTTTTTTTGATGATTATTAAATATGCTTTCTTTTTTCTCTGGAAACGAAAGCAGCAGTTGCAGAAAACAGCAGAAGCAGATTATGTTCTTAGTCTCAAGTAACTGGATTTACATCAAAGATAAATGATGCTGCACTGAAGTGGAGCTGCACAAAAGCAGCTTGGCTGAATCTAACTTTAACCAAATGTTTTTACTTAGGTGCAATGTTTTTGCTACTAGAAAAGAAGTGGTAGCAGAGAGTTGAAGCTGCTCTGTTGACTGACTTACTGACTGCCTGCTTTACAAGATATCTCTGCCTTTTTACAGCAAAAAGCATTTGGAAGGGAGAGGAGGCATCAGTAACTTATAATAAAAACAGAGTAATGTGAAAACAAGGCTTGATGTCTGCTTTTATATGAAATAGAACACATTTTTTTCAGCCAATTGGGATGTGACATAATTATGGCTGTGGCAAATTAGGTACAGAGCCTGCTGTGTTACCAGTACTTAAGATCAAGTCAGATGGTTGTTTTTCCTTTGTTTAGTTTTACTTGAAATAGTTGCCTCAGTAGTACCTGGAGGGTTTGGAAGATGGTCCGGAAGTGTTTTGGAAGTTCTCATTTATGAGTGAGAGATGCAGCCCAGGTGTGAGGGTGGTGACCCAGGGGATGATGAGTTCCTGTCAGGAGTTGCAGTGCTGGAACTGGTGGGTCTGGAAACACATCATCACATGTCTTGTGACAGATAAAAGAGGGTCTGGAGCAGAATTAGTGGAGTTCTCCAGCTGATGAAATTCTTTGCTGCTTGCATGGTACTTTTACAAACTGCTGGTTTTTTATGAGCATGCTGAGCTTTTTGGGAAGTGTTTCCCATTAGCTCTCTGTTGCCCATAGTGACAAAAATATGTTTTTACTATCTTTATCCCTGAAAATGAGATGCCATTTAGAGGCATCTCATTCATGACTACAGTTATTCACTCAATTCCTTTTTACAAATCTTTCATGCTCTTCTCATTGGAAGTACCCTTAATTTCACCTTAGATCTTTATATGTGCATTAATATGTAGCCAGAAATGCACCAGAGGGATGTCTCTAAGCAAGCCCCAAAGCCATTGTTACTGCAGAAGTAAATGATGTCTTTTACCTTGATCTTTCACAGGAATTATGACCTTCTTTTCCTTTTTTTTCCCCCTTGTCATTTGGTTAATACAGTTTCCTTCAGCCTCCAAAGCCACTGTCATCACTGAGCACGATACGAGATGGGAACTGGAGAGATGGCTGCTATTGATGAAGGATGCCCCTCAACAGTGGAGAACACATAATGTGGATTTCATTACCCAGCTGGCTGGGTAACAATGATTTGGAAAAGGAGGGTCATACAGTATTATTTTCCCCAGGATCTTAATGTGTAACCATCTAAAATGCCATGTCATTTTTAAAAAATGAACATCTTCAAGTCAAATACTAAATATTGCACTTAATCAGTTGCCTGAACAGCTGCATTGTTATCAGACTAACAATGGCAGTGTTGGCATTTGGAACTGAAGAAAGTATTATATGTGTGCAAAATACAAGAATATTTCCTTGGAACGAACTAGGAGATTTTGCTTTTGGGCAGCTTTGCCATACTGAAGTTCTGAGATAATTTATTCAGTGTAAAGGCATCACACATTTTATTTTGAATTTTGGGGTACTTAAGTATGTGCTTGAATTTTTTTCTAGTGTTTTCAGTACATTTTATTTTGTATACTTAAGTTCATTTAAACTTGCCTGAACCTTGAACTACAGAGAGATAATTTAACTTTTTCTGTGCCATAAATGATATTTTTGGGGTAATGTACTTTTTTAGTGCTAGAAACATATCTTACAGAATCTTACCAATTGGCAATACAAAGCAGTATATTTATGTTGCAGAAGCACAAAAAAAAAGGTAGCATTCACTGGAAATTGTCATCCAGCTGGGTCAGCATGGTTTTGTTGGTCTATCACCATTTGTTGAATTGTTAATTTATTGTCATAGTGTTTTGTATTTAAATGGCAGCATAAATCACATTGCACTTACAAAAGGTACAGTGATCCTAAAACTACTGTTGATTTTCAGTACTTTATTACAAAGAATAAAATTGTAATGTTTTATTAACAGTTGCTTATGGAAAATGAGTTTTAATGCAAATAAATCTTTTTGATAGATCTTTTACAAAATCCAGTTGCACTAATCAATGCTTTCTTATAATGGCATATGACTTAATATTTGATTACAACTGTGTATACTGCTGTTTTGGAATGTTTCAGGAAATAAAGAATCTATTTCAGCAATAATGCTGTTCTTCAGTGTGCCGTGTAAACATTGTGAGAACTTAGCTACTCACATCTACTTAGCTCCATAAGTTTTTACTTAACTTTTATAAAGATTATTCTGGATTTTTGCAAATAGTAACTGAGTTACATAAAAAATTATTTTTTTTAAATTGTGTTAGGAAGCCATGGTGTGGCTAGAAGAAAAATATGTATTATTCTCAAATCAATCTAACTATGATCTTAAGGGAGTTTTTCGATTTAATGTTTAGAGCATGCAAGTATGACTTGCAATGGAAAACAGAGATTGTGTACCTTTCATTGTGGCTATGAATTTGCTCTCAGTTTTGCTCCACAGTTGCTTGAGGACCTGCTTTTCTGAAAAGGGCAAGCTAAAATAAAAAGCAGAGGGGAAATACTTGTGAGTAAAACTTTCATTATGCTGAGAAGTGATATATACTAGTGCACTAGGATCTCTGCACAGCATAGTGTTGTTTAACAGAAATAAACAGGTAATTTTTCACACTGAGGTTCTTTTAATACAGTTAAAATCCTTTTTTTTTTTTCCTTTCCAAAAGAACAGAACTGTTGAAGAATGTATCAAGAGTAATCAAAAAAAGAAATTAACCTGGCACAGGTAAGCATTTAAGCAGGAGTGTACCAAACTCACATTGTTTGTTAGATGCTTTAATTGAAAGAAATTACTTTCAGTTAAAGCAGTCAGTCATTTGTGTACAATCTGTGATTGTGGTGGGCTTCAGAGGCAGCTTGGGGGTGCTTTCCCTTTTGCCTGTGCGGAGTTCTGCAGCTCTCATGGCTTCTGGTGCTAGGGATCCAGCATGCTCTTCATAAAAGATGATGAAGGCCCATGGCAGTGATCAGTTTCTCATTGATGACAGCCCTGGTCAGAACTGTCTCTTCAATTTGTTCCCCAGTGCCAGGATTTTACCACTGTTCCTACATTATCTGGGACACCACAGCACCACATTACTTTCAATTTTTGAAATAGGTTGCAGCTGTTGTATTTAATACCGGGTTGTACACAAGAGGGCAGTATATACTTTGAAAATATTTTCTTTTTGGTAGCTAAAGCTGATCTGTTTTCCAGGCTCTAAATATTAGGAGCTCTTTGAGAAGATCCATTTGTTTTCTCCTTTTTAATTACCCTGTTCCCTTGTAACACATGATGTCAATATTTGGTAACCTTACAGCTTTTCTGTTCTAAATGCTTTTGTCAAGTATCTGTCACACTGGATTCCATTAAGCTCTAGAAGGAAACCCAAGGTGTGAGCACCTGAATCTAAGAATCAAGAGAATCACACTCATTTCAACCATGGGGTGTGATACTGCTGCTCTTTGTCTGTAGCTGGTGGAGCTGGCTGTTTCCCCTCAAATTTACATCACTGAACAGGGTATTACTGCACAGTGTCACAGACTTCACCACAAGTCTCAGTGGGAGCAAACTGAGTGGAATAAGCAGCACAAAGTTACTTCTGTCAGGCTCAATTTTGTGAGAGGCAAAAATCTCCTCCAAGACAATGGAAAATACAGTTATCTTTAAAAATAAAGACTCAAACTTACTTTTCGCAAGGAAAAAATAATTTCTTAGTGTAAGGGAGCTTTTCTTTCTCTTTGGTTCTTCTCTTTTGGTCCATGAATGCAAATCCTGCTCCTGCATCCTTGTTACTGCATCCCAAAAATGATGTATCTCCTTCAGTCCAAACTGTACTCTTGGGCTCACCTCTTGAGCTACTGTGTGAGTCACAACCTTTCTCCTAAAGGTCTTTTCCCCTCTCTCTTTAGTCAATGGGAATAAAACCCCTGTGTTTCCAGTCTTTGAGCCCCATAATCTGGGGCATTGTCTTTGATTTTTCCACAAGCTAATAGTCTGAAGTCCTGCATTGAAGATACACATTTCTTTTTATCACCCCTACATATGGAATTCATCCATTACCTCCTCACCTGAAGTAATCTTCGGCCTCGCAGTGGCTTTGGTATGTAAAATCTGTCCAAAGTAAAACTGCTAAGATAATTTTTCTCTCTTCTTTGACAGTGTCACTGCTTTGACCATTTCATGGGTATTGCTGATTTTCCCCTCTCTGTTGAAAATAATTGTTGTGATGTAGTTGTACACTTCTGCAAAGCCATGGACACTATCCCATCCTCACTATTAGTTTCTCATTGAGTGTTGAAGTGAATTACCATATCAAAGTCCATGATACCAGCCTGGGTTGTGCACGCTGCAAGCAAAGCACCTGCTAGCTCCTTCTGTGTTGTCCCTCACTGTAGGGAATTGCTGGGCATCTCCATTTTTAAATTCACCATCAAATACTTCTTAAAAGATTTTTTTTCTTTGCCAAGCAGGACAACAGTTAAATTATCAGTGTTGTCATCTTTTGCTTTTAAGCCCACCATTTTAAATTTGACTGGTGATTATAGCTGTACCTGAACTACAGATTGTTGGAGACATAGACTGCTGTCTTTTTCCTTTGGATTTTTAAGGTATGAAGCCCAGTAGGATTTCGGGCCCACCATTACAATGCCTGTATACTAATAAACATAGTAAAAATCAGCATTTTCATACAGAACACACTATTTAAATATCCACTGTGAATGATGGGTGAGGTTTCATAATTAAAAGGATTTGGGGTAGTAGCACAATCACGCTTGAAAGCAGATATGTGGTGTCTAATCCTCTGGCATGACTTACTAATTCAGAAATACTGGTTAAAAAAGGAGGTGACTAAGCCTGGGTGACTTTCCCTGTCACTGAAAGTGAAAGGGTATGTGTCGCAGACATCTTTTCACTAAAAATCCTTTCTTTAGGATTTTTCCTTCTGAGAAGCTAAGAGGCCTCAGAGACAGAAAGTAAACAATGGTTATCTGATGCTGTAGAATGCAGCAGGTCCACCTGTGATTGGCCCATCTTGGATGTTTATAATTAATGGCCAATCAAGGACAGAGCTATCTCAGACAGAGTCCGAGAGAGCTGCCTTTGTTATCATTCTTTTCCTATTCTTAGCTTAGCAAGCTTCGGAGGAAACCTTTCCCTTCTTTTTCTTTTTAGTATAGTTATAATGTAATATATATATATCATAAAATAATAAATCAAGCCTTCTAATCATAGAGTCAACATTCTCGTCTCTACCTGAAAACCCCTGTGACCACGGTCACAGGTATGTTCTGCTTAGTCTGATTTAGTTTTCTTTTTCCTGTTTGACCAGCCCATCTACTCAGCCACCTTTCCCCCTCATCAATATTTCTGCCTCTTGCACTCCCGAGATTCAAACCTCATGATCTCTCTCAGTGATTACACATGCTCTTTGTAGCTCTTGTGGCTTGTGTGGCTGGTGCAGTTCTTGACCATCCACCTGCAGATTCCCACCCTGCTATTCTGCTCCTTACTCTCCAGCCTGGGGAGCAGTGAGTGCTCAGTGTGTCTTCTGTCTCCATGAGTGGGACTTTCAGCTCTTACCTGCCAAGGTAAGCAGTTGTGCTTAATCTGAATGAATGTCTGCGAGTAGGGGTCATACCTCTGCACTTGGATGTGACCAGGCTGCCTGGTTGCTGCAAGGGGAATTCAAGGGATTATCTTTGACCTAAAGAGGCCCAAGAGGTGCTGTTTCTACATGTGCAGTTCAACAATAGTTTATATAAAGTATCTCATGGAAGGAAGGGAGTGATTAGATAAGCGTATTCTTGAAACCTCATTCCTCTTTTAAATAAGCCATTTTATATAAGCCATAATTATTTAGGTGACTGAAGCATTATGAACCCTTGCCTATAAACAAACAAACAAGAATCCTTTGGTACCCAAATGTTGATTGTGGCATAATCATGGAATGGTTTTGGTTGGAAGGGAGTTCGAAGATAATCTAGTTCCAACACCCCCCACCACAGGCAAGCACACTTTCCACTAGGCCAGGGATCTCCAAACCCTGTCCAACCTGGCCTTAAACATTTCCAGGAATGGGGCATCCACAACTTCTCTGGGCAAGTGTTACCATTCCTTACCACCCTCAGTGTAAAGAATTTCTTCCTAACATCTAATCTAAGCCTACCCTCTTTCAGTTTGAAGCTATTCCCCCTTTTCCTATCCCTATATACTCTAGTAGAGAGTCTCTAGGTTTCTTGTAGGTTCCCTTTAGGTACTGCAAGGCCACAATTAGGTTACCCTGAAGCCTTCTCTTCTGCAGCCTGGACAATCCTGATTTTCTCAGCCTTTCCTCATGGGAGAGCTGCTCCATCCCTCTAATCATGCTGCTGGCCCTCCTCTGGACTCACTCCAACAGGTCCATGTCCTCCCTGTGCTGGGACCCCAGAGCTGATGCAGCCCTGCAGGTGGGGTCAGAGCAGAGCAGAGGGGCAGAATCCCCTCCCTGTCCCTGCTGCCCACGCTGCTTTGGATGCAGCCCAGGATACGTATTGCTTTCTGTTACTTGGCCAAAGGTTGTATTCAGTCATCTTGAAGGACTTTTCCAAACTTAATGATTCTATGATTCTTGCTTAATTCTTTAAAGAAGTAAACACATTTCTTAATTCATCCATTACCTTTAGCAGGTATAGGATATGTATAAAAGCAGCTGGTCGTTCTTGTTTTTCACTGGTTCATGTTAACAATGGACAGATTTGACTGTCTGAACCATGGTAAGAAGTTTGGACAATGAATTGGTTGAACTTTCAACTTTTTGCAGAGAAATACTTCAAAAGTGAACCTATCTTGACTTTTTGGAAGTAGAAAGAAGTTCGGTATCTAACACAATCAAAAGGGGTGCACATTTCCCAGATGCAGATGTCAAAATTGTATGAAACTACAGCTAGATAAGCAAAAGATAATGTTCACAGACTATTAAGTGACTGTTACTTGAAAAAATATATGACAAATACACAAAAATGAAGGCAACTCTGTTAGGTATTTGCTGCTTCTTTACTCAATTCAGCTCTCTTTGAAGAGGGATTGAACATCTGAAAGAGACTGTGCAAGTTGTTTTTGTGGCTGATCAGAAAAAAAGCCTTGTGGCTCCTAGCCATGGAGTAGACTTGGCCATGCAGTGTGGATCAGCAGGACAGATCCATTGCTCTGCAGTAGCCTTGTTGTTTTCCACGAGCACAGGTGCCCTCTGCACAGCTGGCACCCAGATGCAGCCCTGGCTGCCCACTGCTTTCTGTGGAGGTACCAGAGAGGAGACATGCCTTTCTTGCTAAGATTGAGTGCTTAAAAGAGTCTCATTTCTGGGGCAGAGTCCAATGAGACATTGATTCTCAAACATGTTATTTTTGTTCTGTGAGCATAGCTAAAAGATAATGTTTTGCTTTTTCAGACATGATCTTTCTGCTCTGTAGAATTCTTTCACTATGCTCATGCATTTGTTATTGTGGTTTTCTATTTTGACTAATATTTTTTAGTTAGAAGTATTAAAATAATGTTTCTTCTGTGTTAAAAAAATTTTGAAATAGTATTTCTTCTTTGTTTCTGTTCACTTCTTGCCCCTGACATTTCTGTTGTTCCACTAGAAAAACAAAATATTCTTTTGTCTTTGTGGCCAGACATATAGAAAGAATGAGCCTGTGGCCAAATTCCCAAACTGAGCTCTAGCAATCCAGCCAACCCTTAATACTTTGCAGTCTGCACGCAGATGTTACTAAACAAGGTATATTATCTGTATCCAAAAAGACTGAAATTTTCAGTAATAGAAGCAGCAGATAACATGATGAGGATGTCAACTAAAATACACCTAATCTGAAATTTTTGGAACCATTTGTTTTGCAATAATAGAAAACAGAAAAGGTACTTCTAATGTTTCTTTTGCTTTTCAACCCTTCCTGCAGGAGGCTATACTAACTTCAAGTTTGGAACCCTTGATACGTGCTTTTTCTTTTCCTACGAATTTCATTAAGCCAATACAAATGTGCTGAATTCAATTTTAGCAATATGTTTAATGAATACTGACCTCTTTAGGAGACTTACATTGTTTCTAGAACTGAAATATTCCAATAGCTAGCATCAGGATATAATATAGTTTCTTTACATAATGTTGCCACTATCCCATTCAGTTCCTTTAAAATGTAAATAATTGAAAGTTCAGGAACTCAGAAGAAAAAAATATTTTGAAAAACTGATATTTTTTTAAGCCAAAGAAAATCATAAAAATATGTTTTGATTTAATCCATGTTTTTCTAGGCAGTCACTGACTGCAGTAAATTATGCAGGTCTGAATAGGTAATACATATTCAATGGAAAGGATTTTTCTGTATATGAAAGAAGGAAAAAAGCATCAGACAAAAATGTATAGCTTTATCAATGGCTCATTCTTCACCGGATCTCAATTCACATTAAGCAACCTACTTCTGCCTTATAAAAAGGAACACTTTTAGCACCTGATCCTTTCAATCAATGAGAAGCAGCACTGATGATATAAAATGGGTCCCATCCCACTTAATTTACAGATGCAGCTACTTGGGTTGATGCAGCTGGGCTCAACTCCTTTAATTATGCTCTCATCTCACTGATAAGTGCAGTCTGATCCAGAAGCTGTGTGTGTGTTAGTGGAGCTTATCTTGCTTCTGAAGACATGGTATTACTTTGGCTCGTCCTGTGCAGGAGGAGCTCTGTGGTTGGGTGGGTGGGGTAGAGGGAGACCATGCATCTGCCTTACCATGTTCAGTACTATCAGCCTGGTAGCTGATAACAAATCTGTGGCTTTGTTATCCAGCCCTGTGGTTTGTGTGTGAGCTGAGTGATTCTCTTTGATGAGGAGCCAAATGTAATTATGCACAGTCTGACAACATGGGCATGCTTTTCTGAAGCACTGAGTACTTGCAGCCCCAGCTGCATCTAGTTTAAGTGGTAAGACTTCTAGCACCTCTGAAATTAGACACTGGGAAAAATTATCTTCCTGATATTGTCTCACTAAGGTCCCATTTAAAATGAAGTTTCATTACTGTATTTTCACAGTCAGTATCTTAAAGTTTACTCAGAAATCAGTTTATACAATGGCATTGACTGAGAATGGCTTGGATAAGATTCAGTGTCTGGGCATGGATATTTTGTACTTCTGTCGAATTCCAAACTCACTGCACAGAACATTCTGTTAAAAGTAGTGGTTTAGATTGTTTTGCATTGTCAGTGATCTGTTTTCCAAAGGAAACAGGAAGAAATGTGCTATTTATTTGGCAAGCTATTCCAGACAATTGGGATGATCATTTTCCCTGGCACACATCTTTGTACGGAATTGACTGTAAATGCCAATATTGATTGAAAAGTATCAGGTATTCATAAAAATCCATGTTGACTTTATGATGTAGCAGAGCAAAAGCTACCCTTAAGGACATTAACATAATGGAGGGCTCCATCATGGAAAGCCTTAGCATCATTCCCAAGAGCAGACTTACTCTTTCCATATAGATTAAACCAACAGTTTGCTCCAGAAACTGATGTCCTGCTTCAAAATACAAATCACAGGTGTGTGTGGGGTTTACATAAGCACAAGCATATTTCCAAGAAAGATAGGGAGATGTGGAAATCTTGGAGTGTTTCAGCAGTGTTTTGGAACATAAGCTGCTGAAAAGAGCCTTGTTTCCTGCTGCATCATTTCATAGCCTCACTCAATATCCTGTCTACTTTATATCCTCAGTGTGAACAATATATGATAAGATGAAAGGCAGTTTACATAAAAGCAGACCATCTCCTTGAAGAGAACTTACAAAGTACATCTCCTGTATATTCCTTTAATCCTTTGTAAAGCAGTAAGCGGCGGCTTTGCCCTCTGTTTTCAAACTTTTCCTTAGTTCCACAGAGCGGTTAAGTTTGTTGTGAAATAGTTTGGGGTTTTTTTCCCCTTTCCTCTGGGTAGAAAAAGAGATATGGGAAAATTTGTCTCATGGCATGTGTTAGCCTGCGGATAGAATCACAAAGCAGTAGAAATGAATGCATTTTCTTGAAACCTCAGTAGTACCAGAAAACCTGCCTAACATGCTCACACTTGAGTAATGGGATTAAATGGTAGTGTCTGTGGGCTGCAAGCAACTTGGATTTCATGGAATAAAGCCAAAAAGCCTTGTCCAAAGCAGCTGGCAGTCTAAGTGAGGGCATTGCCTAAGCTCTGTGCACCTTGTCATGTGAATAAAGCTCTTCCAGCTGCAAGTGAATTGCAGAACTGATTCCAAAATAGGAACAGTCAGTTCAGTAACTGAAAATCAGAAAACCTGGATTCTCTTTCCTATACATTTTCTCTAAGGCTGATCATTTTTGTGTTCTTTCATAATTGAGTTTCTCCTTATATTTCTTGTTTTAGCAAACTTACCATGTACACATAGAGTTGTTTAGGTTTTATGGGAACTACAGTGAAGCAAATATTTTTTTTTACTCTATTGAACACAGGTAGCAGTGAAGAAGAGCAGCAGAATAACAGAACTTCATAATTCAAATTTGAAAATAAATTCTTGTACTTGTAGATTCATGTATCTTGTAGATATATGTTGTGTAAATGGGATTATTTTGTGTTATCAATGCATTTAGTCAATGAGCAAAGTCTGGCTAGCAGTTATGAAGTCTTTCATAACTGGCTTGCTCTCCTCACATGTGGGTGGAACTTTACATAGTCGGATGAACATAAAACAAGTTTACGAATCCATAAAGAAATAATTATGCACAGCCTGTTGGGTTTTGGGAATTGTTCTGTGTGCTGATGAAGTTTCATATTTTCATGTCATGCAAAAAATAAGACAACTACAAGTGAAAGGAAAAGGGAGAAAGAGAAGCAGAAATAAAGGTAATGGAAGGAAACAGCACTTGTTTGAAGACAAGGAGAGTTCCATAGGAGGTACTGATCTGTCATGTGCAACAGTGGAAAGGCCACAACAGGGAGCCACTTAATTGTCCCTTTGAGCTGTAAACAGAGAGCTGGTTTAAAAAAAATCTCCAGAGACATCAAAAGCACAGATAAGTGCTACTCATTCTTAATCTCACACGTACTGATTCTTACCCTGAAGGATAGTGGATTTTCCTGGGATGTGAGAGAGACAAGGTGAGAGAGGTACGACCTGAATTCAAGTAGCAGAAAATGGAGGAAATATTAATGTTCTCTTGTTTCCACTATTACAGGTGCCAGCTATTAATCCAGCTGTCAAGACTGAGGAGAAGAAGGAGAGAGGATGGTAGAAAACTGAGATAATTGCAGCTCATCTGTATTTGTTATTATATTACATTATATTGGGGTAGCTCACAAATGTAATACTGAACCAGAGTATCTGGGCTAGAACACGTGGTGTTCTAACAGTATATATTAGTTATGCATTCACTGGCCTTTCCATCACAATCCAAACACTTTGGTGTTTTGTGTGTTAAAATATCTAAATACAAATACCATTCTGTTTTCTCATACTCAGGGCAGTCAGTGTTAGTTCAGAACTGGAGCCATTCAGCTGCTGTGCACATGGTGTTGGTCAGGAGGTAAAACTGAGTCAAGTCAAGAACAGGTTCCTGCCTTGAAGAGTTTAAAAGTCTGAAAAGCAAGGAAAAAAAGAAATATAATACTAAACAAAACAAACCCTGTGTACTTTTATAGAACAAATCAGATATGGTTTAGGTTGTTTGTACTTGAAAGGGAAAGGTCTCTGGCAACTTTCTTTGGCATCCTCTTTTTTGGATTTGCCACAGGAGCTGGGCTTGAAGTATTAGTTCTGAGATCAAGGACTCTGAGCCAGCGACCACACGACTGTGGTTATCCCGGAGCTGATGTGGACCCCTTAAAGGGGAAAGGAAGAGCAGGAGTGATAGCATCTATGATGACTTGAAAACCAGCAGAGGAAAAATAACGTGGTTCTATTATTTGATGTTATAAAATCTTGTGACACTCTTTTTTTTCCCCAGTGTGTGATGTTCTGTCCTGTCTGGGCTTTTGACCACTTCTGAGAAGTTCCAACCAGGAAGCTTCTGTTCTTCATTTAAATTTGCATCAGCAGAGGCTGAATGAGCAGAGATTAAGTCTAAGTCTGGTGAAAACCTGCAAAAGAATAATTCTTTGTGGAGAAGTGTAGGGGTGGATCTGATTGTGGAGGTGGGTTGCCTACATGATACAAAATGTGATGTCTACCTTTGGCATTCCTGTCCTAGTTGGCAATCCAAAATACTAAATAAAGTTAGGAAGCATCCTAATTGCTGAGGGAAAGAGAAACACCTCAGAGGACTGCTCCCATTAGGTCTAACTAATAAGAAATTCTAATTAAATCCTTCCTTTTTTCCATACTGCAGGTGCTTGAATTAAGTCTTCAGCAGAGATGACTCTTCTCACTTGGAATTCACAACCACAAATCCTCTAATGAGGGTTGACACCCACATATGCTCTTTAAAGAGATGTTTAGGATGCTAATTAAAAAGGGGCCATGAGCCAACCCCTGGCCTCAAAGCCAAATGGCACAAACTGGCTCATGGCTGCACAGCTGAGGCTTCTTCTGGAACTAAATTTATCATGGAGAGAGACACCTGAAGCAGCCTGAAAAGGAACTGGGGTGTGAACTAACATATAAATATTGTGCATTATTTGTGGGCCTGCTGCTTAACCCAAATTCTGCCTCATATTTAGCAGTAAAGATGTGCCTTGTGAGATCTGAAAAGAACTACCAGCCTTAAAAGATTCTCCAAGACAACAGCCCTCTATGCAGCCATCAATAGTTGTAAGGTTTCCTGAAGAAGTAGTAGCCGATTTTATAGGTTCAAAGGAGTGCCACTGCCATGAAGTTCCCTCAACCTCTCCTGTTAAACTGGACAGAAAAACTACTGGAAACTTCAGGCCAGAGAGAGAGAATAGCTTTGCATAGCTTTGAATGCTAACAGTTAAGGGAAAGAAAACACTGTGTTGGTTGAGTTTGGTTTGATTTGTTGCTTTTCTCCTGCAACTATTTCTGTAGATTAAACAAGTCTTAATTACAGGAATTACCATGCAGTTTAAATGCCTACAGTTCCCTTTATTTGTTCTCTTTCTTAAAAAAAAAAGCTTTGAAAAATCCCCAAAGAGGTAAGAGGTTTCTGTAAAGCAGTCATGGCAATTGTAGGTACAAGATATAGATGCAGGCTGTGTATATTATCACAGAAAGGCTTGTGTTCAGCAGGAGAATTTGAAATGCATCTGTTGTAATAGAGCCTTTTTCACTGCTTTTTTCTGGAAGAGGCTGCAGCTGTTAGATGTACTCAACATTGCAAACCTCTGTGCAGGTGGTAGTAGCTAGCATCAGCAGACAGAACCTGTGGTTTCTGCCTGTTTGGGTTTTATTTGTGGCCATGGCTTACAAGAGTTATTATTTCAAAATGTGACCAGAAGAGGGGAAATCATGGTGGGGAAAATTAGCAGTCTTAAAATCCTAGTAATAGGATTATTAATTGCCTCAGTGTTTAGTTGCTATAGTTAAAGCCATAAGCCAAACAAACACACTTTTTTTTTTTATTGCTCTGCAGATGCAAACTGGAACATAATAGCCAAAGGCAAATGTATCCATCCACAAATACTTTGCAAATACCTTTATGGAGTACCTCTTTAAAAAGGTTGTGCTCAGTTTTCAGAGGCTTTCAATGTGCATTGGCTTTGAAAAGTTTCCACAAAAAAAATATTTGCAGTTTGTATGTCCTGGAAGAAATCAAGGAACATTCCGCAACCTAAAATGGTGCGGAGTCACCACCAAATCAGGCCTAATGCAGTCAAGCTGTTGCTGAGCACTGGTTTGTTTCTAGCATGATCCCAGTTCTCTCTTTTGACCAGAGCTCTGGGTCAGCCAAAATACTAGTTGAATATTTCAATCACTAAAAACCAATAGAGAACTTAAAAGTTTTCCTTTTTGTTCTCCATGGTTCTGACACCACCACAAGCACTGATAAGACATTGGGAAACTTCTTGTTTCTGAAAAGTAGAAATTTCACAAGTAGAAGAAAATGGAATTAATGTTGCAACTGAAAAAAGTATTGTGCAATATAATTCCTCAGTTTCTAGGGGTCCCTATTTGATTGAATAAATAGAAACTGGATCCATATTTCCCACCATCCTAGAGCCTCTGGTGTCTGGGGTGTCTTTCATAACTGGCTTGCTCTCCTCACGCGTGGGTGGAACTTTACATAGTGGGGTGAACATAAAACATTGCTGGGGTGGCAGTTACAAAGGTGGTAGTGGAAGAGCATCTCTGCCCAGTAAAGTCCTCAAATTGGATTGTTAGAATTCAATAAAAGGTTTAAGCTCATTTAATGCAGTACTACTCTTGCCTTTTTTTTTTTTCCATTTGGCTTGGCTTAGTATGCTTTGCTTTTATGACTCTATCTTGATTAAAATCTTTCCTGTTTTCTACAAGTTTATGCATTTATCTCACCATTGACCTCCGTGTTTACCTGAATCTCTGGGAAGTTACCTAGTGATGATTTGAAGTGCTCAGGAGAGAGAAAAAGACAAGAATTTTTCCCTCATATAGTTTTCTTTTGCTAATTGTCCTCCTCACTGGCAAAAATATGTGCCTTGTTTCTCACTTGAGTAATGTAAAAGTCATTGACTATCATTTTGATCATTTAGGAAAAATAGTTCACAGAGTTTCATGTCATGTGCTGTAACAAAGACAAGTTAATACAAATTCTCAGGCTTACAAAAAATTAGTAGGGAGTAAAACTTCAGGAATTAACTGTAAAATGCTAGAAAGATGAAGAAAGTGAATGTCCAGCTTAACACATCTAATAGATTTTTTTTAGTAGCGAGTACTGGCGCACCAGGAGAATCGTGAGTTGCTCTGAGCTTGTCATGTGGCATGTCCTAACATCATCAAACATTCTTTGCAGTATTAAACTTCCCTAGTTCAAACCATTTTATCAGACACACGCAAACTTGATTTGCCAGTAACAAGGGAAACTACCCTAAGGATATGTTTCTGAACATTTATTCAAGATGTATTTTGAGTGCTGTTTCAGCTTTCATTCCAGGTATTGGCAGAAACATTATTGCTTTTGCTGTAGATGAGCAAGGCTCTTTAACCTCTCCAGATACCAGGGAAATGAACACTGTGAACATACAGTTGAAAAATAGTTTAGAGAGTTTGTGTTCTCTGAAATGAACATTAAATAGATATTGTTTCACTACACACAGGGGACATGGAGTTCTGTTTTGAAGGTTCAGAAACAGCCCTATCTATTGTTTTAATAACTGCAGCTAGAAGAAACTGACTGAGAAAGCTCTTAAACAGCACTGGTATTGCTCCTATTCAAGAAAGCATGAAAATAGGTGCCTAATATTAATTGCAATGTATATTTAATAAACTTAATTGCATACTCTGTATGGGCACTTCTGAATTTGAAGAGCCAAAGCACTCATGCATTAATTTCCAGTTCTCAAACATTTTTAAAATGCTGCTTCTTAAAAACACAGGTCCATATATTTTACTGAGCTATGTTGAATAAGTTCAGCAGGCTTCAATAAAGATGCCATTTTGAGGATCTCATTCTGTGTGTCTTAGTAATCCTAAAACAAAATTTCATTTTCTAAGATGGAATTGCAACTCTGCATTGATAGCTCTTTTTTTGTCTTTTGTCTCATTTTCTTCTGTCCCAGGGAACCAAATACTCGTGTTGTGAGAAAGCCTCAGTGTACTTTATTAACAGTGATTAGTTAGGCTTTTTAGAAGCCATTCAAGGGAGAACAGTGGCAGTTCTTAGCATTTTACAAAAGAGGTCGAAGGTACAGATGGTAATGTCTGTGTCTCATGCAAGTCTCATGACTTCTGGGTTTGTGCCAAGTGCTCTGCCTTCTGGAAAAGCAGCATTCACATCAGTCACCACCAGACAGTCACAGTGTCTACCTGAGAGCCTCTATGTAAATAAAAAACCTTAGTTTAAGATATTTTCAGTTGTCTCTTGCATCTGTGGCTTTCTCATCACTAAAAATAATTGAGCTTTTTTCTATAGTTCTCAAATTTTCTTTTACAGATAGCAGTTTGCTTAATCACATAGCTTCATTTTAAGCTATGGAAATGAATTATGGAATGGAAGTGCTACAACAGTGTAACAGAATTATCACAGTGGAAGAAGGGATGCTACAGGCAGCAGCTCCTGTGGCTTCTGTGTATGTGAATGTGCACGGCTCAAAATCTTCATTCCACTTGGTGGCAAGATTGCAGATTTATACAGGCTAGCTCCTCAAAATCAGGCAGGCATGTGAGGAGCTGTAGAACCCCTTGTTTGTTGCTGTCCAAAGCTTTACTTTGTACCATATTTGTTGCTCGTTTTGGGGAGAGAAACTCCCTGTGAATGAGGAGAAAATCCATCCCTGTCAGTGTACAAGGCAGCACAGCTGAGTCAGTTTTGCTCCTCCTCGTTACAACTGCTGAATGCAAAAACCCCTAAATGGGGACATTTGCACAGCTGTCTAAAATACTGGAATATCTTCCCCCTTCCCTGAAGGAAATTTAAGTGTATCAAAAGATACATTCTAAAACCATTTTAAAACCCAGAACTGGAAACAAAACTTTTTTTTAACTTGAATGACAAGAACTTGCTTGAACTTAACAGGGTTTTGATTTTTTGGTTGTTTTTTTTTTTTTTTTTTCTTTTTTTTCAGTGGCGGGGGTGTTGTTTGGTTTCTTGTGTGTGTGTTTTGGTTTTTTGTTTTTTGTTTTTTTTTTGCTGTAAGCTATAAAAATTAGATTTCAAAATCATTATAGAAAATAAAGGAAAAAAGACAAGGTTGGATGGGGTTGTGAGCAATCTGGTCTAATGGAAGGTGTCTCTGCCCATGGAAAAGGGATTGGAAATAGATGATCTTTGAGGTCCCTTCCAACCCAAGTCAGTTTATGTTTTTAAGATACATCACAAAATAATATGCATGCACAAGGTCACCTACAATCTTCTTGTTCATTTTATGGAACCTATTTCTTTCTAAAAAAATATTTTGGACCAAAAGCAGATTATTGTATTTCTGAAAAAAAAAAAAAAGTTGGCATAAATTATTTCTAATAAGTATCAGAACCTGTGTATTCAGTAAATCACCCTCCTCAATTTTAAGTGGATTTTGAAAGAAACAGCAAGACTTTGAAAGTTATCTTTTCACAGCCCAAGGGGAAAGCTCCCTCCCTTCCTTTCACACCAGCTATTCTTGACCACTAAATTGTCTTCCTGCTTCCTCCCTCTTAGATTTCATGTTTAAAGCTGCAGAAAGTTAAGATAAACAGGAGTTGTCACACTAACATATGACTCAGTAATACTGCACAGCTTTGTTGTTTGTTTTGTTTTTGTTTGGGTTTTTTGGATTTTTTTTTTACTAGAACTAGGACTGCTAGTGTTGCAGGGTAATAGTATTTTTTAAAAAAATATGAGCAGCTGTCTGTGGATGCTTTAATTAGAATGGATTTCCTCATAAGAGATCTTTATAGTCTCACTCTTAAAGTAGATGGCTGTCATAATTCCCAGTCTGACAAGCTACACATGATTCTCAAGTTTCACTACCTTCCTTATAGCTTACATTTATGTGGTCTTTCAGATGATCCAAAAGCTGTTACATATGCATGTATGCTACCACAGAAGAGTGAACAGTCTGCTGCTGGCAAAGTATAAAAGAAAAAAGGCCTGGTTTTATGATCTGTATACCAGGATCTCAAATGTCTACTCAGAATAAACAGGAACTTTTAAAATTTTGTGCACGACACACCCCCCCCAGAGCACTGGTAAACTGCACTGCATCTTTTTGCCCAGAGGACAGGAGGGAGAGTAAGAATTCTCAAATTTAAAAGCTTTTATTCTGAGATAATAGGATTTTTTTTTTACCACCTGACATGTACAATATATATCTCCTTCCCCTCTGAATAGGTACATTCCTGTTGTAGGGAAAATAAAAACTATAGGGTTTCTAGGGTTGTGGTATTCCCCTTACCTCAGTGATTTTGCAGATGGTGAAATTTGCCTCAATGTATGTCTGCAGATCTTTCATACGTGGTGAAGTAAATCACATTTCCTTTAGGACAGGGAGTATCTTGTCAAACATCTGAGCAGAATGAACTGTATTGACCCACAATTATGGATACCCAAATGATCCCCAAGTGGCTCTAATGAAACACAGTCTTGAGCAGTAACAGCCAAAGTATACATGGATTTTAAGGCAGCTAAGGAATGATTCTCAATACTGAGTGCCGCTAAGGCACACTCAAAAACCAGAAACACTCTGGTGTGTGGTTCCTTAATTCCAGCTTAAGAAGTACTCTTATAAAAAAAAAGAAAAAGGGACTTGCTTTGGTTTTTCATTTTTTGTTTAATCTTTAATAATGCTTGTCTGCCCTCCTGCTTACTCATTATTTTGGAAGTTTTTTCTTTACTATATTGAAGGGAAGTAATTTTTTTTAAATTTCAAATGTATTTTTCCCACTTATTGTCTATCAAAAAGAATTTTTCATTTACTCTAGAATTGTTTTTATACAAATTCTCTCACATCCTTACATTTTTGCTTTACTGCAGAACAGTACACTAGTGCATTCAGTGCACTCTCTTCCATTTCTTTAAGAAAGAATTTTACTGAGAAAATGACTTACGGATTTCTCTTTTCTTCTTAATCCTGCTTTTCTTCCCTCTTGTCTTGTGCAGGTGAGTTAGATTTGTAACAGCTGAGCACTGCTCTTCCAAGGCTGGAGAGAAGTTGTAGCACAGTGCAGGAAGAAGGACTGCAGGTGCCTGTGTCATGTCTGTGTTCCTCTTTCCCAAATTCTGTCAACATTTCTATCCCATGCAGTGGGGCTCTTCCACTGTCTCTCTTTCCATGGCATCTCTCCTGAACATTAAATAATTGTATCCCTGTGTTCATGCTGCTTCTGCTTATGTCCCTTCCTGACAAGCATTTCTCTGTACAGACTACTGGGTTTCAAGTTGAGGAAATCTATATTCAGGTGCAGTCCTGAATTCAGGTATGGATGGGTGTGTTGCTTGTTGGTTGGGAAAGACAACACTGTCAGCTGGAAAAAGTTCTTAAAAGTCATTATTTGCATTGGCTTACTAAGGATTTTATTTGGTCATATTGCCCTTGAAAATCTCTGAAACAATGGTAAACTGTTGTGGAAATGTTTTTGACTTTTGTGCCTCAGGTCTAATATTCTGTATTCAGCCCACAAAATCAAAGGAGCTACTCTGATTTCAATGGGTTGCTTGTGTGCCTAATTTTGGAGCAATGGTCTAGCCGCAGTAATGTCCTTTTTTATTCTACTGGGCCATGGCATTGGAAAGCTCTCTCTTGGTGGGGTTGCACTGAAAACGCCACCTGGGAAACTCAGCTAGGACAAAATACAGCTGCTCAGTTTGCTGAGCAAGGATCCTCTAAGGAAGACCTAACACAGTGCTTGATAGTGGAGCCCTGGAAAATGTTAAAAATAGTCTTTTAAAATGTTAGGCTTTGTGTTTCCTCAGATCACTGCACCTGCGTAAGCAGTATGATAAAAGATATAATTGTTAGATGTGATGATTGTTTAGTAATTAAATATAATTATTATATAACCATAAGAAGAATTGTGAGAAACTATGTTGGAAATTTAAAGGGGGCTAGGTTTAGCTGAAATCTGTGTATACAATAGAACAATATAAGTTTAATAATTAACATGAAAGTTATATAACGATAGAGTATAAAACACGTTCACCTCGAATGTATGGTCGGAATCAGATTTGGGTGGAAAACTATGCTGATTCCCAGAGCTCTTCAATAAAAAGCACCGCATATAATCGCTTATGTGATTATGTGTTTTTGAACGCTAACATGCTCACACATCTCGGTTCTTTCAAGTTTGGTTGGAAGCGAAGAAGAAAGTACTTTACAATAAAGTGCCCATTGGTGTCTGGGATGCCTTTTGGATGGCCTGCTGCCTGCTCACAGTGGGCATTGTTCAAAACGCTTGAACTGCTGTACCTGTTCTGGACTGAGGCTTTGGACAAGGGAACTGACTGAGGGATCTGTGTCTTGCGATGGTAATAGAAACATGATTAGGACTTATAGGTCTCCTATAACATAATGATGATGATATTTGGTTTAACCCAAGCAATGTGTTCAGCACAATGTTTCTATATACATTACTATTGGATGTGAATAGCCTAGAGTGCATGAGAAGCACAGGAAGAGAGGAAATTCATTGGTGGAGATAACTCGGTGCTTATCATTACTTCCATGTCTTCTAAGGTTTCTTGGGTACTATTTGTTTTCATTAGTTTTAAGGTTTTTTCATGAAACAGTAGCTAAATTATACAAAAGAAACTCCAAAGCCAGCGAAGGCAATTGGCCAATTTTAAAACACAAAGTGTAGGAAGGAATACCCTTCCAGCTTTTAGAAGTTAGCTTGTCTGTACATGACTGCTAATATAGTGAACAAACTACAGCAGCACTGAAAAAACTGGACTCTAAGTCTAAATACAGTGAAGGTTTTCATCAGTATGTATTTGCCTGTCCAGATCTTCAGACCAGGTGTGAATTGCTTCCTCAGTGCTTTGACCTCAATCTGTCAATATGATCAGCTTGCGGGTGGAAATGCAAACCCACGTTAGCAGTTGCCAGCAGTAACATCTGAATGGCACAAGGGCACAATCTCTCCAGTCAGTATGAGACAGAATTTCCAGCAGCTGATCTGGCTGCATGAAAATGAAATTTGCTACTTCGAATACAAAAGGGGCCTTTCTCTTTTGTTTGATTTGTGTGTTTGCCTACTGTATATGCCTGCTTTTTCATTGCTTTCATGTATTCACAGTTCAGCACCAGTAAACGCATAAAACAGTACAAACAAGTAATAAAACAAGAGAGGCGGTTTTGTTATTTGATTTATTAATCTAAGTGGAGATAAAAACTGCCAAATGGGGCAACTGATAGAGAACAACCCTGTTGTACACACCATTTGCTCCTGCTGGGCCCACTGCCTTACCCCCTCCTTCAGTGCTGTTGCAGGTGTATCGATGTTGCTCTGTCATCTGTTCTTCTTTGTTTCTGAAATATTAAAAATATATAGTAAAAAATATAATTTCTGAAGGGATGTATTTAAATGAAATTGAGTCATCCCAAAGTTAGGTATCTCTGTCAAGCTGTCCATACAGGATTTCCCCATATTCAACAAAGAAAGATAAGATTCTCTTTGGAGCACTTTTTCTTTCACCTTTATTCATGGAAGTGTCAGAGTCTCTTCATTAGGCTGAGAGGACCAGAGAGGATCTAAGAACTAAATCATACTCTGTGATGAGAGGAATCCTGTCCCCAGTCCAACACATCCCTGTCATGTCCTAGAGCCTCTGGGATGCAAAGAGTGTTACCCATCCTTTCAAGATTCCTGCCAGTGGAACATTAGGATTGATATTAAATTAATTAAAAGACTCTTTCATTGACAAAACTAGAGTTCATTTCTTCCAAACACTGCTTCTTTTCCCAGTGATAGCTTGTGAGAGTGTGTTTGCACATTTAAAATAAGTGATTCAATGTCATATGATATGTGCCCATGGGAAACTTCAGAAAGACTTAAATGGTGCTGGAAATGAACCTTCTCTTTCTTCTTTGTGCAGGTACTCACATACAATGTTTGTACTACTTGTATAGTAAACAAGTTTTGGTTTTTTTTTTGTCTGAAGCATTCTGATTGCTAAGTTACTGTAGACATTAAAGCAAATATGATGAACACTAACTGCTCAAGTAACCACTGGAGTTTGTGCAGAAATAAGGTGCTGATGGGCAACATGGGAGGCACCCATCACACTAATTATGTAGGAATAAGACATTTCTCCTCAGTTTTTTTTTATCTCATCGCTTTCTTACTTACTGTCTATTATGTTTCTTATCCTTAAATGTCAATTTGTCATCACTTACAGCTGTTCTCATCCCCGACACAAGTATGCTTCTCTGTGGTTTCTGCTCACAAATTGTTTACTCCTGATTCCTGGAGTTATAGGAACCACTTGTTTCCCTGGTAGTTAGAGTCATTCACATTTAATGCATTCCTAAACAGGTGTAAATGTTGAATAACTCATCTCATGCTGATATGTTGTGGCTTTGCAAAGTAACAGCTACATACAAGAAGTAGTACTCTCTTAACAGATAACTGAGAAGAAAATCAGGTTGCCTGTCTTTTGTCTTTATTCCCCAAAAAAAAAAGTTTTCTAGAAACTGAGTTTTCTTTTTACTAGACTCCAGTACAAAAAAAAGCTATTACCTATTTCAGAATTTTGTTGAGGGAGAGCCACAAAAATAAAGAGGTATAAATTTTGTATTGATGTTGGTAATATACTAGGAAAATACATTATTTAATATTCTATTTTTTACTAGAGGGAGTTTTTTAAAGGATTTTAAGATAATCAAGTTAGGTACCTCAGCCTGATATCAGTACATTCTTTTTTTTTTACTGTAATATATGTGAAATAAGTAGAGGTATATCCACAAGAGACTCCTGGCTTTAACTTCACCCTTTTGATTTATGTTAGAAGTATAATTTCTAGCTTTTTTTCTTGGAGGTATTCTCATGAAAGTCAGGTGTCTAACTACAGTATCTTAAATATGAATTTCATTTCCTATTTAGTCAATAGAGGGGAATACTTAGCAGGAAGGTAATTCAGTCTTTCTGAAATGCTTACTTCTCTTCATTGACTGCAGTATCAGATATTTACACTTCTGTCTCAGTTCCTCACCAAAATATTAATAATTACAGGGAATGAATCCTGGCTCTACTGTTGTACATTCAGATTTCATGTTAAATGATGATTTCTGACAAAGTGCTGGATCTAATGCAGACAAAGGATGTCCAGATGAGGAAATGGAAGGTGCAGCAGTTATCATATGCTTTGAAAACTCAGAGAATTCAATGCGACCAGTAGCAGGTAGGATTTGAGACAGAGAGAGCTTGCAGAAATACTCTGCATTTATAGATATGTTGCTGCAGAGGAAAAAGCAAAAGACTCTGAGGATCACACAGAATAATTTTTAGGAAGCAGAGAAGTAAAATCAAAACAAATTCTCTGTCCAAAAATGGTTCCAAGGTGGGAGAATGGCCCTTGAAATTTGACTGTGAGTAATTATAAACAGTCAATTTTTCAGTATGGTAGGAAAGAATGAGGACTGTGATTTTTAGAGCAAAGACAGCTGGAATTTTAGCTCTTCTCCAGGAGACTGGCTATAGAAAATGGAAACTCTTGGCATTTGGTAAAGGAAATTCAAAACCTTAGCCTGGAAAAGGTGTCAAGATGCAAAAGAAAGGTCTAATACCATCTTTCCTGGAGATTAAAACAACATGTTAATTGTCTGAAATTGTCTGAATTGCTCTGATTTTTTAAATAAAACTGTGATCTTTACTGTGTAACCCACAATTTTCCCATCCATTTAGCTTGTTTTTCACAGTGTTTTTCCATGGAGGTGAAGAAGCTTTGAGTGTATACAAACATACACAATTTCTTTCCGTGTATACAAACATACACAATTTCCCCATCCTCGTTTACCTTTCCTGATATAACACATCACAAAATCCATCTTAGTAAGAACGACTCCTTTACATGAAATTTCTGATGACACATCTTGCTGTTGTGGAGTTTTTGGGTGTGTTCTAACATTAATTCCCCAGAAAATTAATTTCCTTCTGAAACACATATTATTTATTGATAATAAATAATATTATCAATATTATCAAATAACCTCGAGCTTTGGAAGCTGCAGGTTCCATCTTGCCCTGGCCCTAGACCAGGTTCTTTGGGGTGAGATTATACCTGGAGAGTACCTGCAAGAGTCATGATGTAAGGCTGAGGAAAAGATGAAGGGTAAACAGCAGTACAGGAGCTTTTGTGAGTTGGTAATCAATGACTACTGACACATGGAAGCACTGAAATTTAGTTGGAAACTGTAAACTTGGTATTAAAAGGAGTTTTCTCTCTGCAAGATGAGCCTCAGATAGGAAATGATGTTGCTTTCCTTGTTTTCTCTTCAAGATGATATACTCAAAGAATTTTTAAGATAGTTTATCTGTCTCTGGATGTGCACAAAGACTGGGCTAAAGTTTACATACTGAACTTCTCTTCAGGATTTTTCAAATGGGAAGAGTTCATTCTCCAGCTACTGCTAAGTCACCAACACATCACACTCACATCATTTGCTGTGGGATTCTTCTGCCCAGCTTTGATACCTGAGCTACCTGCTATTCTTTCTTTATACTCAGCAGAGAAAAGCAGGCATTTGTTCATGACAACTAGAAACTGAAATGGGGGAACCAATTCAATTTTCTGAACATAACTGCCTGCTCCATAAGGTACCTTGAGCCATACACATGAGACTGAGAGATACAGTACCAGAATTTGTGGGAGGCCTGTGCTCTTCCCTTACAGAAGGCAGGAGCCCTGATGCCCTGTTGTAATTAAGCTTTTGAATCAAGTCCTATAATCTCAAGTTTTCACCATTTAAACCATTTAGGAGAGGGATTTAGTACCAGACTGTAAATGCCTGAATGGAATGCTTGCAAATGAATTCATGTCTAAGCTCCCCTTACAATCAAAGCACATTTAATTACTACTCTCAGTGCTGTCTGGAGAGCTAGAAATTATATAGAAAATTTTCAGAAAAATAGATTGCTGATTATAATGGGTTTTGATCTGACTTGTAGAAGCCAAATTCTTCTACTTGCAGGCATATGGTGGCATTTTATTTGAGAGCAGTGGAATTATTTATTAAGAGAGCTTTTCCAATTGGTGTACACTTGCCTTGTGTTAAAGTAATTGATTCAGTACCAGTTAGATAAATGAGACTATGTTAAAACTAAGTAAGAGTGACTTGGGGTTTATTTAGCTCATAAACCCTTTTTTCATGCTTGTTTCATTCTCATTTGTTTGAATTTTATGTGGTAGGTTTTAAGGAGTACATGTTTATACATTTTAGGATGTTTATATTAAGTCATGCAGTAGCATACATCAATTTATTCCTACAGCTAGTCATATGGTATTCTGTGACATGACAGAATGTCACATACAACAGGCATTACCTTTCTACAGCATTTTAGCACATATGATGTATGTGCTAAATGAAACATATGACAGCTCATATGCGCTAAAATGTTGTAGAAAGGTAATGGCTGAAGGAGTGATAAAAATATTATTAAAAAAAGCATCTCTAGATGGTGTTTGTAAGAGGCTTTTGCATGCACAAAATTATTTTTTTGTCACAGAGGACAGTTCATAACATCTGTAAGAAGTATGACTAGCATGGTAGAGTGGTTTGGGTTTTATTTTTAAATGACTATGTTCCCATGTCCAAAAGAAAATACAACTGACAGCTGACCATTCATGTAACACAATGCCTCTAGCAGCTCTGGTCCAGAAATATGCTTTGTCACAGGCTAGAAGTCCTTTGAATGTTCTATAGTTGCTGGAACATTTTTTAAATCTGCATTAAATCTAAAGAGGATGAGTATAGCACAGGCTTTGAGGTAACAGCTCAGTCCCTCCCTTGCCTTGGCAGAAGAGACAGCAACTCTTAAAGAGGGGTGACTCTTAAAGAGACATTTTGTGGATAAACAAGCCATCCATCTGAAAGGGGATCTGGAAAGTCAAATGCAATGGGATGGCTCCATACCACCTCTGGGGAGGGTGGCTGACATCTTGAGATCCCTTATCATCATCAGGTCCTTCCAAAGAGCTGTCAGCACCATCCCTGCTAACAGCTAGAACTTTTGTGTTCATGTCAGCTTCTGGAAACTACTTGCAGGAGATTCCCTATGACTTTATTGTATATCTGTGAATGGTGCAACACAATGCATGCAGAGGAGTAAACTGTGGTGCAAGGCTGGTGTGACAGCCACATAATAGCACAGCCACACCACATAATAGCTTGGAATAATCAAAGCTTTCTGAGGAGCAATCCTCAAACAGTTAGCAGAGATACCTCCTCTGTTCTGTCCTGGTTGAGAGACTTCTTGCTCCTGCAAAGAAGACAGCTGAGGAGGAAGCTCAGGAACTACACCCAACATGGTCTACATAGTTTAATTCCTAATTCATTCCCTGTCTTTCTTTTGGACTGTTTCAACCGGATATCTCCAAGACAAGTTTCTAGGAGGTTAGTCCTAGGCCAGTTTGAGGCAAGCATGCTGGTGCCAGCCAAAGTGGGATGCTTTGTTGAGCAGTTTGTGGTCAACAGGCAAACCAGGTAACCTCAGGGTTTGTGATTGTGGATACACCCTTTTTGATCAGTTACACACTTTCCAAGATGAACTCCTTAAAGGTAAGATTTCAAACATCACAGTTTATTTTCCAAGCTAAAACTTAACGACAGTAAGTCTTTTTCTCAGGCCTTAATGGCAGCAAAACAAGGCTGCTAGAAGTTTCTTTTCTAAAAGAGATTTGAATATTCACCTGGAAACCTGGGAAAATAAACATATTTTGTCTGGAAAAATAGTTCTCCGGATATTTGTGGTGAAACAAACAAATTTATAAATTAAACAGTGCTAGAGAGTGCAGAAAGGAGGGAAGAAGGAAGGGGAGGAGGGGAAACAAAGAATCAGAAACAATGTACATCTTCTTCCCTGAAGTACACAGCTTCTAGTTTGAGTCCAAGAACTGCAGAGCTCTGGTTACTTGATACTTTTGGTTGTATCTCAGTCACTGTAGAACCATCCAAGTGTCAAAGCCAAATATCTCCCAGTTTAGGATGAAGGATTAGGAGGCTTTTTTACTGGAGTTGCAGTTGCATAATATTTTTGTGTTTAGTATGAATTTTTAGATGGATATACAACAAGAAATGAACATAAAACATACCTAAGCATGTCCTTTTGTTCTTTCCTCCAGCTTCCTTACTTTCTCCTCTGGGCCAGCAAAGAGGCATATACTAAGAGGTCTTCCATGCATGCAGAGCATGATCTTTGCTCAACATCCTGACCAAAACACTTAATCCTTAAGCTACATGTATGGGGCTTGCTTCCAAATATTTGCAATATTTACAATATTGCAATATTATTATTCCAATAATATTGCAATGAATCTACTACATAAACTGGTTTTCATGTGCTGAGGTATTTTTGACTAGTCTCTGAGATGACAGGTCTCTCTGGAAATATCATAACTGTTGCTAATTGGAAATTGTAAGTTGTTTATTTAGGTAGCATTAAGAACCTGGGGTTTAAGTGTCTTATGTGCTGTAAGTCCTATGTGCTTATTCTGCCTAAGATGACTAGAAAAGACAAAAAAAGAAAAAGTGCTCGATGATTCTTGCATCCTCTCCTGAAACTGGAGGCAGCAGCACCTGTCTACTGATGTCATTCTCATGTGGAACAGCAATATCCTAGTCCATCGCTGTCTAGCACAGTGTAACTAGGAAAAGGTGGAAAATTGGAGAAATTTGGTCAATCATCATATGAATAGAGTGCATGGCATGAGGCACTTTTCTTGGACTTTGTGCTCCTCCATCTCTTTAGTGTTCTGCTCACTAATTTCCATTATGTGCATAGACAGTGCTTTGAGTCAGGTGATTGATCATATTGCATACAGCTGTATTTATACTTCCACAAAACTCTGACATTGACTTCTATCATCAGTAAAAGTGTTAGAATTCTCCCTGTCTACTAAAACAAATACCTACAGATGACAACCTGTATTTAGTTGTCATATCCTGTAATTTATTTGTAGTAAATTTTTCAAAAGTCACTTGGATTATGACCAAGGGCATACTAGCGGTAACTTGTCTATACCCAAACTTACAAAATACAGTTTCTTATTAAACTTACTCCAGAAAAAAAAAAAAGTGCATTTATTTTCTTGGCCAATCTAAACAAATCTAAGCCCATGTTGCTCCAAGGGAACAATTTTTCCTGTGCCACCAATAGGGGCTCTTTTGCTTGACTTGGCTTAGTCTTCTGGCATATGCAACACGTCTTGAAAGTTTGCTCAATATCTCTGTTCAGCTGAGCCAATATAAAGCATTTCTGGTTCTCTTAGTTTTTTTCAGTCCTTAAATAACCTGTATGGTGTTTTATAAAAGCAGGAGTGCAAAAATGTTCCTTTTTCTGTCCAAAATTCCATCTGAGTCTGAAATTCCCTCCTACAGTATTGGTGAGACCACCCTCTGCTAACTGCATTTGTTATTTTTTAAAAGCTTTATCCTCAGCTAGTACTCAGCCTTGCTATATACTCTACATAGGCAAGTGATGCTTAAAGATTTCTGTAAAGCTGTATAACTTTCCAAACTGAGAAGTATGGACTAGGAATCACTAAGGCTATGTCTAGATGATCAGGCTTAGAAGTGCATCTACAACTGGGGTGATGGAGAGAGACACTGGGCAGAAGTTACTCTGCTTAAACAGACCATCGTGTGGACATCTGGGACTACATCACTGATGGTAAATTTGACACAGCTTAAATGTTTCCTTTCTTCACCATACAGGTTTTAAAATCTACAAAAGAAGCAGCAGACCTGAGCCAGCCAAACAGTAAAGCTGACAGAGTCAATGCAGAAACTGTGGAAGCTGAAAGCTGTGGTGACTTTAAAGGCTTATTTCTGCTGTCTTAATTCCATATAACCTGTTGTCCATGTAAATCTGCCATTTGCTCTCACAGATTTACTCCTATTCTTTTTTTTCCCACCTATCTAATTCCTCTCAGAACTTCCTTGGAGAGATTTAAGTAACAAATAAAGCAAATTATAGCAGTGCTAACAGAGATAGTATTTGCTACTACCACATTGTTTGCTGTGCTTGTATGTTCATCCTTTCCTCTGCCCTTTGTCTGACTTGTGTATGCTCTAAGTTTTGTGGTCCTGATATTTTCTCTGATTGTATATTTATACAAGTGTGGTAAATCAAATGTTTCTTAGTGGTTCTGAAGGCAAATATGAGCTTCTATTAGGTCTGCACAGTATATGCATACCAAATTTCAAAATCAATGCATTTGAAAAATCAAACTTTGAGGGAGAGAATGAAGAGTCAGAGACTGTGATGACAATGGGAAGCAGAATTTTGCTCTGTGTGGATGAGACAAAATTGTTATTTTGATATGTGTTCTTGTGTTTAGATACACATTGTTACACTATTTAGTCTTGAAAGACAGACTACAGAACAGGGTTTCATGTTTAAGTCTACAGATAATTGCATTCTCCTTTGAAATTGAGTACAAGATGTAGACTGTCATTTTAAAATTGTGGTTTCATGCTGCACATATTATTTGTCACAATGTATCTTGTATAGTGAATGATTTACTGCAAAGAAAAATGCTGTACATAAAAAGTAATTTGAAAATTACTCCATGCTATTTATTATATGTATTCTATTTTTCACATACATAGTGAAGGCAGGGAGAGGTGGTATGTTCAGCCTCTGAAGAACTTTCAAGCTTTATATTGTAGTATCACAATCACTAGCAATGATTTCATTTTGACTGCACAGTGGTCTTCTAAATTAGGTGTTTATTTTTTCTCCTACACATGACTATAATGATATTCTAACATAGATATATGTTAGAATCACTGAATCAAAGAGTAATTTAAGCTGCAGGAGACCTCTTGATTTTCTTTGATATAACACTCTGCTTGAAGCAGTGTCACCTTGGATAAGGTTGCTCAGGATCTTGTCCACATGGGTTTTAAATATCTCCAGTTCTCTGTATGACAGAGACAGGCACTTAGCCTCTTATTTGGACCTGTTAATTAATTTGTCCATTGGTGTGGCTCCTGATTTCTTATTGACTGTGTTATGACTGGGAAGAATATTTCAGGTTTGTTCACACCTCCTTTGCTTGAGGAAAGATGTCTAGCAGAGGATGAGCAGACCTTGGCAAGATGGCCCCCTCCTGTCTCCAATGCTCTCAGACAAAGCTGTTTTGATGGTAACACAACTCTTTATCTCACTCTGTCAGGAGGGAAGCCACAGACTTTGTTGTTGAGGAGCAGTTCTTGATGAGAGGGATGGCAGCATCTGATGGCAGCATTATATTTTAGACTTGGGATGCTCAAAGTGTCTCCATAACTTGAAGTTAGGAATTGGAGCATATGAAGTTCTTGGTGTGGGGGATGGTTCATTTGTGCCCTGCAGCAGCAACGTGGCATCTTCAGAACCTTTCTTTCATGGACAGGAAATGGCCCTAGAGAGCTGTCCACCCCACAGTGGTTTGGAGAAAGTTAACTTAGCTGACTCAGAGGAAAGGTAAGGCAAGACCCTTCTCCTGTCCTCCCTGTTTTGGGCTCTTGGCCTTTCTGAAGCAATAAGTGCACCTTCCGACTGTGCATATACCACACTAAAGGGACACTTTCCTGCAGATTTCCCCCTGCTAAGAGCTAAAACTGTGTGAATCAGTAGAGGCATCTCTTCCTGATCCTGCAGAGCATTGATGATCAGTGAGGAGATTCATGAATGTCACGACCATGTGCTTGTCCAGTTAATCCCCTGGTTTCTACCATCTGGAGGCTAATCCTGTGGAATGTTGCACAGCTTTGGGTAGTCTGGAGATGCTGGGACACAGACCTGTCTCTTGGACTCTAGCACCTCTGTATAGGGTGTGGCCTGAGCACATGGTTTCATAGGCATGTTCCATAGCTAATTCTCCATCCAAGATGTTGTGCATATTTGGGAAATATTGAAACTTCCCTCAAATTCTAGCTTCTTTGCTGGCTTCAGATGATGTTTTCCGAATTTAAAGTGGTGAAACCATGAGTGTTGATCTCCTCTTGGCTTCAGCTGCCACTTCTTTAAATGCTGTTTGGCACCATTTTGTTCACCAATGGACACAAACAAGACAAGTGTCTCACAATCTAACACAGGAATGTATTGTAGCACGTTGCCAAGGTTAAGGCAAGTTATTTTGGTCTATAGCATGAGAATCAGGAAGGGCACACAAGGCCATGAAGCCTACAGGCTGAAAAAAACAGAGCTGCCAGGATTTATTTTTTTGTTATGTATAGGAACAAAACTCTGGCATTCACTGTTTTCCAGTTCATGCTTGCACTTCTTTTTTTCACAAGTAAACTCTTTACACTTCAGACCTTCCAACACAACCACACGTGGAATACTGGATGGTAAACAGCATGCATATGGCCAGGAAGATCAATAGACTGAGACTGGAATGTGAAACATGGGATACAGCAACATGACAATAAAGATATGTGAGAGATTTTGTTCTCCATTGCTACAAAAATAGGACACTATTTGGAATTAAGCAGTGGCCAGGACTCCTCTATATTCAGTGCTCTTCCGAAAGGACAGAAAACACAAGTCCTGTCCCAAAATTATCTGAGAAAAAAAGGGAGATAGGGGTATGAAGAGATGTGAAAATAAGGTGGAGCTGTGATACAGTATGATCCAGCATAATATGCAAGCTATCTCCCTGATTATGTAAGAGACTGCAGAAAATTTCCTAGTACTGGATTCAGTACTATGTGCTACAGAGAATATCCTTTTTCAGGCAGTCTTGAAGTGGAAGAAGACAAGTAAGCATTTCAACCTACTACCAGTAAAGAAGCACTGACCAGTAAATTAAAAATTTTGAGAGTTTGTCTGCAGGAACATGATTTGTTATGGCAGAAAAAGCACGCTTCAAATGAAAAAGTAATAGTAGCAACACATGTCAGTGATAAATACAAGACAGAGAGAATAGAGAAAAGCTAAGCTGTGAAGAATCAAGAAAATAAATGTTTGTGCTCATGCTATAAAAAATTCTTTAAAGTGGCTTGGAGAAGACAGAAGAAAATTTACCTGATTTCAAGTGGTTAACTTCAACATTTAATGAGCATTAGTCTAGGAAATCCTACTTCCCTTTACAAAAGCCGGTAGTAGAGTGAATTTCTGTCAAAATCTGGCATCTAATACCAAAAAGTGTTAACTGCTTCAACCAACAAATAAATCAACCTACAAAAATATTTTCCAACTACTGTTTTTTGGAATTACTCCCAAATATATTAATGGTATGAGTTCTTTCAACTTGAGTCTTTTAGAAGGACTGCCAATAAAGTTAATGACACAAAGTTCTTTCAACTAGTGTCTTTTGGAATGCGTCCCCATAATATTATTGTAATTCCCTCAACTCATTCATCTTTGTAACATCATAGTAATTACACATTCATTTTCCTATATATTGAACTAACTACCTTTCTTTGTAATAAAGTAAAACTTTAGGTAATTAAACAGCATTTTGATTTAAACTATATTCAATACTAATATATGCAGTGTTTACAGCCAAACATAGAGAACTGAATTAGTAAAACAAAAATTTCATTAAACTGAAAAAATTGAAATTTTCAGACACAGTATATGCTTTAATCAGCAACTCTATTATAGGAATCCAGGTATTCAGAATGTGATGCAAAGACTACTTTCATAATTTACCTAGTTGAGTTGTCAAGCTAATTCACATAACAAAATAGTCTGGCTTTTTTGTGTGGCTACATGGAAAAGAGTCATAAAAGAAAATACATCTTTTAACCATTTTAAAGTGCCTATCTCTGAAATGCTGAAGTTGTTATGAGGTGAACTTATTCTTTGATGTTGATGAAGTTGAAACTTTTGGACTTATCCAGACTGAGCAAGTTGTGATTTACTGTGGACAATTGTAACTTGCCTCTTTATACTCCCTGTCTAAATTACACCTACTGAGAACAGACTGCTCATCTATCTGGGTCGCACTTGGGGCTTCAATGAAGCACCAACAACTGACCCAGGCCAGGTTTTTCCTGAACATTTACTTGCTCTAATTGCTCTGCCCTGGTGTGGGGTTCTCCACAGACCACTGTCCCTTGATGGGTGTATCCATCCTGGCACAGTCTTATCCATGGGCTCCAGTCCTCTGGCAAGTAGTGCCTCCTTCAAATGCATCTCCCCCTGTGCCCTTCAAAATGTCCCCTTCTCTGTCCCTCCTCCTGTATTTTCACATGTCCCCTCCTGTGCCTCCTCTTGGGTCTCCTCAGATGCACTTGGGTATCTGGCAGCTCTGCTCCTATCCCCTTTCCTTCCCTTTCCCTTTCTTTCCCTTTCCCTTTCCCTTTCCCTTTCCCTTTCCCTTTCCCTTTCCCTTTCCCTTTCCCTTTCCCTTTCCCTTTCCCTTTCCCTTTCCCTTTCCCTTTCCCTTTCCCTTTCCCTTTCCCTTTCCCTTTCCCTTTCCCTTTCCCTTTCCCTTTCCCTTTCCCTTCATCAGAGCAGAGGCACTGTGTGTTCCTCTGACCACTGAGGTTTTGGCACAGCTTGGATTGATTGTTGAGCTGGCTATGATGGCACAGGATAGTTCATGGCCTTTTCCTGTTCAAGTCACTCCTGTAGCCTTCTGCCCCCCAGACCTTGCCAGTTATGCCCACTACACCTCCCCAGGATGGAGTTTGGCCTAGTTCTGCTCACATCTCTTACATATATTTATATGCACCCATGTGCTCTTGGCAAAGCAATTCCTGCTCACACAGATCTCAGACATACCCATGGGCACTGAGGTCCCCCAAAATGCTCTGCCTTGGTCCTGCTGGCCACTCAGTTTCTGAGACAGGCCAGGATGCCATGGATGCCGTGGGCCTTCTTGGCCTCCTGGCACACTGTCAGCTGATGATCAGCTACTGTCAACTGGCATTCCCAAGTCCTTTTCTGCCAGACACCTTTCCAGCCACTCTGCCCTGAGCCTGTAGCTCTGCAAGGGATTTGTGACCCAAGTGAAAGTCCTGGTACTTGGCCTTTTTGAACCCCATACAAATGGCCTTGGGCCCTCAATCCAGCCTGCTCAGATTCCTCAGCAGAGCCTTCCTGCTTTCCAGCAGATGAACATTCCCACCCAGCTTGGTGTCATTTGTGAACCAACTGAAAGTGCTCTTAATCCCCTCATTCAGATCACCAATAAACGTTAAACAGGCCCTAGAACTGAACCCTGGGGTTCACCCATTTGTGATCAACTACCAGCTGGATTTAACATCATTTACCACAATCATCTGAGCTCATCCAGCAAGCCAGAATATCCATCCAATAAATGATGAAGATTCTCCTCTTTTGCTCACCTATTTATAGAAACTTTTAAAGCTGTCTTTTATGGCAGTGACAGCATTAAGTTCTAGTTAGGCTAAAAAATTTAAAATCTTTTGCCTGCATAACCTCATAGCATCCTTATCTAGACTTAGTTGTTTTTACAAGCTGTATGTAATTCAGCCATATGGACTTCCAAATAAGGTATTTTATTACTAGGAAGGGTTAGATTGTTTAGAAACCTGAAAATACATGTAGGACTTTTAACCTTGAGGTCATTGGTTTGAGCTTGGTCCAGCCTGATAAGAAACCAAAAACATTAATTCTGTATGTTCTCATGCAACTCTTCCAAACAAGTATTTCCTAAAGTATAAGACGGAGGTCATAGCTGTTGTTTTTCCTTCTTTTTCCTGCTTTCCCTTCTGAGTTCAAACTTGAACACTGCCTGGTAAAATGATCTGCTTTGGCTTTTTGAAGAAATGCAGCAGTGAATGTTCTTCTGTAGAAAGTATTTCTTGTTCTCACATACATATTGTGAATGAATAGTATTTTATGATTACCTGGTTGACTTCACTGAGTAAGAGAAACACTTCAGTGGCCTTTCTGCTAGATAGTGTTCACTGTGAGCATCCTTTTGTCCAGGCCATATGTTCTGAGTTTATTTCACATAAATTCAGGTATCTAGTTGTATCACATAATCCAAGGGAGGTTTCTCTAAGCCCTACCATGTGGAAGAGAGAAAAGCACCAGGTGAGCATGTTTGAAGTTTTATGTGTACCACCTTATCTGCAATAGCAACACATTTGTGCAATTTTGTTTAATAAATTTTGAGAACTGGTATAGTTTGGGATTATGCTTAGGTGCAGAAAGGCACACTCAGTGTTGCATTAGAATGTTCACACTGAGATTTGAGATGCATTCACCTGGATTCAGGTTGAGTTTTAATGCAAGATTCAAAAGAAAAAAAATAAGGATGCAACAGACAGCTAATGGCCCTTGCAAATCTCTAATTCTATTAGACTTCCAGTGCAGGGTTCCCTAAGAACTGAAAACTCAGGATCCCACATAACCTCAAAAGTTTCCCAATCTAGATCTGTGGGAACCTGAGCTCCTGGAGGCTGATCTACCATGACCAGGCTGGTTAACACACCTGGGGAACACTAATTTCACTTAACAACACACAAAGAAGGTGGTGGCACTGAATAAAGACTGTTTGAGGCTGAAGATATCTTTGGGATTTGGGTCCTCTGTTACCAGCACTACTTCCAGCTTCTTATGCTTTTTGTGGCTTCCTCTGCTTTCACTGTGCAATCCTGGGTTTAACACCAGTATTGGGATGAACTGCAGCTTTCTTATTAGCTGCATGCATACTGTCCAGGCTGTCAGATTTTCTAGGATTCACTGTATAGTGAATGGCATCACAGAGCTAACTGTCCTTGTCTTTCTACTATTATTCTGCATCCTTCATTTTTGACACCCATTGCACAATGGATGTTGCATTTCATTTACAGTGGGCCATATTTTTTAATAACACTTAAGGGTGTATTTCATTGTTACTGCCACAGTGATTGTTGTATATTCTCCTTGTTTCTGAAAAAAATACTGTACACAAGTTCCATTTCAGAAAAACTGTTCTCTCTGCTTCCACCAGTTAGACCAGTTAGACCTTCTTCCACCAGAACTCACCACTGCTTTGATCAAAGTCTTCCTTAAACTTGAGCCCATTTTCCCAGCTGATACCTGAAATACCAGTACTAGGGGTGACTAGCCACTCAAACTGCCTGTGAGCCCTAATCCAAATAAAATTTGAGGAAGAGCCTGTCAGCAATATCTAGGTTTTCAACTCCATTTTTTTCATGGTCAGCAAGCAGCATAGACACAGTGCTGATGCGAGTCGATGCTGATCTCTCTCAGTCCAACTTGTATCTCCATATTGCTCAGTCTCTCTGAAGCAGCTGAGTGTGTCTGCACTACTGTTTTCCTAAGACCGTGTGAAGGCATTAGCTTTCTACTCCATAAAAATGCCCACAGTGTTCAGCTGGCCTCCTTTTGTCATTTTAGCAGCTGAGTGGAGGGGAAGCAGAATGAGGAAGAGAATACCTCCCTTAGTGTCTGAGCAGCCAAGTGAATGGGGTGTGTGTTACTCATGACTGCCACCAACAATGGGGTACTGTTGTGTTACCAGAGTCTGTGATATTCTCAGAGATCTGAAAATGACATTTTATTTTGGCATAGCAGCAGAAATTTATCCTTTGAATAGCTTGTACT
This sequence comes from Molothrus aeneus, assembly GCF_037042795.1. Taxonomy (NCBI): domain Eukaryota; kingdom Metazoa; phylum Chordata; class Aves; order Passeriformes; family Icteridae; genus Molothrus; species Molothrus aeneus. The sequence goes on from NC_089647.1 coordinate 68,330,868, forward strand.
TTCCCACATCACAAATATTGCTGATACAAAGGGGGAATAATCAGCTTCTTGTGGGATTTGCAATCATTAATGAGAATTCACATAAATTTGCCTGTGAGATTTCCAGCATTGGTGGTGCCCTGTATGCAGCTCTGGGAAAGATGGGGAGGGCTCGAGCTGGACATGGGAGAATGGCATCAAAAGCCCTGTCTGTGCAGCAGCCTTTGGTTATTTTATAACCCCATTAGAGCATTGCTTTAGATGATTGTAATATGTGTCTATACCTGTGATGGCTTGATCACTAACAGTGAAGATTTTGAGCTGTATTTTAATCCTGATCACTGTACTGAGCAGTTATTGCATTCTACAGCATTACTTCCACGTGCATAAGCATTCAACTTTACATCTGTATAGGTGGCATAGCAAGTTGTTTACCCTGATTGCTGATTATATTTGGGATTATCTCATATGTTTAGTGCTTCAAATGCTCTTTTTGTAATTGAGTCTTCTTCCCCTCTATCCCCAGATGGAAGCATGATGTTGAGTACTCAACAGGTAAACCATTGCCAAATTGCATTTTTCAGCTGGAACTGGCTGCTGACACTCCTTTTTCAGAACTGTAAGCTGTACCTCTCAGTCACAAAATAATCTTCACATTAGGGCGTGGGAATGATTCAGACAAAGAGTCTGTCCAGTACGGTATCCTGCTCTACCAGTGTCCGTGTCCATGTCTGGACATGAAAGAAGGAAAAATTGTGCAAAATTTTGTCAGTTCCTAATACCCCCTCTATGATTAAGGCATCAAAGCTGTACACAATGTTTATTCAAGGTGTTACTGAATGATGGATTTAAACAAAGACATAAAGATTTTCCTGTTATATCTGGTTATGCTTTCCTAATGTTTTCTGATATTCTGCTTGGTTTTTGAACACTGAATTGCTACTTTCACAGTGCTATCTAGCCTAAGCTTTTCCTTTCTGCAGAATCTTTCTGCAGAATACATGAGCTCGTGTGATACAATTTTTTACATGTGATACCAGGTCTGTTTTTCCAAATGGTTTTCCTCATGACTTCACATTTATCTGCCCTGAATTCAAACTGCCATTTTACTGCTCAGTCACTCAGGACACTTCTCTTTGCTTATGCTACTGTGAAGGACTCAGTATCATCCACAGGCTCCACTGTTGGCTCTCTTTGCCAGGCTCTTTAGAAAACATCTTGCATTACACACACATGACCAAATCTATGCTGGCTCTGAGACTGTTACATTCCTTGAATTGAGGACCCATCCAATAGTTGGAAGAACTTTACTTGCAGGGAAGGAGTGTCCTCTAATTACTGTGAACTAAACCAGTAGACCTGCACTGTACTGTTCTTGATATGGAAGATTTAGAGGCTCTAAGAAAAAGTTGGGTTAGATACCTTTTCCTGGATAAGCTGCACATAAGCAATCTTGTCTTTAAGCTTCAGCATTTAGATACTCTTAAATATCTTAGGTTGAGACCTCATGACTGTCAAGAAATTTTTTAGTAGAGTTTTTAGTATATCAGCATGACGTGTAGCACTGGCTTGACAGTTGTTGTGAACTCCCTTTTCATATTTGTGTGTCTTTAGTTTTCTTCATCCCTTTATGAAGTTCTAAACCAACAGAAATTTTCACAGAAACCTAAATGACTCATTGGGCCATGATGGAAAATTCTACAACTTCCTGCCCTGAGCAGCAGTGCTGGAGACTTGTGTATGATTCATACTGGACATGGTCCCAAATTCATCGAAAATATTGCTAGAATTCTAAAAGTGGCAAGTCATTATGGGGGCCTGGACCCTGCCAAAGGCTGAACTAAGGAAGCTGTGGCTCAGCTAGTGTTGAGTCAGCTGCCATCAGTAGAGCATTCCCATTTTACACCATCTGACAGCCCCATCACAGCTATCAGTTTGCAGACCCAAATGCGATGGGATTGGAAGCAATCACCGTAAATTACTGCTTTGTGCAGAACAATCGGGAGGATCAGCAACGGATGTGCATAGGTAGCATGGAAAGAATTAGGCAGCAGAGACAAAAAAGTAAAAACGATGGCAAAATGATGATCATATCAAATTATCAAGATAATATAGCTTACTGGTGTTAACTTTCCTTTGTCAAACAACAGGTTTTTTTACAAAAATGTTGTCTGGCATGCAGGAATATTCACCATCTCATTAGATTATTTGATTCTTTACAAGGAGAGATTATTCTGTCTGCCTTTTTTGAATTAATTTTCTATTCAATATGGAAACAGTCTCCCTGGATCTGGGTTAATCCATCTTCTGGTGGACATCATGAAATCTGAATGAACCCAAAAAAGAACAAATTGCAGCGGGCATGTAACAAGCCCCTCTTCTTTCTGTTAAACCTCTGTTAATAACGTGTGAAGGAGTGACAACAAAGAGCTTCTGTCCTCTTTATAAAAGACCCTTAAGGGCAGAGGCAGGCTGTAAGAAACTATTCTTTTGCTAATGATAGCTGAATTACTGAGAATGCTCAGTGTTAAAAATCCACGAAAAAGGATCTTGCACATGGAAAGGAAGTATTTCCTTGGATGACTTTCTAATGACTGTCAAACATTTGCAGCCATCACACAAAAGGAAGCATTGTGAAGACAAGGCACAAGCAACCTACTACGACTGCTGCGGTTACATCTGCCAGTAGCTGTGAGCTGTAAGCTCTCAAGTAGTCCCACAAATTAAAAATTAACTCCTGGTTCTCAATTTTCTTTACTCACTTCACTCTTCCTACTTGTTTCTTTTCTTTTTTTTTCCTCTCAAGGGTATCTTGGTTGATAATGATTTTATCAGAAAAATGTTAGAGACTTTCAAACACATACAAGTCTTTGAGTTTTATAAAAGACTTTTCCTTATTAAGTTGTTCACTTGTTCAAGATCCTTACATTTCTGTGTCACCATAATTCTCCCCTCAGCTGAAAACATACCCGTTAATATGTAAAAATTACATGTGACTTGAAGAACATTCTTGCTCATAGCTATACATCTTTTATGAGACCCAAAGGATAATAACTTTTCCTGTGTTTTAACACGTATTCCATTGTCTAGTTTATAAGGGGCAATTTAGTCCTAACCAGGTATTTTTTATACTATTAGAAAATTCAGCAAAAAAATTACCTGCCTCTATTCAATTCTAACTAGTATTTTGTTTTTTCCTCAAATACAAGGCAGGAAAAGAACAAAAGAATTCATTATTTGATAATTACATCATGTATAACTTACTCTCACAATAAGTTTTTATAGCAGTTATATGTTATCAATAACACAGAGTATTAACAGTTGAATTGTGAGGAGGAAAGATCATTCCTGCAGCTCATGTTGCATGCTAGACTCAAACAGGTGTCCCACACTTTTTCAGCCCTGTGATAACATCAAGGGACAGATTTTTGGGGTGGAACTTCTGTACCAATGAAATACTTAGAAATGAGGCAATATTTTTATACTGGTGTAAATACTGAAAGCTATGTGTACATTAAGTTTTCTTTTTGTTTGGTTGCTTTTCTTTCCCTTAGAATAATTTTATTAGTAAAGCTCTGTGGGCAAAATTTTACGTATGGATATGGATGATGGAAAGTTTTTCTCTTGGTATGATGTCTCAGCTGAGCTGGGGGGAAAAAAAAATCACACATCCTAAACTCATTTATCTGTCCACACAATGTGCAGCTCTAATCCAGGCTTAGTGAGCATCATTAAAGTAGGCGTGGTGGACACACTGGTGGAAAAACACTTTCAGTATTTTGTTTTGCTGAAATAGCTCTGCTAGCAGAGCAAATTCACAGAGCCTCTTCAGTAGAGAGAAACAGGTTTATAGTACAGCTAATTATGAAGCATTCACTGCAGGAGAAGTGAATATAGATCATATTACTATTCAAGGATATATGCCTTAAAAAGCAACTTGCCTAAAAGCACTAAAGAGTTTCAGTGAACAAATTATCTATGTGCTCTTCACATACTCCTGTGATTAAAAGGGTAAATGCAATCCTTACATGTATGGACACCAAATTATTAGAGAGGATTTGCATCAAATACTAAAGAAATGATGAAGGTCTACCACAGCTGGAATAATAGTAAGGATAATCAATCATAGCAACAACCTAACAAGATGTGATTATATCTCTGTAATTCAAAATATGTGTATAAAAACAGTTGCTTTCCCTAAAATATGCATTTGAGTTTAAAGAAAAAATTAGTTTTCAAAACCATCATGTTATGCTCTTGCATCTAGCCTTAGAAATGTAACTGAACACCATCACACTAGAGATGGATTACCTACTTTCCAGGCTCTTATGGTTTTAAAACCTGCCTTGTAAGGGGTGAGATATATCTGCCCTAATTATAGACACCTAAACATGAGATAGTTGAGTTATCCATTAAACCAGTATGATCAATGGCAAAACATAAGCATCAGAAGAAAGGTGTTCATCTCAGCTGAAAACATACACATAAGACAGATAAGATGAATTGCCCCCTGGAGGTGACTCTTTTGCACTGTAAAGGGAACTTGAAGGAGTAGATTCCAATATTTAGGCAAGTTCATTAATGCAGATGAATCCCTTCAGAGATGTAGATTTAGCAGAATGAAGGGCTCCAAGATTTTACAGCTTAAATATTTTCTTTAACTTTTCTTAAAGTATACAAGATACTCTACTCTCAATAGGAAAGAGATACAGAAGTATATTTTTCACAGTAAGTTGCACTGATTGCTATCATTCACCTCCCATTGCAGCAATATCTACATCAGGAACACACATTCATAATTTTTTGTCTGTGAATGACACAAAGGACAGAGACACTGAGGATTAAAGGCTTGATTTAAATCCCATTAAAATGGGAGAGACTTGCATTGACTTTAATGGGATTTAGATTGAGTGCAGAGGAGGCTGAATGCTGAACTGCTGTCAGGTTTGAAGTACGGGGGGTATTAAAGGGCAAACTAATAATGCTTCTGTTAAATGTTAAGTACCTCTTCTTCAGAGAGACTTGCCAAACTAGAAATTCAGTCTCTTTCAGAATGGCTCAAGTGACTCAGCAAGCAATAAACAAAATTATTAATGTAACTGCTACTTGTCTTCATGTCTTCCAATCTCTGTTACATTCTAATAAAGTAAGATAGTGTGTAAGACAAGACCTGTTTGCTAAATACTACTAACAATTTATTTCATATAATGGCTTTTGCCATCTGACATGTCGAGGAATCTCTGTCTTCTATTGGTGCATTACTTGATCCATTTACAGGCCAATGAGAACTGCAGGGCTACATTAAGCCTACCAGTTGAGGTACCTGTGATTCCTGTGGACTGTAAGCCTTTCTATATCTGGAAAGTCCTTAGCTACCAGCACAAAATGAAGATAAAATGAAGGTAAAGCCCTCTGCAGTTGATAGATGCCTGTGCTCCACTGAGCACATGGAAAACACTTGCCCGACTTCGCTGTGTGAACATAGACAGGACATGGAACTCATGAAATAGGAAATGGGAGCTTTGTTTTCTGAGTCCTTCTTTTTGCAAAGAGCTTTGAATCCTTAGTTGCTATTTTATATAATCGCTGCCAAAGTAAAGATGCAGGGATGGTCCTCATTTGCAGTTAAAGCTGAATCTCTGGGCAGGGCTGAATGTACGAGGCAATGGGCACAAACTCAAACATCAGGAAACACTACTCTTATTGTGGGAAAGATTGAGCACTGGAGCAGGCTTCCCATAGTGGCTATAGAGTCTACCCCACTGGAAAAGCTGTCTGGACATGGTCCATGGCAACCAGCTTTAGGTGGTTCTGCTTGAGCAGGGGTGGTGGACCAGACAACCACCAGGGTCCCTTCCAAATTTAATTGTTCTGTGATTCTGTGATGAATGACAGTGCCTGTGAGGTAATGGGGGTGTCAGCCAGGTCTCTGCTTTTGAATCCTTGGGAGAAGAGAAATTTGGGGAAGAAGGGCATCCTGGCTTCAGCTCAGTTCTGCTGAGACTGCTCAACCACTTTTTTTTAATAAAAGGATTACAACAGAGCTTGATGCATGCATCATAACTCAAATTCCTCTGGGGAGCATTTTCATCCCTGATCTAGGGAATGTCCTAGGAATGTGAGTGTTCTCTGTGTCCCAGGAATGGAGAAGGGGTGGAGGAGTATATCCACAACTTCAAGCAACCTCTTCCAGTGCCTCACCATGCCCAGAGTAAACCCAATATCTCATCTAAATCTACCCTCTTTCAGTTTGAGCTGTGAAAGTAAACATGAAACCGGCTGCAAATAGGACATGTTCTCAGTGAACCTCCTGTGCAGCTGACCTCTAGTCATGCTGCAAACAAATCCAGTTTATGTAGACAGGAGATCGGGATATTCAGGATTTCTTCACTGAATCTTAGATGGATATCAAAAATTCTCTTAAATCTACCTAATAGATATATTTTAATCTATCTAAATTAACTTTCCAGGCAGAAAATGAAGCTGTGTGAAGCAACATGGCCATTGATAACTGTGCGTATTTTCAGGAGTTCTGAGAGACAGTAAAAATCCTGCACACTTCTCTGTTGGCTGCCTGGACCAGACAAAAGCTGAGTGCAATGCGTAGCCTGGGAAGTAATGGTCCTCTGTCCTGGAGGGGGAATGTTGCCTGCTTGCCTGCTCTCTGACCTTAGTGAAAGACCAGATGCCAACACAGATAGGGCTTTGCTGGTTTTAGAGGTGATAAGAGTGTAGTTTCCCTTGGTTGCTGAGGCTGGATTTTCCCAGACATTTTGTGTGATGTTCTGGAGAAATGTACACACATATGGATTGACTACATTTAGAATTTGGGACTGAAAACATCATTATACTCTCAAATTAAGTTAATTAATCTATTTAAAAGAGCCCAAAGAACCTGTATACCAAGAAGTCATAATGTTCTCCACTGATCTTGTTAAAATTTAAAACGTTAAATAAAATTATTTAAAGAAAAAGAACCTGCATGCACAGTTCTAGGTTTGGTATTTTAGACACATTTCATTGTTTGTTTTGCTTTAGAGATAATATCTGGTACTGGAAATGAAACTGAATTTAAATAGTTTTCTATGTGCCCAAAATATTGCACACACGCTCCCCCTCGACACATTTTAGAAAATCTTCTAAGTGCAGAAGAAATAAAAAAGCATAATTACACTGACATAAATCCCAGATTTGCAAAGCAATGTTTTGCATGACATTTAGGTAGACTCTGTCTTATTTACAGTTTGTTTTAAGAAAAGTACAAGATTTTTTCCATCAGCAATTTTAGATTTGTGTGCATCTGTGTCAATCTTAACACTGATGTATCTTTGCTATCTATGCCACCTTAAAAATTCTGAATTTAGAACTAATACCTAGCATGTCTCACAAGCTGCAGCTTAATGGGTTTCTTCTCTTTTTACACATAGCAAGAAATACAAAGAGCAATCCAAAATAATTTGATTTCTGAATTAAATACTTCTGCTGATTGACTTGCCATGACCTTACTGTCCTTGTTCTAAATAGAGACTTGAATAGATCCTATTTAGTCTCAGACAGCAAATTCAGCTTTTTTGTGATGACTTTTGAAATGTATTGATGAGGTATTCTTTCTGGTGAAGAAAGACTTCATTGGCTTTTTTCTTTACATTCAGGGCTTTGCAAAATTTAGCAAGAAAAGAAAATCATGAATGCACTCGGTGCTCATACTAGCCAGTGACTGTTTCATGTCAAATGCAGACATTGGACTAGGAATGAGAAGCCCATATTTGTGAGTGAGTGTCCTAATTGCTGGAGAAGAGTAATCAGCTTTCTGCTGTTTTCCAGACTAATCAATCTTGGCTGCACTTTTGATTTGTGTATGGTAGCACAGATGAACATCAGGGACAGATAAGCTTTCTTTCTTGACATAACAGCCTGCAGCCTGATGTTTAGTACATGTTTTGGAGTGAGGAAAGGCAAACTGACATTTGAAGACAGTGTTGTCAGCCACTGCTCTTTGGAAGGTACTGTGTCTCTTGAGTTGCTCTATAAAGGGTTGAGAAAAAATAAGACAGTGAATAACTTTTTTTTTTTTTTAATAATAAATACCATTTTTTGCATAGCAAATGCCATGGTTTTGAATTTTAGAAGGAAGGTGGTCATGACTGGTGTATTCTTCATGGAATTTATGCCTTAGAAGTGTGTTATGTGTGCAGAGTCTACCTGCCAGACTGGGTTTCTTGGAAAACAGGCATAATTTAAAATCCCAATTATGTGTAAACATGAGATACGTGCTGAGCTGCTCAGCTGTGCCAAAATAGGAGCAATCTTGTGCTTGCTTAGACGCAGGCTGTCACAGGACATTCACTGGTGTAGATGTGGGCCTGTATCCAAAATGCCACTGCCCAACTGTAGAGTTGTTTTTTGGGTCAGTAACTGTGGGGCGGGGGGAGGGTGGTTAGGGAAGGGATCTGTGGGAGATGACCCAGAGACCTCAGGGAGGTGTCTCACCACACATTACACTGAGAACATCAACTATGCCACACAAAAGGACACTGGGGAGAGCAGGCAGGACATCTCCAGCTGTTCTGGTCACTGGTGTTTAGGAAATTGAAGACCTCTTCTGGGGCCTTAGCATGGCTGACACCATTAATCTGCTCTTGGGCTCCTGGTTCCTAGCATGCCTCAATGTACCAAGTGATGCTATGGTTACAAAACTATGGATCTAGCTTTGGCCCTTAGACCTTGGGCTTGCAACATATTTCCACAGCTTCTTAAAACAAATGGGTTAAATCCCCCTGATTTTAATCCAATTATTCCTGTGTCTAAAATGAGTTATGTCTTGAAGGCTTCCTGCAACAATACATAGACCTAGTCTGACTCGTTCTTCCTCTTTCAATTTTTCTTTTAAGTATCCTAAATGATGGTTGTCACTAGAACCAGGAATCCAGACACATTGACATCAAAAGCAATTGTAATATGTATGTGGCAACAAGGGTGGGGGGAAGAGTGGAAGGAAGAGGAGCACTTTGAAGATGTCATGATAACTCAGGCATGTTTAGATTCAGTAAGTAGGTGTGCCTTTTTCTGTATCCTGCTCATCTGCAGAGTAGGATGTTTGAAGAGAGGGTAAAATGAAATGTTATTTCCAGTAAAGGGGAGAAGATTTAACAATGGCAAAATCATTATGAAAAAAAATCAAGTTGTGGAGGGAACATTAGAATTTTTGTCCAGGAAATAACTGGGAAAAAAGGTGCAGGTATTTGAAAAAGAGAGGGAAATTGCTGCTTTTTTGGTTTTCCAAAGCACCGATGTTTTAAATTTATTTGTGACTGAATTTTTATAAAAGTGTTTCAATAAATATAAGGCTGGACCTGAATAATATTTTCTCCTATTAGTTTGGTAATTTGCCAGCAATGTGATTGAAATGTAAATGTAAATGTACATGTAAATTCAACCTATATTTGCAACTAGCAAAATTTGGTTGTTTAGTTGGGAACAGATAGATAGACACTGTCCATCTCTTGAGATTTTGGCAGAGGTATCACATAGGACCCATGTGCTGAGGTGGCCTCTGGTGTATCCCACAACCAGGGGACCAGTCATTAAGCCTCCCCGAATTCTGCTTGCTGTGTTTGCCCTCATGGTCCCAACAAAATGAGAGCCCTGATGGAGGTGCACAGCAAGGGCTTAGCAAAGGCTCTGTATCATGTCTGCTGAGAGTGTGGGAGAAACCATTTCCCAGGTGAATATCTACCATAAAATTGGTGTCTGTGATCAGTTGGACATGCCATTCAGCAAAACATTTGTAGCAACAGGGAAGTGGCACATTAAAGGCCAGGAGCTTGATTTTGCACAGTGACAATGCCCATGGGTAACTGTGGAGAGTTTCTTCCAGCTCTATTATTCTTCAACCTTTCCAAGCCTGCTGGCAAGGTAAGGACAGCCAGAAATCACCACAATCACTGCTGGAGTGCTTGTGCACTTGGTTCCAGGAGTACAGATACCCAGTGGGACTGCGAGGAAGGGAAACAACTAGGTCAAGTGCAGCCAGTAGCTACAAGAGTAGTTTTTATTTTTCAGATGTTTTCAGGGCTTTATCCATTAAAAAAATTTAAAGTGCTTCTACTTTTTTTCCCCCTGAAAATTAGGGATTTTTCCCATAATCTACATCATGAAGCTGCAACTTCAACATAGTACTCTTTTCTGAGATGATCTTGACTCTTGCCACTCATCTGGCTGAAAGCCCATGCTTGGAATATTATAAGAACCTGTCATTCTCACATATGAAGAACTGAAGTATTTAAGAGAAAATGAAACAGTGTTAGTAAAAGACAATGAAAGAAAGTATAAAAACATCTCAGGTATCTAGAGGTATATAAGGTATTTAAAATATTAAAAAGAATTTAAAATTATTTATTTGACAATTGCATATATATACATATAAGATGTATATGAATATAAAGTTGTGTGCGGGAGGTGGGAGTTCTGCCACCTAACTTGAAAAACATTCACTTTGATTGGTGCCAGATCAACCTTTCCTAATTTCGCTCCAAGTATTGCCCATTTGAATTTGCTCTAAGTATTTCCTGGGCTGAAGAGATAGATACACCAGTGTTCCAGTGGTCTGTTTCCCTCCAGCTGTTTGTTATCACCTCTATGGCATTTAATACCCTATATCCAGCCCTAAAGCAATTTGTGAACTCATTTTGGGAAAAATTGATTGGGTTAATTTCTTTAGTTTAAGCAGTTTACCTGGTTTGCTTTGTCTGAAGCGGATTAGGAAACCCTAATATAAACTGTTCTTCTAGCAGAACTGTAGAAAATCTGAACTCTTTGGCAGTGACTTCCGTAGCAAAACCTCTCTCAAAGGAGCAGGGCAGGGCAGTGATCTTCAGGGACAACTCCTCAAAGCACAAGAGGGACCATCCGGAGGTGCAGGAAACAGCAGGTGTGGCAGGCAGCCAGCTCGGCTGAACAGGGAACTCGAGCTCCTGGCTGAGCTCAAACACAAAATGGGGATACACAGAAAATGGAAGTGGGGATCAGCTAAGGAGTATGGAAATTGTAGCTTGAGCTTGAAGGGGTGAAGTCATGAAAACCCAGGTTGGGCTGGAGTTTAAACTGGTGAGTAATAGAAAAGGCAATGAGAAGGACTTCTACAGGTACATTGGGAGCAAAAGGAAAACTAACAAAAATACAAATCCACCACTAAATAGGATGGATGACTTAATGATGAAGAATAAAGACAGATTGACAGAGTGACTTGGTTCTTACTGGCAAGTTCTGTTTTGCAGCTTCCCAAATCTCTGTGCGGAGAGAGAACTGTTATCTGTGGTAGGGTGGGTTAGAATTAGAGACTGCTTAAACAAATTAGACACAAGAATTCTGTCCAAGGGGCTGGACAGAATGACTTGAAGATTGCTGAGGTAGCTGGTTTATGGCATTGGGATACTCTTCAGCATGGTCTTTGAAAAGCAGTAGAGAGTGCAGGAGTTTCTTGAAGATGTGAGAAATACAAATGTAATATACAGCTTCAGAAAGTGCAAGGAAGAGGATCTGGGAGACTACAGGCCAGTTAGTTTCAGTTTAGTCTGTGGAAGTTATAGAGCAAATCCTCCTGGAGACCATTTCCAGGCACACGGAGGAAAAGAATGTAATTTACCAAGGGTAAATCATGCCTAACCAAATCTGATTGCCTTCTATAATAGAATGGTTGGATGTGTTGTCAAAGGGAAATCAGTTGGTGTCCGTGAATGCTGAAAAAGTGGAAGGGATCTCTGGAGGTACTGGCACGTAGACAGGAGACTTATAAAAAGGCAAAGGACAATGTATTACATAACTTTTCTGAAACATTGTTTTTTCTTTTTTAAATACATGAAATAATTTAATTGACATATTTAATGTCTGAGAAAACATGAAGGGTTTTAGTTTGCTAAATTTATTATTTAGTGATAAGTAAGTGCTTATGTTTCAGTTTCTTAATTTTCTTACCAGCTGATTGCCAAAGCATCATAGTAGACAGTAGCAGTTTTCACTGGAGGTATTCTGTTCTAAGGATCTCGGAGTTTCTGTACAGACACATCCTTTTTGCCCAAATAAAACATTTCATGTTTAACAAAAGCTGTGGTTTTAGACTAGGGGAGATTATTTCCACCTGGCCTCTGTCACCATGCTGCTCTGCCATGAAGTTGGTGCTGAGAAAGCAAGTTGGCATGGAAGGCTAATGGGAGAAACAGCAGAGCCATACATCAAAAGAACAGCTGGGATTTGTAACCGTTGGATTCATTTTTGCAGAGGTGCTACAGGAAGTGTTCGTGCTGGCAGCCTAGATGTGTGGAGCCAAGAAAAAGAATGGAATGATACTCTGCCCTTTCCTGGGATCAGACAATAGGGTAAGTTGTAACACGCACACTAAAGCTTCTACTTACTACAACCAGAGAAAAAACCAAACCAAATACTGGATGAGGGATTTATCTTTTTATTTTGTGGCTTCCTCTAATTGCCTCTAAGTAGGCAATAAATATATATTAAAAAAAAAGAACAAAAAACACATTTTAAGCATGCACAAATAGTATATATTATTAAAAAGACTACCAAGGACTGCAACAAATTTTTAATATATTTCTTTTTCATATCTGACACTGGTCTTGTATATGCTGTTACAAAGATGTAGCTGTTGAATGCTACACAAGTTTAATTCTTCAGTATCAGCAAAGCTTTCCTGTATGTATTTTTCTGCTGACATGACGGTGGTACTGCTGTCTGGTGATGGGGAGACTCTTACTGCTTTCTGTACAAAGCAATGGTAATTAGATCCTTCTGAGCCTGTTTTCTCTTGCTAAACCTGTGCTGGTCCATTGCCAGATAGCTGAAGTGGCAGGATGCCTGATTAGTCTGGGAGTGGCAGCCTTTGCAATTCAGTCTGCATCTCTTAGCTGTATGCACAGAACTAATCCTTATCACTCAATATGATATATATATTCAGTTAGAAGAAAAAATGTGAAAAGAAATATGAATAACTAGCACTTGCTTCTAAATATGTTACTAGAGGTTGAAAAAGCTACAGTATCCCAAAGAAAACAGTATTGTATCTAAGAAAATAAGCAGTTTTGATGTACGAGAAATCAGAGCAGAACAAATAATAAAAAAGAAGACATATTTATGAGTGATATCAGAGATATATTTATGAGTGGTGTCAGTGAACAGCATAAAAGCCAGCAAATAAAGAAAATTAATGAAAAAATATTATGCAATGGAAGAGTAACCATCTGGGTTAAAGTATTTTCTGAGTAGGTCCAAACAAAACCAAAACTAACAATAATAAAAGCAGGATGACCCTAATAGAATTGCAATGTCTGCCATAGAGAAGGCAGAAGCATTCCATAAGAGCTTCAGTTCTTTATTATGGACTGGGGAGACAAATAAATTATGTCTTCCTGTTGGATGATGCTGATATTCTCCAGTGGCACTAAGCATAGCTAGCAGGTGCAAGACATCACATGATTTTAAGTTAGCAGTTCCAATAATCGTGCAACCAAACCCTTGTCAAGATTAATGTTGAGATTAATGTAAAGAACCTCTGGTTGCTTTTCAAGAAGCCTTGGAATTTCCAGAGGACTGCAGAGAAGATAACACTGTGCCATTATTTTAAAAAGAAAATGGATGAAAGCCCAGACCTGAATAATGAATGTCTGGCAGTCAGAGCACAGTATTAGGAAAAATAATGGAGCAGTATACATACACAGATTAAAAATATTTAGATATTTTAATATAATTAATTTCAGTCAATAAAACTGAGAGAAATATATCTTGGCAAAGGTACTGAATATTTTGAATGAAGACCCAAGTTTGGTTGGAGAACTGAGAAACTTCTGGTAGAGGTTTGACTTGGTACTGTGTGAGATTTTCACTTATATACCACAGAAAAACAGGTCAATGCAGCACACATCACGCTGATGCAAAACTGTTTATCTCCAAACATAATTGTAAATATGAGTGTATCTGTGTCTTATTTGGTTAACTGTGTATTCCAAGAGGTCCCAGAGGGACAATTTTTGCTCTATGTAATTGAGCATTTTTACCAATAACTGAACAAAAAGACATCACATTTTGTCTGGAAAAATTTGGTGATGACACAGGATAACAGGAGTGAAAAATTAAGAAAAGATGGATCAGGAACAAAGAGTATCTAGGGACACTGTAAGCAAGAATAGGAAAAAAAAAGAGACAGTTCTGTACAGACAAATAGAGGGTCTATCATTTAGGGACAGAAAAGTAAGCCATAAAAACAAGAGAGAGGAATTTCCTGTGAAATAGAGATTCTGAAGAGGACATGTTATTTAGACCACATGGAAAAAAATTGGCTAATATTATCCTTAGGTATATCCAGACAGAAATGGAAGGTTACAGGGTTGCCACGCTTGGCAGAGAAGCAATTGCTACTGGAATAGACCGTCCAGTTCTAGTGCTCAGAATTCATGATGGATGTGAATAATTTGGAGAAGGGTCAACAAAAAGCCATGGGAATATTAAGGACCTGGAATGTCTCCAGCAGTGCAATCTACTCAGTTTATCAACGTGATGACTTAAGGATAACTGGTCATGGTACACAAAACAGGACAAATAGCAAAGAGCTGCTCAGTCCAGCAGTCAGGGGTCTGACAAACTCCTCTGTCAAAAAGGTGAAGTTAAAACTTCAACACAAAATAAGGCACTTTTTTTCCTTAGCAATCCATTAAATTAATGGCTATATTCACTCACTGAAGAGGTGTGGTATCACTGGTAGTTTTTAAATCTAGATTGGGCATGTCTCAAAAGGCAAGTTTGCTTATCCTGAAGCAAAAATAACCCTGTGAGACTCTCTGGACTCTGTCATTGATGGGATCAGACTGGGCATTTGAGCCCTGCTGCTCTTTATCTGTGGCTGTATGGACATGTGCTCTGAGAGAGCTGTTTATCTGTATGTCATGACATGGGGCTGATGCCACCTGAGATCTGATAAGCAGCACAGCAGTGCTGTTCCGGTGATGAGCTCTGGCTAATTAACCGTGTCAGCACAAGGGCCAGTCAATCATCTGTGATAATGTGACTCTGCTGCTTCCCTTGGTGGAGCTGGCTCTACACAGTCCAGGGCTGTGCAGCTGTTTGATGCATGTATAGTTCAATATAGACCCTAAGCAAGGTTGTTTTCGTGTACTAAAAAAAATTGTCACAATAAAGTGCTTCTCTCTTTAATGAAGGTAGAGTCATTACTGTAACTTGTATTGTGGTATTTTAAACTCTTTTATGTGTCCAGATATAGCTGAGACATGACAGGGTGTCTGGTTCTCTCCGCATATTAGCCACATTATGACACATTATTCCTGGTTTTCTTTGCTATTTTTTGGCTCTGATGTTCCTACTTGCATCATTTAATGAGAAACATGGAACACAGGATTTATTGTGACATTATTCATACTGAGAAGAGGAAATAGATGATGAGGAAATGAATAACTCTTCTGTGAAAAACTGTGAAAAGACAAAAATCAAATGGAGACCTTTTCAGAGTTGTTTGTAACTGTTTATCATATCAATCAGTAGGTGAGTCATTGCACCAGAACCTCTCTTACTCTTTATTTACTCCAGATAAATATTTGCAACATGCAAGTAATTATTTGTATTACTGGGTCTCATCCTTGGAATTTTCCAGAGATGTTCTCTGATTCCATGATACCTGTGTGGGCTAGGGCTATATATGATATACTTTGCTACAACAAGGGTTTCCTACATGCTATAGTCACTTGGAACTTTACAACATCTTTCTAAAATGGTTTCCCTAAGCAATGCCAATACACAAATATATGATGAAAACTCAAAATTAAAATTACAGCCTTCTCACTACATGCAAGCACAGAAACCCTTTAATAATTTGAAAAATAAATAGGAATTACACAAAAAATAGGTGAGAAGGCTGAGAATGGGTGTAAAAGTAGTGAACACATAGATAGGTTAACTCAGATGGATTAAGGGAGTAATCTGTATTTAAATTTTAGATGTCTCCTGAATTATTCCTCCTAAAGTAAATGCTTCTGTCTCCTGTCTACAGCAGTTTGTAAATAAGCCCTTAAATGTTCTTCACTTGCTGGGATTTGGTTTGGTCCTTAGGGCATTTCAGTGGTTTCAAAGTAGATTAGTTTTTCAAGAAACAAAATCTATCTCCATTTGAAGTGTCCAGTGTCTGATGGGGATATTAGTGTGTGAACCTGTGGAGTCCATGTCATGGACAATGCATATCTGACAGACATGTGACAGTACAAGGCTGCTGAGAAAACCTGTGTCATCCCAGAGTGCATTTTGTGCTATTTTAAGGATCATGTGCCATGACTGTGCTTTTTAAAACCTGAGGACCATGAGTACAGAATATAATCTACAGAGCACCAAGCTGCACCAGAAAGTGTTCCCTCTGCCTCTGTCTTTTTTGTTCAAGAAGGTATTTCAGATATAATTTCATGAACTGAGTGAGCTGCTCATGTGGCAGACCTGAAAATAGATTTTGAGTTCCCTTCCCTTCCCTTCCCTTCCCTTCCCTTTCCAGAGCTCCTTTGAATACTGTTCAGTTCAGCACTGAGAATCCTGCCCCCTTGCACACAAACATTTCTTCAGGCCCAGGGCCTCTAGCTGCCTGTGCTCAAAGTAGTAGCCATGACAGGGACACCAATTTTGCTTGACTTCTGCTTCAGAAAAAGGGATATCCCAGAAAATAGCTCTTTATAAGAGGTGTCTTGCTGGGATAGTCATAGTGGCCCTAGGATTGTTTCCAGTCCTTCCTTACTGTTTCTCACAATCCGTGTTGTCCAAACTCAGAGTGGGAAGGTAGTTTCAGCAGAAGGCACCACAGAATCACTTGGATACAGCATGAACAGGAACAGAAAGAAGGGTCTGCTCAAGAGATCTGTGTATTCAGTGGTGGTTCAAGCAATGATGTGTTTGATTTACATGAGACAGAAATAAGGACTAGCTTAGAGGCTGGACTTCAACTCTCCTTGACCTTGTCTCATGTAATATCCTCGTGAACACCCTGAACAAGATTTATCTAAAAGATAATCACTCTAAGGTTGTTCTGAACTCATAATGTTCTAAAAACATCCTCAAGGAGGACCTATCTCTGTAAAGCAAGTGGATCATTTCAAGCAAGACTTTGCAAGAATCATTTGTGCATTTGATTCTGTTCTGCACTTTTCCAGGTTTGGGCTGTTTATACTCAGTGTACACTTAAGAAATTGAGTATGAAATAGACTCTGGAAGCAATCTGGGAGATGGTACTAGAAGTCAAAACTGACTTGATGAATCAGAGACCACTAAGGCAATCTGCCTTAGTGGTCTCTGATTCATCAAGTCAGTTTTCCAAAATCTCATTTTGGAACATGCTTAAAGGAGAATCATATGTATGATAAGTATTTTGTGAGATAACTTCTATTTTAATATCTTTTAAATATTGTGCAGTAGTTTGTCAGTGTCTATCATGTGCCTGTTACAGCAAAATGTCACTGTTTTAAGTACTTACCCTATAGCTGCAGCTGAAAATCTATAATCCTGTCTTACATAGAAGTCTGGTGGGGTTTTTTAATGTGGTGTATATTTTCAGGTGTAATGTAAAAATATATTGATAGAAATGAGGTGAAGGAGCTGGCAATCCTTGTCAAGTAGGGAGCCTTGAAGAGAAAATTCCTAATGAAAGCGGACAGTGTGTTCCCTCCGCCTGTTTAATTGCTATTAAGGAATGCATCTGCTTCTCTTCATTAACTGTACTTACATCTGTATATATGTGATATGTGTTTCACAACTTCCTTCCTGCTTTTCTAGAAGTGCAACAAAATCAAAGGTTTCTGAACAACAGAATTATTACTTCAACGTCACTTGAAATGCATACAATTGTTTATGGGACAAAATGGAGGAGAGTGTATACATTATCACTAGTGTCACCTTACAAATAACATATGCCTTTGCTTCTCGTCCTCCAAAAGATGCAGCAGGTTCATCTTATTTAATCAAGTTATAGAAAAAAATCTATTCAGAAAAAGAAATTCTTGAGAGATCAGGGCTTTGTATTTCCTATACAATGAAATAATAATGCAGTGAGAGGCACCATCATAACTTAAGCCCTGTCGAAGAATATAAAAGTGTAGACAAACCCCAGATAGTCCACAAAAAGAAGACATGCAGACTTTGAATATTTAAACTAAAAAGTAAACATACTTGCCTAGTATTGTTTGCACTACACCTGATATGCATTTGCCCACATTGAACTAAACTAAACTAAACTAAACTAAACTAAACTAAACTAAACTATTATCTAAGAATGTTCAATACAACTTTGTCTTCCAAATGTCCATTGATTAATGAAGTCAGTTTTGGTGTGTTATAAGAAAATCTTTCCAAAATATCCACTGAAGACTGCAGGTATTTATACACATCAACTATCCTCCCAAGCCCTCTTTCCTCCAGGGTATGGAGTCCCATTTTCCCATTTCTCTCAACCTCTCCTTATCTGTCAAATCCTCCAAAAGTGCATTTAAGTAATTAGATACCTTGAAGCAAATATTGCCAGTTCTTTGTGATTGTTTCCAACAAATGCAATCAAATATATTGGAGAGGCCCTGGAGAGGGACTATTTACAAGGACACATAGTGATAGAAGCAGGGGGTACAGCTTTAAACTGAAACAACAGGTTTAGACTGGATATTAGCAAGAAATTCCTTTACAGTGAGGCTGGTGAGGCACTGGAACAGTTTGCTGAGAGAAATTGTGGGTGTTCCATCCCTCAAAGAGTTCTAGGCCAGGCTGGATGGGGCTTTGAGCAACCAGGTTGCTGTCCTTCCACCCAAATCAGTCTATGAAATTTCTGAGTATAAGCAAGCAACTCCTTTTTTTTTTTTTTTTTTTTAAATACAGGCAATAAATGATGATGAACTCATTATACTTGTACAGTCTAATGGTTCAAACATTTAGTTTTGCCTTTTTAATTTGTTAACCCTCACTTAGGATCCACCTGCACGGCAGCAGACTGACACCAGCTCAGTCTAGCTAAGATCTGAGTTGAACAGAAGTTATTCTGGTTTGCTCTGGAAGCACTGCAACTTCTTCAAGTCTGAGCTTGGAGAACACTGATCTCTGCAGCTCATGACTTTCTACACTCAGCCGTGTAGACATCCTTAATGCCTTTTCAAATATTTGAGCACTATTTAAGGAATTCCAGATCATAATAAATCTCTCCACAACAAATCTCTCCATTTATTTATACAAATAAATGATACAAAAAGTTTTAAAAGCCTTTTAAGACATGTTTATAAAAAGTAACAAAGTCAGTACAAAAAGGTGATTTAGATCCACTTAACCTTGAGTTGACATGTGCTTAAAGAACCTCTGAGATACTGATTTTACATTTAAATTTCACTTTTCATTCTGAAACACTCCCAAATACTCTACAAATTATCAACAAATTTGGGAGGCTTCTACTTTCTAGCATGGAAATGTGGTCACCTCCAGCACACAACAGAGCAGATGTCTCCATGCAGAGTGTGAAACTGAGGAGTGGGGCAGGATGCTCTGCTAACCCAGGCTGCAATTGGCAGGAAGTGAGAGGAACAGAGGAAACAGACTGTAATTATTTAATTTGGAATTTGGCCAAGACACCATGGCTGGCATTCCTGCTCTGTTGTAAGAGTGCCATGAAATGTCATTCTACTGCAGGTTTTGCAACTCATTGGGAAGCCTGGAGTAAGGATGGTCAAACCTTGAAGAGTTGGAAAATTTGGTTACTTCTGGCTGGAAGCTGTAAGCTCTTCAGTTCAGGCAAAAGCACAGTAGAAGTCTCACATGCTATATATTTCTGGTATTTTTACCTCCAGCTATACCTTCTCTAGTTTTTTCAGCATCTTTTGTATTGTGATCTATGTAATTTATGTATATTTGTGTAGGTATTTACACACACACAGAAGTAAAAATGCATATATGCATGGATATGTTAATAGAGTAATTTAAAGGCATTTGACTTGCACATTATTACAATATCAATTTATTCTTTTTCAGTCAACTAAAAATCATTTGTAGAATTCTTGCATGAACTGAGTGCACTTGTAAACAAATATTAAATGGCCTCACCTATTGTAACATATTGTTTTTCCTCTGAAGACGTTTGTAAGTGATATATTTCAACTTCAGTATGAACACTATTATAAAGATCAAGTGCTTCCAAGATACTAAACTATGAGTTGAAAATATCAAGAAGCTCGCACTAGACTTTGTCTATTTGTTCTTTAACATGAAATTCGGGCAAGCAAACTTAACAAGAGAATTTTAGTAGTTTGACAGGAAGTGTCTTCATAACCTATGTGGAGGTACTCAATGCAGAGCATTAATGTCATGGGTCATTTCATAATCTGTTTCCATCTCCTATAAAAACATTAAGTTCTGAATTTTTTGGAAAAGTGTATTTTCTGTTGTAATTTAATTGCTAAAAAAGTTAAAAAATTAGATATTATGAATTATTTAAATTATAAATTATTAAAAAGACAAAATTATAAAAATATTCCTTACCAATTCTCTCTTGAATTTATGAATACCACTTAATAAATGTTTATACATATTTTCATTACATTTCATAGTTTAGCCATTCAGTGTAAGTAGTGCATGATTTGTCAACATTTCAAACTTTTATTAATATAAACTGATATCCACATCAGAAAACAATAAAAATATTTCCATCAGTGCTCAGCAATCTTTATTATTCATGCTAATGAACACAAAGTTTAAAAATGCAATAGACAAGTCCAGTGGTTAGGCAGACATTCATTGTTTTTATGGGTGACACACATACCTTACATTACTCATATTATGGCGTGAAAAATGTAAAATTGTCTCCAAACATATTAAAACTCCCTTAAAATTCAAAAATATGAGATTAAAGTGATAAAACACATTACAAATGGTGTCTTTGTAGTTTTTTAGACAGTGGGTCATATTTTGTTCAGAGTGATATGGTTTTTTCAAAAATTCTTTATTTCATTGAAAATTTTTCAGATAAAAACTAATTAAAAGCATTCTGTATGCCACACAATTTATACTACATAACATGAAATCTATTTTATTTGCATATGCACAGGTATAAATATATAAATACATATGTATTCTTATCTATGTAATCATATAAAATACACATCAAAAATGTATGTACCTGGTTATTGCATGTGTTGAGTATTTGACTGCAGCAGATATGAACCTTTTATGCTGTATCTATGCTAGTTCCTCAAGACCAGTGGGGCCAAATTTGTAGGATGTGCTACCTGCTGTATGTGCTTTCCAGGAAGAAGCTTCCTGCATCTTTGGTAAGATCCACTCTGGTGCTGTGAACACCTGTTAGCAATTATGATGCTTGGTACAGTTTAATTAAGAAAAAAAATTTCCAATTTGCTTGAATTGCTTTGCCATTTCACTTGCAGCTCCAGCTAAAACCAATAAAATCCACCAGTTTTGGTTTTGTTAATTTGGCATGTTTCTCTGCTCCTGCAACAGTTGAACCCATTTATCTGGGGAAGATGTGAGCTTTCTGGGGATTTGTCATTATTCTTTTCCCTGATAGTTTCAAATGAGAGCCATTTTCTGACTCCCTTGGTTTCACCATCGATCTATTTCTTCAGGGCAATCTGGTGTATGAGTTACTCACACAAACTTTGGGAAATGAAGATCATGAAAAGGCAAAAGGGCAACAAATGCTTGCCCTCATCCCACTCACCCAAGAGCAAAAATAGTATGGGCAATGGAGGACGTGATTTCTGAAGAAGGTCTGGTTACCCTAATTCCTCGTCAGTGTGTCCTTTCAGGTTTTACTGGGGTTTAGGATTTGACTCCCACTTTTTTCCAAAGCACTCCTCTAGGGTGCCTACATAAGATGCAAAGTTTTATAGCAACACTGAAGTTGAAGATATCTACTGACGAGTATCATATAGATATTGATGTGTCTGGCTACTTGCCACATTGTACTTTAAAATTCCTTCCAGATACTACCTCCCACAATCAGAACATCCTTGGATTGTCACAATGATTTCATGAAGATTTAGGATACTGATCACCAAGGTAAAATAGTAATTTCTGAAGGTTTTACTTTTCATTACAGTAGATTTTAGTAATAAAAGGGGGGTGTGTGTCTAGTGCCTTTTCACTGCCTGCACAGCTAAATGACAGCACATAGGAGGGCTGACAAGACCAAAGAGATGTCATGGTTTTATTTAATGACAGCACTTTTAAGTCCTTTTGTCTGCCTTGGTCTTCTGAAGTATTCAGCAACTTGGCTTAGAAACTTGAACCCAAGAGCACATCACGTACCTGGAGAACTCTGTCACGTTCCTGAGCAGAGTACAAAAATGTGGTGGTCAGAGCAGCAGTGCAATAAAATGTGAATCACCCACACCAGAGTGACAAATCTGCCCTGCTCAAGAGCGTTCAGAGTAAGGCAGTGTTTGAAGAATGTAAGATACCTGTACATGCACATTGATGGGAAAGTTCTAGCATGTTTAGAAAATTGACAACAAGCTGCAGTTATGGCCTACCTGTAGAATGCTGTAGGATCTTAAAAAAAATGTGCAAGAATTGCTTCCTCTTCCTCATAATGAGTGGTTGGTGAAGACCTTGGACCACAGCAAAAAGTAAAGGGAAAAGCAATGAAGAGGCCATGAGTAATACTAAGTAGAACATTTGCTTACAAGGGATCTCGTGTCCACATGAGATCCCTTGCTTCTGTTCCAGGCACAGGAAACTTGAAACTATATGCTAAAGGTCCTGGGACCATGAAAAAAGACAAATCTTCATGGATGCAACAGGCCACCAAGTAAATAGAAGGAAAATTAACTATTTACAACAAAATAGTAGTAGCATCAAATCAAACACATTTTGGGATGTACAGATACCACAAGCAAATAAAATTATGTATTTGACCACTTACAGCATATTTAGTCTGATATAGTTTCCCACTTCAAGGAAGGTAAATTAAGATATACACAAAATTACACAGCATACAAAGGGATGATGGTTTTCATGCAGCATATTCCAGCATTGAGTGCATAAACTTCTAAATTAACGAACTAAAAGCTTCTTGCCTTTTATTTGTGTTGTCTCAAACACAAGAGAATTTGTGACTATATAAGGGTGTGTAGAGAACAGATTGCGACTGACATTCTGAGCAAAAACAAGCAGAGCAAAGATAGGCACGATTGTTCCAATAAACATCAGACAATTTTGCAACACATATGCAAGTCTGAACTCTCTCCAATGCTCAAACAGCTATATAAAACCATCAAAAAGCTTTATAAAAAAAAGCTATATAAAACCATCAAAACCAGCCAAAAGCTTTGATATTTAGATTAGGATTGCTTACTTCTTTTTACATCACTGTCATTGTTTAACAATTAAATGGGACCCCCTAGGAGAAAAAAGGTCAGACGCCTTTTTGTAAAGAATCAAAATTACAAATATTTTATTGGTAATTTAGAATGTTTACACTGCTTGATCGACAGAAATTGCTATTTTAAGTGGTCACAGAAAATGAAATATAGAATTATTTTACACAGCTATACATAACAATTTTTAAAAATCATTTAAACATTATTTCAGTACATACAACATTCTCTTGCCAAGCCAGCTGTGCCTTGATTAAGAGCTGTTTGGGACACTGAAATGTCACAGCTCACAGCAGATGCTCCACAACCATCAACTTTTGCATTTGATTCTCTGAGGTGTAGTACCAGTGTTTCAGTTCAGTTTAGGCAGAATTCACAACAGCTGGGAATTAAATCTAACTGCTATCTGAAGGCCAAAACACAGAGTTGTGATGTAGTTTCTTACAAGTTTTTTTTTCTGCCTTGAGCCATTCTGTGTGAACTCTTCAGACCACTGGGACAGATGACTCCTACTCTGTGGCACTGCTCTGGGCAAGCACATCCAACTCCTGTGTCTCTGTGCAATTGTTCTGCTCCCTGTGACCCCATCTGAGGCTTAGAGAGCATTGGCCTGGATGTCCTACCCCACAAGCTGATTTCACCCTCTTTTTCTATGTTTTCTAATCAACACCTTAAAAAAAAAAGTATTTAGCTTTTTCTCTTTTTTTGTTCAAAGTAGCAAGTGTCAGATAGGTTTTTCAAAGAGCTATGCTGGGCCCTAATTCTGCTCGAACTGAATGGAATGGTTAAACGTTTACTGATTTCAGTGAATGGAGGAACAAACCTGTACTGAGGATTTCAGAAAACATCTGTGTGGTATATTAAGAGATTTAATCTTAGAACTGTATAAGAACAGAAGTTTTGAAAATGTTTATTACAGGAAATAAAAGCTTCAATAAAAATACTGCTTTGAATAATACTGAAAAAATGACAAAGAGCATACTAACATTTATTTATATATGAACCCAAAAAGGGGGCAGTATATATATGGTCTTTATTTGCAAAACCTAAATATCTGACTTAGCAGGACTTAACAAAGAATTAGTCCAGGAAAAAAATGAAAAGTATGTTACAAGTTGCCAATACAACAGCTATATTTTAAATAAAAATAACAATAATATACATGTACAATATTGTAATGATATAACTTGATGAAAATAACACTGGCCAGTATCAAATCTAAGATTTCACTTATTATCCATCCTTAACAGATGAAACGCATTTCACAGAAATAGATGCAGGTAGGGTGATGTGAAGTGATATCCATGGCTTAATGTGAGAAAGTTACCATGAAAATTAAGGTAAAAATGTAAAGAAGGAAACCTAAAATAGATTTATATATATAAAAGTTCAGCATTATAGCAGCTGAGTGGTTGTGCTGCAACAAGATGGAAACAGCAACCTTATGGTACACACCACACATGCTTGCACACACTCTCACACACAAACACACAGGTGCCCATGCCCAAATGCATGTGCAGGGGTCCTCCTCAGCTTGATTATACAAGCATTCACTTACCAGCTTTTGCTGGGCGCAACACCAGGAATGGGGCTCACCACCCCGTTTTTAGCTGTCTGCAAGGTAGCTGTACCTACCTAAAGTCAGAAACCCATCTAAGGTAACACCAGCTGAACATTTCAATGGAAAATGTTTTCATCCTGAGCACCTTTAAGGCACTTTAGTAAAAAATATGAAGTTAATCAAGACTGGAAAAAAATATAAAAATCCTTACATTTGAGATCTGGAAATTTAAAATAAAAAAATTCCTGAGTTTTGATAAATAATTTTATTATAATAAAATACCAAGCCTATTGAAAACATGTCTTTTATAAAAGCATGTTATATGACAATTTTTCTTGATAAACTCATGCCTTATTGCATTAAATATGTTAATAAGTCTTTGGGGACATCTGCAACAAATTAACAGGAAATGCAAAGTCAAAGAATGACCTGTCATGTACATCCAAAACATGCATTGCTCCTGGCAACACACATCATGTTTACTACAGGCATCTTCATCTTTTTCTGTTCTTGCAGGGTCCTGCCCACATCTTAATACTTTACAATTAATTACATTTCACTACTATTTACAGAAGCAGAAACTAATCACACATCTTCTTAGGCCCATAAATATGGAACTACAGAAGTAGAATATATTTTAAAACAGTATGAAGATAAGTATGCTACATAGTACTCTTCTCTAGAAGTACAGTTCATGAATTATTTTTTTATGAAGATTTGAATCTAAATGGAGATAGAAGTTCAAATTCTCTCTTTTTACCTTGGTTATAATTTTTTTTCACACACTATTTCTAAAATTATTTGCCCCAAGACAGTATTTGGATTGCAAAAACAGTTTTAAATTGTCACAAAAGTATCTCCAGTAAAGAACCATCAGGCTCTAGAATGCCCACTTTTTACACAGGATACCATCCATTTGTTTTTAACAAAAAATGAAACAACAGCTGAAATAATACCTGTTGTCTGTATGTTTCTACTAGTGTTAATTTTTTGCTTCTGGTGTGTTTTTCTCCTCTTTGCTATCAGTAGACACAAATACTCATACCCAAAGTGCTGGCAAATGCACTAAGACAGTGGCTATAGAAAGGAATTTATAGAGCCCTTGGGAGGTTCCTTCTGACAATAATAGGTAAAAACAATCATCAAAGTAAAATGCACTTTTGGCTTTACTGCATCCTTTAATATTTTCAGTAGCTACCTCTATAATATACCTCATAAAAATTCTACTTTTTAACATTTAGACTTCTATCACAAAGTATTTAGTGTTTTATTTAAAAAAAAAATCACAATAGTGATGGTGGTTAATTCACTTTATAAAAGATAATACATTGAGTTATATATAATAATGGCTTTGATCCAATTAACTTGATATTATGCTGCTTAATAATTACTGTGACTTCAGTTCCTACAAGTGTTACAGAGAATACAAACTTAATGTACAGGAAGTGGAGATCATTTGGAAGTGCTGATTCAGAAGTATTCAAGTGCTAACAATGACTTGTTCTTTCTATGCTTCTCTTCATGTTCCATAAACGTCCATGATTTTCAATGTGACACAGTTTTAGGGCAATTTTTTTAATGTTCTTTTTTTTGTGCAAATTCAAAACTAGATTTTTCTGGATGTTGCCATCTTGTCAAAAGTAATTGCCACTTTTACTTAAAAAGGCACCAGCATTAATGTAAGGGAATATACCTTTTATGCTTGTTTTATGAAGAGCTGTACTTGTTACTGGAGCGGAAATTATCATATCCGTGATCATTAGCTTTGAACTTTAAACAGGACTGCCTTTCCTCCAGGGACAACAGATCTTTGGATTGGCACCAGCAACACAAGCATGACTGTTAAAATAAAAGAAATAAATGTTTTACATCACTCTGTTTTTGCACATGTAGCAAAATGCACTGAAAGGTTGCCCTTTCTCAGAGGTAGAGTAGGAAATGGCAAATGTGCAAGCTGCTGCTCTGGGATTAGAGCACAAAGAAATGGGGTTCAGCTCTGAGCTGCTCAAATGGCTTCATTAACCACCTTACTGCTGGAGTACAGGAAGAGTTATACTGAGTAGTTATATACAGTAACAGACACACGCACACATACCCCTTCAAATCTGGTCTGCAATTCTAAATGCATCTGAAAATAAAATTATGACTGCTTGTTTTCCTTTCTCTGATAATCTTTTTGGGGAAAAGAAAAGCATTCTTATCTATGCTTTCGAAGCAAGATGCTGCTATTTAGCTCATTGTTCTGAGATGGAAAAAAGAGAAGATAGAAAGATGAAAACCTACATATAATTCATACATTTACTAGATGTACTGCAGCCCTTTTTCTCATGGTCATGTCTGGCCTTTGGGTGCTAGAAGTGCCTTCCTCACACCCACTTACTTCCATGCTCAGGATGCTGGAGATCTCTTATGTGCTTTCAGCTCCAGTAACTCTTTCAGGGAGCCAGCAGCATAGACAGGGAAGACAAGACCAACACTAAAACCTCTGCAACCTGTGCTGTCACAATTATGTGGGAAATACATTAATACTACTAGAAGTAGAGCTGACTGGCTACTGACTGAAAGATGTTTCCAACTTGCTAGTAAGGAATTTAAACAGCCAGGCAATAACCCTAGCTGTGACCAGTGGTTAAATGCTTGGCAAGAAAAGAAAAAACTAAAAATTTGCCAAAGGCAATGTAAGGACTTCAATATAGTGTGTAAAGATAGTAAGGGTTCACAAAAAAAGCCCAACTCTTCATATTTTCCAAGCAGACACAAAGGCTGAAAGACTGATGGGCTGCCAGCCACATGCAATCCAGAGCCTGAAATCCTGTGTGGAGAATTTAATGTCCAGCTCTATTCTCTCAGACCAAGCTAGGACTTTGTAGTCCTAGCTTGGTCTGAGACAGGTTTGTCTCATAAAATGCTGGCGCTGGAAAGGGACAAGGACAGATTTGCACCCTGTGCCTCACATGACTGATTGAGGTGCTCAGTCAGGATGAGGGAGCCCAGGGTCAGCACTCTCCCTGGCAGGATGCAGAGGATATGGCTACGTGAATCTCTGCAGCACAGACTGAGTCTGCTTTGTCAGTGCTCTGGAAGTACTGGGTGCCAGCTTCAGTCAGGAAGTGATGTAGTACTGATTAGCATGGTCCCCAGAGGGTTCATTGTAACACTCTGCTCTTTTGCTTTCTCTTTTTGTTACCTTCAAACCTCAGTTCCTTCCTACAGAGCTTCAGCAGGAGAGGGAGAGAACATTTACCATAACCCAATTAAAATTTAAAGTAAAATTTAATGACTATTTAAAACACTTTCTGCCTGTTAAGGAATGAATTCTACTACTGACATCATCTTTAAACCAGAGGAGCAACTCCCAGCAGCCACTTACCTTAAAGCAGTTTTGGAATCTTTTGCTCACCAAATACAGAGCTATTGGATTGATGCAGGAGTTCAGTGAAGCCATGTTAATACCGATATAGTCCATCACAAGAAAAAAGCTGTGTGGAAATTAAAGCGAGACACTTCTCATTTGCTTTGAAAAGGCTTAGTAGAGGTTTACAACTGTGGAAATTGGACTCCATTTCACTAATCAAGACTAGCTATTAAATGTAATAGTAATGGAGCTTAAATCAACAGGATTAACTCAGGCAGGTAACATTTATACTCAACAATAAAGTCTGAATGGTCTGAAGACCATTCTCATGAAGTAGTTTTAGGAAATCCAACCATCTTAACTTTTGGAAGATGTTCACTGGGTGTTTTTGCACAAATTGAATCCTAGCTGCTCTGTTGAAAGGGAAAACAGGGACAGAAATCCCCTTTCTATTCTCATAGGACCACATGACAGAAGAACAGTCCCAAAAAGGGTCAGGAGGAAGATGGGGAAAAGCAAGGGAATTCCTCACAATTTTCTTTCTCTGCTACTGGAGTGAAAGCAGAGGGTCCTGGATGAAGAAGCAGGGACAACTGACATACAGAGTAAGCTAGTTCAGTTGGAAATCCAAACATGCTTATGGAGAATGCCCACAATATACAGACATTTTATTTTTGCATTCTCACCTTAGAAGTTCACATCTGTTGGGGTCCTTCTGATCATAAATAGTGAGTTTCAAGATTCTGCTTAAGTGAAGTGGGAGCCAACACAAGGCAAAAACAAGTACCAGACAGAACACAGTTTTGGCCACCTCACGTCTCTGAGAAAGAAAATTGGACAAAACAGTGTTACAGTTCCTCTCTCTCCCTCTGGATTGTTGTTGTCTTCTAATATCCAAAAGTTTAACAAACAAGATAAAAAAGCCTATCACAAAAGGAGTTAGGAAAACATCAAATAGCTTATTTTCTTGGAATATGTGCTTTATCTTTTCTTTTGTTCTAGATGTCTCGCACTGATTTGATATATCTCTTATTTCAAGAAGTATGAGTAATAATATGAAAAATAGAAGTCATGAAAACACTAGTTTAAGCAATAATTTAAATTAAAATTAAGAACATATTTGTCTCCCAGATCACTTTCAGAAACCAGCTTGTTTTCTATTGCATTTCCTTATGCTTTGATCTTACATCTTATTTTAAATGCCCCAAGAGATTCCAATTACAGCTCTAACCAGGTAAGAGGAAAGGAGCACAAATACACATTATAGAACAATCATAGCTTAATTCTAGTGATGTCTGATGTTTGTGTCTGGGGCACTAGTACCTCAGAATGTCTGCTGGAATATGTTCTGCTAATATATACTGCTAACTTCACCAGGATTCAGCAAGAACTTTATTCAAAATAATTAACAGTTTTATAGCACCACCTTCTAGACTAGAGCAAGACTTCAGTTTGCATCACAAAATAGCCAATTCTCATTATAGCAAAGAAGAAATAAAACCTAAAAAAACTGAAACATTAGAATCAAACAAGAATGAAACAATTTTTTGTTTTTCAGTTAAAATCTTAGATTCCTGAGGGCTCTGATATATACATATGTATATGAATTCAGCAGCACCACTGCTAGGAAAGTTCATTTTGCTTCTAATCCTGAAGTCATACAAGAACGGAATGATGTGGCAGGAAAATCAATAAAGTTATTAGTTAGCCCAGTTACAGAGTGGCCAGAGATAAATTTTTACCTGTTTTAAGTGGTCATTTAAAGCAATTTGCATCCCACTTTTCTTTCGTAACATCTCACAAGTCATGAGGGTATAGAAAAATGCTGTGATAGCCAGTGGCAAACAGAAGTAAAAGCTGAACAGCCACCAGTCTTTAGCTTGCTTGTAAAACTGTAAAGAAAAAAGCAAAGCAAAAACATGGTTAGGAATTAAATGCTGAGGATTTTGCTAAGTGGGCTGTAACTAATTGGTCAGCCTGTCCTGAAAAGTATTTCTGTAAGGTGTACATTACAGGTGAGAAAACAGGACAAGACAGCAATACGTTCAATGCCCACAAAAAAATCAAGTATTTCTGAATGCTCTTCTTTGAACCAGTATGCTTCAGAAATGTCAGTATTTCATCAAGATCCAAGGAACTCCCCCCAGAGATTATCAATGTTCGTGACTTACCATCATAAAGGATGTTTTCTGTGTGGGGTGAAGCAAGCAGATTCTAAGATACCTTCCTCTGTACTCCATTGTAATCATGTCAAATGCAATAGCTTCTGGAACAGCCAGGATCACTGATATGACCCAGATGAGGACAATCTCCACAGCAGTCCACTTCGGCACTCCAATTCCTTTAATGCGACTCCAAGAAGCAACTGCTCGGTACCTGAAGCGACAGCACACATTTACAAATCCAAAATATGAGAAAACTCACCCAGTTTAACAGGCTTAAATTAATTTTATTTTCATTGTATCAGCTGAGTGGAAAGGTGAATTTGAGCCAATGCTTGTATAGGAAACAAATTAGAGACTTCAATGCCAAATGGGTCTCACCTGTCTATACTGAGGGCACACAAACTCAGCACTGTGATGCCCACTGATGCCTTTTGAATGAAGGGCACTAATTTGCACATTTCGACACCGAAGGGCCAGTCCTCTGCAAGTAGCTGTGAAAAGAAAACAACAATTATTTTTTTAAAAAGGCCATTACCAATGATGAAACATGGAGTTCTACCTTGACTGTTTTCCTTTTCCACCAGGTCTTGTCCTATGAAGACAGGCGGAATGGGGTTTGTTCAGACTGGAGAAGAGAAGGTAATGGGGACACCTCTTCAGTACCCAAAGGGGGCCTGAAAGAAGGCTGGGGTGGGACTTTTTACAAGGGTATTTAGTCATAGAACAAAGGGGGACTGGCTTTAAACTGAGATATTGTGAATGCCTGACTTCTGGAAGTGTTCCAGGCCAGGTTGGACAGAGCATTGAGCAACCTGGTCCACTGAAAGGTCTCCCTGCCCATGCCATGCTGTGGAGGTTGGAACTAGACAACCTCTAACGTTCAAGTTAAACCATTTTAGGATTCTATGCAAAACTTAGTCAAGAAGAACCTTTTCACGAGGGAGCCCCGGAGGGGTGTGTCCTAAAAACTAGACAGTACCAGTCCCACACCCTGGTGGGACAAGGGTATCACTTAAGTCTTAGTCCTGCCTCTTTAAGCCCTGAAAACTCCATTCCTTTTGCTTCTAACTTCATCACCCCAGTGTTTATGGGAAGAAATTATAGAGCAGGTAAGGATCTTCCTCATCTTTGAATTGTCTTTATCTGCCTTGAGCATTCACTGCTTTTTTTACACGTTCCAAATAACACATTTCTTGATCAGAAAAATACAGAAAATTACTTGAGGTTGATCAGAACAGGGACAAAGCCATAGGTGCATATCTGGGGTGGGGTTTTATTGAAGCTTAGTGTCTAGGCTCCATCAGCTGAAAAGTCAGGCAACACTGGAGAGAAATGTACCCCCCACAGTTTTTAGCTGACCATCTGATGACAAATGAAAGGACCCACTGTATACTTTAAGGATCACAGGTAGATATGTTTGATCTAAATATTTTGCAGCAGGTAAAAACACCAGATGAATCCCTTACTAATGGTCTTTATTGACCAGTTCACCAATGTTCTGTATAATAATACCAAAAGGACTACCTGCACATTCAGCATACCTCTAAGTACTAAGAAATAGAGAAAACAGCACTTTAGGATGGTTCACTTACACTTTGAATCGTTGACTTAAATGGAAATCTTGTCACATATGCAGCTGCACATTTTATCTGATTTAGGGGAAAAGATTTACTGGACATAGAAAGCACCTTACTCACAGCTGATTCTATGAACAGACAAACATCTGTAGCCTCACTTTAGCAACATTTAGCCTTTGAACTCTGCTGTGAGCTTTGATGGTCAAATACACCAGAGCAGCAGCCAAATCTTCCAGTTTTCATTAAAGCAACATTCTCCACAGCAAGGGTTTTGCCAAGAAATAGACGCAATTGTTATATAGAAGAGTAAACTTCTGGAGTTTCTGTAATTAGTTAGATTATCTAAGCCCATCTCTGTTTTTTATAACTTTCTTCAAATGAGGTCTTTGGAATCTGTTGCAGATACAGGGCTACAAAATGGAAAAGGAGAAGGAAGAATGAGGACTTCCCAAAAGAGGCTGGAAAATCTTTCCCTTGGCTTCAAACAAGGGTCTCTTCAAACAACTCATTTAAGAGGGTTGTAAGAACGGAAGAATAGCTCATCATACTGCATGGATGTTTCTGGGAGCCACAAAGGCTACAAAGTCTCTAAGGAGCGTTCTGGACAGGCTGGATTGATGGGCCAAGGCCAAGTGTATGAGGTTCAACAAGACGGGTCACAACAGCCCCATGCAGTGCTACAGGCTGGAAGAGTGGTGAGGAAGTGGCTGGAAAGATCTGTCAGAAAAGGACCTGGGAGAGCTAGTAACACCTGGCTGAACATAAGCCATCAGTGTGCTCAGGTGGCCAAGAAGGCCAATGGCATCCTGGCCTGTATCAGAAGGACCAGGACAGTGGTTATCCTGGTATTTGGCACTAGTGAGGCCACAACTCAAGTGCTATGTCCAGTTTTGGGCCCCTCACTACAAGAAAGACATTGAGGTTGAGGAGCTGGAGTCTGTTCAGAGAAGGGCAACAAAGCTGGTGAAGGGTCTGGAGAATAAGTTGCATGAGGAGCAGCTGAAGAAGCTGAGATTTAGTCTGGAGAAGAGACCTTGTTGTTGTCGACCACTGCCTGAGACTGTAATAAAGTGGGGGTTGGCCTCTTCTCCAAGTAAGAAACCACAGGACAAGAGGAAATGGCCTCAAGTTGCACCACGGAAGGTTCAGATTGTGTATTAGGAAAAATTTCACTGAAAGTGCTGTCAGGCATTGGAACAGGCTGCTCAGGGAAGAGTTCAAAAAAAGGTGTACGTGTGGCTCTTGGGGACATGACCAATGGTTTAGGGATGAACACAGTGGTGGCAAGGCTGATGGTTAGATTTGATGATCTCAAGAAATCTTTACCAACATTAACCATTCCATGATTCTATAATTGAAGGTAGCCAGAGAGTTGCCTGCTCACCTTGGTTTGGTTCAGCAAAGTCCTTATGCAAACAGACATGTCCATCTAAGGGTAAACACTTACAAGGTCCATGAGAGTTTTTTGAAGAGTCCTGATGTAATTTAAATATAATTTTATTTGAACACAAAGGAAATTAAGAACACTTTATGGCTGTGGGCTTTTGGGAACATCTATGAAGTGCCAACCAGTATTTTCACATACCAGAATACCTCCAAATACCTGCTTAACTTAGTGCTGTAATGAAATCTTTTAAGGAACAGCAGTAGACAAAATGCAACATAGCCCAGCTTTCTATTTCTTCAATGATCTACTTAAGTAAGACAATAAATACAACAATGCCTCAATGCAGAAATGAAGCAGAGAAATAAATTCTAAGGATTAATGTTTCTCCAGCCTTTCACATCTATTTGCCACAGAAATCAAGGACTGGGTAGCAAGTACATTGTATACTTATTTATGGCACCTACTGTACATTGTACATGAGTGTATACTAGACTAGAGAGAACTCATTTAAAAAGCACTTTGAAGTAAAATATTCTTTTCTTTGTTACTGAAATGCAGAAATTTGGTGAAATCTCTATTGGCAGGACCTGTTAAAAACTTTTATTTACATCTAGTTTGTGTGTAGACACTCCCTGTCTCTCTTCTCTAAAATCACAGCAGTTCAGCCACATGTTGTAGATTTTGCTGAACTAACACTTATCACTCAGGTGCAGACAGTCACACCTGTGCTCCAAACTGACTGGATTTGAGCCAGCTCCAGTTTGGGATTATGGAGGCGTGGCACACGACTGAATGCAGACTACTGAGAGAAAGGGTGCATTAGCTTCGGTTTATCATAATATAAAAACATTACTTTCATTCAGCCAGCTTAAATCAGGGCAGAATGGACATGCAGCTATCTGCACTGGATTGCAAAAACATGTGCTTTATGTCTTGCAGCTGATGTATTGTGAAATTTGAGCATTTTAATGCATGAGTCACAAGTTTACCATAGTATTGCAAGTGGTTAATGATACAAGCTTTACATCAAAAGCTTGAAAACATTAAGAAAGTAACAGAAAAAAAAAGTTTTGATTGCTGAAGTATGTTTCCTTGATGCTTCTGTTTGTTCTCTGTATTGCTATGGCCCCTTCAAATATGCCCTCAAACTACAGTGAAGATCCAATGTAAAGTATTTGGGAACATCACCTTTATGGACAATGATAACTCTTAGTAAATACAGATGTAGCCTATTGCAATTTTGTACGAGTAAAATTATTCTCTTATGCCTCACAATAGGGTAGCTGTAAAAAGATTGTCATTTTACAAATGACAAATGACTTGGAGCCATGAGAGCCACTGCCAAGTGGCAGCAAAGAGAAAAATAATGTTGTGCTTTCAGAAGTAAGATGCCAAGAGTACTCTACCGCTGGCTGTATTCCGAGTGACCTTTCCAATGTTTTACAGTCACTTATTTTACACAGGCAAAGTTTTAATGGCTGAGCAGCAGAAATGTGTTTAAGATGATATAGATCAAAAGGAAGGGGAAAACATGGCAATGAATGAAGTGAAATAATACTTAGAAGAACCAATACATCTGATGCATGCCTAGCCAACGCTTTCTCAGACCAGAGAGATCTGAGCCTAAACTGATATGCAAGCTGCAGAACTATTAAGAAGCCCCAAGAGATGCTGTGACTCACAGACACACCTGCAAATCACAATTCCCACTCTGCTTTCTCTTAGTTGAGCAAGAGCTGAGAGATGTTCTCAATCTGATGCTGGAACGAGCCAGGCTGAGAGCACGATGTGCTGCTCTGGGGCTCAGCTGCTGTGGTCACCAGCCAGGAGGCTGATACCTGGCTCCAACCCACTGCTGCTGCTCACGGCCTGCAGTGGGGCAGGAAGAAACAGCAAAGCGTGCGAATATTCCCGCCAGTGTCCCAGTCCTGAGCAGTGAATGCCCACGGGAAACGCAGAGCCGGAATTTGCGCTTCCGCCAAGCCGTGCGTTCACAGCAAACCTCCTTTGCAGGACACTGGACTTGATCTTCATCATTATAAACAGCAGGCACAAGAGAAACCAATCATGCAGCTCTACATCTAATTCACACACAACAGTTTTTCAATGTATCTCTGAAATGACTGGTAGATTTTCACCTGATTTTTTTTTTTTTTGACACGGGGAGGTCATACAGATATTTTACAGGAACAAGCATTTTTCAAAACAGAAAATTTGTCCAGGAAATTAAGGTTATGGTCAGGGATAAGTGAGACAACATTACAAACTTAGTACTATTCAGTGATAATTATGTCAGGGTGAGGATCTTCCCTACAGACAAGAAAATATATTTCCTGCTTTCAAGCATAGCTTGGAATGCTTTACTGATCTATCCAATAAACTGTTTAAAATCTTAATATGAGCCATGCAATAATTTTATTTTCTTGTATCTTTATTATAACTCCTCCTAGAAACTTAATTAAAAAACCACTTAAGATAAAACAATTTTATAGAGTCATCTTGAAAATGACAGAAACCTCGTAATGTGCTGTTGAAGTAAAAAAATTCTGCAATTTCACAACTCCAGTGGAAAGACTGCATCAAAAGTAATCACTTAGAAAGCCATGCTGCTGTCAGATTGGGATGCATAATACAGGATAGAAGAAGAAGACAAAACAGGTCAAACCTTGCTTTGAAATTTGTCATGTGCATCTTTTATACAAGTGAATGTATACACAACAAATGTATACATAATGAAAAAAAACTACTTTCAATTTACAAATCTATACTAGCATCATCTAACTTCAGTTTGGAGATCCACCATGAAAACTATGTATGTGTACTTTTAACAGCATTCAGACGTTTCCACTACTCCATACACTTGACTTCAGAATGAACTGCTCCCATCTAAATCCAGAGCAAAGTTACCCCTCCCTGCCACTGTCTGCAGAGTCCAGACAGGTTCCTCCACTGGACAATTCATATCTTTCTCAAGTGCCTACAACCTGCACTCGTACACCATAAAGGGTTCTTAAGCAAAACAGACTTTTAGCTTAATACTGTTAGAAATCAATAAGCTTTGTGTAAGAAATTCTGAGATGAGCTTTGCAAGACCTCAAGTAAGTGGTTCAGACCTTGAAAGAAAGGAAATAATGCATTTCTTCCAACAAAATGGCCACTATCTTTGACATCAGAAGAACCAGAAACCAAGAGTTCTAATATGGAAGAGTGACAATCCTTTCTAAAGAGAAGCACCTTGATTAGAAAGTCAGAAAAAAGGTTGGCTTTGTCATAATGCATGGCCTACAGGTACTTGCATTACAAGGGTTAGTAAGTTCATCACAAATAAATTTCCACGGAAATCTTCTTCAGAGCCTTTTTCAGAGAATAGCTGGATTAAAAAAGGAGCCAATTTGTGTCTGCATGGTATATAGAGTCCCTAATCTGGTCTTTCTTGTATTTCCAGTGCTTGATAATGCTGTATTATGTTAACCATAATTTTTATGTAATCCCTAAATAAAGTTAATGAAAATAAATCAGTGCCTGCAAAGCTGACTCAGGCCCTTGATTAGTGGCTTGGATGAAGACTAGATTTTTTTCCTCCCCTTAAAATTTTTTTCTCCACTTTTCCATTGAGCTCTGAGAAAAAGGAACCTATGACAGTATTGCCAGGTAGGCATTCTTCCTCAGACATTTGTTGGTAGTCAAGAGTTCAGAACAGCCCACAATAATGTGCAGAGCCTAAATTGCTCCCCTTGTTAAAACTCCGCTGGCATATGACAATAAATTTGACTTAATATACAGGAGTAAATATTACAAAATAAGAGAGAGAGATGTTGTTTGTGCATCACAAGAGAAAGCATGTTAGTATGTGATTTTAAGCCTATGAGAGACAAAGCTAGTGAAAGTTTGGAATTTCCAGTCCTGATGTTTTGGCGTCTTAGACATGGGACTTAACAACTTTATCTACTTGGGAAAGTCAGCATAAACTGTCCAGAACTGTAGACCTGTATTGTTAGGTGCACAAGCTGCCACTGTCTTGTCTTCCAAAGTTCAAGTGCAGAGAAGAACATAAAAATCTCACTGACCTAGTCTATCCCTCTGCTCCTTAATTGCTGTTTGTGGCCTCAAATTAACAAGGACTTACTCTGTTTAGTGGATCTGCATAGAATCACCTGCACATCCAATCAGTAGCAGTTTTGCAAAGTTTCTACACTGCCAAAACATGCAGAATACTGCAGAATGACTGTCTCAGACTTTGCTTCCCATTCTGCAGCTCAAGATCCAGGCAAAGCCAGACCATTTACCAGGACCCAGAATGCCAAAAAGATCTGCCAGGTTCTACATGCTGGAACTGAACTCCCTTCAAGCCCTCATTTCATAGCCAGTTTCCTGACTGTGTGACAGATTCTGATATTTTCCATTTTCCACTGAACGTATTGCATTATATTCAAATTAAGGAATGCAACTAATTAGTATCCTATGTGTTGGAGTGCATTTACCTCCCTATCCAGGTAACACCTGTTTTTCTTTAGAGACCCTCAGTTTAGGAGATGTCAATTTTCATTTGTGCACTTTTTCAGCTATTTATGTGTTCACTTAAGTAGTCACAGGGGACATCTTTTGCAGCTATTCCTTTTAATACCTAATAAAAACTTCTTCTAGTGCAGCTTTTGAATTGTCTCCTATGGGTCTGTCTGGAGGGCATTCACAGACACTTTCACACTTTCTAGGGCAAGTGTAGAGGAAAGATCTGCTCCATTTTATTAACATGAGAAATTCTCTCACACTGTTTCATGCAGCTGCCTTACTGACAATGTGGCAGCAAATTCTGAATTTGGATCTGTTTCATGCAGTCTTAAATTGTTTCAAACTGCAAGCTACAATTGCTAAGTATATTTGATTTACTGAGGGAGCCTTTGCTTTATTGCATTACTGTATGTATTCTCCCTGTTGCTCTGGAATGAAATGGGATGCAGAGTTGATAAAAAGTTATCAACTCTAACTGCCCTCAAAAGTTTGATTAAATAAACATAGTATCTAAGAGGTATTTTTTCCTTGTTTATTTAAACTTGCATTTATTCAAAAATTCTGTTTTAAAATAGCAAATATCTCACTCATTATTATAAGGGATAATATAAAGAGATTATGGGCTCTTCAGTAAGATGAGTAGTAGTGAGGGAGATTTAGCACCTGAGAGCTATTGCACAGCTCCTAGCATTATCAATAGCACAATAAAGATCCCAGATTGCAGCTAGTGCAATATTTGTTGGTTAGCAGTCTGACCCTTTACTCCTCCTAATCCAACCTGCTCATGATGATACACTTGGTGACATTCAATCAAGATAAGAACTGAGGTATATTACTGCATATTAACGTTAATTTTGAATGGATCACTGACATTGCAAAGTCT
Source organism: Molothrus aeneus (assembly GCF_037042795.1). Lineage (NCBI taxonomy): Eukaryota > Metazoa > Chordata > Aves > Passeriformes > Icteridae > Molothrus > Molothrus aeneus. Next base: position 68,369,695 of record NC_089647.1, read on the forward strand.
CATACTGAACAGCTGTTATTGATTTAATCTTCTTGATTTTTCTGAGATGAAAAGAATCTTTTTGTTCAGCATATTTTTTTGCAAAAACACATTTTTAAAGCAGTTATTTTGTTTTCTAAATTCCACCTTCATTCAAAAGAGCACACTCTTCTCACAAGAATTGCGAGTGTATAGTATAAGAACTACTGAAACTTCAAATCTGAGAACTAACATGTAATCCAAATTAACTGGATCATGAATTTAACACAATGATGACATTCCCTACTTTGTAATACTTAAATACTTTAAAATGATAAAGAAAGGAGATTCTCTCCTCTCAGCAGCTTCTGGGATAACTATAAGGATTCAAAATCTGTCCCTTCAATGTGGCTTTCTGAAAGTACAAGTAAGAACCCCTAGTGTACAATCATGCATACAAAGTGAAGAGAAGGTGATAGATGAAGGCTCTTCTGTTCACTTTATGAAGCCACTGATGGGTGCACAGGGATCCAGACTGCAAACTTTAAGAGCAGAAGGAGCTCTATTATTTCCAGTATACCTTCAAAGAGTGCTAGATTACAACTAGAGGCTGGATTCGACTGCCCAACTAATTCCTTAGGACAAATTGCACAAGCTGGGTAGAGAAGACGGGGCTTGTCTCCCCTCCATGGCAAGTCTTATCAAGTCAAAGTACAGACTACTGAAGGTACAAGAGGAGCAGGTGCGGCTCATTCCCTCCCGGCTGCCCATGCTGCAACACTGGCAAGGGGTGAAAGCGTTCACAGCTCAGGAAAGCATCCTGCCTCCCAACCAAGAGATGTATAAAACCGCTTAGCTGAACGATCTTGGTTCCTCCTAGAAAAGCCCCGGCACCAAAAGGGACTATACAGACCCATGTAAAGTATCATGACCAAGGCTTGCAACATCTGAGGACAAGGGACCAAGTGGTACCCACAGGAGAGGGTCTTCTGTGCTTCCCCTCCATTCCTCGACCAGCCCATTGAACATCTATCTATTGCATTTACTTCCTTTATCCCTACAGCACCTGTTTCCAGGTGATTTTCAGAGCTTCGCCACCTCCATTCTGCCCCATTCCCAGCCTAGACGATGAGAGAGATGGGACTGAGGCACAGAGAGGGTGCCATCTGCGACCACATCTGACCAGAATACCACCCTCCGGCAGGGTTTTGTCGTGAGGTGAAGTCCACGGGTGTGGACTTCAGTCCCAGCCAGGAGGGGACGCGTCTCCCCGCGGCGGGGACGGGCACCTGCGGGGGCCGGCAAAGAGCACCGAGCGGTGACCGCCGCACCCCGCGCCGGCTCCCGAATCCATCCCCGGCCCCTCCTCACCTTGTAGACATTGATGGGGATGTCGATGATGATGTGGAGCAGGTCGCCCAAGGCCAAGCTGGCGATGAGAATGTTGGGGCCGTTCCTCATGCACTTGTTCTTGTAGATGATCCGCAGCAGCGTGGAGTTGCCGATGATGCCCAGGACGAAGACCAGGCAGGACACGACCGTGTTGATGTACTTGAAAGTCTCCTTGATCTCCGTCTGCCCCGTGCACATGGGGGGCGAGGCGGAGCGCGGCCGCCCCGCAGCCGCCCCTGGGCCCTTGGGGAGCGCGGCCGGGCGGGACGCGTTGTGCTCGGCGCCGCGCAGCGCGGGGGTCGCGGCCGTCGGGGGCGCGGCGGCGGCGCTCTGCCTGCCCGGGCCGGGCCGGAGCAGGGAGCCGTCCTCCTCGGCGGAGGCGGCGCGGCAGCTGAGGAGCAGCAGGAGCAGGAGGAGGGCGGGCATGGCTGCGCGGCACGGCAGATTGCCCCCGCCGCCGTCAGCGCCGACCTGCGCGGAGAGAGGGGACAGGGCGTCAGCTGCGGGGACACCGCGCCCGCCGCTCGCTGCCCCGGGGCCGGGGCGCTGCCTGTCCCGGGGCGGTGCTGGCGGCTCCGCCGGCAGAGCAGCGCCGGGGCGAAAAGCTGCGCGGCGGCGGCCGCGGCCAGCAGCCCCTCCGGCCGGACCTGCTCGGCGTGTCGTGTCGTGTCCCCCTCACCTCGGCGAGCGGAGCCGAGCCGATCCTCCCCGCCCGCCGGCCAGGCAAGGCAGACGCGCTCCGCTGGCTGCGGCTGTCGCCGCGCTCCGCGCCCCGGCTGCGCGTCCCCGCCCGGGCCCGGCTGCCGCCGCTCGCCGGCGATGGGCGCTCCGCTCAGGAAGGCGGCAGGGACGGGCGCTGGCGGCAGAGCCCGGTATCCGTCAGCCGCGCACCAGAAGCCGTGGCCAAAGTCGCGCCGGCGGTGCAGGGCCCCCCCTTTTCTAAAAGATTCAACCGCATCTGGCCCATCAGTCACAGCCAGACCCCACCCGCGTCCTCCGCCCCCAGCGCAGCCCGGCCCAGCCCCCCCGCCTGCCGGCCCCGCGGAGCCTCCCATCCCCGCTGTCCGGAGTGTCCCCCGGCCCAAGGGCTCCCAGCCTCGGCACCGACCAGGCAAAATGCCCTGCGACCTCCCCCTTGTCTTGTACCAGGCTGACTTGGCGGGCTTTGAAACAATTTTTCAGGAGAGTTGTTACAAGAGGTATGGGAATTGCTGGGGGACAATTGGGAAGAAGAGGGCACTTCCCCGCTGTCCTGTCCGAGGCTCACTCCCAGTAGCTGGGTATGAGATTCTCCCTGCTGCAGAAACCCCCTTGCACAGCCCGAGGGGCGCACATGCTGAAGAAGCTTGCCTGTACAACATCTACGAGTTTAGTGCCACGTTTTAAAGCGCTTCACAAAACCTTTCTTACATCAGAATTAGTATTTTGGCTGCCCTGAAGTTGCAGTTCGGTTATCTGGTTGGTTGCCGCTTTGGGCAGCCTTAGCAAGGCGTCTGATCTCAGCGAACTCGTTCCAGTCGTTGCACCCTTCAGTGAAGCGTAAGGAAAGGACGAAAGAGATTTGTACCGGATTTTGTGAAGACTAGGAACAGCCTCTGCAGGCTGGAGACAATTGCATGTCTAACTAAAGAAAGCTGAATTTAAAGCTGTTTGTCAGCATCTCTGTGTACATCTCCCTGATGATCTTTTTTCCTAAATCACTCTCAATGCTAAATCTTGAATATGTACATGCTTTGTTACAGAAGCAACCTGCTCACCTACATTATTGACAAACCCATCTGGGAAAACACTGAAAACCACATGCTTTTTTTCCAAAATTGGTGATCTGATTTATCTAGTCTTTCCAGTATCTCCTGCTAACATACCCTTGCACTACTGGAGCAGACAGCCTTTTCTTGTCCTCATTTAGCTTCCTTTTCACATCTCCATCTTTATTTAAAAGACTGCTCTATTAATCACCTTTCCCATTCAATCATTCTTGATCAGTTTCCTCATTTATGTCACAGTGTTTTTTCCCCCATTTTAAATTACAGTATTTGTGGAATAAAGCCATCAAAGTCACTTCTAAACTGTACAAGGGTACCTGGAGGCTGCATTCCAACTGGAAGACTGATCTTTCCAAGTTCACATTTTTCCAGACTGTGTTGTGCAACATGATTCATTTTTAAACACCACGGCAGATTCCTCTCCCAAAGATAAAAGTATGAACACTGAATTCAATATTATATTCTGAGCCCTGGGGATTTAAACAGTCTTTTCAGTTTTCAAGTTTGCATTTCCTCAATTTCCAATTCAGCAATCCATAAGAGAACAATGTTTTGCTAGATGCAATATTCATTCAGAAACCCTTGCCAATTAACACGGCATTAACTTTAATCTCAAAATGCTTTTTTACTTGCAAGGTTCCAGACAAGTCTCAAAGGCTTTCATGCTGATCCAGACAATCAAGAAATATATTGTGACTGCAATGAGATATGCCTGCTAACATTTTTATTATCACAACTCCGTAAGATATTTGGTACTAGTGGCATGTCCATTGCCACCACTTACTCCAGCTCCAGAAGTTTTGGTAACAGCAATTTAATTTCTGAAATGTTTGATGTTACTATGTACAAACTTAGTATATACAGAACTTTGGGCAGATGCTGACACCTGAAGCACATTAATCTTTAATATTGCCCAAAATGAGTCCACGTGACAAAGCATCTAAGCTGCTTCTGGCTGCAACTAGCTAAATTTACCACCCTTTGTTGTTTCTAGTATTTTTTCATATATTTGAGGAATTAAACCCAGCATATGCTGTGGAATAAGTCTGCTTTAATTAATGAAAATTAAAGGAAAACACATTTTCACATAAATTTATCTGAGGATTAAGATAATACTGTATTAAATACCAAGACCATACCAGATATCTTGGCAAATTAACTGTAATTTGAATGAAGATCAACTACCAAGGTTAATTTAGACTGCAACAAGAGAAAACATCTGTAAATATAATAAACTTGTGCCCTTTAAGTGGCCTCTGCTAATTAAGCTATGAAAGAAATTCCTTACTGAACTGTATGGAATACATTATATAAGATTATGTAAGCTGCTCCTAATGTGTCTGGCCTTTTTTTTTTTTTTCTGGGTAGCAGAAATACTTCTTGTCCTATGGAAAGTTCACTTTTGTACAAAGCAGGAAAAGATGAATCCTCCAGACTGCCTATTACTCATTTTATTGTATTCTGCACTTCCACTCCATTTCATCCCAACAGATATTAACAATTATATGAATTAGCCAGTCACTGTTTTAATAATAAGTCAGATGCAACATTTCCATCAATGACTGATAATGTTCAGACTTTTTTTTCTTTTCCTAATTTGGAATACCATTTGCAAAGTAAAAAGACTGGATAACTTGGAACCATCACCAGGATGACTTTTAACAACAGAAAGACTTTAAAGACTATTATTTTACATGTAGGATAAATCACGAGAAGTGGTCACAATTATGGCATCAAAAAGTCCTTTAATTAATAAGCTTATGAGACACACTGCAGGATTGTATGTTTTAATTCATTTAATACTTTATTGAATCAATGAGAATTTTGTTATGAGTTTGCAGGTACTTTTGCAAATCCCATTAACTTTCTGTTTATGTTGTTCAGCAACTAAAGCAGCCTCAGAAGTCTGCCTCATCAGGCCTGCTTTTCTTTTTATTGAGTCTGGTGGAAATTTGCCCACTAACTGGGGCAAGTCTGGGATGAATAGAAAGAATAGCTGTCTCAGTGTGAGCCACTCATTAGATGCATGAGTTCAATTAAAGTCAGAAAATAGTCCTCTGTGTTACAGAAGTTACTATAGAAACATTACCAATGGCAATTTTGAAAGAATAAAAGTACTTTGAGAAATTAAGATATTAAGATACTGCAGTTTTGTAACTGCATATGTTCATGTACTGGACATTATCTGTCTCATTTTTTTTCTTAGTCTAAACTTATGCAAAGACATGGAATTCTTTTTAGTATGATGTGTAGCTATCCTTTGTTTTTTTCTACAAAGCTAAGCAACTTCCATAAATAATAGTGTTGGCTGTCAATTGCAGTGTATTGACATAATACTTTATTCTTGAAACAATGAAACAAAATTTATCATAAAAAGTTATAATAAAACCTAACCAGTAGATAGCACCAATGAAACATGAAGTTTGGATGCAGATACCTGTTTTAATGTAGATTACATTGTGTATGATTGCAAGATCAAAACAATGAAAGAAAATCAAATTTGTACTAAGAAGAAAACATCTGTTTTTTATAGTTTTTTAAATAAGATTTTGAGGATTTTAAAAATGAAATTAAGTTCAAGCCTTTGAGTCAGACTGGTTGATAGCTGAAATTTTTCTTCCCATCTAACTCTAAAATTAAAGCAACTATGCCACTTATTAATTTTATTCCCCTCATTCTTCCTATTCAGCAGCAGCAAAGGAAAATACAAGGTAAATTACAGTTCTGAAACTGATATAGCAGCATGTAATTAAACTGAGGTATAAAACACACTGAACCATTGTGTATTAAGGGAAAAGTTACTGAAATGGGTTTGGGGAAGTAGCTGCAGGTCTGAAAGAAGAGCATTTCTGAATTTTATGGAAATGATTAAAACATTTTTTTGTTTGTTTGTTTTTTTCCCCACAACACTTCAATAGAATAAAGGTGAACAACTTTATTTTTAAATTTCAGCTGTAATATAAGTTTGGATCAGAATTACCCAGGAAGCCTAGATAAAATCAGTTATTAAAAAAAAATACATGTTTCAGCTGCTGTGTAATGTATGTATGCATTTATACAAGGGAGGTGACAACTGGCCATACATTGTTTATGTTGTACACAGAGATTACTCCAGGCAAGCTTTTCAAGTCTGGATTAAATTCATTTCCAGACAAAATGCCTGACTTCAGCAAAAGGTGCTGTTTTTCACTCATCCATGTTTTTCTGCAAGTGTGGCCATGTAATGCAAACACTGTGTTCATCTGGATAGAGAAAATCTGCCACCACATTCTGGCTTTAAAATGTACTGATAAGCTGCACACCAATAAAATCATTCAGTTAAGAATCCTCAGAACAAGGAAATCCATGCTGTGAATTAAAAGACAGATTTCATGTGCCAGAGAGCTGGCTGTCCACAGGCTTCTTGTTTACTTCATGCTTGGCTCTGCACAGGATGGTTCCACCTAGCTACAAATCAAATCTATTACTGTGGGGCCAGAGCTAAGTGGTGATGGAAGCTGGTTCTTGCCAAAAGGCACTGGGGTTCCTTCCAGGCAGTAAACTGTCTGCCCTTCCTAACAACTAAAATAGTCCCTGGGATCCTCTGCTTGCATTGGAGAGGGAGACATTTCCATTTCTAAGGTGAGAGCTGCTTCCTTGAGGGGACTTAATGATCTTAAGGGTCTTTTCCAACCTAAGGGATTCCATGATTCTGTGACTTTCACCAAACTGCACTGACAGACTCAGGGAAATAAGCAAAAGATAATGTTTAGATGCCATATATCCAAGAGGTAGAAGTACTGTTTATGTGGTTGACTGGAAGCTACTCAAATGCTCAGAGATCTTTAAAAGTCTTTCTACAATTTCTGTCATGACCTCGGGCTCTAAGATTTTCTCTTATAGAACATAAAAAGATCTCACATATGTAAGTCCTTACTGATCACACCCTTGAAGAAGCTCTTCACTTTTATTTCAAGCAAATGTTGATTGAGAATGAAAATAGTGCGTGGACATTTTCTCAGTTTTGGGTGTTGGCCATGGAAATATCTTTGTAGCTCATCAGCTCCCAATTCAGAGAACATCAGAGCACTGTCTTCTGCAGGTCTCAAAGGCTGATGCTGGCTATTATCTTTTGGAAGCTCCTAACACTGCTGGTTCTACTGGAAAGCACATTTTTGGCAGGAGGTGTTTGAGAGGCCCAGATCTAATGAATTGAAACCACACTCTTTCAAATCAGTGCAGCTGCTTAATGACATGGCTACTTTAAGTACTTTTACCAAAGTGTTTTGTGAAGGATTTTATTCTATGTAGACATTCTGTATTTACTACAGATGTGTGTGTTCTCAGGACATTAACAAACACAACCTTAATATATTGAAAACAGGCATGTATTATTGTTACCTTGTACATTTTGCAACAAAATCTAGCTTCTAGCACTTAAAAATGTTGTAATTGGGTAGTGTCTTCTCCTTTTATATGGTAAAGGCTCAAATTGTTAATATCCAGTTTTACATCGATCTATTTTTAGTGCTAGAGGATTGTATGCTGTCAGCCAAGGCAATACAGGAATTCTGTCTCCAGATGCTGTTTTATTTGTAGAAGTTGGCTTCTGGAAGAAGCCTCAACATCTGACCTTTTATTGCTTGTACCAAGATTTTCTGGGTTCAAAAACTTTCCTTCCCTTACAAAAGTGTGTCGCATTATTTTAACAGACTGAGGAATTTGGGCTGAAAGACCTGAGAGTCCCTTTGTTTAGGTGTATGGTCACTATTAAAATAATCCTTTAACATAACCCTTACAGGTATTGACTTGCAACCTCAAAGTCCCGATAAAAGACTGAACACTCTGTTGCTACATGATGGACTCTTCTCTTAGTTTGCTGTCCTTTTTTTCTCCATGTGCATTGGAGTTGTTTTGCTCTGTTTTTCTGGAATTCATTTTGATTTCTAAATTACTGTGGTTTTGTGTGACATTTTCTCCTGCTGTCTTTGGTCCTTCAGTTGGGTAGATTTGGTAGCCACAGACACTACCATCAGAATCACATCAAGTTTGAGGTTGGAAAGGACTTGTGAAGGTCATAATTTTTGTGTCTCTTTTCTGCTGTCTTTCCAGCCACTCTGTATCTGTTTTGGGCTCCAGCCACTCTGTATCTGTTTTGGGCTGAGGAGCCCAGAACTCTGGTACCCAGCTGGCACAAACATGAATTTGGTACAGTCAATCCACTTGCAGCCCTTAGCAGAACATTACCTTGCTGGTTTTTGAGTTCACAGATCTACAATAACATTTTGTAGATGCTCTAGAAGCCTGGTCATGTATTTGCTCTTAGACCAAGCCACCATTCCCAGAAGTGGACTTCTTTGCTCCTAACAGCAATCTATTTTTTATCTCCAGGAAATGGAGTATTCTTGTTTCAAGAGGAACTCTCCAAAGCTACTTCCTGCTCAAAAATACATTTTGATTTCTCCAGGGAAATGTTCTCCCTAACCTGTTTTTAGCTCTCTCCCATCCTTGACCTTTAGGTACCATTTTGTTGCAACCACTCCTTCATGACCCTTTCTCCGTTTTGCTAGAGAAGTGTACCTGCATCTCTTTCTTTTAAGATTCCAGGCCAGTGAAATCATATTCCCCTCAATGCCAGTCAGAAATTAATTCCTTAAACTATTTCCATAATTTTTTTAAGCTGGACACTTTCTGCTACTTATCAGTGCACACTTCATTTTCCCCTAGTTCTCATGGGGTACAAATGCAGTCTTCAAGGTCCAGTACTATCTCTGTTCCATTGTTTATTCTTCTCCACAGCTACTTTCTTTGCTTTTCCCTGATCTTTTTGTTATTGTTATTTGATTACTTTATTTTTTTCAAATTATTATTATATTTTTATCATGCTGTCATTGAAATTCTGTAGCTGGCATATCTCTTCCTGTTATACCTGATATACTTTCTGAAGCCTTGACCACATCTATTGAAATCTTCCCATAGAAGAACTTGAACTCTACTGGAGGACACAGCCACAGAATACTATTTCTTCTCAAGGCAATCCTCTGACTTCTTCTCCAACTCTCCTGCTTCAAAGCTTCTGAATATGACAGGAATGTATTACCCTGAGAGACTTTCATATTGCAGATTCACAACCAAACAGCATGACTCAGATACCTGTTCTGACAAAACTGATATTCAAATATTGTTACTATTATCCTAACTTCCTTCATAGGTGAAATTTGCGGACTTTTTTTACTGTTTCATTTTTTACCTCTGGACACTTGATCTTGCTCCCTTACTGTTTGCAGAAGCTGATACTTCCTCTCCTTCATAATGCCAGTATTTTCCTACAGATGTATTTATAGTCTTTTTTTACAGTAGTGGAATAAGTTGTAATTCCATAGTAGGTGGACAGAATAAAATGTGTTTAATTCTGTGCTGAAATTCATCTTCATGTTTCAGAAAGACTATTCAAACAGGTGAGGAGTTCTTAGAAAGCCTATTCCAAACTCAGGTGTGGTGCACATGAATCTATCTTGCTAAAGGCTCTTTGTAACCTGGGAATAAATTCTTCAGGGTTTTTCACCTGCAGATAACGATAATGTCCTTAAAATAAATAAATAAATTAATAAATAAATATTCAACTTCTTGAAAATTACAAGTAGATGCTCTGTTTTCCAAGATTCTTCTGCATCATTCTCACCATTCCAGGTCTGTAGTGTTCATTTCTCATTCTCCACCATGCCAGTCTCCTGGTGGCCCAGAAATCCTACTCTAGCATATTTTGTCTTCCTGTGCTCACTTATCTGCACAATGGATAAAAGGACTTGGGGATTTACTCCCATGCCCTGTGTTCCTCTTTTCTGGTGTGGCTGATATTTGTATACAATTGACTTTTAGAATGGGACCATGTAAAATGGGCAAAGTAACTGAACAGAAATTCACAGTACTGTATTACCTCATGTTAGCTGGCATGTGCAATCAGTTTGGGTTAGCACATGCAACCCTGGGCACTTTTTGGAAACAACTTTAACCCTCTGGAACTCAGTCTATGTTCATGTCTATTTTGTTTGTTTGTTTGTTTGTTCCTAGTCAGGAATGAAATTGTGCAATAACTATCTTGTATTTGGTTCTTCATAATTTCTTTTTCTGCCCAGCAGTTAAGGAGGAAAATTAAATGACAGTGAAGAAAAGCAAATGCAAATATTGCATCTTCCAAAAGGGTCATTCTAATTTGGGCAAAATGTCAAAGAGGATTTCAATATATCTTAGCCATTTCCCCTATTTCTGTTCATAGTCAGCAGGATGAGCTAGCTTCTATTATGTTAAAAATAAAGTACCAAAGTTATATTTTTAGGTTAAATATAAAAGAATGATAACCTATTAGCCCATGTTCTCATGCAGATTCCTTGCCTACCTACTCTGATGACTTGAATGAGCTTTAAACACAGAATGTTATTCAAACAAGACACTTTATTTTAGTGTGAATTTCCTGGTTAAATACAAATTAATCCTTTAGAAATGATTGCTGAGCATTTAGATTGATGCAAACCTTTCTTTGAGTCACTTGACTGAAAGCATTTCTTTCATAGAAAGCTGTGTTATGCCAGAAGTCCAGATACAAAAAGCAAGAAGCCATGAGAATAAGGGCAAAAATAAGATGCCATAACACTTAGGAATGCAACTGTAATTTTCTCTGCTTTTGATTTCGTTTGTACTTTTGTAGTAACATCCAATTTGCCAAAAGTATGTTATCAGTACAAATGTAAAAATGTTAAAATTGATTGTCACTATATTGGAATTCTTTTTATGGACTGATAATGCAAATAGGCAGATTTACTGCTGCTTATTGGTGGCATAAGGCAGTTGGGGTTAGTTAACACTGTTATGCTTCAGACCAATAATGAACCTGCCAATGTATCTCTGTGCTTACCCTCAATATTAATAAAAGATATGCTCCACTCCCTTTCTCATCATTTCTTTTTCAGCTGCTATTTTAAGAAAACCTTTTGCCCATTTTAATATTTTAAACCCCATTAGGCTCAATAGGTGAAAGATGAAACTGGTGTATATATTTCTTGCATCTGGAATAAAAGGGAAGGGAACAACTAGAGAATCAGATTCCTTCCCTAATTTTTCATCTTAGCTGTGAAGGTGTAATCAGTGGTTCCTACCGCATATCAGCAGCTGAGTAATCACAGAATCATCGAATATGCTGAGCTGGATTTGCCCACAAGGACCAAGGAGTCCAACTCCTGGTCCTGCACAGACCATTCCCAAGAGTCACAGCATGTGCCTGAGAGCATTGTCCAAATGCTTCCTGAACTCAGACAGGTTTGGTGCTGTGACCGCTTCTCTGGGATTCCTGTTTCAGTGCCCAAACACCCTGTGGGTGAAGAAACTTTTTCTAGCATCCAACCTAAATCTCCCTTTACACAGCTTCAAGTCATTCTCTTGGATGTTGATGAATATGTTCCTAAGAATGTACATCAACCATCATTTCTGAGGGCTTAATGTCCCACTTATTGCCAGCCCCTTGGCAGGTGACCTGCTTTGTGAGCATGCCAGCCCATTGAACACCATGAACAGTTATGGGCCTAAATGTTACTGTTCAACAGCAAGTTTTGGGAAACAAGAAAGTGTAATTTTGCATTTTTCTAATTAGCTGATGGATGGCAGAGTTAAATTCACCAGTCTTGAGAGAACACCCATATAGCAGTGTGGTTATGACTGTGCCAGCTAGACATCTAGACATTGCCTGGGTGTGCTATGGATGGGATGATGCATGATCCAGACTGTTCCAGTAAAGAATCTGGACACAGCCACTTTTTTTTGGTGGATACAGGATGGGATGCATTGTGGAGAAGAGGGTTTAGATGTGTGCAACTAAGTTGCAGCATGCCTGGATTCCTGGCTAATCTTATTTACAGACATATCCTGCAGTTTCCAGGGAAGCCTTGAAGACAGTTACAGTGGATCTTGGAGTTGCCTTCTGCCAGCAAGGAATGACATCCAGCTCGTGAGTCACTGCCCCAATGTAAGCAGAGAAAGCTCTCACAGACTCACAGCAGGATCCACTTGTAATGCAGATAGCAGAGAAGAGGAGCAGCTGATGGAAAAGGGTCATCTGGCAAAACAATGGAGCATTGCAGTCTGAACTGTAAGGGAATTGCATCTGTGGAACAGGGGAAAAAAGGAACCCTTCCCTTTCTAAAGCTAGGTGGAGACCTAGGTAGCCTTTTGAGTCTCTGCAGCTTGGCCATAGTATGTCTAATCAGCACTGTGTTAATTCTCCAAGAGTAGGAGGCAAATAAAACCTTCATCAATGACTAGACAATGGCTGATGTTTTCTGGATAAATGGAGCTCTATTTTTCCTGATCTCCTTGTTTACCCACAAAAAATGTGCTGGAGGCTGTACTCTGCATTAAAGTAATTTCCAAGCTAGGCATCTGCATGATAGATGCTAAACCTGAAGCAGCTTTTATAAGATTTCTTTGCATGAATAAAATCAGTCTCTGGAGGTGATTAATCGCATCTGGACTTAAGGGTATAAGCTTGCTCAGAGGATTTCTCTTCTGGGTGATCTATTATTCTCTCTCCTTTGGGTCCGGTGAGAGTATAGTGACTAATTCAGATTTAATTTTCAATCTTTTAGCTGTTTAAAACTAGATAAAGTGAAGCTTAGTGTCTGGGTTTTAGCTCGAAGAAAGTTTAGGATAGGATAAATAAGTTAAAAATAAAAGGTGCTTCCTACATCTGTTTATTGAGTTTATTGGGATTTCTTAAATTTGTCTGTGTCTTGTCACATAAATTTTAGATACACTCAAGGACAAATGATGTCATATTGTCTCTTCTATCATTCATTCCTCATCTTAACATCTGTTTCCTAACCAATTATTTTTCCACGTGTAACATTAGTCACCACTTAAGCCACCAGTAAATTTGGATCACCTTTTCTAGACAATGGCTGGATACATAATCCATACAGTTTCCATATTTAAAATCACAGGTAGGGTAACATATACTTTGATTAAAATGGGTTAATATTAATGATCAGGATGAAACATTTCCTTTATCTCTATTTTTGGCTTAAGGAATTAGCCATAAGCTCAGACCAAACCAAACTTTTTCTTGGAATTGATTCGGATGTTTTTAACCTAATATTTCTCTTTGGAAAATCAATAATAGCACTCCCATTGGTCTTCTGGAGGGACAGACGGGGTCATTAATAATAAATATATTTTATGAATTCAATTATCTTAATAGCAGTGATACCAAAATAAATAAATTCACATCAGTAGTTTATTTTTCTGGGCAAAATCCAGGTGTAATAAATATGTCATGAGCAAAGGACACAGGATACCTACATTACTGAAGAGACTTTCACATTCTAACTTTTTTGCACTTAAAAATGAAAAACAATGTTTTCTGCTAAATGGAATTTTTTTATATGAATCATCAAGATGATTAAATTTTTTGAGACTACCTGAAACTCTAAAAACAATTTCTGTGCAAAAAATAAGTTGGCTGAATTTGATGGCCTAGGCCTTGTTGACTATGCACAAATAGGAATTGAATACAGGTTTTGACCTGAGAGGAGCTTCACATTCTCATACAAGGTGTTTGATAAATGTGAGTGTCAAAATTTGAACTGGTTTAGTTCCAACTATTGTGTGAACTCAACTGAGTCATTTTTGTTTGGAGTTTATTCTTCCCTGAACTCATATATTTGATGGGAAATGATTGACATATGCACACTGTGATTTGGATCTATTGACAAGCAAGGAAACTTAGAGCAATAATGCATTTGGTTTAGATGTCTCTTTCATCATATGTTACAAGAAAACTAAGAAGTATGAAAATGTGAGCTCATGCACTGTTCTGCCTCGGCCAGTCTTTTTGTTAGAATAGTCCCTGACCTGACTTAACTAGTTAACTGTATTTAACCACATACATAGGTCACACCAGTGAAGTTCAATGGGTAGAATTTGTCTGAGAAAAATAATTTTCCTTTCCCTTCCCTTCCCTTCCCTTCCCTTCCCTTCCCCTTCCCCTTCCCCTTCCCCTTCCCCTTCCCCTTCCCCTTCCCCTTCCCCTCCCCTTTCCTCCTTTCCTGGAGGAAAATTACCCACTGGCATATTCTAGAATAGGAAAAAAATTGCTTAAGGTTTTGCTATGATTAGTTCACTTTAACAGAAGAGTGGCAGAAAGGAGGGAAAGATATCAGGAAGGAAATGATGAATAGGTGTTTTTGCAAAGCTTGACACATCACCACTTCAGATGGGCTGAAAACTTAAAAAAAACTGGTTATGATTATAACAGTACATTGTGTTTATTTTTTAATTTTAAAAAAGAGTGTGACTTTTTCTGCTTTTCCACTGCAATTTCTGCCATCACACAGATTGTTGTTTATCTTGATTTATTACAAGTGTCTCCAACTCTGTGCTTTTTTTTTTAAAAAAAAGAGAAAAAAAAGAAAGAAAAACCATTTTTTTAAACTCTACATCAGTGCTTGTGAATGTCCCCAGATATGATAACCTTAGGCATATGTTGTAGGTTTTCATCTCAAGTAACCGATTCCCAAAGTACAATGACAGGAATTCAAGTTAGTAAGTAACAGGGCCTTTATTTCCCCAGAGATATAAGTGTGGAAGTCAAGGGAAATACAATGACGTTGTTAATGTTTTATTTATAACTGTTGGTAGTCCCACCCTTGGCCACATTGTCTGAGTTGCTCTGTTATTTTCATAAAAAGCACACAGGCATTTTCTATTTTATGCTGATGATTTATTTCTACACGTGTGAGGAGGAAAAACCCATTTTTATTGGCTGTTTGTGATCTATTAAAAGAATCTTGTCATAATAATTTATGCTTTAAAACACTGATGAGGTGAGCTAGATTAATTGGATAAATTTGGAAGGTGTAAGATTCTGGGCATTCCTTTTCATCTCACAAAAGACTTCAACCATTACTTCTATGCTGATAAATACTATAAAGTTGCAAAGGTGTTAGGGACTTCAAGAAGCCATCACAGGGTTTTGCTTGCTTTAGCATAACTGATTGCCAATTGTTCAGTAAAATTCCTGGTATTTTATAAAAGAACTTCTTTTGTAAAAAAGAAGTGAGATGATAGGAAGCACAGTTAGACCCACAATTCATAATGCCTTTTCCAAAATCAAACCAATTAAATCTGTTTAACATCATTTTTGAATGGTTACAGGGCATAATTTGCTGAAGAATTAGATATGCATATGTCAGTATATTTTAAGAAATTGCAACATTTATGTCTTTTTGGCACCATCACAGTTAGGAAGTATTTGAGAGAAACTCATGCCATGAGGTTGTCATGAAACACAACTTACTAAGTTCAAACAACATTTAAATATTTGGACATTCGTCCGTTTATCCAAGCTTTCCAAAATTTGCCCATGATTTTCTGTATGAAAACACTTCATTATGTGCTTAGACAGTTACCAAGTCTGAAGTGAATGCGACCTGACAGAAACATCCCAGTTCTTTGTAATGTGGTTTTAAATGTCCAACTAAAGTAATCTAAAGTCAATTAATTGCAAATTGTGTGAATAGGCTGCTAATCAAGTAAACCCTTATTTGGAAAAGTAACAGAACAGGGTTTTGCTTTTAAGGTGGTTTGCAGATCAAGCAAGATATTTCACTTACAAGACTGCTTTAAATAAAAGAAGTCTTCAGGTTCCATCTCAAAGAACTCCTATGAACTCTGGTGAGATGAACTCATGCCAGTATTATGAAATATGGGTCTCTCCTGAACTGATAGATGAATGAAGGCCTGGAAGACTTCTTCAAATGGCATAAGAGGATGAGTACTCAAAAAATAACTGGAAAGTTGAAAAAAGTGTCTAAGTTATTTTAGATCACACAGATAGAGACTTCAGACATCCCTACCCATATCCAGGACTGAATACAGGAAGATCCTGTCTGAAAAGCAGATGAAGAACAACCTTAATTCAGGAGTATCTTGAGAGCTATGGATCAAAAAGGAAGAGTATCTGCTACAGAGTGAAGAACTATTTGGACTTTTCCTCATGAGGCAATAAAGAACCTGAAGGAAATAGAATTTGGCTTTACCAGAGAATGAAGTTATTAAGGGGAAAAAGGATTCAGAAAGAGCTGCTGCCTCTGACAGTAGGTAAATCTCACTGCTGCAGAGACCTGATGTGGCCATATTTCAGATATATTTGTGGGGATCCACTCTTAGTGGCTTTGGTAAGGTTTCCAGGCTGTTTAATAGGGACCAAATCACAAAGAAATAAGTTGAATATAAATGTGGCAGGTATTTAATATTTGATGTGAGTTTTGTTCCACATTATCATGCAGAAGTCCAAGCAGTGTCTTCAGGCTATTAGGAAAAGCAAATGTACAACTGAATTTTAGCAGGCTCATGTAGCAAAAGGTATGGTAAACAGGATAAGCTGAAGAGCTATGATGATATGTAGCCTTAGATATCTTTTCTTACTAAATATTTGAATGTAAGTGAATTTCCTATTCTGTCCCAGCTTTTTTTTTCATTCTTAGCCAGTTTCATATCATCCTTCCTTTTAAAGTCTTACTTTCTGACCTTTGAAAGAATTTTTTTTTTTGCATTGAAGATTACACTACCACAGAATGACAGAAAAGCTGAAGTTAGGAAGGGACCTCTGGAGATCATCTCGTTGGCTCTCTTACTAAGCAGGACCATGTACAGCTGGATGTCCAGGACCATGTCCAGATAATTTAAATATCTCCAAGGTTAGAGATTCAACAATCTCCCTCAGCAAACTGAGCCAGGGCTCAGTCACCCTCACAGTAAAAAAATGTGTCCTGATACTCAGATGGAACAGGTAAAGATGCAGGGAATGATCTGAATTGCATGCTAGCAATGTTTGGAGGCAGGTAAGGAGAAGCCTGTGACATGATGCAATCTCATTATATATGGTTGTGCAGTTTTCCTGTGTGCTGATGATAAGGCTGAGAATAAGATTTCTACCCTTCAGAGAAACTAGAAAATGAAAGGCTTTTTAAGGTGATTTAGCAGCAGGAAATTTCTGTCTGAACTAGAATTAAATTGAGTCTCAATTAATGTAGATGTGGAATAGATGGAAATTATACTGATCCTAGTAAAATACATTTATGCTGTCACTGCAGAGATAAAACATTAATAGGCACCTTTTGCCACATATTGCTGGACCTGTGCAGCAATAATCAATTTGCTATCAGAGGAAAAGTCTGTTGGTATGTTTAGAAAACCTGATAGGTCTTTTTTAACCCTGTGAGATCACACTGCTTTTTGCCTAACACATTCATGGAAACCTTTAAACCTTTTCCACTACCAATAGTGACAGCGTTCCCTTACATTTTACTGTTAAAATCATGCTAAAATTGAACAATAGCTGTCTAAGGGCCTTGATTATCCACCACATTACTGATGAGATTTTAAGTGTAACATTTGATTTGTTTGTTACAAATACACTATGTATTTGTCAGTAGTTTCTTTCTGTTTCCACTTCTGAATTTCTAAATACATTTGATTCAGTTGTGCTTTCTTTTTGTACTAAGCCTTTTTTTTCCTTGGCTGAGACTGAAATGCAGAAAATAACAGAAGAATTATGAGCCCAAAATAATTAGATATGGATAATTTCTGAAGCAAGAAGAGCATGTTAGAATATATCCTATGTAAAGTGCTGGCCATGCCCTGTGATCCATACTTTACCTTTCAAAAGTGATTTGGGTTCTTTGTGAGACCCCTGGGGCCTTTGGACAGTTTATCTTTACCCAGGTATAACCTTAAGAATATTTTCCTGTCTCTCCAATAACAGCAGAGAGAAAGTACTTCCTTTATCTTCCATAACAAATCCTGAATGCTTGCTTGCTCCAGAAGTGCAATGTACATTAGCTTCAGAGATTCCATAGGAATTTTTTTCCTATCAAAGCATCATACAGGCAGACTTGATCTGCCAATATGCTGATCTCTTTTCCTGACCCAGTAGGGTGGTTAAACAAATACTCCAGTGGATTCTGGCCTGAATTTCCCCTGACTAAGGACAGTCCTAGGGCAGGGCTAAGTCCTCACTTTACTGATGAGCCCCTATCAAGGCATATAAACAAGTGGTGCTCTCTTAGCCAAAGAACAATGAGACAAGCAAAAGAACAAATGAGCAGCCAGTAATCTGATCCAAATTGTCCCTCATCAGTGTGAAATACTGAGTACCCTAGTGTTTTTAATTATATATCACTTACTGTTTTGAATAAACAAGCCCCAAAAGATAATGATAATCCAAAACCAGACCACATGAGTGTTTGGAACAATTTTTGTGACAAGCTGTAATTTGTTCCAGGAGAGAAAAAATAATAAATCATTCTTAATTTGCCTTGTTTTGATTTGTCCCTCTTGACATCATTCCTTTTAAGATGTTTCAGTATAATCCTTCCTTGTTTTTTCTGCCCATACTAGTCTCACTTTCAACTAAGAGAAGATGAAGCTTCTGTAAGGGACTGATTGTCTGGTGAAAGTCAAGACCATGTCATGGCTGGAGAGCAAAACAATGATGTTTTTATCCAACTTTCCTTCAAGACTTTAAAGAAGAATTGATAGGAACTTGCCAGGACAATCCTGAGCCAAACTGCATGAGGTTTTTATGCTTTAGCCTGTCGTACACATTGCTTTTGTTACTGCATTGAAGGAGCAGAGTTTACTGGCTACTGACTGCTCATAAACCAGGGCACAACAGACAAAGCTGGGGCTTGGTGAAACTGTCTGCTGTGTTTCTCAAAAAGGTAAAGCTGACTCATATGTCATAACCTAACTTTAAAAAATCCTCATGTCCTGCTAGTGGGTAAAAGCAGTCAGGCATTTCTCAAGAAAGTGATTTTCATTAGAAAACTGCAGTCAAAATCAAAAATCTTTTGAGAAATATGCTGTGTTAGATAAAGATTTTAAAGAAACTGTTCCTCAAGGCAAAACAGAACCATTTTTGGCGTGGGTTTTGGTATGCAGCATGAGCATTTTTGTTTTGTCCAAGATATTTAAACAAGGTCAATTCATCAGCATTTATCTTGCTCCTTTGATATTACTACTTTGAAAGAACTTTGGGATGCTGGGTCAGATAGGGGCTGTTTTCTTAGGGTTGTGTGACCAGTTCTATCCTTATTTTGTTGGTATCTGCCATAAAGAGAAGTGAAATAAGGAAAAAGAGGAAAAGAGCTGGTGTAGGTACATTGGGAACTAGATCACAACTCAGGAATTATGTAGGTAATGGAGAGTTTAAGCTGAAATGAAATGCATACAAATAAAACTACACTCAGGTACCACACAACTTGAAACAGTCAAATGCCATTAAAAATTCACTCTGTGACTTTCATGTTTCCAGCTACACCCAGATTTGCTCTGCTTTGAGCAGAACTGAGTGTGTGAGATTGAGTTGCAATCTGGATGGTGAATATTCCTCTGTCTGTGCTCCCTGATAGGCCCAGTACACCTAATGTATTCTGGGCATGTATAACACACACTGACAGGATTGGCTGACACTTTTTTTAAAAATGACAGCCCAGGGCATTATAATTATCCTTGTTACACAACAACTCAATGGGCTTTGGCACCATCTGCCAGGACTTTTGCTGTGTTTAACTTCATGCAATCAGAGTAAAATGGAAACAGGAATGGGAAATTTTGCCTCTTCTTCTTTGTCTTGTCTTCTCATGTAGCTAGACCATCGTGCTCCTCAGCATGCTTTCCTTTCTGGCTTGAAGACTTGTCTTACACAGTAGAAGCATTTTTTTATAGATCACTTTTTTTTGTAGGAGTCCAAGCAGCAGAAAGAAAAATTTAATCTTAGAAGAGCAGCGCTCTGAATGCACACAGGCACAAGGACACAGCAGGTACCTTGATTAATTCTCTGCTTTGTTGCCTAGCTTAGAGCCCATTTTAATAATGACCAAAACACAAAACTGGAATGCCAATTTTGAAATGTATTCTCCCTGCCCAAAGCTGGGAAATTTTTTGTAAGGAAACTGTAAGTCCTTGTCCAAAGCAGAGGGCAACCAGTTGCCAAATGCTGAACTCTTTTAACCAGTGCTTTTCAAAAGAAATGTCATATTTCTGGTTTAAGTAGGTCTTTTACATTTATTATTATAGTTCAGAAGACTTCAGATTGTTTTAGCCTGTCAGCTTAAGGTAATTATTCTTTTTAAATGCTCACTGCTGGGATAGCAGTTTGAAAACAGTCATGAAAAAGAAATGTTTTGTACCTGTCACAACTGCTGTGATTGTTTTGTTTCAGGATTTTTTCTTTTTTGTTTTCTATTTTTCATTTCAAATTGTTGCACAGTTTGCCAAGTCTTGCTTTAAGCACTACACTATTATTATTATTATTATTATTATTATTATTATTACTATTACTATTACTATTACTATTACTATTACTATTATTATTATTATTCTACACTACTATTACTATTATTAATATTATTATTCCAAACAAGCCTAGACCCATCAGAGAAAACAAGGTTGCACCTAAGTGTTTTTTTCTTTTGTGTGTTTTGTAACTTTGTAGCCTTGTGAATCTAAAAGTACTCTCAACAAAAGTATTAAAAAAGGTTGTTGGAATGTTCTTTTCCATATTAAGGAAGATGTGATGTGTAGAGCAAGGAATGAGAAAGAGAAAAAAGGGAGATAGGCAGAGAAGGGTGAAAGCCCCAAGGGAGAAAAGAACATAATATGGAGTATAGTTTTACATATGATTATAATAGAGACATGTTCATTTGTGATGTGAAAGTCTAAAAAGGAACATCTGAAAGCTCTGCAGTGTTTGTGATGCCAGGTTTAAGTGAGAGCTCTTGTGTATTACAAACACATACTGAATTGAATAACCTTTAAAAGCAATGTTCCCACACAAATTCTGTTCTCAGCTGCAGAAGATGTGATTGTTCAGAACTCAAGAATCATCCAGTGGAAGGCCACCAGAATGCTCAGGAGGACAAGCACATTTGGGCTTTGGGAAAGCCTGAGGGACATGGGCTTGTTCAGCCTGGATAGAGGATAGCTTTGGGGGGATTAACAGGGCACTCATCAGGAGACAGAGACAGGTTCTTTAAGGAGAGGCATGGCAGGTGAACAAGAAACTACAGGGGTACATTGGAACAGAAGAGCAACAAAGTCATACCAAGCAAAAATAAACCAACACCCAGATACCTTGAGGACTGTCAAGCAGTGTAGCAGGTTGCCCAGAGAGGCTGTGCTGTCTCTGTCAGGTTTTCAAACCCCACAGTACCCAGCCCTGAGCAATCTGATCTGACCTCAGAGCTACCCCTGCACAGAGCAGCAGCTTGGACTAGAGACCTGCCAAGGTCCCTTTCCACCTGAATATACTGTGATCTTGTTACACGATAGCTGCTTCCCAAATGGCAATGCCACTGATACAGGTGAAATATGGTTTTGTACTTTTAACAGAAAGTTGTCTGAGAGTGTGACTAACTCTTAAACTAAATGGAAACTGAGATACTGTGTCATGTTTGACTTCTAGGACTTCCTTCCTCCTTTTCTCAGTAGGTATTTTCTAACTTGCAAACAGACACATCCAGTGGCTGGAACCTACACATCACAGATTACAACTTCTCCTACAATAAACCCTCAGAAGAGCTTCACAGACAAAGGCAATTGTGCAGTCCCAGCTGTTCTATGATCTAGTATAGATTAGCCTCTGGGCATCATCACTCACTGCATGGCAGCAGGCTCAGGGCAAGGGCATGCATAGGTGGGCTCTTCACCCACCCACATAGCAGGGATATGAACATGGGATATTCTGAGAGTGAACCATGTTCCCATGCTGCTTTTAAGATGCTTATTTTAAATACAGCTATTGCACCAAGGGTTGAAATCCTTGACAGCATTTTATTAGCTTTGTAAAAATCAGAAAAAAGTACAGGCTTACTTTTTACAGGGAAAAAGATGACTACATCCTCAGACCTTTGTGAAATTAAGCCATGGCATTTTACCAATCTCTGGTTAGTTCTCCCTGTGACTACTCTGAGAAAGCATATGCTGCTAGTTAACACTGTGGAATACCTATACAGTGTATTTTCTGTGGAAGAACAGAATACGTGCAAAAGAAATCTGTAATTCTCAACATTTTTATGAGCAGGGCCCCTTTATGGCCTCATTTGTCTCTATGTAACCTTTGATTGCCTAACTAACTTTAATTGCTGGCTCTATTTGAAGTCCTGCTGGGCTGGAGAGTTAAGTAACAAATGTAGTAGCTGTCTCCCAGTAAATAAATAGTCTCTCTCATGCCCTAGGTTACTTGAGTTGCTACTGACTCTATGTTGACATTTTTTATTTGATTTCTTGAGAATTAATTTTTAAATCTATGTAGGTAATTTGATCCATTTATTTATTTAAAGCAACTAAAGTTGTTATGCATGATTTGAGACAAATAGAATGAGATTCTTGCTCTTTTCCATCACATTAAGCAAAACAATGCAAGTGCCATAGTTTTAGGAGTCATATGTTTGTAAATCATTCCCTGGTAACAGAGGTGCTCATATCATCATAACATCTCATGTATCATTTGTGTACTCTCAAGGTTTTCTGTGGAATAGAATGGGACAAACAAACCAATTTTTTTTTTTTTTAATAACAGCAGCATCCTTGTCAAATATAATGGATGAGCAATTACCATTTCACTTAGTCTGACTATGGAACCAGACATAGTTAGTCAGGAATGTGAGGTTAAAGAGACTTTTATGTGTTTCCATATCTTGCTAAAGAAAGAAAGTCTCTCTTGGTTCATCAGCTACTGTCTTTACATCTTCTATGTGGATTTTTTGTATCCTGTAAACCCTGATTCAGATCTGAATTTAACTTTGGGTTAATAGTGCAACTTTATCTTCCTGACTGTTGCTTATGTACTTCTGGTTTTCCTCTTAAAATACAGCAGTAAAATATAGATGTAGCATTCTTCAAAATAAAAGTATAAAAGCAAAAAACTCTATTCCTCCTAGAAAATATTTTAGAAAATTTTCTTCCACTACAATTTCTAAATGCTCTGAAAAATATTTATAAAAGAAACAAACAAAAAAATTGAATGATTGAATCCGTGTCCACTTTTTTCAGGGACATTATACTAGTACATACTACTGTAGTAAACTCCATTTAACTACTCAGCTGAGCTGGGCTTATATTGCTTTGCCAAAACAGAGAGCTCCACAGAGAATCAATAGGATCATTTCATCTACATGCTAGAAAGCCATTGAATGTGCTGTAACTCTCTTCCCTGGTCTAGGAATGTTATTGCTTGGCACAGCTTAAAAATACCACTTGAAAAAAAAAAAAAAGAAGTGTGATTTAGGGCCAGATTCACTGACACATTCCAGTTGCTTTGTGCTTGTCTGGTGATAGAAAACAGCAGTAAACTAACAAGCTAAAGTGGATTTATGATTGCTTTGCATATCTGACATGGCATGGGGCTATTACAGCATACCAGAGGGAGCGCTCTCTTCCTTAGTGATGGGCTGGAGATAAAGGGAAAGGGTGTTTGTTCTTGCTTATAACAGAATTCCTGGTGATATGAACTAAAATCATAAATCCAGTCATATATTCATGCTATTTTAGCATTGATTAAATGGTCTTTGCCTACTAATTGTTGGCAGATACTAAGACAGCAGAAGTGTCCCTTAAGACTAAAATGGCAATGAATCCACTGATACAAGAAATATTTGAAGGCTTTTTTTAAACAAAGATTGTGCATGCATCACGTAGTAAACTGCACGTGGTATGGGCTTCATATCCTTCCTGTTCACATAACTCTAGCTGATCCAGCCTAAATAAGAAAGTCCATTGCTATCAAGAAGGAATGTCACCAATGTCATGCAGAGCAAATGCATTTGAGTATGTCTGCCTGACATGTGACATAAAAGGTTTCACTGAGCCCCAGCAGTGTGAATTGCCCAGTGGAGGGCCTTTGTCATCTCAGCTGAGGAATGCCTTAGACCTTCAATTGGCCTTGGCATCTCTGACACAGTGATAAGTGTGTGCAAATATTTCACCAAGCACCAATTATTTAGAAAATGAAGTACTTGTATGTTTTGGGCAATGACTTTGGTGTGCATGGTCTAACCAATGCTGTCAGAATTCCCTCATTAAGGTTTTTCTTCCCTGCATTTGTAGTGTTTTCCTTGAGACAGTGTCAGTACTAATTGAGAAGAACAGATTCTTAAAATCTTAAGATATTATTATTAAATATTAATATTAAGAATTTGATACTCTGTTATATGGGTTTTGTGTGATGCTTGCATAGTGCTCTATGAAACAATCAAGCTGTAGGGCTCTTTTGGGGTACGGAGAGCTATTCTTCTGGAAGCTGAATGGAGTGAATCTTTCAGCTGGGAAGGAATTACACTGAAATATTTCTCAGAGTAGAGGGGTCTGTAAGGGAAGACTAAGTCATTCTGTGAGGGGCCAAAGTGAACTTGCCATGTAAGGAGCCATATTTTCCCAGGAAAGCATGGATGATAGCTGTGTAAGAATGATGCTGTGTAAGAGCTGCAATCACAGCAAGAAGGAGAAGAGGGTGTGACTGCAGGCTCAGGTGTATGTGCTTGGGTCACTCAGTTCCTTCTGTGTCTGTATACTGGCAGACACAAGGATCTATTTCTGACATTGGTGCAAGTCACATAATTCGTGACTGGATGGCATGCCCAGCTCTTCTCCCCTAACCTGTTGTTCAAGCAGGTACTATGCACATGAGCCAGTATCTCCAGATGAAGCGCAGAAAAGTTGTACTTTTCTGGTGGCTATCTCCACTAGTAACTAAAATCAAATCAACTTTAAAGCCTGAGACTCCAGTTTGAGGACAGCTATCCTTGGAAAGGCCTCAGTTGTCAGACTGCGGTTTTTCTGGCATGTTACAAGGAAGTCTAATTCAACATTTAAAAAGCTAATTCTCAGATTATTCCTTGAAAACAGTGCAAACTTAAAGTTTAGTTGACAAGTATTATTTAATCAACTGTTCTTAGAGGAAAATATAAATACCTCCTATCTCTAATGAAAATTTAAATAGAAATAGCTCAACATTGTGAAATAGCTGAATGGTATGATGTACATAAACATCCATGGCATTTTTTGGCCTGTTTTTCAAGACCTCGTCTGTTTGTCAGAATGCTCAGGGTAATATATCAGCAGTCTGAATGAGAAGAGATTGCTGTTGCAGATAGTAAAATTTCATTATGGTTGAACTTTAATCTGAGATAAACTTGAATGTCTCTGATGGGAAAGTCAGTGACCACCAAAGCAGCCTGGCCACCCAAGCCAGGGTTGATGTGGTTACAGATACTTTGTTGAAAGCCAGATGTAATGAAATAAATTCTTAATTCTCCCTGTGTCAGATAAGCTTGTTGGGAAAAATATTTTCAGACTCGGATATTTAACAGATATTCTACACATTTTCCAGATACACTATCTATTGTGGTCTCTTTCTCCATCTTCCTCTTTACTCTTGTAAACACATGTATCTTGACACAGCTTCCATCATTTATGCATCAGTCTTGCCTTTCCTGTTCACTGATTTGTCACCATATCAACTTTGTCGATGTGTCCATAATATGTTGTTTCATTTTTTTTTCATTATTTCCCATGTGATAGCCTGCACAACCTTCCAGTTAAGGCTGAAGGGATTTTATGGATTTCTTTGTTTTCTTTCTGAGTTGTAGTATACTTTTTAACTGGCTTCTAGCACTTAATTTTTCAACAGCCTCCAGGCTGCTCCAAGACTTCTTTTGTTTTGGAAAGCTGCTTTTATGAGGCTTTTTTCTTTTTTATTTGTTTATTTGTGACCAGTTACAGCACTGTTTACACAATTTCTCTTCTTGAAATTCAGTACTGTAGTCGCTATTCTGTCCTGTACATCATTCTACATTATATCCAAAAGACCCACATTTCTTGTGATTTCTGAGGTTTTTTTGTTCCAGGAAGCAGCCATCTACTGTCTGTAGAAAATTTATCTCCTGGCTCATTTTTCAGTACTGATGTGTAAAAGCACATGTAATTTTTATGCACACATGTAATGGACAACTGAGTGCAAAGTAGCTACTAAAGATGATATTGGTGGCCAATAGCATAATTCTGCCTGTAAGTGGACAATGTGCTGGCTTTTATGAGAAATGTGTTCCAATGCTGTATATTAGCAAGGGTTGCAAACAAAGCAGGGCTGCAGCTCAAAGCTATGGCTATTTCAAATCTGGTCCTGAATCTGGGAAGTCACGTATTGCTTTGTTCCCATTAAACATATGATATTTCATTTGGAGTAGAAAAGCACAAGATAAATTGCAGTCTGGATCCTTGGAGGAAAAAGGACTAAGTGGATCATGAAAGCAGTTAATCTCTGCATGTCAAAACCTGGCTGGAATAGACTTCAGATTCCAAACATAATGTTCAATTCTGACCCAAATACCTGGAAGACCTATTGCTTTAAATTAAGCAGTTCAAAAGGAATGTGGCCAAGCCATGCATTAATGAGTTTTTCAGGTGAGATTCAGAATATGGAAGATGAGGGGCCAGTCATAGCTATCTCATCTGAAGTGGATAATCCTGACTAACTGGGGCTGTTCATGTGTGTGAGAATTACACATGGAATTACACATGGAGAATTACATGGAAAGAATATTTACACATGGAAAGAATATTTACACAAGGAATTACACATGGAGAATTACACACGGAATTACACATGGAGAATTACATGGAAAGAATAAAGGCTTCTAGGATCATGCTCAACTCTGGTTTCAAGTCAGCATTGACCATGCTGCATATTTTGATTGACAATCCAACCACCTTTTTGCTGAAACAAAAATTACTTTAACATGGTATGTTGGGTATCGCACATTTAAAAACTGTAAATTAGGATCCATGAGACTCACTAGAAATCAAAGGCATAAAACCCCAAAATGTTAATTTTTAAAAAAATTCTGTGTTTCATATGGCTGCTTTATTTTGAGTTTAGAATGTAACCAAAACACCAGTTTTCTATGCCTTCTTTTTGCTAGAGAAGGGCTAAACATTTCCTTGAGCATACCACCACAAGGCATGCAACTAGCTCTTTATGAGCAGGACCAGGTTCTGTAAATGCAGTCACTGAAAGATGGTGTTGCAAGTTATGGCCTGGGTAAGGTGTGGGAGAAGTGGCTTGGAAAGGGATAGTTAATCTGCAGGACCAGGCTTCGCTCCTCCTTCTCAGTTTAAGGCACAGGATTGAGGCTTGCTCTGCCCATATGTTCCAGGCCATAGAGATAAAGAAGTTTACCCAAGCTCTCACTGAGTAAACCACATCATTCTGGGAATTTTTTTGTTCCCCTGAACCTCCCAGTACTCAGCCTGGGGCAAAATAACTCACACCACACATAGAGTAGTGCTTCACTTAATCATGCAATTGAGACCATGGAGGAAGAGAACACAGGAAACCTTTATTTTTTCACAGAATTTATACAGTACAGGCAGAGTCTGCACAATAATGCTTCATTTACTGCCTTTCTCTTGTTATTTACCTCGTGGTGACCTAGCAGAAGCAGAGGTCACTTAGCTATATGGTTGCTCTGAGTTCTGAAACAACTGTAGGAGACTGTCAGTTTTTCATTGTTTGCCCACAGTTTATCATGGCTCTGCAATATGAATCTCTGCAGTGTTCTGGGAGGGAGAGATTGTCTAGAGGAATTGCCATTGCCCTCCCTCATCATCATACAGATTGGCTCTTTTCATATCTGTAACTACATAAGGGAAGACATAAATGATAAAAAAATCTTCCAGGGCAGACTGACAAAATGGAAAATTTTTCTGCCTACCTCAAAATCACTTTAATGCTGAATCATTAATCCTGACTGGAGGATTGTCAAGATATCTGTGACATGTATTGGTTCAGAAAATTTTTATTTCATATTATCCACTGAAAAGTGTGCCTCAGAAAATTTTTTAAAGTTTTTTCTTCATAAAGTCTTCAATAGGAAGTTACTCTCTTTTGTGGGTTTTCTGAGGGCATGGATAACTAAGTCAGGCTGACTAAGAAATCATATTCATGTTTTAGTTTTCTTCCTTTCCAGAGTGTGTTTAGGCTGAATGTTATCTGTGGATGACATTTACAGTACATTATCAGCAATCTCTATTTGTTCTGGCTCTTTCTCAAAGGGCACCTGATGAGTCAGACTGTTTTTTTTCTAGTGGGCCCTTCACCTGCTAGAGACAAGAATCTTTAAAAAAATTCAAAGAAAAATCTCTCTTTTTAGCTTTTGTGGTTTTTTTGCCTTTCCATACCATTTTGTGTTTTATTTTACATTTGTAACTTCTCCATTTGGATTTCTGTTTCAGAACACGCTTTTGTGTTTTGCAGCCTCTATTTCCACGAAATAGCTACCGCAGTCTTAAACATGACGCAAGTGAAGTTTCCACTGCCAAGAACATAATTTCCCAAGAACCCCTGGATCTTGGCCACAGGGCTGAGTATGTGCTTCTGCTTAGTGGGAACTAAGCAAGCATCTCCACGTAAGTCTGAGGTGCATTTTAGGAGATAATTGTCTCCAGGAATTGTTCCCTGTGTGGGGGTGCCATGCTTGACTCCCCACATGTCACAGGTCCTCACATGTTCCCCAGGAATCCCCCCAGCTCAGAGGTCCTTTGCAGACACTTGTGCACTCCAGGACATGTGAATTGCACCCTCAGTTCCCTGTTACTTAATGGTCATTGTGGCAGGCTGTGATTTGGGAATTGCAT
The DNA here is from genome assembly GCF_037042795.1 of Molothrus aeneus. Lineage (NCBI taxonomy): Eukaryota > Metazoa > Chordata > Aves > Passeriformes > Icteridae > Molothrus > Molothrus aeneus. Next base: position 68,398,533 of record NC_089647.1, read on the forward strand.
TGGGAGCAAAGAATGGCAAAATTAGCAATTCTCAGGATCTTCTGATGGTGAGCTCACTAAAATACAGTGAAACATTTTTGTTTATTCTCTTACAATATCCCTAATTCACATTTTACAATACCACTAATTCACATAGTACAATACCACTAATTTCACACTGATTGCTGCTGGGTGCATACTCATGTCCCATGCCAGCAAAATTTTTAGACCCCAAGTAGCCTCATTCATTATGCTCTTATTAACCTAAGTCCTTTTCCAGGCTGACATGAAAACATCTGGTTCTCTGCATGGTTGACACATAAACATCTGGTCCTCTGCATGGCTGAACACTGAATTTGGCTATGGAGCCTATAACAGAGCTCCACTGATTTAAATGTACATAGGATTCAAAATCACCTTGCAATAATTTTCATCATGATACTTTTATTCAAACTCTCATATAAGTTCTTATTTAGTCTTAACAATCTCACTTGGAAGGTAATTCTTTTGGAAGTATATGTTTCTTAGATCTGTGTCCTGCTCATTTTAAATACATTGAGCTTGATTCACTTGTCAGATATATAAATATATCATTAATGTAAATGCATTGCCTTCCCTAGTCCTTTTTTGGAAGCATTCTGGAATAAGTGAGTGCAAAATCTGACCTTCTGGTGATTGATTCTATGGTATTCAATTTCAAGTTTGCAAAAGTGAAAAAGAAAAGAATAAAAAATAATAAAGGGTTAATAAAATAAAATAATAAAAGGGTTTAATAAAAAATAATAATGCTAGATGTGTTCCTGGTGAAAAAATGACTCCAAATTAAAGTCGTGTTGCTTAAAGGCCTAAATGTTAATTAAGACATTTATTTTTATTTGGCATAAGGACAGAGGTAAGACAGCTCAGTCTTTCAAGGTTTTGGCTGTGTTATGTGAGTGTACAACAGTGTAAAACATTGTGTAAACTAGTTGTTTGCAACAGACCAAATATTTATTTGTCTGTCATGTAAGCATTTGTCTGGTTTTCAGGGCACATTACATAGAACAAATGAGAGATAAAGACTATTCATGATAGGAAAAAATGCAAATAATTTTTACATTTGCATTTTGCAACTTGTACACAATGCAACAAGGGCTCAAGAGTGTTTCTGTGTTTTTTGCACGTCTTTAAAGCTATTTTTCTCAGTACCATATTCTATGACTATAAAGCAGAATGGGCTGACTTCCCTGATTTCCAGGTTTCACAGCATTGCAGTGGTGATACTCCTGTCCAGCCTTCTATCAACAATTCAGATGCACTGGAAACTCTGATATTAGTAATGACTTGGTTTAATTTCAACGCCATGTTCAATTGCCCAAATGTAGGTGCTACATTATAAAAATCCACATGAACTGTGACCTCCCACTATAATCAGTGAAGTCCATAATGGCAGTATTGAGGTTTTCAGCACATCTAACATAAGAGGTGGTTGCTTGCTGATAGGGGATTAATGTAATTTTTGACTCATAGAGGTATAAAATTGCTGCCTCAGGGGAGCATAAGTCTCTCAGATGTCCTCACATACTTTGCCTGACTTGTGAAAGTTTCTAGAATACCTGAAGGGGTCTCAAATGTTGTATTTATGTTTAGCCAAATTAATCTCCCTCAGGATCCTACTCTAGGATGAGTCCAGCAGCTCTCCAGACCACATCTGATGCAATGCCGTTGCTTAAATACCTATATTTGGTGCCATTTCAGACTGCCTAGGATCAGTCTCCCCTTGGTCTCCAGCTGCTTTTATGGAAAATTACAGATCTCCCATCAGTCTCAAGTTACATCCAACAGATGTGTACAGATATTTCAGCATCCTGGGAACATTAAACTGGACTTGATGCTCCTGTTCATGGAAGCATATTACGTCTGTGTATTGGCCAAGGCCTTGGCAGAGTTGTCCAGAATATTCTACTTGTCCTTTTTCTGTTACTTAGAAGGGTCTAGGCCATGTACATCTTGTCTCATATGTCTCAGCCCTGCCATAGCTGGGATCTTAGCTATCCTTGGATGTTAGAGAAGATACCACCCTTTATGTTCAGTCAGTTAAGTTGAACACCTTGTCTATAATGTGAGATTAGATTCATAGTTCACAGGTGCGGTGTGATATTCACCCTATTTTGCATGCTTGAATATGCAACACAATCCTACCCAAAGACATGTTGATATCAATGTATGATGCCATGGGATGCACAAACAGCTGTAAATCCCACAACATTCAGCATCAATGATGCCTTCTGTATATATCTTTACTGAGAATCAAGGTGTTCTTGGCAAAGAATACTTAATATTGTGTAGTGTATCACGTTTGTAACAGTATTGCTAAGTACTTCCTGGCTTCTTTATATTATTATTAGCTGGTGGAGCAGAACAGGAAATTAATTATTAGAATCCTTAGTGTCTTGTCAGTCTGCTTTTCAATGACTCATCTCAATACACATTATTTTCTGCATTTTGCCTCATGGCTCTTCTGCTGTTCTGCTGTGTGTTCTGTTTTGACTTGGCAATTTGCAAGGAACACTGTCCCCAATAAAACAAGTACTGCAGTAGGACTCACTGCTTACTCTGAAATGGTTTATAAAAAAAAAGTAATGAATCCAAATATTTACATAATGGGATTTGCATGACTAACTTGTTGAACTTCTGGCTGCACCTGAAGAACAAGTTTTTTTAATGTGATAGGACTACAAATTTTAAGCCAAAGCATTTTCTCTGGTACGTAAGAGTCGGTCCTAATGAAACCTGTGGGAGTAATGCACATGTATCCAAGTGTAAAATCTGACTCCAGAATTTGGTAATTAGTTTCTCATTTTAATGGCATGTCAAGAAATTTGATTCCATCATGGCAGTGGCTCCTCATTTTACTTTCTTCTTGCATCCTCTTTATGGAGTTTTTCCTATTTATATTGCTATAGAAAAGATAATGAAAACTGGTCAGTGATTCCTAAGAAAATTGAGTCAATGGATTTAACTTTAGCAAGAAGACTTTGGAGAACACAGATCACAACAAATAGGGAGCATATGTAGGCAAAATAAATTGTTCTATGAATACAAATTATTTCACTGGGCACTAGCCATAAATAAGAATTTATATCATTGCTGCTGGGTTGAAATCTCATATTTTTTCTTACTCTTGTGGGGCATTATTTCAATTTATGCTCTGAGTGGTGTCAACATTAAGTGCCTGAATTATTAAGTACTCCTAATGTGTAACTACACAACTGAGAGATCAGAAAGGAAATATTCTTTGGTACACTGGCAAATTCCTGTCTAAAAGCTTTGGATTATTCATTATATAAAATGATTTATTTTGTTTTTTAAAGAGCATGTTTCTATTGAAACACTCATGAATATATTTTTGTGTGCTCCAGTATACCTATATTAAATCTGTAAAGCAGTTAAGATGTACATACTCTAATTTTAATTCATATGTGTTCACACATATGGACATGTACAAAGACTAAATAAGTTTATAATATATGTATTATGTATGTTATGTATTGAACTAATAAACATATTATACAGGTGATTTGACCTACCTTGCCTGCTTTGAACTCTACTGAAATTAAATATCTAATCTAAAGTGAGAATCTAGGCTTCTTTATAGTCAGTGGAAAAGTTATTTGCAGAAGCTTTGTCCAAGATTACTTGCAAAAGTTGCCCTATTGATATTTTTTACTGATGATGGAGGGAGCTTTCTTCATGTTTAACACCTGCCATGCACCTAGATAGAGTAAGCTGAGAAGGATCCTGTTCAAATATAATTAATAAATTAAAAAAAGATAGCATTCTATATTTTAATTTTAAAAAATGGTAAAAATCCAACCTCTATGTAACAATATTTTTCTTTGCAAAGATTATTTTGGTCTTATATGGATTACTGCAGTTGTTTGGTGCTCAGCTTGACTGTGCCTCTTATTTCTTCATAAAATGAAGGATTAGCAGATGCACTGGTGGGAACAAAAGAAGCTGCCAGAATTTCTCTCTGTTGGAGTAGCTGAGCTAGTATTGGCTACAGTATGAATTTTTTTTTTCGTTCTCTAGTTCAGTCGCAGGCCAGATGTGCACCAGTTCTAGAGTCAAGAATTAAAATTATCTTCATTGCACTGTCTGTTTTTAAGAGATTGACACTGACATGGGTAATTTGACCTTTTCATTATAAATGTCTCAGAAATCAGAGTTGGCATAGGTGTCTCTATTCTCTTCTATGCTTGTGGAATAATATAAGCAAATTCATGTAAAGGAGAAGCCAGGTAATTTCGTCACCTTCCCAGACTAAAAGCAAAGACAAAACAACCCCTCCCGTGTTATGAAATCTCCTAGTTGAAATGTGTTAAAGACTTCTATTAGCATTCAGCAGAGACACTGCTGAAGGAGTAAACTATTAAAGTAATGTTTTTACTTGACCTCAAAAATCATTAATTTAAGAGCCACAGCATGTTATTTTTCCCTTCTTAGTCCCCAGCTTTCCATGAAGTACAGGGAATTTATTAATGTCTGATTAGCAGTTGTTTCAAAGGAGGAATAATATATGTTGGGGGTATGCAATATTGAGTATCTAGTGAGATCCTCACTCTTTTCCATTGTGGGTACTTTAAAACATTTGTCTGAGCAGACTGACTGAGTACTGAAACTGACTCTTCATAAAGTAGCAACAGAAAAATATAAAAAAAATTAGTCTGGTTTGGTTTCACACTTGCATTAATAGAGCAACAAATCATAGTCCATTTATTTGTTCCCACTTCTGCCAGAACTATTATGTAGTTATTTTAAATTTTCTGTATCCTAGCCCACCCTTCAAAGCAGAGGGATAATCTCTTATACTTCATGAATGCATAAACTTTAAAGAGCTGCTGACTTCTTTTGATATTTTTATCTATCTTTACATTTCCTTTCATCAAGTAAAGCTTGAGCCTCCAAGTAATGGCTTCATTGCCTGAATTGTCTGTGAAAAGATAATCTTTCTAGTGCACATCATGCAAAGATGTGCAGAGTTTTTTGGGTTTTGTGGTCCTCACAAACATTTGAACTTGTAAGGAGTTTCTCATTTTGATTTGTGATGTGTCAAGTCCAGTGTTAAAGATTTTGCTAGCCAATGGTTATATTTTCTGGATTCCAAGAGGAACATTATAGATGTATGAGTTGTTAGAGCAGAGGTTAGAGATATCTTGGAATTTTTCCAGTATCCTTTGCAGGGTTTTTAAATGTGAAAGAAAAAAATTTCAATCTTTTAAGACTGTAAATAGAAAGAGAGAAAACCGATAATGTTAGGAAGGTGATGTAAGACACAGATGGTCAGAGGACCTTTTCCACCATCCTCTTATTTCATCATCTTGTAAGACTCATTTTCAGGGAAACCACTGATGGTTAACATGAAAGAAACAATCATTAGTGCTGCATACACATCAGTCATCTAAAAACACACATCCAGTCTTCAAATACTTTTATTTGTGTGTGGTTGTATGTTTATATATTTGTATACATATTTGTAGTCATCTCACTGATGCAAACATGACTTAAGTTATTTAGTTTTTTTTGTTATTTAGTGCCTGTGCACACTAGGCTTTGACTTGAAGGAAGTTATCATGGAGCAGGTGATTCTCTGAGGTCTTTTAACTGGGATGGATTCACTTCTCAAAAAATCTCAGCCCAGTCCTGGGGAGTGAAGGTGAACCAGCTCCATAAAAACAACCTTGTGCAAGGATGACTTTTGGTCATTGCCATCGAGATGAATACAACTGGAAATTTAAAATAACTACATAATAGTTCTGGCAGAAATGGGAATAAATAAATGGACTGTGATTTGTTGCTCAATTAAGGTAAGTATGAAATCAAACAGATAATCTCCAGAGTTCCTTTCTAACCTCAACCATTTGCTGATTCTGTGAAGTGATAGTTTGCATTCTGCACTGACAACTGCCAGCTAGAATATTTTTTACCCAGAAAACAGAGGATATAGATTATTACCCATATCGTACCTTCAGGCTTATAAAGGAATTTTCAAGCAAAAACTATATTATGTCATATGATTTCATTTTAATTATATTACAATGCCCTGTAATCAATGTTATATGATATGAAATGCTGAATTCTGTATTAAGTATTTCAGAGAGTGATTTTAGCAAATCAAGCAGAAAAACCCTAGATTTTTATCTAGAATCTAGTGGAGGAGATTCCCAAAGGCACCTGAACGGAGCCAGGAGGCTCTTTGAAACACTCATGAAGGGAAGAGTAAGTCTTCATCAAATGCTGGTTCTTTATTCATCCTAGATATCTCTGTGTTCCTAAACTCAGTTTAAGATCTCAGTGTGAAAATTGCAATTGCCATAGTGCATTACTACTAATACCTGTAGACGTAGATACTTCTGTTTGAAACCAGTCAGCATTTAGGTGCAGTTCAGCAGAACAATGATAGGAATATCACTGGAAAAACGATGAATCACTTAGTAGGAAAGGGAAAGAGGAAATATGAAACTTAAAACCAATAGTTATCTCAGCAAAAGAGAAAAACACACTGTCATAGGAATCTGGGACTTAGTCTTTTAAAAGATATGTGAGTATTTTTATGTCAAACTATGAAATATGTGTCTAATTTGAAATCACATCCTGCCCTGTTCAACCTTGACCTTGAATGTTTCCAGGGATGGGGAATCTACCACCTCTCTGGGCAACCTGTTCCAATGTTTCACCACTCAGTTTTTAGTTTAAAAAATTCTTTCTTATATGTAATCTAAATTGACCCTCCTTCCATTTACAACCATTATCTCTGCTCCTATTGCAGAGGCTCTGTTATGAAAAAATTAAAATGATACCTGCCTGAAGTGCAAAAAACAAAACAAAACAATCTAAGTTGAAACTTCAGTACTGCTGACAATTTGAGGCATGTCTAGACCATGTAATGATCACACAGGGATTTCTGCTTTGGTTCTGAATGTGTTGGTAGCTCTCCCTGAGTGCCCGGTTCAAAAGGAAGCTGGTAGCTTAAGTCCTGCATGCAGAATGCATGACATTGTCCCCAGGCTAGCCAAAGCTCTGGACTCTGCAGTTAATTATCTCTACAGATCATCTGGCTGGCATAGCCCATGGTGTTTTCAGTCCTGACACTTCTTGGTCAGGGTTTGCACAATATAAAACTCTCCTTTGGGAATTTTTACTATCATTGCTATTCTTATTAGTAAGAGAATCTGGTGCTCTGAATTTTTTGCCAGATATTGTATAAAGTATGAAGCCCTTTACAGGCCAAAAAAAAAAAAAAAGCATGTGAATTCTTTAAGAAAACTTAAAACTACTTTTTTTCTTTTCTTTTTTTTTTTTTTTTTAGATCTTTGCTTAGCATTACTGGAATGTTTTACTTCACTAAAGCTTTCATTCCCTCAGAACTGAGGAAACTGATGAAATGTGGTCCAGAAATATGACTGATTATATTTTTTGTTCTTTTATGTGATGAATTAAGCTTGTAAAATTTTTTACTTAGTCTTTCATTCTTGAAGTGTTTCAAGATAGTACTTTTGCCAGTTACCTGATAAGAACATATTTAATGGCTGAAGGAATTGATAAAAATGTGAACTATAGATATATGTGCTTCAAATTCTTTGCAGTTACAAAGGCAAAACTAATAAAAAATTGGAATTGAAATGCTTTTTCTTGTTTGTCCTTGATTTGCCAGCACTTAAATGAAGGTGCAGTGGTCAGGGTTACAAGTAAAGGCCATAGACTGAGTGAACACTCTGGCAAGAGAGTATGGAAAAGGAAATGCCAAAATAACGTCAGCACAGAAAAAAAGTGACAGGAGAATTGATATGTTTTCCTGAATTACTTGCAGGTTTAGTAGTGGCTTAGAAAATGTCAAAACACAGGAAGAAGAACCTGTATAAACAAGTGTGTAGTCAATTATCAAGACATGACAGAAGCCTGAAATGAAAGGACAGGTTCCAATGAGCCACCAATATTTAAATGTTTACCTAAAATATAAATGCTCAAGAAACGATTAAATTTAAATTTAATAGACTTCTACTCAGGAAGGTCCAGGAATCACAGAAGACACTTACATAACCAGATTTAGCTATCTAGCAAGACAGTGTGGGACAGCAGCATACAGGCTTGACAGATGTGGAATGTTTGTTACTAGTTTGGATGTATTTTTCCTGCGGATAAATATATCTTGTATTTTAATAGTTCATTTCCAAACAGGAATAATAATAAGTATTCAAAGGCCAGATGTTTCACAGGGAAAAAATCCCCAAACCCCTCAAATTGTGATAACCACTGGAATGCAAAACAGCTGTGGATGGTATCCAGTTGGTTTAGGTAGAGATGGAGGACGCAGTCACCTGATTTCCGTTTCAGCTATAGTAAACAATCTTTAAAGACTGCTTCTTTCTTTATATGACAACTTTCACTAGGTGCCTCCCTACAAAGATGGAATATCTCTAAGATGCTTAAAGGAAGTCAGAGTTGACTGCTTAAAAGTTCTTGAGGGATAGCCTTTAAACACTGCCAACAAATGAATTGTGATCCAGGCATAGGTACACAGGTAACTGAACTCTGACAGTGTTCTAAAATGCTAGTACTGTTTTATGGAAAGGGTGTGTAATAATTAAGATGTCTGAACAGTAATAAAGGATTTAGATAACTTTTGACTTGATTTAGTCTGAGCAGGATATTGAATCCTCATCTCCAAAATGCTGGAGAGTGTCCTGATTAGCAGGCCATAAGGTATAGCAGGTGACCCCTTCTTGAAGTGGGATTACAGTAAATATACATTGTCATTCGGTAGCCTAGTGCTAAGAGAAGAGAATGCTCTTATTGATGTTTCTTTGCTCCTTGGTATTTTGGGCAATGGCTTATAACATGGGGAATGTTTTTCTCTCTAGGTGGAGTTCCAGGCATATTCACCACATTGAAAAAAGTAGAAATTTCAGTCCTCTGACAGGCTGCTGTTATGAGGAGGAGAAAGAGGCACCTACACTAAATATTTCAGCTCTCTGATAGAAGCAGGGGCTTAATTGAAGTGGAGGCAATATCACCATGTAGAAGTGCCTGTGTTCAGGTGAAAGAAATACCTCTATTGGGAAAGCAGCTTTATTTTATGCTGATCTTCATATGTACTTTAAAATCTCCAACAACTATTGTAGAAAATTTGGACAGGTGTGTTAAGGGACCTGGATCATTCTCTGAAGCAATGCACATGCAATTTCTGTTAACTATTATTAAACTGGGCAGGATGGTTTCCACATGCAATTTAACCTGCAGCAGACTGAGGAGTAGGCAAATGTTTAAGACGTTTAAAAGAATTGGTATGGACTGCAGCACAGTAATTCTTATACTCCTTATACCCACTGTCATCATAATGTTTCATCAAAATCCTCTTAAGAACACCAATCTGAGCATATGTTTCTTTGCTTAGGTCTCAGCTCTGGATTTTCAGCCTTTGATTACAGCTTCCACAGAAACTCCTATTATTTGTGTGTCTTGATTTAGTCCTTAAGGCTGCCAGGCTTTTCATGGTTAGAATGTAAAAGTATATGGTCCACCTATATGAGCAATTCTGACCTTATTCCATACTACCTAAATAGTCAGTGGAGGTGGGGCAATATGAGCTTTTACTGTGTTATCACTTTCCAATTAAAGGGCTGGGGGAGTCTAAGCTTCTTTTAAAAATGAACTACTATCAGAACTTTACAATCTTCTCTGACAAAGGCTTTGACAGTATATGGTCAGCTTTTGACTTAGTTGTTTAACTAATTAATGAATTTTGATCTCTTTAGGGAATGCTAGAAAACACTCCAAATCTATCTCAACAGAATCCACTCCTGGAGGAGCAGTTTCTAGATTTAAGCCCAGCAAGTTTGTCTTTCTTTTCTTATTAATTACAGTTCTATTTTTTGTATATAGAATTTCTGTGCTATCCTAATAAAGGCATGCCTCTCAGTCTTACTACTTCTATGTTTAGGTTGAGTTTCATAACTAATTTCTTTTTCAAAAGTACATTTCAGTGGGAAATATGGCTTGTGGGTCGGATTTAACATAAAGCATTCTGCTATCAATGCTCTTAATTTTGTATGTTTTTTGCAATGCTCAGCCCTGTATTTTCAGCAGCATTTCATAAAGTGGTGCAGAATTTGTGAGTCTTCATGTATTAACAAATTTATAAGGTAAAAAGACAATGCAATAACAAGGATCAATAAACTTGTTATCTATCAGAAGAGAAAACTTCTGGCAAATTTGTTTTCTCATTTCGGAATATAGCAGAAAGAAACAAAACTTTTCAAATAGAAACTGGACTCCATTTCCAGGAAATATGAATCTGTTCTACTTTTTACAGAAAAGTTGTTCTTTTGGGTGACAAGGAGACTCTAAACCTTGTATAAAATCCAATATAAAACAAGAAAATTTAGACACCATCAAAAATTTATCTGTTTTTGTAATGATGTAAGCATATAAATTAGACATTCAACTGTACTGAAATAAATAACAAATACCTTGACTTGAGTATGAGACAGGACTTAACCCGCTTGTAATCTGGTCAAAAAATAGATGCCTGTGATAAACTGCAGACAACCTTGGATTCATATTTCATTCAGCTGAGTGCAAAAAGAACATGATGTGCAAGAAAAATATATGGGAAGAAAGTAACTGTCAAGAGTGTGGAAGATAAGGAGACTTTCCATCTATGCAGAGTTTTATTAGCCATTTTTTCCCTTTCTTTATTTCCAGTCTCTTAAATAATACTGAATTTTCCTGCTCAGTGCTTGCCAGGTTCACCACAAATCCACTGATCAGTTTGTTCCTCAGCTGTACTACGCATAGTTTACAGCATTTATTATACTATTGCTGATAAGAAATGTTTTCTGAGAGAGGTTACATGACACGCAGTTACCCAGAATTCGTTGCTATAGATGTATTTAATCACAAGTAGGAGCACCAGACTTTTATTAATAGTGCCATCTGAACTTTAACTTACTTGACCAACATCTGTGTAATAAAGGTCAGAGTCGGGGCAGAAGCTACAATGTGGTTTTGCAAATGCTATTTATGAGGTTTCTGGCTCGGAGTTCTCTGCACTGCTGGAAGATTCCCTCCCAGTTCTTCTGTTTGAGAGATCTTCAGGTGTGCAATGGCAAATTTAGCAACCAAATATGAAGAGCATGCTAAATTCCTGCTCAAGAGATTGCGTTCTCCCATCAGTCCATTTTGCAGAAGCTATCCAAAGGCAATGATTTAAAGAGCATACCTGGAAACTGGCAGGCAATGAATTAACACCTAATTCTTTTGTCAACCTGGAAATTTGGAGCTCTCAGTGTGCTAGAACAATACCAAGACACTTCATGGATGTTAAATTGGATTAAATGTTTAATGATTTCATGGAGAGATAAAGCTGATTAATCCTTTCACTGAATCAGGGGAGTCAAATACCTCACTCTATTCCCATAATATTTGAGATTATCCTAACAGCACTGTTAAGCAAAAGCACTTTTCAAAATGTGAATTAGATTTGGAGGAAGATTTTATAGCACAGCATGAGTATTGTTTTTCCTGTGTGATATTTTGTGCCTCTGTGCTTGTGCACCAAGAAAAATTTGTTCTCTTATGGTAAGTCTGGCAAGACTGAAACAGTATAAAAAGAATATAAAATGGAAGAGTTTAAACTAGAATCTGGATAATGCATGACTTTTTGTCACAGTTACTGCAATTTACACTATTTGGAGATTATGAATGCATTTATTAGAGATTTATTTCTGATTGAAGGGTCGGCATAGAAAGTCTTGAGGGAAGCAACTTATTTCAGGGATTTATTATGCATATATTTCAATATTTCAATTTTTATAACTTTGAATTTCAACGAATTGTAAAATAATGGGGGTTTTTCAAAGTTAAAAAGGGACACATTTTGATCATTGCTTCATCTATTTGAAACATGTTTTAAGTAAGTTTTCAACCAAAATATATCTGAGTGGAGATCATGCTTTTGAAATGTCTCCTTCAGGCTCCTCTTTGCATCCAAACTACCAGCCTGGTATGTGATACTGGGGATTTGCTTGGTAAGTGTTTAACAATCATCAGCCATTATGTTTGCTTGGTGAACAGTGCATTTGGTTAAAAACCCCCACTGCTTAGTTTAACCCTTTAGTTTAACCCTTCTCTGGATCTTGGCTGGCCTGGGACCAGGTCTGCATAAAACCACTCTTTTACAATTTAATTTGCAGATCCAAATCTTTTTCATTCAGCTTTTAAAAATAATTTTATTTAGTTCATTACAGTAGATTAGAGCTTGTCAAAGTAATTGCATTCATTTCTCTATTTACCATTTCTCCCTTTGATAGGGAATACTTTATTGAATGGAATGATGGTATCTATCATCACTGCTGCATACTATTAACCTCAAAGCCTGGGGCAAAGTCAAAGAAATAAAATGCACTAGCATATTTATCATTTGGCATTAAAAACAGGGAGGAAACAGTAAAACATTACCTATTCTCAGTCACATGATAGTCACAATCCTTAGTTAAACAAAAATTTGACCAACTGATTCTTACAAGATACCTTTTCACACATTCCTAATCACAACTCAAAGATAACTTTAATACTTGGCATTTTTATTATTGTCTGGATTGTAGTTTTTATCTTCAAATCTGTTGTAATAGGAAATTACATCTAAGAGACAGCTTATATGTTCTCCATTTTATTTACAATATCAAATATTTCAAGTAATTATTTTTTTAATAAATCATTGACCTACATGTAAATAAGAAGTTTTATTCAGATGTTTTCAAATGTGCATGTTTCTTTCTTTAGAAGATTTCTGAGTCGTGGTATCTGCATTTAGTGTTCTGCATTTAGTGCATTTAGTACCTTTGACTTATATTCAGTTAAACATGGCTTAAAAAGAATCATTGTCATGAATGATCATAAACATGGCTTAATGAGAATCATATTTCATTTAAAAGAAATCAGTTGTGAAAATAAAAGACAATTAGATAACAGAATAAACTTCATGCACTTTATCGTACATCTGAAAGTGTAGACAAAGAAAACATGATTCAAACAGGAAGAAGCAACAGAACTAGAGGACTCTTTGCCATTTAAAATTATAACCTCTCAAAATAAATTTAAAAATATAAGCCTTATTTTTTATGAAACTGATGAAAATGTCTACCTATAATGGAATTTTGGGGATTAGCTATCTTGTAGCCTGGTCTTTATGCTATTCTACTGGAGGTACTTGACTAGAACTTCACACAAGATTTCCAACAGAAGTTTTCTAACCACAAAACTGTAGATTCAGATTTTTGTTTTATGTGACACAAGGGACTTTTTAAACTTGTGTAAACAGGGGGAACAAAAATCAACAAAAGAAATCAAATGTTTTTATCATAAGGAATATATTTCAGAGGTAAGGTATATAAACTGAAGTCACACCAACAAGTCAGTAAAAGTAGGGCCTTATACCTACACTTGTGACATCCTAATCCATGGTTTATATTTGGATGGGTACATCTTTTCTTTTCTTAGACTTAGAAATACATTTTTCTAAACCTCTTCAGTGCTGTGCAGGAAGGGAGAGCAAAAAGGTGTTCCAAGATCAATGTTCTTTTATTATTATAATAAATGTTCTTTTATTTTTCAAAAGAACATTTAAGATTGTACTAAAATGAAATATAATTAAAGTAATTTGATATTTTAAAAAATGCTATTATGTAAAAAACAGAATACAAAAAATCCCCCAAACCCAAATATGAGCAACATGTTTGTTTCTTGGGATTGAAAGAACTGGCCTGAAAATACCAGGTTTAAAGCCTCAATATCTGGGTAGATCTTGGGTAGTACTAAATATGTGTCCTTTCTTGGTTACAAGATGACCTGTAGAATGTCACTGACGAGAGTCACAGTTTCATGAAGCTGGATGGAGATGACTGGCTTTGTACTTCTGTTTCTTTTGCTGTCAATCTCAATCAAATTTTTAGCACCTACAAAAGTGAACTTGGGCTCTTATATAAGGCTTTACTTTTTCCTGGAAAAAAAGCTCCTTCTTTTGCACTTAGAAAAAGTTATGGCAGAATGATTTGGTCTCTGCTCTTATAATTAAATTCCAGCTTCCCGTGCTTACGTTGGCCTGTGTCTGCAACTGATGGGATTTCTATGGTTTTACAATTCTCTGGCCTTCATAGCTTGCCTTACAGAAGTTTAAGATATCAAATGTACTTGGACTTGTCTCTGTTTTTTGAATAGGCAGATGTCTTTTAGGTACCTGTGCCTACTATTTGTGTCTGGCAAGTATAATTAGTGTAGGCATGTTGCAAACTCTGCCATTGCTCATAGAACTCGTGAAGAAAACACATGTTACTGGACAGCTGTTGCCAATACATCAGAAAAAACAGCTTAAACATTAGTTGTAATTTCTTGGCAAGCATGAAAGGACTGAACTGAAGAAAATGGGTGACTTGTTTTATGGTGATGCTGTACAGGAGATGGTAGGCTTACTCAGACATGAACATTTATTAAAGTGACTATTAAATTGCAAGGAATTTAGGCCATTTTACATCTAAATAAGAATATCTGCAGAAAAAAAAACCACTTGAATTCCCTTGAGTGCAGTATATTGTGCCTTTAAACTTTTTAATTTGAACTTATCTGCAAGTCTTTCTGTGACCAACTAAAGAGATGAATTAATGACATGTAAATTAAAGAAATGGGCAAGGTGGTTTGGTGAAGCCCTCTTTTTTACAGATTTGACCCAAATACATTGCAAGCTCCTGCTGATAAGAAAGCAGTTATTAAGCACTAAGTTTCAGGACAGTGCCTGGTAGTTAGGGAATCTTTCTGTGTGTTTCATTTTGCATATAAAGCTCACATTGTCTTTAGAATAGTGTCAAAAAGAGGGTTTGTCTCATGACTCCTTGACATCTCTTGTTCCCTTCTGCCCTGTACCAGTTTCTGAGCTGTGTATGTTTAATTGAGCACTGTTCTCTGAATGGCAATTAAAGCCCAATTTGACTTGTTGCTGAGCAAGATGATAAGAGCTCTGGCTGTCAGCATGGTCAAAGATCAACCTTTACCCCGTACAGAGCTTACTGCAGCTTCATAATTTATTCTGCTGAAAGCTCCTCTGAGAACATGGCAGACTCTGCAGCTGTTGGTGGGCTTCCCCTCCCCAGTCATAACTGCTGTGGAGAAAAGACAAAAATGCTGCTGTTATACTGTAGCTATTCCTGGAGTTCTTAGTCCTACGTGACAAAACAAGTGGTTCATTTTTTTAATTTTTTTTTTTTTTTTAGGATTTAGGCTGGTATAAAATATCATGTAAGGATGTTTAAGCTTTTATGTGCAGTCAAGGAAATCAAAGAAACATCACTTCTGCTAAACCTTACATTGGAAGACGCTGCTTTCTCTCAATTTCATATAAGTTAAATAGGGTCTGAAAGACCATTTACATGTGAAAATTCAATTAGTCTGTGGCACTTCTTTATGGCACTAAGAGAGAGCAAGAAATAAAGCATCTCTGTGCAAAGAATGTCTGTAGCATAATGTGCAGTCAATAACTGTGAATTGTCTAGGCATTCCTAGCAAAATGCCTTGAGTCTAAAATTCTCCATAAAGGACCTATAGAATCCATCACAGATGGAAAAACTGTATTAAGTCATCAGTGGCATATGCTGAAGTTGCCTTTTGGTGCAACTTTTCCTGAACTTTGCCCTAACACATTCTGCTATGTTAGTCATTAAACTTTAGCCATTCTTCTCAAGACACGGTCCCAGAATATAAAATATTCACTCTAACTAAGGGCTAGTAACTTCCTACTAACAACCTGCATGTTTATTTTCATTGCCTTCCTGAGTTACTGAGCACTGAAAATTATCCACTGATAAAAATATGTCAAGATTTCCCTGTTATATTTGAGTAATTTTCTGTGGATGACTGAAGTTCAGGCCATGCCTTTTCAAGCATTGCCTGTTTGTGTGTTATGTCTGAGGAACCTCATGATACAACTCTGACTAACTGCATCTCTACCAAAATAAATACTAAACTAGAGAAACCAGAATGGTTACTCAAAGTTTGTGCTACCCAAAACTACCCAAAAACAAAGGCTGAGAATTTGGTTTTGGCTGAGTCAAATCTTCCAATAAACATATATTTATTGTTCATTTTTTTGTTTGGTTTCCATTCAAAACAGCAACAGACCATCAAAACTGAAGTAACCAGCTTGATAATTTTTGCATTTAAGTATTCATAGCAGTTCACATTGCAGTGTTTATTGGTTTCACCATTGATTTGAAGAAAAGTAAAATTATGTTATAGGTCAAGATTATATGGTCAAGTTATATGACTTGGAGAACATAATTTTCTTATGAGACTTAAGTTTCAGTCTTTAGCTTTGACATTTTTTTGTGCACACATTTTAATACACATTAGTTCATGTTTTCCTTTTTACTCTTGACTGTTAAAATATTAGTGCCAGCAGCAGCGGAGCATTGCAAACTAAGTCTTTCCTTCCTTCCTTTTGGCCTGATGTAATTTATACTAGACAGTGCAGTGCCAAATAAGTACAACTAAAGGAAGAAAGAATAGGAAGAAGTAGGTTTTCATTTCCTGGCTAAACTTAAGTGTCCTTTTACATATGTTGGAGCAAGTGGTATACATACAAAGAAAAAAAAAAACTGTGGGCATTTTCATTGCAGTAAAAATAGGTACTACATACCAGGAAAAAAAAAAAAAAGGATTTCTGCCTGTCTTTTGCATCTGGTATATAAGAGAAATTCAATAAAGAGCCAACTGGAGCTTCAAAGCTGAAATTTCCAGAAAAACTAGCATCCTGGTTTTCACATTAATTTGAAATAGAATGCTTGAATCCTTTATCCTTTAATATAGAAAATCTGAGTTTTCTAGAGTTTTTTATGTGTAACTGTGTGACTGCTTAGAATAAAGTCTTAAAAATAGATTCTGCATCTTGCATAGTTTTGTTTGTTGTAATGCCTCATTTTTATGCTTCTTTTTTTTTTGGCATTGCCATTATGGGATTTCAAGGAAGATATATAATTTGTTCTTCATTATCAACCTGCAAAAGTTTCAGGACACCTTTCCTGGAGTAGGGTTTTTACCCAGTAGTTTGAGCAAGATTTTCCATTCCCATATGATTTGGTCAAATTACCTATGTCCTTGCTCTCTACCCCTTTATGTTGATTATCTGCCACGAATTCCATCATCCTCAAAGGTTGTGCTGCTTTTGTCCAGTGTTTAATTTTGAACAACAATGTCAGTGTGAAAATTATTGTGCCTCATTCCAATGAAATGCATTAGTCATAGAAACATATTTTGTGACATAGTTTTTGTTTTCAGGTATGCTAATCAGCTCCCTGTGCCATTAGGATTTGATGCTGCACACAGAGATAAAGCTTTATTTCTTCTACTGAAAAGTAGTTATGAGATTCATAAAGCTGTTATTCACAGTCAAGCCCTGTGCAAACAGAGACAGAAGAGAAGAAACCTCTTTGTTGGGGCTATTCATCATGGGCAGGGGAATTTTCCCCCAAGCAGTGCTCTAATAATTTTGCTCAGATTGTGAGTATTTCTGTGTAACCAGGTTGCAGGCTATACAGTGAGTGTCTAATGCCTGAAACAATGTGAGGTCAATCATGTCCCTGCACTCAAAGTCGGCATGAGACTGTGAAAAGCATTCTAAAAACAATCGTGGGCTGTTTTTAGTGGTTAACATGGAGAACATATACAGAAATAATAACCTGTTTAGTGTTGTAAATATTGCCATGAATGGAAGATAATGGCCCCAGTATGACACAGTATTTGAACATAGGCATTTGGAGATGGGGACATATTTAATTCATCACCAGATGTTAATTGCTCTGTCACAATTGTTCTGTGGATTAAAGAACTTTAATCCACAACTTCTGTGGATTAAAGAACTCTGTAAGTGTGCAGCTAAATATATCCTTCAACTCTATTTTTAAGAAGTAGTTTTATAAAGACTTACAAAAGTGATAATAAACTTAATATGAAATAATGGTTTTGTCACAGCAGAAAACATGGAACAGATTTTTTCTTAATATGTAAGATTTTTTCTTAATATTTTTACCTTAATATGTAAATAAGGTAAATCCACAGGTAGATTATACACATATCAAAATTTAAAAAAATTGGGATTTTAAATAATTTTTCCCAATAAAAGAACGAAATTGGTTTTGTATATTGAAAATTGAAATTCTTTTTTTATATTTAAAAATGTTCTTTGAAAAAGTGATCACTGTTTAAATACTGTAGATTAGAGAACAGTCTCAAGTATTCATTGTATTGGTCAAGATTTGGTTTTAAATTGTATTCCTGCTTTTCTCAATATGATGTGCAAAAATGATCCTCTTATTGAATTTCAATATTATTACTGGATAATATTTTTTAAAATAATCCTAATAAGAAAGTAATAATTATTGTCTGCAAAGTCTGCTATTATTTTTGTTACTATTTAACCTGTTCTTTCACTTGTCTAGAACTACACTGAGAATTTAAGAAAGACCTCATGTTTATTTCTATTTTTCAGTATTAAATTCGTAGAGGATGAAATTATGCCCCCGCTTCCTTTACTGTTTAGCATTTAGAAGATGTCTATCTACTGGATTCTTATCTTGATGCTTTTCCATAAATTATGGTGAAATTCAAGAAGATTGACATTGGAAGAAAGCAGGTGCAACAAAATATGTCATGGTTTCACATTGCCCACTCCTTCAGACTATTTACCCCTAAACATTATCAAAAATGCTTCCTGTAGTAGTTTTTGATTGTTCTGTTATAATTTTATACCTGAAGCTGAACACATACCTGATGTGTTTTCTTTCTTGAACTGTTATAGAAAAATTTCTGTGATCTACCTCTTTCAAAGATTGGATATGAGAAAGGAGTCTAATGAGATACACAACTTTTTATTTTTTTTTTTAATTATCTGGGCTCTGCTGACATGTGATAATACCTTCATTTCATGCTGTTTTTTTTGAACATCAGATTTTGTGTGGAACCATGAAGTCAGAAGGGGGTATGAGGTTTGGTTTTTTGGGCTTTTTTTTTTTTGCTAGACTTCAGTTTTTCATGTGAAAAATTGGACCGTGAAAAGGAAACACCTGCCTTTGTCTTGAGCACTCAGACTTCTTCAGCTCTGCAACATTGTTCCACCATTTCCCACACTTCCAGCTTGCAGAACGTCCAGCTGCACTCCAAGGTCAAGACTTTGCTTGGAACCAGGCACAACTTGTTGTTTAAAGTAATTAAGACATGGATGGGCAGGAACACCAACATCTAACATCACCTAAAAGGAAAATGACAACATATGTGAAAAAGTCACTTCAATAGGATGAAGAAAGAGCTGTAAGCAGATAGATTTAATTTTAAATGCATTATTTATAGGCATGCAAACCAGAACGACCTGAGATATTTTCATAGTTAAATGATACAGAGTAAATAATCCTCAACTGGTCAAAATTTCTCTGGAAAGTTATTACTGTAGATAGGACAATAACTCTATTACATGTTTCCACAAGCACTTTACAAAGGGAAGCTATTATTTTTCCTACATCTAAAAGAAGCTTGTCTTTGCACGCAGTAATCTACGTTAGGTAAAGAGATGTCAAAAATTACATGGAATTAGTAGAGAACAAATGTTGATATAATGTCAGAGAGAAAAAGAAAAAAAAAAACCTAACAAAAATCACAACAACTGATCTAAAGTAAATATCTGCCTTAGAGTTTCATGCTGCTGCCTGGTTATCTGAATGCCTGAAACACAAAATCAACAAGAAAAGCAAAGTCCCTTGAAAGTTTCCTGGTGATCCCGTCACTACCACACAACCTGCTCGGACAGGTTTGCTCTTTCACTTTTCTGGTGAATTGATGTGAAGAACTTTCTTGAATATTGAAGAATGAAAGGACTTTGTGCAGATTCCTGTATTACAGGTTTACCCTTAAGCAAAATAATTCTGTTTTTTGCAAAGTTTCACCATAATAAGCTAATCAGTCAGCCAATCAAATTCTACAGAAACTTTAAGTTTTAGTCAATATATTTTCCATAGTAAAAATATGGGTAAAATATTCTATGTAATAGTTAGTTGGCCTCTGGTTCAGAATTATGCTATATATAGCACAGAGGTTTTATGTACTTTTTAAATCACACTACTTCTGTTACTCTCTACGGCTGTCTACACTGGTTAAGGTTAAAAGTTCTTTTGAGCATTTTTATTATGAGTATTTCTTCAAGTTTCTTTACTCAGAGAAAGATGAAAAATTTAAATGAGCTTATCAGTATGTGAGACCATACACTTACATATCTATATCTATCATGTTTTCAATTTGAATTATTTTCTTCTGTCTTAAATATATAAAAGCGTGATTTATGTTGCTTACAGTTATTCTGCTGGACCTGCAACTTTCAGTGTTAACTCATAAATTGAAAGATTGACATAGCTCTGTCATTTTTAATAAAGGTTTGTTTATCAGAGGAAAACTATGAACAGAAGTTTTTGTAAACATTTTATCCTACAAGATGTTCAATATGTTGCTGTTGTTAGGTTGCTTACTAAAATTTTCTACCGGGTTATGTTTCCCCATCCTCCTTTGTGACTCCTTTTAAAAATCTGTTCACCATTAGACTGCACTGGATGTAGAAAAATAATGAAAATATCAGCAATAAAGTATTTCCTATAAAATCTTAAATCCTGAGAGTAGTGCTAGCACATGACACAATATATTAAAGTGGTATTTTCAAAACCACCTAGGGATCTTGTCAGAGACTTTATTTTAGTGTCTACCCTATATAATATTAGAAGGCCAGCCTACAGTAGCCCTCTGTAGACACTTTGGGTACAGAAGAGAAGGACAACATGTGACCAAACGAGATATCCACAGTGGTGTCCTGAACAGTGCAGGTGAATCATATCTGTGTATTTATCTAGCTGTCTTTAGAGAAGCTTAATGTGACAAGCTCTGCTCTAGGTGCCCAGCCCATGGGTTGTTTAAGTCAGATGAAACTAGCCCTTCTCCTAGTAACACCCAATGTGCTTTCTCTCCTCACAGACCCCAGAATTTTATATTCTTGGTTCCTCAATCACTCTAAGTGTACAGGAAGGAGTGGACCCTCCATTAAGTTGTTATGTAATTAGCTGCTAATGCTGTAATATTTACAAGCAAGAGAAGCAGGTGTGAGTATTTTCCTCTCTGAGATAGGATGCGAGAAATTTACCTCCATTTCTTTCTTCCTGGTGAACACCTCAGACAGAAAGGTTCCTTGTGAAAGTCTTTTTTCTTTAAGAAAAAAGTCCCTTATCTAATTCCTCATTCTTAAAAGGAGGAATACAGAGTCTAAACACAAGGAAAGGTTTCCAGGCTGTGAAAGCCCAGTTTCATGGTATTCTTTATACTAACTGAGACATGATATCTCTGGAAGAGATTTCTGATGCACATCTACTTGGATGTTTTCAACTGGTTATTTTAGAACAAAGTTTATTGTGATATCCATCCCAAAAGGTAACTTTTCCCTGCTTGGGAGAAGCATTTAGGAGGATGCATTTGGCTGTGAGATCTTGTGCTTTATGATTCTATTGGATATGTCTTCTTGGCTCCAGCCACAGGAAAGGTACCCAAAAACCAGCAAGAACATGTGTCTAAATGAAAATCTGATGTCATATTGGATGCTTCTGAAGAAGCGGAAAGCCTAACTGATGAATTGCAAAGTCCTAGGCTATCATCTGAAATCTTTATTAAAATCATAGAACAATTTGGGTCAGACGGGACCTTAGAGATCATCTAGTTCCAACCCCCGCTTCCACTAGACCAGGTTGCTCAAAGCCCCATCCAATCTGGCCTTGAACACTGCCAGGCATGGGGCATTCACAGCTTCTCTGGGCAACATGTGCCAGTGCCTCACCATCCTCCCAGTAAAGAATTTCTTCCCAATATCTCACCTAAATCTACTCCCGCCCTGTTTAAAGCCATTGCCTCATGTCCTAGCACTATGTGTCTTTGTCTGAAGTCCCTCTTCAGCCTTCTTGTAGGCCCCCTTTAGGTACTTTATTTTTCAAGTTTTTTTTCCCCCAACAATATTGTTGCCACAGTATCAGGGTGGTTGAAACATACCTATAATATCTCAGGCAGAGTAGGAATTAGCATGTCCTCATGACAATATGTCATGTACAGTAATAATTTAACTGTAACATAGCTCAGGGATATGTATTCAAAGGAAGTTTGAAATATTTGGCAGTCAGTGAATTTCTTTGCACATGGATGGAAAAGGTTATTAGCTCATCTCTAACATAAATACTTACAACCGGTAGCTGAGCTCTATTATGATAGTGTGCTACTTAATGTCATTCAGGTAAATAAGGAAATTTCAGACCAAATATTTATGCCAGAAATTATGGTGCCATTTATAACCCTATTTTTAGCACACTGAAAACAGTAATAAAAACCAGGACTTAATAGGCTTTAATTGACAAAGTTAGAAGCCGGAAAGAGGGATTTTCATAAGAGGCCCTCATTTCCTTAAGGGAACTTTTTTTTTCCATCTTCTCACCGCTGTAACTTAAGTAGCAGTGCAACCTATAGACTTGCAGAAAGCTTGATCTTTGGGCTCTGCTACCAAAGGCTGCCCCACCTCATTTTGCAGTAACCACTACCCTATGCCAGGTGAGCTGCCCCGTTCACTGCTGTCTCCTTCATGGGTGGTTACAGAGACCTTTACAACAGAACTGCTATTGCCTAATTTTCAGAAAAGTTCTGACTTCAGTATCCACTTCTTTGGTCATCTCCAATGAGTATCTGCAATGAAATCAATGGAACTGATTTAATTAGATACTGGCACAAATGAAAGTGTTACAGCTTCTTTCATGCATAAAGGGGGAAGGAAATTGGTATTCTGTATGTTAAGAAATTTACTTCAAGTTAGGAGAAAATTGCCTGCCCTTTTACAATACTCTGTGTGATAATGAAATTCTTTCTTCTTTGTGATGTGGATGAAAAATATTTTCAAGTTGGTCCCTTTACATATGCTGCAATTAAATTCAAAAGGATCTATAATTCAAATTCATGCATTTGAAAACATCTAGCAAAACTGGATGATTTTATTAGTTCAGAGAAGATGTGCAGGGTGAAGTGTCAGTTTAAAGTCAATTTCATGTTAATTTGTGTACACATAGGAGAAGTTCAGAGAAAATTTTATATACAAGGTAAAGCATCAATTTAAAATTAATTTTGCTTTTGAAGACATGTGCTTTTTTTGAAGGACTAGAAACGCTATTCTCAAAATAGCTTGAAATCCTTATCAAGAAAGGATATTAGCAGCCTTCAATTTTAGCAAGTCTTTCCTCTCTCTTCTCCAGGTTTCCTCTATCATCTAACATTTGACCCATACTTATCAATATGTATTGTAAACTCTTAAAGCTTGTCAACAGAGAAAATACAGTTCTAATGTAGGTAGAGATAAATATAACCTCACAACTTGTTTCCCATGATCCACCCATGAGCAACTTGTTTGAGGTTTGTGGTTTCTTCCTCAGAGAAAGCTCCCTCATTGTCTTCAAAGAATGATTGATTCAGTGAGCTGAACTAAGGACAAGAAGTCACGGGAGAGGTCTCTGCCCCAGTATCATGGCCTGGAAGAATGATGATAGGTTATCATTTCCCTTTTGTTGCAATGAATTCAGTTCGTAGATATAGTACGGATAAACATCTAACAGGAACCAATCCCTTTTAGAATTGCTCTCAGACCTGGCAGGCAGAGAAGTCCTTGAGATTGTTGTGAACATGCAACAGAAAGTCTGAGGTGCATTTTAGCATCTTAGGTAATATTTGAAGAATATGTTGAAATGTCATCTAATCAGGGCATTGCAGAATAGATGAACGTTTTAGTTTTCATCTAGACTTTGATTAGTGAGAATTAATTTCCAGGGAAACATATTCTATTTAGGGGGGTTGAATAAATATAAACCACAGTTTCTTTACCTCTTTTCTTTCAGTTCTCAGAAAGTATTGTCCTCTTCACTGAAAAAATCTGTCAAGCTTAGTGATTACCACAATATCTATAAAAATACACAAAAATGTATTAACATTGTTATGATTAAATTGCAGTTTCTGAATATCTGATCTGACAAACTTTTCCCACTTTTTCCAGACTTTCCCTTGTCCCTTTTTCTGCTTATTTTGTTTCTCCTATTTGTTACCAGACTGGAAAACAGATATTTCCTTCTGTTTGCCCCACAGTAAGCTGTTCAGAACTGATCTGCCGTTCAGTGCAGAGGCGTTCTAAACCCATGATGAAATAGTGCTTTCTCAAATGTAGTTTAACATCTACATGAAGGCTGGTAACTGAGCTACAAAAAGTACATGACTTAATGCAGCCTCCTGATCTTTGCCTTTACAATGCCCTTTTGTTCTATAAGCTTCCATGTGGGAAGATTAGGGAGGGTCAGTAAACAGAAATGTCTTTGCATGTCTTAAGAGATCTAAGTGCTTTGCCTGTAGAGTCAGCAACTTCCCATTGAGTTTCAAATAATCTGAAAGAGATGAGTTCCTTTCACAGCATGAAAATTCTGGCTGGGGCAATGGGTATTGTCTTCTGATTCCTTACAATCTCACACACAGCAATGTGACTGGGCCACCTGGATAGCGGGTGTTTTTGCCACTTTTGCTTCGTCAAAACCAATCATCAAGTGCACATACTATCTCTCCTCATTCCAGGAAACACATTTCCTTATTAATACATATTTCCTTTATAATTTATAAATCAAAGCAGATGCTTTATAACAGATTCAATGACAGAAGAACTGTAGAACTGTGGAGAAATAAAGAAAAATTTGAAGGGTTATGGAAGAGATATAAGGTGTGGGGGATGCTGTCCACAGACTATAATTTCTCTTTCTGGCTTTAAATTTTAAGGAGGACAGAGGCTATGGAGGAACATGCCATGGTTACATGGCTCACCCATTCCTGTTCTTAGGAAACTGTTATGAAGCAGCTTCTGAACTATGAATCATTGTGCAGAAGCAAATTTATAAGTCTGATGCATCATCTTAGCCTTTGGCTGATGTGAGAATTTTAGGCCTTGAAAAGACAATTTTGGTTTATCATAGATGGATAAAAGTAAAGGGTTAATTTGCTACCTGTACGGTCTCATGCTGTACACACTGCTAAGACAAGCAACTCTAAATAAAGCAGAAGTCCAAAACCCACAGGCTCTTAAGGTCACCAAGATGAGCTATAAGATACACAGTGATGTTCAGTTCATAACACAGAAGCTTTGCAAGGAATTTGGGTACTAATAACTGAGCTATTGATGTGACTGTTTATTCCAACCATTTACAAACATAGGGGATTATGCAATGCTCTGACATAATTTCTGCTAGCAGCTGGAAACCTCTGCTGAACATCTGTCTGAAGTGCTGTTCTCATAATTCATCTGCCAAAACTAGTTGAATAAATTGAAACAAAATTCCAATTTTTATTTCTTTATCAAAACTTGTGTTGCCTTTCAAGGCAATACACTTCTGTGGAAACTCTTTCAACAATTCTTTGTGTCATTTCTCTAGCCTTTAGTTATATTTTATCTCATAAATATGTAGAACACTGGAACACGTGTCACTGCGTCAGAAGATTGATGAAATCCATTTGTACTAGCTTTTATTTATATGTTGGCAGCTTGCCTTGAAATGATTGTTTGCTCTTCTCAGAAGCATGGACAATTTTAACCAGGAGCCTCAGTACTGAAAGGGCAGGAAAATGGTATGGGGACTTTCATTAATTAAAAGGGTGAAATGGAAAAGAAAGTAGGAAAAATGTTTATCCCTTTCATTACACCTACAAGTGTAAGTAGAAAAGCAAGGTAACTAAATGAAGGGAAGATTCCTTTTCCCATAATGTGAATTTGCTCTGGCTAGGTGTCCTTTTAGAGGATCTCCATTGATCTTGACCTGTATCCTGAATACAGCATGAAACAACATGAGAGGCAATTTAATTTTCCAGATGGAGAATGAAGACCTCTGGTCCTGAACTAATTTTAACTAGCTTTAGCTCTTAGCTTTGGGTTTATTTCTTCTAACTTATGTCAAAATAGGTTAAGAGTTGAACTCTGTCTGTTTCTGCTCACTGACTTGAGCAGCATGGATTGACTACTTTGGATGTTGATGATACATGCTCCTTTCATGTATGTTCCTAAACTTGAAGCATCATCTTCCCATGTTTAGTCTCTTTATATTTTAGTTAAATTGTAAAATATGGATAATTAGGGTATAAGTGCATTTTTGTGTGTGAAATTGTGTGTAAAAAAGTTACACAAATTCATTCTAGGGGTAGCAAGTCCTGCAAGGAATCATTACCACTCAGATGTGAAGACATGCAGTGGGCAAAAGACTAGGTCTTTACAACACTCACTTTCTTTCTTTTGAAGAAAATAATAATAAAGAAAACATCTATAAGGCTTTCTGTGGTAGGAATGATTAATTTTCATATAACTAAGTAAGGTAGAATTGTCTATTTTTTTATTTCTAAGTTCTATTATTTGCAGATTCAGAGAATTCTGTTTTTCAGAATTTATTCTATCCTCATTTATCCTACCACTAACATAGAAGATAAACTAAACTATGTAAAATAGATATAAGTAAACTACGTAAAATAGATATAAGCAGAACTGGGATTGAGATTAGCTCTGTGGTTTTGTGATTTGACATACACCTCTCCTCCACTCGTGACAAAGGACACTTATGGTCATAGGAAAAGAGACATATCGGGATATCAGAAGATAACAATCCATTCTTAACTGATAAGAGTGTCCAGCTCTATGCAATAGATTTTATATACACCCTGACCCAGTTGCTTTTTTAAGTCCTTAATTTATAGGTCTTTTAAAGTCTACTCTGTTTCCCAAATAAGCCATTAGGTCATCAGGATCCATAATTTATTAAACTGCATTTTGTGAACAGGG
Source organism: Molothrus aeneus (assembly GCF_037042795.1). Lineage (NCBI taxonomy): Eukaryota > Metazoa > Chordata > Aves > Passeriformes > Icteridae > Molothrus > Molothrus aeneus. The sequence continues at coordinate 68,425,501 of NC_089647.1, forward strand.
ACTTCGTCTGTGAGGATACTGTGTTTCCCAAGGAAGTTAGGAAGAAATTTGCCAAAAAGGAACTAAGGTTAAAAATTCAACAGATCCATCTGTTTCTCTTGAGTTCCTCTAATAGATATTTGTGAACAGATGTGAGATGGAAGCAAAAAGTGAAATGCTGAAGGAAGGGTACCAGTGAAGTGCTGAAGTGAAGGGTACCATGCAGTGAACTGCATCTCTAGAATGAAAACCACTTCAACTAGAATGAAAAAAGCCCCAAATCCTAGTACCTAGTAGGCTAATGCACTAAAATGCAAAAGCCCAGATGCACAAGAGGATTCAGCCCTTACAACAATTTCATGTTGAGATTCTCAATTTCCACACCTCAACAGTTACCTCACTCTCCTGTTACATACAAGCCAATCTGAACTTGCTGGAGTGTTGTCTTGGAAATGCTAGGCATCCCAGGCCATATCCAGAGAATGTCCTACAGTTGTCTTTGATAGGTAGGTCTCTCCTATTAGCTGCTTATATTATACATCATGCTTAGTACACAAACTGGTTTGTGTAAAAGCCTTCAGTTTCATTCTCTTTACTCAATAACCAACTCATCGTAGTGTTTACCTGAGCTGTTTGAGGTGGTATTCCTTAGAGCTTCTACATGAGTCAGTCTGGACACAGCATCTCTAAAATTTGGAATAAAAATGGCTTGTGAGTGCTGAGGGGTGGGGAAGGAACAGGGTCTCTTTAGCTCTTCTGCTGGATCTGTTTTTCTTCACATGGCAGGATTAAATGTGCGTCAGGCCAAAGAAACACTGAGAACTTTGGAACCTAATGATGGGGAATCTCAGCTGGTAGTGGGAGGGCCTGTTTAAGACTGCCTAATCCAGTGAATTCCACTTTTACAAAGTGAAATATGCCTAATTCCACTTTTACAAAGTGAGATATGTTCAACAGAGACAAATCTGAGTTCTGGGCCTCTGACAACACCAGGGTCAGATCTTCTGTGTGAGATATCAGAGCTGGCAGGAAGCATAAAAGAAAGTTTCATTTTTATTTCTTCATTTATCACATCCTTCACACGTATCTAGTGAACATTAGGCTTTTGGGAGAATTGGAGAAGACATCATAATTTCTTTCTACAATGCTGAATAGATTTATTAGAGAGGGCCATATCAGGCATATGTCTTAGAAGGACTTCACAACACAAAATCCCAAATACAAGAAATTGTTTAACTTAATAAGAATCTGTTTTGTAGAATCTGTTTTGCCTTTCATCCCAGTATTCATTATTAGCCAATATGATAGCTTAGATTGCTGTCTTCTCTGGGAAATCATCTTGTGTTGCAAGCCAGGCAAGCATTAGAGTTGTGAGTCATGCTAAGCAGCAAGATGCCTGGAATATGGGGGCTTCAGTCCTTTTGGGGCAAGGCTCCTGCATGATTAAAAGCTGGGAAATGCTGTAGTGCCATTTCTCAGGGCTACCTTCAGAGAGATTTTGAGCACATATTTTAGGGCACCATGCTATGAGCTCAAAGTGCTGTCCAGCTGGTCAGTTGTAGGTACTGCTGCAATCTTGCAGACAGTAGTTGTTAGTCAACAAAAACCCCAGTATTAGAGCAACTACTAGCAACACCATAATAATTACATGCTTAAGGAGGCCTTAAATCCCCTATTGTATTACAGCTGGGGTGTTTTAATGGGAAATGGATAATGTCTCCAACTGCCTCCAAACAGCTGACTATAGGGTGCAATTTTACAATTAGTCTAAGTTAATACATGTCCCCACTGCAGCTATGATGACTAGCATTGCTTTTCCCTTAATGCTAGCCACATATTGTCCCTCTTCTATGCCATCAAGTGTGTGGCTTCATGGACAGTTTGATAGCTCCCTGATTTGACTCTGAGTTGGCTTCCAATCACATAAACTTCCTTATCCAGCTGCCAAAAGCGTGTTTAATCACTTGGGCAGTACGGTGGAAGGGGATGGGATGCAGGTCTGGAGTGACCAGGTATGCAAAGGCTGGTTGCCCACCAGATATGTTCCCTTATGTAAAAGCTTTTGCTTCTGCAGTAAAGATAAAATGATGATGCAGCAGAGATGATGATTCTCTGCAGTAGAAAAAATTTCTTGTTTTGCTTATCTGTCCTTAGAACCTATATCTGCAGGCACTCTCAATATCAAACACTGACTCAGCAGAAATCTCATATGTGGCATCCAAAATCTGTAATTCTTGAGATGAGAATCCTACATAAAGAAAACATCGAGGAATCCCAACCTCAAATTTCTCAAAGCATTTGATATGATAGCCCTTGGAATAGAAGAAAAATCATATTTAGTTATCTTTCCACCTCAGTAAATTCAAACAAAAAGACAGAATATCAAACACGCTTTATCTTGTATACACAGTGGAACATGCCAGCTAATAGCAAGAACTCACCTCATTAAGAGATAATGGAATACAAATATAAACAATTGGAAATGCAAGTGCAATGCAGACTTTGCCTGTGATGCTTAAGAGCAGATTAGATTTATAAAGCCATTTGGAGCAACCTTTGCTGCATATAATTTTGAACTGCTCAGCAGCATTAGAAATGTTTGATAGTGTAAGTACTAAAATATTATTGCTTCTTGTAACCAATCACCTTGTCTGAATTTTATAGTAACTTCCTAGCTATCCAAATATTTATTAAGGTTGGATTTGACAACCATTCAGTATGAAGTTGCTAAGATAAGGTTACTTTAAGAAATTACTAAGATTCTTTGCCCATCTTTCTTCCTCTGGCTACAGTGCACTCCTTACTTGAAATTGATGCATTTTAAGATCATAGGATGAAAGACACACCAAATTTGTGAGGAATGTGTTGTAAGTAAAATGAGTGGCATTCTTTGGCAGAGAGAGTTTTGAATGGCAGAGTGGTGGTAAGCATGTGAAGTTCTGAAAGGTGAACTGTACTGCTGATGTACAGTGCTGCAACCAGATTAGCTTGGAAATTGTTTTGAAAATAATGTAATGACAACCACTTGTTTGGAAAATAAATTCTCTATTCTTTGAGAGTGCCTTATTTTCACTACATTGACATATTTCCTACATGCTTTTCACACTAATCTTATTCGTCCCCTGAGTGGTTCAATCTTGCTTTGGCTGTGAATGATTTAGAATGGGGAGTGGAATCTATTTGACAGTTTATCAGAAACTAAATTAACTGATTATTGAAAAATCAGGTATTTGGGCTACTGATTCGTCAGGGGATGTCAGTTCTATGACTAAGTGTTTTTATAGTGCACTCTAAACTCCAGTCTTCATATCAATATATTAATAGCAAAGGCAGAAGTCATGTCTTTGTCACAGGCTACTTCCTGTCTGTCCCCAGGTAAAGTTGACTCTGTAGTAGCAGTACCAAAGCAAAATCATTATTCAGAATTCTCTAAGAGTGTGCAAGTCTCCTCACTGTATAGAGAGAGAACTGTAGAGTTAGGAAGAGAATAAGTTGATCAAAATCATGTTTCCACCACTAAACAAGTATCTAAATGACATAAATATAGTAGAGACAAAATTCTATGTAAGAAATGTAGGTGGAAAATAAATAGTTTTGCACGTTTTCAAAAAATGTGGAGAGTGTCAAAATATTGATGTAAATTCCAGCCTGACTTTAAAGATCAATAACCATGAAAAAGGAAAAGGAAAAGAAAAAGGAAGGACGACTTCCCAAAAATTGTGGAAGAATTTCTAACCACCTAGCAGCTACTGGCCTTCTGAGTACCTGCTGAATGCAGTGATATGTATAAGCTATAACAGATATGTTTATGTTTATCCATCTATCTATCTATCTATCAATATCTTGAGTCATGTTGGAAAACTGTGCATCTACTTTCCTGTGTTTATGTGTGTAAGAAAAAAGAAGACAAAAGAGAAAGAGAGAGAAAAGATTGGAGAGAATTCTTGCATAAACTTATTCATTTGCCCTTCAAAACAAAGGGTCAACAAAGGGTCAACAAAGGGTCATTCATTAAATGTTTTAGGTACATCTTATGAATAGGTATTATCTAGCCTACCTGTTTCTCTAGGGCCATCCAGTTTATTCTGTTTTTACTGATATGTTAGGTCATAAAAAGCCAGTCTAACAAATAAGAATACTCTTGCAGTACCAGTTGAATCCCTCAACACAAATTTCCTTTGGCTTGATGGCTCTAACTGGCACATGAATGGTTTGGTCTCTCAGGGAAAGCAGATATGACCCCAAGCTTACACTGTATAAAACGTAGTGAAACCCACCCAAATAAGTTGACATGGTGCAGCAGAAAAATTAAGTGATGAAAAGGCACTTTTTAAAGATGTTTTAAGAGCATTGATTTTATTGTACAGGATTTTCAATACTTACTAAGCTTGCTCACATCTTCTGCTTCTGGAGCATTTGACTTTCAGAGGAATCTGAGTTGCTTCAGGGGGAAGAGAGCCTGGGTTCCTGTACGGGACCAGTGCTTTGGTCTGTGTGGTAACACTGTCAACAAATGAAGCAAGCAAGGTCAATTAATGACTTCTGCTAAGATGTGGAACCAAGGCATTGCTTGCTTGTTTAAAGATTGTAGGAAAAACACATCTGGAAGTCTGAAACAAGAAAGGAACTAAACACTATTTGCTTTGAGGGCTGTCAGGCACTTTTCCTGTCTTTCCCCTCTCTTCTGTATTTTTTTGCCTGAGTTGCCAGTTGGATGAGCAGGGTAATTAGGAGTGACATGCAGCCTGTGAATGTGGCCAAGTCCTGGAACCTGCTGCTGTTTGTGTCATGGAGAGAGGATACAGTCAGGCAAGGAAAGTTATTTCCTGCACTTAATATCTGATCAGTCATTTGAAATGTACATGATTGGAGGAATAACAACTGCCAGAAATAAATGTACCAGAAGAGAGTGGTCCTTCTTGTTTGGTAACCAGCTGCTATTCTTAGAAGCCTTAAAGGTTATAAAAATCCTAATAATACGTTTATAATACTTAACTTGGGGGTACATGAGGTTTGAAAATTCTCTATAAACATTGAAAGTAATATAAATTGTCAGGATTACTAGCACCTGCAATTTTGCAGGCTTATTCAGCTACAAGTTCTATCCAGACCCTTGTCAATGGCTTGCTCTTTGAGATATCACTAAACCATTTATATCAGCCACAACTTTAGGCATTCTCTGCTGAAGAATAAAGGTATGATTTATGTGAAATCCCCTGGCAAGGCATCCAGAAAAATCCTCATTCAGGTCTTAATGAAAATTAATGAAAACTATCTGAAAGTGTGGAATTTGTTTCACTTGCATGGGATGTTCAACCACGTACCAGTTACCATGAACTTTTTTTTTTTTTTCAGTAGATGTTGGAAATAAGTGCTTTTAAAGTGATTTGTCTGACCTTAGATGTTTATTTTAGAATATGATTAATTGCTCTCATGAGATTTCTTTCTAATGAATTTTAAGAGTTCAATCTAACTATGAGATATTTTGAGCTGGTTTAGAGGAACCTGACTTGAATCAGTCTTGTCAGAAAAAGGAACTAGGAATCAACGTTCTCCACTCTTAAATCCCACTTAAAATCCCTTTAAGTTATAGAATCACAATAATAGAATTCACCATTTCAGGGAGGAGCAATATCAGAAAATTCCATTATTCTCTTGCCGCGCACTCTTGCACTGTGTAATCCCTATCTTGAATTGATTAAACTTCTTAAACAAAGATAAAAGGGACAAACAAGAAGATTCCCATACAAGGGAATCTCAGGAGGCTTAACAAGAACAACTGCAAGGTGCTGCAACCCCTGGTAGCAACAGAGGCTGGAGGATGAACAGATGGAAAGCAGCCCTGCCAAGAAGGCCTTGTTGATGCTGGTGGGTGAGAGGCTGGATGTGAGTCCAATCTTAATCAATCTTGAATGTGTCTTAAAGATCCATGGAGAGAGAGTATTCTCAGTTTACTGCCTGCTCATTGGCACAAAGTTTGTAGACAAAATATGATCCTCTATTAACCCTGAGGAAAGTCTTGTAGTCTCAAGTCAAACTAATGATCTGGCAGTTTGATATGAAGAGACAAGAAAGCCAGGATTTTAAAAACTGGCCTCAGGAAACAATAACACTGATACTTGATTTTTTTTTCTCTCTCTGTTTTCATTGAAGCCCAATATTATATTTTGCCAGGGGCTGAGAAGAGAGCAAAAGAATTCTACTGTAAAAAAGGACTCCTTCATAAATGGAGATTGGTTCAGTCAGTGTGCACTTTTTTCCCCTAATAAAATCTGAATTCCCTGTCATACTTTGAACATTCTTTATAGACAAATCTTATCAATTTTATTTAGTCATGATTATATAAAAGGATCTGGTGGCTTTAAATGCGAGTAAGGAAAGTCAATATTTGGGGACTTGCCAGAAGTACTATTCAAACAAAGTATTATTCTTTTATGAAGTACTATGAACAGGAGTGTCCAATTAATCCATGGAAGCAATGTTAACAACATAATTGAGTGCAATAAGACACAAAATCTGACAACACACGGGTACACGACAGCTGCACAGTGGTTTTAAATTATCCTAGCTAACTTTGCTGTTGATGCCACTCATCTGCTGGTGGAACTGGTATGTAGGATTCTCATTCCATAAAAGACAAAATCAAAGAGCAAAATACAAATTGGTTATGAACTACTACATTCTCCTTGATTGTGCTATGCATATTGAATCTATTTTCCCAGGATATCTCACTGAGTGAGTTTTAAGGCTGTAGAAGAGTAAACCAGATGCGCACCTGACTACCCAGACAGAACACCAAAAAGTCCAGTTAGTCCTGTGGCTACCTGAGATAACCACTCAGAGCTCACAGGAGGTATATTTTGCTTCATGGATGAGATGTAGTCATGTTAAGATTAGACTCTTCATGTCTGGCCAGAAGACCTGTCTGTTTTTCTTTTCTTCTCTCTTTCTTGTTGGCCTTTATTAACTCCCTGTTAAATGTTTTTGCCAAAGCTTTTCATCCATCACCTTCTATTTGGATGAGTCCCTTATAACACAACAGTATGACATATTCTGCCTACTGAAGTTTATAGAAAACTGTGGAAAAGCACTTTCAGATCTAATCCGATTTCTACTGAAGCTTTCATAGATCTGGTGTAGCTAGGTCAAATGCAGATTTAGATTACTTTACTTCATGCCTTTGCAAAGGTCACAGGCAGTCACTGTAGAAGTAGTAGAAAACACAGGTTTCTCCACTGGATAAAAGCAAATGGATGGTTGGTTGCTACCATATTGGAGTTCTCCTGCAATCAGATGGAGAGAAGAGGAAAGAATTGACACTGACTCTAGAAAAGAGAAAGGTGGGGGTGGAAGAAGAGAGATGAAGAACAACACTGGTGAAAGTACAGGGAAAGTAAAGACAACAATGATTGCAGGGAAGAATGAATAAAATTGACAGCACTGCTAAGGTGCCCAGGACAGGTGGGAATTGTGCCAGTGAACTCCATATAATAAAACAGTGTGAAGAGGAAGTAGGCCCATTATGGATAATGAGAGACAGATCCACTGAGACCCTCCAGCTGCTTCTCACCATATCACTGATGCAAAGCAGATGGACCTTTATCTGGAGCAGCAGCTTACAGCACCTTTGTGTCAGGGGTGCAAATCAGCTCTTGGCTTCTCCTTTCTCTGTTGGGGATGACATAAACAATCCAAGCTTTGATGTTACCATCCAAAAATAACCAAAAGTAGCTTCATAATATTGCAACTGGTTAATGCAGGGTTTACTCTTTTTTTGTGTTTCATTTTTATCCGTTCTTCACCGAATAACCACAGATCTCAAGTGAGAAAGGTGGAGAAGGAGGGAGATATGAACAATTTAAGAAAAATTAGGAATGTATTATTTTATAAAACAATAAAATAGAGGGGAGCTTTAGGTGGAATTTTATCTAAGAATTATCAACAGTGTATGGAGTGTGGAGCACTTAGAAAGAAGCAATTCAAGTAACTGGCCTTTAGAAAGATTTTTTTCTGTTGTTTATTGAATTACTGTTGCAAATATTCTAGTTCAAATACTAGCTATTTATTTAACTGGATTTATTTTGAACTTCCAGTATGGAATCAGATTCTCTAGCCAAGGTCCTTGTGAGGTAATTTCCCTGTCAGGAAGTCCTGAGCTAATCCTAATATCAAACAAAACTGCAGTACTGAGAGCCCAGAGAAGAGAATGCAACTTTGGAATACGTTTCCTTGAGCAATTAGCTGAGAAACTGCCATGGAAAGTTCTCATCTCTGTTAAGTTTCCTTGACCCCATCTTTTCATTCCAGATGTTCTGTCATGTTTGCTCTGACTGCATCTGCACTCCTAAGTACAAGAGGGCCAGGAAATGAGTTCAAGCACTTTACCCCACTGTGCATCTGCTAGGCTGCACTCTGCTCTGCACAAAGCGAGGCAGATCTTGCCAACTTTCCAAGATGAATCTGCTCTACCAGGGTCTGCTCCTAGGCAGGGGATGTGCGTCAATTGGTGCCACTTAGATTAGAACACAGCCTGGTCTCTGTAGGTTATTTATTTAGCTGTACAGCTAAAACTTGGGAGAGCAAGAAGCACCCAGAGAAGTATGGTGGAGATAAATATATCATAACAGAAAGACAGAACATGACCTTTTTGTGTATCATCTACCGTCCAAAGATAAGCATAAAACAACACATCTGACAGCACTTGTTTCAGACTCCTACACTTTAAGTCCTTTCACCTCCATCTGGGCTGGAATCTTTTGAGAAAGAAAGAGAGAGATAGAAAGACAGTGAAAGAAATAATGTACTGTAACAGTGAGGGAATTGAAGCTAAAAGCAACGAGTAGGAAAAAAGATGCTTTTCCAGAAATTATTATTGATTTTTTGGCCCTGATCCAATTAACAGATAGCAATTTCTTTATTTTTTTTGCATTTACTTCTGAAAATGAATAGATGCAAAAAAGGCCTTGGGATTCTTAGAGGATTCACTATCAAATTCCTCAAGTTATAACTGTAAGCCATTCAAGTCCACTAATACATCAAGGAGGCAGAAGAGTTTAACTGTCTAGTACATCCAGATTGCTTATTCTCTATTTCAGGGAAGTTTGGTGGATCCAAAATGTTTTAAACACTAACTCCTTTTATGGTATGGCCATTTACCAAAAGTTTACATATCTAATGTGTCAAACCAGGGGTCATTTTGCGATAACAGAATGCCACAACCTCGGAAGGAAGGAGAGAAAAGCAGCTTCTCCACCTCTTCACCTTCAGGCAGTAACTGCCTCCATACTTGCTCTGCAGTTCACTGGTGTCTTTGTTGCAGTCAGCAGGAACTGGTACTAATATTTCACTGAGAAGCAAGACTGCAAATCTATGGGGATGCAGTTATATGAGGCAGGCTGAGCCTGTGAAACAGCCTACTGCTGCTGAGAGGAGCTGTCCTGTTTCCTCTTCAACAGCTTTTTCACTTATTTCTGGTTCTCATCTGCTGACTCCTTCCCTCCTCTTTTAAAAACTCTCAGGCATGTCTGTCCCTTGGGCTTCATGTCTTCTAGCAAATTATATTTGCCCAGGACTGTACTCTGGCACAGCTGGAAAGAAACAGCACCCTCCCCATCCATCACATTCTTGGAACTTCCAGCAGTTGGTGGCCATATACAAGCTGCCTATGGGGAATGTTTTCTGGTCCAGGATGGTTTTGCAGCTGTTCCTAGGAATTGTTGGAAGAGAGGTGGTTAACCTGGGCCAAACCCATACTGGAGTCATTAAAATAATTTACTGTAGACAGCATAAACAATCCAGTTCCAGTGCCTTGGAGTGGTACTGTTCACTGTTTAATAAATTATCACTGCTGTAACTCAGGGACAATGTTCCTCTTAGTGGCTTAGTAGGAATCCAGCTCAACTAAAATGGAAGAAAAAGTTTTTGCCATCAACACTTTAGGTATCAGACCACAGAGATGGGACAGTGAACAAGGGTATAATTCCAGTAATAGAGAGGGAGAGATGGAAAGTAAAAGACAGACTTCTTCAGTGTCAATTTTATATGTCTTGTCTAACTCTACCCTCCTTAACAGTATCATTAGAAATGTATACATATAATTAGAGATGTGTACATATAAATGTGTACAGAGGAGGACTCTTGGTCCTGCAGGGATGCCAACTAAAGAGATTTGCAGCAGAGTGCCAACAATCCACTGTCATTTCTCCTGAGGTTTCTACCCCTTTGGATGTGCCGGAAGTTTTTTCCAACCAAGCCCCACTGTTAATAAAGTAATTCAGTGCATTTTCTTTAAACGGACCAGCGAGACTCTCACACACAGTTTAAATGGCAGATTGGAAGAGGTGATAGCATTCACTAAGACAAGCAAAAGGAGATGACCCTCCTTTAACCTCTTACTGTGACATATCTGCATCCAAAAGAGAGTGGTACACAGCTTTCAGAAAGGTTTGTACTCTTCTCTCTGAGTCAACACTTCGGCATTCAGCAGCAGTGCCACTGCATTAGCACAGGCAGCCCCTGTCCTGGGACGCAGATGTTCAGCTGGATAGAGGAAAGGCTGCAAAAACAATCTTGCATACCTGCATAAAACCAGTTGTTTGGGCTTTTAAAATCTTTTTTTTATCTTCCCCCTGCATCCTCAGTTTTTTAGTCCAGGACACCACATGATCACGTGAGGAAAATGATCTCAAGTCAAAACTTCTGAATCTGGCATTGCTTATGGATCTGTGGGTTGAGAAGGTCCTTTGTCATGCTGCAGGGTGATCCAACTGCCCCTTGTAGAACTGTTCCCAATTATAGATATATTTCATGTGTTTTAAAATAGATTTTCTGTCCTCATACAAATATAACTAATAAGAAAAAAATAAAGCCAAAACCTTTGAGGTTTTCAGTGTTCTGGGGAAACACTACTTAAGGATTACTTTGTAGTACATACTGTTTAAAATTTCTTGCCACCTAAATTTTATTGGAAGCTCTGTATTTAGTCATTCAATTTCATGTTTAACATTTCCTCTAGCATGTGAATATAAAGATTTTCACTCCATATCTACTCTCTATTTTTTTTTTTCTCCTGTAGCAGATTTTATTTTTTTCCAAGGTTGCTGTGGAGTTTTTTGGGGGAATTTTTTTGGTTGTGGTTTTTTTTTTTTCCTTTCATGAAAGATTGCAGATTTAAGGATAGTCAACTTATTTCTGGAAGTCTAGAATATAGAAGCCTCGAGATTTGACAGTTTGGGGTGAACCTGTGAAAAATATTTTTCTTAGCAGGGTAAGTCATGCAAGCCTTAACAGAATTAAAAGAACCTTTTGGGCACATGTGCTCAAGTCTCATTACAGCAACATCCTCATGCTATTTTAAAGCATCTCCTAATTTCCATTTATAAGATCTGACTGCACTGCCCTTGCTTAGCCAACTGTTCTAGTTCAAAGTTTACTAGTAATTGTTATTGCAGTTAGAAGTTCTGAGTTGCAGATTTACATAATTTTGGGGGAATTCTGTTTTGTGTTGTGGCTTTACAATTTTAAAAAAGCAGGGAGCTTCCTTTATGTGCATGTTCAAAATACAAAGAATGATTCTTGCTAATGGAAAATAATTAAAAAATAAAAAAAAATAAGATTCAACATTTGTCACATTTTTAAATTGTAAATAATAGAATCTATTTTAGGTTTATGCTTTGCTGCTTTGACAAAACATTAAGTTGGTTCTATCCATATGGGTCTGAATCTAGATTAATAGCCCTCATTTGTTGTGAATAAATGACAACCTGGTGTTTAAATAAAATAATTTCCTGAGATTGTCTCTGACTTCAGCCTTGGAACCCTTTCTTTGAAGTAATGTGTCTCAAAAAAGCAACCAGGCAGATGTACGGATCTTGTGGTCTGGGAGCATTCTGTTTTAGTGGCCCCAGTTGTGAATAAAGCAATAAGCAGATGTTTTATGCTACTGTCATAAGTAATACATCTGTTGGGGGGTGACACAGGAGTGCATCAGTGTTTAATGCATTCTCATTCCTTCCTAGCTCTCATAGATCCATCAGCTTCCTTCCTCCATTGGCTGGTGTTAACTCTGTCGCTTTTGCTGTTTCTCTGCTCTTTCTTGCTTTGGTAGCTGTGTAGGAAAATCCTCAGCTACAAAACATGTGTGAATGTCTTTATCCTGGCAGTGAGTGGCCTGAGAGGAAAGGTAATATTTTAGGTGCTTTTATTATGCTAGTAATGTAACCACCCAAATATATTGGTAGATCCTCCAGGTTGCCTGCTGTCCCACTCGACCCATGGCACCTGCAGCCAGGTAGGGTGGAGCCCTGTCCCTGGGAGCTGGGGGGCACCTCAGTGTCCTGAGAAAAACAAGAGAGGTACCGAGAAAGCAGTGGGGAATGTCAGCACCCTCTGGTGTCTCCTCTTTCAGGAATTTCTATCTGTAATGGACCAGTTAGCACAGGTTTAGTGTAATGTTACCTTGGAGTGAGGCAATTTTGGATCTGCCTGGGAGGTGGATTTAAAAGGAGCCAGCTGTGGAGCTAATGGTAAAAAAATAACTTCACTTTTTGAGAAAATGAAGTGGGAGGGAAGGAAGGAAGGAAGGAAGGAAGGAAGGAAGGAAGGAAGGAAGGAAGGAAGGAAGGAAGGAAGGAAGGAAGGAAGGAAGGAAGGAAGGAAGGAAGGAAGGAAGGAAGGAAGGAAGGAAGGTCCCCACTCTGCTCTGAATCAGATTCCAAGGTCATTGATGTTGTATTCCTAGTGGAATGTTATAGTTAATCGAATAATTTGAAATCATACCATTAAAACATTTTTACTTCCTTAAAGTGGAACATTTTAGCAATTTTAAAGCCATTTCCTTTTCAAATTGTAAGGGAAATCAGCATAATATAAAAAATTCCATTCTGACAAGAATGCTCTTCGATGGTTTCTAGATCTCAGTGAAGCAATCTTTTAATACACCAGTTCTTCTGGTCTAGTAAAGCACCTGTTTCTCAGAAGATGCTAAGCAAACCAGAGTTCTCTTGGAGTGTGGCCCTAGGATCATTGTTTTTCTGATGGATTTGGACAATAAAAGCTCTAAAAACTACCTGTTTGGCTTCCTAAATTAACAAAGATGCATGTGTACTGTTATGCAAAACAACCTCAGAGGACCACTTTGAATTGTTTGGGTTAACTGATAAGAAGAAGATGAGGATCTTTAATTAAGGGAATAATTTCTGTGGACTTCAAGTGGCCAGGAGAAAAGAGAGGAGTAAATAGTAGTTAATGGCATAAGAAGCTTGGAGCCACAGAGTCCCTCGGTGTGAAAAGCAAGGGAAAACAATCCCCCCAAACAGGGAATACCTTTAATAGGTGAACCTTAGAGGAATAGATTATTCAATTACCTACAAAAGAGACAGACAAGGCAATGACAGGAAGATTAGGTGGTGTCACCTGTGGGGTTTAGGGAAACAAGGCTGGAGGAAGTGGAAATGAATTTGAATTTGTTACTATGGAAGAGATGTGCAAATTTATGAGTCTCTCTCTTTGTTATGCTGATGATGCAAAGAGAAGACATTTTATTGGTATAAGACTCCTCAAAGAGAGTCAAAGTGATTTAAATAACCATTAGTCCACTGAGTTTCTATTTATATTCAAAAGCAAGCATCTCATCTAGCTTTATTTCAAAACAGAACATTTCACACTTCTTAATTATGTGTGAATTTTAAAGCACCCATGTCCTCTTCCTCTACAAAAGGCACAACAGAAGGTATATTCCACCAGAATTAATAATAACATACTACTGAGTGAATGTCCTTCTTGCAAACAAAAAGAATGATACTTTATCAAGGATTGGTGTTGTGACAGACTTTTTATTGACTATTGAGTCTGAAGGGCATTTGTTATAATGACTCATGGATCAGCTTTAGTGGCTGGCCTTTCATTTGTTGGAATAAGGCAGGCCAGACTTCAAATGTTGCTCATGTCTTAGGTGAGGGCCATAAGAACTTGGTTCTGACTTCTATTAATCTTGGTTAAATTTTGATTTGCATTTTTACTCATTGCCTAAATGGAGAATTTGAGATATGAAAATCAGAATCTAACAAGGGAAAAATAAAGCATATATCACTCCTTCTAAACCAAAATCTCAACACAAAACTAGTTAAGAAATCTAACAGAATTGTCATTCCAACATTATTGTATAGCAAACATAAAATGTGTGGTGGTCAGCTAAAACATAAGTTTTTGAGCATATACATGTTGAACAGAACAACCTCCTATTTCTGAAATCAAGTTGAGATTTTTTCCTGCTCCCTCACCATCTGGCTTGTGGACACTCATCCCCCTGTTCAAGTATTTCATTTTAAGGGGTTCATTTTTATCAGACAGGCAAGTCTGATTAAAATTGGAATTTGATTCTATTTTCAGCAGTACATGCTTCTGGAAAATGAATGCTTGGCAATATGTGTTAATAGAAATCATCAGTTCATAAACAACATTGGAATTTTAGATATGTCAGACCCCTGGTTTGAAAAGCAATGTGCTTTTGTAAATGCTGAAAAATACAGTTCAACAACCGCAGGGACATGCTAAATTTTAGTGGTGGATTCTTTTAGCTATGTTATCTTTCAGCCTAAACTAATGTTGAAATTCTGGAAGATATACTATCTTAGGAAAAATGAAATTCAATTCCTGCATTACATGACACAATGCAGAACAGAAGCAGCTCAATTAAAATGCCAATTGTTTTTTAAAGGGCTTTAATATAAAATGTAATGAAGGTTGCATTTTTTTTTCTAGGACATTTTCTTCCTTGAAAAAACTGAACACGTTGTATCTTGCTTTATTTGCAGATGCTTTCATGGGACCTTATATACAAAATATTTCATAATCAAGAACTGTAGGAAATCTTAGGCAGAATTCTGAGCAGGAGAATGGGGAATCATGATGAGATAGATGCAAGAGTCACAAGGAGCAGCGCAGCAGAAGATGGGAATATTTCAGTTGTGTTAGTCTACATCTATTCTTGGTCTGACAAAGAAAACAAGGATAGTTTCTTTAAGTCTGTCTTCTAAGTGGTGAGGATGGATGGGGGAAAGAGGGTAATGTAGGCAGGAGATAAACTGAATTGATAGGAGAAGGTAAAGGCAGGAAAGATCATTGAAGAGAGGTTGTATTTAGGGTCCACATCTGTGGGCCCCGATCAGCAGTTTTCACCCTCCCTGGTATCTTGTAGAAAGAGCCTGAATTTGCTCAGGTTTTTTCTGTCACTTTCTTTTCTCTGAGACCAAGATGAAAATTTGCATTTGTGACAGATTAGCTGAGGTAGAAAGGATATTTTCTCTTCCCAGATGAATGTCCATTTTGCAGAGAGGGAGTCTAGTTTAATGTTCTGACAATTTAGAAGTCAAAAATAGTGTAGTCAAATTCATAGAGTTTCATTGTACATCAATTTGGAATTGGGAAGGGGTTAAAGAAAAGCAGGCAGAAGACATCATCTATGAATCCCTATTACAGACCTTTTATTCCAGTGCTGTGATGACAGAAATCTCTCCCAGGACTTCACCTGACCATCATGCGGAAAAGGATGACTGGGTGCCAGGAACAGCCTGGGATCAACATGGGAGAAGGATTTATTGGAGGAGCAAGTGTGAGTAAGAGTAGTGATAAATTTTGTCTGATGTGCTGCCCCGTGTTTCCAAGAAGGTTAATAAAATTGCAGGTTACTTAAATGATGATTTGTGCATCATGTCTTTCCTAATGCAGGCCTGGGGCAGCACATTTCATTTCTCAAAGCCCATCCACAGAGAGACTGTGCAGGACACTTGGGAGCAGTGAAGAAGCAGCCTGTGCTACTCTACTGCTTTCAGAATAACACACTTAACCACTGGTGTAGAGTTTGGAGCACTGAGAATGACTTAATTTGGATAATGAAAGAAAGATATTGGTCTCTGCTTCGCAAAATCATCTTTTATAGTCAAGCCTTCCAAAATAAGACTGAAAGTGATGCAAGTTGTACATATCCATATCTAAAAAAGGAGATACGCAAATAAAATGTGTATTAGGATTTTTAAAAGTTTGATTAATGGCAGTAATTTTTGAGTGGATATACAAAGCTAGATTTTGTATTTTTTCCTGTAAGAACTCTTAAATCTGCAACTTTGATGGGTTTCTTCCCAAAGAAAAGCCAAATGAAAATAAACAAACTGCCCCCATTTTTAGGGGGACCGTGGTGGGAGTGGTGTTTCCCTGACGTTTTCCTTTAAGTTCCCTTTTTATCTGTCATTTTCTTTGACTGAGGAAGAATGGGCAGCCTTTATTTTCATTTTCCCTTCTTAGTGGCTGATTGCATTTGTGTGGCTAACTTTGCCATTAAAAGGATGATATGGTGAAACACCTTCTGTTTGCTTGAAGCTGAGGTCACTGCAGAGTTCAATAATGATTCCTAATCATACAGCACTTAAGGCACACCTAGTAGGCCAACATGTGTAAAACAGCTTTTAGTAACCTCCATAGTGGACACCAAAGAGGGTGTATTTACAATAAACTGTAAGTTATTTAGGGAATTTTCCTGTGTGTATTAACTATTTCTCTAACTAAATAATAGAATTTCAGGTTTGGTAAAAGATGTGTCTGTAGCTTAAAGGACCCTCCAGCCTTGAAATTTAGCTCTTGCCTAACAGAGTCCATACTTGGTTTTGGTTATCTTTCTGTTTCTGTAGGGTAATTTGGTTTGGTTTAATTTGTTTTGTGGTTATTTTAGGACCTCAGATCTAAGTAAGAGTTCATCATGGGCTTAACCAGAGTTTATCAAATGCTAATTAAAACTGTAGTATGCTTGTTTACTGCCTCTGTGGTGGTATATAGTATTTGCTGTTTGTGTTCATCTGTTAACCTCTGCTAAGTCTCTTTGTTTCCTAGATCTTAGGAACCTGTAGCTGTAAGCCTAAGAAGGAAGCTGTAATCCCTAGAATTTAGGAAAGCATGTCAGTACAATTTAAATTTTTGTTCTGAACTCCTTCTACAATTACCTGATTCAAACCTATCCACATTTGATAGTAAAGCTAAACTTGACCTAGCCACGTTAAAAACAAAGTGAGAAAACGCTTAATGGGCTTTTCTTTGAAAAAGCACTTCCGTTCCATACTGATGTTATGAATTATGAGCATAATTGCAAATTTCTAAATAAGTCAACTAGATGGCTACACGTATATCTTGGATGCAGTTGTTTGTGAAGGTGAAAGACCTTCATTTTGTGGGAGACGATCATGAAGTAATCCTTCAATTGAATTTTTTTGCATCTGAATTTATCAATATTGCAAAGGAATGCAAAATATGACAAGGATTCAGAAAGATTTTCATATGGAGATAAAAAATATCTGGACAGATATGAGAAAATAATCAAACAATTCTCATGAGATTCCTGTCATCCTCATCAGCATTACTCAGGATTTTATTCATCTGCAGACCTCAGATCTATCAATGGAGTCACCTCACATACATAATTCTAGTTGCTGGTACCTGCATATTTTAAGAAAGTGAATCAATTAAGGTCATAAGTAATGCTTGTGCTTTAGCAGCATTTCCTATTTTGCAATCACTGGACAGGATAAGAAGTGAGATAAAATCTGTCATCCAAAGAAGAAGCCTTTCCTTATGAAAAAATCCACAAAATAATCCCATAGAGAGGTCCCATTCTGCCTTGTGTGCTTATTTTGTGGGCGTTTGGGTCTTCTTTTATAGTTTTTATTTTAATGTGTTTTGTGGGGTAGGGTGGGGTGGAGTGTGGCTTGTTTGAAATCCAGTAAAATCATGAGGATGGGACATCTTCCATGAGACAAGTTTATTACTGCTTTAGCTTGATTTATAAGGCCCTTCTGAGGAATTAGCAGAGGATAAGAGATACTGAGCTGGCTTTGGGAATCTAACATTCTTTTATCAGTGTTTTTATTCAGGGCTGATAAACAAACAGAAGAAATTTGTTGGAATTTGCTCTGTCAGATTTCTGATGTACCATCCTGCCAAGTGATTGAATGTGAGAAGCCACAACAGATCCCACTGCTCATTTACTCTAAGCACTGAAGATGAACAGATGTAGAAAACTTTCAAGCTGTGTAGAACCACAACTTCAGAGGTGGTGACAATTACTTTAGAGCATTTCTAGAGAATGTGCAACTTGTAAGTATTATTTCTGCATGGGTAGGGAATGAGTTTTAGTGTAGGAATTTGGGAAAATTTGTGGACTGTTGTGCCCCGACTGCTCAAAAGTAATTCTAGTGGCCTAATTAGAAAACAATTATATTTTAGAAGCTTGAATGATTTGAAGGTTTCCTAATTGCTATAATAGAAATGGGAAATTAGAAAGAAATTAACTTTGGCATAGTGAAAGGTGTTTAGTTCATGAGATTTTTCTTTATATAAAGTCTTTTTTCTTCTGGGTGAAGGAGATGTTCTAATGGGATCTTTGGGATGCTGGGTTGTTCTGAGGCTAATCATTTTGATCGGATACTGGCAAGGACACTAATGATATTGTCAATCATACGTAATGTAAATATAAACAAAATAGTATTTAAGCAGCACAAAAACATAGACTAAATTAATTGTGGTACTTATGACTACTTATGACCATGCCAATTTGAAAAGAATATGCAAGTTAAATAGTTTTGATTATAAAAGGACAAGTTTAGTCTTTCTATAAGTTTTTTTGATCATTCTCAAAGACAAAACACTAATCAAGTTACCATAACCTTCCAGGCCAAGGAGTGTTCAGTAGAAGAAGAATAACAAATAGTTGACTTTGCTTTGTTTCATAAGAAAGCATCTTCAAGTCTAGAAACGTAGCAGAGCAACTTTTCTCTGCAGATTTCTGCCTTACAAAACTTTTACTTTCTAGAATATTTTTAGCATGACAGATCACAAACAACTTCAGGAAAAGTAGCAAATTCTAATTAGAATTGATCTAGTCTGACAACTGAACAATGGTAAATTGGATAGCAGAGCAGAGTTTTGCACAGTTTACTGACCAAAATTAATTGCACAGCCCACAGCAAGAGTTCTTTTTCTCTTCAAAGTACTTATTTCAACTCCTTTTTACTTTCTTTTCTAACAGAATTTGTCTGTTTTATTCTTTGTTGAATGGGAAAATTATTGTTGTGAGATATCCTTGCATTGCTCAGTTTTAGGCTGTTTCACCAAGTGAAGAAATAAATTTGGTGCTATGGTGCTGTTTGGGTGCTGTTTAGTCTGTGATTTAACAAAACATAATCTATTTTTACAGCTGTCAGAATATCACAAGAAGATAAATGTGTGCTGATATGCTACTCTGAAAGGGTTAACAATCCCTATCATGTTCCCATTTATCAATGAAATTGGTTATAGAGAATTTTCTTTACTGTCCATCTCAACCAAAGGTACTCTGGCTACACCTTCTGGCAGTCAAACTGTTGCAACTATCCCTTGGTGACTGCTTTATTTTGTTAATTGCTCTTCTGGAACTCCAAAAATGGTCCTGATTTCAATGACCCTTTGAGCTCCCGTGTGTGCCATGATCAATTAGACGGGAAGAATGAGAAACAGGACTTTTTGTAGCTTTTTAAAGTTTTTTCTTGCTTTCTGTGTGAGGTTGCAAGTTGCAAAGGAAGCACTTGTTTATCAGAGCATTAAGCAGATCATTGTTTATATTTATATACTACATGACAAGAGCGAGACTCTGGTATTAAGGTAATGGAGATTTGAGTGCCTGTGCTAACTTTGGTTCAAGGAAGTTATATCCTAAATTTGAGCTGGTCTTGGAGCCTTATGAGCAGTAAAATAAATTCTCAAGCTTTTTCCTGAGCTATACAAAGTCAGTGTTGCTGCCCACTGGATTGTTTCCATGGGCTACAGCTGAGGGAAGCTTAGCCTAAGACAGACTGTTAACACTTTGAGCTTGGTTTGCTTGCCAAAACAGTCATCAGGTG
This sequence comes from Molothrus aeneus, assembly GCF_037042795.1. Lineage (NCBI taxonomy): Eukaryota > Metazoa > Chordata > Aves > Passeriformes > Icteridae > Molothrus > Molothrus aeneus. Next base: position 68,445,399 of record NC_089647.1, read on the forward strand.
TCATTTGAAATCTCCAAAGGGGCTAGGAGTTTCACCACAGGGTGGGCAGATCTGATGTGAAGCTTATGGGAGCTCATGCTTTTCTGAGATGGCAGCTGGGGACCATGTGGGATCTTGGATAAATCAGAATGAAAATGTGTGCAAATCAGTCCTATACCCAGCCTGGTGGAAGCATTGTCTATGTTCAGAAATAACATATACAGAAATACTGTGTTAATATGAAACTCGTGCATGCAGCTTTCCCTTCCAACATAATATATGGCTGAACATGAGCCAGCAGTGTGCCCAGGTGGCCAAGAAGGCCAATGGCATCCTGGCCAGTATCATGAACGGTGTGGCCAGCAGGAGCAGGGAGGTCATTCTTCCCCTGTACTCAGCACTGGTGAGGCCACACCTTGAGTATTGCGTCCAATTCTGGGCCCCTCACTTTAGGAGGGACGTTGAGATGCTTGAGCGTGTCCAAAGGAGAGCAACGAGGCTGGTGAGGGGCTTGGAACACAAGCCATATGAAGAGCGACTGAGGGAGCTGGGGTTGTTCAGCCTGGAGAAAAGGAGACTCAGGGGTGACCTTATCACCCTCTTCAACTTCCTGAAGGGTAGCTGTGGTGAGCTGGGGGTCGGTCTCTTTCTCCGGGCAACAACAGACAGAACAAGAGGACACAGTCTCAAGCTGCGCCAAGGGAGATGCAAGCTAGAAATAAGGAGGAAGTATTTTACAGAAAGAGTAGTCAAATACTGGAATCATCTACCCAGGGAGGTCGTGGAGTCACCATCCCTCGAAGAGTTTAAAAAAAGACTGGATGTGGCACTTGGTGCCATGATCTAGTTAAGGTATTAGAACATGGGTTGGACTCGATGATCTTAAAGGTCTCTTCCAACCTAGAATTTCTGTGTATAATAGTTTCTGTGTATATTCATACAGCCTTAAAACAGTATTTACAAGCAGCACAAAAATAAATGCATAACATGTATATACATATTGTTCTGTATCCTTAGGAAATATTTTTTTGAAGCTTAAAGGACATAACATGTTCCACAATTTGGATTAATCTTGCATTCTCTTATGAAGTTAAAAAAAAAAAAAAAGCCAGCAAGAAACTTCATGTATTTCCTGCATTCTGCTTTACTTGTCATACTGAGGTAAACTTCTGTAGCTATTGCAATCTGTACCAACAGAGAAAAAATGGCCATAGCATAATATTGTCTACTTTCTGGGCAATCTTTTATTTCTTTAAAAACAAAGCTGTTTTCATTTTTATATGCAGTCACACTGAAAGAACCCCCAAGAGATATTTTATCTATGTGTCTTTTCCCAGGTTAAATTTAGCTGCAGTTGCCTGTAGCCATCATCTAATTACTGAGTTGCCCAAACTAGAAACTTATTACTGTTTGCTTTGTGTGGAAAAAGCATACATTCCATATACCATATATTGTTGGGAATTTAGAAAATCCTAAAAAGTTTGTGAAAAATGAGCACAGAGATTGTGTTATTAATTTGAAATTAGTCAGTACTGGCGTACTGGATCATCTTTTCTGTCACCTTTCTTGTAACAGTGAGAATTAAAACTTTCTAAGTGATAGAGATACCTTTTTATTTTTATTTTTTTTAGAACAAATATATTCATTCACTGTTTTTTTTAGCTGTGATAGTAAAATAGTTATATTTGAATTTTGGACAATTATGTATGTGAGGAGCAACTGAGTAAAACTGAGCAGCTTCTATTATTCCATGTATCTCAAATAATCAAAGAAATATTTCAGTTCAGCAGTAACTGGCTCTGCTATCAGCTCTCTGTATAAGAGGGTGTTTAAGGAAAATGAAGCACATATTAAAATTAATACATGTAGAAAAGATGTGTTCAATATTGTGTGTACTGCCATCTGTAAGTTGCTTGGAGATGGTTTATATTTCATTTTAAGGGACTACACAGAGATTACTTTGCTAGGAGCTGCATCTTCTTGTACTGTGTAAACTCCCAGATGCTGCTATTTCAGTGTTTTTGAATATTGGGAATACGAAACAGTGCTTATCTCCTGGTAGTGGTTTTTATGTTTTTTTTCAACTGAAGGATCTTAAAATGTGAAATAAATATATATTTTTTAATGATAGAGTATTAATTTATTATTCTATGCTCATTTTTTATGGCAGTCATAATTACTTGCCTATGCCACAGCAAGGCTGTTGTAATCTTAACTATTTTGTTAATGCCCTCAAAACTTTTGATATTAATACAGATCAAAACTGGCCCTGTCTCTCTCCTTTTTTTCCAGCATGAGCACTTTCTTTCCTGGCTTTAGTGTTGTTTATGTCCATTATACTATGCCTACAATATAAATAGCATTTATTGAAACCAGCAAGGCACTGATTCAAACCAGGAAAACAGGAGATGTTTCTTCAGATGGTGTTCTTTATGATCCTTTTATGAGGCTGCTGTAGATGCTGAAAGTTTGGAAGGGTTGTAAAAGGGGTTGTCTGAGTGGCTAAAAGAAAAATACTTTAGGGACAACACCTCTGGCTTAAACATCGTGAGTCAAAAGTTATTACTCTGTCAAAGTATCCAGGGAAGAATTTATATTGGCCATTGTCAGTTGGGATAGATGGATTTTTAGTCTAAGCTATTTCAGACCATAGTCTTCCTAAAGCTGTTTTCTGGATGAGTGCTGTTGTACAAATGTGGGTGCTACTGCAACCAGCAGGTGTACTTTCAAAACACACATCTTGTTCACTCAGGGGCCTGTGCTCTGAAAAGCATTTTTGGCTGACAGAAGGAGCTGGGGGACCCTGCAGTGTTTCATGCAGCTCAGCCCAGGAGATTGGGCACTTACTCAGATTTTCTTACCAACAAGTCAAACTCATGACTGGGTGTGGAGATATGGTTTGCTCTCCCCATCAGCTGTGCAGGATGCTCCTGGCTCTCTTCTCTGACTAGTACTCCACAGCCCAGTTCCCTTGCTTTTATACTGGATGAAGCTAAAATTGGAAATGACTGACTGAATTTTCTTGGTCATGCCTTGAACACCAGAAAGTATATCTGTTCTTCAGAGAACCACATGTTTATCCTCAGCACAGTTTCTTGTCCCAGAGATGACATTTTGTTAGTCCCCATTTTGTTAGTCAGGAACCTGAGAGCAGGCTTTTGGGCAGCATGCCCAGGGTCCTGCACAAAGTCTGCATCAGAGCCAGGATACTTTGTACTGAACTTGTTGTAATTTAGGGGTTATATCAATAGTGATGGTGATCTGGAGAGTTAACACAAATGTACAACCTGGGAGTTAGGTCTGAGTTTGAGCTGATAAGAGCATGAAGCAGCCTGGCCCATGTGCTATGTATTTTGGGAAGACTCTTCCCGTAACTGCTTGAGTGATTATTCTGAACAATGTGCTACCATCCATTACTATCCTTATCTCTGCTACCACTTATCCTAAACCTGAGTCATCTATTGTATCTCAAGTGGATTTTATTAAGTGTTCCATATTTTATATTCTACATGATGGCATTGGCCCATTTTCTATAATCTTTTGTTGGAGTTTCCTGAACTGCAAACCACAGCCAAAACTTTCTCAGGCTGGGAAATCAAATATAAACTGACATAGTATAAGAAAGAAGCAATTATACTTAATCGGATTTCTTAATCAGAAATGGGGAAAAGTAAATCACGAAAACTGTACAATTTTTGAGTGGTTCTACCCTAATGTGCTTTTAAAAAAATCCTATTCCCAATACCACTCTAAACTTGATCTGCAGATTTTTAATGTGGCTGGATACGTTGTATATAGGTTTTCTGAGCCAAGTACATCCTCACTGTTTTCTAATTAAAAAAAATACTCTAAGCATTAACTGCAAAAACTTAGAGCATTTGGAAAGACTTTCAGGAAGTTCTTTATAAAACACTTTTTTTTCCTAACTGGAATTACAGTATTTTTATCACTGGTAGTTGACTTTTCCTCCTTAGAACAATATGCAAATCTCATAAAAAATCCCCTTTTCAACTACTTTGAGACACAAGTTCAGTCAGTAGCTTAATTTAGTATGTAAATGAGCTGTGTAGCATTTCAACTGCTTTGTAAAGTATCCTTGTCATGATTCTCCCCTTTGAAATAGTAGTTGGGGTAGCCATAATGTTAAAATTCTGACATCTAGTTCTCTACTTGCTGTTTAGGCTTTATTTTAAAGCAGCTCTTTGCAGCATAAAGTCAGAGCTAAAGTTGGAGGTCTGCAGGTGGTATTAATCTTGCCCACTTTGAGTAGGATGAGAGCAGGGTGTAGAGGTATAACACTAGTTTAGGTTTACAGTAGATCTAATGGAGATCTAATGCATCAAATTAGAAATTAGAGAGTGATTCATTTGACCATGTTGCTCTTATTCCTTCATTTCTGCCAAGTTGGGAATGTGCCCTGTTGGGAAACCAATCTGGTCCAGCACAGTAGCAACAGTTACTTCAACCAGATTTTCTGTAATCACTAAAACCCTACAATGAAAGAAAAAAACCCGCACTGGCTATAAATGCAGCATTTTCACAGCAAAATATCTGTATACATTACTTCCCATACATGGCTAATCTGCTGGATTGACTGAAATGAGAATGCTGTCTGTCTTTGCTAATATTTAATTAGAGGAAGGTTTGGAGTCTAAACTCTTTAAAAGTTTAAAATCCAACTTCAGTCCTGGAAACTTAACTATAACAATTTTTCTAAAGGATAAGCATTTTCTCTGTTTTTCTTCTGTAGTGCATTGAAATTAATTTCCAGTTGTAAAAGCCATTATAAACAACTTGCAAATATTCAATGTGTGGTGGCAGCCATATTTATCTCAATGTTAAATTCAGGAATAATCTTTCTAGTTCCTGTAGATGTGGGAATGAAAAGATAGAGCACTCCTGGCTAAGTTTCAGAACAACCTGGATGTTTCATGTTCATTTGTTCCTTTTGTTATGGCTGCTGTTTGTTAAATGATCATTTCCTCCACCAAATTTTATGATAATAGGTTTAGAAACCTAGCATCATTGCTCATCTCCTCTAAATACCAGTGGGGAACAAATGAACCCAGGTGGAGGAAAAATGTAGTAACAAATGGTTTTTAAGTCATAATGCCCAAGAAGCATATTTTTTTCCCATCTTCCTGCAACCAAATCTAGGCTGACTGAGATAAAAAAATACGAGGAAGCTGATTCTGAACATCAGATTGTAGAATAATTCTTGGTTTGTTTGCATTTTTTGGTGTGTGATTTTTTGTCACACATCTAGGACAAAAGGAGATGACGAAATTCAGTTCTATGGCTTGTTGGTGCCTCAAATTGTTGGTTTGATTTAATTAAAATACCTATGCTTGCTATATTTAGGATGAAAGCAAAGCCTTAAGATGCCTGAGTCTGGCAGACAGCTGTATTGCTGTGAGGATCAGTATTGGTCCAGCTCTAGTATTTGAGGTCTTGTAGCACTGAAAAAGTGCTCATTTCAAAACATGAAGACTGTGATACTCCTAGAGTTCATGCAAAAGATAATGCATTTCTAAACAAAGCCTTCCCCTCAGGTATTTGTATATTCATTGATGAAATCACCCCTGAGATGACTCTTCCTCAGGCTGAACAGTCCCAGCTCTCAGCCTGTCCTCACAGAAGAGCTGGTCCAGGCCCTTCAGCACCTTGGTGGTCCTTAGCATGCTTGTGTCTCTCTTACTGGGGAGTCCAGACCTGGACACAGCACCACAGTGCTCCAGGAAAATTCATGCTTGTTCCTCTCACAGGAAAAAAAAAAAAATTAGCAAAGGTGAAAGTTTCATAGTTTCTAAAAAGCAAACCGAGGATTCAGAGAGTCTGTGGGGTTTTAGTGCATGGGAGGTCCCTGCTCTCATCCCTGGTGGACCAAGCTACCATGCTGTTCACAGTGAGAGACACAGGCATGCAGCTTTCAAAAGAATTCTTCTTTCTGAGTTGTTTACAGAGCCCACATGCCTATGTAAATCTTCTGAACCAGCTTGCCAGTCGTGGGGAATCTGGATTACCCTGAGAGCTCTGTTGAGCACTCCAGTGCCTAAGTGGAGGACTTAGAGGAGATAACACAACTTTAAAATTTTATCAGTGGTTGAAATATTGGCCCTCATTTGGATCATCCATATTCAAGAAAAATTAAATCAAGCCAGAAGAAGTGCAAATAGAGTGTGTAGGTTGTTTGGCAGAGTACAACCAGCAAGACATGGTTCTTTCTGCTTAATGAAATGAGACCTGAGGGGAGATAATACTTCTGATAATAAAATGTGAGGTGAGGATAAGAAATATTTACATGCCTGGCATGTAAGTTCAATAAATAAATATAGACTGGCTATGAGTAATTTAGGACTAGAAATTAGAAGATTTTTCTCAACCTGGAAGAAATCATTAAAAAAAAATTAGAGAAACTGAATGGATTAAAGATGGAAGGTGCTGCATTTAGAGAAAATAAATGAAAATCTTGCTTCCCATGGTAGGAGAGGAAAAGGCTTGATTATCTAGGAATGTCTTTCACTTTGATGTTCCAATCTCTATTTTTTATCATCCTTTTTAATGTTTCAAATTTTCCCATGAACTGACTGGATGGAATTTTCCATAGCCTAGCAAGGCACAGAAGTAATTTTTGCATAATTATTGATGATCTCTATTCTCTAGAATATGTCTGTTTACTTAATTTGGATAGTAAGAATACAGGTACCACATTCTTGGTCACAGTTAAGTGGCAACCTATGGTTTTTCCTTGTTGTATATTACCTTTACCTTTAATTTTTCCTTCATGTGAGGAAAGACATAATCCAAAAATTTCCCTTCAACTCTATGCATATATTTATTTTCTAATAAAATCAATTTTTTCTTCAATTGATTTAAATGAGGCCAAAGTTTTAGCAGATGTTTTTGAAGTGCACCTCCACTGAAGATGAAATATATTCACTTTTTTTTCAATGATACATAATCTAAGGTGTTTTGTTTACTGCTTTGTGCCTTATTATTACTTCTGCACTGGAGCTCAGAAGCCACATATTTGCAAATATAATTTATACTTGGCTAATTTATAAAAGCAGAGGTTTTCTGGAAACATGATAAAATCCATATCTGCTTACTTAGGGTGGAGGACTTTTCTCAAAGACTTCTATCTCTTCAAAAGGGCTTTTTCTTCCTCTTAAAGATTTTCATATCAGCAGAGGCCAATAACCCCTAGATCTTTTTATGATTGAAAGGATGTTTGCTTTTGGAAAACTTTTCCGCCAACCAGTGATTTTCTGGTTTCATGATGTCCAGGTTCCTGTTTTTTTCCAGATTATGGTGCCCCAGAGTCACACTGGGCTTTTTCTCTTGATGAAATATTGTGAGAAATAGAAATAGTGCATATATATCTAGCAACCTGGGAAAGGTGAAAAAAAAATGTTCTTGAGGCATTTGTGGCATGAGAAAGGAGATGTTTTTTCAGGAAGCTGGCCTGGATTCACAGAGGTATTGTCATGCAGTGTCTTTTCACTGCAGTTGACTGAAACAAGACACAACTGTTTAGTCAAGGGCTTTCTAAATTCTTGTGTGCTGTTTCCACATTTGCATTGTTACAGGCATATTGAGATGCACAGGTAGATTATACAGGAGCATACATGTGCATTTCTATACACTTGTAATAAAAAAGGAAAAAATCGAGACATTTTTAAAAGCAATGCTCATAGAACCATAATATCCCATGTTGAAAAAGACTCTGGAGATCATTGAGTCCGACCCTAAAAGATATAAACTCAGCCAAATATAAAACTCAGGAGCCTGGGTTGATGCAGCCAAAAGAAGAGAAGACAGCATAATAATGAACTGAAGGAGAATGTGACAATTCTGAATTAGCTAACAAGATTCACTCTAGTAGCTGCATATACTCTTTCAGTCATGATAACTGCAAATGTACCTAGTATGGCCTCTAATTGTTTTTTAAGAGAAAGAAAAGTGCTATTTTGACTTCAGTGGAAGCAAGTTCCCTATAAATTATCTCTTTCACAGTTATGCCAGAAGCTGAGAGTGAAGCCACATGGTACAGTACTACCAATCTTTCTTCACCCTCATTTGAAGTGAATGGTCCTGTCTCTTGAGGCCTCTCTGGCACTGGCTTAAGTAGATTCAAAAATAACTTCCTGCCACAAAACAGTTCAGGTTTTTTGTGGGTTATTTTGGTTTTTTTTTTTTTGTTTGTTTGTTTGGTTTCTTTTTGTTGGGGTTTTTTGTGGCTTTCTTGTGGTGGTTTCTCCTTTTCTTCTTTTCTTTTCTTTTCTTTTCTTTTCTTTTCTTTTCTTTTCTTTTCTTTTCTTTTCTTTTCTTTTCTTTTCTTTTCGTGAGAGGGAGGGATGAGAAGCGGAAATGAATTTTTATGAACGATTAACAGAGGGGATTGTCTCTGTGAGTCCAGTGGGGACTGGACTGAGCCTGAAACACGGACTGAGGGCAAAGTCAAGATCTGAGCTGTTAATGGAAAGAGTAAGTTATTCTTTCATCTCATTTGCAGTGGAATGTTAAATCAGCTCAAATTGTAATTAATAGCTTCAGCTGGAAAAAGGGTATCCCTCAAAGAACCCCAACATGCCTGAATTATTCTAGTTTTTTGTGTCCCCATGTCTTTTTGACAGGTTTTCACAAACTCTGGGGCAGTAATCACAGCTTTGCCATTTAGACCCTTGCATCCAGCTTGTACCACAAGTACTTAATCAACAGGCAATTTGCCTGTGTTTCAGTCTGAGTGGTTCTTCTCTTGCTGCTCCATTGCCATTTGATAATATATATTTTTTTGGTTTCTCATTCCAAATTGCTTTGCACATTTTTGTTTCAGTCACACAAATGTAGTCCCTTGGTCATAGCTACAGAATGAACAAGGATTTTCAGTGTATTTTTGTAATGCTCCATTACACTTAGAGCATATGCTGAATAAATAACAGATCATCTATAATGCTGTTAATATGTGCCAAAAGACACCATTACATAGCAAATTTATTTTTCCTTAGTCTTGGCAATGTTAGGACAGACAGCTCAAGTTTAAGAGATGAGTGAACATGGGGAAGTAACACCTTTACTTTTTATAGACATCCACTTCTATATTCCTGTCTTTTGGATTTTCTTTGAAGAGTTAAAAATGAACTTTTTGTTCTTTATTAAGTGTACAGTGAGTTGATGAAAGATCAAAAAAAGAAAATTAATGATTTATTAACCCTAACCTTCATGCAATTAGTGTGTTGCAGTATGGGCATTGTAGTTATCTTTTGAAAGCAGAAGGATTTCACACTGCCTCAAGGAAATAAAATGCAGTTATTACTGCAGAACAAAAGTTTATTGCAAATGCGCCACAAAAGGATAAAGACAGACACCTAATTAGAATGTGATATCACCTAAAGGTCTTTAATTTTCCTTTTATTCAGTTATTGCTACTATGTTATTGAAAGTTAGGAAATTTCCACAAGGCTGTTTTGTCTTCTTGTGGAAGGAGTCTCAGCCTTTATCAGTGATGTATGTGAAGAATTGTGGAATAAACCATTATGGAGAAAAAATATTTTATGTATAAACAACAGGAAAAGCCCAGGCAATAAACAAGCTAATTGGACACATTCATTGCAGTGATAACACACAAGTTCAGGTTCCTGTTTCCCACTAGTCATTGGGATGTAGAGTTTGAAGGGCTTAACAGCTCCCTTTGCTGGCAACAAGCAAGAAATGCAGTTTTTGTGCACTGTCCGTGGTTCCGTTTGCCATAGCAGGTTTTAATTAGCATCACAGGCAATATGTCCTGGCTCCTGCCTTCAGTTATGAGACAGAGAACTTTTCAACTATTCACAAACTCCCAGGGAAAGTATAAATAGACGATCAAAAGAATAGAGAAAGCAAATTAAACTCGTACAAACATACTAAATGAAATTAAGATTGAACCAAAATCACAAATAGAAAATCAAACAGTTACTGTGTATAACACAGCCAAAAAAAGACTGACTGACAAAGGTAGTTTCTCTAGTTTATACTAAACAACAAAAAAAACTAGCCCACCCCTTACCCCCTTACCAGGAACCTTAACTGGACACACAATATTCACCTGAAGCCTTTCCTGAATCCCAAAGGCTAAGTCTCTAAACCTCAAAGGGGAGTTCAATCCCAAGCCCTGGCCTGAATGCAAGTCCCTGTGCAGAAGTCCTAATGAGATGCCTGAAGCCCAAGTCACCCTAACCTAGGGTCTTCAGACCCTCACTCTAAGCCTGAAGTCCAAGAGACTTTTCCTAATCTTAGCTCACATGTGTTAGGCCCACCAGGCCAGCAGGGCTTGTGAGGTTATGGAGCAAATGCCTGAGGAGATGATTGTAATGGGCAAAAACCCCAGGCTCATGTCAGGAAATTTTAATTAGTGTAAATTGACAAAATGTTTTATTACTGATCCTACTATTAACTGCCTTCCTGCCATTCCCATGCCCCCCATAAAAACCCTCACCCAAACAAAAACAAAAACCACAAAACAAAACAAAACAAAAACAAACCCAAAAGCAAGCAAACAACAACAGCACAGTCCATGACCTCCTCCCACATAGGCCAACCCTAGAGGCCATCATGAGCACAAAATCCAACCACTACCAAAGCCCCTTCTGGAGTCAGGGGAGCAGGGAGGCCATGGGACAGGAGAGGGAGATGCACATCAGAGGGAAAGCCCTTGGTTGTTCCATCCATGTCATAACTCCATTAAGGATGTTAATAGAATTACTACAGGGATTAATCAACTTCATGTGTCCAGGGCCCCCTGTGAAATCCTGTCCATGGGGTGGAGGCTGGGCAGGAGGGAGCTCAGTCAGCAGAGCAGTGAGGAGAGAGAGATGGGGATGTGTGTGGAACATGGAGCCATGCCCTTTGATTAGCCCTCACCCTAGGTCCAAGCACAGTCCCACAGTGCTAGCAAAGCCCTCAGCCCTATCTCTAATTCTTAGCCCAGTGACTTTTTCCTGATCCTTAACCTCAAAGCATATACCCAAATCCTGAGACTCAATACCTTTCTCTCCTCACTCTACGTTGTGCTTTTGCTATCATGTGCAACCATTAACACTAAATGCTCCATTATGTTTTTTTCTAGATATTTTTGAAAGGTTTTCTCAGGAAAAAAATATTTCTCTTGAGTGCAGAGACAGAAGTGACATGATTCAAGTGATGCCACCTGTGGCTTTCATATGATTCTAAGTCAAGAAAAGCTATTTCACACAAAGTCTTTCTCAAGGTTCAGAAAGCTGTTGAAAACCATATAATAAAGTTAGTCAAAGTTTTTACAAAGTATTTTTTGGTTGTTGTGTTTTTTGGTTTTTTTGTTTTTTTTTTTTTAGGAAAAAAATTTCCCAGAATATCATAGAGGTCAGGAAAATCAAAGCACTTATTCTGTGTGAATCCATCATACTGTCATAAGTTAGAAACTTATATAGAGGTATAACACACCCACATGGTGAAAAGTTGTGCTTTTCCAGTTAGATTAAGTTCTGTGAATACAGAGCACTTATTCTTTTCACTAGGCTGTCATTTTACAAGTTGGTGGATTTGTGTTTGTGATTGGAGTTCTGTATCACAAGTTCTATTGTTACAGGAGGCTGATGCCTCTTCATCCTGCGCTTTGTGGAAGAGAAATACAGAAGGATCTGTCAAATAACCATGATTCAAGAAGGCCCTAAGCTGTGGAACTCTGGATGGTGGCTGAGTACTCTAGGAGATATATTGCTGCTCCCTCCTTAACTCTGTCGTAAATCCATTATTTTTCCCATTGTTGGAAAGAAGATATTGGTCTAGAAGGACTTTTGGCATGAACTACTGCAAACATTTATCTTCTCTGGTGACCTTTTAAAGTGGAATGTATAAAGGGCTTTACAGTTCTTGTTCTGTCAGATTCAAGCAGTTTGTGCTGTGTCAAACACCTTTTCTACCCACACGCTTCCTTTCAGTGATGATAAAAATCTTTAAGGATCATATTATGGTCTGAAAATTAGTCTGACAGCTTTTAACTGAAAATAGACTTGAAATACAAAATACTGGCTAATAATCAATTTGTTCATGCCTTATTAGCTGACATGTCAATTTGAATAATATGTATGACTCATAACTGAAAATGTAGCAAAAGTGTCTAAAAATTACATCTTCTCCATATTCCCATTATTTAAACAAAACCAAATTATTTTCCCCTTCCTTACTGACATAACCAGAGATCCTTCAATCTTCATATCTTCCCATATGATCACTAATCATGTTTTCTTTTTGGTAAAATTCCCCTCTGTGTTTTGTCTTCTCACTGAGATTTTTCTGGTGGCTAAAGGTTACATCTTTCAATGCTTCTGTAGAACTGAAGTGGAAGTTGGAGGAAGATGAGGACACTTAGGCATTGCAGGTGACACTGAGTCAAACATGCCCAGACGTCTGTACCTGGTGCTCTCACCAAGCATTCTCTCTCTCTAGTCGGTGAACTCAGGACCTGCTATCAAGTTCAGTTTATTTTAGCTGAAGTGTACACATTCAAGGTCACCAAAATTTTGCCCCCCTTGCTGATCACCAAATCTATGGGTACATCAGGCATACAAAAATAAGAATTTTTTTTTGCACCTACCAAATGTTGTTTGCATAAGAAGCCAAATAGCATGTACTATATGCCCTGTGACTACCCAACAGGTAAATAATTTATTGGTTTTTGACTTTCTGCTAGTTTTGGCATCACCCTCATGTCACAAAGTGTACTTCATTTTTTGAAAATGAGAAAACACAGGAAAAAGCTTTAACTATTGAGAACCGAGTATTAAGTTCAATGTTTGTGAATTCAGGCTATGCATTTAGGCAACTGTAGAATTCTATGTTAGTAAATTTTGCCCTTGAGCTTTTCCTGAGTTGTCTCACGGCTGCCTGTAGTGAGACCAGCTGAGGTTGGTGTTAATATAAGCTAAGATCTCCTTAGGCTCCTTTCATAGTCACTGAAGATGAATAGACAACTTCAGGCTTACCTAGGCTGCAGATTTAGGGTAGGATAAATTGCCTGTGGCAGTAATTATTTTTCTTTGATGACTGACAAGGAAATGGAGGATGATAAAGTCAGACTAACTGAGAGACACCTAGGTTGGATCTGAGGAACATTTATGTTGCTTTTAAGCTTTCCCTGCTTAAGCCATCCATCAGGTTTTCAGGCTAGGGGACAGATGTTTCTGATAGAGCTTCCCCACCACCAAGAGCAGTGTGCCTTTTGTGTTCAGCTTATTGGAGGAGGTGATCCGTGTTATGTCAATTGCCATATTGTAATTGGTAGGATGTTTATTGTTCTCTAGCTATTATTATTATTTTTCAGCTAGAAGCTGTTAGTTTGTGTCTTGCATGTTGCTGGCATGTCCTGTCTGTGACTTTTCCCAATACTTCAGGTGTTCCAGTGGCCTGTGTTCATGCACTAACAATTTACTGAATATCTGGGGCATGTGTCGTCCTGCAGACTAGACTCCATTGGCTGTTGTTAGCACTCAATTTTTGTTAACTCTTTTTTGCAATAGCGTATGAATCTTGTAACAGTACCTTCCCTCCAAAGAAGATTGTTTTGGAATTGACCGTTGTGCCACTAGATGGCAATATTATGTAAACCACAATTTCCAGTAACACAAGCTCTACCCTAAAGGCGCATCTGTGTCAAGACAAAGGGAAATATGTTTCCAGAGCAATATTGCTTTATTTCTACACAGCATGTACTGCTGGAGATCTGTCATGTCATAGGGTGGCGCTTAAGCATAAGTTATTCACTTTTCCTTGTGGAAATGGGATTCCTTGTGATCATGTTTTTATTAGGTGCAAATTATCCTTCTGTGTTTTGTCTTCTCTTTCTTGCTTGTCAGTTATGTTTTGTGTGTAAGTCTTTTTAACCTCTTTATATGTGGTAGCTCTTGTATTCAGCTTATTGCATTTTTGTTTATTCTGGTTTGGATCCCAGAATATTTCTATTTTATACATGAATTACAATCCTGCAGAGAAAAGTCAATGGCCCAGTGTGGCCTGATGGTTGTTGATCTTTGAAAAGTATTTATGGAATTTTGGAATAAGACACAAATAGCCTTTGACAATGGTCTGTCTGTACTGTACTGTAGAAAGTAGTTCAACAATGTTATTTATCTGCTGCTATTTTAGCTGAGGTTTTTTTTGTTTTTTTTTTTTTTTTTGTTTTGTTTTGTTTTGGTTTTGGTGGGGTTTTTTGGTGGTTTTTTTTAGTTTGAAATGTTGCAGTTTAGCAAGGCTTAATAGTGAGGAGGTGTCATTCTTTATGTTTTGTTGCTGTTCACCCATCTTGATCTAGTTTTTGTAGAAATATATATCTCCACTTTTTTCTTGTTCGTTTGTCAGTTTCATATAAATTCCATTCTCCATCTGTGTCTCTTGTCTGCCCTTTCTCATGGGCTTCTGCCTACCAAAACCTTGACTCCTGAATACTAGGCAATTTACCAAGAATCCCCTCAGGCTCTCCACCTCTTTGTTGACATCTTCTCCCATGTGTATATATACAGGCAGAGGGAAACTGAGAAATAGGCAGGGGAACCATTCTATGAAGAAGGAAAGTGGGTGAGCAGGAGAGCTTCAAAGTGTACATGCTTGAGCTGGTAGCAGTTAGGGCACCTTTAAGAAGGCTGGAGAGCCATCAGAAAACAGTGATTAGGTCCTAAGATGAATCACCAGTCCTCAGGGGAGCATTCAAAAGGTCAACAAAGATTAGGGAACATCAAAGAGGGCAATAAAGTGGAAGGAAGAAACAGAAATGCAGGGGCCTAACAAGAAAAGTAGGTAAGACATTTTAAATCCTGTGGAGAGCCCTAGACTGTCCAAGCATCAAAATCTACTTCTACAGTGCTTACAAAATCAATGAGACCAGTATGAAAATGAAAAGCTTATCTGTTCTACTGGAGTATGCAAGAATGAAAACACCAGCACTTTTCTCTGGAGATTCAAAAAAGTCTCCTGGTAAGAGAGTCAGTTTGCCTCAAGCTGAGAGTGATACCTGGAAGAAAAGTCACATATAGTGACTCTTCTGATTCCACTACTGGCGTTCATTGTTACTGGTACAGACTTTTGCATCCTTGCTTATGACTTGTTCCTGGAAATATAAAGCCATGGATTCTTAGGGGCTGTTTCAGGGTCTGTTCTTCATGCTGCTGGATCCTTATCTTACATGTAGAATCCTTACACATGCATGCCTCTTTCAATAATGGATACTGACCATAAGCAAGGTTGGTCAAAGCATCTGTTCTTCAGAGAGGAATTCTAAACACTCCCTCTGCCCACTCCCATACCATACTTTTTTTGGGAAATACTGCAGAATAAAATGTCTTTTGATGACATTTCTCAAAGGGTAAAGAATAAATGGATTATTTCCCCTCTCATTTTGTCTCACCAGTGTGCAAATATTTTCCTTGTTCTTTGTTAGATATTTCATTTAAAGAATGAAAAATTCTTTCAGTTTCATAATTTACTTTAATCTGGTTTTTATATTCTGTCATGCAGTGTAGTATTGTATTTTCTATTTTCACGTGATCTATTTAGTATTTCAGCTGATATCTTTTCCAACCTTGTCAAAACCAGAACTGATCAAAAAATCTCAATGTTTCAAAAGGAAAAGACTGCACTTTTATTTGGAAAAAAAAACCCAACAAAAACAACCTTGGAATTTCAGCTTGAAAAAAGGAACAAACTTTATTTCTACCTAGAGACCATTTGAAAAAATTACATTTTCATGGATTAAGCTATATATATATACACACATAACTAATTTTACTGTTTTCATTTATTCCCTGAGTCTACATTGAATATAAACCTTCCATGAATGTCCCTTGTATAATATGAAACAATTACCAGCCTAGATAAGAAAGTAAAATATCATCTGTGGGTAGGACTGTAAAACCAGGCAATGAACTGATGAAGGTGGAAAGGTTGATGCAAATCACTATTAGTCTACTAGACTAAATGAGTCACTACTGAAATGAGGAGTAATATCATATCGTAAATTGCTGGAGTGCCTGCAGATTGTGATTCCACCTACTCTACAGTTAAAAAGCCCTTCATGGAGAGGTGTTCTTTTTAAGGTGAATTACAGCCAGAGTTGCTGTCAAAATACAAATTAGCTGGATCAGCAAAGCTGAAGGGATAGAAAAGCATCATCCGCTGACACTGGAAACCTTGGTTTTGTCATTATCAAACTCTAGTGTGGACCTGAAGCCAGAGAGGGATAAATCTGCAAGGTTTTTGCTGTGTTATTTCTGCGGTAATTGTAAACCAAAACAGTCACTGCAGTTACAGGGATGGAAAAAAATATACAAGATACAGAAAAATCATTGACAACAGTTTTGTCTATTTCTCTAACCTATTGGCCCAGTCAAGTCCTTTATTGCTCTAATTTTTTCCTGGCCTTTGCTTGGATGTTGTTTGGTTTGTTTCATAAGCACTGATAAATCATCTGTGATTAGGAGCAGCCATTGATACCCAGTCTCCTCTGCTTTTTTATCTACAAGGCCCAGGAACAAAGGAGATGCTTTATTCCAGCAATCAATGGGTAAACACGCAGTGAATACAGTTTTAGGTTATGGACACCTGAACTTTTGGTCACAGAGTCAGCTTCTGGGTTGTGACTTGGCTCTGGAAAAGATCCATGATGTGCATTTGCTAGGTAATAATCTATCAGAGGCAGCTCAGAGAGCTCTATGTTTTTGGTAAAACATAAATTTATTTTCTTCTTCTTTTTTTTCTCCTTTATAATTCTTTACCTAGGATAAAGGAATATAACAGATATCTCCACATGAGGAGCGTTCATTGCCTGAACTACTGAAATTTAGTTAACTTATTTAAATTTGGCCTGACCATGTATGATAATCACACTTGATGTCAGCTTAGTACATACATAAAAAGTGCATTGGTCAGATATAGCCACTGAACATGTTGAATGTGCTTCATGGTAGAATTTATGAAAATCCTGAAAGACTAACTCTCAACAAACTAATGTTATATCTGGCAAATTATCTGAGATGAGAAGTAAATCAAGATTTCTTTTACTGTTTTTCTGTTCACTAAAGACCTATCATTTTTTCTCAGTATTTCTTTGTCTTACCTCTTGGCATGTAGATTTTTCCTTCTAACTCAGGAAACAGTATATCTTAGGACTCTATTTTTCAGACAGAGGGAGGTAGTGTTTTAGTAAAAACCCTTGCTTCGCTGGTAGCATACATATTTCAGGAGTTACACAAGAAAGACTGAAGTGCTACAAACTTTGGACTTCTGCTTCCACCAATTCTGATACAATTTTAAAAACACTGTCTCACTTTCTGCTTATTCTATTTGATCAACTGCACCTCCAGGTGTGCACAGCAAGTTTGGTGAGCTCAGGCATTTGGACACCCACCAAATCAAAATTCCAGTATCTGTGCTAGAGATTATCTCCTTTTACATGCTTTCTATTGCACTTGTAGGAGATTTCCAGGTCTCTCAAGTCTTTTAGGGGGCTTCTGATTTGAGAAGCCATAGTGGCCTGGTAGGTTAGGACACATGAAACCCTGCACTACCTCGGTCAGAGGCTGCTGCTTCTCTAATAGGCTCTGTATTTTTACAATAAAGGTCAGAAAATGTGAGTAAATGTGAAAAAATATTACTCCATTGCCTACTATTTTGCGCTCTCACAATGTTTTCACAATGCTAAGCTTTAATGGAAGGAATAATGCTTGGTGGAAAACATAATTTTAAAAAAATAATTCAGCAAATATTTATGATTTCGAAACATTTATTTTATAGAAAAGCTCTCACATCTTTCATCTTCAAGATCCTATGAAGCCAACTATAACCAACTACACAAATATATAAAACTCTTTTTTGCAGTGAGTCCTTCAAGCAGAAATAAAATTTCATTGAGCATAGTGTTCTAAAGAAAAGAAAAGAAAGAAAAGAAAAGAAAAGAAAAGAAGAGAAATTTACTTGTCTCATTATTAGAAAAACTCATACATTAACGAATTTCTGCTATTTCCAACATATTAAAGCATATCCTTCCCCAGAAGTGTGCAGTTATGGAAAGAGAGATATGGGAAGTGAAGGATGGTATTTGCAGCTGAGTGACTGTATTTTATTACTGCAAATCCATCAACACATCACATTCTCTCTGCAAGCAGCCCATTAAAAAAAAATCTTGGTGCAATTAAAATGTATATTTTCGTGTGAGATAAATGTATGTTTAAAAATATACGTATGAAAAATAAAAAAAAATTGGAATAATCATGTACATTTCATATAGTTTCTTTGTGAGTACAAATAATCACTTCATTTTTTCCCTGAGTATTTTTTTAATCAGCCTGAGGCACAGTGGGAGGTATTTTTTTAGCTTTCCAATAAGGAAGGGGCGAGGATTAAACAGGGGGGGTCTGCCTTCAAAGCCACAGTAGGTCCAGAGGGAGTCTCCTCCTGGGATTTTGGTATTGGAGGGTCTTTGAAGTTTTTTGGATTTTACTTACCAGGTGGTCTTGACTCATAGCAGCATCTCCTCTGAGCTGCAGTCACACAGCACTGCAGGGAACCTACCTTCTTCACTTTCTGGAGTAAAGAAGCCACAGGAAAAATTACATTTTTGCGGGATGGTTATATCTCTTATGGGAGCACAACAATCCCTGCTACAGAACCTGAGATGGAGCAGAAATATATGCCAGATAGCAGAAAGTCTGATTCAGTTAAAAACTAGCATGTAGCAGTAATGGAAAGCACTGTCTGAATGCAGTCATTAGATGGCAGAATTGATCAAGCAATAATCTGAATTTTGTGCTCTGTAGTGTGTGCTCCAAACCTGATGGTTTAAAGAATAGATAGGAAGTAGCAGCTGGTGCTTGTATACATTCCCAAAATGCTGTACCTGGCTTACCTGCCGGCACTTTGAGCTAACACAGACCACGGTATTTGTATATCATTTCCAGAAGCAGCACCTCAGGGACTGGGGATCAGAGCATCAATCAATCAGGATTGTAAGATCATTTCTAGGCATGTGCCTTTGAAGACCTGTACCTGTGTAAATATTGACCATCATGATGCTGTCTGGCTATACATTTTTGGCAATAGCACAGATCCAATCCACTTGTGTTTCCCTAAATATCATTGCTTTGAGAGGTTTCTTTCTGAAGTGAATCTGTTCAGCCAGTTTTTGCTGTAGTTAGTTTCTTTGGGCACCAGGCAACTTCATTAAATTACTTGCCAAGCTCAGCTCGTTGCCAGCAGTCAAATTCTGTGGGAGCTGATCTCTCAAGCTTTACCCATTTTTCTCCCTTGCAGCTGCAATACCTTCAGATAAAGAAGCACAGCTCTACCAGTTCTGACAGCTCTTGAACCCACATGATTTCATTACTGCTTTCCCTTTCATGAAAATAAAAAAGTATTGTTTTTAATCAACTTGCTGACTCCAATAAATTATTTCAGCATTAGCTTTTCTGGTCTTCCTCTTCCCATTAGGATTTCCTGTAGTCTTATTGCAGTTCCCAAAATACACACATCTCAACCACCAGACTAGGATGTTTTATATTCTTCATTAGTGCCTAAAGGTAGTATTTCCTATGGCTTAGTTGACCCTAAGAAAAACTAGAGAAAGGAACTTAAACAGAATTTAGAAATCTACAGCTAAAATGATCAATTTTATGTGCAGAAATTACATTGGCAGATGTGTCTCCAACTGATGATTGTTCATAAAGGTATTCAAATATATTACATCCATACATGAGCACCAAAGAAACTTAAAATATTTCAGCTCTTTATTCCAAATTCAAAATGGCATACCAACCCCCCTTATTAAAAATTTCACACCTGATGTTTGGGGTTTTTTTCTTTTATTTTTTTCCTTCACCTACGAGTGCATACAAAATCTCACAATAAACTGGTCTGCATTTCACACATGACAATTCTCTACAATTGCAATTACCTTCTAACATTAACCACCTACTTCTGAACTTGTCACCTAGGATCCCTTTACAGTGAGTGGAAAGCAACAGCATCTTCTGAGGCAATTCATCCTATTTATTTTAGAAGTCTGCTTTAGGAAGTGTCTGCTCACGAAGTTATGATTTCTCTCCAGTGACTGTAAAAGGAGCCTGGGGGGATCAAGAGGAGATAAAAATTCCCAGTCTCAACATTTGGTCTGGTGAATCCCATGCAGAGTCTAAGGTCTTGAAAACAAGATTGCAATGTTCAGCTGCCTCTTTAGAAGAGCTGCACGCAACCTGTACCTGTTTTGCTACAGTGAAGTAAATGATGAGGGGCACAATCCAACAACAGCATATCTTTCAAAGGTGACACAATCACACTTGTAGAGGATGAGGATGTTAATGTGTATTTACCTTAAGAAAGCATGATGGGAAAATCACAACAATTACCTGAAAAAGTTTCAGTAATGAAATGCAACAGAAGTATTAAAACTAAGCTGTAACAGATAAACATGATACAAATGGTTTTACCATTTGGGTATTTGAGTTTTGTACAATTCTTTATTTGACTATACAGTGATCTTATTTTCCCTTCACTGAATAAACAGTTTGACCAACTCTGCCAGGCCCAATTTTTAGGCTGAAAATCAATAAGATAAACAACCAGAAATCTACTTATTAACAACCAGAAATCTACTTATTTAACTAGGTTTAGCATATTTGAGGGACTACTCTTCCTCTTCATGGACTGCTCTTCCTCTTCATATATACTTTCGTCTGAATGACAGTAACAGTATAAATTTAAAAAGTGTGGTACTGGAATAGCCAATAATTAGCTATTACTAGCAAATTCTGTTACCACTTAAAACACTTTCTTCACACCTCTTACTCTCGATAATTTTGAACAACCCAAAGATGATCTATTTATAATTTTTCTGTGATTTCTTTTTTTTTTTTTCTTTGTGTGCGTGTGTTTGGTTTTAAAAACCACAAAGAATCATTTTGCCATAAAGAAGATACAAATTGATTTTTAAAATTCGCTTTTCCAGTATTCCTTCTGCTATTACTTGCTAGACACAATGAGTCAGCACATGATGGATTTCTGAAGGCATACTCTAAATTTCCAAGACTTCCTCTGTATGTGGAATCCTAGTTCTTCACTTAATTATGGCTCTTGTAAGTTTTCTAGTCAAGCAACAGCTGCCAGCAATGTGAACCACTGTGAGATGCCTTACTGATCTTATATCCACTAGTCTGTAACAGACAAGCTGTGATGTATAAGGGTCTTACAAACAGTCTCAAAGGAACATCAGAAGTGAGTGAGAAAACACCTCCAGTAGAAGTTTATATCAACAGTTAAAATCCGACCTCCTATATTAATTTCCTTATTGATATGGGATATTCATATAGACAAACTTAAAATGAGTAAACAGCAACTTCAGTGTTTTTATGTATCCCAGAACAGGTGGTCTGGAGGGCATCATCCAATTTTTTTGTTATAGTAAGTTTAGACTTCTCTAGTCTCAGTACTCTTATTAACTTCTTCTTCTATTCAGCTCCTCGGAAGGTTGCTAGTGTCAGTAATTTGTTTTTTGTTGAAGTAATTAGTGTAATGCTTTCTGTTCTCAACATTTTGCAGCCCGAGGAAAGCAGAGGACCACTCAGTTTAGTTCATTGCTTCAGGTAGCTGATATGTGAAATTAAAAAAGTAAGTCATGTTGATTGGACCCTCGTGGATATATCTTTCTTTGAGCTGATGAACTGAACACTAACTTTTAGAATTAGTGCTGGTACACTATAGTGTCATAGTTTCAAATAGTCACGGTGTCAAATTAAAAATACATCTTAGATGATCTCTGCAATACTCCCTGACAAGTGACTTTTTAAGGAGAATTATTGATATTAAAACCAAATTTCAAATTTGCTAAATGTAAGGCTGTGTAAAGAACAAATAGCTTTTTAATAATTCACTTTCCTGTGAATGGTATATCTATCCTTTTGTTTATCTTAATATTCAAAGGTATTTCATAGTAATCTATGTTTTAAGACACTTTTTTTGAATATTTTTATTGTTAGTATGTAATTACTCAAAACAATTTATAACATTGAAGAAATAGAGACAGTGACAGAATCTATTGACCTTCAACAAGAAGAGCACCTAGATGAACACTGCAAGAAAAAGCCCTTTTAGTTTCTTTTGTGGTATTTTAAAATACCTTTGAGTCTTATGGAAAGTCTGCTAGTGACACTCACTAACCTAGTGACCCTCAATGAAAGATTTCTGGGTTTCTGGTTTTTTTTGAAATATTATTTTTTCCCCTCAATCCTGCAGAGCATTTCTCTGGTCAAGGTATGAATTTTAATAAACTTCATTGCTTTTACTGGATTTTGTTCAGGACTTTTGAACCTCTAAATGTGTCCAGACCTTGTTTGTACTTCTAAAATCTGCTCACCATTACAGGTTCCCAAAATCTTGCTTTTAAAAAGCAAGAAACTAAGTTGAAGTCAGTCAGAGAATGTAAAGCTTGTTATATATAGCTTCTTTTGACTGACACAGTTCTGTAGCACTTGCAGATCTTTACCTCTTCATTCAGGAAATACAGAGAAGTTCCCCCCTAAACAGTGTGGCCAAAGTCCATTCTTCTGCACGAGTGCATTATCCAAAGCATTATTAGAAAGGGTGATGAAATAGGATATTCTAAAAGACAGCAAACATCCTGTCTTACACTTCATATTTCAAACATTAGTGTGTATTAATGCCAAGAGTGCAGTAATTGTTCCTTGGGGAATGCTGGGTGCCAGCAAGCTGTAACAGTGATAATTGTGATACCTAAGCTACCTAGAAGATACACTGACAACATATGTGTGTACAGGGTTTTGAATATTGTGCCTTGGTACACAGGTTATCAAATCTTGTTTTTAAGAATCTCTCTGAAGGATCTTTGTTCATTACTGGGTATGATTGCCAAAGCCCACGTACAGGAAATCATTCCCAGATAAGGAATACCTGAAACCACAGAATCAGATAGAGGTTCTCATTTTTCAACAGGAATGTTAAACGATATCTATAAAATTTTAAGAGTACAGTGACACCTTAACATTTAGTATCACCCACAGTCCTCTGGATTTGTAGAAAGAATGAGTAGGACTCTCAAAAATAAAAATGCTTAAACTTGTTGTCAGGTAGGCTTGAAATGACCTGAAGTTTTAGAAATAGTGCTATGAAGTATTAGAAATGCCCCTCACTAAACTCCAGGTTTGTCACCAGCAGAAAGAGTGTTTGGCAGGCAGACACTTTTCCTGTTCCCATGACCTTTGTCCTCATTAGGACCAGCACCTTAGATGGAGAAGGATGAATTACAAAAGTTGTATTTGTGATGCAAAAAGACCTACAAGAAAATACAGCACAAGCCAGATTGTTTCAACCAATAGCAGCCAGAAGGCAATCCAGTTTGGATGTGCAATATTGATAAAAGTCCACTCTCACAAAACAAAGCTGGACATTAAATGGAGGGTCTGTATCCTGTGTTATTATCTTCTGGTATTGCTGTAAAGGCTGCAGAAAAGTATGACTGGATCTACCTCTTCCATGTTAAATATCTTCCCAAGGAAAATCATTTAGATCGACCACTGTTTACCCTGCAGTACTCTGTCAATCCTACCTTGGAGATTAAAACTTGTTATCCTGCAATAAAAGGTCGCTGAGAAAAGCATCATTGGTACTGGGGTTGGGAAAGTATAACAAGAAAAGGCACAGCCAGATGCACAGACTGGAGCTGGGCATGCAGGTGGCAACAGTTCTGGGTGCAGAAGTGTTAGCCACGAGACCTTTTCAATGTTTTATTAGTGGACTAAGATGATCTTCTATAGCTTCTTAAAAAAGAACGTGTTACCCTGATTCTGGAATTAATCCTTCTTTGTACAGGTGTTCTGGTACTATTTCTCTTATACATTTCATTAAAAACAGTGGGCAAAACCATTGTGAAAACCACACATTGACAAACATGTTATCTGAGAGCTATTCTCAAAACTGTAATATGTTTAGGAAATTGAGGAGGTATTGAAGATATTGAAGAGTCCTCATAAAAAACCCCTTTTATATGTGAACAGGAGTTCCTAAAAAACATAAAAGGGAGTACTCTCATAGAGAAATGTGATTAACTGTATTCTTGTGTCTGAATATTCTCATTTACCATTACTAGTTTAACAATAGGAGCTAAAGTGACACAACCATCTGCATCTGGCAGATGCAAGTGGAATGAAGATAAAAAGGGTCAAGGAAACATATCCAAGAAAATGAGATAACTTCAGCCCAGTGATAGTGCAAACCAGTAGAAATCAAGAGACCACCAACCAGAATTAAGTGATAGAATCCTCACCTGATGGGTGGTATGGATGTCATTGGGGAAGAGATCCCTTTACAGAGGCATCCTGCTCAAGCTATAATCTGAGAATAAAAGAGGAATTGGAAAACACTTGGACTTTAACACAGGATCCTAGGGCTGGCTCTATTATGGTGGTTAGTGTGTATAAACCAGCTACTCTGTGATGCCATATTTGAGAGGGAGAAAAACTGCTGCACAACAGCAGCTGGAAGAGTGAGAGTACATGAGAGAAACAGCCTTTCACACATTAATGTGAAGGAGGAGTATTCCAGGGATGGGAGCAGAGATTCTCCTGCAGCCCATGGTGAGGACAATGGTGAGGTTGGCTATTCCCCTGCAGCCCATCTAAGTCCCTGGTGAAGCAGGTATCCACCTGCAGCAGGTATCCACCTGCAGCCTACGGAGGACTTCACACGGGGGCATGTGGATGTGCCCTGAAAGAAGCTGCAGCCTGTGGAAGGGCCCATGCCAGAGCAGCTTCCTGCAGAAACCGCAGCCTGTGGAGATGAGCCCACACCAGAGCAGGTTGGATGGCAAAACCTGTGACCCTGGGAGGGGAACCAAACTGGAACAATGTGTTCCTGAATGATTGATCCCCATGCAATGGACTCATGACAGAGCAGCTCTGGAAGAACTGCAGCTTGTGGGAAGGATTCACATTGGACAGGTTAGTAGAAGACTGTCCCATGCATGGGACCTCATGCTGGAGCAGAGGAGGAGTGTGAGGAAGAAGGAGTGACAGAGAGAGCACATAATGAACTGACTGCAGCTTCCACTCCTCATCACTCTGAGCTGCTCAGGGGAAGGAAGCATAGGAGTCAGGAGTGAAGCTGAGCTTGGGAATGATGGAGGGTGGGGTGAAAATATTTTACATTTTTTTCTTATTTCTCATTATGTTACTCTGATTTGATTGGCAATAAAATAAATTAATTTCTCCAAGCTCAGTCAGTTGTGCTTGTTATGATAATTGCTGAGTGATCTCCTTCCTTATTTCAACCCACAGGCTTCTTAACATTTCTTCTGCCTCCCCTGTCCTCTTGAGGAAGGGGACTGGTAGAGCAGCTTAGTGGGCACCTGGAACATAGCCAAGGTCATCTCACTGCCCTGATAAAAGCTGCAAAAATTTAACTAGTGAGACTGAACTGCTGGGTTTTACTTCTCTAATGTCTTAGTGGTATTTCCAATTAACATCTCTTTTCAAAGAGGTAACAACAGTTTTGTCCTATGAAAGGAGGTCTGTGCTGGCAGACAACAGTGAAATTCTGAACAAAAACATACAGAACAACTTGAACAAAACTTAATAAACATGAAAAACTTTTCTGTGTGAGATGAAGTCCTGACTCCTTGAGGATAAGTATGAAATGAGAACACAAATCAGAGAGTGCCATCTGACTTCACTGTGGTCTTCCGGGAGATCGCAGGTTATCTTTACGTACTGCTTCTTCATCAATAACAGATGAGCTACTATTTCTTCTTACATGTCATTGCCCTTTACTCAAAAACAAAAGGATGAAGTGGAGCACTGGGGGGAGAAAAAGGTGAGGGAGAAATCCATGAGGGGGGATAATTGGATCAGTTTCTTTGAGCTACACTTTTATGAAAAAAGGCTTGTGAATTAGCTAAGCGCAGTCTTTTCTGACATTGCTAGAAACTTCATTGGCTAAGTTAATTGGCTAGAAAACTTAAAATGCAAAAGACTATATTCACAGAAGTATAAAATATAAGGAAAACCTGTTAACATTTATGGATTAAAACTATTTCTATCTTTCTGAGGGATAAACTGATGCTGTATTAACATCAAAGAAGACTTTCTTTATTCATATATATACACCTGGATATAACTGAGCTTGGAGTGTACCAAGAAAGAGGATGTAATTTTTTTTGGGCCAGCCATCCTTGTAAGAGCTGAAAGTACACAAAAAGGAATATCTAGTCAGGTGTTAAGATGATTCACTTTTCGCTGGTGCTTTTCACTTTGCTCTGCCATATCCAAAGACTGGTTTTCTGAAGATTCAGTACACATTTTATGTGACAGTAGAAGGAATATTCATAAGGTGCTTGACCTGATTATTTCAGAAAAGATAAATATATTGACTGATATTTCTGATAGCCAAGTCCACAGCTTTTTAGTGCTGTCTGATGAACTGAAATATCTGAAGAGCAATAAACATCAATGTAAATTTTTTAATATGGCATTTAGAAGATAGTAATATTTCTATTTGGAAATGATGGCCTATTGGGTTAAGCAGCAAAATAGTCACTGTACCAGAATTATGTACATTTGTGGAAAAGGAAGTATTATATTGTTTAATGTGAACTGTGTCTGTAGCTGCAGGCCCCCATGTAAGATAAAGGCCATTGTGAGGCTCACATCATTTAATGTACTGGTTCAAACATGGACTACTACAGAGAGTACCACTGTAAGATCCACTAAAGGTTCTTTAGCCCCAGCTTCCTATTGAAACAATTGAATGCCCTGCAAACATTAATGTTTATATGCCAAATTTCTTAAGACATAATGGTTTTATGTCAGATCACTAAATCCTATGCATCTGCACTAGAACACTTCAATTATACCAGAAAACATGTGTAGGTAAAAGCCCTAAATTCCTACATCTGAACTGGTCATTACATATGAATTAGTTTAGGGGTATGATGTAGGACACGTGGGAGACCTGTGTCCTTCTGGGACAGCAGTTTGACACTAACTAGGATGTCTAAAATCTCATAATCATATGGCATCTAACACACCAGCAGATGCTTGTGTAATATCTGAATTCTGCCCCTATTACTTGTTTTCACCATTACACTTCATGCAGCTGTCCTGCCATGTGTAGTCCAAGATTTTCAGATGGGACTGGAAGATATGGAAGATATAGTAAGGCATCTATGTCCTCTAGAGGTGCAGAGGGAATGTCAGGCTCCTGACGTGCACTTCTGGTCTTTCTTGGCTCATGGCTGTTGCACACATGAACGCACTTATCTAATTTTAGGTGTGTACTGTATGTAACTGGAGAAATCTCAGGTCTGTATAGCTTTATTCAGTGGATTAATCTACAAATCCTATGTCTTGGAAATGAAATGCAGTAGGATGTCTATGCTTAGGCAGCTGAGCCTTGAGATCAGATTTGACCCTAAGGGTCTGACCTAGGGCTAACAATGGAGATTAAATCTGTAACCTTATTGCCTGAACTTGAACCTAAAATACAGGCACTTGTCCTCTCCAAGTTCTGCATTATCAGGAGGAAGTAGATGGTGCATTTGAAAAAAGGATTACTTGTGCCTGTGTTTCCCTGATTAAAAAGTGACCTTTTCATGCATGAAGAAACATTTTACACAGTACATCAGTGGATATAATTTATCATACTATTAAAATTTATCCTATGTGGGAGATAAGACCATATGGAAAACAGCTAAGGCATATCTTAAAAGCCAAGGAAAGGGAACTATAAATCTTGAACTATGCTGCACTGGATTTCATACCAAATAGTCTGACATAAATTTTTTTAGCCTCAGCAGAACAGTAGAGAGGTTTTTGGGGGCAAAAAATAGGGGAATAGTTTTGGTTGCTTTCCAGTGCTTTCATCTAAGAATAATTTTGGGCTCATTCTCATAATAGGCTCATTCCTATTAGTTTCTGTATCACACAGTATTGGGGAACAAATATGGCAAGCGGGACTGTACATGTGTTGGTGTGATCTATAGCAATGACTGCTATCAGCAGAAATGCTAAAGCAATAACCTTGGGTCTGTGGGTTGAAGTACTTGGCTTTCTGTTACCCAGCTGATGCT
Organism: Molothrus aeneus; assembly: GCF_037042795.1. NCBI lineage: Eukaryota > Metazoa > Chordata > Aves > Passeriformes > Icteridae > Molothrus > Molothrus aeneus. The sequence goes on from NC_089647.1 coordinate 68,473,507, forward strand.
CACGTTGTCATCACCTCCAGGCTGCAGTCACTTCAACTGGCCAGCAAACAAATAATCAAAATAATCCGTAATGACCCTTCTCTGCAACACCTACCAACTTGAATTTGGTTTTGGGTATTAAATCTCTCTTCTATTGATTTGAATGGTGATACAGTACTGTCATTGTCAGAGGAACTGATGAATATCTCTGATGAATATTGTGATTTGAAATAGAGGGGACAGAGCCATCAGAAGTTTCTGCATGAGGTATCAGATCTATAAACTGCTGATATTTGATGTGTTCTGCTGGATCAGGCTGTTACTGTGGGTTGTCAGTGAATGCTCATATGGTCAGACAGGACATTCATTTGCAGGTGAGGAGAATATAGTTTGGCATGCCCAGACATCTGAAAGGAGGATTGTTTTTAGATCATGTGGGGCAACACTTTGAAAATCTGACTATTAAATGCATTTATAAAAGTGGTGTGAGGCAAACAAATATGTCTTCTGGTATCTGATTTTAGGTATTCAGGCTCTGCCTACCCTCACCAAATTGAACAGAGTCAAGGAGCACTGTCTCTACTGTTGACTCACTGAAGTGGGCCCAGAAAAGCTTTCACCTAGGCCAAGTACCATTTTTTTTTTTATCAGAGTTCCCACCTTGAGCTGGTGTGGATAAGAGACCATTCCTAGCAGGCAAGTTGAGCACTGTTTTGCATGGCAAAAGCAGTTCATGTGTATGCACAGAGGCAGCTCGGTGTCAGCTGGGCAGTTGCAGGCACCTTCTGTAGCACAGACATTGCCTCGGGTTACAAACTCACACTGTCATTTTGCGCTGCTCTGTACACTCAGCAAACGTTTATCCCCTGCCCATCTAGCCTGCATGTGACAGCTCCCAGCCAAATGTCAGCTATTTAACAAAGCAAGGGTTCCTAGCTGCAAGGAAGGGGAAGCTGAATTTGACTCCCTCCCTATTAGATGTTTTCAATATGGGCATCACAGTCAACCATTCAAGTAAGAGGCACTGTGACACTGCAACAAAGAGTGGCAGCAGCTCCCATGCTGCAAGGTTGCATGCAGCAGCGATAGAATACACTGCTTTGTGTCATCCACAGTATCAAAAATCCTTGAACTGAATTGTTTAGAAGATGAAAGCCTCAAATTAAAAAATATTGCCTAAGCATATTGCTTTTGAACCCCTGCTGTTTTGAAGCCCTTTTGGGGTGCCTTGCAGAAAGGTCTCTGTTTTTTTTCTGAAGGGGAAAGGAACAGGTTGACCAATATTTCTGAAAACTGTCCTTTTTTTGAGATGTCTGAAGATAGGAGAAGAATCAGGTAACCAAAATAAGAAGTTAGCTAAAAAAAAAGGGATAAGATCTTATTAGGTGCTTAGAAAGAATCAACACACACCTTCATGATAGCTGGTGTTTTCATAGTTTGTGATTATAACAGAAATAAAAAAATCTGTGTGTTCTAAGGACAAAATTCAAAAGGAAAAATATGTAATGAAACTCACAGGACAGCATGAAACAGGCTATAAAAGAAGCATCAATATCATAGACTGCTGTCTTAAAGCATTCTTTAACACATTTTCTATTTAAAAGAAGGTTCAAAGACTTTTTCTTTATAAATGGCATTTCCAAATTTCTTTCTAAATCATCCTGCTGCATTTTTGGATGTTGTTCAGAGGTAGGAACAAGTAGAGCACACATCAGCTTTATCTTAATCCTTAACCTTACACATGACAGTGAAGTGCAAGCCTCTCTGATGTTCTGCATCATATATTTAATTTCTAAGAACTTTAAATCTCCTGAAATGACAAAAGTAACAGACACATCTATAAAATAGGACATCAATCAGATTCTCCCTGCTTTTGAATCACAGTTATAAAGGGAATATTTTCAAATAGGGAACTGTCTCTTTTATTTATAGATATTCAGCTGGAAATAAGGGAACAGTAAAATGTTTCCTCCATATCTTTTTTACTGTATGAAAACAGGGTTACAGATCAATTGATTTACCATCACAATCGATTAGATGACTCTCTTGCTATCTCTATTGTGACAGTAGACAGGCACTCATATAGATCTTTCATTAGAGGAGTCACTGAAAATCAAAGGTTCATTGCATGCCTAAATGGCTTGTAGCTGACTCATTAGGCCATTAACTAACCATTAATATTGTTTAAACTCAAACCTTACAGACAAAATAAATTATAGTCACGTTATCCAAACAAAATAACCTTAACCTCCTTAACAAGTATGTAATTATGTGAATTTATTACCATCTGATCCCATGAACTGAGGGGTTCATTTTCAGAGCTATGAAGGGGGAAGATGAGAATACATCACCTCCAAGATAAGTGCTTCTGGGAGGCAGGTGCCTCAGCCATGATATGCTCTGTAAGGCATAAACCCACAAGGTCCTGACTTGCCTGGATAATGCCCAAACAAAATTATCTTACACACAAAATACTTCCCCCTTATGCAGTACCAAATCTCTTCTTATTTATTTTTAAATGTTTCTGCATTTCACAAATGTGTTGCATGTATGAAATGGCCTTCTCCATCTCTCTGTGGTACCAAGGCTTCACACAGACAAGCAGAATATAACAACAATTAGCAGTAATTGAATGAGAAGGCATTGGAAATTTTATCTTATCATCATCCTTTCAAACTTGCAAATTCTGTATGTGTGATGCAATGATCTCCTGAAATTATATTGAAGAAAGAGTGTAAAAAACCCATAGCATATGTTCTGAGATATAAAATCAACTCATGTCAATGTGCTTCCCTTGGAAGGATGCCAGACAAATACTGCTTATTATCAATAATATAAACAAAATATGTTGCCAGCTATATGCAGAGCTTAAAATAAGCAAAAAATCTGAATTACCACATTGCTGATATCCCAGCAGGTCAGCCGTAATGTATGCACCAGTTCTCAGACATAATTTTTTATAAGATAACTTGCCTGAAAATGAAGCAGTCAATAGACTCATTTGCAGGCACATTTCTCTCCAGGAAAAACAACCATAATACAATATCAATTGTTTCTTTTGGGTCTACAAAAAATGTGGATGCTGAGAGAGAAAAAAGACAACAATAGCACATAAATTCAATGACAGATGTGCAAGGAGCAATCAGAAGGAGAAGTGCTGGCAATTAGAGCTGAAAATACAGTTTAATGTTTTCACAGAAGAACAGTCAGAAAATTACAAATACCGTAATAAGATAATTTAGTAAATGAAAATTATTGCCATTAATCAAATTGGGAAGGGGGAAAAAACACCCTCTAAACTGTGCATACTTACTGTACCAAAATATTGCTATAGAATCCTCTCCCATTCACACCAAATAGAAGCATAATTTTATATTTTTATATAAGTGAGGCTTTAACATTTCATGGACTATAGTAGTTCAGCTGAAGGGCAAAAATACTTGTGTCAAGCGGAGCTTAAGTAATTATTGTGATTGAATATTTATCATATGAGTAATTAATTTTGTAAAAAAATATGATAGCTTGTTGAAAAAAATCTAGTTACCACACCTCAAAAATTCCAGCTAAGAGTATTATTTGGTAGAGGTTGGGAACACTTGTGCTCCCTATCCTTCCAATAAGGTGGTCTGGAAAACCAGAGATTTTGCATTTTGCAGCAAGATGCATGTTATAAAAAGGGAGCTAAAGCCCAGGGCCAGACCTTTCAAATGCATTTTAATTATTTTCAGTGCACTGTCAGAACTTTGATACACGCTTGTGGAATCATGCGAATACCTCTTTATAGAATATATGTCCTATACCCTAAGGCACTGAGGGGATTGAAATACACTTTGGTGAAGTTAGGTGTTATAATAAAGTGAGGTAATAAGAGCAAGCCACCATATTACACAATTAGAAATCTACTTCTAAATCTTCTGGTTAGCATGGCTATGTTTTATATTTATGAAGGAGAAAATGCCCTGATTTTTCACAAACTAGTATTTGCAGGACAATGAAAAATATGATGCACCTTAGAATTGCTGAATCAAATTAATTTGGTTTCATATTTACTCATTGACCTCACGAGCATTACCATTCAGTGTTATAGGATGTCTGCAAAAGATTTATTCAATTCCATGTCCATATATTGAGGTGAGGACACATTAACCCAGTGAACTAGATATAGAAAAAGAGATTAATTACTTGAACTGAATTTTGACTTCTGCTTGTAAACCCAGTATTTTCTTATCTATGGCACTCTGAGAAACCACATCACAAAAAATATTTAAGCTTGTACATGAGTTTAATAAAAATAGTAGGTCCAGTCAACTCAACAGTGGCAGATTTTGTTGTCTATCTACCATGCATATGATCTAGTAATAAGAGATTACATGGAAGGATTTCCGTGGAGTCTACCAGAATTTGAATAGTGAGATAAAACATGTGGTATTAGATTGATATCGATTTTTAGGTGAGTCGAATGCTTCCTTTTCTGTACAGGCAGGGCAAGGACTCCTGTTACACAACATAAGCTGAACTTCAAGCTTTTAAGTACCTGACATGAAGTCAAGTGAAGCAAGTTTGAAAACTTTGCATTAAAATAAAAAAACAGTTTAGAGTAATATATATTCTTATAATTGTGTTTAAGATTTAATTTGAATCAGCTATGTACAAAAAGATGGAAAATGAATGATGTGTATGTTATTTACCAACTGTCTCCCTTGGATTCTTTGCTCTCTTTGGAAAAAGTCAGTGATATGTTTGAGCAGCTTCTGGGACCTCCTGTTGTCTGCCACCTTACTGGACTGAGGATGGGAATGGTTTCCTTCCTTTTAAAGGCGTCACTTGCACCTCTTTGGATTCAGCTAAGTCCTCCCAAATACAAATGGGGTTTATTCCTGGGATAATCAATTTTTTCTAAATATAAAATATTTCATTTTTGAATTTGACCATCATGCATTTCTTAAAGAATTTCTAGGGTGAGAATACATTCAAGGTTTTTCATCTCTCCCATTCATTTTCCAAAGTATGACCTATTAATTCAGTGCTGTGCCCCAAAGGATCTTGGTGCACACAGCATTGCTCATGGAGAAACCTGCCTTAGCACTAAGTAGAACAGATCCAGCTTTTGCAAAGTATTTTCATTCTCAGTGTTTTTCTACCTGGTTATTTAAGAGGGCTGAGTGCAAGGTACTGTACCTGGGTCAGGGCAATCCCCCGCATCAACACAGGCTGGGGATGAACAGATGCAGAGCAGTCCTGCCAAGAAGGGCTTGGGAGTGCTGGTGGGTGAGAGGCTGGACATGACCCAGCCATGGGCACTCACAGCCCAGAGAGCCAAACATGTCCTGGACTGCATCCAAAGCAGCGTGGGCAGCAGGGACAAGGAGGGGATTCTGCCCCTCTGCTCTGCTCTGACCCCACCTGCAGGGCTGCATCAGCTCTGGGGTCAAGAAACAGGAAGGACATGGACCTGTGGGAGTGCAGAGGAACTGGACTGAGAGGGACAGAGCATCTTTCCTATGAGGAAAAGCTGAGAGGATTGGGGTTGTTCATCCTGCAGAAGAGAAGGCTTCAGGGTGACCTAATTGCAGCCTTCCAGTACCTGAAGGGAGCCTACAGGAAAGATAGAGAGAAATTATTTACAAGGGCATGTAGAGATAGGGGGAATGGCTTTAAACTGAAAGAGAGCATATTTAGATTAAATGTTTTGAGGAAATTCTTTACTGCGATGGTGGAGGGGCAATGGCAAAGGTTGTCCAGAGATATTGTGGGTATTTCATCCATGAGAGTGCTCAAGGCCAGGTTGGATTGGGCCCCAAGCAATCTCTTGTCCACTAAAATGTGTCCCTGCTCGTGGTGGTGGTGGTGATAAGAACCAGATGATCTCTAAGGTTCTTCCACCCAAACCACTCAATAATTCTATGATATAGTAGAAGAGCAGGTTGGGAAAATATGACAACTGTTCAAAACTTTGAATACATGTATGTCACTTAGGAAGTATATCAATGTGTGCAAAAATGTCCATATAACTCAGATTGCCCTTGAGATTTCCTACATAAGAAATTTCCCTGAAAAATGTGAAAATCTCCTAGTTTGGGTTTTTTTTTTGAAAAACATGATTCCATATTTTTCAACAGTCTACTTTTTGCTACATTATTATTTTCCTTTTCTAAACAGCAATGCCTTCAGGCATATTATCTTACACTTGGCTGTGCATTTAATATGCCAAATAAGGCAAGGATTAGTCCAGAGACTTTTAGTTAATGGATCTGCAAATCAAATATATATGTCAAAAAGAGAATCCAAAGGAAACTAGAAATTAATATCCACTTCATCTGATCTCCCATGAAAGGTGATATGCTCTGAGAAATGATAATTAAATAAGACTCATCTAGACTTTGACACACAACTTTTTGAATTTTAAAATAAATCCTTGAAGTAAACTGATGATAGGTTTGCCCAACTGCTGATACTTTTCAAAGAAACTGTCACACAAGACTTCACTTTTATTTTACATGATCAAGTCCCAGTAATTTTGACTCAATGTTATTTAGACAATCATTTAAACATGGAATGTCAAATACCATGAACACATATTCCACACTTCCATATTTCATCATGTTCTTTGAAAAACTTCCTCTGACTTTCTTCTGAGGGAAAAATTCAATACTAATATTTAGATGCCAGGTTTTGTACCTATCTTCTTGCTTAAATAGCTGTATGGAATTGAACTGGTCACTGAATATTTAAAGTTTAGTAATATGGGATTTTGATACTTTGTTTTCCTGGGCAAGGTGCAGGAATTGGGAATAAGGTAACTTGACTTTGGTCTCCAGTCACACTTGTCAAACTTTGCCTTGGCTGAAAACAGCATAGGTAGAAGCTCAAAATATAAAATAATCTATGTACCCTTAATGACCAATGTTGACTATGTATCTGTGAAGGATTAAAAAAATAATTCATATGTATTTTAATGTTTTCTATTTTGAAAATAAATATCCAAAACAGAAATGGGTGATCTGTCACTGAGGTATTTGTGTGTGTATTTACTTGCTCTATTTTACTCTCAAGAAATGCTTCTGCAGGCTTACAAATTTTTTGACTGCTATGATTAGGAATCAGTACAGTATCCCTGCTGGTTTTCTACATAGGTAAGAAGAGGATTGTAAATTTTAAAAATGCAAAATGAAACAAGGAAAATACACAGGAATTTCTGTGATTGCTTTTTAATCTACCTTTAAAGACAATATTCAAATATATTTCAATGAGAAATGGTGTAGTTAAAGTTGTATGTAAAATACAGCCTACATTTACTTATTTTTTTCATAGAATGTAGGAAAGGTGGGTTTTTTAAAAAATAATTTCTTCCTCAGAACAAAAGAATATACTGCTTATTACATTGATTTCATTCTTTTATTGTTTTCAGTATCTTGCAAAATGCACTCCTCTATTAGCTGCCTCATAATTTTATTGCATCCTGCTTGCTTTAGCACTCCATAAACACTAATCTTAAGGTATAAAATAATTCACTTCATTTACTCTAGCATCAATCCTTCCTATGTACTGAAGTATATACACCAGCTCTTCACCAAGTGTCTTCCTGAACATCTGGGTATTTTTTTATCTCAGGGCAATGGGTAACAAAATATGTATTGTGCATTACGGAGCACAGGGATTGCAGCAGAAGACACAATATGAGCAGAATTTGCTGATGGAGCTCTTTCTACAAAAATGTCTATTATCTGTGAAAATTAAAGAATGCTCAGCTATGGTGTTTTACTCGCCTATTCTGTTTTCAGTTGCATGCTGCCCTAAACTTACTCCACCTTTCACTGAATTGATTCCTCAAAAAGGTTCTGTTGTGGTACAAAACATTTGCCATGTTGGCATATTTATACCTCCTTAAGATAAACTTTCAGTGTCTATGTACTCATACTTTTTGTATTGGCATTTAGACATCTCAAAAGTGACACTGAAAAATTCATTCTTATAAGATTTTTTTATTATTAAAACCCTGGAATACAATACTGTTATTCAGAATGTAAGGGGTGTTTTGAAGTGTCTTAGACACTGGGGATTTTCTTCCACTTGCCACAAGTAAATTTCTTCTTGGTGTAACATCTGAAAGCCAAAAGCCAATAAGAAATATCAGACACCTTTCCCAACGGCCCAGGAATTTGGGACATTCATAAGTGTATTTAGACATGTACACATAAGAAATCGCTACACTAGACGTCTATCTCAGCAGTGTGTAGTGAGTGTTTCACATACCAAGCAATATGTGAACCAGAAAAGGGAAATTCCTCATTTCTGTGCCAAGGGCAGTGGTCTCTGGGGCAAGGCAAAGGCAGTCCAGCACATGGATCTGCTGGAGCAAATCCAGAGGAGGACTTTGGCAAAGATGATCAGAGGGCTGGCGCACCTCTTGTAGAAGGACGGGCTGAGAGAGTTGGGGTTGTTCAGCCTGGAGAAGAGAAGGCACTGAGGAGACCTTAGAGCAGCCATCCTACACATGAAGAGGGGTCTACAAGAAAGTCAAGGAAGGATTTTTTAGAAGGGCATGTAGTGATAGGACAAGGGGTAATGTCTTTGAACTGATAGATGGTAGGTTTACATTAGATGTAAAAAAGAAATTCTTTTCTGTGAGGTTGGTGAGGCACTGGAACAGGTTGCCCAGAGAAGCTGCCAGTGCCTCCTCCCTGAAAGTGTTCAAAGCCAGGCTGCATGGGTTTTGAGCAACCTGACCTAGTGGAATGTGTCCCTGTCCATGGTGGAAGCTGAACTAGATAATCTTTAAAGTACTTTCCAACCCAAACCATTCTACAGTACTATGGTTCTAGGATGTATGTTAGTGTACTAAGTCCAGCAAGAGTTTGTTAGCAACAAACAGACTTTTATGCATAGAGTTAGTATCCTTTTAACTCACACCTTTAGTACAGCCTGGGTAAAAAACCTGATACAATCTATTAGGTACATTTAAAATTAATAATGTGCAGTATAGGCGAAAAATAGTATTGGTGAAGGATACTGATCTCTTTCACAAATATTCATTTATTGGCAATGCATGAAATTGTTCTCAAATGGGATGTTTCCATTCCCCACCCTCCCCCACGCTCTTTTCAGTTATTAACTCCTATTCTCTGGCAGCTGAAGCGTGACAGTGTTGGCCCTGTGCCACTCATCTCACAGAGGGTGGCACCATGGCCCGCAGCAGGTGTGGGACTCGGATCTGTTCCCTCTGCTTTCATCTGTACTTTGTACGGGAACTTTCCTTCCAGACACACCGTTTCAATTTCAGCTACATGGGTGTGACATTGCCTTGTCAGAAGCAAACAGCCTGAATTTTTGAGCGTCTTTTGGGTGGTCCTGCCTTTCTGATTGCAATGATGCAAAACACATAAAAGGTGCTGAACATTTCATGTGTCTGTGTAGAAGGGTTTTGTAAATATACAGCTGATTTGTTTTTAAAAACCAAAGCAATTCATCCTTAAGACAAAACTCTCTGAAAACGATTCACCTACATTTGGGCATTTTGAAGGAAAAATTAAATGTTCCAGTTATTTTCCCATAAATATGAGTCAGTGTAACACCATATTTAGTCAATCAAAATTATGATCTTCTAACCAAATGGTTCCCAGCTTAGAAATATAGATTAATTGAGCATGTTATCTTATTGGCTGACATTATTTTGGGTTTAGAGGCACAATCACTCATGTACATATACATGTATTTTCATTGATAATTTTTCATTCTTGGTCATGAGTATTTTTGCTCATGACCTTCATAAAATTTTCTTCATATAGAAAGTTCTGGCTTTTGGGGTTTTCAGATCTATGTTATGGTTTATGAACTTAAATTTACCACCATGTATTATTACCATGTGTGACATAAGATATAATTTTCCTGCGTAATAGCTTCTCCTTAATTCATTATGTATGGCCAAAACTTGCATAGGAGTTCACTATGTTTGTAGAAAGACAGCTGGTAGACCTACCTGTTTCTGGTTTCTGAGACCTGATACAGAGGTGATGATTGTTGGAAGTCATGGAGTCCAATATCAATAGCAAGTAAAAAAAGCTCCTTTTGGTAAAAATTTAAAGCTCCTTATGGTAAAAATTTGGACCCCTTGGCCTTGGTTCAGTTGCCCATGCCACACAGATAGGTGCCTAGTGCCATTCCATATACTGTAGGATACAACATCTGGTTAAAAGTTAAATGAATCAAACAAAAAGACTAAAATGCCTAGAGTTGTATGGATTAATTTTGCTTCAGAGGCCAGTGCCTTTAATTCTCCAGTCCAATTAGCAAGCTGTCTGGCTTACTGATTAAGAAAAACTTAGAAAGTACAAATATTATCAGATTTCTTAGTCACTGGATATGTGAGAAAAGTCTGTCAATATGAATCAAAATGTGAGCTTAGGTAGCACATTCACTTTGCAAAAATATAAATTTAGGAACTTGATTCAGTTGCCTAAATGTGCACATGTAATGGCATTTCCTTTCTTAGTTTTGCTCTCACAGTTTTGTTTAGGTTGTTAAGGAAAAAAAAGGTCCAGGGAGGGGATTTTTCTCACTTTGCTCTAGGATGGTGTAAGTCATGGTCCTTCTCAACGCTGCTTGGAAGCATGCAACAAATTGCTGCTTCTGTTTCTGAGGAGAGTCTGTGTCCTAGTGATCCTTGTTAATTTTTTACAGGCAAAACTGTACTGCTTCATCTGAACAATTCAGTGTTAGTTGAATGCTTATTGCAGTTGAATTAGCTTAAATTCTAGAAGTGCAAATTCTAGAGTGTCCTCATTCCAGTAGGAGAGAATGAACTCAACCTCTGCTCTTAGAACACTTTTTTATACATTCAGCTATATGCATCAGTGCAAATATATACTGAGAAAGCACAAGACAAAGGGAGTCTCATGGTTTCAGTATTCATAGTGGATGTGGTATTAAGACAGTAGCTCTAAAGTCTCCTCAGTTGCACAAAGGACAAAAGTGGTTTGATCCAAATTTCCCATGCAGTTTCTCTTCATGCTGTTTGGAAGACCCCCTTGATGGAAGTAGTGTCAAACCTGGCACACTGTGGTTTTAACTTCAAATAAACCTGGCAAGATTTGACAGGAAAAAAACCCTAGTTTAACAATGACCCATTGAAAGGTCTCATTATCTTTCCCATACAGTGCACATAGGAATAAACTGTTCACATTCCTTTTAACCTTGCTGGAAAAGATTCACTTCTAATCAGGAGGGCTACACATTTGTGAAGAGGAGAAAGATGTTCCATTAACATGCAGGAAGGATCCTTCCAGGTTAGTCCATATTTGGTTTGAATTAATTCCCTCTATATTAAATGTGAAGCAAAATCTAAACCTTTTGAATTTAATTTAATGTGCTTACACACAGGAACTTTTTCATTCTTACTAAGTCCTGCTTGATGTCCTAACAATCATTACCATGTATTGTCATGATTCACCTTGTCAAAGATCCACTTATGAACTCCATACTATCTGCTGACATTATACATTTGAATAACTGCAAAAGAAGGTTTGATAAGATGTAGCACTTCAAATGAAAGGCTCAGTATTGTACTTTGACATAGTACATCACAGCAGCGGTGAAGGAAAAGCCATTAAGATGGATCATGTCAATGCATAGTATGGAGCCGTTAACACTAAGATTTTTGACATGATTTATCTTAATGGCTGGATATCTATACTGAAATACCACATTTTATTCTGTTAGAGATCCATATGTTAACAGCTCAAGGACAGTACTGTATTGCTCTGGGTGTGTAAAGAGGAGTGCACTGCACATGCAAACTTGGTTTGCTTTGCCTGGTCCAGGAAGGAGGACAGGGGACTCACACTTCTCCCTGCTGCATTTTCCTTCCGCACAAAATCACGTACTCCTTCCTGAGGGAGGGTTCTGGGCAGAGCGCTCCACGAGTAATTCACTCTCCCAAGAAGAATTGTAATTAGAGCTCCCACAATAGTTAAGCAGCTGGTGTTCTCTGACTGCTGCTTCATCAACTGTTCGTAATTGCTTCATTGCTCCCTTGTGCTCCCTTCCAGCTGATGGCTCCTTCCACCTGTTGTGTCTCATTTTACACTTCAAATGTGAGCTCTTTTGCACAAGTTATATTTATACAAGGCATTCTGTGATAGCTTACAGGCAGTCTCATAATACAAACCCCCTTTATGAATTATGACAATGGTAGTAGTAGTAGTAGTAGTAATAATAATAATAATAATAATAATAATAATAATAATAATAATAATAATAATAATAATAATACTCCAAAATGAAACTTGTTTAAATAAACTGTATTATATCAAGAGGCTTTCTAAAAGAGGCAGCTGAATTCATATTGAAGCCCAAAGACAAATGTGAAGCTTGAAGAAGGCCTACTCTGCTCTTGGCTCTGAATCTGGGAGACAATTGTGAAGTGGGAGGCTATAAAGGGTTGGCTGAAAGAGAATTAGAGTGCCAAGCAATGAACAGCCTCTGCTTGATATCTTTTGTGTTCTGCGAAACAGGAATTTTTATGTGCTTAGAGAAATATGCTGAAAAAACCTGATTCCCTTATCTGTTGATGTCACCTTCTGGTACAGGGACATCATCACTTAATTTTGGTTGGTCAAAAGGGGAACTACACAAAAGATGCTTTTCCAAATAAAATGTGCCAATATTATGTCCATAGATCCATGTGTCCTATCTCTGTAACCAGCTGTTGTAAACAGCTGAACTCTAAGTGCCAGAACACAGGCTAAAATGGACATTTTTAAGATCAACAGAAGTAATAAAAGTTTATCCTTTTCTGTGACAATAAAGAAAGAATTGCTGCTTTGTCCGTTATGAAGCAATGTTATAAAACTGAACAAAATAGCAGCTTTTTGAAACGTTTTGTTGGTCTCTTTGTTCTGATGCTAGAGGTTTTGTAAATGTAGTTTAAAAGGCCTGCTATGGAATTCAGTAGAATGCTATGGAAGACATTATTGCAGATTTCTAAAGAAGCTTTTTTATCTGATTCTACTCAATTTCTTCTAATCCATTGTAGTCACTGAAGAACCTTCCTCTAAAAAGTGATGTTTAAAAATGCTTTTTCTCATCAGTATCTAAAATTAACATACTGCAAAAGATAATTAGAAACCAATCATACAGTGGGTTTCTACCTATGCATTTTCCTGGAGATCACTTTATTTTACTGCAGAGAACTATTAGTTCTAAGGAGGGGTATTTTCTAGTAGCAGCTGTTATAACATTTAAAAGCCATGCTAAAAATATACTTTTAAAAATTAATTTCAGATGCATCTTTTGTGGATGGCTACAAACAACAGAAACCTAAAATCAGACTAGTTAAGAGTCCAATACTTAAATGTTAAAGATCAATTCTAACTGAATTTCACCTGTAATGTTTTATTGGTTCAAAGGACACTGTATGATGAAATAAACTGCTCACAGGGGTTTTCCAGTGACATCATCAAATCTAAAAACCCAGCAGTGATCTGGGAGCTCAGGATGGAACAAATAAACATTTTTAATGGTTTCAAACTGATTTTAATTTAATATCAGAACTGTTTTGTTGGAGTTACTTTCATAATATACTTTGCCAACAGAGAAAATATCTCAAGGTTTGCTGTTGGACTTACTCATCCTTCTCTACCTAAGGAGCAAGGCAGTTTGCCAGGGGCCAAAAGATTTGTTTATAGTTTGGAAAGCTCTCTGCCCTTTCTTGCTAAAAGAGGCAGCTGAGTTCATATTGAAGCCCAAAGGCAAATGTGAAGCTTGAAGAAAGTCTTGGCTCTGAATGAGTTGTCTACTCATTCAGAGTTGTCTACTTTGTAGACAGCATATTTCTCACCCAGTTTTGTTTTATCCCAGAACACCCTAAAGATCTATTTTTTGTTTCATGAAAAGCAAAAACAAATGGTGAAGCATGGCAAATTCTTGTTTGACAGTCAGTCCTATTTAACAACCTATGGAGCCCATTTGCTGTTCTCTTCCAGTACTGTCCATAGAGGCATCTGAGAATTAACACGATGGCTTTCTCTAGGTAAAGCACTTAATTATCCTTTCTAAGCTCATGCTATGCTTTCCCACCTGTGGGGAAAAAAACCTTACTGCACAAGGTGTTTCTTTGTCCTGATGTTTATAAAGTCTGTGTAGCTTCAGTTTTGTTTAACTTGCATGAGTCAATATAACACTATGTGTTGAAAGATCATGGTGTTTCCAAAATCTGAAGTTGGCATGACTTTTAGTCACACTTAGTTTGATCTTTTACACTGCAGGAGCTGTCTGTCAAAGGGTAGATTTCAGTTGTACCCCACTGCTATCCTTTTGTGTTTGAACTTTATGAGGTATTTTATTGGTGACTAAATAGAAGTATTTAAAATTGAGGCAATATGCAAATCACATCTTACTAAGGTGCTTAATCCTTACTTTTTAAAAACCACAAATAATCATGTGTAACTATCTCCACTGAGGAAATCAGACTGATTGCACTGTGTCTACACAGGAATGCCTCTGAACATCCCATATGCATGTCAGAAACCTTCCAGTTTCTGGGTGAAACATCAGGCACACCGTGACCATCTCCATGGTCAGAAAAGCCAGTAGATCCTCTGGGTAGGGGCCAGAGTGTCTTCAAGCCATGTCCTGAGGGAGCAGAGATACTGGGGAGAAACCAGAGAAACCTAGGATACTTGGGACATAGTACTAGGGTATGTCCAAGAAATGATTTTGTGGCCCAGATCCCTGATCATTCTCAACTATTGCTAGTTGGCTTCCTCCCTTATGCCCACCTCTAAAACAAACCTACTTGAAAAGGAACTGTCCCCGACCAGGAGAGATGCAAATTAGCTCCTGTCATTTGGCTTTGGTGAGCAGCTGCACATTTTTTTTCCTTAACGTTTCTGAAGTAGCTGAAAGGACTTGACAGCAATATCTCAACTGGTTTTCTTCTTCCATAATCTCCACATAATTTTTCACTACAGTTACACATTTATGTGATTTTGTTATGTGATATGTTGTTAAAATTTGCTGCAATCTCTGTTTCTCAAGAGGAAAAAATAGCTCCAACAATTATTTTTATCTGCCCAAATTTAAGTCCAAATATGTACTTTTAAGCTAGTATGATTACTCAAATAGTACATTGCAGGTATAAAAATTCAGCATTAAAAGTTCAAATCTCAGTTGAAAGTGAAAAAAATTAAGATAGGTTGAAATAGGTTATAATAATGAAATATTGCCATCTCATTCATGTTTCTGTGTGTATCAATACCAGTTGTGCTGTATACAACAAAAACTCTGAAGAAAAAGCAGTTGAAACTGAAAAAATCTGTTTTGGGAGCCAATAATTAAAAAATAATTTTAAAAAATCCTAATTCAGCTTGAGAGAGTTTACAGATTTTGTAGACAGCAGTACCTTAGAGGTCCATTTGGATCCCTGAATGCTCAGGGATAATGAAAGTTTGTGTATGGAATTGTAAAATCAAGAACTAAAAAATATGTGGGCAGTTCTAAATAATAGAATGCCACTTTTCAGAATTTGTAAGTAAAAGACTTTGACACTTGTGCATCTTTTTGCTCAACTGCTTAAGCTGGATTTTTTTTTTTTTTTGCCAAGACTAACCCTTCAGAGGCAGAAAAAAGTGCTTTTTTGTCCCTTAGTTAAGTAGATATTTTGCTCCCTACGACAGAGAATCTCTGGGAAAAATCACACCATCTGAATTGAGAAGGTTAATGAGGAGTTGGAATTGGGAATTGCCATTTGCAGATACCATTTGGAGCTGCTAGTTTTGTCCACAGTGACCATCAGGGAGTCTAGGCTGGTAAAATTCACTGCCTCTCTAAGCTCCCCAAAGTTCATTTGAAGAAATGAGGGCACATGCATCAATCCTGGCACATGACACAGGAGCACGGAGCATGCTGCACATGATGCAAAAAACGTGGATTTCCTCCCTGAAACACACAAGGCTTTGGAGCAAGCCTGGACAAAGGGCCCTGTGTGGTGGGAAAGTGGGGAGTTACCCTCTGCCATTTCAGAAGAAACAGAAGTGAGCAAAGGAAGAAAAGAAAGATGCATTCCATCCTGGGACTGCAACAAAAATGGAATGCACTTTTGATTGGAGCTTTGAAGTGGTATAAAATAATAACAGTATGGCTTGACTAGAGTGGGGTGAACTCTTCCAAGCAAATAACTTATTTGGTGAGTCAAGTCCCATTTAATAATCAATAATCCTCCTCAGCTTGGTTGTTATCTGGTGATGTTTGACTACACAAATTTATTTCATTACTTGGATTGGACAAATAGGCCTGCTTTAACTGTGCTCACAACTCATCATTATTTGCCTTTCATGATGTGCGCTTGAGCATCAAATTTTCACAATATGGTTTTTACCCTTTTATGAGTTGCCAGAAATTTTTTCAGGAGGTGAAAGAGAATTGCTGATGTTCTGGTGAACACTTCCAATAAAGCCTTTCTGTGACCATGCTCACAGAAGAATATTATCTGGCTTTCACCTTCTTCCAATTTCTCAATAAAGCACAATATTTCTGAAATTTTCTCATAGGAATTACAGTGAAAAAGTGGTGAATATTATTATAGAATATTTGTAGTCTGAATCTGGCTTTGTCCACATTTTTCTAGCTTGTCTTCACACTATTGTGTAGTGTCTTCATTTTGATAACATTCGTCTGCTTTTAGTATTTCCTTCTAGCACAGCATCTTCCTTCATATGCTGTGACCTATACCAAAAGCGTCACACAGATATTCTGTGGTTCTCTCCAAACTGCCTGCCTTTGTCTTGAAATAAAAATGTTAGATCTGCAAAACCAGCTTCTTCCAGTGCTCCCAGGCTCATCTAAGTACAATAATTCTATAAAAAGATCATTTATATTTGATTTTACAGCTATTTTCATAGCTAAAGATAGAATTATTGGTTTTGTTAGAAGCAGTTTCTTTCTGAGCTCACAATCTTTTATTGCCTTAATTAATAGCCTTGAAATACTCTCCACTATGGCACAACATGCAGTCAGCATGCAGATTATGCATTTTTATAAGTAAGGCATAAACCCTCTATTTTCTTTTTAAGAGCCATGATATTTGAACCAAGGTGAATTACCAGCTTTTATCTGCATCTCTTGACTGCTGCTTAAGAGAATTAGTGGCACTGGTTAGCTTCGCAAGGACAGCTAAGAGTAGCCAGATCAATTGCAACTCAGAGTCAGAAATCAATGAAATGTATCTCAGTAAGTCTGACTGATCCTAGGGTCACTACAGAGTGCATTATCCCAGCCTTACTCTGTTACAAGATTAGACCCAGAAATAATCATAAGTGAGATTCTCTCTGCTCTTTTAAAACACTCTTTACAGTCTTATTGCTCTTCTGTGGTAAAGAAACTTCAGAGACAGACACTGTGAGAGCAATATAACCATGCAAATGAAAGAGACTTCACCCTCTAGGTCATCACCCTGAGAGGAAGACAAAGTACCATTTCAGTTCTGTCTGCAAAGAAGAGGTCAAACAAAATTTGAAATTGTAGACATGGAGTTTTCTTAGCTTGAAACAGAAACGCACATGCAGTATAGAGGGTCAAACCTCCCGACAGAGTCAGTGAAACCTTCACTAAATTTAACACAGTTACTTCAATTTACTGGTGATTGGGATCTCCCCAGAATGTTGCTAAGGGGCTGTTTGTAGAAGCCTGCATACCTTTTGAGACTTTAGCTTTGTTCTCAACAACCACAGGCTCTGAATACCCTTCAGAAAGTGAAGCAGAGGAAAAAAATTGCTGTTAATCTAATTTGCTGTATATTTTTTATAGAAGGGCTGCACATAGTTGAGCAGAGCAAAGCTCATGCCTGCTGTGCAGTGAGGGCTAACCTGTGCCACGAGGACAGAGCCTCCAGTGAAAGCTGCATATCCTATGAGTTCTTCTGATTTGGCACTCTGGGAATGTGTGAGCAGCTGCTTTGCTCTGACCACATAATAACAGTGCAGCAACTGCAGCAATGCAGCCCAGGTGAGTGGGCTGGCAACCCCACAAACTCATACACAAAAACGTGGTGGGAAGGGTGAGAAAAATTTAGGCAGGATATCAAAAGGAAATACTGGGTGTGGGATATCGCCTTGATGAAAGCTGTACTGGAAGGAATGTAAAATTACTTGGTTGTGCAGTTAAGAGTCAAATGTCAAAAAGGTTTTGTGAGGTGATAGAGGTGTCAAACCTCTACGCCCTTCTAACAAGAAAAGCTACTTCAGCAAAATACTCACACCTGTCTGATGGGAAAATTGTATCTTTGTTTTTGGATGATGGAGCATCCACAAACACCACTGTAATCAATGAAAGCAGATGAGGCAGCAGGAGTGTGGTTATGTTTCACACTGCTCTGCTTAGTGTCTCAATACACATACAGAGGACTGAGTGTTCACAGGATGTCTGTGTTCATAAACAAGAGTAAAGAACATTTGCTAAAACTCCCCTCCCCCAATCTCTTGCCATCTCTGCTTAACAAACATATGAATTTAATGAATGCAAATTACTGCTAGAATGACACAGTCTATACTTTAAAAAATGTTGAAATATTTTGTTACCTGATATACAGAGATTGATAAAAATAGCTATTAACTTTGGAATGAGAGTACAATGTGGAGTTTATTAAATGAAGAAATACAACAACATTACTTTTATGTACCGTGAATTCAATTCCACGGTTAAGGATTAGCAATAAGAAGCTCTCAATATGGAATCAGAGACTGCCAGCATGGGTGCAATAAACTTTTCAGAATGGTTCATAAGATTATACTAATTAGGGATAATCTAATTTGAACAATTTTTATCTTCTTGGAAAGTAATATGATGTCACTCTATGGGAAGAGTCACTACCCGGGCTCCAGGGATATACTAAAAAAACCACACACGTTATCTGTAATATTAAAAATTACAGTTGATCCATGAGACAGTCTTAGATCTACCCTTCTCCTCTCAAAAGATCCACCATATAGACTGTTAAGCCCCCATAATTATCTCCCCTACTTGTGACAAGCATGGGCTAATCAGTCTCTGAGGGAGTTTTCCTGCGGATCATTGGGAAGCGTGTGTATGCTTCACATTGCTTATCAAGCTATTTTGTACGCAGTATCACATAAGAGCTGACAAAAGTTCATTATCCTCATCTGGACTAGAATGACTCCAAATTAGGAAAAAGAGACAAGCTTTTTTTTTTTTTCCATTCCCTTTCTACTTCCCTTTTTTTTTCTTTTTTTCCATAAGGTGAAAGAAATATCTCTAGCTTGCATTGCAACAAAGACCTTAGCTAAGAAAAAAGCAAGCTAGGTTCTAGCAGACTTTAATCCCATATTAAAAGATTAGAAAAAACATCTGAAGAAATCAGAGATAGTCTAATTGAGGTTCTCGCCTTTAATCCTGTGAGTAGACTCCCCCTTGGATACCAGGATCTGTCAGTGCATAGTCTTGGGAATACTCTAAGGAAAAATAAACCACAAGAAATGGACATACAACACACTCTCTCACATTTAAACAGAGAAAGAAAGGAAAAAATCTGAGAGATGGCAATATCAAAACATATCCTCTCCAAAGAAAGTGAAAAAATCAGGTACAATATAAAATGAAAACAAAAAAGCAGATGAGAAGAACCACAGTTATTTTGGAAGTTCTTTGAAACCACCTACAAATGTAACCCAAAAAGATATAATCTGGCTTGGTTCTGCTTTCCTCCTCCAGATCAAAATGCCATTTGTATTACATCTTTGCTTTTTAGTTTGCTGGCAATTATATTTCCTTTCAAATAACTGCAATAAAAATGTATTAAAAAGGAATCTTTGAATTAGTCCTTTAGAATGATGTTTAAAATAAACTATAGAGTAACCAGAGCCCAAAAGAAAATCAGACAGAAGATTAGTATTCATTTGTGTTTGTCTGGCAAGTAAGGGCAAGATGTATACAAAGACAGATATTCATAAAAATTCACTATAACACCAAGCCAATATTTTTCATATTAAATTTTTTTAAAGGACGAGACACTTCATAAGGGGGAAAACCAAAACCAGTAACATTAAGCTGGGATTCTCTAGTTTGTACTAGTTTGAAAGTGAGTGACCAGTATGGCAAATCTATCCACTTGGTTGTAAAGTTGCAGGATAAAATTTGAATTCAGACACTTGTAAACACATTTCATTGCTTTAAAAACTGTTCTCCCTTGCTTTATATTTTCTTTTCCATGTTTGCTGATCCATTTTCCTAGCAGCAGGGTTAAACACATTTTTTTAATTGGCTATTATGTAGTGGACAAATGGAAATGCATTGTGTTGACAGCTAGCTATTTGAAATTTTAGTAAAGGGAAAATTAAGGAACTCTTTGTAACAGGTCAGATGTAGTGGCAGTGTGTTAATTTGACCAAAGCTGAAAGAGTCAGATTTTAGAGTTGTGTTTTCAGGCTGTACATCTGAGCAAAAAGAGAGCAGATAAATAGAGTGAAAGATGAAAAACAAAATCATAAAAGAAAACAATCAGAAGGTACTTCAGCATGAAAAATCAAGGTAACACTGCAAGCAGATGCAATAAACATAAAAGAGGCTTGGGACTTTTATTTTTATTGCATGGAAAATTATTGTGATTCATTGTTCTAAATTATGTAAAGATATATCGATAATGGAATTATGAACTGTATAAACATAAATGTGTTTCCCTTCCATTCAACATATCCTATATTAATATAAATCAGGGTTAAATCACTGTAAGTTCAGAAAAATTTATTTTATTTCCTCTATAAATTAGTTCAAGACAGGAGAATATCGTTCTGAAAATTTTAATATACAATTTAATATTTTATTAACAATGTTTAAGAAAAAGATTCATATATTTCAGTATTCTTGTTATAAGGCACTACAAAATGTGATAGGAATCACTGTAAGGCAGCAACTTCCTATGGCTTGGCATAAAGATCATGGACAAATTAAAACAGTTTAATGTTCTTAGTGTTTCAAAATTCATGACATCGGGGGGGGGGGGGGAAACTCCAAAAGGGCCTGATCCAGCATGGCTGGCACTGGCAGACTTTGCTTTTTTTAAGGAGAGCATTGTCTGTGTGAGATGTATAAGAAGTGACACTGCAGAGTTGGAGAACAACAGCGCCCAAACCCCAGGTGTCCAAGAACCTCGTGGATAAGCTGAGTACCTTAAACTGACATTGAATTAAACAAGAGTGGAAGGTACTGAACATGCATTGAATTCAAGAGTAGTTGAGTTTCTCAGCACTTTGACAGATCAAGACCCCAATTTTTGTTTTGTCTTTTATAACAAACAATGCCTCAAGGCAAGTACACATAGTAGGAATTTTGCATAAAGTTAATTGTTCATTATACATAAAAATGGCTCCTTAGTTTTAATGAGGCTCAGACGCACACTGACCCAGTCACATGATTTTCTGGTATGTGGACTTCGTGGTATTATCAACAGTATAAACTAATTTGGAGTAAGATTTTGTTCCTCGCAGGTTAGAGAGAGGTTTTATGGGAACTAAGTTTATGCAGGTCTGCATTAATTTTGCAAAGGCAGTGGGATAAACCATTATGCCTTGGTGGTTGCAGCAGATACCATGCATTTTACTGTAATTTCTTCTTGCAAGTTGTGCAAAAGGCATCCAGGTTTTCTTGCACAAATCAAGCAAAGAATAAACATAGTGCACATTTTATGTGAAGCAGTGAGAGATATCATTTGTTAGCACTTGATCAAAGAGTTCTGTAACAGTCTTTCTTGCTATACAGTGCTAAAGTAACAGGCACATTTAATCTTATTACAGCATGCAAATTCCAATATATTCTTGCATTGGCACTAGTAAATCTTTGGAGAAGTTTCTTACAGGAATGTACAGAAAGCAAGCAAGTTTATAATGAACCTGCAATTCCTTTGGTGAGTTTGATAGCGTTTTCAAACAGTTTGCTTCAACATGGTGTATTATCCAAAATCCTCCCTGCAATGATACTTAAGACAAATGACTTCAAATTAATATTAGGTAGTTAGGATGAAAACCCTCTGTGCATGGTATAAATTTAGTAAATGACAAAATAATTAAGCATCACATGCAACAGACTCCAAAAGCAGATGTTTATGATAATGTAACACGTGACAATGTTGGATGGTGTGTGAAGAGGAGAAAAGAGCAGCTTCTGTTCTAAGATGCCTGCACTTATTGGTTCTATTGAAATGTCCTCTATCAAGGCATGGAATTGAATCTATATATGGCAGAAGCATGACTCCCAGGGAAGTGGCTCTAGCACTGTGTCTGTTCATTGCTTCCATTCAGTTTGAATGAATAATCCTTTTTGCCTTTTCTAGGCTTTGGCCCATTGATTAGGAGGCATTATAGCTTTTTTACTGAAGAAGACCCATTACTGCAGGATTGCCTTCGGTTTTCAGGTCATGGAGAAGTTTGTTTAATCAGAGCACGACTTCTGAGAGTGGGACGTAATAGATTTAAGTACCACATCAATGATGCATGAAGTCAAGAGATTTAAAAAACTTAGCCTATAGTATGTGAAATTTTGCTTGGCAACCTTTAAGGCTAATGCAGGTAAAAGTAGAGACATAGTGACTTGATTGTATATCTGAGCTACTGGTTTTTGCAGGGGTGTTTTTGGTATAGATTTCATTTTCTTATGTGGCTCTAAGTCGCAAACATTTAATGTGCAGTGGTAAGAACTAGTAAAGAAAATGGCTAACTGATCTTACACCAACATATATCTGGTTAAAAAAATATATTTGCATGTATATGTGCATGGTTATGTGCTTGGAAGGATACATTTTATATTTCTTTTTATATAATTTGTATGTATTGGGGTAATTTTTGAATACAATAAATCCTCCCATAAGAGAATTTGAATAAGTGCAAATTTCTAAGGCTTTCTTCTGAAAAAGATCCATTCTTTCCTATCAAGTGAACAGTTTGCTAGGAAAGACTGATAGATTAACCCTCTACTTGGTTCCTTTGCCTTTTAATTATACAGACTCACATGCCTTGACTCATTCCAGGTAACAGGTTTTGAAAATATTCCTGTGTATTAGAAGAGAAAACTCAGCTAGAGCCATTCAGCTTTTCTCCATCAAGACTGCCTATAATTATCCCAATTTGTTCTTTGTCTTTGAAATTGCTTTCGTTCAGAGAAATCAGGCCCATTCTGAACACTAATGAATTTTCAGCTGAGTCCTGTTTGATTGCACAGATAAAAGCTAAACCTAGTGAAAGAAAGGGGACAAGAATGCTTAAATGTCGTAGACATCTTTTTGTGAAAATCCTTTCTTAGGATTTTTTCCCTTCTGAGAAGCTAAGAGGCCTCAGAAACAAAATGTAAACAATGGTTATCTGCTGCTGTGGAATGAAACAGGTGGATCCGTGATTGGTCTTGTGTGGATGTTTGGATTTAGTGACCAGTCACGTCAGAGCTGGCTCACTCTCTCTCTGTCCAAGCCACAGACCTTTGTTTTCATTCCATTCTATTCTTAGCTTAGCTAGCCTTCTGAGATGAAACTTCCTTCTATTCTTTTCCAGTATAGTTATAATGTAATATATATATCATAAAATAATAAATCAAGCCTTCTGAACATGGAGTCAACATTCTCATCTCTTCCCTCAACTGAAAACCCCTGTGAACACCATCACACTTAAAAACGACTGTTTATCTGGTGAGAAGTTACCAATACTCTTATCTCACAAGTGTGAAAGTCAGAAAAGGGTTTTTTTCTCTACTAGAGTAATTTCTGGAGACCTGATATGCTCTTCCTGTTTGGCTTAGATCAGATCCTGCTTGTTGTTTTATGTCAAGTAGTAGATGGAATTTTATGGTGTGAAAAAAAAAAAAATAGAGAAAACCTTGACAGATATCTTTGTTAAATATTTTATAAAGATGTCAGTGTTATGCATCTGCCTGTTTTCTTTCGTCTCCAAATTAATAAAATTAAGTGTAGATCTCTTAAAGAGATACTTTCAGAAGTAGGAAAAATCTGTAAGGTCCTTATCTAAATGATTTTCATATGTCTAAGAGACTTTTAATGATGAAATTCCTGAGGAGTTTAGCCTTCAGGACACTCTTTCTTTTGAACAATTTAGTCGTGTTTCACTGGCCATAAATTAAACCCTTGATTTCAAATTTGGGTTATCAAAAATATTCCTGAAGTGATCAATATTGTAAGTACAACATTATGCCTCACGGTCTCTTTGGTTTTAATTGATAGGGGATAGACATATTAAACTTTGATTTAATATTTATAAATATTACAATTTTTCCATTTCTGCTTCCAAAGGATGTCCCTCCTAAAGGCTGTGGCCTCACTGAACTTCTACTGCAGCCCCGTGTGATCTGACTGCTCTCACTGTAACTACCACTACAGGGGTCCCTGTAAGGGGAACCTGGATAATCAGCTTGTGCTCCTAAGAGTGTTTTCTAGGGGTGTTTGTCCATGGAAACTCTGGCTAATTCTCAGTGGGATGGTGCATTTGGAGCAAAGCACCAGCAAGCCCCAAAGGCAGGACACATACAAATCAGTGTAACCCCTTGGCCAAACCCATGTCTCAACGATGCAGCAATGCACCAACATGGTTTCCCTGTGCTTAGCTCTGGAGTTAACTCACTTGCAGCTGGACAGGGATAATTTTATTGCAGTTCACAGGCACAGCTAATAAAAAATGAGTGTGTATGGACCAAGAGAGATCATCCTCACTCTGATGTTTTTGAAAGGCTAAGTATTGAGATTAATTAATAACAAGGAAAGTCCTCTATAAGAGGATAGACTATTAGCAGGGGTACATAGAACAGGTCCCTGAACATTATATGAATTCACTGTTCCTAAAAGCTTGACCTGATAAAGCTCACAGCCTGGATATTGTACACAGGTGTAGCCCCAGAAAAGGAGAGCTCAGCAGATAAGGATCAGTAGAAACCCAGCTACTCTTCTTTTCTCTGAAGAAAAATCAATATTATGGAGTTTTTTCCTTCTTTGGCTTTAGTACCTAGGTTCAGAGTTAGAAGCACTAATTCCCATACTTCAAATGTTCTGAAGTTTCCTTCATATACTTTCCCAAAGATGAACTTTTACCTAGTGCTGTGTGAAATCATTCCTTATTCCACTGAAATGTGAAAGTGCACCCAGAAGAGGCATAGAGAAAAGTAAAACTAAGACTTGTTTAAAGAAGAGAGGGTTGAGTTTTGCACGCACCTGACTCGACTTTCTTACAAAGTCTGACTGCTGATTTTGCTATTTATTTGTGAACAATGACATCTATTTTCCTTTGCCATTTTGCCCATTACATATTTATTGAAGAATTTTACTTCTTTGCTATCCCAATGTTTAATCATTTGAATTTTATTGCTCTCATTTTAACAGAATTTTCTTTTGTCAAAATGAGACAAATATGTATTTTAACATGTTTATCAATTTAATTGTTTAGATGATAGGTTTTCTTGTTTGGAAATTATAAACATTAATAAAATTTTATTAAATAAATTAAAACTAGAAAATTTCTTTCTTTTCATTCTTTATGCTGCCAGCATTTAGCATCTTGTAAATATTCCATTTGCTTATGGATTCGTAAATTATTTTTCATGTATGTAATTGACTTTGTAGCTATGGAGCTTGCAAAATACTCCACCATCTAAATACTAATGCAGTTAAAAGAAAAGTGTAGTTCCTTGGAAAATTACACACCTAATTATTTTTTGGTGCTCCACACCTAATGATTTTTTTGGCTATGAGCAGATGTCTTCAAAGATGCAACAGGAACAGTGAATTTAAAATGGCTCATTTTGCAATATTGGGGTAGTATTGAAGTTTTAAGAAGCCACACTAGAACTGTGTAAAGCTGAAGCTTATGTTCATTATTTGCATAAATTGGACAGCAGGAGAAGTAAAAGACCTACACAAAACTTTGATGGCTTGTGCAATTGTCTGCACTCATATGTCTTTTTACAGGAGTGTGGTGATTGGTGTGCTAAGTACTCTAAAAATCATGCATGTTGTTTTCAGAAATTTTGCAGAACAGGAAGAATGTATGATAAGCTGAATTTTTTAAAGTATCTTTCACTTTTCTTTACACTTTTTACAGGCAAGGAATTTCTCTTTCTCTGTCAGATAATGGCTATTCTTTCTTGTATATTTCTAAGTGTCTTCTCATTCATCCTTTCCCCATATTTGATCCTGAAAGGACAAGTTACTGTTACCAAGAGTCCCCTACTGTGCCTGCTTAGGCAGGAATATTTCAGTGTTCAGTGGCTTGGTTAACCTGTTCATTTACTTAGAGGCAGGAGATTATCATGTGTGCCAAATGGCCTGGAAATTTTTTAAGAGAAAAATGAATGGTAAGGTTGAAAGATGAAGGAAGCAAATAATATTTTTTAATGCTTCTAGTGAAGATGTTTCATCTCCTAAAACTCATTGTAGTTGAGTGTGACAGTGTTCACAGGGGTTCTTGGATGAGGGAAGAGACAAGAATGTTGACTCCATGTTCAGAAGGCTTGATTTATTATTTTATGATATATATATATTACATTATAACTATACCAGAAAAGAATAGAAGGAAAAGTTTCATCTCAGAAGGCTGGCTAAGCTAAGAATAGAATAGAAAAGAATGATAACAAAGGCAGCTGGCTCAGACAGAGAGAGAGAGCCAGCTCTGCCATGACTGGTCACTAAATCCAAACATCCACACAAGACCAATCACAGATCCACCTGTTGCATTCCACAGCAGCAGATAACCATCGTTTAGATTTTGTTTCTGAGGCCTCTTAGCTTCTCAGAAGGGAAAAAATCCTAAGAAAGGATTTTCACAAAAAGATGTCTGCGACAGTTGAGGGAATACTTGAATCTCAAGCCACGATGTCTTCAGAAAGGATGCACATGTATGATATACCATAATACTCCCTGGCCCATACTGTTTCCTCTTATGCTTGTAAGTTCCTTCTCCATGGAGTTTCTACATTTGTGACACGCAAATGCAGCAATCCTTGCCTGCTTGTGCCCCAGTAGGCTTTTGCTCCTCTGGTTCTTTCACTAGATCATCTTTAGCATTTCCATCAAATTGATGGGAACTGAAGCTCTTCGGTTTCACCTTAGTGGCTCTGAATTCCTTAGATCTGACTGCCTGTCTCATGATGCTGCTTTCTAATATAGTACCCACTGCTCACTTTGATGCACCTTCCTTCCAGCTTTCCATGCGTTTGGAATGCTTTTCTTGTGTACATATTTTCTTTCTTACTGGCTCCTTTTACTTGCAGCCCTTGCTGTCTTTCTTAGTAACCTTCCTCCTTTTAGAGTCCTTCTCAAAACATTTTCCTGCTCAGTTCCACAGATTTGGAACTGTACAAGGATATCTATCTGAGCCAAATCATCACTTTCCTGACACTGTGACTAGGGATAGGAGCATCTCAACAGAAGGAGACATCTGAAACAATTCAGATGAATTGCAGGCTAGAAATCCCCATTTCTTTGAAATGGTGCAAAAGGGAACCCAGGGTCACTACAGATCCATACGCTGTAGTCAGAAAATTTACAGAAGAATAATCTCAGCATATGTATCCACATATTAACTAAGTCCTGCACTTAATTGTTTAAATAACTGTGAACATATGCATAAGGCTATTTGCTAAATTGCAGATCTAACATATAAGGGAATATTGACACTTTTTTTGCTAAACATGCAAATATAAACCAATAAAAATTAAAATATAAAAAGTGGAAACTTTAGATTTTCTCTCTCATCTATCTATAGATCTATCTATAGTTAGAGAGATCTAATATTTCTTTTACTCTCTGAGTTGAAAGCCAGGGGTATAGAAATGAAGACCTGAGGAAGTCGGGTGTAAATAAGAGGTGGATTGTGTCTACATCCTTAATTTGATTCTGAAACTATTTTTCTGTGTGCTATAATCTGCGAAATAATTTCACATTTTCATTAATATAATTGTCTTTGGTATTATTCTTATTACTATTTCCACCAGTTTAATGACTGGAGATGTTTTGTGTGTTCTGCATGTTACTGAAGAATGAGAAAAAAAAGTTTGACTTTGTAGAAAAATTTAGCAATTTTATATACTGCAAATGACAACTGGAAAGGATATCCAGCTAGTCACAAAGAGCAATTAAAACACAACATTTCTTAGGGAAGGTGTAATTTTACAAATCAGTAAAGGCATTTTTTTCTCAGACAAAAGATTTTTCTGTTGGAAATTCTGAAATGATTGATTAATGAAGCAATTATATAATTTAGAAAATCAGTTTAATTGTGTTTTTAAGCAAAATATTGTCTTATGGGTATTATTAAACTGGTCGATAAAGCTGTACCTAATTCAGTTCTTTAAACTTCAGGTTTAGCAATTTGTGCCATCAAAGTTATAGACCCACCATAAAGTAAAATTATAGAGTAAAATTAATTATTAATTTAGGGGCTAGAGATTACAGAAATCTGAATTGAAATATTCTTAATATTAATGTTTAGATAACAGAATACACTGTAATTCCCTGTGTATTTAGCTGAAAAAATTAGAAACAGTTTTAACAATCCAGTGTTCAAGAAATGAGTTGTAATTTACATTCGGATACCTGTCTCAGGAGCTAACACTTGATCAATTCATTTGATCAATCAATTTAAATCCCAGCTCAGCTCCTAGCTACTGCTTGGATGTCTATCTTATTTGACAGAGACACAAGCCTTTGAGTCTTAAAATTACATACAAAATTTGGGGTTCGACCCTTCAGAGCTGAGTGCTGCATTGCCTAGTCATTGGTTGTCTAGCCCTTAGATACTATTCAAATGTCTAAATTAGGCACATTTTCTCTAAATAATGCATAGGAACGGCACCTTGCAATGGCCATTGACAGACTGTGAGAACTTGTCTTGACTCTTACCCTGTGTCTAACAGAAGAGCCAAGTTTGGACACAGAGGTGACTTATACAACAATATTGGGACTGAAAAACTGCCCTAATCACACATCTCTTCTAGACAGCCATTAATATAAAGGGAGTTGAAGGAATATTTTTCCATGCACATTTTGGGATTAGGATGCCTAATCAACAATCATAGGTTAGCCCAGCAGGAGACAGAGATTTGCCCTTTTTGGATCAGAGGTATTTTGCAGCCAGGGAGGCATTGGCAAGGACCAAAGCTATATCTCCCTACACTAAGGACATTCAGCCAATGAATCCTAGATGACTGTCACAGCCTTTTCTTTGGTACTTTCAGCTTTGGCTACAAAGAGCCTCTTGCACATATAACCATTTCATATATATGTTTGCATGTATGTGTACAATAATATATAATTATATATAAAATTATATATGTACAGTTCCTACTGAATTGCAGTGTGCCTTGGCTACTCCTTGTTTTGGTATAGTGTATTCCTCTGTTTAGTCATTGTCCTTTAGTAATTCTTCTTGTTTCACTAATTGTTTAAAAACTCCAAATGATTACTATAAAAAACTATTTTTAAAATAAAAGAATCTCTAATGATTACTATAAAAAAGCTCAATGAGCTTATCCTTCAATGTGATTCTAACCATTTTAACTGTTTTTCAAAAGATGAACTTAATGGTGTTAGTTGGAAATACTTAAAAGTGAGCAACATTATTGGAAAAAAATTCTTTTCTGTACAACATTATTGGAAAAAAATTCATTAACATGCAGGATTGCAAATTGAGAGTAAGTATATTGTCTGCATGTGGAACACACAGAAACCATAACTAACCATCCTCTCTGTATCCTGGAAAAGTAGAGTTAAGGACCTCAGAAAAGTCATGCCAAAGCCCTACATGTTGCACTAGAGACCATTATTTGGTAAAAAAGTGCTAAGGAATAGGGTCTTTCTGGCAACCTGCCCATTTTCTGAGTTTGTTAATTGTAACAGGACAGCAAAGGAAGTACTTCTTCATTCACTGCAAATTCTTCTTTTAATTGTGGTTTCTGTTCATCTGAGTGGATTAAGGAGATTCCTTTCATGGGGTAGAGGTGATGCGCTTCATTTCTGTGGCTAATTCTTCAGGTAAATGAGAACTTTCCATCCAAAATTCCTGCTTCCAAGAGCTCTTAGCTTCTACTGAAGTTGGCCAACAGTATAAAGTACAGGCTTCACAAAGCCATAAGGAATAACAGCAAGGAACCCATCTCCCTAACCTAGTGAGACTAGATTTCACAGGTAAGGCAGTCTTTCCCTGAAATTTGCTGCTCCTGAGTGGCTATAAACAGCTCCTCTTCCTTTCTCTCATGATTAAAGATAAGTAACTGTGGCTACCTCTCTGCTAGGAAGTTCAGACCTATCAGGCTGTTTCCTTTGTGGTGGATCCTGTTTTTAGGACCTCGAATCAAGTGCATCATAAGCCTTACAATAAAGCCCTCTTAAGTCACAGAATCACATAATCAATTAGGCTGCCAAAGACCTCTGAGATCATTGACTTCCAAACTATGACCGAACGCCCCCCTGTGAGCTACACCATGGCACTAAGCACCACGTTCCATCTTTCCCTAAACACCTCCAGCATTTAATGACAAGGACAATGACCCCACCACCTCCCTGGGCAGTCTGTTCCAATGCCCAATCACCCTTTCTGTGAAGAAATTCTTCATAATACTCAACCTAAACCTCCCCTGGCATAGTTTGTCCTGTCACTGGTTACCTGGGAGAAGAGACTGACCCCCACCTGGCTACACCCTCCTTTCAGGTAGCTGTAGAGAGCAATAAGGTCACCCCTTGGGCCTTCTTTTCTCCAGGCTAAGCAACCCCAGGTCCCTCAGCTGCAGTAAGGCTTGTGCTCCAGACAATTCATCAGCTTCATTGAACTTTTCTGGACTTACTCCAGCACCTCAAGTCCTCCCTGAGCTGAGGGGCCCTGAACTGGACATAGCAGTCAGATGTGGTCTCACCAGTGCCGAGTACAGGGGCACAATCCCTGCCCTGGTCCTGCTGACCACACCATTGCTGATACAGGCTGGGATGTCACTGGCCTTGTTGGCCATCTGAGCATGTGCTGGCTCATGTTCAGCCGCTCTCAACCATCGCACCTAGATCCCCTGGGTTTTTGACCTGTAGATTTGTGTTCACCTAATTCATTAATCTAATCATTATTGCCCTTGAAAACAAGAAAAATTGATGATGAGAACCATGTGATCTCTGAAGGCATGAATCTTGAGAAGTTGGAATGTAACAATGGCAGTTAAATTCTCTACTTTCTCAGCACTTACATTATTCTCTCATGAGTGAGGTTTAGCTGTGCTACCTCATCTGTATGCCAGCGATGAAGATGACAATGGGAAATAACTTACCTTTTGTCTTTGCCCCTTTCTGAATTTTACCTTTAAGGAAAAGGGTTATGAACTTGTGACCTCAGAAGGATCTATTCACCCTCAGCAGGGTGAACAGTACGGAAGAACTAGTGGGTGTTGGCTGTCTTGTGATCCTATCCGCACAGGTGCATAATGAGGTATTTGAATGCAAAGATAGAATTTATTATTTAAGCCATAATTATCTTTTGTTCTGGAAATCTTTCTGAGAGTGGGAATATAAGAAAAGAACCTTTTAAGAGATGCAGTTCGAGAACTGATGTCTGACTTTACTACCCGAATACCTGAAAATTCAGTGGTTCTTTTGCAGCTATTAATTGCAAATATCAGATTCTGTGATATCTTGAACGGGAGTTAATAGTCTTTCATCAAACAAATAACGTATGTACAGAGTCTGAAGCCCACAATTAAACTGGGTTCCAAATGAACCTATGATGTCGTGGAAATGGAAGTGGGTAAACAAAAAAATGGTAGTTCAACCATTGTAAAACTAGTATTGTCTGGTCTACTATAATTTCCTTATAATCCTTTGAACATTGGCTTTGTGCACTGACACTGGACTTCTTTATTTTTACTGATGTTAATTACCACGGCCTCCTAGATAATCAGCCTATCTTTGTTAAAATGAGAAGGTTATGCACAGAAAGAGATGTTGTGTACAGGTGAGGACTAAGCAGAAAAACGTTGTAGCAATTTGCTGAACATGGAGGCTTATTGAGGATGCAGTCCTGAATAATACACACTAGCTTTGCTCTTCCCCCTTTAGTGTGTGTAGAGAAGCCATGAATCATTCATGGTCTCCCAGCTGAGCGGGGCTTCAAAGGGGCTGGTTGTGATTGGGTGTCCTGGGTGAATTGCTGCGCTGCAGAAACGCCTGCACCCTCAGCACTGGAGGGGTGAGGAAGCACTTTCATCTGGGCCTCCAAAGTGTTTCGGGTCACAGTTCACCAGGAGATAACGATGTAGATGTACATTCAGAATTAGCTGCAGAGATACCTGTGTAGTGCAGTGTGGAAAAGTGAGCCAGTTAGATCCCCAGTGGATGCTGTGAATCAATTACTGTGTTCTGAATACAAGGTTGGCTGCAGGGGATAAACAGATGTCAGAGAATTTTTCCTAATAAGACCATAGTAATAGAAGAGCACTGTCAGCTTCGTTTTACATTCAAAATCTCATTTCCTCTTTATATGACCAATTTTATTAGGCCTCTAAACAAAGATATTTTATGTAACTGATAGCTGTATAATGAGAATAGTATCATTAAATTTCTTTTTTTCTTTTTTAACAAAGGTTGAAAGAGAAGGCAGAAATGAATCTTGGCAAAGTTAGAAAGAAGGTGTGTAATTTAGAAGGCTGGATGATCATTTCTTATCCCTTCCAATGAAAGACAGTATTGAATGGCTTGCAGCTGCCTTTTATGCTGAATCATAATCACCTATGTTCCAGAGCAAAAAATTCTGACAGCCAAAGTTGGTGATTAGCTTGTACTGTTCTCTGTACATTCTGCATATTTTGTCAATGTCTGGTATATAAAGCTGTGATCACAAACAAGAAATAGCTTTGGATTTATTTAATAGATCTTACAACAGGTCATATACTTGCAGCTAGCACCATATTCTCAGTGTTTTTAATTTCTGTACAAAAAACCAAAATATCAAAACACTGTGTCTTTCTGCAAATTTTGAGAGTAAAAGCAATAAATTATTAGAGATATTTATTACCTATCATGTTACTCTTTCAAGTAGAACACAAGGACAATATTACTTGTGTACAATTTGCAAATATGGAAATACTAGACCAAAGGGATACCCTTGGATGCACCGTGTTCATAAATTGTTCACATGCAGATTATGTTGTGTTTTTTTCTTTTTTGAAAGGAATAGATGCAGATATTTTTTAGTTCATACTATTTCCATGATGACATTTTTGCTTTGTGTGGCAGAAATCAGAGCAAAACTTAGCTTTAAATATTGGTTTACAATGAATGCTTTTTAGTGTAATGCCTAAACTCATAATGTATCTCATACCAAACACTCCACAAGAAGGAAAACAAAAGAGAACTGCAGACAACATTCAGAATATTCTTGACAAACAGATCAACCATCTGAGAACCTCTATGAAGTTATGCTCCTATACAGCTCATACTTGCAAAATTCAATTCAGCAGTATTCGGGTAAATAAAGTATAATATAACTCAAGGTTTTGTTCACTGAAATTACTTAAACACAGGCAAAGACATGACCTAAACCCCTATTTTTGAGTTACCTAAACCTGGCTTTTTCTCCCTCCTCAGGTCTGATATACACATGGCTACTAAAATTCAGAAGTGTGTCTCTTGAGACAACCGCATATCGATAATATGTCCCTGTGCAGGTGGTAACACAATGCTTCAGTCCATAACCTCTCCATGTCAAGACCTGAGCAGTTCTCTAATTTTGACTTTCCTGAGGTTTGTCTTCATTAGAAACTTGGAAACAATACCAGCCACAATGGTATTAAAACTTCTCCTCAAACCTGGCTGTCCCTAGGGTTTCTTTCCAGGAGCAGCTCTGCCCTGAGCACTAATCATTGTGCTGCCACCACTCTCCTGAGTAGGGCTGCAGCCTTCCCAAGCCACTGCTGGCCACATTCACCATTGATCCTCTGACACACACCATGTGTCACCTACAATACAGCAATCGCAGAGAGCAGGGGAAGGCAGCAGTCAGAAACTTATTTCAGAATCGTTCTCTCCCTCTGCAATTCCTTTAAGATCAGGATATACAATAGTAGCCTCAATGCATCATCTGTAATGATGCATTACCTAGCATTGCTCTTAATCTGTAAATTAGCGTTTGTGTGCTGCAGCTCAGTGCTGGGAAGGAAGTTAACTCCTGGCTTACCTTCTGAAACCTTTCTAGCAATTAATCTTTATTAGAAAGCTCAGCTCTTTCTCTCCAGATGGGACAAACAGTGAAGTTCTATGTCCACATTCATGATTTGCCCTCAAAATGAGCCACAGGTGTCCAGTGTACAATAGTATTTGGAACAGTTACATGAAGAAAAAATCACAAAAGGGAGCAAGTAATGGCAATAACATGGAGACTTCAGGGACACTCATATTCAAGGGATATTATTGGGACAAAAGGTCTATGTGTTTCTAAATAGTGCTTTTTGCAGCATTAGACTGTTTTGCTTTTAGTTCTTCAATATTGATTTATAACAAGGAAATGCTGATTACTTTGGGATTTTTTGGGGTCTGTTCCATAAGAAAGGTGCAGGTACTCAAAGCTAGGTAACTATTTAATAACAGTAACAGATGTGGTAGTAACAATCTTACATCCTTTCTGACACTGGGAACCCAGCGATGCACCTCTAGGTGAGCCCTTCACACCGATCTCTGCAGAGTGGAAATCACCACCCTGTTGATGCTCAACGGCATCACTTTTGTTCTCACTTTTCTAGGATTTTCTCAAGATAGTAAACTTAATCTTCTACCTGCACAATACGGGGCTTTCTAGATGGTACATGAAAGCTCACTGAGAGTGTTAACATTCTGACACATCTCTGACATAAGCAGCGAGCTCTTAGAAGCAATATGTGCAGGTGGCGTTGTCAAAGGCAGCACATAGGAATGTCGCAGTGTGTCCTCAGGTTGTACAGCAGTCATGCATGCCAAAACATACAGATGTTTGCAGCCAAGATGCATGGCTAAACTCTGCTAAGATTTCAATGAAGGCATTGTACCCTCATTTACAGTGTCTTCTGCAGTGGCCTATTATGAACATATTTCTTAAAGATTCTCATGGACATTTTTTTCAGATTCTCTTGAATAAGGAGATGAAGGAAAAGGCAGAAGAGGGCAACTTAAAGAATCTCTCAGGTTCTATTCACAGGATCAGAAAATGGCAAGGTAAGGGTCCAGATTCCATGGATATGATACATGTGTTTGCACAGCATATCAGAAAACACAATAGTGGGAAGGGAAAGAAAAATGAATGAATAAAAATATTTTCCTTTAGTGATGATATTGAGTGAAGCTGTTTAACTTTACGTGTTGTAAACCTGGAATGTTGTTCACTGACCCATTTGTTTTTATACACACTACTTTTGTAGTTTTCCTGTGAAGAAGATCTAATGGTCCAAGAAAAGAAAGATATATAGAAAGAGAAAGAGGGTTTTAAACAGCTGGTAAAATAAGAATATATGTTTCTAGCTACATATGCATTTTCTGAAGTCCCTGCCCCACCCACATGTTCAATGGTGTACTTATTTAAAATAAATTCTGTGCTCATCCAGAAAGATCATTCCCTGGACATTCATCTGCCATGTAGAAATATGTTCAGGTCCAATGATTATGGTTTAAACTTCCAGTCTTTTCTGTCATGATGGGTTAATATGGCATTACCTAGGGAAAACTGAAATAAAATTTGTTTTAAACATGAAAGCTTAAATACCATCAATTCCTAGGTGTTTTGGAAACATTACTCCTTTGAACAGTTCTTGTGTATTCAACATGCCTATTTAAATGGGCAAATGGAGTTTACACTGGTTTTATATTTTGTCAAGAGGAACTCTGAGCCTTGAATTTGTAAAGCTTAGGACAGTGTGTGAAATCATAACGGAAGGGAAATTTTTTTCTCTGATATACTGTATTTGACTAGATACACAAATTTGTTGGTCAATTCCCTCCTTCTGTCTCCTTTTTTTCTGTAAGATTTAAACCTATAGTTGGTTGAATAAGATACATTGCAGGCATGTGAATAATAAGTTTAGCCAAAAAAAAAAAGAAAAAAAAAGAAAAAGAAAAAAAAAATTACAGCTCCAGACACAACTGGCATTACTCTTTCTATCTTTGCTAGCAGGTTTGAACTACAGGTCAAATATTCATTTGACATCGATCAGAAAAATACTTCAGACTTAAAAATAGGAGGGTCTATTTACCATGGCTGAAAAATCTAAAACTACACCCAATACAAAATTAATCAGAAGGGAAACCAAAACTATAATTTTATAGATCAAGGGGAAGCCTCAGACTCATTTTTAGAGACAGAGTTTGCAATGAATGCTGTAGGGAATAAAATACGTGGGTTTAATTATCAACAACAGGCCTAAGGACACAATCAGATTAAATTTAAACATGTGTGTAAGAAACAAAATAAATATAGATATAAGGAGATGGGAACAGATACAAATCAATCTCGAGGGAGGTGAGAAGGAAAGGGATTAATAATTAAAATGTGTATACTACTTGTTTATTCTTAGAGCTGTACCTGTGAGCATGACAAGTATGACTTCCCTAGACTTTATGATGTTGTGTCAGAGTTTTGTGAGGGATTGAAAAAGAATTTAATAACTGAGATCAGCCTCAGCAGTAGTAAGCTATCAACTATTTGTGCTTATCACAAAACTTAAATGCGTGAAGTCCAACAGTCTCCTCTTAAATTGTCTGTACAAATATGCAGTAAGTGCCTTGAAAATATTTCCTCCCCATTTTAAATTGCTTTGTTTTGTGCAAAATTATTGCCTCTTTTCTAGCTTAATGCAGAGTTCTAGACATGTCTACACAGACAAATAAAAGTCAGACAAGTCAAGCACTACAATCGTGAGTACCTATGTAATTAATTTTCAACATATTTCTCAGTTCTTTTGAGGACTGCTTTAGGTAATTTTCTCCAATACATCTTCCCTAGAGAGTATGCCCTAAGCATTTTGGATGTGATCCAGTCAGTGCCACTTGGCCTTAGGGCCAAGTATCAGTCTTTTACTCTATTTTTTTCCCCAATAATATTACTAGAAATGGAATGAAATATTCATCTTTGTAATACAGGTACAGGACCAGCATGAGTTTTCTCATTTTCATTTCATGTGAATTGATAATAATTATCAAATTTTGAAGGTAGTGTATAATGTTTGTAAGTATGTGCCTCTGGAAAGGCCTATAGATTGTGGGGGTTATAATGGATGTTTCTTCTTTTCAAGGATATTTGATTTTTTTTTTTGGATGTTGTGGTTTTTCCTTTTTGTGCCTCCAA
Source organism: Molothrus aeneus (assembly GCF_037042795.1). Classification (NCBI taxonomy): domain Eukaryota; kingdom Metazoa; phylum Chordata; class Aves; order Passeriformes; family Icteridae; genus Molothrus; species Molothrus aeneus. Next base: position 68,510,817 of record NC_089647.1, read on the forward strand.
TCTTTCTTTTTACCTTGATTTTACCTTTCTTTTTACCTTGATTTACAGCTTGTCTCAGCTATTGCTCTTCTGTTAATATAATCTTGGTCTGCCTCAATGAAAAGTGCATCTGCTGTAAGAAATCCTTAATGCTTGATTTGGTTTCCCTTTTCCCCCTCTTCTATTAGAATTATCTCCCTTTGTATATCTTTCATCACAATATTAACTGTTTCCTGCATGGCCTGTCTTACACTGCTGACCTATGATAAAATGGAATATCAATTCAGAGTATCCCGTGGCCCTGATGATTTTGATCCAAGAGCTGTCAGTTCTCTTGAAATCTCCCTTCCCTACATATTATGAACTTGCCAGCTGTAAAGATGGAGCTTTCCCACAACTGCAACAAAAGAAAAGAGGATGCACACTCAGCAGAACTTGCTAAAGGAAAACAAATAATGAAAAAGGTGACCTTAAGGGGGGTCCTCTTGGAAAGAGAGAGTAATAGATCTTTGAAGCTGGGACTTCATGCTGGGACTTAACTTGGAAGGTTCTGAGATACTGTGTTAATAAACATAATGTAAAATTGAGAATGTGAAGGATCACAAACAATTAAGCATATTGAGGTCTGGTAAGGCTATAAATTAACTCTTCTACAAATGGAATTTAAAGGCCTTCATTTTCTAGAGGTTTTTTATTTAGGTAATATGGAATAGAAAGAACCCACTGCAGATTACCTACTTGTGGACAGGGCATAAAATCCATGTCAGCAAAAGCAGTACCTCTCAGAGAGATTTTGCAAATGAGTTTTTGATTTCTCACTTGTTAGAGAATGCCAAAGAACTGACCGGTTTATCAGTCATAGAAAAAAATATCAGGACAAAATGAATACAGAACCATTCTTAATTTTATCCTGGGACATCTTTATTAGATTTAGAAATCCTGATTCAGTTATTTCACAACACGTGAATTGCTCCATTGATTTAATTTGAATATGCCCTACCTATTCTTGTACTTTTAAAATTACTTTTATGAAACATGGCAAAATTTCTACAAAAATTTGTACTGAAATTGTTGTTGATGATTACTTTTTCTTCTAGGATTCAGATTCTATTCTCTGATGCATAAACTAGTGCTTAATTAGTTTACCATACATACACATATAACTGTAGCTTTTGGTCTGTGTTATTTCAAAATTATGTAAAGCTAAGAAATAGTGTATGTATGATATCTGCTAAATAATATACCTGAAAAATGCAAATAGCTCACAAAACTGAAAAAACACATATTTTGGAAACTATATTGTTGCAATAAAATCTTCTATTTTATTTTATTATTACAAATCCTAACAACACTTGAAATATCTCCCCTGAGGTTTTGTTTTTTCCTCCTTCTGAATATATACATTTTTATATTTGTTTGGTTACCAAGACTGAGGCTTCAGTCCAAGGAATTGGAAGTTGCAGCCTTTCGACAGCCATTGCTTTATTCTTCTATCATGAAAAGGATCCTAAGTAAAGAACACCAGCAGTGACTTGCATCGCTCCTGGGCATTTTTTTGTTCTTGTGATCTAAAGTCCACTTATTGTGTTTTCTGTTATTTGGAGGTCACCAAACTTTGATCACTAGGGGGTAGTGTGGGGCTTTTCCTTGATCTTGTGTTCCACATTCTTCAGCCTGATGTTTTTTGAGTGCTTGTATGAAAAGCTTAGACTAAATATTCCCATATCTGTGCATATATCTATGTATAATGTTCAGAAATTCCTGGATTTATAAAACCATATCACACTACCAGTGGAAATTAAATGTGTAGTGTTCTGTTCACTTATGGCACATTTTCCTGTATTCCCCGGAAGGAGCCAGATACTGCAAATGTCCATTAATCCTCTTAATTTTCTCTCTTCTCCCACAACACATAAATATACACATACACAAAAAAACCATTCACGTACGTACGTACATTTTGAACCACTGACAATAAAATAACAGATTTAGAAAACTGCAAAAAGTGTGACCCCATACCCCATATTAATATTTAATCAAGTGCTCACCATATATTTCAAGTTAGTCTGAGAAAATTAATTAGCCCGAAGGATGCTTGTCCTTTAAAGGCACTGTAATCCCTTTTGAAAATGTAAATGAGATAATCCTTTGGTAAGTGCAAGCAACTGTTCATTTAATTCAGTGTGAGGTTTTCAGGATGTCAGTAGAAACCCATCCTACGTAATTTGAGTTTATTGGTTATAAATTTACCACCTAAAGAATTTTGTGCAGAAAAAATGAGATAATTTGCTCCTTTTTCTTTCAGATCACTTCTTCCCTTGCATAAATCTGAGTGTGACCTAAGAAGGGAATGAAAAAACCCATTGGGGACCCTTCCTTTTCTATTCTTAATTGATTCCCTTGTTATCAGGAGACTAAGAGGCATTCTTGAGATCAAGGAAGGTCTAACAATTTTTGAACATACTGTAAAGAAGACTATGAAATAATGGATTTCAAAAGTATGAATAACTGTTACCTCCCTTACCCACTACTCTCTTGTTATCTCATAAATCAAAATTGCCTCAATTTCAGGCTGTTATAGACTAGATATCCCAGTTTGTCTCTGATAAAAATTTAAAGATAGACTTTTTCCCCTCTCTTGGTTACTATAAAGGGTTTTTTTGATCACTATAAATATTTTCTTGCTTAGAACTTGCCATTTTCTCGTTTCAAAATTTGGAGGTTTTCTGGCTAATCTAACTTCTTCTACCTCACCATTACCTTCAAGCATAAGTATCAGCTGTACATTTTTGTGCCTAAGCTAAACTATGGTATAGATAGCATGGTTTGTTTAGGGCATTTTAAACTTCTGATGGTTATTTTATCTCTTAATAAATGACATATCCTCTTCCTATAAATCTTTCCTCCATATTTCCTATTGTTCTGCCTGTGAAGGATATACACTATAACTAGTCCCATGCATAAGTAGTCTCCCTATGGATGACTCTACCACTTCTTCCTGAATCTCACTCTTTTTTTTTTTTTTTTCTTTTCAAATAAATGGACAGATCCAAGGTCCAAAACACTTTAAGGACTCATTTCCACAAAATTCTCTGAAGACCAAATATTCTTACTCACACAGGAACTTTCAACAAAGTAAGGGATGATAATAAGATGATTCACTTAAATATGAGAGCTCTTACCTGAAAAAGCTGCCAATGTGTGCAGTTTTGAACATCCCAATATGAAAAGGATGCAAAGCTATTAGGGAGTGTGAAAAGGAAATCTACAGAGATGGTGAAGGGCCTTGAGGGAAGCCATATGAGGGGTGGCTGAGGTCACTTGGTCTGCTCAGCCTGGACAAGAGGAGACTGAGACCTCACTGCAATCTGCAACTTTTTCACAGGGAGAGGCAGAAAGGCAGGCATTGATCCTTTCTGGTGACCAGTGATAGAACCTGAGGGAATGGCCTGAAGTTGTGTGAGGGGAGAGGTTAGTTTGGAGATTAGAGAAAGGTTCTTTACCAGAGGGTGGTTGGGCACAGGAAGAAGCTCCCCAGGGAAAGGGTCACAGCACCAGCCTGGCAGAGTTCAAAAAGTGTTTGAACACTCTCAGGGACATGGTGTGACTCTTGGGGTGTCCTGTGTAGGGCCAGGACTCGGACTATGTTTATCCTTTGTGTCCCTACCAACACAGGATATTCTATGATTCTACATGAAAATTCAGAATAAAAGTATTTGAATTTGTAACATAATGGAAAACTACTGCAGCACATCGTAAATCCTTAGGGCTCAATGAACTTTGTTCTGCTTATTAACATGGACAGGCAATTGGCAGTAGCTCAACATTTACTTGTAAGAGATAAACTTAGAAGCATAGATTCTTTACTCTATGGTGTTTGGGCTTCTTCAATACTTGAATGTGGTCCAGTTTTCAGAAGCAAAACAACACCACAATATAGGTGAGACTGTGTCTGTAAATGGATGTTTATAAATTGATGTCTGTACAGCAGTTCTGCCACAGATTCCTTGTGTTTTCACTTATAAGGAGGAAGAGATGTGTTCATGTTTTATTTTTAATAGCACAAGATCTATTTCACATTGCGCTTTTGTGTAAACAAAAAAATTGAAATTTTCCATAACAAAAACTTCTTCCAATGTAACAAGTGCATGTAAAATTTATCACTGATGATATTACATTCTCTAAATATTTCCTGATTTTTTTAAAATGAATTGACCTTCCTTAAAAACCATGAAATAGTGGCTGTTCCTCTCTTAATTTTCTTTGGTGACTAAAAAGGTAGAAAAAAAATATTAATTTAGGGCAAAAGTAATACCTGGTGACCAATTAAGAATTTTCATGTTTCTCTCCCTCTCTCTCCTCTAAACCATCACATTCTCAGACACTTCCCTACTGTTCTGGGTCTTTTATTCTATGTCAGCATCAGTTTTAGTCCCCTCTAATTCACTGACTGCCAAGTTTACAAGATTATGTACAGTGATTTTTGTGTGGTGGACCCCTGTCCACCAGGGACTCAGTAAGCTAAAAATGTCAACTTGGACTTAAACCAATGGCCATAAAGCTACAAGGTAAGTGCAATTTCTTCTGATCCAACATAGCTCTTCCAAGTCTTGTTTTCAAAAGACAGGAATGTTATCTGTGTTTTACAGCACTGAAATGCATGTTTGGCATCAGGGAGCCCCCTACCCCCAATATATGGAGGCACAGTGAGAAATTCAGATTGTTCTACTTTTAGTGGTTTATCTTGTCTTATCTTGTCTATGCTCCCCATTCCACTTTCTGAAATTGGAGAGGCGTTTGATAAAAGGCAAAGTAAACCTGACAATGTCATATCAGTTCTCCCCAAGGAGTTTATGCACTGATATAAAATCACTGAGAAGCAATCACAGAGCAACCAGGTTACAGCTTTGGACAACCAGTGCCTAAATCTAGAGAAAAATTCGAGTTACTTACACCCTTTTGCCCCATCCCCCTTTTTGACCTGCTTCCCCTTATGCTGTGAAGAGAAGTATATATTTTTGCTATTAGACTTTTGTGAGCTGCACTGCACGAGAAGAGATGGGAGGGCACAGGATGGGAGGCTCACCTCCAAATAGCACCATGCAATCTGATGTAACATTTAAAAATCACTTTAAGGGATATTTTCAAGAGGAATATACTCTGTGTAGCAAAAAACCAAGCCAGTTAATGTCAAATATATAATATATCTTTGAGTATATCAAACTATATTTATTCCTGACACAGAACACAGTGAAAACATCTTATTTTTCCTCTTTGCCAGGTTTAGACTACCTTAAAGCTGTTGCTCCTTCCTCAGGTTCACATGAAATTCTTTTTCCGTACTGTCTTCTGCTAAACTTTCTGTCATATCACCCAGATCGGTCATTAGCTCCATAATACAGAAGTGGATCTGAAAAGAAGAAGGAATAGAATGAGAGAAAGACAAAATGAAGTGCCAAGAACAAGCCGAGGTAATTATGAATTCTTGGAAAATATTTCAGGCAAATTATCACGGTTTTAATGACTCCAGTGGAGCACCTTCTTAGGCCTCTCCTAGGAACAGACTTGTTGTGACTTACATGAAGAATGGGGTCACTTTCCACAGAGTTGTCACTTTATCTCAGAGCTGAAAATCTGGCTTGGGCCACGGTTTCAGCATATTCTGCCTTTGTGTATAATGAAGTGAATCTGCCCTGTGACCCTGGCAGAGCTTCCCAGATTCCCTGTCAGGTGACATCAGCTCCTTTCTCTCATGCAAACACTACTGGCCTTAAGGCTGCTCTAGAAACCCCACTAGCAAATAACCCAAATTAATTTAGCCTTCCAGAAAGGTGCTGGAAGCAGGGGGGCTGTGCAATAGTCTGTCATCAATGCTTTTCAAACTTTCAATCTTCTAGCTCCATACTGGTACCTGTTTGTTGTTTGGTGCTGTTTCATGAATCAAAGTTTCATAAGTGTTACATTATGTAACATGCCATGCAAAAACCAGCTATGCAACTTGTTTATTTTGATTCCAAATTCCCTAGTTTTCAAAAAAATACCTTCTAGCAAATCAGCTCCTATCAGGATCTGAAGATTTTTAACAATGGATGTCTCCAGCTGCTATTTCTCTCATAGAAGAATAGGTATTTTTTTGTAAGTAAGACAAGCAAATGTTACCTGCTCTCAGCTGAGACATCAGTTATTGTTCAGATATTGAAACTAGTAGCTGCAGAGTGAACAAATATATTATATGCATGTTAACAGGTATTTTATGTTCCCCAGCCTTACCATGTGTTCCTTTGAAAATGATCTTCCCATGGGCAGCATAACCTCCACTACTTTCCAATCCATCTTGTGCTCAAACTCACCACCTCTGTTTTCAAGTGTCTCAACACAGGTCCTGTAAAACTTAAAGTACTTCTAAGAAACATCTGATCATTTTCCACACTCAAGACTCAAGGCAGCAGCATTATCTGTTAAAAGCTGATGACTTTGTTCTCTTACTGCAATAGCAAGGAATTGTTTGTGGTATCAGCTTAGATGGCAAGGATGATCTGTATGCACTCATTATCTCTTGAGCCGCATTTATGTGGGACAGACAGGAAGAGACGTTGCTGTTCATTTCTGTTTGTATGGGAAAAAGCAGTAATTTGAATAGAATGAACTATCCAGCCAACTCCTACTGCTGGAGTTCTCTGGCAGTGCCTGGTGGAAGTCTGTGCAGCTTGCTGGATACTCAGAGTGAGGAGGGACCTTCTGCAGTGTATCTATGGTGGAGAACAGACACTGAGTTATGGGGTGAGGTTTTCTTTGGCCTTGCCAGCTTCAAACATGTGCAGCTGGAGGGGGTGTGGGTTTGTGCACTAGTCTGCCCTTTCAATCATATACATGTAAGTGCCTATTCAGAGTGAATTTTACAATTTTTCATATATAATTTAGACCTGTTATGGGTATATACTTCAGGATGAATACATGAAGAAGCCTGTATAATTTATGCCTCATCTATTTATGTACTTTCCACTATGGATAACATAAAATGTGAAACTAGAAAACAAGACTACTGTCTTCAGTAGATACTGCCCCGAAATCCCTGATCTTATCTTCAGTTCTTCCAATGAAATCCTCATTTAAAAATTAATATGCAGTGTTAGAAAGATCATGAGTTTGATGATAGCACTCAGCTTAGAACCTAAGTTCTTTAGCTGACAAAACAATTGACAATAAGGTTATTGACATTGAACTGAGTGCAGATGCTCATATGCTGGCAGTGGGGGCTGCAGGGGACATGGCTGATCCCTGCAGCCAAGGGGGTGGCACCTCAGGGGAGAAAGAGTTTAAGAAAGGGCAAAAAAATGGCCAAGAGAAGAGTGAGGGGAAAAAAAAGTGAGAAACAGCCCTACACCCAAGAGGAGGAAGAGGAGATATTCCAGGTAACAAAGCAAAGAATCCCCAGAGAGGTCTTCCAGCCCTTGGAGGTGATCATGGTGGAGCAAGTATCCACACTGCAGTACGTGGAGCACCCCACCCTGGAGAAGATGGAAGGAAATTGCAGATATGGAGAGTCCATGCAGTAGCAGCAGCTAAGTGTGAGAAGAAAAGTGTAGCAGAGAAGAGATGTTATGGATTGACCACAGTATCCATTCCCTATTTCCCTTGTGCCCTTAGGTATTTGTGGAAGGTGGTTTAGATTTTGTCTTTGTTTCTCATCATTCAGCTCTATTATAAATTGGAAATAATTTAAATTATTTTTCCCCCAAGAATGTTGTGCCTGTGATAGCAATTGGAGAGTGTCTTTGTTGTGATTATAATTATCAAACTGTTATCACAATAATTCTATTTAGATATTCTGTGAACATGATTAGGTTGTCACTTCCACAAGTTACTGTGATGGGCTGACCTCAATCTCTATTACTGGTGTGAAAACAGGTTTTATTCTAATAGGTCATTCTGTGTTGCTGTTTCTTGAGAGCTTTTCTTGAAAACACTAGTAGTAAGTGAGAGAAGACTGCTGTCTGAAATAATTTCTCCTTTGGGAACAAATTCTGATGCTTCATGTCTGGACACTGGGTGTTGTCCTTGAAAACATTCTGCTCATGAGATCCGGTTTCGCCGGTTCTACAGGCATTTTAGTTACAGCAAGGTATTTTTTATGATGTTGACAGAAAGGATAGAGAACCTGAAGGAGACAGACATCTCTTTGAGTGGCCAGTGGAAGGCAGGCACCTATCATGAGGCTTTTCAGATGGCACAAGATGGCTGGTTTCACTACCAAATTCCATCCTGCCTGATCTAGAACCCCTGGTGCTTCAATTCCAATTTTTGTATCAATGCTGTGTGATTGGTGCTTATATGTATACTTGAAGGCTCACAAAAAGAACTCAAGGAAACTACATGGCTCATCCTTCCAAAGTGAACCAGAATCAGTACAAGACAATAAAAGAAGCCAGTATTCTGTGCCTTTTAAAGAGAGTGAACAACATCCAGTACCCAAAGTTAAGCTCTTGAGTAAATAATGAAGGCATTAATAAAAATATACACAGAAGAAATTGCCTCAGTGTCATATTAAAGTCCTGTCTCCTACTGTTTATGGCACTTCAAACTGTTATTTATTTCTCTGACAAGTATCCAACTTCTATTTTGAGTGTGGTTTGCTGCTTGTTGTCAGTTGTTTGGTACTGTATGTCACTGACAAAAACTTATTTACATGGAGAATGCCTATAGTTAGAACTTTATTGAATATAAGGAAATGTATCATAAGCAGCCACAGAGAAGTCCAGCAAAACTTCAATTGCTTAAGGGGAAAAGATTCTAAAAATACTGGAAAACAACTGTACTGTCAATATGTTCCCAAATACTGAGGGACAGTTGTAGAGATCAGAAGTCTAGTTGCACAGAGTCACTATATACATTTTAAAACCTTCCCTGGGGCCTTGCTGCAATCCAGTATGTTTTAGTAATACTTGAAGTGACCTTGGAATGATTTACACTTTCAGTTCTTTTACATTTACGCATATCTGACAACAACATCAGGACCAAATAGAAGACACCTAAGTTACTATGATATTACCCAAGAAGAAAACATATCCTCCAAAAAAAGTGACCAGGTACTGATGCAAACCTCAGTGAAACTACCTTTTTGGTGATTCCATCTCTCATTGTCTGCCCTGTCCATGAGCTAAAACAATGGGTGTATGCTAGCAAAATAATCTAGAGTGGGGTCCCCAAATCACATTTAATGTTTTTTATATGTATTTTTTAAATATACATTAATGAATTGCCTCTGTTATGTAAATAAATTTGAAAGCACATACTATGTCCCCATTGGTCTTTTACTTTGGATCAAGAGACTGCTTTGAACTGGACTTTCAGGTCAGCTCAACTTACCACTTTAAGGTTCTCATCAACAAATTATCTCAGCACTCAAACTGGATTAATCTTTCGCAAAAAATAAACTAAAGACATGGTTTGAACAATGCAGAGAAGTCATTTCTGGGCAATGATTGCCCCATGGGTACTGGGCATGGCTCCCTGGAGTTGGGAGCTGCAGGAGCTCCCTATGGAAGAGGAAGGGCAGGTAAGGTCTCACAAAAAGGTCCCATCCCACCACCCCAGCCTGGGAGCAGGACATGCCAGTGAGCAGTACCTTACACAGTGCAGGGGGTGGGGCTGGAACTAATGTGGTGCAAAACCCACAAAATCTGTAGAGTGTTGCAAGGGTTTTTTGCTTTAGAGATTTTCACAACTTGTGCCGCAGTATTTGTTTTTGTGTAATTTTGCCACATCACTTGCTTTAGACTCTATCCTCTCTCTGCAGAACAAAGGCAGATAGATGTCTAGAAAAGCTGCATTTAAACTTGTCAGTGTGTTTCCACTGTGGGCAATGAAAAGAAAAAGGTCTTTCCTGGTATCGTTTAGATTAGTTGTGCGAAACTGCCTTAAAAATACTTTTTCTCTGACTGAAAGTACATGGTAGAATTAGGTCAGCTGTGGTAGATGCATACATCTGAAGTTAGGTGAGACAGTTCTCATATATGCTGAAAAACTGGGTAGAATTTAGTTATATGTAGCACAAAACAGTATGACAGATAAAAGGGACTCTTCACAGATTACCAGGGATGTGAATTGCCTCAAACCAGCCTCAAGGTGGCTTCAACCATTTATTTCCTCAAACAAAACAACGGACTTAATGACTTAGAAAGCTGGTTTCAAATGCTGTTGGCATAAAAATCATGTAGTCCTGTAACTCCTAAAGATTTATTGCAAGTAAACAGAGCCAAACTCTATCATTCTCAGACCATTAGTTGTCCTTAGGGGAACCATAAAGCTTGCTACCTTTATACCTGCAGCTGAAAAGTGAAATAGAAGCTGAAGTGCAGTTAGAAAATAGAGCTGAGACCACTTAATTCCTCTTTCACACGCCTTTCCTCACTACCCATGGCCAGGTATTTCCCCTGTGTCAGTTCTGGTGTTTTATTGAACACCATGTTGAACTGATCCATCTCTTGAAGTCCAAAGATAGTCCGTTTGCCTTGTCTTTCCTGCCCTTATATTCCCTCAGAAAATAAAATAAAAAAAAAAAATTAAAATTATTTCTTCTAGATGACCTCAGTGAACACTGGACCTAGCATGGGTCTCAGGGCAAGATTTTCCAACTGCAAGCAAAGGAGGAAAGAAAAGGCAGCTAAGAAACAGGGGCAAGGTTATTTGTTCGGTAGATTCAGCTGCACTTTTGACTTTCACCCCAGAATAGCAAAAGCCTTTGCTGGCTTTGCCAATCTCCTAAGATAGCAGTGCCACCAGAGAAACTACCATGTGGAACTACTTTATTGGAGTTTTCAACTATATGGAGTGCTGGCGATGATTTTCCAAGGTGCTTCATTTATATAATGACTCATTTGTATAAAGAAGGTTCCTTATCGCCTCCTGAGAGCTAATACTTAGCATAGAGGTGTGACTTTATATACAAGCATTGAAGTACAAAAATTCTCTCACTGTTTTGGTGCTGACTAGAAAAGTGCTTCCTTGGTAATGGATATCCACAACTGGCTTGAGAAGTATTTTCCTTGCTCTTCATAGACTAACAAATAAATCAGCAGTTTCTTTGGAGGAAATGTGCCAAGCACTTAATCTGGTTTACCACATGGCTGCACAAAGAGTTGTGAGAGAGAATGAGGTATAGAAAAGAACTAGTTCCAAGGGCAACATCCCTTCAACCTAACAATAGCTCTGGGCACCTTTTCTACTCAAAAGCAAGAGCTGGTTGTCCAGATTGTCTACATAACACTGAGAAGCCAGTAAAACACAGAAGCCAGTAAAATGAGTAAGGAAGTGTCTCATACTAGGCCTGAGGGCCAAATCCTCCACCCATTTAGTCCCTTTTAGACTTGGAGGTTAAAACCATTTCAGTCATTTAAAATTAAAAATTGAGAAAGACCACAGAATTCTATGGAATGGGACAATGAGCTGAATGTTGTGAAGCTGGGGTAGAAACCTCCAGACTCAATGTGGCTGTTATTGGGTCTTTCAGGTGTACACCAAGTGTACACAACAAGTGTACTTGGTGTACTACACCAAGTGTAATCTACTGGTCGAGTTTAGGGAAAGGTCTGCGGTCAGGATCTAAAGGCAGGAAAAAGAGGAAAATTCAGAGAGAGCTCCTAAACTGTAGCAAAGTTCCACACAACTCAGTCATGTCAAGACATAGGGGTGCTTTGCATGGGCTGCTGAGTATTCCCTGAGTGCTCACATAGTCAGGAACAAATCTGAGGGTCACATGGCACCCAAAGTGTCAGCTAGATACCAGATTTTTGTAATGGAGATATTAGTATATCTACATTCAAAATAAAAGGTTCCTAATATTCCTCATTATTCTTTGCTGACCATGCAATCTATGTCAGTGCAGACATTTAAACTATGTCAGATGTAGACACATACAGTTAGGGAGAAGGAATTGTCCTTCTAATATTTTGTGATCATTTTAATATCAAGCCTCCTTTAAAAAACCATGCATTCTATTTCTACTTCTTTCCTTATACTTATTACATAAATGCTCTTCTTTCCTGTGAAGTGGCGATTTGGAGGTTCCGGCCTGGAGAGTCAATGGATCACATCGTAATTATCAGATATTGGCATCATAGGAAACAACGAATTATAATGGTGTTTCTACACGTGTGCTTATCTAGATGTGTTTCTTATCTGTGTGCTTATTCATTGTACCCTTGTGTCATAAAAGAGTAATTATTTTCTCAGGGTTCTTGTGGTACGTTGATCTCAGCTGGCTTCCAGTCCTTCCCCTTACAAACAAGGTGAAGAAGCTCGTGAGCCATCGCATGACAGGGAAATCACTTATCAATTGGAAAATCACTTATCAAATTTTAGCTGGGGTATAGTTAATTTTTTCATAGTGGTTGGTATGAGGCTGTGTTTTGGATTTGTGCTGAACATACAGACGAACATTTAGAGTTATTTTTGTTATTACTGAGCAGGGTTTACAAAGAGACAAGGTCTTTTCTGCTTTTCCTACTGCTATGCTGACAAGGGAGCAGGGGGTATATGAGAGTTTGGGAGGAGACACAGCTGGGACAGCTGATGCAAACTGACCAAGAGGATATTCCAGACCATGGGGCTTCATGCTCAGTATATAAAGCTGGGAGGAAGAAGGACAAAGGTGGGATGTTTGGAGTGATGGTGCTTTGTCTTCCTAAGTAACTCATGTGTGAGGGGGCCCTGTTCTCCTGGAGATGGCTGAACACCTCCCTGCCCATAGGAAGCAGTGAATTAATGTCTTATTTTGCTCTCCTTCTGTGCACAGCTTTTGCTTTTCCTGTTAAGCTGTTTTTATCTCAGCCATGGATTTTTCAGCTTGTACCCTTCCAATTCTTTCCCCAGTCCTGCTGGTGGGGGAGTGAGAGAATGTCTTTGTGGGGCTTGGTTGATGGCTAGGGTTAAAGCACATCACCAATTACCATCATTTACAAAGCAGATTCAACTTCAGAAAAATGAATTTAATTAAATGCTAATTAAAATAGATTTGGATTGTAAGAAATTAAACCAAAATTTAAAAAATACCTACCTCTAAACTCCTCTATCCACTTCTCCCCTCTCTTCCTCCTGTGCCTGCCCTGCCCCAAGCAGCACAGGGAGATGGTGAATTGAGGCTGGGGTAAGTCCATAACAGTTCCTTTTTACCACTTTTTCCTGCTCACACTTTTTCTTTTGCTGCAGCGTGTATGCTTCATACAGGCTTCAGTCCTTCAAGAATTGTCTCAGCATGGACTCATCTCTATTGTCCACAGACTCTTCAGGACCTGTTTCCGCATAGGATCCTACACAGGCTGCAATATATCTGCTCTGGCATTGTCCTGTGTAGTCTGCAGAGATAGCTGGCTTCACCATGGTCTTCATGGGCTGCGTGAGAATGTTTACTCTGGCTCCTGGGATGTGTCTTCACCTTCCTCTTTCTCCAACCTTGGTGTTTCAATGGTTATTTTTCACATTTTTCCCCCTTCCCTCCTGTCCAAATTGCAGTACATCATTTTGCCTATTCTTAAATATATTTTCCCAGAGGCACCACCAGTATGGCTGGCAGGGTCAGCGGCATCCTGCAGTGGGTCTTTTATGGAGCCGTCTGGAATGGAGGAAACTGTTTCCAAAAGCAAGTCTTTGCATCCCTTAGAAGATACAGAGCTGGAGACATCCAAAACAGACCAGAAAATCAGGTCAACTGGTATGGAATACAGAGGGTTATGTATGAAATCCAGAGCATTTTATTGTGCTTCCCACAGACATTAATGTTTTCTGTGTGCATTTATTAGTTAAATTGTTACTGGAAGAACTCGAGCATGTTTGACACCTGACTGGTTGTTTTAAGCCTCCATCTCTCTTGTTAGTATTGTAAAAAGAGATAACATGACTGGAAGAGATTTACTTACTGAATTTTGGTGCAATTCTATGAGTTAAAAAAATGTATGACTTTGAGATCTGATACATAAAATCTTCTGCTTGACTTTATCTGCTTTCAATTCCACTGTCAGACCTAGATTACCTGCAAGAAGTTCACCCACTTATTTGCCTAGTTCCACAGTAAATTTTGTATAATTATCAGTGCTGTTTTTACTGTAGCCCAACTTTAACTTTCGGCTTATGACAAATGCGCTATTTCATTGAATCTTTTATCTGCTAGTCTCCATGGAACTTTTAATATGCAAATAGTCTTGTTTTGAGACTGCTATGACCCTACCATAACCAAAGATGTAATTTATTCTACTTTGGAATATCCAGAATTTCAACCACGAATGCCAGTGTCTGATACTCTGTTATTTATATTCTCTTGATGAGGACTTTGGGTGATAATGAACCTTCCTGCTCTAGCAGTGACAGTGTTGCCATCCATCTTTTTTGTTGTTCCCTTTCACACTTTTGAATCTTCATAGTATGTATTAGACATAAACAGAATTTTTAAAGTCTGGTCACTTAATAGGAATCCTTTCATTTTGCCCAAGAGTTGTGCTTTGGGCTCATATAAAAAAGGCAATAGCTTTTTGGAGCCAGCTAATTGCTTTGGAGAAAACTAGTTTGTTGGTTAGTGTGTTAATTGGTTAGAAAAACAGTTTGTTGATGACTGGGTAGTCACCTGGCTGCAAAGCATTTCATGTTTTGTGAAAGCTCGTGACTTAATATTGTAACTGAATCAAGTTTTGTCATATTAAATACACCTAAAATATTAAGCAATAAGCATTGGAAAATCAGATATTTATTAAAAAAACACAGTTATTCTCTCCATGATTCTTTTGGAATTATGCTTTAAAGTACATTAATGAAATGAGCTTGATACTTTCATGTACAAACTTTGAGATTGAATTAATCTCTGTAAAATTTAGCCGACTAATCATATAACCTTTAACTGGTATAAAGCAGAAAGACAGGCAGTTCCAGGAGCTAATTAATACAGAGAAGAAACATTTAGCAGATTACTCATTTTCTGGAGTTATCTATCTTCAAAGACTGTAGAGAAAACTCAAGACACCTGATGTTTGTATGTTTGAAATCAAGTGAGGTGAATCTCACCCCTAGTGCCAAGACTGGGCTGGGGACTTAGATATTGCAACATGTGCCAGTGAAGCTGCAGATGGACGATAGTCATCAAAACTGAGATCACTACTATATTATCATTATAGAATCAAACAAAAGAGAGTGGACAGGGTTCTCGTGGGGTTTTCTTTGTTGGTTTGCTTTCCTATGCCTCTTATTTTATGGCAATCTGGCTATAACAGTAGATATCCCACAGTTAGCTCATCCATTGGGAGAATATAAAAGATTTGAAAATATACTCCAACACTATTAGATTATTTATTCAAAGTTGAATTTCTCTATTACTGAATTCTAAATTTAAATGTATTGTTTTTTCTTCTCACATGAAAACATTAGGCCTTATTCTCAACAGCTTTGGGAAGGAGAACAATGTTTTATAGTTTCAGACAAAGTGTAGCAGTTACAGCAAGGTGCAGTCCTTTGAGATAAGCAGTTGTAGCTGGTAGATTACCATGAAAGTAAGGGTATTTCAACGAAGCCCCTTCCCCTCCACACTCCGTCACTTTCCATTACTGACAATCCATTGGCATGGCATGCGTGGACAAAATTCCCTGCGCACTGAGAGCTTGGGGATCTCATATCTGTTTGTTAAAGTAACAGTTGCATTTAATCAAAAGAAAAATCCATCCTCCATTAATAAATAATGTATACATCTAACATTATAGTCAAGCAAGAAAATACAAACAGTTCTAGTTTTTGAGTTCCAGTATTTGAGTGTGATGTTTGCCTTTTGTAAAAGTTATACTGCTGACTTATAAGGACATCACATTCATCATGTTACATTTAGGGCTGTATGGAGTCTTGGGCTTCTATTATGGATTCATATACAATTTGGAGATAAAAAATGTCTCTTGAGCTTTAGGCTGGGATACAGGTCTTCAGCCAGACAGGGTTGTATTTAACAATTACACAATGTTAAGCACTAAACACATCTTCATAATAATGAATAGATGGGGGAAAGTAGGAGAAGTGTTTTCTGTAGGGTCCTTATTTCTTAAGGATTCAGATCATCTAATAATTCATCTACTGCACTGTAAACATTCTCCCCTACATCCTGTATTAAAAAAATATGGAAAACTACAACATATACAAAAATCAGATTCCAACCTTAGCTATTGATATTTTTCTATCTATCAAAATGTGTTTTCTTCATGTTTTAACTGAGAAGGAGCTTAATCTACTGTTTTTTTTCTACACAAATATGTTTTTAATAGATTTTGGGGAATTTTTTTTTATTTCTAAGGATGCAGATAATGGCTACTAAAATTTTTAAACTTATTGGTAACTTTCATTGATATTAGTGAAATTGAAAATCCTTTCTACATTTTCCAGTACTTAATGCACACTTTTAGAAGATGGGTCTTTTATCAAATTAATTCATATTTTTAAGCATATTTGAAATTTATGGAAATTATGCAGACAGTGTAAGTGTATCCAGGCTTCTATTACGAGTGGAAAAATAAGAGAAATGTCTTATTCTTTGTTTCCTTGCTGAAAGAGAACTATTGCTATATGAGATCCCCTAGGTTACCCAAACATTTTCAGACATGATAATGGAAACCCATTGACACTCTGGAGTCTAATCATGTTCTAGTGCATCTCTGAATGTGATGGGACAACTGAATGAACCTCTCAGGATGCAGTTGCCTAATCTTAGAACTCACTTAAATTTAGGTGACTACAATGCAGGTACTGATCTATGATAGAAGGTGTCTAAACTTCCCCTTAGCCAAAGAACATCTCTACAGGCATCAGCTTTATCAACACAGGTATGTAATGTTATTATATGCAGCTAGACAGCAGTTACTTCTCCCTAATTTTGTTTTGTACAACCTTTTAAAAATGTCATGAATCTCCTGTAGAGGTGTCTTGGATATTACAGACCATTTAATATTGCTATAGATGACTAATCCCACATCTGATCAGTCTAGTCAAAGGGGCTTAGGGAGCTATTAATCCTAAACTAGACACCAAAATCTGGTCATCTGAATACCTAAAGCAGCTTGCATATGTGATTGACGACATGTTAGATAGCTACCTGCACTGAAGAAATCAAACAAAAGAGTTGGATAGGTCCCTGACTCTGGTGATGTTTTGATAAACATGGATGGGTCATACCAATTTACATGCTTCACCCTGCACTGACAGCTTCTGAAAGTACAAGATCCTAGTGCCTGACAGCACTGTGTGGGCAACTGCAGGAAAGCTCTCTGTATTCTATCCTATCCTATCCTATCCTATCCATCTGTTTAGAAATTAGGCAAGACACAATGGTTATAGAGATAATTTTTCCACTTTTACTTTCTTCAGGCCAAACTCTTGCTTTTACTATGCCCCAAGCACAGCCATTTCCTTTGCTCATGCTGGTGGCACGATCCAGCCTTGCTGAGACTGGAGTTACAAAATTTGTCTTTTTTAGTTTGTCTCTGGCAACAGTCAAAAAGTTGCTTCAATCCACAGTTTGACACAATTAGTGATGATAGCATTAACATTAAAAGACTAGTAAATACCATGTAAATACCATAATTAAAATTATGATCAGATTAAATGATCCATGATTGAACACATCCACAATATTCCTGAAACATGTTTGACTTTTTAAGTGAAATTGTAGTCCCAGTAGAAATATTGGTGCTAATAAGATTTAAATTGGTCAAATTTTAGGTTTAGGTACATTTCTCTTAAGCTTCACATATGAAAGGAGTTGCAGACCTTTTGAAATTAATATATACAGGCTCACCTCCCAAATATTCAAATTACTATTGTAATCCATAATAGGAAGTCAAAGTTAAGTAAATTTTCTGTAAATCTTAAAACTTTGTCTAGACAAACACGAGAACAGTATCTTAAGACAAACACGAGAACAGTATCTTACCAGTTTGCTTACCAATTTGTTTCTGGGTTCCACGATTTGAACATTAAATAGGCATATCAGAATGAAAATCCTTTTCATTCTCACCACATACAGCCAACAACTGACTGATCAAAATTTTTAAAAAGTGGCCTCATGAGTGAATTTGAATCTTTCCCTATTTATATTTTCCAAGAACACTATGACATTCGAAAGACCATTCTTTCTGCATATGTCGTATTTATCTGGACTGAATTCTCACAGAGCTCTTCTTGCCTATTTGCTCTGTCTGTGTATTGACTGCTCAGCATCACCAGTCTGTATGCAAGCATCCTTGGAAATACATATAAGTAGTAATATTACTAATTAGACATTTTAATGCAATGTGCTAAGAGTATCTCATTGCATAAATTGAATTGGTCTTTAGGCATTACTATCGTTACTATTTTATTGCTATAGCCATCTATGTATCTTCCAGTATTTTCCAGCAGCAAAACTAAAAACTTCTGGGGTGGATGTAAAATTTATGTTTATGCACTTAATATTTTCCTTTTCTATCAGTAGGAAATAAGATAATGCTTAGAAATATTTTGCTAAGAATGCAGTGCTAAATGGAGTTTACCTCTGCTTATAAATGCCCATCCCTTCTGATACCGAAATATATTTGTAATACTTCACTGTTTTTATTCTAATTTGCAACCTATGTAGCTGTGAAATCAGATATTTTTTGTTTTACTCTTGTTATTTTTAGTTATTCTGTTCAGTAATAAAACCCCCATCAAAATATATTGAAAAATTTCCTCTTGTACCCTTCATAATGAAAATATTATATGGAAAGATGTTGATATATATTTATTTTGCCATTTTCATTATGAAAACAGAAAAGATCTGCTGCTCTCATTTTAGTAGAATTAGGCATCTCATAGTATACTAGATCTTCTGTTTCTCTTTTGCGGCTGTGATAATTAAATGAACAGTTTTCTTTGGCATCCAAAGTATTCTTGTTTCTGCAAACAGTGGATCTGTTAATTCTGCTTGATACACAGAGCATATCCATAATGGATTCAATAACAAAGCATGACATCAAATCTATCTGCATGGAAAATCTAAATTTTAAATATCAAATGCTTAGTCCTTATAGACTTCCTAGATAGGACTTTCTCAGACCTCCAGAGGGAAGAGCTGCCCAGCAAAAAATAGGACCAGAAATCAGGCAAATACTAAGTAAATGTGTAGGTAAACATGGTTCAGAGTGCATGACATCCAGTATTTGCAATGTTGGAAATAAGTTCCCATATTTCACAAAATCACATATTTCACAAAATCAGAATATTCTGAGTTGGAAGGGATGTACAAGGATCATTGGGTCCAAATCTCAGCTTCTTACCAAAATCTCCCCATCGCAGAAGTGGCTTAACTTGGCTGTCTCCAGAAAGGGGGTTGTTTCTAGGGAGAAAGAACAGTGAGATACACATTCTTTGAACATAACATCTACAGAGTCATAATCAAAAGTCTTAGAAATTGCTTTGAAAATTGTAATATGAGGATGTAATTTGCCCTATATGGGACAACAGCTATGCATCTATAATGTTCAGTGAAATCTCTGTTTCCCTCGGCCTTTTTGAACATCCCCATGATCATTCATTATGTGCAAAATTATTTCAATACTTTCCCCCATAGTAACAGCAAGTGACAGCACTCTGTGTACTGCAGTGTTGCAGCACTCTTATGCCATTCAGTTCTAAGAAATGTAAGCAGCCTTTATGTACATAAAAAAAAATTCAATTAAGCATTGTGTCCCATTTTTCAGCACAAGTATTACCTTCAAGCAATAAGGAATAAATCGCTTTATAGCTAGGAAAATACCCAAGGTAATTCAAGTCATTCATACTGTTATGATCCTTGTCCCTATGATACAAAATTTACTCACTCTGCAGTTATTCTGTAATGCTGATAAAAGATAAAGAATTTCCCTTTAAAATATTTCTAATATTTATGAAGACATATCTTGGGTTTATTCAAGACTTTTTTTCTAATCTAACAAAAATTCCATTGTGAATTTGGATGAGAGATGTGTCAATTTAATACATGTGAATTAATGTATGGGTCATCTTACTGCGAGTCAGAATTTTTTTTTTGTTTTCTACATATTTAAGGAGTATAAGCAGGTTGAAAATTATTTTGGTCTATTTTAATATAATGTAATTCATACTTAACCCCCTTTTCTGTAGGAGAGTAAAAATTATTGTGATTCACCCTGATCATTTTCATAGGAAGAGCTCACAAAATCCTGTGGTAACAGCTAAAATTTTAAGTATTTACATTGTTATATTTATTTTTTCTTTTTTTTATAACAAAAACCAAATTCTTTGTGCTTAATAAACATTGTTAGATACTTCTATAAATTTTATCTAGACTACTATCGAGTTTCATAGTCACTCCTTGAAGCTAATAATAATTTTTGACTTGTCAGTCCAAGCTCTCATTATTTCCTTCTGATTTACTTTCACAGGATTCTGAATTCTTTCTTTGATATTGTGAAACCTAGATTGCATTTGAAAGGTCCTTCTTCTCCTGTGATGGAGAACAACATGCAAGTTATTATCAAAAACATGTCTAACTCTTGCTCATAGTTTCACAGTGGAGATAAAATCAAACTGCTCTTCAGGGAGAGGACAGTCACTCAGTCTCTATCTGAGGTCAAGTTAGGAGAAGACACCATGATTGTAAAAGCTGCTATGAGTCCTAAATGATGTGGATGTGAAAAGAATAAATGAGAAAATGCTGCATACAACACGCAAAAAACCCCATAAAAACCCCAATACTGAAGCTGGGATATATGCAAGGAGGTTAGACATGTCAGACAAAGAAAAGAGGGTAAGAAAAAACCTCCAAGTTAAAAGAAAATAAAATATGAGGATGAAGAAAGGTCAGATCTTCAAAGAGAGATATTAAGAGATGGTATTTAAGGGATTGTCTGATGATTCACCCAAGGATTAAATGAAAATATATTCCACATATTTCAAATGGAGAGAAATAATACCATTTGTGTGCACTCAGCTTGTAGGATGGCTGCACCACACACATGTCCTTGTAAAAGTATATATGTGCTCAATTATGCTATAGTTTAATATACATCTGAAGCTACAATAACCATGAAAAGTTCTAGTTTCAGGAACCTTTGACTTGTCAATGCACAACTTTGCCATGATAAGGGGAAGATACAGAAGTCAAGAAAATATGAAAAGTTGCTAAAATATTTTTCTGTGTAATCATTTAATGGAAATGTCTTGACAGGTTTTTGAAGGCCTCCTTAACACCTGAAGATGTCAAAGAGCAACAATGTAAACATGAAGACCAGATGTTGAGTAGCTATATCATAGATCAAGCATTGCACAGCTACATAACAACTTTTCCCAGTTTCAAGCTTTGCTAACTGGTAATGCCTGCATCTCTTTCATCTGGAAATCGACCTTCAAAAAAACCCCTGAGGGTAGAAAAGAAAGAGAATCTTGGCATTGGCTTGTGAGCTAGGGTTCTTTATGCTTCATGCCCAATATGAGTGCTGCTTATTACTATGTGAAGATTACTTCTGATAGCTACACATCCAGTCCATACACAGAAAGACCATAGAACCTCTGTCCTGTTCAGGTTGAAAGCAGCTCCTGATGAATTCATTGGAATTTGGCCCATCTATTTAAATCCATTTCATGCAGCTGCATCTGAGCATAAAGCATAATATTATTCAAATATCTCATCATGGCAAAAAATATTACTGACCTAACTGAAAATGGACTGTCCATATGGATGGATCACAAATGAGATTTGATGGTCCTGATTAAAGTGCAAAAAGTATTCCTCAATGATAGGAAAAGACTTATGATTGAAATGGTGGGGTTTGAAGAATTGTTTTACACCCTAAAGAAATTTAAACAATTTTTGTAATAGTTATAGCACTTCACTGATATTTTCCTGATTTGGAAAAATGATTGTGACTCACTGGAAAGGTTTATTATAGAGCTGAATAATTTATACCTCACCGTTATATTTGATGAAAAGCAGAGTCAGAAGACTGTTAACTATCTTGATGTAAATCAGGCACTGATTTGGTCCCAGTGACAGCAGAACATATTTTGGGTTTTTTGTGGATGAGCTAGAAGTAGTCACTGGAAAAAATCGAATTTTTTTAAGCCTTCAAAATAAAAGAAAATTTTATATAATACTTACATTAACACCAGATATAGCCATGCTCACCAGAGTTTCCATATCCTCCCTGTCAAGTCACCTCTGTCCCAGCATTATGACAATATTAAATGAAAAATACTATGATTTATAGAAACAACCTTTCTGTCACCACAAGGATTTTTTTGACTCATTTCACAGAATCTGTAGCAGCTTTCATGGAACAAGACCAACTCAAAATTGAAGAGACATACTTTGAAAGTGGTCTAAGAAATTAGTCCCTACCCATTGCAGGGGAGTAGAAATAGAGTATTTTTGACCTTTTGTATAATTCCCAATGAATGTGGCCCACTTGGGGTACTGTTCACACTTGTAATCCAAATTCAAAGACCAGCAGACAAGGTCATATAACACATAAAGATATATGTTGACAGAATTGCAGCAACTGCTTTGTTAGACATTTTCACCTTTTTTTATTATCATCTGCAATAGGTCTTAGAGTATAAATTGGCATATTTCATGCCTAAATACTGTAGCAAAAACATATTTGCTGAAATGCCAGTAGTTGCTTTTAAATGGAATAAAAGATATTAGAGAGCTCTTGATACATGGTAATGATGCTAAATATATCAATAAAAGTAATTTCCTAAGTAGTCCTGAGCTAAAGTGCTTTCTTCTCCTAACCACAAGCAGTTTACAAAATGGCATTAAGACAAAACTCAGTTATCCACTCCCTGGTTGGAGTCTTTGGATAAAACAGAGACATCCCACCTTAGTGACTTATTTATTGAAGTGCCTCTGTTTTACAGTTTATGCCACAGAGAAGCCTGAAAAAATCTGAGTTTTTGAGCATGAAAATTCACCTGGGACGAATTACACATCTCCACCTGGAACAAAGGATTGCCTGGAAGGTAAATCTGAAGTAAAATCTGCCTTAACATAGATAGGCAGAGAGTGTCTGGTAGCAGACACATGGTTAAGAGCTTCAGTGCTGAATAAAGAAGCTCTCATAAAGCTCCTCAGGCTACAAGGATCCTCCCTTTGACATTGACTCTCTGCAGGAGGATCTTCAGGGTTGATTATAAGCAACATGGCAGCTTTTACAGGAGGAAAATACAAGAATATCCATTGCTTGGGGTGCAGTAAAGGGTTCACTTATTGGGCAGGATTTGGACCTCTGTCAATCAATCCATCTGCTCTGATAGAGTCCAATTCCCATGCAGGTATCTGAGGTTGCACGTGGCACCTGAGTGCCAGCTGAAGCTAAGATGGGCTCAGGCCTCCTACACACCCTGCCATATTCTGTGACTCCATACAGATATCTTGGGTACTTCAGGGTGTGTGGAAAAGCACTCGATTTTTTCTGGAGAAGTCCCCACTGAATGAAGTCTGTGCTGGTGACACTAAGCAGAGAGGATGACTTCAGGTGCTTATTTTCAGAAATGCAGATGTCTTTCCTCTAAGGAACCTGGTGTCACTTGCTGCAGAAGCTCCAAGGATTTTTAGGCATGCTGTTCTTCTGTGGATGCTTGATGTTGTTTCACAGAATGATGGGATTCAGAGTGACCTTGGGAGACCATTTTGCACCCAATATTGAAACAGCTTTTACATGTGCACTGGTTTCAGCTGGAACAGAGTTAAATTTCCTCATAGCAGGTGATATGGTGCCACATTTTGCCTTTCTGGCCAAATATTCTAATTTTTAAGTACTGCTGATCAGTGTCTGCAATCGTCAAAGTCTTCTGTTTCTACTCTGCCACCATCCAGTGAATAAACTGAGCCAACATGAGGCTGGGATGGGACAGAACTGGGCAGCTGACCCAAGCTAATCAAAGGTGCTTCATGCCTCACAATGTCATGCTCAGCAATAAAAAGTGAAGTGAGGGGGATTTACCTAGGTCAGCCATCTTTTGCTTGGGACCTAAAAGAGTGTCAGTCTACTGCTTGGAAGGTGGTGAACAATTGCCTTTGTATCAGTTTTTTTGTTTTGTTTTCTGTTCTCCTTTCCTCTTTCACTGCTCCTTTGTTCATGAAGCTATTTTTTTTTTTTACTCATGAGTTTTACCCTTTCTTTTCTGTTCTCTTGTTCCTCTGGTGGTAGAGGGTGGGCAAAAAGAGTCAGCAGCTGTGTGGTGCTTAACTGTCTATCAGGGTTACCTAAAACAGCATGGCATAAACAAAAATATTATTTTTGTATCCAATTTTTTTTCAGGTTGCCAGTGGTCTCCTGGTTTGCATTCCCCATGCCTAGGACAAAGATCAGAAAAAACAAACTATATGGATTGGCAACAATTGGCAAACTCGCCAGTTTTGTGCTTGAGGCCAGACTGGAAAGTAGTCACACCATCTCTTGTCCAGATTAACCTTTGTTTACCGACATTTACCTTTAACTACAGTGCTGCACATATTCTAAATCACAACAGAAAGGCACATGGTGGAGGACAGAATGTGTTGTGGCCAGGTTCTCTTGGGTTGCACCCAACTAAGGCTCCAAGAAAGACGCTGGACTCTGTTAAAGGGTGTGCTGTCTGCAGTTTGGTTTTGTTCCATTCCTGGAAGCCTTTTTCCTCCCCCTCTCTCTCTGCATTTCCAGACTGACTGCCAGTTACATCTGCTTCTTAGCAATTGAAAATTTGGATGGGTAAACAGCACAGATGTGATTGCAGAAGCTGCAGTGTAAGTCACCAAACCCCTCTGATCTTATGGGATGTTGGCAATGGTGACATATCTGTGGAGGCTGTTTGAAAATTTGGCAAAGGCCAGCAGAAGTTACTGATTCTGTAATCAAAATTTCCTGTTTGGTATGTTCCATCCCAGCAGTCCTGTAGTTAAAGGCTATCCCCTTTTATTGGAAATTATATTTCCCTGTTATTTAATGAAAGGCTTCTAAAATTACTACTCATCTGTAATTCATTAAAAATGGAAGGAATTAACTTCTTCCATGGATATAACCAAGGGCCATATTCTGCAATGAACTGTATAACCTGTGAAAGTTTATTGAGGACTCTAGATTTGTTTGGGCTATAGATTACTGAATCATGTGGCACAGAAACTGTATAAAGGAACAGAAAGGAGACATAGTTGACCTTCATGCATTTCTATCAAATATCATTGAATCTCAAATTTGTTTGTTACATAAAACTTGACTATCCTGGACTTTGTATCTATGAATCATATCTAGGTTACTGTGGATCCAGGCCTTATATCAGGCAAGACTTTTGGGTTGTTAATCCTAAAGACAGGTTATTCCCAAACACTTTAGTCCCCAGAGACACCCTTGTTGGCAGCACTTCTCCTTTTAGCTGAGTTGGTGCCACCCCTTACAGCACGGAAACCCACACACCACCAATTCAGAACAGCTATAATTCTGGATCCTGAGGTATAATTCTGGATCAGAAGAGGGCAAGACCATACAGTATATCTAATTATCCCTGTGTCCAGCATAAGGCACGTGGGTCCCCACACAGTAATCTGGGCTGCACTTTGAGGCCAGACTTGAAGTAATGTGTTGCAACATTTAGGCATGTGGCACCAATCCCTCAACCAGAAAGCAAAGGTGGTTAATATTAGTTCAAGTACAATCAGGAAGCCCATTCAGCTACTGCTGTTTCTTAAAATGCCTTTTTTTTTATTATAATGAAGCTTCTCATTCAGCAGAGTAAACAGTGAATGATTTAGTGCATAAATTCTTGTGAAACCCAAACTGCTGTTATTGGCAGACATGGAAGGCCAATAGAAAATATCCTTGGGCATCTCTAATGAAGGAAACAATGGTTTTGTTTGTTGAGAGGATTCAGGGTTTATTTATGTGCTGACACCCTGAGTGGAAGAGAGGAGCATACCACAGAAGGGGTTTGACAGGGGCAGCTGGCCCACAAAGACATATCTCTTCCTTAAACAGACTGCAGATTATTAGCTATTTATTTTACTATTTTTCTTTACAATGCCATTGGAGTAGCTCTCTCCAGTAGGTATTTTTCATGTCATCCATTTGGTATGTAGTGGGGTTTCTGGGTGTGGCTAATATGCAGCTGATTAACTAAAGAGTTGCCATTGAAAAGAACCTTCTGTTGTGTAGGACCTGGTGGCTGAGTGCTTGGAGGAAAGAAATCTGTAGCTTGAATATAAAAATTATCAGCTGAAAAGGTTTGTGCAATTGACTCAACAGAATTATATAAAGCTAATCCCTCGATAAAGTGTTGCTTTTCTTGCTGTTCCCCAATCCTTTCTCTTTCTAAAAACTTTTTTTCCTACTTTTAAATTAATTTTTACTGTTGCACCCAGAGGCTGCACCATGCACTAAGACTGAAGGTTGTTGCACTTAGAAGGGGAAAAACAAATCCTAGAAAGTCCAAATCAGATGGGCTACTTTGATGAACAGCTGTATTGAAACTTCAGGCTAATATTTCTCCTTCAAGAGAGATGGGAGATTGAGATGGGAGCTGTCTTTGATTAACCTTTCAGATAATGGGCAATGGAGCTGGTGAAGGGTCTAGAGAACAAGTAAAATGAGGAGCAGCTGAAGGAGCTGGGGTTGTTTAGGCTGAAGAAAAGGAGGCTCAGGGGAGACCTTATCACCCTCTACAACTACCTGAAAGGAGGGTGTAGCCAAGTGGGGTTCAGCCTTTTCTCCCAGGTAATCAGTGATAGAACAAGAGGACATAGCCATAAACTGCACCAGGAGAGGTTCAGGTTGGACACGAGGAAGAATTTTTTTACTGGAAGGGTGATTAAATACCAAAACTGGCTGCCCAGGGAGCTAATGGAGTCACCATCTCTGGAGGTGTTGAAGAAATGATGGGGGATGACGCTTTGTGCCATGATTTAGTTGACAGTTGTTCAATGATCTTGGAGGTCTTTTCCAACTTCTATGAGTCTATGATTCTATGACTCCAGTTCCAGAAAAGTATTTAAATTTATATTTTACATCCAGAAAATTTAAATGAAAAGCATTAATTTTTGTAACTTGTTTAAGACTTATCCTGTAGTGCTTACAATAATAGCAGTTATCATGAGACACTCATTCTTCCCTTCTTTCCTCCTCATGAGTTCTGGAAAGGAATGTAACATTTTAGAACTGGCCTTGGGTCCACCTTTTTAGACATATTATATATGACTATTATTACAATGTCTTAGAGTCTCATAACATTTAATAAATTCAAGCTCATAACTTCCCACGGATTTAGAGTGGTAATTATTCACAGTGTTATACTGCTTCCTATATTGAGACATCCCAAATTCTTTTAAGACCTTCCAATTAAAATTTGCTTGAGAGAATTGATAAACAAAAAGCTCCTCCTTTCTGAATATTAATGATAAAAGGAATATTGTTTTGGGGAGATGCAAATATAAGTGAAAGCTCCGTATGCTGAGAGGTAAAATCTCCAGCTGTCACTTTGAAATCCGTGGTTTCATGTGTGTGGCTACTCCTTTTCATTCACTAGGTAGTTTCATTATTATAGGGAAAACTTCTTACAAATAGTAAGTGTGGAAACTTTCAGGCAGATTTTTGAACTGGAAGGGTTATATGTATTTGTGGGCAAAGAATGAAAAAATTGATAAAGTCTGAGTTTTAATAAAGAACATCAAGACATGTGGCTAGATAGAGGTGGGACAAAACCACAGTGATATCATAGGAAGAGATGTGTGAACCAGAGAAATTCTGAATTAATATGAAAATATAACTGAATAAATGGGAGTAGTTCAACAGGAACTTCATCTGCTGGTATGGGTGAAGGCTAAAAATGTTTTCTTTAATGCCATAAGAGCAATTAAAAAGCAAGGGTGATAGGATGAGAGACAGATTAAGGAGAATTAGAAATCCTAAGGGGTGTATACTGTTTATTCTTACTATTCATATGCTATAAAAAGTTTCAACTTTTCTTTTGAAAAGTGAATATAGTGGAAGAATGTATTTCTGTTTCTATATGTTTTGCTTCCAAACTGGTTTTCTTTAATTGAGCACTACTAGCTCTTAACAAAATAAAAATAACTTAATTT